>NC_089847.1:59799588-62472923 GCF_035609145.1 Eleutherodactylus coqui | reverse complement strand
GTCCCGCGAAAGCAAGTGGGGTTATACACTTCTGTATGGCCATATTAATGCACTTTGTAATGTACATTGCGCATTAATTATGAGCCATACAGAAGTTATTCACTTACCTGTTCCGTTGCTGGCGTCCTCGTCTCCATGGTGCCGTCTAATTTCAGCGTCTAATCGCCCGATTAGACGCGCTTGCGCAGTCCGGTGTTCTTTCTTCCGAATGGGGCCGCTCGTGCCGGAGAGCTGCTCCTTGTAGCTCCGCCCCGTCACATGTGCCGATTCCAGCCAATCAGGAGGCTGGAATCGGCAATGGAGCGCACAGAGCCCACTGTGCACCATGGGAGAAGACCCGCGGTGCATCGTGGGTGAAGATCCCGGCGGCCATCTTACTAAGGTAAGTAAGAAGTCGCGGGAGTGCGGGGATTCGGGTAAGTACTGGACGTTTTTTGTTTTTTTTACCCCTGCATCAGGTTTGTCTCGCGCCGAACGGGGGGGCTATTGAAAGAAAAAAAAACCCGTTTCGGCGCGGGACAACCCCTTTAAAGGTTTGTTTTTTTACTTGGTTTTATATACAAAAATAAGCCATTTCCAGTTAAATATTTTTTTTATTTTATAAATAAACCCCAACCATCAGAGGCTGGTTGAGAAGAAAACTTAAATGCACTTTAAAATCTGAAATATTTTTTGTATTTTTAAGACTGAGTATTGAGATTCTTGTGCGTTTTTAGTTCTGTTTATCCAGAACAATTTATTTATTCCTATGGCCTATAGTATTAAACACTACTGGATTGGAATGGGAAAATGAGATTTATGTAAAGTTATGCACATGGGCAGAGGAAATACATGTTACCATTACATACTACATGGAAAACACTGACATAAAAAAGGACTAGAAACAGTAAAAGAGGGACGGTTCCTGGTCACGTGATCGCCGCTATGCAATGGATAACGCCGATCATGTAAAAGTAAAAAAAAGTTAACTTTTCACCTCCCGTCACGGATCCAATTCATGGGAAGCGCTGAAATTACTTACCTAAGGCCTCTGGCGATGTCCCCCGACGAGATTTTTTTTTTTTTTAAAGGAACTTTATTTAGCCAGAAGTTGATTACCCAACATACAAACATAGGCAGCTGACACCACAGGTGTCAGATTCAGTGGGCAGTACATTGCATGATAAAACAGGATAAGAGTAGGCATTACCTGTATATACACGCTCATTTCTTCTTGATACATAGTGCCTGGCTAGAGCTTTTTTTTTTTTTTTTTTTTTTTTTTTTTAAACTTAAACTTTATCAATTGTTACTAAACAACAATTTAACCTTGAAATGAATTAGCTGTAATCAACCAGAAAAAGAGAAAAATGAGAAAAGAAATAAAGGCCCGACGAGATCTTTATCTGCGGACCTTTACCCAACTCCGGTGATGGCTCCAATTGGCAAAATGGCAGACGCAAACGCAGAAGCCGAGGAGCGCCTGGGAAATTTAAAGTCTCCTTGCTCCTGGCTACTAAAAGGTAGCTGAGAGCCTGGAGCAGTGACCGAAAGCCGCGGTGAGTGGTCCCCAGTCACGAGATTGCCGTTATCCAATGGCTAATAATACGCAGTATACCCCTAGATGAATTCGTTAAGGGGATCTAGTTTTCAAAATGGGGTCATTTGTGGGGGTTCTCTGTTATTATGACCGCTCAAGGGCTCAAGTGGGCAATGGGGCCTAAAACAATTTCAAGCAAAATGTCTGTTCTGAAAGCCACCGGCTGCTCCTTTCGGTTTGGGCCCCGTTGTGCATACGGACATAAGATTAGGGCCACAATGGGTATGTTTCAAAACATAGGACAAACTGGTATCTGTTTTGGGTACAAATCCTCATTTTCATGTGCACTACAGAAAAAAAAAAAAAAAAACTGGTGTTTTTAAATGACATATTTTTGCAAATATGAAGTCTTATTTTTTTCTCCTCTTAATTGCATTGATTCCAGAAAAGAAACTGTTAGGTCAAAATACTCATGACACCCCCCCCCCCCCCCCCCCCCCCCCATCCTCAGTGAATACACTCAAATGTGGATTTTTAACAATAGGGTAATTTGTGGGGGTATCTATCATTCTGACACCGATGAGCCTTTGCAATCTTGGCTTTGTGCAGGAAAACAAAATGTTCCTCAAAAGGTTATTAACCCCTTCCCGCTCCTGGACGTACCTGGTACGTCATGGTAGCGGGATACTTCCCGCAACATGACGTACCTGGTACGTCATGCCATTAAAGTGTCGCCGCCTTGACAATCGCGGCGACACAGCAGTGATGTCTGCTGACATAGTCAGCAGACAAGTGCTGCGTCCGGGCTGGGGACCAATCAGAGCGGTCCCTCCCCTACGATCGCTGTGATTGGTCAGGGAAAAACTCCCTGACCAATCACAGCGCAGCAGCGGACTTCGCACTGTTTACAGTAGGGGCTCCATGTGCAAGCACCGCAGTGTGTTTCCGGTGCTTGTAGATAGAGCACCTACTGTGGTATTTGTGATAAAAAAGAGCGATTACTGTGTAGATTAGGCAGGGAGTGCGTGATCAGTGGAGTGGAGTGGAGTGGAGTTAGTGATCAGTGTAGTGGAGAGGAGTTAGTCATCAGTGTGGTGTAGTGGAGTGAGTGTTAGTGATCAGTGTGGTGTAGTGTAGCGAGTGATTGATCAGGCAGTGTAGTGTAGCAGAGTGGAGTGAGTGATCAGAAGTGCAGTGTAGTGTAGTGAGTGAGGGATCTGTAGTGTGTGATCAGAAGTGTAGTGAGTGAGCTGTAGCGTGCGATCAGCAGTGTAGTGTAGCGCAGCGTGTAGTCAGTGTATCCCTTGGTGTAAAAAATAAAAAAAAAAGTTCCTGTTGTTCCCATTTCGTTACCTGTCCCGTCACCCGTCATTAGTTAGTGTAGCGTGTCGTTAGTCCGTCTAGTGTGTAGTGTGTCGTTAGTCCGTGTTGTGTCAGTGTATTCGTCTGTGTAAAAAAAAAAAAAAAAAAAAAAAAAAAGAAGACTTACGTGAATACACCACATAAGTTTCCGCGTTCTTTCCGACCCCCGTCCCGTGGTCACCCCATCCCGCAGTGTCCCATCTAATAAAACTTTTTCCCCGTGTGCCCCATTTTATATAAATATGGCCCGCAGGAGGTACACTTCAGAGGAACTGTATGCAATCATTGCATCAGACTCGGACTCAGGTAGTGGTGATGACGACCCCACTTTTTTGGCATTCTCCGACTCCTCATCCTCATCCAGCGAGTCTGAGCTCCCTGCACCCCCGAGAAGGCGTCCAAGGACCGCCACTGACCCCAATGCATCAGATGCTCACTGGAGTACCCCGGAAGATTACAGACCCCAGATCCCTGATTTTATTGGGAACCCAGGGATTCAATTTGACACGGAAGGGCTCAGAGGGAAGGACTTCTTCAAGTTTTTTTTTTCTGAAGAGTTCATTGCCCATATTGTTACCCAGACGAATTTGTACGCCCAGAATTTTATAGAAGAAAATCCCACCTCCAGCTACGCCAGACCCGATAAGTGGACCCCTGTGGATGCACCAGAGATAAAAAAATTTGGGGGGCTTATACTAACCATGGGGCTAATAAAGAAGCCAACAATCAGGGCGTACTGGTCTACCGATATTTTGTACCACACCCCAATGTTCCGCATGGCGATGTCGAGGACGCGCTTTGAGTGTATTTTAAAATTTCTGCACTACAATGACAACCAGCTGTGCCCCCCCAGCGATCACCCCAATTACGATCGGTTGTATAAGATCAGGCCCGAAATAGACCATTTTAACGCCAAGTTTGCCCAGGCGTATGCCCCACAGATAAACATTGCAGTAGACGAGTCCCTGGTACACTTCAAGGGGAGGCTAAAATTCCGCCAGTACCTGCCCAGTAAGCGGGCACGGTATGGTGTGAAGTTGTACAAGCTGTGCGAAAGTACATCAGGGTACACCCACAAGTTCCGTATTTACGAGGGGAAGGACACTAAAATTGAGCCCCCAGAATGCCCCCCCGTGCTGGGAGTAACAGGGAAAATAGTGTGGGAACTGGTGCACCCACTATTAGACCAGGGTTACCATCTGTACCTGGATAACTTTTATACCAGTGTCCCCCTGTTTCAGTGCCTCGCTTCCAGAGGAACAGTGGCATGTGGCACTGTTCGGAAAAATCAAAAAAGCCTCCCTAAGACGCTGCTTGGGCAACTGCTCAGAAGGGGTGAGAGCCGGGCCCAATGCAGCGACAATGTATTGTGCGTTAAATATAAGGACAAGAGGGATGTCCTTATGTTGACGACAATACACGGCCACAGCAGTACCCCCTGCCCAGTACGAGGTACCAGTGCAGAGACCCCCAAACCAGACTGCGTCCTGGACTATAATAAGTACATGGGAGGGGTCGATCTATCAGACCAGGTACTGGAGCCCTATAGAGCCATGCGGAAAACACGGGTGTGGTACAAAAAAACTGGCCGTGCACCTCGTACAGATGGCACTGTATAATGCCCACGTGCTGTTCCGAGGTGCAGGCCACAGGGGGACATTCCTTGAATTTCAAGAGGAAGTTATCAAGGACCTAATATTTGGGGACCAGGAGGTAGGGGAGAGGCCCAGTACTTCTGGAAGCGAGGCCACAAGAATTGTACCAGGGCAGCATTTTCTCAGTGAAATTCCCTCCACTGCGACGAAGGGAAGGACCCAAAAGAGGTGCAGAGTGTGCTACAAACAGGGGATAAGAAAAGACACCATATACCAGTGTGAAACGTGCCCCACACAACCCGGCCTCTGTATAAATGAGTGTTTTAAGATCTACCACACGTCCCTGAAATTTTAATTTTTTTATTGCCCTGACGTTTTACCCTGATGTACTTCGCACAGCTTGTACATAAAGCCACATGCTAAGTCCTTCCCTTCTGAGCCCTGCGCCCTAAAAACAGTTTAGATTCACATATGGGGCATTTCCCTGTTGGGTAACATCATGGGTTACGTTTTCTCCTTCTGCCCCTGGTAAAAAATAAAAATCTGGGCCTAAACTGAGCATTATTGGAAAAATGTGAATTTTTCGTTCTCAACTCAAATTGTTAAAAAAAATTCCTCAAATACCTGTGGGTTCAAACCGCTCACTACACCCCTTAAAAAATTCCCTGAGGGGTGTAGTTTCCAAAATGGGGTCAGTTGTTGGGGGTCTCAAATGCACTGGTACCTCAGGGGCACTGCAAACACTAACACGGTGTCTGAAAATTATTCCAGCAAAATCTGCATTCAAAAAAAGCGCTCCTTTCTTTCTGAGCCCTGCCATGTGCCCAAACAACAGTTTACATCCACATATGGGGCATTTCCGTGCTCGAGAGTAATTGGGTAATGCATTATGGACTATGTTTTCTCCTTCTGCCCCTGGTGAAAAATGAAAATCTGGGCCTAAAGCTGAACATTATTGGAAAAATGTGAATTTTTCGTTCTCAACTCAAATGGTTAAAAAAAATTCCTCAAATACCTGTGGGTTCAAACTGCTCACTACACCCCTTAAAAAATTCCCTGAGGGGTGTAGTTTCCAAAATGGGGTCAGTTGTTGGGGGTTTCAAATGCACTGGTACCTCAGGGGCACTGTAAACACTACATGGGGTCTGAAAATTATTCTAGCAAAACCTGCATTCAAAAAGCCAAGAAGCGCTCCTATCCTTCTGAGTCCTGCCATGTGCCCATACAACAGGCTACGTCCACATATGGGGCATTTCTAAAAACTGCGGAATCTGGGTAATACATTCCAAGTTTTGTTTCTTTGCTAACTCCTACTGTTTTATATTAAAAAAAAAGGTTTTATATTGAAAATCAGTAGAAAAAAGGAACTGTTCTAATTTTTGATGCACTTTCCTTTAATTCCTGTAAAACATCTAAAGGGTTAATAAACTTTCTAAATGCCATTTTGAATACTTTGAAGGGTGCTGATTTTAAAATGGGGCAATTCATGGGGGATTCTGATATACAGGCTCGGCAAAACTATGTCTGAACTGCATTGGTCCTTAAAAAAATTTAGATTTTGAAATTTGCTAGTAAATGTGAAAAATTACTGCTAAATTTATATACTTTGTGGAGTCTGCAAAAAGTAAAATAACACTTAAAAAATGATTGCTGTGTAAAGTAGGCCTATGGGAAATGTTAATTAATAACTATGCTGTGGTGTTTGACTTTCTATCTTACAAAGAAAACAATTCAAAGTTTGAAAATTGTGAATTTTTCCAAATTTTCAGTAAATTTGGATTTTTTTTCCTAATAAGGACAAAATTTATTGATGAAATTTTTACACTAACATAAAGTACAATATGTCACGAAAAAACAATCTCAGAATCACCTTGATAAGTAAAAGCATTCAAAAGTTATTAGCACAGAAAGTGACAGATGTCAGATTTGAAAAATAAGGCTTGGTCCTTAAGCTCAAAATAGGCCATGTCATTAAGGGGTTAATGTTAAATTTGTACGTCTCCTAAATGGTTAAAGGAAAAAAAAAAAAAAAACTGAAGTTTTTCAAAATGTGCTTCCAGAATAAAGTAAACAAATGGAAATATATATCATCAAAAATTTGTACAATATGTTTGCACATATTTGAGATATTGCAGTTGAAAATGTAAAAAAAAATCCTAGCGGTCTATTTTTCCCGCCTAAATGAAGTACAACATGTGGCGAAAAAATAATGTCAGAATCACTTGGATATGTAAAACCTTTATGGAGTTATTCTATGTTAAAGTGACACGTCAGATTTCCAAAATTTCGTTCCATCACCAAGGCGGAAACAGGCTTTGTCACTAAGGGGTTAAGAGCCCATTTTGACAGGACCAAAGCCAGGCAAAGATGCCTGACACTCGTCCCGGCACATACTCGCTTTCATGCTGTTGCACGGAAACTAGTAATGCTGGCTCACAGCGGGGAAGCTGGAGATTTCTCTCCTCGCTCTCCCCCGCCCGACTCTACTCACTTAACATAGCGCCCGTTCAATACTGAACAGCTGCTATTTACGCTGAACGCTCAGCGTTCAGCTCATCATTCTTCATTTATGCAGTATTGAACCACCGCTATGATAAGTCAATGGAGAGTTGGGGGAGCGAGAGGAGAGAAATCTACTGCAGCCTCCCCATCCCCTGCTGGCCGTTCTGTGAGCGAGCCAGTGATACTAGCTCCCATGCAACAGCATGGAAGAGAGTATGTGCAGGGACGAGTGTCGGCATCGTTTGCCCGATCTAAATAGGCCTTTAGACACTTAATGAATTTGGTATACAGGTACATTCCATTTATCATTGTTGGTATTATGACAATAAACTCAATTACACAGTTCTTATTTGTAATGGAGTATCATTTACAACTTCCATTGTCTGTATCTCATACACCATTGTAACAATAGAACCTTTTCCAATCTTCAGATGATAAATAAACAATGAATAAATCTGCATTAGTTGTTTGCTTTTTTGTGGGTATGAAGAGGTACTAGTGCCAACATGTGGCAGTACAGGTATCTACCCAAACACTTTTGAAATTTAGCCGAGCAGCCTCTGTGCCGATAGACAACCTTTTCATACGGCAGCACAGTATTAACCAAGCTTAGCCATCCCGAAATGGATGGGGACTAGTCAGCCATCCATTCCTGAGCAACTGCTTTCCAAGCCAAAAGCAGCTAGACCAGTCACATTTTAATATCCATGTTGCAGGAAAAGAAAAAAAAATTATTAGTGACATCTCACTTCTGGGCATGGAATCCACACCAGAATATCCACATGTGGATTTGTCCCATTCAAGGGGGCTAATTCACACGTGGATCCACAGCATCTGAGCATACAAGTCCATGGCAGATCTCAGAGGCTCAGCCACAGTTTATGTTGGATTCTTCAGACACGGGTTTTGCCACGTGAACATGCAGTGACACAGGTTCCATCAGAAAAATACCCCTTATCGAATAAAAACAAGAATATTCCAAAACGGTGGGAACAAGTACTGACCTTAATAGTGGGATGTGTTTTAGTTGTGTCCGTACTTCGCTCCCCCGGAATGCTTCCAGCAGAGCGACCCTCACACTTGTAGCGGAATCTCATGCCTCGCTGCTTGGGCTGTTCGATAATCTCCACATACGGAAAGGGAGGAGCGCAACCTGGGACAGAACACACAACACGCGTGAATAAACCGACTGGCCGGAAGCCTTTACTGATTAAACAGAAGAAGGTGCATCAGGATGGATGCGAAAACCAAGATACGAAAGAGCATTCTTAAAGAGGACAGAAACTTACTTGACTCAATCCAGTCCTTCGTAAAAGAATATAATATATCTAGAAAAGAAGAAAATATATATGAAGAGCACTGAAATATAATCAAAGATACATCTTTATCACATCAGCACACAGGACAAAGAGCTGAACCTGGTAGATGCATGCAAAGCTTAACCCTTTCATTGCCTTCATTTTTCTTGTTTCTTTTCTGTAGCACAAATCAGGCTTTTAGGGTAAGTTCACATGACACATTTTTACTGTGATTTTGGAATATGTTCTGCATGTAAACCACCTCCCGCTGTTTTTAAAGGCAATCCGCCCAATAGTTGATGCAGATCATTCTGTTCTGTGCAGTGTAACAAAGCAGCAATGTCTTATTTTTGGATGTGGAAACTATGGAGGGTAGCCATTTGTGGGTAGTGAATGGGGCTAATCTTCGTGCACTGACTCATAGCTGCAGCATGTGGATTCCTTTGTCAGCCGTAGGCGGTTAGGGTGAGGGGGTTACTTTTCCGGTTAGGATTAGCTTATTCGCTGTAAATAATGCCATGTTACAGCAAATAAGCTAAGCCTAATGGGAAAAATAACCCCTCACCCTAACCAGGAATGGCAGAAAAAAAAAACTACATCCACACGCTCCTACTACCTTCGAGCATTGAGCCAATCGGGAGCTAGGGGTGTAACAGGGGCGTTCCTCCTGTCAAACCTCTAGCTTCCGGTGGAGTCAAGGTACACCAGTACAGTAATTACCTATATATGTCCTGACAGCACAGGGCATGTACAGTCAGGATGCATATAGCTGTATAGCCGCCAGGAAGGGATTAAATATTGAAAATGAACGAAGTTGACAGAAAACGTTTCCACGCAAGAAGCTCCGGAGCCGCCAGCGCAGATTTCCCAGACAAAATAATACACCCTGCTGTGAACATTCACACTTGTATGTGGAAAATACACAGCATATTACAGGAGCAGCAAAGTTGATGAGATTAACAGAGATCTCACCCCATGCTGCAGAATAAAAAGACTAGAATTTAAATTAATACGGGGTGCAGATTTTAAACATTCACTAACTTTTTAAAACGAAATTTATGTGCTGAATATTCCCTCTCAAGTGCTGTCCATTCAGGATCTCCCTTCTGCTTAGCTTGCTGTTCACTGGCTGCTGTGTAGTTGACAGGTAACACTTAAAAAAAGCGTGGAAGACAAGTGACTGTTTACTGCGTCTTAGCTACAGAAGTCACAACTCCACTACTCAGTCATGCTGTACACTAATGATTTTATGTCTGTGTGTTACAGGCGTTTAAAAGTAAGGATTTGCAGGTTTCCGCAGCACACATAGCACAGCAGCAGGTTCCTCCCCCCAATACTGAGAATCAGATATCACCCCGATCAGATCAGGGAATCAGAATCGCCCTACAAAATGGAAAATGCAGCTTACAAGTCATTAACGGCCATAAATTTGTAAATCCTCATGTACACACATCAGCTTATTCTGGAGACTCAGGTATGCTGCAATCCCTTAAGGACGCCCCTTACCTCACTCCCCCATTTTTGGTTTTTCCTCCCCTTTTTGAAAAACCATAAGGCTGGGGTCACACAGGTTGTATTCCCGAAGCGAAAAACCACAAGATTTCCGTCGGGAAAGCGAAGCTTCAAAACCCCTGAAACTTAGCCGTGGGTTTTGGAGCACCTTGGCCGTATGCTTCTCTGTTGCAGTCGGCACTCCCATAGAGAGGAGCAAGGCCACAACGGGGGGGGGGGGGAAGAGGGAAAAAAAAAAAAGACATGCTGCGGCCGGAGAATCCGCGCCACAGCGCCGGCTTTGCCGTTCCGTGTGGACGAGATTTTTGACAAATCTCACCCACATGGCTGGCTAATCCCGGGATTAGCGGCCGCAGGAAGATTTGCCGGAGCGAAATTCCACATGAAATTTCCGCCCTGTGTGCACCCAGCCTAACTCTTATTTATCCATCAACGTAGCTGTCTGAGGGCTTGTTTTTTGCAGGCAGATTTGTATTTCTCAATGGTAATATTTAATGTACCATGTAATGCACCGAAAAACTTAAAAAGAAAAAAGTGGAGCGAAATAGAAAAAAAAATTAAATTCTAGCAACTTTGGAGTCTTGTTTCTACACACTGCAGCAAAAATGACAACTATTCTACGAGTCAGTACAATTACTACAATAACAAATTTATATTTATTTTTTGCTTTACTCTTAAAAAATAAAATTTCATTGTAAAAAAAAAACAAAACATTTTGCCGCCATCTTCTGACAGCCATAATTTTATTGTACCGTCGACATAGTTGTACAAGCTCATTTTTTACGGACATCCTTTTGTAGGTATAACATTTTGATCTCTTAGGCTGAATGCACGCGGCCCAAGTCGCATTCTGCATGCGGGATGCCGCAGTGGAATCCAGTGACCCCTGCATCCCCTTCCAGAGCAGTCTTGTGGATGTGCCGCACAGCACGTGTAGTACAGATGACGCCGCGCTGTCACTAGGTAATGATGCAGATCGGACGGCTTCCATTGACGTCAGTGGAAGTTATCCGCGCCTAAATAGAAAATGCTGTAATTTTCCCTCTGCAACCAGAGGGGGGGGGGGGGGGAAGTGTGCCTATGGGCAGTATTTGCTGCGGAATCCGGAGGTGGCCGCCCGCTCTGGATTCCACAATGCAGATACGCCCGTGTGCATTGGGCCTTAATTACATTTTATCTTGGAATCGGGGGTGATCAAGAAAAGTGCAATCCTGACATTTTTTTCTTCTTTTTCTGATGTTCACCGTGCGGGGTGATGGTTTAACCGTTCCTGTAGTATTACATTATATCACGATTTGATAGGCAGTCTGCAATGGCAGCCCTGCGGGCTTTCAGAAGGCCCTCGGCTGCCATGGCAACTGCACAGCACCCCATGATCTCATTGCAGGGAGCCATTTGGGACCCCGAACATTGATTGGGGCATTAAAGGGCAGTGTTGTTCAGAGCAGTTACAGGCAGGTATTGGCTATAAGAAACAGCTGGCACTCCCATTGTATGGTGTGGGATTGACCCCCCCACCGCTCAATTCCCCTCCCATAAAAAAACCTCCATGATGTAACTGTACGTCATGGAGTGTTAAGGGGTTAAATCCACAGCATGTCAATTTATTCTATGGATTTTCACCCTTTTCAACGGGAGGGGGGGGGGGGGGGTGTTTGAAATCCAAATGCAACACATCTGTCTTGATGCAGATACATACCAAAATGCAATGGATTTCCATGTGGATGTAGCCTGGAGGAAAGGCTTCTTCTAGGGATTGTCCCAAGGAAACAAGCCCTGATCATATGCCATATTAGGGTGGTATTACAAGAATGCCCATCATATGACACTATGCCAGGAGAGGGAGCATCAGCTGTTCATCCTGTGGACCGCATTTTCATGTCTTTAATGAGACATATATTCCATATATGGCACCTGCCATAAACCGCTCCGATCCTGGCTGTTTGACAGCTATACGTGGTCAATCCTGACCAGAGCAGGTACGCTTGTCCCACCCACCATCGGCCTCTGTGTTGTGATCGCAGGGTGTTGATGGTTGCCATTGTAGCCTTGGGCATAGTGAAGGCTCCCAGGGTTCTCAAGTATTTAACCAAAATAATCCCTACTAGTGGAGGGACTTAATGTGTGAATGATGAAAAATACAATATTAACCCCTTAAGGACAGTGCTTTTTCCCTTATTTCATTTTCGTTTTTTCCTACCCCATTAAAAAAAATCATTAACTTATATTTTTTAATCAACGTAGGGCTTGTTTTTTGTGGGATCAGTTGTATTTTTCAGTGATGCCATTAATGTACTAAAAAAAACTATTTAAAAATTCTTAGTGGAGTGAAATGAAAAAAAACCTAAAACTAAGTTCCACCATGTTTGGGTGCGTCTTGTTTCTAAGGTGTACATACTGTAACAAAAATGACATGATAACTTTATTCTACGGGGCGGTATGAATACTACGATACCAAATACATCGATTTTTTTCTGTACTACTGTATATTCCGGCGTATAAGACGACCCCCCAACTGTCGACTTATATGCCGGGAACAGGGTGTAGAAAAAAAAACTCATGATGTCATTGAATGGCTGTGATTGGCTAATGCAGCTCCAGCTTTCATTGGCTGACGCCACCTGAGTTAGCCAATCAGAGCATTAGCTTTCTGGAGGTGGAGCATTCAAGCCCTGCTTTCAGAAAGCAATGCTCTGCCAGCAAGCACGGGGGAGCGACAGCCTGCAGCAGCGCAGCCGGAGGAGAGTATTCATTTTTATTTATTTTTTTGTCCACACTGTATTCACGGCATAAAAACGAAAAGTCGGGGGTCGTCTTATATGCCGGAATATAGGGTATTTTGGTTTGATTATAAGTATGGCAAAAAGGGGTGGTGTGGGGGGTTGAACTTTTATTACCTTTTTGTGGAATCCAGAGCTTGTGCCCACCGCTGGATTTTGCAGCAAATACCGCCCATAGCATGCTATGCTAAAGCGATTCTTCCTGCTCATGAGCGGAAACTAATTGTGGCTCCCGCTCGTGGATAAAAAAATAAAATAAAAAAAAATAAAAAAAATTTATAGATATATATAATCTATCTATCTATCTATCTATCTATCTATCTATCTCGCAGGATCCCCCCCCCCTTTTTTTTTTTACATTGGCCGCACGGACAGCTTTCATTGTAGTCAGTGGAAGCCATCCGACCCATCTGCATTTGACATTGTGAACGGGCCGTGGATTCCGTGGAAAAAGCATAAGTTTAAAAAATATCTGTAGTGGGCATGTCTGACGGCGAGCTGTGCGGAGCATCCGCAGAACGGTTGAAGATCAAGAAAAGCATGTATGCGCGGCGCCGCTGCTGCCAGCACCGGATTCCGCATCCAGCTCTGCCGTGGGCAGGAGGCCTGAATCATGGCAACTAGCAAACACACACAAGTTTAAAGTAAATAAAGATATGAGATATGAGCCCTGGTGTACCTGCGGGCGGAAGGTGAAGTTAGGAGGCTCCCAATCCAACAAGAAGGAGCTTTAAAATAAGTTAAAAACCCTTTTATTAAAGTAATAACAAAGTCTATAAAGCCGGTTTACTCATCGTACTGACTCATGGAAGGAACAGTTTTTAATGCACTATGAATGCCGCAGAAGCAGAGCACATTGTAATCAGCGACACTTCTGGATGTTTGCGCCCATCCAGCGGATAGACGACAACAGACCGGAGCTGTGGCGAGAACGCACGGCTGCTGCTGGGGACTGGGCAGCCGAGACCCCAATACAACTGTGCGGAGGGCATAGCATTCTCCAACTGTGCTGAAGATACAACTCCCAGCATGCAGCCTGTTGCTGGAAGGCATGCTGGGAGTTGTAGTCCTTGACGTGCCAGGAAAGTACAAGACTTCCTCCAGGCCAAGACGCAGGGACAACTCAAGACCTTCCTACATCCTCGGAGACAGGAAGGTTCACCTGCCAGAACCAGTGCAGAGTGTCCCCGGAGCGGAACTCCATGTTCTCCACCTGTCTCCTAGCAGTACCCGTCCCACAGACGTCTCCCGAGTAAACCAGGACTACAGAGCTCCTTCCTGCCTCTTACCCTCCATCTTGGCAGCAGACATGCCTCCGAGGCCGGGGAGTAAGCGCGGCCGTTCACTTCTGCTGATTGCAACTACTTTTCCTTCTTTCCCCCTGCAGCGCCGTCAGCCCACACCCCCTTCCACCCTCACTCACACACAATCCCTTGAAAGCGCTGCGGAAATACCCAAATGACGTAATCCGTGGAACGCCCTGACCACTGCGCACGCGCCGGTCGCACAGGATTGCCCACTGTTTCACTAACAGCCAATCAGCGGCCTGAAAATCGCATTCCCTCCCTGCTGGCTGGAGACAAGTATGCGCGTTGCGGGAAGCCGGCAGGGATGGAAGGGAAGTTCACACTCACTTTCCAAAACGTAAAAAAGTGTTTCGTTCTGGTCTGAGATGTTTTCTACGTGACGCGGTTGTTTTGGTGGCCATGTTTGGTGCACGCACACTGCGGGGCTGTTCTTATGGGGTCAGCAGTTACTATAACATGCGCCAAGTGAGACGTCATGCGCCTCATGTGGAGGAGTCAGAAACAGGCGCAGTGCGCCCCTTCTAGGACTTTAATATTTATTCACTTCATTTTTTTAAGGGTATGTTCAGCACATACTTCGGCCGCCTGCACACGGGCGGGTCAGATTCCACATGCAGAATCCGACCATGGCGGCGCATCCATGCGTACCCACTTTCTTGAATATTCATCTGTACTGCGAGCCGTTGTACTGCTTTTCCCACGTCATTGCCTAGCAGCGATGCGTAATTCGCAACCTTTCCGCAATGTCAATTGCGGAAGGGCTGTGGATCGGACGGCTTCCATTTATTTCAATGGAAGCCGTCCACGCAAAAATGGAGCATGCTGCGATTTTTCATCCACGAACGGAAACAGCAATTGGTTTCCGCTCGTGTGCAGGAAGAATCACTTTTGCATTGTATGCTATGGGCAGTATTTGCAGTGGAATACGGAGGCGGACGCTGACTCCGGATCCCGCAATTCAAATCCGCTCGTCTGCATTCATCCTAAGGCCTTATGCACACGGGCTTCGCAAGGAAAATACTGCAGCGAAGTCGGTCACGGCGCCCCCCAAAGACCTTATACTTCCGGATCCGCTGCCCGAAGTCCCGCATACGTGCACAGCGCATGACGCGTCGGCGGTGTCGCACAGTGGGCGCCGGGCGTATTCATGCTATACTCCCGCTGTGCTACAGAAGAAGTATAGCGTGACGGGCAGCTTCCATTGACTACAATGGAAGGCGTCCGTGCGTATACCCGCAGCAAATAGGACATGCCGCGGGTAATTTCATGCTGTGGAATTCCGCAGCGTGCACATTGAGCTATTAGGTTCAATAGAACTCAAAAGCTGCAGTGAAACGCTTCGGATTTCCACCGCGTTTTACGCGGCGGAAATCCGTCCGTGTGCATTAGGCCTAATGCTGAAATCGCACGACCATAATTTGCTGCGTGCCGCCTATCGCCATATACTGTCTTGACGCGTATGCGCACGTTATATATACCAAGAATAGAACGTGATTTTTCTTGCGTACGTATTTTGTGAAATTCATGTGAGCGGCAACATGGCCGCCTATGGTACAGCGTATTCCACGCACTAGACCGTCGCAGTCGTGTGAGCCCAGCCTTAGGCTTATTTGCCCAGGGCTGCAGTTCAGCAAGATGCTATGATTAAGGCCTCCTGCCCATGGCCGGGTCTGATTCTGACTGAAATTTCACAGTGGAATCAGACCGGGTGCCCCCAGAGAGCCTATACTCACCTGCCCAGATCCACAGCGAGTGTCTTGGCCGATGCGTCATGCACTGCAGTGCGTCATAGGCACTGGCCTATGATGCGCATTCCCGCAATACTTCTGCAGTGCTCACAGTGGAAGTATCACGGGACGGACCACTTCCATTGACTGCAATGGAAGCCGTCCGTGCTATTTTCTGCACAGAATAGAACAATGTTGCGCTTCTCATCCGCGAGCGGAAAATCGCAGTTGATTTCCGCTCGTGGGCAGGGGAGAATCTTTTAACCTAGCATGTCTATGGACGGATATTGCTGTGGAATTCGTGATGGGCGTCTGGCTGCGAATTCCGCTGCGAAAATCCATCCATGGGCATTGGGCCTTATAGAGCTGCCCAGTTTGCAGGAGTCCACACTTCAGAAAAAAATTCCCGTGGCCTCAATGCTGTGAAAAGAGATTCTACATTTCTCACTAAGGCCAGCTTCACACAGGCGACAAAATCTCGCACAAATATGAACCCCATTCATTTGAATGGGTCAGACACATGAACGATTTTTTTCCGCACGGCACCGCGATATGATGCTATGCGAGAACATATCGCAGCATGCTCTATCTTCCTGCAAGATCGCCCATTGTTGAAAACATTGGGAGATCTCCACAACCCTTTGTGACAGCAGCAGCAAGGGATTCCTTCATCCCTGCAGGGAATCTCTTCAGACACGGCGGGGAAATCCCTTCAGAAGGGGCAGGGTGAAGGGATTCCCTGCAGGTATGAAGGAATCCCTTGCCACTGCTGTCACAGAAGATCCTGGAGTTCTCACTGCTGCCTCCCCATTGAAGGCAATGGGATGAAGGGAAGCCCTGTAGTCATGTAAGGCTGTTTTCACAATAAAACTCCTCGCATCCACTGGACTGGTATTATTGTATCTTGACGCCACCAGGAAGTCCTGGTGGAGACACGAATGACAGCTTGGTGATGCCCCCTGTACCTGATTGGCTGCAGAGAAGGCGCACCTGCAGGTCCTGGCAGGCCACTATCATTCTCATGTCCTGGCTCCCAGCCCTGATTGAAGCTCCTCACTGCTGGCGTCAGTCTGCCAGGCTCCCCGGCCGTTCAGTTTGGTTGCTGATGCTGCAGTTTGTTGGCCGGCCATTTGCCGCAGCTGGTCGTAATCCCCGCTGGCAAGCGAGTATAAGTGTGCAGTCCCGGCTTCCGACACCTCTCTCAGGCTCTCCCCTGCTGCTCGTTCTTCCCCGGTGGCTGTACCGTCCCACCTCCGCTCCTTGTAGCTGCACCGTTGTCGGCGGTCCGACTCGTCATGCAAGGCAGCACAGACAGCCGGCGGTCGGCACGTCTGCGATCCTAGCATCGGTGCGGCTCTTGAAGCAGTCTGGGAGAAGGCAGCTAAGAGACCCGCCAGTCCCCACATCTGAGCGCCGGAGGGGCACGCACACCGCTCAGACCCGCAGCATGGCGGACGACGATATTGCGAGCAGCGGCGGAGTGTATGGCTGGCTATCATTGTATCTTCACAAGTAACTTCCAGGAACTTGCGGAATTGGCCCAATCTAGAGCTAGGGGTGTGACAGGGGCGTTCCTGCATCGAAGCCCTCTCAAACCCCTAGCTTCCTGGTGGTGACAAGATACAATAATACGCACTGGACTTTCACATGGTGGAAAGTGCAATATCAGGCCGTGAGGATGGTCGTGGGTAACATATTGGATATTGAAGGCATTGGATCCATAGATGAAGTTCTTATATTAAGTTAAAGGGAGAGAAGCATGTTACACTAAGGGCTCCTAATGGCTTGGTTTTTTTTTAACGCAAATGTCAATGGAACTTTCTAATGTTAAAAACGCAGCGCACAAAAATCGCAAAGCACAAACTTACGATGCGTTTTTAACATTAGAAAGTCCCTATGACATTCACGTTAAAAAGATGCAACGTTAACACAGCGTTCAAAAATAGTGTAAAAAAGCAGTAAATAAAAAAAACTTTTTTGCACACTTTCCCCTATTTATATAAAACAATAACGTAAATGTAAAAAACCCACATACTTGATATCACCGCATCCATAATGAACACATTATTCTACTAGGGAAAAACCCTTAAAAACGGAGGCAAAATGCTTATTTTGTTCATTTTGCCTCTTCTAGCACAGTGAAAGCATTCAATACACAAGGCATGTTTCTCTTCTGCACTTATTCTTATACAAGCTGATTCTTCTAAACCTTTTGTGGAGGAGGTGGATGCTTTGGTGGTGGGAGGGGAAGCGGTTCTGTCCCAAGACACTGAGGACTCGAAAGATCTTCATCCCTGTGCTTTCTTTTCACGTAATTTTGCTGTAGCAGAACAGAATTATGATATTGGAGATAGGGAACTGTTGGCTACTAAATGGACTTTTGAGGAGTGACGGCATCTATTGGAGGGGGCTCAACATAAGGTGACGGTTTTTAATGACCACAAAAATCTGGTGTATCTGGAGTCTGCAAAGAGACTTGACTCTAGATAGGCTCGGCGGTAATTAATTTTTCTCGCTTTGGCTTTATTGTCACATATTGCCCTGGCCATAAAAATGGCAAAGCAGATGCTCTCTATAGGAGATGTCTCCCAGTAGTCTCTGATGAACCCCCAGCACCTATTTTGTCTAAAGGGATTGTGGTGACGGCAGTTTTTTTGGATCTGAAGGAACAGATTCATAGGGCACAGGATTTTGCCCCTCTGAACCTACCGGAAGGAAAGCTTTTTTTCCCTTTACATTTAAGACTCCAGTTATTGTCTGAAATGCATAGCTCCATTCTTGTGGGTCATCCGGGCATCAACAATACTAAGAGGTTAACCCCTTAGTGACCACCCATATGTGTTATCACCTCCTGGGTGTCGGGGCTTTAATCTACAGGGCCATAAAAACACGCCGACCCTGTAGACTAAAGCCCCGAGGTCTGTGCATATGACAGCTCCCTGCTAACAGCTGCCGGGATTACGGTGAATAATAGTGATCACATAAAAGTAAAAAAAAGTTTATCTCTCCTCACAGATTGGATCCGTGAGAAACTAATCACCTTCGGCCTCCGTGATGTCCCGCGGCGATCTGGTCCTGAAAGGATCTGCCGCCACCTTCTGCGCATGCATGCCAGATGGAGAAGTGTCGGACACATGCGCAGAATCCCAGAGGGCCTGGGAAATTTAAAATCTCCCTGCTCCCAGCTGTCGAACATAGCCAGACCTTTCCCCGGCTTCTGCATGTGCGCCCATCGGCAAAATGGCGAACACAAGCGCAGAATCCAGGAAGGGCCCAGGAAATTTTAAATCTCCTTGCTTCTGGAGCAGGAGCAGTGACCAAGGGCCACGGTGAGCGTGATCATCATTAGCAAATGGTATAAAAAGGTAGC
Source organism: Eleutherodactylus coqui (assembly GCF_035609145.1). Classification (NCBI taxonomy): domain Eukaryota; kingdom Metazoa; phylum Chordata; class Amphibia; order Anura; family Eleutherodactylidae; genus Eleutherodactylus; species Eleutherodactylus coqui. Next base: position 62,453,951 of record NC_089847.1, on the reverse strand, counting down.
AATCTACCTTAGGCTGGTATCACACGACTGGATAAGAAATGCAGATTCCACATGTGTTTGATCCGTGGTAATAACAATCAAATGCAATAGATTACATGATTTTGCTCACATTAGCAATTCGGAATTAGGTAATCCACTCACAGAAAACAGAACGCAGCATGTTCTATTTTACCGTGGATATCCGCGACATAAAGCCCATTGTTCTCTATGGTCGCAGATATACATAGAGCTGATATGCTGATACCCACTTCTTCACTAAGTGATGACAAGGGAAATATAAACAAAAAAAGGTGTTGTTAGGGATTTTATGGATAATGTGGATCCACTGTGTCGCCCAACCAGTAGATGGATCAGATCGGCAGAGCTGACAGCCGACTCCAAAATCCTGATGCTCACAGCTGAAGACGTGACTTGGAAAGTGAAGGTGACTAGGGAATCTAGCCTTATGCTGGTAGCAGAAGGTGGAAAGTCCCTGCCTATCAACAGCAGAGAATTCATCCTGACAAGGGCGGCCCTGTGCAGGAACCTGGATGCTGATTAACACTGTCGGGACTAGTCACCAGGAAGCCAGGAACTGGATAACACCAAGCCGTATGAAGATCCTAGGAGTGAGCGCGCAAGTTCAGATCTCAACTGGAAGTACCAAGCTGACAGCAGACTAAGCATCAACTGGAAATAAAGGAACAGCAGGAGCGACTACAACACGTGCATTCATGAGAGGACTCTGTAGCACAGGCTGTCAGGTCTGAGGCATCTATATAGTGGTGAATAGATGACAAATATTCTGCAGCTGGGTGGGAGAGGCAGAACCAATTTAACCATGGATGTACTAGAAAAAAAGGCAATCAGAAATTCAGAGAGCAACACCCACGCGTGCCAGACCTACCAGGTGTGAGTACGCAGTTATGCACAGTACATTTATTTGGCCAGATGAGCTCACGGCTGGGATCCGCTGCGGGCCTCCGCAAGCAGATTCCACATTCGGCTGTGTGAGCCTGGCATTATTCAGATTGTTACCTGTAATGCCTATGGAATTTACAAGAAGTCACAGGAAACGCTCACCTTTCTGCAGTTCCAGGAGCAGCTTGTTAAGCGCCTTCTGTGCGAGACCATCGCAGCTCAGTAAGCTGACGAAGCCTCACAGAGTGCCACTTTTTACACCCAATTCCTGCTACTGAAGCCAAGAAATACACCCCCAAAAAGTGTTGAGGAGGGGAGATACCCGATTTGATTGCCATACGTGGCCATCCCAACCAGGCCTTTGTAATTACCCCTCGGGGGTGGGGGGGTTCTTTTTAGAGAGTCAATTTTTTTTTTTGGCAAAAGTGTGCAATGGGGCCTGGAATTTATTCAATTCTGCCCTGAAATCCAATGGGTGTTCCCTTCATTATAGGCCTAGCCATGTATACTATAAGTAGATTGGGGGTATTGCTGAACACAGAAGAACAAGTGCTATAAAATTTGGGGTGCGTCTCTCCAGTTTTACCTGCTCAAAACAAAGAGAGACTGTCATTCAAGTGACATTTATGAAAAAAATGGGTCCTGGAATGTATTCATTTGTGCCCTGAAAGCCAAAGGGTATTCCCTCCATTGCAGGCCGAGCCACGTGTCCAGTAAGCAGATTGGGGCTACAGTGGGTATGTTTCTGAACAGAACAAACAGGTATCCATTTTGAGGTGCAAGTTTTCATTCATATGTGTGCTGTACAAAATACCTGTTATAAAATGACACAATTGCCAAAAAAAATGAAATCATATTTTTTTCCTTCTGCTTTGCTTAGATTCATTCAAAAACTGTGGAGTTAAAATACGCAGTACACCCTTAGGTGAATTCGTTAAGGGGTATAGCTTTCAAAATGCGGTCATTTGTCGGGGTTCTCTATCGTTTTGGTGGCTCAAGGGCTCTACAAGTGGGCAATGGGGCCTAAATCCCCTTCAAGCTAAATTTCTATTCTGAAAGCCACCACCTGCTCTTTTCGGTTTGGACCCCTTTGTGCATCCAGACATAAGATAGGGGCCACAATGGGTATGTTTCTGAACACAGTACAAACAGGGGTAACAATTTTGGGGTGCAAATCCTCATTTTCATGTGGACTATAGAAAAAAAAACTGTCTTTAAAATGACATATTTGCAAAAATATGAAATTTTATTTTTTCCTCCTCTAAATTACATTAACTCCTGAAAAAAAACTGTGGGGTCAAAATACTCATGACACCCCTCAGTTAATATAGGATGTATTTTTTTAATTAGGTTGATTTGTTCATTCTGATACCTATGAGCCTTTGTAATTTTGGCTTGGTCTAGGAAAACATAATGTCGTGCGGTTTTTGTGTCGTGCCCTGTGTTTGTCCAAACAGGTTTTAAGTGTAATTAATAAAAGTTATCATTTTAAATTTTGTCTAAACTGTGAAAGGAAAACATAATGTTCCTCAAAATTTTAATAATTAATGTTAAATTTGTACATCTCCTAAATGGTTAAAAAAAACTAAAGTTCTTCAAATGTGCTTCCAGAATAAAGTAAACAGATGGAAATATATATCTTATCAAAAATGTGTACAATGTGTTTGCACATATTTCACATATTGCAGTTGAAAATGTGAAAAAAATGGCAATTTCTTTTAAAATTTTCCCAATATTAGCACTTTTTTAGAATATTCACAAATTCTATGGGTCTATTTTTACCACCTAAATGAATATGTGACAAAAAAAACAATGTCAGATTTACTTGGATATGCAAAACCTTTACGGAGTAATTCTATATTAAAGTGACACATGTCAGATTTCCAAAATTTGGCCTGGCCATTAAGGCGCAAACAGACTTGGTCACTAAGGGATTAATCTTTAGAATTTTCTGGTGGCCGTCCATTGGATGGGATGTCTTTAGTTTTGTCTCTTCCTGCGAGGTTTGTGCTAGAACCAAGTCTCCTTGGAATCTTCTAGCTGGGAAATTATTGCGTTTGTCGCTTCCAGAGAAACCTTGGACCAAGCTTTCCATGGATTTCATTACTGATCTGCCGTGCTCAGAAAGCAACACGGTAGTGTGGGTGATAGGGGACCGATTTAGCAAGATGTGTCATTTGACTGCATTGTCTCCCTGATGCTAAAATGTTGCCTAAACTGTTCTTGACTCATGTGGTCAGATTACGCAGGTTATCGTCTGGTGTTGTCTCAAATCGGGGTGTCCAGTTTGTGTCTAGAGTCTGGCATTTCCTGTGCCATCAATTGAAAATTCAACTGTCTTTTCCCACGGCTTATCATCCGGCAAGCAATGGCTAAACTGAGAGATATAATTAGAATCTTGATAATGAGATGAAAAGGAGTGATCGGGTGCTCGCAGGGTAAAGTGTAACTAAGTGTCTGATGGAAAGGCACTCACGCGTATAGGAGGTCTTACACCTGGAGACCCTCATGGAACAGAAAAAGAATTAATCCCAATGGTGTTGTATATGGGAATTTATTATTCAAAACAAAAGCAAGTACAAAAGTAACAAGAAAGGGAGGAATATGGTCCAAAGGTTGGTTTTGCAACACGTTTCGGAGCTATTAGTTGCTCCTTTGTCCAGTAAATCCAGGGTGATTTCTTTTATTGTGTCTTGAGCAATTTTTGTGGCGTTTTGTTTCTGACCATTAGGGAATTGGTTGTGGTTTTTACCTTTGTCAGAGTTTGCATTGGAGTCAACAAACGCTTCTCTTTTTTGTAATTATGGTTTTCATCCTTATTTTTTTTTTTCAAGATTTCTTTCTGAGGTTGCTAAAGAGAATGAATCTTCTTCACAGTTTGAGAATGTTTGGATGGAAGTACTAGTTAGACAGTGAGCAGTGTACGAGAATCTCATTGCACAGCATTTAGGCCACAAGAAAGTTTTTTTTTAAAGTGTGGACTCCTGCAAACCAGGCAGCTCTATAAATCATAGTTGTTACCATGCGGCGGTTGGTGGTCCTCCCAGGGCGGCTGCGTGCGGGGTCCCGCGGTCGGGGCGCATCCCCCTGGCTTGCTGTCCGGCTGCCGGGGGCGTGGGTGCCTGGCTGGCGTGGTGCTGGTGGCGCGCGGCACAGTGCACGTACACACCTGTGAGTGCAGCTGCCGTGCACGAGCTTCCTTTTATTATGTTCTGTTGGCAGTTGGCTGTCTCCCTCTCTCCGCCCCTGGGCGAAGGCTTTTGTTTAAAGGTCGGGCAGAGACTTGCAATCACTGCCAGTTATTGGTTTCCCTCAGTGTGCTAGCTAGTCTGCCTCTGTTGGTCTCCTGCCTTTGTCATCTTGTCTGCTATAATTTGCTATTGTCCGCCAGGTTTTTCCATCTGCCTTAGTATTGTTCGTGTTGGTTATTTACATCTGCCTTTTTTTGTTGGTATTCTACCCTTTCCATCCAGGTACGCCAGCGTCCCTTTTCGGTCCCTAGTAAGAGTAGGAACCGCCGCCCAGTTGCCCGACTGGGGTTAGCCAGGAGTGGAGGCAAGCAGGCAGGGACAGGGGTTGTGGGTGAGATCTAGGGCACCCAGGCTGGCGTATCAAGGGTAGTATACTGTAACAATAGCATATTGCTGGGGAAGATGGCGAAGTATGAGCTTTTATGTACTGAGTATGCACCACAAAATGAAGTGAAAAAATATTAATCCTAGAAGGACACACTGAGCATGCTCGGAAAGTTTTTTACATACAGTTTCTCTCACTAGTCATTCAAATGGAAGAATCCCAATGTCATGTTATGTAGCAGCTGTCATTTAGGTGGGTGCGCCTCTAGTAAACCCAAACCCCTGAGGACACCACTATGTTGGTGAAACAGGTTGTAGGGAAGTTCTGTGTTTCTTTTATCTCAAACACGCAGAGCTGGCGATATAATTTAGGCAGAGCCATTAGTCTGCAGCAGTGACCTGCTTTATCCATATATATATATATATATATATATATATATATATATATATATATATTGTGAGACGGTGACCGGCAAAGTGCTGGAGGGCAGATATATTTCGCCTAGGATGCTCTCCTATGAGGCTTTGGGGAGCACTTGGGCAGATACGTGCCACCGAGCAGCCTGGGCTCGGTGGAGGAAGCCGGCAGTATGGTGACATTAACATTAAGTTACTGACACGTTGTAGTGTGTAAGTGGCTCCAAGCCACATAATCCGGGCCCGCTTTTCCTGGAGTGGTCAAAGCGAAGGGTGGGATGGCCACTCCCACGTACCAGGTGAGGCTGGTACCAGGCCTTATAAAGCCTGGGCCTACAGGTCCTGAAAGAGAAGAGCTGAGACCTTTGCAGGTCTAAGAGCCTGGCTGGCTGTGTGCAGGAGCCATTTGGTTACCAGTGTGTAGACAGGGACGCTCCATGTCTAGTAAGTGCTCAGACGAGCAGGATTTACTTTATGTTGGCCTGAAGTTAAGGCCTGTATTTTGCTTTGTTTGCACGGAAATAAACCCATGCGAAGCCTGGACTAAAGACTTTATCCAGAGTGTCACTGTCTCTGACTGTTTATGCCCAGGTTGCTACCGATCCTAAACGCTAATCCCTCACAATATATATATATCTCTCTGTGTGTGTATATATATATATATATATATATATATATATATATATAGGTGAAAGCCCTCACTGACTGACTGACTGATTCATTCATTCACTGACTGACTGACTCTAATTCTCTAACTTCCCGCTGTCGTACATATGTGAAATTTGGCACGACCATTCTTTAGGTCCTACATAGGAAAAGTAAAGGGGTCACAGCTCGATTATTCCATGCTAAGTGCAAAACTAAGTGCACCTCTATGTAATGTATGTAATAATGTATGTAACTTCCCAGTGTCATACAAACTTGAAATTTGTCAGGGCCATTCTTCAAGTCCTAAATAGTAAGAGTAAAGGGGTCTCAACTTGATTATTCAATTTTAAGTGCAAAGTAAAGTGACTTCCTATGTTTTGTAACTTTCTGGGGTCGTGCAAGCGTGAAATTTAGCACGAGCATTCTTCAGGTCCTACATAGGAAAAGTAAAGGGGTCGCCACTTGATTATTCAATTCTAATTGCAAAAGTAAGTAACCCCTTATGTAATGTAAATAACACACATCTGAACCGCAGAAACATGAAATTTGCCATCACACCTCTATGTGTATATACTGAGGCAAATATAACTGATCTCTATGTGTATATACTGAGGAGAATATGACTGACCTCTGTGTGTATATACTGAGAAAAATCTACCTCACCTCTGTGTATATACTGAGGAGAATCTAACTGACCTCTATGTCTATATACTGAGGAGAATCTAACACTTCTCTATGTGTATATACTGAATAGACTATAACTGACCTCTGTGTGTATATACTGAGGAGAATCTAATGCTCCTCTATGTGTATATACTGAGGAGAATATGACTGACCTCTATGTATATATACTGAGAAGAATCTTCCTCACCTCTATGTGTATATACTGAGGAGAATATGACTGACCTCTGTGTATATATACTGAGAAGAATCTTCCTTACCTCTATTTGTATATACTGAGGAGAATATGACTGACCTCTGTGTGTATATACTGAAAGTTGTAAAGTACATAAGGAAGCAGCCATGGACTGCAGGGATGGAGCATGCCTTTGTGGCTAAGAAGGGGCTGCAACGTCCAGTTTGAGGATAAATTTGAATAAAAAGGGGCGTTACCTTTAATGGTAAAAAGAGAGTTGGAGGGTGGCACATTCTGCAAAGGGACATCGGTACGTGCAGCCTGGGGAGAATCTAATGCTCCTTTATGTGTTTCCTTTATTTACTCCTCGGTTCCTCTGAAGTAACTACAACTTCATAAAACTTTCCGTGCGAACAACAGGTAAACACCCGTACCAAATTAACTCAGCGAAGCCAAGTATATCAGCCAGTGTCTTATATAGCTACCAGCTAGTTAGGAGAGCTCTATAAAACACAGTATACAGTATATTGCAGCAGCATTGAATTATATATGGCTTAGCACTCTCAGCTTTGCTAAGCAGGTGTTTGTATTTTCAATTCCTGTTCCTCTTAATATTCTAATTTAGTTCAGTAAAAAGTTAGTCTTCAACCGGGCGTTTCTTGCTCTTTGGGCAATTTTGGTGTGAACTATAGAACAGATGCAGACACAGTTGTACTGTTGTGTATAACAGTGTATAAAGAAGATTATGGTATTATTGTATCTTGATGCCACCAGGAACTCCTGGTGGAGCCAAGATTGACAGGGAGGTTACGCCCCCTGAATGTGATTGGTTGCACATGTTCTTGGCCTGTAGGTCCTGGAAGGCCACTAAACGATTACCAACTGCGGACCACAAGCGCGGACTGCCGCAGCATTAGGAACGGTGAGCCCATCATCACAGAGCCGGCGGGCGGAACGTTGCTGACAGCTGGGACTCTGCAGAGAGAACCAGCGGCTGCCTGGCATCACAGAAGCGCCAAGCGGACCACAGCACACAGAAGCAAAGACTGGCTGGCTCTCCCGTTGGCGGACCACATGCGCGCCCAGCAGCAATATGGTGAGCGGCCGTAAGGGAGTATAGAGGCTTGACCGGCTGGTGGGACACAGCACTGAGGCGGCGGTAGAGCACATGTGCGGCCAGCAGAATCATGGTGGCGAGCAGGGGAGCGGCCGTCAGGGAGCACTTAGGCGCCGGCCGGGATGCGGGGACGGGTGGTTTGCTCACAGTGATCGCTGCAGCGTGTGCATTGAATACTGGCTGGCCTGCTGCCTTAGGCTGTGGGTTAGTTCGCTTTTTAGGCTTACATTATTAGATGTTAATGCTGCCATGTTACAGCAGTAAATATGGGAGCATTTACAGCTCATAATGTAAGCCTAAGAAGAGAACTAACCGGCAGCCTAAGGCAGCAGGCCAGCCAGTAATCAATGCACACGCTGCATCTAGGACCTTCCACCTTGACCCTATCGGGAGCTAGGGGTATGAGAGGGGCGTTCCTCCTGTCAAACCCCTAGCTTCTGGTGGTGTCAAGATACAATAATACTGTATTTTCTCCCTATGCTCCCACTATGTCCCACCACCCCCCTGTGCTTACTGTCCTCCCTGCTCATATGCTGCCGCCGTCCTAGGCGCTGTGAAGGAAACCAGTTCTATGCTCCAGATAGCTTCTTCTCTTCACAGCGTGCTTGCTCGCCTCCTGACCTGATACACTGACAGGGGCTCCCGGGGCATAGGGTGTACAATACTATACTTCAAAGTGTAATTATTCTGAAATAACACAGTGTTACAGAATAATGCATGCAGTGTGCATATCTGTCCCGGGTTCCCTTTAAACCCTTCAAGTGGCTAAAAATGAAATCCCTTATATTTAATAAGAAAAGTACTGTGTATTATATTGGCAGATTCATTATATGGTGCCTGCAAACATCGGCTGAGCTGCAATCTTACAGGCACGTGTTCCTTCCTCACTTTATCCTGGTGAAACAATGTTAGGCTACTTTAATCAGTATTCCATCTTTTTTTTTTTCTTTCAATAATGTGGAACTTACATTAATCTCTTAAAGGGGTTGTCCCACCGTGACAAGTGTATGTATGCACTTCTGTATAGCCATTACAAAGCACTTTGTAATATACTTTGTGCATTGTTAATAAATAGAGATGAGCGAGCGTACTCGTCCGAGCTTGATGCTCGTTCGAGTATTAGGGTGTTCGAGATGCTCGTTACTTGAGACGAGCACCACGCGGTGCTCGACTCCATTACATTTCCTTCCCTGAGAAATTTGCGCGCTTTTCTGGCCAATAGAAACACAGGGAAGGCATTACAACTTCCTCCTGTGACATTCCAGCCCTATCCCACCCCCCTGCAGTGAGTGGCTGGGGAGATCAGATGACACCTGAGTATTTAAATCTGCCCCGCCCGTGGCTCACCACAGATGCACGCTGAGAGAGATCAGGGAAAGTGCTGTCTTGCTGTAGCTGCTATAGGGAGAGTGTTAGGTGTTATTTTAGTCTTCAAGAACCCCAACGGTCCTTCTTAGGGCCACATCTGACCGTGTGCAGTACTGTTGAGGCTGCTTTTAGCAGTGTTGCACAATTTTTTTTTTTTGTATATCGGGCGTGCAGACCATAGCGTCCTCAGTCTGCAGTCATTTTACAGAGTATAGTGGCAGTACTGCTGAGGCAGGGACAGTGGTACAGGGAAAGAGGTATACTGGCTATATAGGCAGTGGGCTTTTTCAAAAAAATTGGGGAAAAATACTATATTTGGGCTGCCTGTGACCGTCTTCAGTTTACTGCGTGTCTGCTGGGGGTAGTAGTCGCTAATTAATACCCAGCCTTGCGCATAATTTTGTTCTGGCTGCACTGTGCTTTCAATAACCACAGTCATCCTCCAACAGGGAAATACATATACAGGCTATATAGGCAGTGGGCTTTTTCCCCAAAATTGGGAAAAAATACTATATTTGGGCTGCCTGTGACAGTCTTCAGTTTACTGCGTGTCTGCTGGGGGTAGTAGTCGCTAATTAATACCCAGCTAAGCGATACAGCAGGCTTAATTGTTTCCTGGCTCTGCTGTGTCCGTTACATGATCGCCGTCATCCCGCCAGAGGAAAACAGTATACATATATACGCTGCATACGGTGTCTGTCTGGTTTTTCACCTCACCATTTTAAAAAATTGAAGCAAAATACTTAAGGCCTACCACTGGCCTTTGGCCACTTGACTGGTTCTGCGCTGTGAATTCCAGTAGCTCAGTCATACACACCTAGGTCTCACTACAGGCTTGCGCATAATTGTTTCCTGGCTCTGCTGTGTCCGTTACATGATCGCCGTCATCCCGCCAGAGGGAAACAGTATGCAATATATACGCTGCATAGGGTGTCTGTCTGGTTTTTCACCTCACCATTTTAAAAAATTGAAGCAAAATACTTAAAGGGGTTGTCTCGCGAAAGCAAGTGGGGTTATACACTTCTGTATGGCCATATTAATGCACTTTGTAATATACATCGTGCATTAAATATGAGCCATACAGACGTTATTCACTTACCTGCTCCGTTGCTAGCGTCCCTGTCGCCATGGCTCTGTCTAATTTCGCTGGCTTCTTGCTTTTTTAGACACGCTTGCGCTGTGCGGTCTTCTGCCTGGTGAATGGAGCCGCTCGTGCCAGGGAGCTGGTCACTGCGTCGTCATCGTAGCTCCGCCTCACGTGGTGCCGATCAGCCAATGAGGTGGCTGTATCGGCAGTGGAACGCGGAAGACAGAAGAAGAAACTCCACGGTGCACCATGGGAAGACCCGCGGTGCATCGTGGGAGAAGACCAGCGGCGCCATCTTTAAAAGAAGAAATGAAGAAGCTGCAGAACGCTGATGCAGGTAAGTGCAATGTGCTTGTTAAAAACTAACACATACTTTCTTTTTCACAGGGGTCCATTTAAAAAAAAAAATCACTTTCGCCGCGAGACAACCCCTTTAAGGCCTACCACTGGCCTTTGGCCACTTGACTGGTTCTGCGCTGCGAATTCTAGTAGCTCAGTCATACGCACCTAGGTCTCACTACAGGCTTGCGCATAATTGTTTCCTGGCTCTGCTGTGTGCTCCATAAGCGAAGTCAGCCTCCAACCACAGGCCAATAAGCGGCACATTTAATTACAGCGTTCTGTTTCTGCTCTACTCGTAATACACCATGCTGAGGGGTAGGGGTAGGCCTAGAGGACGGGGGCGAGGACGCGGAGGCCCAAGTCAGGGTGTGGGCACAGGCTGAGCTCCTGGTCCAGGTGTATCGCAGCCGACTGCTGCGGGATTAGGAGAGAGGCAAGTTTCTGGGGTTCCCAGATTCATCTCACAATTAATGGGTCCACGTGGTATACCTTTATTAGAAACTGAGCAGTGTGAGCAGGTCCTGTCGTGGATGGCAGAAAGTGCATCCAGCAATCTATCGACCACCCAGTCTTCTACGCCGTCCACAGTTGCAACTCTGAATCCTCTGGCTGCTGCTCCTCCTTCCTCCCATCCTCCTCACTCCATGAAAATGACACATTCTGAGGAGCAGGCAGACTCCCAGGGACTGTTCTCGGGCCCCTGCCCAGATTGGGCAGCAATGGTTCCTCTCCCACCGGAGAAGTTTGTCGTGACCGATGCCCAACCTTTGGAAAGTTCCCGGGGTCCGGGGGATGAGGCTGGGGACTTCCGGCAACTGTCTCAAGAGCTTTCAGTGGGTGAGGAGGACGATGACGATGAGACACAGTTGTCGATCAGTGAGGTAGTAGTAAGAGCAGTAAGTCCGAGGGAGGAGCGCGCAGAGGATTCGGAGGAAGAGCAGCTGGACGATGAGGTGACTGACCCCACCTGGTTTGCTAAGCTTACTGAGGACAGGTCTTCAGAAGGGGAGGCAAGTGCAGCAGCAGGGCAGGTTGGAAGAGGCAGTGCGGTGGCCAGGGGTAGAGGCAGGGCCAGACCGAATAATCCACCAACTGTTTCCCAAAGCGCCCCCTCGCGCCATGCCACCCTGCAGAGGCCGAGGTGCTCAAAGGTGTGGCAGTTTTTCACTGAGAGTGCAGACGACCGACGAACTGTGGTGTGCAAGGTTTGTCATGCCAAGATCAGCCGGGGAGCCACCACCACCAGCATGCGCAGGCATATGATGGCCAAGCACCCCACAAGGTGGGACGAAGGCCGTTCACCGCCTCCGGTTTGCACCACTGCCTCTCCCCCTGTGCCCCAACCTGCCACTGAGATCCAAGCCCCCTCTCAGGACACAGGCACGACAGTCTCCTGGCCTGCACCCACACCCTCACCTCCGCTGTCCTCGGCCCCATCCAGCAATCTCTCTCAGCGCAGCACCCAGCCGTCGCTAGCACAACTGTTTGAGCGCAAGCGCAAGTACGCCGCCACGCACCCGCACACTCAAGCGTTAAACGTGCACATAGCCAAATTGATCAGCCTGGAGATGCTACCGTATAGGCTTGTGGAAACGGAGGCTTTCAAAAACATGATGGCGGCGGCGGCCCCGCGCTACTCGGTTCCCAGTCACCACTACATTTCCCGATGTGCCGTCCCAGCCCTGCACGACCACGTCTCCCGCAACATTGTACGCTCCCTCACCAACGCGGTTACTGGCAAGATCCACTTAACAACGGACACATGGACAAGCACAGGCTGGCAGGGCCACTATATCTCCCTGACGGCACATTGGGTGAATTTAGTGGAGGCTGGGACCGAGTCAGGGCCTGGGACCGCTCACATCCTACCCACCCCCAGAATTGCGGGCCCCAGCTCGGTGCTGGTATCTGTGGCAGTGTATGCTTCCTCCACTAAACCACCCTCCTCCTACGCAACCTCTGTCTCGCAATCAAGATGTGTCAGCAGCAGCACATCGCCAGCAGTCGGTGTCACGCAGCGTGGTAGCACAGCGGTGGATAAGCGTCAGCAGGCCGTACTGAAACTACTCAGCTTAGGAGAGGAGGCACACGGCCCACGAACGGCTGCAGGGTCTGACAGAGCAGACTGACCGCTGGCTTGCGCCGCTGAGCCTCCAACCAGGCATGGTCGTGTGTGACAACGGCCGTAACCTGGTGGCGGCTCTGCAGCTCGGCAGCCTCACGCACGTGCCATGCCTGGCCCACGTCTTTAATTTGGTGGTTCAGCGGTTTCTGAAAAGCTACCCACGCTTGTCAGACCTGCTCGGAAAGGTGCGCTGTCTCAGTGCACATTTCCGCAAGTCCCACACGGACGCTGCCACCCTGCAGACCCTGCAACATCGGTTTAATCTGCCAGTGCACCGATTGCTGTGTGACGTGCCCACACGGTGGAACTCTACGCTCCACATGTTGGCCAGGCTCTATGAGCAGCGTAGAGCTATAGTGGAATACCAACTCCAACATGGGCGGCGTAGTGGGAGTCAGCCTCCTCAATTTTTTACAGAAGAGTGGGCCTGGTTGGCAGATATCTGCCAGGTCCTTGGAAACTTTGAGGAGTCTACCCAGATGGTGAGCGGCGATGCGGCAATCATTAGCGTCACAGTTCCTCTGCTATGCCTCTTGAGAAGTTCCCTGCAAAGCATAAAGGCAGATGCTTTGCGCTCGGAAACGGAGGCGGGGGAAGACAGTATGTCACTGGATAGTCAGAGCACCCTCATGTCTATATCTCAGAGCGTTTTGGAGGAGGGGAAGGAGCATGAGGAGGAGGGGGAAGAGACAGCTTGGCCCACTGCTGAGGGTACCCATGCTGCTTGCCTGTCATCCTTTCAGCGTGTATGGCCTGAGGAGGAGGAGGAGGATCCTGAAAGTGATCTTCCTAGTGAGGAAAGCCATGTGTTGCGTACAGGTACCCTGGCACACATGGCGGACTTCATGTTAGGATGCCTTTCTCGTGACCCTCGCGTTACACGCATTCTGGCCACTACGGATTACTGGGTGTACACACTGCTCGACCCACGGTATAAGGAGAACCTTTCCACTCTCATACCCGAAGAGGAAAGGGGTTCGAGAGTGATGCTATACCACAGGACCCTGGTGGACAAACTGATGGTGAAATTCCCATCCGACAGCGCTAGTGGCAGAAGGCGCAGTTCCGAGGGCCAGGTAGCAGAGGAGGCGCGGAGATCAGGCAGCATGTACAGCGCAGGCAGGGAAACACTCTCCAAGGCCTTTGCCAGCTTTATGGCTCCCCAGTCAAGGCTGAGTCGGCGGGAGCAGCGTAAAAGGATGGTGAGGGAGTACGTAGCCAATCGCACAACCATCCTCCGTGACGCCTTTGCTCCCTACAACTACTGGGTGTCGAAGCTGGACACGTGGCACGAACTCGCGCTGTATGCCCTGGAGGTGCTTGCTTGCCCTGCGGCTAGCGTCTTGTCAGAGAGGGTGTTTAGTGCGGCTGGGGGAATCCTCACGGATAAGCGTAGCCGCCTGTCAACTGACAGTGCCGACAGGCTTACATTCATAAAGATGAACAAAGCCTGGATTTCCCCAGAGTTCTCTTCTCCACCAGCGCACAGCAGCAGTACCTAAACAATACGTAGGCTGCACCCGCGGATGGAAGCATCGTTCTCTATCACCATAAAAAACGGGGACCTTTTAGCTTCATCAATCTGTGTATTATATTCATCCTCCTCCTCCCGCTCCTCCTCCTGAAACCTCACGTAATCACACCGAACGGGCAATTTTTCTTAGGCCCACAAGGCTCAGTCATATTACTTTTGTAAACAATGTTTATACGTTTCAATTCTCATGAAACTTGCACCTGAACCAATTTTTGGGTTGCCTCCAGGCCTAGTTACAAATTAAGCCACAGTAAGCTAAGCGATTAATGGGTTTCACCTGCCCTCTTGGTTGGGCATGGGCAATTTTTCTGAGGTACATTAGTACTGTTGGTACACCAATTTTTTTGGTCCCTCGCCTACAGTGTAATCCTAGTAATTTTTATGGGCTTCGCCTGCACTCACGGTACAGCAAGGTGTGTGGGGTTGGCCTACACTTTTGCTACATAAATGTAACTGGGGCCTTGTCTATACTGCAACTACTGAAATGTGAAAGAGCCTGTTATCTCCCTAAACTGCTGCAACGGGAATGTTACTGTGGTCTGCCTTGACTGCTACTACTACTGAAATGGAACTAATACTGTGCTCCCCCTATACTGCTGCTTCGGAATTGTTACTGGGGCCTGTCTTGAGTGCTACTATTACTGAAATGGAACTAAGACTGTGCTCCCACTATACTGCTGCTTCGTAATTCTTACTGGGGCCTGTCTTGAGTGCTACTATTACTGAAATGGAACTAAGACTGTGCTCCCCCTATACTGCTGATTCAGAATTGTTACTGGGGCCTGTCTTGAGTGCTACTATTACTGAAATGGAACTAATACTGTGCTCCCCCTATACTGCTGCTAGTGATATGTTACTGGGGCCTGTCTGGACTGCTACTACTACTGAAATGGAACTAATACTGTGCTCCCCCCTATAATGCTGCTAGTGATATGTTACTGGGGCCTGTCCCTAATGCTAATGCTGAAATGTTACTAATTCTGGGCTCTGCCTATACCGCTGCTAATGCTATGTCACTGGGGTGTGGAAACGGAGGCTTCCCAAAGACATAATGGCGATGAGGCCATTTCCCACCAACGCGGTTACTGTTAAGGTGCATATAACCACGGACACGTGGAGAGGACACGTAGTGCCTCAAAAACATCCCCCTCCTCCTCCAACAATGAAAACATTCTTGGCAAATACCTTTGCATTGGTCCGTCTGGTGACAGTCCAAGAATTTCACCTTTAACGACACAACAAGAGAGCCCCCCCACCATCCCCCCGACACGGCCCACTTAATCCTGGCCACATTCCGAAAATCAACTAAATAAAACCGCGCTACTAGGTCCGCAGTCGCCACCACATTCCCACCAACGCGGTTACTGTTAAGGTACATATTACCAGTCTGACTGGGGCATGCACTGTGGGCCGAAGCCCACCTGTATTGTAGCTGATGTTAGCTCTGCTGAGCAGGGCACTGCAATGGGATACATTTATGTACCGCCAGTGGGTTCCAGGGAACCACCCATGCTTTGGGTCCACACGGACTTCACATTAGGGATTTGTACCTGCCTGTGTCTATGTATTAAAAACCCCGGTCAGACTGGGGCATGCAGTGTGGGCCGAAGCCCATCTGCATTTAATCTGACGTTACCTCAGCTGTGCTGGGCAATGCCATGGGATTTATTTATGTAACGCCGGTGGCTTCCTGGGACCCACCCATTCTGTCGGTCCACACAGAGTTGTACCTGCCTTTGTCTACTTAAAAAGAACCTCAGTCTGACTGGGGCATGCAGTGTGGGCCGAAGCCCACCTGTATTTAATCTAACGTTAGCTCTGCTGTCCAGGTCACTGCAATGGGATTTGGTTATGTACCGCCGGTGGGTTCCAGGGAGCCACCCATGCTTTGGGTCCACACAGACTTCACATTAGGGATTTGTACCTGCCTGTGTCTATGTATTAAAAACCCCGGTCAGACTGGGGCATGCAGTGTGGGCCGAAGCCCATCTGCATTTAATCTGACGTTACCTCAGCTGTGCTGGGCAATGCAATGGGATTTATTTATGTAACGCCGGTGGCTTCCTGGGACCCACCCATGCTGTCGGTACACACAGAGTTGTACCTGCCTGTGTCTACTTATAAAGAACCCCAGTCTGACTGGGGCATGCAGTGTGGGCCAAAGCCCAGCTGTATTTAATCTGACATTAGCTCTACTATCCGGGGCACTGCATTGGGACAAACTACAGGAGCAATACAGCGCTAATGAGACGTGTACAGCTACGCTAGCATTGGAGTCCGCTGTAGGCACGCGATTGCTGAGGGTTTGTGCAGAGGCCTATGTCCTGGGTGCAGTGAAAGTCCGCTTCCAGCCTAGGATTGCTGAATCTGTGGGCCAAGGCCTATGTCGTGGGCGCGGTGCAAGTCTGCCGTGTTTTGCCGCTCAGATCAATTTTTTGTTCATGTCTTGGGTTTCCTAGGACCCACCTATGCTGTTGGTGCAAACTTAGTTCCCATTGCGGTGTTTGACCTGTCTGGCACAAAGGCACTGACTGACTTGGGTAGGGGGCAGAGCGCTGACGGCTTTCCCCTTGCAGTGTGGATTGAGCTATGCGACACCTTGACAGAATGAATACTGTGTGGCACATGAATTCCCCATTGCTATGCCTACGTTTGCAGCTCCTGACGGAGGTGGCACAGGATTGGAATTCTCATTGCTTCTGTACAGCATTGTGGGCTATCGCCCCGCCCCTTTTAAAGAGGGTCACTGCCTGGCCCTGCCAACCCTCTGCAGTGTGTGCCTCCGGTTCCTCCTCATGGCAGACGCACTTATAAATAGACATGAGGGTGGTGTGGCTATGAGGCCAGCGTGTGGCATGAGGGCAGCTGAAGGCTGCGCAGGGACACTTTGGTATGCGCTGTGGACACTGGGTCGTGCGGGGGGGGGGGGGGGTGGGCAGCATGTAACCCAGGAGAAGTGGCAGCAGAGTGTCATGCAGGCAGTGATCGTGCTTTGTTGGAGGTAGTGTGGTGCTTAGCTAAGGTATGCATTGCTAATGAGGGCTTTTCAGAAGTAAAAGTTGTTGGGAGGGGGGGCGGCCCACTCTTGCCGGTATTGTGGCTTAATAGTGGGACCTGGGAACCTGAGATGCAGCCCAACATGTAGCCCCTCGCCTGCCCTATCAGTTTCTGTGTCATTCCCATCACTTTCTTGAATTTCCCAGATTTTCACAAATGAAAACCTTAGCGAGCATCGGCGATATACAAAAATGCTCGAGTCGCCCATTGACTTCAATGGGGTTCGTTACTCGAACCGAACCCTCGAGCATCGCGGGAAGTTCAACTCGAGTAACGAGCACCCGAGCATTTTGGTGCTCGCTCATCTCTATTAATAAACCATACAGAAGATATATACTTCCCTACAGGAGTGCAACCCCTGTGTTGACGATCCCATCGTCTCTGTTTATGACAAATTCTGTCTTTCTTCTTTCATTGGGCATGCGCAGTAGCGCTTGTCGGGCCATGAATGAGTGTCTTCCTTCTTCGCACATGCGCAGTAGCACTAGTCGTGCTGTGATTGCAGGTCTGTTTTTCGTGGAATAGCACTTGACCTCTCAGGAATGCTGCTGGGGCTACTATTTGGGGGCACTATCGCTGTTGCTGCTACTATTGTGGGGGCACTGATGCTGCTGGGACTACTATTGTGGGGGCACGGATGCTACTGGGGCTACTATTGTGGGTGCACTGATGCTGCTGGGGATACTATTGTGGGGGCACTGCTGCTGCTGGGGCTACTATTGTGGGGGCGCCGATGCTGTTGCTGCTACTATTTGGGGGCACTGTTGCTTTTGCTGCTACTGTTGGGGGGCACTATTGCTGTTGCTGCTACTATTGGGGGGGAACTTTTGCTGTTGCTGCTACTATTGTGGGGGGCACTGCTGCTCCTGGGCTCCTATTGTGGGGGGCACTATTGCTCTTACTGCTACTGTTGGGGGGGACTATTCCTCTTCCTGCTACTATTGTGGGGGCACTGATGCTGTTGATGATACTATTGTGGGGGCATTGATGCTGCTGGGGCTACTATTGGGGGGCACTGATGCTGCTGGGGCTACTATTTGAGTTCACTATTGTTGCTGCTTCTGTTGGGGGGGGCACTATTGCTGAATTGGCTATGTTACATGTGTAACATGGAAGCATTTAGAACTAACAATGTAAGGCTAACAGGTGAAACATCCCTAACCCTAACCGTCCATGACAGCCAACAATCTATACACAGTGTGCTGCTAGGACCTTTAAAAAGCCACCCAATAGGGAGCGAGGGTTGTGAGTGGGGCATTTCTCCTGTCAAACTCCTAGCTTCCTGGTGGCGTCAAGGTACACTAATACTGGGGGCACTATGTGGGAGCACTATTTTAAGGGCACTCTGTTATGCATGGGCACTATGGGAGAGAACTTTGTTGGGGCACTATGGGAGGATTTAAATGCCGCTGTCAGTATTGATAACGACGATTACGTGACCGGTGACCGCTCACCGCGGCCCTTGGTCAGTGTTCCAGGCTCTCGGCTACCTTTAGTAGCAAGGAGACTTTAAATTTTCCAAACCGTCCCAAGCTTCTGCGCTTGTATCCACCACTTTACCGATGGGCGCATGTATCAATGTAATACCCCAGTACACTTACTGTGCGTATGGCTGGAGGCCTAGTCCTTGTTACGATGACGCTGCACTCTAATTAGACTCTCCGAATGATATACCACAGAAATAATAGAGATGAGTCCAGCAATTTAGTAATACGAGAGTGAGCAGATTTACTAACTGGAGTTATTTGCAATGAACATAGTGGATTACAGCACTTGGTGAAAATGCAGTTGAACACGAATACAGGTGCAGCAAGCAGGCAAAGTACAGTTGTATTGATGACATGCTCTCTCTATTATATTTACTGTAGATTGATGAACTAGACAATTTTCCCACTAGTAGATTTGACTGAAGAATTAATTTAGGTACACTAAAGAATGACTGAAGCAGAAGGATAAGTGGCTAAAACAATGATCACGGCTTTGACTTCACCGGAAAGTTATGACTCACTAATTTTGTAGAAGTGGATCTCGGAGAGATGTTTCTCTTCTTCTGCTGTGGAATGCCAAGGGAACGGGTGTTAACTGTGTTTGACCTTGGAGCAAAATGTGCTGCACTCCTCGCTCTCAGTGTCTGACGACGTCCTCCTCCTTCCTCCACCTTCCTGACTCTGACAACTGACTCTTCTTCTCTTTATCACCTCTCCCTTTCCTTGGGCTCTGCACCAGTAAGATTAAACCCGACTGTCAGCCAATGATGAGCCAGCTGACATCAGGGATGAGCTCATTGCTTAGAGCAGAAGGGGGAGACACAGGGTCTCTCCCACAGATGGCATCTTCTGTATCCAAGGATGGCATACAGACAGGTAAGACGGGACGGTGTGCAGTGTGTGTGTTGTAGTGCCCACTGAGACAATACACCAAAGTTGGGGAAAGGTCCACCCAGAGCAGAGAGATATCACCAGGAGCTGCTGTATGCAGGGCCTCCTGGTCCCGAATGCACCTTCTGCAAATGCGCGCCAGGCGTCATACGTCAGACGCATGCACAGAAGGGCGCGGCATGATAAATTCAAAATTTCTCTGCCTCCTGACTACTATGGCCGAAGAGCCCGGCAAATTTAAAATCTCCCTGAACCCCGCCTGTCAAAGATAGCTGAGTGCAGGGAGATGTCACCGGGGACCGCTGTATGCGGTTCCTGGTCACATGATCACTGTAATCCTGTAAAGTTAAAAAAAGGAAAATAAAAAGTTCAAATTTCATCTTCCCTTGCGGATCACCTCCGTGAGGGGAGATGAAATTGCATACCTCAGGTCCCCAGATTTATCACCCGATCTTCATCCGCGAACCTTTCCCAGCTTCTGGTCATGTGTCCGTGAGCAAAATGGCGGACGCATGTGCAAAAGTCAAGGATTGCCCGGGAAATATAAAATGTTCCTGCTCCTGGCTACTAAAGGTAGCCGAGAGCCTGGAGATGTCACGGGGGCCACAGTATGCGGCTCCTCATCAAGTGATCATCATTATCCAATGGATAATGGCGATCACGTAAAAGTTTTTTTAAAAGTTGAAGTTTAATCTCCCCTCACCGATGCGATCAGTGAGGGGAGATGAAATTTCTCAGCCCGATGCGATCCTCCTCCACAGACCCTCCCCGGCTTCTGTGCATGCACCTGTCGGCAAAATGCAGGGCACGTGCAGAAGCCGGGGAGGGCCCCGGAAATTTAAAATCTCCTTGCTCCCAGCTACAAAGGGTAGCCGAGAGCCTGGAGCAGTGACCGGTGGCTTTGTTGAGCAGTCCCCGGTCACGTGAAAAAAAGGTAGCAATTTACCTTAGGCCGGTCTCACATGAGGGGAATGGAATTGTGTATTCCACAAGCGTTTAATCCGCGGTTATATGCACATGAATCAAATGCATCGGGTTACACGATTCTGCTCAGATTAGTGGTTTGGAATTATGTAATCCACTCGTAGAAAACAGAACGCAGCAGGTTTTATTTTACTCCATGTTTGTGAGCATACCTGTAGCCCATACACAAGTACATTGTGTACAGGCTGCGGGTCTCCATGCCGTTGCTTAGAAATATAAACAAAAGAAGCTGTGCTGCACATGACTGCCTGTGAGTACGCAATTATGCGCAGTACATTACACGGCCGTACGTAGCACCACGGCCAGGCTCACAGCTGGGATCCGCTGGGGGCCTCCGCAAGCATATTCCACAAATGGCCGTGTGAGCCCTGCATCATTCAGATCGCTAACTGCAATACGTAATTTACAAGAAGCCACGGGAACGCTTGCCTTCCTGCAGTTTCAGAAGCAACTTGTTGAGCGCCTTCATTTTGAGACTGCTGCACCTCAGCGAGCTTACGAAGCCTCACAGAACGCCACTTTGTACACCCCATCCCTGCCGCTAAGGCCGAGAAATACCTCACCAAAAAGTTCCACTGAGGAGGGATCCCCGGTTTTATTGCCCCATGTGCCCATCCCAACTGGGCCTCCGTAATTACCCCGGTCTTCGGAAATACCACACAGTTTACATTATTACTTTTATCTAAGAGTTAGGGAATGCCAAAAAGGGGAGGAGGGTGGGGAATATTTTTTAGGGAGTCAATTTTTGCAATGGGGCCTGGAATTTATTCAGTTGTGCCCTGAATAGGTGTTTCCTCCATTATAGGCTTAGCCATGTGTCCAGTAAGCAGATTGGGGCTACAATGGGTATGTTACTGAACACGGGACAAACAGGGGCAACCATTTTGGTGTGAAAGTCTTCATTTATTTGTGTGCTGTGTAAAAAAAAACTGTTTTTAAATTGACACTATTGCTAAAAAATGAAAATCGTAATTTCTTTCTTCTGCTTTGCTCAGATTTATTCAAAAACCCCAGATGAATTTGTTAAGAGGTCTAGTTTTCAAAATGGGGTCATTTGTGGGGGTCTCTGTTGTTTTAGCCACTCAAGGGCTCTACAAGTGTGCTATGGGGCCTGAAACACTTTCAAGCAAAATGTCTGTTCTGAAACCCACTGGCTGCTCCTTTCGGTTTGGGCCCCGTTGTGCAAAGAAACATCCCACTCCCTATCCAACATTGACCCAGCAGTGGTTAATAATTTGTTATATAACAGCATGCTTAAACCCTGAAGGACATTGCCTATTTTGGGCTTAAGGATGCAAGGATTTTTGGCGGATTTTCATCTCCATTTTTCTTTTTTTTTATAAATTCTTTATTTATGCTAAGACATATACATCAGCAATCATTTTGTCATTTTCAACATTCCAACTATGTCAAGCTTCTTTGCAATTTTGTTAACTGGGAATTTGTGAACTTTTACTAAATATGTCAACTCTGAAATAAACTGATTTGGAGCACATGAGACCAGGCTCATAGTCATCTTGGGTGGTCATCTGTGGCGTCTTCATGTGGGTACCATTGTGTTGTTTTACATTGAACCATTTTAACTGGGTTTACTAATAAACTTACAGGACACATATGGGTAAGACACTTGGGGTATGTATGCGGGGGGGGGGGAGGGGAGGAAAGGAAGGAAGAGTGATAGAGAAGAAGAAGAGAAAAAAAAAAAGGTATTGTGAGAGGGGGCAGAGGGGCGAGATGTGCTGGTGGACTTGTGGTTAGTTCAGGTAGGTTGGGAACTGAGTAGCGAGTGGTATTCTTCTGTGTCTTGGAATTCTATCCAGTGGTACCATTTTTTCCTAAACTTTTCCTGTGTGCCCTTTAGTGTTGCGGAAAGGTCCTCCATCTCCATAATCCATCCTATTTTGTTAAACCACATTGCCATTGAAAGCGGGGTTGGTTTTCTCCAAAGCTTGGCAATGCATGATCTCGCCGCGCCTACCAGGAAGCATACCATCGATTTTTTTATAAACCGTTAGTGGTATATCGCAGTGGTGTAGGAGGAAGAAGGATGGCGTTTTTGGTAGAGAATATTGGCTGAATTTCGAGGTGATCCGCCAAACCTCTGTCCAGAAGCTCGCCAGCACAGGACAGTCCCAGAATATGTGCAGCATAGTCCCTTGGTCTATTCCGCATCTCCAGCATGTTGGGGAGACTGATGGGAATAGTTTGTGCAGGTGTGAGGGCACCCTGTACCATCTGGTGAGTATCTTGTATCCCGATTCTTGTATTCTGCTCGAGATTGAGGAGGAATGTGTCATGATGAATATTCTGTTTCTGTCTTCCGGGGTTAGTTGGATTCTTAGTTCCTCCTCCCATTTCACTATGTGTTTCGGTACTGATGTCTCCGCCTGTGTGTTGAGGATGTTGTACATTCTGGATAGTGTATGTCTAGAGGGGCCTACTGTGCTACATGTGAGTTCGAATTGTGTTTTCTGAATTCACTGGGGTGTGGTAGTGAACGGAGGAAATGTCTAAGCTGTAGTGTCTGTCATATTGGTAGCGGAGCTGAATCCCCAGTTTCTCTTAGCGTTTCCATTGGGGGCCATTGTCCGTCTTGTATGAAGTGCTCTGCCCTATATTTGCCTTCAATGAACCAGGTGCGGAATACCTTGCTTTCACAACCCGGTGGGAATCTTGGGTTGTTCAGGATTGGTAACATAGGTGAGGGTCTGGGGGATATGTCTGCCCTGTTTGACACTTTGGTGTATACCTTCAGGGTAGGTCCGATAGTAGGGTGTTGTGTGAGGTCTGTGGCGGTTGGATTGTCTATCCAGGGGAGGACTATTAGTGGTATGGAAGATGTAGTCTGTTCTATAGTGATCCACTGTTTAAGCTCTGAGTGACGGTGCCAGTCGATGATCCTCACTAGGTGGACTGCCTGGTGGTATTTCCCGAAGTCTGGTAGTCCCATTCCCCCCTCGCTTTTTGTTCTGAACAGAGTGCTCCTGGCTATCCGCGGGGCCCTACCCACCCAGATAAAGGTTGTTATCTGTGATTGTAGCGTCGTGAAAAATTGTTACGGTATGTGGATAGGGAGGGCCTGGAATAGGTATATAAGTCTGGGAAGGACATACATTTTAATGACTGTTCCTCTGCCAAACCAGGAGAAAGTACCCTTCGTCCATGTATTAAGGTCCTGTCTGATTTTGCTTAGTAATATTGGGTAGTTGGCTGCATATAGATCTTCCACATTTGGTGTTAAATGAATCCCCAGGTATTGTATGTTGTCTCTTGCCCATGCGAACGAAAAGTGGCCTTTTAGTTCCTCTACCATGTGTTGTGGAAGGGAGATGTTCAATGCCGCTGATTTGTGGTAGTTTATCTTGAAGTTGGATAGTGTAGAGTATTTATTTATTTCCATCATTAGGTTTGGTAGTGAGATTCGTGGCTTAGAGATAAAGACCAAAAGATCGTCCGCGTATGCCGTGATCTTGTGTTCCGTGTCTCCCAATTTGATCCCATGGATGTTTGGATTGAATCTAATCTGTGTTAGCAGGGGCTCTAGGCATAGAATGAATATCAAAGGGGATAGGAAGCAACCTTGTCTTGTACCGTTTGAAATCCTAAATCATGTTGAGAACTGGCCATTTGCCCTGACTGATGCCGTTGGGTCTGAGTACAGGCTTGTAATCCATTGTGACATGTTCGTTCCTATTCCCATGTGTTCCATAGTCGCGAACAGGAAGTCCCATTCTACTCTATCAAATGCCTTGTCCGCATCTGTAGATAAGAGGCATGTCGGTAAGGCCATTTTCCTTGCTAGATGCATTAAGTTGATGGCTTTTGCTGTATTGTCTCTCGCTTCTCTTAGCGGGACAAATCCTACTTGATCTTTGTTAATCGTAGTTTGCAGGTAGGGGGAAATCCTGTTCGCGAGGATTTCGGCAAATAGTTTCAGGTCTGTGTTTAATAGGGAGATTGGGCGGTAGCTCTGGCACTGCGCTAGGTCTTTCCCCTCTTTATGGATGACTGTTATATGTGCTGTTAACGTGTCCCTTGGTATTTTTTTCCCTAATGTTATGGAGTTAAAGGCTTTTATGAATATGGGGGAGAGAGTCTCTGCGTATTTCTTGTAATAGGTTAAGGTGAGACCGTCCGGGCCTGGCGCTTTCCCTGTCTGGGAGTCTGTTAGTGCATTTGCTAATTCCGTCTGGGATATTGGCTCTTCCATTGAGTCTATCGCTTCTTGGGTAAATCTGCTGGAATTGGCTTGATATAAGTAATCTCTGATTAGGGCTCTCCTACGTGTCTTTTCCTGTTCTGTCTGTGGTGAGGTAAGGTTGTAGAGGGTTTTATAATATTCTCGGAATGCCTCTGTTATTTGTTTTGGTAGGTGTAGCGTTTGGCCATTGGGGGCGTTGATATGTGGAATGTAGGTTTTGGCCCTCGTTGTGCGTAGTGCCCGGGCCAACGCGCAGCTAGGTTTGTTGCCAAATTCATAGAAGTGTCGCCTGCACTTTTACAATATTTCCCTTGGCTTGTCCCAAGCAGTATGCCCGTACTTTCTCTCTTAGTTGGAACAGTTCAGCTCCTCTCGTATTGTCTTGGGTGGTTTTGTGTGTTGCTTCTAGCGCTTGAATTTGGTCTAGCAGCCCTTTTAGGTGTGCACCCCGTTCTTTTTTGATGCGGGAGCCAAGCTCCACACACCGTCCTCAGATTACGCATTTATGGGCCTCCCAAACAGTTAGTGGTTCTACCTCAGGAGTGTCGTTTTGTTCAAAGTATTCTTTTAGCGCTTTGTGTAGTTCTTCTGATGTTGTCTGGTCCTGGACAGAGACAGAGAGAGACAGAGACAGAGACAGAGACAGAGAGACAGAGAGACAGAGAGATTGCGCTTAGAGGGGCTCGTTCTCAGAGGGGTTGTGATTTAGAGGTTTGTTGAGGTGGTGTCCATGAGCTCTGTCCAGTCCGGGACTGGGACTGCCGGGACTTCCAGAAACTTAAATGCTCCCTCAAGGTCCGCCGGTGTTCTGACTGTGTATAGGCGACCCCGCTTTCTGAGGATCAGGTGGAATGGGTGGCCCCACTTGTAGGTTACTTCTGCCTGACGTGCGGCCTCTAATAGCGGGCGGATCTGCCTCCTGCAGTTGAGGGTCAGTTTTGAGACGTCGGGTAGAATGGAGATCTCTGTGCCGTTGAATTTGATTGGGCCATTTTCCCATGCCAGTCGTTGGATGTCTTCTTTCTGTCTGTAAAAATGTACGCGGCTGTTACGGCACTCTGCCCCCCGAGCGCCAGTTGGGGTGCCCTGATCTCCCGCACCCCCACTGTCCCTGCCTACTTGCCTCGGCCCTGGCTAACCCCAGGCGGACAACTGGACGGCGGTCCCTGCCCTGGCTAGGGACCTGGCGACTGACAAGCAGGAAACTACCTAATGGGGGAAACAGAGTGCCAACAGAGGATGCAGATGAATCAGACCAACAAAACTTGCAAGGCTGGAGATGGGACTCACAGGCAAACTGGCAGGGTGCTGGATAGCAACTAGTGCTGACTGGGCCAGACTGGATTAGAGGCAAACAGAACCAACACAAACAGACAGAGTAATAGGGGACCAGAGGGAGCTGACCGACAACTAGGGACTGGCTGAGGAGAACCGCAGACAGACTGGCTAGGTGCATGCAGAACCAATAACTGGCAATAAGCTCAGTTCACTGCCAGTCTTTTAACCACAAGGTTCCGCCCAGGGGCGGAGAGTGGGAGGAGGCAACTCCACCCACTGCTGTATAAGAAGCACAGAGGAGTGCGGGCGGCACCCTACGGGCGGGCACGCCCACGCCGCCGCCCACTGGCCAACCCAAGCTGCTGGGATGACCTCGACACAGGGCTCCAGGCTGCTGGAGCCGACGCCGGAGCGACGCGCGCCGACCGCGGGACCCCATGCCGCACTGTATGGTAACATTACCCCCCCTCTGACGGGGGACCTCCGGGCCCCCGGAAACTCGACCAGGCTTATCCAGGCAAAGGCTGTGAAAACGCTGTACCAACCCGAGAATGTGACCCTCCTGGGCGGACACCATGGACTGATCCTCAGGTCCATGACTTTGGTGGTCTGTGGCTGCCCCATTTCCTTCAGGGCCAACCGTTGACCTATCGTCATGTTTCAGGTCGTCTTCCGAGTCAATGTCCAACCATTCACCACTGTCTTTTGACCCATCCTCGCTACCAATGACGCTGCCTTCAAAATCTGAGGCATCTCTAACTTTAAAATCACTGTCATCTGAGCTATCATACTCCAAAAAACTCTTCCGGGCCCCCAAAAATTGTAAGGTTCCTGGACCCCGGCAAGAATCCAGGACCTCCTGGGCCTTGTGTTCCACTTCATCACAGACCAGGGTGGGCGGCGGGGGACCGGAGGTGGGCATCACCGAAGAGACAACAGGTTTCGACAAAGACTTATGGCACCCCGTGCGACCCCTCCTTTTGCGATTTCCAGAGGACCGGTACCCCCTCCGTTCGACTGAGCAGGGGGGAGGGGGAGCACGATGGCTATGGCAGGACGGCCCCCACTGGGTTAGCTCCCCAGTGGCCCAATCGAATTGGGGGTTGTGCAACGCCAGCCACGGCATCCCTAGTACCATGTCTACCGACATTTTCTCCATCACCAGGAATGATAGACCTTCCGAATGGCGACCCCCCACCATGAGTTGTAACACTGGGGTCCTCCATCGTACCAAGCCCGAAGCAAGAGGAGTAGCATCAATGCTAGCAAAACGAATTGGCGTCTTCAGCGCCACAAATTCAGCCCTCAGGGGCTCAACGAGACGCGTGCTTATCAGGTTAGCAGCTGCTCCGGAATCAATAAACGCCTGCCCTAGGCGGGAGAAGTTCCGGAATCTAACCTGGCAGGGTATCAGAAGTCTAGGACGTACCTGAGGTCCTAGGCGACTCTCCCTGCAGTCGCCTAGGACTGGAAGTCTTTCTGCCGATTCAGACTGTGGACGCTGAGGCCTCCAGGGGCAAGTTATCACCCGATGTCCAGCTTTCCCGCAGTAGAGACAGAGATTATGTAATAACCGAATCTGGCGTCGCTCCTTGGGGTCCAGCGAGTCAAGTTCCATAGGTTCGGGAACAGAGACTGGTACGGACGGGGAGGGAACAGGACAAATGACCTCCCTGACTCTATGGGTCGGTCTATCTTGCTTCCCAGCCCTGAGCCTCCTATCTGCCTTCACTGCTAACTCCATAGCCTCCTTTAAGGACCCGGGAACGGGATGGGAGATCAACAGTTCTTTGACCGCGTCTGAGAGACCTTGCATAAAAACGTCTTTCAGGGCACTATCGTTCCATGCAGTATCACCCGCATAGCGTCTGAAATTGGAGCAATAATCCTCCACACAAAGCGACCCCTGATGCAGCGCCAGCAACCGTGAAACCGCCAACCCCACTCTGTCCGGTTCATCGAAGATGCCCCTGAGTTCCTGAAAGAAGGAGTCCACCGAATGCAGGGAGGGGGAACCCTCGGGAATGGAAAAGGCCCAAGTCTGGGCAGAGCCCCGCAGCAGGGACATTATGAGCCCGACCCTCTGGACCTCCGAGCCGGAAGAGCGGGGACGCATCCGAAAAAACAGGCGACACGCCTGTTGAAAAACGAAAAACTTGTTCCTCTCCCCAGAGAACACCTCGGGAAGAGGGCACTTGGGCTCGGGACTGGGAACGGCATTCTGCTCCTGCGACAATGCCCACTGCTCCTGGGCCACCATGCGAGCTGACAAATCCCGGATCACCGGCACCAGGTCTTGCAGCTGGTTTGCAAGGGCGCTGATCGCCGCCATGAAAAGAAAAACAGTATTCTAAGGGCCAGTTATTATGTTACGGCACTCTGCCCCCCGAGCGCCAGTTGGGGTGCCCTGATCTCCCGCACCCCCACTGTCCCTGCCTACTTGCCTCGGCCCTGGCTAACCCCAGGCGGACAACTGGACGGCGGTCCCTGCCCTGGCTAGGGACCTGGCGACTGACAAGCAGGAAACTACCTAATGGGGGAAACAGAGTGCCGACAGGGAGGCAGATGAATCAGACCAACAAAACTTGCAAGGCTGGAGATGGGACTCACAGGCAAACTGGCAGGGTGCTGGATAGCAACTAGTGCTGACTGGGCCAGACTGGATTAGAGGCAAACAGAACCAACACAAACAGACAGAGTAATAGGGGACCAGAGGGAGCTGACCGACAACTAGGGACTGGCTGAGGAGAACCGCAGACAGACTGGCTAGGTGCATGCAGAACCAATAACTGGCAATGAGCTCAGTTCACTGCCAGTCTTTTAACCACAAGGTTCCGCCCAGGGGCGGAGAGTGGGAGGAGGCAACTCCACCCACTGCTGTATAAGAAGCACAGAGGAGTGCGGGTGGCACCCTACGGGCGGGCACGCCCACGCCGCCGCCCACTGGCCAACCCAAGCTGCTGGGATGACCTCGACACAGGGCTCCAGGCTGCTGGAGCCGACGCCGGAGCGACGCGTGCCGACCGCGGGACCCCATGCCGCACTGTATGGTAACAGCGGCATACTATGTCTCTTGGTAGATTAGGATTCCGCGGTCTCCCTCCTAGCACTCTGTGGACCCTGTCTAGTTCTATTATTCTATCTTCTGGGCGCTGCAGGAGTCTGTTAAATATCACCGTGACGCATTCGTGCAGTGCGTCCGGTGGAATGTCCTCCGGGATGCCACGTAGCTTCAGATTGTTGCGCCGGCCTCTGTTTTCTATGTCGTCCAGATGGAAAGTCAGGTGTCTGATCTGTTTTTGCTGTTTTTCTACGATTGTTGAGAGCTGTTGAAGGTCCATAGATAGGATCTCAGGTTTCTCTTCTAGGGTCGTAACCCGTTCTGTGAGGGCCTGTACTGACTGACTTACTGTGGTGATAGCCCTATCATGTTCTTCTTCTATGCGCTGTAGATGCGTCTCTAGGTCTGCTTTAGTAGGTAGAGCACAAATCATCATCCATAACGCCTGTAGCGTTTGGGAGTCGTCTGCTGGTGGCGCTGTTAGATATGCCGCTGCCGTCGTCTCGGGGGGTTGCGTGGCGCGGGTGTTCAGGACCGCATGGTTGGTCTCTACGTGTGCACCTTTAGGGGTTGCAGAGAGTATAGGTGGGGTTATTGTACCCTCCAGCCTCACTTCCTCCATGTTTGCCCTGTTCTCCCAGTATGTGTCTTGGTCTGCCTCCTGACTGGCTGTGTTGTAAGGGACATGGCTCTGTCTGGGGGTTTTTTGTGGCTCTATATCCTTTAGGGTAGGGGTTACGTGGGCCAGGGGTGTCATGGGGGACCCTCGGTCGTTTGTTACAGTCCTTTTACTGATCGTGTACTGCACGTGACGTCCCCTACGAGGTGGGCTGTCTACGGTCTCGGTCAGCAGCTGTCCCAGCATCTTTCTGTTCCCCAGCTCCGGACCAGCAGGTTGTCTCCCTGTGGCTTGAGCTCCGGTATTGTAGGGCTGCGGGGAAGTGAGCCCCTTGTTCCTTGTCGGCGTCTTGTTGGCAGGGGTGTCTTCTGGCGCGTTGGGGTGCCGCTTGTGAGCTTCTGACTCTGCACGTGGTCCCGGCGCAGTCTCTGCCCCTGTTCCCGGCGCGGTCTCTGCACGTGGTCCCGGCGCCATGCTGAAGGTGCTCTTCCCTGCACTGATGGAACGCTGCTGTGGGGCGCCCGCTTCTCTTTTGCGGCGCTCCGCTGGCTTCCCCTTCTGTTTTGTGGCTCCTTCTGTTATCGGAATCTCCAGACGTGGGGGTGGAGATTCTGTGGAGGAGCGCGCCGCCGGGGTCTTGTGCACACTCGGCGCCATGTTAGAGAGCCTCCTGCCTGTGCCTCCGGTTCCCGTCCCCTGCATGAATCTGCTCAGCGGAGAGCCAAGGGTCTGTGGCTGTTCCGTCCGGCGTTTCCCCACCCTGGTCATCATCTGCGGCTGTGTCTCTCGGCAGTTTTCCCGGTCGGCTGATAGGTAAGCAGCAGCGGAGCTCTGAGGTGTGCGTCCTCACTCTCCCATGCCTAGCCACTCCCCCTCTTCATCTCCATTTTACAAAAGCCATAACTTTTTTAATTTTCTGTCGACACGGCCGTATAAGGGCTTGTTTTTTTGTATGGCGAACTGTAGTTTTTACTGGTGCCATTTTTGGGTACATAGACTATATTGTAAAACTTTTATTTTTTTATGATAATAGGGAGAGAAAACGCATTAATTCTGCTATACATTTTTTTTAAAGTGTTAATTATTATTATTATTATTAATTAAGCATAAATGGCACAATCTATTTTTTCCACAGGTCGGTACCATAACAACGATACCAAAATTCTTATTTATTTTTTAGGTTTTTCCACTTTACTGCAAAAAAAAACTTTTTTGGAAATCTTTTCTTTTTCTAAATCGCTGCATTCAAAGTCCTGTAACTTTTTTATTGTTCTATGTACCGAGCTTTGTGAGGGCTTATTTTTTGCGAGACGAGCCGTAGTTTTTATTGGTACCATTTTGGGGTACATACGGCTTTTGTAGCTTTTTTTTACGCTTTTTGCCATGCACGCTTTATGGACACGACGATAGCAAATATGTGATATTTTAATTTTTTTTACATTTTTTTAATGCTAATATGAGAAAAAGCACCTAAAAAGGGTTTTTTAACTTTTTTTTTTTGTAGATTTTGATTTTTTTTTTACACCATTTGTGTCCGTTTTGGGGACTTACAGGATACCACCAATGATCGCTGTGATAAAGCATTGCAGGACTTCTCTCCTGCAATGCCTTATCGCTTATTACAGCGATCATAGGCAATGGCAATACAGGATGCCGGTATCATGGCAATAGATCGCGACAGGGAAGGGATTAACAGCGGGGGGGGGGGGGCGCATCTCTGATCTCACACCATCCCCAGGGCGTAAGTTTACGCCCTGTTGCGGGAAGGGGTCAAGGTTGCATATCTACCCAGACTATTACCTGATCAATTTCCAATTCTTGTTGATACCCAACATGCTGATGGGGGGGGGGGGGGCGGCCTGGTCATTCATTGTGGAGACTAAATCCATTTTGTTGATGTGATAGACTATCAAAGTATGTCGGGGCTGCTAGAAGAGTACTTTATACTGAATAACAATACAAAAAATGAATAGGTTCACAGAATGGGAGGCTATGGAAGCTTATCTAAGAGGACTCCTCATCCAAAAAATCACACAGGTTAAACAGGAAAGTAAGGTAATGGGACAAGAGCTTCAAAAACGACTGAATCCACATTTGTTAATAATAGCACATCTGAAACATTAGCCAATTGGAAGGAGGCCCAGGAGATGCTATATAATTATACTGAGAAACTGCAGCTAATAAATGAGGCTTTATGAAACAGATGTATAATGAGGAGGAGGAAAGAACAGGCCACATGTTCACTACCATTGCTCGAGCACAGAGGGGATTCACCTATATTACAGGCCTGAAGAATAGTCCGGGGACTATAACTACTAACATGCACTGCATTGGTGAGACAGTGTGCTCCTTCTACACCTCCCTGTACTCACAGACTTCGAAAAACTTGTGAATAAATGGCACAGTATCTGACACCTATAACGGTATCCTGCTTGCCAAGTGAGCAAAGGGAGTTTCTGGACTCCCCGATAGAGCTGGAGGAGATGCAGGAGGCAGTGGCTTCCTTGCAAAACAATAAGGCAGCACGTACTGATGGGCTAACGGCTAGCGTTTGATAGTGCAGAGTGAGCATTCCTTTGGGAGGTAATGAGTAGAATGGGATTTGGTCCCACTTTTAGGAGTTGAGTGCAACTATAATATACAGTGGTACCTCAGGATGCGGGTGCCTCAGATTGCGAGTTTTTGACTTGCAAGCAGGCTCTCTCACGAATTTTTGCTCTGATTTAAGAGCAAAAACTCGGGTTAAGAGCCTGCTTGCAAGTCAAGCAGCTCGCAAGCTGAGGCTCAGGGGTGATCTAATACTCAGCTATCGCTGGTGTTTCGATCCTCGCAATGGTCTACGGCGCAGCTGCAGTCTGTTGTGTCCTCCTCCATGCCAATAGAGCATTGCTTTCTGGATGCAGTGCTTGAATGCCCCGCCTTCAGCAAGGTAATGCTCTGATTGGCTGACGCGGCACTCTATTAACCAATGAAAGCCGGCGCTGGGTTAACCAATCACAGCCATTCAATGCTGGTATTAGACTAGGCAGCTCTAAGGATCATACAAATAGAACTGCAGTCAGCAGCTTAGTGACAGACAGGAGAATAGGTTGCCTTTATTAGTAGAGGCAACCTAGATGAACAGTGAGCGCATAATTAGTGAAGCAGAAATGATGCATATAGACGGGCTCCTAATGAACCAAATGAGGTGGTAATAAGATACAAAGTATTAAATATATTCTGGTGAAAGCTGCACAACAGTGCTATGCGATCATAATTTCGCCTCCTATTTCAATATTTTCTACCAACTCATATTGGTTTTTAGATATATGAGAATGTGACAAACATAGATAATTGTTGTGTCATAAAATAACCTACACATCATCTATAGAGGTTAGAGATGAGCGAACGTACTCGTCCGAGCTTGATGCTCGGGCGAATATTAGCGTGTTCGGGATGCTCGTTACTCGTAACGAGTACCACGCGATGTTCCGGTTACTTTCAGTTTCCTCTCTGAGACGTTAGCGCGCTTTTCTGGCCAATTGAAAGACAGGGAAGGCATTACAACTTCCTCCTGTGTTGTTCCAGCCCTATACCACCCCCCTGCTGTGAGTGGCTGGGGAGATCAGATGTCACCCGAGTATAAAAAGCGGCCCCTACCGCGGCTCGCCTCAGATGCCTTGTGAGTTAGCTGAGGGAAAGTCCAGTTGTGTTGTAGTTGCTGTAGGGAGAGTGTTTGTAGTGAGTGTAGGCTTCAAGAACCCCAACGGTCCTTCTTAGGGCCACATCTACCCATGTGCAGGCTGCTGTTAGCAGTGTATATATATATTTTTTTTTTTTCAAAATCGGCTGTGCAGAGCATTGCACCCTGTATTAGGGACAGAAGTGGGGGTTAGGCAGGGAGAGTGTTAGGAGTTAGTGTAGGCTTCAAGAACCCCAACGGTCCTTTCTAGGGCCACATTTAACGGTGTGGAGTACTGTGCAGGCTGCTGTTAGCTGTGTTGCATTTTTTTTTTTTCTCAAAATCGGCTGTGCAGAGCATTGCACCCTGCATTAATACTACAGGGACAAAATTGATTAGGCAGGGCCAGAAGACATATATTATTCATTGAATAGACGCAGTGGGCCTTTCCTTTTAAAAAAAAAAGGGAAAAAAGTATATTTGGCCTGCCTCTGACAGTCCTCGGGGCTCTGGGTACGTGTGTGCTGCGTGGAGAACGTAAAAAAATCAGACGCAACCAGCTACAGTTTACAGCAGGCTTGCGCCACTTTCTTTCCTGCCTGGGAAATTCCTTGCTCAGCTGTAGTTAATAACTCTGCAACACTAAAGTTCTGTGACACATTTGCAGGGGCACAACACAGTTATTAAACTTATTATTCATTGAATAGACGCAGTGGGCCTTTCCTTTTAAAAAAAAAAGGGAAAAAAGTATATTTGGCCTGCCTCTGACAGTCCTCGGGGCTCTGGGTACGTGTGTGCTGCGTGGAGAACGTAAAAAAATCAGACGCAACCAGCTACGTTTTACAGCAGGCTTGCGCCACTTTCTTTCCTGCCTGGGAAATTCCTTGCTCAGCTGTAGTTAATAACTCTGCAACACTAAATTTCTGTGACACATTTGCAGGGGCACAACACAGTTATTAAACTTATTATTCATTGAATAGACGCAGTGGGCCTTTCCTTTTAAAAAAAAGGGAAAAAAGTATATTTGGCCTGCCTCTGACAGTCCTCGGGGCTCTGGGTACGTGTGTGCTGCGTGGAGAACGTAAAAAAATCAGACGCAACCAGCTACGTTTTACAGCAGGCTTGCGCCACTTTCTTTCCTGCCTGGGAAATTCCTTGCTCAGCTGTAGTTAATAACTCTGCAACACTAAAGTTTTGTGACACATTTGCAGGGGCACAACACAGTTATTAAACTTATTATTCATTGAATAGACGCAGTGGGCCTTTCCTTTTAAAAAAAAAGGGAAAAAAGTATATTTGGCCTGCAGGCTTGCGCCAATTTATTTCCTGCCTGGGAAATCAAATCACTGGTAATACAGCATGCTGAGGGGTATGGGTAGGCCTAGAGGACGTGGACGCGGCCGAGGACGCAGAGGGCCAAGTGAGGGTGTGGGCACAGGCCGAACTCCTGATCCAGGTGTATCGCAGCCGACTGCTGCGCGATTACGAGAGAGGCACGTTTCTGGCGTACCGACATTCATCGCACAATTCATGGGTCCACGCGGGAGACCTTTATTAGAAAATGAGCAGTGTGAGCAGGTCCTGTCGTGGATGGCAGAAAGTGCTTCGAGCAACCTATCGTCCACCCACAGTTCTGCGCCGTCCACTGCTGCAAATCCGAATCCTCTGTCTGCTGCTCCTCCTTCCTCCCAGCCTCCTCACTCCACTACAATGACACATGCTCAGGAGCGGGAAGACTCCCAGGAATTGTTCTCGGGCCCCTGCTCAGATTGGGCAGCAGTGGTTCCTCTCCCACCAGAGGAGTTTATCGTCACTGATGCCCAACCATTGGAAAGTTCCCGGGGTCCGGGGGATGAGGCTGGGGACTTCCGGCAACTGTCTCAAGACCTTTCAGTGGGTGAGGAGGACGATGACGATGAGACACAGTTGTCTATCGGTGAGGTAGTAGTAAGGGCAGTAAGTCCGAGGGAGGAGCGCACAGAGGATTCGGAGGAAGAGCAGCAGGACGATGAGGTGACTGACCCCACCTGGTTTGCAACGCTACTCAGGACAGGTCTTCAGAGGGGGAGGCAAGGGCAGCAGCAGGGCAGCTTGCAAGAGGCAGTGCGGTGGCCAGGGGTAGAGGCAGGGCCAGACCGAATAATCCACCAACTGTTTCCCAAAGCGCACCCTCGCGCCATGCCACCCTGCAGAGGCCAAGGTGCTCTAAGGTCTGGCAGTTTTTCACAGAGACGCCTGACGACCGACGAACAGTGGTGTGCAACCTTTGTCACGCCAAGATCAGCCGGGGAGCCACCACTAACAGCCTCACCACCACCAGCATGCGCAGACATATGATGGCCAAGCACCCCACAAGGTGGGACGAAGGCCGTTCACCACCTCCGGTTTGCACCGCTGCCTCTCCCCCTGTGCCCCAACCTGCCACTGAGATACAACCCCCCTCTCAGGACACAGGCACTACCGTCTCCTGGCCTGCACCCACACCCTCACCTCCGCTGTCCTCGGCCCAATCCAGCAATGTGTCGCACCGCACCGTCCAGCCGTCGCTAGCACAAGTGTTTGAGCGCAAGCGCAAGTACGCCGCCACGCACCCGCACGCTCAAGCGTTAACCGTCCAGATAGCCAAATTTATCAGCCTTGAGATGCTGCCGTATAGGGTTGTGGAAACGGAGTCCTTCAAAAGTATGATGGCGGCGCCGCGCTACTCAGTTCCCAGTCGCCACTACTTTTCCCGATGTGCCGTCCCAGCCCTGCACGACCACGTCTCCCGCAACATTGTACGCGCCCTCACCAACGCGGTTACTGCCAAGGTCCACTTAACAACGGACACGTGGACAAGCACAGGCGGGCAGGGCCACTACATCTCCCTGACGGCACATTGGGTGAATTTAGTGGAGGCTGGGACAGAGTCAGAGCCTGGGACCGCTCACGTCCTACCCACCCCCAGAATTGCGGGCCCCAGCTCGGTGGTGGTATCTGCGGCGGTGTATGCTTCCTCCACTAAACCACCCTCCTCCTCCTCCTCCTCCAACGCAACCTCTGTCTCGCAATCAAGATGTGTCAGCAGCAGCGCGTCGCCAGCAGTCGGTGTCGCGCGTCGTGGCAGCACAGCGGTGGGCAAGCGTCAGCAGGCCGTGCTGAAACTACTCAGCTTAGGAGATAAGAGGCACATGGCCCACGAACTGCTGCAGGGTCTGACAGAGCAGACCGACCGCTGGCTTGCACCGCTGAGCCTCCAACCGGGCATGGTCGTGTGTGACAACGGCCGTAACCTGGTGGCGGCTCTGCAGCTCGGCAGCCTCACGCACGTGCCATGCCTGGCCCACGTCTTTAATTTGGTGGTTCAGCGCTTTCTGAAAAGCTACCCACGCTTGTCAGACCTGTTCGTAAAGGTGCGCCGGGTCTGCGCACATTTCCGCAAGTCCCACACGGACGCTGCCACCCTGCGGACCCTGCAACATCGGTTTACTCTGCCACTGCACCGACTGCTGTGCGACGTGCCCACACGGTGGAACTCTACGCTCCACATGTTGGCCAGGCTCTATGAGCAGCGTAGAGCTATAGTGGAATACCAACTCCAACATGGGCGGAGCAGTGGGAGTCAGCCTCCTCAATTATTTTCAGAAGAGTGGGCCTGGTTGGCAGACATCTGCCAGATCCTTCGAAACTTTGAGCAGTCTACCCAGGTGGTGAGCGGCGATGCTGCAATCATTAGCGTCACCATTCCTCTGCTATGCATCTTGAGAAGTTCCCTGCAAAGCATAAAGGCAGCCGCTTTGCGCTCGGAAACAGAGCCGGGGGAAGACAGTATGTCGCTGGATAGTCAGAGCACCCTCCTGTCTATATCTCAGCGCGTTCAGGAGGAGGAGGAGGAGCATGAGGAGGATGAGGAGGAGGGGGAAGAGACAGCTTGGCCCACTGCTGATGGTACCCATGCTGCTTGCCTGTCATCATTTCAGCGTGTATGGCCTGAGGAGGAGGAGGAGGATCCTGAAAGTGATCTTCCTAGTGAAGACAGCCATATGTTGCGTACAGGTACCCTGGCACACATGGCTGACTTCATGTTAGGATGCCTTTCTCGTGACCCTCGCGTTACACGCATTCTGGCCACTACGGATTACTGGGTGTACACACTGCTCGACCCACGCTATAAGGAGAACCTTCCCACTCTCATTCCCGAAGAGGAAAGGGGTTCGAGAGTGTTGCTATACCACAGGACCCTTGCGGACAAGCTAATGGTAAAATTCCCACCCGACAGCGCTAGTGGCAGAAGGCGCAGTTCCGAGGGCCAGGTATCAGGGGAGGTGTGGAGATCGAGCAGCATGTACAGCACAGGCAGTGCAACAGTCTTTAAGGGCCTGGACAGCTTTATGGCTCCCCAGCAAGACTGTGTCACCGCTCCCCAGTCAAGGCTGAGTCGGCAGGAGCACTGTAAAAGGATGGTGAGGGAGTACATAGCCAATCGCACGACCGTCCTCCGTGACGCCTCTGCCACCTACAACTACTGGGTGTCGAAGCTGGACACGTGGCCTGAACTAGCGCTGTATGCCCTGGAGGTGCTTGCTTGTCCTGCGGCTAGCGTCTTGTCGGAGAGGGTGTTTAGTGCGGCTGGGGGAATCATCACAGATAAGCGTACCCGCCTGTCAATCGACAGTGCCGACAGGCTAACACTCATCAAGATGAACAAAGCCTGGATTTCCCCAGACTTCTCTTCTCCACCAGCGGACAGCAGCGATACCTAAGCAATACGTAGGCTGCACCCGCGGATGGAAGCATCGTTCTCTCTCACCATCCAAAACGGGGACATTTCTGCTTCATCAATCTGTGTATAATATTCCTCCTCCTCCTCCTGCTCCTCCTCCTGAAACCTCACGTAATCACACTGAACGGGCAATTTTTCTTAGGGCCACAAGGCTCACTCATATAATTTTTCTAAAAATTT
Source organism: Eleutherodactylus coqui (assembly GCF_035609145.1). Lineage (NCBI taxonomy): Eukaryota > Metazoa > Chordata > Amphibia > Anura > Eleutherodactylidae > Eleutherodactylus > Eleutherodactylus coqui. Next base: position 62,415,801 of record NC_089847.1, on the reverse strand, counting down.
TTTATACGTTTCAATGCTCTTAAAAGCGTTGGAACTTTAACTTGAACCAATTTTTCGTTAAACTGGGCTGCCTCCAGGCCTAGTTACCACTTAAGCCACATTAACCAAAGCGATTAATGGGTTTCACCTGCCATCTTGGTTGGGCATGGCCAATTTTTACTGAGGTACATTAGTACTGTTGGTACACCAATTTTTTGGGGCACTCACCTACAGTGTAATCATAGCAATTTCTATGTTCTTCGCCTGCACTCATGGTACAGAAAGGTGTGTGGGGTTGGCCTACACTTTAGCTACATAAATGTAACTTGGGCCTTGTCTATACTGCAGCTACTGAAATGGAACGAAGACTGCGCTCCCACTATACTGCTGCTTCGGAATTGTTACTGGGGCCTGTCTTGAGTGCTACTATTACTGAAATGGAACGAAGACTGCGCTCCCACTATACTGCTGCTTCGGAATTGTTACTGGGGCCTGTCTTGAGTGCTACTATTACTGAAATGCAACGAAGACTGCGCTCCCACTATACTGCTGCTTCGGAATTGTTACTGGGGCCTGTCTTGAGTGCTACTATTACTGAAATGGAACTAATACTGTGCTCCCCCCATAATGCTGCTAGTGATATGTTAGTGGGGCCTGTCCTAATGCTACGGCTGAAATGTTACTAATTATGGGCTCTGCCTATACCGCTGCTAATGGTATGTCTCTGGGGTGTGGAAACAGAGGCTTCCCAAAGACATGATGGCGGCGAGGCCATTTCCCACCAACGCTGTTACTGTTAAGGTGCATATAACCACGGACACGTGGAGAGGACACGTAGTGCCTCAAAAACATCCCCCGCCACAGCCCACTTAATCCTGGCCACATTACGAAAACCAACAAAATAAAACCGCGCTACTAGGTCCGCAGTCACCACCACATTACCACCAACGCGGTTACTGTTAAGGTGCATATAACCACGGACACGTGGAGAGGACACGTAGTGCCTCAAAAACATCCCCCTCCTCCTCCAACAACGAAAACATTCTTGGCAAATGCCTTTGCATTGGTCCGTCTGGTGGCAGTCCAAGAATTTCACCTTTACCGACACAACAAGAGAGCCCCCCCACCATCCCCCCGCCACGGCCCACTTAATCCTGGCCACATTCCGAAAACCAACTACATAAAACCGCGCTACCAGGTCCGCAGTCACCACCACATTACCACCAACGAGGTTACTGTTAAGGTACATATTACCAGTCTGACTGGGGCATGCCGTGTGGGCCGAAGCCCACCTGCATTAAGCACGACATTACTACCTCAGCTGTGTTGGGCAATGCAATGGGATATATTTATGTACCGCCGGTGGGTTCCAGGGAGCCACCCATGCTGTGGGTCCACAGGGAATTATAAATAAATGCATCTGTTTCCACTTGTAAAGAACCCCAGTCTGACTGGGGCATGCAGTGTGGGCCGAAGCCCACCTGCATTAAGCACGACATTACTACCTCAGCTGTGTTGGGCAATGCAATGGGATATATTTATGTACCGCCGGTGGGTTCCAGGGAGCCACCCATGCTGTGGGTCCACAGGGAATTATAAATGCATCTGTTTCCACTTGTAAAGAACCCCAGTCTGACTGGGGCATGCAGTGTGGGCCGAAGCCCACCTGCATTAAGCACGACATTACTACCTCAGCTGTGTTGGGCAATGCAATGGGATATTTTTATGTACCGCCGGTGGGTTCCAGGGAGCCACCCATGCTGTTGGTCCACAGGGACTTCACAATAGGGAGTTGTACCTGCCTGTGTCTATGAATTAAAAACCGCGGTCTGACTGGGTCATGCAGACACCTTGACAGAATGAATAGTGTGTGGCACATAGGTTCCCCATTGCTATGCCCACGTGTGCAGCTCCTGATGGCGGTGGCACAGGATTATATTTCTCATTGCTTCTGTACAGCATTGTGGGCTATTGCCCCGCCCCTTTTAAAGAGGGTCGCTGCCTAGCCATGCCAACCCTCTGCAGTGTGTGCCTGCGGTTCCTCCTCATGGCAGACGCACTTATAAATAGACATGAGGGTGGCGTGGCATGAGGGCAGCTGAAGGCTGGGCAGGGACAGTTTGGTGTGCGCTGTGGACACTGGGTCGTGCAGGGGGGGTTGGGCAGCATGTAACCCAGGAGAAGTGGCAGCGGAGTGTCATGCAGGCAGTGATTGTGCTTTGTTGGAGGTAGTGTGGTGCTTAGCTAAGGTATGCATTGCTAATGAGGGCTTTTCAGAAGTAAAAGTTGTTGGGAGGGGGGGTGGCCCACTCTTGCCGGTATTGTGGCTTAATAGTGGGACCTGTGAACTTGAGATGCAGCCCAACATGTTGCCCCTCGCCTGCCCTATCCGTTGCTGTGTCGTTCCCATCACTTTCTTGAATTGCCCAGATTTTCACACATGAAAACCTTAGCGAGCATTGGCGAAATACAAAAATGCTCGGGTCGCCCATTGACTTCAATGGGGTTCGTTATTCGAAACGAACCCTCGAGCATCGCGAAAAGTTCGTCTCGAGTAACGAGCACCCGAGCATTCTGGTGCTCGCTCATCTCTAATAGAGGTATATTTGGGTCACTGAGGAGCTCCTTCTCGGAGCAAAATGCGTCGGACCGAGACCTAACCATTATTCAACTTCTTTGTTGGAGTGATCAAACTGAGACCTCCCTTTTGCCGCAGGGAGGTAAAAGATCAGTAACTCATTTGATCCCTGATAATTTGTAGTGACACCTAACACAACCGTGTAATTATCCTAGATAGTGGATGCAGATATCAGTCCACATAAATCCCAATTATATTACTCACGACAATAAGTGAGAAATACTTTATTTTAGTTTGAGATGTGTGTTTGTGAGTCTTTGTCTCAATTTTAATGATATTATTAAAGGTTATGTTTTACAGTCCAAACCAGTAAAAAAGTTCTATAGATAATATTTGAACTATTCTTGCCTCACTGAAGCCTACACAGTATACAAAAGTCAATCTGGATCTCACACCATTAATATGTGTCCCAACATGTATAGATGCCTTTTTTTCAGCCGGCCCACCCGATTCTGAAAATATCATTAATATTGGGCTGGGATCTTCATACAAGAATCTTTAATAAGAAATTCCCCTTTGTATTTAATTAAATAGGTAATTCCAACAAAGCAGGCATTTGGAGTTAGGAGACTTAAGGAGAATCAGGCTTATTTGCATCACAGTTGAAGGCTGGTTTAGACACATCGATTCTCGCTCAAAAATCACTCAATGCTGTCTTTTGAGCGAGAATTGTTGGGTCTAATTGCACTGACATCATGCAGTTTTCGTTAACGAGTCGCAATCAGCCTTATCAGGAGTTCACAGCGGGATACAGCTGATACTATTGTCTCAGCTGGTATCCCGCTCCGTGAACACAGCGCTCTAGCTGTGTTCTGTATACCCTGTTCGCAACTGTATAACCGCTGAGCGCTCCGAGAAGAGAACAGCTGGATGCAGAAAACAAGCAGCCCCGCTTGTCTTCTGCATGACCCACTCAAAGTGATCGCTCAAAACTGTAAATCAAACTGCCGTTTGAGCGATCACCATGTCCTGTAAATGCACATAACGATTATCGCTCAAAAGATGTCTTTTGAGCAACTTTTAAGCGAGAATCGTTGTGTCTAAACCAGGCGTAAGGGGAAGTAATACAATTATCTTTCTAAATTCAACATCCAGCAGGCAGAGGGGAGAAAATTGGAGAGGGGCCTGAAAAATTACCAATGCTATCTTCTACACCCAACATGGATGACCTACAGCCAGGCCAGAATGGGCTGATATAAAATGAATGCTGAGACAGGCCTACCAGTCTCTATATCACAAAGATGGTTTAGATATCAGCATAAATAATAAATGATATTCAATATTCATATTTCTAATGTATTATGACCACTGCCTTTGCTTTATCTGTGACATTCTGTAATAATATATGAAACTGACATCCATATAGAGGTAACAACTAGGACACAATATGACCTTGCAATCTGCAATCATTTCTAGAGACTACAAGAGCAAGGAAGGAGTAACAAAGAAATGACGAAAGAAGAAAAAGTGTTTTTTTTTTTTAAATGACAAAACACATTTAATAAAAATAATTTAATCGAAAGAAGAGAATTTGGAGAGAAGTGAAAAGCATATTGATTTTAGCATTGTTTGATTACTTCCAGAGTAATCAGTAACGTCATAGAGTGAATCATGTGACCTGCTGGAGTGCAGCATGCTCATGCTCCAGCTGATGTAATCATGAACAGGCTGTAGAGGGAAGATGTCATTTAGCCTCCTCTATTCTGGCCTGCTCAATAGAGACCAGCCAGATCACACCATAAAAAATAATTATCACACTGGGAACTGGCTTGATACTTACCTCGTTGGTACATCCTTGTCATTTCTTCATCCATTTCTATGCTGCATCACTGTCTGTCCAGGATAAATTGCATTAGAGTTTTTGCACTGGACACCACCATCTTGATGTTCTGCTTTTAACCCCGCTATTAGATGGAGCACAGCCAGCACAATCTGAGTACGCGCCATGGAGTGTGCTGCAGTAATAATGAACAGCTAGAGAACAAGCTCAAGAGATGCTCCTGGCATTGATGAGGATGTGTTCTGTGCTCTAAGCATGCTCAAGATGCAACAATGGTATTCATTCATAGTCTGTGCAGGATAAAGAACTAGGCCGCATCACTCTCATGTATCCCTCCACCAGACAAATCAGCTAATTCAGTTGACCTTTTTTGTCAGAGTAGCTACGCAGAGCATTTTATCCCAAACTAAGCCCTTCCCTGAAAATCATCCCTAGCTTGTGTAAAAAAAATAAATAAAAATAAATTATATACATATACTCACACACTCACTTCTCCAAATGGTACCCTAAAAATCCACCCTGGCTTGTGTTAAAAAAAAAAGTGAGTGTATATATATATATATATTTTTTTTTTTATACCCCCGAAAATCATTAATCATTGCCGCAGGGAGTTCCCTCATCACTGTACACTGTGCGATGAGGGGACTCCCCGTGGGGGTGAAGGAATCCTCTGCCACTGCTGTTACACTGTTACAGCAGTGGCAGCGGATAACGATCATTGCCCATTGATTTCAATAGGAACCGAGCCGCTCTCGCGCGTCACATGGCATGGGTTGGAGACCAATTTAAAATTTTTCTCTCAAACACATGTCTGACGACAGTCAGGTAAGGGGTTAATAATATTTTGTTTTAACTGTATTATTGGTAAACTCTTTACCAGAAAACGGCCTTAAAAAAAAAAATAGCACGACACCACACTTTTATGAAAGTTGTTTAAATGGAATATCTGCTTTTGTTGCCCACAGCAACCAATCACAGCACAGCTTTCATTTTACCTCAACAGTATAAGAAATAAAAGTTTGCTGTGATTAGTTCCTATGAAGTTTTCATAAAAGTGTGGGGCTGGGCTACTTTTTTGTGGCCCAACCTATATTATTTGCTCTTTTATCAATTTACCATGTACAATAATAAACAAGCTATTGTTATGATAAACATTATATGAAAAATGTAAAGATAACTTGCCTGCGCTTCTCCCAATAGCTTTACACTGGCTTAGGCCTCCTTCCCACGAGCGTGACGGGGTCCGCCGCGTAATATTACGCAGTGAAGCCCGTCACGGCGCCCCCCAGAGCCCCTATACTTACCTGCGGGAGATAGCGTGAAATCGCTTCCCCGCCCACCACCGCCGCGTCACCGAGCGTGTCACGTGACGCGGCCGGCCGTGTCACGTGACGCGGCCGGCCGCGTCATTTGGCGTCAGATGACGCGCGGCGGTGGGCGGGAAAGCGTTTTTTCACGCTATCTCCCGCTGGTTACAGCGGGAGATAGCGTGAACGGACGGCTTCCATTGACTGCAATGGAAGCCGTCAGTGCGTACAGCCCGTCCTCACCCGCAGAAAATAGAGCATGCTGCGGGTGAGGACGGGAGAAATCGCGGTGCGTAATTCCGCGCTGGAATTACGCATCGTGAGCATTGTGCTATTAGGTTCAATAGAACCTAATAGCTGCGGGCAACGCAGCGGATTTTCGCCGCGAATTACGCGGCGGAAATCCGTTCGTGGGAAGGAGGCCTTAGGCCTCATATCCACGGTGAAATTATATTTAGCAAATCCGCACATGAAAAAAAACGCAAGTCCGCATCGCATAGGAATGTATTGACTGTCGGCGGTTAATTAAATAGCCACGGATGGTATTTTAAGTGATTTACGGATTTCACGCGTGGGAAAAAACGTGACTTGCTCCATTTTAATGCGAATCACATGGGCTCAAGCGTGGATTTGCCTCGTTAGGTCAATGGGTGCAGGAAAACCGCAAATACACCCGCGGATTTGTGGGTGGTGGGGAATAAATTTGGAGGTGGGGAAAAATCTCCAGCGGGGGCCATTTTGTGAGAAACAGAAAGTGAGAAAAAACATGTGTGATGCTGGACAGTGTCTTACACTGGTAGAGGACTATCCCTGCCTCTGGGATCCGAAAAATGATGACTACAAGGCCAGAAATAAAAGGCAGATGGCATGGGAAGAAGTAGCAGCACGGCTGTATGAGTAGGAATGGACAGATAGTAATGTTCAAGATAAGAAAAAAAGAGGTTTGGCTTCTTTTCCTTTTGGAGTGCGTTTTTTTTCATGTTCAGATTACCGCAGTACATCCATATACATCCGCGCGTGAAATAACTTAAACTGTATGTTTAAAAAAAGGCATTTTAAGCTAATTCTGCTGAGAAAATTTGCGAGGGCTGTATTTTCCCCGTGGACATGAGGCCTTAAGGCCCATTTACACCAGCCGATGATCGCTAAAAAGAAAAAAAATCGCTAATCAGCGATCGTTTTGGCGATAATCGGTGCGTCTAAATGTGTGCCCATCGTGCACTGCTAGCTGATCGTTAAATTTAGTCCAAACTAAAAATCATCCTTGAGCCTTATCAGCAGTTCTCCATGGGGAGTGCTGATAGCATTGTTTCCTTTGGAGAACAAAGGATCTGAGCGCAGATAATAGCCCTCTATTAATTGCACTCAGCTAAGGCTTCATTTGCACACTTAATTGCTCTTAAGTAGCTGAGTAGCTACTCAATAATTTATGTAAAATGATCGCTCAAAGCTGTCACTCAAACTGTCGTTTGAGGGATCATCTGCTGGTGTAAATGGGCCTATAGTTCGTTATGCTATGCACAGTATAGCTGATTAGATGATTGTAGAACAGGAGTTTGGGGATGAAGCAGAGATTGGTGACAGGTCGGTAGTTGGGAGTACGGAACATGGCAAGAGTTGGCTTTCTTCGTAATGGAAATATAAGTGAATATTTTAAGGAACAGAGAAAGATACTGTCAGAACCAGCAACTCTCAGGGCCGCCGTGCCCACACCACCGGTCCTGCCACTCGGGTTGCAGGTGTGCGGCGCAGGGGAGCCCCGGTTCTAGTGATCTCCCCTGGCCGCTGTAAATCTGGTCGCCGCCGGGTTACTAGCGAGGCAGCAGGTGCTTCTCCATTTCCTTGACTACCAAGCGCGCTTCCTTGGTGACTGTCTGTTCAGCAAGGCTGGGGGCGGTGTTCCAGCACCTCCTTGATTGGGCCCTGCTGCTGTCAGGCTCCCCGCCCCAATCAGCTGCTGGGGTGGGAGTTCTGATAGCATTTAAATGTGTGTTTTCCTTCCAGCCTTGCCAGTGTTAGTTTGGTTCTCCAGCTGCACCCGCGTATATTTTGACTCCTCTTGTGACCCCGGCTTTTCTGACTTCTGCTTTTGGACTTGACTTCGTTTTTGCCTTCCCCTTTGTACTGCGTACCCTCCTGTTGCCGACCCGGATTGTCTGACCATTCTACTGTTTGTGTGTCTTCAGTGTCTGTTTGTCTTTCCCGTGTCCCGCTTTCCTAGTGAGGGTAGGGACCGCCGCCCAGTTGTCGCCCTGGGGGGTTAGCCCAGGGGGGAAAGTAGGCAGGGACAGGGGTTGCGGGATTTCTCAGGGACTCCCATTATCCCGGACACTGTCCTGACAGTAACACTGGCCGAAGGAAGGTTAGACCCTTTGAACCCCTCGATAAAGGCCGTGGCGGCTTTAGCGAACCAGGTCCAGGTCCTTACTAACCTTGTCCAGGACCTAACCGCCCGCTTGCAGCTACAGGAACAAGTGGCGACTGCAGGTCCCATGCAGCCCCCTTCCACTCCAGGAACTGTGTCAGAACCTCGGGCTACGCTTCCGGATTGCTTCTCCGGGGAGAGAGGTCAGTTTTTTGCATTCAGAGAGAGCTGTAAGCTCTACTTTGACCTCCGACCCCACTCCTCTGGTACTGAATACGAGAAAGTGGGAATTGTAATTACCCGCCTGAGGGGAGAACCCCAAAATTGGGCCTTCTCGTTACCGGCTGGCTCTCCCTCCCGACTATCCATTGACGCCTTTTTTTCCGCCTTGGGCCAAATTTATGACGAACCCGACCGAGCTGGCTATGCAGTTTCCAAGCTTCTAGCCCTGCGCCAGGGTTGCAAGATGGCGGAAGACTACTGTTCCCAATTCCGCCAACATTGTACGGAATCCGGGTGGAATGATGCCGCCCTAAAAGATTTATTTTTGGCCGGTCTGTCTGAGGGTCTTAAGGACCCACTCGTGGCCCACCCGGAGCCAAGAACCCTGGAGCAAGCCATGTTGCTGGCTATTCGGGCCGACCGACGTTTGAGGGCCAGACATGACACTCGGACCAGTCCACTCCCCACGCCCACTTCTTCTATTGACCTGACTTTTTCACCTCCCACCACTGAGTCCATGGAGCTGGGAGCCATGAACCCTAAGCAACGACGGGAATATCGCCTGAAGAAGAATCTCTGTTTCTACTGCAGAGAGCCGGGTCACCGCATTGTGACCTGCAATAAGAAGCCACAGCAGGAAAACTTCCGCTCCTAGGCAGTTGTTGGGAGGACTGTCTAGGAGCTAAGGTACTCCCTGTGTTGTCCAAAATGTTATTGCCCTGCACCCTAGAATTCCATTCTTTCTACCGTACTGGGCAAGCCTTCGTTGATTCTGGGGCTGCTGCAAATTTCGTTAATTTTTATTTCGTTGCTCAACTGTCCGGGGTTTTGATACGCTTAGAGACTCCGATTTTTGTTTCAGGAGTGGACTCCACTCCATTGCAGGCAGGGGTAGTTAATCTGGTTACCCCTGAGGTAAGGTTTACTGTAGGAGCCCTACATGTTGAAACCTGCACATTTCTGGTGATGAGAGACTTGTCTGTGGACATCGTCTTAGGTCTCCCCTGGCTCAATCCTGTAGTAAATTGGGACACATTGGAACTGGTAGAGTGGGGTCCCCGCTGTGCCAACCACCTGTGTCCGGTTGAGGTGGGTATCTCCATCTGCGAGGGGATTCCCCTACCAGATTACCTCTCCGAGTTCTCGGACGCTTTCTCTAAGCAGTTATCTGAAGCCCTGCCCCCTCATAGGGAATGGGACTGTAAAATCGATTTGATTCCTGGGGCCAAACTTCCTAAGGGCCGCATTTATAATGTTACGGTTCCAGAGAGAGAATCCATGAGGGACTATATCCAGGACAGCTTGGCCAAGGGGCAGATCCGGCCCTAAGAATCCCCAGTGGGTGCCGTTTTTTTCTTTGTCGAGAAGAAGCATGGGGGTCTCCGGCCCTGTATAGATTATAGAGAGCTAAATAAAATCACAGTCAGAAACCAGTATGGTCTTCTGCTCATTCCTGACCTCCTCAACCAGGTCGCTGGTGCCCAATGGTTTTCGAAGCTTGACCTCAGGGAAGCGTACAACCTCATTCGCATTCGGGAGGGGGATGAGTGGAAAACCGCCTTCAATACGCCTCTCAGTCATTTTGAATACCTAGTGATGCCTTTTGGATTGTGTAACACCCCAGCCATTTTTCAGGGGTACATGAATTCTGTGTTTCAGGATATCATGGGGGTGTTCGTCGTGGTATATCTAGACGACATTCTGATTTTTTCCTCTGACTTGGCGAGCCACCGTACACATGTTCGGACCGTGCTAGCTCGACTCAGACGTAACAAGCTGTTTGCTAAGCTCGAGAAATGTGTTTTCGGGGTACAAAAGATATAATTCTTAGGGTATATCATCACGCCATGTGACTTCCAGATGGATCCTGGGAAAGTGAAAGCCATCACGGAGTGGGCCTGGCCAGGTACCTTGAAAGCTCTTCAACGCTTCCTCGGCTTCGCTAATTAGTATCGCAAGTTCATTAAAGACTTCTCCGTGGTGGCTAAACCTCTAACGGACCTCACCAGAAAGGGAGCAGATGTGAGTACCTGGTCTTCTGATGCTCTTAGGACCTTCGATACCCTAAAAGCGGCATTCTCTTCAGCACCCATCCTATTACAACCGGATCTGTCCTGCCCGTTTGTTGTGGAGGTAGATGCCTCGGAGTTTGGTGTGGGAGCGGTACTGTCCCAAGGTCCCTCCACACTCACTAACCTTAGACCGTGTGCCTATTTTTCTAGAAAGTTCTCTTCCACTGAACGGAACTACGACATAGGCAACCGGGAATTGCTGGCTATTAAGTGGGCTTTTGAGGAGTGGAGGCATTTTTTTGGAAGGAGCTCGTCACCAGATCACGGTACTCACAGACCATAAAAACCTCACCTATTTAGACTCCGCTAAGAGGTTAAATGCTCGGCAAGCCCGCTGGGCCTTGTTTTTCTCTCGGTTCAATTTTGTTGTAACCTATAGACCCGGCTCAAAGAATGTCAAGGCAGATGCCCTGTCTAGGAGTTTTGGTTCCCCGGAACCTTCCGAGTCTGAGCCTGAGAGTATTCTCTCCCCTGGGGTGGTCCTCGCTGCTGTCTACTCCGACCTTTCTCCTCTCATACACGCCGTTCAACAATCCGCCCCTGAAGCCCTTCTGGAAGGCAAATTTTTTGTTCCGTCGTCACTGAGATTGAAAGTGTTAGAGGAGACACATGCGTCAGTCCTAGCTGGTCACCCCGGTATCAGGGGTACTCTAGAGTTATTATCCAGAGTCTATTGGTGGCCGCATATGGCCAGGGATGTACGGTTATTTGTATCCGCATGTCCGGTTTGCGCAAGGGGGAAGAATCTCGGGAGACATCATGAGGGTCCTCTTCTTCCCTTGCCTATTCCGTCCAGGCCATGGTCCCATCTGTCCATGGATTTTATTACTGATCTGACATCCTCGCTGGGGAAAACGGTCATTTGGGTCATAATTGACCGTTTCTCAAAAATGTCACATTTCGTTCCTCTTTGCAAGTTGCCTAACGCCAAACTTCTGTCTGAAATGTTCATCAAGGAGATTGTTCGGCTACATGGGATCTCGCGGATATTGTTTCAGATAGAGGGGTACAGTTCGTTGCTCGCTTCTGGCGAGCTTTCTGTAAAAATCTAAATGTTAATTTGTCTTTTTCCTCTGCTTTCCATCCTGAGAGTAACTGATAAACGGAACGGATGAATCAAGAACGTATCCAGTACCTGCGACTTTTTGTCTCTGATAACCAGTTTCAGTGGGCCAACTACTTACCTCTCGCTGAATTTGCTATTAACAACCATGTTAACTCGTCTTCCCAATTGTCACCATTTTTCTGTAACTATGGGTTCCATCCCCGGTTCTCGTTTTCTGCTCCTTTTGTTTCAGACAATCCTGCTGCTGACATATCCTCTGAGGAGCTGTGCACAGTTTAGGCCCAGGTACGTAAGAACCTTCAGGGTTCCCAAGAGAAACTGCTTAAATACTCTATGAAAAGATGTACTATCTCGGCACCTTTTGTGGTTGGGGAGCAAGCTTTATTGTCATCCAAGAATTTGAGACTTAAGGTTCCCTCCCTGAAACTTGCTCCTCGGTTCATTGGCCCATTTACTGTTTCGCAGGTTATCAACCCTGTGTCGTATAAGTTATCACTTCCTGACTCCTGGAAGGTCCACAAGGTTTTTCATAAAAGTTTGCTTAAAAGGTACGTGACTCCAGTTCTACCCATCCAGAACCCGCCCCCTCCTTCTCTGGTACAGGGGGAACCGGAGTATGAAGTGGAAAGGCTTGTTGATGCCCGACGGGTTAGAGGTGTGCTACAATACCTGGTCCACTGGAGAGGGTTTGGCCCTGAGGATAGGACATGGGTCCCTGCTAGGGATGTTCATGCGCCACGCCTAGTCCGATTGTTCCACAGGGCTTTCCCTCTCAAGCCCGCTCCTGGCCATGGGGGTCCGGTGTCCCCCCGTAGAAGGGGGGGTACTGTCAGAACCAGCAACTCTCGGGGCCGCCGTGCCCACACCACTGGTCCTGCCACCCGGGTTGCAGGTGTGCGGCATAGGGGAGCCCTGGTTCTAGTGATCTCCCCTGGCCGCTGTAAATCTGGTCGCCACCGGGTTGCTAGGGAGGCAGCAGGTGCTTCTCTAATTCCTTGACTACCAAGCGCGCTTCCTTGGTAACTGTCTGTTCAGCAAGGCTGGGAGCGGTGTTCCAGCACCTCCTTGATTGGGCCCTGCTGCTGTCAGGCTCCCCGCCCCAATCAGCTGCTGGGGCGGGAGTTCTGACAGCATTTAAATGTGTGTTTTCCTTCCAGCCCTTGCCAGTGTTAGTTTGGTTCTCCAGCTGCACCCGCGTATATTTTGACTCCTCTTGTGACCCGGCTTTTCTGACTTCTGCTTTTGGACTTGACTTCGTTTTTGCCTTACCCTCTGTACTGCGTACCCTCCTGTTGCCAACCCGGATTGTCTGACTATTCTACTGTTTGTGTGTCTTCAGTGTCTGTTTGTCTTTCCCGTGACCCGCTTCCCTAGTGAGGGTAGGGACCGCCACCCAGTTGTCGCCCTGGGGGTTAGCCCAGGGGGGCAAGTAGGCAGGGACAGTGGTTGCGGGTTTTCTCAGGAACTCCCATTATCCCGGACACTGTCCTGACAGATACCAGAAGAAAGAGACAGGTTAAATATTGCAGTGAAATGACTAGTGACAGTCGGCGAGAGAGACTGGACGAAGTGTGATGGAATAGGGTCACTAATGCAGGTAGTAGGGCAAGAAGAAAGGAGGAGCCTTTTGTTGTTGGGTCAAAAGCTGAGAGTGAACTAAAGTAAGTGCAGGAATGAAGGGGATCAAAGCTATTCAGGGTGTAGAGCAGGGGTGTCAAACTCATTTTCACCGAGGGCCACATCAGGCTTATTGTAAGACAGTATATTAAGGGCTCGTTCACACAAGCGTATTTGTGTACATAATATGCAGTGAATAGAAGCCATTAATTTCAATGAGTTAATTCACATGATGTATATTTTCATACAGCATGACCTATTTTGTTGCGTACGACGCACCCCCGATGGGCCATTAAAGTGAATGGTCCGCGCAAATACGTGGTGAATGCGCAGGAAACCGATGTATTCACTGCATATTTGTGCACCAATTCAGTGGGCCCATCTGCGTTCTTTTTTGCATGCCCAAGTATGCAGCCATAAGCGATTTTCGATTGCGCAAATATGCAGCGTATTTGTGTGACCGAAATAAGATTACGCCCGTGTGAACGAGCCCTAATAGTGACCCCTATAGTGGTCGCAATAGTAATAGTGAATAGTAATAGTGAATATTGACCCCCACAGTGGTCCCAGTAGTAATAGCGACCCCCCACAGTGGTCCCAGTAGTAATAGCGAGCCCCACAGTGGACCTAGTAGTAATAGCGAGCCCCGAAGTGGCCCCAGTAGTAATAGCGAGCCCCACAGTGGCCCCAGTAGTAACAGGGTATCCCACAGTGGTTCCAGTAGTAATAGCGACCCACAGTAATATATACCCCCTCACTAGTAATAACCCCTCAGCAACATTATCCCCGTCAGTAATATTATCATCCCCATCAGTAATATTAACCCCCCCCCCCCCACCCAGCAGCAATATTAACCCCCCCAGCAGCAATATTAACCCCCCCAGCAGCAATATAACCCCCCAGCAGCAATACAGCAATATTACACCCCCCCAGCAGCAATATTAACCCCCCCCAGCAGCAATATTACACCTCCCCCCCCCCCCCCCGACCCATATACTTACCTCCTCCCTGCTGTTAGCGCTTATGCTGAGCCCGGGTGCACACTAACGTCAGTGTGTAGCCCAGCTTGCTTCCTCTCTGAGTCCTCTCCTGCGGAACTGAAGAGCAGGGGACTCAGGGGAGGAGGATCCCGGCTGCACACTGACAACAGTTGTTTGACACATGTGGTGTAGAGAGATTAATTCCTGCCAGATGTGGTCAATTTTCTCATTGAGATAACTGGCTAGGTCCTTGGGCCTGAGATTTTTCATAGGCGGCAGGCTAAGAACGGAGTAAAAACTCTCAAGAAGATTTTTTCAGTTATTGGATAGTGAGGAGATGAGTGTGGCTTGGTGAAGAGCAGAGTTTTATGTTCTTGGCATGAATTTGTAACGGATGAACCCTGCTAGCATCTGTGATTTCAACACATCTGGAAGAAACGTGTTTAAGGTATGTGCCAAGGTGGCTATGATCTGCGCCAGGAGGGTCGGAGTATTTGAGCAGCTACCCAGGGCACCTTTGAGGATTTCATTATAATATTTGGCAATCTGATCGGAACAGAAGAGGGAAGCGATTGGGGACAAAGAGTGCTATAAGAAGTCAATAAATTGCTTAGTGTGTAGGTTTCTGTGTGTCCAATAGGAAGAGGTATCCTAGGAAAGACAAGAATGCTTGATAGTAAAGATTGTCATGATCAGAAACCGAGAGAAAGAAGTTTAAAAAGTCAATGATAGAACAGAGTTGGAAGCAGACCAGAACCAAATGTATTACTGTGCTTGTATGTTGTGAAAGGCTAACAAGGAAGGTTAGTAATAGAAACCGAGATTAAATCATGCAGAAAAAAGAAGTCTCATATGTAGCCCCTAGCAAAAAGAATAATTTGAAATAATGAACTTGGCTGCATTCAGCTCACTAGAATCAGTTGGTGGCTTCTGTGGAGAAATGCAGAAACAGGATTCGGAGCCCACAATGGTGCACACCAGGAAGCCAGGAGAGATATGTAGAAGTTTCTTTATCTTGCAAGATGTGGACAAAGAGTCTAGGAAATGCGTTTCACTATTTGACCAAAGACTTCTTCAGGCTGGACAGGCTAAACAATGTAGATGTCTTCTATAGAAAAACACAAGAGTATCCATGGGTTGCAAGGTCAGAGGTCACAAACCCCACTAGGCATCTCAAATTGTGAGATCTTGTCATATATTAATTTAAAAAAAAACAGCATAGTAAAATGTATATTAAAAATTATATATATTTTAAAAATTATAAACATCCATAGAATGTTACTGTTAGGCTGGGTTCACACGAACATGCAGTAAAACGTAGTGTCTTACCGCAGTGTGGCCTGGCGCATAGCCGCATATGGCAGTGATTTTTGCCTGCACATGACGGCGTATCTTATGTACGCTGTCATGCACTGGCTTCCTGGTTTCATTTTTTTCTTGAATTTCCCGCTGTCACTTAGCGACATTGCATATAAATGCCACACATACACAATGAATTTGCGTTTCTACTGTGTTTTGTACACGCCCATAGAAAACAATAGAGCTCTATCGCGCGTGATATGCAGTAAATAGAACATACGGTGTTCTCTTTTACACACATATTATACGCAATGAAAAAACACTAGTGTGAGTGTAACAGCAAAAATCAATGTATCTGAATTGCCGTGATGTACTGTGTATTATATGAGCATACATCATGCGTGTAACACGCAAATTGTTTTTTGCTCATTTTCCCTCTTTTGTGATACCAATGAAAACTAGAACTCGATGCACAAAAAAATGCCTCAAAGTTGTATATATGTGGTAAAAATTTCACAAAAGTAGTAAAATGTAAAAATCTATATTTTTGGTATTGCCACAATAGTAATAATGTGTACAATAAAATTAACATGCTTATCCTCCCCCCCCCCTTGGATGTGCTCAGTAGTCCACTCTATGATGCAGTGTGCAAGTTTGTTGGCATATAGTGGGGAAGTTTTTTTTATTAAACTGTTTTTTAAGTTCAAAAATAGTTTTATTTAACATTTTCCGACATACATGTTTACATTAACAAAAATAAAGGGAATTGGGCAGGGTAGAGGGTAGGGAAGGGTAATCTTGAGTCTTACTCAATATGGCTAGTTCAACAGTAGTATGTAGGTGGGACAAGGCAAGGAATCCTCTAGATTGATCATTGCAGTCTGTTATTTCAGAAGTCTCTCAGAAGAAAGAACTCTACCATCTGAGGTCATCGTATTACAAATAAACTTGATCAACTTAACCTCTATTGAAACAAGCGGGGAGGTCTAACTGTGTTAGGGTGGGATAGTGCCATCTTGGGCATCTGATTGAACTTTCATATATAGTCAGTAATAGCTATATTTTTCTCCATCTCACCCAGCAGCTTCCCCCCCTCTGACTAAGCTCCCACAGGCCCGCTCCCCTGGTGGTAGCCCTGAGATAGGGTCTTAACAGATAAACATATAAGTACCACCAGATAAAAAACAGACAGGGAAGGATCGCATCCATAGTTGGACGGGAGGGGAGGGAATAGGCGAGGAGACGGGAGTTCAGGTCCTGGCCCTTTCATCATCTAGGTCTGTCCTCCGAGCCCTGACTCCTCCATCTCATGGGGTGCCTGACTCTAACCACCTTCCAAGCATATCCAAGGACCTGAAGGCCACCCAGGCCCGCCAAGTGTAGTTTTTTTCCCATGTCTCTGGCTCCTCCGCCCCCACCTCCTCAAAATGCATGAGAGCATGAAGCTCCTTCACCCACATTTTCCGAGATGGCGCAGTAGTGAAGCGCCACAGTCTCGGAATAATTTGTCTGACTGCTATAATAAAAAAATCTGAGGAGGCTCCTTTTTCCCTCTCATATCGAACCGGGAAACATAGAAAGAAGAGTCAGTTCCGGAGTAGGGGGTCAGCCCCGTGTGGCATATATGGTTATAGAGCTCTATCACCTCTTTCCAAAGATTCGACATCTGGGGACAGCCCCACCAGATATGTGTCATTGTGCCTCTGCTGCCATTACATCTCTAACAGTTGGAGTGGGTCTGGAGAAACATCCTCTGAAGCCATCTGGTGTGCTGTACCACCTAGACAATATTCTAAAATTCAGGTCCTGGATTCTACCCACTGAGGAGAGTTTGTGTGTCAAAAGCCACACCCTGTTCCAGTTCTCAGGGGGGAAGTTCCCTCTCCCTTGCCCCCACGTAATCAGGGGTTTTTACCTCTGTCTTCCGAGACAGCAGCAGACTATATAGGTTGGAAATCGTATGTCTAGGTAGTGAGGAGCATAGTTGCTCAAACTCCGTAGAGGGCCTTATTTCATCCACCCGTGGCATCAGTGTGCGTACAAAGCCTCCCAACTGGAAATACTGTAACCACATACCCAGTTGAGTCTCACTATCACCCAGGATCTCCCGGAACGGTCTTAGCCCCAACTGCGACATCACATCTCCCAGTCTTGGGATTGGGGTGTTTGGGAGCACCAAGATAGAGGGGCTCTTAAAAGTGGCCTCAAACTGGGGGTTAGAAACTATGGGCATGAGTGGGCCTGGCACCCCTAACAGTTCCTTCGCGGCTGCAAAGCCTGCTCAATTTTTGATAAGTTGGATACAGAATAGAGATGAAATAGGCAGGGCTTTGATCTGTTTGGTGGGGGAGGGGGGACCAGAAAGCTGCCTGTAGGTAGCCCACCACACCTTCGTGCTCCGCCTCCACCCACAGCTTTGATATAAAGTTTTTTTATCATTATTAGAAGACCTGTCTTACAAAACCCCTCTTCTGATATGCTGCTAGGCAAGGATGGGGCTGAGAAATCAGTCTTTACCTAGCAGTATATTTAGAGGGCGCTCCATGCAGCTGTGTCTGTACCTGTTCTCTATAGAACAGCTGCAGACTGTTAAGTCCATGCAGCGCACTAAAGCACCACACCTCAGCACGGACGCAAGAAGGTGTCCTAATAAAACCACAACAACTCTCATAATGTTGCATAGACTAATTACACCTCTCCAGGTAAAGATAGGATACCTGTTCCTTACTAATGAGGGAAAGTGGGGAACCCCTGCCTAAAAGCAGGATAATTGTTCCGATAAGGTCAGTCCCACTGTCTTCATCTGGGACCTGGCTATCCCCGCTTAGGAACCTGGAGATATGTACACAACACAGCACACGCACTGAACATGACTGTTCACAACTCATGTCTAACCACCTCCACAGATATACAGAATAAGTTGCTGTTCACACCAACACACAAGGCAATGCACACCACACAGAACAGGACTGCGCATAGAGCACGTCGGGCCACCTGCACAGACATACACAAAACGTCGCTGTTCACACCAACACACAAGGCAATACACACCACACAGAACAGGACTGCGCATAGAGCACGTCGGGCCACCTGCACAGACATACACAAAACATCGCTGTTCACACCAACACACAAGGCAATGCACACCACACAGAATAGGACTGTGTTTGTTTACTTTACACATTTATATAGTGCAAACTTATTCCACATTTCTTGATGCCCCCATTTGGGCTCGCAGCCTAAGTATACCTATGGAGTGGGGGGTAAAGACTGGAGTACCTGGAGGAAACCCACAGAAACAAGGGGGGGGTGGAGGGGGGGACAAACAAGCTCTGTGCAGATAGTATCCCTGGTGGAATTTGAAGCCAGGACTCCAGCACTGCATTGTAACAGGGATACAACTGAGCCACCATGCTGCCCCATCCACAACTAAACTTATTTTATAACTCTACCGAGAGTAAGGATTCAAGGGAGGGATGCGGCTCTTCTAAACCCTGTATGTGCCCTCTTTGTCGGGGGGGGGGGGGGGGGGGGAGTTTGAGATTCAATATCTGCCTTTAGCAGGGTTATACATGAAGCATCTAGTAGGTGGCAGTAAAAGTTTAATGTTCTATAAGAGAGGCTCATAGGGGCACATATATATTGGTCCAAGGAGATGCAGACTACAATGGGCAGTCTGTAAATATTACGGCAGGTCCCCTCAAACAGTCTGATGGCCATTAAAGTGCAAAACGCTAGAGAAAGCAGTCCTAAAAAATGTATCCTTGTTTAGAAGGTCAGAAGCTGAAGCACAAAGCAGACCTGACACAGCTAGGGTTGTATCAGAGGGTAGAGAACCCTCAGGTTGAGGGTCCTAAAAGAATTAGGGCATAGCCCTTACTTACAGTCCTGAAAGAAGCATCCAGACCATATGTAGTCCAGTGAGGAGCCAAAGAGATTTTGATATGCTACACCAGTGGTATCAAGGTCCAAGTGGCTTCCCCAACCCTGTCTCTCTGTGGTAGTCTGTTTGTTAAACTAATCCACTGCAGCCGCCAGTCTCTTCTTCACACATGTAATGACAGCAGCTGGTGTTCCTGTACATAGGCTTCCAGCAGGGGTCGGGTGGGCCAGCACTGCTGCTCAGATCGCAGGCCCGTCTCTGATGTTTCAAGATGGCGGCCGCAAGTGGGGATCCGCTGTAGCTTGCAATTTGGCTCCAGTGGCAGGGTGGATGACACTGGTATGAAACTGGTGTTATAGTATTAGGAATACTATTATCGTATATCGAAACGGCTCAGAGAACATGCTCAGCTGTTTAGCTATCTCTCATCACTCTAATAAAGGGTACTATGCACACCTGGCAATCTCACATCTATAAATGGGATGCAGCCTCATTGTGCCATATATTTATATAAATTGTTGCCAACTTCCGACTGTCACTTTTTTAGTTTTCAGTTGACATAGTTGTGTGAGGGCTCATTTTTAGCAGGACATCCTGTAATTTCTGCTGGTACTATTTTGCAGTACATGGGGACTTTTTGATCACTTTTTATTATATTTTTTTTCTTGGAGACAAAGTGACTAAAACAATGCAAAGAGGGTGTTTTTTTTCTGAGGATGTTCCCCATGTGGGGCAAATAATGCGTTATTGTGATAGACTGGACTTTTATGGATCCAATGATACTAAATATGTTTTTGGGTGTTTTTTTATTTAGATTTTTTTAAATTAAAAATATAGCTTTTATGTTTATTTAATAATTAGTAAAACATTTTTTAGTCCCCATAGGGGACAAGAACTTGTAATGGTTTGATCGCTGCTGATGTTATATCATAGTATTACATTATACCACGCCCTGACAGGCAATCTATAAAGCCACAGAGGGTTTTCAGAAGAGACAGCTAAGATCCCATAAATAGGAAAGCCTAGCCCCTTGATCCTAGTGGAGACTTTGTTGCATTCATCTGTTCAAATGGGGAATATACACATACATATATATATATATATATATATACACACACACACATATACACATACACACACACATATATTATATAATGTGTTGGCATATCCCAAAAATGTTATCAACATCATAATACCAACAAAAGTAAAACATATATATTTTCAAATATGCAATGTGTGTGCAATATTGTCTAACATTGTGATCTAAGTATATCCAGCATTCTTTTACACAAGACACAAAAATACATCCAATACAGAAGAATATTTATATGAAATTAATTATATTCCAGGAACATCAGTCCCTGTTCACAGAAAGTCCTAAGATACTACATAGTACTGTAATGTGAGCACTTACAGAACAGCTTCACTACGTACATCACATATGGCTGCCACCTGTGGAGAATAACTGCTACTAGCTCAATTCCAGGATGATGCCAGAAAGCAACATCATGCAATATTATAATTGGCTGCTAACATCTTTGATGCTAGAGGTGGCAAGCAGTTCTGGGATGTCTGCTGTATGGCTCTGGAGCCCAACTGTTTTTTTCACACTCATTTCTCTTTGCCCAGATGGGCTCTTCTTAGGTTTAGGTGAAGGGAGGCAAGTAGACAGGTGACTGACAGTCCGATGTCACCCATTGAGCAAAGCGGATCGTCCACTTGACAATCTTGAGAATGCTGGGACCTGGACCTAAGAAGAGCTGTGTGGGCAAAGGAAGGTGGGGATGAAAAAAAAACAAAAAAACAGGGATGCAGTCAGCAGGACCATGGCTGCAGTGCCATGTAGTCAGTTCTGCCGACTGTATCCAGGGACAGGTCTTCTTCAAAAGCACACATTAAGTTATGCCAGTTGCTAGCATTAAAATACTGCGTTGTATTTTAGTGCTAGTATATAGAAGCAGGGCAGTGTATTAGTGTCCTTGCTATACCCTACAGTTCAGCTGCTGTATGAGTTCTGGGTGTTCCATGGTTTTATACAATGAGGTGTGTTAGGCTGAATCATATGAAGGAATGGCTTCTGGTCAAACAGAAGGTCCTGGAATAAAAAAAATAAATCCACTTCTGGTCTTCCGCTAATGAGAAGTGACTTGTGCCTGCCAGAATTATACAAGTGATCCCTTGCTTCCTACTGTATTGGCACACAATGCATTTAAACTGGGCAACATTGTTCAAATGAATCCCCATACAAGAGATCCGCCATCATTACTGGTTTATGGAGCAACTTCCACCATTTCCACATCTTGCTGAGGCTTCTTGGATTTTCTTTTTTTGGTGATGTCAACTTCCATGGTTCTCATAGGTTTTTGGGGTTTTGATGTACGTTCCACTAAAAAATAAACACATATGCTTATTACTAGTATGCAATGCAATGACCTACTTCACTTTCTATTCCATACACTTTAACCAGTTAAGGACAAGGCCCTTTTTTTCCCCTTCCTTCATTTTCAGTTTTTCCTCTTCACTTTGAGAAAAGCATAACTCTTTTTTTATTTATCCATCAATGTAGCTGTTTGAGGGCTTTTTTTGCAGGATGAGTAGTATTTTTCAATGGTATATAATTAGATAGTACCATTAAATGTATTGAAAAACTTTTTCAAAATTCTAAGTGGAGTGAAATTGAGAAACACAATCCCGTACACGTTTGTGGTGGTTGTTCCTAAAGTGTACAAACTACAGCAAAAATGACAGGATAACTGTATTCTATGGATGAGTACAATTATGGCGATACTATAATATATATATATATCACACACATACATACACACACGCACACGCGCGCTGTACTACTTAGGAAACAAAATATCTTTGGAAAAAAGATCATCATCTTCTGACCCCCATAACTTTTCTTTTTCTGTCATCACAGTAGTGTGAGGGTTTTTTTTTGTAGGACATCCTGTAGTTTCTATCCTTCCCATTTTGCAGTACTTTTTGATAGATTTTTATTCAACTTTTTCTTGGAGATGAGGCAACCAAAAAAGCTTAATTCTGACGACATGTGGTTGTGTGTGTTTTTTTACAACAATAACTGTGGGGGATAAATAGTGCGTTACTTTGATAGATTGAATGCAGCGATGCCAAATATGTTTTTTGTTTCATTTTGATTTTTATTTAATAAATATGCGAAGAGAAGTGTTTAAACTTTCGCTGCCTTTTATTTTTTCATAATTAATAAAACTTTTTTTTTTAAACTTCTTATTATATTTTTTTTAGTCCCCATAGGGATTTGAACTTGTGAATGTTTGATTGCTCCTGCAGTGTAATATAATACCATAGTATTATATAGTATAATATTACATTATACCGTGATTTGACAGGCAGTCTATCAAGCCACACCACAGGCATGGCTTCATAGGCAATCTGCAATGGCAGTCCTGGTGGGCTCTTCAGAAGGCCCCCCAACTGCCATGGCAACTGAACGGCACCCTGCAATCTTATTGCAGAATTTAAATGCCACTGCCAGGATTGGCGGTGATATTTAAAGGGTTAACAGATGCGATTGGCGTAAGACAGCAAACAGCCGCCCGCTCACGCTGAGTATATATAATATTATTTCTTTTTAATATGCTGGCCATGCAGAAAAACACTAACCTAGCCTATACTCACATGTCCCAGGCCGTTCACAAGCAGCAGGGTCAGCCTTTGAATGTAAAGTCACAGCAAATCACAGACCTCAGAGGTCAACCGCTGCTGCAGCCAGTCATGCTCTATTCCCAGGCTGACCGCAGCTTGTAAACAGATCCATGATGAAGAATAGAGAAGCAGCAGGGATCCAGGACGGATGACTATAGGCTAGTTTCTTGTTTTTCCACATGGCCAACATACATCCCCTTCAAAGTGGTTCTCCAGAAAATAAAAGAAAGAATTCAGAAATACAGAGTTACTACGCATGATCTTCCCGAACTGAATCACCCATAACTCACATTTAATGACACTGATATATAAAGCTGCATCCATGGAAACAGAAAGTCAACAATTTTCATTTAGTAAAGCTGTCTAACAGTAAGATGTCCTTATTGTCCAGAGCAACCAATCACAGCACACCTTTCATTTCCCAAGATGTTGAGGTGAAGGTTATGTAAACGCTAATGGACACCGGTGGCTTCATGGAATCTGCAGTGTTTAGTGATGAAGCCGCCTTCCAGCTTTCATCAGTTAACAAACGTAATGTCTGAATCCGGGGAGGGAAAACCCACCGGTCTGCGTGGAGCGTTTGGGTGACTCCCCCAAGGGGAATGTGTTTTGTACTACAACCTGTAGGAAAGTGTACGGCTTCTTCTTTTTCCATGAGGAAACAATCCCAGGGATTTCGTACAAGGACGCTACAGATATGGCTTCTGCCGCACCTGGAACAGCAAATCACAGGTTTCCAACAGGACGGGGCACCAGAAGGGCCGGACATTCACAAGCTGCCTTGCAGCTGATTGAAGCAAGGCTATGCAAGGCAGCATGGGAAGTATGGGAGAGGAAGTCCAAGACAGTACAGTACTGGCAGTACAGCTGGCTTAGTACATGGACCCCTCCCCACCTGTAAGTGATGCAAACAGGAGAAAAATAGGAAAATCGACATAGAAAACTGTTGATAGAGCTCAACCAGGGTGCAAACAGCAGCCACTGAAGACCTGGGCTGCACTTGAGAACTCAGGTACCCTTTAATGCATCTTTTGGGATCAGTTATGTTTTCCGGGTCCAATTCATTATAAACAGAACCTTGTCACTAGCGGGAACAGAACTTATTATATATAGTGTGAGAAGGAAAGTAGAAGACAGACAGTCAGACAGCCTGGATTAGAGCAGCCCACAAACACCACATGTAACTCCCATTATCCCCAACAGTACCATCCATGGCCTCTTTCGTCTTCTGGACGTGTTTCAATTGCTTTATCAATTTCCTCTTCTTCTTCCCAGAAAGTGTGATATTGGCTCTTGCGTTAGAACTAGTAAGACAGACATAGAAAACAGAAATATGACTACTTGTAGTAGAGCTGGGGAGCAATGGGACAAAGGAGGATACAATTCTGGCCGCATGCAGTCATGTCCACAAGTCAGGAAAGTATATAAATCTTACAATGGAACATACAGATGAAATATTCTACCATTGTGTTACTATGGGCAAGGACTCTCACTGATGGTGCCCTAGTAATACACTAGGGCAGATGGGAGTCTCAGCAAGAAGCCTAATGACCAGGATTAAAGGGTCTACTCTGGGACAAGAACTTAACTTTTAATGGATTTTGAATAAAGATATGGCTTTTAATCAGTAACTCCTAAGTAGAACCAAATATGTTCCCATTACCAGGAACCTCATGTTCCATTCCGAAGATTAGATGCTACATTAAACAGCAGTCTGTATTCTGCTGATGGATCTGCAGGATCTCTGTTTTATAAGTTTAAGGCTTGTTTCACGCGGGCGACAAAATTGCACGATTTTCTCACGAAGCGACAGTGCAACAAATCGCCTGTATGTGAAGCCTGTGCTTTCCTATGGGTTCCTTCACATTAGCAATGTTTTGTAGAATGCATATTGCAAGACAAAAAAATCACGGGTTGCTAGATATGCCCGCGACTTGTGATGTTTTGTAGCCCATGTTTCCCATGGACCCTTTCTTTCTGTTGCATCGCACAAAAACGCAGTTTTCGTGCGATGCAACTTTTACAGTAGGAAATCCGCCACTTGCTTGAAGTTCTCCGGTAGAGCTTCCTGGTCAGGATTTTGAAATTCAAAATCCTGACCAGGAAGCTCTGCCTCTGATTGGCTGAGCCATTAAATGAATGGCTGTGATTGGTTTATCAAGCGCTGGTTCTGATTGGCTGAGCCGCGGCACTCAGCCAATCAGAGGCAGCGCTTCTCTGCCGGAGAACTTCAAGCACGTGCTGGACAGTTCTGGGAGACGTGCGCGGAGCCGGACAGCGGCTCTTAGGTGATATATGTGTTTTGGGGTTTTTTTTACGCAGCTAGGTCTTATTTTTGGGGTAGGGCTTATATTTAAAGCCCATCCTGCCAAAACCCCAGAAAAAGACTGCTACAAAAATTGCAACATCGCCATGAGAAAAAGCAACGATATCACACAGACCACTGATGGTATAGCGCTGCGATTTTCTTGCATGATATCACATATCAACCATGTAAAATAGACCTGACACTTTCACAGTCAGGCTTTTGCGCTGTTGCTCGTAGGTCACTGTATAATTTGCAACATTACACAGATGACCACTTTTCTTTACTGGTTGCAAGGTTCTTTGTCACTTTTTTTCTACAAGCGTATATTTTGGTTGTGGCAATCCCACAATTTAATCATGACTCACTCCTGATGCGGTGTTGCCGGCTGAAAGCTACCAATATTAGTGAAATGCTGTTTATCGTCTTCCATGCCCTCATTTAATGCTTTCAGGACATGGTGCTTCTTCATTTGCTCATCCTCACCTTCCGAGAGCCATAACTCTTGAGGGCTTGTTTGCTTTGCGGGACCAATTGTATTCTTTTAATGGTGCCATTTTGGGGTACATGTAATGTACTGATAAACTCTTTTTTATGCCTCCTTTAATTGCTATAAATTGTCTTTGTGACAATTGGATCGAAAGTCACATTTTAGCTAAGAGAGATTTCTGGTTAAAGAAAAAGGATAAATAAAAGTTCTACAACTTTCTAATATTCTTTACATTTCCATTAGTCGCCATTTTGAAGATATTAGCTTACTGTCATTGAATGAGAACACTCACAGACCTAGTCCTGCTCTTAGCTAAAAAGTTGATACAAAGTGCCTCTAGTCTGGGCAATGCTCTGTGAGCTAAGCAGCCTGGACTCAATACTAACCAGAGAGATCTGTGGACAGCTGCTCATGTATTTAGCTCTCAGAGCATTGTCTACTCTGGGTACAATTGTATCTACTTCTCAGTTAAAGCGGGACCAGCCATGTACAGGTTTGCAGTCTGAATGTAAATAAGAACAGTGCCGCATAATAGGTTGATATACAAAATGAGGCATCTTGGATTGGGTGAAAACGTGCGTATCTGGGTAAAGAACTGGCTCAGAGATAGAAAGCAGAGGGTGGTAATAAATGGCTCATACTCTGATTGGGCCACCGTTACTAGCGGGGTGCCACAGGCTTCAGTATTGGGCCCCATTCTGTTCAATATATTTATCAACGGCCTGATAGAGGGGCTGCACAGTAAAATATCAATATTTGCAGATGACACAAAGTTATACAATATAATCAATGCAACGGAGAACAAGGTACGGCTACAAAAGGACCTAGATAAGCTGGGGGCTTGGGCAGAAAAATGGCAAATGAAGTTCAATGTTGATAGATGTAAGGTTATGCACATTGGCAGGAGAAACGGATGTCATCAATATACACTAAATGGGGAACTGCTAGGGAAAAGTGATATGGAAAAACACCTGGGGGTACTAGTGGATTATAGAATAGACTGGAGTAACCAATGCCAGTCAGCTGCTGCAAAAGCTAATAAAGTATTGGGGTGCATTAAAAGAGGCATAGGGGCGAGGGATGAGAACATTATCCTCCCACTATATAAAGGCACTTGTCAGGCCTCACATGGAATACTGTGTACAGGTCTGGACACCGGTGCTCAGGAAGGATGTTGCAGTGCTTGAGGGGGTTTAAAGGAGGGCAACTAAATTATTATATGAAACAAAATCGCAGAGGAGGCAGCCAGAAAGTCTCCAAAAATTATTAAAGCCCTTCACAGAGGGGACTTGAATTAAAATGATCAACTTTATTGGGTAATTTATTTAAAAGGGTTTGATACTAGGGCACAACAAATAACACACACAAAAATAGCATGTGTCGCAATGTCTACGGCACATCTATTTATTTAGGACAAATATTTCTTATTTAGCGTAAATGTTCCGTTATGTGAACAAAAGATGTTATATAGAATTGTTCTGGAATAAACGTACTGCTACAAATAGATCCGCCTGATGGATATGCAACACAAGTGCTTAGACTGCGATCCAGCAGTAAGTCCTTGCTAGAGTTGCGGATCTGTATTCGGAAAATTTCGTATTTTAGTCAGCCAGTGAGCTACTAATAAGTCTGTGGTGTCGTACTCCTACACCATCAGAAGTGTTGAGCCACCACAGCTGATTGATTATATAGTGCTTATCATTGCACTGTCAATAGTACTTGATTCACAATCTTCGATTTTTTTCATTTAATATAGATCTTTTCCAACTCTTTGTCATTAGTACGAGATCATTTAAAGGGGTTGTCTCGTGAAAGCAAGTGGGGTTATACACTTCTGTATGGCCATATTAATGCACTTTGTAATATACATCGTGCATTAAATATGAGCCATACAGAAGTTATTTCACTTACCTGCTCCGTTGCTAGCGTCCCCGTCTCCATGGATCCGTCTAATTCTGATGTCTTCTTGCTTTTTTAGACGCGCTTGCGCAGTCCGTGCTTCTGCCTGGTGAATGGGGCCGCTCGTGCCGGAGAGCTGGTCACCGCGTCATCATCATAGCTCTGCCCCGTCATGTGTGCCGATTCCAGCCAATCAGGAGGCTGGAATCAGCAATGGACCGCACAGAGCCCATGGTGCACCATGGGAGAAAACCGCAGTGCATCCCTGGGAACGGACCGGCGGCCATCTTAGGGAGATTTTTAAAACGTCATATTTCGTCAGATCGGTGAGTAGCAAGCGGTTTAAAAACCGCTTTAAATTGCTATTTTATGCCAGGGGGTGACAGGGGGAATGGGCTAATGTAAATTTTGATGTTTGCCGCGAGACAACCCCTTTAAGCTCAACGCGTTTCACCACTTCATTGAGTGGATCCTCAGGAGTATTACGGTACTTTAGATTTGACTCTTTAGGAGTAACCGTGAGATAGATTTTGGCTGATTGCATGCCAGGATGGAGTATGTCCTAAATATAAAGAACCACTACGCTTCCCAATACGGGGAGAATGATAGATCTAGGTCAATTGCTCATGCATAAACAAGGGGTTATTGGGTTATTAATGGAGCTCCTCTATTTCCTGCGGAAATTTATTAGCAACTGGATCTGAGGAGCCCAGAAAGTCCTGGGTTAGCTATTTGCTCTCTCAGGTCTGTCCGGAGGGTAAGTAAATCAGTAGGAGCCCAGCCAGTTGCTAAGCTGAGAAATTGGGTTTGTTACTTCACTGAGGTCTATTGCGATGAAGCTGAGACCAGTGAAGATCAACCCCAAAAAGTTCTGTTAGGCAAGGTTGGAGCCAATCCTCCTATAAATACGCCTGTTTGTTAGACAAGGGACTCAATTAGATGTCCCTAGGCGTGCCTAATAACGCTTGAGCCCATAAAAGTATACCCAAGGGTTCCTCATCAGTAGCTAAATAGCTTCAGCAGAGCATGAAATAAAAAAAAGAAATACTGTCCGTAGCCCAGATGGTAGGCTAGCCTAGACCTAGACCTCATATTATTATTATATGGAATGAGGGGACTGGAATACCCCGAGAGGCTATCCAAATTGGGATTATTTACCCTGGAAAAAAAGACAGCTAAGGGGTGATCAAATAACTATGTATAAATACATGAGGGGATAATACAAGGATCTCTCCCATGATCTGTTTATACCCAGGACTGCGACGGTAACAAGAGGACATCCGCTACGATTAGAGGAAAGTAGGTTTCATCGCCAACACAGAAAGGGGTTCTTTACAGTAAAAGCAGTGAGAGTGTGGAACTCTCTGCCTGAGGATGTGGTGATGGCAAAATCGATAGAGGAGTTTAAGAGGGGACTAGATGCCTTTCTAGAGTGGAAGATCCGGGTCTTATAGACAGGTAGGAACTATAAGAGGTTGATCCAGGGATTAGTCTGACTGCCATTAGGGAGTCTGGAAGAAATTTTTTCCCCAAAAGGGCTAATTGGCTTCTGCCTCTTGGGGTTTTTTGCCTTCGGATCAACAAGGAGGTTGAAAAAGATGGACATTGTTCTGTTTCCTGACAACAAATATCTATAAAATGGTGAAGAATTATAACACAAAAAAATAGTAGAAAGCTGTGAACTTTCCTTTATACAGTGATTCCAAGATTTAGAATACCCCTTTAATGCCAACTTAAAGGGGTACTCCCATCTGAGACGTTCATGGCATATCCACAGGACATACTATAATAGTTTTATAGGTACGGGTCCTAGAGGTGATGCCCGCATCACTCTCTAGTTTTGCTCCCACTAGGGATGTACGGGACTTGCGGAAACAGACTGTATGGCATCGCAATATTGTTTCTGTACCTCCCGCAGCAGTAAATGGGAGATATGAAAACCGCATGACACAATAAGCTTCGCTGTTTATACAGCTCCTAATTTACAGAAACAGTGCGGCTCGTTGTTTCCTTAGCTATCATTGACTTGTATGGCAGTTCTGGAAATACTGTAGCGATGCCCATTTAGCTATTTCCGCAAGTCCTGCCCCACCCCGGCCACTGCATTTATCTGGGCCAGGGGCAGTACTAGCGATAGGTATGGGTTACAGAGGTGGAGCCCACATCTATCAGACTTTTATAGCATGTGCTGTGGATATGCCATGAACGTCTCCAATGGGAAAACCCCTTTAAATCTATTTTAAATTACCTTCTCTTCTTTAAGTGATGAACTGTTATTAACTCTTTGTCTACCACAGCTCCAACTATTTTATGCTTCCTCCGTTTCTCTCGGGTAATCAAACGACGGCGTTTCAAGACATTTCTTTGCAAGGCCTGGTGTAGAAAAACAATGATCATTATACCTTGCGACAATAATAATAATATAGTAAGAAATGTAAGAAAAAACATAAAACCCAATTAACCCTTGTGCCTCCCAGCAGTTTTAGGTTATTAATCCAGAAGAGGAAGTAACAGTATCTTCAGATTGTGCTTCATTTACTACATCTGCGCCTAAAGCTTTTCGTCTTGTGGATAGTGCAGCCTCAGAAACGGAGTCTGTGCCATCCAGAGCGGGCATGAACTGTGAGATACAGCTGACATCCAGAATCAATGGGCAGAATCATACCTAGCTCCAATCCCAGCTGTTTAACCCCTTACATGTCAAAGTCAATAGCGACCGTCACATCCATTCGCCCTTCCGTGCTGCAATCATGAGGTGTCGATGCATTGTCATAGCAGTTGGGAGCCTGAAAAGGTCCCCAAGTGTGTCATGTACCTATGTCTATTAGGATACCTGTCAGCCTCATGCTAAACAGGCATAACACACTGCAAAACAGAAGTATTGCAGTGTATTACACTTCATTCAAAGTACTGTCAGGACCCATGTTCCTAAAATCAGTGGTTGTCTCAGTGACCAGACCCCCCCCAATTATAAAATTATCCCCTACCCTGGGATAACCCTTTTACATTTACCTGCTTAGATATTCCTTCAACCCCTTAGTGTAGAATAGGCAGCTGAGCTCCTTTCATACATGGCAAGTGCCGGCTGTCTTTGAAAGCGGACACCTGCCTGCAACAGCACCAATCAGCATTCACACTGATTGCAGCTGTTAACCCTGAAGTGCCGTTGTCTTCTCAAGATGAGATTGCAAGGTGCCATTTGGATATCATAGGAGCCAGAAAGCCTTCTGAAGGCTGCCTGACAGAATACAGCATAATGCAATACTATGGTACTCAATGAGCGACCAAACGATTGCAAGTTCAAGTCCCCATAAGGCTTCAGTCCCTTAAAAAAAAAAAACATTCTGCATTAATAGTAAAAAGAAAAAAGCAAAAAAACAAAAACCACTCATCACTGCGTTGGTAAAAGTCCGATTTATCCCGCACATTGAATGTTGTCAGAAAAAAATTTATACAACAGCAGAAATGTGCTTTTTTTGGTCACCCATCTCCAAGAAGGAATGTATTAGGCCGCTTTCACATAGGCACCAAAATCACACGATTTACTTGCGATGCGACAGTGCTGTAAATCGCATGTATGTGAAGCCTGTGCTTTCCAATGGGTTCCTTCACATCAGCGATGTTTTGTAGGCTGCTACACTGTGGGAAAAAGAAATTGTGGCATGTTGAATATTCTCACAATTTGCGATGTTTTGTAGCCCATGTTTCCCTATGGAGCCTTCCTTTGTGCTGCATCGCACGAAAACGCGTTTTTTTTTGTACAGTGCAACTTTTACAGTACGAAGTCCTACTGTTTGTTTCTAAGGCCCCCTGTCCACAGGCGTGATTTTGCCGGTGAATCACGCCGTCTGAAGCTTTCCATAGCATTGCTATGGAAAGAGCCAGCCCTGTGTCCACGAGGGGAGAATCATTGCGATTCTCTGCTCGTGGCTGGCAATTCGCAGCATGCTGCGAATTGCCCGATTCTCCACGGTCAGCCTAGCTATCAGATTAGGCTGACCGGCGGATATTTGTCTGCGGCTCCTGCTCCCGATACCGCAACACCCATGGACAGGGGGTCTTAGGGCACCGGCACATGGGCAGATTTGCACTGCGTAATCCGGAGCAGGTGTCAGCCTCAGGAATCCGCAGCAAATACGAGGGGCTGCTGATAAGTCTTTGGCTTTGTGTTCTTTTTTCTATGGTAACGAATGTTACATCACATGAAAGCCTTATGTGTCTAATATATGTTTTCAAAATGTTTTGTTTGTAGCTTATGGCAACCGTGATCTAGGCACGCGGGAAAACAAAGTGGCGGAGTCTAAGGCGATATTCACATCAAATGAGAGCAGAGGAGTGATAAAATTCTTGTTTCTGCAAGGAAAGTCCGGAAGGATATTCATGGTGATATTTCGCAGACATTGGGGGATCAATGCCCTTCATATTCTACAGTTAAGAACTAGGTTGCCAAATTTAAAACGGGCCACTTCAGCACCAATGATGAGGAACTTCCTGGACGACCGAGAGAGGTTGTTGTTCCGGAGATCGTCGATGCTGTGCACAACCTCATACTGGAGAATCTGCGAATTTCAGCTAAAGGAATAGCAGACATCATGGGGATTTCTCGTGAACGTGTTTGTGTCATTATCTATGAACATTTGAATATGAAGAAGCTATCTGCAAAGTGGGTCCCCAAATGTTTGACAACAGATCAGAAAAGCATGCGAGTGAAAACTTCCCGGTCCATTTGTCAACGTTTCCAGACTGATAAGAACTTCCGGGATCGACTGGTCACTATGGATGAGACCTGGATTTATTTGTATGACCTTGAAAGCAAAGAGCAGTCAAAAGATTAGAGGCACAGTGGTTCTCCTCGCCCAAAGACGTTCAGGGTGCAAAAATCAGCCACTAAGGGGATGTCTGTGTTCTGGGATAAGGAGGGCGTGCTGCTAGTGGACTACCTTCAAAATGGTTCCACCATCAATGCAAGGTATTACATTGAACTTTTGGACCAATTGAAGGCAGCTCTGAAGGCCAAAAGGCGCAACAAGTTGACCAAAGGAATCTTGTTCCTGCAAGACAACGCCTCCGCTCACACTGCACAAGCGACCACGGCAGAACTGGTGGAGCTAGGCTTCCAGCTGGTTGACCACCCACATTATTAACCAGATCTAGCTCCCTCCGACTATCATCTGTTTCCAAACCTGAAGAAACACCTCAAGGGTACCAAATTTCACACCATTTCTGATGCCACACATTATCACAGCATTATCTATTATTAGGCGGATCATTGCAGAAAGGTCACGGAATCCGCGTCATCGCCTAGCGATGGTGTGGCATAATCTTTACTGTGCATGGCACTGATTGGTTCTCGAGCGCTATGGCTCAGCCAATCACTGCAGCGCTCGATGCATCAATTACAGCCATCACATTGAATGGCTGTGATTGGTTCTCAAGTGCTGCGGCTAGGCCAATCAGAGCCAGCGCTTCCTAGAGGTGGGATTTTTGAACCTCCTGACCAAGAAGCGCTGGCTGAAGATTACAAACAAGTGCCGCAGGAGACGTGTGTTGGAGCGGACAGCGCCCGTTAGGTAATATATTGTTTTTTTGAATGCAGAGGTGGCACAGAATACAGCTGCGATTTTCTTACGGCACTGTTGCCCGTGTGAAAGAGTCCTTAAAAAGCGATCAATGAGTCATAAGCTCTCCAGAATAATGGCAACAAAAACTGCAGAACGTCTAAAAAAAAAAAAAAAAAAAAAAAACGAGCCCTAACGCAACAATATTGATGGAAAAATAAAAAAGCTATGACTGTCAGAAAATAATTTTTTTCAGATATTTTATTTTCTAAAAGTAGTATAACTAAAGACTGTATACATTTGGTATTGTAATCGTACTGATCCATAGAATAAGGTTGTTGTGTCATTTTTGCCACCGCGTGTGCAGCGTAAAAACAAAACCCCATCCCCCCTAAAAAAAAAAATGGTGGGATTGCATTTTTTTTTTCCCATTTCATTAAACTTCTGCATTCTTAAAAGTTTTCAGTTCATTATATGATACATTAATTGGTCCTATTGAAAAATACAACTTGGGAGAAAAAAGTGCTGCATCACTAAGGGGTTAAAGGGCTTCTCCAGAATTATAACCCTGTGACCCATGTGACAAGCAGCCGTGAAGAGGCCATAGCGCTTCTTCCTGAGCCATGTGCCCCGTTAACAATACACGCAGAACATCTCGTCCCCATCCCTGTGACCAGCCATTCTGGAGACCACTAGAACCACCATATTCTAACATGTTACACAATATGGAATGGTGAAGCCGTTGCCCATAGTAACTAAAGCAGGCTGTAGTTTCCCTTTTCTAAAGCCCACTGCAGAGCATTGACCAAAGTAGTTCTGACACTTTTGCTGCAGATCACTGCCCTGCGGTCTGATATATATTAGTAGGTATCGGTACGCAGTAATAGTACGGAACACTAGAGACAAGTACCGTTTTCGGCCGGTTGATCTTTCCTCCGGGAGCCATGCTGCTGTCACGTGTGCTTCTAAACGAACAACTTCCGGGTTCTCTTGCGTTCCGAGCCTCGGTTTCCGCAGCCTATCCTGAGGATGACGTGTAGTAAGTGGGCGGGGCTTCGGAGTGGTGGATATAAACGCTGTCCGCTCGCTCAGCGCTCTCTTTCTGGTGCGGCAGGTGAGGAGTGCAGTGTGATGGCGGCGCGGGGGCTGGGGCAGGGTTGTGTGGCGCCTCCATTTCTTGGCATGCAGGGTGTTGTCAGTACCCCTGTGTGTGATGTACGGAGGTAGAGGATTGCCGGTGCTATGTCTTCGGTGCCAGCTCCTTCCTGGGCTGGTTCTATCCTCAATCACCGGTACAAGCTGTGTAAGGAGTGCTGTCAGCTGGGGGCAGAGTAGAGCTAAGATCTGCCCGTGGAGATCCTGGTGGGGCCGCAGGGAGGAATGACCGGGCGCTGCATGTGACCCACTGTTCTGCCCATTGCTAGTCCATGGCCTGAGTCCTCCTAGGGCAGGCGGGCCTCAGACCATGTGCAGTACCTTGCTGGCTCTGGCCACAGGGGATGCCTCACCTCCTTGGACACCTAACTAATTAAAAGGGGGTTTCACAATTGCCCTACCCTCAGGACAGCTTATCAATAGTTGATCAGCTGGGGTCTGTTGTGTGGGACACCGACTGCCTGGTCAGCTGACCAGGTGCATGCTGTCAGAGCTGCAAATATGGAGGTTGGTGCACTTGTAACTGCAGGTACAAGTCTCATTAAAATCAATGCTTGCTGTGCTTGCAAGCGTCGGCCACTACAGAGGTTGGCGCAGAGGCTTCCACTCTGACCTCTGTGGTGTTATGGTGCTGAGCAATGGACCGCGGACAGTCAACTATTGATGCCTATCCTGATACATCCAACAATAGTATTTCCCTGGCATACCCCCTTTTAGGGTACATCACTATCACCTGAACGCTCATTGCAAGCTCAGGTACTAGTCATTCAGTGTCTGTGGCTGCTGATGACGCTGGGTGAGGAGTCGCTCACTTGTTGGAGTTTTTTTTATAGCCGATCTAAAGCCCGTGTGACCAGGAGGAGTAGCTCAATCTATGAACGCCTCATGTTTACTGTGAAAGGGGGCGGACTGGAACGATTCCACCCCGCTCCCCCTTCATACACAGGAGTAACAGTTGGGTGGCTGTTTAAATGGCCCTTTAGGCCCCCAGCTGCAGGTTGTCTGCTTTATGAAAACTCATGCTGACCTAGCTGAGCTGCCTCTAACTCCCATAGAAGTGAGTAGGAGCCGAGCGGCACTTGGTGACTTCAATCTTCTGGGCTGTCTTGTACAGAGCAGTGTTCCAATCATGGCTATTTTTGGCCAAGATTGGTACACCCATTTAAACCCCTGATGACTCTAGTTCTCCCTGTTGCCCTTTACTTGGTTGTATACCCAATCTGCTGCTGAGGCCAGTGATTGGTGACCAAGTAGAGGGCACTGGCATGGCAGCAGATTTGTCAGATTCTTCTGTTCCATGCCATTTTCTCCACATTAAGATTTCCTGAACTTCAAAAACTTAACTTGTCCCCACCCTAAAGGCACATGTTGGCATGTAGTAGAAACATAATTTCATTTGGGGGTGTATATTCCCAATGCTGGATAAGGTTGCCCCTGGTGACTCCTGCACACCATCTGCAGGTCTGATTCTCCTGTTGGCACAAGAGGTGGCACAGCTTTGGCTTGGTGCAGTGCTGAAGCTCTCCAACCATCTTCAAAAACTATAGGAAGTGAATGAACGGTTAAGTTTTGATGTGAGTTAGTGTTTGTGTAACCTTGTCCACTTACTGATCTGCAATTTTGTAACTTCTGTCTTTTTAAATAGGTGTATTGGGATGGATTTTTCAGATTTTGAAAAAATCCATTTGATACACCATTTCAAAGCAGCAAAAAACCTTGCATATGGCCTCCTGCGGTCGGTCGTAACCTGCTGTGAGAATTCTCGCAGCAGGATGTGAGCTGTGACCCGTAGCTCACCTGCACCGCTGTCTCCTCCGCTCCATGTTTCGGCTTCTGCCCAAGTGGCTTGCACAGAAGTAGGACATGCCGCAATTTGTTTACTGCGCATTTTCATGATGGTCAAATCGTGGCTGTCTGCATAGGATTGCATTATCTAATGCAACCTTATGGCATCGGCACGGGCAGGAAATCCCACTGCATAACTTCTGCCCATGTGCAGGAGGCCTATCTGCATTATTTATGCTCGTGTATACACATACCACCCTGGTAGTGATGGCAATGAATAGGCTTTGCAAGATTAGTAGTATCTATGGCGATGGCAAGCACTTGGCTTTATTAGTCAGCCCCATAGATGAAGAGCGATGGTCATGCATGTGCACCACTACTCTGACCGATGTGATCTTTGGTGGTCCCAGTGGTCAGAACACCAAAGGTCAACATCAC
Source organism: Eleutherodactylus coqui (assembly GCF_035609145.1). Classification (NCBI taxonomy): domain Eukaryota; kingdom Metazoa; phylum Chordata; class Amphibia; order Anura; family Eleutherodactylidae; genus Eleutherodactylus; species Eleutherodactylus coqui. The sequence continues at coordinate 62,379,273 of NC_089847.1, read as the reverse complement.
CTCTGTTGTGGCAAGCTGACATGATATTGGTGGGATAACTCCTTTAATACTACTGAGGTCTTGTATAAGAATGTCATGTAAGGTAATTGAGGCTTGACACTTTTACAATAGTCAGTCTGTTTGGCCTTGTAGTCTAATCAATGCCTTGTTCTTTCAGCTTCAAGGGGAACCATCTACCTTCACCTGGTGTCCAGATGCTACAAACACTAATGTGCGGCACGGAATCGCTGCTGAAGACTGACGAATCCCTGACTTGTATATCTGACATGGAAGATGCAGTGGATGACTTCTTCAGTTTTGCTGCTAGTTTCTTTCAGTAACTTAGATTCTGTAAGGCTGTCCGTACACCATCTATAGTTACCTGCTGTGTAGGTAACTCATTCTATTAGTCTAGTTACAGAAGATATACCAGTTTGATACTATCAAAGCTGATACTGGCATGGATAACTAAGTTCAAAACCCAAAAACCATGGTGAGAGCTCGTCTTTAGGGACGCCGAGGGTCGTGAACGACTAAACTGTCAACAACACACCAGTTTCATAGACTGGGTAAAACCACTGCTGAAATCTGTCTTTTCTGCTGTGATCAGTGCAGCTTTAGCCCTGTCAATGGGTAAAACATACACGTGGCATTTCTAATGTGTTCTAGTAAATCATTTCATTACTTTCTGCAGAAACAGGTTGGAAACTGCACGCCGATGTTGATCATTGGCAGGGCTAAATCTGTATGTGGATCTGCTGCAGACATCTGCCGTAGGTTTATAGACAGATTCCGCATGGAATATTCCGTGGAAGAGTCTGCCGTGTGACTATACTAAACTGTTGTACGTGGACAGTCTGGCCGTACGTAACATTTATCTATAGATGTGGCTGAATACTGGAGGGCTGATTGAAAACAAATGAGACCGCCTGTATTTATATCCAGAAATATCTTAAGAGCAAATACGAGGAAGCTCTTCAAATACCCAAGAGGATTCCTGCTGCCTTAACCTTTTTCCACATGTAATGAATTGTGGATTTGTCATTATGGCCTGGAGTCCAAGTAGTGTGGAAACAAGGATTTGCCGCTGCCTATAAACCTGTGTCCATCAGCGGGTAAAGTAATGCTTCTGCCGTTCTTTGCATTCTGTTTAGTACTACAGCACTTGGCTGCTCAAGAATAGGCAGAACGGTGATTACTGGAAGCCCATTTATGTGGGGTCATGAGAACAGACTTGCTTAGGACAATGTCAGACTGCTTATTACTGCTCTTGCATTGGCAGCACTGCCTAAGATTGATGGAACTGCACTAAGATGCCCTAAATATAGCCGTGCAACTTCTGGGTATGCCCAACACAAACTGGGGGGAGGACTTTCAGTCAGATGTGACATTAAGCAATGCAGCCATGGCCTTTCACATCGGTTGCATGATTGGATCCTTTGTGAAATGTAAGAATGCCATCTTAAACATAATTGACTTTTCCTTCTGAATCAAGTGACTACAGGCTGAACAGTTTTCAATCAGCCCTCGTAGATGAGCCTAATGCTGAGGTACAGCCTCTAACTTGTTTGAGGACCAGTCTGAAGACCCCCCCACCATGTGGGTGCTGGCTCATACTACTGAGTAGTCTTATACTTCTGTGCACTTTCATTTACTGCTGTATTATAAAATGGATAACAAACCTGTATCAATAAAGCTGCTCTAATTTAACACGAACTCTTCCAGCTTGTGCTTATATTTCCTGTATAAGGCCGCCGGATCCAGATATAAGAATTTCGGAGCCACATTCAGCATGCAGAATCCGACCCTGGCGGCAGCGGCGTCTACACGTACCTGTAGTTTGTTTCTCTGTACTGTGGATTGTCCGCACGGCTCGCCATCAGACATGCACAATACAGATTTTTTTTTTCTTAAACTCCTGCTTTACCGCATCATCGCCTAGCAATGACGTGGCATCTGCAACCTTTCCAAATCTGCATTGCAGAAGGGCTGTGGGTCTGGCTGTGTGGAATCCAAGCAAAAATGGAGCATGCTGTGTTTTTTTTTTTTAAATATTTTTCTCCCCCATGCAGATGCTCCATTGGCTTGAATTGGTGCAGGAGGTGATTGTGGACTCTGCAAATTCAAATCTGCCCGTGTGCAGGTGGCCCAACTAGCAAAACGGCTTTAGTTATTTGTAACTTTTCACCTTCTAGCTTGTTGCCAGTCGATTGACAAGGAATGTGGAGAAATTAGACCAGGGAAGAGGGGAATGGGTTGTGCTCACTGAACTGTATGGGATTGGGGAGGCTGGCACAAATGTGACAGAGCTAATTGTGAGCCGCCTGCTGCTGTACACCTACATGATGCCAGTGGAGCACTTCTAATGACTCAATGAGGAGACAGTATTCTCCTTGGGGAAAGTCGTAATGGCAGTTCCATGAGGCTTCCTCACATGACACATTTATGACCCATTGCTGGTGTCTGACATCCATACAGGAAACTACTTGACTAAAACGAGGTTGCACTAAGGCTGGCTTCACATGGCGGAGGATCTCACACAAATATGAACCCTACTTTTGAATGGGGTCATGTTCATGAGTGAATTTCTCTCCTGCATTGCACCATAGGAAAAAAGATTGTGATGTCCTATCTTTGGCTATGCCCACGTATTGCCCATTGTTTTCAATTGGGCTGGCAAAGCATCACACAGTGTACTAGGTAAATGCAAGTGCGATTGTGAGGTTTTGCTATGGGAAACACCCCATGATCCTCTGCTGGAGCTGTCAGCCATGCTGGAGGATCACTAATTCCTCAATGTAATAGATGTGTTTGATACAAAAACAGGGAAGTCTCATGTCAGTGAGCTGTATCGGGCTGAGTTTTACTAGATACTGCACTCGCCTGTGAAGTTGGCCTAAGGCTGTATTTGCATGGGCTACAAAACATCGCTCATGTAAAAGAACCCATTGGAAACTACGAGCTTCACATTATAGCGAGATTTTGTAGCCTGTGAGGATGCAGTGAGACCTCGTTGGGCTTCCATACCAGTTACTGTTTCCCCCTTAGGTTCGTTCACACTGGATTTAGTATACATCTTATCCTTTTCATTCGATTTCAAACTGAAGGTGAAAACTTCTTCAGATCTCCACCAAAATCCACAGCAGATCAACTGCATGTGAACACAGCCTGAGGGCTCATTCACACAGGGAGCTGGGCACACAGAAAACATGTGGCTATTAGAACCAATGGTTTCCCATAGGAACCTTAATATTCCTTCATCTGAACATTCCCATAGAAAACAATTGGTTCTAATTGCACACCTAGCGGGACATGTGAAGGAAGCCTTAGGCTGGATGGGAAAGATCTATTGCTGGCACTTCTCTGGTCCATTAAAAAAAGTAACCAAGTCCTCATCTGTCCTGCTGCAGCCTAGAGTTCAGTGCTGGTTTCTCTTATGCAGCTTTCTGTGTGGAGTATGGAATCTGCTGGGTTGTAAAAGCCTTGACTAGAGCCTTACATGCCTACATGGATAGTAGAGGCACTCCCCTCCTATGGGCCATTTACACAGGACAATTGCTCAAAATTCTTTAGAATAAATTAGCGTGATAATCATGCAGTGTCAATGCATAAAATCACATTTTGTTCACAGGTTAAGCTGACACCTTCAGTCAGTTTAAAACCCATTACTGGACTGCAAGCTTGTTCTGTGTAAACACTCAGGGCTTCACATAAAAGGTAATGTGCTGAGCAAGAAACCTGCGATCAGCAGTGAGTACCAGTATAAATGCTCTGCACAAACAGCATTGACCTTAGCGGTGACGTCAGCTAAACGACTGCACGAGTGCTGACTGTCGCCCTGTGTAAAAGGCCCATTAACCTAAGAAACTGATTGGATGTCTCAGTGTGACCATATTGGCTTCACTGCAGCGTGGCTTACTCTACAAGGCCTCTTTACACACTGCAGAAGTGGTCAGTATTTTACATGTTTAAAGGGGTTTAATGACACGGACCCCCCCCCCCCCCCCCCTCAAAAAATTCATAACGCCTTTATTTCTCCATCGGTGTCACTGTATGAGGGTGAGTTGTATTTTTCAATGGTGCTATTTAAAGTACCATATAATGTACTGAAAAACTTTTAAAAATTTAAGTGGAGTAAAATGGAAAAAAACAACATTCCACCATCTTTCAGTGCGTTTTGTTTCTACGGTGCACAAACCAACAAAACCCAAAAAATGTGTGGAGTGCGGGATGAGACTGCCAGCTACGTACCAGAGGCCTCTCTGCAAGGCATGCGTAGCTAGGCTAGTCAAAGAGGAATCGGGGGGGATTCATGGATGACGTTAGGAAGCTGGTGAAGGAGGAGGTTCGATCAGCCCTAACGTCACAGCTGGCGCCGCCATAAAAAGGCGTATGTTCCCGACGAGCCTTTCGACTCCGAGTTCTATCTGATGGGAGCAAGAGGAACAGGCGGCCGAGGAGTCCTCAGACGATGAGGACTACAAAAGATACCTATTCCATCAGGACGACTTAACGGAATTGATTAAGTCGGTCAGGGCTACACTAAAAATGGAAGAGCCCAGAGAACCACGCACCCTGCAAGATGAGATATTCGGGGGACTAGGGGAGAGGCGTAAACATACCTTACCTGTCCACAAAAACATCATTAAAATTGTCCAAAAGGAGTGGAAGAAACCAGACGCAGGTTCCTTCTCCGCTAGAGGGGTAAAAAGAAGGTACCCATTTGAGGAGGAAGTTTGCGCAAGCTGGGAAGAGATACCCAAGGTAGACGTCCCAGTGGCCAAAGTAGCTAGGAGAACGAGCCTGCCCTTTGAGGATGCCGCACAATTAAAAGATCCCATGGATCGCAAAGCCGAAGGCCTTCTAAAAAAAATCATGGGAGGCAGCGGCAAACATACTTAGGCCAGGGATCGCAGCCACTTGCGTGGCGCGCACTCTGGGGGTATGGCTCGAACAGCTAGAGCTACACTTAACCAATAAAACACCAAGGGAACAGATCCTAAATTCCCTACCTATCCTGCGTATGGCAACAAATTTCCTAGCGGATGCCGCGGCCGAAACGGTTAAACTCTCGGCAAAAGCTACAGCCCGATCTAACTCAGCCAGAAGAGTACTATGGCTGAAATCATGGTCAGGCGACCTAGCCTCAAAAAATAAACTATGCGCCCTCCCGTTCTACAGTCAGTTTTTGTTCGGACCAGACCTAGACAAAATCCTGGAGAAGGCGGCTGACAAAAAGAAGGGATTCCCGGAAGAAAAGCCGCAGAGAGGGAAGACCTTCTTCCGAACTTCAGGGCAACAGCCCGAGGCCTACCGAGGCAAGGGCAAGACAGGCCGCTGGAGTTACCCCAAGGGGGGCAGAGGGGGAAATATCCTCTTTAATCCCCACCAGGGGGAGCCCAAGCAGAGACCCTGACGACAGCTCCGTAGGGGCAAGGCTGGGAAACTTTGTGGACCAATGGGCCGCAATTTGCGAAGGCCCATGGATCCCAAAGATCCTACAGCAGGGATACCGGATAGAACGGGTGTCACTCCCCAGAAGGAAATTCATTATCACAGGAGGCTCAGGGCAACAGTTACACTTACTAAGGCAGAGCGTTCGGGATCTGCAACATCTAAACGCAATATCCCCCGTACCGCAAAACGAGAAAACTCGGGGCCATTACTCCAGGCTCTTCCTAGTAAGAAAATCCTGCGGGAAACAGCGGATGATAGTGAATCTGAAGCATTTGAACACCTGTGTCAAGTACAGAAAATTCAAAATGTAGTCCATCTCCTCAACGATAAAGTTGATTCCCAAAGGGGCCTACATGGCATCCATCGATCTGAAGGACGCTTATTTCCACGTACCGATCCACGAGAGGTCCCAAAGATACCTAAGGTTCGCAGTGGATATGGGCAAAGGAATAGAGCACCACCAATTCAGATGCCTGCCTTTCGGAATCTCCTCAGCACCTAGAATTTTTACCAAAATTATGGCAGAGGTAGCTGCCTACCTGAGGAAAGAGTCGATCCTAATAATACCCTACCTGGACGATATTTTAATAATAGCAGAGTCCAGGGAACTACTAACGAAGCACCTAGAGATAGTGCTAGAACTCCTCCAGTCTCTAGGATGGATCATAAACTGGGAAAAATCCAGCTTAGACCCCGACAAGCAGAAGATGTTTTTGGGCATAACGCTCAACTCAGAATTACAATGCTCCTGCCTGCCCGAGGAAAAAATACAAAAAAATCCAAAGGCTGGTCAGATCCTTCCTACAGAAACGATCATGCACAATTCGGGAAGCCATGTCTCTCCTGGGAAGCCTAACGTCATGCATTCCCGGAGTAGCATGGGCCCAGGCTCACACCAGAGCTCTACAGGCCTCCGTCCTATCCACATGGGACAAAAAGCAGTCCTCGCTAGGGACAAAAATGTATATCCCAAACACAGTGAAAACATCCCTGCGTTGGTGGACATCCCCAGCGAACCTGCAGGAAGGGGTTCATTGGCTACAAAACCCAGCCACGCACATCACAACGGATGCAAGCGCCTGGGGATGGGGAGCGCATGTGGGGAACCAGTTCTTTCAGGGCCCGTGGTCCCAAAGGATAAAAGAACAATCCTCCAATTACAGAGAGCTACAGGCCGTATGGCGGGTCCTACAGCAGTTAGGAAACTCGCTACGGAACCAGCATATAAAGATACTGTCAGACAATACCACCACGGTCGCCTATATTCGGCACCAGGGGGGCACAAGGTATCCTGCCCTGCAAAACATTTCGCAGAAAATCTTCCACTTTGCAGAGGGCCGGATCCTTTCGATCACGGCAACACACTTAAAAGGGACGCTAAACCAAAAAGCGGACTTCCTCAGCAGGAGGCAGATAGACCCAGGAGAATGGTCTCTCTCCCTAGAGGCATTCAGAATCCTGACCAACCGGTGGGGGTCCCCACAATTGGACCTATTTGCAACCAGGGAGAACGCCAAAGTAGGCAATTTCTTCTCCCTCCGGTCAGGAGATCGTCCTACAGCAATAGACGCCCTAGGCCAGGACTGGGGAAAGGGGCTAGCGTACGCGTTTCCTCCGATACCGCTGATCCCCAGGGTCTTACAACATTTCAAAACCCAGGTATGCACGCTAATCCTGGAGACCCCCTTCTGGCCCAAGAGAAGTTGGTTCGGTCTTCTGACAACATTGAGCGTCCAGGACCCAGTCACCTTTCCGACCTGGACAGATCTGCTATCACAGGGGCCACTGAACCACCCGGGCTTAGACAGACTCCACTTAACAGCATGGCTCTTGAGGAATCCTCACTAAGGGGGAAGGGATTCTCAGAGCGAGTAGTAGAAACGTTAATGTCCAGCAGAAAAAAGACGACCCACCTTATCTACCAGAAGGTTTGGAGAAGGTTCTCCTCATGGAGACAGGGAAGGGATTCCGGAGATTCTATCCCGAGCATCCCTTTGATCTTAGAATTCTTGCAGGAGGGCCTACAGATGGGCCTCTCTCCAAGTACCCTGAAGGTCCAGGTCGCAGCCCTTAGCGCCATATGCGACACAAAGTTCGGGGACAATAGATGGGTCAACAGGTTCCTGACAGCAGCCGCTAGATTACGACCTAGACCCATAAAACTTGTTCCAGACTGGAACCTTAATTGGGTTCTAAGGGCCATGTCAGCGGAACCATTCGAGCCGATCGAAGCACTACCGATAAAAATGCTTACGATCAAGACCGTTTTTCTAGTAGCCATCACTTCTGCGAGGAGGGTTAGCGAGCTTCAGGATTTGTCCATTCGCCACCCATTTCTAAAAATCTCGGACTCCAAATTAGTATTTAAAACGGACCCTGCCTTCATGCCAAAGGTGGTATCACATTTTCATAGGTCCCAGGACGTAATAATTCCCTCATTTTTTAGCAAACCTAAAAACGAGGAAGAAAATCCTAAGCTGCCTGGACGTCAGGAGAGCAGTCCTAGGCTACATAGATGCGACAAGCCACTGGAGACGGGACGACAACCTGTTCATCCAGTTCAGTGGCCCAAATAAAGGGAACAAAGTGGCAAAAAACTCCATAGCCAGGTGGATCCGCCTGGCCATCATAGAGTCCTATAAGGCCCTCGGGAAGGAAATCCCCTTAGCTCTTAAAGCCCATTCTACGAGGGCAGTAGCATCCTCATGGGCCGAACATAGCTCAGCTTCGGTCGAGCAGATATGCAAGGCTGCAGTCTGGAAAAAAACCCACACGTTCATTAAACATTATAGGGTAAAAGTGCAGCAGGACGAGGACATGGCCGTCGGCCGCAAAGTCCTCTCGGCAGCAATCCCACCCTAATAAACTTTAGTTGGTACGTCTCAATTGGTGCAGTCGTGAAGACGACTGGGGGGGAAAATGGATTCTACCTACCTGATAATCAGGTTTCCAGGAGTCTCCACGACAGCACCCGTACCTTCCCCCCCTAAATGGATAGAAAAGAAACTATAGAATATAATATAAAAAATAAATAAATATATAATATAATATAATTTTATAATCAACAAAAAACCCCGGTTAAGGGAAGAAATTTAAGTTGAGCTCCTACCCCGGCAATTTGTTAGAATCCACTGAGGAAAGTGGGGAAGGGGAAGGGGAAGGGAAGCTTTTAACCCCTTAACGACCAGCCCATAGTGTTTTTACGTCCTCCCGAAGTGGGCTCTATTCTCTGAGGACGTAAAAACATGCTTCCTGCAGAGAATAATGCCCCTCGGGCTGTGGACGTGACAGCTCCATGCTGTCGGTGTCCGCAGGTAGCTGACAGCATGGAGCTGTCATCCCGGGCTGTTCGGAGCCCCCCCCGGCATTGCGATCGGCGCTATGCAATGGATAGCGCCGATCGCAAAAAAAGTAAATAAAAGTACATAAAAGTTAAAGATTCAGCTGCTCTGATGGATCGGATCCATCGGAGCAGCTGAAATTACTCACCCAGGTCCTGCACGCTGCTCCCCGCTCTCCTGCCGCTCCGGGGCCCGAAGCCGGTCTTCTGCGCATGCGCGCCAGGCGGCATTACGTCAGCCGCATGCGCAGAAGGCCCGGCGGCGCGGGAGATTTAAAATCTCCTGGCTCCCGGCTCCTGTAGGTAGCCGGGAGGCAGGAGATGTCAGCGGGGACTGCGGTGAGCGGTCCCCGGTATCGCGATCGCCGTTATCCAATGGTTAGCGGCGATCGCGAAAAAGTTAAAAAAAAGTTTTAAAAAAGTCAGTTTCACCTCCCCTCATGGATCGGATCCATGAGGGGAGGTGAAAATACTCACCCCCAGTCCTCAGCGGTGTCCCGATGTCCCGGGACCCGAATCCCCGTCTGCGCATGCGCGCCCGATGATTGACATCGGGCGCGTGCACAGACGGGCTCGAGCCCCGGGGAATTTAAAATCCCTCTGCTTCTGGCTGCCATGTGTAGCTAGGAGCAGAGAGATTATACCGGGGACATGATCACTGTCATCCAATGGATGACAGTGATCATGTAAAGTGAAAAAAAAGTGTAAAAAAGTAAAAAAAAAAAAGTAAAAAAAAGTTTTTAAAAGTTTAAAAAGCGTACGTTTCATCTCCCCTCATGGATCATATCCGTGAGGGAGGATGAAAGTACGTACCTAAGGCCCCCAGATTTATCCGCGGACCTTACCACAGCTTCTGCACACGCGCCCGTCGCCAAAATGGCGGGCGCATGCGCAAAAGCTGTGGATTGCCAGGATAATTTAAATTCTCCCTGCTCCTGCCTACAAAACGTAGCCAAGAGCATGGAGATTTAATGGGGGTCCGCGGTGAGCGGTTCCTGGTCACGTGTTCGCCATTATCCAATAATGGCGATCACGTAAAAGTAAAAAAAAAAATTTGAAGTTTCATCTCCCCTCACTGATGCGATCGGTGAGAGGAGATGAATCTTTTTACCGGAGGCCTGCGTATTTGAATCCCGACGCGATCTTCCTCCGTGGACCTTCCAGGATTCTGCACATGCGATTGCCGGCAAAAAGCCGGACACATGCGCAGGAGTCAGGGAGCCCAGGAAACTTAAAATCTCCTTGCTCCCAGCGACCAACGGTCACAGAGAGCCTGGAGCAGTGACCAGGGGCCTCGTTGAGCGGTCCCCGGTCACGTGATAAAAAGGTAGCGATCTACCATAGGCCGGTCTCACATGACCGGATAGGAATGACGGATTCCGCATGCGTTTGATTAGCGGTAATACGCAGATCAATCGCATTGGATTACACAATTCCGCTCACATTAGCGGGTCAGAATTGCGTAATCCACTCGCAGAAAAGAGAACGCAGCAGGTTCTATTTTACTGCGGAATCGGCAACATAGAGCCCATTGTGCTCCATGGTCGCGGATATACCCGCAGTCCATACGCAACTACATTGTATACGGGCTGCGGGTACCCGCGTCATCGCTAAGTGACGGTGCGGGAAATACAAACAAAGGTGTACTGTGCATGACCGCCTGTGTGAGTAGGCAGTTATGCGCAGTACATTACGCAGCCGTACGCAGGGTCACAGCCGGGCTCACAGATGGGATCCGCTGTGGGCCTCCGCAAGCGGATTCCGCCTGCACCCGCGTGAGCCCGGCGTTATTCAGACCGCTACCTGTGATACGTATTTTACAAGAAGCCCCGGGAACGCTCGCTTTCCTGCAGTTCCAGGAGCAGCTTGTTGAGCGCCTTCTGTGTGAGACCGCCGCACCTCATCAAGCTTACGGAGACTCACGGAACGCCACTTTTTACACCCCATACCCGCCACTGAGGTCATGAAATACCCCCAAAAAGCATGAGAGGGGGGGGGGATACCCGGTTTTATTGCCCCATGGGCCCATTCCAACCAGCCTCCGTAATTACCCCTGTCTTCGGAAATACTACACAGTTCACATTTTTACTTTTATCTAAGATTTGCGAACGCCAAAAAGGGCGTGGAGGGGGAGGGGGGGAATTTTTAGGGAGTCAATCTTTATTCTGTACAAATAAGCAATGGGGCCTGGAATTTATTCAGTTGTGCCCTAAAATCCAACAGGTGTTCCGTCCTTTATAGGCCTTGCCATGCGTCCTGTAAGTAGATTAGGGCCACAATGGGTATGTTTCTGAACTCGGGACAAACGGGGGTATCCATTTTGGGGTGAACGTCTTCATTCCTATGTGCACTGTACAAAAAAACTGTTTTTAAATTGAAAAAATTGCCAAAAAAATTGAAAATCGTAACTTTTTCCTTCTGCTTTGCTTAGATTCATTCAAATACTGTGGGGTCAAAATATGCAGTACACCCCTAGATGAATTCGTTAAGGGGTCTAGTTTTCAAAATAGGGTCATTTGAGGGGGTTCTTTATAGTTTTGGCAGCTCAATGGCTCGATAAGTGGGCAATGGGGCCTGAAATTTATTCAGTGGTACCCTGAAATCCAACGGGTATTCCTTTCATTGTAGGCCTAGCCATGGGTCCTGTAAGTCTATTAGGGCCACAATGGGTATGTTTCTGAACACGGGACAAACAGGGGTATCCATTTTGGGGTGAAAGCCTTCATTTATATGTGTGCTGTACAAAAAAAACTGTTTTTAAATTGACACAATAGCCCAAAAAATGAAAATCCTATTTTTTTCCTTTTGCTTTGCTTGAATTTATTCAAAAACTGTGGGGTCAAAATATGCAGTACATCCCTAGATAAATTCGTTAAGGGGTCTAGTTTTCAAAATGGGGTCATTTGTGGGGGTTCTATATGGTTTTGGGCGCTCAAGAACTCTACAAGTGGGCAATGGGGCCTAAAAGGACTTCAAGCAAAATCTATGTTCTGAAAGCCACCGATTACTCCTTTTATTTTGGGCCCCGTTGTGCATGCGGACATAAGATTAGGGCCACAATGGGTATATTTCTGAAAACAGCACAAACAGGGGTATCCATTTTGGGGTGTAAGTCTTCCTTCATATGTGTGCTGTACAAAAAAAGCTGTTTTTAAAATGACAGAATTGCCAAAAAAACAAAAATCCAAATTTTTTCCTTTTGCTTTGCTTGAATTTATTCAAAAACTGTGGGGTCAAAATGCGCAGTACACCCCTAGATAAATTCGTTAAGGAGTCTAGTTTTCAAAATGGGGTCATTTGTGGGGGTTCTCTATGGTTTTGGGCGCTCAAGAACTCTACAAGTGGGCAATGGGGCCTAAAAGGACTTCAAGCAAAATTTGTGTTCCGAAAGCCACCGGTCGCTCCTTTCATTTTGGGCTCCGTTGTGTATCCAGACATAAGATTAGGGCCACAATGGGTATGTCTCTGAACACGGGACAAACAGGGGTATCCATTTTTGGGTGCAAGTCTTCCTTCATATGTGTGCTGTACAAAAAAAGCTGTTTTTAAAATGACAGAATTGCCGAAAAAACGAAAATCACAATTTTTTCCTTTTGCTTGGTTTGAATTCATTCAAAAACTGTGGGGTCAAAATATGCAGTACACCCCTAGATAAATTCCTTAAGGGGTCTAGTTTTCAAAATGGGGTCATTTGTGGGGGTTTTCTATGGTTTTGGGCGCTCAAAAACTCTACATGTGTGCTATGGGGCCTAAAAGGACTTCAAGCAAAATTTCTGTTTTGAAAGACACTGACTACTCCTTTCATTTTGGGCCCCGTTGTGGACTCAGATATAACAATAGGGCCACAATGGGTATATTTCTGAACACGGGAGAAATAGGGGTATCCATTTTGGGGTGTAAATCCTGATTTTCATGTAAACTATAGGAAAAAAATATGTCTTTAAAATGACAGATTTGCAAAAATATGAAATTTTACTTTTTCTCCTCTAAATTGAATTAATTCCTGAAAAAAAACTGTGGGGTCAAAATACTCATGACACCCCTCAATGAATACATTAAGGGGTGTAGTTTTTAAAATGAGGTCATTTGGGGGGGTATCTATTATTCTGACACTCATGAGCCTTTCCAATCTCGGCTTGGTATAGGAAAACAAAGTGTTCCTCAAAATGCTAAAAAGTAATGTTAAATTTGTACGTCTCCTAAATAGTTAAAAAAAAACGAAAGTTTTTCCAATGTGCGCCCAAAATAAAGTAAACGGGTGGAAATATAAATCTTAGCAAAAATTTCTATATTATGTTTGCACATATTTAAGATATTGCAGTTGGAAATGTGAAAAAATTACGATTTTTTCAAAATTTTCCCAATTTTGGCGCTTTTAATAAATAAACACAATTTCTATCGGTCTATTTTTTCCGCCTAAATGAAGCACAACATGTGTCGAAAAAACAATGTCAGAATCGCTTGGATATGCAAAACCTTTCTGGTGTTTTTCCATGTTAAAGTGACACATGTCAGATTTGCAAAATTTGGCCTGGTCATTAAGGCGCAAACAGGCTTGGTCACTAAGGGGTTAACCTCTGTGTGTTCCTGTCCTATCAGGATGAGGCAATCTCAATTGGTGCTGTTGTGGAGACTCCTGGAAACCTGATTATCAGGTAGGTATAATCCATTTTTTCCATTGTAGTTGAGCGAGGGGTCATTTTTTTGAGGGATGTCCTGTAGTTTCTGTTAGTTCCAATTTGGAATACATATGACTTTTTGATCACTTTTTATTGCATGTTTTCTGGGAGACAGGGTAACTTAAAAAATTGCATTTCTGGTGTTCTTTATTTATATTTTTTCGGACGACGTTCACCGTGCGGGAAAAATAATGCACTACTTTGATAGATCGGACTTTTACGGATGCGGTGATACCAAATACATATTTTTATTTTATGATTTAGATTTTTTAATAGGGCAAAAGGGGGTGATTTAAACTTTTATAACTTTAACACAATTAAAAAAACTTTTACTTTAAAGTCCCGCTGAGGATCTACAACCAGCGATGCTTTGATTGCTCCTGCTATAGCATTACGTCATACTGCTATTTAACAGTAAGCCTATCAAGCCACCCCACGGGGATGGCTTGATAGGCAGCCCTGGGGCCTTTCAGAAGGCCCCCGGCTGCCATGACACCCGCACGGCTCCCCCGATCTAACCGTGGGGGGGGCCATACGGGACCACCGAACTATTTAAATGCTGCTGTCAGAATTGACAGTGGCATTTAAATGGTTAATAGCTGATAGTGGCTATTGCCCGCGGGTGTCAGCTGTAATAAACAGCTGACGCCCACACTGTATGAAGAGAGGTTGCCCCACAACCTCTCTTCATACATACCCCGCCGCTCCACGATGTACCCTTATGTCATGGAGTGGGAAGGGGTTAAAGGCTTTCTATGGGTTAAAACTGACTTCAGCCCCTTTTACATGGGAGGCAGAGTGGGCCAGGACATGCTCTGGCCCCCTCCAATCACAGTAAAGGGTCACTAGCTTACAGATGAAGGACTGCCTGTTAGTTGGTGTGCCACGGGATAGTTCGGTTCTATTTTACGGTTTGCATGGAAGGGGGTCAGTGATTTATGCTTGAACAGTCGGTCAATCACTGCGTGCATTCACAGCATAATTGGGCAAACTGCTTCTTCTTACAAGTGATTTACATGATTATGCCTTGTAAAATGGGCTTTATACTCCATTTGGTCCTGGTGTTTGCCGGTTGCAGTCAGTATGTTCATTGGAAGTCACATGCTGCAGCCAAACAGTGGCGCAGCTCGCCATCCGTAACGTAATTAAAGGTGCTTTTACATGGAACCATTACACTGCTCAACAAAATAAAACTCATTGTAAAATACGTTTTTCTTTGAGAGAAAACATGGTCCCTAGAGGGGAAAAAAATCACATCACATCACAGAACCTTTGGTGGACAGAGAAAAGATCATATTGCCACCACTGCACATTAAACTTGGTTTGATGAAGCAATGCTCTCAGGAGAGATGGATTGTGTTTCCACTACATATGTAGAAGATTTGCTGGGCTGAGAATGGAGAAACTAAAAGCAGATATATTCGATGGACCGCAAATCAGGGAACTCATGAAAGACCAGGGTTTTCAATATTCTGTGCACAATATTGAGGCACGTGCGGCCATCATTCTGTATGGTTGTGAAGAATGTTCTTGGAAACACGAAGGCCGCTAACTACAGGACACTTGTGGAGAATACGCTCACTGCATTTTATACACTTGGTTGCAACATGGGTATCAAGTTGCACTATCTGTACAGTTATTTGGATCGATTTCCATTGTGTCTTGGTGATGACAGTGACAAATAGGGGGAACGATTTCACCAAGAAATAAGGATCATGGAAGAATGGTACCTTGGAAGATGGGATATACATATGATGGCAGACTACTGTTGGAGCATCCATCACCAATGTGCAGGAACACTGCATCATAGGAACTCACAGAAACGAGGTACTTATTGCTGGCCGGGCCCATTCACATTGGCATGGTATACGCCTGTGCCATTATTGAACCGGCTGAGCAGCCTAATTAGTCCCTGGTGTTTTTAATTAAAACTGCTAAATTGTCCAGTTACGTGCAGATGGGGTGCGCATTTGGGTACGTCCATAGACTCCTATGATGCCTTAGGTGCGCTAATGCACACAAAAATAGAGAATGTTGTGTATTTTTCCCCCAACAGAAATGTGTGTGCAAAAACAAATAGGCAGTATCCCATTGAAATCAATGCGTTCTATTGTCAGCCGTTTGTGAAATTCTGCAGCTGCGGATTTGTCTGAAACCTGCAGCATAATTCTGTGTGGTGTGAAAGGTCCCTTAAAGTACCAGCGCAGTGTCCTCCGGTCTGTGACTGGCTGCAATAAAACTCTTATTGGGAGTGGAAGTTTCGCCACACGTAGAAAGAACAGCAGGTTGAAGACCACTGCTCTATAGTAAGGGCTCGTTCACACCGGCATATTTGTGCAGCGTATTACGCAGTGAATAGAACCCATTGATATCAATAGGTTGGTGTCTTCATGCAATGTTCAATTGTGTGCTAAAATGCTTGGCATGTCCTGATTGAAGCTTATTACAAACTGCAATAGGCCATTGAAATGAATGGGCCAGTGAATATGCAGGAAACCGTCGTGTTCACCGCATATTTGTGCAGCAAATCAAGGGGCTCTTCTGCCTACTATCTGATGTGGACTTGATGTCAGTAAAGGCTCTTTTACACGGAACGATTATCGTTTAGAGTTGTTCAAATACCCGCGCTGCTGCAAGTATTTGAACAATAGTCACCCCATGTAAATAGAATCATAGAATGGTAGAGTTGTAAGGGACCTCCAGGTCATCGGGTCCAACCCCCTGCTCAGTGCAGGAGTCACTAAATCATCCCAGACAGATATTTGTCCAGCCTTTTGTTTGAGCACTTCCATTGAAGGAGAACTCACCACCTCCTGTAGTAACCTGTTCCACTCATTGAACACTCTAAGGGCTTATTCACAGGAGCGTATATCAGCCGCCAGTTTCACGTCCGAACGATATATGCTACTACCTGAGCTGTCTTCCCCCAGCTGTTTGCAATGGGAGAGGGTGAGACAGGGGCGGAGCTAAGCTCCTGTCGCCTCACCTTGTCTGCAGCCAGCAATGGGAGGAGGCAGAGCTAACCGTCCACTCCCTCCCATTGCAAACACCCAGAGGGGAAGAGAGAGGCAGAGCGCCAGTGAGGAGAAGGAAGGGGAAAGACCGCTCAGATGGTAGCGTATATCAGCTGGCCATGAAAATATGTGAATAAGCCCTTGCTGTCAGTTTTTTTTTCTAATATCTAATCTGTGTCTCCTCCCTTTCAGTTTCATCCCATTGCTTCTAGTCTTTCCTTGTGCAAATGAGAATAGGACTGATCCCTCTGCACTGTAACAGATATTAGGCTGATAGGGGTGATCCCTCTGCACTGTGACAGATATTAGGCTGATAGGGCTGATACCGCTGCCCTGTGACAGATATTAGGCTGATAGGGCTGATACCGCTGCCCTGTGACAGATATTAGGCTGATAGGGCTGATCCCGCTGCACTGTGACAGATATTAGGCTGATAGGGCTGATCCCTCTGCACTGTAACAGATATTAGGCTGATAGGGGTGATCCCTCTGCACTGTGACAGATATTAGGCTGATAGGGCTGATACCGCTGCCCTGTGACAGATATTAGGCTGATAGGGCTGATACCGCTGCCCTGTGACAGATATTAGGCTGATAGGGCTGATCCCTCTGCACTGTAACAGATATTAGGCTGATAGGGCTGATCCCTCTGCCCTGTGACAGATATTAGGCTGATAGGGCTGATCCCTCTGCACTGTGACAGATATTAGGCTGATAGGGCTGATCCCGCTGCCCTGTGACAGATATTAGGCTGATAGGGCTGATCCCGCTGCCCTGTGACAGATATTAGGCTGATAGGGCTGATCCCGCTGCCCTGTGACAGATATTAGGCTGATAGGGCTGATCCCGCTGCCCTGTGACAGATATTAGGCTGATAGGGCTGATCCCGCTGCCCTGTGACAGATATTAGGCTGATAGGGCTGATCCCTCTGCACTCTGACAGATATTAGGCTGATAGGGCTGATCCCGCTGCCCTGTGACAGATATTAGGCTGATAGGGCTGATCCCGCTGCCCTGTGACAGATATTAGGCTGATAGGCCTGATCCCACTGCACTGTGACAGATATTAGGCTGATAGGGCTGATCCCTCTGCACTGTAACAGATATTAGGCTGATAGGGCTGATCCCGCTGCCCTGTGACAGATATTAGGCTGATAGGGCTGATCCCGCTGCCCTGTGACAGATATTATGCAGATAGGGCTGATCCCTCTGCACTGTAACAGATATTAGGCTGATTGGGCTGATCCCTCTGCACTGTGACAGATATTAGGCTGATAGGGCTGATCCCGCTGCCCTGTGACAGATATTAGGCTGATAGGGCTGATCCCGCTGCCCTGTGACAGATATTAGGCTGATAGGGCTGATCCCGCTGCCCTGTGACAGATATTAGGCTGATAGGGCTGATCCCTCTGCTCTTCAGATATTTGTACACAGCTATTAAAGGCCCATTAAGACACAACAATTATAAAGTTGTCTTTTGAGCAATAATTGTTGTGAGTAAACGCACAGCCATCGTGCACTGTTCATTCATCGCTCATTTCTAGCAAGCTTATTAGCGTCGCCCGTTGATATCTCAGTGGATGACGCTGATAGCATTCTTTCACTTGGTATCCCGCTGGCAGTTCTCAGCATGACACCAGTTGAAAGCGCCTAGAACAAAGCAGCTGTTTGCATATAAAAAACGTCTGCATTGTTCTCGGTGGTATCCCTCTCCGCCTGCATATTAACTCTTTAGTAGCTAATTTGCTATTTAGAGTTATGCAAAGATGATCGCTCAAAACTGTCACTCAAACTGTCGTTTGAGCGATCTTTGAGCAATCATCGTTCCATGTAAAAGGGCCTTAAGTCTCCTCACAGCCTTCTTTTTTGCAAGCTAAACTTTCCCAGATCCTTTAACTGTACATGCATGCAGAGACTGAACTGAGCAAGAGTGAAAATGATTTCAATGGGTTAATTTTCATGCACGCATTCTGCACGTGCAAAAAAATGCAGCTTGCTCTAATTTACTCCGAACTAGCACACCGAAGACTGCACAGCATTCTATAGGGGTGCGCAAATGCACACCCGATACCCGTGTAATTGCAAATGACACTGTGCAATTTGACAGGAAAAAGAACAGATTTGGAACTAAATGGGCTATATAGTCTTTTAAATCATGGCATGGGTGTGTCCTGCGCCCATGTGAAATGGCACAGCTAGTGCAAAAAGTACAGTAATATGTGCAAAAACAGGCACAAAAAACTTGATCACAGCGCAAATACGTTGCACTACCGCATGCAGTTTAGCACATACGCCTGTGTGAAGCCACCCTAATAAGTATTTACCTGTTTCCAGGCATCCCGTCAACCTATATTTATCACGCTGAAAAGTTTTCTGCATTCAGCATCGTGAAAAAGTAACTGCCCCCTTAAAGTAAAAGGGTTGTCCTATGAAATGACGTTATAGCTCAGTTCACCCACTGTAGCCACAGAGTACTCTGATCCTCCAGTTGCTTGCCACAGCTTGCATCACTAGACATCCCGAAGTCGTGGATGGCCTCTGCTGGGGCATCAATAGAAGCCCCAGTTACAAGGAAAAACATCCCCCTGCAGTGACAATAATCACTCGCAGAGCTGATCAGGGTCTGTAGGACCTTGCAGCTCTGCTGTGACAGAGGGCACCCGGTGGTCATGTGATCGCGGGGTCGCATAGTGGAAGTAATACTTTCACTCTTGAGTACATAGCGCTCATTGAGCCTAGAAGGAAGGTAGAAGTAGTTAAAAACCACTTCTCCTCTGGGTACTCGATTATGTCTGACCGCTGAGGACACGACCTGCTCCTGCTTGATTGGAGGAGCAAGGGCTTTAACCCAACACCGTACTTCTGCTATCGGCGGGAATTAAAGCCCGGAACCAAATGCCGTATATTTACCATGCTTGGTCCTTATGGGATGGAAGAAACAGGGAGGCTCAGCACTCTGTGGAATGCACCGCCTTCCCGATGGGCCAGTCCGAGCCTGAGAGTGCGTTCACACGAGCGCATAAACGGCGCGTTTTTGCGCCCAATCGTATAAACGTGACCATCTGAGGCATTGGTTTCCAATGTATTCGTTCGCACGGGCGATTTTACGGCGCGTAAAAACGGCAACCCGAAAAAAACCCGGAACATATGCGACCGAAATACGCGCCAACGCATATTCGATGGCCGAAAAGAGAGTTTGCAAAGTAGGAACAAACGATAATACGCTTTCTAGCTCTGGTCGTGATCGCCGAAAAACGTTCTTTCCGGCGATTAAACGCTGCGCACGTGCTAACGTAAATACGCCTACGCTCGTGTGACCGTGCCCTGAGGGTTAAACAGAGAGCATAAACACATCAAGTACTCATTTTAGTTGATACAGAGCACAATCCACTCATTTAAAGAAGAGGTCTGAGTAGGCTTAGGCTCTGTTCACACTAGCATTAGGGCTGTCTGTTTCTTCCATTTTTAGAGCAGAGAAATAAAAATAAACGTTTTAGTTTTTTTCCCTATTGATGTCAGCGGTTTCCATTTACTTCCATTCTGTTGTTTCTTATTTTATGGAATAAATAGTGCAGTCTGCAGCACTATTTCCAAATAGACAAGAAAATAATGCATACTGAGGCCCAATGTCCATGGGCGGATTTGAATTGGGCACCCACGCAGAAGACCCGCAATTCAAGCCGCCCATAGGGAAGCATGGGTGTCCACACCGGGATTGAAGCATGCGGATTTGTTTTGCGGATCTTTGGGTCCGGAAAACAAATCGCAGCATGCTCTATTTTAGTGTGGATTCCGGGCAGACGGCTTCCACTGAAGTCAATGGCAGCTGTCCGATCTGCATCCCGTCCGCAGCTGGCAAAGCGGACGGACCACGGATTCCACGGGAATACAGGAGTTAAAAAAAACCTGTACTGCGCGTACCAGGACTTCCGCCTGCATCTGCAGTACCGAAAAAAGAAGACCCGGACAGGTGCGTGCGGTTGTCGGCAGGGTTGGATTCCGCTGCAGGCCCCCGCATGCAGAATCCGACCCGCCTGTGGACATGAGGTCTGAGTCTGAGATCCATATAATAAATGGGTGCAGTAGGCAACACACTGAATATCAACTACACTAAGGCTTCTAGCACTCATTATCATTGATGAGGAGCGCTAAACGCCCCAAAATAGAACAGACAGTGCTGAAAAGCGCTGCTAACGAGCGGCTGTCTGAGCGGTCCCATTGAAAACAATGGGAGCGTTAAACCGCGATTAGAGCGGTGCTGAAAAACGTCTGTGTGAGGGAGGCCTAAGGAGACCAAAACAGGCGATATGTGTGAACACCTCTGACACCAAAAATCAGAGACTGATATATCTCACAAATACCAGTTTATTGTACATATATAAATAGGCTCACATAAGCTAAAAACAATTAAAATAGTGAACAAACATCTAACATGCAGTAAGGCCACTCTCACACAGGCACTTGTAAAAACGCTGCTTTTTTTAATGCTGTGTTCGCTGCGTTTCCAGCTGCGTTGACATACGTTTTTGACTGCATTTTCAGCACAGTTCTAAACGCAGTAAGCAAGCTGATAATGCCAGAACTAAGAAAATACAGTCAAAAACGCGCTAATCACATTCTACCACATTTTCAGCAGCGCTACTGCGAGAGTCACTATTACTACTGAGGGCCATTGTGGGGGACACTATCACTATTGAGGGCCACCGTGGGGGACACTATTACTACTGAGGGCTGTGGAGGGCACTATTACTACTGAGGGTCACTGTGGGGGACACTATTACTACTGAGGGCCACTGTGGGGGACACTATTACTACTGAGGGCCACTGTGGGGGACACTATTACTACTGAGGGGCACTGTACTATTACTACTGAGGGCCACTGTGGGGGTCACTATTACTGCTGAGGGCCACTGTGGGGGACACTATTACTGCTGAGGGCCACTGTGGGGGACACTATTACTACTGAGGGCCACTGTGGGGGACACTATTGCTACTGAGGGTCACTGTGGGGGACACTATCACTCCTGAGGGCCCCTGTGGGGGTAACTATTACTACTAGGGCTACTCTGGGGAACACTATTGCTACTGAGGGCCAATGTTAGGGACACTATTACTACTGAGGGCCACTGTGGCAGACACTATTACTACTGAGGGCCACTGTGGGGGACACTACTACTACTGTGACTACTGTGTTGGACACTAATACTACTGAGGGCACTGTGGGGGACACTATTACTACTGAGTCCACTGTGGGGGTCACAATTACTGCTGAGTCCACTGTAGGGGGTCACATTTACTACCGAGGGCTACTATTACTACCGGGGCCACTGTGGAAGACACTATTACTACTGAGTTCACTGTGGGGGTCACTATTACTACTGAGGGCCACTATTACTACTGGGGATACTGTGGGGGTCACTATTACTATTAAGACAACTGTGGGGGCCACTATTACTAATGAGGGCTACTGTGCGGGTCACTATTACTACTGAGGGGCACTGTGGGGGACACTATTACTACTGAGGGCCACTGTGGAGAGTCACTATTACTACTGAGGGTCACTGTGGGGGACACTATTACTACTGAGGGCCACTATTACTACTGGGGATACTGTGGGGGTCACTATTACTATTAAGACAACTGTGGGGGCCACTATTACTAATGAGGGCTACTGTGCGGGTCACTATTACTACTGAGGGGCACTGTGGGGGACACTATTACTACTGAGGGCCACTGTGGAGAGTCACTATTACTACTGAGGGTCACTGTGGGGGACACTATTACTACTGAGGGTGACTGTGTGGGTCACTATTACTACTGAGGGACATTGTGGGGGACACTGTTACTACTGAGGGCTACTGTGTGGGTCATTATTATTACAGAGGACCACTATGGGGGTCACTATTACTACTGAGGGGCACTGTGGAGGACACTATTACTACTGGGACCATTATTACTACTGAGGGCCACTGTGGGGGTCATTATTACTACTGAAGGCCATTGTAGCAGGACACTATTACTAGTGAGGCCACTGTGGGGGTCATTATTATTACTGAGGGCCACTGTGGGGGGGGTCACCATTACTACTGAAGGCAACTGTGAGGGTCACTATTACTGCTAAGTGCACTGTGGGGCACACTATTACTACCGAGGGACACTATTACTATTAAGACCACTGTGTTGGACAATATTACTACTTAGGGCTCCTACCCACTTGCATTTTTTTAACGCGAATGTCAATGGGACTTTCTAATGTTAAAAACGCATCGCACAAAAATCGCACAATCTTGCAATGCGTTTTTAACATTAGAAAGTCCCATTGACATTCGCGTTAAAAAAATGCAGCAATATCACAGCATTAAAAAAATGTAAGTGTGTGGGAGCCCTGATGGTACGTTTAAACGTGGCAGAAAGTCCACAGCAGAAAGTTCTGCAGCATTTCTGCATCCAAAAAAACCTTTAAAATCTGTACCATTGGTGCGGATTTTGACTGAACATCAACCACGTATTCGCAGCTGATGTCATACTATGCATCATTCCTCCTCAGCTCCTTCGTAGGCTTTCCGCTGTCAGCGCTCTCCGGTTTCCAGTGACCTGGTCAGGTGCGGGCGGTGCCGTTGGTCAGGTAAGGCCAGTACAGGCCGCTGAGAACTGGAAGCCGAGGAGCACTGACAGCGGAAGGCCTACGGAGCAGGTGAGGGGGAGCGCCGCATAGTATGACATCAGCTGCGGATACGCGGCTAATTTTCTGTCATAATCCGCACCAATAGCACAGATTTTGACTGTTTTTTGGATGCAGAAATGCTGTGGAATTTGCTCCGTATTTTTTAACCCCTTCCCGCTCCATGACGTGTAGGTACGTCATGGAACGGCGGGGTATGTATGAAGAGAGGTTGCGGGGCAACCTCTCTTAATACAGTGCGGGCGTCAGCTGTTTATTAAAGCTGACACCCGCGGGCAATAGCCGCTATTGGCCGATTGTGGCTATTAACCATTTAAATGCCGCTTTCAATTCTGAGAACGGCATTTAAATCCCCCGAACATAGTTCGGGGGTCCCGTACTGCCCCCCCGCGGTGAGAACGGGGGAGCCGTGCAGGTGTCATGGCAGCCGGGGGCCTTCTGAAAGGCCCCAGGGCTGCCTTAGCAGACTGCCTATCAAGCCATCCCCGTGGGGTGGCTTGATAGACTGCCTGTTGAATGGCAGTATGACGTAATGCTATAGCATTATGTCATACTGCAGGAGCGATCAAAGCCTCGCTGGTTGTAGTCCCCCAGGGGGACTTTAAAGTAAAGTAAAAAAAAAAAATTAATAACGTTTTTTTAATTGTAAAAAAAAAGTTATAAAAGTTTAAATCACCCCCATTTGCCATATCTATTCTTAAAAAATCAAAATCATATTTGGTATTGCCGCGTCCGTAAAAGTCCGATCTATCAAAGTAGTGCATTATTTTTCCCGCACGTTGAACATCGTCTGAAAAAAAATAAAGAACCCCAGAAATGCACTTTTTTAGTTACCCTGTCTCCCAGAAAAAACGCAATAAAAAGTGATCAAAAAGTCGTATGTATTCCAAATTGGTACTATCAGAAACTACAGGACATCCGCAAAAAATGAGCCCTCGCTAAACTACATCGATGGAAAAATAAAAAAATTATTGCGCGCGCAAAATGACTGCAGAAAATAATTGAAAAAAGAGTTGTACAGTAAAAAAACAAAAAACGACTATACAAGTTTGGCATCGTAGTAATCGTACTGACCCAGAGAATAAAGTTATCATGTCGCTTTAGTTGCAGTTTGCGCGCCATAGAAACAAGACGCACTGAAAGATGGCGGAATGTCATTTTTTTTTTCATTTTACTCCACTTAGATTTTTTTAAAAGTTTTTCAGTACATTATATGGTACTTTAAATAGCACCATTGAAAAACACAACTTGTCCCTGGATAAATAAAGGAGTTACGATTTTTTTGAAGGGGGAGGGGGGGACGAAAATGGAAAAACGGGCTGCGTCATTAAGGGGTTAAACAGCCCAGTGCTTTTTATGATGGAGGTAAAAACATGTGGCACGCTAAGCTCCGCCCCTGGCCACACCCCTCTGTCCCGCTTTGACCTTGGGTAAATCTGGTCACTTTACGCTCACCCAAATTTTGTGCATTGCAAGTCAGCGCACAAAAATAGGCCCCATTGTTTGCAACACACGGGCGCCATGGAAACGGTGCTTATTGCCACGCGAGTCTGGTATGAGAACAGTACATGGGAATGTGTGGTGTATACAGTGATATACATCGGCGCGCAGGGCTCCCGCCGCACCTGCTCACATACAACGGGCAAACTAGCTTGGCAAAAATTATTGTAAAACCATATATGCCCTCCGTCACATGTGCGGCGCACTGATACCCAGCAGCATATTTGGGATTTCAGCCGCACTTAAGCAGCGCTGCTGATTAGAGCCACCTGATTGGCTCTTCGGCACCACGTGACTACACAGTGTGTACGCGCATTGCCTTCAGCAGCCGTGCACTACACAGTACAGTTAAGCAGACGTGCACTACACACTACACTTAAGCAGCACGGGGTTAGGTTTAGGGTTAACTAAACCTAACCCTAAACCCTATCCCAGTGTTGCTTAAGTGTAGTGTGTAGTGCACGTCTGCTTAACTGTAGTGTGTAGTGCACGGCTGCTGAATATTTGCACTAACTGCTTAGGTTAAGCAGCGATACTGATTAGAGCCACCTGATTGCCTCTTTGGCACCACGTGACTACACATCGTGCACGCGCATTGCCTTCAGCAGCCGTGCACTACACACTACAGTTAAGCAGAACGGGGTTAGGTTTAGGGTTAGGGTTTAGGGTTAGCTAAACCTAACCCTAAACCCCAACCCTAAACCTAACACTAAACACTAACCCTAAACCCTCAAACTAACCCTACACCTAACCCTAAACCCTACACCTAACCCTAAGCCTAACCCTAAACCGTAACCCTAAACCTAACCCCGTGCTGCTTAACTGTAGTGTGTAGTACACGGCTGCTGAATGCAATGCGCGTGCACGCTGTGTAGTCACGTGGTGCCGAAGAGCCAATCAGGTGGCTCTAATCAGCAGCGCTGCTTAACCTAAGCAGTTAGTGCTAATACGCTCCTGCTGATTTACAGTGTTACACTAGACTAGAAAAAACACTGGGGGCAGGAGCCACCTACAACACAATGCTGGAGCCAGCACTGCCCACAGTCCTGGCACTGACTGGCATCAGCCTGACATCCTGTACAGTACATTACACTCTCCACTTGGGGGCGATGGCTCGCTGGAGACGTCACGGTCGTGTGATCTGTCACATGACTAGCAGGGGTGCCGGCTTCTAACCTGACAGTGCTATGTACGGCTGGCATATTACCCCTTTCAGCCGTATTTCTCCGGCGCGGCCGATTCAGCCAATCAGCTGGCTGGAATCGGCACCACGTGACTCAGCATTGTGCCCGCGCATTGCCATGCACGGTGAGCTGTGCCCGCGCATCACATGACCTGTGACGTCACCGAGCCTTTCAATTTGCCCGCGGATTCCGAGCACTATTCATCTACAGAGGAAGCTGATGGGTGGATGCCTTTTTTTAAATTTACAAGGTGGGAGAGTAAGATTTGTGCGCTATGTGTGGTGAGTACCCACCTGAGATTAGTGCGCTGTGCGCTACGTGTGGAGACGCGGTCACCTGAGATTTGTGCGCTGTGCGCTACGTGTGGAGACGCGGTCACCTGAGATTTGTGCGCTGTGCGCTACGTGTGGAGATACCGTCACCTGAGATTTGTGCGCTGTGCGCTACGTGTGGAGACGCGGTCACCTGGGATTTGTGCGCTACGTGTGGAGACGCGGTCACCTGGGATTTGTGCGCTACGTGTGGAGACGCGGTCACCTGAGATTTGTGCGCTACGTGTGGAGACGCGGTCACCTGAGATTTGTGCGCTGTGCGCTACGTGTGGAGACGCGGTCACCTGAGATTTGTGCGCTGTGCGCTACGTGTGGAGACGCGGTCACCTGAGATTTCTGCGCTGTGCGCTACATGTGGAGACGCCGTCACCTGAGATTTGTGCGCTGTGCGCTATGTGTGGAGACGCGGTCACCTGAGATTTGTGCGCTGTGCGCTACGTGTGGAGACGCGGTCACCTGAGATTTGTGCGCTCTGCGCTACGTGTGGAGACGCGGCCACCTGAGATTTGTGCGCTACGTGTGGAGACGCGGTCACCTGAGATTTGTGCGCTATGTGCGGAGACGCGGTCACCTGAGATTTGTGCGCTGTGCGCTACGTGTGGAGACGCGGTCACCTGAGATTTGTGCGCTGTGCGCTACGTGTGGAGACGCGTCCACCTGAGATTTGTGCGCTGTGCGCTACGTGTGGAGACGCGGTCACCTGAGATTTGTGCGCTGTGCGCTACGTGTGGAGACGCGGTCACCTGAGATTAGTGTGCGGTGCGCTCCGTGTGGAGACTCGGTCATCTGAGATTTGTGCGCTCTGCGCTAAGTGTGGAGACGACACCCGAGATTTTTGCGCTACGTGTGGTGAGTACGTCACCTGAGATTTGCGCGACGCCACCTGACTTTTTTTTGCAGATTTCTGCGCTACGTGTGGAGACGCCACTTGAGATTTGTGTACTACGTGTGGTGAGTATGTCACCTGAGATTTGCGCGACGCCGCCTGACGCAACCTGACTTTTTTTGCAGATTTGTGCGCTACGTGTGGAGACGCCACCTGAGATTTGTGCGCTACGTGTGGAGACGACACCCGAGATTTGTGCGCCTTATTGCAAAATTACGTGTGGAGAGGATCCTGGCGTTTGGACGCGTTTCGAGAAGAATTTCGCTTCGCTTGGACACCATCTGACATCACTCAGCGAGGTAAGCTGCTGCATCTGCCAAAATTTTCATCGCGTGCATCTGCTCATATGTGATTTGGTGCATATTTGCAGGTTTTCGCTTGCATCTGCTGATATGTGCATATTTGGCGCATATTTGCAGGTTTTCGCTTGCATCTGCTGATATGCGCATATTTACAGGTTTTCGCTTGCATCTGTTCATATGTGCATATTTGGCGCATATTTGCAGGTTTTCTCCTGCATCACCTGATCTGTGCATATTTGCAGGTTTTTGCTTGCATGTGGTGGGTGATATGCTCTCCGTTTTCCACAGGACGACTCGTGTGGAGAGGAACCTGACATTTGGCCGCGTTTTGTACAACGTACGTAACCGGAGATTGGCGTTTTAGGTGCTGATCTCACATTTGCCCCCCGCCTTTTGGAGAGGACGACTCTTCTGGAGAGGAATTTCGCTTCGCTAGGACATCACGTGACGTCACTCGGCGAGGTAAGCTGCTGCATCTGCCAAACTTTTCATTGCTTGCATCTGCTCATATGTGCATACATGTATGTGTGCATACATGTATGTGTGTGTATGTGTGTATACGTGTATGCATGTATGTATGTATGTACACATGTAAGTATGCATGTATGTATGTATGTATGTATGTATGTATATGTGCAGGCTTGATAAAGAGCTGGTATGTGAGGTCGAAACGTCGCACTCCTTTTCATGCTTACATACTGGGAAAATTAAAGGAAGATTTTTCTAAGAAAAACTTCTCCAATGTGCTGGTCCTCCTTCTGAAATTTTCCTACACACTCTGCTGCTCACACAGCCGCCCGCCTGCTCACCCACTTACTCAGCCCCCCCCCCACCCCCACCTCTCACACACACACACTTGCTGTGTTAAATTCATCTTATTGGCCGAAAAAGACATTACATTAGATTTGAGTATTTAATTTCTTTTTTTTTTTTTAGCAAACGTACAGGTTCCATCACAATACTGCACCTAATTTGCACTAACTGAACAAACCTTCGGAGCAACATACCAATTGTCCAAATACGATGTCTTTATCTATTAAAGTAGGAGTGAAGAAAAGCAGGGACAGTGCAATAACTATGAAAACCCACGGAATTAAGCCAATTGCAGGGTTAATTTTTTTTTTCTTCCTCGTTATAGGTCAGCTGATACGTTTTGGTCAGAATACTGCACTGTGGTAACCGTTTCCGGTGCTCGCAACCACAGAGTTGAATCACCAGAGAGCCAGAAGTTCCCAGATGTTGGCTCAGGAGGACGCTTGAAAGCTTGAAATGGCCCATCACCTGCTATGGAAATACATCATCAGGATCTGATGGAGCAGTACGATGAAGATTGTCAGGTTGCATGTGATGCTGCTCACTGTCCCTCGTTAGTCGGTTCAAAGTTTATACACTAAGCTATTTATCCCCTTAGAGAACAAGCCTGTTTGCGCCTTAGTGACAGACCGAAAATTTGGAACTTTACATGTTTTTTTCATTTTTTCACATTGTCAAATGTCATATATAAAATAAGTGCAAACATAGTGTACAAATCTTTGCTAACATATATATTTCCATCTGTTCACTTTATTCTGGATGCACGGTTTAAAACTTTTGTAAATTTATTTTTTCCATTTAGGAGACGTACAAATTTAACATTACTTTTCAGAATTTTGAGGAACACTTAGTTTTCCTACACCAATCCAAGTTTGCAAAGCCTGCTAGGTGTCATAATTAAGGATGAGCGAGTACACTCGCTAAGGCACTACTCGTTCAAGTAATGTGCCTTAGACGAGTATCTCCCTGCTCGTCCATAAAGATTCGGGGACCGCTGCGGCTGACAGGCGAGTCGCAGGGGAGATAGAGAGAGATCTCCCCTCCGTTCCTCCCCGCTCTCCCCCGCGGCGGCCCCCGAATCTTTATGGACGAGCAGGGAGATACTCGTCTAAAGCACATTACTCGAACGAGTAGTGCCTTAGCGAGTGTACTCGCTCATCCTTAGTCATAATGATAGATACCCTTACAAATTACCACATTTTAAAAACTGCACCCCTTAATGTATTCGCTGAGAGGGTCAGGAGTATTTTGACCCCACATTTATTTTTAGGAATTAATGCAATTTAGGAGACCAAATAATATTTAATTTTTAGAAAGCATGTCCTTTTCAAGACCTTTTTTTTTCTATATTGCGCATCAAAAGGAGGATTGAACCTCCGAAATGGATACCCCTATTTTGTCTCGTGCTCACAAGTATACACATTGTGGCCCTAATGTTATGTCTGTATGCACAACTGGGCCCAAAAAGAAAGGAGTAGTCAGTGGCTTTCTGAACAGACTGTTACAATTGTGTGAGCAGATAAAGCAGAGGGCCCACACGATCGTGACCAAAGGAGTGGTAGTCTAGTAGTATATACGCACACAGGGAACACAGGAGAGTCACACAGAATCCAGGCAACCAAGCCTGTACTACAGGGAGGATGACAGTGACCCTACCTAAGCGGGGACATCAGCCCAGTAAGAGGACGGCCCAGCGATCTTAAAGGGGTTGTCCCGCGCCGAAACGGGGTTTTTTTTTTTTCAACCCCCCCCCCCCCCGTTCGGCGCGAGACAACACCGATGCAGGGACGTAAAGAAAGCTTACCGGAGCGCTTACCTTAATCCCCGCGCTCCGGTGACTTCTATACTTACCGGTGAAGATGGCCGCCGGGATCCTCTTCCTCCGTGGACCGCAGCTCTTCTGTGCGGTCCATTGCCGATTCCAGCCTCCTGATTGGCTGGAATCGGCACGTGTCGGGGCGGAGCTACACGGAGCCGGCATCCTGCACGAGAGGCTCCATAGAAGAAAGCAGAAGACCCGGACTGCGCAAGCGCGGCTAATTTGGCCATCAGAGGCCGAAAATTAGTCGGCACCATGGAGACGAGGACGCCAGCAACGGAGCAGGTAAGTATAAAACTTTTTATAACTTCTGTATGGCTCATAATTAATGCACAATGTACATTACAAAGTGCATTAATATGGCCATACAGAAGTGTATAGACCCACTTGCTGCCGCGGGACAACCCCTTTAAGAACTGGGCCCTAGCAGATCCGAGGAGCCACACCACAGAACAGGAGTCATACACATGCCACATAACAGACACCGCCAACTGCATCAGGAGCAGGACAGGGCACACCGCCAACTGCATCAGGAGCAGGACAGGGCACACCGCCAACTGCATCAGGAGCAGGACAGGGCACACCGCCAACTGCAACGTATAGTGAAAACCAGATAGACTCCACCCAATTCGGATTTTATAATTTATTGCTAGTGTGGATGTTACACCAAGGTTCATTCCCTGATATAGACAAAAGGCCGCTGTGTTCATGGGTCTTTTCTGTTTACTGCATCGCAGTAAAATATTGCGCAGTTTTTCAGGATCCTCCGTCATAATTCTTTTAAAGAAAAAGCGTATTTAAAAAAAAAGGGAGTCACTGGGAAAAAAAACAGTTCATAAAACGAAGGGTTTCAAGATTGCTGAACGTCGAGGGTCTCTTCACTGTCTGCCAGCCTTCCCATTCTCAAGTACGTCAGATCTGCAGGAAATGACGAGAAATCAGCAGGTTAACAGTCACATCCCACCAGTATTACTGATTCCTAGATCCGCTCAACCCACTTACAATGACCACTGCTCCCCCAACCAGGTCAGAAAAATTATACATGCACGCACGCATACATGCACGCACGCATACATACATGCATGCACGTACGCACACATACATACACGCACGCATGCATACATACACGCACGCATACATACATGCATGCACACATGCATGCACGCACGCACACATACATGCACACATGCATGCACGCACACATGCATGCACGCACACATACATGCACGCACACACATGCATGCACGCACACATGCATGCACGCACACATGCATGCACGCACACATGCATGCGCACACACATGCACGCACACATACATGCATGCACACACACATGCACGCACGCATACATGCATGCACGCACACATACATGCACACACACATGCACGCACACATACATGCACGCATACATGCACGCACGCACACATACATGCACGCATACATACATGCACGCATACATGCATGCACGCACGCACATGCATGCACACACACAATGCATGCACGCACACATACATGCACGCATACATGCATGCATACATGCATGCACGCACACATGCATACATGCATGCACTCATACATACATGCACGCATGCACGCGCACATACATGCACACACACATACATGCACGCATACATGCACGCACGCACACATACATGCACGCACACATACATACATGCACACATACATACACGCACACATACATACATGGACGCATACATGCATGGACGCACGCATACATGGACACATACATACATGCACGCATGCATACATACACGCACGCATACATACATACACGCACGCATACATACATACACGCACGCATACATACATGTATGCACGCATACATGTATGCACATATGAGCAGATGCAAGCAATGAAAAATTTGGCAGATGCAGCAGCTTACCTCGCCGAGTGACGTCAGATGGTGTCCTAGCGAAGCGAAATTCCTCTCCAGAAGAGTCGGCCTCTCCAAAAGGCGGGGGGCAAATGTGAGATCAGCACCTAAAACGCCAATCTCCGGTTACGTACGTTGTACAAAACGCAGCCAAATGTCAGGTTCCTCTCCACACGAGTCGTCCTGTTGAAAACGGAGAGCATATCACCCACCACATGCAAGCAAAAACCTGCAAATATGCACAGATCAGGTGATGCAGGAGAAAACCTGCAAATATGCGCCAAATATGCACATATGAACAGATGCAAGCGAAAACCTGCAAATATGCGCATATCAGCAGATGCAAGCGAAAACCTGCAAATATGCGCCAAATATGCACATATCAGCAGATGCAAGCGAAAACCTGCAAATATGCACATATGAGCAGATACACGCGATGAAAATTTTGGCAGATGCAGCAGCTTACCTCACTGAGTGATGTCAGATGGTGTCCAAGCGAAGCGAAATTCTTCTCGAAACGCGTCCAAACGCCAGGATCCTCTCCACACGTAATTTTGCAATAAGGCGCACAAATCTCGGGTGTCGTCTCCACACGTAGCGCACAAATCTGCAAAAAAAGGCAGGTCGCGTCAGCTGGCGTCGCGCAAATCTCAGGTTGCGTATTCTCCACACGTAGCGCACAAATCTCAGGTGGCGTCTCCACACGTAGCGCACAAATCTGCAAAAAAAGGCAGGTCGCGTCAGCTGGCGTCGCGCAAATCTCAGGTTGCGTATTCTCCACACGTAGCGCACAAATCTCAGGTGACCGCGTCTCCACACGTAGCGCACAGCGCACTAATCTCAGGTGACTGCGTCTCCACACGTAGCGCACAAATCTCAGGTGACGGCGTCTCCACACGTAGTGCACAAATCTCAGGTGGGTACTCACCACACGTAGCGCACAGCGCACAAATCTCAGGTGACCGCGTCTCCACACGTAGCGCACAAATCTCAGGTGACCGCGTCTCCACACGTAGCGCACAAATCTCAGGTGACCGCGTCTCCACACGTAGCGCACAAATCTCAGGTGACCGCGTCTCCGCACGTAGCGCACAGCGCACAAATCTCAGGGGGACGCGTCTGCACACGTAGCGCACAGCGCACTAATCTCAGGTGACGGCGTCTCCACATGTAGCGCACAGCTCACAAATCTTAGGTGACGGCGTCTCCACACGTAGCGCACAGCGCACAAATCTCAGGTGACGGCGTCTCCACACGTAGCGCACTAATCTCAGGTGACCGCGTCTCCACACGTAGCGCAGAGCGCACAAATCTCAGGGGGACGCGTCTCCACATGTAGCGCACAGCGCACTAATCTCAGGTGACGGCGTCTCCACATGTAGCGCACAGCTCACAAATCTTAGGTGACGGCGTCTCCACACGTAGCGCACAGCGCACAAATCTCAGGTGACGGCGTCTCCACACGTAGCGCACAAATCTCAGGTGACGGCGTCTCCACACGTAGCGCACAGCGCACAAATCTCAGGTGGACGCGTCTCCACACGTAGCGCACAGCACACTAATCTCAGGTGACCGCGTCTCCACACGTAGCGCACAGCGCACAAATCTCAGGTTGACGCGTCTCCACACGTAGCGCACAGCGCACTAATCTCAGGTGACCGCGTCTCCACACGTAGCGCACAGCGCACTAATCTCAGGTGACGGCGTCTCCACACGTAGCGCACAGCGCACGAATCTCAGGTGGCCGCGTCTCCACACGTAGCGCACAGAGCACAAATCTCAGGTGGCCGCGTCTCCACACGTAGCGCACAGCGCACAAATTTCACGTGGCCGCGTCTCCACACGTAGCCCACAGCGCACAAATCTCAGGTGACCGCGTCTCCACACGTAGCGCACAGCGCACAAATCTCAGGTGACCGCGTCTCCACACGTAGCGCACAGCGCACAAATCTCAGGTGACCGCGTCTCCACACGTAGCGCACAGCGCACTAATCTCAGGTGGGTACTCACCACACATAGCGCACAAATCTTACTCTCCCACCTTGTAAATTTAAAAAAAGGCGTCCAACCATCAGCTTCCTCTGTAGACGAATAGTGCTCGGAATCCGCGGGCAAATTGAAAGGCTCGGTGACGTCACAGGTCATGTGACGCACGGGCACAGCTCATCGTGCACGGCAATGTGCGGGCACAATGCTGAGTCACGTGGTGCCGATTCCAGCCAGCTGATTGGCTGAATCGGCCGCGCCGGAGAAATACGGCTGAAAGGGGTAATATGCGTACGGCTGCTATGGAGCTACAGCTCCCAGCATGCCACGCGGCTGCTATGGAACTACAGCTCCCAGCATACCACGCGGCTGCTATGGAACTACAGCTCCCAGCATGCCTAGCAGCTTACAGAACACCCTGGGGTTTGTGGTTGATGAGTTGTTATACGCTCCTGCTGATTTACAGTGTTACACTAGTGCAGACATTTTTTTTGCAAGCCTTTATTTAAATTGGTGTTTGTTTAAGGCCTCATGTCCACGGGGAAAATCAGATCCGCTGCAGATTCTACATGTAGAATCTGCAGCGGGTCCCTCCTGCCCCGCGGACATGAGCGCTGAAAATAGCAATTTAAAAGCATTTACCTATCCGTAGCGGGCGGCGAAGCTCTGCTCTTCCTCACGGCCGGATCTTTATTTTCGGCCGGCGGATGAATTCCTGACGTTGGCGGCACGTCGCCGGCACGTCGTCGACGTGCCGCGCGCATGCGCCGGGCACATCCGCCGAGCCGAAGCAAGGGAGATGCGGCCGTGAGGAAGAGCAGAGCTTCGCGGCCCGCTGCGGGTGAGTAAATGCTTTAAATTCCTATTTTAGGTCTCCCGCGGATCCGGACGGCTTCCATAGGCTTCAATAGAAGCCCGCGGGAGCCGTCCCCGCGGGAGACCCGCATGAAAATGGAGCATGGTCCAGATTTTTTCATGCTCCATTTTTTTAAAAATCACTTTTATTGACGATCCGCGGGTATTTATCTACCCGCGGGTGGTCAATGCATCCCTATGGGGTGCGGATCCGCGCGCGGGAGATCCGCTGCGGATTTTAAATCTCATTTTGCCCGTGGACATGAGCCCTAAGGCTAGTTTCACACAGGCGATCCTGGTTTTGCTGCGTAAGAATTGCTTTGTGTCAGCAATCCTTTTTCTTGAGAATAATCTCCACATTGCATCACTGCCGCCCACCATAAAATTGAGTCAATAGGTCTTTCTAATGTTAAAATCACATCGCATGAAAATCACAAGTTCGTGCATGGTGATGCGATAAAAATAAAGCTCCATAGAGAAACATGGGCGATTTAAGGAAAAAAAAAAATCTCAAAATGCATAAAGATAGGACACACAGCGTTTTTTTCCCCCCACTCCACATCACATGAGTATAAGGGGGCATTTGGACGACCGTATATTGGCTGGGTATTTACACCGGCCGATATACGGTGTCCCTCTTTGCAGGGGGGGAGGCTGGAAGAGCCAGGAGCAGTGCTCTGAGCTCCCGCCATCTCTCTCCCTCCTCTCCGCCCCTCGGCACTGTTTGCAATGAGGAGGTGGGGTGGTGGCGAGGCTAAATTCTGGGAATTAGCTCCACCTCCATCCCGCCTCTCCTCATTGAAAATAGTGCAGGGGGGTGGAGAGGAGGCAGAGAGGGGGCCGGAGCTCAGAGCACTGCTCCCGCCTCTTCCAGCCTCCTCCCTCTGCAGAGAGAGACGCCGTATATCAGCTGGGCGTGAAAACCCAGCCG
The DNA here is from genome assembly GCF_035609145.1 of Eleutherodactylus coqui. NCBI lineage: Eukaryota > Metazoa > Chordata > Amphibia > Anura > Eleutherodactylidae > Eleutherodactylus > Eleutherodactylus coqui. Next base: position 62,343,622 of record NC_089847.1, on the reverse strand, counting down.
ATATACGGTCGTCTGAATGCGCCCTAAACGTCAGAAATGGGAGTGAAACCATTGGTTTCATAATTCAGCGTTTTTTTTTACTCTTGCATTGCTCTATTTTATTGCAAGTGTGAAGACTCCCTAAGAGTATAGTCTCACCAATGATTTGTCGCATTTTCAGTCTGTAAAAATTGTCCAGAAATATTATTTTAAATGATTATCCATTTATAAGCATTGCAGATTAGAGATGAGCGAACGTACTCGGATAGGCACTACTCGTCCGAGTAATGTGCCTTATCCGAGTACCGCTGTGCTCGTGCTCAAAGATTCGGGACGCGCTGCGGAGCGGGGAGCTGCAGGGGAGAGCGGGGAGGAACGGAGGGGAGATCTTTCTCTCCTTCTCTCCCGCCCGCTCTGCCCCGCTCCCCGCTCCGACTCACCTGTCAGCAGCGGAGCGCCCCGAATCTTTGAGCACGAGTACAGCGGTACTCGGATAAGGCACATTACTCGGACGAGTAGTGCCTATCCGAGTACGTTCGCTCATCTCTATTGCAGATGTAAATATAAACAGTCCAAAAAAAATAAAAAATCGCAGCAGGACCTATTTTGTTGCAATTTTTGGACAAAAATTGCCAATTTGAATCTATAGGTTTTTAAAAATGGAATGCACTTGTATGATGTGACTGTGATCTGTTTTTATTGAATGGAGCCATGGTAACCTTTACAAGTCTGTAGAACCATCTTGTGTTCTTTTTTTTTTCACACAAAGTTCAGGTGCAAAATATCTGAAACTGAAAGGAATAAAATCAAAAATGCATAAAAAGCTGTGAAAGTAGCAAAAAAAAAAAAAATCTGATGTTTCAGGACAAAAAAAAAAACTGCCCATGTGAATATACCCAGGCCCCATGTCCACGGGGAAAGTCAGGCCCGCTACGGATTCTCCATGGAGGATCCGTAGCGGTTCCCTCTTGCCCCACGGACATGAGGGCTGAAAATAAGAATAAACTTACCCGCAGCAGACCGTGCAGATCTTCTCTTCTTCGCGGACGGATCTTCTTTCTTCGGCCGGCACGAAAATAGAGCATGTCCATTTTTTTTCATGCTCCATACTTTTTAAATTCACTTTTATTGACCATCCGCGTGTATTTATCTACCCGCGGGTGGTCAATGCATCCCTATGGGGTGCGGATCCGCGGGCGGGAGAAGAGTTAAAATCCGCTGCGGATTTTAATTCTTCTTTTCCCCGTGGACATGAGGCCTAAGGCTACATTTACACAAGCACGATGTTTTGTGTGCTGCAAGATGCACAAACTCGTGTGAATATGAACTGCGTTCCTTTGAATGGAGTCCTACATACACTATCGTTCAAAAGTTTGGGGTCACATTGAAATGTCCTTATTTTTGAAGGAAAAGCACTGTACTTTTCAATGAAGATAACTTTAAACTAGTCCTAACTTTAAACAAATGCACTCTATACATTGCTAATGTGGTAAATGACTATTCTAGCTGCAAATGCCTGGTTTTTTGTGCAATATCTACAAAGGTGAATAGAGGCCCATTTCCAGCAACTATCACTCCAGTGTTCTAATGGTACAATGTGTTTGCTCATTGGCTCAGAAGGCTAATTGATGATTAGAAAACCCTTGTGCAATCATGTTCACACATCTGAAAACAGTCTAGCTCGTTACAGAAGCTACAAAACTGACCTTCCTGTGAGCAGATTGAGTTTCTGGAGCATCACATTTGTGGGGTCAATTAAACGCTCAAAATGGCCAGAAAAAGAGAACTTTCATCTGAAACTCGATAGTCTATTCTTGTTCTTAGAAATGAAGGCTATTCCATGCGAGAAATTGCTAAGAAATTGAAGATTTCCTACAACGGTGTGTACTACTCCCTTCAGAGGACAGCACAAACAGGCTCTAACCAGAGTAGAAAAAGAAGTGGGAGGCCGCGTTGCACAACTAAGCAAGAAGATAAGCACATTAGAGTCTCTAGTTTGAGAAACAGACGCCTCACAGGTACCCAACTGGCATCTTCATTAAATAGTATCCGCAAAACACCAGTGTCAACATCTACAGTGAAGAGGCGGCTGCGGGATTTTGGGCTTCAGAGCAGAGTGGCAAAGAAAAAGCCATATCTGAGACTGGCCAATAAAAGAAAAAGATTACGATGGGCAAAAGAACACAGACATTGGACAGAGGAAGACTGGAAAAAAGTGTTGTGGATGGATGAATCCAAGTTTGAGGTGTTTGGATCACAAAGAAGAACGTTTGTGAGACGCAGAACAAATGAAAAGATGCTGGAAGAATGCCTGACGCCATCTGTTAAGCATGGTGGAGGTAATGTGATGGTCTGGGGTTGCTTTGGTGCTGGTAAGGTGGGAGATTTGTACAGGGTAAAAGGGATTCTGAATAAGGAAGGCTATCACTCCATTTTGCAACGCCATGCCATACCCAGTGGACAGCGCTTGATTGGAACCAATTTCATCCTACAACAGGACAATGACCCTAAACACACCTCCAAATTGTGCAAGAACTATTTACAGCAGAAGCAGGCAGCTGGTATTCTATTGGTAATGGAGTGGCCAGCGCAGTCACCAGATCTGAACCCCATTGAGCTGTTGTGGGAGCAGCTTGACCGTATGGTACGCCAGAAGTGCCCATCCAACCAATCCAACTTGTGGGAGATGCTTCTAGAAGCGTGGGGTGCAATTTCACAAGCTTACCTCAACAAATTAACAGCTAGAATGTCAAAGGTGTGCAATGCTGTAATTGCTGCAAAAGGAGGATTCTTTGACGAAAGCAAAGTTTGATGTAAAAACAATGTTATTTCAAATACAAATCATTATTTCTAACCTTGTCAATGTCTTGACTCTATTTTCTATTCATTTCACAACGCATGGTGGTGAATAAGTGTGACTTTTCATGGAAAACACAAAATTCTTTGGGTGACCCCAAACTTTTGAACGGTAGTGTATGAGCGATGTTCTCCCTCACAGCGATGCACAATTACATCCTCACCACCACCGTAAAGTCATAAAATGTTAGTTTGATACATTGAGTGAGCTGTCAGGCAAGGTCAAGTTCCTATGCTAAGTCTAGCAGCGCTGTTGTGCTACAGCCAACAGCGCCGCTAGGGAGAGTCAAGCATTGCTAAGCGACGTTCATATCAAGTGCTTACCAGTTTGACTGTTGCCATGTCCCCAAAACATGGAAGACCGAGCTGTGGACTGCGAACAGTTCAAGCCAAATCCTCGGCTCAACAGTTCTTAAAACATTTGTAACCCTTTTTCCAAACTTTTTATGTTTGCATAGTGAACATCGGGTCAATCCGGTAATAAAAGCAGCGGTACTTACCCATGCTCTTCCCCGGTGATCTAGCGGCTACATCCCCGCAGTCCTTCACTTTTTGTCTAGGAATAGCTACCACCTGATCTCTGCAGCCAATCAGAGGCCACAGTCGTCAGGTGCTGCTCTCATTGCTTTAACAGATTTGGATCCATTTATAAAAAAATCGTCTTACACTTGGACAATCCTTGTAATAGGCAAACATCCAGGGCAGCCCTGGGGGCCTTCAAATCGCCCCAGGCAGCCATGACCCCCAAACGGCATTTAATAACCTCATCGCTGAGGGATCATTTGAGACATTTAACAGCATTGAACCGAACTCTCTCTGATTGTGGCTGTCAAAGACGGACGAAAATTGCCGGCCACTGAGCCCACTCTATACAAACACAACGCACATCTTGCGTACATGTATGTTGGACGTCGCCAAGGAGTTAAAGGAATTATCCTTTAAGATTGAATGTTAGGCCCTGTATGCAGGATAGGGAATAAGTGTCTGATTAGAGGGGGGTCTGACCTCTGGTCCAAAAAAGACGGTTCTAAGTCCCCCTTGGTGAATGGAGCAGTGGTCAAGCATGTGTATTCCGGCTTCATTCGTCTCTGTGAGACTGTCAGAGATAGCCAGGCACTTGTACTTTGCTATCTCCAGCAGTACCATACAAATGGAGTGGTAATGCCTATGCTCAATCGCCACAACATTTATATAGGGACACACGACCTCCTCGTGGTTGACGGGGGTCCCAGTAGTCAAACCACTCTCATCAGATACTTATCTGTCCTGTGGATGGGGAATAATTTTCAATCGTGGAACAACCACTTTACAAGGGACTTCCGGGACTTTATTATTAGTGACCTGTGCTCAGGATTGGTCATCAATAGTTGATCGGGGGTCTACCACTTAGAATCCTAAGTGGTAGACGCCTGATCAACTAAGTGGGGGGGGGGTCTACACTTAGAATCCCCGCTGATCAGCTGTCCGTCAGGCCCAATGTCATTGCGAACAGTGCTGGTAGCGAACAGCTCTGTCTGTTCTAAAGCAGTCCAGGTTGGTATTGCAGCCACTGCTCCCATTGAATTCAGTCTGGATGGGCAGACCCCCACCGATTAACTATTGACATCCTATCTTAAGAATAGGTCATCAATAGTAAAGTCCCAGAAAAGTACCTTTCACTGTAGAATATCATTGTTTTACTTCTGAGAAAAAAAAACATTACATTCTCAAAGAGTCACTATATGTCCTACTCAGAAGAGTAGGACATATAGTGACAGTTGGGATTTGATGTATTTATTAATTTATTTACTGTATCCATAAAGCTTGCCCACCAGCAATAGGCTAGTCTTGTTGTAGTCCCTTAAAGGGGTTGTCTAGTTCAGCGAACCACAATCTATATGCCCTATTAGGATGACTTTTACAAATATATAATACCCCATTTACACTGAAAGATGATCGCTCAAAGACAGTTTAAGTGACTGTTTTGAGCGATCATCTTTGCACAGTCTATAGTAGCTAATTAGCTACTAAAGAGCTATGCGGGCAGAGCGGGACACCTTCACTATGGCTCAGGGAACAATACAGCTGTTTTGCATAATCAAACAGCTGTATTGTTCTCTGTGCTTACAGCTCGCGTCCTGCTGTGAACTACCAGCAGGACACGAGCTGGAAGAATCTTATCAGCGCTGCCGATTGTGAGAACTAGAATTGAGCGAAAAACGAATTGCTCGTGAAAACTGCACAATGTTCATGCATTTAGAAGCAATGGTTATCGCTCAAAAGATGGCTTTGAGCGAATTTTGAGCGAGAATTGTTGTCTTTAAATGGGCCTTTACAACTAGAGTTTGCTAAATCTTCTGTGAGCTAAACAACACAAACCTCTCCCCTGGCCTGACAACTTGCTGTAATGTATCAGCCTAGATATATGAAACCATCATATACAAAGTGGTCAAATAGCAGATACTGCCCATAGGGCAAAAGAACCCTCAGTTGTTACCCTTTAAAGCTTATCTTCATTAATTTTATATATTAAAAACCATAAAAAAAATAAAAAAGCCATATAAAACTAAAAGACTTTTGTGTTGCGTAGTAATTGTAGGATGCCTGGTTAGGATGGTATCACATCTGCATCTTTCTGTTTAATTTTTTGGATTAAAAAAAACTATCAAACTGGACCCATAGACAGCGATACATTCTTTGCTCTCAGTTTGACTAAAAAAGCGCAGCTTACAATGTTATTATTTCCGTCCCAAAAAATGGCAAGCGTACGGAAAGCATCTTTCCATTTTATTTTTTGCGTAAAGTCAATGACAAACTGAAGGGCTTCTGTCTGCCTTCAGTGTTGAACAGATCCTTTTTATCAGTACATTGCAAAGCAAAACATTAGGTGACCTCAGAGGACCAGGAAGGGGAAGGTTAGAGAAGAGAAGCCCAGGAAATAGGAGGGGGAGGGAGAAGCCAAGCCATCACCCACTAGCCAGGAGTATAGTTCGTGTACATTGTGCTGGCTTCGAGGAAAAGCTCAGACAGACCTCTTCACCAGGACCAAAGGACCATAGAAGAACAGTACCGTGGACGATAGGATACAGATATGATGGCGGACTACTTTTGGAGCCTCCAGCTTGAATGCTCAAGAACTCATTGCAGGAAATCAAAGAAATGCGGCTTCAGTAACATATCTCAATGACAAAACTTTTGTTTTGTTGTTCGTGTTTAATCTTCTAGGCATTTATCCACATACTTACAGCTTAGATTGGCATTTATTACATATATAATTGACATATGTCCGTATAAATTTTTATGTACACATATTCTAAGTTTGATAAACAGACTCAATGGAGAAAACCATCTTGCCATTTTTAGAATCTACGATCCCAAAATATTCCAAAAAGGTTGTAACTAGAGATGAGCGAGCATACTCGCTAAGGACAATTGCTTGATCGAGCATTATCCTTAGCGAGTACCTCCCCGCTCGGAAGAAAAGGTTCGGCTGCCGGCGCGGGTGAGAGGTGTGTTGCGGCAGTAAGCAAGGCGGAGCGGGGGGGGGGGGGGGGAGAGAGGGAGAGATCTCCCCTCAGTTCCTCACCGCTCTCCCCTGCCGCCGGCAGCCAAATCTTTTATTCCGAGCAGGCAGGTACTCGCTAAGGGCAATGCTCGATCGAGTAATTGCCCTTAACGAGTATGCTCGCTCATCTCTAGTTGTAACAGCTTTTTCAAATTATCTTTAATTCACTCAGAAGTGATGACAGATCAATGATAGATAAAAGGATACTGGCCGACAAGGAAGATAATTGCAGTAATATAACCCAAGAATAAATGAATAGACTAGCAGAACGACATCTCTTTACGGCCTATTAAAATGAGGGCTAAGCCTATTATAATCCGCTAAGGGATAGTGGTCTGCCAGTCAATTATAAAGATCCACTCTGCCAATCCAGATTAAATTGTCACTTCTGCTACCAGATATGATTGTAGTGTGGAAAGAAGTAAGGAAAGTCTAGAAATCTTAATTCGTTTAATCTCTAAACACATGCCGCTTTGGGATCACCCAGAGTTCATGCCGGGCAAGGAATCTGGCTTATTTTGACTCTGGAAAAATAAGGGGATTATGATAGCTCAAGATTTAATGCACATGGAACACAAGAGATGGCTTACTCCAACCAAGTTAAAACTTAAGTACCAATTTACAGATCAACATAACTTTCCCATACTACATAGTAACAGTGTGTTAGGCTGAAGGAAGACAATGTCCATCTAGTTTAGCCCACTTCCACCCCTTCCTTGTTGATCCAGAGAAAGGCAAAAAAAACCTCAATGATGCAGAAGCCAATTAGCACATTTTGGGGAAAAAAATTCTTCCCGACTCCATAATGGCAGTCAGAATAATCCCTGGACCAACATTTTGATAGTTCCTACCGGACTCCAAGACCCGGGTCAACAACCCGTTGGTTATTTTATGTCTATATCCTGTAGTTTCATAGCACTCTAGTGAGGCATTTAGTCCCTTCTTAAACTCTTCTATAAATTTTGCCATCACAATGTCCTCAGGCAGAGCGTTCCACAGTCACACTGCTCTTACAGTATTTATATATAGTTATTTGGTCTTTGAACAGTCTTTTTTTCCAGGGTGAATAATCCCAATCCCTCTCTGGGTATTCCAGTCTTCCCATTCGGTTTATTAGTTATTTGCCCTTCTTTGAACCCCCTAAAGCACTGCTACATCTTTCCTGAGCACTCGTGACCAGTACTGTGCGCCGTATTCCATTTGGGGCCTGACAAGTGCCTTATATAGTGGAAGAATAATGTTCTTGTCTCTCGCCCCTATGCCTCTTTTACTGCACCCCAAGACTTTATTTGCTTTTGCAGCAGCTGACTGGCATTGATTGCCCCAGTTAAGTCTAGTCAACTAGTAGCCCCCAGGTCTTTTTCCATCTCACTTTTCCCTAGCGGTACCCCATTTACTGTATATTGGTGACATTTGTTTCTCCTGCCCATGTGCAGAACCTTACATTTATCAATCTTCAACTTCATTTGCCATTTTTTTGCCCAAGCCCCTAGCTTATCTAGGTCCATTTGCAGCCGTACATTGTCCTGCGTTGTATTAACCCCTTGAGTGGCGGGTTTCCTAACACCCTGTCGTGCCCACCAGGGCAGGTTTTTTAAAATGGTCTAATCATTGAATTTCAACTAATTTTGCAGTTGCGTCTCAAGAGCTATAACTTTTTCATTTTTCCATTGACATGGCCATATAAGGGCTTGTTTTTTGCGGGACAAGTTGTGATTTTTTTTAAACAGGGGGGAGGAAAAAAAGAAATGGGGAAAAAAGAAAAAAAGGGGCCATGTCATTAAGGGGTTAAATAATGTATTAACTTCCTTCTCTGGGTCATTATGACGCATAGATACCACATGTGTGATTGTATTTTTGATTTTTTTTACAAAGTAAAGGGAGACAAGTGTTTTTATTATTTTTTTTTTCAATTTTTTTTTTTGTCCCTTTAGGGGACTTCCACAGGGACTCATCAGGACCCCTGATCACATTCCAGGGGTCCGATGGTGACAGCCCTTTACATGCTGCAGTCACATAGACTGCAGCATGTAAGGGGTTAACACAGCAGAGATCGGAGGTTTTCTCTGATCTCTGCTGTAAGAGCTGGTACCTAGCTGTCCTCTGACAGCTAACAACCAGCCCTCCCTGCCACAGAGACCATCGGCTTGCTTCTGACAAGCCGATGGTCTCTATGGCAACCTGTAAACAAAGCAGGAGGTTGCCGACATATCGGCAATATCTTCTGCTGGTTTTTCAAAGCCCTTGCTTTGTTCTCTGTGGGACTGTGCAGGCAGAGCACACGGTCACAGCTTGTGGCATTGTGCTCTGCAGCTCCCATAGTGATACATAGCCCGGAAATCTTCCGGGCTATGTCACTATGAGCAGTGGAGCTCGTCCCGGAAAATTTCCGGGCGTGCCACTCAAGGGGTTAATTACCTTGTATAATTTTGTATCTTCTGCAAATATTGATATTTTACTGTACAGCCCCTCTATCAGGCCGTTGATAAATATATGGAACAGAATGGGGCCGAATACTGAACCCTGTGGCACCCCGCTAGCGACGGTGGCCCAATCAGAGTATGAACCATTTATTACCACCCTCTGCTTTCTATCTCCAAGCCAGTTCTTTACTCCGATACAGACGTTTTTGCCTAGACCGAGCTGTCTCATTTTATATATCAGCCTATTATGCGGCACAGTGTCAAATGCTTTAGGTTCAGGTGTTTTGAAACTGCAGACTGCTGTCATTGACTACAGAAATCAGTGGTAATGAGTTTGACCCTTAAGTGATGCAAACTCCTAGTAAAATAGATTTATCCTTTTTTTTGTATACTGCGATTTGAAATTGTGTACTAAAAACCTCAGGACAGAGTGTATTTAATAGATGGGAACGCTATACACAAGATTGAGATGACTAACACAATTTAACAGGGATGGGGGACCATATGTAAAGTAATCATAAATGAATGGTGGCGTGAAACATATTTTAAGTTAATGCTATTCATGGCTTAAATTGATCGGCCTCAACAGCATTTCCAAACCGCATGACTGCATACCCAAAGTGTCAGATACCAATGACCGATTTATGGCAGGGGGTTTGAACTTGTTCTTACACTCAGCAGTTCTGGACAACTGTTAGTGATTACATAATCTCCATTTGGAGGGTGATCTTGCATTTGTCACCACAAGTTATGATCTTCCATCAGGTTAGACGTCCGAAAAACAAACAACATACGGTACTATTGTACCTTGTCTCCACCACAAGTAAGGGTGGAGGCCAAGTGATGGGCTGTATCCGCCCACTGTACGCCGACAAGCTCCTGATTGGCTGCCTGGAGCAAGGTCCTAGCAGCGTGGATAGTGAGGTTTGCCTTGGGTGGAGGGTTAGGGTTAATTTCAGTGTTACATGTATATTATTAGCTGTTAATGGTCTCATATGGAAGCATTTACAGCTAATAATGTAACCGTAACCATAACACTGAAACTAACCCTAACCCTCCATCCAAGGCAAACCTTAGTCACCTGCTGCTACAGCGTTGCTGCAGGCAGGCAAGCAAGCAGGGTCGGTGTTCACCAGGCAGGAAAAAAAATTGCCCCTCTGCACCTGGCTGTGACTGCCAGCGTGCTATGGATCCCTGCGGCCACTGTCACCGGCAGTCTCTGTGTGCTCCCCTCTGCGTTGTGAATTGGTGGTTGTGGGTGAGGGAGGTGTTGGGGGTGACTGTCACAGTGCTGCAGCTGGGAAAAGGGACAAGGGAGAGTGACGCACTGCCCCCGGCACTTTGCCTTCTCCTGTTCCTACTCCGGCCAAGTCACTCAGCCGCTGTCACTCTCCCCGCTGGCCTTGCATTATGGCCAGCATATGTGCCGGCAGCGAGGAGACTGACAGCGCAGGAGCTGGGAATGGGAACAAGGCCGAGCGGCATAAGAGGGGGGAATGACACAGGAGCCAGCAGGGAAGATGATGGCCACCCATTCTCCTGGCCAACCAATTCAGTGGGGGGGGCGCGTTGGTTGTGGGCATGCATCCTGTATCCACCCATTCTTCTGGTGGAGACAAGATACAACAATACCCCAACATATCTTCAAAAGGAAACATCCACCCACCCCTAATACATACTGTTCTTTAGATGGCACTTTACAGTCTATTTAGAAAGTGGTTGCAGCCTGAAATTCCACTGATTTCCAAATTGATTGGTCAGTTAAAACCCTGTTGGCGATTGATAGGTTAGATATGGAGAGGCATAAAGAACACGGCACATTTTTTCCCTAATTTATAATTACACACTTAACTAGACAAGAAATGACAGTTATGTCATTCTCATATAATTTATGATCCTACACTGAATCTCTGAAAGGAACCTTGGGGCTCCTTAAAGGGGTTGTCTCGTGAAATCAAGTGGGGTTCAGCACTTCTGTATGGCCATATTAATGCACTTTGTAATATACATCGTGCATTAATTATGAGCCATACAGAAGTTATTCACTTACCTGCCCCGTTGCTAGCGTCCCCGTCGCCATGGATCCGTCTGAATTCGCTGTCTTCTGGCGTTTTTAGACGCGCTTGCGCAGTCCGGTCTTCTCCCTGGTGAATGGGGCCGCTCGTGCCGGAGAGCTGGTCCTCGTAGCTCCGCCCCGTCACGTGTGCCGATTCCAGCCAATCAGGAGGCTGGAATCGGCAATGGACCGCACAGAGCCCACGGTGCACCATGGGAGAAGACCCGCGGTGCATCGTGGGTGAAGATCCCGGCGGCCATCTTGGTAAAGGAAGAAAGAAGTCGCCGCAGCGCGGGGATTCGGGTAAGTAATAAACTTTTTTTTTTTTTAACCCATCCCTTGGGTTTGTCTCGCGCCGAACGGGGGGCCTATTGAATAAAAAAAAAAACGTTTCGGCGTGAGACAACCCCTTTAAGTTATAAGTCATAGGTTAACGAGGTTATGGGACTTGCTATAAAGCTTTGCTTAAGGGCCTGGTTGCACTGATGGGAAACACTGTCTCAGCCAATCAGCGCCGGCAAGCTCCGATTGGCTGAGACAGTCAATGAAGGGCTGTAATTGGGCATCGAGCAAGCACAGACAACCAATCACAGCACTCTATTGCCGGAGGCCGGGTTCTCAAACCTGGCCCCCGGCAATAGACTTGGGAGTGCCGAGGAAGCCCGGATCAGCGGCAGAGACCAGCGGCCGCGACCCGGACTGCAGCGGCTAGGTGAGTATTACTTTTTTTTTCTTTTCAGCATTCTTGGCTGCGTTTTCAGCCGAGCTGAAAACGCAGCCAAAACGCTGGCATAAAGTATGCCAGTGCTGCTGAAACGCGGCACAATCTGCAGTAACACAGCGTTGAAAAACGCTGCGTTTCTGCAAACGCCCTGTGTGAGGGAGGCCTAATGCATTATCTGATGTCATAGCTCCTCCTGTTTATAAGGAGGGATAGTATACAGTGATGCTATAGTATTGGGATAATCTACTTCGTGAAGTTACAGCATGGGAATTATACAAACAGAAATGTCGCAGTGCGAGAGCAATGCGCAACTAGAGTGCGACGTCGCAGCACAGAAGTAATGCGCAACTAGACTGCGACGTCGCAGCACAGAAGTAATGCGCAACTAGACTGCGACACCGCAGCGTGAGAGCAATGCGCAACTAGACTGCGACGTCGCAGCGCGAGAGCAATGCGCAACTAGACTGCGCCGTCGCACCGCGAGAACAATGCGCAACCAGACTGCGACGTCGCAGCGCGAAAGCAATGCCCAACTAGACTGTGACGTCGCAGCGTGAGAGCAATGCTCAACCAGACTGCGACGTCGCAGCACGAGAGCAATGCTCAACTAGACTGCGACGTCGCAGCGCGAGAGCAATGCCCAACTAGACTGCGACGTCGCAGCGCGAGAGCAATGCCCAACTAGACTGCGACGTCGCAGCGCGAGAGCAATGCCCAGCTAGACTGCGACGTCGCAGCGCGAGAGTAATGCCCAACCACGCAGTCCTGTCACAGCACATAGAAAATGCACACAATTATATCATTGGATAGGAATAATGCATGCAAAAATAACATGATAGACACAATGATTTCACAAGCACTGGAAAAAAGATGATGTTGCAGTGGAGGGAAAGGTGTGGTGTGCACAATGATAGATATCACAATAGATGATACTGCATGTAATGATATTGCAGAAGAGGGATAATGAAAAGAGCAGGATCTTGCAAGTAATAATAGGGCCCCATTCAATTTTCCACATCCCCTTTCACCATCCATAGTAATTACTACCAGCACATTACCCAGGACAGCCCCCTTAGTTGTTGGGCCCCATAGCAGCTGCTGTGCCTGCTTCCTTGGTAGTTATATGCATGGTATGGAGTGTAGACTGCTGAGCTCACAGAGCTGCTATGTATGAAGCTCTGTATAGTGAATCAAATATCTCAGACAATGACAAATTAGGTGCGTGCCTATATCTGAAAATTCTGTTTCTGTGAAAATAAGTCCTACCCCAAAATAAGCCCTAGCATGATTTTTCAGAATTTTTGATGATGCAGAATGATTTTTCAGGATTTTTGAGGATGCTTAAAGAATAAGCCCTAGTTACAGTTAATAAAAAAGACAATATAAATAGTGTCCAGGCAGCTACACATGTAAAAAAGTAAAATCTTTTGGATCACAAATTAATGTAAGGCACTGTCTTATTTTCCGGGAAGCAGGGTAGTAAATGCCACCTGCCATCGTACAGTTCCCCAATCAATCCATTTACAAGTCTGCATAATGTTTATCTCCTAAATGCCAAGTCTTGTTTGCATATTTATTCTACATATTACAAGGGGAAATAGATTTTTCACAACTACAAATTAGCTGATTTATAACTTATTAAGCAGTTTCACAGTTGTATCACCTGATCTTGTGGTCATATCTTGGTTCATCATGAAGGAAGATAATGTGGAAGTGCAAAGTACCTCCTATTCAAAGGAATGGAGAACCTGTTTCAGGATTCAGCAGGTAAAGTGCAGTATAATGGATGGGAGTAGGGGTTAACCCCTTAGTGACAGAGCTTTTTTGCTTTTTTCCATTTTTCCTACTCCCTTTTAAAAAATCGTAGCTCCTTAATTTATCCATCGACGTCGCTGTATGTGGGCTTGTTTTTTGCGGGATGAGTTGTATTTTTCAATGGCACTATTTATTGTACCATATAATTTACTGAAAAACTTTTAAAAAATTCTTAGCGGAGAGAAATGGAAAAAAAACTACAGCACACAAATTGCAACAAAAACGACCTGATATTTTTATTCTATGGGTCAGTACGATTGCTACGATACCAAACTTGTATAGTATTTTTTTGCTGTAGTACTTTTATTTTTTTTTTAAAGATATTTAATTTTTTTCAATTATTTTCAGCGGTCATTTTGTGTGCGCAATAACTTTTTTATTTTTTCATCAACATAGTTGAGCAAGGGCTCATTTTTTGCGGGATGTCCTGAAGTTTCCGATAGTATCAATTTGGAATACATACGACTTTTTGATCGCTTTTTATTGCGTTTTTTCTGGGAGACAGGGTAGCTAAAAAAAAGTGTATTTCTGGCGTTCTTTATTTTTTTTTTCAGACGACGTTCACCGTGCGGGAAAAATAATGCATTACTTTGATAGATCGGACTTTTACGGACGCAGCGATATTAAATACATATTTTTATTTTATGATTTGGATTTTTTAATAATGGATATGGCAAAAGGGGGGTGATTTAAACTTTTATAACTTTTTTTTTTTTAACAATTAAAAAAACTTTATTGATTTTTTTTTTTACATTACTTTGAAGTCCCTCTGGGGGACTTTAACATGCGATGCTTTGATCGCTCCTGCAGTATGACGTAATGCTGTATGATTACATCATACTGCTTTTTTACAGGCAGTCTTTCAAGCCACCCTGTGTGGATGGCTTGATAGGCAGTCTGCTTAGGCAGTCTGCTAAGGCAGCCCTGGGGCCATTCATTAGGCCCCCGGCTGCCATGACACCTGCACGGCTCCCCCGATCTCACCGCGGGGGGGCCGTGTGGGACCCCCGAACAGCGTTCGGGGGATTTAAATGCCGCTGTCAGAATTGACAGTGGCATTTAAAGGGTTAATAGCCGCGATCGGCCGAGCGCAGCTATTGCCCGCGGGTGTCAGCTGTAATAAACAGCTGATGCCCGCGCTGTATGGAGTGAGATAGCGCCGCTACCTCCCTCCAGACACGTCCTGCAATAGCAGGACGTAGTTTTACTATAGGGCTGTCACTAAGGGGTTAAAGGGATTCTGTCATCAGGCTCATGCTCCCGAATCGCGGTCTTCATGAACCCAGGACAGGGATGCCTGCTGCCCCTGTGGAAGTTTTGTTCTGCAGCGTGGATCGGGCAGCATGAACCCGATGACAGAATCCCATTAATAAAACCCCATACCCATTCTACAAAAGGATGTGCCAATATGAGGGCATGATGTGGATTTTTATTGGCTAAGGGTACATTTACACATGTGGAAAACCGGCAACAAATGTGCTGGAAAACCAGCGGCCAAATCGTCACCTAAATGGTACAGATAAGGCTGCGGTTTATGTATCGGATTTGTTGTGGATTTAATTCCCTGCATTTCGAGGGTTGGAATCTGCAGAATAAATAGACATGTTGTGGATTTAAAATCTGCAGCGTTTTTCAAAAACATTGTGGATTCGTTGCAAAAAATTTCCTATGTGCAGGTGATTTAAAAAAAATCAGCTCCTCATGGCTTTTACTGTAAATGCTGTGGAATATCCATAGCAAAATACACTGCTAAAATTACACAGCATTTGCACTGTGTATGAAACAGGCCTAAGGTCTCATGTCCATAGCATACGTGGATTTCTGCAGTGGAAGACCTGTGAGTCGGTGCAAAAATTACTTCTAAATGCTTGCCAACGATCACGGATGCGTTTTTTTTTCCCTAGAGGGGGGAAAGGAGGGTGTGACATCACTGCCTGAAATGTAATGCCTATATCTTGGACTTCTGTGACATCACTGCCTAAAGTGTAATGCCATGTTTTTTACGCTTCTGTGACATCACTGCCTAAAGTGTAATGCCATGTTTCGTAGACATCACTGCCGGGAATGCAATGTCTGCTTCCTGTACCTTGGTGACATTACTGCCTGGAGTGTAATGCTGTTTCTTAGGCTTCTGTGACATCAGTGCCCTGAATATGATCTCTGTATCCTGCACCTCTGTGACATCACTGCTCTGAATAAAATGTCTGTATCTTGCACCTCTGTGACATCACTGACTGGAATATAATGCCTGTATCTTGAGCTTTTGTGACATCACCGCAGTGCCAATCGCTACTTGGCTGCAGAACAGTCAGTCTTTCAGCACCTTTTCTAACTACTGATGTAATTGTGCTGTCCTGAGATAATCTCACCTTGGGCGGTGTGCAGAGTCTCTTCGGTGCAGGCGATTGTCAATATACATTTCATATCCAGGAATGTGTGGTCTTAGATATGAATAAGGGCTCATGGGCATATGCAATTTCGGTCTGTAAAATGTGCAGCATTTTTACTGCATGTACATATACATACTTGGTGCTCGCTCATACTCGTGCAGCCTTAGACAGGCAAATGCATCGTACTAGTAGGGACTGAACCTATGCTGTTTAAACCTAACAAGAAGCAAACGAGCCAACGATTATTTTTATGCCTGTGTAAAATGGACGAACGAAAAGTGAACGATTCTCGTTCACTTTCGCTCATTTAAATGATAATCGTTACATCTAAAAGGCACCTTAAAGGGAAAACTACTATTATAGTCATTTATTGTCAGGTTGTAATCTGCTCATCATCACCCATCTGCTCCCTTATCAAATACCATCATTCATTTGTATCAACACCTATCTGCTCCATTATCTGACTACCATCACCCATTTGTGCCATGATTCAATGATCACCATTCTGGTGCCATCATCTATTTGGAAGTTCCTATTCTTGCATCTTCTAATAGTGCCAATATGGGCTTCATAATATTATTCATTCGACTATCCATCTGTGACATAATTCATCCCTACTGGAAGTCCTGGGATTATCCAAGTACTGAAAGAAAGCACTAGTAGCAGAGAAAGGCAACTGCTATAGGTGAAGTCCAAGTTTGTGGTGTACTGCTAGTGTTGTCACGCCTATTATTCTGTAGGCCCCTCTTTGTCAAGGCATGGACTACACAGGACCTGTGAACAGGTCCTATATGATCTGGAACCAAGTTGAAATTAAACCATAGCACTTTCCAAAGATACTCAGACTTATTAACTTCCACATATTGAATTACATATAGATTAATTTACCATTTTCCCAGTAAGGTAAAAGTTCAAGATGTTGACTTGGCTCCACAATTCCCCAGATGTCTATCCCATCGAGCATGTGTGGGATGTGCTGGTCAAACAAGTCAACCCATCCATTCTTAGCATACCTCTCACATAGTCTTTCTCTACTTATTTGTTGATGGTGATAGAGGCTTGGGAGGGCCAAACTGTCCTTCTATCATTACAGTGCATTTCCCTTACTTTGAATAGGTTGAATCTGTAAGGAATTCACCTACTGAGATTAATATGAAAGTTGCTGTGAAATTTTTTATCCTATCTCCACTGCAGTAAATCTTCCAAGGTGCTCACACATGCTCAGTCTTACCTCTCTCTGCTCCATTGGATATATGGAGAGATGGCATCCCTGTTGTGGCAAGTTGGCTGCTTTTTAAGCGCCTGTGTCTTTTCTGCTTATCAGAAGAAATGCTAAGTAGTGGCACCGTCCCCCCTCCTATTACTCTCTCTGAATCTTAGTTCAGTGGCAACTGGAGGCAGATCTGTTCTACCTAAAGTATTTAATTCTATTAAGTTCTTTTTCTTCCAGGTTTAGGGGAACAGGCCTTCTTTTTCCCCTACTGCAAGACAAATGACCAGCAATGAGAAAGTCTCCACCTCGCTAACCCTAATACACTGCAATGCTTCTGCCCTGCTAGAGTATAGGATAACTAATATGACAGATCTAGGGGCCATTGTTGGACTGAGACTACCATTGGGACCCTGAAAATGTGTGTGTGTGTGTGTGTGTTTAGGTGATGGGGTGAGAGAGGTAGTCCTTTCCCTCTGTTAACCTCTTAGATGCTACGGTCACCAATGAATAGCATCATATAAGTGGTTAAACAGCTCTGATCAGAGCTCTCATACATTTTGGTAATTGCAGGTGGTGTCCCTCCCTGGTGGTTGCACAAGTATTACTTCTGAGCCTATATTATTACCATTACATACAAGTACATCAGGTGTGCGATAAAAAGACCTTTCCCTCGATACAAATGTACGTTAAAAGAGAAGTTAATAGGTTCTTATTGTAGTAGGTTTGTGCTTTTAATTTGCAGTTATACAGAGATCCTCTATAAGCTTTGCCAATATTATAGCACTTTGGGGGTCCCTGCACAATACAGTATCGATAAAGCAGTCTGCTAGTTCAGCGCTGGCTTTTAAATAAGTCATAGGCACTAGGATCCCCATCATATATACCTCTATGGTACACGTACTCACGTATGCGTGCCAACATCTACAATGCGTGTACTTGCACCAACAACCATGAGGCATGTACAGACACCACCACATCTATGACCCATGTCTGCAGACACCATATACACATGTAAATACGACACCCTTATATCATATCTACATGCATGACACATCCACATGCGCACACCATATTCACATCACCTACACGCTGCTCACAGCAGTCTCCCCTCTATTCTCATTCGAAATAACTTTTTTGCCGTCTGTTTTACACAATGAACTTTTTAATGTGATGACAAGAAGTAGATATAAACCAGAAGCGGAGTTCCCACACTGTGTTCATAGTTCACACACACAAGCAACAACTCCAACGAAATAATAAACCATCAGCAGCTCCAGGTCTCCTAATTACATGTAGAAGAGCCATATTCAAAAGGTCCATGGTGAGTACTGACCAAAACTCGTGCAAATCTCAGGATGCATATCGGCTATATACAAACAGGGAGGGGCAGCTCGGAAACTAAAAAGCTAAATCGGACTCGTTATCTTCATCTCCCGTCTCTGGGTCACTCCCTCCGCCATCTTCTTCCTACAAAGTAAAACACAGCAGCTTGCATTTACATCACATCCATCATGTCTAAGGGGTGACGTATAAAAGGTGATTCCTGCACCTTTTATACCACCCCAAAAGCCATCCGAAATCCTGCAACATGCACATCGCCCCAAGAGCAATCCATTGCACTATATGAAAGGCTCCAGATGGCGACCAGAACGCTTCTTGGCAGTTGTTCAGGACTAGCATGGCTTTCACCCGGTACACAAACATCTCCAAGGTCTTCTTCAGCTGCGGCACATGTGTTGTCAGGCCTGTATCCTGATGGATCTGAGGAAAAGGAAACCTCTTATATTGTGACTGAAGGTAGGAGACGTAGTAGGACTGCGGCTGAGTGACACTTATCTTGGAGTGGCCACACATGTGGTGAAGCTGTCGGGTGCACAACTGTAAGATTTTCAGTAAACTCTGCACATCTTCCTGTAAAACATCACATCTTATTATAAATAAGCATCATATATGAGCGGAAGCATCACAGTCAGCCCCCTCTTACATTTACTCATCAGATACACATACATCTACAGTGATCATCCTTCACCCTGTAATGAGCAGGCACCACTAAGTCTCAGTGGACATCTGAGGGCCACGGCTTACTTAATAATAAATCAGACTGTACGTAACCACATAACTCACCCGATGCTTCTTAAAGCAGCTGTCCAGAAGAGGCATCCCAACCCTCAGGAACGTCTCCAGAAACTGGCGGCCATACTGCAGTAGAAAGCAAGACATAAATGACGGGACAGAGTGGTATATCCCGGTAAGACAGACACTAAGAGTGGTAGAAAAAAAAAAAGTCTAAAAAGGGAATGACTAGAAAAGGTAGAAACAGCTGGAACCAGAACGAGCCATGATTTTCATCAGAGATGAGAGTGCCGTACCTTCAGGCAGGTGATCAGCATCGGCCGACTGTCAAACACCTGCAAAGAGAATCACATTTAACATAAGTCTCCATCACTATGTATAGGGCAATTATGGAATCCCATTCACTGATTTAGAGGACGGAAAGGTTATGGCATCAGACCACAGAACTCTATATATCAATGATGACGACATGAGGTACACAGATTACAGTATTCACAACCAGGCTCTCAGAGCAGCGCTCACCTTAATCAGATTTACTAGAATGTGGAAGTTTCTGACTGCCAAACTCCAGCCGAGAAGCTGCTCCATCTGTACCTGCAACACACATGAAAACCCTTAAGCCCACAATCCTACACCAATCCAAGATGTGTTCTTGAGAGGCCCCAGCACTACCGCATCTCTCGCATAAGAAATAGAACTAAGGCAGTTTTTGTGGTTTGTCATATCTAACAAGACAGCTGCATTGACCCCACAAACTCTCCAGAAATCAGCTGTGCTCATAATAGAAGAATGCAGGAACCTTGGTGCTTTGTGCCACACAGAAAATGGAAAAAAGTAGGGCAGCTATGAAGCAGCTGAAACCCCAGCTGTTCAAAAAGAAGGTGAAAGTACGTAGTATCTACCAAGTGGTACAGCATGGGACCACTAGTACTTCAGGCTGCATAGTGCAAAAATACTGCACTGACAATGATGGCCGCCTTCTTTATCATCTTATACCATGAGCCGGGAAGATCAGGTTTTTCTACCTTTCTATATTCCTCCATTTCACTTTCATCCAAAGATGAATGACTCATTAACAGGGGAACAAGTTCATATGGATTCAGATATTCCTCCACATCTGAAGACATGACCCTGGTACGTGTATATGAGGAACAGCAGACATTGTGTACCTGGTGACTGACATCCTTTGTCCCAGCTGGAAGGCTCCTCACATACTTCTCCAACTTGTCCATTAGAATCCGGAAGAAAACCACAAAGGTTTGCCTAAAAAGAGGACAAGTGGAATAAAGACCTAATGTTAAACACAGAGGGAGAGCAGTCAATCCAGACAGCAATCAATCCCGGCCATATAATAAACATTATAGGGAGAAAGCAGTCAGTATGGGCTATAGAAGGTTGCACTATGCCTCCCTGTCATCCAAGCCTTTTTATCCTACTCCCTACTCTACACCCTTATAGAGCAGCATTGTGTAATAAAATCCAAATAACTTTATTGATAACACTGGGGAACAAAATGTTTGGTGACTGAGATGTTAGAACTTTTTGGGGTCATAGATTCTGAAAATGACGTTAGTTTTTCTCCACCAGGTCTACTTATCAAGACAAATGTCCATATAAATGTATACATGTCGTATCATACATGTAATGACTGCCAATTAAAAGCAGAAAGTGTAAAGATAAATCCCGAGAAGCCTGGAGCACGAATAAAACAAAAATTTCTTCAATGAGATGTCGATGATACTACATTTTTGTGATTTCCTGCATGAGATGTTTCTGGACATTTGCGCTGGCTGTTCCACAGGTAGTCGCGATCATATGTGTATCCCATCATTCACATTCCTGTTCTTCCACCGTCCTTATTTCCTGGTGAAATCGTTCACGTTGTTTATCACTTACATCACTATGGCAATCTGGACATCAATCCAAAATAACTACAGGTCCTGCAATTTGATGCTCATGTTACACCCAAGTGATCAAGATCGGAGTTCTCCGGAGTTTATGGCCTTATAGTTCCCAAATGCTTTACAACCAAACAAAACAATGATCGTGCACGCGCCTCAAAGTTGTCCACTAAATCTTAGAAATGCTGGTCTTTCATGAGTTCCGGGATTTGTGGTCCATCGAATTTTCCTGCTTTTAGCTTCTCTGTGTTCATCGCAGGACATTTTCTACATTTGTAGATGAAACACATTCCATTTCTCTTCAATGTCTTTACACATGGTTTCATCAACCCAAGTTTAATGTGCAGTGGTGACGATATGTACCATATGTACTAATACGGTAGTAAGCAAATGCTGGCGGGAAAATAAAGTAATGATAAGAAAAATAGATAATGACATTAGGAATATCTGAAAAACTAGAGCTCCTAGAACGAAAGAGACTGTATTTTCGTAATCGGCTGCACAAAAATACTCGGAAAAAGGTCTAAAATTCCATGAAATTTTTGTTCCCCAGTGAATCCAATAGTAGAAACTATATCAAATCTAATAAAAGAATACATCATTATAAACTATAAAATGCTAAGCTAGATGGAAAGAGAAATACACAAATAAAAATAGTACAAAAAGGCTTGAATAAAATTTTATGATGGAGCAAAAATACAGAAATCCCAGTTCGTCTATAGAAAGATGAAGTACTAAAAATGCCAAATGGATGGGGAAAATACTGGATAGGATGAGAACACACCTAACCAGAAGTGCCAGGAAAGTAAGGGTACCTTTACACAGGAAGATTGTCAGGCACTTAGGTGCCCGAAAGCGGTCCCTTCATTCCGATTATCACACAGGAGAGAGAATTGCTCTCAGAGTGGAGGCGCGGTGCACCGGAGATCTCTTCCAGCCGCCCACCCATCACCATTCGTAGTGAACAGGCAATCATACATAGATAAAGGACTGCCTGTTTTAAATAGGACATAAGTCGCTCTGTTTTTAGCTGTGCTAAAAACTGAGTAACAATGACAAGTCAGCGATTCTAATCCACTCGTCCTGTGTTTACACGGAACAATAGTCACACAATCTTTCATTTGAGTGCTTATTCAGGTGACTATCGGCCTGTGTAAAAGCCGACAAAGAAATGTTTTTCAGAGATGCAGTTAGAAATTTTAATATATCCAAAGATAAAACTCCAAAACTGGACTCATAACGAAAGAAAGCGTAGAACTGACCCCAATAATGACCCAACTGATCCTATGATACAGAAAGCCAAATACCATCAGCTATAAGACTACAGAATTATTGTATCATTATTATCAATAGAGACAACGGGGGTGATTTAACCAGCAATTTATGCTATTTTACAAGCAAATACGTTGCACATTTTGATGCAAGTAATATTTGCAACTTTTACCTTTCCTTGCCACTTCAGAGAATTGCTTAAAAAAGGCCAGGCTTATCATTTACGCCAGACACTAGGTCTTTTTTTATTTTAAGGCGCAAGAGTGGCCTGAGATGTGTGAGCTTCTTAATACATTGGATGTATCTTCCTACAGCAGAACGCATATTAAGACCAGCATACAAAATACCGATCTTAAAACTGTTACCCGGGACATTTTTATCGACCTGTCCTCAGAATGTGAGTGCCCTGGTGATCAGCTGTTTGCAAAAGAGCCACTGTGCCCTGAAATTAGTGTAGCTTCGTACAGCCCATTCTAGCTGTTTAGCCATTACTACTATATATTTTTCTGTGGTTTTTGTATCATCAAAATACAATTTTCCTGAATAGACTCTTTTTACTGCTTTTTCACTGCATCTATTTTCACCTTTTTGGAACTTAATAAGAATTATAAATTCTTTCATGAGGTTTTGATGTATTTTCACTCTTGGATCATTGATTTGGACATTTGGATTGTAAAATTAAACAAAACAAGAAAATAACAGGCACCACTCTAAAACATACTGAATCTGAGTTCCTTCCATATAATAAATGGGTGCAGAAAACACCACACAGATAGACTAAAGCAGTGTTCCCCAACTCCAGTCCTCAGGGACCGCCAACAGGTCATGTTTTCAGGATTTCCTCAGTGTTGCACAGGTGATGTAATTATTGTCAGTGCCTCAGACATTGCCACAGGTGTTCTTACTATAGGATATCCTGAAAACCTGACCTGTTGGTGGTCCCCGAGGACTGGAGTTGGGGACCCCTGGGCTAAAGGACACCAAGAACAGGCAGTGTGCATGAACACCTCTGATAGATCAGTGTATAATTTTTGGTGTATCTCACAAGTGCCAAACACACACACACACACACACACACACACAAATATTAAATCTAAAAACAACTGAAACCGTGTACAAAACACTAAACATGCAGAAGAGGTCACCACAATATGGGACCTAGACACCCATATTTCCCCCAAGGCATTTTATAAGATACCCTAGGGAAGATATGAGTGTTTAGGTTACATAATGTGGTGACCCTCACTTGTCTTGTACACTATTTTAATGCTTCTTTAGTGTGTGTGTGTGTGTGTGTGTGTGTGTGTATGTATGTGTGTATGTATGTATGTATATATATATATATATATATATATATATATACACACATACACACACAAACAATGAACTTTGGTATTTGTGAGTTATGTCAGCCTGATTTTTTTTTTTGTGTATCGGAGGTGTTTATACACACTGCCTGTTCTTTGTCTCCTTAGTTTATTGGATTGCATGATGTGACAACTTGTCTGAGTGTAGATTGTGCATCATAGTTGCACATATAGATATGGGATTTGTGCTAAACCTGGTTAAGGTGGGGTAGGTGGATAAATTTCCATCTTTCGCAGCATTCATGAGCTCAGTCACTCCTGTTCCACAAATTTCTTCGATAGCTTCGAGTACGCCAGCATACTCCAGATAAATACTAGAAAATACAGATATAACACACAAGTAATACTAGGTATAACCAATAAACGCTGATAGTCTTATGTGCCATTTAACCAGGAGGACTGTATTAGATGGATGAAGAAATACATCAGTCAAAATAAATGTGTATAACATTGAGAAGATGGCACATCTAGAAGCTGCTTGTGCCACTCACCACAACATGCTCTGCAGGGTCTCGTTAACCCTTTCCAATCCATTTATTTTTTCTCACCCATTCTCCCCAGCTCCAAATAAATTGGAGCTGGGAGAATGGGTGAGAAAAAATACATTTTCCCTGCACCCTCCTGATCTGACAGAGTTCAGGAGGGTGCAGGGAGGGACCTGTTTACCTGTCCGGCGTCTTGTGCATTCTCCTTCTGCCTCCCAGCTCGGCGATCATGTGACCGCTGGGGTCAGGCGACACCTGGCGGTCACATGATCGCCGGGTCGGGAGACAGAAGGAGAATGCACAAGACACCGGTCAGGTAAGCAGGCCCCCCCCCCCCCCCCCCCATGGTGCAGGCTCCCGGCTCGGCGTTCATGTGACTGCTGGGGGTCAGGTGACACCGGCGGTCACATGATCGCCGGCCGGAATCTATGCATTACATAGCGCTAATTGAGCGCTATGTAATGTGTAAAGGAGTGGGCAGAAAGGGTTAAAAACCTTTTCTGCCTTCTCCTCGGGGGTCCTCGATGACGACCAGTGCAGGAGTACATCTGCACCCGATGTGCCTGACGATCGGGTGCAGATCCACTCCTGCACTGCAGTGTCGGGCCTGCCCCGACATCGGAGCTGTGGAGGAAAATGATGATGTCGGGGCAGGCCCGACATTGGACTGGAAAGGGTTAAATCTCATCCCCTTCTCGCGCTCTCCGCTGGGCTGAATCCAGGACCGACACAAAAAACCTTTCACAATTGAAGCTGTTTCCAAAATAACAATAATTAGTTTATATTACCTGCAAAATGACCGTTGAAGGGCTACCGCTTGAACTTACCAATCTTGCTGTGATACTGTGCAGCCTCCGTCTTCTCTATCAGCGTGATCAGCAGCTGCGTGAGGCTCAGGGCAGCAGAGAAGGTGGGGACGCTGCTACACAAGTTCTGAAAGTAGCTGAAACTGTGACTGAGAAGGAAAAGATACCAAAATGAACATAGTGCCAAACCGAAAGCGCAGCATACAGGCAACAAGTTTGGGGTTAATTACCTGACTTGCTCCTCCATATCCAGTGATGCATCCGACTCCTTTATTTTGTCTGCAAACACAGCAAGTGCTGACTTCAACAAGTTCCTGTTCTCAGACTGCAAAAATCCATTCCTGAACAGATGACAGGTCCATGGTCACAATAACGAGACATGAAACCCTCCACCCCCGTCACTGAGAACTACAGATACCAGAAACATCACAAACCAGGCAAGGAGAGTGTGGAAAATCTGCAAGAGCAAATGATAGCAGGAGGCCATGTACTGGTGTTCCTTCACGTCCAGCCCCGGAGCATCCACCACACCATGATTCTCAGTCAGGAGAGTCTGCCAAAGGAAAGGATCATAAAAACACAACTGTTCACCACCAGGATCTGCTGCCTGGTATATACAGTAAGACGGCTGCTGGTCATGGATCCACCTGTTGCCACTCAGTGCTGACATGAGGAGGTCCCTATGTACAACTATACTAACAAATTCCCACTTTATCTGCTCATATTTCCTCTATCGGGGCACAAGTCATTTTAAGTGATAGATAGCACAGGAGTCAGGATAATGTCTCTGGTGGTAGGTGCTTTGATTGCAGCAGGTAGCAGTTCTGTGCATTGTGGATTGTGTATTCTTTAGTGCATGAATGGATTACATCTAATTGAGTACAGTTTAATGTAGAAACTAAGACCAATTAGCACCACTTGTCAGTCATGTTACATGTATCAGTCCAGCACCATCACTAGAGCCTAAGTGATTTGCCTTTCTTTCAATCCAAACCTGGAAATAGTTGTGCATGTTTTCCACATGGGCGCACAGCGGGCTCAGGAGTCCGACAAGCACTTGTGCCACCTCTTGTGGCGTTCTCTGATGCAGATGTGAGAACTCTGTGCTCTTTGTATCCTTCACCTAAGCAAAAAGGACATCAGTGATTAATAAAAAGAAGTGCTTCTGTCAGGACATCATCAGAAATGTCATCGTTTTAACCCTTTCCAATCCAATGTCGGGCCTGCCCCGACATCATAATTTCCCTCCTCAGCTCCGATGTCGGGGCAGGCCCGACACTGCAGTGCAGGAGTGCATCTGCACCCGATCATCAGTTACATCGGGTGCAGATACACTTCTGCACTGGTCCTCATCGAGGACCCCTGAGGAGAAGGCAGAAAGGGTTTTTAACCCTTTCTGCCTTCTCCTTTACACATTACATAGCGCTCAATTAGCGCTATGTAATGCAGGAGATTCCGGCCGGCGATCATGTGACCGCTGGTGTCACCTGACCCCCAGCAGTCACATGAACGCCGAGCCGGGAACCTGCACCATGGGGGGGTGGGGGGGTGGGGTGTGCTTACCTGTCCGGCGTCTTCCGCATTCTCCCTTCTGTCTCCCGACTCGGCGATCATGTGACCGCTGGGTGCCACCTGACCCCAGCGGTCACATGATCACCGAGCCGGGAGGCAGAGGGAGAATGTGAAAGACGCCGGACAGGTAAGCAGGCTCCTCCACAGTGCAGTGAATATCTGCACCCTCCTGAACTCAGGAGTTCAGGAGGGTGCAGGGAAATGTATTTTTTCTCAGCCATTCTCACCGTCTCCAATTTATTTGGAGCTGGGGAGAATGAATGAGAAAAAAATAATTGGATTGGAAAGGGTTAACAGTACAGAACTAGGCGTCCCGATATAGTTTAATTTTTAAGGCCAGAAGCTGAAAAAAAGTTGACTAATAAGTAGAAGGAATCATTTCTGTTAACAAAAATGCTTATAACACACACAGGTTGTCATCCTTCTTTATAATCCTCCCTGGAAATTATAGTCCATCAGGGCACTGTGTATATGTCCTAGTAGTATATGGACCCCAGTGCACTGATTATATGTAGAAAACTACAGTATAGTAGCAGTCTATATACTGTATAATCTACATGCAGATGTGGCCTTGCAGTACATAGTCTACAAAATCAGTACATCAGTCTCTATATACTATCGGCACTGATTCTATATACTATATGCTCACTATAAAATAGCAGAAGTCTATATATCCTATGTGCAGACAGCTGCCTTGTACTATTTAGTATATAGAATTGGTGCAGCAAGGTCTATATACTACCTTATTTCCCTGAAAATAGGACATACCCTGAAAATAGGATATATCATGATTTTCCAGAATTTTTGAGGATGCAAAATGATTTTTCAGGCTTTTTGAGGATGCTTGAAATATAAGCCCTACCCCAAAATAAAGCCCTGCTAACAGTTAATTTAAAAAATCAATTTAAATAGTGTCCAGGCAGCTATACATGTAAAAAAGTTAAACCTTTTTGAACAAAAATTAATATAAGACACTCTTATTTTCGAGGAAACACTGTAGCAGCATGGATGCTATATACTTAACATAACATAGCAGCATTCTGTATACAGAATATGCAGACTGCTGCCATAGTTGTGAGATATGTGATTTGGCACCATGGCTCTGTCAACATTGACACTTGTCATACATTTGGTTGGGCTTCTCGTGTTTTTGACAACTAATATAGTATTGCAGCTACCCTTGCTGTGAATCCCAGTGGAAGTCTGATGAATCCCAATTATAATCAATGGGATCAGTTTAGAAGTGTATTGGTCAGAGCAGTCATGGCTCCGGTAGCAGATAGGATATTGTCCATGAACATCATACACAGCATTTACAGTCTATACTGTCTGTATTATGGAACTAGCAGTCTATATTGTCCGATGTTGCATTAATATCACAATTATTTGAGAAAAGCAAGCAAATGCCAAACAAAAGTATGTAAGGAAATATTGATAGAAGTGACTAAGAAGCGGTCACTTGCAATAAAAATACATCCAAAATGGTGCTTATTCTATAATGACACCAGCTCATAGTTCAGCATTACCTTTGGTAAAAGCATCCTCTTTGTGGCTGTCAGAATATGTACAGTTTTGCGGTACAGGTCGTCCAGGAGAAAGACTAGCTCTGTCGGTCCCAGCTGCACCACTTCTGTAGCCTGCAGGACAAAAAATGAATGGTGGCAGTGCTTGCAGTACCACTTTGGCCATGTGACACACGTATGGACTCCATTGGATATTTTATCAATATCTTCACAAGATACAAAGTTCATACAGGTAATTCCTAAAGTGTGGTGAAACTATATAAGGGCCCGTTCGCATCACTTTTCGCCATCTGTCAAGTACGTGTGTCTTGTAGCGAAAAAAAAAAGTGTCAAAACGTTTTACTTGACATACCCCCTAGACTAGAACTGGTCAAACATAGTTTAAAAGTGCATATGTTTGATCTCCTTTACAGTGTATGCTCGATGCTTTACATCAGTCAATAGGATACGTAAAGCTCTACATTTCTATAAATTAACGCCTCATGTCCACGGGCGGGAGCCCACAGCGGAATCCGACCCTGCGTACCTGTCCATGTCGTCTTTTTTCTGTACTGCAGATGTGTGCGGACGTGCCGGCTGGCGCAGTAGTTTTTTTTTTAAACTCCTGCTTTCCCGCGGAATCTGTGGCCTGTCCGCAGTGTCAGGCGTCCGCACGGAATCCGAACTACAATGGAGCATGCTGCAATTTGTTTTCCGCATGTGGAATACAGAAAACAAATTTGCATGTGTACATTGAAGTGCAGACGCCCATGGTTCCCTATAGACAGCTTAAACTGTGGATCTTCCATGCGTATTCCGCAAATCATATCGGCCCGTGGACATTGAGCCGTAATGTAAACATTTTTATTCTTAAAATGCCCGCAAAATGCTTAACTATAAGACTTTTTATTTACAAGATTTTACTGTGAAAACATAAGTTATGTAAAAACTGACACAAATGTATGGAAACATGACTAAATGTTTAATATACACAACCCCCCCCCCCCCCCAAAAAAAAAAAAAACACAGGTATGCATTGTGCATGTTTGTATCCTTTCTAATTCATGGATATTTAATATGTACAATCAACATACATTAAAAATGTGGTGCGAACAGTCCTTAACCCTTTCCAATCCAATTTGTATCCTGGTTTTCCTAGGGGGCTTACTCTTTTTCTGCTGTTATACAACGGCGCTCTATGCTGGCTAAAGCCAGTACTGCATGAGGTGACACATTGGATAGGCTCCGACAGCAGAGAGGCTGGCAATATACAGTAAGAGAACCCTGATGGACGTCTTCCAACATCGGAGCTGTACAGCCTTAAATCATAATGTCTTCAGAGGTCAGACAGTGGATTGGAAAGGGTTAATTCCTAAAGTACAGTGGAAGTATTGCCACTCCGTGCAGTTTACCTTTGTACACATATCAGAATCCAGCAGGGAGCATTTGACGAGGCCGCTCTGGAGTACTGTAAACACATCGATATCTAGCTCCCTGAAGAACGGCCGGAAGCTGCTCAGGTTGATGGTGGGTCGACTGTTTTCATCCTTCTCCTGGAGAATGAATGGCAAGACTGAAGACACTGACATAATACAATGAGGCCAAGGAACGCAGCAAGTAACCCGACTACCTTCTCAGCCAGGCTCTTGTGCGTCTCTTGCGGCACCGAATCCAGCTGCTCCTGAATCTGCGAAGCTTCTGATGAGGAGTTCTTCCCATCTCCCAACGGACGCTTTTTTCCTTAAATTTTACAGATGCTACAATGAGTTGACGTAAGCCCCCGGCCACCTCACCCCCATGCCCTCCAGATCAGGTCATCTAAGGGCCTCTCGTACAACTGGTCATGAGCCAACTCTGAGTCAACAGGAACAGGAGTATAGGGATGATGCGAGTCTCGCTACCCTGTACAGGTAATACCTTTCTTTGCCTTCTTCGGAGCGGCGACTGCAGGTAATACAGAAGGTGATTTTCTCATCTGCTGGCCGTCAAAACTGGCGCACTGCGGGATATAACCAGGACAAGCTGAAAAGAAAGAAAAAGCAGCATGTATGAAGGCCTGAGTACACCAACCACATCCAAAAATCACTCAGTGACTCCCCACCCTTCAAACACCACCCATCCTGCCGCATAAACAGTAGCCAACCTGAAGACACATAGCAAACCAACCAGCTGCCATCAAAACAACGAACAACTCCAGTTTGTGCTTTACCCTGACCAGCCGATACCCTTAAATAGCAATGACATGGTCAAAAAATATGTTCACAGGGTGGAATCAGACGCAGAATTTTTTGCATGAATTCTGTCTCTAAAACAGCGGCTACGCTCCATGTTCCTGCTGTGGATTCACACAAGAATTTGGCCCCATCAAAGGGGCAAAATCTGTATGTGGAACTTCGAGCGCATTTTGGTGTAGATCCGCATGAAGTAGCATTAGTGACATTTCACCGCTTTACAGGCGGAGTCTGCCCAAAAGATTCAATGTCTGATTCCCACGTGTAAACATACCCTACAGAAGTAGTCTATTAAATAGCCTGCTAGCTGCAGCCTGTGAGAAACCCATCCTAGAGTGCAACTATGATAAGTTGAAGAGACCCGAGATGAAAGGCGATAGGGGGCAGAGCTGCAGGTGCAGCCCAATACCACACTGTTCACTCCTGTGACAGAAAGAGTGTTGTTAGGCTCTGCCCCCTCCTTATGCCGCCTGCAGACGGCCGGGTCGGATACGGCAGCACGAAACTCACCCGCTCCAGCAGCTCCGGCTCTTTCATGTGCCGGCTGCCACACAGAAATAGCGCATGCTGCGGTTTGTTTTCTGCGTGGGATTTCGCGCAGACAAACCGCGGCCGTCAGCATAGGATTGGTATTGTAATGCAATCCTATGCAGGCGTGTATGGGCGGAAATTCCCGCCGCAGAATTTCTGCCCATGTGCAGGCGGCCAAAGATCTCATCAACCCATCCTAGTTACACTGTAGAATGGGTTTCTCAGAGGCGGCAGCCAATTTGTTGATTTCCTAAACTACCCCTTTAAGTACACAGACAGTGGACATAAAAGTTAAGTCAAACTTGCTGCAGAGGCAAATATTCTGATTGGTTGGATTTTTAAGGCAGGCTTTGGTTGGACTCTGAAATGTAAAATGTCTATGGCTCGCTTCATCGAACACAAACTTTGCAACCTATCAAAAAAAGGGCACACACCAAATTATACAAAAATATATTCCAAACTGTACTAAAATATTTCAATAAAGTTTGCAATCTCTTTCGGTAAGTACCATTTTTTGATGGGTTATAACGCCTGTGCTCAACGTGCTTAGTTCAAATATCCCCCTGGTTGCAATCCAATTTGTTGGATTGTTTTAGTGGTGCCCATTACTCCTGCTATTCATGACTTGCTTCATGTGAGAGGATAGGCAGACAATACCGGGTAGACACTTCTCCAAGACTGACTGTAGCCATGTGATGTTCTGTAGATGTCTCAGAACTTTCCCCTTCAGGTCGGCATTTGGCTGCTTACAGAAAGCATTGACTACCTGCAGGGTACAGCTTAGTGTCAGTCAGGAGCCAACAATTAGAATGCATAATATCAAGGCTTCATCAGATTTACCTCTATGAACCAGTTAATAGCCAGAAAGAGAAGCAAGCAGAGGAACTCCTGTTCTTGTCTGGACAGAGACTCCACCTTGTCGACAACTTCCAAATCAGTCAGGTAGAGCGGGCAGCCTTTAAAAGGAACACAATACATGACAGGTCATAGCAGAATCCTCCTGTGAGCCAGAAGACAAGCCGAGTTCCCCAACCCACAGTGCTGTCAATCAATGCAGCCTGCGTACGTTGAACATATTCTTGCAGTAGTATTAAACAGACAATGAAATAATGTTCTACTTTCATTCCACATTACATTAAAAATGTAAAAAAGTGGAGCATCCGCCTGCAATAGCCAAGCATGATGTAGACTTAATGTGGCAATGTCTCAAGTACACTTTAATTTCTGGATTACCACACTCAGCTGAAGGCAGAGAAATAATACAGAACTTACCTAACAATGCATCAATTTCATCCAAGTTACCATCAAACTCATCCTCTATGCAGAGACGAAGCAATCGGAAAAATGGACACAAGCAAAGAGGAGAAACAGGGCTGCGGGGAGGAAGGTCACAGGGTAAATGTGGACAGTAGGAAGTCACAGGATACACAATAAGGGATGACAGAATGATGCTTGTGGTGTCAGCGAATGCCATATAACACAAGCTCTAGTACTGAAAAAAAAACGCCATACAACTAAAAACATGATGGTGGACCAGAATGTTAGAGGTCCCCCAATGTACTTTGTATAGATTTTGCATCACTCTTGGTTAGTGCTTCACTGATCGGGCATCTTCTAGTTTCTGTCTGCTACTTATTTCTGCCTCCAACATCGGGAAAGCTCCAAAAGAGAAGAGCAATGCTGGAAATCCATCCTCATCACAAAGAAGTACTTAAAGGGGTTGTCTCGCGAAATCAAGTGGGGTTATACACTTCTGTATGGCCATATTAATGCACTTTGTAATATACATCGTGCATTAAATATGAGCCATACAGAAGTTATTCACTTACCTGCTCCGTTGCTAGCGTCCTCGTCTCCATGGTTCCGTCTAAATTCGCTGGTGGCTTGCTTTTTTAGACGCGCTTGCGCAGTCCGCTCTTCTGCTCTGAGCACGAGCCGCTTCAGTGTGCTCGCCGCTACAGCTCTTCTGCGCATGCGCAGATGAGCTGTATCCTCACGGGAGCGCGCTGGAGCGGCCATTCTGCTACCATCCTCTCTTAGAGGAAGGTGCAGAGCCGCCCAGCTGCCCAGCAGAGCCGCCCAGCCGAGCCGCCCAGGTGATGGGTGACGGACTGACGGGGGTGACGCGTGACGGACTGCCGCTGTGGCCCCGGGGCCTAGCGCGGGGGAACCGGGGGCCTAGCGCGGGGGAACCGGGGGCCTAGAGCGGGGGAACCGGGGGCCTAGAGCGGGGGAACCGGGGGCCTAGAGCGGGGGAACCGGGGGCCTAGAGCGGGGGAGCCGGGGGCCTAGCGCGGGGGAGCCGGGGGCCTAGCGCCGGTTACCTGCTGCCTGGCGGTGGGTGACTGGTCGGCCGCGTTCAATCCCGGGGTCCGGTCGGCGGCTGCGGGGCGTCTGGTTGTCAGGGAGACACAGCTGGTAGCGTCTCGGGAGCGCGCACGTCGGGCTACAGCAAGCGACGGGAAAAGAGCCAGCGGCCATCTTGGGGAAACTTTTTATAAGTTGCTGAAACGCTGGAACTGTAAGTACAAACCAGCTAGAAAAGTCATTTACAGGGGGGCTTAGTAATGTATGCTTAATAAGGGGAACTGGGGAAAAAAAAATTTCACTGCTTCCTCGAGACAACCCCTTTAAGTTAAGTGATGAAAGGTCAGTGTATCTTCCCATACTAGGTATAGTTAATCCGTAGGTCAAGAGCGAGATACAATAACCATAAAGTACACAACAGGAACATAAAGCATCTGTCATACACGTGTAACTCACCGTCCTTCGTGGGTTGTCGAGGAAGAACCTTTATCAGCCAAAAGTGGGAGGAGGTTGATGGCAACACTTTGACTCTCATCATCCTCCAGGTTATAAATTGCTTTCACTGGAAACAGGTGGGTCCTACGAAGAAAACAGCACTGAAGGAGTACAGCACATGCAAAAGACTACTATGGGAAAATGAGAATTATAGCTGACACCAATATTCCCAACCAGGAGCCACAACGTCAGTATACTAGAGGCATCACTGTATTACTGAAACCAGGAGCCAAATATAGCCACAATGCCAGTATACCAGACAGATTACTGTATTACTAAAACCAGGAGCCAGATGTCACCACAACGTCAGTATACTAGAGGCATCACTGTATTACTGAAACCAGAAGCCAGATATCGCCACAACGTCAGTATACTAGAGGCATCACTGTATTACTGAAACCAGGAGCCAGATGTCACCACAACGCCAGTATACCAGAGGGATTACTGTATTACTAAAACCAGGAGCCTGATGTCGCCACAATGCCAGTGCACCATTGGCATCACTCTATTACTGAAACCAGGATCCAGATGTGGCCACAACGCCCGTGCACCACAGGCATCACTGTGTTACTGAAACCAGGAGCCAGATGTGGCTGCACCTCCAGAGCATCAGTGGCATCTCAGTAGCAACGAAATCTGGTGCCAACATTAAAACCATATGACTGGCAGCAGACACCAGACTGAGAACTAGTCACTGAAACAATCATATAATGGGCACTGGATGCCACTGGCAGCAAAGGAGTACTGGCTGCTACAACGGCACTGGCGACTTTCCACGTTCTAATTTCCCCTTTGGCTCATTTGCTTTATGAGCAGCTGGTTGTAAAGGGTCAATACAATTACTCATAGGCAAGGACTGTGGATTATAACATTAGGGCACCAGGTACCAATAGCAGGCAAAGTAATCATTCATCTTGGTGACTGATCACACAGGCCTTCTGTTTTGGTAAGGTTGGAACTACTTGATGAAAAAGTGCCTGCCTCAGTATGTTATGTATGTGCAATGGGAAGAGTAGTAAATGTAGGCAAGAACATGAGTGTAGCATATACACCCATCTGCTTTCTGGTCCAGGTCCACCACATAATCCTCCTGGAAGTCTTCCAGCACCGTCTTCCTCATATGTTCCTGCACAAAAGAAAAGGACAGTGATCAATTCACGGACATCAACTATGTCCCGAATCTCCAGAAGCATCAGAAGGGAAGGTGATAAACCATTTCCTTCATCACAGAAAAAGAGCTTTTATTGATCACACAATTTTAAAGTGATGAAGCAGATGGCAGGATGTGCAAGTATACCAGGTCACATGCCCTTCTGACTCTTGGCATTTCATTCCAGGCTCCATCACAGATCATCATGGGGTTCTGCGGGTCATTTTGATGGTAAGAATAGTACATTCTGCATTCCTATTCTCACTGTAAAAAACACCACTGCCACAGCAGACCATATTATAGTCAGTAGGGTCTGTCAGCATCCTTTTGGATCTGTCATAGTGTAATAGCTTCTGGTATAAAGCAAGCATCACAGTATCTCATTAGAATCAATGGATTGTGTCATGGCCGCTTGTCTCCCAGTTCTCTTTTTTAGTATCCTTTGCCTCTTTCCTTGGCGTCAGATGATTACTTAGCAGCTTCTTTTGGTTTCTGTCAACACTGAAATTTCAACACCAAAAAGAACAAGCCGTAAGGTTATGCAAATCGAGGAAGTAGAAGTTAAAAAACGCAAATTTTCAAGCACGTAGCTCCAATCTGTGGCATATGAGAGGGGATTCAATGGCATAAAAACAGATCGAAAGCAATTTTTTTTCAGCCACATGAGGGCGCCCACCCACTGGCGTTTGCGATTTTCGTGCGTGAAAAACGCAGCGTTTTCGGCGCGTTTTCCGCTGCGTTTTTCGCGGCATTTTCGCAGCTTTTTCCGTTAATTTACATGGACATTCATGGGTGCATTAAGAGAAAAATAAGGACACATATGCAACTGACAGTTCCTATGTTAAATATTGCAACGGACTGAAAAAAAAAAACGCCAGTGGACAGGAGTACATTCAAAACTAATTGCTCTTGAGAAAAACCGCAAAACGCAAAGGAAAAAAAAAAAAAAAAAATCGCCAGTGGGTGGGCGCCCTGAAACCACAAAAATCAGATAAAGCCTTGTGGTAGCATTGTGCGATTCCTCCCGTTTGTCGATGTGCCAGTTATCGCCACTTATTACAAACTGAAAAGGACAGAATCCTTGAAATGAGAGACCTTGGTTTATCACCCCTGAAGATCACTACATACATATGCCGAAATGTCAGCACAGTTGAACATTGTGTGTCCCAGTGTTTGGGAGAACAGCGACGAACTTGAATGGCAGCAAGAGGTAGACAGAGGTGGACCTGTGCATGGACGGATCATCAGATTAGAAGAATGGTGTGTAGTGATCCATTTCTCGCTCGTGTCATTGGGGTACACAGCAAAGACCGTGGGATATAGCTTCTGCCACTAGGAGGCGACACTAAGCACAAAAAGTTAGCCCCGCCCTCTGGCTATATCCCTCCTGCCGACAGCAGGCTAATCAGTTTTTAGCTTAGTGTCTCGTAGGAGGACGGTTGTGCCCGTTAGGGCTGCTTTAAGGGCCAGGGTTAGACGGAGAGGCAGGACGCTCCCCATCAAACCCGAACGGAGAGGAGGGCGAACAACCTCGGGTTTGTCCAGGTTGCTTCTTGCCCGGCCCGCCTCAGAAGGAAAGGTGGCACATCCGGGTCGTATATATCCGCATGTGGCCCGCCAGCGTGAGCCCCCCTATGTTTGGTGCAGAGGTCCGCATCCCCTTCCCACGGGCAGGCGATGTTACAGGGGTAGGCTGCTGGAACTGGGGAGCCGCCTTATCTTCCAGCAAGAACGCAGGAGGTAAGTATGTGCTGGCGACCCCCCTCCCCTCCCCTCTCCCTTCCCTGGCTCTCCCAGTATGTCGCTTTTGCATGCGTACCTTGTGGGCTGCAGCGAGGCGCAGGCATAGGCGCAGGCGGACAGGCTCCTTTTCGCGGGGGTTGTATCCGCTATGTATGGCTGCGGATATTCAGGGCACTGGTTTCAGGCACAAGCCGGCGGGGGGGCGTGGCCTCGTAGGCATGGCACCTCAGGCTGCGGCAGCAACAACTTCAGGATGCCCTGGTCTTCCGGCTCCCTGCATGGGCTCCCGGCAGGAGTTCCTGCGATGTAGGGGCTCAGTGGAGGGGCTGCAGTGCAGCCCCGGGCGAGGCAATGCCGGGAGCGGAGGGGGCGTGGCCACGCCGCGTGGCCACGCCCACATGACGCGTGGGGGCGTGGCTTCACGGTGATCCTCCCTGGGGGCGTGGCCACGCCCGTGTCACGCTGGGGGCGTGGCCTCGTGGCGTGGGTGCTGCAGAATGCTGCCTTCATTGACTCCATGTAGGGGGCGTGGCCTTATCGGCAATGCACGCCGCCCTGCCCCTCCCCCTTCCTCCCTTAGCACAGGTGAAGGGGGATGACATCAGAGAAGCAGCCTATTGGGGACAGCGCGCCAGGACTTAAAAACCTCCCTGCTGCTCCACTCCTTGCTGCCTTTTCTGCTCAGCTTATACGCTGCACAGCTCAAGCTTCAGGAAAAGAAAGCCCTTCAGCACCTGCAGTCTCCCAACCCAGCGGCTCCCCGGACCTCTTCGGACCTCGGCAAGGACCTGGGTAAGCTCTGCCTGGCGGCTAGCTCCCCTCTTTCGCTGTGTATCCCTCCTGCCGGCGGTTGGCATAGCAGAGGATAGCTCGCAGTTTTCTTTGCCTGGTGAAACCCCAGCACCATGTCTGACCCCAGAGCCCTGGAAGCTGGACCAGGGACAGCAAGAGTAACGCACTTTGCTTGCTCACGCTGTAACCTAAAGTTCGCATGCGGACAGGCTGAGCCCTTTTGTAGAGATTGTTCCCCTGCGAAACAGGCGGCTGGGCAGGGCATCCCCCCCGCAGTTCAGCCCCCAGCTGTGGCCGAGCCGGAATGGGCCCGCTCCTTGTCAATGGCGGTGTCTGACCTCACTCGGGCATCTGGCGCAATTTTGGAAAGGTTAGCGCAGGACGCCACGGGTTCACATGAGGAGGGTGGCCGTAGACGTAAACGGGTCAGGCCTTCGGACTCACGGCGGCCCTCCCGATCACCATCCTCCTCGTCGCTTTTGCGCTCTTCTGGCACTAGGTCACGGCGCTCGTCGGCAGAAGAGGATGTTTCGGACGAGGAATGGTCTGAATCTTCCTCAGACTCTGTTGTGGAGGAGGATCAGGTCCCAAAATTTTCTGCGATGGTGGAGAGCTTAGTGGTTGCGGTGCGTGACACTTTTCAGCTCACTGAACAGGAACCACAGGCATCTGGAATATCGTTTTCTTTCAGGCAGCCTAGACGCTCTCCAAAAACCTTTCCTCCTCATGAGGACTTTGACAAGGTCCTATCTAAGGAGTGGAAGGCACCGAATAAGCGTTTTTCCAAGATAGGTTACTTGGACGGGAAATACCCCTTCCCGCAGGATTTAGTGGAGAAGTGGTCGGTCCCACCACTAGTGGATCCACCCATTTCGCGCCTGGCTAAGCACACGGTGCTACCCACGGCACAGTCCTCCTCCCTCAGGGATCCCAAGGATCGAGGAGTCGAGGCCTTAGCAAAGACCGTTTTTGAGGCGGCAGGGTCGGCTCTTAGGCCTGTGTTTGCCTCGTCCTGGGTCAGTAAGGCTGTTACTGACTGGGCAAAGCGGTTACGAGAAGGAATCCTCGAAGGGGCAGCGTCCGAGGATCTGGTGGGCATTACACACCAGATTGAACAAGCGGGCATGTTTCTCTGTGAGGCCTCTATGGATACAGCCAGGCTGGCGGCCCGAGCCTCCGCGGCATCGGTGGCTACTCGCCGGACCCTATGGTTAAAATCGTGGGATGCGGACGCTTCCTCCAAGGGGTCGTTGATCAGTATGCCCTTTGTAGGATCTCGTCTGTTCGGCGCCAAGCTAGACGAGCTAATCTCAGAGGCTACGGGGGGAAAGAGCTCGCTTTTGCCGCAGAACCGTCCAAAGCGGTCATCTCCACAGCACAGACGTTTTCGTTCCTATCGCCGGACGAGTCCTCGTAGGGTGGAGAGGAAGGGTCCACAGGAGCGGGAACAAAGGAAGGTTCCTTCCTTTAAACCAAAGTCCTCTTGGCGGGGGCCCCAGCCCGCAAAGGGTACCAAAAGCAAGCCCTCCGCATGAGGGACTGCCCCCACCTGTTTCGGACAAGGTGGGGGGACGGCTTCTCCAATTCAGCCAGGTCTGGTCATCTCAGATCTCAGACACTTGGGTACAGGAGGTCGTGTCCAAGGGCTATGCGATAGAGTTCCTTTCACAACCGCACGATCGCTTCTTTCGGTCCAGAACCCCGGGGGACCCAGGGAAGGCAGCAGCTTTTCTCGGAGCGGTCCGCTCTCTTTATTTACAGGGGGTGGTGGTGCGAGTGCCCCCCGAACAATACTTCACGGGGTTCTACTCAAATCTTTTTGTGGTCCCCAAAAAGGACGGCTCCGTCCGTCCGGTTCTGGACCTAAAGAAGCTGAACAGGTTCGTAGCGGTCCGTCATTTCCGCATGGAGTCGGTACGAGCGGTCATCGCATCCTTGGAGGCAGGGGAATTCCTGTCTTCGATAGACATCCAGGATGCATATTTACATATCCCCATTTGTCAGGCGCACCAGCGCTTCCTCCGCTTCGCAGTACAGGAAGAGCACTTCCAATTTGCGGCATTGCCATTCGGGCTGGCGACAGCTCCCAGGGTGTTTACAAGAGTCTTAGCGGCAGTGATGGCAATCTTGCATTCCAGGGGGGTTGTTGCCATGCCGTATCTAGACGACATTCTGGTGAAAGCCCCGACCCAGCGGGACAACCTGGAGAGCCTGCAGATTGCCCTGGACACGCTTACCAGGTTCGGTTGGCTGATCAATTTCAAGAAATCGTCTCTTGTGCCAGCTCAACGCATGCAGTACCTGGGGATGTGCTTCGACACGGCACGAGGTCGAGTGATTCTCCCAGAAGCAAAATGTCAGCTGCTTCAGAGGCAGGTGCGGTCCCTTCTATCGCAGCGACCGGTGGCGATCCGCCATGCGATGAGGGTTTTGGGACTGATGGTATCGTCTTTCGAGGCGATTCCATTTTCCCAGTTCCACTCCCGCCCCCTGCAGTGGGCGATACTGTCAAGGTGGGACAGGTTAGCACGATCCCTCGAGCGGAAGATAAGGATTCCGCCAGGTGTTCAGCAGTCGCTCCAGTGGTGGTTGGACTCGCCACGTATCCAGCAGGGCAGGTCGTTCCTGCCCCTGCAGTGGCAGGTGCTGGCTACAGATGCCAGCATGACAGGCTGGGGGTGCACGCTGGGGGATCTGGTAGCACAGGGAACCTGGTCCACGCAGGAGTCCTGTCTCCAGATAAACGTCCTGGAGCTGCGAGCAATACTCCGGGCCTTGCAGCATTTCGTGCACCGGCTGGAGGGAACTCCAGTGCGAATCCAGTCAGACAATGCGACCGCGGTGGCTTACATAAACCATCAAGGCGGGACCCGCAGCAGGGGAGCCATGAAGGAAGTAGAGGGAATTCTGTCATGGGCCGAGAAACATCTTCCAGCGATATCGGCAGTCTTCATTCCCGGGGTCGAAAATTGGGCGGCCGACTTCCTCAGCAGGAAGGAGGTCGACCCAGGAGAATGGGGGCTACATCCCGAGGTATTTCAGGAAGTATGCCTAAGATGGGGTCAGCCAGACGTGGACCTGATGGCGTCTCGCTTCAATCAGAAGCTTCCAGCCTATCTGGCCAGGTCAAGGGACCCCAGAGCTCTAGCAGCAGATGCGCTAACGGCTCCATGGACGGGGTTTCATTACCCCTATGTCTTCCCACCAATTCCTCTCATTCCACGGTTGCTCAGGAGAATCAGGAAGGAAGGGCTACCTGTGATTCTCATAGCCCCAGATTGGCCGCGAAGAACGTGGTACGCGGAGCTCATGGACATGGTAGCAGACGCGCCCTGGCGATTACCCCTGCGAAAGGATCTTCTCTCTCAGGGTCCCCTCTACCACCAGAATTTAGCTACACTGCGTTTGACGGCGTGGCAGTTGAGACCGCGGTACTGAGAGCAAGGGGCTTCTCAGACCCAGTTATCCAGACTATGATTAGGGCTAGGAAGCCGTCGTCATTGAAGGTATATCACCGGGTGTGGAGAACATTCTTTCGCTGGTGCGAGCAGAAAGGGGCGCACCCGATGCATTTTTCGTTGGCCCGTCTCCTGTCGTTTCTCCAAGACGGGTTGGGCTTAGGCCTGAGCCTCAGCTCCCTTAAGGGACAGGTTTCGGCTTTGTCAGTTTTGTTTCAGCGACCTTTGGCTTCAAGGTCG
This sequence comes from Eleutherodactylus coqui, assembly GCF_035609145.1. NCBI lineage: Eukaryota > Metazoa > Chordata > Amphibia > Anura > Eleutherodactylidae > Eleutherodactylus > Eleutherodactylus coqui. The sequence continues at coordinate 62,302,697 of NC_089847.1, read as the reverse complement.
GCGGTGCGCACCTTTTTTCAGGGAGTTGCTCATACAGCACCCCCTTTCCGGTCTCCGGTGCCACCTTGGGACCTTAACCTGGTTCTGGATGCCTTGCAGGCCCATCCGTTTGAACCATTAGCGGAGGTACCGTGGCGCTTGCTATCTTGGAAGGTCGCTTTCCTTGTGGCAGTTACCTCCCTTCGTAGGGTTTCGGAGATTGCGGCACTATCGGCAAAACCACCCTTTACGGTTTTTCACCAGGATAAGGTGGTGTTGCGACCGGTGCAATCTTTTCTCCCAAAGGTGGTGTCTACCTTTCACATTAATGAGGACATTGTACTGCCATCATTTTGTCCAAAGGCGGTTCACCCTAGGGAACGGGCTCTGCACACCTTAGACCTAGTCCGCGCTCTAAGGACATATTTGGACCAGACAGCGTCCTTCCGGCGCTCGGATTCCCTGTTCGTGATACCGGATGGTCCGAGACGGGGCCTCGCGGCATCAAAGGTGACTATTGCTCGCTGGATCCGTTCAGCAGTGGTGGAAGCCTACCGGGCCAAGGGTGAGGCACCGCCATTCCAGGTGACGGCACATTCCGCCAGAGCAGTGGGGGCGTCATGGGCGGTAAGTCACGGTGCCTCAGTATCACAGGTGTGTAAGGCAGCTACCTGGGCATCCCTGCACACCTTTTCTAAGTTTTATCAGTTACATACGTTTGCGTCAGCCGACGCTTCGCTGGGTCGAAAGGTTTTACAGACGGCTGTAAACTGACCGCATGCGCTTATGATTTATTTGTACCCACCCTTGGGGACGGCTGTGGGACGTCCCACGGTCTTTGCTGTGTACCCCAATGACACGAGCGAGAAAAGAGGATTTTTTACTCACCGTAAAATCTCTTTCTCGTCTCGTCATTGGGGGACACAGCACCCACCCCTCTTTCTTTATATGACACAGTGGTGGTCCTGGTCGGACTCCGGATTCTGTAAGTCGCACATGGTGCTGCGTGTTTTTCATTACAGTTACATTTTTTGTTGATGTGTCATATGACTAACTATTGTTGTCTCTCTGTTCCTGCATGGCTATTCCAACTGCTGGCATGACAAACTGATTAGCCTGCTGTCGGCAGGAGGGATATAGCCAGAGGGCGGGGCTAACTTTTTGTGCTTAGTGTCGCCTCCTAGTGGCAGAAGCTATATCCCACGGTCTTTGCTGTGTCCCCCAATGACGAGACGAGAAAGAGATTTTACGGTGAGTAAAAAATCCTCTTTTTGTACTGCACTGAAATTGGAGGTCACATCCCAAGCCTGGGGTCTACACAAAGAATAAGAAGGCTCTTGCACAACTTTGGTCTATGAGCCAGACATCCAGCGACAGGTGTTCCCATTGACCTCATGCCACTACTTTCAAAGGTGAGCATGGTGCATAGCAAGACAGCAATGGAGGCCTATCCTCTTGAGCAACATCATGAGGATCACGAGCGATTGTCACGCCAGTTCTACTCCCAGAATTATAGTGTGGGGTGAGATAATGTACAGCAGTCAGAGCCCTCACCTACATTCCAGGTACACTAACAGCTCAGCGTTAAGTTAATTTGGTCGTGAAACCAGTGGTACAGACATATCTCTGACGTATCCTAGGAGCCATTTTTAAACACAACGACAGGCCGCATATTGTTTGAGCAACTGTGAGCAGTGACTGCGTAGCCTAAAACGTGCTACCATGGCCTGCAGCGTCTCCAAACTACTCTCCCATCGAGCGTCATTGGTCGGCAATTATAAATGGAGCTGCCAGCAGCGCATAATGAGGATTTGTTCAACAACAACCTCACTGATGGCATGCCAAGACATGTAAGTGCGTGAATTTCTGTGCGTGGCACTCAATAATAAGAGAAAAGTTTTTAAAACTTCATCTCCTTTTTTATCACTTGCATATCATTAAATATGTCTATTTATACAGTGATTTCAGGAGAGATTTCCTGCGAAATTACAAGACTTTTCTTTCTTGGTGTTGCAATTTCAATGTTGAGGAGTGGATAAATTGAATATTTTGGGGATTTCAGCCTCTTTAGCAGTCTGTCGGCTGCAGTTATAAGTGAATGCGGCTGTGGGGCTTTGCTTTACATGAAGGCACTTTTCAGAAAGCATCGGGGAAGTGCATAATATCATTATAGGGATCAGCCACAGATGGTATAACCTCAGGCTGACCTGTTACAGTGCTTTCATACACAACAGAAGCAATGACATCAAGATATTATACTGACCATTCCCTAATATTTTCTGAAACGCGGCTGCATCATATCGATAAGGCAGAAGACTGAAGCTAAATCTTACCATGACCTTAGCGTCCAAACTTTTCATCTGCACCAGATCAGCTAGCTCATCAAAGTAGAAAGCAGTAGCCACGGGCGAGTGTTCACAGCATGTACGAGCCAGCTCCAGAAGAGACGTGACCTATATGCATCCACACAGAAAGACATACAAGACATCTGAAGAAGGACAGCCTTGATAATGCTTTATAAGAAAGCCCCCCGTTATCAGTGGGGTACCACAAGGATCCGTACTGGGCCCTATTCTTTATTATTATAAACATTTATCAACAACCTCATAGAGGGATTTTACAGTAAGATATCAATATATGCAAACGATACAAGACTACGTACAGGAACACAGGAGAGTTTATAGTATACAATTGTAAATGGATCTGGATAAGCTAGAGGCTTGGGCAGAAAAGCAGCAATACGGAGGGTCCTTTTTAAACGAGCCAATTCTCGTTTGAACGAGCGATTGATGTCAGCGCTAATTCGTTTGGACAGGCAGAAATATCTTTATCACTGTGAAAGACTGATCCAGTGCAGTTTAAACGATAAGTGAACGATGATTTTATGCCTGTATTAAATGAACAATTATCGTTCACTTTCGCTCATTTGAATTATTTTTTTAAACGATAATCGTTCCGTTTAGAAGCGCTTTGTGTAAATACAACCAACCTATAGTATTCCATGCACTGAGCAGCACCACATGGTACACATGGGGTTAACATCATGGAGATTACACATTAGGATTCTTTCCCCTACAGTGCGGTCACGCTTTCCATTCCAGGTGCATGTGAGTGCGATGCAAGGTTTCCCACTGAAAACATTCCAATGACGGTTGTGGATCCCTACTTACTTGAAGTAATGCGAGCCATTTTTGACACCGTAACGCCTTGCATCCATGGGTAAATCGCACATTCCTGAGCTCGATATCGGGCCGAGTTTCACAGCTCGATATCACACTCACCAGTGTGAAATTAGCCTAACAACTAAGGATATACATAAACATCCTTGGTCACTGTGGAGAGTATGGAGTGGGCTTGGAAGCTGAACCTACTCCATAACCTGTGGGTGCTGGCTGCTTGACACAACTGATTTCCACCCACAACAGTAGCAAATGGGAGCACGCTTTGGCTGCAGACTTTTAAACCCCTTAGGTGCTGTGGTCAATGCTGACTGCACCATGCAAGACCTAAGCCATGGCATACTGGGACCGTAGTGAAGATTCCAAGGCCTGCGAAAAAATGGATTTTTGGCAAAACCTACCGTAAAATTACTTTCTCGTCACATTCATTGAGGTACACAGCAAGACATTAGGACAGGGGTACAGAAAGAGGCCTAGTAGCCCCAAAAAGCCAGGGCCTAAATTACTGAAGATGGATGGCCGCGGAGGTTCTTGTTTTTTAAAAGTAGTAAATCAAAACAATAAAATAATTTTGGTCGTGCCAAAGCCGCACTGACCCGTAGAATAAATAGTGCTTCCATCACAATATGTTTGCTGTGCTTGAAAAAAGCTATGCTCAGTCGAAACCTCACACCTGCTTTTATGGAATAAAAAGATCCTTTTTTGATACCACACTTTGGAAGCGGACGTCCACTTTTTCCAATGATCCATTACAAAATGCAACTAGACCTATAAAAATTAAGCCCTCACATGGATAAGTCAACAGTAAAATAAGCCAAGGCTGTGTTCACAAGTTTAGGTATATTAAAAAAAAAACAAAAACAAAAAAAAAAAAACACATGCGATTTTCACAAGCCGTAAGCAGTTTTGTTCTAAAGCTCTTGCGATTTTTTTTAAAAACAGCGCACAGTTTCTGAAAACCTTATGCGTTTTTATTTTTTTTTCTATGCATGGTTTTTCCTTGTGTTTTAATAGTACTTCAAAAATGCATTAAAAAAACGTCGATTGAATGCGGAAATATAAATAACAAAAAAAACTGGTGTAGAGGGGATAAAAGTTCACTAAAGAATATTCTAAGGATGTGCCATCAATGTCTGACTGGTGGGGGTCTGACCGATGAGACTTCTTCAACTCACCAGCTTAAGTAGGAACTCTGCTAATCCAACTCCTCTTCAAGTAAATGGCAAACCGTGTGAGTCGCGAAAAAAGCAGTGCTGACATAAGCGGCCAAAGAATTACTAGTGAATAAAACATCTGCTGGTACCTCGATGTGGGCACCTTCAGGGCTGACGCCAAGAGCACACAGGATCTGGAAGAGCTTGCGGATCTGTTGACAGTTCAGATTATCCAGGTGATCCAATATACCCTGTAAAAAACATAACTATCTTACTGCTGACAGAGGTAGCCTATTGCAGTGCTCCCCAACCTTTTTGGCACCAGGGACCGGCTTCAAGCAAGAACATTTTTACAAGGTCCGGCAGGGTTGGGCGGGACTTTGGTTATATGGGGCGGGGTTACGAAGGGGGTTGGAGTTTAGTGCATACTTATTCAATTATGACATTTAGAATGTCCTGGCAGTACACACATAGGGCAGTATAATATACCCCCCCCCCCCACTGGCAGCACACACATAGGGCAGTATATAATCTATTCCCTCCCCCCCCAGCACACACATTTGGCAGCATATAATTTATCTCCCCCCCCAGTAATAGACAGCCCTCCCCAGTAATAAGCAGCCCCCCCAGTAATTAGCAGCCCCTCCCCCTGTAATAAGTAGCCCCCACCCCCAGTAATAGGCAGCCCCCCCCCCAGTAATAACCAGCCCCCCCAGTAGTAAGTAGACCCCCCCCATTTGTAAGCAGACCCCCCCAGTAACAGGCAGCCCCCCAATTGTAAGCATGAGCCCCAGTAACAGGCAGCCCCCCCAGTAATAAGCAGGCCCCACCCAGTAATAGGCATCCCCCCCCAGTAGTAAGCAGCCCTCCCAGTTGTAAGCAACCCCCCCCAGTAATAAGCAGCCCCCCCCAGTAGTAAGCAGCCCCCCCCCAGTAACAGGCAGCCCCCCCAGTAATAAGCTGCCCCCGCCAGTAGTAAGCAGCCCCCCCCAGTAGTAGGCAGCTCCCCCCCAGTAACAGGCAGCCCCCCCAGTAATAAGCAGCCCCCCCCCCCAGTAATAAGCAGCCCCCCCCCAGTAACAGGCAGCCCCCCCAGTAGTAAGCAGCCCTCCCCAGTTGTAAGCAGCCCCCCCCCCAGTAACAGGCAGCCCCCCCCAGTAGTAAGCAGCCCCCCCAGTTGTAAGCAGCCCTCCCCAGTTGTAAGCAGCCCCCCCCCCAGTTGTAAGCAGCCCTCCCCCCAGTTGTAAGCAGCCCTCCCCCCAGTTGTAAGCAGCCCTCCCCAGTAACAGGCAGCCCCCACCCCTCAGTAATAGGCAGTCCCCCCCAGTAATAACCAGCCCCCCCCAGTAATAAGCAGCCCCCCAACCCATATACTTACCTTATCCCTGCTGTCAGCGTCGCTCTTTCTCCGCTTGCCCTGACGTCAGTGTGCAGCCCGACACACTTCCTCCCTGAATCCTCTCCTGCGGAACTAATGAGCAGGGGACTTGGGGAGGAGGATCCTGGCTGCACACTGACCTCAGTGTACGCCGGGATCGGCGCGATTACCAGCGGGGAGCTGCGGCGCTCCCGCTGGTAATCGCTGCAGTGGTGAGCGGTGTTGGCCCGCGGGCCTTGTGTTTAGAAGAAAAGTTCCGGCGGTGCTGCGGACCGGCGCTAACCACCTAATGGCCGGCCCCGGTCCGCGGACCGGTGGTTGGGGACCCCTGGCATATTGGTGTTAACAAGTAGATTATAGCCTGCAGCACAGGCTATAACAAAATCAGCAAGATTGTAAATGAGCAGAAAAAAAACATTTCCTATTTATGATATGTATTTTCTTCTAAGGAAGCTCCCTCCTTGGCCGGATCTCCTCCACCATTGTAAAGGAGTCAAGACCAGATGAGTCACCCCCCCCCCCCACTCCCCAACAGAGATGGATGTACCCACCTTTATGAAGACTACATGCAGAGCAACAGCGGCCGTGTGACTGGATACCAGGTCGCCCATGACATCCAGCGCAGTGTCCACCTCATCAGCATGGCCGCTGCATACATGAGTCACCAGTGCCACAATCGCCTCCTGCAAAACAGCAACCAGATCTCCACTATAGCAGTCGCATGTGACTCTCACCATGCATCCAGCAGGGCTGCAGGCTACAAAAATTACCTAGAAATTAGTTAACATGTAGGAGCCAAATAGAATTTTTAGTGTCCATATTTAAATACATGTAAAATTAACATTACAATAAATAGGATGTAACTTTCTGCAATGCCTACATCCCACTCCTCCATCTGATTTCTCCTTTACGGTTTCTCACAGTCAATATTAGTTATACTGTGCTTCCCTGAATATAAGACACTGTCATATTAATTTTTGCCCCAAAAGAGGCCCAGTGTCTTATTTTCAGGGAATGTCTTATACTCACCTAGCCGCTGGCGTCTTGCACTGGTCCCCTTGGTGCTGCGGCAGGCTGCAGTGTCCTCCGCACTGACAGAGGATTCTTTTCTTGGTGAGGGGGCTTTGAATACCACGCCTCTGTCAAGTGAGCACTATGATTGGATCGAGCGCCAGCCAATCAGAGCCAGTGCTCGTTAAACCAATCACAGCCATTCAGTGATGTCATTCACTGAATAGCTGTGAATGATCGAGCGCCGTATTGCTGTTTTTTTCTTTAACTTAGTGTAGCTAGCTTACTTTTTGGGGAGGGCTTATATTTCAAACCCCCACTGAAAATCTGGTTAGGGCTTATTTTTTGGGAAACACCGTAATAGATAGGCTAGACTATAATATCACCACCTATGTGCAAAAATATAACTACTATAATACTGCAACCCTGCTACCTACAAGAATTTTCATAGCTAAAGGCTCCCCTTCCCTTCGCCCAGTTACAGGCAATCAGTAGCAGAGGCTCCCCCTCTCCGGTGCATGCAATCTATAGCAGAGACTCCTCCTCCCCGAAACATGCAATCAGTAGCAGAGGTTACCCTTCCCCTCAGTATAGGAGGCCAACAGGAACAAATAGGCAGGAGTTTCACAGCCCTGAGTCTCCAGAGGCAGAATGTGAGTCGGGGAGTGATGATGCTGTGCCAATCCTACATGTACATCCTACGCATCAGCAGCGCTGGTCGCAGATGGCTACAAGATTGAAAATTCTTGTTATTATCTACAAATTCTTGGTTGCATTGGCGACCATTTTAGTCACCATGTGGAGCCCGGACCAGGCACTCCTACCTGTCTAGAACAAACCTGCAGCTGACATATGTAACACTCCCCCCCTCCCACCATGCACTCAACCGCACTTCCCACATGTACACCCCCGCCACCGTACACTCACCTGTTGGCAGTAACGATCGAACATCCTGAAGGCATGCTTAAACAGGTGGCTACCAAACAAGAATACAACAGGCTTCACAGATCTCAGAAGAGTCTGCGCCAAACTGAGTATGGATGTAAAGTAAAACATCAGAACCTGCAAAGGAAAGAGACAACTGAAAAAGTTGCAACAAGTAAAGACATGGGCCGAGTCTACTGATGCTCTATACAGGCCGTCTTTCCTGCAGTATCTCATGCACTTATAAATTAAGATCTCTCCTCTTCGTAACTTCCCGGCACAACAGGATTTCTTGAATCCCCCCTTCTCCATGTAGGCACAATGCTCTAATGTACATTAATGAAAAGGAGACCGATAACACAAATGGGGGCACCAGCATCCAGCCCCATTATTGATAGCGTACTGTCACCTTCTACCTAATGATATACTAGGATTGTGTCACCAGTAGAGATGAGCGAGCGTACTCGGATAAGCACTACTCGCTCGAGTAATTGGCTTTATCCGAGTATCGCTGTGCTTGGGGCTAAAGATTCGGGTGCCGCTGCGGCTGACAGGTGAGTCGCAGCGGGGAGCAGGGGATAGTGGGCGGGAGAGAGGGAGAGAAAGATCTTACCTCCGTTCCTCCCCGCTCTCCCCTGCAGCTCCCCGCTCCGTGCCGGCACCCGAATCTTTAGCCCCGAGCACAGCGATACTCGGATAAAGCCAATTACTCGAGCGAGTAGTGCTTATCCGAGTACGCTGGCTCATCTCTAGTCACCAGCAATACTAAAGAAGCACTGTGTTGCTTCGAAACGCGTTTTGTTCTTTTTTAGCTGGCATTCCAATTAAAACTCTAATGATAACACTTGTGTATGTGCATGTCTATTAAAAGGGTCGCGCCTTACTCCCAACCTTTTGGTCTAGACCATTTCGCAGATAACGCAAATGTGGGCTGAGATGTTTAGCAATATTAATGCTGACCTAGTGTACACCGACAGTCTCATGGTTTTGGTAGTGCACAGCCTCTTGCATGCAGACTGCATATTACCTGTGTATGACTCCTGAAGATGTTCTGCAGCAGCTGATTGGTGATGCAACCGGAGCGCACCTTGTTCTTCAGTACACACTCCACTTGTTTCTTGCAGTTAGAATTTGTTGCATAAGGGATCAAAAGAACTAAGAAGTCAGTAACCTGGTGAGAGAAGAACGGTGAGGAGAGGATTACATCTCCAACACCCTCATACTGCATATCCCTTGTATACAAGACGTACACATCCAGATTACTGTATTGGGGGAGTCAAAACATCATATATTTGGCCTAACTCTACAGAACTTACCTTGTGCTCCTCAAAAGTCTCAACGCTTTCAATAGCCTAGAAGAGAAATACACATTATTCTCCTGGTGATATTTGCTGCCCACGTCGGGCCAGCTCATCCTGATGCCACCATGACCAGTCACACATATGAACGCTCAAGCTCCAGAATAACAGAAGGCACTTACTTTAATCCAAGCTTCACATGTGTGTTTCTGAAACCAGACAGCCGATTTAATGACTTCCATTAGGAGGGTAACGCAGTTCTGACTGCTCTTGTCTTGGGTCCCTGTAATACTGAAGAATGAGAGTACTTAGTGAACTACAACACCCATCATCTGTTCCAAGGTGCAGCTGTAGTATTTACCCAGTCTTGGATGTGGCAACTTGAACCTGTGACAGTGAAACACATAACTGCACATCCAGATTTTTGCGGAGTTCAGAGATCACCTGGGGGAAAAGGGAGAAGGCAGATGATCAGGGCCGCCCTCCTGAGTGAATCATCCTCTGGGATGACAGATTCAATATTCCCGCTTGGTTATGAACATTTTTGGTCAGTGGTTTGCTGCAGCTGGGGAAACGACTAGGGATTACACATCAGCCCAATGCTCAAAGCTGTCAGAGCAGGCATGCTGCCCTTGTAGCTGGCAGATCAGTTCTAAGGTAGTCTTTGTACACTCTGTCAGAAAATAAAATCAAGCATCTAGAAGGAGTTGACATTTTGCTTCAAAACTCGGCATGCAGTTACATCTCAGACAGATCTGCAAAGGATTGGAGTTGTGGAGGGATTAGATGTACGGTTTTGCCACCTGAGGCCCTAAACAGGTTTTTTGAAGCTACTTGTGTGTAGTGGACTTCTTTTTCTGCTTGTGTGGAGCTTGTTGACCACTAGATGCCTCTACAATGTGTACTGCCCTTGACACCCACCCACTGTAGTCTCCTTTTGCAGTGGTGACGTGAATGATAAAACTGGACTGCTACAGCAGAACTACGCAGAATCCAGGTTTAGTTTAGGTACTGACGACGGCTGTGTTCGAGTTTGGCGACCTAGGGGTGAGCGACTCAATCCAGCCTTTGCTGTAGAACAGCAAGCTGCCCGCACTGCGGGTGTGATGGTTCGTCACCCCTAGTAGTGGTACGAGGCACAATGACAGCCCAGCGATATGTTCAGGACATCCGGCAGCCACATGTGTTCCTCTCATGGTGGCTTCCAAGAGGCAGCAGGATAATGCTCAGCCGCACACACAAGCGGGTGTCACAGGAATGTCTCCACAACATTGTCACACTTCCGTGGCCTACCCGGTCGCAAGATTTATCACCAATAGAACATGTATGGGACATCTGGAACTCCAATTTCCATAGCCTACGAGTTTGCACAATCTAAAGGCTCAATTACAGCAAATTGGGACCAATATGCCATAGGATACCATACAAAACCTATATGCCTCCATGCCCGCCCGTATCAGATCTTGTATCCAAGCTAGAGGCAGTACAACAGGGTACTAGAGCCTCCATGCCACCCGTATCACATGTTGTATCCAAGCTAGAGGCGGTACAACAGGGTACTAGAGCCTCCATGCCTGCCTATATCACATCTTGTATCCAAGCTAGAGGCTATACAACAGGGTACTAGAGACTCCCTTCAAGTGTTCAGTTTTCCACAATAAATTATCCTTTGGCTTTTGACATACTAATCCCTTACTTACCCCACACATATGACATTTCATTCAATTCCAACAACTTCTTCTAGATGCTTGATTTTTTTTTTTTGACAAGGAGTGTAGTTCCCTATTCCCTATTTTTTTTTTCCTTTCTTGGGCTACCAAAATTATTTTTGCTTCTTTTTTTATGACATATAGGATTGTTTTTAATACCTTTTTTCAGATGTATAAAAGGTTAAAATAAAGTCTAAAAATGGGTTTCCCATCTTCTTTCGAACATTTTGATATATAGAACTTGCATAGTCTCAGATTCTTGGACGGTTTAGATTGGTGTGGGTGTTTTTTAAGTATTTTTATTGCATTATTTTCCTTCTTTTTGTAGCCATTCTTTATCCTATATGTCCCATAAGACCTTTTGGTGGACATTCACAAAGTCACTTTTCTTATCTTATTTCACAGTTTTCCGGGAAAACATGCCCCTGTAGTGACAATAGTCACTGTCAGAGCTGGGCTGGTGTTTGTTAAGATCCAACAGCCAAGCCATGCCGGGGGTCTATGGTGATTATTGAGCATTATGTAGGCAGGAAGGAAAAAAAACTACAACAGAATTAATTCATATATATTAGTCTGTCGGTGGATTTCAACCATTAATGAATTAGTGCGTTATTATAAATACTACTTTAAAGGGCTTTTCCCACTACAAATGTTTTTGTTTTTTTAAACAACTGGCCATGTCAAAAAATAATAAAATAAACCGTTCTCACTCCTCTACTCCCCCAGGAAACGCTGAAAAAGGTCCCTGTACTTTGCTGGTCTCTGATAGTGAAAATTACGTAAGTGCTGCAGCCAATCAGAAGCTTCGGCATCACTGCCGGTTTTTCTGACAGCAGTGGTCACATCCTGGGCAGCATGATGCCAGGAGTTTCGAATGGTGATCTGTGGTCTCCGTTTGGCTGCAGCAGTCACAGAGACCGGCATGATCACAGGACCTGTTGCAACGTTTCCCAGTGAGAGAAGAGAAGCGAAAATAGTTTTTCTATAGCATGGCCCCTTTTTTTTTGCTTTTTTTTTTTTGTTGTTGTTTTAAATCTTTTTAGTTGAGACAACCCCTTTAAGGGTGCGTTCACGCTTACGTCCGTGTGTTCATGCTTTAATCCCATTCCCTTTATTAGTAGTTTCCGCTGCAGTTTGTCCGCAGCGTTTCCACACTATGTGAACACATCTTGAAGGGGTTTTCCAGGATACAAAATTAATAAAAATTAAATTCTCACCTATCCCAGCTGCTCCTTGACCAACACTGCAGCCCCATTGCCCGCCACACAGGACCCAGAAGAAGCAACGGGCAGTCACATGCTGCTCATTGTGAATGGGCCCACTGAGTCACTCGAAGGCTGCAGCGTTGATTCTTCCATGGCTGCTGAAGCCTACGAGTGGCTTCTTCCGAGTCCCGAGCAGCGGGTACTGGGGCTGCAGTGCTGGATGGGAATTAGCTGGTATAGGGGAGTAATCACTTTTCAATAATTTTAAGCCATTTTAACTTTTTTTTGATCTCCTGGAAAACCCCTTTAACAAGGTTTTCCCCTAGAGAGGATAAGTCACAATATGCAATCCTACAGCCAGCACATCACGATGTAACTAACAGGCTGCTTGGATTATGAAACATTTGGAGCAACTCACTGATATGTTAGGGACCAGAGAACCCTTTATGCCACTTTGTGTCTAGATTCTACTAAATCCACATCAGTCCATTATCAGGCTGTGACGTCATTACATGGCAACATGGCATCTGGCATCACCCACCACCTTTACACGCCATATACCCTAATCTGTAAAAAGTTGATCAGGATAGATGCAAAAATATGGCACAGAAAAAAGAAATGGCAGATACGAATAAGGCTCTTTTCACGCTTTTAGATTGTGTTTTTTCAATCCAATGCCAATTCCATCCTGGTTTACATCTTGTATGCAACAAACTGCATAGGGACAGAGACTGGGCAGAACCATAGGCTTCAATATGTGAGATGGAGACCTCTTTGTCTGCATTGCACATGGTTCCCTGCCTCGTCATTTTTGTTTTAGCTGGATGCAAAAGTGCCCCTGGTTCTATCCCAGTTTCTTTCCCCATACAGTTTTCTGCATAGAAGATGGAAACCATGGTGGAACCAACGCTGGGAATTGAAGAAGTGCTATGTGAAAAGAGCCTCAGCCATGAGTAGAGCCCAATAAGGGTTACCACCACAACTAGGCAGTAGAGCCTACCTCTCTATAAAGCCTTGTCCCACTCGAAAGCCCATATTCTCCAGCTTGGTGATGCACCTTCCATTCTCCTATAGAAGAAATGCAGACATTATGCTTCCATCCAAAATAAGTAAACTCTGTTAGAAAGCAAAAGAACCGCAATCTCCATACTGTTACTTATGGCCAGATGTAAACTATTGATGGTCTATCCTCAGGATAGGCCATTAATAGTAGATCAGCAGGGGTCTGCCACCTGGGATGCAACTAACTAGCTATTTACCGGACTGGTGTACTCTCAAGTACTGAATGGATTTCTGCAGGAAGCAGACAGCTCCATTCCTACTGCATTGGCCCAGCTTAGTATTACAGGCAGAGTTCCTAATCATTTCAATGAGAAGTCTGCCTGCAATACCAAGCTGGGCCACCGCAATGAGAACTGAGCTGTCAGCTTCCTGCAGAAATTAGCTCTGTGCAAAAGTGCACTGGCCTGGCGAACAGCTGATCGGCGTGGCTCCTAGGTGGCTGAACACTACTGACTTAATGTTGATGGCCTATCTTAAGGATACATCATCAACATTCCCTTTTAAGGAACCCCTCAGGATATTTTCCTTAAAGCTAGGCGACAGTCCCTCGGTTCATTTCACATCAATAGACCGGTGATACCTCTCATTACACTGTAGAAGGGCGGCTTGAATTTATTTACATCCCCAGCGCTTTGCAGCAAGGGGGCATTTTTTGTGTAAGGCCGCCTGCAGACTGCCGGGTCGGATCCGGCTGCGAGAATTTTTGCAGCGGGACCCGACCCGAGCGCCTGCAGAGAGCAACGCGGAACTCACCCGCTCCCGCAGCTCCGGCTCTTTCATGTGCCAGCTGACGGCGCATGCGCGAGCCCTGCACAGAGTTAGAGCATGCCGCACTTTGTTTGCTGCGCGGGATTTCACGCAGACAAACCGCGGCCGTTTGCATAGGATTGCGTGTGGTAATGCAATCCTATGCAGGCGTGTACAGGCGGAAATTCTGCAGGGAATCCCGCCGTGGAATTTCCACCCGTCTGCAGGCGGCCTAAATGTGCTCTGCTTGTATTTATACAAGCAAAAAGGTTCCCATAGAAGTCAACAGGGCACAAACACACGCAATATGCAAGGAGATGCGCAATACGCTGCATAATTCTAGATACAGAACCCATCTGGAACTCATTAGACTAATTAGCCATTTCCATCAGTCTTTGTTTGCCATGTGTAAATGAACACAGCCTGCGGGCGGAAAGCGTACAGTATAAATACGCTAAAATGAGCAAAAAAAAGTGTCATTCGTTCTGGAAAAACACAGCACTCAAAAGACACAAAAATAGAACCCATTCTTTGCAGCGATGTTGCGATACGGAAAAATCACAGCATGTCCCAATTTTCTGCAAAAAACCTCGCACATTATTTCTGTTGATTTCATACGTGGATCTACGTGCGCGTTTCATGTGAATGTGATTTTTAATTTTTCCAATTAAAAATGCATGCGACTTTTAGGTGTGTGAAATGACATGTGATGCGATTTTCTCACAATGTGCATCGCATGCACCATCGGAAGTTTACAAGCGCGATATCAAACTGCGTTTCTCACGCCGATCTCACGCTCGCCATATACCCAACAGTGAAAGTAATGCCATATTATATTAGTATATGACATTACTTCTGCTACCTGGCGGCTCGTCCTCAGAATGATGGGGCAGACAGCATGTGGACGGTGTTGTGTGCTGCCCACCGCAAGTTGTGCCCAATATTCCCGGGCGCAATTTGCCCGTCTAAGGGGACGCAGAAAAATACAGCATGTTCTATTTTTTTTGTTGCACGACCAAAGTGCATGCAGAATTATGGAAATGATATCAGTGGGTCTATTCTGTGTATTGCACATGCAAATACGCCCATGTGAAGCCAACCTTAGCAATAGATCCATAAAATCCGGATAGCGAACGTACATGTCTGTGTTTTTTCTTTTTTTTGCATTCCGATCTACAAATCTGAGAAGAATAGCGCACGCTGATTTTTTATTTTTTTTTAAAGCACGTAGACTTGGCATCCATTTGGAAGGTTTCAATTTTTTTTCACTGCATGGCATAGCGTAGGAGACCGCGCTAGGGCAAGGGGGATCATGCTTGGGCATAAACTCCTGCAATGTATAATTTTTTTGCTTTTCCTAGCAGCCTATGGTGAACTTATGCAGCAAAGGTGTCCGCTACAACGCCTCAAGACGTACTCAGAAATGACGTGAAAAGCGCCTAGCGCTGCCAGACAGCAGGGCTACAGTACTGCGCCATTTAGGTGTGCAGCTGATATACTGAGGAGACCCCGCTTCTCCATTCTCAGGTCATAACACCCCAAACTAGTGGCATAAATGCCCATCACTGCCACAAGTCCCCAGTGCACATAGCTGGCAGGGTCACTTACCGCATCCCCCTGCTCCGAGGACTTATACACACAGGACACCATCTCATTGTGCAGCAGCAGGAACAGCGCCTCATCCGCGATGTCCTGCTTGTTCATGGCTGGGGGCACAACACTGGGGGCAGGAACCACCTACAAAACAATGCCGGAGCCAGCACTGCCCACAGTCCTGGCACTGACTGGCATCAGCCTGACAGTCTGTACAGTACATTACACTCTCCACTAGGGGGCGATGGCTCGCTGGAGACATCACGGTCGTGTGATCTGTCACATGACTAGCAGGGGCGTGGCTTCTAACCTGCCAGCGTTTTCTACGGCTGCTATGGAACTACAGCTCCCAGCAT
Source organism: Eleutherodactylus coqui (assembly GCF_035609145.1). Classification (NCBI taxonomy): domain Eukaryota; kingdom Metazoa; phylum Chordata; class Amphibia; order Anura; family Eleutherodactylidae; genus Eleutherodactylus; species Eleutherodactylus coqui. The sequence goes on along the minus strand of NC_089847.1, from coordinate 62,287,102 downwards.
GCCAAGCGGCTGCTATGGAACTACAGCTCCCAGCATGCCACGCGGCTGCTATAGAACTACAGCTCCCAGCATGCTACGCGGCTACTATGGAACTACAGCTCCCAGCATTCCACGCGGCTACTATGGAACTACAGCTCCCAGCATGCCACGCAGCTGCTATGGAACTACAGCTCCCAGCATGCCAAGCAGCTTACAGAACACCCTGGGGTTTGTGGTTGGAGAGTTGTTATACGCTCCTGCTGATTTACAGTGTTACACTAGACTAGAAAAAACACTGGGGGCAGGAACCACCTACAACACAATGCCGGAGCCAGCACTGCCCACAGTCCTGGCACTGACTGGCATCAGCCTGACAGTCTGTACAGTACATTACACTCTCCACTAGGGGGCGATGGCTCGCTGGAGACGTCACGGTCGTGTGATCTGTCACATGACTAGCAGGGGCGTGTCTTCTAACCTGACAGCGTTATCTACGGCTGCTATGGAACTACAGCTCCCAGCATGCCACGCGGCTGCTATGGAACTACACCTCCCAGCATGCCACGCGGCTGCTATAGAACTCCAGCTCCCAGTTTCTAAGCGGCTACTATGGAACTACAGCTCCCAGCATGCCACGCGGCTACTATGGAACTACAGCTCCCAGCATGCCACGCGGCTGCTATGGACCTATGGCCCCCAGCATGCCACGCGGCTGCTATGGAACTACAGCTCCCAGCATGCCACGCGCCTGCTATGGAACTACAGCTCCCAGCATGCCACGCGGCTGCTTATGGAACTACAGCTCCCTGCATGCCACGCGGCTGCTGTGGAACTACAGCTCCCAGCATGCCAAGCAGCTTACAGAACACCCTGGGGTTTGTGGTTGGAGAGTTGTTATACGCTCCTGCTGATTTACAGTGTTACACTAGACTAGAAAAAACACTGGGGGCAGGAGCCACCTACAAAACAATGCCGGAGCCAGCACTGCCCACAGTCCTGGCACTGACTGGCATCAGCCTGACATCCTGTACAGTACATTACACTCTCCACTAGGGGGCGATGGCTCGCTGGAGACGTCACGGTCGTGTGATCTGTCACATGAGTAGCAGGGGCGTGGCTTCTAACCTGACAGCGTTATCTAGAGCTGCTATGGAACTACAGCTCCCAGCATGCCACGCGGCTGTTATGGAACTACAGCTCCCAGCACGCCACGCGGCTACTATGGAACTACAGCTACCTGCACGCCACGCGGCTGCTATGGAACTACAGCTCCCAGCATGCCACGCGGCTGCTATGGAACTACAGCTCCCAGCATGCCACGCGGCTGCTATGGAACTACAGCTCCCAGCATGCCAAGCAGCTTACAAAATACGCTGGGGTTTGTGGTTGGAGAGTTGTTATACGCTCCTGCTGATTTACAGTGTTACACTAGACTAGAAAAAACACTTGGGGCAGGAACCACCTACAACACAATGCCGGAGCCAGCACTGCCCACAGTCCTGGCACTGACTGGCATCAGCCTGACATCCTGTACAGTACATTACACTCTCCACTAGGGGGCGATGGCTCGCTGGAGACGTCACGGTCGTGTGATCTGTCACATGACTAGCAGGGGCGTGGCTTCTAACCTGACAGCGTTATCTACGGCTGCTATGGAACTACAGCTCCCAGCATGCCACGCGGCTGCTATGGAGCTATAGCTCCCAGCATGCCACGCGGCTGCTATGGAACTACAGCTCCCAGCATGCCACGCGGCTTACAGAACACCATGGGGTTTGTGGTTGGAGAGTTGTTATACGCTCCTGCTGATTTACAGTGTTACACTAGACTAGAAAAAACACTGGGGGCAGGAGCCACCTACAACACAATGCCGAAGCCAGCACTGCCCACAGTCCTGGCACTGACTGGCATCAGCCTGACATCCTGTACAGTACATTACACTCTCCACTAGGGGGCGATGGCTCGCTGGAGACGTCACGGTCGTGTGATCTGTCACATGACTAGCAGGGGCGCGTCTTCTAACCTGACAGCGTTATCTACGGCTGTTATGGAACTACAGCTCCCAGCATGCCACGCGGCTGCTATAGACCTATGGCCCCCAGCATGCCACGCGGCTGCTATGGAACTACAGCTCCCAGCATGCCACGCGCCTGCTATGGAACTACAGCTCCCAACATGCCACGCGGCTGCTTATGGAACTACAGCTCCCTGCATGCCACGCGGCTGCTGTGGAACTACAGCTCCCAGCATGCCAAGCAGCTTACAGAACACCCTGGGGTTTGTGGTTGGAGAGTTGTTATACGCTCCTGCTGATTTACAGTGTTACACTAGACTAGAAAAAACACTGGGGGCAGGAGCCACCTACAAAACAATGCCGGAGCCAGCACTGCCCACAGTCCTGGCACTGACTGGCATCAGCCTGGCGTCCTGTACAGTACATTACACTCTCCACTAGGGGGCGATGGCTCGCTGGAGACGTCACGGTCCTGTGATCTGTCACATGACTAGCAGGGGCGTGGCTTCTAACCTGACAGCGTTATCTACGGCTGGCATATTAGGACTAACTGCTTAGGTTAAGCAGCGCTGCTAATTAGAGCCACCTGATTGGCTCTTCGGCACCACGTGACTACACAGCGTGCACGCGCATTGCCTTCAGCAGGGTTAGGTGTAGGGTTAGTTTGAGGGTTTAGGGTTAGGTTTACGGTTAGTGTTTAGGGTTAGGGTTGGGGTTTAGCTAACCCTAAACCTAACCCTGTGTTGCTTAAGTGTAGTGTGTAGTGCGCACGGCTACTGAAGGCAATGCGCGTGCACGCTGTGTAGTCACGTGGTGCCGAAGAGCCAATCAGGTGGCTCTAATCAGCAGCGCTGCTTAACCTAAGCAGTTAGTGCTAATAGGCACCCGGATAGATACTCGGGGGGCGGAGCCAACAGAGCTTCCCCGGAATTATATTTTTTTAATGCTTCCGCTGCTGTAGAGCCACGCCCTCTGACCCCTCCGAGGACTCGGAGCTACTTCCGCTGTCAGCCATGTCCTCCACAGGCGGCTCGGCGTCCTCTTCGACTACCGTGCGGAAAATAGAGAACTGCCTCAGCTGTAAAGTAGTGTGCGGGCTCGGCCTGATGGCGGCCGGTGGCTACGTGTACACTGGAGCTCGCAAGCACGTGCGGGGAGGCATGCCGAGCTTCGGGGTTAGGGTTCAGATTGTGAGTGCACTGGGTAAGATGATAAGCGTGTGACTGATGACAGCCAATCTAATGAGAAATAGGGAAGGGAGTGATGACAGCCAATTAGAGGAGAGCAGTGGATAGTGCTGGAGTGATGACAGCCAATTAGAGGAGAGCAGTGGATAGTGCTGGAGTGATGACAGCCAATTAGAGGAGAGCAGTGGACAGTGCTGGAGTGATGACAGCCAATTAGAGGAGAGCAGTGGACAGTGCTGGAGTGATGACAGCCAATCAGAGAAGTAAAGGGGATATATATGTATATATCATATGCTTAATGATGAGCTGCGATTGGTACAAAGTTTATTGGGTTTTTTTTGTCCCTGTGCATTCATCGGAATTCACAGTTTCCCCATACTATTATTTTTAATGGTAATCTGTGCTATAGTTCACCAGATACTTTGGGCACGCGCAATACGCAGTGAAAAAAACACCCGTGGATATGAGCCCTAAAAGGGATTTTCTAGAAGCAGAAAAACTGTCCACGGGTTGTTACTGCAGCTCGGCCATGGTTCTCTGATCTTGTACATACACTAGGGCTATGTCCACAGGGGGCAGAACTTGCGCCTCTTCCTTTTTCGCTGTCCCCTATGTCCAGCGATGATCGCCCGTATAAAGGTACCTTTGGACGCTGTAGCTGTCGGTCAGAGCTGCTCCAGAGCTCAGGGACATAGGAGAACATCGGTGTAAGAAGCGTCACCCCAGAGCAAGGACTATGGCTACACGGGTGATGCAGCCAAAGGTCCGAGTATAGCCCTGCCTCCAACTATAACAGAGGTCAATGCAGGTCGCAGTACTGTAATCACAAAAAGTCCAACCTTGCAGGGTTTTTTGTGATCTCAACACCGCGGTTGCAGCAACACAAACTGCATTGACTTCTGTTAATTACTAAATGGCAGCGCTACAGCGCCATCTTTGAAATCACAATCTGTGGTCAAAATTGCCATCTGGCTGTAACTTTACATTGGATTTTATGGGTACAGAACGTAACGACATCAAACACCCGGGCGTGCCTGCCCCCCTGCTGTCCAGTCCCCGGGCGTGCCTGCCCCCCCCTGCTGTCCAGTCCCCGGGCGTGCCTGCCCCCCCCGGCTGTCCAGCCCCCGGGCGTGCCTGCCCCCCCCCCCCCCCCCTGCTGTCCAGCCCCCGGGCTTCCCTCCCCCCCTGCTGTCCTGCCCCCCTGCTCTCTGCCCCCTAGATAGATCTGTATTGTAAATCTCCGTGTTCCCATAAATCACAATGTTTTCCTTTCTCGTAGGTCTGATCGCATTAGGATTGACTGTTCTAATGAAAATACAAAATTCTCCGCCCCAAAAGTAGAGTCCGATCTGCTCAGGGAGACGCATGGCTTGTTGGCACTGAAGTCAAGGAACATTTTGTGAGAGTGCTACTGGAGACATATGCGCCATACGGGTACTAATAAATCACATGACCATCAGTGGTCTTATACAGTGTGCCTATATGTCGGATATGACAAAAAGCTTTCCCCATAGTGGATGAGCACCAGAGCCGACCATTGCAGGAAGAGTCCTGAGTCGGACCCGCGCTCGTCCTCAGGAGTTGTGTGAGGGTACAGGGGCGTTGCTTCTCTGCACTCCTCTTGCTAGATACACCCATAGATGAGCCCTTGGGGTTCAGTTGGATTTATTACAGAAGCCCAATCAGTGACATGATGCATACCTGTTGTATTGATCAATGTTCCAAGCATAACCGTGGACCCTGACGTCACGTGAGGACAACTAATGACGACGGCTGTGGTGGCCCAGTGAGACCTGTGAACGTGTCCACACAAATCGTCTTCTAATGTGCTGAATCATAACCAGCGATGGACCTGCAGCTATTTCATGATAGTCTTTATGGCATCCACATTCTAACATGAATATTTGTGCACAACTGCCGACATAAAGTGATGTTACAAAATACCGGATTACACGTGTTTGAGTTTTCTTAAAGAGGTTGTCTGATCAAAACAACTTCTTCTGTCCACATGGCCTATTAGATTAGCATATAAATATCGTACCCCAACTACGTGCCAGAAGTGAAAGGTCCTGCTCTGGTGGACCCAGTGTGTCCCAATATTTTTGGCCAGAATGTCATGCTACACCTTCCAGCAGCAGCTTCACTGCTATTGCCAGGGATTGAAGGAGATATACCACCAGCAATCAGCCAGGCTTGAAACAAGCCTTTTAACCCCTTAATGAAGCAGCCTTTTTTTTTTTCTCCATTTTTGTTTTTTCCTCACCCCTTTTTAAAAAATCGTAACTCCTTTATTTATCTATTGATGTAGCTACATGAGGGCTTGTTTTTGCGGAACGAGTTGTATTTTTCATTGGTACTATTTAATGTATTATATAATGTACTGAAAAACTTTATAAAACTTCTAAGTGAAGTAAAATGGAAAAAAAAATGACATTCTGCCATCTTTCGGTCTCTTGTTTCTACGGCGCACAATCTGCAACAAAAATGACATACCTATATTCTAAGGGTCAGTACGATTGCTACGATACCAAACTTATGTAGTTGGTTGTTTTCTTTTTGCAGTACTTTTATTTTTTTTCAAAGACATTTAATTTTTTAAAATTATTTTCTGTTGCCATTTTCTCTGCGCAATAACTTCATCGACATAGTTGTGCGAGGGCTCATTTTGTGCGGTACGTCTTGTGGTTTCCATTTGTACGACTTTTTGATCACTTTTTGTGGAGACAGGGAGACCCGGGATGCGGGTGCAGGAAATGACTGCAGTAGAAGGGGTTAAGGATCTCGGACGCAAGGGAGCTAGAATGTTTTTCAAGTTCCGACCTTTATGAAAAATGATTGTGGGCTTGTTCATGATTACTTCTGTAAGGAAGGGATCTCCCTTTAGGATGTCTCAGTGATTGTTTAGGATCTTTTTATAATGAATTTTGTTGGGAATTATACTTTGTCAAGAAAAGGTTTCGTAAGTTGAAGTGGTTTTTGTCTTTCTTTGCAGGTTGATGTCTCTCGGTTGGTTTAGAACTTTGTTGTCCCTAACTCCTTCTACTCCAGCCGTTTCCTGCACCCGCATCCCGGGGGGAAGGTTACAAATGTGGGATAAGTACAAGTGCTGTGCCAATATCCAATCTGGTAGAAAGGATATAGAATTAGGAGAATGGAACAAAGTCCACATGAAACAATTCTTGAACTGCAGCACGGCATATCTGATTTACCTTATAGAATGCCCTTGTAACCTAAAATACCCGATTTACCTTTATAGAATGCCCTTGTAACCTAAAATACCCGATTTACCTTTATAGAATGCCCTTGTAACCTAAAATACCCGATTTACCTTTATAGAATGCCCTTGTAACCTAAAATACCCGATTTACCTTTATAGAATGCCCTTGTAACCTAAAATACCCGATTTACCTTTATAGAATGCCCTTGTAACCTAAAATACCCGATTTACCTTTATAGACTGCCCTTGTAACCTAAAATACCCGATTTACCTTTATAGACTGCCCTTGTAACCTAAAATACCCGATTTGCCTTTATAGACTGCCCTTGTAACCTAAAATACCCGATTTGCCTTTATAGACTGCCCTTGTAACCTAAAATACCCGATTTGCCTTTATAGAATGCCCTTGTAACCTAAAATACCCGATTTACCTTTTATAGAATGCCCTTGTAACCTAAAATACCCGATTTACCTTTTATAGAATGCCCTTGTAACCTAAAATACCCGATTTACCTTTTATAGAATGCCCTTGTAACCTAAAATACCCGATTTACCTTTTATAGAATGCCCTTGTAACCTAAAATACCCGATTTACCTTTTATAGAATGCCCTTGTAACCTAAAATACCCGCTTTACCTTTTATAGAATGCCCTTGTAACCTAAAATACCCGCTTTACCTTTTATAGAATGCCCTTGTAACCTAAAATACCCGCTTTACCTTTTATAGAATGCCCTTGTAACCTAAAATACCCGCTTTACCTTTTATAGAATGCCCTTGTAACCTAAAATACCCGCTTTACCTTTTATAGAATGCCCTTGTAACCTAAAATACCCGCTTTACCTTTTATAGAATGCCCTTGTAACCTAAAATACCCGCTTTACCTTTTATAGAATGCCCTTGTAACCTAAAATACCCGCTTTACCTTTTATAGAATGCCCTTGTAACCTAAAATACCCGCTTTACCTTTTATAGAATGCCCTTGTAACCTAAAATACCCGCTTTACCTTTTATAGAATGCCCTTGTAACCTAAAATACCCGCTTTACCTTTTATAGAATGCCCTTGTAACCTAAAATACCCGCTTTACCTTTTATAGAATGCCCTTGTAACCTAAAATACATAGGCCGCACAACGAATGCCCGCCGGATTCAGGCAAACCAACGTAGATCAAACATCAGTAGAGGTTATCTGCTTCACAGCGTATCCAAACACTTTTCACACCACCACGAGAAAGACGCAACAGGCATGCGTCTAACCCCATTAGAGAAAATTCCATCTGGAAACTTCTCCAAGTTAAAAACAAAGGAGATGTTCTGGATTTTCTGACTGAATGCTCTGAAACGGGGTGGTCTAAACAAAGTTTTCGAAAAAGTATGGCCGAAAAATTGACAAACTAACATGACATTCTTAAACAACCTCTTTTCACATAAACACTTACGAAAATAATTCTTTTAGGCCCCCTGCACACGGGTGGAAATTGTGTGGTGGGATTTCCCGCAGAATTTCTGCCCGTGCCCACCTGCATAGGCTTGCATTAGATAACGCAATCCTAGGCAGACGGACGTGATTTGTCCACGTGAAAACACACTCAGAAAACAAATCGCGCCATGCTCTATTTCTGTCTGGGTCTCGCAGAGGCCCGCACAGAAATGTCAGTGGCGACGGGCCAGCTCCACTCTGCACATGCGACGGCTGGCCGGCAGCCGGTGCATAGCAGAGAATGAAGACACCGGGAGCGGGTAAGCCACAGGTCTCTGCAGGGGCACCGGATCGCATCCCACTGCGAGAATTCTTGCAGCGGGATCTGACCTGGCCGTCTGCAGGCGGCCTTACTCCACAAATTACTACATAAAGAAACACATTGTGCTTTCAGCCATAATATTACAACCTCTATGTATACTCATTCCATATTCACCCCCCTTTCCCTCCCAAGGAGTATGTAGAATGAAGTTTATTTAATGTGAATGTATTGTAAAGTAATGACATTAGATAGCGCCACCATTTTCTGTGGTTTTACATTAACCCTCTCAACCCCTTGATGGTACAGTGCTACTCTGCACTTGTTTCCGGCAACTTCCTCTCACTGGAACACACGGCCATTCCCTTTGGACCGCATCCTGACGTCACTTCTGGTGATGATCAGACACAGCAGCCCCATGAGATCCTGACACTGACCGGCATCTCGGCACCATGTTTCTTGAAACTGCATATAGAGGATCCGGCCAATGTCCCTTACACACTGGAGCGACACTGATCCTGGTGAGTTTGTCAGTGCTCCGTGCGGTTTTCATTTTTGACGAGTCACTTTTCCTTTGTACGTGTCCCTTGCAGTAGGGACAGCTTCCACAACCACCTCACCACAGGTCGGCACCAATTAGATTCATTTGCTTGGTGGTAAGACTCTCGTACATGTAGGGACTACTACCCCTATTTTTCTCTGTTTTATGTATATAAGCTCATTTTAGTTAATGATACCCCCAATACTGTTGCTGTGATGCACTGCCTGAATAACCATGACATATAGGGCATTTCCATCCATACGGCTGTTTTTTATTATCTCTACATTTCTTTTGATTATCATATGAGCAGCCCCTCGTATAAGTCTTTGGCTTTACCCAGAAAGAAGCGAGATAGGAAGATGAAACTTTACATTTATTCTACATACTCTCCACTGATGCCAACACACTTCTTACATCCGTATTCCAAGTTCTGTAAGCCTTGCAAAAAGAAGGATTCCGGTTTTGCCTCAAACCAGTCATCCGTAGCAGCCATGGCATCAGAAATGGTGTGAAATTTGGTACCTTTGAGGTGTTTCTTCAGGTTTGGAAACAGATGATAGTCGGAGGTAGCTAGATCTGGTGAATAAGGTGGGTGGTTAACCAGCTGGAAGCCTAGCTCCATCAGTTTTGCCATGGTCGCTTTTGCAGTGTGAGCGGAGACGTTGTCTTACAGGAACAAGATTCCTTTGGACAGCTTGCTGCACCTTTTGGCCTTCAGAGCTGCCTTCAATTGGTCCAAAAGTTCAATGTAATACCTTGCATTGATGGTGGAACCATTTTGAAGGTAGTCCACTGGCAGCACGCCCTCCTTATCCCAGAATACAGACGCCATCACCTTACTGGCTGATTTTTGCACCCCGAACTTCTTTGGGTGAGGAGAACCACTGTGCCCCCACTCTTTTGACTGCTCCTTGGTTCCAGGGTCATACAAATAAATCCAGGTCTCATCCATAGTGACCAGTCGATCCAGGAAGTTCTTATCAGTCCGCAAACGCTGACAAATGGATGGGGTAGTTTTCACTTGCATGCTTTTCTGATCTGATGTCAAACATTTGGGGACCTACTTTGCAGATAGCTTCTTCATGTTCAAATGTTCATGGATAATGAGACATACACGTGCACGAGAAATCCCCATGATGTCTGCTATTCCTTTAGCTGAAATTCGCTGATTCTCCATTATGAGGTTGTGCACAGAATCAACGATCTCCGGAACAACAACCTCTCTCGGTCGTCCAGGATGTTCCTCATCATTGGTGCTGAAGTGGCCCATTTTAAATTTGGCAACCCAGTTCTTAACTGTAGAATATGAAGGGCATTGATCCCTCAATGTCTGCAACTAGAGATGAGCGGGCATACTCGCTAAGGACAATTGCTCGATCGAGCATTGTCCTTAGCGAGTGCCTGCCCGCTCCGAAGAAAAGTTTCAGCTGCCATTGCGGGTGAGAGGTGAGTTGCGGCAGTGAGCAGGGGGAAGAGAGAGATCTCCCCTCTGTTCCTCCCTGCTCTCCCCCGCCTCTCCCTGCCCGCCGAATCTTTTCTTCCGAGTGGGCAGGTACTCACTAAGGGCAATGCTTGATCGAGTAATTGCCTTTAGCGAGTATGCTCGCTCATCTCTATCTGCGACATATCACCATGAATATCCTTCGCGGACTTTCCTTGCAGAAACAAGAATTTTATCATTCCTCTGCTCTCATTAGCTGTGAATATCACCTTAGACTCCGCCATTTTGTTTTTCCGCATACCTAGATCACTGTTGCCATAAGCTACAAACACAAAATTTTGAAAACATATATTAGTCACATAAGGCTTTCATGTGATGTAACATTCATTACAATAGAAACAAAAAAGGGGCTTATCAGCAGCCCTTCGTAATTATAATTACTATTTCACTGCATTTTTATTTATATCAACTTCATGTTGGTCGCAGATACATGTTCTTTTGTTCAGTCTGCCATGAAACACTACTTTAATTTTAACTCCAATCATAATTATATACATTGCTCTATTTTATTTGAATTGGTTTTCAATGTTTTCTCATTAGTTCTATATATCATTTTTCCTTTTTTTTTTTCTACATTGCTATTCTCACTACTTAATTCATCTACCCTTATCATACACTGTGTCTTTTATCTATTTTTATGGCGATGTTTTATCTCTATTACGATAGTTACTTTGTGCTTGAGAAAGGAGCACCTAAGCTCCGAAACGCGTTGCACTGTTACCTATAGCTCTGTTCAATAAATACATGTTTATATTATCACAGAGGGCTCTGTCACTATTAATCCGGGACTACGGACCACATCAGTCCATATACTTATACGTGTCTTCCAGGCAGTCACACTTGGTATTATACGGGTCACCCTGGGTGCAGGAGTTATCTTTTTTTCCTCTATTTGGTACTGCTTCTGGGGGCTCCATCAACCCAGCTCTTTTCCATGCATGCTCTCGTCTGATGTCCTTGCTTGGGACAGGGTTTCCTTTACCTGTGACTACCACAATTCCCTGCACCTATCCATGTGCTTCCTGCTGTAAACTATCCCAGATTTCCTGTTCACAAACTACCTACAAGAGGCGCTGTCCAGATCTTCTACTCCTGTTTGTTTGGGCCTATTAGCTATACTGCCAGTTCTAACTGTACTAACACGACCCCCCACTCCCATTACTTGGTCCCAGGTCACTGTCTACACTATCTGCACCCTATTTCTCTTGGTGCCCTCACCCCTGGTCCCTAGTTTATACTCCTCCAGCCTTCTAGCCATATTCTACCCCAGCACAGCTGCAGCCTCCCCATTGAGATGCAGTCCGTCCCTACAGTAGAGCCTGTAGCCGACAAAAAAGTCAGCCCACTTCTCTATGAACCTAAAACCCTCCTTCCTACACCAACTTCAGAGTCAATTGTTTACCCCCCTAAGATCCTGCTGCCTTTCTAGTGTGTGCCTTGTGGAACAGGTAGTATTTCTGAGAAAACTACCTTGGAGGTTCTCGCCCTGAGCTTACATACTAGGTCCCTGAAATTGAACTCGAGTACCAGGAAGACAACACACAGGACCTGTCTAGCCTGCCCTGCGCTTTCCATCCCCTTCTTACTGGTGTTCAGAGGGCATGTCATTGTGCAGCGGTGCTGGTTCTGTAATAGCACCGAAATCATCTGCCATGTTTGTAAACTTATTGGGGTGTGCCTGTTCAGGACTAGCCTCCCTGGTTCTCTTCCCTTTATCCCTTCTTAACTGTCACCCAGCTAGCTGCCTGCTTGTGCTCCTCTTCCGAACTACCATCTGCCCCCATCTTTATCCCAGTGAGTGGCAAACTCCTTTCCATGTTGTCAATGGATCTCAGTGTTGCTAGTCCCTCATTTAGATCCAGAATTTGAGCTTCCAAATATGTGATGTGCACGCATCTTGCACAACAGTATTCCTCCTCGATCGGTTGATCAAGGACCACATACATTGCACACGTAGCACACTGGACGGCATTGTCAATCATGGAGCTCATTCTAGTGGTGATCTGCAAATTTACCTACAGAAGTAATGAAGATTGACTAGATCACACTCCAGAAGCGCCTCCGCCCATTTGCAATGGCTCGCACTTTTTTTTTTTTAAACACACACTTACTGCCTGCTCTCACACAATTTTGCTTCACTTAAACCGCACTCACAGATACTCACACACTTCTATACACTCACAGACACAGAGTATACTTATTAGCCCTTGTGAGCAGCAGTCTTCAGCAGCCGATGACGTCTCCCACCAGGCACAGGTTTAGCGTCGGGACTTCTCACCGTGGCGATCTCGCTCTGGCCTTCTGCCGCTATGGGACCTGCTCCTCTTCTCCCTGCTGGATGGATCCTCCAGTGGCCCCCTCTATCACCCTAAAAACATTTTAAAGTTATTTCAATACATTGCATTGTTCATGAAACTATACTATTGAAAAGAATACATTTTGTACCACAAAGTCAAACTCTTATACAACTGTGTGAGCAGAAATAAAAGAGATGAAAAAGTTGCTGTGATAGGAAGGCATTAACAGTCATTTTTCATTAGGACATTGTTTAACTAGGGCTTGATACCATATACATTGTCATGCCAAAAGTTATGGGATAGCAATAAAGGCCCATTTAGACACAATGATCACTCAAAATTCGCTCAAAAGCCATCTTTTGCCAGTCATCTCTACGACAGCACCAGCTGAGATTGTCTCCTCCTGATAGGACAGGAACACACAGAGAGGTTTAAAAGCTCCCCCCTCTCCCACCTTCCTCAGTGTTTTCCTGTCCTGCCAGGAGGCAGGATCCCAGAGCGGTGCTAGGAATTCCAGCAGGATACTTACTGGGATCGGAGGTCAGGAAGTTGGTCCTCCCTTTCCAAAGATCGGCTCCTGGGATGTTGTATCGAGTGGAAAACTTCCCCTGTATCGGCTGGGTTCTTCCCATTGTGACCCATTGGGGGTTTTACATCGGGGCTGTAGTCTCTCCTCTCTGTTCTCCCGGCGCTGCTGGCCCACGTGGGCGCAGCGCTCTGAAGCTCCCCTAGGCAACGGTGCTGGCAGGGGGCAGAGCCTGTGGTGTCACTTGACGGGCTGGGGGCGTGGCCAGGTTGGCTGGTGCCAAATTAAAAAAAAAAGGATATATAAACGAATCTGAGACAAGACAAGAGTGCATACTAAGAAAGCTCTGCAAGACAAGCTTTCTGTTTAATTAGGATGACCTCTCTGAACTTATTAAGTCGGTCAGAGTTACCCTCAAGATGGAAGAACCCAGGCAACTTCATACCATTTAGGATGAGGTTTTCGGGAAACTGGGGGAAAGGCGTAGACACACTTTTCCAGTCCATAAAAACATCCAGAAGTTGGTAAAAAAGGAATGGAGTAAACCCAATATGGAATCCTTTACGAGTAAGGGAATCAAGAGACGCTACCCATTTTCGGCGGAGGTGAGCATGGATTGGGAGGAAATACCCAAGGTGGATGTCCCTGTGGCTAAAGTGGACAAGCGAACGACGCTACCATTTGAAGATATCGCACATCTGAGGGACCCCATGGGTAGAAAAGCAGAGGGCCTATTGAAAAAAACGTGGGAGGCAGCAGCCAGTCTACTCAAACCTGGTGTAGCAGCCACCTGCGTGGCCCGAACCTTAAGTGTGTGGCTGGACCAGTTGGAAATCACATATCTAAAAAGACCCCGAGAACAAATTCTGGATTCCCTCCCAGTCTTGAAGATGGCCATAAAGTTTTTGGCTGATGCATTAACCGCCACAGTGAAGCTATCAGCTAGCGCTGCAGCGCTATCAAACTGCACTAGAAGGGTGCTGTAGCTAAAATCCTGGTCAAGTGATCCAGTCTCCAAAAATAAATTTATGTTCGCTGCCCTTTCATGGGCAATTTTTATTTGGCCCGGACCTGGACAAAATTCTTTAAAAGGTGTCTGATAGGAAAAAGGGGTTCCCAGCCGAAAGACAACAAAGAAGGAAGAGCCCTATAAGGGTAAAGGCAAAACAGGCAGGTGGAGCTACCCCAAAGGAGGTAAAGGCAGGGGATTCCTCTTTAACCCTCATCAGGGATTTAACCAAACCAAGACCATGACGCCATCCCAATCAGGGTGAGATTAAAGGCCTTTGCAGACAGGGGGGCCTCAATCTGCGAAAGCACCTGGATTCCCCAAATTCTACACCAGGGGTACCAAATAGAATTTGCATCTTGCCCCCCCCCCAAAAGTTTTTCTAATAATTGAAGGCTCAGGCCACCAATTACATCTCCTACAACAAGGAGTTTGGGTCCTGCTGAAGTTGAAAGCAGTAACTCTGGTCCCTCAAATAGAAAGTGCTATGGATCCTTACTCCAAACTGTTTTTGATAAAGAAACTGTGTGGAAAATCCCGAATGATCATAAATCTAAAGCCGCTGAATGTGCATAAAAAATATTGAAAGTTCAAGATGGAGTCAGTGAACTCGGCAGTAAGACTAATAAAGCAGGTGCCTTCTTGGCGTCCATAGATCTAAAGGATGCATACTTTCATGTGCCGATTCATACGGACTCACAAAAAAGTTTCAGGTTTGCGCTCCACAGGGGGAAAGTGCAAGGCATTTTCAATTCTCCTGCCTCCCTTTCGGGATATCGGTGGCCCTTTACCAAGATCATGGCAGAACTAGTGGCATACCCGAGACAGAAATCAGTTTTGATAGAGCCATACTTGGACGATATCCTAGTCATAGCAAAAACCAAGGAGCTCCTAAAATAACATCTGGCGACGACTATTCACCTCCTCCAGTACTTAGGGTGGATAATAAACTGGGAAAAGTCGGATGTAGTTCCCAGCCAGAAGAAACTGTTTCTAGGCATCATGCTAGACTCAAAAAAATCAGCGCTCGTTTCTCTCCGATTTAAAAATACAGGGGGTCAAGCGCCAGGTCAGCGTTTTTCTGAAGAACAAAACATGCTCAATCAGGGAGGCCATGTCACTACTGGGAAAGCTGACTTCCTGCATCCTAGGGGTGGCGTGGGCTCAAGCGCACACCAGGGACCTACAGAGTGCAGTTCTGGGGGCCTGGGACAAAAGCCAGTCCTCACTCGAAAGAAGGATATTTTTAGAGAACCCAGTCAGGATATCCCTGCGTTGGTGGGTGGAAATCCCAAACTTATCAATAAGGGTCTATTGGCTTTAGGACCCAGCCATATGCATCACAACAGACACAAGTGCTTACAGCTGGGGTGCCCATATCAGGGACTTATTTCTTCAGGAAACTTGGGCCCCACAATTCAGAAACCAGTCCTCAAATTACAAGGAACTCCGAGTGATTTGGGAAGCTCTGCAGAAATTAAGGAACTCTATGCACAGCCAACATCTGAAGCTTCTTTCGGACAATATCACGGCAGTTGCTCACATCCAACATCATGGGGGAACAAAGTTACCATCCTTGCAGAACCTCTCCCAAAACATCTTTTGCTGGGTAGAGGAGAAAGTCCTATCATTATCAACAACCCACCTAAAAGGTACCTTAAATCAAAATGTGGACTACCTCACCCGAAATTGCATAGACCCAGGGGAGTGGTCCCTTTTCCAGAAAGCCTTCGAATACCTAACCAACAAATGGGGAATTTCACAGTTGTACCTTTTTGCATCGAGAGTAAACCACAAGGCGGAGAAATTCTCCCTAAGACCAGGGGATCACCCAGTAGCGGTGGATGCATTGGCTCAGGATTGGGCCAAAGGGCTGTTTTATGCATCCCCCTCCCCCCCCAATACCGCTAATCCCCAAGCTCCTCCAAAACTTTGTCTCCCAGAAATGCACTTTCATCCTGGTAGCTCCATATGGGCTTTTAATAAATTTAAGCCTACAAGACCCAGTCCTCTTGCCTGCTCAGCTGGACCTTCTGACACAGGTTCCGCTGAGACATCCGGATATAACGGGCCTTCGACTTACAGCCTGGATACTGAAAAATCCATGCTGTTTGGAGCAGGCTTCTCCTGCTTGTTAGCAAGCAGGAAAGTAACTACCAATAAAATTTATCTAAAGATACGGAAAAAATATCACTCGTAGAGTCAGTGGAAAAGGTTTCCGGTCTCTTTCCCGGACATCCCGGCAATTCTTGACTTCCTGCAGGAGGGACAGGATAAGGGTCTCTCCCAGAATATCGGCCCTTAGTCCTTCTTTGATACCAGACTCTCTGAGGTGGTTTTTGAAGGCAGCGGACAGATTAACGCCAAAAATCACAAATCTAGTCCCAGATTGGAACCTGAATTGGGTCCTCAAGGCTCTGTCTTCAGAACCGTTCGAACCAATAGAGTCCCTTCTAAGGATGAGCGAGTATACTCGCTAAGGCACTACTCGTTTGAGTAATGTGCCTTAGACGAGTATCTCCCTGCTCGTCCTTAAAGATTTGGGGGCCGCCGCCGGGCAGGGAGCTGCGGGGGAGAGCTCTCTCTCTCTCCCTCTCTTCCGCCCGCTCTCCCCTGCTCCCCGCCGCGACTCACCTGTCAGCCGCGGCGGTCCCCGAATCTTTATGGACGAGCAGGGAGATACTCGTTTAAGGCACATTGCTCGAACGAGTAGTGCCTTAGCGAGTATACTCGCTCATCCTTAGTCCCTTCCTATTCGAGTCCTAACATTAAAAACAGTTTTCCTAGTGGCAATTACTTTGGCCAAGCAGATTAGTGAGCTTCACACCCTATCTATTCGCTAGCCCTTCTAAACTAAAAAAGTATTTAAATTAGACCTGCCCAATGTAGTGTTGCCATTCCTTAGGGCACATGACATAGTAATTCCCAGCAGCTCATCGCGGGGGGCTGTACGGGACCCCCGAACATCGTTCAGGGGATTTAAATGCCGCTGTCAGAATTGACAACGGCATTTAAAGGGTTAACAGCCCCGATGAGCTGCTCGGCTTATCGGGACCGTTGCTGCCGGGTGTCAGCTGTAAAAAAAACAGCCGGCACCCGGGATGTATGGAGATAACCCCACAATCTGCCTCCATACACGTCCTGCAGCTGCAGGATGTAAAAACACTATGTGCTGTCACTAAGGGGTTAAATGGAGAACATTGGCTTCTATCTCGTTGTTGTTTTTCTTTTCTTCCTCTGAATTGGTTGAACTGGATGGTCATGTCTTTTTTTTGGTCTTACATACTATGTTACTATATTACGTGGGATTAACTGGACAGGAGGTTGAAAGCAAAGTAACCTACAAGTGCAGCACGTGTGGGAACGTCTGCAGCATTGTGGGAAGAAATTTCTGAATGCAATTGTAGAAAGAATTCCTTGATTTTGTAAAGCTGTTATATCAGCTAGAGGTGGCGACTTAGAAGAGTCAAAAATCTAGATTTTATTTGAAGCAAAATTAATCCATTATTTCTATTCATCTTAACTTGTTTACAAATTGAGGTGTTCTACAACGTTTGACCAATAGTGTATGTTGCTTTCTTGCCTAACTAAGGCCTCATGCCCACGCCCGTGACGAACTCCACCAGTCGCAGCGGAGTCTGTCGCGGCGCCCCCCTCCTGGATCCACCGTGCGCATCCCGCCTGGCGAGTAGGTGCGCATGCAGAGTACAGCGATAACGCGCCGGCAGTGTGGGATGACGCAGCTGGCCGTGACGCATAATCACGCTATACTTCAGTTGTGCTCACAGCGGAAGTATAGCATGACGGCCAGCTTCCATTGACTACAACAATTTTTCCACAGCAATTAAAGCATGCCACGGCGCAGCGTGAACATTGAGCAATTAGGGTTAATAGAACCCAATAGCTGCGGCATAACGCCACGGATTCCCGCTGCGTAAAAAGAAAACGTGGCAGAAATCTGGCAGTAGGCATTGGCCCTAGGGGAGATGCAATATATAATTAGATAGGACTAGTCTGACTTTTCTGTATCTCTTGTTTCTGTACGATTACTGTAGGCAGAGAGTGAAGGACAAACTTTTTCTCTGATCACCATGATTAAACTTCGTGGTGATATCAGCTCATTATCTGCCCATGTAAGGCTATGTTCAGAACCTACCACGCAGCATGAAATTATGGACAGGATGACAGAAACCTAGTGGACCCAATTAGAGTGAATGGGGTCTGTTTGTTTCCATCATAAAATTGAACTATTCAGCTAGATCAGCATTTCTCAACTCCAGTCCTCAGGGACCCCCAACAGGTCATGTTTTCAGGATATCCTATAGTAAGAACACCTGTGGCAATGTCTGAGGAACTGACGATAATTACATCACCTGTGTAACACTGAGGAAATCCTGAAAACAGGACCTGTTGGGGGTCCATGAGGACTGGAGTTGGGGAACAAGGAGCTAGAGGATTTCAATTTTCCTGCCCTCATAATGGAGCAGAAAAATTAAATCCCAACACAGATGAGAACATAGCCTAGAACAAAACCTTCTGGCTTATTTCTTGCTGGGCGGGTGCAGGAGCAGCCAAGGTGAACATCTGGAAGGCAGTGGAAAAAATTTTGTCTTCTGTCCATATAGTAATTACATAATTTCATCTCAGTACTGGCATTCTCATTTAATTACCACCCCTATATGTGGTACAGTATCAAATATTTTGGAATAATCTAGATTTAAACATCTACACCCTTGCGAAAATCCACTTCAGTACTCGTCTCCTCATGAAAGCTGTTCAGACTGGTTTGACAAAAACCCATACCGATAATGCGTTAAGTTTGTTTTCAGCGTGGTACTCCAAATATTTTTACCCAGAATAGAGGATAACCCTACATGTTTGTAATTTCTTGGCTGTTTTGACCTATTTGGTGCAGAGCAGCTGTGCCTATAGTCAATTCTGCAAGTTTAAAATCTAAAACAAAGTGTGCCCATGAATGTTGGGACGCTACATTTTGGGTATTGCCCACAATTTCAAAAACATCTGCAATCTGCTGTATCCCTTTGAAGGTTTGCTGTCAGGTTAGAATAAATCGACCATGATAGATTTTCATCAGTAATTCTCTCCCTCCCCTCAGTGTGTTTTCATAGGGGCTCAAGAACACAACTGCTGGCTGAAACAAACAGACATGACACAAGAGAGAACGGTTTAACACAACTGCTTTTATTTCTCCATGGCAAAATACATCAAACTCTGGGGAGGTGAGGGAGTCATTCTGTTTGATGCTCGTTACAACAAAAACTGCTGATTTGCCTCCGCGTTGATCTTCACTTTCGGGGTGTTCTTTGTTTTTTTTTTTCTTTTTTGGTTAATTTTTAGACAGGAAAGAACTTTGTGCAGTGTTATTTCTTAGCAACAATCAAGACCGCAGAAGGCACCAAACCTAAAGAAAAAAACGGATGAGATATAACTTATTCAATATATAAAATACTATAGTAACCAGACATCATGGCTGCTTTTGTAAAGCCCCATGAGTAGGAGGTTGGGATCACAGAAGCTGTTGCATTAGAACTCCCTCTGTTAGATCATAGTCAAAAGTTGGGGACTGATGGTACAGGCTGGCTGCTGTTCTCTGGTATGAAGTTGTGGTGTAGTGTGATGGTCCCCTTGAGAAGACAACCCATGAAATCAGGCATAATAACTTAAAACTCACATTTATTCGACATTTCAGGTTGTGAAGGGTCAGCGTCCTGTTACACTCTAGTCTTTTTAATGTCAAATTTGAAGGTGGTGGCCAATAGTGCTATTGCCTTGCCATCTGCTCCACTACTGCTTATCGGGATTTCCTCACCAGGGCACCAGGATTTTTTAAGCCAGCACTTTGCCCAGTTTTATTCTTTAATCATCCTATCTGGGCGAACAACTGGTCAGGACCTGAGATGTTATGTCCCTTAACCCCTTGAGTGGCACGCCCGGAAATTTTCTGGGAGGAGCTCCACTGCCCATAGTGATATAGCCCAGAAGATTTCCAGGCTATGTTGCAGTATGGGACCTGCAGAGCACAATGCCATAAGCTGTGGCATTGTGCTCTGCCTGCACAGACCCACACAGAACTGTGCAGGACTTTAAAAAAAAGAAGCATGAAGATATTACTGATCTGCCGGCAACTTCCCGCTTCTTTTTTTAAACTCCTGCACTGCTTTGTTTACAGGTTGCCATGGAGACCATCGGCTTCTCAGAAGTTGTCCGATAATCTCTGTGGCAGGGAGAGCTGGTGCTTGGCTCTCAGAGGATAGCTTGGCACCAGCTCTTACAGCAGAGATCGGAGAAAACCTCCAATCTCTGCTGTGTTAACCCTTTACATGCTGCGGTCTATGCGACCGCAGCATGTAATGGGCTGACACAATCGGACCCCCGCAATGTGATCAGGGGGTCTTGATGGGTTTCTTTGGAAGTCCCCTAAAGAGACAAAAATTTTAAAAAGTAAAAAAAAGGAATTAGTACATTATTTAACCCCTTAATGACGCGCCCCCCCCTTTTTTTTCCTTTTTCGTTTTTTCATCCCTCCTTTTAGAAAATCACAACTCCTTTATTTGTTTATCGACATCGCTGCATGAGGACTTGTTTTTTGCAGGACGAGTTGTATTTTTCAATCATGCTATTTAAAGTACCTTATAATGTACTGAAAAACTTTTACAAAATTCTAAGTGGAGTAAAATGAAAAAAAAAATGACATTCAGCCATCTTTCAGTACATTTTGTTTCTACGGCATACAAACTGCAACAAAAATGACATGATAGCTTTATTTTATAGGTCAGTATGATTATTACGATACCAAACGTGTATAGTTTTTTTTTGCTGTACTTCTTATAGTTTTTTCAAAGACATTTAATTTTTAAAAATTATTTTCTGCTGCATCTTCTGCGTTCAATAACTTTTTTATTTTTCCGTCTACGTAGTTGTGCTAGGGCTCATTTTTTACGGGATGTCCTGTAGTTTATGTTAGTACCTATTTGAATACCTACAACTTTTTGATCGCTTTTTATAGCATTTTTTCTGGTACACAGGGTGACTGAAAAAGTGCATTGCTGTTGTTTTTTTTCCCCGGACTACTTTCACCGTGTGGGGTAAATAATGCACTACTTTGATAGACTGTACTTTTACGGATGCGGCGATACCAAATATGTATTTTTCTTTTATGATTTAGATTTTTTTTATTATAGATATGGCAAAAGGGCGATTTAAACTTTTATTCCTTTTTTTTTTTTTTTAACAATAAATAAAACTTTATTGATCTTATTTTAACTTTTTTACTCGGTGCAGTATGACATAATGCTGTACGATTGCAGTTACTACCTGCGGGTGTCAGCTGTAATAAAGAGCTGATGCCCGCACTGTATGAAGAGAAGTTGCGCTGCGATCTCTCTTCATACATACCTGACGCTGCAGGACGTAAATGTACTTCTGGAGCGGGAAGAGGTTAATCTGCATGGTGCACAGCATGGGAAAAAAAATTTAAAACGTGGCAAAAATAGCTAATTTAGCCTCTCACCACACAAAAAACAGAATAGAAAGTGATCAAAATTCTGCACAGATCAACAAATGGTACTACTAAAAAGTACAACTCATCCCGCAAAATAAAAACCCTTACACAGCTCCGTTGATAAACAAATTTTAAAATGCTAGGGGTCTTTGAATGCAGCGATAAAAATTATTATTATTATTTTTTTAAACTGTGAAAAAGTAGCATCATCGTACCGGCCTGTAGAATGAAACTGATTTGGATGGTATATCTATAAATAAAATATATGGGTGTCATCTCCCCAATCAAGGGTTGTTTTTTTTTTTTAAACTTCATAAAAATTCATACATTGATTTGAAAGAATGCTGCCATCCAGTAGGTGGCGCTGCAGAAGTGTTGTTCCATCTCTTGTATGCAGGTCTAAAGGAGAGATAACACACATTATAAAAACTGTCACATTCCATAGCTCAGTGGACTGATTAAGTCTCTGCTCAGCTTGTCTGGTATTGTTTTAAGTGCAAATCAGTCTCAAATTTCTCCCTGTGAACATTTGTATTTTGGTCAAGGGGGGTGTTGTCTCTGCATTTGTGTGTGTATATATATATATATATATATATCCCATCCAAATCAGTTTCATTAAGCCTGAGGAAGCGTCCATAGAAGATCCGAAAGCTTGCTATAACATCATGTATTTTGTTAGCCATTAAAAGTTACCAGATATACAAAATTACTTGGTTTATGTAATACTGTTACACTCAAGAAAGGAGTCCACTCCCTCGGGCAGAGAGTTCAATAGTCTCACTGCTCTTACAGTAACGAACCTCCTATGTCACTGTAGAAACCTTCTTTCCTCCAGATGTAGAGGATGCCCCCTTGTTACAGTCACAGTCCTGGGTATAAATAGATGATGGGAGAGATTCTTGTGTTGTCCCCTGATAGACATAGTTATTAGGTTGCCCCTCAGCTGTCTTTTTCTAAACTAATTAACTTCAAATTTGATAACCTCTTTGGGTATTATAGTCCACGCATTCCATTTAATAACTTGGTTGCGCTTTCTGTTGAACCCGCTCAAGCTCTGATATGTCCGTCTTGAGTATTGGTGCCCAAAACTCTATACAATATTCCATGTGTGGTCTCACCAGACACTTGTAAAGAGAAAGAACAATGTTCTCATCATGTGCCCCTAGATGTGTTTTGATGCACCCCATGATCCTATTTGCCTTGGCAGCAGCTGCCTGACACTGGTTGCTCTAGTTAAGCTTACAGTTAACTAAAATCCCCAAGTCCTTTTTCATGCCTGTGTTACCCAGTGTTTTCCCATTTACTACAACACGTATTATTTCCCTGCCCATGTGCATAACCTTATATTTATCAGAAAAAAAGTATGCAATGATTTGGAAATCTCATATAACGCTATTTATTTTTATTTAGAACATAGAGCACATATCAGAAGCTGCAAGTGAGACATTTTTCCATTTAATTAAAAAAATTAACTGATTTAGGAATTTATGGCAACAACACATCTCACAAAAGTTGGGACAGAGGTAAGAAAAGGCTGGAAAAGTAAGTGATATAAAGGAAAATCAACTAGACTGTGTATAAAAAGACTCAAAGTCGGAGTCTCTCAGAAGCGAAGATGGTCAGAGGTTCACTAATTTGTGAAAAACTGTGTCTAAAAATTGTGGAACAATTTCATTAAATGTTCCTCAATGTAAAATTAGAAAGACTTTGAATCCTTAGATATTATATAGTGAAGATGGTGGATTATTTAGAGAATCTAGAGAAGTTCATGTGCAATGGCTCGAGATTTAAGGGCCCCAAGGCGGCACTGCATTAAAACCAGGCATGATTCTGTAATGCTATCTCTGCATGGGCTCAGGAATACTTCCAGAAATCATTTTCTGTGAAAATAGCTTGTCATGCAATCCACAAATACAAGATAAAGCTGTATCATGCAAAGAAGCTTCTCTGGGCCAAAATGTCTTCTCTGGGCCAAAACTAATTTAAAATGGACTGAGGCAAAATGGAAAACTGTTTTGTAGTCAGATGAATCAAAATTTGAAATTCTTTTTGGAAACAACGGGCACCATGTCCTGAGAGGAGAGAGACCATCCAGCTTGTTAGCAGCGCACAGTTCAAAAGCCTGCATCTCTCATGGTATGGGGATGCATTAGTGCCTAAGGAATGGACAGCTTACCGATCTTGAAAGGCACTATTAACGCTGAGCAGTATATAGAGGTTTTGGAACAACATATGCCCTCATCCTTAAGACATTTCTTTCAGGAAAGGCCTTACATATTTTAGCAAGACAAAGCTAAACCACATACTGCATCCATCACAACAGCATGGCTTCACAGAAGAAGAGTCCGGGGGCTGAACCGGCCGCCTGCAGTCCTGACCTCTCACCAATAGAAAAAATTTGGCGCATTATCAGATAAAAAATCTGACAAAGACGACCCAGGACTGTTAATCAGCTAGAATCCTACATCAGACAGGAATGGGACAACATTCCTATTCCAAAACTCCAGCAATTGGTCTCCTCACTTCCCAGACATTTATAGATGAGTGCTACACAATGGTAGACATGGTCTTGTCCCAACTTTTGTGAGATGTGTTGCTACCATTTATTTCTAAAAGGAGTTAATCGTTTTAAAAGAAAATGGAAAAATGTCTCACTTTCACCTTCTGATGTGTGTTCTATGTTCTACTGTCAATATAATATGGCTATATGAGATTTCCAAATCTTTACATTCTTGTTTTCTTTACATTTGACACAGCGTCCCAACTCTTTTGGAATTGGGCTTGTATATTATGGTCACTATTTGCCCCCAGACCAGCACCCCTGTTATTCTGTTAGGTTAATATTGCGTCTAAAATGGCTGTCCCTCCAGTTGGGTCTTGCACAAGTCAGGAAAGGTAATTATCTTTAGTTATTTTGCCAGAAACTTGTTACCTTTATGAAATCCGCAGGTTTTAGTTTTCCAGTTAATATCTGGATAGTTAACATCCACATTCTAACTACCTCATTGTGATGTGACACTTCGTCTATTTGTCTAAGTAGTAGATTTTCGGTGCCTTCTTTTGTATTTGTCGGCCTATAGAAAACTCCTGTGTGGAGTTTATTATTTGTCCCTTGTAATGGAAATTAAGGTATTATAATTGTTATATGAATTAAAACTGCGCAATTAGAGACGCCATTGAAATATACCAGGAGAAGTTACTTCACAAACTAGGGACATATTTCTAGATGAGATAAGAATATCAAGAAGCTTCCACATGTTAGCTGAAGGGGCCCTAGGAATAACAAGATACTAAGGGAGGGGTTGACGCCTCACACTAAGACTAGAGAATAATGTTCATAAACTAGAAATATGTGGATGTGTATATATATGGATATACATGTATGTATATATATATATATATATATATATATGTGCATATGTATGTGTATGTATATATGAAGGTGCACATGTATGTATGTGTGCCTATATGTATGTAAATGTGGGTATATAAGTAATATTTAATATTACGCCACAGAGTCATGAAAAGGACTACACAAAATGGCCGACCACATGCTTTGCTAAAGTACAGGGAATACATGTGTGTTGATAAGATAAGAACTTCGAGCTACTTGGGCCCCTCAGCACTCCATCAAGAGGTTATTCACTGCTGACTTGGAAGATTCTGGAAGGTATGCAAATGAAGGGTTAAGTTGACCTATGACAAATGTTGGATTGGAAACTAACCAATAAACTGCATAGTTAATTGTCCAATGATGTTGCGACACCCCATTGTAAGGGGACTATAAATAAAGATGCCCGACATCGATTTGTTGGGAATTCTTTGATGAATCCATAACTGTGTGGACTCTGTCATTTAATTCCTCCGTCATATGACGTACTGAACTCTAGGTGTGGCAGCCCTACTGCACGGGTCACCTAGACTTCAGTCACAGGGTACACTCTGCTGTCCCTCATAAGGCTATCGCCGTAGCATGGGTCATATGACGTCATTCACAAAGTACACTCCGCTTTCCCTAGACGGCCATATATTTTTGCCGCGACATTTTTGGTGGAGAATGAAGCGGGCCTCACAACAGCACCCCTAGCCATGGACGCTCCGGAGGTGGAGACCAGGACACAGAGAGACCGCGGTAAGTAACCCATTGTGTTACTGCCTGTCTCCTGAGCTCTGCTCCCTGGTCTGTGGTTTGGTGTGTGACGTGATGCGCTGTTTAGTGTACTAGTGAATGTTGCTGCTTTAAATGTGCTTCTCTGTTCCCTCCTCTGTGCTCCTCCTGAGTCTGTCAGATTTATTTGTGTAACTTTTCCTGTATTGACTGTCGCTGGCTGCAAGGTCTTAGACTGACACTTTTATGGTATGTCTAAATGTGTTAATGACTATTCTATATGTGATGACAAAGTTTTGTGTGTACAGAGACTCCCTTGACTGAGGGAATAAGACCTTTTAAGCATTACATAGACTGACAATACAGAAGGGAACAGCCTGCAGATTATATGTACATGTCACGTGCACGCTATATAATGACCCAGATGACAAGACTGACTTGACCGTTATATGTGACACAATGTAAGATACAGTGCAGTTAAATTAGTGTAAAGACGCTGTTATTCAAATAACTTACTGTTGATGAGTGCGTTCTTGTCAGATGCAACGAGTTAACTTACCGCAACCCGTCTGTAGCAGATTACACTAATTTTGGCAGACTGCCAATTGACTTCTTAGAGACAGAATATGTATAGATAAGAGTTTATTGCTGTTACCGCAACTTGGGGAGAATATATATATATATATTTTACATTATTACTTAATTAATTAATTTAATTTAATTTAATTAATTGCATTCCTAGTGGAGTTTTTATGATTTTTGTTAACAACACATATTTGATAGATTGCTGTGAGGTGCCTGTAGGTCTTCAGCAGCTGACAATTCCCCAGCATTATAAGTGTATATGTGTAATCCAATTTCACTGTCAGAGAGGTGAATTGGACAATGACTCAATGTACTGTATTGCCCTTAAGTCACTGATGTATGAACAGCAGTAGCAGTTGAGTTGCCCCCATTTCCCGTAAGTATATACATGTATGGCACAGATGCCATTGTATAGATGCCGGCCGGCTAAAATGTTGTTGTTTCTCTGAGTTATAAGTTTTCTTTTGGTACTGAGGTAGGTGAGATTCAACTTATTCACCACCGTGACCTGGGTATGCGCAACCTGGGTAGGACGATGAAGTGAGCCATTATATTAAGCTTTATATCATCACCCATCTTGGTCACTTTGGGGTGGTATCAGCCCCATAGGGTACCAGACGGAGGTGGAATTTTTCGCCTAGTGACCCGTCGTGACGGCACTGGGGTGGTATCAGCCCCAGACGGCTGTGCATAGACAAAGGGGGGGGGGGGGAAGCATCCACCTATGTGATGACATTTGTACATGATTATGCAGGATACACCTGAGGCTTAGTAATACCCAGGTGGATCATGGAAGGCTCACTGGGAAATGAGGGGGAAGGGGAAGTATGTGTTCAAACGCTCACTAGGCAGATAATCCAGGAGACAATAAGCACCCCTGTCAGATGCGCTGATTGCAATAGATTGACTTATAAGAGTGTCGATAACTTAGACTATACAGACACAGTAGTGACAGATGACGGAACATCTTCGCATACGCAGACAATTACTGGACTGGGACAGTGTACAGAGTTTATACAAGTTAACTTTGACGATGACAATCTCCGCAAGCAACTTTATGCTCAGACACTAGACATCCAGGAAAAGAGAGACTATAACACAGCTGAGAAAGATTGGGCGAAGATATAGGACGCTATATAGACAGCTTACGGTCCAGCATAAAGGGTTAATATCACTAACTTGTTACGCTGCTGTACTGGTGAGACATCTGCATACGGAGACCACCAACCGCTGCCCCCACATATAATATGTTCAGAATGCAGTATTACATGTTTTGTTGTTATCTGAGCTGTTGATAGAATTTCCCTTTACATTTAATAACTGCATATCTCTATAGTATTTGTACATGGTTTATATATTTTGTTTTCTGCCTCTCTCACAACCAGTAGGTGGCCACTGCTGGGAAGTGACGGTTTTGGTAAGAACACAATGTCAGCATTACAATATAGACTCTTAGTTTTAGCTGACCAGACAGAATGATGCATGTAACACCCTTGGTAAATTAGTATTTCACCTGTGCTAAAGAATATTGTGACGATGAGTACTAAATAATTATAACATACATAGAAAATGTACAGCTCAGGCTGTGTATGATATATATTGGACATATATGTATTAGTTCTGCTTATTTCAAGTGCTATACAGTCCTCACAGGTATATTACGGTCAGAGTCTTGGTTTTGTCTGGCATTCCTAATTGGCGGAGAGATAAATAAATATATAGGATTAACACATTTTTATGTCAAGGACATGCCCAGTATATGTATCAGGGCAGTATTATGGTATTTACTTATAACATGTGTACAGTTACTTCTACCCCCATATTTTGTTTTGTGGTGTACTTCTAAATCCGGCAGAAGCCATGTGGCTGGGTTGGGCGCTATACCGCACTTCGGTCTTCCGCTGGATTTAGAAGGGGGGAGAAAGACTGAGAATATTTTAGTTTTTTTTTTGTTACAGTAATAGGATGCACTCCTGTCACCTGACCGCATTACCTTCCTGTCACAAGAAACTGAGGGGTTTGAATATGTATAATGATGAACTGATGGCTAACTCAGATTTTAAGTTTTGTTTTGTAGATGGCTGAGGATACCAGGAACATGGCAGGTACAGCGGTATGTAGCAGTCACACAGAATGAGGTAACAAGAGCAGAACCATTCCCACCTCATCTGTCAGCACAGGAGGCGGAAGTGAAGGCCCTGACAGAAGTGTGCAGAGCGGCAGAGGGTAAGGCAGACATATACACAAACTACGGCCTAACATGCAGGCTCTTATGTTGCTTACATAGCTAGGGATACTAGAGGAGGACAGAATAGAAGCAAAAGGAAACGCACGTGTGGGCGCTGCTGCCAAGGCAGCTGTGGCAAGACCTAGGGTAAGAGGGTTAAGTCAACGTCCAAACCTGTAACCCCGGCCCCTCCAGTGAGCTTAATAACTGAGCTGCTGGACGAAGGCAGGGGCAAGCCAGACGGACGCCGGTCTGTGTGAAGAGACCACTGCTTATGTCTCTCTCATGCCCTCTACTCAATGATGGCCCATTGTGCACACAGAGAGACACACCAGTCAAAGACTGATGTGAAACCTTGTGTCTCAACATTGGATTGTTCCTGGATTCAGCACGGTCGCTGCCAGGTATACCCAGGAGCATATGACCTGTGCTTTACATACATAGGGAGAGTAGTGAAGACAGCACAGAGGCACACACCTGGGCCGCTCTACCCACTTCTAAAGGTTGCAAATTTGTATATTATGCCATATCTGTGTTGACAGCTTATCTGTATACGTTAAGGCCTGTCCAATCAGGTATCGTTTTGCCACTACAGAGGTAGCAACCAAATTGTTGAACGAGGTAATTCTGTGGGTATGGGATTCCAGAGACAATAGAAATAACGGCTTCTATACAGTATGGTACTTTCTCTGGATATGTCCAGGCCCTGTAGAAACATTTATATTTGATGCATAAACCAGTGTTTGCTTCCCTTCCAGATCCTGACTCCGTGTATACAACACATGTTCTGGAGCCAGGATATTGGAAACATGTTCTGATGATAACAGCCACTTCAGTGAAGCCTGAAGGGAAAACAAACTGGGTTCACGCTGGTCACTGCCAGAGAGTGACCATGGCAGGAGAGTAATCATATATCATTGTATCCTATGTAAAATAAATGTAATACTTATCCTCATAATAATAATGGGGAAGGGGTAATGGTATGACACCCTACTGGGAGCAATAGGTATTGCAGTGGGAGTACTGAACTTTACTGATATGATCTCAGGCCAGAGCAAATGAGGCTCAGGCAGTAAACCTACGGCCCAGTGGATGCCATCCATTTATTCTCCTCAGTGTTTAATGTTTGGATTGTGATAAAATGTGTTAAGAATTTTAAAATGCCAGCTTAGCTGCTCAGCCTAATTAGAGTGTTAAAGTATAGAATGTAGGTTGAGAGATGTATAAATATGCTCAGTCTAACTTAATGACCAATAATGAGCATTTTTGAAGAATTGTTATCTGATTGATGAAAAACACAAATTATGAATCACAGATTGAGACTGGGAAACAGACAAATATAAACTTTAAAAAGTCTAATATTTATATGTGTTCTAACATTGTGGAATTGTTGTCCCTCCAGTATCATCTCTAAGGAGAAATCTCCATGATCTCTATCATACTAGCTTACCTGATCTATGAAGCTATTGAACCACAGAGTAAAGCAGCAAGTACTGTTCGCTTACAAAGACTGCATTCTGCATGAGTTATGGACAGCTGAACAAAGATGGACTGTACTTTGAAATGTGTTTCCTAAACACCTCTTCACAATATTGTGTTCCGCTTCTGCTTGTCTCATGAAGACACACGCACGCTCCTTCTCCTACCCAGGGATAGCATAGCTGCCATAGGTTCCAGCGAGGGGATGCCCTACGAGGTGTTACCTTGTATGGGTAAAGGGTGTGGACTCCTGAAGAGAGCCCAAGGCGTTTATGCCCTTCTCCCAGTGTTAGGTAAGGCAACCTGCCCCTGTAGGATAGTTTAGTTTGGGATCGGGAAGGAGAGTGAGATATTTGCGTGGTATAACATAGTAGGACAGCAGAGATGATCTCAAAACAGTGGAAACAATGAAGAATACACATTTGTGTCATGATAATAAAATTGTATATGTGTCTTTGAGTTAACATATATTGAAATATTAAGAGTAGCAGTAATAGGGCTGATCGGGAAGATAATAAAGTGTTGTGTTTCTTAGAAATTTAAACTCTAGGAGTTAGAGTATAGTGTGTGAAGCTTTAGGAGTTGACATATCAAGTAGCATATTGGGTGAGTATATACATGATGTAAGAATAAATCATGTGCGTCGCTGTTCTCTTAAGGAGCAAGTAACCAAGGTCCAGGTAATGCTCTCTGGTATGTTAAAAAGTGATTCACTATAACTACCTACGAGACCAGGAACTGGTAATGAGACACCTGTTATCACAGGAGTCATCTTTGACAAAAGCATAAGATAATAGCAACATAGAATATAATGTGTTCTGTGAATATATATATTTTACTAACTGTGAAGAGGAGGACGTTAAGAAGCCACCGCAGGAAGATTGCATTGCCCAGTTTCAAATCATATAAGAGGAGGAGATGTAATGGAAATTAAGGTATTATAATTGTTATATGAATTAAAACTGCGCAATTAGAGACGCCATTGAAATATACCAGGAGAAGTTACTTCACAAACTAGGGACATATTTCTAGATGAGATAAGAATATCAAGAAGCTTCCACATGTTAGCTGAAGGGGCCCTAGGAATAACAAGATACTAAGGGAGGGGTTGACGTCTCACACTAAGACTAGAGAATAATGTTCATAAACTAGAAATATGTGGATGTGTATATATATGGATATACATGTATGTATATATATATATATATATATATGTGCATATGTATGTGTATGTATATATGAAGGTGCACATGTATGTATGTGTGCCTATATGTATGTAAATGTGGGTATATAAGTAATATTTAATATTACGCCACAGAGTCATGAAAAGGACTACACAAAATGGCCGACCACATGCTTTGCTAAAGTACAGGGAATACATGTGTGTTGATAAGATAAGAACTTCGAGCTACTTGGGCCCCTCAGCACTCCATCAAGAGGTTATTCACTGCTGACTTGGAAGATTCTGGAAGGTATGCAAATGAAGGGTTAAGTTGACCTATGACAAATGTTGGATTGGAAACTAACCAATAAACTGCATAGTTAATTGTCCAATGATGTTGCGACACCCCATTGTAAGGGGACTATAAATAAAGATGCCCGACATCGATTTGTTGGGAATTCTTTGATGAATCCATAACTGTGTGGACTCTGTCATTTAATTCCTCCGTCATATGACGTACTGAACTCTAGGTGTGGCAGCCCTACTGCACGGGTCACCTAGACTTCAGTCACAGGGTACACTCTGCTGTCCCTCATAAGGCTATCGCCGTAGCATGGGTCATATGACGTCATTCACAAAGTACACTCCGCTTTCCCTAGACGGCCATATATTTTTGCCGCGACATCCCTATATCTATCTCACCCATAGAGACTCCACTTGCTAATGTCCCTAGCATATATCTTCACATAGTGTGGACTTTAAACAGGACTTTACGTAAAGACAAACCCCTCCCCCTTTTCATTTTTTCCAATCTCTTCTAAACAAACTATAACCATGTATGTTCACCGCCCAGTCACCGCTTTTATCCATCCCGGTGTTTGTTATTCCCACTGTGTCGGAGTTTTCCACTTCCGGTTAGCCAGCCTTATCTCTCAGACTTCTAGCATTAGTCACCATACAGTTTAGAAAGTTTTGCTCATTTTTTACATTAAGCGTATCACTATTAACTGTTCTGACAGTTCTAACTGTACGAACCCCTCCCATCGCTCCACCCCTATTTTCATCACTTGGTCCTATATCACATTATTTTGCCCCCTATCTCTCTAGTTGCCCTTCCCCCTCCAGTCCCTAGTTTAACCCCTTCCCACCACAGAGCGTAACTGTACATCATGGCAGGGAGGTACTTAACGCAACAGGGAGTAGTTACATCCTCTGGATAGCACGAGATCAGAAGAGATCCCGCGCTATGCGACAGCAGGAGATGATTGTCACGATAGCCGGCCTCCTGCTGCAACAGCAGGGGTACATCAAAGCAGCGACCCCCACTGTTAACCCCTTCCCTGCTGCAATCTATGTCAAACGCGGCATGTAAAGGGCTCACAGAGGGAGCACGCTCCCTCTGTGATGTCATCTGGTTCTCGCGATGTAATCGTAGAGAGCCCGACTGGTTGCCATGGCAACAGGACGCCACCTACTGGCGTCCTGTACTGCCAATGCCTATAATTGCTAATACAAGCGATAAGGCATTTCAAGGCAGAAGTCCTGCAATGCTTTATCATAGCGATTATAGGTGCTATGGTGCAAGTCTCCTACAGGGACATAAGAAGTGTAGAAAAAAAAAAAAGAGCAAAATAATGTAAAAAAAAAAAAAAAAAGAAAAAAAACAAACAAACAAACCTATTTTTTGTGCTTTTCCACATATTAACATAATCATTTTTTTAAAAAAAATTAAAATCCCACATATTTGGTATCGCTGTATCCGTAACGAGGCGAACAATAAATTGAACATGGTTTTTATCCTGTATGGCAAAAAGCATAAAAAAAGAAGCCTAAAAAACGGATGCAAAATGGTTATTTTCTTTTCATTTTGCTTCAAAAGAAAGACGTATGTACCCCAAAATAGTACCCATAAAAGCTACAACTCGTTTCGCAAAAAATAAGCCCTTACAGAGCTCTGTCCAGGGAAAAATAAAAAAAAGTTATAGGACTTTGAATGCAGCGATTTAGAAAAAAAAAATACAATTTCTAAAAAAAGGGTTTTTTTTATTGCAGAAAAGTGAAAAAACCTGAAAAAAAAAAAATAGGAATTTTGGTACCGTTGTAATCGTACCGACCCGCAAAAAAATGTATTATGTCATTTATGCTGCATGATTAACGCTGTAAAAAAAAAAAAACCCCGAAAACAATCTATGGCAGAATTGATGTCTTTTCTCTCCCTGCTATCATACAAAAATGAATAAAAGTTTTACAATACAGTCTATGTACCCAAAAATGGCACCAATAAAAACTACAGTTCTCCACGCAAAAAACAAGCCCTTATACGGCCACGTCCATGGAAAAATAAAAGTGTTATGGCTTTTGAAAAATGGAAATCCACCAAAAATCATATGGTCCTCAACGCCAAAATAGGCCATGTCCTTAAGGGGTTAAACACTACTCCAACTTTCCAGCCATCTTCTCCCCCAGCCCACCTGCTGCCTCTTCAGGTAGAACCTGTAGCCAACAGCAGTCAGCCCAGTTCTTCAGGAACCCAAACCCCTCCTTCCTACATCAACTCCGGAGCCACTTGTTTACCTCCCTAATCTCCTGCTGCCTTTCTGGTGTAGCACATTGTTGGTAGTAGTTCAGAAAATACTTTGGAGGTCCTTGCCCGAAGCTTACATCCTTATTCTCGGACATTGGTTTTAAGGCCCTTCCACCTACCTCTAACTTTATTATTGGTGCCAATGCATATCATGGGTACTGGATCTTTACCAGCCTCTCCCAGTAATCTGTCAACCCGATCCGCGATGTATGTGTCAAACTCCAGCTCCAGGAAGACAACACATCATTTGATGATCCCAGTCTTTATGGCAGATTGCCCTGTCTATCCCCCTAATAATTAAGTTCCCCACTACCAGGGCCTTCTTAGTGGAGAAAACATCCCCTGGTGGTCATAGGACATGTTGTTCCACAGCAGTACTAATCCTGTAATGGCATTCCCCTCATCTGCTAAGTTTGCAAACTTGTTGGGGTATGCCAGTTCATGACTACTCTTTCGGGCACTCTTCCCTCTACCCCTCCTTCTGTCACCCAGCTAGCATTCTCATGCTACCATACACCCCCACATCTACCCCAGCTAGTGCCTGCTGAGTTAGCAGACAAACTTCTTTCCAGATTGCCAATGGATCGCAGTGTTGCAAGTGGAGCATATAGATCCAGGATCTAGGCTTCCAAATGTGCAATGCGCTCACGTTTCGTACAGCAGTATGCACCCTTGAATGGCGGTTGAAGGACTGTACACACTGCAGGAGATGTACACCGCACAGCATTGCCATTGTAAAAGTAGGTCATGTGTACAAGTAAAAATAACAGAATAGATACAAACGACCCCCTCTTTATTTTTAAAGCCTCTTTGTGCGACACCTCTGCTGTCCTTCTTGTCACATCACAAAGAGGTTAGCAAAGTAGATGCGCAAATACGTAAAACATTGGAAAACCAATATCCTCCATGAACAGTTCAAACGCATAAGAAGAAACTGTTCCTTAATTGAAGTTTTTGAAGACCAGTCCAAAATTTTAAAAGAATGTTTTCTAGAAAAGGTCTATTCCTCGAACAGGTGGAATAATCATACAGGAAGGCCCTGGAAAATAACCGCTTTACTGCAAACATGAGGAACCTTAAAAAAGACCCCTCTTTTAATACTTCATGTACTACCAGTCTTAATTCTGAACATGCATCCCTGAAGCAAATCTTATTGAAACATTGGAGCAGTTTAAAAGGAGATCCATTTCTTTGTAAAGAGATCTCCTAAAAGTCCAAGGTTATTCTCCAAAGGAATGAGAACCTCAGGAACATCTTAGCTTCTTCTTGTCCCCGCCTGATGTCAACCACAAGAATTAATATCCCGCCAAGCCTACGGGGGATCCTTCAATTGCGGTTTTTAGGCCGCATGTCCACTTGAAAAATACAATCCACGCAGAATCTGCCGCGGATTTCTGCGGCGGATTCCGTGCGGATTTGCTTTAGGTCGCCTGCACACGGGCGGAAATCCCGCGGCGGTATTTCCCGCGGGATTTCCGCCACTGAAAGTTTGCATAGGAGTGCATTACAATACGCACTCCTATGCAGACGGCCGCGGTTTGGGCGTGCGAAATCTCGCGCGGCAAGTCCTATTTTTGTGCGGGGCTCGCACTCACCCGGCCGCCGGCTCCGGTCTGCGCATGCGCCAGCTGCGCCGCAGCCGGCCCATGAAAGAGCCGGGGCCGCCAGGCGCGGGTGAGTACGTGCTCGTCTCTGCAGGCTCTCGGGTCGGGTCCCGCGGCGAGAATTCCCGCTGCCGGATCCGACCCGCTCGTCTGCAGGCGGCCTTAAATGGTATTTTTTTGCATGCAGATATCCTCACACATTGCTATCAATGTGATAGCAATGTTGCCGATCCGCGGCAGAATGGAGCATGCCGCGTTTTTTCTCCCGCGCGTGAAAAACCGATTCTTTTAAAATGCCATCCGCAGGTGCAAAAAAATCAATTTAATGGACCGCGGATGGCCAATGATTCCCTATGGGCAAAATCTGCTGCGGAATCCGCAATTCCATTTAGCTAGTGGACATGAGGTCTTAAGAGATGCAAATGTTGCCCTAATATTCAGCACAGGAAAAGAGAAATTTCTGTAAACAGTGATAAACATTCAATCATATTAAACCATTGCTTAAACTGCAGATCCTCTCACATTATTTATATGATTGAATGTTCCTGCTGTCTCAGAAATATTGGAAGGACCCATAACACCCTGAGAACTAGAATAAAACACGGATCAAATATATGTAAAATATATGTATCAAGTAGGGATGAGCGAGTATACTCGCTAAGGCACTACTCGCTCGAGTAATGTGCCTTAGCCGAGTATCTCCCTGCTCGTCCCAAAAGATTCGGGGGCCGGCGGGGCTGACAGGTGAGTTGCGGCGGGGAGCAGGTGGGAGAGAGAGAGAGATCTCCCCTCCGTTCCTCCCCGCTCTCCCCCACAGCTCCCCGCTCCGCGGCGGCACCCGAATCTTTCGGGACGAGCAGGGAGATACTCGGCTAAGGCACATTACTCGAGCGAGTAGTGCCTTAGGGTGCGGGCAGACGAGCGCATAAACGGCGCGTTTTTGCGACCAAACGTATATACGTGACCATCTGAGGCAATGGTTTCGAATGTATTCGTTCACATGGGCGATTTTACGGCGCGTAAAAACGGCAATTCGAAAAAAAACGGAACATATGCGACCGAAATACGCGCCAACGCATATTCGATCGCCGAAAAGACCGTTTGCAAAGTAGGAACAAACGAAAATACGCTTTCTAGCTCTGGTCGTGATCGGTGAAAAACGATCGCTCGGGCGATTATACGTTGCGCTCGTGCGAACGTAAATACGCCTACGCTCGTCTGCCCGCACCCTAAGCGAGTATACTCGCTCATCCCTAGTATCAAGGCATTTTCTGCAATTCCATAAAAAGGATGCATCAAAAATGAAAACGACACCTTTAGATAAAATAGAACCGCACGATTTTACCCTTCTGAAAGAAAAAGAGAAGTTTTGGATATTTTGTTTGAAGACACTTATTCCCAGTGGTTTAACCCCTTAAGGACATGGCCTATTTTGGCATTGAGGACCAAGCGATTTTTGGTATTTTTCCATCTCCATTTTTCAAAAGCCATAACTTTTTTGTTTTTCAGTCAACGCGGCCGTATAAGGCCTTGTTTTTTGCGTGGCGAACTGTAGATTTTTTTGGTACCATTTTTGGGTACAGAGACTATATCGTAAAACTTTTATTTTTTTTTAAAAGCGTTAATTATGCAGCATAAATGACACACTACATTTTTTTCTGCGGGCCGGTACGGTTACAACGATACCAAAATTCTTATTTTTTTTTTAGGTTTTTTTCACTTTTCCACAATAAAAACCCTTTTTTTTGGAAATTCTTATTTTTTTCTAAACTCACTGCATTCAAAGTGCTATAACTTTTTTATTTTTCCATGTACGGAGCTCTGTGAGGGTTTATTTTTTGCGAGACGAGCTGTATTTTTTATTGGTACCATTTTGGGGTACATCTGTTTTTTTTTGATCACTTTTATTGCGCTTTATGGGAGGCAAAATGCTAAAAATTAGCATTTTGCCTCAGTTTTTTTAGCATTTATTTTTACGCCTTTTGCTGTGCAGGATAAAAAGCATGTTCGCGTCATTACGGGCGCGCTGATACCAAATATGTGGGGTTTTTAATTTTTTACATTTTTTTATGCTAATATGAGAAAAAGCATAAAAAAAGGTTTTTTTGACTTTTCTTTTTACATTTTTATTTTTTGAACTTTATTTTTCTCTTTTTTTTACAGCACTTGTGTCCCTCTGAGGGACTTTTACTTTTCAGATAGCTGCGATAATGCATGGAAGGGCTTCTTCCCTGCCATGCCTTATCGCTTACTATAGCGATCATAGGCTATGGCCATAGCAACCAGCCGGGCTCTCGCGATAATATTGCGAGAGACGGCCGGAGACACAGAGGGAGCGTGCTCCCTCTGTGAACCCTTTCCCTGCCGCGATCTACTGTTGCAGCGGGACGCCGGCTGTGACTGACAGCTGGCTCCCGCTGCGGGATAGCGTAAGTTTACATCCTGTTGTGGGAAGTACCCTGCTGCCAGGACGTAAATTTACGTCCTGCAGTGGGAATTGGTTAAAACACAGTTTTAGAAAAAAAATTGATGTCCTTTGTCTTCTGGAATTTTAATATTTATATTCTTTTCAAGTTAACTATTATATATATTATTATGCTACAATATTTATCTACATCCAAGCCCATTTCTCTAAGGCCCAATGTCCACGGGCGGGTTTGCTTTGCGAAATCCCCAAGGTACACTCGCAAATCAAGGCCCCTCCCCCCCCATAGGGAAGTATGAGCATCCGCAAAAAAATGTAAGCATGCGGATTTGTTTTGCTGACCTTTTGGTCCAGAAAACAAATTGCAGCATGCTCCATTTTTCTGCGGATCCGTCAGGGACGGAATCTATTGAAATCAATGGAAGCCGTTCAATCTGCGGCAAACCTACTGACACTGCGGATGTGCCACAGTTCCCGTGGGAAGGCAGATTTAGGATCATGCACAGTACAGCAAACCCGGAAGTGGAGGGATCAGCACGGACGCCGCTGCTGGGGAAAACAGGTAAATAGGGCTAACTGGCTGCGGGCAGGGCTGGATTCCCTGATGCCCTCTGGACAGATATATAAAAAATTATTTATGTTTTATATATATATATAGTAAAGAATGTTGTTTTTTTTAGATTTTAAAGCATTATATATTTCATGTTTTCAAATATTCTGTTGATCCTTAGTTTTAAACTGTATGTAAATTTTGCTGATCCGCACAGTCATTCATTTTATTTTTTGGATCCAATACCTGTGACAGCCCTTTTCTTTCTGTTTAATCTTAAGTTTAGTCCTGCTGATGCATTTTTACTGCATTTTTATGCGTTGCACCACGACTCCTGGAAAATGAGGGGGTGCGCGCACGCATTGAGTTGTTCAACGTTCTGCCGCTGTCCGTGCTCTCGCCCACTCCTGTCTCTCCTCTACTGCCCGTGGCTAGTGGAATGCAAGCACAGACACTCATTTGGAGTGCAGCATCAGGAGTGTGCGGTGCGGACCCACCCCTCTTCGAGTGTGGGAGCTTCACACCCCGCAGGACGCTGGGTCTATGAAAATGTTACTGAATATATAACCCCATGTATATATAATATGCTACGTCTATGCTTGAGAAAGGGTGTTATAACCCCAAAACGCGTTGCATAGCATTACAGACCACCCTGTTTGTTTGTCCATGTGCTGCCTATCGCTGCATTCTGGTTTTCTTACCTCTGGCTTCTTCATTGGGGGGAGGGTCTATAGCTTTACCAGTAAGTGTTATTTTCATTTTTTGATGATTTAATAAATCGTGTATACAGGATAGACCTGAGCGCAGGAGTTTTTTCACTTTGTCGGGTGTCAATGTAATATTAGT
Organism: Eleutherodactylus coqui; assembly: GCF_035609145.1. Classification (NCBI taxonomy): domain Eukaryota; kingdom Metazoa; phylum Chordata; class Amphibia; order Anura; family Eleutherodactylidae; genus Eleutherodactylus; species Eleutherodactylus coqui. The sequence continues at coordinate 62,248,001 of NC_089847.1, read as the reverse complement.
GCACATGTACAGGGAGATGAGCCAAAGATTATTCGGACACTGGTTTGTTTTGGGATAAAATTATTAAAAAGGTAAACCCAACCTAAAAAGGATCTCTGACCAGTACCAAAGATATCTGTATGCTTTATTAAGCACGGTTTGTGGGATGGAACTCCACCAATTCTATCTCCTGAAATGTCTCAAAGCATTCCTCTTGGAACAGAGGAAGGAGTATAATTTCCTTGCTGGTTTTTCTTTCTTGCCCTTCTGCTGGCAATTCGCCAGTTCCCAAACCCTTCTTTGGTCTTCTAATATAACTACAGCTCTTCCCTGACTACCTAAGGGCTAATGCCCACAGACGGATATCTGCTGCGTTTCCCGCAGTGGAAATCCGCAGCTATTAGGTTCTATTGAGCCTTATAGCTTTCCTGCTGCCAATGCTCACATGCAGAATTCTGCCGCGGATTTCCGCTGTGAGAAAAAAATTGTGTCATGTTCTATTTCACCAGGGATTTCCGCAGCAGGAGGTCTCCATTAATATAGTGTTAATGGAGACCGCGGAAATCTGTGGCGGAATTCTGCGATTACTTGCGCTTTTAAACGTGATACTCCCACAGCGGAAATCTGTGGCAGAATTCCACAACGCTCTTGGGCATGAGCCCTAATGCACATGGACTACCAAGCATTAGCTATGTACAAAGACACTACATGCTGCTCTCTGATTGGTCAGTACTGCTCATATGAGCAGCATTGACCAATCAGAAAGCAGCAAGAAGTGTCTCAACCTACCAAAGAACAGTGTGCATTAGTTAGTGAGCATAGAGCTGCAGCCATCTTGGGAGAAGGAAGAGGGGTCCAAGAACCTGTTGGATTAGTGGCACAACAGCGAGAATGGAGAACCAGGAGATATTACTTCCCAATCCCACCCCGGTCTGAGGACAATTTTGCTCTTGGAACCAGAGGGTTGTTTTAATATATCTATAGTTTGAGTTCCTTCTAAAAGAGAACCTGCACTTTCAGTCTGTAGTGCTTGTACATCCTAGGCTGTTTTCAGATACTCTTTAAGTGAAGCCAGTTTCATACGAGCGTTAATCTCACGCAAGGTTTGTGTGTTGCGTGACTCACAAAGTGTGCGCAAATATGAACTCCGTTCTTTTATATGGACTCTTACACATAAGTGATGCTGCGAGGGGAAAAAAAAAAATCGCAGCATGCTCTATTTTTTTGCATTCCTTGAAACGCATCACCCATTGATTTCAATGGGATCTTAAATACATTGCATGGGTTTCACATGGCGTGCGATGTGCACGTGATTGTAATGCAACATTTCCCACTGAAATCAATGGGAAACACTTCCAGTCCTCTATCGCTCGTGAAACTCACAGAGAGGATCACAATTTTACCGAAGCGAGTCAATTTTGCCTGACGATCGCCTCACATCTGCAGGTAAAGCGCACGTTGCTGACAGCAATTTCGGACCAGGTTTCTTGGCCCGATATCGTGCTCGCCCGTGTGCAGTTAGCTTGAATGTAGTGTAAAAAATACAAATATAGAGGAAAACATTTAGAGATTTAAGATACTATTCCTTCCAGCGCAACACAGCTACTATTTAACTAAAAAGTCCACAAAAAGGTGAAGTTTGGCTTACAAACTTTAACTGGTTCTCACCAAGTTCTTGTAGTGGTTTCTCCATATCTTCTTCTGTGAAAACCCGTCGAGGGAAAGAAGTCAAAAGATTGAAAGGCCCTTCTGGACCACCAGGCCAATTTAGTTCCACATATAAGCGGACTGCAGCCAACTGTTCACGAGCGCGAAATGTTTGAGATAGGGCTGTGCCATCAAGCAGGCGCACCTGAGGGAGTACAAGACCGTTACTGACATAAATATGTTCTGCCTTCACCGCTAATAAATCAGGTTAGCTTACATGCCATTTTTTTATTCAATTTGGTAAATCCTCAAGTAATTCAAATATCTAAACACGCCTATATTTCCCCCAATTACCTGAATACGACACTGATCATATTCCTTCTTGGTGGGCGGCTCCTGTACAGGAGAAGATGGGGAGGGTGTGGCAGCTGGAAGAGGTGATTCTGCAGAAGGGGAAATTGGATCAGATGTGGCCCCTCCATACTAAAACAAAAATGACAAGTCAAGGCTAAATATATTACAGCATATTCAGACAGCTGGCAGATCTCTAGTAACCTGACCATCCTTCTACCTAAAGAGTAACAACACTTTTCAGAAACTTTAGACATGTCAAATGTTGTGATCAGTGGGGTCCCGCTGCTGAGGCCCCGCTGATCGGTAGAATGAGGGGCTGCAGCACTCACCCGAGTGTGCAAGGAAGGTTTCAGGAAAAGGATTATTTACTAGTAAAAACAATAAGCCACCATAAGACAATGAAAGGTCAGATAGGACTAATGCCTGCAGTGTATCGGTATCCCATTACAATATTTAAACTGCTGTGGTGGAGATTTGGCGTTGTGCCATGAAGATTATTATGATGAAGGCTATGGACAGCTTTAGGAGGCGTATTATTTTCCACTTAAATGCATACATTTTGATGATAATTATATTTTGCAATAGCGATTGATTATAACATTTTGCACCATGTGTCTTTTGCAGTTTCTTACAAATCACTGTGTATAGAAACTGCAGTCTAAGTATCAATAGGAGACTTGGCTGAAATGCTGGACTGACAGCTTAGGCTGGGTTCCCACAGAACGGAAATCTCGCAAAGATTTCCACGGGATAAGCGCAGCATTTTTCTGCCGGCATTCCGCTGCGGATTAGCCGCCCCGTGTGGACAAGATTTTTGCAAAATCTCACCACATGGCTAGCTAACCCCGGAATTAGGAACCGCGGGCAGATTTGCTGCGCAGAAATTCTGCACGGAATTTCCGTGCGGCAAATCCGTCCGTGTAAACCCTGTCTTAAGGCACATTTAGACACGCTTATCGCTCAAAGAGGTGTTTTGAGCAGTAATCTTTGTGTCCATTTACAGCACAAGGTGATCACTCAAATGTTGAGCGATCACCTTGCAGTCCGAGCGGTGGATGTAGAAGACAAGCGGGGCCATTTGTCTTCTGCATCCAGCTGTTCCCCGCTCCGAGCGCCCGGCTGTTATACAGCTGAGCACTCTGAGCAGGGGATGCAGAAGACAAACGTGGCCGTTTGTCTTCTGCATCCAGCTGTTCTCTGCTCGGGCACCTGGCTGTTCTGCATCCTCCGCTTGGAGCGCTCGGCTGAATAAGACAAAAGGGATGGCCCGCTTGTATTCTGCATCCAACTGTTCTCTGTTTGGAGTGCCTGGCTGTTTTACAGCCGAGCGCTCTGAGCGGGGTATGAAGAACGCATCAGGACCACTGTGTTTTTCATACCAGCCTGTGTTCAGGGAGGGGGATACAGCTGAAACAATAGTATCAGCTGTATCCTGCTGTGAACTCCTTATAAGGCTCATCATTGTCTTTCAGCACGCTGAAAGACAACGATGAGCGACGGCTTGACGAAAACTCCACGATGTCAGTGCAGTTAGACACAACGATTATCGCTCAAAAGATGGCTTTTGAGAGAATTTTGAGCGATAATTGTTGTGTCTAAATGGGCCTTTAGTCTCCCTCAGCTCTCTCCTCTCCTGCAACATCTTATCAGTTAATTTATGACCACAATAGAGTATATCTTTGTTGCAATCATACATTTGCTGATAAAAAAGTGCAGTAGAGAAGAGATAAAGGTTGAAAACCAAGCCATCAGTTCAGCCTCACAGTAGAATCTGCTATTGAGGGATAAGGCTCATTTAAAGCAACAATTATCGCTCAAAATTCGCTCAAATGAACTCGTGTGTGATAATCCTTACACCTAAATGCGAGTCATAGTGCACTTTTCGTTCGCTTTTCATTTGTCACCCAGTTGCAGCCTGCATGATCATCACAGTTTCGCTCACTTCTCATTACGTTTAAACATTCCCCCTGTGTTTCACATAGGAATGTGAAGTAGTGAACGATTCCCAAAGATGATCTGCATGTCTAAACATTCTGCATGAGTGCCAACAACTACAAACGAATTAGCGGTGACGTCACTCACTCAAATGACAATCAGCTCCTGTGAAAGGGGCATTAGAATGCAGTGTCTATGCGCAGTGATATGTAAGAAGCTGCAAATGCCAAATAGTGCAACATTTTTTATTAAACACGGTTACAAAAATGATTGTCAGCCCAAAATACATGCATTTAAGTGAATAAGAAATGCCTCTAAACACTATAAGTATAAACATTTCCGTATTTAAACACTTTCCTGACTCCATCGTCAGGCATGCGTTTGGGAGAAAAATTTAAGATTTGTCTCCGACGCATGCCATGCGACGCGTGAGAGCGGCTTGGGCCCCAATTAATTCAATAATTGGACCAAGCACTGCCTGTGATTGGCTGAGCGCTGTGACCAATCACAGGCAGCACTCAGCTGTCACTCAAGGAATGGCTGAGGGCTGCCTGTGATTGGCTGAGCTCTCAGCCAATCAGGAGACCACGTTTTCAGCCGGAGGGGATTTTAAATCCCCGGTGGCTGAAAGATCTTCAGTGCAGAGTCGAGGAGACACGCTGCAAGACCCGCTGGACCCAACAGACCCTGATAGCAGCGCACAGGTGAGTATATATTTATATACATACATACACACACACACACACACACACACACACATTTACATATATATATATATATATATACATACATACACATATATAATATATATATATGTATTATATATATATATATATATATATATTATATATATATATATATATACACACACACACACACACACACACACGCACACGCACATACACGCACATATATACACTTATTTTATTTTATTTTTTTTACACAAAATAGCCGGGGATGCAGGGGCAGCCAAGCGGCAAGACCCACCAGACCCAGACAGCGGCAGAGAGGTGAGTATATATATACTTTTATTTTTAACATATATACTTTTATTTTGGGGTACCATTTGGAGAGGAGAGTATATATTTTTTTATTTTTTACACCAGATAGGGATTATTTTCAGGGAAGGACTTATATTTCAAGCCCTTACCCTAAAATCACTGCTGGGATTGCCTGCATCCAATTGCAACATATCTCCTAAACTACACTAAATATTTTTTAAAACATTACACTCCCAAGTGCAGAAAAAAATCATAGAATTTAAATTGCTAATAAAAATGTGACGTTTTTTAACCCATAAATAACGAAACAAATGCGTCACTTAAGTAGTTAAACTTTGAAGAAGAGAGATTATATCCCCAGATATCCTAAGACTAATGTTACAATAGAAACAGCAGGTAGCACAATTGTATGTCCACCTCAGTAGATATTTAAGGGTGGTCACACATGCTAAAGCCCAATATACATGCAACTATTATCGCTAGAAATTTGTTCAACTATGTCTTTTTAGCGATAATCGTTGCGTGTAAATGCTACCATTGTTTGCTTTTCGGACACAGAAGTACCCAACAGTTGTCCTGGCGATGATCGCTCCTGTGCTTTGACACAGAAGCAATCATCGCTAAGAGAATGAAGGCGGAGTGAACAGGGGATCGTTCCAGACCACCTGCCTCCCTTCACGATAAACAGGCAATCGTTCATAGATGAACGACAGCCTGTTTACACAGGCAGATCATCGTTTGATTTTTTTGTAATGCTGGCATGATCCAAATAGCAAACTAATTTGTTCTTCGTTCAGATCATGCAGGTATTTACACTGAACAATTATCGTTCAGATTCCCGTGATCTAGTGATAATCATTCAGTGTAAAAAGGGCTGTAGGCCATCACTTTATGATCTGGGAATATCTCCTTAAGGCTTTATTCACACGAGCGTATATTAGCTGCTATTTTCACAGCTGGCCGATATATGCTACCATCTGATGCATTGGTTTCAAATGCATCAGATCAGACAGCCGCGTATTCCCGCAGCGTAAAATAGCGCTTGGCCGGCCAATATAGCACCAGGCGTTTTTACAAGATAATCCTGGAACTATCTTCCTGGCCGTAATATGTCAGTTGCTGCATAGACTCCAATGAGAGCCTATGACAGCGGCCAGAGAAGGGAGGGAATTTGGCAGCGTGACTGCTAAACTCCCTCCCCCCTTTTTACGCCCCTAGCCGGCTGTTTGAAATGAGAGGGGGCGGGAGCTAGATGCTAAGCTCCAGCTTCGTTCCTCCCCTCCCATTGCTGGCTGCCGACAAGGAGCGGAGAGGAGGCAGAGGCATAGTACACTAGATCCTACCCCATCCCGCCTCCTCCCCTTGCTGAGAGCCGGCGAGGGGTAGGGAAGGGGGAGACAGTTTAGCAGAAGTAAACGGTCTCCCCCCACCCGAGGGCACTGTGGGCTCGGGACATCTGAACAGGCGCACAAACGTCGCCAGCGGGTGAACATAAAAGCACTGACGCCATGTGAAAGAGCCCTAATGCATAGACAGCCACAGATATGCAGCTGCATTCCACTGGAAAGAATGAATGTAATGGAAACCTGTTAGCTCATACTCAGGTTTACATATACTATATGTTTATTCTTTATGAAGACGGTCACCATCAACATATCACACTCACCCTTTTTGCTCTCTCTGCTTTGTCTCGTGCTATTTTCTCTCTGACACGTTCTCTGTAAGTAATGACAAAAGGTACACAACACATATGAATACATTGCAGTAAAAGCCTCCGCTAGGCTGGTAGCATGTGATCCAACTACATCCAAACGATCAGCTCCAGTAGAACTCCTTCACTGCAAGGACCACACCCGGCATGCTACAACTATCACAAAGAAGGAAATGTCCAGCACTTCTGAGCCCGCTCCATCCACAGGACCTAAGTTCACATCCTGTTGCGTTAAGTGCCCCCCAGCCAGGACGTAAATTTATGTCCTGTGACACTTGGGGGTTAAATACCTCTCCTTCTGACACCAGCTCACCATCAGGACTGATGTCTGTATCTGCTTATTTGGCATTCATGGCCTAATAATCTTGACATCCTAGGTTTATTCACCAGCCTCTAGCTGCCTTCTCCGATATATACAAGACATTTGTGCCTCAGGTGTATATTGGCAACTCCAGGATGTCAATGGAGATTATTAGATCTCAGCCCTGTATCTTTTTAAAGACATGTTAGGAGGCCTCAGTTTTCCTTAGGAGTTACCCAATTGTGGGTTAACAGGACTGAGGCTTGGCTCCACCTGAAACCAAATACCACATCATTAACTACCGAGAGCGGTTCAGTGACATTTTCACCACATTAAGCTGATGCTCTGTCCACACGGCCAGAAAAACACGTCAAGCAGTCTAAATATCTGTGGATTGTAAGTTTAAAATTGGATCATTGAGAGCTCGGTCATTTTTAACAGAGCATCCCAATATCATACTTTGGAGCATCCAATATATCTACATACTGCTGGAACATCAATCCAATAGTTTTGTAGTATATAGTTTAGTCTGTACCCCTCTGTGGGTCTGGTTTATCAGTCCTCTGTATCCCACTGAAGGCCCTTGCTGGACACCGCTAGGATGCCACGTGGCTGCGAAACATATCATCAGCCTTAGTGTTTATCATCAAGCGTTCTTTACATCTGTGACTCCTTGGTTGTGGATCTTTGGCCGCAATCCTCGACCTCCATTCTGAGGGCTGCGGTCCGACACCACAATGAGGTACTACCGTAGCTAGCCTGGTGGTATTTATGTGGGGGTCTATCCAGTTTACAATGCCCCTTTATTAGGCCCTACCATCCATCAGTGCTTTGTTAGCCCCTTTTTCACATCTTTGGGCTTTGTTCACCTTTGTACTATGGTTTCTTTTTTACCATAGAATCTAGGTGTATATGTGCTTGTCCCTTTAAACCCAGTGGTTTTAGTTATTTATCAATAAAACGGTCTTTTAGGTTCTTTTGTAGGGGGTTTTCTGTGAATTATAATTTTGCGCTTTCTTAAGCCTCTGTGTCTCTGTGAAACATACCCCAAATGGAACAAATTGAGAGACCAGCTAGCAGGACGGTAAGAGGTCTGCAAATCATGTCCTAAGAAGAAAGGTTAAAGAAGGTGGGAATGTTTAGCTTCCATAAAAGAAGGCTGAGAGGCAACTTAATAGCTGTTTACAAATATCTGAAGGGCTGTCACAGTGCAGAGGGATCAGCTTTATTCTCATTTACACAAGGAAAGACTAGAAGTAATAGGATGAAAGTGAAAGGAGACACAGATTAGATATTAGGAAAAACTTTCTGACGGTCAGGGTGATCAATGAGTGGAACAAGTTGCCATCTGGAAGTGTTAAACAAAGGCTGGACAAATATCTGTCTGAGATCATTTAGTAAATCCTGCACTGAGCAGGGGGCTGCACCCGATGACCTGGAGGTCCCTTCCAACACTACCATTCTATGATTCATTCCTGGTATTTTATAATACAAGAATTAAAATAGACAAAAAGTCTAACACATATTTGGTACCACCGTGTCTGTAAAAGTTCAATCTGATTTATTTCACACGGTGAACGTCGCCAGAAGAATTGGTCACCCAGTCTCTAAGAAAACATTTAATAAAAAGTGATCAGAGAGTTGAACAGTATGTACTCCAAAATGGTACCAATAAAAAAAAAACAAAAAAAAACCACAGATATCCCGCAAAAAACAAGCCCTCGCACAAAAGTTATGGTTAGAAGAGAACAACAGAATTTTTATTTTTAATGGGGTTTTTCTTTTGCATTTTTTCCCATTTTACTCCACTGCAGAAATTTTTTAAAAAGTTTTTTAGTACATTGTGTGGTATATTAAATTGTACCAATGTAAACTACAATTCATCCCACAAAAAAACAAGCCCTTAGACAGCTACGCTGATGGATAAATAAAAGAAGCATACATTTTTTGAAGAGAAACCAAAAATGTAAAATAAAAAAAATTAAAAAGTACCTAACGCAACAGGTCATACACTTACGCCCTGTGGATAGCGCGAGATCAGAAGAGATCCTGCGATATCCAGCAGTAGAAGCCGTCTGTCACCGATAGCCAGCCTCCCGCTGCAACAGCGGGGGGTGCATCGGGACAGCGCCCCCTACTGTTAACCACTTACACGTTGTGATCTATGTAGATCGTGGCATGTAAAGAGTTCACACAGGAAGCACGCTCCCTCTGTAACATCATCGGATCCCCGCGATGTAATCACGGCGAGCCGATGGATTGCCTTGGCAACAAGACGCCAGATACAGGCGTCCTGCTTTGCCAATGCCTATGATCGCTATTAGAAGTGATAAAGCATTGCAGGATAGAAGTTCTGCAATGCCCTCATAAGGCCATGTCGATGGAAAAATAAAAAAGTTATGGCTTTTGAAAATGAGATGAAAATCCCCCCAAAATCTTTGTGTCCTTATGCCCAAAATAGGCCATGTCCTTAAGGGGTTAAAGGAAAAAAAAGCCAAGAGATTCATCCAACATAGCGCTCAACTTTGGAAGACCACAGGTATCTAGTTAAATCACTGGACACCCACTGCTTTCAGTAGTAGTCACAAAAAAGGGTAAACACACTGCATTTGGATGTAGTGACCACTCTAATCAGGTGGACTCCCATTTTGGACAAAGGTGAGGGGCCATCTGTGAATATGCTATAACATGGAATTACCCCTTTGAGGGAACTTATTTTGCACCCAGCATTTAGTAGCTGCGCTTTAGGAAGTCAGTTAAAGGCTAGCTTACACACTGCTCGCTTCTGGTGCACCTATTTGTCAGGGAAATGGGGCTTCCTGGTACCTGAAACCCTATCAAGCTGAAAAGGGGTGAAGAGGTGACCATGCATATATAGGTGTGGCTCTCTCTTGACCCAAGTGGAGAGGCCATAGGCATATGCAGGCGCCTGTCCTATATATGATTGTGGTAGGGGGTCATATGGAATCAGAGTCTCAGAGGCCACCACCGCCAACCTTACTCCAGCCCTCTGAAGAGGTGTTGGCAAAACCAAGCAACCTAATATAAAATAACATACCTTAATTCATACATGTCTCTATTTTTACAATTGCTTATTTCACCTTGCCATTCTTTCCTCCTGCTTCTCCTTTCTCCTGTCTTCTGCTGCTTTCTGCATTTCTTGCTCTTGCATTTTCTGTCGGATAGCAGATAACTCTTGTCCTTGCTTCCGCCTCTGTTTTTCCTGCTCAATTCTCTCCCGTTTTTCTCGCTCTTCACGCTCTTGTTGCTTTTGTGCTATCAGCTCCATCATCCTGTAGACAAATAACCAAAGAAAACAAATCATTGACAGCATTAGGTGTCATACATGTTCCCAATATTGTTTTCTTTCTACAGACAACAGTTTTCATTAGGTGCATCTTTGTATCCTGCTAGAATTTAAGGGTATTTTATTACAGAAGGAATTTATAACCAATATGATAATATACTGAATTGTCCATGCAAACGTATATTTCAAATTCCATGCCGTTAGTTGCATCCTGCTCAAATTTAAAATGATGTTTGTCACTAACTTTTTGCCTACAAAGAAATCCTAACTATAGGTTGGGGATATGAAGAGAACTCTAACCATACTTTCAATTCTCCTCTAAGTGCAGCCAAGGTCCGAAATGACCAAATTAAGTGTGAACCATCCGATGGGAGGACCCCTTGCGGAACTGCTCCAGAGTCTTGGCAGCACATGTGATGTTGCCTAAAACGACCCACAATATTTCAGCTTTTTTTCTAGAAAATGTAAGAAAATACCTGCTTGCCTGCCAAAGGCAACCCTTACGTTTTCCATCTCCCCTTGTTGTCATCTACAAGTGCCCATGTCTGCTGAACTTATGGACCTTGGTATTTTCATGGAACCTACCTTCTTGTCTGCCTCTCTTTCTCTTCTTCTGTTAAAAAAGTCCTTCCTTTATAGTAATGGAAACAAGTGTTAAACGGCAGTGAGACACATTAAAAAGATTCTGTCACAAGGTTCATGCTACACGAACCATAGGCAGCATGAACCCGAGACAGGGAGACAACCTGTTGCCTCCGTGGGTGTTTTATTCTAAAACGTTGGCGTTTCACAATAAATACACTATGAAATTTTGGGGCAGGTGGGCTGGCCGGCCTCTTCCCGCCTGCACATGAACACCAATAGCTTCCTTCCCTTTCATTACACATGATTCACTTCTCTGAAGACTGAAAGGGAATTAATCTGAAAGGGGAGAGATTGATCGATTTCCTTTATTTTCTTAATACTTATCTACAGGATAGGTAATAAATTATTGATCATGGTGATAGATTGCTGTGACTCTAGAGATCACAAGAATGGCGCTACCCCCAATACCCCCATGGCTAATATACCAGCAGTGCGCACATGTGATCACCACTTCATTCACTGTTTATGGAGAGAAATGAGCAAAGCACCCAGAAATCTCTGTCAGCCCAACAGAAGTTAATAGAGCAATGGTCATGCATACACACTGCAGCTCCATTCATCTGGGTGTCCCAATAGCCAGACACCTAACAAGTGGATAGGGGATAAATTAGTTTGCTTGGTTAACATCTTTAAAAAGATAAAGAGCACTAATAGGTGTGTTGGAATAAGGAATACTGTATCTAAAGGTCAATTTAACATAATGAAAGAACCAAATAGAGGTCTACCTCTTTTCTCAGAATCATAGGCAGCCTACATCTTGTGGATAAAGGGGGAAGGGACATGTTCTTTGTATAGCGCCAACTTATTCCGCAGCACTTTCAGGTAATTTGTGTATTACTCTCCATCAAGTTGGTTACTCGTTTTACCGATCTCAGAAGAATGAGTTGGCTACTTGAACCATGCGGGGATTGAACACGCAACCTTCAGGTCGTGAGCGAGAACTTAGGACTGCATTCTGCTACCTTTTATACTCTGCATCACACGAGGCCCCATGGATAAAACACACGCTTTTCAAAATAACTAACTACAGATTATCACTTCTGACCTGAACTTGTATCCATTTCTTGTGCATCTGCTTCAATAGTTTGTGGATCCTGCCCACTTGCATTATCATTGGTGTCTGGCACAATTGGCTCATCTATGTCAGGATCGTCTTCATGTTCCATCAGCCTAGAACAACCACAATGAAAGTCCAGCAAGGAGAGGAATATGCCAATATAGCGTACAAAGAGAGGATTCTTCTTACCAGTCCATGGCCGACTCTATTCCTTGATTTCCAGTGGCAGCCACTGCTTTTTCCCTGTTTCAGGAAGAGATGGAACAAAGGTTTGTAAAGCAGAATTATAAAAAGGGAACACGTCACAAGGCCAGGTTTCATTACCGTAAAACTAATAATATTAAACTAAGAGTAACATAGTATGTAAGGTTCAAAAAAAGATAGTTATTAGGTCAATTTTAATAACCTCTCTGGGTATTGTAGTCCGCCCATTCCATTTATTACTTTAGTTGCCTGCGTTTGTACCCTCTCAAGCTCTGATATTCCATGTGTGGTCTGACCAGTCACTTGTAAAGAGGAAGAACAATGTTCTCATCATGTGCCCCTAGACCTCCACTGATGCACCCAATGTGCATTTGCCTTGGCAGCAGCTGCCTGACACTGGTTGCTCCAGTTAAATTTACAGTTAACTAACATCCCCAAGTCCTTTCCCATGTCAGTGTTAGCCAGTGGTTTCCCATTTAGCATGTAATGGTGACATGTATTTCCTATGCTCATGAGCAGAACTTTACATTTATCAGGCCCCCTGCACACGGGCAGAAATTCCGTGCAGGATTTCCCACAGAATTTCCACCCATGGAAGCTGCCATAGGATAGCGTTAGAAAACGCAATCCTAGGCAGACGGCCGCGATTTGTCCGCGTGAAATCATGCACGGAAAACAAATCGCGGCATGCTCTATTTCTGTGCGGAGCACTCCCCTGGCGCCAGCTCCGCTCTGCGCATGCACCGGTTGGCCGGCAAATCAAAGAGAGGAGAGGAGAGTGCCGTGCTGGTCCCTGCAGGGGATCCGTCACAGCCGTCTGCAGGCGGTCTCAGTGTTAAACCTCATTTGACACTTTTCTGGCCAAACCCCCAACTTATCCAGATCCTCTTGCAATTGCATTCTATCCTCTCTTATGATAATTATTTTGCATAATTTTGTATCATCTGCAAATATTGATATTCTACTGTGCAATCCTTATACCAGGTCATTAATAAATAAAATAAAAAGAATATGCACAAATGCACCCGCTAAATTACCCTCTGAGGTACTGATCACAGGGCATATGTTGCCCTTCTGCCTTATAAGCCCTGTAAGCCATTCCGCTAAACTGAATGGGATCAAATAACCAGCGGGTCACTCTTCTTAGCCATAGAAGAGCCCTGACTCTTCCTAGTTTAGGGGGGACAATGGTTTATTGGTACTTCTGCCAGGCATTGTACAAATGCTGAAATGTAAATCTACTGATGGTCATTTTACCAATATCTTTAAATGTAGTACAGGACAGTAAATATCAAGTCACCTGCAGCACAGATGTATGGCACAGATGCCACCTTGTAAACAACCTGCCTATTACCCTGCAATATAGGACTCAATGCATTCCCATGGTACATTAATGGCAAAGAGAAACAGCGGTGGTGGCCGAATGGGAAATACAACCTGGCAAACCAGTAGAAAGACATTAGAAATACCTTACAACATCTAGTAAGATCTCTAGACTTAGGCTCCACTTTGTACAGACACTTTTAGCCATGATGTAGGAAACGGCTTTCAAGGCAATTCCCAGACCCGCACATGACTGCGAGCTGGCACAGAATAGCAGGCATTTGCAGGAATATTCAAAATCATGTCAAAACAGTGAATAGATAATACAAACTGGAGAAATTAAAGTTAATCCATTTAATAGGCCTCTAAAGGGGATGTCTCATATTGTAACGCCATTAAAAGGGGTTCATCCAAGATGGCATTCCTTGTTCATGAGGCCTATGGACCCCCATCTATGTGCCAGTAAGAGCGACTTGCATTGTGGTGGACCTTCTGCCGTCCCGCTATTACAAGAAGGCTGTTCTTATGAATGGCAGTCCTGTAATAATATAAGAAAAAAGCCCTCACACGGCTAAATAGATGGAAAAATAGAAAAAAGTTATTCAACATAGACTTGAAATTGATACTACATGAACTATGGTGTTGATTCACATTGCAGGCAATAGAATGTGGATTTACCACAGAATCAGCTCAGACTCTATGAGAAATTCAGCATCACAAGTCTGCCATGTGAACAAACCTTACGTAGCATACATTGCTGGCATTCTGCTTCCTGCAGGTCAGTGACATAGCGCTCACTGCCTAGCGGGGAATGCCGAATCCTCGGCAGCCTGCTGTAGCGCAACTGCACATGCGCGATGTCTTGCTGCTAGCGTTTCAAACATTAGCGGCGAGATAAGTATTGCACAGTCGCACTAAAACAGGTTGCTGAGGATTCGGCATCCCTGCTAGGCAGTGAACGCTACGTTACTAGTAGTGTACATTGCCCTCCAGGAAGTGAACTGCAGCTAGTGGACGTAACGTCATAGGAAGAAGAGGATCCGGCCGGCTGGAGGTCTGCAGAAGCCAGGAGAAGATCGGTGAGGAGAAGATGCAGTAAGAAGACCAACAGGGGAGGAATAGGTGAGTATTGATTTTTTTTCTAATGACAAAACCCCTTTAATATATTTTTACTCCAAAACCCTTTGTCAGTGTCAGCATCCGGCGGTTTCTATGTGAGATCCATACACCGCTTCTATGCAAGCAGTATGTGAACTGCACTGATTGTGTAGGGAGCTAGAGAATCCATAGACAGAAGAAAGGGCAAAGGTGCAGGATCTGGCAAAAACATTGTCCGATCGCTGAATGCAGAAGAGCAGTTGTGCAGCCTCTGCCTGGAGCGTGGAACGGCTGAGCGGCCGGCTCCTCGCTACACAGGCAGTGCAGTCTGTACTCCACTTGCATAGAAATGGTGTCGGATTTCACATAGAAACAGCCCAATGCTGACAGGTGAGTGACATGGAAAGAAGGGTTTGGGAGTAAAAATACTTTACTAAAATATATTAGTTAGTTTTTTTCCATATTTATATGTACTCTTTAGATGCATTGCGCAAGATAAGAAAAACATGGCTGCTTTCTTCCTAAAATACAATGCCACCCCTGCCCACAGTTTGTTATGGTACTGCAGCTGATATTCATTCACTTCAATAGAGTTGAACTGCAATACCTGAAACGACCTAGGGACAGGTGTGGCACTGTTTTGGAAAAAAAAAAATTCTAATCCTTTACAACCCCTTTAAAACTAGCACTACACGGCGACACAGGTTGTACAGCCCAACATCAGTGTGGCCCTGCGACGCTGCAAAGAAATGGGAGTCAATGCAATTGTGTTGTGGTTAGCAAGTTGCAGAAACTTGCAAGCTGCAAAGCAACCGCATTGACTTCCATTACTTTGCTATATCACAGGGCTTCACTGCGATCTTTGGTGTCAATGTTGCAGTGTGGCGCTAGCCTGAAGGCAACACACTATAAACAATATATAGACAATGAAAAAAAGACATTACGCTCTGCTGGGGGAGAATCCCATCTCTATGAGGCTTTCCAGCGCTGAACACTCAGACATTTCTAGAAAGAAGAGACAGAAGAGGGTTACGGGGATTGTTCTACACGGCGACATTATTGTTCAAAGTATGGCTTTTTTACTTGGTGCTGACATCTGGCTAAAATAAAATATATCCGCATACATATGGAGAAAGGCCGATCTTGCATGTTCATCTCATTAAGTTCATAGC
This sequence comes from Eleutherodactylus coqui, assembly GCF_035609145.1. NCBI lineage: Eukaryota > Metazoa > Chordata > Amphibia > Anura > Eleutherodactylidae > Eleutherodactylus > Eleutherodactylus coqui. Next base: position 62,232,267 of record NC_089847.1, on the reverse strand, counting down.
GGTAAGCTGTTAGACACCTCTAGTAGTGTCATATGTCCTGCAGAGAAAATGATTCTTACCTCCAATGTATCTAATGTGTATGGCTTTCTTAAAGGGGTTATACAACTGAAAGCGAACCACCGATTCTGGACAAATCAAGATGTCCACAATGCTTCTCCGACTACCAGATGCTTAAGATATTTCACGCTGCTCTGATTGGTCAGTACTGCTCATGTGAACAGTGCTAATCAATCCCAGCAGTGTGTAGTTTCTTAGACTACCAACGCACAGCATGCATCAGGTAGTCAGGATGTAAATGATGCAGCCAACGTGGTCAGTCTGGGACTGAAGGGTCACTTATAAAAGAAAAAAGTAGCTATTGTTTTTCCCCGATAGTAAGACCTACCCCAATAATAGGGCCTACCCCAGTTTTCAGGGTGGCTTGAAAGATAAGCCCTCTCCCAAAAATATGCCCTAGCTAACCTACATGAAAAAAAAAACATCAATACTCACCTGGTCCACAGCGTCCCGAAGCCTTGCGATGGTCTCCGGCGGCGCTGTGGCAAGCTGCAGTGTCCTCGCGCTGACATATCAGTTTCTTTCTGGTAAACGGGGCTTTGAATACCCCGCTTCCAGCAAAGAGCGTGCTGTGATTGGATCAAGCGCCAGCCAATCACAGCCGGAACTCGATCATTCACAGCCATTTAGTGAATGACATCACTGAACGGCTGTGATTGGCTATTCGAGCGCCGACTGTGATTGGCTGGCGCTTGATCCAATCACAGCGCTCGCTTCGCTAGAAGTGGGGTATTCAAAGCCCAGTTTACCAGAAAGAAACTGAGATGTCAGCGCGGAGGACACTCCAGCTTGCTGCAGTGCCGCCGGAGACCATCGTGAGGCATCTGGACACCGCGGACCAGGTGACTATAAGCTTTACCCCACCCCTCTGAAAATAAGACACTGTGCCCTTTTTTGGGGCAAAAATTAATATAAGACAGTGTCTTATTTTTGGAGAAACACAGTAGAAAACATAGAACCAGTGCTCACCTAGTATCCCCAGGGCCCCCAATGCTGAACCCTAGGGGTCTCCCACCCATCTTTATTTACATGCAGGCAGTAGGGACGTTTCATCGTTGCTTGTATATAGCTGTAGCCAATCAATAGCCACAGGGGTCACATGCCGTTCTTCTGGCATAACGGCTCCCGTTGCTAAGTGGTAATGTCAGCAGCAAGGGGTGCGAACGCTAGAGCGCCAGGGAAGGCGAGAGGGTCTCTTTAATATACATCTGCAGGCCCTTTTACACGGGATGATTATCATTCAAACGAGCAAAAATCATTCAGTGTAAACGTAACGATCGAACAGTGAACAATAAATCATTCGCTTTTCGTTCATTTTATGCTGGCAGAAAAATCATTGTTGGCTCATTCGCTTATCGTTCGACTTAAACAGCGAATGTGAATGACTGAACATTTTCTCGCTTGAATGAGCTAACGATGTATCCACCTGTATAAACATGCGGCCTGAGCGAAATCTGACATTGTGCGCTCGTTCAAACGACAAATTGTCCAGTCTAAACAGACCCTTAGGGCTCATTCACACGACCGTGATTTCGGCACATATTACGCCATTATACACAGCCGCGTGACACACGGTGAATGCAGTCAATAAAAGTGAATAGACTTTCATTGATCCGTTCACACTAGCGTGTAAACACTGCGTGCACATACGTGCGAGAAAAAGATCACAGCATGCTCTATTTCTCGGCGTACCACGCAGCGTGAGCCCTATACTTTTGTATGGGCGCGTATGCAAACGCTGTCCATTCGCAATACATTGGGTATGGGCGGCGAATCATACACAACCCTATTATGAAACAGAATGGGGGAATTAACAAAAAAAAGAAAGCTGCGTAGGTGAGATACCCAGTCGTGTGCAGAGCCCTCGCTGCCAACACAGCCAGCATCACACAGACTGGTAAAACGCTGCGTGCCACCCGCAATGTTTTACGCATACAGTTGTGGGAATGAGTCCTTATGAAACCCCCTCCGCCCTCGTGTGGCTGTGTTATGTAACTACATGCTATGCCTCACACTCGCTCATCATCACCATAGTATCTACAGGGCGGTCACATCCTTATAAAAGCCATCTAAAGGAAATCTGTCTGTTGCCCGTAGCAACCAATCACCGCACAGCTTTCATGTCTTACACTGCTGAGGTAAAATGAAAGCTGCGCTGTGATTGGTTGCTATGGGCAACACAGATTTCCTCTTAGTTTTGATAAGGTTGTGGGTCCGGCTAATTACCGGCGGCCGCCATACAACCATCTCCACTGGAATGTAGGTTACCAGGAAATATTTTATATAGATGTGATAAGAATAAGAGAAAATCCTGCGGCGGCTTCTGGGAGATTCCCTTCCCCTACAGAACGAGGCCGGTGGGCGACACCAGAGACCCCCACGCCGGTTTGTACAGGATTTGGTGTAACTACTTTCAGTGAACCGTTTTCCTGACTATATATATATATATTCTGCAGTCACCCCCGGCTCTCTACTAGTGTTTTCTCCAGATGGCAGCGGTCAGATAGCCCCTCTAAGTCCCACCATATAAGTCATTAGATGTCGGTTGACTAAATGAACATTTAATTTGCGCACCCCTCATTGACTTCTATGGGGGCCTTTGGCGCACAAACACTCAGAAAAATAGAGCATGCATGCACAGAACTATGAATGAACCCACTGGACTCAATGGGTTCTATTCTCTGCGTATTGCGCGGGCCGTGTGATACCGGCCTAACAGGTCCGTCCGCCAACATCTAGCAGGTAAACCCCAACATGTGGCATCCAGACTCATAAGCAGCCGAGGGCTCTAAATGCCAATATCTGACCATGGGAACCTCCCAGGGTCTGACGAGTGTAATGTGCCTCTTCCATCACAGCCACCTTCTAAAGGGTTAACTGACACCCTTGCAGTGCTGCTCTGTTACTAATATGTCATGAGAGCAGCCAGGTAAGCGCAGACAATGCACTTGCAGTCACGTGACCCCGAGCACCGCAGTGTGACAGACCCGCGGCACTACAAGACATGGAATCACATAAACATTATTATATACATAAAGGAAAAGGTAAAGACTAGTGACGTCACGTGATCTCACTCACCGGCGGCTCCTGGAAAGCACGTGACGCTGCACCCAGAGCGGGGCGGGGATGAACGCTTTCCCTGTACGGAAGCCGAAAAGGGACCTTCACGCAATGTTTTGCGTAATACGTAAAGCGGTACGTACGTCTGCGAAGCCTTCAGCCGCTGCTTAGCAACGCGAGTGTTTTAATGCCGCTGTCTGTCAGTGATGCCCGTGTTACTGGCCGGTTAGATGCTATTCTAGTAACTTTTTGTCAGTCTGGTGGACAGTGAATGTAGTAAACAGAGAGGTAAAAGACATCACCCCCTTGGGAACTGGAGGACAGATTTTCTGCCTGAAATGAATTTGTTGCTGTTGAGTAAAAGGGAAAATGGAGACCCTTCATTCTGCTAACCAATGGGATTTCAGCAGTCAGATCTTCACTGATCAGATATCGATGGGTTCTTCTAAGGATCTGTATCAAAATCCCAGAAAATCCTTTTAACCCTTAAGCACCTACGATGCATATATATATAGGTCATAGATCAGATGGGAAGTCCTGGATGCATATATATAGGTCATAGATCAGATGGGAAGTCCCTGATAGATCACGGGGCTCTCTGGCCCTAAACCCCTTAGTGACGGAACCAGATTTTGGAAATCTGACGTGTCACTTCAAGATAGAATAACTCCGTAAAGGTTTTGCATATCCAAGTGATTTTGACATTGTTTTTTCGCCTAATATTGTATTTGATTTAGGGTGCATTCAGACGGCCGTATATCGGCTGGGTTTTCACGCCGGCCGATATACGGCGCCTCTCTCTGCAGGGGGAGGAGGCTGGAAGAGTCTGGAGCAGTGCTCTGAGCTCCCACCCCCTCTATGCCCCTCGCCACTATTTGCAATGGGAGCGGTGGGATGGGGGCAGAGCTATGTCCCGCAACATAGCTGCGCCCCCGTCCCACAAGCTACCATTGCAAATAGTGGCGAGGGGCATAGAGGGGGTGGGAGCTCAGAGCACTGCTCCCAACTCTTCCAGCCTCCTCCCCCTGCAGAGAGAGGCGCCGTATATCGGCCGGCGTGAAAACCCAGCCGATATACGGCCGTCTGAATGCACCCTTAGGTGGTAAAAATAGACCAACAGAATTTGTGTATGTTTATTAAAAGTGCTAAAATTGGGAAAATTTAGAAAAAATTGTTATTTTTTTTCACATTTTCAACTGCAATATCTTAAATATGTGCGAACATACTGTACTTTTGATGAGATATATATTTCCATCTGTTTACTTAATTGTGTAAGCACACTGGAAAAACAGTCTTTTTTTTTTTTTTTTAAAACCATTTAGGAGACGTACAAATTTAACATTAATTATTAACATTTTTAAGGAACATTTTGTTTTCCGGCACCAAGCCAAGACTGCAAAGGCTCATAAATGTCAGAATGATAGATACCCCCACAAAAGACCCCATTTTAAAAACTACACCCCTTAAGGAAGGGCTAGTGCCCATGGATGGATTTCTGCCGCGTAAAACAAGGTGGAAATTTGCGGCGGTATCCCGCAGCTATTAGGTTCAATTGAACCTAATAGCTCAATGTTCACGCTACGGAATTCCACCACGGAGTTCCGCAGCATAAAAGAAACCGCAGCATGCTCTAATTGCCTTGGAAAACGTGCGCATGGCAATCATTGTAGTCACAGCAGGGAGATTTTAAATTTCCCAGGCATTCTCTGGCTTTTGCGCATGCATTCGCCATTTTGCCAACGGGCCCACGTGCAGAAGCCGGGGAAAGTTCCGAGCATAAAGATCCTGTCGGGGGACAAATCTGAGGGCTTTAGGTATGTAGTTTCATCTCCCCTCACGTATATGATCCATGAGGTGAGATGAAACGTTAACTTTTTTAACTTTACATGATCGCCATTAACGTACCGCGGCCAGAGGTGAGTAGTTTCAACTCTCATTACAGATCCGATCCGTGACAGAAGATGAAGCTTTAACTCTATTTAACGTTTTTTAAACTTGCATGTGATCACTGTTATCCCAGCTATCCGATAGCTGGGAGCTGTCACACACACAGTCTCCACTGCTTTTCTTTATAGGGAGGAGTGTTTTTGCGGCCCCGTAGATTAAAGCCCAGACACTCTGGACATGAAAACACACCAGTCACCAAGGCTCTTGCGCTAGTGAGCTGTGCTCTTGTGTGCCATCGAGCCCAATATGGTAATGCAGGCATACCCAGCCGGCTGATATACGCTACCCCTCTCTGTAAGGGGAGAAGGCGGGACTGGTCAGGAGCTAGTGCACTGAGCTCCCGCCCCTTTCCACCCTCTCCGCCCCTTGCCACTGTTTGCAATGGGAGGGGATGGGATGAGGGTAGGACTGACTTCCACCCCCATCCCACCCCTCCCATTGCAAACAGTGAAGAGGGGGCGGGAGCTCAGTGCACTAGCTCCCGTCCCGCCTCCTGCCCTTGCAAAGAGGGGCAGCATATATCGGTTGGGCGTAAAAACCCGACCGATATACGACCGTCTAAATAAGCCTGAAGTCCCTGAGCAAAAACATGTCCTATTTTGTTGTGATTTTTGGCCGAAAATCGCCCATTGAAGTTTATGGTCGCATTAAAAAGAAACGCACCAGTAGAAAATCGTTTGATGCAATTGCAATCTGTTTTTAATGCCTGTAACCATAAAAAAAAATTTAAGGGAACCAGGAAATGCATCACCTGAACATATATGAATTTTTTTTACGTGCATAAAAATCAAATGCAAAACTGAGGAAGATTGCCCTGAAAAATCACAAACACATAAAAATCGCAAGACATTTGTTGGGAATCTTTCTCAGGAAAAACTAATGAGTCCAACAAATTCTTATCCACTCTTGCTGACAACTTTATCTTGCAAAAGGTAGGACAGAAAACAAGGGGATCTGCTATCTTGGACCTAATTCTTACCAACAGGGAGGGAATGATTGAGAAATTTAGGAGGCAGCAATCATGCTATCCTCGAATTGTGGATTACAAAAGGAGGAAGACCTGAGAAGACTCAAACGTCGAACTTGGATTTCAGAAAGGCAGACTTTAATCAACTCAGAAAGAAGGAAGGAAAGATCCAATAGATGGATGTTCTTAAGGACAGAAATGTCCAAGACGGTTGCGAAATAAGATTCACAAGGCACAATCGTTAACAATCCCTAAAAGAAGGAAGAATGGGAAGCATTAAAGAGACCAGGATGGATGAACACAGAACTTAAATACATGCTAAAATGGAAGAACAACAAGTTTATCAAATGGAAAAAGGGGGGAATACCTAAAGAAGAATATATTGCAGTCTGCAGAAACTGTAGAAAGCTGATGAATTGAGGCTTGCAATAGAGGCCAAAAACAAAAAGGGATTTTGTGGGGACGTCAAAAGAAAAGATAAAGATGCTAAAGGATGTTCACAGGATGAAAATGGTGAATTGGTTAAACATTTTGAGAAGGAGGAACTTTTAGAATCCTATTTTGTATCTGTTTTCTCTCAGAAAGTAGATGTAACCTCATCTGATACTCTGTGGTATTGGGGGGATAAAAGAATGCAGGCTTTCTATAAGCACAGAGATGGTGAGGGAACATTTAGCTAACTTACATGAGTTTATGTCTCCAGGTCCATATGAATTACATCCTAGGATACTAAAGGAAGCAGCAGAGGTCATTGCTGAACAGCTTGCCATAATCGTTGAAATTCTGGGGGAACAGGAAAAATCTCAGAAGATTGGAAAAGGGCAAATGTTGTCCCTATCATCAAAAAAAGGAGCAAGATGGATCCATGAAACTACAGGGCTGTGAGCCTGACTTCTATACCCGGAAAGATCTTTGGACAAATTAATAAACAGCAGGTATGCAAGTACTTGGATGAGAATGGAGTAATTAACCAGAGCCAGCAAGAGTTTGTAACAAACACATCATGCCAGACTAATCTAATTTCCTTCTATGACAGAATCCCCCTCTACTCTTCCTTAGCCAGACCTTATATGGAATACTGTGTCCAGTTCTGAATACCCCAATTTAACGCCTTAACGACCAGCCCATAGTGTTTTTACATCCTCCCGAAGTGGGCTTTATTCTCTGAGGACGTAAAAACACGTCTCCTGCAGAGAATAAAGCCCCTCTGGCTGTGGACGTGACAGCTCCATGCTGTCGGTGTCCGCAGGTAGCTGACAGCATGGAGCTGTCATCCCGGGCTGTTCGGCCCCCCCCCCTGGCATTGCGATCGGCGCTATGCAATCGATAGCGCCGATCGCAAAAAAGTAAACAAAACTGCAAAAAAAGTTAAAGATTCAGCTGCTCTGATGGATCGGATCTATCGGAGCAGCTGAAATTACTCACCGAGGTCCGTGGCATGGCTCCCCGCTGTCCCGATGCTTCGGGCCCCGTAGCCGTCCTTCTGCGCATGCGCGCCAGGCGGCATTATGTCAGCCGCATGCGCAGAAGGCCCGGCGGCGCGGGAAATTTAAAATCTCCTGGCTCCCGGCTCCTGTAGGTAGCCGGGAAGCAGGAGATGTCAGCTGGGACCGCGGTGAGCGGTCCCCGGTACCGCGATCGCCGTTATACAATGGATAACGGCGATCGCGGAAAAGTGAAAAAAAGTGTAAAAAAAAGAAAAGTTTCACCTCCCCTCATGGATCGGATCCATGAGGGGAGGTGAAAATACTCACCTCAGGTCCGCCGATGTCCTCCGACCGGTGTCGGGCCCCCCCCCGCTAGCTTCTGCGATGTGCCGATGTGGCGCGCATGCGCAGAAGCCGGCGAGCCCGGCAAATTCAAAGTCTCCCTGCACCCGGCTGTCACAGTTAGCCGAGTGCAGGGAGATATGACTGGGGACCGCCGCTGTATGTGGTTTCCAGTCATATGATCACCGTTATCCATCAGATAACAGTGATCATATAAAGTTAAAAAGTAAAAAAAAAAAAAAAAAGTTAAAAGTTAAAAAAAGTTTAAAAAGTTTAAGTTATCCTTAAGGGGGGATGAAATTACGTAACCAAGGTCCCGGATTTGTTCCCTGGTGGGATGTTGATCCGTGGACCTTACCCCAGCTTCGGCGCATGCGCCCGTCAGCATGATGGCGGACGCATGCGCAAAAGTGAAAGATTGCCCAAGAAATTTAAAATCTCCCTGCTGCTGGCTAACAAAGTTAGCCAAGAGCCTGGAGATGTCACGGGGAGCCGCGGTATGCGGTTACTGGTCATGTGATCGCCGTTATCCAATGCATAATGGCGATCACGTAAAAGTTCTTTAAAAAGTGGCAGTTTCATCTCCCCTCACCGATGCGATCGGTGGGGGGAGATGAAACATCTTCTCGGAGGCTTCCGCATTTGAATCCAGATGCGATTATCCTCCATGGACCCTTCCGGCTGCTGCACATGCGCCCGCCGGCAAAATGCCAGACACATTCGCAGGAGTCGGGGAGCCCAGGAAATTTTAAATCCCCTTGCTCCCAGCGAGCTTGGAGCAGTGACAGTTGGCCTCGTTGAGCGGTCCCCGGTCACGTGATAAAGTAGCGATCTAACATTAGGCTGGTCACACATGACCGGAGAGAAATTACGGGTTCTGCATGCGCTTGATCAGCGGTAATCCACGGATCAATCGCATGCATTGGATTACACAATTCCCCCCAATTAGCGGGTCGGAATTACGGAATACACTCGCAGAAACAGAACACGGCATGTTATATTTTACTGCGGATATCCGCGACCTAGAGCCCATTGTGCTCTATGCCCGCGGATATACCCGCAGCCCATGTGCAAACACATTGTGAACGGGCTGCAGGTACCCGGGTCATCTCTAAGCGACGGTGCGGGAAATAAAAACAAACAACGGTGTACTGCGCATGACCGCCTGTGTGAATAGACAGTTATGCGCAGTACATTACATGGCCGTATGCAGGTTCACAGCCAGGCTCACAGCTGGGATCCTCTGCGGGCCTCCGCAAGCGGATTCCGCCTACGGCTACGTGAGCCCGGCGTTATTCAGACCGCTACCTGTAATCCGTAATTTACAAGAAGCCCCGGGAACGCTCGCCTTCCTGCAGTTCCAGGAGCAGCTTGTTGAGCGCCTTCTCTGTGAGACCGCCGCACCGCAGCAAAATTACAAAGCCTCACAGAGCGCCACTTTTTACCCCCCATCCCTGCCGCTGAGGTCACGAAATACCCCCAAAATGCATGAGAGGAGGGGGGGGGGGATACCCGGTTTTCTTGCCCCATGTGCCAATCCCAAGCAGCCTCCGTAATTACCCCTGTCTTCGGACATAAAACGCAGTTTATATTATTACCTTTATCTAATATTTAGGGAATGCCAAAAAAATAGGGATGGCGGGGGGGGGGGGGGGGGGAGGGGGGAGGGATTATTTTTAGGAAGTCAATTTTTTTTTCTGTATAAGTGGGCAATGGGGCCTGGAATTTATTCAGTTCTGCCCTGAAATCCAGCAGGCATTCCCTCCATTATGGGCCTAGCCATGTGTCCTGTAAGTACATTAGGGCCACAATGGGTATGTTTCTGAACACGGGACAAATGGGGGAATCCATTTTGGGGTGAACGTCTTCATTACTATGTACACTGTACAAAAAAACCAGTTTTTAAATGGCCAAAATTGCCAAACAAATGAAAATCGTAATTTTTTCCTTTTGCTTTGCTTAGATTCATTCAAATACTTTGGGGTCAAAATATGCAGTACACCCCTAGATGAATTTGTTAAGGGGTCTAGTTTTCAAAATGGGGTCATTTGTGGGGGTTCTCTATCGTTTTGGCCGCTCAAATGTTCTACAAGTGGGCAATGGGGACTGGAATTTATTCCGTTGTACCCTGAAATCCAATGGGTGCTCCTTCCATTATAGGCCTAGCTATGTTTCCTTTAAGTAGATTAGGGCCACAATGGGTATGTTTCTGAACACGGGACAAACAGGGGGATCCATTTTGGGGTGAACGTCTTCATTCCTATGTACACTGTCCAAAAAAAATTGTTTTTAAATTGACACAATTGCCAAAAAAATGAAAATCATAATTTTTTCCTTCTGCTTGGCTTAGATTCATTCAAAAACTGTGAAGTCAAAAAAGTCATCATACCCCTAGATAAATTCGTTATGGGGTCTACTTTTCAAAATGGGGTCACTTGTGGGCGTTCTCCATCGTTTTGGTCACTCAATGGCTCTACAAGTGGGCAATGGGGACTAAATCTCCATCAAGCAAAATTTCTGTTCCGAAAGCCACCGGTTGCCCCTTTCATTTTGGGCCCCATTGTGCATATAGACATAATACTAGGGCCACAATGGGTATGTTTATGAGCACAGGACAAACAGGGGTATCCATTTTGGGGTGCAAGTCTTCATTCATATATGTGCGGTACATAAAAACTGCTTTTGAAATGACAGAATTACCCAAAAAATGAAAATCGTAATTTTTTTTCCTTTGGGTTGGCTTAGATTCATTCAAAAACTGTGAAGTCAAAAAAGTCATCGTACCCCTAGATAAATTCGTTAAGGGGTCTACTTTTCAAAATGGGGTCACTTGTGGGCATTCTCCATCGTTTTGGTCACTCAAGGGCTCTACAAGTGGGCAATGGGGACTAAATCTCCTTCAAGCAAAATTTCTGTTCCGAAAGCCACCGGTTGCTGCTTTCATTTTGGGCCCCATTGTGTATCCAGACGTAAGATTAGGGCCACAATGGGTATGTTTCTGAGCACGGGACAAACAGGGGTATCCATTCTGGGGTGCAAATCCTAATTTTCATGTGTACTATAGAAAAAAGTCCTCTCTTTAAAATGACATATTTGCAAAAATATGAAATTTTAGTTTTTCTCTTCTAAATTGCATTGACTCCTGAAAAAAACGGTGGGGTTAAAATACTCATGACACCCCTCAGTGAATACCTTAAAGGGTGTAGTTTTTAAAATGGGGTCAATTGTGGAGGTATCTATCATTTTGACTCCTATGAGCCTTTCCAATCTTGGATTGGTGTAGGAAAACAAAGTGTTCCTCAAAATGCTGAAAAGTAATGTTAAATTTGTACGTCTCCTAAATGGTTAAAAAAAACCCCAAAGTTTTTCCAATGTGCGCCCAAAATAAAGTAAACGGATGGAAATATAAATCTTAGCAAAAATTTCTATATTATGTTTGCACATATTTGAGATATTGCAGTTGGAAATGTGAAAAAATTATGATTTTTAAAAATTTTCCCCAATTTTGGCGCTTTTAATAAATAAACAAATTCTATCGGTCTTTTTTTTCCGCCTAAATGAAGTACAACATGTGGCGAAAAAACAATGTCAGAATCGCTTGGATATGCAAAACCTTTCTGGTGTTTTTCCATGCTAAAGTGACACGTGTCAGATTTGCAAAATTTGGCCTGGTCATTAAGGCGCAAACAGGCTTGGTCACTAAGGGGTTAAAAAGACAGACAAACTGGAGAAAGTTCAGAGAAGAGTTATCAAGATGATGAGCGGTCTGCAAACCATGTCCTATGAGGAACGGTTAAAGGAGCTGTAAAAAGTTTAGCTTGCATTGAGCAGGGGGTTGGACCAGATGACTCTTGAGATCCCTTCCAACTCTTCAATTCTATGAAGAAAAATTGGACTGATTGTTCAGGACTGAAAAAAACACCCGTGTGTATACAGCCTAATTATAGGTTATCAATAGTGTAAATCTGCAAAACTCCATTAAGCTCACCAGCAGCAGGGCATAAGGGAGTTTTCCAGTTTATTATTTTAGTTTACAATTAACACCATGTAGCCATCACAGTAAAAACTTACCGCAGTTTCGGTGCAACATCACATAACCCATGATTTCACTCTGTCTTCTGGCCCTAGAGATGTCCCATGTACAACCCACATGGCCTGTTAATGGAGAGGCCCAGGACATCACTGATGACGTTCCACTTCAGGGCCTCACATTGCCTGCAGGGGTCACGTAGTTAAACAACCATGTCCCTTCATCCAATGTAAACAGAGACTGGCTGGAGGACGGAGGTGGTGGAGCAGGGGCTGAATGAAGATGTGAGTATGACATTTTTATTATTTTTCATTCCCCCAGCTGCCTTCAATGTTTTTTATTCAGGAGATCTCTTTAATAAGATTGATTTATTCAGAAAACTGCTTTAATATGATACTGCAGTACAGAAGCGTATGAGCTTTCTAACAATCGCATATTCAACTTACTTTGTGGGACTAGAAAAATGGAAAACTAAGTTTAGGATTTAAAAAAAATATATTTAAAGAAAAAACCTTGCAAGAGCGGTAAAAATGACTCATTAAAATTATTCTGCAGATCAGTACGATTGTGGCAACACCAAATGTATAGAGTTTTTTTTATGTTTAATTATGGTAGTTAAAAAATACTTCTCTTTAAATAAAATAGCTTTCTCTCCTAGCATTCTGAGATCCATAAGGGACTTTTCATACAAGTGGAAATATTCCACAACATGAAGTGGAATTTGTCATTGTGCAGAAAATTTCATTACAAAATCCGCATATCTAACTTGTGGATTTTTACGGGGAATTGAAAATGACAATTCTGCCTGCAATTCCACAATAAAATCCTCATCGAGTCTGCTGATTTTGTAAAGGATTTCCGCAACTGCAAATTCGACTGCTTATTGGGGAACAGGTCTGTTTCGTGTGAAAGGTCTCTGACTTTTTATTATTATTCTTTCTATGTCAATAGATCTTTATGTAAAATAAAAAAGTGCTTATATTGTGCTAAAGTGCTAACACATAATAAAAACCTCTATAAATTTGGTGTTATAATTGTAATACGGTAGTAACATAGTATGTGAGGCTGCAAAAAGACATATGTCCATCCAGCTCAGCCTATTACCCCCCCAGTTGTTGATCCAGAAAGCAAAAAAAAAAATAAGGTAGAAGCCAAATTTCCTCATTTAGAAGGGAAAAAAATCCTTCCTGACTCCAATCTGGCAATTGGAATAATCCCCAGATCAACAATCCTTCTGAGGTTATTAATGAGCCATACAATAAAGGTAACAATAATTATACCACACTGAACACCATAAAAATAAATCACAAAATGCAATGGTGAATTGGCTTTTTTCCATTACTCCCAGCAAAAGAAATAATTATAAAAGTTATTCAGTACATTTCATGTACTCAAAATTGATTCCTTAAAAATTAGAACTCAACCCTGCAAAATACAAGGTCTCATACAGCTACATTGACAAAAAACCAAAGTTAATATCACTGCAACACAACGGGGGATACATTTTACTGGCTGTTAAGGCTAAAATTAGTTATGTTAACCCCTTATGGACAAGGCTGTTTTGCAGCTTAAGGGCGACTTCAGACGACCGTATATCGGCCGAGGTTTACCCGCCTGGCCGATATACTGTGTCCCTCTCTGCAGGGGGAGGAGGCTGGAAGAGCCGGGAGCAGTGCACTGAGCTCCCGCCCGCACTCCGCTCCTCACCACTATTTGCAATGGGAGGATTGGGACGGGGACAGAGCTAAATTCGGGAACTTAGCCCCGCCCCATCCCCCTTGTTGCAAAGGTGTCCTGTTCTCGTGATCCCTGTAGGTATGGGGGGAGGGAATAAATCCTTTTAATATTTGTATTTTTAGTATTTTAACGTTAAGACCACAAATAAGTGAATGACATCTGATGACAATGACATGTTCAGTTCTCGAAGTTGATGTGGTGGAAGGAGGAAAAAATGGACAAGCATAAGCATCTGAGCGACTTTGAGAAGAGCCGAATTCTGATGGCTAGATGACTGGGTCAGAGCATCTACAAAGCAGTAGGTCTTGTGGAGTATTCCTCATATTCAGGTTTAAGTACCTACCAAAAGTGACCCAAAGGACAACTGGTGAATCAGACACAGGGTTCTGGAAGTGAAACAAAACAAAACAAAAAAAAAAAAACACAAAAAAAAAAATATACTCTCCTGTGGCTCTTCTCTCGGCTCTCAGCCTCTGCTGTCTGTGCCCCACAGGACCCGCGCTGACTTTCACATACAGTGATCACCTGATCGCCATGTCCAGTCCTCAGCCTCATCAAGGCCAAAAGGAGAGGCGCAGGTGAGTATATGTATCTTTTTTTTTTCTAAATGCAAACAACGTGCAGCACTGCATGGTGGACTAAGGGGCATTAGTATTACCAAAAAAGGGACATGAGGGGCATTAGTACTATAAGACGGCCAGGAGGGGTATTACTACTTAAAGTGGTTGTCTACCCAGTGTGATGCTCCATGGGGTTTAAACACCAGGCAAACAACAAAAGTCTGTTCGTGTTTGTTTATTCACACGAGAGGTTATAACATAAACAGCTGGTAACCCAGTAAAAGGGGGAAGAAATAAAAAGTCCTTCAAGTTCAATGCAGTAAGTAGTATGAACATCTGAATGTCCTTTTTATCCATAGCAATAATCAATATAAGTGGTAGTTCTGTTTCAGGCAGCTTTTACCAGCTTGAAGGGGAGCGTCCTTGGTAGCAACCTCTTAGCAGACTTGTGAGTCAGCCTCCTAGGAAGACAAACTCCTGTTTTAATCTTCCATAGTGCACATGTTTGAAGCTCACAGACAGACACACACCGCCCTGCTCTGCAGACTGACTCCTTTTATATCTAGCAGGTGCCTGAGCTCCACCTGGTTCCCTGGCTCAGGTGAAAACCTGTACTGGAGAGAGGATGCGAGGCCTACATCACCGAGTTGAGCAACCTCTGCGATACATACCTTCCATCCCTGACTTCTCCTCTCACCCTGCTACATACCCTCCCCCTCTGCCCCAAGCCGGGGGGCTGGGCACCAACTGCAACTGAACAATGGACCCTTGAAAGGGCATCTGCATTGCCATGTAGTTTTCCTGGCCTATGTTCTACATCGAACTCAAACTTCTGTAAGGCCGCCTGCAGACGAGCGGGTCGGATCCGGCGGCGAGAATTCTCGCCGCGGTACCCGACCCGAGAGCCTGCAGTGACGAGCGCGTACTCACCCGCGCCTGGCGGCCCCGGCTCTTTCATGTGCCGGCTGCCGCGCAGCCGGCGCATGCGCAGACCGTAGCCGGCGGCCAGGTGAGTGCGAGCCCCGCACAAAAATAGGACATGCCGCGGTTTGCCGCGCGAGATTTCGCACGGCCAAACCGCGGCCGTCTGCATAGGAGTGCGTATTGTAATGCACTCCTATGCAGACTTTCAGCGGCGGAAATCCCGCGGGAAATACCACCGCGGGATTTCCGCCCGTGTGCAGGCGGCCTAAGGCCAAAAATCACCTTGTGATTCTTGCATTTTTCTTTTTTCTCTTACTCAACCATTTCAAGAGAGCATGGTCAGATACTAACTTAAATTTCCTCCCTAGGAGATAATACTTCCGTGATTCCAGCGCCCACTTTACAGCTAATCCCTCCTTCTCAATGATGGCATAACTTTTCTCACCGAGAGACAGTTTCCAGCTTAAAAACATCACTGGATGCTCTTCTCCATTCACTTCCTGCGACATGACGGCCCCTAGTCCTACATCTGATGCATCTGTCTGCACTATAAATTCTTTTGTGAAATCCGATGCTACCAAAACGGGCTGCTGACACAACATACGTTTTAGGGTTTGGAACGCCTGTTCTGCCTCTGATGACCACTGAGCCATCACTGACTGTTTTCCTTTGGTTAGCTCTGTTAAGGGGGCTGCTATTGTGGCAAAATTAGGAACAAAGCACCTGTAATATCCCACTATCCCCAAGAATGCTCTCACTTGCTTTTTTGTTAACGGACGGGGCCAATCTTGTATGGCTTCCACTTTGTTGACTTGAGGTTTGATCAAACCCCTTCCCACTATGTAGCCGAGGTATTTGACTTCCTCCATTCCAATGGCACATTTTTGGGGGTTAATTGTAAACCCAGCCCTTCCAAGGGAATCTAGTACAGCCTGCACTTTCCCTAGGTGACTCTCCCAATCTTGACTAAATATGATAATATCGTCAAGGTATGCCGCTGCATACTTCCTGTGGGGATGAAATATTTTATTCATTGCCCTCTGAAATGTCGCTGGAGCGCCTTTTAACCCGAAAGGCATCCTTACATATTGGAAACAGCCTTCAGGAGTTGAAAACACAGTTTTTTCCCCTTGCCTCTGCTCACAGGGGGATTTATCAGTACCCTTTTGTTAAATCCAGGGTAGTTATGTATCTGGCTGGCCCTAGCCTCTCGATCAGCTCATCTACTCTTGGCATCAGGTAGGCATCTGATTTTGACACTTCATTTAGTTTTCTATAGTCATTACAGAGCCTCCATTCTCCTAAGGGTTTTGGCACTAGAACAATAGACTTGACCACCTACTCTTTGACTCTTCGATTACCCCAAGGTCCAGCATTTTCTTAACTTCCCGGGATACTATCGCTCTTCAGGCCTCTGGAATTCTATAAGGTTTTACATTGACTATTTTGTGGGGGTCTGTAATAATTTCATGTTTCACTATGTTAGTGTGCCCAGGTAAATCTGTAAACAGATCCGTATTCTGCCGTAGGAACTCTACACTGCTGTTTTTGGGGTTTTGACAGTATTTCTGCTACTGTCACGTCATAGATGCTGCTGCTTGTCTCCAACTCCAGGCAAGGGGAGGTCAGGGAGTCTCGCTCATTCCAGGATTTTAATAAATTCACATGAAACAACTGTATGGGCTTTCTTTTTCCTGGCTGGTGTACTTTGTAGTTTACTTCCCCAACCTTTTCCACAATCTCATATGGACCTTGCCACTTGGCGAGAAACTTTCTCTCTACTGTGGGCACCAGGACTAACACCCGGTCCCCTGGACTGAACTGTCTGATTTTTGCTGACCTGTTATACACCCTGGTGTTACCATGCAGGGCGGCATGGGGTCCCGCGGTCGGCGCACGTCGCTCCGGCGGCCTGGAGCTCTGTGTCGGGGTTCTCCCAGCGGCTTCGGGCGGCCGGTGGGCGGCGGCGTGGGCGTGTCCGCCCGTAGGGTGCAGCCCGCACTCCTCCGTCCTTCTTATACAGCAGTGGGTGGAGTTGCCTCCTCCCACTCTCCGCCCCTGGGTGGAGCCTTGTGGTTAAAAGACTGGCAGTGATTTGAGCTCACTGCCAGTTATTGGTTCTGCTTGCATCTAGTCAGTCTGTCTGCAGTTACCCTCAGCCAGTCCCTAGTTGCCTGTCAGCTCCTTCTAGTTACCTATTGCTCAGTCTTGTTCCTGTTGGTTCTGTTAGCCTCTAGTCAGGTCTGTCTCAGTCTGCTCTAGTTGCTAGTCAGTGTCCTTCCTGTTTGCCTGTGAGCTCCATCTCCAGCCTTACTCTGCCTTGTAAGTTCTGTTGGTCTGTTCCACCTGCCTCTTCTGTCGGCACTCTGTCCCCGCTAGTTAAGTTCCATCTAGGTAGTCGCCAGGTCCCTAGCCAGAGCAGGGACCGCCGCCCAGTTGTCCGCCTGGGGTTAGCCAGGGCCGAGGCAAATAGGCAGGGACAGTGGGGTGCGGGAAGTTCAGGGCACCCCACCTGGCGCTCGGGGGGCAGAGTGCCGTAACATAATAACTGGCCCATAAATACTGTTTTTCTTTCCATGGCGGCGATCAGCGCCCTCGCAAACCAGCTGCAAGACCTGGTGCCGGTAATCCAGGATTTATCAGCTCGCATGGTGGCCCAGGAGCAGTGGGCGTTGTCGCAGGGGCGGGACGCCTCAACCAGTCCCGAACCCAAGTGCCCTCTTCCCGAGGTGTTCTCTGGGGAGAGGAACAAGTTTTTCGTTTTTCAACAGGCGTGTCGCCTGTTTTTTCGGATGCGTCCCCGTTCTTCTGGGTCGGGCTTATAATGTCCCTGCTGCGGGGCTCTGCCCAGGCCTGGGCATTTTCCATTCCCGAGGGTTCCCCCTCCTTGCAGTCGGTGGACTCCTTTTTTCAGGAACTCGGGGGTATCTTCGATGAACCGGACCGAGTGGGGTTGGCGGTTTCGCGGTTGCTGGCGCTGCATCAGGGGTCGCTTTGTGTGGAGGATTATTGCTCCAATTTCAGACGCCATGCGGGTGATACTGCATGGAACTATAGCGCCCTGAAAGACGTTTTTCTGCAAGGCCTCTCGGACGCGGTTAAAGAACTGTTGATCTCCCATCCCGTTCCCGGGTCCTTAAAGGAGGCTATGGAGCTAGCGGTAAGGCAGATAGGAGGCTCAGGGCTGGGAAGCAAGATAGACCGACCCGTAGAGTCAGGGAGGTCGTTTGTCCTGTTCCCTCCTCTTCCGTACCAGTCTCTGTTCCCAAGCCTATGGAACTGGACCCGCTGGACCCCAAGGAGCGACGCCGGATTAGTTTATTGCATCATCTCTGCCTCTACTGCGGGAAAGCTGGACATCGGGTGATAACCTGCCCCCTGAGACCTCAGCGTCCACAGTCCTAGGTGATTGCAGGGAGGATCGCCTAGGACTACAGGTACGTCCTAGACTTCTGGTACCCTGCCAGGTTAGATTCCGGAACTTCCCCCGCCCAGGGCAGGCGTTTATTGATTCCGGAGCAGCCGCTAACCTGATAAGCATGCATCTCGTTGAGCCCCTGATGGCTGAATTTGTGGCGTTGAAGAGGCCAATTCGTTTTGCTAGCATTGACGCTACCCCTCTTGCTTCGGGCTTGGTACGATGGAGGACCCCAGTGTTACAGCTCACGGTGGGGGGTCGCCACTCGGAAGATCTATCATTCCTGGTGATGGAGAAAATGTCGATAGACATGGTACTAGGGATGCCGTGGCTGGCGTTGCACAACCCCTAATTCGATTGGGCCACTGGGGAGCTGACCCAGTGGGGACCGTCCTGCCATAGCCATCTTGCTCCCCTTCCTCTCTGCTCAGTTGATACCACACTCAGTCCCCGAGGTCTGACTTTCCTTCCCACCCCGTCTGCCTGTCCTTCTGCTGATGTCGCCACCGATGTACTGCAGGGGGGATGGAAGGAAGTGCAAAAGAGGCTAGAAGTGGTGGGGTCTCGTATGCAGTTGCTTAGTGGGAAGAGTCTGTCTGTATGTGAGCCGTACAGGGTGGGACAGAAGGGGTACCGGTCCTCTGGAAATCGCAAAAGGAGGGTTCGCAGGGGGTTCCATAAGTCGTTATCGAAACCTGTTGTCCCTTCGGTGCTCCCAGGTGACCCCCCCAATACATATGTGAGCTATATCCAAGACTCTGTGTCTATAGCAACCAGGTACCAGCAGTCGTTTCACTACCTCACCTCGTACGTGTGTTACCCGGTACAACAATTCATTACACATATCAAAGCGGGGGAAGCGCCCCACAGCCCCCACATTTTTGGGAGTACCATTTACCACCGAAACATTTTCAAATGCATTTTTCAACGTGGGATCAGTGATTTGGGCCGACTGAAAGTCACTCTAAGCCACCTCCAGATCAAACACCTGTGGTTCTGGAACTTTGTCATCACCCACAGTCACACCTGCAAAGGGAAAGTTATTGGTAGCAACAGAATTGTCCATCAGAGGGTCCAATGTACCCTTATTGAGTCCTGTAATATCCACACGATCGCCAGGGCGTGACACCTTCATCCACAAGTCCCAAAACAAGGGAAAGTCTCTCCCAATAATCACAGGGTGGAATAATTTTCTCACCACCGCAACCTGATGCTGACGAGTCCCAGAGTCTGTGGTTATCGATACCTGGGCAACCAGGTACTCTCTGGTATCCCCATGAATGCACACCACACCCAACCTCCCTTCAGGGGTGAGCATTTGCGGTAGGGAGGCGTCTATCAACGTGACCAGGCTCCCTGAGTCGAGGAGCGCAGCAATCCAGGCTCTGTTCACTGTTACCTGACACATCTGTGGCTGTTGGTCTCTTGAAGGAACTGCGCCACATGCTGGGTGAGCCCATAACAAGCAGCGGCGACCATATGTACATTTCATTGGTTCAGCTCGGGTAGGACAGTGAGCTGCAAAATGCTCAGGTGCCTGGCACTCCCAACAAGTAATTGGAGCTGCTTTGTTCCTTCTGGAATGCTCTGCATTAAACCGGGTATTCCACTTAGGTATAGGGTCACGGCACACGGATCCCACAGCAGCCGACATCTCCTCTGCGGTGAGGTACCTTTCCACCAGACCCACAAGCGCGTCTGCATCTCGTGGATCTCCCTGAGCAACCCAACACTGCATGGCTCTGGGCAGGGTCTACACAAACTGGTCCATCACCACTTTCTCCACCATTTGTGCAGGGGAGGAAGACTCTGGTTGTAGCCACTTCTGGGCCAGGTGTAGCAGGTCAAACAACTGGGACCTGGGAGATTTGTCCAGGCGGTACCTCCAGTTGTGGACCCGTTGAGCTCTGACCGCCATACTAACTCCCAGGCGAGCAAGAATTTCCACTTTCAGTTTACCACATTCACGTGTACCAGATCTTTGTTTTCATTATTGCTGTGTCAGGTCATAGTAGGCCTTCTGAGGCTCTCCAGTCAAGTAGGGGGCTAGCACCTCCGCCCACTGCTCTGGAGGCAACTTTTCCCTTTCTGCTACCCTCTCAAAGATTGTGAGGAAAGCTTCCACATCGTCTACTAGGGTCATTTTCTGCAATGCCCCTCTTACCGTCTTTAGTATGTCCATACTGGTCTTTTTACTGAAAAGACCTACAGTCCCTTTTTTGACAGTCTCAGACAGTATAGCCATTTGCTTGATCAGGAGTTGGTTGGTCTCCTGTTGTTGCAGATTTGCTTGCACCAATTGTTTCATCAACTCCTCCATGCTTGTAGAGGCGGCTACTATTGCTGTTTTCACCCGGGACATTTATTAGTGGGTCTTTATTTTCCAGCGCAATCCTCCACCACTTGTGACGCTCCAGGGGGTTTAAACACCAGGCAAACCACAATGAACATGAATACTATTACATATGACATTACTGTCTGGGGCAACATGGATGGGGACATTGTGCAGAGGTATGGAAAATGAAAGCATTGGATGGAAAATTGAGGACTTAAAGAGATTTTCCAGTCAGCGCTGGTTGTAAGTGCCGGGATACACCGGGGTCGGAGTGGAAGCCATTGCTCTAACCCATGTGTAGTGGCTGTCACTTGTAATTGCAGGTGCAGCTGTCATCAATATCAAAAAGCACCCATGATGACCCCTGTCCACAACATAAAGTGGTAGACTGTGGCAAAATGGAAGAGGGTGGCTTAGTGTGATGAATCACTATTTCTTTTACATCATGGATGGTCAGGTGTGTATGCTATACTTGCATTGTTGGACAGTGCAGACTGCCAGCTACTGACTGCCCTTCCAGACTATTCAAGAAACATGGCCCTTTTAAATGTTTTGCATGCACTTTGGGCTGACAGTTATTTTTCAAAAATTGTCAGCCTAAAATACATACATTTAGTCCATGAAATACCAAGTGGTGTCAGCAGATGTTCCTGGATACCGAATGTTTGACTTCGTGGTCCAGGGCATCATATGGCCTTATGCAATGGCCAAGAATGATGCAGGTTGCAGGTATCAATGAATGACTTCAGAAAGGCCCCCTTAAATACCCATGAATAATATGCATTAGTGCCTCTGCTACTTGCCACATAGTCCATACTGTCACTATATATGTAGAAAGGAGCCCTGGAACAGACTCCATCATGTCATTGGGCTGATCAGATTTTCTGCTGTGGAATGCACTGGAATTTTCATGTATTTGCATAGACAAAAGTAAGAGGAAAAACGTACATAATTCCACATGTTTTTGCGGTGTTGCATGCTCTTCCGTGAACTCCATTCCTTTTATAATCATGTTGTGTTTTGTTGGTAAAAGGAAACACATGATATAAGTAGCCAATCAAAAGGAAAACTGAATTAACTTTTTTTTTTTTCAACAGGAATAAAAATCCTGCTTATACCTTGAGTTGAAATGAGATGGTCTCTAGTCCTCGGCTGTCAATGAAGACGTTCACGATGCTGGTGGAAACACAAAACTGTGATCTTTAAAAAAAGTCTGCTTTTTGTTGCGTTCATATCATATGATACAGAAATTATAATGGAGAACTACCGATACTCACATTTTGATGGCTTTGGGAACCTGAAACAAAGAACAGACATTCCTAATGTTAATGCTGAACATGGGTGTGAGAGTTCACATCTGTTTGGGGTTCCTCTTTGCTCGTCTACAATAACACAGGAAGATGGCACCATTCATCTACCCGATACGATGTGCAATCAGAGTGGAAGATGTCAGTATGACGACAACGTTTATCCTGTAAGTCTAAATATGAGATGCTGCATAATTTACCGCTATATAATGAACATAGCATTTGTTTTAAATGTTGTACATAGCAATCAATCATCATTTCTTAAGCTGCGCTAGTAAAATAAAAGCTACGCTCTGATTGGATGCCATGTGTAACATGCAGTTGGAACATCCCCAATCATCAGTTTAGAAACTTTTAAGTCGCTTTAGCTGACCATTGTCTCAGCCCAGATTAGGACTACTATAAGTATTCAATATCTTTGTCATTATCTTTAGTTTGCATCGGTATTTGGGAAGTTGTGTGGTGAGGGCCCACAGTTAGAAGGCATTTAATTTCCATATACTCCTACTCTAACGCCTCATATTCTTACTGTCATAGGCCCACCAGTTTAGACGTGCAACAGCTTGTACGATTAGGGTCTTTACATCTAACCACTGAACCCAGTGATTATTTACCTACCACTGAACTCAGTGATTGTTTATCAAGGTTCCTGATGAGTCAATAATTGACAGAAACGCAGCGAACCAGCCATTATTAGATCAACTATTGTTGAGAATCTACTATCTTGCAAGAGTTAGGTTGCTGACCAATCTCTACTGACCAGCATCCTACTAGCCATCAAACCTGTGTTAAATAGCCAGTTAACCCTAACTGAAATATTTTTAAAATAATTCCTAGCAATTGTACTATAAGTCGACTAGCCAATTGGCCCTAGTCCTACTGACCATTACAGTGTCCAAAAGTTATAAACCACGTTGTTAAGGTGGTACATGTTGGTCTCTTCTCCTTTGACCCCACTCTGAGAGTGCGACACTACCACGATTACGGTGTCGATAACACTCAGTTGGTCAGAAGTGCACCTTAATTTAGTACCACATACTCATTATGATGGTCCAAAGGCTTTGATCTCCCAACTTAAGACCCTCGAGGGCTTTAGGTTTTTCATCACTCTTTGTTTTGTGTCCTATTGTCCTTTGTTGTGTCTGTGAGGCATTAAACACATTTTAAATTTACTTAATAAAGGTTATATTTTAGGGGATCTATACAGTAAATATATCTAAGGCCAATGTCATTCAGTGGAGTGCAATATCGGGCCGTGAAACTCGCCCCGATTTCGCTCTCTTACATGTGTGATGTCCTGTAGATGGGAGGCGTTTTTGTATCAAAAATATCTCCCATCACTTCAGGGAAGTAGTGATCAAAGGGTTTCCCATAATTTAAAATGGGAAACCTCGCATCGCCCCCAATGTGTTTTCCGGCCTCATTAAAAAAACAATTGGAGAGGTGTTCCAAGGGAACTGTCTGTCTCACAACACACAAATCTTGTGCGATTTTCACAGCCGTCTAAAAGCTGCATCATGCTGAGAGAAGGAAAGAGCAGAGAGAGCGGACATTGCCCCAAGTAGTGTACTGTCAGATCTGTCTGAAGCTGCAGGAGAGCAAGCTTTATGAAGATGTTGCTCAGACTCTACAACAACTAAATAGCAGGAAATTTTCTTATGAAGAGTATTGAGGAAGTTCGGCTACTCTCACACATCCGGTTTCTACCGTGATTACCACAACGTTTTGAACACTTTACCAATCGCAATACAAGGCTCCCATTGGTTTCAGTGGAGTCTCGATTAAGGCACACCATCACCCATCACAATGATAGGGTCCGTTGAAAACATGTCCAAAAACATGTCCAGTAAAATTGCGTCAAACCGCTGCGATTGACATTGCAGTGTTTTGCCGATGGCATGTGTGAGACTGACCTTAGTGTTTATTTTTGCTTTTAGGAAGCAAATGAATACATTTAAATGTAAAAGTGTTCGTATCTTGTAACCTTAATTTAATTATTTGTAATTTAACAGTAATTGGAAAATAATAATTTAATCATAGTACAACAAATTACAGTGTCTTTGTAAGTTTTCTGCAAAGATTTGGGAACCCTTGTTCAAATCAAATACACTGATCATTTGGTATGACTGTACTCACACAAGGCATGTTTCTCCATAATTACCACAGTGGACAGAATGTTACCCTTTTTTGAAGGCGATCTTACAAATTACCATTCACACTGTGTGGATGAAGACATAGCAGTGGCTAAGGCCCAATGCACACAGCCGTACTTACAGAGTGGATCCCGCAGCAAATACCTGCCATGTCATGCTAGGCAAAATCGCTTTTTCCTGCCCACGACCAAAAATCAACTGCGATTTTCCGCTCACAGGGGAAAAAAAACCGCAGCGTGCTCTATTCTAGTGTAGGCCTTACACAATGAGCACTGCAGAAAGGTCACGGGACCCGCGTCATCGCGTCAGAGACGGCATGGGTAAATCTGTACTGCGCATGTGCGGAAACGCGACAGCTGGCACATCCGTAGCACAGAAGAGGAGAAAAAGGACCGGTACACAGGAGTTGCTGTCGGGGCACAGGGTCGGATTCCAGTGCAGGATTCCACAGCTGGACTATGACCTGGTCGTGTGCATGCAGCCTTAAAGAGCTTGTCCGGTTGTACACTATTCATTGTATATCCTCAGGATAAGTCTTCAGCAGGAGATTGGCATAGGTCCGTTGCCCGGTCCCCTTGCCCATCAACTCTTTGCCCAGCTGATGCACTCATATACTGAACTAAATTCTGCAGGAAGCAAGCATCTCGGTTCTTACTGTACTGGCCAGATTGGCATCACAGGTCAAGCTTCCACTGAAATGAATGGGAACTTTGCCTGCCTTACCAACGCTGAAATTCATATTTATGTAGATTTATAAAATTCTAGTTCTAACTTTTTTCTTCTGCTACAGGATTTTAGGCCATTCACAGCTGCGTATACTGACAATACTGGCTTTCTTGACTATTATTTACATTCACCTAAAGGACTCATTCAGCCTGCAAGTGCTGCGGATTATACTGGTGGTATGTAAAATCTATCTATATATATAAAAGATGAAAGCTGTCACTGACTCACTGACTGACTGACTGACTGACTCGCCAAAAATTCTCCAACTTCCCGATGTCGTAGAAACATGAAATTTGGAACGAGCATAGATTATGTCCAAAATAGGAAAAGTAAATGGGTCCCAACTCGATTATTCAATTCTAGTGCAAAAGAACTAGCGTCCAAATTTTACGTACGTAATCTAATTCTCTCATTTTCCGATGTCGTAGAAACATGAAATTTGGCACGAGCATTGATTATGTCATAAATAGGAAAAGCTAATGGGTCCCAACTCGAATATTCAATTGTAAGCGCAAAAGAATTAGCGTCCAAATTTTACGTACGTAATCTAATTCTCTCACTTTCCGATGTCACAGAAACTTGAAATTTGGCAGGAGCATTGATTAGGTCATAAATAGGAAAACCTAATGGGTCCTAACTCGATTATTCAATTCTAAGCGCAAAAGATTTAGCGTCCAAATTTTACGTACGGAATCTAATACTCTCACTTCCTGATGCCATAGAAACATGAAATTTGGCACAAGCATTGATTATGTCATAAATAGGAAAAGCTAATGGGTCCTAACTCGATTATTCAATTCTAGCGCAAAAGAATTAGCATCCAAATTTTACGTACGTAATCTAATTCTCTCACTTTAAATTTGGCACGAGCATTGATTATGTCATAAATAGGAAAAGTTCTCAAATATAGATCCGCGCCACCACACAAAGAAACCGAACTAAAGGGGATTTTTACTCACCTGGTGCACAGCGGGATTCTTCGTGGACGCAAAGAACCCGCTTGCACCGATGATCCCCGTTAGCCTGTAGGACTAAAGATGTTTCTTCTTGCAAAAAAATCCCCAATAATCCTTGAAGGAGATGCAGCAGTAGGAAAAACCCCAGTAGGTGATAACACCTTGCAATGGGGAAAATACAATCTGTAGAAGACAAGAAAAAAATCCTCCTGCGCTCTTTTTTTGGGGCTTTTTGCAATCCAAAATAGGAACTTCCAGATCACCGAAATATACAATTAAGTATATTTTTATTCATACAATAAAACTATGTCAGTCTTGCAACGCGTTTCGACGCTATTCAGAGCGCCTTTTTCAAAAAAGGCGCTCTGAATAGCGTCGAAACGCGTTGCAAGACTGACATAGTTTTATTGTATGAATAAAAATATACTTAATTGTATATTTCGGTGATCTGGAAGTTCCTATTTTGGATTGCAAAAAGCCCCAAAAAAAGAGCGCAGGAGGATTTTTTTCTTGTCTTCTACAAATAGGAAAAGTTAATAGGTCCCAACTCGATTATTCAATTCTAAGCGTAAAAGAATTAGCGTCCAAATTTTACGTACGTAATCTAATTCTCCCACTTCCTGATGTCATAGAAATTAGAAATTTGGCACGAGCATTGATTATGTCATAAATAGGAAACGCTAATGGGTCCTAACTTAATTATTCAATTCTAGCGCAAAAGAATTAGCGTCCAAATTTTACGTACGTAATCTAATTCTCTCACTTCCCGATATCGAGATTTGAAATTTGGCATGGGCATTGATTATGTCAAAAATAGAAAAAGTTAATGGGTCCCAACTCAATTATTTAATTCTATCGCAAAAGAATTTGCGTCCAAATTTTACGTACGTAATCTAATTCTCTCACTTGAAATTTGGCACAAGCATTGATTATTATGTCATAAATAGGATAAGTTAATGGGTCTCAACTCAATTATTTAATTCTAGCGCAAAAGAACTAGCATCCAAATTTTATGTACAGAATCTAATTCTCTCACTTCCCGATGTCATAGAAACATGACATTTCGCACGAGCATTGATTATGTCATAAATAGGAAAAGCTAATCGGTCCCAACTCGAATATTCAATTCTAAGCGCAAAAGAATTAGCGTCCAAATTTTACGTACGAAGTCTAATTCTCTAACTTCCCAATGTCATAGAAACTTGAAATCTGGCACGAGCATTGATTATGTCATAAATAGAAAAAGTTAATGGGTCAAAACTCGATTATTCAATTCTAAGTGCAAAAGAATTAACGTCCAAATTTTACGTACGTAATCTAATTCTGCAATTTCCCGATGTCATAGAAACTTGAAATTTGGCATGAGCATTGGTTATGTCATAAATAGGAAAAGCTAATAGGTCCCAACTCGATTATTCAATTCTAGCGCGAAAGATTTAGCTGCTAATTTTATGTACGGAATCTAATTCTCTCACTTCCTGATGTCATTTTATATAAAGGAAACATCGTATGGTTACCTCGCTATGGTGTTTCCTGGGTAACGCAAAGAACCATGCAAAATGGTGAACATATTTTTTCCTCAGGTTCTCTAAAGTAACGACGACTTCATAAGATTTTCCGTGTGAACACCAGATAAACACCAGTACCAAATTAACTCGGGTGAAGCCGGGTATATCAGCTAGTATATCTATAAGGGCGAGCACCCACTGGCGTTTGCGTTTCCCGCGGGAAAAAAACGCAGCGTTTTCGCCGCGTGTCCCGCGTTTTTCCCGCGCGGTTTCCGCTGCGTTTTTCGCGGCGTTTTCGCGGCGTTTTCGCGGCTTTGCCATTAATTTCCATGGAGAAAAATAAGGACACATATGCAACTGACAGTTCCTATGTTAAAAACGCAAACGCAATGCAAAAAAAACGCCAGTGGACAGGAACACATGTTATCTCTATGCCTGTGCAGGAAAAACGCAAAACGCAAAACGCAAAACGCAGGTAAAAAAACGCCAGTGGGTGCTCGCCCTAAAGGTGAAAACCCTGACTGTCTCACTTACTCACTGACTGACTGACTCGCCACTAATTCTCTAACTTCCCAGTGTCGTACAAGCATGAAATTTGGCAGGAGCATTCTTCATGTCCTAAATTGGAAAAGTAAAGGGGTCACAACTTGATTTTTCAATGCTAATTGCAAAAGTATTGGCATCCCTATCTAATGCACCTAATCTAATTCTCTAACTTCCCAGTGTCGTATAAACTTGAAATTTGCCACAGCCATTCTATAGGTGCTAAATAGGAAAAGTAAAGGGGTCGCAACTTAATTATTCAATTCTAAGTGCAAAAGTAAGTGTTCCCCTTTGTAATGTAACTAATAACACACATCTGAACCTCATAAACATGAAGTTTGCCATGTCCATTCTTTACATCCTAAATAAGAAAAGTAAAGGGGTCGCAATTCCAATAATCAATTTTAAGCATGAAAAAAAACTGCGATACGTGAGATAGTTATTTTCTCAGAAACTTAAAAGCCTAAGGAAATGATTTGTATACTGAGAAGAATCTAACTCACCTCTATGTGTTTATACTGAGGACAATCTAATGCTCCTCTATGTGTATATACTAAAAAGAATGTAAGTCACCTCTGTGTTCATTTACGGAGCAGAAGAAAGAGGCCATGAACTGCAGGGATGGAGCATGCCTTTAAGGAAAAGAAGGGGCTGCAACCTCCAGTCTGAGGGTAAATTTGAATAAAAAGTGATGACAATCGGAGGGGTGGCACATTCTGCGGATTGACATCAGTAGATGCAATCGGTGGAAAATCTAACACTCCTCTATCTATTTACATATTTTATTCCTCAGTTTCTCTAAAGTAAGCACGACCTCATAAAATTTTCCATGTTGACAACCTGTATCAAATTAACGAAACTGGGTATATCAGCTAGTCTAAAATAAATGTGATTGTTCCCAACAAGAGAAACCAAGTAATCTTATAAATATGATACCTTTTAATGGCTAACAGCAATACATGATTCTTCCTCGGACATAAGATCCAAAAGGTACAGACATAGTGTGATTCATTTTCACTTAAAAGAATACCACAAAAGGATGAGTAGAGAAATAAATACTTAAATAGTCCACTGATAAAGATATGAAAGTTTTATGGTCTCTGTATTAATGTCAGAGGGTCACTAGGCCAGAGTGTTATCTCTGCTATAGATTTCTCATTTTTCCCAGTCACACACGACTCCTCTTGAAGAATTTAGGCCTATGTTAAAAATGTCAAAAGTTGTTATACATTTGTACTTCCAAATTCTTCTATGGCTTTGTGATTTAAAAATTGCCTTTTAACCCTTTCTAATCCACTGTCTGACGTCTGAAGAATTATGATTTAAGGCTGTACAGCTCCGATGTTGGAAAACGTCCGTCGGGGTTCTCTTACTGTATATTGCCAGCCTCTCTGCTGACAGAGCCTATCCAATGTGTCACCTCATGCAGTACTGGCTTTAGCCAGCAGATAGTGCCCTTATATAAAGGCAGAAAAAGAGTAAGCCCCCTAGGAAAGCCAGGATACAAATTGGATTGGAAAGGGTTAATATGGTGACTTTCATGTGTTCTTTGTTGTGTTCTATAGAAAAAATTGGAAGTACAAATATATGCAAGTAATGCTTCTCCATCTGGGAGTAGGTCTTGTATCTTTGCTATAGCTTGGGACCTCCCAATTGTTATTCCACAGCCTTATAATTAACGATTGCTGTTTTGAATGTAATCAATGACTCACAAAGTATTTCCATTAGATGTATTGTTCAAATATCTGCAACTGCATTGATGAGAATAAATGTGAGAAAAGATGACTCTTTTGTCTACAGATAGTCCTCAGGATTCATGCAGACCTGGTAATGTTCAAGGTGTAAGTATCATTGACTGCAATGTTTTTCTTCTCTTATATGCTCTGTTCTCCACTTGTCTAGCTTTTCTCTAAATCACTGCAGACTCCCAGCTTTCAGAGTTTACAGAGTAGTAAGATAATTATTAATAATTATTAACTAAGGGGAGCAGCTATTCATTTTCCAGAAGTAAAATGTGAGGAACTCTATTAGTTATCTCTCTCACTTTAACCCAGCCATTTCAGCCTTGGATGTCTGGTATCGGCCACTGACAAGTTACAGGTTTTGTGCATCCCTGGGTTGTTGGAGAAGATTAGAAAGCTATTTTTCTCAGAAAAAAAATCTGTGCGTCTTATAGTTTGAAATCAGGGGTCTCCCAGCACCAACCTTCCCTGACCATTTCCTTTACCCCCTAAAGATCAAGCTGTTTTGTACCTTTTAAGGCCCATTTAGACACAATGATTATTGCTCAAAAGTTGTCGCTCAAGCGACTTTTGAGCGATAATCATTGTGTCATTTGCAGCCCAAGATGAGCAATTACCTTGCCCTGCCAGCGGAGAATGCAGAAGACAAGTGGGGTGTCCTCA
Organism: Eleutherodactylus coqui; assembly: GCF_035609145.1. Lineage (NCBI taxonomy): Eukaryota > Metazoa > Chordata > Amphibia > Anura > Eleutherodactylidae > Eleutherodactylus > Eleutherodactylus coqui. Next base: position 62,201,865 of record NC_089847.1, on the reverse strand, counting down.
CTTGTCTTCTGCATCCAGCTGTTTCCCGCTCCGCTTTCTGTTATACAGCCGAGCGCTCGGAGTGGAGGTTGCAGAAGACAAGCAGGGTGTCCCTGTTATACAGCCGAGTGCTCCATGCCAGGTATGGAGAACAGAGCTGGACTGCTCTGTTCTTTATACCCAGCTGTCATCAGGGAGCGGAATACAGCTGAAATAATAGTATCAGCAGTATCCCGCTGTGAATCCCTGATAAGACTCATCGTTGTCTTTCAGCACGCTAAAAGACAACGATGAGCAACGGCTTAACAAAAACTGCACAATGCAGTTACACACATCGATTATCTCTCAAAAGACAGCATTTGAGTGAATTTTGAGCGATAATCATTGTGTCTAAATGGGCCATAAGGATCAGACACTTTTTAGGGATTTTATCCTTGTGGTACTTTTACTGCCCTATTTTTTTACTTTCAGCTACCAAACCTATTTTTGCTGCATCTTTTCCTATGAGGCTATTTTTTAATATATCTTTCACTGACTTTTTTTCCATTGTTTAGATTTATTGGGGTTAAAACCTAAAAATATCTACCTCATTTTCCGGCACATAAGTTGACAGAGCGTAAAAGACGACCCCCAACTTTTCGTCTTATATGCCGGGAATACAGTGTGAAAAAAAAAATCAATACTCTCCTCCGGCAGCGCTTCTGCAGGCTGTCGATCCCTCGTGCATGCTGGCAGAGCATTGCTTTCTGCAAGCGGGGCTTGAATGCCCCGCCTCCAGAAAGCTAATGCTCTGATTGGCTAACTTAGTCTGGCGTTAGCCAATCACAACCATTCAATGACGTCCTGACTGGCTGTGATTGGCTAACGCCAGACTAAGTTAGCCAATCAGAGCATCAGCTTTCTGGAGGCGGGGAATTCAAGCCCCACTTGCAGAAAGCAATGCTCTGCCGGCGTGCACAGGGGAGCCACAGCCTGCAGCAGTGCCGCGGGAGGTGAGTATTCATTTTTTTGTATACCCGGCGTATAAGACGCCCCCCGACTGCAGAGCAGATTTTTCGGGGTTAAAAAGTCGTCTTATACACCGGAAAATACGGTATATTTTTAACATTTATAGATTTTTTTTTTAATTAGTATATTTGTGCTAAAATAAAGTATGGGAATGAGTTTCTCATTTTGTTTTGGATTTTTTGATATACAATATGTATGGGTTCGGATTACAGGGTGCATACGGCGGTTTTGGCTGGCGTCAGCTTTGGTTCATTTTCTTTTTTATGTATATTTTTTTATTTTATTGTGTAATTTTTTCTTACCTATTTTTACCATCTATGTGCCCCCTGACGTTATATTAGACCTCTGGGGGACATTCACATGGTCTTTTTTTTTTTTTTTTTTTAATATGACACTTTTCCACTGTAGCTGGGGTATCCATAGGAGCCCCAGTTATAAGGGAAAACATCCCTCTGTAGTGATAATAGTCTCTGGCAGAGCCGATCAGTCTGATCTGGTGGTCATGTGACGCTTGGCTCACGTTGTGGAAGAAACCCTTCCACTTTCACTCTTTAGTACATAGCGCTCATTAAGTGCTATGTACAAGGGAAAGGAGAAGGCAGAAGTGGTTCTCAGCTGTGACTAACAGCTGACAACTCGACCTGCTCCTGCTTGATTACAGAAGAAGAGGCTTTAATCCTGCACCGTATTTCTGTGATCAGGCGGGATTAAATTCCAGCACCAAGTGTCATATATGTACCGCGTTCGGTCCTTAAGGGGTTAATCACAGAGTGCTCATAAAGTGCTCTACCCTATCAGTGATAGAACTGTGCAGCAGATAACTCTGTCTCCCTTATGTAGCTGTGTGGACAATGTATGTGCACCTCTGAGCATTGTGTCGCCCGCTGTCAAGTACAAGTGGCTATTGCACTTTCTACGCTGCACTGAGGATGAGGCGAATGATCAATGTCAGGAGGAGGGAAGGGATTAGGAGGTGAGAATTATAGGAAAAGTGCAGTTAAGCCAGTGCATCTTCGCTATGTCTGATGTCCCCGCATCATTTGGGGGCTACTTGTGGTCACTATGTAGCTCATTCTCAAGCAGGAGCCATCTGGACCTGTAGGTAAGAGTTGATGGCCTGCATAGGTCACTTATAGGGATGAGGAAGAATAGTAAATATAGGATAGTGATTGAAGTGCAGTTGCTGCTAGAAATGAGTACTGGACTGGGTACTACAGATGGGGTACAGTTAGGGGACAGGCTGAGCCCAGTCATCTGTCTGCAGATATCACCTTTGAGCATAAATAGGCACATTAGAGAATGTGAATACTGATGGCAGTTTGTTCCCCAGTCGTACAGCAACTTGCCATAGTAACATAGTATGTAAGGCCGAATGAAGACAATGTCCGTCTAGTCCAGCCATGGTGTAGTCTCCTTGTTTACTGCCCTAACATTAGTGACATTAACCCCTACACTTTCCTAGACAACTAGGAAACGTTTTATTAGTGTGAATGAATTTAATTTTCCTATTTTCTGTTGCCTAAACCAGGTAGTATCTTATAGTCCGAAAAATATGGTGAGTTGTTTATTTCTTTCCTGATAAGTTTATGTTTAATATGTTTTATGGAGATTTTGCATATAAACACATGTACAGAACATAGTACAAATAAAGAAGATAAGGCAATTATTTGTATCACGCTGCTCAGGGCTAAGGCAATGAGATTGGCAGACAGAGATTAGTGTAACAGAAATCAACAAACCAAATCAATATCCGCTTTTCTCTGTTGTGGCACTCTAGATGTGGTCCACTTATGACAACATGTCATTGTGTCTAATATGATCACATGCCTTGATGAATAACTCAATTCAAAGCTGATTGTGAAAATCGTTGCAATAATGCCCAATTTTGAATACACAAAAAGAAGCAGTTAAAGGGGGTTATACTAGGAGACATAAGGAAAAGAAGAGAGGAAGGGGAGGAAAGATTTTAGGAAGGTAGGGTTGTGTGAGGACAGGAAGGGGAGGGGGGTGCCCGCCAAGACTCACCTCGAGAAACCCCAGCTGGCTCCGGACGTATCCCTCAGGACCTTACGTCTCGCTTCCTGGGTCATGCCTTATCACCATCCTACTGCTAATTGAAACTGTGGTGAGTCACGGTACGCATTCCATACTGCCCAAGCTTGGATGCCATGTCTCGGTCTTTCGTCTCCCTCGTCTCCCATCTGGTCCATATGTATCAGTTCGTTTAGTTCCTGAACAAATTCCAGGATGGGAGGGGTTGATGTACTACGCCAATGGCGTGAGATAACTGCTCTTGCTGCAGTGAGGAAGTGACGCAACTGCCCTTTTTAGATAGGAGCAAATGGACCAGGGATGATTGACAGCAGCGCCATCTGTGGGGTGACCTCCACAGTGCAGTGCGATGCATCTTCGTAGAGTTCGAAGACTTCGTTCCAAAAGGGTTTGACAAGTGAGCAACCCCACCAGATGTGTAGCATAGTACCACGCCCGGACCCACATCTCCACACTCCTCGGGGACCAAGGAGAAAGGGGAGAAAGATGCGATGAACTGTGTCTGGGCATCTGTACCGCCTTGAGAGGAGCTTGAAATTTTTCTCCTGCGCTGCGCAGGCTAGGGGTAATTTATGTGCGGATGTGAAGGCCTTTTCCCAATCGGAGTCCGGCAAGCTTTCGGACAGCTCCCTCTCCCAACTTCCCGTATAGTTCGGCAGACCCGGAATGAGACTATCCAGGATGATCCTGTAAAGTCGGGAAAGGACCCGAGCCGGAGGCTCGGATCTCAGAAATAGCTCTTCAGTAGGCTCAGGGAGGCTCCCGTATGTGCGCGAGTCTAGTTGGGTTCTCCAAAACGAGGCCAACTGTAAATATTCCATCCAAAGTAGCTTCTGGTCAGGATGGGATGTCTGAAGGTCATTGAAGGATGGGAGGCCTCCAGTCCCCATGATCTGACAGCACCTGGTGTCCTCCTCTGCTCTCCACCCCAGGAAGCTCCGTCTCTCGCATCCCGGTGGGAATGCGGGGTTGTGGAATATCGGGGTCAAAGCTCCTTTGCGGAGTGTCACGTTCCCTTTAGCCGTTCATCTATCCCATGTTTCTATACAGTTCAAAGTCATAGGCGTGTGTGGCAGGGTCGTGGGCCTGACTTCCTTTTTTATCCAGGGTAGCAATTGCAGGTGGGGCTAGATCAGTGCCGCTTCCATATCAAGCCACTGTTTTGAGGCTGCGTGGTGATGCCAGTCTATCAGCCTGGTAAGGACCGCTGCTGAATGGTATACTTTGAGGTCTGGAAGACCCACTCCTCCCCTGGATTTAGGGCGCAACATAGTTCTGTAACTAATACGGCTACATCTCGTTCCCCACACGAATCTGCGGAATGTTTGATGTATCTGTTTAAAGTACTGGGTCGGTAGTTTAATTTGCAGCGTCTGGCATAAGCTTAGGAATCTTGGGGTCACGTCCATTTTCAAAACGTTTAATCGCCCGAACCAGCTTAGTTGTTTAGTGGCGTATCCCTTTAGGTCTTTCGTCACTTTTTCCAGTAGGGGGACGTAGTTAGGATTATATAGCGCCGAGGTATCTGCTGCTAGTTGGACTCCTAGGTATCAGATGGAGGTTGAGCGCCATTTAAAGTTAAACTAGTCCCTGATGTGTGGGCAGTCCCATAACATATGCCAGAAGTAAGCATTCACACGGTGACATCTATGACACTCTGATGTCTGAGTCCTGCCTATTCTATGTAGTCGTATGGCTGTGAGATAAGATTGATGTATTATATATAGTTGTATTTATCTATTATTTATTGCTGGGGATACCCAAAAATGGGACTCTAGAATATCCTGCCAGTTTTCCGATGTTTTTTTCCAGAACAAGGGCCTGCCATTTATTTTGAATTGCTAGTGGGCAGTAGCCAATTCTGGCCAATAACAGGTTCGTATATAATGCAGAGATCAATCCTTTAGGGTCTTGGGATTTGGAAATTTATATAACGGGGTATTTAGAGATTTGGAACGCAGCAGCAGGGAACTGGGTATTGGCAGCATAGCTCTTAGATTTCTTAGCTGTCTCACCAGGTAGTAAAGTTTGAAATCTGGAAGGGCCATACCTGCCTGGTTCACCTTTGAAAAGGGAGGAGCCCCATATGAAGGTAGTAAGTATGGAATTTATAGACTGGAAAAATCTCAGTGGGATCTTGACTGGTACATGTTGCATAATGTACAAGCACTTGGGCTGAATCACCATTTTAATAAGATTTATTCTCCCGGCCACAGAGAGAGGCAGTTTAGACCAGAGTTTGCGTTTTATTTTGATTAGATCCTGTAGTGCGTGGCTAGGGCCTGTTCGTGGTCACATACCGTTGTTATACCTAAGCATTTAAATTTAGACACCACCCGTAATTTGTGTCTAGCTATATGTGGATCTATAATTGGGCTCTGCGCGGTAAACAATATTGCGGATTTCTGCCAATTAATATATAGGCCAGAGTATTGAGAGAATGTGTCAATAATATTCATTGCATGAGGAAGCGATTGTTCTGGGTTACGGAGAAAGAGTATCATATCGTCTGCATATAGTCCAACAACACTCTCTCTTGCCCCCCACACACCTCCCTCCACACATACTCTACACCCGTGACAGTGGGAGTGTATCTAAATCGGATAGCTACAGCTAAGATGGCTAGTGTAAACAAAGCAGGGGACAATGGGCAACCCTGTCTAGTGCGCCTCGCAAGAGAGAAAGTTTCAAATGGGATACCGTTTACTTGGACATTGTCATTTGGAGATTTGTGGATAAGTTTAATCAATTTTTAGAACTGTGGGCCAAATCCAAATCGATGGAGGCAGGCTTCCAAAAAGTTTCACTCCAGAGATTCAATTGCTTTTTTGGTGTCTAATGAAGCCAGGGCCCAGGACATATCATATTTCCTACCTATTTGAATAGAAGTCTGTACTCTGCATATGTTAATGGTCATGGATTTACCAGGCATAAGGCCCATTTGATCAGGATGAATAAGTGTTAGGATGACCCGATTAAGCCTAATAGCTGGAAATTTAGTTAGTATTTTCTAATCCACATTCTCTAGAAAAATCGGCAGTATCAGCCACAATCTAAGGGGTATTTAACATGGAAGGTTTTAAGCATATCTCTGGCCCCTTTTTATGCTTACAGGGTAGTCTGGGACTTTCACTGGTGATGACCTAACCCTTCCAGCACCTTCATTGACCGCGGCCCTGGCCGTCAGCTGATTACAGGGGATCCCCTAAATCTTTTTTCTTCTGAAGTCCTAGTTAACACTGAACTGCCAATAGGATACTCAGACCAATCCTTCTATCCAAGTGCATTATTTTACATCTGGAAACCTCAGACTGCAGTTTCAACTGTTTTGACAATCTATCCAGTAAAGCTAAGTAATTTTCCATGTTACAGACACCACTAGGAATATCTCCTCTATTGCACAATCTTGTGTGATCAGCAAACAGACAAATCTTAACTAACAAACCTTCTCCTATGCCACCTACAAACTTATTAAAAAGAATCATACAGGCCATTATGGTGACCAGTTGGAACCCTTCTCTGTTCGGGACAGAGGCACAGGAGACTAGCACATAAGCAGTGCTGGTCACTGTGTCCTATGGAGTCACCAAAGAATGAATTTGGTCATGTTACCTGTTGTCAGTGGCCATGTTTAGAAAGGCAGCACTGTTTGGGCAGTGCAGAGACAAGAGGGTGGGGCTTCTTAGAAGCACTGGCGCTATTATCTACACATGAGGCTGTTAGTAAGTGATTCTAGATGCTCTTTAAAAAAAAGTGGCCAACTGCTTTAAGAACTCTGAGGTGGATGACATCTGGGCCCATTGCCTTATTTAACATTAAGCATGTAAGATCACTTAAAACATCTGCCTCCAAAAGTATCGATACTGCACCCCTAAAACTAGAGGTAGTACCATGCTTACAAATTTTGGAAACCGTATTTGATAATACTGAATAAAAGGAGTTACTCAAATAGTCAGCGACAACCTTTTCTTCAGTAATGTTATCTTTCCTATTTTTAATTTTTGTCATTCCCAAGTGTGTAAAATTCATGAGCTTTTAATAGGCTGGATTAATTTTAGTTTGATTTAGTTTCCTCTGTTCATACCACTGCTGACCATAAGAGGACACCAAAGACTTGTCCTTATTTGAAACAATTGCAGGAATGAAAAAGACGAGTGAGAAATCAAATGAGATTGCATTTTCATAGTATAAACCATATTGTTGGTTGACTTCAGTTATTACATACATACACTGAATAATCATTGCATTAGGAATACCTACTCAATAACAGATTGGTCCAGCTTTTTGGGTGATCATGACTTTCAGACATCGGAGGACAGAGTCCACAAGGTGGCGAGCATCCTCAATACTCAAGCAGCAACAGCTCCACCAATTGGTACACATTTTGCATATTAGCGAGAGCAGACTTCACAGTCTTTTTCAGCATATTCCAAACATGGGATTAGAGTCCAATGAGTTTTGGGGCCAAAGCAGTGTGAAGAATTCATTATCATGTTTCTCCAACCACTCTCTAGCGATCCAAGCTTGATGACACGGAGCATGGTACTGTTGGAAAATGACACTGTGGTCAGGAAACACTCTTTGAAGATATGGGTGCAGATGGTCAGCTAACGTCCTGTAGCATATACTATTCAAGGATTGTGGTATGATGACCAACAGGCCTAGGCCATGCCAGGAAAGCACTCCACAGACCATAACACCGCTATAGCCTGCCTAATGAACCCAAAGTTGCATCCATTGGATATAGCTTTATGCTGACTACACCAGATACAGACCCAGACATCTGCATGGTTCAGTGGGAATCAGGATTAATCACTCCAAATGACTTTCTGCCATGCGTCCTACATCCATTGACCTTTTTCCTTGCTCATGTGAGGTGTTGTTGGCAATAATATGAGGTAATGAGGGGCACCCTTGTCAGTCTTTGACTATTGAACACAAGTCAACGTATGCCACATAGTCATTGTGGAACGTAGTCTAACTTCCCCAATGTTGTACTGCTGTGGCAATTGGTCCACTCTGGCACATCGTTGCTGAGATACCAGGCTTGCCATCAGCTGCTCTCCTCTAGGATCAGCCACACGTGACGTGCCATTGTGTGATCTTCTGTCGCATGTCTGTCAGTGGTTCAGCCAGTCTTGGTACACTCTTGATACAGTGGTTTAGGAATGGTCAGCAAGTGCAACTGTTTCAGAAATACTGGCACTAGACGTCAGGGCACCAACAATCTGCCCACAGTCAGTCTGTGACATAACCCCTTAGTGACCACCCCATTGCCTTTTTTCATCCTGCTTTGCTGGGCTTTAATCCCCTGGGATGTAAAAACATGCTTCCTCTGGGGATTAAAACTCTGCAGGCTCTAAGGTAGCCGACATACTGGAGATGTCATAGGGGACCGCGGGAAGCCCCCCGGTCACGCTATCACCAGTATCTAACGGATACTGGCAATCGCATTAAGGTCAATTGAAGGTTAAAAAGTTAAAGTTTTAGCTCGCCTTTTGGATCGAATGTGGTCCTGCAGGACCTGATGCCAGCGCCTGCAAACATCATTACGTCACGCATATGCACAGAGGGCTGGGAAGCCTTGGAAATTTAAAAACTCCCTGCTCTCGGCTAGTATGAGTAGCCGAAAGCACTGAGCTGTCACCGGGAGCTGCTGTTTGCTGTTGCCGGTCACATGATCGCTGTTATGCAATGGATAACAATGATCATGTAAAAGTTTTTAAAAAAGTGTAAAAAAAATGAAAAAAGTTTGTTTCATCTACCCTTATGGATCATATCGTGAATCATGGATCCATGATGCTGGATGCATCACTCTGTGTATTGTGACATACTTCTCAGTACTCCAGTCCTACTATGACCATGCGCATTTTGCTCTGCTGATTACTGTCTCTAAATCTGACCCATGGTTGTGGCATTCTGTTGAGTTTCTGCCGCAATGTGGTGCAAAGACCAACCAGCTATATGCAGTTGTCACGTCTGCTTCGTGCGTGCAATAACTGCAAACCAAATTATAAACTCTATGGCAATGTTCACACCACACTATCCGGAATCTCTTGCCGTACAAGGTAAAAATAAACAAAGGAGGGAATCTTTCCCTAAGTGGAACTAAAGGGGGAAAAGGTCTGCCTACTCGTGGATGTCCCATCCTGATAAGGACGCATCCATCTTCATTCTTGTGCTACTCACTAACCCTGATAAATGACAAAAGGAAAATCCACCATGAGAGTAAATCATAACCTCAAAGAATAAGTCTCAGTAATAAATCTCTGACCTTATCTAAAGAGACGATGAAAGAACCACGGAAACCAGATCCAGAGATGTCCTCACTCTACAGCAGAAGAAGACTGCACTGAAATTGACGAGCACAGAACCCAGGTCAGGAGGGAGCTAAAAATCCTCCCTAATTGTCCCTAAGTGTACGCCAACAGCTGATATATCCATCAGTCAAAGAAGACCAAATGCAACAGTAGCCCTGCGAAGAAACTTTTAGTAAACTTGTCCATTTGATGAAATGGCTCGTGATGGTGTCATAGAGGTATCGGAACTCCTTAATCTTTATACAAACAATGACACAAAGCTGTTTGTGTGGACTTTACAATGCCTGCAAAGTTAACAGAATTTCTCCTTTTATCATGCCCCCAGATTAGACAATTGTCTCGAAATTGCATAAATTATTTATCTGTGTGTAAAACGTACAGATGGTCCAAGAAGTCTCCAGACCCTTTCACTTTGCATTGACATAAGTATTCAGACTCTTTCTTTGGTTTGATATTTGAAACTTAGCTCTGGGGGCCTTCCATTTCTTTGGATCATCTTAATCATCTTAATTTATGGTAAATTCAGTTGATTGGACATCATTTTAAAAGACAAAACCCTGTCCATATAAGGTCTCACAGCTGACAATGCTTATCAGAGCCAAAACCAACCCATGAGGAAGAAAGAGTTGCCAGTAGAGCTCACAAAAAGGATTGTGTAAAGGCACAAATCTGGAGAAGGTTACAAAAAAATTCTGCTGCGTTGAAAATTCCCAAGAGCACAGTGGTCTCTATAATTCTTAAATGGATGATGGGAGAACCTAACAGGAGGTTAACCATCACTGCAGCACTCCACTCAAATGAACTTTATGGCAGACTGACCATAAAGAAGCCTCTCCACAATAAAGGGCACATGACATCCAGCATAGAGCTTGCCGAAAAGCACCTATAGGACTCTCAGGCTGTGAGAAACATGATTCTCTAGTCTGATGAAACTAAGATGGAATTTTTTGGCCTTAATTCTAAGCATTATGTCTAGAAGAAACCAAGGACTGCTCATCACTTTCCCAATGTCATCCCTACAGTAAAGGATGGTGGTGGCTGTGTTTTTTTTAGCGGTTGGAACAGGGAGGGAGATTGGCCAGAGTTAATGGAAAACTGAATGGAGCAATTGAGATTGCAAGGGACCTCAGACTGAGCAAAAGGTTCACCTTACAACAAGACAATGAGCCAAGCACACAGGCAAGACAGCACACGAGTGGCTTAGGAACAACTCTGTGAATGTCTTTGAGTGGCCAAGCCTGAGCCCTGATTTGAACCCAATCAAACATCTCTGGAGAGACCTGAAAATGGCTGTTCAAAGATAGTCCCCATCCCACCTGAGAGAGCTTAAGAGAATCTGCAGAGAAGAATGGCAGAAAACCCCCAAATCCAGTGTGCAACTTTTGTGGTATCACACGCAAGAAGACTTGAGGGTGTAATCGTCGTCATAGGTGCTTCAACTTAGTATAGGGTCTAAATGCTTACATAGTAACATAATATGTAAGACTGAAAAAAAAAACATATGTCCATCCAGTTCACCCTATTACCCCCCAATGTTGATCCTGATGAAGGCAAAAAAACACCAAGAGGAAGGAGCCAATGTCCCCATTTAAGGGGAAAAATTCCTTCCTGACTCCAATCTGCAATCGGAGTAATTCCTGGATCAACAATCTTTCTGAAGTTATTAATGATCCTAACATATAATATTGCCCCCCCCCCCCCAAAAAAAAATAACAGAAAGCAGCCATATACTTACTGATATACAGATACAGAAGCAGGCTTAGATAGACACCAGTTATCCTCCAACATGCAGGCAACCAAACTGCTAAATGGAGGAGAAAATTATACATGTTAAGGACACTGATGAGTCAGAAACTCACACACCTTCCTTATATTGAGGGGGTTGGCTGCTTAGTGCTTATTTCTACAGAAAAAAGTAGATACAGGGTGTCAGACCACATAGTATATGTAGTGCACCATGCAGGCTTACAACATATTAATGACACCATATTAGAATTGAGTGGGTTGCTCTGCACCCCAAATATGAACCACATCAGCACTGGCCCCCTGGCCCCCTCAACATTCAGATCCGCACTGCATGTTTCTGATAAATACTGGAAGATGCGAGGTATTAGTTGATATTTTGACCAAAATACGTGAGATCACAACCCATTGTCAATGGTCCTCACTTACTGTGAGTCCCAACACTACCATAAGTCTTATGTTAGTGAAGGAACTCACAATCAGCAATGGGTTGTGAGCTCACATATTTTGGCCAAAATATCAACTAATACCTCGCATCTATCATCTTCTAATAGCCATAATTTGTAAGGCATTCCTATATCCTAAGATGCCACAGAGCAGGAATGTAGAGGAAGTGGGAGCATCATGTCAGTCATTGATTAAATATCATCCACAAACTGTGTCATCCAGTGCCCTAGAAGAGTGTAACCATATTGCCTTTATACAGTGCCAGCTTCAGTGGCCCACCATCAAGCAGTAGCAGCCACAATGTGCCCCAAAATACAACAGACTATATACTTGTCACTTCCTCTTCTTTGTACATAAATTTTTGTATTTCAAAAGACAAGCCTTAAAGGGGTTGTCCCGCGCCGAAACGGGTTTTTTTTTTTTTCAACCCCCCCCCCGTTCGGCGCGAGACAACCCCGATGCAGGGAGGTAAAGAAAGCTCACCGGAGCGCTTACCTGAATCCCCGCGCTCCGGTGACTTCTCTACTCACCGCTGAAGATGGCCTCTTCCTCCGTGGACCGCAGCTCTTCTGTGCGGTCCACTGCCGATTCCAGCCTCCTGATTGGCTGGAATCGGCACGTGACGGGGCGGAGCTACACGGAGCTACACGGAGCCCCATAGAAGACTGCAGAAGACCCGGACTGCGCAAGCGCGGCTAATTTGGCCATCGGAGGGCGAAAATTAGTCGGCACCATGGAGACGAGGACGCCAGCAACGGAACAGGTAAGTATAAAACTTTTTATAACTTCTGCATGGCTCATAATTAATGATCAATGTACATTACAAAGTGCATTATTATGGCCATGCAGAAATGTACAGACCCACTTGCTGCCTCGGGACAACCCCTTTAAGATAGCTTGAATGTATTTTAATAAAAACTGATAGGATTGACAGCATGCCGTGAAATTTGTACTTATGTAGATTTATAAAATTCTAGTTCTAACTTTTTTCTTCTGCTATAGGATTTTAGGCCATTCACAGCTGCAGATACTGACAATACTGGCTTTCTTGACTATTATTTACATTCACCTAAAGGACTCATTTACCCTGCAAGTGCTGCGGATTATACTGGTGGTATGTAAAATCTATCTATATATATAAAATATGATGCATGTATATATGTGTGTATATGCCACCATAACTCATGAACGCCTGGAGGAATTTCAACCAAACCTGCTATATATATAACTCATTACATGGGGACAAATTTGAGGGGGGTGGATAACACAGCCCCACTACCCCTGGGGTAGGGTGGGGGGAATGCCAGACTTACACTTGAGCAGATAGTTTTTAATTCACAGTCTAATCTAACACAGACGACCTCCTCCTCATCATATACTAATCTATTACATAGACGACCTCCTCCTCAAATACTAATATATTACACAGACCTCCTGCTCCTCAGATAATATCTGACGCAGACAACCTCCTCCTCTGCTCCAACTACCACACAGCTTCCCACCAGCACTAAGCCAAAATGTACCACACAGTAATGAGCACAGCCCCCACTCTTATGAAAGCTGTCCAAAAGGAAATCTGTGCTGGCCATAGCAACCAATCACAGTGCAGCTTTCATTTTACCTCAGCAGTATAACAAGTGAAAGCTGAGCTGTGATTGGTTGCTATTGGCAACAAAAATTACAGGCATCGGTGAGGGGAGATGAACCTTCACCTTTTTTAACTTTTACGTGATCGCCATTACCCATTGGATAACGGTGAACACGTGATCAGGAACCGCTCACCGCGGCCCCCGTAAAAACTCCTGGCTCTTGTCTAAGTTTTGTAGCCAGGAGCAGGGAGATTTTAAATCACCCTGGCAATCCACGGCTTTTGCGCTGCACCTGCCATTTTGGCGACAGGCGCATGCGCAGAAGCTGGGGTAAGGTCTGAAGATAAATCCGCGGGCCTTAGGTACATCATTTCATACTCCCTCACGGATATGATCCATGGGGGGAGATGAAACGTAAGCTTTTTAAACTTTTTTTTTTTACTTTTCAAAACTTTTTTTGTACTTTTTACACTTTTTTTTTACTTGAAATGATCACTGTTATCCATAGGGTAACAGTGATCATGTCCCCGGTAAAAATCTCTTTGCTCCTGGCTACACATGGCAGCCAGGAGCAGAGGGATTTTAAATTTCCCGGGGCTCGAGCCCCTCTGTGCATGCGCCCGATGATTGACATCGGGCACGCATGCGCAGACAGGGACTTCGGGTCCCGGAACACCAGGGACATCGGCGGACCTGAGGTGAGTATTTTCACCTCCCCTCATGAATCGGATCCATGAGGGGAGGTGAAACTTGTACTTTTTAAAAACTTTTAAAACTTTTTCGCGATCGCCGCTATCCAATGGATAGCGGCGCTCGCGGGTCCAGGGACCGCCCACCGCGGTCCCCGGTAACATCTCCTGGTTCCCAGCTACCTTCAGGAGTCAGGAGATTTTGAATGTGTCGGGGCTCCCGGCCTTCTAAGAGGACGCATAATACTACCTCCTCTAGGATTAAAGCCCACTTACTGAGGACGTAGTTTCCCGATGGGGCCGTCACTAAGGGGTTAAACAGACGACCTCCTCTTCATATACTAACATATTACACAAACAACCTCCTCCTCATGCAGTAAGATATTACACAGACGACCTCCTCCTCATATACTAATATATTACACAGACGACCTCTTCCTCCTCATATACTAATATATTAAATCAGCACACACACACACACATATATATACACACATATTTAAATTATTTTCGTGTCTAAAAATAAAATTCACAGGCAATGCCGTCTAATCAGCTGGTCTAAAATTAAATACAATTTGCAGCTAGTTCTGCCAGGGTTCTTTAAGTCCTTCTCATATTGTGATTCAGTAGTTAACAGGGTTGTACAGGTTTAGGAAAATATGGCTGCTTTTTTCCATAAACAGCCCAACATTTGTCCATGGGATGTGTCTAGTACTGCAGTTCATCGCCATTAAAATTGAATGGAGTGGAGCTGCAAGAGCACAATCAACCTGTGGACAGATGCTGCCCTGTTTTAGAATTAAAGCAGTTATCATGTACAACCTTTCCCATGGGTGACAGCGATATCGCTATGAGAAAATTGCAGCGATATCGCATTGCTGTTCTGTACTATATCGCTGCGTTTTCTTGTCGTGATGAAGCGATTTTGTTTCACTACAAAGGCTGTAGGCCGTAGGCCTTGATATATAAGCCCCACCCTGAAAATAAGTCCTAGCTGCATAAAAAAACAAATACATCACCTAACAGTCACTGTCTGCTCTACCGGCACTGGCCTCAGTCTTCAGGCAATGCTTCCAAGACAATTGTTTTCCAAGGCACTGCTGACTGGAGGACTGAAATCTTAGCAGAGTAAGGCCGACCGTAATTCTGTCACTCAGATAAAGGCCGGCTGCACACGGCCAGATTTGCGTTGCGGAATCCGGTGTAGGCCTACGCCTCCAGATTCTGCAGCAAATACCGCCCAAAGCATGCAATGGAAAAACATTTTTTCTGGTACATGAGTGGAAATTTAAGTCAATGAAAGTCTTCCGACCAGCCGCCCTTTCACAATGGCTAGTGACGACATGGGAATTCCAGGGACTTAAAAAAATAGACCTGTACTGGCCATGTCTGACAGCTCACTGTGTGGACCCTCCGCAGTACAGAAAAAGAAGAAGAATATTAGGTATGTGCATATGCCGGCTGGGCACAGCGTCAGATTCCGCTGTGGGCTTCTGCATACGGAATCTGACCAAATTGTGTGCAGCCAGCCTTAAAGGGGTTGTCCCGTGGCAGCAAGTGGGGTTATGCACTTCTGTATGGCCATATTAATGCACTTTGTAATATACATCGTGCATTAAATATGAACCATACAGAAGTTATTCACTTACCTGCTCCGTTGCTAGCGTCCCCGTCGCCATGGTGCCGTCTAATTTCAGCGTCTAATCGCCTGATTAGACGCGCTTGCGCAGATGGGTCTTTTCCCTTCGGCTCGGTCCGGCAGCAGCGGTGTTCTGGCTCCGCCCCCTTGTACGCGTCATTGCGTAGCTCCGCCCCGTCACATGTGCAGATTCCAGCCGATCAGGAAGCTGGAATCGGGACATGTGGCGGGGGCGGAGCTACGCGATGTGTCCTAGCAACGTGTGTAAAAAACATCACACATTTGCAATGTAATTGCGCATGCCCCACGTTTCGAACGCACCAATAGAGAACAGTAGGCCTCTTATCTGCGTAATATGCAGTGAAATAATACATGCTGTGTTCTTTTTACGTGCGTATCATGCACAATAAATATACGCAAGTGTGGTTAGAACAATGTACATCAATGAAGTACCCCACTCCCATGACGTACCCTTACGTCATGGGGAGGGAAGGGGTTAACAAAACCTACATTCCTGACAGTCTATGGTTTAGCCATTGGCAAAAGCCTGCAAGTAATGCTTCTCCATCTGGGAGTAGGACTTGTATCTTTGCTATAGCTTGGGACCTCCCACTTGTCATTCTACAGTCTTATAATTAACAATTGCGGTTTTGAATGTAATCAATGACTCACAAAGCATTTCCATTAGATGTATTGTTCAAATATCTGCAACTGCATTGATGAGAATACATGTGAGAAAAGATGACTTTTTTTT
The DNA here is from genome assembly GCF_035609145.1 of Eleutherodactylus coqui. Classification (NCBI taxonomy): domain Eukaryota; kingdom Metazoa; phylum Chordata; class Amphibia; order Anura; family Eleutherodactylidae; genus Eleutherodactylus; species Eleutherodactylus coqui. Next base: position 62,185,645 of record NC_089847.1, on the reverse strand, counting down.
TTTGTCTACAGATAGTCCTGGGAGTTCATGCAGACCGGGTAATGTTCGAAGTGTAAGTACCATCGACTGTGAAGTTTTTCTTCTCTTATATGCTCTGTTCGCCACTTGTCTAGCTTTTCCCTAAATCACTGTGCAGCACCCTGGGGTGGGGATGGGGGGGTTGGACTCCGGACACCTGACACATGTGGGAAGCTGGGAGGGTTAAGTGTTGGCTTGTCATGGCGGCACTTACCAGTCTCCCTTCCCTGAGGGATGATACGCAGCCAGGGCCAGGGCAGAACTGCAGGCCACCATTAACACCCTTAGGATAGGGAATGCCAATAAACTGGATGAAGGGGGGGAAGTAGTTGTCACGGGTGACACCACTGTCCCACACACCAGTATGCTACACGGTGGAGAATAATTACAGACACAGATTTCTAGTACCTTGGGTCCCCAGAAATGAACTTTACTTGAGAATAATGTAGAGCAAACTGATTTTACACAGTAACACAGGTACAGTCTTCACAGGGGAGGTAAGAAGAGAGGTCAGAGGTCAGAGAGGATACACAGGATGAAACCGGTCCTATAGTCCACGTTTCTGTCAGGCAACACTCCTGGACAGGGAGCACTCCGGACGAGGAAGGGGGTTAGGGTCAGCCCACCGACACTCTGGTAGTAATTATTAACTTGTTAAGATTTACACCCCGCACTGAAGATGCGTGGGTGTGATTTGGAGTGTACTTCTTCACGGTGGTTCTAGTTTTCGACAGCCACGTAGGAAAACTTAGGCACTTAACTTAGTACCTCTGCACTGGGTCTGTCTTACAGAATTACTTACGAGGGCTCTCTTTTCGACTTGGGGCTCACTCCACTCACATACAGATTCCAACCGCTATGGGATACCTCTCCTCCTCTTCCATCTTCACCACAAGGAAGCTGAAGGTGCTTCCATGTGACTCTGTGTTAGTACTTTCTCTAGTTGCAGACAAGATCGGACTCCCAGTGAAGATGGAACTCGTTTCCTGTTCTCACGCACTCCTATTTATACCTTCACTCATACCACATGACATGACAGACGGATACATCTACATGCAGGCAATGATTTTATGAAAGTTAACCTCTCAAGTGTCGCAGCTGTGCAACAGACATACTGGAAATGACAAGACAGGCATGCACAGTGCATCTACATAGGACACACATGTATGACAATTATGGAGGGGACCAGGATGATATTCTGGGAGACTACAACTGTATACTCTCCAGCTTTCAGACTACACAGTAGTAAGATAATTAATAATTATTAACTAAGGGGCGCAATTATTAATATTCCAGAAGTAAAATATGAGGAACTCTATTAGTTTTCTCTCTGACTTGAAATAATGAGGATACTTTAACCCAACCATTTCATCCTTGGATGTCTGGTACCGGCCACTGACAAGTTACAGGTTCTGTTGGAGAAAATTATAAAGCTATTTTTCCCAGAAAAAAAATCTGTGCGTCTTATAGTCCGAAATCAGGGGTCTCCCAGCACCAACCTTCTCTGAGCATTTCCTTAACCCCTTAAGGAACAAGCTGTTTTGTAGCTTAAGGACCAGACACTTTTTAGGGATTTCTACCCATGTGGTGGTTTTACTGCCCTATTTTTTTTCCTTCAGCTACCAAACTTACTTTTACTGCGTTTTTTTCCCATGACATATAGGACTATTTTTTTAAAATATCTTTTTCACTGACTTTTCCCCCCGTTTTTTAGTTTTATTAGGCGTAAAAAGCTAAAAAAAATCTTAACATTTATGGATGTTTTTTTTAAATTAGTATAGTTACGCTAAAATAAAGTATGGGAATGGGTTCCTCGTTTTGTTTTGGACGTTTTGATAAACAGTATATATGGTTTTTGATTATAGGGCGCATACAATGATGGTTTTGGTTGGCTTTGGGTCATTTTCTTTTTTATGTCTATTTTTTTAAATTTCATTCTGTTTTTTTTTTTTACCATCTATGTCCCTCCTGACATCATATAAGACTTCTGGGGGACATTCACGTGATCTTTTTTTTGGGATAATATGACACTTTTCCACTGTTGCTGGGGTATCCATAGGAGCCCCAGTTGCAGGGGAAAACATCCCTCTGTAGTGACAATAGTCTCTGGCAGAGCTGTTCAGTCTGATCTGGTGGTCATGTGACTCCTAGCTCACGTCGTGGAAGAAATACTTCTACTTTCACTTCTTAGTACATAGCACTCATTGAATCCTATGTACCAGGGAAAGGAGAAGGCAGAAGTGGTTTAAAAACCACTTCTCTCTTCTCCTCTGGGTTCTCAGCTGTGACTAACAGCTGCAACCCGACCTGCTTCTGCTTGATTACAGGAGCAGAAACTTTTATTCTGCGCCGTATTTCTGCGATCAGGCGGGATTAAAGCCCAGGACCAAGTGCCATATATTTACAGTGCTTGGTCCTTAAGGGGTTAATCACAGAGTGCTCATAAAGTGCTCTACCCTATCAGTGATAGAACTGTGCAGCAGATAACTCTGTCTCCCTTATGTAGCTGTGTGGACAATGTATGTGCACCTCTGAGCATTGTGTCGCCCGCTGTCAAGTGCAAGCGGCTATTGCACTTTCTACACTGCACTGAGGATGAGGCGAATGATCAATGTCAGGAGGAGGGAAGGGATTAGGAGGTGAGAATTATAGGAGAGGTGCAGTTAAGCCAGTGCATCTTTGCTATGTCTGATGTCCCCGCATCATTTGGGGGCTACTTGTGGTCACTATGTAGCTCATTCTCAAGCAGGAGCCATCTGCACCTGTAGGTAAGAGTTGATGGCCTGCATAGGTCACTTATAGGGATGAGGAAGAATAGTAAATATAGGATAGTGATTGAAGTGCAGTAGCTGTTAGAAATGAGTACTGGACTGGGTACTACAGATGGGGTACAGTTAGGGGACAGGCTGAGCCCAGTCATCTGTCTGCAGATATCACCTTTGAGCATAAATAGGCACATTAGAGAATGTGAATAATGATGGCAGTTTGTTGCCCAATTGTACAGCAACTTGCCATGGTGTAGTCTCCTTGTTTACTGCGCTAACATTAGTGACATTAACCCCTACACTTTCCTAGACAACCAGGAAACTTTTAATTAGTGTGAATTATTATAATTTTCCTATTTTCTATTGCCTAAACCAGGTAGTATCTTATAGTCCGAAAAATATGGTGAGTTGTTTATGTGTTTCCTGATAAGTTTAAAGCTAGAAAATGGAAGGTTTTAAGCATATCTCTGAACTCTTTTTATGCTTCTGTGGTTGTCCTGGGCTTTTACTGGTGATGATCTACCCTTTCAGCGCCTTCATTGACCGCGGCCTGGCCATCAGCTGATTAGTGGGGTACCCTTAATCTTTCTCTTCTGGAGTCCTGGTTAACACTGAACTGCCAATAGGATACTCAGACCAATCCTTCTACCCAAGTGCATTATTTTACATTTGGAAACCTCAGACTGCAGTTTCCACTGTTTTGACAATCTATCCAGTAAAGCTAAGTAATTTTCTATGTTACAGACACCACTAGGAATATCTACTCTATTGTACAATTTTGTGTGATCAGCAAACAGACAAATCTTAAAGGGGTTGTCCCGCGGCAGCAAGTGGGTCTATACACTTCTGTATGGCCATATTAATGCACTTTGTAATGTACATTGTGCATTAATTATGAGCCATACAGAGGTTATAAGAAGTTTTTCACTTACCTGCTCCGTTGCTAGCGTCCTCGTTTCCATGGAGCCGACTAATTTTCGCCGTCTAATGGCCAAATTAGCCGCGCTTGCGCAGTCCGGGTCTTCTTCTTTTCTCAATGGGGCTCCGTGTAGCTCCGTGTAGCTCCGCCCCGTCACGTGCCGATTCCAGCCAATCAGGAGGCTGGAATTGGCAATGGACCGCACAGAAGCCCTGCGGTCCACCGAGGGAGAAGATGCCGGCGGCCATCTTCAGCCGGTAAGTAAGAAGTCACCGGAGCGCGGGGATTCAGGTAAGCGCTGTGTGGATTTTTCTTTAGGTCCCTGCATCGGGGTTGTCTCGCGCCGAACAGGGGGGGGGGGGGGGGGTGGTTGAAAAAAAAAAAACCCGTTTCGGCGCGGGACAACCCCTTTAACTAACAAACCTTCTCCTATGCCACCTACAAACATATTAAAAAGAATTGTACAGGCCATTATGGTGACCACTTGGAACCCTTCTCTGTTCAGCACAGAGGCAAAGGGGACTAGCACATGAGCAGTGCTGGTCACTATGTCCTATGGAGTCACCAAAGAATGAATCTGGTCATGTGACCTGTTGTCAGTGGCCATGTTTAGAAAGGCCCTTCTCAGAAATAGACAAACTAAAATATAACTTTTATTTATGACTCCATAAGATTAAGACAAGGGCTAACAAACAAACAAAGAACATAAAAACTCAGGGACAGGTTTCATGTGAGTCGGGATAGGTCAATAAGATATAAGTTGAGAAATGATCTATCCTTGATAGTGATCCAGTAAGGACAAAATTATATCTGGGTCTATCGTGTTATCTGCTGGCCCAGGATATTTTTTCACATAGTAGTACACAAGGACCTGTATGTCTGGTCCAAGATGGATAGTACAAAGATCAAGGATGGACTGGCATTGGTTGTAGAAAATTGGAACCGAAGATTTCAGCTCCAAAGAATGTTTAAGCTTATGGCTAGGCTTTTCCATATAGTAAACCTAGTAGTATGAATAAAGCATAATAGTTGGGGGCCCTGTTACAAATTTTGCAGGAGCTTCAACTTACGCCTCTGCCAAGGATCCTTGACGATGGTTTGTGAGCTCATGTATTTTGGCCAAAATATCAACTAATACTTGGCATCTATCAAGTTGACTTCTAATAGCCTAAAATTTTAAATCATTTCTACATCCTAATATGCCACAGAGCTGGAATGTAGAGGAAGTGGGAGCATCATGTGAGTCACTGATTAAATATCATCCACAAACTGTGTCATCCAGTGCCCTAGAAGAGTGTAACCATATTGCCTTTATACAGTGCCAGCTTCAGTGGCTACATCCAAGCAGTAACATCTCCTGCTCCTGCCCTGGCTGACCTGCACCCCACAGGCAAACAGATCTAATCATAAACCCTTTTGGGACCCACCAATTGCTTGTATGTTTTAAACACCAGCTGAACTAATGAAGGGGTTATCCCCGAAATGTGTTTTCATAAGCTCATCACGTACTTTATTAAATAAAAGGATAAGCTTCCCAAACCTTTGGTCACTTCCTATTTGCTGCGCCTTCTCCACTGCCAGTTTTTTAGTTCTATTCTCTTACGTCCAAGCAGTGGCAGCCACAATGTGCCCCAAAATACAACAGACTATATACTTGTCACTTCCTCTTCTTGTTACATTAATTTTTGTATTTTAAAAGACAAGCCTTAAGATAGCTTGAATGCATTTTAATAAAAACTGATAGGACTGACAGCATGCCATGAAATTTGTACTTATGTAGATTTATAAAATTCTAGTTCTAACTTTTTTCTTCTGCTATAGGATTTTAGGCCATTCACAGCTGCATATACTGACAATACTGGCTTTCTTGACTATTATTTACATTCCCCTAAAGGACTCATTTACCCTGCAAGTGCTGCGGATTATACTGGTGGTATGTAAAATCTAAAATTAAATACAATTTGCAGCTAGTTCTGCCAGGGTTCTTTAATTCCTTCTCATATTGTGATTTAGTAGTTAACAGGGTTGTACAGGTTTAGGAAGATATGGCTGCTTTCTTCCATAAACAGCCCAACATTTGTCCATGGGATGTGTCTAGTACTGCAGTTCATCGCCATTAAAAGTGAATAGAGGGGAGCTGCAACAGCACAATCAACCTGTGGACAGATGTTGCCCTGTTTTAGAATTAAAGCAGTTATCAGGTACAACTTTTCCTATGGGCAAGAAAATGGCAGCGATATCCTATCAGTATTCTGTACGATATCGTTTTATTGCAGTTACATAGCGATTTTGTGTCGCTACAAAGTCGCGTGGCTTTGTAGCTTTCTTTTGCTGTAATTTTCGGGGGTGGGAGGAGGGGCTTGATATATAAGCCCTACACCGAAAATAAGCACCAGCTGCTTAAAAATCTCCCCAAAAAGCAAGTACATCACCTTACTGTCACTGTCCGCTCCGCTGCACATCTTTTCTGCAGTTCCCCGGCATTTGTCTTCAGGCAATGCTTCCTGGTCAAGGGTTTGATTGGTTCTCAAGCACTACGGCTCAGCCAGTCAGAGCCAATGCTCGATGAACCAATCATAGCCATTCAATGACAAGGAACCTGTTGGAAAGCATGGGCTTCATATACATGCGATTTGTAGTACTATCGCATCATGAGAAAATACTAATGTAAAGGAACCCATTGGAAAGCACGGGCTTCACAAACATGCGATTCGCAGCACTGTCGCATCGCGAGAAAATCGTGCAATTTTGTCGCCCATGTGAAACCGGCCTGAAGGCTATGTGCACCTTTGCACAATTTTCTTTAGCAATGTGTTTTTGAAAATGAAGACTTTAGTAATTTCTTTTCAATAAGAAATTTGATTGTTTTATTTCTGTGCTTGTATTGTTTTCCAAAGCACTGCAGACTAGAGGACTGAAAACGTAGCACATTCTGTCACTCAGGGTAAGACTGGCTGTACACAGATGGATTTGCACTGCAGAATTCAGAGCGGTCCCCCGCCTCCGGATTACGCAGCAAATACCGCCCATAGCAGGCTATGCAAAAGCGGCTTTTCCAGTACACGAGCGGAAATCAATTATAATTTTCCGCCCACAGAGGAAAAATTGCTTTGTGTTCTATTTCAGTGTGGATTCTGCATGGACGGCTTCCATTGAAGTCAATGGCAGCCTTTTGACCCGCTGTCCTTCATTGCGGAAAGATCGGGGGCACCCTCGTCATCTCCTAGTGATGACACGGGAGAAGCAAAGATTTAAAAAAACAACAAAACTGTACTGCACATGTATAACGGCTCACCGTGTGGACCATCCACAATAAAGAAGAAGAACGTCAGGTACATGCAGATGCAGGTTGAGCACAGAGTTGGATTCCACTGCAGGCTTCCGCATGCAGAATCCGAACCAGTTGTGTACAGCCGGCCTAAAGGAACAGCTCCTCCCTGTTTGCTCTCCTGTTAGTAACATGCATTCACTACCTTTCCACTGAGCTATTAAAGAGGACTTTATGACAGTGCCAGGAAAAGATCAGGGGGATAAAGAGCAGAGAAAGCTAATATTACAGAGGGCTATAATTTAGGGTGAATCTTTTGCTCTTAACAGCAGTGAGGGGGAATAGACCAGCAGCTAATCAGAGAGAGGATGAAGTCAGGCTCACATGACATATGCTAATACACTACATAAAATTACAGCGTTTTACTTGCATAGAGTACTGCGTATCCATGCATACTGTATTGTCTTGTTTTTACTCGAGTATGCCTGTGCATGTATAGAGTATTTTACGCATGCTGTTCTGCACTGGCATCTTCCTTTTTTTAATCAAGTTCTTTCTCATGTGTCCTAGCAACATGTGTAAAAAAAGTAAATGTCGCACATTTGCAATGTACTTGCATATGCCCTACATTTCAAACACACTCATAGAGAACAATAGGGCTCTTACATGCATTGTATGCAGTGAAATAAAACATCCCGTGTTCCTTGTTACGTGCATAACATACGCAATAAATATATGCAAGTGTGGTTACATAGTAACATAGTTTATAAGGCCAAATGAAGACAATGTCCATCTAGCCCATCCTGTTAGAACAATGAAAATCAATGTACTTTCATTGATGCCATTTACCGCCTATTATATGCATCTACGTTGCGAGCATAATACGGTCTGAGATAGATGGAGTAATACGGGTTAGTATTGAGTAGGCGTGGTTATGCTACACAGCCTCTGAAAGAGGAAAAGGGGAAGCTGAGTTTGTATGCAATCTTTATAGGCCAGCTGATCAATGCCCTCCAGGCAGAAACTTAAATGTAGGAGAGACTGTAAACCAAGTATGAGGCTTGCTAAATGCATGAGAATGAAAACTTAATGCAAAAAAAAGATAAGTGCATATTTTTCTGCAGGAACTTAATACTATATGTGTGTATTGGTTTTTCATGCACAAAAGGTTTTCATACCTTTTAAATAGGTTCCCTCAAGTGTAGCTATTGGTGACCCACCTTCAGGACAGTTCATCAATAGCAGATTGTGAGGTCTGTCACTCAGGTTCCCCAGCTGTAGGCGCGAGCTGTTGACTGTGTGTATGAAGTTGTCTTTTTGCCTCAAAAAGACAACACTATAGATTATGCAGTGGCTGATATTGCATACTCTGACCACTTTACTTCAATGGGGAACAGCTGATCGCCAGGAGTCCCTGACATCATCAAAATTTTAGAATATTTAACAGCTCGGACCCATAACCAACTAATGGATTGGCTGAATGGGGCATCTATTTACTAGAGAGTATATTACAAAAATATCAGTGGTCACAACATATGGGTCTCAGAGAACCACTTAAAACAAATAGGTCATTTTCTGATTATGCTTTCCCTTTAATAAAACCTACATTCCTGACCGGCTATGGTTTAGCCATTGGCAAAGGCCTGCAAGTAATGCTTCTTCATCTGGGAGTAGGACTTGTAGCTTTGCTATAGCTTGGGACCTCCCAATTGTTATTCCACAGCCTTATAGTTAACATTTGCTGTTTTGAATGTAATCAATGACTCACAAAGCATTTCCATTAGATGTATTGTTCAAATATCTGCAACTGCATTGATGAGAATAAATGTGAGAAAAGATGACTCTTTTGTCTACAGATAGTCCTCAGGATTCATGCAGACCTGGTAATGTTCAAGGTGTAAGTATTATTGACTGCAATGTTTTTCTTCTCTTATATGCTCTGTTCTCCACTTGTCTAGCTTTTCTCTAAATCACTGCAGACTCCCCAGCTTTCAGAGCTTACAGAGTAGTAAGATAATTAATAATTAGGCCTCGTTTACACAGGCAACAAAGTTGTTGCGTTGGGACAGTGCGACAAATCGCGTGTTTGTTCATCCCATGCTTTCCAGTGGGTTGATTCATGCGTGCGATGTTTTGTAGTGTGCGACATCCCCACACAAAAACCTTGTTGGTCTTGCGATATGCACACGACTTGTGAGCTTTTATAGCTCATGTTTCTCTATTGAGCCTTCCTCTATGTTGTATCGCATCGCACGAAAATGCGATTTTTGTGCGTTGCAATGCAACTTTGACTGTAGGAAATCCTACTGTCAAAGCCAAAACTTAAGCCATAGCTGCAGGAAAAAAAAAGTATACATCACCTTAGAAACGCTTTCCGGCACCGCTGCAGCTCCTCTCAGACCCCGCACTGTTTTTCTTCATCTCTTCTGGCCGGGGATTGAAAAATTAGCCAATCACAACCACAGTTCGATAAACCAATCACAGTCATTCATCGAGCGCTGGCTCCTTTTGGCTAAGCTACAATCACAGTCAGCACTTCCAGGAGTCGGGGATTTTTCAATTCCTGGCCAGAAGAGGTGATGAAGAATAGTGCCAGGGACCGGGAAGAACATGCAGCAGAGCTGAAAAGCGTTTCTAAGGTGATGTATAATTAAAAAAAAAAAAATTTTGCAGCTAGGGCTTTTTTTTGGGATATGGCTTATATTTCAAGCCCCCCCCAAAAATCCGACTTTGTAGCACTACAAAATCGTGGTATAACCGCAAGAAACCTGAGCGATATCACACGGACCGGTGCTGTGATATCACAGCGATTTTCTTATGGCGATGCCGGGTTGCCCATGTAAACGAGGACTTATTAACTAAGGAGAGCAACTATTAATTTTCCAGAAGTAAAATGTGAGGAACTCTATTAGTTATCTCTCTGACTTGAAATAATGAGGATATTTTAACCCAGCCATTTCAGCCTTGGATGTCTGGTATCGGCCACTGACAAGTTACAGGTTTTCTGCATCCCTGGGTTGTTGGAGAGGATTAGAAAGCTATTTTTCCCTGAAAAAAAAAATCTGTGCGTCTTATAGTCCGAAATCAGTAGTCTGCCAGCACCAACCTTCCCTGACCATTTCCTTGGGACACTAATCGGTTTTTACAGCATTTGAAACGCCCTCTAAGGCCTTAGTCACACGGGCGTTTTTCCCGCGATTTGCGGATGTATGGGTGAGTGAGTGCTGCCTCTGATTGGCTCAGCGCAGGGACCAATCAGGGGCAGCTCTCAGCTGTCATTCAGGAATGAATTCATGAATGGGTAATTGAGAGCTGCCTCTGATTGGTGAGGCTGTGACCAATCAGAGGCAGCTCATTCAGCAGGCGGGGATTTTAAAGCCCCGGCTGCTGAATACTACTCAGAGCAGTTCAGGAGAACTGCCGGCGGCCGCGGCTGAACTCTGTCTGCCGGGACCAGGTGAGTATATATATATATATTTTTTTTACACATTTCTGGATGAATTTCCGGGAAGGGCTTATATTTTTTTAAGCCCTTCCCAAAAATTCATCGTGCGATCGCTGGCAGCCCATTGCTTTCAATGGAGCCGGCTGTATTGTCGGCTGCATTGAATTCAATGGGCAAACATCATTCTTCTCTGCCACAGCTGTGGCAGAGGAGAATGATTTTTCTAGTATATGTTCTCAATGGGATCAGCGCTGCTGCCGCCGGCCCCATTGAGCGCATATAGAGAAGAGAACAGGAATCGCAGATCGCAGATAGGTGCGATCTGCGATTTCTGTTCTATAATTTATCGGACGAGCGCATAAAAAGCGCTCATGTGTCCGATACCATTGCAAAGCAATGGTTTTATAAAATCGCCGGACGCATGCACAAATCGCGCGAAAAAACGCCCATCTGACTGGGCCCTAAAAATGTTGCAGAACTCTATTTGTTCTATTTTAGTGCGTTTCAGCGATTTTGAACTCACCTCATCACCCATTGAAATGATGGGGTGTGTTAAAAAGGCTTTAAAACGCATTTAAAAATGCCATTAGAAAACACTGTAAAATGATGCGTTTAAAAACACCTGTGGAAGACTTCCCTTAATCACAGAGTGCTCATAAAGTGCTCTACTCTATCAGTGATAGAACTGTGCAGCAGATAACTCTGTCTCCCTTATGTAGCTGTGTGGACAATGTATGTGCACCTCTGAGCATTGTGTCGCCCGCTGTCAAGTGCAAGCGGCTGTTGCACTTTCTACACTGCATTGAGGATAAAGTGACTGATCAATGTTAAGGAAAGGGTTAGAAGAGGAGTTAAAAGGGTTTTTTCATTAGAAAAAAAGGAATACTTACCTATTCCGCCCCACGCAGTCTTCTTACCGCATCTTCCACTCACCGATCTTCTGGTTCTTCCTGTCCTCCGGATCACTTCACCTCCAACTGGCAGGATCCTCTTCTTCCTGTGATGTAGCATACATTCACAGGCATTCTCCTTCATGCAGGTCAAAGTATGCTACGTCATTAGTGACATAGTATTCATTGCCTAGAGGGAATGCAATATCCTATGCTGCGCAATTGCTGGGACTGCACATGCGTGCTGTCATAGCGTACATTGACCTGCAGGACGGAGAATGCCTGTGAATGTATGTTACGTCACAGGAGGAAGAGGATCCAGACGGCTGGAGGTGATGTGACCCGGGGGACTGCAGGAGCCAGGAGAAGATCGGGGAGAAGATCAGGTAAGATGACTGATGGGAGAGGAATAGGTAAGTATTGATTGTTTTCTAATACTTTAAGCTAAGTGCCAGTGCATCTTCGCTATGTCTTATGTCCCCCCATCCTTTGGGAGGCTACTAGTGGTCACTGTGTTCTCAAGCAGGAGCCATCTGGACCTGTAGGTAAGAATTGATGGCCTGCATGGGTCACTTATAGGGATGAGGAAGAATAGTAAATATAGGATAGTAGTGATTGAAGTGCAGTAGCTGCTAGAAATGAGTACTGGACTGGATAGTACGGATGGGTACAGTTAGGGGACAGGCTGAGCCCAGTCATCTGTCTGCAGATATCACCTTTAGGGCTCCCACCCACTAGCGTTTTTTTACTGCGAAATTCGCAGCGTTTTTTTTTTCTGCAGGGGTCTTTGGGCTATGGGAGTTGTAAAGCTAAAATCGCGATAGCGCAAAATCGCGATTTCGCGGTAAAGTCCCATAGACCCCCTGTAGAAAAAAAAAAGCGTGCGAATTTCGCAGTGAAAAAAAACGCTAGTGGGTGGGCACCCTTAAGCATAAATAGGCACATTGGAGAATGTGAATACTGATGGCAGTTTGTTGCCCAATTGTACAGCAACTTGCCATGGTGTAGTCTCCTTGTTTACTGCGCTAACATTAGTGACATTAACCCCTACACTTTCCTAGACAACCAGGAAACCTGTTATTAGTGTGAATGAATATAATTTTCCTAGTTTCTGTTGCATAAACCAGATGACATCTAACAGTCCAAAATATATGGTAAGTAGAGATGAGCGAGCACCAAAATGCTCGGGTGCTCGTTACTCGGGACGAAATTATCGCGATGCTCGAGGGTTCGTTTCGAGTAACGAACCCCATTGAAGTCAATGGGCGACCCGAGCATTTTTGTATATCGCCGATGCTCGCTAAGGTTTTCATTTGTGAAAATCTGGGCAATTCAAGAAAGTGATGGGAACGACACAGCAACGGATAGGGCAGGCGCGGGGCTACATGTTGGGCTGCATCTCAAGTTCCCAGGTCCCACTATTAAGCCACAATAGCGGCAAGAGTGAACCCCTCCCCTCCCAACAATTTTTACTTCTGAAAAGCCCTCATTAGCAATGCATACCTTAGCTAAGCACCACACTACCTCCAACAAAGCACAATCACTGCCTGCATGACACTCCGCTGCCACTTCTCCTGGGTTACATGCTGCCCAACCCCCCCGCACGACCCAGTGTCCACAGCGCACACCAAAGTGTCCCTGCGCAGCCTTCAGCTGCCCTCATGCCACACCACCCTCATGTCTATTTATAAGTGCATCTGCCATGAGGAGAAACCGCAGGCACACACTGCAGAGGGTTGGCATGGCTAGGCAGCGACCCTCTTTAAAAGGGGCGGGGCGATAGCCCACAATGCTGTACAGAAGCAATGAGAAATCCAATCCTGTGCCACCTCCATCTGGAGCTGCACACGTGGGCATAGCAATGGGGAACCCATGTGCCACACACTATTCATTCTGTCAAGGTGTCTGCATGCCCCAGTCAGACCGGGTTTTTTTAATAAATAGTCACAGGCAGATACAACTCCGCAATGGGAATATCGTGTGCACCCACAGCATGGGTGGCTCCCTGGAACCCACCGGCTGTACATAAATGTATCCCATTGCAGTGCCCATCACAGCTGAGGTAACGTCCGATTAAATGCAGGTGGGCTTTGGCCCACACTGCATGCCCCAGTCAGACTGGGGTTCTTTAGAAGTGGACACATGCAGTTACAACTCCCTGTGGACCCACAGCATGGGTGGGTGCCAGGAAGCCACCGGCGGTACATAAATATATCCCATTGCATTGCCCATCACAGCTGATGTAACGTCAGCTTTAATGCAGGTGGGCAAAAAATTAATTGGATTACACTGTAGGCGAGGGCCCCAAAAAATTGGTGTACCAACAGTACTAATGTACCTCAGAAAAATTGCCCATGCCCAGCCAAGAGAGCAGGTGAAACCCATTAATCGCTTTGGTTAATGTGGCTTAATTGGTAACTAGACCTGGAGGCAGCCCAGTTAAAATAAAAATTGGTTCAGGTGAAAGTTTCAACGCTTTAATGAGCATTGAAACGTATAAAAATTGTTTACAAAAATTATATGACTGAGCCTTGTGGGCCTAAGAAAAATTGCTCGTTCAGCGTAATTACGTGAGGTTTCAGGAGGAGGAGCAGGAGGAGGAGGATGAATAGAATACACAGATTGATGAAGCAAAAAGGTCCCCGTTTTTGATGGTGATAGAGAACGATGCTTCCATCCGCGGGTGCAGCCTACGTATTGCTTAGGTATCGCTGCTGTCCGCTGGTGGAGAAGAGAAGTCTGGGGAAATCCAGGCTTTGTTCATCTTGATGAGTGTAAGCCTGTTGGCACTGTCGGTTGACAGGCGGGTACGCTTATCCGTGATGATTCCCCCAGCCGCACTAAACACCCTCTCTGACAAGACGCTAGCCGCAGGACAAGCAAGCACCTCCAGGGCATACAGCGCGAGTTCAGGCCACGTGTCCAGCTTCGACACCCAGTAGTTGTAGGGGGCAGAGGCGTCACCGAGGACGGTCGTGCGATCGGCTACGTACTCCCTCACCATCCTTTTACAGTGCTCCCGCCAACTCAGCCTTGACTGGGGAGCGGTGACAGTCTTGCTGGGGAGCCATAAAGCTGGCAAAGGCCTTGGAGAATGTTCCCCTGCCTGCGCTGTACATGCTGCCTGATCTCTGCGCCTCCCCTGCTACCTGGCCCTCGGAACTGCACCTTCTGCCACTAGCGCTGTCGGATGGGAATGTTACCATCAGTTTGTCTGCCAGGGTCCTGTGGTATAGCATCACTCTCGAACCCCTTTCCTCTTCGGGTATGAGAGTGGAAAGGTTCTGCTTATACCGTGGGTTGAGCAGTGTGTACACCCAGTAATCCGTAGTAGCCAGAATGCGTGTAACGCGAGGGTCACGAGAAAGGCATCCTAACATGAAGTCAGCCATGTGTGCCAGGGTACCTGTACGCAACACATGGCTGTCCTCACTAGGAAGATCACTTTCAGGATCCTCCTCCTCCGGCCATACACGCTGAAAGGATGACAGGCAAGCAGCATGGGTACCCTTAGCAGTGGGCCAAGCTGTCTCTTCCCCCTCCTCCTCATGCTCCTCCCCCTCCTCCTCAACGCGCTGAGATATAGACATGAGGGTGCTCTGACTATACAGCGACATACTGTCTTCCCCCGCCTCCGTTTCCAAGCGCAAAGCATCTACCTTTATGCTTTGCAGGGAACTTCTCAAGAGGCATAGCAGAGGAATGGTGACGCTAATGATTGCAGCATCCCCGCTCACCATCTGGGTAGACTCCTCAAAGTTTCTAAGGACCTGGCAGATGGCTGCCAACCAGGCCCACTCTTCTGTAAAGAATTGAGGAGGCTGACTCCCACTACGCCGCCCATGTTGGAGTTGGTATTCCACTATAGCTCTATGCTGCTCATAGAGTCTGGCCAACATGTGGAGCGTAGAGTTCCACCGTGTGGGCACGTCGCACAGCAGTCGGTGCACTGGCAGATTAAACTGATGTTGCAGGGTCCGCAGGGTGGCAGCGTCCGTCTTGGACTTGCGGAAATGTGCGCTGACCCGGCGCACCTTTCCGAGCAGGTATGACAAGTGTGGGTAGCTTTTCAGAAAGCGCTGAACCATCAAATTAAAGACATGGGCCAGGCATGGCACGTGCGTGAGGCTGCCGAGCTGCAGAGCCGCCACCAGGTTACGGCCGTTGTCACACACGACCATGCCCGGTTGGAGGCTCAGCGGCGAAAGCCAGCGGTCGGTCTGCTCTGTCAGACCCTGCAGCAGTTCGTGGGCCATGTGCCTCTTCTCTCCTAAGCTGAGTAGTTTCAGCACGGCCTGCTGACGCTTGCCCACCGCTGTGCTGCCACGCCGCGCGACACCGACTGCTGGCGACGTGCTGCTGCTGACACATCTTGATTGCGAGACAGAGGTTGCGTTGGAGGAGGAGGAGGGTGGTTTAGTGGAGGAAGCATACACCGCTGCAGATACCAGCACCGAGCTGGGGCCCGCAATTCTGGGGGTGGGTAGGACGTGAGCGGTCCCAGGCTCTGACTCTGTCTCAGCCTCCACTAAATTCACCCAATGTGCCGTCAGGGAGATATAGTGGCCCTGCCCGCCTGTGGTAGTAACCGCGTTGGTGAGGGCGCGTACAATGTTGCGGGAGACGTGGTCGTGCAGGGCTGGGACAGCACATCGGGAAAAGTAGTGGCGACTGGGAACCGAGTAGCGCGGGGCCTCCGCCGCCATCATGCTTTTGAAAGCCTCCGTTTCCACAAGCCTATACGGCAGCATCTCCAGGCTGATCAATTTGGCTATGTGCACGTTTAACGCTTGAGCGTGCGAGTGCGTGGCGGCGCACTTGCGCTTGCGCTCAAACAGTTGCGCTAGCGACATCTGGACGCTGCGCTGAGAGACATTGCTGGATGGGGCCGAGGATAGCGGAGGTGAGGGTGTGGGTGCAGGCCGGTAGGCACTCGTGCCTGTGTCCTGAGAGGGGGGTTGGATCTCAGTGGCAGGTTGGGGCACAGGGGGAGAGGCAGTGGTGCAAACCGGAGGCGGTGAACGGCCTTCGTCCCACCTTGTGGGGTGCTTGGCCATCATATGCCTGCGCATGCTGGTGGTGGTGGCTCCCCGGCTGATCTTGGCGCGACAAAGGTTGCACACCACTGTTCGTCGGTCGTCAGGCGTCTCTGTGAAAAACTGCCACACCTTAGAGCACCTTGGCCTCTGGAGGGTGGCATGGCGCGAGGGGGCGCTTTGGGAAACAGTTGGTGGATTATTCGGTCTGGCCCTGCCTCTACCCCTGGCCACCGCACTGGCTCAGCCTGTGCCCACACCCTGACTTGGGCCTCCGCGTGCTCGTCCACGTCCTCTAGGCCTACCCCTACCCCTCAGCATGCTGTATTACCAGTAGTGCAGAAACAGAACGCTGTAATTAAATGTGCCGCTTATTGGCCTGTGGTTAGAGGCTGACTTCGCTTATGGAACGCACAGCAGAGGCAGGAAAGAATTTTGCGCAAGCCTGCTGTAACACTTAGCTGGCTGCGTATGAATTAGGACAACTACCCCCAGCAGAGACCCAGTACAGTTGTGGACAGGAATACAGCGGTGATGTAAGAGGCAACACAGAGGAAGGAAAGAATTTTGCGCAAGCCTGCTGTATCACTTAGCTGGCTGCGTATGAATTAGGACAACTACCCCCAGCAGAGACCCAGTACACTTGTGGACAGGAATACATCGGTGATGTAAGAGGCAACACAGAGGCAGGAAAGAATTTTGCGCAAGCCTGCTGTAACACTTAGCTGGCTGCGTATGAATTAGGACAACTACCCCCAGCAGAGACCCAGTACACTGAGGACGGTCACAGGCAGCCCAAATAGATTTTTTTTCCCAAATGTTTTTGGAAAGGCCCACTGCCTATATGCACTAAATATGTCTTCTGTCCCTGCCTCACCACTACTGGCCCTGGACAATGTAAAATTACTGCAGGACGCAATGCTCTGCACGGCCGATATACAAAAAAAAAAAAAAAGTGCAACACTGCAAAAAGCAGCCTCCACACTACTGCACACGGTTAGTTGTGGCCCTAAGAAGGACCGTTGGGTCTTAGTCTGGCGTTAGCCAATCACAGCCATTCATGACGTCATTGACTGTTGTACTGCTGTGGTAAGTGGTCCACTCTAGCACATCGTTGCTGAGATACCAGACATGTCACCAGATGCTCTCCTCTAGCATCAACCACACATGACGTGCCGTTGTGTGATCTTCTGTTGCATGTCTGTCAATTGTTAAACCAGTCAATGGTTCAACTGCATGGTTCAGTGGGAAATGAGATTCATCACTGCAAATGATTTTCTGCATTGCATCCTAGGAATTGGTAAGTATTGATTTTTTTTAAATGACAGAACCCTTTTAAGATCTGCTTTAAATGAGATGAAACTCAACACGTAGAATTAAGTTCTGAACAATCAATCTTAAAAGGGTGGTCCACTTTATGTTGATTCATGTTTGATGTGTGAGAGACAGAAAAATGAATAACTTAATAGAGATTCATTACAAGTTTTGCCCCATTATCCTGGTTTGAAATGTCAAGCTCCGTAGTTCAGAAAACCCTTTTCACAGTCATGAAGCTGGTCATGTCCATAAGGCCTCCTTCACACGGGCGACAAAGTTGCGCGATTTTGTAGCATTGCTACGTTGCTACAAATCGCATGTATGAGAAGCCCATGATTTTCTATGGGTTCTTTCACACATGAGATGTTTTGTAGCATGCTACAAAACGACACACAAACCTCGCAGGTCCAGCGATATGCCCGCGACACGCTAGGTTTTGTAGCCCATGTTTCTCTATGGAGCCTTCCTCTCTGTTGCATCGCATCGCACGAAAACGCGGTTTGCATGCGATGCAACTTTGACAGTAGCAGATGCTACAAAGTCGCGGGATTTTGTAGCGTCACATGCGACTTTGTAGCGCTACAAAATCAGGGTATTGCTGCGAGAAAATCGCAGCCATATCATACAGTGCAGCGATGCGATATCGCTGCGATTTTCTCACAGCGATGCGGTGTCGCCCGTGTGAAGGAGGCCTGAAAGGCAGAGATGGGGGGACATGTGGCTACAACCGTCCACTACACATGTGCTATTTTTCTAAACAGTGCAAAGTCCGAGGAGAGGGATCTGTGCAAATACAAACCTGGTTATCTGTGACTAAGACTGCCTGGATTCATTCAGTGTGAGGACGAAGAAGGGTGGAGCCACTACTACACGAAACTGGATGCATCGATCTGCATATTGCGGCATTTTTCTCAGTGCTCCTGTTCTACTATGACGATGCACATTGTGCTCAGCTGATTACTGTCTCCAAGTCGGACCAAGGGTTGTGGCATTCTGTTGAGTTTTTGCCATATGTAGCCATGTGATGAAAGCTTTAGTTAACTTGTCCATTTGATGAAATGGCTCTTGTTGGTGTCTTAAAGGGGTTCTGACATCAAAAAAAAAAATTTGTACTCACCTTGCCTGGCCTGGCCCGATCGCCAGCCATGTCCCCTCCAGCCGGCATCTTCTTCTGTGCCTTTAAAGCAGAGCAGGAGCGGTCAAAAAGACCGCTTCCTGCTCTGGTCCGTCCGTCAGGCACTTACGAGGTGAACGGACGGACCGCACAGTGCTTGGTGTGGGCGGCCCGTCCGTCCTGCTGAACTCCGGAGTGCTGCGCATGCGCAGTGGAGATGCAGCCCGTCCTGACTCCTGTCAGACGGCACCTCTCCACTGCGCATGCGCGCGATCCCGGAGTGGCGCGGCTCGTGCAGACAGAAGAGGAGGAACAGCGCCTGCTGGGAGATGACCCCCCCGATGTCAACAACAACAAGTAAGTATTATCTTTTTATGCTTTAGCAGCCATTAAACCATGGGTTCCCTGGGTCCATTAGGCAGACCAGGGAACAATGGCTGCTAAAGCATAAAAACATTATTTGTGTCAGAACCCCTTTAAGGCCCATTTAGACACAACGATTATCTCTCAAACTTCGCTCAAAAGCCATCTTTTGAGCGATAATCGTATCTAAACGCGCTGCCATTGTGCACTGTTGATGCACTATTCATTCATTGCTGATTTCTAGCAAGCTAAATCAGCGCTGAGCCTTATCAGTGCATCGTGCTAAGTTCTCAGTGGGATACCAGCTGATAGCATTCTTTTAGCTGATATCCCGCACTGAGCTCTCAGTGATAGCTCAGAGAACAAAGCAGCTGTTTGCAGAAGACAGTGCTCCCGCTGTCTTCTGCAAACCAGCAGGAGCCTTCATTTACACACTAATAAGCTCTTAAGTAGCTTATTAGCTACTTAAGAGCTTATGTAAAGTGATCGCTCAGAACTGTCATTCAAACTGCCATTTGAGCGAATTTTGAGCGATCATCGTGCCGTGTAAATGCACCTTTAAAGGTATCATCACTCCTTAATTTTTATCCAGATACAAACAATGGCACTAAGCAGTTTCTGTGGACTTTACAATGCCTCTAAAGTTAACAGACTTTCCCCTTTTATCATGCCCCCAGATCACACAATTGGCCCAAAATTGTATAAATGTGCATAAATTATTTGTTTGAACTTCCCCTGAAAGAAGCATAACAATGCAACAATATCCTCTTGGAGTGGCATTCTCTGTGAGCCAGTGTGTGTGTGTTTGCATTGACATAAGTATTCAAACTTTTTGGTATGAAATTTAGTTCTGGGGGCCTCCTATTTCTCTTGATTATCTTTGGGATGTTTCTACACCTTGATTGGAGTCCACCTGGGGTACATTCAGTTGATTGGACACAATTTTTAAAGATATTCCCCTGTCTATATAAGATCTCACAGCTGAAAATGCAAATCAGAACCAAAACCAAGCCATGAGGAGGAAAGAACTGCCTTTCGAGCTCAGAGACAGGATTATGTAAAGTCACAAATCTGGAGATGGCCACAAAAAAATTCTGCAGCATTGAAAGTTCCCACAGTAGTCTCCATAATATTTAAATAGAAGAAGTTTGGAACAAAAAGGACTCTTTCTAGATTAATCTGATCCACAAAACTAAGTAATCAGGAGAGCATGGCCTTGGTAAGAGAAGTGACCAAGAACCCAATGGTCACTCCGGCTGAGCTCCAAAGATCCTGTGTGCAGATTGGAGAACTTTCCAGAAGGTCAACAATTTCTTGGCACCCCACCGATCTGGGATTTATGGCAGAATGGCCAGAAAGAAGCCTATCCAAAATAAAGGGCACATCACATCCAGCCTTGGAGTTTGTCAAAAAGCACCTAAAGGATTCTCAGACTGTACATCCGATCCATCAGGGCAGCTGAATATCTAACTTTTTTACAACTTTTATTTAGTTTATTGCGATCAGCGCTATCCATTGGATAGCACCGATCGCAATGCCGGGGGGGACTGCCCGCAGCCCGGGATGACAGCTCTATGCTGTCGGCTACCTGCGGGCACCGACAGCATGGAGCTGTCACGTCCACAGGAAAGTGGGCATTAATCCTAAGAGGACGCATAAAACTGCGTCCTCTAGGATTAAAGCCCGCTTACTGAGGACGTAGAATCCCGATGGGGCTGTCACTAAGGGGTTAAACTGGTATTGTTCTTGCAAATTTTTCATTAATATTTTTTGGAAAAGCTACAGATGTTATCAGATAAACAAAAGTCATTATTTATTACCCCAAATCTGCAGTTTTTATAAATATCCCACAAGTGGCCATAGTATGTAACATGGTTCAAAAGTGTTTTTTCAAATTAAGTGATAATCGAGCATAGCAATGAATAATTTTCCCTTTGTAAATTATTATATCTATATACAAAGAGTAATATCTCTATGCAAAGGATAATATCTATACACAAGGGATAAGGGCTACATCACATCAATAGCTATATATAAAGGTTACAACTTACAATTAGAGATGAGCGAGCGTACTTGCTAAGGCAAATTACTCAAGCGAGTATTGCCATTTTCAAGTACATGCCCACTTGTCCCAAAAGATTCGAAGGCCGGCGAGGGAGAGCGGGTAGGACCGGGGGGAGGGGGAGGGAGATTTCTCTCTCTCCCCCCCCTTCCCGCTTCACCATGCTCACTCCCGCAACTCACCGCTCACCCCCGCCGGCCCCCGAATCTATTGGCACGGGCGAGCATGTACTCGAAAATGGCAATACTCGCTCGAGTAATTTGCCTTAGCGAGTACACTCGTTCATCTCTACTAACAACGCATCAGTCAGAGGCAGCATCATCTGACTTAACAGAAAACCTTCTCCAGGATTTTTCATCAAAGTACTCAAAGGTAGCATCATCTAACTTCTATAGTAGCTGCCAGAGAAGCCCACTTTCAAATCGTGCCAAGACAAAGAAATTTTCTCCAGGAAACTGGATCAGTGAGTAGGGCATGCCCCGACTTATATGAATGGCTTCTGCCTTAGCTGCGAATAATAGAACTTTTATACTATCAACACAGAATGCCTACATGTTGATTTCCTCATCTCCATGACAGAATAATATTGTATGTAAACTTAATCTAAACATACAGCTACATCTTATTATACAACTCTAATATGAATGCTGATCTTCCCAGATGCACAATACTTTTTGTGCAATCTATAGCTAAAACATACACAGCTGATCCTCCTCCCAGACAGACGATAACATGACTCTTTATTGTGTGCTAACTTACTCTTAAGACATACACACCTTCATTATATTATACAACCATAAATACCCCTTTCCAGACACACTATAAGCATGGACTTTTGGACCTTAGTTCTATGTCCAGGATTGAAGACAATTCAAAAGATCATACATGGCTGAAGCAAAATTGAGTCTAAATAATCACATAATCAGCATATTCCTCACACAATATGCCCAGTGTGCCACTCCTCAGCAAAAGCAAGATTGAGGTGCTAATCCCTAGGTCTCCAGTCACAAACAGTGCCATCTACAGTGTCAAAACTAAACTTGGATTCATCACTGAAGACAACTTAATTCCACTATGTATCAGGCCAGTTTCGTCATTCACAACACCACCACAAACAGAGGTTGGGTGTCAAAGAACCTGTTTTGATGGGAGAAATAGCTCTACACAGAGAACTGTTTTTACGATCAGAAACAGTGGACTCATTGATGGAAGCTCTTGAAGGAATCTTCTTCTTTGCAGATATGAACGGAGCCTGAATGTCATAGCTACATTTGAAAGAAAATAATGTATAAGCTTATAAAGTAAGATGAGAATCTGTAAAGCAAGAGGATCAGTAACCATGGTGTTTATAAAATTATATTATTTGTATTTTCACACTGCTTTAGGTATTGTCTAACAGTAATAGTAACATTCTGTACGTGAACAATCCAGACACTGGAGAACTGAAGAGCTACCAAGTTTTAACTGAGAAACAGTTTCATCCTGTGCATCGAAATCAAGAAACAACCGAGAATTTTGGTACATTTCCAGGTATCAGTTTAGCTACACTTTAACATCATGTATTTTTATTAGCTATTAAAAGGAATCATATCTACAAGATTACTTGGTTTCTCTTGCTGGGACAATCACATTTTAGCCACACTGAGACAGTTAGTGAATTATCACTTGTAGTTAAAGGGAATCTGTCAGCTCGAACATCCTGTCCAAACTGCAGGCAGCATGTTATACAGCAGGAGGAGCTGAGCAGACTAATATATTGTTTAATGGAAAAAGATTAAGTATTAATTTTTTTATTTTATTCCAGCTGTCCATCACGTACTGTCGTAACTATAGGGGATGCAGGGGATGGGGTTGCACCTTTGGGGGCTCATTAGGCTTTTCTTTTCCATACAGGTTTTGCATTGGGGCCCAGGAGCTTCAAGTTATGTCTCTGCTTTAAGGGGTTAAGAGAAGTTAGGGGGCCCCAAGATAAACTTTTGCATCCGGGCCCATGAGCCTTTAGCTACGCTACTGCCATCACAGATAGGACCACCCATTGGATTGTTCAGTTCAGAATGAGCAAAGGTTTAAACGAAAAACACACATTATACTGTATTTTTTATGGTACTATGTAATGTACTGTATGCTGTACTGAAAAACTTTTATAAATTAAATATGGTGAAATGCAAAAAAAAAATTCAGTTGCACCATATTCAGTGTAGTGTTTTTTTTTATAGAATCATAGAATCGTTCATCTGGTCCAACCTCCTGCTCAGTGCAGGTTTCACTAAATCATCCCGGAAAGATATTTGTCCAGCCATTTCCATTGAAGGTGAACTCACCACCTCCCATGGCAACCTGTTTCACTCATTGATCACCCTCACTGTCAGAAAGTTTTTTCTAATATCTAATTTGTGTCTCCTCTGCACAGTGACATCCCTTCAGATATTTGTAGACAGCTATTATGTCTTCCCTCAGCCTTCTTTTTTGCAAGCTAAACATTCCCAGATCCTTTAACCGTTCATCATAGGACATGATTTTCAGACCGCTCACCATCTTGGTAACTCTTCTCTGAACTTGCTCCAGTTTATCTATGTCTTTTTTAAAGTGAGGTGCTCAGAACTGGACACAGTATTCCAGATAAGGTCTGACTAAGGAAGAGTAGAGGGGAATAATTACCTCACGTGATCTAGACTCTATGCTTCTCTTAATACATTCCAGAATTGTGTTTGCCTTTTTGGCTGCTGCATCACATTGTTTAATCATGTGCAGCCTATGATCTATTAGTATACCCAAGTCTTTTTCACATGTGCTGCTGCTTAGCCCAATTCCTCCCATTCTGTATGTGTTTTTTTTTTATTTTTCTTGCCCGGATGTAGGACTTTGCATTTCTCTTTGTTAAATACAATTCTGTTAGTTGCTTCCCACTGTTCAAGCTTGTATAGATCTTTTTGAATTCTCTCTCTATTTTCTAGTGTTAGCTATACCTCCTAGCTTTGTGTCGTTGGCAAATTTGATCAGTTTTCCCCTCAGTTCCCTCCTCCAGATCATTTATAAAATTGTCGAACACTACTGGGCCCAGGACAGAGTCTTGTGGTACCCCACATAAGACATTCTTCCAATTGGATGTGTAGTTATTTATGACTACTCTTTACATAGTAACATAGTATGTTAGGCTGAAGGGAGACAACATCCATCAATTCCTGCAATTCTGTATTTGCTTTTTTCATTTTTCTTCCCCAGATGTAGGACTTTGCATTTCTCCTTGTTAAATACCATTCTGTTAGTCGCCGCCCACTGTGCAAGCTTTTCTAGATCTTTTTGAATACTCTCTCTTCCCTAGTGTTAGCTATCCCTCCCAGCTTTGTGTCGTCGGCAAATTTTATCATCAACTCCCTCCTCCAGATCATTTATAAAAATGTTGAACAACACTGGGCCTAGGACAGAGCCTTGTGGTAACCCACTTGACACATTCTTCCACTTGGATGTGCAACCATTTATGACCACTCTTTGAGTAAGATCACTCAGGCAGTTGTGAATCCACCTAACAGTTGCCTTGTCAATCTCCTATTTGGTCATGTTTTTAATAAGTATGGTATGAGATACTTTGTCAAAGGCTTTATTAAAGTCAAGATATACTATATCCACCGCATTTTGTTGATCAACCCAGTCCGTGATTCTGTCATATAAGGAAATTAGATTTCTCTGGTATGACTTGTTTGTTACAAACCCATGCTGGCTCTGGTTAACCACTCCATTTTTATCCAAGTACTTGCATACATGCTGTTTAATAATGTGTTCAAAGATCTTTCCCGTTATAGATATCAGTTTCCTAGATTCACCTTCTTCCTTTTTTTGAAGATAGGGACAACATTTGCCCTTTTCCAATTTTCGGGGACTTCTGTTCTCCAGGAATTTTCAAAGATTATGGCGAGTGCTTCAGCAATTACCTCCGCTGCTTCCTTTAGTATCCTAGGATGTAATTCATCTGGACCTTGAGACTTGAATTCATTTAAGTTAGCTAAGTGTTCCCTCACCATCTCTCTGCTTATAGATAGCCTGTATTCTTTTATTCCCCCAGTAGCACAGGGAAGATCAGCTGATGTCCTGTCTACTTTCTGAGAGAAAACAGATACAAAATAGGAATTTAAAAGTTCCGCCTTCTCTACATCATTCTTAACCAATTCACCATTTTCATCTTGTAAGCATCCAATAGCATCTTTGACTTTTCTTTTGCTTTTGACATATCCCCAAAATCCATTTTTATTGCTTTTGGCCTTTGTTGGAAGCCTTTTTGTTTTTATGGCACTCGTGGTGTGCAAAAATGAAATGTTGAATTTATGCTATTGGTTAGTATGATTTCAACAATGCCACATTTATATATTGCTTTTTCTAGATTTTATTTCCTTTAAAACACTAGAATTCCTTGTCACCATAATCTGTGTGCCAATACTTTTTTGTTCCATTGATAGTGCTATTTAAGGGCTTGTTTTTTGCAGGATGAACTGTACCAATTGATTTTTTTGTTTAGAGTCTTTTGTGGGAAAAATAAGAAAATAGTTTTTTTTCCCTTAATTTTTAATATTTTCTCATTTTCTTTTTTACTCTAACATAATTTTACATGTTTTACTTGAACTTGTGATTGATTATTCACTTTTCTAGTTTTCATACTAGCCTTAATGAATTGTCCTACTTCAAGCTGTATGGAGACAACTCCATACATAGAGCATTGTCCGGGTTGGTACTGCATGCTAAGTTCCATTCACTTCAATAGGACTCAACCTGCAGCTCAAATCTGAGCCATTGCTAATGCACAGAGTAGTCTGCTTTCTATGGCTAAAAGTAGAATGATGGGGGCATGGCCTGGCCATGGTGGAGTGAGGACGCTGCTCTCAAGAGCTCTCGCTTCCTGATGCTCTTTCGGCCCACCACAGCAGTCTTACTACCGCTGGTCATGGCACTATGGGCAGCAGCAGTAAGGGCCGTTCTCAGCGGCACCTGGGAGCACATTCTGGAGCTCCCACCGGCCGCAGGATAGAGGATCTTCTCTTCGGTGTGCAGCGGCCCAGCCCTGGCAGAGGAAAGAAGAAAATGGTGTAGGCGGCGTGCGAGATGAAGCGCCGCCAGCAAATTTTACAGCAGGGGAACAGCACTCAGTGGACCAGAGCCTTTACAGTGTATGTCGGCAGAGGGGGTAGAAGAGTCCAGTTGGCAAGCAGGCACCAGCGGAGGTTCTCCCAGCTCCCTCTCACTTAGCCCCATGAGGCAGGAAGCAGCCATCATGCGGGGGAGGGCAGAGCAGTCCCTAGACAGCAGAAAGCAGGAGAGACCAGGTATAACAGTGTGGACTGATGAGAGCACCCCTCCACATCCAGCAAGAGATGGCCACCGTGGTCTTCCTGGGAACGGTCACCAGCTCTCAATAGCAATGCCCTCCTTATCCAGCTCACAGGGACTACCAGCCCCAATCTCCACCACTCCACAGACAAGAAGTATGCCTGTGGGCATACTCAGCACATGAGCAAAGATCTTAAGATGTCTGAATTCCACAAACTGAGAGCCCAGCAGCAGTCTATTCCCACTAGAGAAGACATGGAAGCATATATATAGTGTCTAGGATCTGCGTACAAAACTGAAATTTAGTCAGTCTGCCAGGATGTTCACCACCTGGGTGAAAGGGTCTCTCGTCTACAGAGGGCGCAGTTGCGTCTCTTGCAGATAAAGTGGAGTATCATGAGTATTCTCTAGCCAATGTATCCCACCAGCTGCATTTTCTGATGGACTCTCTTGACGATGTAGACAATCGTGGGCATAGGAATAACATCCATATCAGAGGCCTCACTGAAGCTATAGAACCCTCACAGATGGAAGATACAGTGCGACAAATTCTCATTGACCTACGAGGAGTCCCATCTGATGCCCCTTTAGAGCTTGACAGATGCCACAGAGCTCTCGGTCCCTGTTCTAGAGATCCAGATCGTGTGATATTGTCTGCAGGGTCCACCGGTTCCAACTGAAGGAAGCCATTGTGAGGGGAGCACAAGAACGGCAAGCAATACTGCACTACTTCAGATCCCGATCTCTACAGATTCACCCTGTCCAAAAGGAGAGCTCTATGCGAGCTACTGGAGGAACTCCGCTAATGTGACATGGACTTCAGTTGGGGATTTCCCTTCAATCTGCAGGTTTGCCACAGAGGGATCATGAGGGAGATGAGACACCCTGATGAGAATCCAGCCTTTTAGTCTTCCTGTGATGGACATTGTGGACTGGCCCACCTTGCCCACCCTACCCACTAATGAGTTCCCTCAACAACCAGGCAGGGGTCGCAGAAGAAGACGGCGACGTCGATGCACAGTTCCCGCCGGGCTCCCAATGTGATTGACTGGCATAGGTTAAAGGAACTCTGCATATATTCTATCTCTGCCAAGTTTCTTATCCTTCTAGATTCATGTTCGCCATGTTTAACAGTAATTGGTTTTTAGTAGGTGCACATTAATGCTGTTGTTGTTCCATGATGTGTTCGGGAGCGCTCTCTCGGGGGGAGGGGGCACCCCACCTTTGGAAAGCGTGCTCTAGAATGGGGAAGGGGCCCGGATCTGGCTTTTTGGCCATTCCACTGGCTTTTTTTTCTTCCCTTCCCTCCCTTTCTTTTTCTTTTTGCAGGGCGCAGATGTCCTCTCCTCATTTGGAGGAGTGGGGAGGTGCATCCCAGTTAGGGAGGTGGCTGCCAACCACACTGAGTTGGCTGCTGCTGCCTAGTTTTGGGATTAGCCCAAATTACTGCTGT
Source organism: Eleutherodactylus coqui (assembly GCF_035609145.1). NCBI lineage: Eukaryota > Metazoa > Chordata > Amphibia > Anura > Eleutherodactylidae > Eleutherodactylus > Eleutherodactylus coqui. Next base: position 62,157,679 of record NC_089847.1, on the reverse strand, counting down.
TTTTTCATATTATCTGTTGTTTCTCCTTTTATTGTTTGTTCTTTCCCCTCTTTTCTTTCTCCCTTTTTCTCCTTCCTCCCCTTTTCTCTTTTTTCTCCTTTATAACACCCTCTGGGGCCTCCGCCATGCTATAGCTGCTGCTACCTGGCATGTCTAAATTACATTTTTGCACCCTCAATGTGGCACAAAAAAAAAAATCAGGTCTTATATCAGTTGCCTAAGCTTAAGTCCCATGTTTTATTTCTCCAGGAGACACACTTCCATGCAGGGCATGTTCCGGCTCTGAGAGACAGGCAATTTACAGCATGCTTCCACAGCACAAATCCGATTACTAAGTAGTCTCCACAGCTGGACACCTGTGTGGAGAGTCCAATAAATGAGACCTCACAAAAAGGAAGTGTCGATAGCTGTCCACAGAATGGTACCTCATGAGTTCCTGGACATGGTGACTGATCCGGAGGGCTGCTTTATTTTTATTAATCTCAGAATGTGGGGCAAACTTCTCACTTTCGCGGCGTGGTATCTTCCTAATTAGAGTCCTGTACAAATGGGTAGAACGATACTCGGTAAACTGGTAGACTTCGCGGAGGGTGTTGTGACATTGGGGGGCAACTTTAATTTTCCCTTTAGACCTGGAAAAAGACTGTACTTCTACGTGGGCGACAGTTTCAGCTTCACAGCTCCCACTATTTCACAAAGCATTTAGGCAGGTGCAACTAGTGGACGTCTAGAGGATAACTCATTGCTCAGATCAGGACTATTCTCACTTTCCCCTAGCGCATTGAACCCATAGCCGCATTGAACTTATCCTTACAAGCTATCACGCATTAACCTGGTGTTCCGTGGCCTCCATTGGGACGGCATTGTGGTCAGATCATGCTCCAATTCTCCTCACTCTAACAGTTCCAGGTGCTCCAGAGCATCCCTGTTCCTGGAGGTTGAATGACAATCTTCTGAAGGACTCACTGTGCTGTGCAGACCTGCGCAGCACCATTAAAAATTTCTTCAGCGACCACTCTGCGGACTCCACTTCTAGACCAATCCAATAGGAGGTGCCTGAATGTGTTTTAAGAGGGATCTTAATTAAACATGGGATGCACCTTAAGCGCGAGAAGGCGGCCAAGATTGTATCCCTGCTGGCCAGTATAACGACCCTGGAGACAATGTTCCACCGGTCATGCTCGGTGTCCACACAGAATGAGCTGCTTAACACGAGGGAGGAGTTGAGACACATTTTGGACCGAAAGGTACATGCGTTTCGGGGACAATTTGAAGCGTTATTCTTACGAGCATGCTCATAAATGCGGATGCTCTCTGGCGCGGTATCTTTGCTGTAGGACGAACCTCACATATGTTCCCCACATAATGGATAGTGCAGGCCATAAGAGACACGACCCAAGGGAGATCACAGTGGCCTTCTGTGCATATTACCATGGACTCTACAATTTAAGAAGTCAGCTGGCAGATATGACTCCTGACAGTTGGAAAAATAAGATTGACGACTATGTCATGGAGATGTCTCTCCCGACTATTTAGAGAGACAAGAGAAGCTTTGGAAATTGATATTATGGTGAAGAAGATCAGTGTGGCCATTAAAGCTTTGGCTGGGGGGGGGGGGAGCTCCTGGCCCTGATGGGTTTACCTCCCATTTTTTAAGCAGTTTCATGAAGTCCTTGCTCACATACTGAAGGAGACAAATCTGACCCTCTGCCCCATTCTCTGCACAGTCGCTTATGGCCCATATTATGATGCTCTCCAAGCTGGGTAAAGATCCAAGGTTGTGCCCCAGGTATCAGACCATTTTGCTTATTAATCTAGACATTTAGCTGTTTTCCACGGTCCTGGTGGGCAGACTGACTCTCCTTCTGCCGGCCCATATACACAATTAGCTGATATACCCGGCCTCACCCGAGATTTTTACGTCTTGTTTGCATGGAAAATGTTATGAACTCAAGGTTACTTTAGAGTAACTGAGGAATAAAATATGTATACACAGAGATGTGTTAGATTCTCCTCAGGCTGCATATACCAATGTCCCTCTGCAGAATGTGCCACCCCTCCCACCCTCGTCATTTAGGACCTAAAGAATGCTTGCGCCAAATTTTACGTTTGTACAACAGCAGGAAGTTACATTTTATAGGAGTGCACTTACTTTTGGAGTTAGCATTGAACAATCGAGTTGTGACCCCTTTATTTTTCCTATTTGGGACCTAAAGAATGCTCCTGCCAAATTTCAAGTTTGTACAAGACCGGGAAGTAAGATTACAGAGGGGTGCCAATACTTTTACAATTAGCATTGAATAATCGAGTTGTGACCCCTTTACTTTTCCTATTTAGGACATAAAGAATGCTCCTGCTGAATTTCATGTTTGCACGACATTGGGAAGTTAGAGAATTAGATTTGGTACATTATATAGGGGTGCCAATACTTTTGCACTTAGCACCGAATTTTGGAGTTGTGATCCCTTTTCGTTTCCTATTTAAGACCTAAAGAATGGCCCTGCCAAATTTTTTATGTTTGTACAAGACTGGGAAGTTACATTACATAGGGGTGCCAATACTCTTACAATTAGTGTTAAATAATCGAGTTGTGATCCCTTTTATTTTCCTATTTAGGACCTAAAGAATGCTCCAGCCAAATTTCATGTTTGTACGACACTGGGAAGCTAAAGAATTAGATTTGGTACATTACACAGGGGTGACAATACCTTTGCACTTAGCATTGAATAATCAAAATGTGACCCCTTTACTTTTCCTATTTAGGATCTAAAGAATGGTTGTGCCAAATGTAATGTTTGTACAACACCGAGAAGTTACATTATATAGAGAAGCCAATACTTTTGCAATTGGCATTGAATAATCAAGTTGTGGCCCCTTTACTTTTCTATTTAGGACCTAAAGAATACTCCTGCCAAATTTCATGTTTGGACGACATTGGGAAGTTAGAGAATTAGATTTGGTACATTATATAGGGATGCCCATACTTTTGCACTTAGCATTGAATAATTGAGTTGTGACCCCTTTACTTTTCCTATTTAAGACCTAAAGAATGACCCTGCCAATTTTTTATGTTTGTACAAGACAGGGAAGTTACATTACATAGGGGTGCCAATACTCTTACAATTAGTGTTAAATAATCGAGTTGTGATCCCTTTTATTTTCCTATTTAGGACCTAAAGAATGCTCCAGCCAAATTTCATGTTTGTACGACACTGGGAAGCTAAAGAATTAGATTTGGTACATTACACAGGGGTGACAATACCTTTGCACTTAGCATTGAATAATCAAAATGTGACCCCTTTACTTTTCCTATTTAGGATCTAAAGAATGGTTGTGCCAAATGTAATGTTTGTACAACACCGAGAAGTTACATTATATAGAGAAGCCAATACTTTTGCAATTGGCATTGAATAATCAAGTTGTGGCCCCTTTACTTTTCTATTTAGGACCTAAAGAATACTCCTGCCAAATTTCATGTTTGGACGACATTGGGAAGTTAGAGAATTAGATTTGGTACATTATATAGGGATGCCCATACTTTTGCACTTAGCATTGAATAATTGAGTTGTGACCCCTTTACTTTTCCTATTTAAGACCTAAAGAATGACCCTGCCAATTTTTTATGTTTGTACAAGACAGGGAAGTTACATTACATAGGGGTGCCAATACTCTTACAATTAGTGTTAAATAATCGAGTTGTGATCCCTTTTATTTTCCTATTTAGGACCTAAAGAATGCTCCAGCCAAATTTCATGTTTGTACGACACTGGGAAGCTAAAGAATTAGATTTGGTACATTACACAGGGGTGACAATACCTTTGCACTTAGCATTGAATAATCAAAATGTGACCCCTTTACTTTTCCTATTTAGGATCTAAAGAATGGTTGTGCCAAATGTAATGTTTGTACAACACCGAGAAGTTACATTATATAGAGAAGCCAATACTTTTGCAATTGGCATTGAATAATCAAGTTGTGGCCCCTTTACTTTTCTATTTAGGACCTAAAGAATACTCCTGCCAAATTTCATGTTTGGACGACATTGGGAAGTTAGAGAATTAGATTTGGTACATTATATAGGGATGCCCATACTTTTGCACTTAGCATTGAATAATTGAGTTGTGACCCCTTTACTTTTCCTATTTAAGACCTAAAGAATGACCCTGCCAATTTTTTATGTTTGTACAAGACAGGGAAGTTACATTACATAGGGGTGCCAATACTCTTACAATTAGTGTTAAATAATCGAGTTGTGATCCCTTTTATTTTCCTATTTAGGACCTAAAGAATGCTCCAGCCAAATTTCATGTTTGTACGACACTGGGAAGCTAAAGAATTAGATTTGGTACATTACACAGGGGTGACAATACCTTTGCACTTAGCATTGAATAATCAAAATGTGACCCCTTTACTTTTCCTATTTAGGATCTAAAGAATGGTTGTGCCAAATGTAATGTTTGTACAACACCGAGAAGTTACATTATATAGAGAAGCCAATACTTTTGCAATTGGCATTGAATAATCAAGTTGTGGCCCCTTTACTTTTCTATTTAGGACCTAAAGAATACTCCTGCCAAATTTCATGTTTGGACGACATTGGGAAGTTAGAGAATTAGATTTGGTACATTATATAGTGATGCCCATACTTTTGCACTTAGCATTGAATAATTGAGTTGTGACCCCTTTACTTTTCCTATTTAAGACCTAAAGAATGACCCTGCCAATTTTTTATGTTTGTACGACACTTAGGGAAGTTACGTTATATAGGGGTGCAGATACATTTGCACTTAGCATTGAATAGTTAGGTTGTGACCGCTTTACTTTTCCTATTTAGGACCTAAAGAATGGTCATGCCAAATTTCATGTTTGTACAAGACCGGGAAGTTACATTACATAGAGGTGCCAGTGCTCTTACAATTAGCATTGAATAATCGAGTTGTGACCCCTTTTATTTTCCTATTTAGGACCTAAAGAATGCTCCCGCCAAATTTCATGTTTGTACGACACTGGAAAGCTAAATAATTAGATTTGGTACATTACAGGGGGGTGCCAATACTTTTGCACTTAGCATTGAATAATCGAGTTGTGGCCCCTTTACTTTTCCTATTTAGGACCTAAAGAATGGTTGTGCCAAATTTCATGTTTGGACGACACTGGGAATTTAGAGAATTAGATTAGGTACATTACAGAGGGGTGCCAATACTTTTGCACTTATCATTGACTTTTCAAGCTGTGACCTCGTTTTTTTCCTATTTAAGACCTAAAGAATGCTCCTGCCAAATTTCATGTTTGTATGACATCGGGAAGTTAGAAAATTAGATTTGGTACATTAAACAGGGGTGCCAATACTTTTACACTTAGCAATGAATTTTTTGAGTTGTGACCCCTTTGCTTTTCCTATTTAGGACCTAAAGAATGCTCCTGCCAAATGTTATGTTAGTGTGACAGCGGAAAGTTAGAGGAGAGTCAGTCAGTCAGTCAGTGAGTCAGTCAGTGAGGGCTTTTACCTTTATATATAACCAGATGGAATTCGTAAAAATTTGCGAGGCCAGAGATAATACCAACAAGACCCTTCTGTTGATTAGCAAAGCCAAGCAGTTGTTGCAGCCATTTTGTCTCCTTTTCACGGACGCAGAGAAGGCCTTTGATCGCGTTAGTTGGGACTTTCTGTGCTCTTCGTTGATGCAATTAGGCCTTGGGCCTAAATTTCTAAGCTGGATCCTGGCATTGTACGGGAATCCGTCGGGACAGATCCGTGTGAACAGTCTCCTGTCGGACCCGGTAACTATTAGGAATGGGACTAGACAGGGTTCCCCGCTGTCCCCTATTCTCTATGCCATGGTTATGGAGCATTTGGCTCTGACACTGTGGAATAATCCTGATGTTTGTGGCCTGCAGATTGGGACTTAGTCCTGTAAGGCTGCCTTATAGGCTGATGACCTGCTGCTGTTTGTGTCTCAGCCCCGCATCTCATTTCCTGTGATCCTTCAGAAATTCTCTAAATTTGACACCTGAGTAACCTTAAAACTAGGCTATAAATGTCTCCCTTTCTGTGGGTGAGGTGGCCCACTTAGTCTGCCAATTTGATTTTAAATGGTGAACAACTTCCAATCAATACCTAGGGCTTTATATTGCAGTGGATTTCACCTCTCTATACCATCTTAACTATGTTCCTCTGTTGGAGAGAGTGACACATGATTTGAATGGCTATGCTGCTAAAGAACTGAGCTGGTTTGAGTAAATGTCTTAAAAATGGATGTGACTCCAAAATTCCTATATCTCTCTTAGACCCTGCCAATTAAACTTCCCACACAGTTCTCTAAGCAGATCCAGCGGTTGTTTAGTAGATTTATGTGGAGCGGGAGGTATAGCTGTATTAGTTACCGAACCATGTCTCGCACAAAACTGCTGGGGGGATGCGGGGGTTGGGTTTGGGTCTACCAGACCTTAAGATTTACTACTCAGCCGTGGTCCTTTCCAGGCTTTGAGACTGGCATTATCACACAGACTCTAAACAATGGGTGGGCCTGGAGACAGCACTGTTGTGGCCTCATATCCACCTGCTGCCATGGCTCTCTTTGGAGGACAGACCCACTGCTCTTCCTCACACTCCACTGACGTTAAAGTGTTTGAGATCTGGGATAGGCTGACGGCTAGAGGGGATGTTGGAATCCGTAAAGGGGGCCTATCTGCTTTATTCCACAACCCTGCATTCTCTCCGGGTCAGGAGAAGCTTCCTCTGTTGGAGAAAGGTAGAGAATACGCAGTGCTGCCAGATAGCATGCTTTGAGGGTCTTTTAATCATTTAATGTTCTGCAGGCATCCTGACCAGATCTGAAACTGAGATGGCTAGAGTATCTCCAATTGGCCTCCTTCTGGAGGGCTAGGTTGGGGACATGTCATCTCTGGGACCCTCTTGAACCCATTGAAGACCTATTCTTATGAGTTAGCCCCCCCCCCCCACCCGTGTCCTCTCCAGGATTTATGGTAGCATACTAGGGAGGCCTACACAGGGCCTTCTGCAATACACCAAGGGGTTGGGAGAGTAACTTGTCTCGGGAACTGCGGGACTCTGATTGGGAGACAGCATTCACGTTTTCACACAAATTACTTTTGGCCTGTGTGGTGCAAGAGAAAAACTTTAAGCTTCTCTCCAGGTGGTACAGATGTCCAGACTTGATCCACCGTATATTCCCCTCAGTGCCAGGTATCTGTTGGAGGTGTGGGTCCGGGCTTGGCACCATGCTGCATATTTGGTGGGAGTGCCCACTTATCCAGGAAGGTCTTTGAGCTGTACGAAGGCGTGTCCCGTAGCACGATGGAGGCCTCCCCAAAATTTTCCATTATCCCGGGCCCTCTTGCCATGATTAAAAAAAGGTCTTTTACATAATTTTCTCACTGCAGCCAGGGCTGTTGTCCCACGCCACTGGCGGAGCACTATTCCACCCTTAACCTTAAAGTTTATCCAGGAGTTAAACCAATTAATGTACATGGAGGAGTTAGTGGTGGAGGCCTTGGAGGAGACACGCTCGAGTGGACGCACCTGGTCAATATGGAGCACATTTCACAACACTGATGAGTTCCAGAACATAATGAGATGGTGAGGAGGGGGTCTGGTTAGGTTTCCTGGGCGGCGGGGAAGTGGTGTCACTACTTAGACAACCTGTGGTTGGGTTCCAAGTGGCCCTACTTTGATAGCCACTGGACAGTTTCTTTCATTTACTGATGGATGTCCCCTTTTTTCTCTCCCCCCTCTTTTTCTTGGTTTAAGGATTTTTTATTTTTGTTTTTGTTTGTGTTTATTCTCTGTCTAGCGATTCAGAAGTTGTAACAGCTGATATGTTACTTAGGTCCGTTGGCGGACCTATTCTGTCACTGATTGATATGCAAGTATAGTTTACCAGGGTAGCAAATAGCAGATATATAAAAAGCCCTGGAACTGCCCTTTTTGGTACAATTTTCTTTTTTTTCTGCTGATATTTTCAAAATTTTATGTTATTGTCACTGTCCTGTCAGACCAGCTATTTGTTGCGTTTCTCACTTATTTGTGTGCAAAATTTATACAAAATGTCTCATAACAACTTATTAAACATAAAAGTAGGATGACCCTTTTAAAAAGACTCTGTTAGCTCGAGCATGCTGTCCAAACTGTAGGCAGCATGTTTTAGAGCAGGAGAAGCTAAGCAGATTGGTATTTAGTTTTGTGGGAAAATATTACTGTCAAACACTTATGAGAATGCCCACTGAACCAAGAATGAACATAGATTTAAATAAAGTAAAATACAAGTTATAATGAATCTTTCCCATTGAACTATATACCAATCTGCTCAGCTCCTCCGACTCTATAACCTGCTGTTTGCAGTTTGGACAATAACATGTTTGAGCTGACAAGTGTCCTTTATATACGTGGTAGCCCCAAGAGCTTTCACTAGGCCCAAGACTTCTTTGGCAACCATCAGCATCGTGGGGAGGGGGCGGGGGCAATGGGAAGTCAGAGAAGGACCCCCTATCCCTGTCTGAAGAGTTGCATGCCGCAGTCAGCATTGATTGTGCATGTGAACCTACAAGTGGGCATAATTTTGAGGTAGCTCTAGTCTTGGCTGTTTGCGGCAGGTATCTGTTATTTCAAACAGCAAGCACCTGCTAAGTATGCAGCGGTCTCGGCTCACAAGTCCTCTTTAGACCCAGACCACACCCCTGACCATAGGCCTTAAGAAATTCTTTTTCACAAACCTGATGAATTTTTTAAAGGGAATTCAGAGAATCAGGGAGTAAGAAGATGAATATATCCAGAAAACATTTTTTTTCATGAGGAGACCATCATGAAAGACCATCATGGTTAGTGTTCTTTTTTTTTTTGTTACTTTGTGTCTTATTTTTTAACTTAAGTGTTTCTTTATAAGCAGTTTCCAATAGTGAAATTTTTGTCGCTAACGGGTTAAAAACCCAGAGTCTACATGGTTAGTGGTAAGTTTATCAAATGGCAACATATAATAAAGTCAGCATGGTCAATGTGGACTCTTAGGACTTGTACACAAAGGGTTTTTTTTAGATATAGTTTTATACGAAAATTAACCTCAAGTTTAGGGCAACATTTATTGGTAGATTGCACTTAAATAGTAATTTTGGCTTTGCAGTGAATATCTGCTGAAAGTATAGCACACCTGCACTGTATAGCCAAAAGTATGGGGATTTCCCTCTTAATTATTATTGATAATAATGTAGCATTTCTGGCGCTGAGTTTGGTATGGAGCCACGGGTGTAGTTACTGTGCAGGTGCAGAGACTAGTCAGAGGGAAGCCAGAGGTTCGGTATCAAGTGGTCTCAGGTTAACAGTGCAATGGAGGAGGTGAGTATCGTTGTCGGGAGGAAAACCAGAGGTCAGTATCAGGTTGTCTCAGGTTTGCTTGTTGTGGAGCAAAAAGGAGAGGAGCATTATCACGACTGAAGCACAATAATCACGTGCTGGTGCAGTGGCAGGGTCAGCCTTTTATAATTACCCTAATTAGGAACAGAGGTGAGGCCAGGACATTGGCTGGGTTTGTGGGATCTGCGAACAAGGCAGAGAGTCATGCAGGATAACTGTCCAAAGCTCAGTAGTGAAAACTACTGACTGGAGTACAGGAGGTCCCTGGTTCGATTCCTGACAAATAATTATTGATGCCTGCTAAATAGGATAGCATTGCATATCTTCTGTTGCATCTTTCACTACAGAGTTCCAAACTGTCCAAGGAGCTGCACAGAAGTCTAATGTCTGTATGTGGGATGCCAAGCATTTGACTGGTATAAAGCATACCATCGCATGTATCTGTCACCTGTGCACAAAGTGAGCACCAAAAAGACATCAAAGATAGAAAAAACTATATCTAGCACCAAACTCCAATAATTTAAGTATTTAAAGTAATTCACACAGGCAAAAAGGGGAAGGGAAAAGACCATCACAATAACTTCTTCCCAGATTACATTACTGAGAAAAGATGAATGAATACAGACATTTATAGATGTTAAATGTGCTTTTACATGGAAAGATTAATGATCATTCAGAAAATCGCTGGAACATTTGAATTTACATAGTTTGTAAGGCTGAATGAAGACAATGTCCATCCTGTCTATCCTCCTGTGTTGTTGATCCAGAGGAAGGCAAAAAAACTCAAGAGCAGAAGTCAATTAGCCCTTTTGGGCAGAGGAGAATGATGTTCGCCCATCTAATTCAATGGAGCCGGCAATACAGCCGGCTCCATTGAAAACAATGGGCTGCCGGCAAGCGCTTTATGAAGTTTCGGGGAAGGGCTTAAAATATAAGCCCTTCCCTGAAAAGCATCCTGAAAATGTGTAAAAATAAGAAAAGTATACTCACCTTCTTGCTGCAGCCGGAGTTCAGTCACGTCTTGCCGGCAGTTCTCCTGAACTGCTTTCTGTAGTATTCAGCAGGCGGGGATTTAAAATCCCCGCCTGCTGAATGGGCTGCCTCTGATTGGTCACAGCCCTCAGCCAATCAGAGGCAGCTCTCACTCATCCATTCATGAATTCATGAATGGGTGAGTGAGTGCTGCCTCTGATTGGCTGAGCGCAGGGACCAATCAGAGGCAGCTCTCAGGTCCTTTTGTAGCCGTACCTTGTCTTCCAACCTTGTCTTCCGTTGCATTGATTATATTGTATAATTTTGTGTCATCTGCAAATATTTATATTTTACTGTGCAGGTTGTTAATAAATATATTGAACAGAATGGGGCCTAATACTGAACCCTGTGGCACAACGCTAGCGATGGTGGCCCAATCAGAGTGCAAATCATTTATTACCACCCTCTGCTTTCTATCATTGAGCCAATTCTTTACCCAAATACACACGTTTTCACCCAATCCGTGCTTTCTCATTTTATATATTAGCCTATTATGCGTCACAGTGTCAAATTCTTTAGAGAAGTCCAGATATACAAGATCAATAGATTCTCCCAAGTCCAGCCTAGAATTTACTTCATTGTAGAAGCTGATGAGATTGGTCTCACATGATTGACCCTTCATGAACCCATGCTGGTGAGGAGTTATTCCGTTGTTCTCCTTGAGGTACTCTTCAATGGCGTCTCTCAGAAACCCCTCGAATACTGAAGTGAGACTTATTGGTCTGTAGTTACCAGGCTCACTTTTGGTCCCCTTTTTGTAAATTGGAACCACATTGGTAATGTGCCAATCCAATGGTACAACCCCGGTCTTGATAGTATCCACAAATATTAGATATAGCGGCCTAGCTATCACATCCCTTAGTTCCTTAAGTAACCTTGGGTGTATTCCATCTGGGCCTGGCGATTTATTGATTTTAATCTTCTTTAACCTGTTCAGCACTTCCTCCTGCGTTAGGTGTGAGATATTTTGTGAGGGGTTCATTTTATTCCCCTGTATCTCATGTGGCATTTCCTTTTCTTTTGTGAATACGCTTGAAAAGAAACTATTTAATAGATAATGCCTTCTCCTGCATTATTTGTTAAAGGGCCAGTGCTCTCGGTGCAAATCCTTTTGCTGTTAATATAGTTGAAAAATAGTTTCGGGTTGTTTTGCTGTGTTTGGCGATCAGTCTTTCTGCCTCCTCCTTAGCAATTTTGATCTTATCTTTGCATATTTTGTTTTTTTCCCTGTACGATTTTAGTACTTCTTCGCTGCCTTCTTGCTTAAGTAGTTTGAACGCTTTCTTTTTTTCATTTATTGTCCCTCTTACCGTCTTGTCGATCCACATGAGGTGCTCACTGCTCATATGAGGTGATTAGGATCCTTCTAAACTTTTCCCATTTGTCCTCTGTACTGATATTTTTGAGGATGTTGTCCCAATTAATGTTACCGATAGTAGTTCTAAGCTGATGAAATTTTGCTTTACTAAAATGTTCGCTTATTGTTCAATGTTCACTTCATGTAAGCAGGAAAAACACTGTTGGCTCATTCGGAATCATTTGGTTTAACCTCTTAATGACGCGGCCCCTTTTTCTTTTTCCATTTTCGTTTTTTCCTCCCCTCTTCAAAAAAAAATCGTAACTCCATTATTTATCCTTCAATGTCGCTGTATGAGGGCTTGTTTTTTGTGAGACAAGGTGTATTTTTCAATGGTGCAATTTAAAGTACCATATAATGTACTGAAAAACTTTAAAAAAATTCTAAGTGGAGTAAAATGAAAAAAAAACAAACAACATTTCGCCATCTTTTAGTGCGTCTTGTTTCTACGGCGCATAAATGGCAACAATAGCGACATGATAACTTTATTCTATGGGTCAGTATGATTACTATGATACCAAACTTGTATAGTTTTTTTTCCTACTATACTACTCTTTTTTTTCAGACATTTAATTTTTTTCAATTATTTTCTGCGGTCATTTTGTGCGCACAATAACTTTTTTATTTTTCCATCGACGTAGTTGAGCAAGGGCTAATTTTTTGCAGAATTTCCTGTAGTTTCTGATAGTACCATTTTGGAATACATACGACTTTTTGATCGTTTTTCTGGGAGACAGGGGAACTAAAAAAGTGCATTTCTGACATTCTTCATTTTATTTTTTCAGACGACGTTCACCGTGCGGGAAAAATAATGCGCTACTTGGATAGTTCGGACATTTTTACGGACGCGGCGATACCAAATACATATTTTTATTTTATGATTTAGATTTTGTAATAATAGATATGGCAAAAGGGGGGGGGGATTTAAACTTTTATAACTTTTTTTTACAATTAAAAAAAAATTATTTATTTTTTTTTACTTTACTTTAAAGTCCTCCTGGGAGATCACAACCAGCGATGCTTTGATCGCTCCTACAGTATGACGTAATGCTACAGCATTACGTCATACTGCCATTTAATAGGCAGTCTATCAAGCCACCCTACGGGGATGGCTTGATAGGCAGTCTGGTAAGGCAGCCCTGGGGCCTTTCATTAGGCCCCCGGCTGCCATGACACCTGCACGGCTCCCCCGATCTCACCACGGGGGATTTAAATGCTGCTATCAGAATTGACAGCGGCATTTAAATGGTTAATAGCCGTGATAGCCAATAGCGGCTATTGCCTGCGGGCGTCAGCTGTTATAAACAGCTGATGCCCGCACTGTATGAAGAGAGGCTGCCCCGCAACCTCTCTTTATACATACCCCGCCGCTCCATGACGTACCTATACATCATGGAGCGGGAAGGGGTTAAACACTGATCTTTAGTCATTCTAATTCACTGGTAGAGTGACCTGAACTACCAAATGCTCCTGTAAAAAAAAACCAAAACACTATTTATATTTGTGTTTAAGCTGATTGCTTGAGCGAACAAGGAAACTGTGGCATAATTTGCTCTTTTGCTAGGGTGAACGATTCGCTATGTGTAAAAGTACCAGACCAGCTACCAATCAGTGTTGTTTCTCATGAATTTTATTAGATTTTGAATCAAATAAAAAATACATTGAAAAATATTTAAACAATGCAGTCATTATTCAATAAACATCGGATAAAGAATGCCTCACAGAAGATTATATTCCTGATGGAAAGTCATTCACATCTGATAAAATTGTAAAGAGCAAACTACTTCCTTTTACATTTTCAAAAGCATCATTGCCAGGAATAATTATCTTGAAATATGACTGCAGAAACATAAACAACAAAAAAAACGTGTGTGTGTGTGTGTGTGTGTGTGGGGGGGGGGGGGGGGGGGGGGGGGGTTATTGGCGTCAATACCAATCAGTGTTGAAGCTACTGTACATCATGAAACTTGTTGAAGTTGTAACAAAGGAGTATCTTGTCAAGCTGATTTTTTTCATACATAACAATAGTTCCATCATGAATGGTAAGTAGTTAAAGGGGTTGTCCCAACTTTGGCTGTTTTGCTGCAAGAAGCTCTGTTTATTGTACAGTGGCCGTGGTCAGTACTGCAGACTGAGTCCTTCTAGAAGAGGGATAACCATTTTAAGAAGCTGGTAGAGGGAATGGCAAGCTCATATAGATGTAACGGTCTGGTGTCCACATGCTTTTGGCCATATTGTACATGTCTCCTGATCTCTCATATTTATTATATGATTTTCCAATAGACAATTCTTACTGATAATATAAAATTAAGACAAAACTGTTGCTTCAGTGCAAACAAGGTCTAAAACTCCACCTGCTTCTTTTTCTAAAGGTTTTATTTATGCTTTTACACTAAAAAAAAATAAACCAAACATTTGAAAACTCAAGAATTCTATAATGTGTGTCATCAATACAAAACATAGAATTGATTATAATTAGAGATGAGCGAACGTACTCGTCCGAGCTTGATACTCGGGCGAATATTAGCGTGTTCGGGATGCTCGGTACTCGTAACGAGTACCACGCGATGTTCTGGTTACTTTCAGTTTCCTCTCTGAGACGTTAGCGCGCTTTTCTGGCCAATTGAAAGACAGGGAAGGCATTACAACTTCCCCCTGTGACGTTCAAGCCCTATACCACCCCCCTGCTGTGAGTGGCTGGGGAGATCTGATGTCACCCGAGTATAAAAGTCGGCCCCTCCCGCGGCTCGGCTCAGATGCCTTGTGAGTTAGCTGAGGGAAAGTGCTATCGTGCTGGAGCTGCTGTAGGGAGAGTGTTAGGAGTTAGTGTAGGCTTCAAGAACCCCAACGGTCCTTCTCAGGGCCACATCTAATAGTGTGCAGTACTGTGTTAGCACTGTATTTTTTTTTTTTTTTTCAAAATTGGATCTGCAGAGCATTGCGCCCTGCAATAGGGACAGAAATGGTGGTTAGGCAGGGAGAGTGTTAGCAGTGAGTGTAGGCTTCAAGAACCCCAACGGTCCTTTCTAGGGCCACATCTATCCGTGTGCAGTACTGTCCAGGCTGCTGTTAGCAGTGTTGCATATTTTTTTTTCTCTCAAAACCGGCTGTGCAGACCATTGCACCCGGCATTAATACTACAGGGATAGAATTGTGTAGGCAGGGCCAGAAGACATACATTATTCATTGAATAGACGCAGTGTGGCTTGTCCTTTTGAAAAACAAGGGAAAAAATTCTATTTCGCCTGCCTCTGACAGTCCTCAGGGCTCTGGGTACGTGTGTGCTGCGTGCAGAACGTTAAAAAAAATCAGACGCAGCCAGCTACGTTTTACTGCAGGCTTGCGCCAATTTTTTTCCTGCATGGGAAATCCCTGATCTGCTGTAGCAAATAACTTTGCATCACTGCAGTTCTGTGACACATTTGCAGGGCCACAACACAGTTATTAAAGTTAGTAGTATTCATTGAATACACGCAGTGTGGCTTGTCCTTTGAAAAACAAGGGAAAAAATTCTATTTTGGCTGCAGGCTTGCGCCAATTTTTTTCCTGCATGGGAAATCCCTGATCTGCTGTAGCGAATAACTTTGCATCACTGCAGTTCTCTGACACATTTGCAGGGCCACAACACAGTTATTAAACTTAGTAGTGTTCATTGAATACACGCAGTGTGGCTTGTCCTTTGAAAAACAAGGGAAAAAATTCTATTTTGGCTGCAGGCTTGCGCCAATTTTTTTCCTGCATGGGAAATCCCTGATCTGCTGTAGCGAATAACTTTGCATCACTGCAGTTCTGTGACACATTTGCAGGGCCACAACACAGTTATTAAACTTAGTAGTATTCATTGAATACACGCAGTGTGGCTTGTCCTTTGAAAAACAAGGGAAAAAATTCTATTTTGGCTGCAGGCTTGCGCCAATTTTTATCCTGCATGGGAAATCCCTGATCTGCTGTAGCGAATAAGTTTGCATCACTGCAGTTCTCTGACATATTTGCAGGGCCACAACACAGTTATTAAACTTAGTAGTATTCATTGAATACACGCAGTGTGGCTTGTCCTTTGAAAAACAAGGGAAAAAATTCTATTTTGGCTGCAGGCTTGCGCCAATTTCTTTCCTGGCTTGGAAATCACTGGTAATACAGCATGCTGAGGGGTAGGGGTAGGCCTAGAGGACGTGGACGTGGCCGAGGACGCGTAGGCCCAAGTGAGGGTGTGGGCACAGGCCGAGCTCCTGATCCAGGTGTGTCGCAGCCGACTGCTGCGCGATTAGGAGAGAGGCACGTTTCTGGCGTCCCCACATTCATCGCCCAATTAATGGGTCCACGCGGGAGACCTTTATTAGAAAATGAGCAGTGTGAGCAGGTCCTGTCGTGGATGGCAGAAAGTGCTTCGAGCAAGCTATCATCCACCCAGAGTTCTGCGCCGTCCAGTGCAGCAAATCCGAATCCTCTGTCTGCTGCTCCTCCTTCCTCCCAGCCTCCTCACTCCACTACAATGACACATGCTCAGGAGCGGGAAGACTCCCAGGAACTGTTCTCGGGCCCCTGTTCAGATTGGGCAGCAGTGGTTCCTCTCCCACCAGAGGAGTTTATCGTCACTGATGCACAACCATTGGAAAGTTCCCGGGGTCCGGGGGATGAGGCTGGGGACTTCCGGCAACTGTCTCAAGACCTTTCAGTGGGTGAGGAGGACGATGACGATGAGACACAGTTGTCTTGCAGTGAGGTAGTAGTAAGGGCAGTAAGTCCGAGGGAGGAGCGCACAGAGGATTCGGAGGAAGAGCAGCAGGACGATGAGGTGACTGACCCCACCTGGTGTGCAACGCCTACTCAGGACAGGTCTTCAGAGGGGCAGGCAAGGGCAGCAGCAGGGCAGGTTGCAAGAGGCAGTGCTGTGGCCAGGGGTGGAGGCAGGGCCAGACCGAATAATCCACCAACTGTTTCCCAAAGCGCACCCTCGCGCCATGCCACCCTGCAGAGGCCGAGGTGCTCTAAGGTCTGGCAGTTTTTCACAGAGACGCCTGACGACCGACGAACAGTGGTGTGCAACCTTTGTCGCGCCAAGATCAGCCGGGGAGCCACCACCAACAGCCTCACCACCACCAGCATGCGCAGACATATGATGGCCAAGCACCCCACAAGGTGGGACGAAGGCCGTTCACGGCCTCCGGTTTGTACCGCTGCCTCTCCCCCTGTGCCCCAACCTGCCACTGAGATCCAACACCCCTCTCAGGACACAGGCACTACCGTCTCCTGGCCTGCACCCACACCCTCACCTCCGCTGTCCTCGGCCCCATCCACCAATGTCTCGCACCGCACAGTCCAGCCGTCGCTAGCGCAAGTGTTGGAGCGCAAGCGCAAGTACGCCGCCACGCACCCGCACGCTCAATCGTTAACCGTCCACATAGCCAAATTTATCAGCCTTGAGATGCTGCCGTATAGGGTTGTGGAAACGGAGGCTTTCAAAGCTATGATGGCGGCGGCGGCCCCGCGCTACTCAGTTCCCAGTCGCCACTACTTTTCCCGATGTGCCGTCCCAGCCCTGCAGGACGACGTCTCCCGCAACATTGTACGCGCCCTCACCAATGCGGTTAGTGGCAAGGTCCACTTAACTACGGACACGTGGACAAGCACAGGCGGGCAGGGCCACTACATCTCCCTGACGGCACATTGGGTGAAATTAGTGGAGGCTGGGACAGAGTCAGAGCCTGGGACCGCTCACGTCCTACCCACCCCCAGAATTGCGGGCCCCAGCTCGGTGGTGGTATGTTCGGCGGTGTATGCTTCCTCCACTAAAGCACCCTCCTCCTCCTCCTCCTCCTCAACCTCTGTCTCGCAATCTAGATGTGTCAGCAGCAGCAGGACGTCGCCAGCAGTCGGTGTCGCGCAGCGTGGCAGCACAGCGGTGGGCAAGCATCAGCAGGCCGTGCTGAAACTACTCAGCTTAGGAGATAGGAGGCACACGGCCCACGAACTGCTGCAGGGTCTGACAGAGCAGACCAACCGTTGGCTTGCGCCGCTGAGCCTCCAACCGGGCATGGTCGTGTGTGACAACGGCCGTAACCTGGTGGCGGTTCTGCAGCTCGGCAGCCTCACGCACGTGCCATGCCTGGCCCACGTCTTTAATTTGGTGGTTCAGCGCTTTCTGAAAAGCTACCCACGCTTGTCAGACCTGCTCGTAAAGGTGTGCCGGCTCTGCGCACATTTCCGCAAGTCCCACACGGACGCTGCCACCCTGCGCACCCTGCAACATCGGTTTAATCTGCCAGTGCACCGACTGCTGTGCGACGTGCCCACACGGTGGAACTCTACGCTCCACATGTTGGCTATTCTCTATGAGCAGCGTAGAGCTATAGTGGAATACCAACTCCAACATGGGCGGCGAAGTGGGAGTCAGCCTCCTCAATTCTTTTCAGAAGAGTGGGCCTGGTTGGCAGACATCTGCCAGGTCCTTCGAAACTTTGAGCAGTCTACCCAGGTGGTGAGCGGCGATGCTGCAATCATTAGCATCACCATTCCTCTGCTATGCATCTTGAGAAGTTCCCTGCAAACCATAAAGGCAGCCGCTTTGCACTCGGAAACAGAGCCGGGGGAAGACAGTATGTCGCTGGATAGTCAGAGCACCCTCCTGTCTATATCTCAGCGCGTTCAGGAGGAGGAGGAGGAGCATGAGGAGGATGAGGAGGAGGGGGAAGAGACAGCTTGGCCCACTGCTGACGGTACCCATGCTGCTTGCCTGTCATCATTTCAGCGTGTATGGCCGGAGGAGGAGGAGGAGGAGGAGGAGGAGGATCCTGAAAGTGATCTTCCTAGTGCGGACAGCCATGTGTTGCGTACAGGTACCCTGGCACACATGGCTGACTTCATGTTAGGATGCCTTTCTCGTGACCCTCGCGTTACACGCATTCTGGCCACTACGGATTACTGGGTGTACACACTGCTCAACCCACGCTATAAGGAGAACCTTCCCACTCTCATTCTCGAAGAGGAAAGGGGTTCGAGAGTGTTGCTATACCACAGGACCCTGGCGGACAAGCTGATGGTAAAATTCCCATCCGACAGCGCTAGTGGCAGAAGGCGCAGTTCCGAGGGCCAGGTAGCAGGGGAGGTGCGGAGATCGAGCAGCATGTACAGCCCAGGCAGTGCAACAGTCTTTAAGGGCCTGGACAGCTTTATGGCTCCCCAGCAAGACTGTGTCACCGCTCCCCAGTCACGGCTGAGTCGGCGGGAGCACTGTAAAAGGATGGTGAGGGAGTACGTAGCCGATCGCACGACCGTCCTCCGTGACGCCTCTGCCACCTACAACTACTGGGTGTCGAAGCTGGACACGTGGCCTGAACTCGCGCTGTATGCCCTGGAGGTGCTTGCTTGTCCTGCGGCTAGCGTCTTGTCGGAAAGGGTGTTTAGTGCGGCTGGGGGAATCATCACAGATAAGCGTACCTGCCTGTCAACCGACAGTGCCGACAGGCTAACACTCATCAAGATGAACAAAGCCTGGATTTCCCCAGACTTCTCTTCTCCACCAGCGGACAGCAGCGATACGTAAGCAATACGTAGGCTGCACCCGCGGATGGAAGCTACGTACTCTCTCACCATCCAAAACGGGGACATTTCTGCTTCATCAATCTGTGTCTAATATTCCTCCTCCTCCTCCTGCTCCTCCTCCTGAAACCTCACGTAATCACGCTGAACGGGCAATTTTTCTTAGGGCCACAAGGCTCACTCATATAATTTTTCTAAAAATTTTTTATACGTTTCAATGCTCTTAAAAGTGTTGGAACTTTAACTTGAACCAATTTTTCGTTAAACTGGGCTGCCTCCAGGCCTAGTTACCACTTAAGCCACATTAACCAAAGCGATTAATGGGTTTCACCTGCCATCTTGGTTGGGCATGGCCAATTTTTACTGAGGTACATTAGTACTGTTGGTACACCAATGTTTTGGGGCCCTCACCTACAGTGTAATTATAGCAATTTGTATGTTCTTCGCCTGCACTCATGGTACAGAAGTGTGTGTGGGGTTGGCCTACACTTTAGCTACATAAATGTAACTTGGGCCTTTGCTATACTGCAGCTACTGAAATGGAACTAAGACTGCGCTCCCACTATACTGCTGCTTCGGAATTGTTCCTGGGGCCTGTGTAGGCTGCTACAATGACTTAAATGGAACTAAGACTATGCTCCTCCTATACTGCTGCTTCGGAATTGTTACTGGGGCCTGTCTTGAGTGCTACTATTACTGAAATGGAACTAATGCTGTGCTCCCCCTATAATGCTGCTAGTGATATGTTAGTGGGGCCTGTCCTAATGCTACGGCTGAAATGTTACGAATTCTGGGCTCTGCCTATACCGCTGCTAATGGTATGTCTCTGGGGTGTGGAAACAGAGGCTTCCCAAAGACATGATGGCGGCGAGGCCATTTCCCACTAACGCGGTTACTGTTAAGGTGCATATAACCACGGACACGTGGAGAGGACACGTAGTGCCTCAAAAACATCCCCCTCCTCCTCCAACAATGAAAACATTCTTGGCAAATGCCTTTGCATTGGTTCGTCTGGTGGTAGTCCAAGAATTTCACCTTTACCGACACAACAAGAGAGCCCCCCCCACCATCCCCCCGCCACGGCCCACTTAATCCTGGCCACATTCCGAAAACCAACAAAATACAACCGTGCTACTAGGTCCGCAGTCACCACCACATTACCACCAACGCGGTTACTGTCAAGGTGCATACAACCACGGACACGTGGAGAGGACACGTAGTGCCTCAAAAACATCCCCCTCCTCCTCCAACAATTAATACATTCTTGGCAAATGCCTTTGCATTGGTTCGTCTGGCGGCAGTCCAAGAATTTCACCTTTACCGACACAACAAGAGAGCCCCCCCACCATCCCCCCGCCACGGCCCACTTAATCCTGGCCACATTCCGAAAACCAACAAAATACAACCGTGCTACTAGGTCCGCAGTCACCACCACATTACCACCAACGCGGTTACTGTTAAGGTACATATTACCAGTCTGACTGGGGCATGCAGACACCTTGACAGAATGAATAGTGTGTGGCACATAGGTTCCCCATTGCTATGCCCACGTGTGCAGCTCCTGATGGAGGTGGCACAGGATTGGATTTCTCATTGCTTCTGTACAGCATTGTGGGCTATCGCCCCACCACTTTTAAAGAGGGTCGCTGCGTAGCCGTGCCAACCCTCTGCAGTGTGTGCCTGCAGTTCCTCCTCATGGCAGACGCACTTATAAATAGACATGAGGGTGGTGTGGCATGAGGGCAGCTGAAGGCTGGGCAGGGAGAGTTTGGTGTGCGCTGTGGACACTGTGTCGTGCAGGGGGGAGGGGGGTTGGGCAGCATGTAACCCAGGAGAAGTGGCAGCGGAGTGTCATGCAGGCAGTGATTGTGCTTTGTTGTAGCTAGTGTGGTGCTTAGCTAAGGTATGCCATGCTAATGAGGGCTTTTCAGAAGTAAAAGTTGTTGGGAGGGGGGGGGGGCACTCTTGCCGGTATTGTGGCTTAATAGTGGGACCTGTGAACTTGAGATGCAGCCCAACATGTAGCCCCTCGCCTGCCCTATCCGTTTCTGTGTCGTTCCCATCACTTTCTTGAATTGCCTAGATTTTCACACATGAAAACCTTAGCGAGCATCGGCGAAATACAAAAATGCTCCGGTCGCCCATTGACTTCAATGGGGTTCGTTACTCGAAACGAACCCTTGAGCATCGCAATAAATTCGTCCCGAGTAACGAGCACCCGAGCATTTTGGTGCTCGCTCATCTCTAATTATAATCTCTAAGATTCTGGTTCCCAAATTCTGAAGTTCTGACATACAATCGCACAACATTCATACTACATTCACCTATTCTAATGCGCTTCTAAAAATATACTTGGGGAGCAAAGCATCAACTATAAGGAAGTACTGTCTAACGCCATCCAACAAGACCAAATTTTCTCAAATTTGTGTAGGCATTTCCTAATGAGAAAGGATTTTATAGGGCAGTACATAGGTATTGATAAGTTAAATACCATGTGGAAGATGGAGTATCTGAATTCCAAACCATTATTATTTCTCTTACACAGAATAGCAAGAAATGAAAAGACCCTTGTATAACATTATCATTATCAATGAGGCCCAGCTCACCCTGCTTCTTGCCTTCATTTTTATGTTTTGACTTTTTTAGGATCAGACATGATTTTCTTATGTTTTTTCTTGAAAGTTAAGTATTCTTGTTATTTATATAGAGCTTATATATTCTATAATGCCGTAGTATAATGTTATGTTGTACGTGGTTTCAATGTTATTGGATGCTCATGCTTTCTATATATTTATTTTAAGATGGCTCAGAACAACCACTTGTGCTGGGAGACTTCTTACCACTTGCTGCTACACCACATTTTACAGTAGACAATGTAAGTTCTTACAGTAAATATGTATATAGAAACACAAATTTAATTGTAGATGAAATAGTATATCCTTGTAGTCTGGCCATACTATTATGTATGCTGTCTGGATATGTTAACTTTGATATGACTGCAGGGTCAAGGAATTAAATGAGATGAGGAAAAAATGACTAGTTTTTCTCCTGCTAAACCCTACCAATCTTGTCTAGTGAAGTGAATGGAGATAAGTTGCAATTTCACAGTCTATAGGTAAAAAAGCAGACAATTTTTTTCTGTAATATCATAAAACCTCCCTCCTCACATATCATTTAGGTTTTGTGGGTTATTTTTCATTCTCAGGGTACATGACAGTTATTTTATGTGCTATTTGTTTCTTGTTCTTTTTTGTAAGAATATGTGGTTAAGGTTAGGCTCTTTGCACATTCTGTCTTTTAAATCCAGTGCTGCTTGCTCCCAGGGTTTTGTTCTACAAGCAGAAAACTGCATGGGGATGGAACCCAGGACAGATGTGGATAGTGTCATAGGGGAGATTATGTGAGACAGAGCCCTCTTTAGTCTCCATCTCACATAGATTTAATCTCTGTCAATCAGACAAAAGAGTGCTGAGCACTGCACCTTTCTGTCCAGTGTGACAGACCGACAGAAACTAAAAGCATGATGCAATATACAGATGGCCATGGCTGTGAATATTATTTCTACTTTTGCAATCAATTATTATGCTGGCTTTCTGTGATTTTGTCTGAAAATACATTACCATTCTTTATACAATCCACTGTAAATCTTTGTGTTCTGCATTTCCTATCCTACATTACCCCTTCAGTGGCAGGTTTATTATTACCATATCATGCCACACAGGGCAGGTTTTTTAAATGAGTCAACAATGCAATTAAAACCCCGGATAATTTCAGATTACAGCTCAGTGCTCTGCACATTTCAGCACTAGAGCTGTAGAGCTGTCCACTGAAATCTTCCGGGGTTTAACTGCATGGTCAGTGCAGCAAGCTCCAGAGATTTCCTGGGCGTGCCACCAAAGGGGTTAAAGGATTGTCTCATGAGGAAAACTCCTTCTCTAAATGGCTACTTTAAAGTGTGACTGCAGTTTTTCAGGGGATTTTATATCTTTTTTTAAATAGTAGTTTACACTGGTAACACCAAACAACTCTAAGACAATCTTCAATTCCAGTTGACCACCACGCAATAAAAATGTAGTGGAAGTTTACAGATACATGGTTGACTGCTATGTAGTTGCAAACCTCTCTGAGGAGAAGAAACGTAAAGCTCCAAATTTTGGTTTTGATTTTAATAGTTTATGTGAGGTTTTGATTTGGTTTTGTATTCGGATATTTAAAAAACAAATATGTTTATTTGCTTGCGCCAAAAGTCAACATTTCTTAAGGCCCATTTACATGCAACGATTATTTCTCAAAATTCATTCAAATGAACATCCCCCTGTGGTTCGTAGATATATGTTTTCCAAAAGTTCGTGATAAGGAGCACAAGACATGATCATTTTAGATTTGACCATTTCTCTTAGATTATGGTTATATAAGAGGCAAGTTACATAGTTGAAAAAGTTGAAAAAACAACAGGTCCACCACATCAAATCTATAATCCTACCATGTAGATCCAGTTGAAGATAACCCTCATGAGGCTGATGCCAATTGTCCCATATTAGGGGGAAAAATTCTTCCCAACTCGAAATATAGCACTCAGAATAAATCTACTGATGAACGTTCCATCCCCATCACAACATCCTGTAGCAGAAAGTTCCATAGTCTCACTGCTCTTATTGTAAAACATTCTTGTTTATGATGTTTTATTCACCTAGATGTAGGGGATGCCCCCTTGTCATAGTTATGGACCTAAGTGTAAAAGATCAGACCGATCTTTTATACTGTCCATTTGTATATTTTATCATTGATTGCATCTATCACATGTAAATACTCTGAAACAATCTAGTTGTTTTAAATAGGTGGATAGTAGAGCTGTATCTGCTGTAATCAATGATCTACCATCAGGATCAGATAAGGAAGGAGCATTAAAACTAACGCTACCAGGGTAAGAATTGTATGTTTTTATAGGTTAACGTTTAGATGTGTTACCTGACATCTTTTAATGTTTATCTTTAGTGGAAACAATCCACGTATATCTGCACCTGACAGTAACCATTAATTGCTTACCTTGCTAATTTTACAATGTTCTTCTCTTTATTGACAATTACTGCATCTAAATTTGTTTCAATTGATTCCGAAAAAATTAAGCATCCAATTGTTTGCACGTGTCTTCCATATTAAATCACCATGGCATTTTCTACAACTTCGGGCAAAACTATAATCTGATGTACACAGAAAACTGGAGAAAGAAGTCTAGGAAGTGCAAATACAATGCTTATTATTGAATGAGGGCATAAAGTAATACGATTTCAGAATCCAAGGACAGCATGAGAACAACCTCTGAAATCCTAAGGGTGCATTCACACGAACGTATATCGGCTCGGTTTTCACGCCGAGCCGATATACGTTGTCCTCGGGTGCAGGGGGGGAGGATGGAAGAGCCAGAAGCAGGAACTGAGGCTCCCGCCCCCTCTCTGCCTCCTCTCCGCCCCTCTGCACTATTTGCAATGAGAGGAGGCGGGATGGGGCGGGGCTAAAGTCCAGGAATTAGCCCCGCCCTGTCCCGCCTCTCCCCATTGCAAATAGTGCAGAGGGACAGAGAGGAGGCAGAGAGGGGGCGGGAGCCTCAGTTCCTGGCCCTGGCTCTTCCATCCTCCCCCCCTGCACCCGAGGACAACGTATATCGGCTCGGCGTGAAAACCGAGCCGATATACGTTCGTGTGAATGCACCCTAAGGCACAGAGATGTTCTTTGACCTTTTCTCCATTGATCAACCTTTTACGCCTTTATTGCATTTTCCTCTAAAATTTATGTATCTACAGCATTTGTTTTGGTTTTACAACAATAATTGATGTCTTCATAATATATCCAGTTAATTCCTAATAAGCAAACATATATTCTAATCCTGTTAGGTATCTTAATGACATAATTCTCCAAATGTATTCAATTAAAGGGGTTGTCCCGCGATAGCAAGTGGGGTTATACACTTCTGTATGGCCATATTAATGCACTTTGTAATATACATCGTGCATTAAATATGAGCCATACAGAAGTTATTCACTTACCTGCTCCGTTGCTGGCGTCCCCGTTGCCATGGTGCCGTCTAACTTCAGCGTCTAATTGCCGGATTAGACGCGCTTGCGCAGATGGGTCTTTTCTCTTTGGCTTGGCTCGGCATCATCGGCGTTTTGGCTCCGCCCCCTTGTACGCGTCATCGCATAGCTCCGCCCCCATCACATGTGCCGATTCCAGCCTCCTGATTGGCCGGAGGGAGCCGAAGAGAAAAGACCCATCTGCGCAAGCGCGTCTAATCCGGCGATTAGACGCTGAAGTTAGACGGCACCATGGCAACGGGGACGCCAGCAGGTAAGTGAATACCTTCTGTATGGCTCATATTTAATGCACGATGTATATTACAAAGTGCATTAATATGGCCATACAGAAGTGCATAACCCCACTTGCTATCGCGGGACAACCCCTTTAACATTTCAATAGACTATTATTATTCATAAAATATGCCACAGGAGAGTCCTTCCTATGTAGTTTTGGCTGATGTACCTTTGCCTCAACTGTATCAAGAAGTGTAGTTGGCTGCATGTTTTTAATTTTGTTTTTTCAGTAGGAGTCAAGACACAGGCAACTGTATAGACATACTGTTGTATACATCTGGGGCATACATTTGGTGGGAAATTTCAAATGGTGAAGCTAAATGTAATGCCTAAATGCAGTGTGAATTTAGCCTAATGCAAAATGGCATTATTAATTGTCAAGTGTTTGTGGGTTCAATGGGCTACATTGAAAAAACTTTTCAGAATATTTTATAGTGCCATAGCATATGCTTTATAAGTAAACACCGATATAATGGAGTTAAATCCCACACCACAGTGTAGCATGCAGGAAATCTATTCCATCACAAAACATGTACACAAAACTAATTTTGTGTTTGTTACATTTTTATAACTTTATTTTTATGAATATATATCTTTATAGCTATTTTATTGCAAATTGACTTTGCCTCTCTAAAATATTGGTACAGCTCTTAGCATTTTATGTTGTTTCCGTATGAGTTCTCCTTTTTTATGTTTAACAAATATTTTTCAAACAACCAAAATTAGTACACAAGAAAAAAAATGGAAAAATATATATACAGAACTTACCCAAATACTTTTGACATTAACTAGTATAACTTTATGTTTGCTTTAAAATGAATATTCAAGGGCGGACATCCAGCTTATTTTACTTCAATTCTGTGCCAGTAGAGAGAATCCTCCCTAAATTGAATTTAGCTTACCACAAGTATCTGTTGCATATTTCTTTCTTAGCTAATAACCCCCTAGAGCAGATAGATATAAGTGTACTGATAAGTGTGTAATTCTGTGGTTAATATTTCAGTACATATGACTCCGATCTAAAATGCTTATTATTTACAGAAACTTGGGGGCAGATTTATGAAACTGTTTCATAGTATGTTCACATGGGGCGAAAATGCTGCAGAAATCAGTTTTGTATCCACAGTTGGTATCAGCAAATATAGCACTCCCCTCACTTTGCAATGCTTGCGTTGTCCGCGTGCCCCAGCAGCCTCTAGTGAGTGCTGAACCACTGGTCAGGTGATACGGAACTAATATCATCTAACCAGCGGTTCAGTACTCACTAGAAGGCGTGCTGACAGTGCAAGCAGTGCTAGGTGAGGGGAGCGATATATCTGATGAAATCAGCTGCGGATACACACCTGATTTTGAGTCAAAATCCGCACTAATGGTGTGGTTTTTCACTCTGTTTTCGATGTAGAAATGCTGCGGAATTTGTCACTATGGACATTCCTTAGCATTTTCTCCCCATGTAGACATATCGTAAAGGAAAAACTTTTTTGCCCATAACACTCAATGACAGTGTAGCCTTCACTTTACCAGAGAGATGGAAGCTGCATTGTAGTTGGTTGCTATGGGCAACAGAAAGCTTTTTCTTTTAGACAGGTTAATAAATCTGCCCTTTGGTGATAGAGTAAAGATGAACATGCATAATGCAATAGTTTATTGTATGTCTAATCTCATATAGTTCTTATTCCTATTACAGTTCTGTGTTGGATAGAAAGTCAAAAAAAACATGCAGTTGTTCAAAGACAAAATGCTTAAAGCTGTAAGTTAATAAGTATAAATGGTTTAATAAAGGTAATCTTATGAATGAATTAGTGATCTAATCCTAGGACACGTTAGAGGGGTTGTCCAACTTAAACTTTTGATATAGTTCTGTGCCCTCCGTGCCCAAAACTTTATAAAAGCAATATACCCCCTGTGGTGGCAGAGTGCCATTGCATCAGACAGGTGATGTCACTGGATCCTCTGGCCTGGTGATGTCCCATAAACCTGTCACATAGGCTACTAATGTAGAAGCCCTGGCAGATTTAAGGGATGTCACTGATGAAGTTTCGTTTGGGGCCTTTTATTAGTTGCAGCTGTAGTAAACAGAAGACCGAAGGATTTGTAGCTGGCATCCTGTTGCCGTGGCAACCTGTCGGCCTCCCCGACTTGTAAAAATGGCTGTGATTCATCCCTGTGCTCAGCTAATTAGAGGCAGCACTTCCAGGAGACGGGGATTTTTCAATCCCCAGCCAGAAGAAATGAAGAACAGTGCCCCGGAGAGAACAAACGCTGGACAGCGCTTTTAGGTGATGTATTTTTTTTTAATTATTTTTTCATGCAGCTAGGGCTTCTTTTCAGGGTAGGGTTTATATATCAAGCCCTTCACCAAAAATCCCTGTGGGGGTTGCCCTTATCCTATTGCTTTCTATGGGGCAGCAGCAGATTACAGCTGTGTCAGTGGATTCTTTTATCCCTGCAGGGAGTCCCCTCATCACCCCTCGCAGTGCTGTCACAGTGTTCAGTGATGAGGGGACTCCCCACGGGGATTAACGGAACCCTCGAGGACTCCCCTCATCCTTGTGGGGACTAACAGGAGTTAAAAGTGGGACATTTAAAAGGTTCTTCTGGCCATAAGCACCTTTTAAATGCCCTGCTGTAAGCAGCGGGAATCTATCACCAGCGCAGGAGTTTCCATTAAATCCTGCTCCCATATGAGTCAATTGAAACTCCTGCAAAAAACGCAGGTGCGCTACCTTTTGCGCTGGTAATTTGTCGCATATGAACGCTTCTATAAGAACCTATTGGTTCTTTTAGAAGTGTGCATTATGTGTGCGCAAAACACGCTCGTCTGACCTAGCCCTTATATTATGGAAAAGGTAACAATTTTTTAAATTTCAGACATTTAAAAAGGCTCCTGTGTCCAGATGTTGACGTTACATGCTTTTTATTGAACTCCCTGGTGTTCTTTTCACAGAATGCCCCTCTTTGTGTGCCTAGTGCTTATACTCAAGCAGTTCAGTCCCACTTGCTGAAACACAAGCAGTACAGTTGTTTCTGCTATTGTACCGGCCTGCCAATAAGAATCTGAGCACTATCAGTAGATTTTTCTCACTAGGACACATTGGGGCTTATTTACTAATACTGTCCAAAAGTTAGACAGTGTAAACTTAGATTAGAATTTTAAAATTCGCCAATTAATCACTGAATGATAAATCTGTTGCATATTAAGATTGTTTAGTCTAAGGGCTCATTTACACGCAAAGCTAATCTTTCAAAGGATTAAAAGATTGACAGTTCTAGTGATCATTTAGCATAAAGTACTAATAGGCACTAATGCCCATTAGCACTTTATTAGCTTCATTTGCAGGTAAATGAGCCTCCAGCCGCTGTTTGCAAATCTCAGCATGTGGTCTGGACTTTGCACTCAGCTGCATAGTCTTCACATGGGCTGCCACAGACTGTCAGCTGAATACAATGTAATCAGCTACTCCCATGGAGAACACAGTGTGCGGTCACTGCTATCTTTTCCCTGCTGAATGATGGATTTTATGCTCACCTAAAAATCATCATTCAGCCGAAGAGTGAAAGATGGAAGCATTTACATGCAACAGTTATCACTAAAAAGCCAGTCTTTGAACAAATTTTGAGTGATAATCGCTGCATGTAAATGGGGCTTAAGCTTAGACCACCTATTAGTTGGTTTCGTTTATGTAAAAAATTGTACCAACATTTTGGCACAATTTGTGTAACTTTTGTGCAATATTTGGTGCAATATTTGGTGCAATTCAGACCACGTGCATTTTCAGACAAGTTGGAAAAACTGTCCAAAAGTGTCTAAAAGTGCATGGTAAATGTGACGCTAGCATGTAACACAGCTTACGAATGTAATTTGCGCCAGAAGAATTTTTTTCATATTTTGAATAGTAAATAAGCCCCATTAGGTGGATGTGTTGAGTGGGAATCATAAGAACACAGAGAACACCTACATCTATAAGCAGAGAGATGGTAAGGGAACACTTAACTAACTTACATTAATGCAAGTCTCCAGATCCAGATTAATTAAATCGTAGGATATTGAAGGAAACATGAGAAGTCCCAGAATATTGGAAAAGGGTAAATATTGTCGCTATCTTACAAAAAGGGAAGAAGGTTGCCCCAGGAAACTACAGGCCTGTGAGCCTGACTTCCATACCGAGAAACATCTTTAAACAAATTATTAAACAGCATGTATGCAAGTACTTGGATAAGAAAGGAGTAATTAACCAGAGCCAGCATCAATGTGTAACAAACAAGTCATGCCAGACAAATTTAATTTCCTTCTATGACAGAATCGCTAACTAGGTTGATCAGGCAAATGCAGTAGATATAGCATATCTTGATTTTAGTAAAGCATTTGACAAAGTATCTCATACCATCCTTATTGAAACAAAGACCAAATATGGGATCGACAAGGCAACTGTTAGGTGGATTCACAATTGGCTGAGTGATCGTACTCAAAGAGTGGTCATAAATGGCTGCACGTCCAAGTGGAAGAATGTGTCAAGTGGGGTACCACAAGGTTCTGTCCTGCGCCCAGTGTTGTTCAACATTTTTATAAATGATCTAGAGGAGGGAATTGAGGGGAAACTGATCACATTTGCTGATGACACAAAGCTAGGAGGGATGTCTAACATTGGAGAAGAGAGAGAAAGGATTCCAACAGAATGGTATTTAATAAGAAGAAATGCAAAGTCCTATATCTAAGCAACAAAAAGGAAAAAAAGCACATATAGAATGGGTGAAATTGAGCTAAGCAGCAGCGCATGTGAAAAAGATTTGGGCATACTAATCACAGACAGATCACAGACTGAACATGAGTCAACAGTGTGATGCAGGAGCAAAAGAGGCAAACACAATTTTGGGATGTATTAAGAGAAGCATAGAGTCTAGATCACGTGATGTAATTATCCCTCTCTACTCTTCCTTGGTCAGACCTCATCTGGAATACTGTGTCCAGTTCTGGGCACTTCAATTTAACAAACTGGAGCGAGTTCAGTGAAGAGTTACCAAGATGATAAGCGGTCTGTAAACCATACGCAATGGTTAACAGAACTGGGAATGTTTAGCTTGCAAAAAGGAGACTATGAGGAGACCTAATAGTTGTCTACAAATATCTGAAGGGCTGTCACAATGCATAAGGATCACTCCTATTCTCATTTGCACAAGGAAAGACTAGAAGCAATAGGATGGAACTGAAAGTGAAGAGACACAAATTAGATATTAGAAAAGAATTGATCCCCGTAAGGGTGATCAATGAGTGAAACAGGTTGCCATGGGAGGTAGTGAGTTCTCCTTCAATGGAAGTCTTCAAAAAGAGGCTGGACAGACATCTGTCTGGGATGATTTAGTGAATCCTGCATTGATCAGGGGGTTGGACCAGATGACCCTGGAGGTCCCTTCCAACCCTATGATTTTATTAT
Organism: Eleutherodactylus coqui; assembly: GCF_035609145.1. Classification (NCBI taxonomy): domain Eukaryota; kingdom Metazoa; phylum Chordata; class Amphibia; order Anura; family Eleutherodactylidae; genus Eleutherodactylus; species Eleutherodactylus coqui. The sequence continues at coordinate 62,126,584 of NC_089847.1, read as the reverse complement.
TCTATGAACACCATAATAAGTATGTAACAGCAATATCTAGATACAGGAACATTTTTTCCAATGGTTCTGATTTAACAAATGTCTTGCCTGATCCGATTCTTGCAACAACCCCTTTTATTGCTCTATGACAAGCCTGGTCAAGACTAAAGTATAAAATTGGAAGTCTTGTTACAAGGCCCTTGGAGTAGTACTGCCTTTTTTCTATATACAGCTTTACACTTCTCAGGTATTGTAGCTTGAATCCCATTTGCTTGAATCCTAAACAATCCCTTGAAACTTATTGAAAAACTGGTCCTTTTAAGGTCCTGGCCAATAGCTGTTTACAATGAAAGAATAACTCCACCCAAAAAGTTTCTCTAATCAACATTCTAGTTCTTATCTTTGACTGCACATAGAATTTGATGAAATTATATTATTTATTTTTACTTGTCGAATACGAGAGATGTAATGGCTTTTGGTGGCATTTTGAGTTTTAAAAAAATTCTATTATCACCTTTTGTGCATTAAGTGGAGAGACATGCCAATGGTTCTTAATAAGGATGAGCGAGTATACTCGCTAAGGCACTACTCGTTCGAGTAATGTGCCTTAGACGAATATCTCCCTGCTCATCCATAAAGATTCGGGGACCGCCGCGGCTGACAGGTGAGTCGCGGCGGGGAGCAGGGGAGAGCAAGCGGGAGAGAGGGAGAGAGAGATCTCCCCTCCGTTCCTCCCCGCTCTGCCCCGCAGCTCCCCGCCCCGCGGCGGCCCCCGAATCTTTAAGGACGAGCAGGGAGATACTCGTCTAAGGCACATTACTCGGACGAGTAGTGCCTTAGCGAGTATACTCGCTCATCCTTAGTTCTTAACAATTGTGAAGGTTTTTAACCTAGTATCACTTTTTTTTAATATTCCACTTAGTTATTGTGAGTGTTTTGCAAATGGTGAATTCTGCAACAACTGCAACTGTTATGATTGTTATAACAACATAAACCATCAGTTTGAACGGTGCAAAGCTGTAAAGGTAAGGCAACACTGATAATATACTAACAAAAACATGACAACTCTTGTTTGCTGGCTTTATGGACCCATACTGTTTCTCAAGCTATCTCTGTCACTGCTTTTCCGTTTTGTATTAATATTCATTTCGTCAACACCATATGGCTGCAAACAGTGTGACTACAACCCTGCCATGTGCATGAGACATTAACCCCTTAGTGACGGGGCTATAGTAAAACTACGTCCTGCTGTTGCAGGACATGTATGGAGGGAGGTAGCGGCGCTATCTCCCTCCATATAGCACGGGCGTCAGCTGTTTATTACAGCTGACACCTGCGGGCAATAGTGGCGCTCGGCCGATCGCGGCTATTAACCCTTTAAATTCTGACAGCGGCATTTAAATCCCCCGAACGCTGTTCGGGGGTCCCGCACCCCCCCCCCCCCCCCCGCGGTGAATGGCCCCAGGGCTACCTTAACAGACTGCCTATCAAGCCATCCACACAGGGTGGCTTGATAGACTGCCTGTCAAAAAGCAGTATGACGTAATGCTATAACATTACGTCATACTGCAGGAGCGATCAAAACATCGCATGTTAAAGTCCCCTAGGGGGACATCAAAGTAAAGTTAAAAAAAAATCAATAAAGTTTTTTAATTGTAAAAAGTAAAAAAAAGTTATAAAAGTTTAAATCACCCCCCTTCTGCCATATCTATTATTAAAAAATCTAAATCATAAAATAAAAAATATGTTTTTGATATCACCGCATCCGTAAAAGTCCGATCTATCAAAGTAGTGCATTATTTTTCCTGCACGGTGAACGTCGTCCGAAAAAAAAAAAATAAAGAATGCCAGAAATACACTTTTTTAGTTACCCTGTCTCCCAGAAAAAACGCAATAAAAAGCGAACAAAAAGTCATATGTATTCCAAATTGATATTAACGGAAACTGCAGGACATCCCGCAAAAAATGAGCCCTTGCTCAACTACGTCGACGAAAAAATAAAAAAGGTATTGCGCGCACAAAATGACCACAGAAAATAATTGAAAAAAATTAAATATCTTAAAAAAAAAAAATACAAGTACTACAGCAAAAAAAAATACTATATAAGTTTGGTATCATAGGAATCGTACTGACCCATAGAATAAAAATATCAGGTTGTTTTTGTTGCAGTTTGTGTGCCGTAGAAACAAGACGCACCGAAAGATGGTGGAATGTCGTTTTTTTTCCATTTCTCTCCCCGTAGAATTTCTTAAAAGTTTTTTAGTAAATTATATGGTACAATAAATAGTGCCATTGAAAAATACAACTCATCCCACAAAAAACAAGCCCACATACAGCGACGTCGATGGATAAATAAAGGAGCTACGGTTTTCCTAAAAGGGAGTAGGAAAAAACAAAAATGGAAAAAAACTCTGTCACTAAGGGGTAATCTGAATAGCCACTTATTTGCAATCTGTTTATTGTATTTTTGATACATATCGCTCTATTATATGCAAGTATGCTTTCATTTGTTCCAGGCTTACCTAGCTAGAAATCCAGAGGCTTTCCAGCCTAAGACTGCAAAACTAAAAACTGGTGATATCAAACCTCGACATACAAAAGGATGTAACTGCAAGAGATCTGGGTGTCTTAAAAATTACTGTCAATGTTATGAGGTTAGCAAAACTTTTGTTTTATTTTAATGTTCCTTTAAAATGGACCAGTTGGCACTATTGACAACAGTTTTTTAAATTAAATTCTTGAAATTCTCAAACTAACAATTTTGACTCATCTTTCATTAGAGCTCTGCAATGTGCCATTCCTCCTAGAGGTTTTTTGAATAAATTGACAACTGTTACCAAGTAGGGATGTGTCCAATACATAGTCTGACATTGTTCAATCAGAGCTGACAGTATCAGACTGTATAATGTCACCACCCCCTTGACAACAGGAATGGTAACACCTATTTATTTAATTATTCATACATTTCCAATAGGCATAACAGAGTAACAACACAGCATAAAAGTTTTAAGAAATTAGGTAAGGGTACTATTATGGAATGGGGAGACATATATTTACTAAAACAGGCATCTCAGCACAGCTATCAGATCTTCCTTTAAATAAGAAGCTGGTTGAACAGGTATAGCCCAACAGTACTGCAACAATGAGGGATCTGAGAGTAGAGCTGATTGCACAGATAACACTGTTTGTGTACATCCAGCTTCTGTATCAACAATGTATGTCTTTTTGTCATTCCTGCATGAGATTAATTATGGTTCTCATTTAAAGGAGTTGTTCATTACTTATGACAAGTGAGCATGACACACATTCTGCCTTTTATCTTTCTTATACGTGTTGCAGGGGTATTCCAGTTTATCAGATGGGAGCACTATAAGGACTATTGACTTGTGCAGCTTACACAGGTGCAGGCCTGCACCTGTGTAAGCTGGGTGGGTCAATTAGTTATTCTGGAATTGTTTGTGACGCTAAAGTGGTTACATCTGATAAACCAGAATGCCGCAGCAACACACATCAGGCGCTGTCCTTTTTGAGGTTACCACCATGGTAATAAGGGTTCCACATCACTGGTTGAATCCAATGCCATCAGGCAGCTTAAATGTTGTGCCTATTCCTAGCACAACTACAAAAAGTGAGCTTTTACTACTTTATTTCACAAAGGTACCACTGAGGCTTATTAACAGAACGAGCGCCTCTTTCTTCTTTTTACTTTAATGTATCTTGCCTCCTTTGGACTGGATTAGAAGCTCTGACAGCTTCTTCGCTTAGCTGGAAACAGGGAGAGAATAGTAATGTCCTCATTTTCAATTATAGGTTTCAAAGAGCTACTTCCTCCTCCTTTCTGTCTTATTTCTTCAATTTTTGATTTTCTTTTACTTCAGTCTCATTGTTATATTTACTATAGAAAACAATTCTTTCAATCAGATTTTTCATTAAGCTCTAATATTATATTGTTATATATTTGTCTGTTTCTTCATCATGAATATGTTCTTTCAATAAAATATTGTTTGACCATTAAGGGATTGTTCCCTTTAACTAACTCCTGCTTGTTTTCAGGGTTATTTGACCCTTTAAGGACCAAGTGTGGAAAATGTACAGCACTTGGTCCAGGGCTTTAATCCGCAGCAGACTCTGCTGCTGCAATCAAGCAGGAGCAGTTCGGGTCCTCGGCTGTCAGACACAGTCGAGGACCTGGAAGAGAGGGGAGAAGCGTTTTTTACCCGCTTCTGCTTTCTCCTTTCTAGGCCACATAGCGCTCAATGAGCGCTATGCACTAAAGAGAGAAAGCGAAGTGTTTCTTCTACTATGCAACCTGGCTGTCATATGACTGCTAAGTGCCTCCAGTCACAGCAGAGCTGCAGAGTCCTATCAGACACAGATCAGCTCTGTTAGTGACTTTCGTCACTACAGGGAGATGTTTTCTCCTGTAAGTGAGGCTCCTATGGCTGCTGCTCCTATAGATGCCCCAGCTACAGTGGAAAAGTGTGAAATTAAAAAAACAAAGACAATGTGAATGACCCCCAGAGGTCTTACATGACATCATGGCAGACAGATCTCCATGACGGATCCCATTGATTTCAAATTGGATCTCTAGGCTTACCATTTCTGTACATTTTTTTTAGCTTTCTGTGTTTCTTTTTAAACTGTAAAAATAGCACTGCAAGCTAACGGAATGGAAACAAATGGAAAGCCTAAAAGTCCCATTGAAATCAATGGAATCCATCATGGAAATGTTTATTTTCGCTTTTCTATTCACTAAATGAAATGGAACAGAAAATGGAAAAAGATGCATGGCACAGGTATGAATGCAGCCTAAAAGGAATGAGGAAGCAACTGACAAATAAGAAATGAGAAGCTGAAGCCTAAGCCGATATTCATACAGTGGATTTCAAAATAGATTTTATGTTGAATCCATGCCAATTCCAAATCAAGTCAGTGGCGAAATCCGCATCCAAAAGTATACCATTCAGCAGATATTTCCACATGCAGATTTGAAATCCGAATTTGAAACATGAAGAAGAAACATGTTACTTGTTGAAGTGGCTCCCGGTCAGAAAATCCACATGGGAATTTGTCGCATTAGACTGGGCTAAATTTACCTGCAGACCCATGGTTGCTTTAATTGAAAATCCACTAAAGAAATCTGCATTATACACCCAGATTTCTGTTGCGAATTTCATTTAAATCTGTGTTGTTGGATTTTATTTGTATAAACGTAGCCTAGAGACCTGGAATTGTTACATTTTAGATTTCTCTGGGTGACAGGATAAGATGCTGTGCAGTAACCGATGTAAATTAATCCATAATGCTGCTGTCCAGATATTCAAAGGCTTGGTTCATATGTAGAGAAATTTCCGCAACAGAAAATCAACCACGGATTTTGGATGGATCCGTGTAATAAACCGTGTTAACTCTTTTATGTACCGTTGATTTTTCCCATAAAGTGTGGATGAGATGTCTTGAAATTTCATTCACAATGTCTGTAGTATAAAATAATGTGAATTTCATGTACCCAAATCTTCTGTGAAAAATTTGTAGCTTTTCCGCAATATGTGAACATACCGTAATAGTTTCTTTCGCTCTATAGTTTTATACAGACATGTAACTTGAAGCTTCTGGGCTCCAATGCAAAATCTGTAAGAGGCCCCGGCAACTATAATGCTTTATTCATAGTTCTGGGCTCCCTATATAGAGAACAGAGGCCTTATGGGCCCCCTAAGGCTCCTGGGCCCAGCTGCAACCACATTCCCTGCATCCTCTATAGTTACGCCCCTGGTTATATTATCTTTTCATTTAGTAATATTAAATATACAGTGTAAACAGATTGATATCCATGAATTTTATAACTTAGGTTTATCAATTTTATGAATGTTTTCTCTTTTTCATGTATTTATAGGCTAAAATAATGTGCTCCTCTATGTGTAAATGTATCACATGTAAAAACTGTGAAGAAAGTCCAAATCGCAAATATTGTAGGAATAAACAGCAATATGCAGATACAGAAAGGTATGAATTTGATATAGCATTACATTGTAGCATATATAAGTAGCAGGGACCTCAGATCTGGCAGGTTATGAAAACATCTTTTAAATCATGTATTCTCCTAGCTTTCTTTTCATATGCATAAATGTAGTACAGATGACTAAAAAGGTGACCATCTCAGTGCTACCTGCCATCCCGATCTGCCATTACACTTAAAAGAAAGTTAAAATAAAGCAAATTCAAATTTGATGTGTCACTTTATTTAGTAATAACGTTTGGAATATTTTTACTTAGTGAAAGGATTCGGAGACTATTGTTTTATTCATGACACATTGTGCTTTATTTTAAAGGTGAACATTGGTTGATATGTTCTGCATTTATTAAAAATTTGCACTTTTCAAGATTTCAATTTTTATGCTTGCAAGATAGATAGTCATACCACACAAAACAGTTAATAAATAACATTTACCACATGTCTGCTTTATGTTGGCATCATTTTGTAACTGCCCTTTAATTTTTTCAGGATGTTACGGGACTTTTACTTTTAGGGCTCAGTCACACGGGCGCCAATCTGCCTGTGTTCCTACACAATAAGATGGCCACACTGCAGGTGCGGACGACTCTCCGCACCGCCGGAAGAAAGAACACATGACCGACTCCATTGCCAGTCATGTGTTCTTTCTTCGGGCAGTGCGGAGAGTCATCCGTTCTTTCTTCCGGCGGTGCAGAGTCGTCCGCACTGCTGATCGGCGCCCGTGTGACTGAGCACTTAGAAGCAATTTTTCAAATTTTAACATTAACATTTCCAATATCTTTTTTAGGGACTTTCAGTTTTGAAATGTTTTTGAAGGCCTATATATAAAACTTCCTATAAATTACCCCATATTGAAAAACTGAACCCCTCCAAGTATTCAAAACTGCATGCAGAAAGTTTCGTAACTATTTATCTCCCTTTTATTAGGGCTTTCTCCAGGCCCCATGTCAGGTTTCTAAAGGTGCCAAAAGATAAGAAACCCTTTTCAAAGGACCCCATTTTAGAAATTACACCATTCGGGCTCAGTCAAACGGGCATTTTTTTGCGCGATTTGCGCATGCGCATGCGTCCGGCGATTTTATAAAACCATTGCTTTGCAATGGTATCGGACACATGAGCGCTTTTTATGCGCTTGTCCGATAAATTATAGAACAGAAATCGCAGATCGCACCTATCTGCGAACTGCGATTCCTGTTCTCTTCTCTATATGCGCTCAATGGGGCCGGCGGCAGCAGCGCCGACCCCATTGAGAACATATACTAGACAAATCATTCTCCTCTGCCACAGCTGTAACAGCTGTGGCAGAGAAGAATGATGTTTGCCCATTGAATTCAATGGAGCCGGCAATACAGCCGGCTCCATTGAAAGCAATGGGCTGCCAGCGATCGCACAATGAATTTTTGGGAAGGACTTAAAAAAATATAAGCCCTTCCCGGAAATTCATCCAGAAATGTGTAAAAAAAAAAAAAATATATATACTCACCTGGTCCCGGCAGACAGAGTTCAGCCGCGGCCGCCGGCAGTTCTCCTGAACTGCTCTGAGTAGTATTCAGCAGCCGGGGCTTTAAAATCCCCGCCTGCTGAATGAGCTGCCTCTGATTGGTCACAGCCTCACCAATCAGAGGCAGCTCTCACTCACACCCATTCATGAATTCATTCTGATTGGCTCAGCGCATGTCATTCAGCTGAGAGCTGCCCCTGATTGGTCCCTGCGCTGAGCCAATCAGAGGCAGCACTCACTCACCCATTCATGATGTGAGTCAGAGCTGCCTCTGATTGGTGAGGCTGTGAACAATCAGAGGCAGCTCATTCAGCAGGGATTTTAAAGCCCCAGCTGCTGAATACTACTCAGAGCAGTTCAGGAGAACTGCCGGCGGCCGCGGCTGAACTCTGTCTGCCGGGACCAGGTGAGTATATATATATTTTTTATTTTTACACATTTCTGGATGAATTTCCGGGAAGGGCTTATTAAGCCCTTCCCGAAAATTCATCGTGAGATCGCCCGCAGCCCATTGCTTTTAATGGAGCTGGCTGTATTGCCGGCTCCATTGAATTCAATGCGCTGGACAGCTCCGGTCCGTTTCTAATAAAACGCGGCTAGGAGCAGTTTTTTCGGGCGATTTTTCGGCCCTGGTCATGCGATTTGCGGATGCGCATCCGTCATGCGATCCGCAAATCGCGGGAAAAAACGCCCATGTGACTAAGGCCTTCAAGGACTTGACCTACCAGTGTTTCGAGGAAAATGAAAAATAACAATTTTTCCAGTAATATTTAAAGGTTTAGCCCTAAGTGTTTCATTTTTGGGCAATATGAGAATAACGACCCACCACATATATTATATATATATTGTAATGTAATATATATGTATATGATATTATATATAAATTCTTTATTTATGAATTTTGGGATGGGTACAGAAAGGAAAAGTGGGAGGTAGGGTACGGGTATCACTGCACATTAAAATTCTCACATCTTCTAACTTATAAATAACACTTGCAATTTCAGTAAATCAAATTACAAAGAGTGAGCAGGGGTAAACAAAGGTGGAGGGAGCATAAAGGGGTTTGGGACTCTGCTTAGTGAACCATTTTAAAAGTTATACTCTAACTGGGTTGAATTGAAGAGTTATATCACCTGGCTGATAAGTTTTGGTGTGTGATGGGAACTATTTATTCCTGTAGGAAATCAATTTAGACCATGTTTTAAGGCATTTCTCACCCTTTCCTTCCTGGAGACGTCTGCCTTTTTCAAGGCTATTTAGTGCACAAATCTTGTTGAGCTTTTCCTAGATGTTGGGAGGATTTGTTTCTTTCCAGTGTCTATGGATTAGAATTTTAGCTGCTTCTATGAGGAATGAGAGCAGTGGACTCCTTTTTCACGTTTCAGTCAGAGGGATTATGTTAAAGGGGTTGTCTCGCGCCGAAACCGGTTTTTTTTTTTTTTTGCATAGGCCCCCCGTTCGGCGCAGGACAAACCCAAGGGATGTGTTAAAATAAAAAAAAAATATTACTTACCCGAATCCCCGCTCTGCGACTTCTTCCTACTTCTTCCTTCTCCAAGATGGCCACCGGGATCTTCACCCACGATGCACCGCGGGTCTTCTCCCATGGTGCACCGTGGGCTCTGTGTGGTCCATTGCCGATTCCAGCCTCCTGATTGGCTGGAATCGGCACACGTGACGGGGCGGAGCTACACGATGACGCGTAGAAGGGGGCAGAGCCAGAACGCCGCTCGTGCCCGGACCGACCAGAAGGAGAAGACCCTTCTGCGCAAGCGCATCTAAGAAAGCAAGAAGACCCCGAAATTAGACGGAGCCATGGAGACGGGGACGCCAGCAACGGAGCAGGTAAGTGAATAACTTCTGTATGGCTCATATTTAATGCACGATGTATATTACAAAGTGCATTAATATGGCCATACAGAAGTGCTAAACCCCACTTGCTTTCACGAGACAACCCCTTTAAGTAGGAAAAGTTTTGGTGAGAGTATTACTTTATGTTTGAGAATATGATTTAATATCCTTTGTACTTCATGCCAGAATGTCTGTAGAGATGAGCATGAGAGCCAAATATGTGATAGTGTACCTTCTGCTTTAAGGCATCTCCAACAAATCGAGGGATATTTTGGGTCAATTTTATTAAGAGGTTCTGGGGTTTTGTACCATCCAGAAATAATTTTTTGTTCTTTTAACCGGGTAATTTTTTTATTTGAATTTTTAAGGCAAACACGAACATCATACATTTAATGTCTATGCTTACACTTGCAGTGAGGTTAAGCATATTGTCTGGAGATAATTTTATAATTTAGTTCTCGGTATCTTATTAATGCTGATTTTAAGTGCAAGTTTTTTAAAATGGTCTTAATTTCATCTTGTGAGAATATGGTGTTGAGATCTCTTTCCCCACTGGTGATATATGAGGGATATTCATTTTCATATGTCAGTGTGTTATATAATTTAAAAATAATTCTTCTTAAGGGATAGCCTTCTCATCTATGAATAAGCAAGTCGTGATTTGTAGTTAGAATGTCAAATGTCACCATGGCAGAAGAATCAATTAGGGTTTCAAAATGCCTTCACAGATATGATTCTAAAATATAATGTTTATTGACTAATATTATAAAATTGAGACCTTTTGTTTCTTTATTTTTAGTGCATTTTCACTAAATAGCTCTTCCCCGGAGTAGCCTCTACTCCTGCATCGTGGGTGGGGGTTTTGGTGGAAAAGAGTTACTTTAGGCAGATTCCTTTATTAGACCTACTCTCAGATTAGCTATATCGTGGCTGGGGACTAGATTATCTCCCATTGAGGAGTTTGTCTTAGGGATACTGCACCTATACAATAGGTTCAAATAGTGTAGCGACCTTTATTTAAGGGCAGTAGAATTAAATTCTTTATACGGGTACGGTGTTTTACCATCTTTCTCTACTGTAGTGTAGGTGATTGGCACTTCATCTTACCTGGTTCACAATAGGTTTCTGATGAGCTGGTTGAACGGCTGAAACACGTCGAGCCACGAACCACAGAACCATTTAAATATTTTGTCTGATTACTGAGATCAAAGTTATCTTGGAGCCATTACCCATTTATACAATGTGCCTGGTTGCCTCCTTGACACGCCACTTATCCTTCCTTTGAGATTTACTGTATATCAATCTCTCGGTAATCTCTGTTTTCAAGATTTGCTGTCAAAGACTTATCACACATATCTGGGCTCCCATGATAGGGAATGTGTGGTTGTGTCAATACCCCATTATACACACATTAGAGGGTATTTGAAGTTGGATTAAACATACAGCCAGATGTTTGTTTGTCTTTTTAGCCTTCTCAATGCTATGTTCAGAATATTGGAGAGGTGTGTTAGCTCGGTTATTCGGGCTAAGTGTACTGTATTGTAATAGGATTCGAAGTTGGATAGGCCTATGTACCCAGCATTTATTTGTTTAATTTGTGCTATGCACTTTACTCTGTGACCTTTATTTTGCCAAATAAATTTAGCGATTAGAAGTTTCAGCTTTCTAAAGAAGGATTGAGGTATTTCTATAAGGAGTACTAGTAGCAAATAGAGAACTTTGGGTAAAATTATCATTTTAATAAAGTTCCTTCCTAGTCATGAAGTCTGGAGAGTTAGCCATGATGTTAAGTCTTTTTCAATTTTGTCTAATAGCGGAATAAAATTAAGTTTGTATATGTCGGATAAAACTACAGAAACTTTGTTTTCTAGGTATGTTATATGGGAGCAAGTGTTTTTAAAGGGAAATATTTTAGATAGTTGGCTCCATGTTGTTTTATCAATATTTATATTAAGGAGCTCTGAGTTTGAGAAGTTAAGTTTAAAAGTTGAGATTTGACCAAAAAGCTCATATTCTTTCAGAAGTGGTTTGAGAGAACAATGGGGGTTGGTTAGAAATAACAGGATATCATCTGCAAAGAATCGTTTCTCCAGGTCATCTATTCGGATTCTTTGGAGGTACAGTTCTTTATGTTTGTCGATCAAAATATTTTTGACTTTTTCTGCGTGGTTAATCATCTTAGTACAAGAGTCCTCAACTGTATTGATTCTAGTATGCACTTCTTTCATGTCTTTCCTTAAGTCTGAGATCTCTTCCTTAACTGAGTGAATTCTTTGAAGAGATCTTTTATGCAATCCCTGGTAAGCAGAGCCTTGATATACTTTTTAATGTCCGAGTCTGAATTTGTTAGTGTGTCATCTTCAGATTCACTTTCTGAGCCTAGCAAAGAGGCGATGGTGGGTTTTGTTATCCTCTTCTAATGGCATTTTCTTGGGTTGAAGTGTATAAGAGTTTCTTGGGAGGATTTCCAGGAGGATTTCACTGTATCTTGTGGTCTTTTTAGTGTCTTAGGGTCCTTGGTGTTGTTTGTGATTAGGGGTTTTGTGAGTTTTCCTATTTTGCCTGTCTGATTATAATTATGCTGGGAGTTAGGATTGAGTTGTGTTTACATGCCGCGTTCTATTGGAGCAATTTCTTCAAACCTAGCATTTTGATAAAGGTTGTTGTATTACTTTCAGTCTCTGGATGGCATCAAGATCTGTATATAATACTTCCAAAAGAAATGTATAATCCTGATGGAGAGGGAATATTGTATAGAACTGCTGCAGGAGAATTTAGTTTAGCTTAATATAACGGGAGAAAGATGGGATTTTCTCAATCAAGCAAGATGTAGAAGCATCAGTTGAGTGGGTATTTTAAAAGTTTAAAAGCTTGGGGGACCCTGTAATGTGTGCTGAGCCAAGGGTTACTCACCCTCCTTGTGCGCCTTCAGTGGGTGCTGCAGCCCCCCTTCAGCTGGGAGTTTTTTTCCCCTTAATTGCTTTGCAGTGGTTTACTCACACAGCCCTATTTCTCCTTCTCCACAAGATGGCTGCCGTTCCCTCAGATGGGGCTTTGATGAAATTCAGGCCTCAACCACAGCTGCCTGCTGTTTCGGGCTGGTGTGTTCTAGTGAAGGCTGGCAGGCACCAAGAGAGAGATCGCGGCCGGGGGCGTGTCCTCCTGCTGCTCTCTGAGTGCTACACGCCGCACCTCCAGATCAGCTGAAGCTCCTGCTGGACCATGGGACTCCCCTGCCCAGTGTCAGAAACCAGGAGGAGCTTCAGTGCACTCACCGGAATGGAAGACTACAGAACTGTTCGTGTCGGGTCCTTCAGACACTCTGCTTCAACATTTACATTTATTTTATATACATTCTAGGTGGTTCCCAAATATGATTTGTACATTGTTTTTAAAGCCATCATTCTGAAATATGAATTTGATCTCTTGAAAATAGATATTTGATACTAGCAATATTTATACTGTTATCACTTATAGGTAGTTAATAGAGATGAGCGAGCGTACTCGTCCGAGCTTGATGCTCGTTCAAGTATTAGGGTGTTGGAGATGCTCGTTACTCGAGACGAGCACCACGCGGTGCTTGACTCCATTACATTTCCTTCCCTGAGAAATTTGCGCTCTTTTCTGGCCAATAGAAGCACAGGGAAGGCATTACAACTTCCTCCTGTGACATTCCAGCCCTATCCACCCCTCTGCAGTGAGTGGCTGGGGAGATCAGATGACACCCGAGTATTTAAATCTGCCCCGCCCGCGGCTCACCACAGATGCACGCTGAGAGAGATCAGGGACAGTGCTGTCTTCCTGTAGCTGCTGTAGGGAGAGTGTTAAGTGTTATTTCAGTCTTCAAGAACCCCAACGGTCCTTCTTAGGGCCACATCTGACCGTGTGCAGTACTGTTGAGGCTGCTTTTAGCAGTGTTGCACAATTTTTTTTTGTATATCGAGCGTGCAGACCATAGCGTCCTCAGTCTGCAGTCATTTTACAGAGTATAGGGGCAGTACTGGGGAGGCAGGGACAGTGGTACAGGGAAAGAGGTATACTGGCTATATAGGCAGTGGGCTTTTTCAAAAAAATTGGGGAAAAATACTATATTTGGGCTGCCTGTGACCGTCTTCAGTTTACTGCATGTCTGCTGGGGGTAGTAGTCACTAATTAATACCCAGCTAAGCGTTACAGCAGGTTTGCGCATAATTGTTTCCTGGCTCTGCTGTGCCCGTTACATGATCGCCGTCATCCCGCCACAGGGAAACAGTATACCTAATATACGCTGCATACGGTGTCTGTCTGGTTTTTCACCTCACCATTTTAAAAAATAGAAGCAAAATACTTAAGGCCTACCATTGGCCTTTGGCCACTTGACTGATTCTGCGCTGTGAATTCCAGTAGCTCAGTCATACGCACCTAGGTCCCACTACAGGCTTGCGCATAATTGTTTCATGGCTCTGCTGTGCGTTCCGTAAGCGAAGTCAGCCTCCAACCACAGGCCAATAAGCGGCACATTTAATTACAGCGTTCTGTTTCTGCTCTACTTGTAATACACCATGCTTAGGGGTAGGGGTAGGCCTAGAGGACGTGGATGGGGGCGAGGACGCAGAGGCCCAAGTCAGGGTGTGGGCACAGGCCGAGCTCCTGGTCCAGGTGTATCGCAACTGACTGCTGCGGGATTAGGAGAGAGGCAAGTTTTTGGGGTCCCCAGATTCATCTCACAATTAATGGGTCCACGCGGTAGACCTTTATTAGAAACTGAGCAGTGTGAGCAGGTCCTGTCGTGGATGGCAGAAAGTGCATCCAGCAATCTATCGACCACCCAGTCTTCTACGCTGTCCACAGCTGCAACTCTGAATCCTCTGGCTGCTGCTCCTCCTTCCTCCCAGCCTCCTCACTCCATGAAAATGACACATTCTGAGGAGCAGGCAGACTCCCAGGAACTGTTCTCGGGCCCCTGCCCAGATTGGGTAGCAATGGTTCCTCTCCCACTAGAGGAGTTTGTCGTGACCGATGCCCAACCTTTGGAAAGTTACCGGGGTCCGGGAGATGAGGCTGGGGACTTCCGGCAACTGTCTCAAGAGCTTTCAGTGGGTGAGGAGGACGATGACGATGAGACACAGTTGTCTATCAGTGAGGTAGTAGTAAGGGCAGTAAGTCCGAGGGAGGAGCACACAGAGGATTCGGAGGAAGAACAGCTGGACGATGAGGTGAGTGACCCCACCTGGTTTGCTAAGCCTACTGAGGACAGGTCTTCAGAGGGGGAGGCAAGTACAGCAGCAGGGCAGGTTGGAAGAGGCAGTGCGGTGGCCAGGGGTAGAGGCAGGGCCAGACCGAATAATCCACCAACTGTTTCCCAAAGCGCCCCCTCGCGCCATGCCACCCTGCAGAGGCCGAGGTGCTCAAAGGTGTGGCAGTTTTTCACTGAGAGTGCAGACGACCGACGAACTGTGGTGTGCAAGGTTTGTCGCGCCAAGATCAGCCGGGGAGCCACGACCACCAGCCTCACCACCACCAGCATGCGCAGGCATATGATGGCCAAGCACCCCACAAGGTGGGACGAAGGCCGTTCACCGACTCCGATTTGCACCACTGCCTCTTCCCCTGTGCCCCAAACCTGCCACTGAGATCCAACCCCCATCTCAGGACATAGGCACGACTGTCTCCCGGCCTGCACCCACACCCTCACCTCCGCTGTCCTCGGCCCCATCCAGCAATGTCTCTCAGTGCAGCGTCCAGCCGTCGCTAGCGCAACTGTTTGAGCGCAAGCGCAAGTACGCTGCCACGCACCCGCACGCTCAAGCATTAAATGTGCACATAGCCAAATTGATCAGCCTGGAGATGCTGCCGTATAGGCTTGTGGAAACGGAGTCTTTGAAAAACATGATGGCGGTGGCGGCACCGCGCTACTCGGTTCCCAGTCGCCACTACTTTTCCCGATGTGCTGTCCCAGCCGTGCACGACCACGTCTCCCGCAACATTGTACACGCCCTCACCAACGCGGTTACTGGCGAGGTCCACTTAACAACGGACACGTGGACAAGCACAGGCGGGCAGGGCCACTATATCTCCCTGACGGCACATTAGGTGAATTTAGTGGAGGCTGGGACCGAGTCAGAGCCTGGGACCTACGCTATCTCTGTCTCGTAATCAAGATGTGTCAGCAGTAGCACGTCGCCAGCAGTCGGTGTCGCGCGGCGTGGCAGCACAGCAGTGGGCAAGCGTCAGCAGGCCGTGCTGAAACTACTCAGCTTAGGAGAGAAGAGACACATGGCCCACGAACTGCTGCAGAGTCTGACAGAGCAGACCGACCGCTGGCTTTCGCCGCTGAGCCTCCAACCGGGCATGGTCGTGTGTGACAACGGCCGTAACGTGGTGGCGGCTCTGCAGCTCAGCAGCCTCACGCACGTGCCATGCCTGGCCCACGTTTTAATTTTGTGGTTCAGCGGTTTCTGAAAAGCTACCCACGCTTGTCAGACCTGCTCGGAAAGGTGCGCCGGGTCAGCGCACATTTCCGCAAGTCCAACACGGACACTGCCACCCTGCGGACCCTGCAACATCGGTTTAATTTGCCAGTGCACCAACTGTTGTGCGACGTGCCCACTCGGTGGAACTCTACGCTCCACATGTTGGCCAGGCTCTATGAGCAGCGTAGAGCTATAGTGGAATACCAACTCTAACATGGGCGGCGTAGTGGGAGTCAGCCTCCTCAATTCTTTACAGAAGAGTGGGCCTGGCTGGCAGACATCTGCCAGGTCCTTGGAAACTTTGAGGAGTCTCCGCTCCCCAGTCAAGGCTGAGTCGACGGGAGCACTGTAAAAGGATGTTGAGGAAGTACGTAGCCGATCGCACGACCATCCTCTGTGACGCCTCTGCTCCCTACAACTACTGGGTGTCGAAGCTAGACACGTGGCCTGAACTCGCGCTGTATGCCCTGGAGGTGCTTGCTTACCCTGCGGCTAGCGTCTTGTCAGAGAGGGTGTTTAGTGCGGCTGGGGGAATCATCACGGATAAGCGTACCCGCCTGTCAACTGACAGTGCCGACAGGCTTACACTCATAAAGCTGAACAAAGCCTGGATTTCCCCAGACTTCTCTTCTCCACCAGCGGACAGCAGCGGTACCTAAACAATACGTAGGCTGCACCCGCGGATGGAAGCATCGTTCTCTATCCCCATAAAAAACGGGGACCTTTTAGCTTCATCAATCTGTGTATTATATTCATCCTCCTCCTCCTGCTCCTCCTCCTGAAACCTCACGTAATCACGCCGAACGGGCAATTTTTCTTAGGCCCACAAGGCTCAGTCTTATTACTTTTGTAAACAATGTTTATTCGTTTCAATTCTCATTAAAGCGTTGAAACTTGCACCTGAACCAATTTTTATTTTAACTGGGCTGCCTCCAGGCCTAGTTACAAATTAAGCCACAGTAAGCTAAGCGATTAATGGGTTTCACCTGCCCTCTTGGTTGGGCATGGGCAATTTTTCTGAGGTACATTAGTACTGTTGGTACACCAATTTTTTTGGGCTCTCGCCTACAGTGTAATCCTAGTAATTTTTATGGGCTTCGACTGCACTCATGGTACAGCAAGGTGTGTGGGGTTGGCCTACACTTTTGCTACATAAATGTAACTGGGGCCTTGTCTATACTGCAACTACTGAAATGTGCAAGAGACTGTTATCTCCCTAAACTGCTGCAACGGGAATGTTACTGTGGCCTGTCTTGACTGCTACTACTACTGAAATGGAACTAATACTGTGCTCCCCCTATACTGCTGCTTCGGAATTGTTACTGGGGCCTGTCTAGACTGCTACTACTACTGAAATGGAACTAATACTGTGCTCCCCCTATACTGCTGCTTCGGAATTGTTACTGGGGCCTGTCTAGACTGCTACTATTACTGAAATGGAACTAAGACTGTGCTTCCCCTATACTGCTGCTAGTAATATGTTACTGGGGCCTGTCTGGACTGCTACTACTACTGAAATGGAACTAATACTGTGCTCCCCCTATAATGCTGCTAGTGATATGTTACTGAGGCCTGTCCCTAATGCTACCGCTGAAATGTTACTAATTCTGGGCTCTGCCTATACCGCTGCTAATGCTATGTCACTGGGGTGTGGAAACGGAGGCTTCCAAAAGGCATGATGGCGGCGCGGCTATTTCCCACCAATGCGGTCACTGTTAAGGTGCATATAACCACAGACACGTGGAGAGGACACGTAGTGCCTCAAAAACATCCCCCTCCTTCAACAATGAAAACATTCTTGGCAAATACCTTAGCATTGGTCCGTCTGGTGGCAGTCCAAGAATTTCACCTTTAACAACACAACAAGAGAGCCCCCCCCCCCCCATGCCCCTGCCACGGCCCACTTAATCCTGGCCACATTCCGAAAACCAACTAAATAAAACCGTGCTACTAGGTCCGCAGTCGCCACCACATTCCCACCAACGCGGTTACTGTTAAAATACATATTACCAGTCTGACTGGGGCATGCACTGTGGGCCGAAGCCCACCTGTATTGTATCTGACGTTAGCTCTGCTGAGCAGGGCACTGCAATGGGATTTGGTTATGTACCGCCGGTGGGTTCCAGGGAGCCACCCATGCTTTGGGTCCACACGGACTTCACATTAGGGATTTGTACCTGCCTGTGTCTATGTATTAAAAACCCCGGTCAGACTGGGGCATGCAGTGTGGGCCGAAGCCCACCTGCATTTGATCTGACGTTACCTCAGCTGTGCTGGGCAATGCAATGGGATTTATTTATGTAACGCCGGTGGCTTCCTAGGACCCAGTGTCCACAGCGCACACCAAAGTGTCCCTGCGCAGCCTTCAGCTGCCCTCATGCCACACGCTGGCCTCATAGCCACACCACCCTCATGTCTATTTATAAGTGCATCTGCCATGAGGAGGAACCTGAGGCACACACTGCAGAGGGTTGGCAGGGCCAGGCAGCGACCCTCTTTAAAAGGGGCGGGGTGATAGCCCACAATGCTGTACAGAAGCAATGAGAACTCCAATCCTGTGCCACCTCCGTCAGGAGCTGCAAACGTGGGCATAGCAATGGGGAATCCATGTGCCACACAGTATTCATTCTGTCAAGGTGTCGCATAGCTCAATCCACACTGCAACGGGGAAAGCCGTCAGCGCTCTGCCCCCTACCCAAGTCAGACAGTGCCTTTGTTTCAGACAGGTCAAACACCGCAATGGGAACTAAGTTTGCACCAACAGCATAAGTGGGTCCTAGAAAACCCAAGACATGAACAAAAAATTGATCTGAGCTTCCAAACATGGCAGATTTGCACTGCGCCCACGGCATAGGCCTCGGCCCACAGATTCAGCAATCCTAGGCTGGAAGCGGACTTTCACTGCACCCAGGACATAGGCCTCTGCACAAACCCTCAGCAATCGCGTGCCTACAGCGGACTCCAATGCTAGCGTAGCTGTGCACATCTCATTAGCGCTGTATTGCTCCTGTAGTTTGTCCCAATGCAGTGCCTTGGACAGCAGAGCTAATGTCAGATTAAATACAGGTGGGCTTCGGCCCACACTGCATGCCCCAGTCAGACTGGGGTTCTTTATAAGTAGACACAGGCAGGTACAACTCCGTGTGGACCCACAGCATGGGTGGGTCCCAGGAAGCCACCGGCGGTACATAAATAAATCCCATTGCATTGTCCTGCACAGCTGAGGTAACGTCAGATTAAATACAGGTAGGCTTCGGCCCACACTGCATGCCCCAGTCAGACTGGGGTTTTTTATAAATAGTCACAGGCAGGTACAACTCCGCAATGGGAATTCCGTGTGCACCCACAGCATGGGTGGCTCCTGGAACCCACCGGCGGTACATAAATATATCCCATTGCAGTGCCCTGGACAGCAGAGCTAACGTCAGATTGAATACAGGTGGGCTTTGGCCCACACTGCATGCCCTAGTCAGACTGGGTATATTTTTTTGGGGCCATGTACGTGGAACACCGCGATGGGAACACTTAGTGCACCCATAGTATGCACTGACCCCTGTAATACTCCTGTAGCTAAGGTATACGCACACCCCACTAACAGTTATGTTGCAGAAGTCTAGGGAGACCCTATTAACACTTCTGTAGTTACAGTATAGACAGACCCCAGTAACATTTCAGTAGCTGCAGCATAGGCAGAGCACATTATCAGTTACATTTCAGTAGTAACGGTATCGACAGACCCCTGTAACATTTCAGTTGTATAAGTATAGACAGACCCCAGTAACAGTTCAGTAGTATAAGTCTAGACAGACCCCAGTAACATTTCAATTCCAGCAGTGTAGACAACCCCAATAACATTTCAGTTCCAGCAGTGCGGACAGACCCCAGTAACATTTCAGTTCCAGCAGTGCAGACAGACCCCAGTAACATTTCAGTAGTATCATTAGGGACAGGCCCCAGTAACATTTCAGTAGCAACAGTATAGACAGACTCCAGTAACATTTCATTTACAGCAGTATTGACAGACCACAGTAACATTTCAGTTCCAGCAGTGCGGACAGACCCCAGTAACATTTCAGTAGTAGTAACAGTATAGACACACCCCTTTAACATTTCCGTTGCAGCAGTGTAGGCTGAGCCCAGTAACATTTCATTTGCAGCAGTATTGACAGAGTGCAGTAACTTTTCAGTAGTAATAACAGTATAGACAGACCCCAGTAACATTTACATTGGAGCAGTATGGGCAAAGCTGCAGATTCACATTTCCCTTTCAGCAGTGTAGGGAGAGTACAGCATTTGTAACATTTCAGTTGTAGCACTATAGTCAGACCCCAGTAACATTAACGTAGAAGCAGTATGGACAAAGCAGCAGAAAAACATTTCCCTGGCAGCAGTGTAGGGAGAGCATAGTATTGTCAGGGAAATTTCTGCGTACAGCACCAATCAGGCCCACCCCACTTGCCCCGCTGCCGGCGGTAAAGAAGAAAACACCACACACGGAAGTCTGGTATAGCTCCTCTCACGGGGACATGACTGCGCACTTTATTACAGATTACATGGGATCTTATACCCTTTGGTCTCATCACTAGGAATGGGTGATGGGCTCATTGTCTCAAATTCACCGCATAACCATATATGGAAAGTCCGGATTTCCGGCCTGAGACAGTGAAAGTTATATACGTAGTTGAACAGTCGTTATCTAGATATGGCGCTTCTGGGAAAACAGCCAAGTACGTGGCCTTCGTGTTCGGTTCTGTATCATCTCTGAATTTCTGGAAACATCTCTCTCAGCCTTGCAAACTTTTGGAATATCTGATGTAAGGCGACATATAAGTTTTTCTCATTTTAGAATTGAATAGAACTTGCATACAGGTATAAAAGCATAAAAAACATATGGCAATATATACATATACCCTCACAAACCCCCCTAAAAACTTATATGGAGATCAAGCACCAGACCTTGCACTCTTCCTCGGTCACCTTTCCCTTGCGTCAGGGTTTCTCCACTGCCCGTAAGTCCCTACTCCTAGGAGGGGGGATCTCTACCTCACCTCAGAAGGAGGCCATGGATTCCCTGGGCTTATTTCCGGGCATCCATACCCTCTATCTGTACAAGTTAACACCCCACAGGGTGTGCCCTCGCCGGAACCTAAGGTCTTCTGCACTATCCCTAGGCAAATGGGAATTCCACTGACAGTCCATCTTATGAGACCGGGGCAGACACAGTACTAGTACATTTCTCCATTCTTCTGGTAACGTATCCGGTTGGCATTATCGGAACTGGCTCTTGATCTTTTTTTCAAACAAGGGAAATGTTGGTGTCATATTGTCCAGTCCCTTACTCATACTCTTTTTGATCAAAGGGATAATACACGTACAGAAAGTTACATACCCCACCTCTTTCTGCTAAAATCATATCCAGGGCCACTCTATTCTGGAACGCCATGGATGCAGTGGGCCCTAACTGGTCAGCTAACCCTTGCAAAAGCATCCCTGGTGTAGTTTACAAACCTCTGCTGATTGTAATAGATATAATTCATCCAATCTACATTATTATTAACAGTGACAATAGCAAATAAGGACTCAAAACCTGCTTTAACCTGATCTCTAGAATTAAATTCATCTGGCACCCCCCTTGGCACTCCTATTGCATCTATGTATACATGTGGATCAAAGTTACCACCTGGAGCGTCAACTTCCCTCTTAGCACGATGCGGTGTTAGATTATCACCCTCAGTGTAGTCTTCATATTGCACATTTGATTGTATTAATTTGTTCTGATCCCTGAAACAGGGGGCTAGTGTACAGTAGTCAAAGGTGTGTGTTAGAGGAATTGTACCACATCATAGCATGTAAAGGATATACAGGATCATGAGTTTTTTCAGTGCGAAGTGTGGATCCAAGTGTGCTTTCCTTTGAGCTTGACTGCAGTTGGCGTGGTGAGCAACATCTGGTAGGGACATTCAAACAGGGTTTCTCTCTCAAACTTTTTCACATAGACCCTGTCACCTGGTTTCAGATTGTGACACTCATCTGTAGGACCTGGGAGAAAAGCAGAGACTGCAGAATGCATTATTGACAATTCCTTGGAGACGCCTATGACAAAATTAACAAGAAAATCATTCCCCAAACTCTGCTACTGAGGCATGTACCCTCCTGAGAAAAAGAAAAACTAATGGAAGACACTCAATTCAAGATTTGCCCGTTTTCTTCATTGCCTTTTGTATCTACTTTCCCACTACTCCGCGGATGGTAGGGTGTGTGAAAAGCCTGGAATATACCCAAAACAGACATGATGTGTTGCATTATTTCACCTGTGAAGTGTGTACCTTTGTTTGACTCAATTACTTCCGGTGCCCCGTATCTGCAGATTACCTCATTCATGAGCTTCTTTGCGGTTACCTGCTTATTTACTTTGGTAACAGAGTAGGTCTCTCCAACCTGAAAAGAAATCAACAACAAGCACATATTCATACTTCCCAACAAGTAGGAGCTGAGTGTAGCCAATTTGCAATCCCTGAAATGGGTAGAGTGGCCTAGGCAAGTGTTATGTGGCAAATTTACTTCTGCCCTGTTGCTTACGGCAAAGATCATGCAAAATTGGACAAATGATGATGCAGCAGCTACAGAAAACCCAGGAGCCACCCGTCCTTGTTCAAGCTGCGACATCATTGCTGCTTTGAGAGGTGCGTCTTTCCGTGCATCAGCTGGGCCATCATGGGGCACAGGGATCGTGGTGGGCAAGTGCTGTTGACTGTTCGCCATACACCGTCCCTTTTTAGTCCATTTTTCCTTTTCTTCCTTGCTGGCTTGTAACTGTAAAGTCCTTAGCATATCAAAGTCCAAAGTTATTATCAAAGTCCAAAGTTTTTATCAAAGTCCAAAGTTATTGTTAAATTCTTCTTTTCTTCTGTTCTTCCACGGCTTGAGGGCCGCTGCCTTTGCTGTGTGGTCTGTGATGGCGTTGCCTCTTGCTTCTCCGGTGTAGGAATTGGTGTGAGCTCTCCACTTTGTTAGCTAGAAGTAGGGTCTCCGTGAGACTCTGAACCGCTGCACCATTCTTAATTGGCTGTCCTGCTGAGGTAAAAAACTGTCTGGCCTTCCCTGTTGGGCCGTAATCATGAGCTATGCCAAATGCATACCGGGAGTCAGTGTAAATGTTTGCCGTCTTACCTTCTGCCACTCTACACGCTTCAGCGAAGGCTTTTAGTTCCGCTTCTTGTACTGCGACATGCGGAGGCATTCTGCTTTTAGGACATCTTGTTGTGTAACCACTGCATATCCAGTGTGGAGTCGTCAATCACCCTTGGTACCATCTATAAAAAACAACTCAAAATATGCATTGTTAACAAGGGCTTTCAGTAACTTTTTAAAACTTAAATTTTCTTGTTGCATCAATGCTAGACAATCAGGCTGATATTCTATTTCAAAAAGATCAGAATCTTGTTGCAAAATTTTTTAAAAATGGCTGATTTGTAATACCTAGATCACCTATGCCTTCTCCTCCCCCCCTTTGAACCAGGGTACTCAATTGGAAGAATAGTAACCGGGTTCAAGGTAGTACAACATTGTAAAAAGATTTGATGGATGCAGATAAGGCCTGTAAGATGTGAGCACCAATAACAGAGACATAAGTTACATCAGGGCAGAATAATCTACAAACACCTATTAATATTGGAAATGTGATATCCTTTAAGCAAATTCATTATTAATCTGATCCTGCCTGCAATGTCTTATCAAATTTGAGAGAGAAAAAAAAACAAAAAAAAAAAACTTTTACTAGCTGCTCAAGATCCTCACCCCCTCCCTTGTGGACAAGAGGGATGAAACATTACGTCCTTTACATCATCTAGCTCCACCCCATCGATACTGGTCGCTTGCGTCTTTTTTCACAGCTTCATATAAGCTTAACAGTCTAAGCATCCACATCACAACCAAGTAAAGTCTTATGCATTGGGGGGGACTTTTATCCCCAGTCAATATCCACATCACACATGTTACATTCATCACAGCCTGAACACTGGGCATTAACTCTCATCCATCCATTCGCTCAAGTCTGCCCCGTCACCCCCTATTGAAGGTGTACCAGTACATACAGATGCACAGACAAAAAGTGTGACAAACATAAATACATCAGTTGAAAAACATTGAGATGAGTGCTATAATGTTATAAAGTACATGATTCTATTGAGATGAGTTTGTGAATGAGCGCTATCTTTGACAAATTATGTGAAAAAGTTTGCTGAGTGACTGAGACATTCTATCTTTCTTATGTACTGAAGCTATTATATGCTATACTAAACGCTGAAGTATTTTAGTTTCCTTGACCCTGAGTTTGAGTCAAGTCTGAAAGCCCCCACCTTTGCAAAACCAACTGAACAGAGTTGGTTTAGTTTAACTATTCCCTGCATTTGAACTCATAAATAACACATATGCTGGGACCTTCTGACAGCTTACACCTGTATGAAAGAGACCAAGACGTCTCCATTTGTGACCTCAGAACCCAGTAAGAATATACCTTAGAAATTGCTATATTTCCTGCCTACTAAGACAGTATAATTAATTAAATTAATTTCAAGCCTCCATTCCATTTAAGCAAGCAGATATTTTTCAGGGTTATTATTGCATTCTCTCTCGCTTTGTTATCTCTTGACCTTGAAAGCTAGACAAAGACACTGCAGCTTTAAGTAAACAATCCTTCTCCTCCAAAAGCAAGCTCAGTTAACCATTTGCACATACAGCATATACATATATACACACATATATATCCACCTATATCTATCTAGTATTATACACCTTTTCCTCTCTCTTTGCCAACAAATCACATGCTTTGTAACTTTCCTCTCGACTTTGCTTGTTTCCCATATTTCTCTCCCTACCTAACTGCCAATGTAACCTTCAATAGACACTCTCCCGACACCCTCTTGATCACTTACTGTACTTTCCAACATTTCACTTACGGATACTTTCTTAATACGTGTACATACTTAACTTTCTCTGACTGTCTCTCTCTCCTCCTCACACCAGCACTTTCTTGCAAACCTTGGTCTTTCAAGGCGCCCTTCTTGGTCCTAAAGACCTCCTCCCAGTCACCATTTTTGTAATCTACCGTGCGGGTCCTTGTTACACATTTTCATAAGTTTTCTTACATTTTACAAATTGTGACCCTTGTCTCTTCTCCACCAATTCATCCGCACGGCGGCAGCCCTTGAGGGGCTCTGTCTTCTTTAATAAGGTCTTACGCATATTAGAACAACAATGATAATAATAACACGCTCCATAGAATGCATCCCTCTTAATTCCAAATTATCAGCCCCTTATATACCGGCAAAACAACCGAGGGTCCCTTCTCCTATGGAACCAGCCTCACAGAATGCATCTCTCTGAAATCAAATCGTTAGCCCCATATATAAGGCAAAACAACCGAGAGTCCCTTCTCCTATGAAGCCTGTCTCACAAAATGCATCCCTCTTAAATCAAATTGTTAGCCCCTTATATACTGGAAAAACAACCGAGGGTCCCTTCTCTTGTGAGACTAAATGAAAAGAAAGAGAAAAAAAAATTCTGCAGATACAACAAACAACCTTCACTATTGCTAAAACGCTACGGACTTCAAAGTACAAATACACTACAGACTAGTTCCTGGGTGAGCGATTGGTGCGCATATCACGGTCAGTGGTCCGTGACGGCAAACCCGAAGCCCACACGAGTTACCGTGTAGAACTCTTAACCCAACCCGTCCGGTCACAAAACACAGATAGTCCCTCCCGCTGCAAGACTCGCAGTGTAAAACACAACATAAATATATGCTGGTCTTACCTGGAGTTCTGTGAGTTGATCAGGCTCGGTTTGCAGCAGGACGGCTTCCCCGTGGCGTGGATCCGGGTGGACTGCGCTGCAGGCTCCGGCTTTGTCGCCCCAGTTAGTTGCGCCAATTGTCAGGGAAATTTCTGCGTACAGCACCAATCAGGCCCACCCCACTTGCCCCGCTGCCGGCGGTAAAGAAGAAAACACCACACACGGAAGTCTGGTATAGCTCCTCTCACGGGGACATGACTGCGCACTTTATTACAGATTACATGGGATCTTATACCCTTTGGTCTCATCACTAGGAATGGGTGATGGGCTCATTGTCTCAAATACACTGCATAACCATATATGGAAAGTCCGGATTTCCGGCCTGAGACAGTGAAAGTTATATACGTAGTTGAACAGTCGTTATCTAGATATGGCACTTCTGGGAAAACAGCCAAGTACGTGGCCTTCGTGTTCGGTTCTGTATCATCTCTGAATTTCTGGAAACATCTCTCTCAGCCTTGCAAACTTTTGGAATATCTGATGTAAGGCGACATATAAGTTTTTCTCATTTTAGAATTGAATAGAACTTGCATACAGGTATAAAAGCATAAAAAACATATGGCAATATATACATATACCCTCACAGTATGTGTAACATTTCAGTAGTAGCAGTATAGACAGGCCCCAGTAACATTTACGTAGAAGCAGTATGGGCAGAGCCCACTATTAGTTACATTTCTGTTATAGCAGTATAGACCTGCCCCAGTAACATTTCCGTTGAAGCAATATGGGCAGAGCCCAGTATTAGTAAAATTACAGTAGTAACTGTATACACCAACCAAGGTAACATTTCAGGAGCAGAAGTATCGGCAGACCGAAGTTACATTTCTGTTGCTGAAGTATAGTCAGACCCCAGTAGCATTACTGTGGCAGAAGTATAGGTAGGCAGAACAGAGTTACATTTCTGTAGCAAAAGTGTAGGCCAACCCCTGACACATTGGTGTAGCATGAGTGCAGGCGAAGCCCATAAAAATTACTTGTATTACATTGTAGGCGAGGGCGCGAAAAATTGGTGTACCGACAGTACAAATGTACCCCACAAAAAATTGCCCATGCCCAACCCAGAGGGCAGGTGAAACCCATTAATCGCTTAGCGTACTGTGGCTTAATTTTTAACTAGGTCTGGAGGCAGCCCAGTCAAAATAAAAATTGGTTCAGGTGGAAGTTTCAATGCTTTAATGAGAATTGAAAAGATAAATATTATTTAGAAAAGTTATATGAGCCTTTTGGCCCACAGAAAAATTGGCAGTTCGGGGAGATTACGTGAGGTTTCAGGAGGAGGAGCCGGAGGAGGAGGACGAATATCATACACAGATTGACAAAGGTCTTTAGGTAGCGCTGCTGTCTGCTGGTGGAGAAGAGAAGTCTGGAGAAATCCAGGCTTTGTTCATCTTTATGAGTGTAAGCCTGTCGGCACTGTCAGTGGACAGGCGGGTACGCTTGTCCGTGATGATTCCCCCAGCGGCACCAAACACTCTCTCTGACAAGACGCTAGCCGCAAGGCAAGCCAACACCTCCAGGGCATACAGCGCGAGTTCGGGCCACGTGTCCAGATTTGACACCCAGTAGTTGTACAGAGCAGAGGCGTCACGGAGGACGGTGGTATGATCCGCTACGTACTCCCTCACCATCTTCTTACAGTGCTCCCTCCGACTCAGCCTGGACTGGGGAGGTGTGACACAGTCTTGCTGGGGAACCATAAAGCTGGCAAAGGCCTTGGAGAGTGTTCCCCTGCCTGCGCTGAACATGCTGCCTGATCTCCGCGCCTCTCCTTCTACTTGGCCCTCGGAACTGCGCCTTCTGCCACTAGCGCTGTCAGATGGGAAGTTTACTATCAGTTTGTCCACTAGGGCCCTGTCGTATTGCATCACTCTCAAACCCCTTTCCTCTTCAGCAATGAGAGTGGAATGGTTATCCTTATACCGTGGGTCAAGCAGTGTGTGCACCCAGTAATCCGTAGTGGCCAGAATGCATCTAACGCGAGGGTCACGAGAAAGGCATGCTAACATAAAGTCAGCCATGTGTGCCAGGGTACCTGTACGCAACATATGGCGGTCCTCACTAGGAAGATCACTTTGAGGATCCTCCTCCTCCTCCTCAGGCCATACACGCTGAATGGATGAGAGGCAAGCAGCATGGGTACCCTCTGCAGTGGGCCCAGCTGTCTCATCCTCCTCAGGCTCCTCCCCCTCCTCCTCCTCCTCCTCCTCAACGCGCTGAGATATAGACATGAGGGTGCTCTGACTATCCAGCGACATACTGTCTTCCCCCGCCTCAGTTTCCGACCGCAAAGCATCAGCCTTTATGCTTTGAAGGGAACTTCTCAACAGGCATAGCAGGGGAATGGTGACGCTAATGACTGCAGCATCGCCGCTCACCATCAGGGTAGACTCCTCAAAGTTTCCAAGGACCTGGCAGATATCTGCCAACCAGACCCACTCCTCTGTAAAGAATTGAGGAGGCTGGCTCCCACTGCGCCACCCATGTTGGAGTTGGTATTCCACTATAGCTCTACGCTGCTCATACAGCCGGTACAACATGTGTAGCGTAGAGTTCCACCGCGTGGGCACGTCGCAATGCAGTCGGTACACTGGCAGATTAAACCGATGTTGCAGGGTCCGCAGGGTGGCAGCGTCCGTGTTGGACTTGCGGAAATGCGCGCTGACCCAGCACACCTTGCCGAGGAGGTCTGACAAGTGTGGGTAGCCTTTCAGAAACCACTGAACCACCAAGTTAAAGACGTGGGCCAGGCATGGCACATGCGTGAGGCTGCCGACCTGCAGAGCCGCCACCAGGTTACGGCCGTTGTCACACACGACCATGCCCGGTTGCAGGCTCGGTGGCGAACGCCAGCGGTTGGTCTGCTCTGTCGGACCGTTCAACAGTTCGTGGGCCGTGTGCCTCTTCTCTCCTAAGCTGAGTAGTTTCAGCACGGCCTGCTGACGCTTGCCCACCGCTGTGCTGCCGCGCGACATCGACTGCTGGTGACGTGCTGCTGCTGACACGTCTTGAATGCGAGGTAGAGGTTGCGTTGGAGGAGGAGAAGGAGAAAGGTTTAGTGGAGGTGGCATACACCGCCGCAGAAATCAGCACCGATCTGGGGCCCGCAATTCTAGGGGTGGGTAGGGCATGAGCGGTCCCAGGCTCTGACTCGGTCCCAGCCTCAACTAAATTCACCCAATGTGCTGTCAGGGAGATATAGTGGCCCTGCCCGCCTGTGCTTATCCACGTGTCTGTTGTTAAGTGGACCTCGCCAGTAACCGAGTTGGTGAGGGCGCGTACAATGTTGCGTGAGACGTAGTCGTGCAGGGTTGGGATGGCACACCGTAAAAAATAGTGGCGACTGGGAACAGAGTAGCGCGGGGCTGCCGCCGCCATCATGTTTTTGAAAGCCTCAGTTTCCACAAGCCTGTATGGGTGCATCTCCAGGCTGATCAATTTGGCTATGTGGACATTTAAAGCTTGAGCGTGCGGGTGCGTGGCGGCGTATTTGCCCTTTCGCTCCAACGATTCTCTTAGCGACAGCTAGACGCTGCACTGAGAGACATTGCTGGATGGGGCCGAGGAGAGTGGAGGTGACGGTGTGGGTCCAGGCCAGGAGACAGTCGTGCCTGTGTCGTGAGAGGTGGGTTGGATCTCAGTGGCCGGTTGGGGCCCAGGGGGAGAGGCAGTGGCGGAAGCCGGAGGTGGTGAACGGCCTTCGTCCCACCTTGTGGGATGCTTGGTCATCATATGCCTGCGCATGCTGGTGGTGGTGGCTCCCCGGCTGATCTTGGTGCGACAAAGGTTGCACACCACTGTTCGTCGGTCGTCCGCGGTCTCAGTGAAAAACTGCCACACCTTAGAGCACCTTGGCCTTTGCACGGTGGCTTGGCGCGAGGGGGTGCTTTGGGAAACAGCTGGTGGATTATTCGCTCTGGCCCTGCCTCTACCCCTGGCCACCCCAGTGCCTCTTCCAACCTGCCCTGCGGCTGCAATTGCCTCCCCCTCTGAAGACTTGTCCTCAGTTGGCTTATCACACCAGGTGGGGTCAGTCACCTCATCGTCCAGCGGCCCTTCCTCCGAATCCTCTGTGCGCTCCTCCCTTGGACTTACCGCCCTTACTACTACCTCACTGATAGACAACTATGTCTCATTGTCATCGTCCTCCTCACCCACTGAAAGCTCTTGAGACAGTTGCCGGCAGTCCTCAGCCTCATCCCCCGGACCCCGGGAACTTTCCAAAGGTTGGGCATCGGTCACGACAAACTCCTCCGGTGAGAGAGGAACCATTGTTGCCCAATCTGGGCAGGGGCCCGAGAACAGTTCCTGGGAGTCTGCCTGCTCTTCAGAATGTGTCATTTTCATGGAGTGAGGAGGCTGGGAGGAAGGAGGAGCAGCAGCCAGAGGATTCAGAGTTGCAGCAGTGGATGGCGTAGAAGACAGGGTGGTCGATAGATTGCTGGATGCACTTTCTGCCATCCACGACAGGTTCTGCTCACACTGCTCGGTTTTTAATAAAGGTCTACCACGTGGACCCAAAAATTGTGAAGCTGGGGACCCCAGAAACTGTGCTCTCTCCTATTCCCGCAGCAGCCGGCTGTGATTCGCCTGGACCAGGAACTTGGCCTATACCCAAACCCTCACTTGGAACTCCGCGCCCTCGCCCGCGTCTCCTTCCTCTACCCCTACCCCTCAGCATGGTGGATTAAGAATCGAGCAGAGACAGAGCGGTACAAATGTTTGGATGGACGTGAAGCCCCACGGGCCACGCCGGCAAATGCAC
Organism: Eleutherodactylus coqui; assembly: GCF_035609145.1. NCBI lineage: Eukaryota > Metazoa > Chordata > Amphibia > Anura > Eleutherodactylidae > Eleutherodactylus > Eleutherodactylus coqui. Next base: position 62,096,168 of record NC_089847.1, on the reverse strand, counting down.
TGGGTCACTGTCAGCCGTAAAAAGGATTTCTTTTTAAAATTTCCTTTTTTTTCGATGCAATGCAGGCTGAGGCTATGCAGTGTGTATTGCACTTTCAATCTATGGGTGTCAGACACACCGTGCACTTGTGTAAAAAATTTGTGGTTTCTTGGCGTAGACTTGGAGGCAGACAGCGCAGATGTTACACTAACTGCGGACACAAAATATTTAAATGAAGGCTGCACGCAGGCCTTGCTGTGCACTATGCAGTTTGGATGGACGTGAAGTCCCACAGGCCATGCAGGCAAATGCACTGGGTCACCGTCAGCTGTAAAAAGGATTTCTTTTTAAAATTTCCTTATTTTTCTATGCTATGCAGGCTGAGGCTATGCAGTGTGTATTGCACTTTCAATCTATGGGTGTCAGACACACCGTGCACTTGTGTAAAAAATTTGTGGTTTCTTGGCGTAGACTTGGAGGCAGACAGTGCAGATGTTAAACTAACTGCGGACACAAAATATTTAAATGAAGGCTGCACGCAGGCCTTGCTGTGCACTATGCAGTTTGGATGGACGTGAAGTCCCACAGGCCACGCAGGCAAATGCACTGGGTCACCGGTAGCCGTAAACAGGATTTCTTTTTACACTTCTGAGACAGCACGCGTGTAACACAGAGCGGTGTAAAAAAATTTGTGGTTTCTTGGCGTAGACTAAGAGGCAGACAGCGCTGACGTTACACTAACTGCAGACCGAAAAATATTTACATGAAGGCTGCACGCTGGCTCTGCTGTGCAATACTGAGGTACTACAACTCCTAGCAACCACGGAGTTAAATGCACATGGTCACAGGTAGCCCTAAGAAGGACCGTTGGGGTTCTTGTAGACAGGATTCTACACTACCACTGTCCCTGCCTGACCAATACTGCCCCTATACTCAAGTACAGCCTGCAGCCTGAGAACGCTAAAGCCTGCACGCCCGATATACTAAAAAAAAAAAGGGCAAAACTGCTCACAGCAACCACAACAGTAATGCACTAGGTGAGCTGTGGCCCTAAGAAGGACCGTTGTGGTTCTTGAAGACACTAACACTGTCCCTATAACAGCAGCAGCACTGTCCCTGATCTCTCTTAGCGTGTGTCTGTGGCGAGCCGCGGGCGGGGCTGATTTAAATACTCGGGGGTCACTTGATCTCACCAGCCACTTACTGCAGGAGGGTGGGATAGGGCTGGAACGTCACAGGAGGAAGTTGTAATGCCTTCCCTGTGTTTCGATTGGCCAGAAAAGGGCGCAAATTTCTAAGGGAAGGAAATGTAATTGAGTCGAGTGCCGCATGGTGCTCACCTCGAGTAACGAGCATCTCGAACACACTAATACTCGAACGAGCATGAAGCTCGGACGAGTGCGCTCGCTCATCTCTACAGTTTACCAATAACACGTAGGTTTAGCCCCAAATGTTTCATTTTTATGAGGGGCAACAAGAGAAAAAGCACCATATAATTTGCTATCCAAATTCTCCATAGTATGAAAATGCCCTAAAGGTAGATGTAAACTGTTGTTTGGTAACATGGATGGGCTCAGTTTAGAAGGAGCTCAGATTTTGTTGACATAATATTCAGACTTTGTGTTACATTTGTAAAGCCCCTGAGGAACCTAGCAGAGTGGATTCCTCTCAAAAGTCAACCCATTTTGAAAACCACACCCTTCAGCTTAACTATTAATAGGATATAAAATAGTCTGGTTTGAAACTGCTTAAAAATATTATTGACTTGTCAGCTGTTTAATCATGATTTAATGTGAATTATACATGAGACATTATATATTAATTGTAGCCATGTTATTCTCTTTTTGTAGTATTATACGGACCTGCACTTCCATAGAAGTTGTGAAAGCAGCGTGTGCTTGTCTTTTAGCGCGGGCTGAAGTAGCTGAAAGAGAACATTATTCAACTTGCTTTGCGGAGCAAATGATAATTGAAGAATTTGGCAAATGCTTAGAGCAGATGTTACAGAAAGACCCGGACTAATAATTCATGGTTTACTCATATTGCTTGGTTATGATGAAGTATGTTATACAACCTTTATAATATATGTTTTCTCTTGACATAATATATTTCAGTTGAGCTTGTTATGTGTAGGCAACAGTATAAAACTTACTATGAAGCTAAAAATGTTTGCTTTAATTACTTCATTCTGGAGGGAAAAATGTCCACAGATTTGTTTGTTTTTTGAGTGAAACAATATTTGGAGAATGTAAGCATTCAGCAGTTAGGTTCATGAATTCTATCACTGAATGCTACAATCTATTAGGATGTTAATAGACATGAACTATACTATACTAACGTTATTCTTATTTTATTGTATTGTATTAACTCCAAACTAGTTCTAAAGGTATTCTTTTGTGTTGATGGAACTCTTGGCAACCATAGATGGTCATACAGGGTCTGGGCACTCCACTGGGACACTAATATATCATATGTGTAGATATATATGCGCAAACAAGAGCTTGGGTATTTACAAAAGTACATTTAAAGCGTTTCCAAGGAACAGATATTCCATCCACAAATGGGGCTGATCTATAATTCCAGGCGTATCCGGGCTAATGTGTCTAAAGATGTGTGACCACTCCATTCTGCTGATTAGTACGGGTCTCAGGGTTGGAATCCTTACATACATTGATGGCCTATCCTAAATTTAGGCTATTAATGAATATTCGTAGAGAACTCCTCTGAGTGTCCATTTTATAAAGCAGTTCTTTGATGATGGTACTTCTACTTAAAGGTGTTGTCTCCCCATAACAACCCCTGTCTATGTGCCCTGCTAGGAAATATTGGGGCACTTCTTGCTCGAGACTCATCTCTCTTTTTCAGAACTAAGAGCTGGTCTGGCTGACCCAGCTCATCTATGCATTACATGGGTGGCCATCAATTTTAATGGTTGTCATGTAATGCTATATTTGGCTGCGGTGACTTCCTCCAGTAATATTACCTGATCGCCAGGGGATAGAAAAGCTTTAAAACAAAGCCATGGCAATGACTTGCATTAATGTTGCAACCTCATTTATCTTTCCTACATTTATTTTTCACCTGGAATTTTCAGCATCTTTCTCCAACTATTTATTATTAGAGATTAGCGAACGTACTTGGCCACGTCCCTTTTTCACTCGAGCACCGCGATTTTCGAGTACTTCTCTACTCGGGTGAAAAGATTCGGGGGGCGCCGTGGGTGAGCAGGGGGTTGCAGAGGGGAGTGGGGGGGGGAGAGTTAGAGAGAGAGAGCTCCCCCCTGTTCCCCACTGCTACCCCCGCTCCACCACACCATCCCCGCCCCCCTGCGCCCCCCAAATCTTTGCACCCGAGTAGCCAGGTACTCAAAAATAGCCATGCTTGATCGAGTAATTACTCGAAACGAGTACGTTCGCTCATCTCTATTTATTATATAAATTGGCTTCACAGTTTAATCTATGAGCAGAACACAGCTGAGACATGTTTATGTTATTATATGTTAGGTAATTGTGTTTACTGTTATTGGTTATTATTTTCTCTTATGTAAGGCCTCATGCCTACGGCTGGGTCGGATTCCGACTGCGAAATCTCGCAGCAGAATCAGACCTGGTGCCTCCCAGAGACCCTATAATCATCTCTCCAAATCCTCTGCGAGCGTCTCAGATGGAGAGTTGACGCGCATGCGCAGTGCAGCACATGACACGCCGGCACTGGGTGGTGAAGAGATTTCCTGCAATATTTCCGCTGTGCTCACAGCGAAAGTATCGCGGGACAGACGGCTTCCATTGACTGCAATGAAAGCTGTCCATGCTATTTTAGGCACAATTAGAACATGCTGCGAATCTCCCCCCACGCAAGCGGAAAATCGCAGTTGATTTCTGCTTGTGGGTAGGGGAGGATCGTTTAATATTGCATGTCTCTGGACGGAATTCGCGGTCAGACACCCGCCGCAAATTTCGCAGCGATGATCCGTCTCTGGGCATTTGCCCTAATGGAGAAATGTTAGACTTTGCTGTTTTGATTACTTGCTTGTTCAAAATGTTCAATAAAATACTGTTTAAAATCATGGATTTGTGTAATGTGCTGCTTGAGTTTCTATTAGCCATTCATATCCAGAACTGCTTTTAAGATTCTCTTCTTTATTGTGAGGTCATCACATCAACAGCTGTCTCCTGATAATTCAGTATACACACAGTCAAATTGGTAGGTTATTTCACTTGTGCTGGTATGTTGGGCTCTTCTAAGTGTATCTAAACTAACTATGAAAATTACAGATCTTGGGGAACTGTATCAACTTTGATCTCTATGGACCTCATTCTAATATGAACTATGGATTGACCTAAGGGAAGTTGTACGAGACAAAAATGTAAGTTGCATGAGATAAAGGATCAGAAAAGCAGTTTGCTATTTCCAGAAACAATGCCACTCCTGTCTATAAACATGAGGTGTCAAACTCATTTTCACCTAGGGCCACATCATCCTTATTGTTACCTTCAAAGGGCCAATTGTCATTATATAGTAAGGGCTCATTCACATAAGTCTATTTGTGCAGCCTATTATGTGCGCAATTTTTGCATGTATAATACACAGTGAATAGAACCTATGGATATCAATGAGTTTATTCACATGACTGTAATTATTTCACACAATGTGTGGTTACATGAAAAAATATATGGCATGACCTATTTTGGTGCTTATTACACACCATAATGGGCCATTGAAGTGAATAGGCAGCCGCAAATATGCAGTGAATACACAGGAAATCTGTGTATTCACTGTGTATTTGCGCATCATGTCAATGAGCCTACCTGCATTTTTTTTGCTCCAGTAGTTACAGTGCCCTCCATAGTGGCCCCTACAGTGCCCCCAGTAGTGATAGCAACCCCTTATTGGCTTCTTGCCAGGCAACACCCCTACAGGTTTTCTATTCACCCAGCCTGCAGAACCAATTGGCGGCAGCCGTTACTGAGTCTGCAGATTGGGAAAAGAAAGAAAAAATTGTGGACTTAATTGGCACAACTCTCACAAAAATATTACAATGAGTATTATACCTGGTTCATCTTTTATTAATAAATATAATGCGTTTGTTGGATACAACCCTTCTTCAGAAATGACTGTAAGGAGCACTGAATATAATCATACAAATAAGAATTAAGTAGGGCATATCCCTACAGTAGGGCATATACAGTCGCAAAGAAAAATACAAAGCAAAAATTGCATATATCTTTAGATATATAAAATAAATATAAAAGAAAATTAATGGACCTCGGGCGTTGAATGGCCATAAATATCAGCCACGGAGCATGGAATTCCGACGAATGGCAGGTAAGGGAAAGATCGTCCCTGAGAGAATTGGCGCACGACAGCACTCCAACCCCCTAACCCCTCCTCCCAAGTCCCCCCCCCACCCTTCCAACCTCGCCCCACCCCCGTACTCTTCACCAGGGTCCTAACCCTTTTACTGGCTCTATAAATACGCATTGTTTTATCTAGTCTTAGGACTACTTCTTTTAGCAACTTACTCTTTTAGGGGGTATTTCAAAGTGTTCTCTGTCGACTCCCTCCCCCCCGCTATGCTGCCAGATACCAGGGGCGGCCTACGAAGAAAGGGAACTCGCCTAATAAAAAACATGGGGTACATAGACAACGTTAATAATTAATGCCTTTGAGATGTGAATATTGCTAATAACGTGTATGTTACCCTGAAAATTCAATAAAAATTTGAGTTTAAAAAAAAAAAAGAAAATCAATAACTATTCTAAAAGATGATTAACATAACTGGCAGGGCACTGTATAAATAGCCTAATAATAAATATTAAAGTTCAAAAATGCAGAAGCAGTATGATGTAGACAGGGTAAAATACATAAATCTAAAAATACCACAAAGCGAAAAATGTGTAACAATTATTAATAAATAAATATAATTGATATATAACATATATATTTTTATGTATATATATATATATATATATATATACACATATAGTCAAACCTCTAGTTTCATTATCTTCTAGTTTAGCCGGTCTCCAGTTTCACAGATTTTTCAAGCCAGAATTTTGCCTCTAGTTTCACTAGCTGATTCTAGTTCCATTAGGGCCCGCCTGCACACATGGCCTAGCTGCTGACGCGGCCCACGTGATCTCCTGCTCAGCATCTCTTCCTCTTGATGCTTAAATGCTACCAACCCTTCTCAAGTGTCACTGTCCGCGCTAGTAAAACAGTACTGTAGTGTAATGTAAGTGGCCATGTTTACCCAGATAACACAGTCCTAAGCAACACCACAGAGAACACGGTGATAATACTGAGGATAGATAATGATGTCACCTGCAGTCCTATGTAACAGAACAGAGAACACAGTGATAACGCTAAGGACAGATGATGTACTAGATGTGAACTGCAGTCCTATGTAACAGCACAGAACAAATTAATTGGATTTACATAGCTTCCTATGGAAATAATTGTTTCATTGGTTTCAAGTTTGGCCAATTGCTTTCGGATGGATTACCAATGAAGCTAGAGCTTTGACTGTATATATATATATTGTAAAATGTAAAGAAACTGTAGTTTATAATGTTTTCTAATAAATACCAGAGATATTATATTCCATGAATAAATAGATAAATAATTAGAGATGAGCGAACGTACTCGTCCGAGCTTGATGCTCGTTCAAGCATTAGGGTGTTCGAGATGCTCGTTACTCGAGACGAGCACCACGCGGTACTCGAGTCAATTCCATTTACTTCCCTGCATGTTTAGCACCATTTTCTGGCCAATAGACATGCAGGGAAGGCATTACCACTTCCTCCTGTGATGTGAGTGGCTGGTGAGATCAAGTGACCGCCCAGTATTTAAAGCGGTCCCGCCCGTGGCTCGCCTCAGACACAAGCTGGCAGAGATTAGGGATAGTGCTGTTCCTGCTGTTGCTGCTATAGGGAGAGTGTTAGCGACTTCAAGAACCCCAACGGTCCTTCTTAGGGCCACATCTGACCTTGTGCATTACAGTTATGGCTGCTGGTAGCAGTTTTGCACATTGTTTTTTTTTGTATATCGGGGCGTGCAGGCTATAGTGTCCTCAGTCTGCAGTCAATTTTAGAGAGTATTGGGGCAGTACTGGTGAGGCAGGGACAGTGGTAGAGGGAAAGACATATACAGGCTATATAGGCAGTTTACTTTTTCAAAAAAATTGAAAAAAAAAATTCTTTGGGCTGCCTGTGACCGTGTACAGTTTACTGCCTGTCTGCTGGGGGTTGTAGTCGCTCACTATTACCCAGCTAGGTCTTACTGCAGCCTTGCGCATACATTTTTTCTGGCTGCAGTGTGCGTTCCATAACCGCAGTCAGCCTCCAACTGTAGGCCAAAAAGCCCCTTATTTTATTACAGCGTTCTGTGTCTCCCCACAGCTTCACGCACAGCGTGTGGCGGCAGGCCCTGGTAGAGGGAAAGACATATACACGCTACATAGGCTGTCTGGTTTTTCACCAAGAAATTTTAAAAATTAAAAAAAAAACTTTGGGCTACCTGTGACCTTGCACACTTCACTGCCTGTCTGCTGGGGGTTGTAGTAGCTCCCTATTACACAGCTAAGTCTTACTGCAGCCTTGCACATAAATATTTTCTGTCTGCAGTGTGCGTTCTGTAACCGCAGTCAGCCTCCAACTGCAGGCCAATAAGCGCCAAATTTTTCTCACCGTTCTCTTTCTGCTCTACTCGTAATACACCATGCTGAGGGTTAGGGGTAGGCCTAGAGGACGTGGACGTGGGCCAGGAAGCGGAGGCCCAAGTGAGGGTGTGGGCACAGGCCGAGTTCCTTGTCCAGGTGAATCGCAGCCGGCTGCTGCGGGATTAGGAGAGAGGCAAGTTTCTGGGGTCCCCAGCTTCATATCACAATTAATGGGTCCACGCGGTAGACCTTTATTAGAAACTTAACAGTGTGAGCAGGTCCTTTCATGGATGGCAGAAAATGCATCCAGCAATGTATCGACCACCCAGTCTTCTATGCCGTCCACTGCGCAACTCTGAATCCTCTGGCTGCTGCTCCTCCCAGCCTCCTCACTCCCAGAAAATGACACATTCTGAAGAGCAGGCAGGCTCCCAGGAACTGTTCTCGGGTCCCCGCCTTGAGTGGGAAAAAAATGGATCCTCTCTCACCTGAGGAGTTTGTCGTGACCGATGCCCCACCTTTGGAAAGTTCCCGGGGTCCGGGTGAGAAGGCTGGGGACTTCCGGCAACTGTCTCAAGAGCTTTCAGTGGGTGAGGATTTTTCGGTGGCCCAAAAGGCTCACATAACTTTTGTAAACAATATTTATACATTTCAATTGTCATTAAAGCATTGAAACTTCCACCTGAACCAATTTTTATTTTAACTGGGCTGCCTCCAGGCCTAGTTACAAATTAAACCACAGTAAGCTAAGCGATTAATTGTTATCACCTGCCCTCTGGGTTGGGCATGGGCAATTTTTCTAGGGTACATTTGTACTGTTGGTACACCAATTTTTTGGGCCCTCGCCTACAATGTAATCCTAGTAATTTTTATGGGCTTCGCCTGCACTCGTGGTACACCAATGTGTCTGGGGTTGGCCTACACTTTTGCTACAGAAATGTAACTCTGTTCTGCCTACCTATACTTCTGCCACAGTAACGCTAGAGGGGTCTGCCTATACTTCTGCAACAGAAATGTAACTTCGGTCAGCCGATACTTCTGCTCCTGAAATGTTACCTTGGTTTGTGTATACTGTTACTACTCTAATGTTACTAATACTGGCCTCTGTCTATACTGCTGCTACGGAAATGTTACTGGAGTCTGTCTATACTGCTACTACTGAAATGTTACAAATACTGTGCTCTCCCTATACTGCTGCAACAGAAATGTTAATGTGCTGCTCTTCCTATACTGCTGCTACGGAAATGTTACTGGGGTCTGTCTGTACTGCTACTACTGAAATTTTACAAATACTGTGCTCTCCCTATACTGCTGCTATGGAAATGTTACTGGGGCCTGTCTATACTGCTACTACTAAAATGTTACTAATACTGGAATCTGCCCATACTGCTGCTACGGAAATGTTACTGGAGCCTGTCTATACTACTACTACTGAAATGTTACAAATACTCTGCTCTCCCTACACTGCTGCTACGGAAATGTTAATGTGCTGCTCTGCTTATACTGCTGCTACGGAAATGTTACTGGGTCTGTCTGTACTGCTACTACTTAAATGTTACTAATACTGGGCTCTGCCTATACTGCTGCTTTGGAAATGTTACTGGGTTCTGTCCATACTGTTACCACGGAAATGTTACTACTACTGGGCTCTGCCTATACTGCTGCAACTGCAATGTCATGGGCTCTGCCTATACTGCCGCTATGGAAAAGTTACTGGGGTCTGTCTATACTCTTACCACTGAAATGTTACTAATTCTGGGCTCTGCCTATACTGCTGCTACTGCAATTTTGCAGACTTGTGGAAACGGAGGCTTTCCAAAGACATGATGGCGGCGAGGCCGCGCTACTAGGTCCACAGTTGCGACAATTTTTCACCAATGCGGTTACCGGGAAGGTGCATATAACCACGGACACATGGACAGGACACGTACTGCCTCAAAAACATCCCCCTCCTCCAACAATGAAAGCATTCTTGGCAAATGCTTTCGCAGTGGTCCGTCTGGCGGCGGTCCAAGAATTTCACCTAAAACGACACAATAAGAAAGCCCACCACCACCACCCCGCCACGGCCCACTTAATCCTGGCCACATTCCGAAATCCAACTAAATAAAACCGCGCTACTAGGTCCACACTCCACAACTTGACCCTGGCCACATTCCGAAAACCAACTAAATAAAACCGCGCTACTAGGTCCACAGTCGCGACAATTTTTCACCAACGCGGTTACTGGGAAGGTACATATAACTACGGACACGTGGACAGGACACGTACTGCCTCAAAAACATCCCCCTCCTCCAACAATGAAAACATTCTTGGCAAATGCTTTCGCAGTGGTCCGTCTGGCGGCGGTCAAAGAATTTCACCTAAAACAACACAATAAGAAAGACCCCAACCACCCCTCCACCATGGCCCACTTAATCCTGGCCACATTCCGAAAACAAACTAAATAAAACCGCGGTACTAGTCCGTTATCCCTAGCTGAAGCTTTCAGCCGACTGGTAGAGCAATGGTGGCTTCCAACTTGTTGGTACTGCTAAGTCCAAAGATAAGCGTACAGCTAAGGTCGGAATACAGGTGACTATAGAACACAGCATCCCTGCAGGGCAAGGGACAGAGTAACAGCAGGCACCGATCCTTGGTGGAAGCAGGCCAGCTGAGAACCACATACTCCCGGAATGATTTTGGACTGACTGATGAGGCCTTTACCAGTGATCATTAGGGATGAGCGAGTATACTCGCTAAAGCACTACTCGCTCAAGTATGTGCTTTAGCCGAGTATCTCCCTGCTCGTCCCTGAAGATTCGGGAGCCGGCGCAGCTGACAGGTGAGTTGCGGCGGGGAGCAGGGGAGAGCAGGCGGGAGAGAGGGAGAGAGAGATCCCCCCTCCGTTCTCCCCCGCTCTCCCCTGCCGCTCCCCGATCCGCGGCGGCCCCCGAATCTTCAGGGACGAGCAGGGAGATACTCGGCTAAAGCACATTACTCGAGCGAGTAGTGCTTTAGCGAGTATACTCGCTCATCCCTAGTGATCATCTTTGGTAATCCCTAAGAAAGATGCGTGGTAGGGTAGTAGCCGGAAACTTGGATTGCTATTTGCTAACACTTTGAAATGGACAACAGAAAGCATATGAATGAAGCCTTTCCATTTTCCAGCTTGAGATGAGAAGGAGTGCAGACTTTCAGTACCTTGAATATCCTTTTCATTGCAATCAAATGCCCCTCTCTTGTCTCAGAAAATACTAGCTTTTCCACATATGTGTTGTCTATCTGTCTATACTGTTACAACTGAAATCCCACTAATACTGGGCTCTACCTATACTACTGTTACGGAAATGTTACAGGGGTCTGTCGATACTGTTACTACTGAAATGTAACTGATACTGGGCTCTGCCTATACTGAAGCTACTGAAATGTTACTGGGGTCCGTCTATATTGTTACTACAGAAGTGTTAATAGGGTCTCGCTAGACTTCTGCAACATAACTGTTAGTGGGGTCAGCTTATACCATTGCTACAGGAGTATTACAGGGGTCTGTGCATACTATGGGTGCACTAAGTGTTCCCATCGCGGTGTTCCACGTACATGGCCAAAAAAAAAAATAACCCAGACTGACTAGGGCATGCAGTGTGGGCCGAAGCCTACCTTTATTTTATATCACGTTACCTTAGCTATTCGAGGCACTGCAATGTTATGAATAATTCACAGAAAAATCCAATACCCCTTACTCTTCAAAGCAGACACGGTCGCCATAGGCAGTATCGCCACAAGGCAGGCACAATCGCAATCAGCAAAATCGCAGTAGGACAGGCGCAACCGCCATAAGCACTACAAATATGCCGGCAGACAGACAATGCTATGGAGGACAAACTTGTCCATGGCAGGCTTATATGCTGTCACTCACTCAACCCACCCCGTCGGTGGGTTCCAGGGAGCCACCCATACTGTGGGTGCAGACAGACTTCCCATAGCAGAGTTCTACCTACCTGTGACAATGTAATTTACCCATACTGACTGGAGCATGCAGTGTAGGCCAAAGCCAACCTGCATTTCTTATCGCGTTACTTCAGCTTTAAGGGAGGCACTGCAATGGGATAATTTTATGTACCGTCGGTGGGTTCCAGGGAGCCACCCGTGCTGTGGGTGCACACAGACTTTCCATAGCGGAGTTCTACCTACCTGTGACAATGTAAATTACTCATACTGACTGGAGTATGCAGTGTGGGCCGAAACCAACCTGCATTTCTTCTCTCGTTACCTCAACTTTAAGGGAGGCACTGCAATGGGATTTATTTATGTACAGTCGGTGGGTTCCAGGGAGCCACCCCTGCTGTGGGTGCACACAGACTTCCCATAGCAGAGTTGTACCTACCTGTGACAATGAAAATTACCCATACTGACTGGAGCATGCAGTGTAGGCCAAAGCCTACCTTTATTTTATATCACGTTACCTCAGCTGTCCGGGGCACTGCTATGGAATTAATTTATGTACCGTCGGTGGGTTCCAGGGAGCCACCCATGCTGTAGGTGAACACAGACTTACCATAGGGGAGTTCGTCCTATCTGTGACAAATCTTAATTACCCAGACTGACTGGGGCATGCAGTGTGGGCCGAAGCCAACCTGCATTTCATCTCACGTTACCTCAGCTATGAGGGGCACTGCAATGGGATTTATTTATGTACCGTCGGTGGCTTCCTGGGACCCACCCATGCTGTGGGTGCACACTTAGTTCCCATCATGGTGCTTCACCTGTCTGCTACAAAGACACTGACTGACTTGGGTAGGGGGCTAGTGCAGATGGCTTTCCCCTTGTGGTGTCGATTGAGCTATCCGACACCTAGACATTATGAACACTATGTGGGCACATGGATTCCCCATCGCTACGTAACTCATGCCCACGTTTGCAGCTCCTGACGGAGGTGGCAAAGGATTGGAATGAAGATCGAACGTCAATTTCTCATTGATTCTCAACTGCGTTGTGGGCTATCGCCCCGCCCCTTTTAAAGAGGGTTGCTACCTGGCCCTGCCAACCCTCTGCAGTGTGTGCCTCCGGTTCCTCCTCATCGCAGACACACTTATAAATAGACATGAGGGTGAATTCAGACGACTGTATATCGGCTCGGTTTTAACGCCGAGCCGATATACGCTGTCCTTGTCTGTTGGGGGGGAAGGATGGAAGAGGCAGGAGCAGGAACTAAGCTCCCGCCCCTTCCTCGCCCCGCACCACTATTTGCAATGGGAGGACGCTCTAGGACTTAGCTCCGCCCCCATCTTGCCCCCTCCTATTGCAAATAGTGGCAAGGGGCGGAGAGGGGGCAGGAGCTCAGTGTGGCTATGAAGTGAGCGTGTGGCATGAGGGCAGCTGAAGGCTGCGCACGGACACTTTTACTTTTGTGTGCGCTGCGGACACAGGGTTGTGTGTGTGTGTGTGTGTGTGTGGGGGGGGGGGGGGGCGGTTGGGCAGCATGTAACCCAGGAGAAGAGGCAGTGGTGTGTCCCGCAAGCAGTGATTGTGCTTTGTTGCAGGTAGTGTGGTGCTTCGCTAAGGTGTGCCTTGCTAATGAGAGTTTGTCCGAAGTAAAAATTGTTAGGGGGGGGGGCACTCTTGCCACTATTGTGGCTTAATAGTGGGACCTGGGAACCAGAGATGCAGCCCAGCATGTAGCCCCTCGCCTGCCCTATCCGTTTCTGTGTCGTTTCCATCACTTTCTTGGGTTTTCCAGATTTTCACAAATGAAAACCTTAGTGGAGCATGGGTGATATACAAAAATGCTCGAGTCGCCCATTGACTTCAATGGGGTTCGTTACTCGAAACGAACTCTCGAGGATCGTGGAAAGTTCGACTCGAGCAATGAGCACCCGAGCATTTTGGTGCTCGTTCATCTCTATAAATAAACAATTATTAATTAATTGGCATTATAAAAAAAAGTTATTAATAAAACCACCATTAAAAAATAGTAGCAACAATAACAACTGGCTAATTGGCGAAAATGGAGACTGACTTTCTGGCCTCCTGCTCCATCAAACAATTGGCTTATTTCTGCTACATTGATGATATCATAATCATCTGGACCAACTCCGAATGAGAACTAATAAAATTCCATGAGAGGTTCAATGCATTACACCCCACCATAAACCAGACATTAAAGGGGTTGTCTCGCGAAAGCAAGTGGGGTTAAGCATTTCTGTATGGCCATATTAATGCACTTTGTAATATACATCGTGCATTAAATATGAGCCATACAGAAGTTATTCACTTACCCACTTCGTTGCTGGTGTCCCCGTCTCCATGGCTCCGTCTAATTTCAGCGTCTAATGGTCCGATAAGACGCGCTTGCGCAGAAGGGTCTTCTCCCTTCTGATCCGTCCGGGCACAAGCGGCGTTCTGGCTCCGCCCCCTTCTACGCATCACCGAGTAGCTCCGCCCCGTCACGTGTGCCGATTCCAGCCAATCACGAGGCTGGAATCGGCAATGGACCACACAGAGCCCACGGTGCACCATGGGAGAAGACCCACGGTGCATCGTGGGTGAAGATCCCGGGGGCCATCTTGGAGGAAAAGAAGGAAGAAGTTGCAGAGAGGGGATTCGGGTAAGTAAAATTTTTTTTTTAAATTTCAATACATCCCTTGGGTTTGTCCTGCGCTGAACAGGGGGCCTATGCAAAAAAAAAAAAAAAACGTTTCGGCGCGGGACAACCCCTTTAAGCTACACGTATACAGAAATCAACTTTTTGGATCCCACTATAAAAATCTCAAACATCTTAATACAGACATCCCTGTACTGAAAACCTATTGATCCGCCCGCATACCTCAGATGAGACAGTTTCCATCCCAAACACATCAAAAATTCCATCATCTACCAGCCAGGTCATAAGATACAACTGGATCTGCTCCAACCCAACAGACAGAGAGGAACATTTACAGCATCTGAAAAGGACATTTTTAAATCAGAGCTACCATCCTTCCTCAATTGATCACCAAATCACCAGAGCCACCAGGATACCCAGGAATCAACTACTCCAATACACAGAGAAGGAAGAAAATGAACATGTATCTCTAGTAGTGACCTAGAATTCACAGCTAGAGGTACTTAGAAAAACCGCAAAGAAACTCCATTATATCCAACAGAGAGAAGACTGTCTGAAAACCATATTCCCGGACCCTCCCCTTCTGTGTTACAAGCAACCTTCAAATTTTAAGAACTGTATAATCAGGAATGCATCGCCTTTCGACACACAAAAAGGAACTTATCCCTGTAATGTAAGGATCTGCAAGACCTCCTCACATGTACGGACCGCAGACAGGATACAAATTCCCAACACACAGTGAGACTATAAGATCCCAGGGATCCTGTGCAGTAAATGTCCTGTTGGGGGGCTTTATGTTTAAGCACTTCATATTAAAGGGGTTGTCCCGCGCCGAAACGTTTTTTTTAAAAATTCAATAGGCCCCCTGTTCGGCGCGAGACAAACCCGATGCATGTGTTAAAAACAAACAAACGGATAGTACTTACCAGAATCCCGGCGCTGCGGCGACTTCTTCCTTACCTTGCTAAGATGGCCGCCGGGATCTTCACCCACGGTGGACCGCAGGTCTTCTCCCATGGTGCACCGTGGGCTCTGTGCGTTCCATTGCCGATTCCAGCCTCCTGATTGGCTGGAATCGGCACACGTGACGGGGCGGAGCTACGAGGAGCAGCTCTCCGGCACGAGCGGCCCCATTCACCAGGGAGAAGACCGGACTGCGCAAGCGCGTCTAATCGGGCGATTAGACGCTGAAATTAGACGGCACCATGGAGACGAGGACGCTAGCAACGGAACAGGTAAGTGAATAACTTCTGTATGGCTCATAATTAATGCACGATGTACATTACAAAGTGCATTAATATGGCCATACAGATGTGTATACCCCCACTTGCTTTCGCGGGACAACCCCTTTAAGGCCGTCTACAGATGAGCGGGTCGGATCTGGCGGCAAGAATTCTCGCCGTGGGACCCGACCCGAGCGCCTGCAGAGACGAGCGCGTACTCACCCGCGCCCGGCGGCTCCGGCTCTTTCATGTGCCGGCTGCAGGGCAGCCGGCGCATGCGCAGACCGTAGCCGGCGGCCGGGTGAGTGACGTATCTGTGCGAGGCTCTGCGAGCCCCACACAAAAATAGGGCATGCCGCGGTTTGTTTGCCGCGTGAGATTTTGCGCGGCCAAACCGCGGCCGTCTGCATAGGAGTGCGTATTGTAATGCACTCCTATGCAGGCTTTCAGTGGCAGGCGGCCTAAAGTTTGCGTATATATTAAAATTAAATAAACAGTAGCATTTTCCTCTGTAGTTTCAAAACAGTTTAGTTTATGCATTTCTCATTTTGATTTTATTTTGTCACTGATAGCCGGCCTTCCGCTGCAACAGCAGGGGTGCATCAGAGATGCGTCCCCCGCTGTTAACCCCTTCCTTGCCGCGATCTAAGTAGATCGGGGCATGGAAAGGGTTCACGGAGGGAGAGACTTCAGCTGGCTCTTGTGATGTTATTGAAGAGAGCCCGGCTGGTTCCTATGACAACAGGACACCAGATACCGGAATCCTGTATTGCCAGAGAGTGTGATCGCTGTATAAGCGATAAGTAGAGATGAGCGAGCACCAAAATGCTCGAGTTTTCAGGATGAATTGCAGGGAAGGGCTTATATATTTAACCCCTTCCCGACAATTCATCCCGCAATCGCCCGCAGCGCATTGCTTTCAATGGAGCCGGCTGTATTGCCGACTCCATTGAATTCAATGGTCAGTGCTCGTTTAATCGAGACGAGTACTGCGTGGTGCTTGTCTCGAGTAACGAGCATCTCGAGCACCCTAATACTCGAACGAGCATCAAGCTCGGACGAGTATGCTCGCTCATCTCTAGCGATAAGGCATTGCAGTAAAAAAGTCCTGCAACGCCTTATCATAACAATCATCGGTGGTATGGTGTAAGTCCCTCAGAGGTGTAAAAAAAAATCTAAATAATGTACAAAAATTAAAAATGTAAAAAAACCACCCTTTTTAATGCTTTTTCTAATATTAGCATAAAAAACCCCCAAAGAAACGCATATTTGATATCATCATGTCTATAAAGACCCGTACAATAAATCGAACATGCTTTTTATCCTACACGGCAAAAAACGTTAAAAAACTCTAAAAAACTGAGGCAAAATGCTATTTTTTTAGCATTTTACCTCCCAAAAAACGCAATAAAAGTGATTAAAAAAACGTATGTACCCCAACTTGGTACCAATAAAAACTACAGCTCGTGTCTCAAAAAATAAGCCCCCACAGCTCTATCCATGGAAAAATAAAAAAGTTATAGGACTTTGAATGCAGCGATTTAGAAAAAAAAGATTTCCAAGAAAGGGAAAAACCTAAAAAAAAATATAAGAATTTTGGTATTGTTGTAACCATACTGACCCGCAGAAAAAATTGTATTGTGTCATTTATGCTGCATAATTAACGCTTTAAAAAAAAACAAAACAAAACTATGGCAGAATTGATGCATTTTCTCTCCCTACTATCATAAAAAAATAATAAAAGTTTTACAATATAGTCTATGTACCCAAAAATGGAACCAATAAAAACTACAATTCGCCACACAAAAAAGAAACCCTTATACGTCCGCGTCGACGGAAAAATAAAAAAGTTATGACTTTTGAAAAAGGGAGGTGAAAATCTACCAAAAATCGTTTGGTTTTCAACGCCAAAATAGGCCATGTCCTTAAGGGGTTAATAGCTTAGTAAAAAGAATTTACCAGAGAAGAGAAAGAGAAGTAAGGGTGGGTTCACACGAGCGTGTTTTTGTGCGTACTTAGGTGCGTACATGCGTGCGCACCTAGGTACGAGCAAAAACATGCATGAAAGCGGCTGTGTGCTTGTTGTCAAAGGAGCCGTGGCTGCTCCCGGCAGCTCTACTGAACACAATGCTCTGCCGGCACCCCTCCATTCTTTTTCAGGGAAGGGCTTTACATATAAGCTCTTCCCTAAAAAAGAAATATTTTAGTGTAAAAAACAAATGCAAGCATTCTCTTCAATGGAACTGCTGCTGCTGCTGCCGGCAGCTCCATTGAAGACAAAGGTCTGCCGACACCGCTGAGCTGTTTTTCAGGGAAGAGCTTTACATATAAGCCCTTCCCTGAAAAAGAAAAATTTTAGTGTTAAAAAAATAATAATAAAAAATATACTTACCTGTCCGCCGCACTGCTGTGTCCCCCGCGGGGATGAAGAGCACATCTGCTGCATGCGGCATATGTTTCCTTCATCCCCACTAGTTAAAAGAATTCACTGCTGCTACATCTGTTTCAGATGCAGCAGAGGAATTCTTCAATTCTCTACTGCAGCTGTCACACATGTCAGCTGCGGTAGAGGATTCTGCTGCCGGCAATTGATTTCAGGGAAGGGCTTTAAATATAAGCCCTTCCCTGAAAATCAAGTAAAAGTGGTTTAAAAAGCAAAAAAATAGATACTCAGCTACCTTCAGCTGCCGGGGCACAGTCGCATGTTCTCCTGCTGTCCCCTGCACTGTGGTGCTGATCTATCAGCAGCCGGGGATTTAAAATCCCGGCCTGCTGAAAGAGCTGAATGTGTCTGGCTGAGGTGCTCAGCCAATCACAGGCAGCTCTCGCCCGTCGTTCATTCGGGGAGTTGGCGGAGAGGGGGCGGGGCGTGAATACGCGGCCGATATACGGTCGTCTGAATAAGCCCTTAAGTTTATAGATCCAAATTTTTTTTCATTAAAAAAAACAACCTATTTTCAGTATTTGGGGATGTGTACACCACCACTGTAACAGTAAAATGCTAAAATCACAATTATTTGCTAAGAGCACCATGTCTAAAAACACAATGTTTAAAAAGAAAATTAGTGATGCGTTCTAGAATCAATATACATAGGTTTAATACCACTAATATTTTTTAAAAATACTTATAAATATTTATAAAAATATATTCTTTTTTCTTTATTCTTATAGTCCATGGGCAGTAGATAGTGGAAATGACATAGTCCGGACTGCAATACACCCTGAAGAGTACTAGTTCATTGAGTGCAGAGAGCAAGTGTCTGGAGAGCAAGAGTGTTACAAAGGCCTGAGTAGTAAGCTGAAGAAGAAGCTGAGTGAAGTGGCTACTGCCACAGCTGATATTTGCAACCTGAAATAATACCAGAAATTGAGAGAGACTGCTTAACAGATTAAGGACCAGGCGCGGTAATTATACGGCGCCTGGTCCTGGGCTTAAACCCTGCCGGGAGTAAAATTACGGCGGGGCTTTAAGCCTCCTGGCTCTGCAATCAGTAAGAGGCAGGATGGGTTGTCAGCTGTTAGTGACAGCTGATAACCAGGAGGAGAAGGCAGGAGGAGTATTTAACCCTTTATGCCTTTTCCTTCCTCGAATACACAGCGCTCAATGAGCACTGTGTACTAGAAAGTGAAAGTGTAACTTTCACTACGCGAGCCGAGGAGGGGGGAGGGGTTATGTGACCAATGAGGTTCCCTGCTACAGCAAAGCCAGCGGGTTATACTAGACCCTGGCCAGCTCTACCAGTAACTGATATCACTACAGGGGTTGTTTCCCCCTGTAACTGGGGCTCCTACGGATGCCCCAGCTACAGTGGGAAAGTGTCAAATACAAAAAAAAAGTGAATGTCCCCCAGATGTCTTATATGGTGTCATGGGGGACATAGATAGTAAAAAACATAATTGCATAATAAGTAAAACAAAATGACAGAATAAAACAACAATACATACTGTACATAAGAAAAAAATAACACAAAGCCGACGCCAACCAAAACCATCGCTGTATGCGTCCTGTAAACTAAAACCATACATATTATATATCAAAACGTCCGAAACAAATAGAGGAACCCGTTTCGTAATTTATTTTAGCATAAATATACTAAATTACAAAAAAAACTATAAATGTTAAAAAAAATCATTTTTTTAGCATTTTACCCCCAATAAAACTAAAAAATGGAAAAAAGGCAGTGAAAAAGATGTTTAAAAAATCACCCTATATGTCATGGAAAAAAAACGCAGCAAAAATAGTTTTGGTAGCTAAAAGAAACAAAATACGGCAGTAAAACCACCACATGTGTAAAATTCCTAAAAAGTGTCTGGTCCTTAAGATATAAAACAGTCCGGTCCTTAAGGGGTTAAGGATTTTTTATATGGTCCTCCTGAAATAACAGAATTTTCCACTGCAGATTCTAAGAGTTTATATTTCTCATCTGTGAGTGTCAGTTCTGTGACATGTGTATACTGTATGTCACTGCTCGCGACCGTGACAGTGTCGCGGGGTGATGACCACGATGCGAAAACAGACTAGCATCATGAAGTCGGCCTGAGCCATGTGATCATGTTTTCAGCACAGGCATCCTCTCTTTGCAGTAGTTACTTTTGGTGTCATATGTCTGATATCCCTCAGGGTTCCCTGTCACTGCTTAAGGTTTCTTGAGTGTCGTATGTTGGAAATCCCTTAGTGTTTTGTATTTCCTCCAATCAACCATAATGGAAGTTTATATATTCCAGTCCCGCCTCTTGTAGAGTGCCGAATATTCATCTAAGGGTGCAATCACACGAACGTATATCGGCTCCGTTTTCACACCCAGCTGATATACGTCGTCTCTCTGTGCAGGGGGGGCTGGAAGAGCCAGGAGCAATGCTCCAAGCTCCCGCCCCCTCTCTGCCTCCTCTCCGCACCTCTGCACTATTTGCAATAGGAAGAGGCAGGACGGGGGCGGGGCTAATTCGTGGAACTTAGCTCCGCCCTGTCCTGCCTCCTTCCATTGCAAATACTGCAGAGGGGCGGAGAGGGGGTGGAGAGGGGGTGGAGAGGGGGTGGAGAGGAGGCAGAGAGGGGGCGGGAGCTCAGTTCCTGCTCCTGGCTCTTCCGTCCTCCCCCCCTGCAGATGAGGACGACGTATATCGGCTCGGCGTGAAAAACGAGCCGATATACGTTCGTGTGAATGCACCCGAAAGTTTATGAGCTACTGGTCTGGTTCATATCCCCCTGGGTTTAGCCATGTGTCAGATAAGTTGCTGGTGCATTTGTTTTATATAGAGGTGTGATATCTGCTTTATATATTGTTGTGTCAATAGTTTTCCATCTATTAATTGGCATTACCTAGGGACAGTGTAAATGGCCAACGTTTGGTACACAATTGCTTCACTTTAGGCTGCCTGAAAACGAGCGGAAATTCCGCGGAATTTCCACCGCTGTAGGCCTACATAGGATTGCGTTAACAAACGCAATCCTATGCAGATGGCCGCAATTTGGCTGCGTGAAATCTTGCGCGGCAAACAAACCGCGGCATGTTCTATTTTTGTGCGGGGCTCGCAGAGCCCCCACAGAAACGTCACTCACCCACCGCCGGCTCCGGTCTGCGCATGCGCCGGCTGCCCGGCAGCCGGCACATGAAAGAGCCGGGGCCGCGGGAGCAGGTGAGTGACACGCTGCTCTCTGCAGGCGCTCGGGTCTGGTCCCGCGGTGAGAATCCTCGCCCCTGGATCCGACCCGTCCGTCTACAGGCGGCCTTAGGCAGAGCTTTGTGTTCTACGCATTACTTGGTGTATTTTCCTCTCAAGCAAGCACAGCTTTATACCTGATCTGTTGGTGCTTAGTCACTCAGCTCGGATGTAACACTCTTTGTGTCTTTTGAATATCATGTGTTTCTGTATCTATGTGTATGCAAATGCATACTATTTGACTTCTGGTGTCCCACTTACATTTTTTTCTTTGGGGGAGCCTGGTAAGAATTTGTTTTAATTCAGAAACCTAGGAATAAACCATTTATTGGACTGAATAAAATGATATATGTAGGTATAATATCACCTCTATACTACCGTGTTTCCACGAAAATAAGACAGTGTCTTATTTTTTGTTCAAAAAGGTTTAACTTTTTTACATGTATAGCTGCCTGGACACTATTTAAATTGACTTTTTTAATTAACTGTTAGCAGGGCTTAATTTTGGAGTATGGCTTACATTTCAAGCATCCTCAAAAAGCCTGAAAAATCATTTTGCATCCTCAAAAATTCTGGAAAATCATGCTATGTCTTATTTTCAGGGTATGTCTTATTTTCAGGGAAACAGGGTAATATCAAGAAATAGAAATATGCAAAGTTATGGTGCTTATGGTTATTCTTATTCATTTTAATCTCATTTGTATTGTAAGTCAGACTGCACTAGTCCGACGTTTTGTCTATATACCACATCAGATACCTATTAGTCTGACCTCTCAAACAGTCTGTCAGAATCTACTAAAATCCTGTGTGTGTGTGTGTGTGTGTGTGTGTATGTGTATATATATATATATATATATATATATATATATATATATATATATATTCCAATGTATTGTAGCTAGAGATGAGCGAACGTACTTGGATAAGCACTACTCGTCCGAGTAATGTGCCTTATCCGAGTACCGCTGTGTTCGTGCTGAAAGATTCGGCACGCGCTGCGGAGCGGGGAGCTGCAGGGGAGAGCGGGGAGGAACGGAGGGGAGATCTTTCTCTCCTTCTCTCCCGGCCGCTCTGCCCCGCTCCCCGCTGCGACTCACCTGTCAGCAGCGGAGCGCCCCGAATCTTTCAGCACGAACACAGCGGTACTCGGATAAGGCACATTACTCGGACGAGTAGTGCCTATCCGAGTACGTTCGCTCATCTCTAATTGTAGCACATTGCTGATTCCTATTTGCATTGCTTATTGCAGGATAGTTCCTTTATTATTTTAGGTGAAGTTGCATAGAAGTTGCATCTGCACCTCATCTGTTGATGACTGCTACATCTGCTATATTAGCACAAGGCTGTTTCTGTCACACTTCCTGAGAGCCTCTTCCATATTAATAAGGTAGATATGTACTGATGTTCTATATATAGGTATTATTACCCAGATCACGTTCATTTTCCACTGCAGCAAAGGCATACACAGTACAGCCTTTACCAATAATTTATTCTATGTATTAAGAATTTAAAAAAATATGTGAAACATGGAATCTAAACATACTTTTTCAGTTGCAAATACATGAAATATCTATTGATGAATATTACTTATAATGTGAAAATTAAAAAAAAGCTTCTTTAACTCTATATAGTTACTTTATTGTATGTTCTAAAGCTGATAAAAAAAATGAAAATTACGGTAGAGACAAAAAATGGAATTACAGCCGTATTCAAGGTAGGTTGGAGTTGAGCTTTACACATATTTTTGTATTTTCTTTTTAATTGTGTATGAGTCTAAGTAAGGTATTAGTGTATCTTGACGCCACCAGAACTGTGGGTGGTGTCAAGATACAGCCTGCCTGACAGGCTGGGGACGCCCCCCTGCTAGGGCTCTCAGGTCGTGGCAGTGACTAAGATCGCGTTCTTCATAGTATCCGGCGGCTGGGACAGTGGCTTCACAGTGCATTAATAGTGGGCCATGCCACGCCACCGCTCCCTCACTGTCTGCAGCTGCTTTGTGGTGCCACATGTGCTGGCAGTGCAGGGAGACCGGCACAGAAGCCGTTGTTGGAGCCTGATAAGAAGACACTGTTTGGCGTGGAACCAGTGGCGGACCCAGAGTCTGTGCCTGTGGGGCGGCAATGTCCGCAGCGGCTGTATAGTCGCACATCCTGGCTCGCTGTCACCCGTCCTGCTCCTGATGGTGTGTGTGGGAAGACACCGGACACAGCCGACCCCCGCCACATATGAGTGCTGTGGGGGAGAAGCCACCGTATACAGACGTCACCCGGCACATGTGAGCGCTGCTCAGCGTCAGTGGTGCGCCTGATGCAGCAGGAGAGAAGGAAGCGACCAGACCCGCCGATCCATGCAAGTGCTGGTGACCGCCACTGCGGAGAGCCGCTATAGCCGGCGGCCGCAGCGTACTGCAGGGAGGCCATAGAGCGTAAGGGGAACATTGACTCACTGGCTCAGGGGGGCCGCAGCGGCAGGGGGACAGTCTGTGACAGCCAGCGGCAGCTGCGATATAATGACTCCTAGGACCTTCCAGGACCTTAATCTTGCACCTATCGGTAGCTAGGGGTGTGAGAGGGGCACTCCTCCATGGAAGCCTTGTCAAACCCCTAGCTTCAGGTGGCGTCAAGATACACTAATATCTCTGAGTAATGCCCTGGCCTTATTTTTTCTCCAGGCATGGTACTGTTAAAGTAATCACCCCTTGATTCTCAAGGGGTATCATAGCCTTAAAAATCGGGTATGCCTAATAATTATTATGATACATTGGAGAAGAGTACACATAAGAAATATAGATGAGCGAGTATACTCGCTAAAGGCAATTGCTCGAGCGAGCATTGCCTTTAGCGAATATCTCCCCTGCTCGAGACGGAAGGTTCAGGTGCCGGCGGCGGGCAGGGAGCTGCGGGGGAGAGCGGGGCGGAACGGAGGGGAGATCTCTCTCTCCCTCTCTCCCCCCCCCCCGCTGCCTCCTGCTGACAGCCACTACTCACCGCTCCCCCGCGCCGGCACCCGAACCTTCCGTCTCGAGCGGGGGAGATACTCGCTAAAGGCAATGCTCGCTCGAGCAATTGCCTTTAGCGAGTATACTCGCTCATCTCTAATAAGAAACATTCAACTGATGTTTCCAAGCTGTTCTGTTTTAATGTTGCAATGTAAAACTTTATATAATTTTACAACCCTCACAAAATCAACAAGTCAACAATTGTAAGGTTGCAGCATGTGTGATACTTCTGTCTTAGTAAAAGATTAGAAAGGATTATATGTAGAGATGAGCGAACGCGTTCGTCCGAGCTTGATATTCGTGCGAATATTAGGGTGTTCGGGATGTTCGTTATTCGTAACGAACACCATGCGGTGTTCTGGTTACTTTCACTTCCTTCCCTGAGACGTTAGCGCGCTTTTCTGGCCAATTGAAAGACAGGGAAGGCATTACAACTTCCCCCTGCAACGTTTAAGCCCTATACCACCCCCCTGCTGTGAGTGGCTGGCGAGATCAGGTGTTCGCCTAATATAAAAGTCGGCCCCTCCCGCGGCTCGCCTCAGATGCGGTGTGAGTTAGATGAGGGACAGTGCTGTTTATACCGGAGCTGCTGTAGGGAAAGAATTGGTAGTTAGTGTAGGCTTCAAGACCCCCCAAAGGTCCTTATTAGGGCCACTGATAGCTGTGTGTTGGCTGCTGTTAGCAGTGGGATTTTTTTTTCTCTCAAAATCGCCTCTGCAGACCGTTGCACCTGGCATTAGGGACAGAAGTGCTGCATAGGCAGGGAGAGTGTTAGGAGTGAGTGTAGCCTTCAAGAACCTCAACGGTCCATTCTAGGGCCATATTTATCCGTGTGCAGTACTGTCCAGGCTGCTGTTAGCTGTGCTGCATTTTTTTTGGCCTTCTCAAAATCGCCTCTGCAGAGCATTCCACCCTCCATTGATACTGCAGGGAAAGAATTGTATAGGCAGGGCCACAACACAGTTATTATTCATAGAATATACGCAGTGCTGCCTGTTGGTGGGAAAAAACTGAAAACAAATCTATTTGTCCAGCCTCTGTCCGTCCTAACGCCTGTGGACACGTGTGAGCTGCGTGAAAAACATTGCTAAATCATACGCACCCAGCTACGCTTTACTGCTGGCTTCGCCATTTGCTTTCCTTAATTGGGAAAAAAATACCTGCTCTGCCAGAGTTATAATAACTCTGCTACCCTCACGTTCTGTGACACATAAGCAGGGACACAGCACAGTTATTAAACTTCTCATGTTCATTGAATATACGCAGTGCTGCCTGTTGGTGGGAAAAAACTGAAAACAAATCTATTTGTCCAGCCTCTGTCCGTCCTAACGCCTGTGGACACGTGTGAGCTGCGTGAAAAACATTGCTAAATCATACGCACCCAGCTACGCTTTACTGCTGGCTTCGCCATTTGCTTTCCTTAATTGGGAAAAAAATACCTGCTCTGCCAGAGTTATAATAACTCTGCTACCCTCACGTTCTGTGACACATAAGCAGGGACACAGCACAGTTATTAAACTTCTCATGTTCATTGAATATACGCAGTGCTGCCTGTTGGTGGGAAAAAACTGAAAACAAATCTATTTGTCCAGCCTCTGTCCGTCCTTACGCCTGTGGAGACGTGTGAGCTGCGTGAAAAACATTGCTAAATCATACGCACCCAGCTACGCTTTACTGCTGGCTTCGCCATTTGCTTTCCTTAATTGGGAAAAAAATACCTGCTCTGCCAGAGTTATAATAACTCTGCTACCCTCACGTTCTGTGACACATAAGCAGGGACACAGCACAGTTATTAAACTTCTCATGTTCATTGAATATACGCAGTGCTGCCTGTTGGTGGGAAAAAACTGAAAACAAATCTATTTGTCCAGCCTCTGTCCGTCCTTACGCCTGTGGAGACGTGTGAGCTGCGTGAAAAACATTGCTAAATCATACGCACCCAGCTACGCTTTACTGCTGGCTTCGCCATTTGCTTTCCTTAATTGGGAAAAAAAATACCTGCTCTGCCAGAGTTATAATAACTCTGCTACCCTCACGTTCTGTGACACATAAGCAGGGACACAGCACAGTTATTAAACTTCTCATGTTCATTGAATATACGCAGTGCTGCCTGTTGGTGGGAAAAAACTGAAAACAAATCTATTTGTCCAGCCTCTGTCCGTCCTTACGGGCGGTGGAGACGTGTGAGCTGCGTGAAGAACAGTGCTAAATCATACGCACCCAGCTACGCTTTACTGCTGGCTTCGCCATTTGCTTTCCTTAATTGGGAAAAAAAATACCTGCTCTGCCAGAGTTATAATAACTCTGCTACCCTCACGTTCTGTGACACATAAGCAGGGACACAGCACAGTTATTAAACTTCTCATGTTCATTGAATATACGCAGTGCTGCCTGTTGGTGGGAAAAAACTGAAAACAAATCTATTTGTCCAGCCTCTGTCCGTCCTTACGGGCGGTGGAGACGTGTGAGCTGCGTGAAGAACAGTGCTAAATCATACGCACCCAGCTACGCTTTACTGCTGGCTTCGCCATTTGCTTTCCTTAATTGGGAAAAAAAATACCTGCTCTGCCAGAGTTATAATAACTCTGCTACCCTCACGTTCTGTGACACATAGGCAGGGACACAGCACAGTTATTAAACTTCTCATGTTCATTGAATATACGCAGTGCTGCCTGTTGGTGGGAAAAAACTGAAAACAAATCTATTTGTCCAGCCTCTGTCCGTCCTTACGGGCGGTGGAGACGTGTGAGCTGCGTGAAAAACATTGCTAAATCATACGCACCCAGCTACGCTTTACTGCTGGCTTCGCCATTTGCTTTCCTTAATTGGGAAAAAAATACCTGCTCTGCCAGAGTTATAATAACTCTGCTACCCTCACGTTCTGTGACACATAAGCAGGGACACAGCACAGTTATTAAACTTCTCATGTTCATTGAATATACGCAGTGCTGCCTGTTGGTGGGAAAAAACTGAAAACAAATCTATTTGTCCAGCCTCTGTCCGTCCTTACGCCTGTGGAGACGTGTGAGCTGCGTGAAAAACATTGCTAAATCATACGCACCCAGCTACGCTTTACTGCTGGCTTCGCCATTTGCTTTCCTTAATTGGGAAAAAAAATACCTGCTCTGCCAGAGTTATAATAACTCTGCTACCCTCACGTTCTGTGACACATAAGCAGGGACACAGCACAGTTATTAAACTTCTCATGTTCATTGAATATACGCAGTGCTGCCTGTTGGTGGGAAAAAACTGAAAACAAATCTATTTGTCCAGCCTCTGTCCGTCCTTACGGGCGGTGGAGACGTGTGAGCTGCGTGAAGAACAGTGCTAAATCATACGCACCCAGCTACGCTTTACTGCTGGCTTCGCCATTTGCTTTCCTTAATTGGGAAAAAAAATACCTGCTCTGCCAGAGTTATAATAACTCTGCTACCCTCACGTTCTGTGACACATAAGCAGGGACACAGCACAGTTATTAAACTTCTCATGTTCATTGAATATACGCAGTGCTGCCTGTTGGTGGGAAAAAACTGAAAACAAATCTATTTGTCCAGCCTCTGTCCGTCCTTACGGGCGGTGGAGACGTGTGAGCTGCGTGAAGAACAGTGCTAAATCATACGCACCCAGCTACGCTTTACTGCTGGCTTCGCCATTTGCTTTCCTTAATTGGGAAAAAAAATACCTGCTCTGCCAGAGTTATAATAACTCTGCTACCCTCACGTTCTGTGACACATAAGCAGGGACACAGCACAGTTATTAAACTTCTCATGTTCATTGAATATACGCAGTGCTGCCTGTTGGTGGGAAAAAACTGAAAACAAATCTATTTGTCCAGCCTCTGTCCGTCCTTACGGGCGGTGGAGACGTGTGAGCTGCGTGAAGAACAGTGCTAAATCATACGCACCCAGCTACGCTTTACTGCTGGCTTCGCCATTTGCTTTCCTTAATTGGGAAAAAAATACCTGCTCTCCAAGAGTTATAATAACTCTGCTACCCTCACGTTCTGTGACACATAAGCAGGGACACAGCACAGTTATTAAACTTAGATAATTCATTCACTAGAGGCAGTGGGGCCTTTCGTTTTCCAAAAAGGGCAAAAATTATATTTGGCCTGCAGTCTTGCGCCAATTTATTTCCTGCCTGTGAAATCAAATCACTGGTAATACAGCATGCTGAGGGGTAGGGGTAGGCCTAGAGGACGTGGACGCGGCCGAGGACGCGGAGGGCCAAGTCAGGGTGTGGGCACAGGCCAAGCTCCTGATCCAGGTGTGTCGCAGCCGACTACTGCGCGATTAGGAGAGAGGCACGTTTCTGGCGTCCCCACATTCATCGCCCAATTAATGGGTCCACGCGGGAGACGGTTATTAGAAAATGAGCAGTGTGAGCAGGTCCTGTCCTGGATGGCAGAAAGTGCTTCGAGCAACCTATCGTCTACCCGCAGTTCTGCGCCGTCCACTGCTGCCAATCCGAATCCTCTGTCTGCTGCTCCTCCTTCCTCCCAGCCTCCTCACTCCACTACAATAACACCTGCTCAGGAGCGAGAGCACTCCCAGGAACTGTTCTCGGGCCCCTGCTTAGATTGGGCAGCAGCGGTTCCTCTCCCACCAGAGGAGTTTATCGTCACTGATGCCCAACCATTCGAAAGTTCCCGGGGTCCGGGGGAAGAGGCTGGGGACTTCCGCCAACTGTCTCAACAACTTTCTGTGGGTCAGGAGGACGATGACGATCAGACACAGTTGTCTTGCAGTGAGGTAGTAGTAAGGGCAGTAAGTCCCAGGGAGCAGCGCACAGAGGATTCGGAGGAAGAGCAGCAGGACGATGAGGTGACTGACCCCACCTGGTGTGCAACGCTTACTCAGGAGGACAGGTCTTCAGAGGGGGAGTCAAGGGCATCAGCAGGGCAGGTTGCAAGAGGCAGTGCGGTGTCCAGGGCCAGGGGTAGAGGCAGGGCCAGACCGAATAATCCACCAAGTGTTTCCCAAAGCGCCCCCTCGCGCCATGCCACCCTGCGGAGGCCGAGGTGCTCTAAGGTCTGGCAGTTTTTCACAGAGACGCCTGACGACCGACGAACAGTGGTGTGCAACCTTTGTCGCGCAAAGCTCAGCCGGGGAGCCAACACCAACAGCCTCACCACCACCACCATGCGCAGACATATGATGGCCAAGCACCCCGCAAGGTGGGACAAAGGCCGTTCACCGCCTCCAGTTTGCACCCCTGCCTCTCCCCCTGTGCCCCAACCTGCCACTGAGATGCAACCCCCCTCTCAGGACACAGGCACTACCGCCTCATGGCCTGCACCCACACCCTCATCTCCGCTGTCCTCGGCCCCATCCAGCAGTGTAGTTCAGCGCACCGTTCAGCCGTCGCTTGCGCAAGTGTTCGAGCGCAAGCGCAAGTACGCCGCCACGCACCCGCACGCTCAAACGTTAACCGTCCGCATCGCAAAATTCATCAGCCTTGAGATGCTGCCGTATAGGGTTGTGGAAACGGAGTCCTTCAAAAGTATCATGGAGGCGGCGGCCCCGCGCTACTCAGTTCCCAGTCGCCACTACTTTTCCCGATGTGCCGTCCCAGCCCTGCACGACCATGTCTCCCGCAACATTGTGCGCGCCCTCACCAACGCGGTTACTGCCACGGTCCACTTAACTACGGACACGTGGACAAGCACAGGCGGGCAGGGCCACTACATCTCCCTGACGGCACATTGGGTGAATTTAGTGGAGGCTGGGACAGAGTCAGAGCCTGGGACCGCTCACGTCCTACCCACCCCCAGAATTGCGGGCCCCAGCTCGGTGCTGGTATCTGCGGAGGTGTATGCTTCCTCCACTAAAGCACCCTCCTCCTCCTCCTCCTCTGTCTCACAATCAAGATGTGTTAGCAGCAGCATGTCGCCAGCAGTCGGTGTCGCGCGGTGTGGCAGCACAGCGGTGGGCAAGCGTCAGCAGGCCGTGCTGAAACTACTCAGCTTAGGCGATAAGAGGCACACGGCCCACGAACTGCTGCAGGGTCTGACACAGCAGACCGACCGCTGGCTTGCGCCGCTGAGCCTCCAACCGGGCATGGTCGTGTGTGACAACGGCCGTAACCTGGTGGCGGCTCTGCAGCTCGGCAGCCTCACGCACGTGCCATGCCTGGCCCACGTCTTTAATTTGGTGGTTCAGCGGTTTCTGAAAAGCTACCCACGCTTGTCAGACCTGCTCGTAAAGGCGCGCCGGCTCTGCGCACATTTCCGCAAGTCCCACACGGACGCTGCCACCCTGCGCACCCTGCAACATCACTTTAAGCTGCCAGTGCACCGACTGCTGTGCGACTTGCCCACACGGTGGAACTCTACGCTCCACATGTTGGCCAGGCTCTATGAACAGCGTAGAGCTATAGTCGAATACCAACTCCAACATGGGCGGCGCAGTGGGAGTCAGCCTCCTCAATTCCTTTCAGAAGAGTGGGCCTGGTTGGCAGACATCTGCCATGTCCTTGGTAATTTTGAGGAGTCTACCCAGGTGGTGAGCGGCGATGCTACAATCATTAGCGTCACCATTCCTCTGCTATGCATCTTGAGAAATTCCCTGCAAACCATAAAGGCAGCTGCTTTGCGCTCGGAAACGGGGGCGGGGGAAGACAGTATGCCGCTGGATAGTCAGGGCACCCTCCTGTCTATTTCTCAGCGCGTACAGGAGGAGGAGGAGGAGCATGAGGAGGATGAGGAGGAGGGGGAAGAGACAGCTTGGGCCGCTGCTGACGGTACACCGGCTGATTGCCTGTCATCCTTTCAGCGTGTATGGCCTGAGGAGGAGGAGGAGGAGGAGGAGGAGGAGGATCCTGAAAGTGATCTTCCTAGTGAAGACAGCCATGTGTTGCGTACAGGTACCCTGGCACACATGGCTGACTTCATGTTAGGATGCCTTTCTCGTGACCCTCGCGTTGCACGCATTCTGGCCACTACGGATTACTGGGTGTACAC
Source organism: Eleutherodactylus coqui (assembly GCF_035609145.1). NCBI lineage: Eukaryota > Metazoa > Chordata > Amphibia > Anura > Eleutherodactylidae > Eleutherodactylus > Eleutherodactylus coqui. The sequence continues at coordinate 62,065,103 of NC_089847.1, read as the reverse complement.
ACTGCTCGATCCACGGTATAAGGAGAACCTGCCCACTCTGATTCCCGAAGAGGAAAGGGGTTCGAGAGTGTTGCTATACCACAGGACCCTTGCGGACAAGCTGATGGTAAAATTCCCAGCCGACAGCGCTAGTGGCAGAAGGCGCAGTTCCGAGGGCCATGTTGCAGGGGATGTGCGTAGATCGAGCAGCATGTACATCCCAGGCAGTGCAACAGTCTTTAAGGGCCTGGCCAGCTTTATGGCTCCCCACCAAGACTGTGTCACCGCTCCCCAGTCACGGCTGAGTCGGCGGGAGCACTGCAAAAGGATGGTGAGGGAGTACGTAGCGGATCGCACGACCATCCTTGGTGACGCCTCTGCCCCCTACAACTACTGGGTGTCGAAGCTGGACACGTGGCCTGAACTAGCCCTGTATGCCCTTGAGGTGCTTGCTTGTCCTGCGGCTAGCGTGTTGTCGGAGAGGGTGTTTAGTGCGGCTGGGGGAATCATCACAGATAAGCGTAGCCGCTTGTCAACCGACAGTGCCGACAGGCTAACACTCATCAAGATGAACAAAGGCTGGATTTCCCCAGACTTCTGTTCTCCACCAGCGGACAGCAGCGATACGTAAGCAATACGTAGGCTGCACCCGCGGATGGAAGCTACGTTCTCTCTCACCATCCAAAACGGGGACATTTCTGCTTCATCAATCTGTGTCTAATATTCCTCCTCCTCCTCCTCCTGCTCCTCCTCCTGAAACCTCACGTAATCACGCTGAACGGGCAATTTTTCTTAGGGCCACAAGGCTCACTCAAATAATTTTTCAGAACAATTTTTATAAGTTTCAATGCGCTTAAAAGCATTGGAACTTTAACTTGAACCAATTTTTCGTTACACTGGGCTGCCTCCAGGCCTAGTTACCACTTAAGCCACATTAACCAAAGCGATTAATGGGTTTCACCTGCCCTCTTGGCTGGCCATGGCCAATTTTTGGGATGTACATTAGTACTGTTGATACAGCAATTTTTGTGGGCCCTCGCCTACAGTGTAATCAAATTAATTTTTAGCCCACCTGCATTACAGCTGACGTTACCTCAGCTGTGTTGGGCAATGCAATGGGATATTTCTATGTACCGCCGGTGGCTTCCTGGCACCCACCCAGGCAGTGGGTCCACAGGGAGTTAAACCTACATGTGTCCACTTGTAAAGAACCCCAGTCTGACTGGGGCATGCAGTGTGGGCCGAAGCCCACCTGTATTACGCACGACATTACTACCTCAGCTGTGTTGGGCAATGCAATGGGATATTTTTGTGTACCGCCGGTGGGTTCCAGGGAGCCACCCATGCTGTAGGTGCACACTGAGTTTTTAATACATCTGTACACTTCTAAAGAACCCGTCTGACTGGGGCATGCAGTGTGGGCCGAAGCCCACCTGTATTACGCACGACATTACTACCTCAGCTGTGTTGGGCAATGCAATGGGATATTTCTATGTACCGCCGGTGGCTTCCTGGCACCCACCCAGGCAGTGGGTCCACAGGGAGTTAAACCTACATGTGTCCACTTGTAAAGAACCCCAGTCTGACTGGGGCATGCAGTGTGGGCCGAAACCCACCTGCATTAACCCTTTCCAGTCCACTGTGTGACCTGTGAAGACATTAGGGTTTAAGGCTGTACAGCTCCGTTGTTGGTAGACGTCCGTCGGGGTTCTCTTACTGTATATTGCCAGCCTCTCTGCTGTCGGAGCCTATCCTACGTGTCAGCTCATGCAGTACTGGCTTTAGCCAGCATATAGCGCCGTTGTATAACAGCAGAAAAAGAGTAAGCCCCCTAGGAAAACCATATACAAATTGGATTGGAAAGGGTTAAGCACAACATTACTACCTCAGCTGTGTTGGGCAATGCAATGGGATATTTCTATGTACCGCCGGTGGCTTCCTGGCACCCACCCATGCTGTAGGTGCACACGGAGTTTTTACTACATCTGTACACTTATAAAGAACCCCAGTCAGACTGGGGCATGCAGTGTGGGCCGAAGCCCACCTGCATTAAGCACGACATTACTACCTCAGCTGTGTTGGGCAATGCAATGGGATATTTCTGTGTACCGCCGGTGGGTTCCAGGGAGCCACCCATGCTGTGGGTCGACAGGGACTTCACAATAGGGAGTTGTACCTGCCTGTGTCTATGAATTAAAAAGCCCGGTCTGACTGGGGCATGCAGACACCTTGACAGAATGAATAGTGTGTGGCACATAGGTTCCCCATTGCTATGCCCACGTGTGCAGCTCCTGATGGCGGTGGCACAGGATTCTATTTCTCATTGCTTCTGTACAGCATTGTGGGCTATCGCTCCGCCACTTTTAAAGAGGGTCGCTGCCTAGCCGTGCCAACCTCTGCAGTGTGTGCCTGCGGTCCCTCGTCATGGCAGACGCAATTCTAAATAGACATGAGCGTGGTGTGGCATGAGGGCAGCTGAAGGCTGCGCAGGGACACTTTGGTGTGCGCTGTGGGGGGGAGGGGGGGCGGTTGGGCAGCATGTAACCCAGGAGAAGTGTCAGTGGAGTGTCATGCAGGCAGTGATTGTGCTTTGTTGGAGGTAGTGTGGTGCTTAGCAAAGGTATGCCATGCTAATGAGGGCTTTTCAGAAGTAAAAGTTGTTGGGAGGGGGGGGGGCCCACTCTTGCCGGTATTGTGGCTTAATAGTGGGACCTGGGAACTTGAGATGCAGCCCAACATGTAGCCCCTCGCCTGCCCTATCCGTCACTGTGTCATTCCCATCACTTTCCTGAATTGCCCAGATTTTCACACATGAAAACCTTAGCGAGCATCGGCGAAATACAAAAATGTTCTGGTCGCCCATTGACTTCAATGGGGTTCGTTGTTCGAAACGAACCCTCGAGCATCACGGGAAGTTCGTTACGAATAACGAACACCCGAACATTTTGGTGTTCGCTCATCTCTAATTATATGCCAAAGCTGCATGCTCAACGTCTGGGACCCTATTAGTAAAATCTAACTTTGTGCTTTTTGCACACATACATCTTGCTATGCACACAGCACTACTGTATAAAACATAATTCAGTACTTTCACAGTTCTTTGAAAATAAAACTTCTGGCTGAATATTAAAAATGTGTGTAATTGTGTCCAAGTGTATCAGAGAGTAAGTGAGTGTGTAAGCAAAGTGAATTAGTTGTGAGGGAGAGTAAGTAGGGAGTGAAAGCGTGTGAGTGATTTTAAGGAAAAAAAACCTTTAAGACACGAACGGGCGGAGGCACGTGAGAGGTTGCAAATGGGTGGAGGCACATGAGAAGTTGTGAATGGGTGAAGGCATGTGAGAGGTTGTGAATGGGTGAAGGCATGTGACAGGTTGTGAATGGGCAGAGGCACATGAGAGGTTGCAAATCAGTGGATGCCATGAGAGTGGTTGCGAACAGGCGGAAACACATGAGAGGTTGCGAACGGGCGGAGGCACGTGAGAGGCTGCGAACGGGCGGAGACACGTGAGAGGTTGCGAATGTGCGGAGGCATGTGAGGAGTGTGATTTAGTTTATTTTTGTTACCTCTGTGAAATTTGTAGATCCCCAGTAGGATGAGCTCCATGCTTGTCAATGCTATCCAGTTTGCTTCTTGTGCAATGTATGGGGTCCTTGACCAGCCGGTCACGGGTGCATACTGTTGCGCAAGATGCATGCACGTCGCACATCTCGAGGTCCAAATCCTGGATCTAAATGAGTGACTGACAACACTGCGATCCATTGACTATGTGGAAAGGAGTTTACTGCTCACTGAGCAGGCACTCGCTGGGGTAGATGCAAGGGAGAATGGTAGTTCGGAAGAGCAGGACAAGCAGGCAGCTAGCTGTGTGACAGAAGGCATAAAGGGAAGAGAGTCAGGGAGGCTGGTCCTGAACTGGCACACCCCAATAAGTTTGCAAAGTTGGCAGATGAGGGGGATACCATTACAGAGCCAGCACCGCTGCAGCACTGCATGCCTTTTGAACACCAGGGAGATGTTTTTTTTTACAGTGTTAATCATGTATCATAAATGACACAATAAATTTTTTCCATGGGACGGTACGATTACAATGCTACCAAAGAGCTTTTTTTTCCACTTTTCCACAAAAGAACCCACTTTTTGGAAATGATTTGTTTTCTAAATCGCTGCATCCATCCTATAACTTTTTTATTTTTCCTTGGGCGGAGCTGTGTGATGGCTTGTTTTTTGCGCAAAGAGCTGTAGTATTAATGGGTACCATTTTGGGGTACATAAAACTTTTTTGATCACTTTTATTGCTTTTTTGGGAAGCAAAATGAAAAAAATTAGCATTTTGCCTCCGTTTTTGCGGTGCAGGTTAAAAGGGTGTTCAATTTGTTGTGAGAGTTGTTACGAATATGACCAAATATGTGGGATTTTAATAAAAAAAAAAATTATACTTAGGGCTCAGTCAGACAAGCGTTTTTTGCGCACCTATGTGCACAAAAAAACCGCTCCACGCATTATTAAAATGCGCGTCACTGTAGCTCAGTGCCCATTGCTTTTAGTGGGTCCAGCGCTGCTGTTGCCGGAACCATTGACAGCAATGGGATGCAGGCAACCCCCGCAGTGATTTCCGGTGAAGGGCTTGACATATAAGCCCTTCCCTGAAAAACATCCCTAGGTGTAGAAAACAAAAAGTATTACTAGCAGCGCAATCCGGGCTGCGGGGCGTTTTCTCTCTTGCATGCCGACACTGATTAAAAGCACTTTCTTCTGGCCGGGAATTTAAAATTACTTGCCTCTTGAAACCAATCAGACCACTGCCGCTGGTCTGATTGGCTCAGCTCTCAGCCAATCACAGGCAGCGCTGAGCCATTCTTTGAATTCAGCCTAGACAGCGCTGCTAGGTGAGTAATGATTTTTTTTTTCTACAGCTAGGGATGATTTTCAGGGAAGAGGCTTATATTTAAAGCCCTTCCCCAAAAATCACTGTGGGGGTTGCCTGCTTCCCATTGCTCTCAATGAGAACGGCGGCAGCAGCGCTGGCCTCATCGAAAGCAATGGGCACTGAGCCATGATCACACGCATTTTGCTAATGCATGGAGCGCTATTTTTTTGCGCACACGCTCTTCTGATCGAGCCCTAATAGGGAAAAAAAGCACAAAAAATGTTGTTTTTTTTAACATTTTTTAAGATTTTGACACTGTTTTGATCTTTTTTTTTTTTTTTTTACACTATTTGTGTCCCTATGGGTGACTTGCACCATAGCACCTATGAATGCTATGATAAGGCACTGCAGGACTTCTGTCCTGCAATGCCTTATTGCTTGCATTAGCGACCATAGGCACTGGCAATGCAGGACGCCTGTATCTGGTGTCCAGGTGCCATGGCAACCCGTCAGGCTTTCTGCGATTATATTGCGAGAGTCCAATGATGTCACAGAGGGAGCGCTCCCTCTGTGAACCCTTTACATGCCGCGATCTAAAAAGATCACGGCGTTTAAGGGGTAAACAGCGGGGGTCACTGTCCCGATGCACCCCAGCTGTTGCAGCGGGAGGCCGGCTGTCGTTGCCAGCCGGCTCCCACTGCCAGATAGCGTGGGATCTCTTCTGATCTTACACTATCCTCAGGGTGTAACTGTACATCCAGTTGCGCTAAGTACCTCTCTGCTAGGACGTAAAGTTACGCCCTGCGGTGTTAAGGGGTTAAATACACTTGAGACTGGGGGTTGTACCACTGGATTGGCATATTGCCAGTGTGGTTTCAATATACAAAAAGGGGTCAAGAAGGGAGCCTGGTAACTACAGGCCGGTAAATCTCACTTCAATAATTGTAAAAATATTCAAGGGATTTCTGAGAGATACCATCCTGGAATACCTCAAGGAGAACAACATCAACATTGGTTCCTGACTGGTCGATCATGTCAGACCAATTTGATCAGCTTCCACAATGAAGTAAGTTCTAGGCTGGACCTGGGAGAGTCTATTGACCTTGTGCATATGGATTGTTCTAAAGCATTTGACACCGTGCCGCATAATAGACTGCTATATATAATGAGACAGCTCGGTCTGGGCAATAAAGTGTGTAGTTGGGTAAAGAACTGGCTCTGAGATAGAAAGCAGAGGGTAGTAATAAATGGCTTGTACTCTGATTGGGCTAGTGGAGTACCACAGGGTTCAGTATTAGGCCCCATTCTGTTCAATATATTTATCAATGACTTGATAGAAAGACTGCACAGTAAAATATCAATATTTACAGATGATACGAAATTATACAAGGTAATTAATACAAAGAAGGACAATGTACGACTGCAAATGGACGTAGATAAGCTGGAGGCTTGGGTAGAAAAATGGCAATTGAAATTCAATATTAATAAATGTAAGGTTATCCACATGGGCAGGAGAAACCAATATACACTAAATGGGGTACTGCTATTGAAAATTGGGATGGAAAGACCTGGGGGTACTAGTTAATTATAGACTTAACTGGAGCAATCAATGCCAATCAGCCACTGCAAAAGCAAATATAGTCTTGGGGTGCAAAAACATAGGTTTGGGGCAAGGGACAAGAACATTATTCTTCCACTATGTAAGGCGCTTGTCAGGCCTCACATGGAATAATGTGTACAGTTCTGGACACCAGTGCTCAGGAAAGATGTTGCAATGTTTGAGGGGGTTCAAAGAAGGGCCCCTAAACCCAGAGAGGCTATCAAAATTGGGATTATTCACCCTGGAAAAAAGACAGCTAAGGGGCGCTCAAATAACTATGTATAAACACATTAGGGGACAATACAAGGATCTCTCCCATGATCTGCTTATACCCAGGACTGTGACGGTAACAAAGGGCATCCTCTACGTCTAGAGGAATAAAGGTTTCTTCACCAACAAAGAAGAGGGTTCTTTACTCTAAGAGCAGCGAGACTGTGGAACTCTCTGCCTAAGGACGTGGTGATAGCAAGATCGATAGAGGCGTTTAAGAGGGGACTAGATGCCTTTCTAAAGCGCTACAATATTACAAGGTATAGGCACTAAATAATCAGCGGGGTTGTTGATCCGGGTCTTGGAGTCAGGTAGGAACTTTCAAACATTGATCCAGGGATTATTCTGACTGCACTATGGAGTCGGGAGGGAATTTGTTCCCTGAAAAGGGCTAATTGGCTTTTGCCTCATTGTTTTTTTTTTGCCTTCCTCTGGATCAACGAGGGGCGGAAGGGAACAGGCTGAACTAGATGGATGTTGTCTCCCTTCAGCCTAACATACCATGTTACTATATAAAGAGTGGTCATAAATGGCTGCACATCCAATTGGAAGAATGTCTTAAGTGGGGTAACACAAAATACTGTCCTGGGCCCAATGTTGTTCAACATCTTTATAAATGATCTAAAGGAGGGAATTGATCAAATTTTCCAACGATATAAAGCTAGGAGATGTAGCTAACACTAGAGAATAGAGAGAGATGATTCAAAATCTAGATCTAGAAAAGCGTTTGTGTGCCTGTTCAGACGTCCATTAGAATGGATTGTAAAAACTTGAAATGGAGAATGTTCTGTCTTTATGTAAAGTCCTGTTTAAAACTCACACTACAGGAAAATATGTGTGAAGGAAATGAGTATGTGGAGTCTCGGTGGTTAGAGATACATGGAGGGAGAAATAATAATAAAATCCTCATGGTGGTTTACAATAGGCTACCAAATATAACATAATCCACTGAGAATCTATTTGCTACCATGCAGGGCAGCGCAGGGTCCCGCGGTCGGCGCACCGCTCCAGTGTCGGCTCCAGCGCCCTGGAGCTCTGGAGTCGGGGCTCTCCCGGCGGCGTAGGGCAGCCAGTGTGTGGCGGCGTGGGCGTGTCCGCCCGTAGGGTGCCGCCCGCACTTATCCACCTTTCTTACGCAGCAGTGGGAGAGTCGGCTCCTCCCACTCTCCGCCCCTGGGCGGAGGCTTGCAGTTATAAGGCTGGCAGTGACCTGAGCTCACTGCCAGTTATTGGTTCTTCTAGCATCTAGTCGGTCCTGTCTGCAGCTAAGTCTCAGTTCAGCCTCTAGTTTGCCTGTCAGCTTCCATTTCCAGCTTTGCTTTCTCTGTATGTTCTGTTGGTCATTTCCATCTGCCTTCTCTGTCGGCACTCTGTTCCCCCATCAGTTAGTCACATCTTGTCAGTCGCCAAGTCCCTAGCCAGTGCAGGGACTGCCGTCCAGTTGTCCGCCTGGGGTTAGCCAGGGCCGAGGCAAGTAGGCAGGGACAATGGGGTGCGGGAAGATCAGGGCACCCCACCTGGCACTTGGGGGGGCAGAGTGCCGTAACATAATAACTGGCCCTTTAAACTGTTTTCATGGAGGCGATCAGTGCTCTTGCGAACCAGCTGCAAGCCCTGGTGCCGGTGGTCCAGGATTTATCCGCCCGTATGGCAGCCCAGGAGCAGCGGGGGTCATCGCAGGGTCCGGATGCCTCAACAAGCCCAGAACCTAAGTGCCCTCTTCCCGAGGTGTTCTCTGGGGAGAGGAACAAATTTTTTGTTTTCCAACAGGCATGTCGCTTATTTTTTCGGATGCGCCCCCGTTCTTCCAGGTTGGAAGCCCAGAGGGTCGGGCTTATAATGTCCCTGCTACGGTGCTCAGCCCAGACCTGGGCTTTTTCCATCCCCGAGGGTTCCTCCTGCCTACAGTCCGTGGACTCCTTTTTCCAGGAACTCGGGGGTATCTTCGATGAACTGGACCGAGCGGGGTTGGCGGTTTTGCGGCTGTTGGCGCTGCATCAGGGGTCATCTTGTGTGGAGGATTATTGCTCCAACTTTAGATGCTATGCGGGGGATACGGCATGGAACGATAGCACTCTGAAAGACGTTTTTCTGCAGGGCCTCTCGGACGCAGTTAAAGACCTGTTAATTTCCCATCCCGTTCCCGGGTCTTTAAGGGAGGCTATGGAGCTAGCGGTGAAGGCAGATAGGAGGCTCAGGACTAGGAAGCAAGACAGGCAGGCCCGTAGAGTCAGGGAGGTCGTTTTCCTTGGTCCCTCTTTTTCCTTACCCGTCTCTGTTCCCGAGCCTATGGAGGTGGATCCGCTGGACCCCAAAGAGCGACGCTGGATCCGATTGTTGCATCATCTCTGCCTCTACTGTGGGAAAGCTGGACATCGGGCGATAACCTGCCCACTGAGGTCTCAACGCTCGCAGCCGGAACCGGCGGAAAACTCAGAATCCTAGGTGATTGTAGGGAGGATCGCCTAGGACTTCAGGTACTTCCTAAGCTTTTGGTACCGTGTCAGGTCAGATTCCGGGATTTTTCCCGATCAGGACAGGCGTTTATTGATTCCGGAGCCGCCGCTAACTTGATAGGCCTGTGTTTTGTCCGATCCCTGATGGCTGAATTTGTGGCGCTGAAGACGCCAATTCATTTTGCCAGTATTGATGCTACCCCTCTCTCTACAGGCCTAGTACGATGAAGGACCCCAGGATTACAGTTCACTGTGGGGATTCTCCACTCAGAAGAACTGTCTTTTCTGGTTATGGAAAAAATGTCGGTTGATGTGGTGCTTGCTATGCCCTGGTTAGCACTGCACAATCCCCAGTTTGATTGGTCCACCCGGGAATTGACTCAGTGGGGATCATCCTGTCATAATCACCTGTCTACTATAGCTGTGTGCTCCGCAGATACTGTGCTCATTCCAGAGTATTTGTCAGACCTTCAGGATGTATTCTCCAAAAAACTGTCTAAGACTCTGCCTCCTCATAGGGAGTGGGACTGTGGTATTGATCTGATTCCCGACAGTCCCATCCCCAAGGGAGCCATTTTCAATTTGTCAGGCCGTGAGCATGAGGCCCACAAGTCCTATATCTCGCAGGCTCTGGCCAACCGACATATCCGGCCGTCCAGGTCCCCTGCCGGGGCAGGTCTCTTCTTCGTAGAGAAGAAGGATGGGACACTAAGACCTTGTGTGGATTATTGGGCCTTGAATAAAATCACAGTGAATAACCAGTGCTCCTTGCCCCTAATTCCTGACTTGTTGAATCAGGTGGTAGGGGCCCACTGGTTCTCCAAACTGGACTTGAGGGGGGCTTACAATTTAATTCGCATTAGAGAGGGAGATGAATGGAAGACGGCGTTCAACACCCCGTTAGGACATTTTGAATGTCTGGTCATGCCTTTCGGACTCTGTAGCGCCCCCGCTGTGTTTCAGGGTTTAATGAACACGGTCTTTCACGACTTCCTGGGGGTATTTCTGGTCATCTATCTTGATGACATTCTGGTGTACTCGCCGGACTGGGATTCACATGTGCGGCACCTGAGGTTGGTCCTGACCCGGTTGCGCGAGTATCAACTTTTTGTCAAGATAGAGAAATGCACATTTGGTTCTAAACAAGTATCCTTCCTTGGTTATGTAATTTCACCCACGGAGCAATATATACACAAGAAAAAAGCCTTGGTGCTCCAGTATATTTGGATCGATAGGTAATAGGCAAAAGGCTGACTTACTTCGTAGGGGTGTCAGTGTTGTTGACACCCCTAAAATCCTGGTCGGCGTGTAGAGAGTAGATTCTTGGGTTCTTAGAAGTCAATGTTTATTGGAACATGTATACAACGCGTTTCAGCTATACAATAGCCTTTATCAAGCATAAAATAACAAATACGATAAGCATATTTATATATATGGCAATAAGAAAGAGAGTACCTTGAGGTATGGGATCTGTATCTGCGTCAGAGCAAGCAGGGTTGTAAAGATCCACCCCTTCCGGGTTACAGATTCAATCATGTGGAATGGGTCAGGAGAGGGAGGGGTGGATGGTTTGTGCCAGAGACCCTACGTCCTAGAGTCATGGATGAATCTCACTCGTCGGTTCTCGCGGGGCATCCAGGGTTTCAGGGGACCCTGGATCTTTGTTCCAGACACTTCTGGTGGCCAGGCATGTCTCAGGAGATCCACAACTTTGTTAGGGGATGCTCGGTCTGTGCTCGCAATAACAGTCAGCGGCGTCCTCCAGAGGGTCCCCTGAGACCGCTACCGGTCCCTACCAGTCCATGGTCGCACTTATCGGTAGAGTTCATCACTGATCTACCAGAATCCCAGAAGTGCACCACTATCTTAGTGGTGGTCAACCGGTTCTCAAAGATAGCACATTTTGTGGCGTTAAAGAAGCTACCGTCGGCAAAAGAATTCGCCAAGATTTTTGTAAAAGAAATAATTCGCCTACATGGGGTTCACCAAAATATTGTATCTGATCGCGGGGTTCAGTTTGTGTCGCAGTTTTGGTGTGGCTTCTGCAGAAACTTGGGAACGTCGCTTTCCTTCTCTTCAGCATTCCACCTGCAAACTAATGGTCAGACTGAGCGGAAGAACCAAGATTTAGTGCAATATTTACGGTTGTTTGCTAGCGAAAAGGCTCATCAGTGGGCAGAGTTCCTGCCATTGGCAGAGTTTGCACTAAACAACCGCCTTTGTTCTTCCACTGGGGTATCTCCATTTTTCTGTGTATACGGTCAGCATCCTTGCTTCCTTACAGCAATCCCTACTCCCTCGGTCTGTCTTGCAGCTGATGTTACCACAGATACGCTTCGGGAGTATGGAAAGAGGTACAGAAAAACTTGGAAGCAGCGGGGACTCGTATGCAGTTGCGTAGTGGGAAGAGTCTGTCTGTATCTGAACCTTACAAGGTGGGACAGAAGGTATATTTGTCTTCTAAAAATCTCAAATTAAGGGTTCCATCCCTGAAGCTGGCGCCACGTTACGTGGGTCCGTTTGTCATCACGCGGGTGGTGAACCCGCTCGCCTATGAACTGGGGTTGCCAGCTACATGGAGGGTTCACAAGGTGTTCCATAAGTCGTTATTGAAACCTTTTGTCCCTTCGGCGCTCGGGAGGGCAGAGTGCAGTGACACTATTACTAAGGCAAAAGATGAAGCAAAAAATCACAATTAGGCGGTTATTATGGGAAATATCAACTATTTAGAAATAAATTGAGTTACTGAAAGCTGGGGTTCTCATAAAGGAAATATGTTTGTGTTGATAACTAAAGATAATTACTAGAGATGAGCGAGCACCAAAATGCTCGGGTGCTCGTTACTCAAGACGAACTTTTCGCGATGCTCGAGGGTTCGTATCGAGTACTGAACCCCATTGAAGTCAATGGGCGACCCGAGCATTTTTGTATATCGCCGATGCTCGCTAAGGTTTTCATTTGTGAAAATCTAGGCAATTCAAGAAAGTGATGGGAACGACACAGCAACGGATAGGGCAGGTGAGGGGCTACATGTTGGGCTGCATCTCAAGTTTCCAGGTCCCACTATTAAGCCACAATAGCGTCAAGAGTGGGCCACCCCCCCTCCCAACAACTTTTACTTCTGAAAAGCCCTCATTAGCAATGCATACCTTAGCTAAGCACCACACTACCTCCAACAAAGCACAATCACTGCCTGCATGACACTCCGCTGCCACTTCTCCTGGGTTACATGCTGTCCAACCCCCCCCCCCCACGACCCAGTGTCCACAGCGCACACCAAAGTGTCCCTGCCCAGCCTTCAGCTGCCCTCATGCCTCGCCACCCTCATGTCTATTTATAAGTGCGTCTGCCAGAGGAAAAGCAGGCACACACTGCAGAGGGTTGGCACAGCTAGGCAGCGACCCTCTTTAAAAGGGGCGGGGCGATAGTCCACAATGCTGTACAGAAGCAATGAGAAATCCAATCCTGTGCCACCTCCATCTGGAGCTGCACACGTGGGCATAGCAATGGGGAACCTATGTGCCACACACTATTCATTCTGTCAAGGTGTCTGCATGCCCCAGTCAGACCGTGTTTTTTTATAAATAGTCACAGGCAGGTACAACTCCGCAATGGGAATTCCGTGTTCACCCACAGCATGGGTGGCTCCCTGGAACCCACCGGCTGTACATAAATATATCCCATTGCATTGCCCATCACAGCTGAGGTAATGTCATGTTAAATGCAGGTGGGCTTCGGCCCACACTGCATGCCCCAACCTGACTGGGGTTTTTAATTCATAGACACAGGCAGGTACAACTCCCTATTGTGAAGTCCCTGTGGACCCACATCATGGGTGGGTGCCAGGAAGCCACCGGCGGTACATAAATATATCCCATTGCAGTGCCCAACACAGCTGAGGTAATATCGTGCTTAATGCAGGTGGGCTTTGGCCCACACTGCATGCCCCAGTCAGACTGGGGTTCTTTAGAAGTGGACACATGCAGTTACAACTCCCTGTGGACCCACAGCATGGGTGGGTGCCAGGAAGCCACCGGCGGTACATAAATATATCCCATTGCATTGCCCATCACAGCTGAGGTAATGTCATGTTTAATGCAGGTGGGCTTCAGGCCACACTGCATGCCCCAGTCAGACTGGGGTTCTTTAGAAGTGGACACATGCAGTTACAACTCCCTGTGGACCCACAGCATGGGTGGCTCCCTGGAACCCACCGGCGGTACATAAATATATCCCATTGCAGTGCCCAACACAGCTGATGTAACATCAGCTGTAATGCAGGTGGGCTAAAAATTAATTTGATTACACTGTAGGCGAGGGCCCCCAAAAATTGGTGTACCAACAGTACTAATGTACGTCAGAAAAATTGCCCATGCCCAACCAAGAGGGCAGGTGAAACCCATTAATCGCTTTGGTTAATGTGGCTTAATTGGTAACTAGGCCTGGAGGCAGCCCAGTTAAAATAAAAATTGGTTGAGGTGAAAGTTTCAACGCTTTAATGAGCATTGAAACGTATAAAAATTGTTTACAAAAATTATATGACTGAGCCTTGTGGGCCTAAGAAAAATTGCCCGTTCGGCTTGATTATGTGAGGTTTCAGGAGGAGGAGCAGGAGGAGGAGGAGGAATATTATACACAGATTGATGAAGCAAAAAGGTCCCCGTTTTTGATGGGGATAGAGAACGATGCTTCCATCCGCGGGTGCAGCCTACGTATTGCTTAGGTATCTCTGCTGTCCGCTGGTGGAGAAGAGAAGTCTGGGGAAATCCAGGCTTTGTTCATCTTGATGAGTGTAAGCCTGTCGGCACTGTCGGTTGACAGGCGGGTACGCTTATCTGTGATGATTCCCCCAGCCGCACTAAACACCCTCTCTGACAAGACGCTAGCCGCAGGACAAGCAAGCACCTCCAGGGCATGCAGCGTGAGTTCAGCCCACGTGTCCAGCTTCGACACCCAGTAGTTGTAGGGGGCAGAGGCGTCACGGAGGACGGTCATGCGATCGGCTACGTACTCCCTCACCATCCTTTTACAGTGCTCCCGCTGACTCAGCCTTGACTGGGGAGCGGTGACACAGTCTTGCTGGGGAGCCATAAAGCTGTCAAGGGCCTTAGAGAGTGTTCCCCTGCCTGTGCTGTACATGCTGCCTGATCTCCGCGCCTCCCCTGCTACCTGGCCCTCGGAACTGCGCCTTCGGCCACTAGCGCTGTCGGATGGGAATTTTACCATCAGTTTGTCCACCAGGGTCCTGTGGTATAGCATCACTCTCGAACCCCTTTCTTCTTCGGGTATGAGAGTGGAAAGGTTCTCCTTATACCGTGGGTCGAGCAGTGTGTACACCCAGTAATCCGTAGTGGCCAGAATGCGTGTAACGCGAGGGTCACGAGAAAGGCATCCTAACATGAAGTCAGCCATGTGTGCCAGGGTACCTGTACGCAAGACATGGCTGTCCTCACTAGGAAGATCACTTTCAGGATCCTCCTCCTCCTCAGGCCATACACGCTGAAAGGATGACAGGCAAGCAGCATGTGTACCCTCAGCAGTGGGCCAAGCTGTCTCTTCACCCTCCTCCTCATCCTCCTCCTCCTCACCGTGCTGAGATATAGACAGGAGGGTGCTCTGACTATCCAGCGACATACTGTCTTCCCCCGGCTCTGTTTCCGAGCGCAAAGCGTCTGCCTTTATGCTTTGCAGGGAACTTCTCAAGAGGCATAGCAGAGGAATGGTGACGCTAATGATTGCAGCATCGCCGCTCACCACCTGGGTAGACTCCTCAAACTTTCCAAGGACCTGGCAGATGTCTGCCAACCAGGCCCACTCTTCTGAAAAGAATTGAGGAGGCTGACTCCCACTGCGCCGCCCATGTTGGAAGTGGTATTCCACTATAGCTCTACGCTGCTCATAGAGTCTGGCCAACATGTGGAGCGTAGAGTTCCACCGTGTGGGCACGTCGCACAGCAGTCGGTGCACTGGCAGATTAAACCGATGTTGCAGGGTGCGCAGGGTGGCAGCGTCCGTGTGGGACTTGCGGAAATGTGCGCAGAGCTGGCGCACCTTTCCGAGCAGGTCTGACAAGCGTGGGTAGCTTTTCAGAAAGCGCTGAACCACCAAATTAAAGACGTGGGCCAGGCATGGCACGTGCGTGAGGCTGCCGAGCTGCAGAGCCGCCACCAGGTTACGGCCGTTGTCACACACGACCATGCCCGGTTGGAGGCTCAGCGGCGCAAGCCAGCGGTCGGTCTGCTCTGTCAGACCCTGCAGCAGTTCGTGGGCCGTGTGCCTCTTATCTCCTAAGCTGTGTAGTTTCAGCACGGCCTGCTGACGCTTGCCCACCGCTGTGCTGCCACGACGCGCGACACCGACTGCTGGCGACGTGCTGCTGCTGCTGACACATCTTGATTGCGAGACAGAGGTTGCGTTGGAGGAGGAGGAGGAGGGTGCTTTAGTGGAGGAAGCATACACCGCCGCAGAGACCACCACCGAGCTGGGGCCCGCAATTCTGGGGGTGGGTAGGACGTGAGCGGTCCCAGGCTCTGACTCAGTCCCAGCCTCCACTAAATTCACCCAATGTGCCGTCAGGGAGATATAGTGGCCCTGCCCGCCTGTGCTTGTCCACGTGTCCGTTGTTAAGTGGACCTTGGCAGTAACCGCGTTGGTGAGGGCGCGTACAATGTTGCGGGAGACGTGGTCGTGCAGGGCTGGGACAGCACATCGGGAAAAGTAGTGGCGACTGGGAACTGAGTAGCACGGGGCCGCCGCCGCCATCATACTTTTGAAAGACTCCGTTTCCACAACGCTATACGGCAGCATCTCCAGGCTGATAAATTTGGCTATGTGCACGTTTAACGCTTGAGCGTGCGGGTGCGTGGCGGCGTACTTGCGCTTGCGCTCAAACACTTGCTCTAGCGACGGCTGGACGCTGCGCTGAGAGACATTGCTGGATGGGGCCGAGAACAGCGGAGGTGAGGGTGTGGGTGCAGGCCAGGAGACGGTAGTGCCTGTGCCCTGAGAGGGGGGTTGGATCTCAGTGGCAGGTTGGGGCACAGGGGGAGAGGCAGCGGTGCAAACCGGAGGCCGTGAACGGCCTTCGTCCCACCTTGTGGGGTGCTTGGCCATCATATGTCTGCGCATGCTGGTGATGGTGAGGCTGGTGGTGGTGGCTCCCCGGCTGATCTTGGCGCGACAAAGGTTGCACACCACTGTTCGTCGGTCGTCTGCACTCTCAGTGAAAAACTGCCAGACCTTTGAGCACCTCGGCCTCTGCAGGGTGGCATGGCGCGAGGGGGAGCTTTGGGAAACAGTTGGTGGATTATTCGGTCTGGCCCTGCCTCTACCCCTGGACACCGCACTGCCTCTTCCAACCTGCCCTGCTGCTGCCCTTGTCTCCCCCTCTGAAGACCTGTCCTGAGTAGGCGTAGCAAACCAGGTGGGGTCAGTCACCTCATTGTCCTGCTGCCGCTGGCCCCATGGAAAACAATGGCGCTATCCCAGCGTTTTTCTTGCGCTGCGAGGCGAGTGTTTTCTCTTATTCTCGCAGCGCAAGAGAAAAAAAACCGCTAGTGGATGTCCGCCCTTAGTCGGGCTTTACTCTTCTCACCTTTTAAAAATCACGTTCAAACTTGCTGTGAGCCAATCATCATGAGAATGCAGCGGGAACAAAACTCTCATGTACTTTACAATACTTCCAGTTTATTTACCACATTCAGTAAACCAACATGAAGAAACGACAGCAGTAACATCAGTGTAAGGAATAGAAGGAAATGGACCCTCTAAAGGGAAGAAATATAACAGGTGAACGGAGATGAATAAATATGACTATTTACATGATATCCTCTATTAGACTCATCAGATACTGATGGGAAGCGATGGAACATTGGTCCGCCGATAGCACTTTGTGAGTCGGCTCTCGGTCCCCCATAATGGTGCAGTTGGATTTATATCATATCTGTTCCCATATAGTGAAGCCACTTAGTTCCTCTTGCATAAAGATGGCGGCTGCTCTTGGATTGGCGCGCTTCTTCGTTTTACTTTTTTAAAATGTCCGCTTGCCTTATGAGGCACAATGTAACGGCGCCGTTCTTCTGTAAAGCTGCAAGGATCTTCCCGCGATTCTCTTCATAATGCTGAATCATCTCCTCCATGTTCTTATCGGCATCTATCACTGAAGTATCCCTAAAATAGCACAATGTGTGATCAGTGCCGGTCCGATCGCCGAGATCACCACCAGTCATAAGAATGAAGGAGCCAATGATGGCGATAGGGCTGAGCTGCAATACCCAACACTGCCAATAGAGGAGAGCAGAAATGTGTCTACACTATAAGGGGCAGCAGCCCTCCTACAGGTGCCTTGGCCCTCCATTCTTGTGATCAGTAAGGGTCACAGCGACTGGATAGTCGTCCTGCTTAAACATGGCAGAAAGATGATGCAGAATAATTTGCTCACTCGTCATTTTGCTTCCGCTCAACTAAAAAATAGTCGCTGATTGATCAAAAGTCATCTGGTGTAAAGTCGCACTGGAGCAAATTATGAACAAATTTGAATGGAGATCCCCCTACAAACAATATTTTGGCGAACGACTAATGAACAATCATCACTCTATGTACAGGCAAATAAACGACTGCTGTTCATAGACTTCAGCGACTTTTTCGGAGGGATGAGCTGAGTAATAGTTGCTCCGTGTAAAAGATGCCTTGTATTGTGTGATATTGGGAAGCCATCATATTTACCCAGAGACCAGGAACTATTACTTACCCCCTATTGATCGCTAGATGTTTTAGTTCATCCCCCGCTCTCTACCTGCAGGTCCTCATCTTCTACTCACTAGCTTACGGCACTCTCCAACCACATAGACCAGAGCAACTATGGACTAGCTGTGCGACCGTCTGACATGGTTATTAGCAACGTAATATCGTGTTTCTACGAAAATAAGACCCTGTCATATTAATTTTTGCCCCAAAAGAGGCTCTATGTTTTATTTTCAGGGGATGTCTTATTAAACGTACCTAGGAGATTTGGTGCAGGTCCCTCCCGCTGCTCTTTGGAGCTTCAATGAGCTGAGCCATGACATTGATTGGCCAATTATAAATCCTGTCTCCACAATGCGATGGCTGTGATTGGTTCTTCTTGCACTGCTCAGCCAATCACAACCATTGCTTTCTGGAGATGAGATGTTTTTTTCATGAATCCCGTAACCAGAAAGTGATCTTCAGTGGGCGAACGAGGACTGCAGAACGCACGGCAGAGCTCCAGACAGCAGATGGAGGACCCGGACTGAGCCTGCTAGGTAGGTATTCCTTTTTTAATGTAATGCAGTTAAGGCTTATTTTGGGAGTAGGGCTTATATTTAGACCCTATATCACCAAGGGAATCACTAATAGATAAAATATAACTTTTATTAAATAATATTTAAAAATGTATTGGGCGCGATCCTTAATTATAACCAATGTGCCCCAACTATAAGGGTTCGCACCATACAAAAAATATATAGGTCCTTAGACACACTATATTGTCAGTGCACCAAAAGAGGGGATTGCACTGATAACAGTATAGTCCAACAGCTACAATGACGATGGCAAATGTAATTGGTGTATAGCCATTAGTCAAACATGTAGCTGTATACAGCTCTAACGAATCAATTGCTGTTTTTGTTATTGACTGGTATAGGTAGATCACCAGCACTTTTATTTATATAAATATACTGTCGTAGAGCTGACAAGTAGGTTAGACTACTTATACGTTTTGGGAATAGAGCACATACGGGTTTCTATTGTATGGTGGCTCACTGAATGACCATGTAGTGTCCAACCAGAAACCAATAATGTAGCACCCCTGTCATGCGATGCCCATTTATTAGAGTGGCTAACCTGAAAACAGAGTCAATTATGCAACACGACCCTGTTCTAAGGAACCTACAATACTATATGCAGCCAAAAGATAAAGGCTGAATATAGCCGCTTTCATTCAAGCAAAAGCCACTAGTAGTAGCACATTATAGTAGACAGGGGTGCTACATTATTGGTTTCTGGTTGGACACTACATGGTCATTCAGTGAGCCACCATACAATAGAAACCCGTAAATAAAAGTGCTGGTGATCTACCTATACCAGTCAATAAAAAAACAGCGATTGATTCGTTAGAGCTGTATACAGCGACATGTTTGACTAATGGCTATACACCAATTACATTTGCCATCGTCATGGTAGCTGTTGGACTATACTGTTATCAGTGCAGTCCCCTCTTTTGGTGCACTGACAATATAGTGTGTCTAAGGACCTATATATTTTTTGAATGGTGCCAACCCTTATAGTTGGGGCACCTTAGTTATAATTAAGCATCACGCCCAATACATTTTTTAATGTTATTTAATAAAAGTTATATTTTATCTATTAGTGATTCCCTCGGTGATATCGTATTCTGCTCTTTTAGGGTATCCTTCTGTCACGGTGACATATTTATATTTAGACCCTCCCCAAAAATCCTGCAAAATCAGGGTAGGGCTTATTTTCAATGTAGGTCTTATTTTCGGGGGAAACACCAACAGCATCTCCATGTCCCGGACTTACTGACTGCTGCTTTTTAGGTTGAGTTCACACACTGCAGAACTGTTGCAGTAGTTTGGTACCAAAGTTCTGCAACAATGCACAGTGCAATGTAAATGAATCACAGTGGGGAAAATCTGCAGCAGAAAACAGACATGCAGCCGATTTTCAAATCAAATGTGAAAACGTGATGGATTTTCCCCAGATTTCATTCATTGCGATGCCAGAGCTGAATTATGTGTTGGGCACAAACACTAAAATCCACATGCAGGTTTTGGTGCAGATTTCCTCTTTGATGTCGGCACATAGCCTTACACTTCGGATTATTTCAGCCCCCCCAGCTTGCAGCCCTCCGACTCCTGGTGAACTGTTCCATCTGTCCGCTGCCATCTGGGGAAAGCTTCTTCCAGGGCTTAAACAGACGGGCGCATGCGCAAAAACACTCGCCGCTACAGAGCGTGTTAGAACATGAACCAGTGGAAAGTCTCTCGGTGTAGTAATATCTCATGAGAATTACGCTAGTCAAAATGAAACCATGGAAATCAATGATTTTGCTTCATCACTTTTTACGTCCACAAAAAGCTCCACAAGCACGGCCATCTGTTTAACCTCTTAATAGGAGGAAAGTGCCCATTAGTTTGGCCACAATGAACTGAGGCTTCGGGGAGACCTGGTCACAAAAGTTTATCTGACTGACTGATGTGAGGGGCATGGGCTGGGGAACAAGTGGTTGAACAGGGGGGAAAGGACCTACAGGGGACAAGTGGCACAGGGAGAAAGAGGGACATTGGACACAGGAGGTGGGGCAAGTGGTGGTACATGGGATTGTATGGGTGGGGACAAGTGGTTTCACAGGGCAAGATGGGGCACGGGGGACAAGTAGTACCGCGGGTAAAAGAGACATGGGGAGGAGGGCCAAGTTGAAACATGGGGAGACAAATGGTGGCACAGTAGGAGAAAAGCCAAAAGTGGCACAAATGGTGGAATAAGGAGAGAGGGTGGCATGTGAGGGACAAGAGATGGAAGAGAAGCACATATGGGGAGGAGGGGCAAGTGGTGTCATGGGCAAAGTATTAGATTTATTATCTTAATTGACAATTTTTTAGATCTAATTCTTCTAAAATCAGTTTGCATCTCTTTTATTACTGATGATATACCAGGGTTGGCTTATATTGGCTATCCACAGGATGGGTGATGAAGGTCTAATCAGTGAGGGTCTATCATTCCAAAGAATTGGGGTCCAGTGTCCCCCATTTTCCTAACTGTGGGCTCTCTACACCCTCTACAGTGACGTGGAGATGGCATCTTGGCAGTGGTTGCACATGCACAGTGCAGCTGCATTTATTTCAATGGCGATGATGAAAATAGCTAGTACAAGCACTCAGCCGTCTGCATTAAAGAACAATGGAGCAGCTCCACACATGCAGCGACACTGCTCTATTCAATCTACTCCTCACTCTGCCGAGGGGTGAAGGCAGGCAGTGAGCCCAGAGTTACAGAAGAGGGCTTAAACAGGCGGACCTTTCAGACTCTCATTCTGGAGACCACAAGGGGTCTTCAGTGATGAGACCCCCACCAATCAGACTTGCATCATCTGTGGATTGGCCCTATTGCAGATAGATTGGGCAGTCAGTGTCTAAACCAGGCCTGCACAACATATGGCACGTTGGCCACAAGTGGCCCAGCAGAGGATTTCTGGCAGCCTGTGACATGGCTGTGATGTCAAGAGACTAGTCGCTCGCCTCTTAATATAGTCATGCCACAGTCCGCGGCACAGTCATGTCACGCTAACCGCTAGCTATGAATTTTACCAGATAAAGGGCCTTCAGCCATGCTCAGCAGCAAAGTAGGGGATAGCCGGAGTCAGATGTGTGACTTGAACATTACCTTGAACATGCAGCTGATGCCCGCTATCCCTTCCCTTGTTGATTGACCAATTCAATTCAGGGAAGGTCCTTTAGTCCTGGGGAGCACTGCTGCAGCGATGGAAGAATCTTTCTAAGGGACATTGTAAAAAAAGATCCCCTCCCAGAAGGAGTTGTCAGAATCAAATGAAACTTTCTCTATGTGATTGTAACGTTGATATAAGGGATTACAATATCAGAGCAAAAGGATCTTTTATTGCAGAAAACTGACCCCTTGAGGGGTGGCTCTAGTCCCTGTTGGGCTCCTCTAGCCTGATTGCAAGATGAGATACGGGCGGGCATGGAGGAATACAGGTTTTGTATGGTAGTCTACCGCATATTGATCCACATTTGCTGTACCTGAACCTCTAGATCTCCTAACAGTCTGGTCAGAATGGTCCAGGTGGCGGGCAATTTCTCTAAAAGACCATTTCGCATCCCCATAATGCATTCCTTCTCATACGCTTTTAACAGAGACAAGTCTCTTTGATTGCGTCTCCCCTGCCTTCCTGCACACAGGACCTCCAACACATCCAATACATCTTTGGAGTCGTGTCACCCCCAGGCATCCTGTTGTCCTATCCAGCCGAAATGCGTATTCTATTGCTGGTTTTTAATTTGTGAAAAATTAATAAAAAAGAAGTGCTTTCACCTTCACACATTGGACTTTGATCTACATCTTCTAGTAGCTTAGAGGGTTGCGCCTCCATACCAGTTCTTTTCACATCCTTTTCGCTACACTTACGCCCACACTGGTGGAGCGTCATCTGGTTGGCAGCACCTCCACCATTCAAAATACTCAATCATTGAAAGCTCTTTGTACTCCATAAACATTCCACCACCCTCACTGGGTCTTGCTCCACCCTCCTTTTTTATTTCCTTTACTCACTACATACAAGGAGCCTCCGAGAGCCTTTTATAGGCCATATGTGTTAGCGCACCATACATCATGGCTGCAACGATACAAGCAAATACAAGTGGCTGCAACACTACTGCAAGCACCTAATATCTGAATTTAAATGGCATTCTTGTTATATTTACTGACATATGAAGATGTGAGGTTCTTAGCACACATTTTGATCAAAACATGTGAGCCCATCTGCCACGTCAAGGCGACCTCTTGTAGATGGGACCTACACTACACTAACCTCTCTTTAGGCCTGCTGGGCTAATCCCTTTACGTTCTCTCTGTGGGAAGGGACAACATTCAAGGAGGCATAGGGGAAAAGCTGCAGGGGGCGCTAGATTTTATCAGAAGGGCACCACATTGTTCTGATATAATTGTTAAATTGTGGTCTAATGTTTGGGGTCTAAATAGTAAGATGTTTTTTCATGGGATTAGCTGTCTGAGTGCTTTTTGTGGGGTGAGTTGTGTTTTTTCACTGGTACAATTTAATATACCATAAAATATGCTGAAAAACTACAGATTTCTCAGTGGGCTGAAATGAAAAAAAAATCCAATTATGCTTATTTTTGGACCTGTTGTTTTTGGTGTGCACACTGTGGCACAAATTACATGAAAACTTTATTCTGTGTGTGTCAGCACATTTACCACAATTTCCAAACTACATTTTTTTTTGTCTTCAAAAATTGAAATATATAAAAAAAATTAGTTTCTGTTGCTATTTTAAGGCGCCATCACTTTTTCATTTTACTGTTGATGCAGCGGATGTGTGGACTCAATTTCTGCAGGATGACTAGTGGTTGTGTAACTTTTTGATGGCGTTATATTTCATATTTTTTCTTGGAGCCAGGGTAATGAAAAAATACAAATCTGGTGTTATGTATTTTTTTCATAATGGTGTTCATTATCAGGGATAAATAATTCAATATTTTAAACGGACTTTTATGCAGGCTGCAATGCAAATTACTTTTCTTTTTTTTTAGAAATATAGGACAAGGTTTTTTTTAACTTTTTTCAAAAATTTTTTACACTTATTTTTTTAGGCCTCTAATGGTGCTTGAACTTGGGATCATTAATTCACTTATACAACCCAGGGAAGGCCATTTGGAACATTTAAATGCTGATTAGGTTATTCAAATGCCACTGTAAGAATTGACAGCTGCATTAAAATACTCAACAGCCATAATTGAAGTTATTTCTGATCATAGCTGTTGCTTCTAGGTGTGAATTGTCAAAGACAGGCGGCGCCACTTCAGTATGTGGAGTGAGCTTGGGAGCCAAGTCCATTCCATACAGACCCCACACACATCCCCTGTACATTTATAGTCGATGTCACCAAGGGGTAAAAAAAAAAAAAAATCCGGCCTCCTCCACCCCTTAATAGCCGGCCAACACTCACCTCATTTCCCCATCGCTCATTACAATACTGTTATGGGCGTGAGGAAATGCAATTACCAGTAAATGTGAACTAGTCATAGACATGTGCTTAGATGTCATAAGATAAAAAAAAATGTCCGGCCTCCTTCCACCCCTTAATAGCCGGCCATCGCGCACCAATGTGTTTCCCGCCCCCCGTGGCAGCACCATCAGCTGCTGCTGTCATTGGTTCAGGGAAATCCATTTACTGGTAAGAAAAAAAGGTTTTTAGATACAGCACATGTCTATGGGTATATAGGGCGCAGATGTTGTGGCGCCTGTACTTACCGCCAGCTGGGTGGTACTGCTGGCTCTCTCCTCAGGGGTCCCTCGCCGTCCTTCCTTGTGATGTCGTTGCAGGGGCTCAGGAGGGCCGCTCGCTCAGGTGGTTGTAGAGCCGGTGTCTAAGAGGGTCTTCATGTTGGAGAATGAAAACCCTCTGAACTTGGCCTGGTCTTCCGGTGACAGCTCGGATTGCTTGGCCTCTTCTGCTTCGATGGTGTCTAAGTCGAATTGCTGATGGAATTCCGACTTAGTTGGGGCAGGGATGTGCGGCGGGGCCATCCTCAGGGTTTCCACAGAGTCCCATTCTACATGCTGGAAGAACCGATGACCACGGATGTTCCCATTGACTCCTAGACGCTTGGCTGGATTTTTCTTGAGGAGCTGAAATCAGAAATGTAGTTTTTAATACTAACTACAATTACAAGAATCTGACAAAGAAAGACAATAAAAGCATACAAAATTAGTAACATGCTTACCTGCATTATGATGTTCTTCGCTCCGGAGGTGGACTCATTAAAGAGTTTTTGATGATACTTACGCTCGCCGGTGATCATTTGATTCATGATGACTCCGAATGAAAACCAGTCTACGGCGGCGTTGTACTCCTCTCCGGCGTCCATCTGCCATAAACAGACAACAGTTAGTTAGTTGGGAAATAAGTTCTACATCATTAATAACATAAGTCGTCTGCCCTAAAAGAAAGGCATTACATGGGATATGTGCACTGCTCTAGACTAGCATTGTGTAGAGACCGCAGTCATCTATTCCATCTCGGACTGCTGTCTCCATGATCCACAACCCAAGAACATAAATACACTTATGTCAACAACTGGTAAGAAGATTCTATTCCACTCACCTCAGGAGCAATATAGTCTTCGGTCCCAGCATAGTCAGTAGCTGTTCGACCTCCAAGCATGTTGTCCAGGGCGAGACCGAAATCGGTGATCTTCAGGTGCCCTGTCTCAGCCACCAAGATGTTTTCGGGCTTCAGGTCTCTGTGGATGATCCCCTTGGCGTGGAGGTGTTGGATGCCGCACACCATCTCCGCAGCGTAGAATCTGTAAGAAAGAGAATAAGTAGTCGGTGTGAGATCCTGAGGAGCGACAAAATACTGTTTCCTAAACTGTAGCTAAAGTATGATTATTGGATGGATCACTAATCATCAGCCATGTAGGAGGAGGCTCGCGATCCGACAATTGTGCGCAAATGGTTGTCATCTGCTGACCAGATCTTTTATGTGAGCATAAAAGTGTTAGCTCACCAGCAGCACATCTCCCCATGTAAACAGCGGAATGTGCCATACTAATGATCTGCTCATGTTAGACCACCTTAACGAGCAACAACCAACATGCTATCTTGTCAGTTGTTGCTTGTTAATAGGCAAAATATGTGCCGTGTAAAACCACCCTAAATCTTTACCTGGAACTGTTGATATCGAGCCGTCCCTTTGACTGTAGGAGTTGATTCAGGTCCCCGCAGCTTAGAAACTCTAATCCAAGTAGAACGTGCGTCTGTAATGTAGAAGAGACATGTAAGGAGGTTGGTTAATATGAAGTTATGCTACAAAGTCCACATCTACGGTGCACATACTAGTGATGTGCGATAACATACTTGGAGATATCGCACATACTTGGAGATGTGTGATAACAACTATACCTTGGTCTGAAATGCAAATTCTGCATGGATGAGGAAAGGACTTCCTGACGTCATCTGCAACACGCGGTGCTCCACCATCACGTCCGCCAGCTCCACTTCTGCTAGTAGGGCCTTCTTCCTGATGACCTTCACCGCAAACTGCTGACAGGTAACGATGTCTTCTGCCAGCACGACTTCTCCGTAGGCTCCCCGGCCGAGCACATGATGAAATCGTAGTCGTTCTTGGATGGTTGTAGATGTGGTGCTTCCTGAGCCAGTTGGTCGAACACTGCTGGGTCCTCCTAATAGTGATTATAATAGCACAATATACAGGCTATAGGTTATAATAGAGGTAGGTGCCTGCAGCCAGATGGTCAGATACAAGGCTCCTCTGGGAACTGTAGTTGCTACGTTAAAATCAGCCATCACATCACGGGAACAGAAGGACAACCACTTTAATACAGAAGATAACGTCTTATATAGTCTGTAGGTATTAACTATCACTCCTATAAGGGGCTCAGTATGTATTGTATCTGTATTATGGACATGTGACGTAGGCTTTAGATGCATATTTTACTAATTCGGGCCTTATTTGCCTAGTTATGTGATCAGTAACTGCGAATGCTGTATATATTGTGTAAAAAATAAATAAATAACACATCAGACCCCATAAGACAACAGGAAAACCTTCTCCTATGGAAGGATTGTCCTGCTTACTCCTGGGTTCCATTGGATTTTTGGTATAAAGTATACAGCACTCAGGTACAACAATACAACTGAGGCAAAAGTCTGGACACACACGTTTAACTGGTATAATAACGAGATAATTTACTTCCAATGTGTAAAAGTATTAGTTGGGGAGGTGGCTGCATTTCTTGGTGGAGGAGATGTTTTAGGAGGCCATTTTGACATCCAACATATTGAATTAGCTTAGGTTTTTCAAATAAGAAGGGGTCATAGAATGGTAGAGTTGGAAGGGACCTCCAGGGTCATCGGGTCCAACCCCCTTCTCTGTGCAGATTTCACTAAATCACCCCAGACAGATGTCTTTCCAGCCTTTGTTTGAACACTTCCATTTAAGGGGAACCCACCACCTCCCGTGGTAACCCGTTCCACTCATTGATCAACCTCACTGTCTAATATCTAATTTGTGTCTCCCCCCTTTCAGTTTTATCCCATTGCTTCTAGTCTTTCCTTGTGCAGATGAGAATAGGGCTGATCCCTCTGCACTGTGACAGCCCTTCAGATATTTGTAGACCGCTATTAAGTCTCCTCTCAGCCTAAACATTCCCAGATCCTTTGATCGTTCCTCATAGGACATGATTTGCAGACCGCTCACCATCTTGGTAACTCTTCCCTGGATATAATATATATAATAATATACCTAGGAATATAACAGTCTTGGCTAGATTTGACTAAGACACACAATGGGAGGGTCAGTGTTGCCAATTTTATTGCTCAGCAGTTAATTGAGGAAAAGTTTCACAAAGTGCTTTTTATGATGTGTTGATGTGGCCACCATTCAGTTGGATGCACAAGAATCCAGCCTTCATGAACTCGCTGAACTGCAGCTGATGCTTCCTAACCGCTCTGTAGGATTCACTGTTTCAGGTGAACTGTATTGTGTATTTTTTTGCATACACAAGGGGCTTTAAATGACCCCTGAGTTAGGAGGAGAGGTCTGGCAGAATGGCAACTAAGGCGATTTAAACTACCAAACATGGTAACAGTACATTCTCCTGTCCTAGGAGGTGTTACCACAGGCAGCACAGATGGCCTCAATTTGGTTGTATTCCCAAACATCCCCTTTAGGCCTCAGTCAGACGACCGTTTTTTGCCGCGATTTACGGATCGCATGACAGATGCGCATCCGCAAATCACGTGACCGGGGCCGACGATTCGCCGAAAAATCTGCTAGCAACGTTTTTGGCGAAACGGGCCCGATCAAAGGAGCGCTGTCCGCCCATTGAAAGTCAATGGAGCCGGCAATACAGCCGGCTCCATTGAAAGCAATGGGCTGCCGGCGAGCGCAGGATGAATTTTCGGAAAGGGCTTAAACATATAAGCCCTTCCCTGAAAATCATCCAAAAATGGTTAAAAAAAAATGTACTCACTTTGTCCCTGCAGCCAGAGTTCAGCCGCGGCCGGCCGGCAGTTCTCCTGAACTGCTCTGTGTATTATTCAGCAGGCGGGGATTTAAAATCCCCGCCTGCTGAATGGGCTGCCTCTAATTGGTCACAGCCCTCACCAATCAGAGGCAGCTCTCACTCACCCATTCATGAATTCATGAATGGGTGAGTGAGTGCTGCCTCTGATTGGCTCAGCGCAGGGACAAATCAGGGGCAGCTCTCAGCTGTCATTCAATAGCTTACATGTCCAGCGTGTAAGTGGTAGGTGTCCAGTATGTAAGTGATACATGTCCGGTGTGTAAGTGGTAGGTGTCCAGTATGTAAGTGATACGTGTCCGGTGTGTAAGTGGTAGGTGTCCAGTATGTAAGTGATACGTGTCCGGTGTGTAAGTGGTAGGTGCTCGGTGTGTAAGTGGTAGGTGTCTAGTATGTAAGTGCTAGATGGTTGATGTGTAAGTGATACATGTCCAGCGTGTAAGTGGTAGGTGTCCAGTGTGTAAGTGCTAGATGTCCGGTGTGTAAGTGAAACATGTCCGGTGTGTAAGTGGTAGATGTCCGGTGTGTAAGTGATACATGTCCGGTGTGTAAGTCGTACATGTCCGGTGTGTAAGTGGTAGGTGTCCGGTGTGTAAGTGATACATGTCCGGTGTGTAAGTCGTACATGTCCGGTGTGTAAGTGGTAGGTGTCCGGTGTGTAAGTGGTAGATGTCCGGTGTGTAAGTGCTAGATGTCCGGTGTGTAAGTGGTAGGTGTCCGGTGTGTAAGTGCTAGATGTCCGGTGTGTAAGTGGTAGGTGTCCAGTATGTAAGTGCTAGGTGTCCAGTATGTAAGTGCTAGGTGTCCAGTGTGTAAGTGGTAGATGTCCGGTGTGTAAGTGATACATGTCCGGTGTGTAAGTGGTAGATGTCCGGTGTGTAAGTGATACATGTCCGGTGTGTAAGTCGTACATGTCCGGTGTGTAAGTGGTAGGTGTCCGGTGTGTAAGTGATACATGTCCGGTGTGTAAGTCGTACATGTCCGGTGTGTAAGTGGTAGGTGTCCGGTGTGTAAGTGGTAGATGTCCGGTGTGTAAGTGGTAGATGTCCGGTGTGTAAGTGGTAGGTGTCCGGTGTGTAAGTAGTAGGTGCCCGGCGTATAAGTGGCGTCAGTATTATCTATCCCGTGTGAGGGTAGCATCACTGTAGAGGTATGTAATAAACACAGTATGACATCTACACGCTCCACAAATATCAGCTTTATTAATAAACAACACTGATTAAAAACAAACTCTTAACGAGACATAAAACTCAATAAGTGGCAATAAATACCATCAAAAAGCAGCAAAATATCAAATTGTGTGCAAGCGAGGGTAGCTACACAGTCCATGCGCCACATAGCACAATAACATACAAGTGCTGTATATACTGCCCACCGGCCGAGATACCGGGGACTGGCCAACAATATACCTCTGTAGAGATGAAGAGGGATCTGTGAGCAGTCCTGGCCGTTCCATCAGCATGTAGAGTCTACGACTAATGATGTATACTAATGCACAGCGTGTATCAGGTGGTCAGAGAAGTGGCGCCACCTCTGTTTGTCCAGGACCGGAGGGTCGCTGTAGGCCGTACAGCCCATTGTATATATATTCTGCACCCCTATACATGGCTCTGATTACACTTAGTAGCAGTTTGTTCTTTATGGTTTTCTTTCATTCTTCTCTCAGTAATAACACAAACATTATTTCTCTTTCCCCCTCAGATCCAATAGAATATGAGTCAGTATTTATAGTGTTTGCTCTGTGACTGAGGCTGGAGTGATATCAGTATACTCATATATGTCCCTTAGGTCTAGATCTATTTCATCTGGCTGTCGTATAGTCACTTCCGCAGGTGAACTCAGACATATTTGGTGCGTTGGCCCTCGTACGTGTGTCTAATGTGTCTATTGAGGAGCTGCTGCCCAACCATGTAACCAGCCAACGTGCCGGGGGCTCAGCGGTGCGGACCCCTCAGATTGGCCGCATCTAAGACCGGAAAGTGGCGTAAATTATAGCGAGAATCTATCGCAGCTTCTGGCTGGCAGACATCTCCTTCTGTGGCACACGGGCAGTCGGAGGCGTTCCTTATATAACATACATTACTAACATATATATAGTAAGGGCATTAATAGACGGCAGATCACCCACCACGGTCCATTATTGTTTATTGCACTGACATATATAGCACATACATATTCCACAGCGCTGTACACAGTTTAGCATTATATCGGGCTTTGTCCCCCTGGGGGCTCACAATCTATATATTCACACTGGACAATGAACCCAGATTTGAACCCGGATACCCCCTTACTGAAAGGCAACTGAGCCCCCATGCTGCCCACAGGAAAACTAACACAATTTTTGTTTCAAAAACACCCCATTTTGGTATTGTCAGGGCTCCTACCCATTTGCATTTTTTTAACGCTGCCCTTTTTTAACACAATTGTTAATGGGATTTCTAATGTTATAAACTCATCACAAGTTGGCGCTTTATGATTTTTGTGCGATGCGTTTCTAACATTAGAAAGTCCCATTGACAATCGCGTTAAAAAAACACAGCGATATCGCAGCGTTAAAGAACCCCTAGTGGGTAGGAGCCCTTACACAGTGGGGGGCAGCCATAGCGCTGTGATCACCTCCGCTGAGGAACAATTGCTGAATCTACACACTTCCTAAAGGTTCAGTCACAATTTTTGGCCCAATTTTGTCAGATTTTCATGCAGATCTGCAGCAGATTATATCCTTTCATTTAAATACAAATTGCATGGGTGACTGCTGCGGCAGATCTGCGCCAAAATCTGCAGCAAATGAGTGATGTGTGAACGCCCCCGAAGAGCAGGTCATCTAAACATGGGAGAAGATGAGTAACCAAAAAAGTGTACATTTCAGCAGCAAATGTTGTTTTTTTTTTTTAAAAAGAAAGCCTGGCCAGCCCAAATCTGCCAGTGTAAACGGATTTTGGCCGGCAAGGTGTTTTTTTTTAAATGCACACATACATGTTACATCTGCAGACAAAAATATAAAGTCAGACAATCTCATTGATTTTATGCCTTAACGCTTTGCAAAAATGCCGGTCTCCTGAGTATTCACCGCGCATTTACACAAGCGCATCGATGGGCTCAAATCTGCAGAAAAAAGGGCATATTTTTGGGTGTAAGCTGAAAAACTACATTTGATTGTCCCGATAAAATGAATGGGTTCTGTTCCCTGCGTGCGCAATATACTGCACAAATACAGACGTGTGAATCCGGCCTAAACAGCAGTAACACCTGACATGTCACAATATACATAAATACAACATCATACAATGGAACATTTGTGTCTTTTCTCCCCAGAATACAAAACACATGAATTGTAAGAAGAACCAGAAAACGGTACATTCCAGCAGCTCATCTATAAGGGCTCCTGCACACGGGCGATTTAGCAAATGCAAAATTTACCATTTTTGCACCCGTATTTCCGTTGAGCAAAAAAATATGCAACATGCTCTATTTTCACGCAAATTTGAGCACCCGAGCCACCATAACGGCGCGATTTTGCGGTATTATTTGATAACACTGGTGATTATTTAGGCCGCTCAGCCAGTTCTAAAACGGGTATAAACAACCTCAGCAGCGCAAAAAGTACAGTAAGCAGCGCGGAAAGGTTCATGGGAAAATGTAATAGCGCTCCATACACAGCGCCATCACGCCATCTCCTTGCGAGCGTTTATACGTCACACGTGTGCAGGAGCCCTTATCACAATAATATTGGACATTTCACATTATACAATGTACATAAATACAGTTTGATACAATGTAACATTTCCATCATTTTCTCCCCAGAATACAAAACACGTGAATTGTAAGAAGATGACGAACCAGAAAACGGTCCATTTCAGCAGCTCATCCATAACCGCAGGAACATCATACAATGTACATACAGTGTAATACAATGGAACATTTGGATCGCTTTCCTCCCTCCTCCTCTCCGGCAGACAACCCCCATGAATTACCAGACATGGCGGTACAGTGTGGGACCCTCAGGCTGCGTTCACACTTAGCGGACTTACTGAAAATCTGCACCAAAATCCGCATTAAATTCTGCATCCAAACACAAACCATTGCTGTGGATTCTAATGTGGACTTTGATGCGGATCCTGAGCAGACTTCACCCCTTCAACCGAAAAGATGAAATCTGCCACCGATCTGCACCAATATCTGGCATGTGTGAATGCGCTCCTACAGCTCCGCAGATCTCCAGCGGTACCTGGGCCTCCCGGGTCTTCTTTCTGTATCTTTACAGGTGGGTCCTTTTCTCCCACCGAAGAATCCAGATGCCTCTTCTTGGGTTGCTTCTTCCCAACGAGGTCTTTCTTCACCGAATCAGTCGGTGGAACGATGGGCTTCGCTGAGCTCGATGACTTCCTCCTCCTCTTCCTCCTCTGGCTCTTGCTTGAAGCCTCATCTGAAGAATCCAAGACATGTCTTGGTCTTCTCACTCCTTTCTTCCTCCGAATCTCCTCCTCTCCCTCCATAAAATCGCTCTGCTCTGGTCCAGCAGACATCGCCTCCTTCTCCATCGCCAGTCTCCAACACTCTCAACTGCCAACCGCCGTGACAACACAATTGCCCTGGCTGTAACCATGGCAGCAGTCATGTGACCAGTAACTGACCAATCACAGCCAACCATGATAAGTTTGAAATCGTATGTCCGCAGTTACTGAGATGTGATGAAGGACATTTACAGGAATGTTCTCACCATTTTCCTCAGACTAATGACAATCTTTATTATTATAGTGGGAACTTGTCATGTCTGAGTGCTGAAGCCGTCCAGGACTTGGTGCGGGGTGATATTTGGGGGCCACATTCACATTCTTACAGTTTATTCTTCTTTCTTACTGCCAGATATTATTATTTTCGTGAATATAATCTTATATTATAAGATTTTGAATCCATCCACCATATTAAACTTCACATATAAATCAGCATCTGTAATAATCCACGTTGCGGTTGTGTCAGATTTGGCAGATTTCCCAATATGTCCCCATTTTCCCCCATATGACCTGATGATAGATTAACCACAGGCGGGTCTCTTGTATAGATATGGTGATTAATGATAATATCTCTCTATATGGTGCCTCCATGGTTCTACTTGTAATTGGCGCACACACGTTCGGGGTCTCCAGATCCCTCGCTCCCCATGACATGGCCATAGAGAAAATGATAAAATCCTGACGGCTGCCATCACTACCAGCTGATTAAAGACAGATGTAGTTTTAGGCCCATCAGAACATCATCCTGCTCTCAGAGCCACAAAATACCCTCACAGGATCCATCAACAGCATCTTGTTGGGGGTTTCCAGAAACTTTACACTTAATATATGGTACACTGCAGAGACAATGGGAATCTAGAAGAGCAGGAGGATTACCTTATTGACTGCAGAGCCAACCTGGGGCTTCATTACAGACAATCTGCGCCCACAATGAAGACATAGAGGGGCGAATAGAAGAACAAACATTGTAAATGTTCCTATTCAAATGGGTTTGAAGAGATCCTAAATAACAGCAACACTTGATTGACACTCAGCTGGGGGACGTCTTCTGTCCATTGATTCTCGCTTTTATGTTTTTAGCTTCAGGCAGGTGACATCACGAAAGAAATATAAGCTGCAGATATACTGATATAGTATGGAGACCAAAAGGCTGTGAGATACAGAACAAGATAAAAGACACCAATGTATTCCAAACATATATATTTATATTTAACCCCTTAAGGATATTGGCCTATTTTGGGCTTAAGGACGCAACAAGTTTTGGTGGATTTTTTGACCGTTTATCAAAAGCCATAACTTTTTTATTTTTCCGTCGACACGGCCGTATAAGGGCTTGTTTTTTGCGAGGCAAACTCTAGTTTCTATCGGCGTCATTTTTGGGTACATAGACTATATTGTAAAACTTGTATTATTTTTTTATGACAGCAGGGAGAGAAAACGCATCAATTCTGCCATAGATTTTTTTTATTTTTTTTCCAGCGTTAATCATGCAGCATAAATAAGACATTCCATTTTTTCTGCGGACCGGTACGGTTACAACGATACCAAAATTCTTACATTTTTTTTTATTTTTTTCCACTTTTCTGCAATAAAACCCCTTTTTTTGGAAATCTTTTTTTTTTTCTAAATCGCTGCATTCAAAGTCCTGTAACTTTTTTATTTTTTGATGAACGGAGCTCTATGAGGGCTTATTTTTCGCGAGACGAGCTATAGTCTTTATTGCTACCATTTTGGGGTACATACTGCTTTTTTGATCACTTTTATTGCAATTTTAGTGATGCCTCAGTTTTTTAGCTGGTTTTTTTTTGCGTTTTTTTCCGTGCATAGTCAAACGCATGTGCATCTTATTTTACGCGTCGTTACGGATGCGACAATATCAAGTTTGTGGGTTTTTTTGGTTTTTTTTACCTTTTTTATGCTAATCTGAGAAAAAGCATAAAAAATGTGTTTTTTTACTCTTTTTTTTACATTTTTTTTATTCATTTTTTTTAATCTTTGTTTTTTTTTGCACTGTTTGTGTCCCCTTGGGGGACTTTGACCACTGCCCTGATAATCGCTGTCATAAGGGTAGCTCTGCCATGCCTTATAGCTTATACAGCGATCCCAGGCACTGGTAACACAGGACGCCAGTGTCTGGCGTCCTGTTACCATGGCGACAGGCCGGGCTCTCGCAATAACATCGCGAGAGCCGGCCAGAGAAACAGAGGAAGTCCGCTCCCTCTGTGAACCCTTTCCCTGCCGCGATCTACTTAGATCGCGGCAGGGAAGGGGTTATCAGCGGGGGGCGCATCTCCGATGTCCTCCCGCTGTTGCAGCGGGACGCCGGCTGTGACTGACAGCCGGCTCCCGCTGCAGGATAGCGCGGAATCATATGTGATCCCGCGCTATCTCCAGGACGTAAGTTTACGTCCTGTTGCGGGAAGTACCAGGCTCCCAGGACGTAAACTTACGTCCTGCAGCGGGAATGGGTTAAAGTGCTGCTAACATTGTAGAACAGCATGTGGGACTGAGAAAGACCATGTGCCCATCCAGTCCAGCCTATTTTTCTGTAATGTTGATCCACAGGAAGGCAAAAAAAATCCAATGAGGTAATTTTTCCTAATTTTAGAGGTACAAATTCCTTCCCAACTCTAATATGGCAATCAGAATAATCCCTGGATCACCGACCCTACTGAAGTAATCAGTGACTATTCAAGAAAGGTGTCCAGGCCCCTCTTAAACTCTTTTATCAAGTTCACTATCACTAAGCCCTCAGGCAGAGAGTTCCATAGCCTCACTGCTCTTACAGTAAAGAACCCCCTTCTATGTCGGTGTAGAAACCTTCTTTCCTCTGGACTTAGAGGGCGCCCCCTTGTTACAGTCACAGTCCTGGGTATAAATATATGATGGGAGAGATCTCTGTATCCCCTGATATACTTATACATAGTTATTAGGTCGCCCTTCAGTGCTCTTTTTTGCTAAGCTAAATAACCCAATTTTGATAACGATTTCTGTTGCCCGCCTTTATACCCGCTCAAACTTTATACGTCCTTTTTGAGTACTGGTACACAAAGCTGTATACAATATTCCATGTGTGGTCTGATCAGTGACTTGTAAAGAGGAAGAACAATATTATCATCATGTGTCTCTAGATGTATTTTTATGCACCCCTTTGATCCTATTTGTTTTGGCTACAGCTGCCTGACACTGGTTGCTCCAGTTCAGCTTAAGGCCCATTTACACGGAGCGATGATCACTAAAAACGCTAAAAGGCGATCGCTTTAGCAATAATCGTTGCGTCTAAATGCATGCCAATCATCCACTTTTCGGGCACTGCTAGCTGATCATTACATTCAGGCCAAACTAAAAATCGCTGTTCAGTCTTATCAGCAGTTCTCCACGGGTAGTGCTGATAGCATTGTTTCCCGCTGGAGAACAAAGGATCGGAATACAGTTCATAGCCTTCGGGCTATGAACTGCTTTCAGATAAGGCTTCATTTGCACACTAGTAAGCTATTAAGTAGCTGAGTACACCAAAAATAAGCCCTGATTGCATAAAAATCAGTGCGTCACCTAACATTTGCTGTCCGCTCCACCGAAACTCTCCTTGCAGGTGACCCAGGCATGACTACACAGTGCACCCTTAGTACTTGTCCTAATATATAGGGACTCAGACATGGTTACACAGTGCACCCTTAGTACTTCTCCTAATATATAGGAGACCAGACATGGCTACACAGTGCACCCTTAGTACTTGTCCTAATATATAGGGACCCAGACATGACTACAGAGTGCACCCTTAGTACTTGTCCTAATATATAGGAGACCAGACATGACTACACAGTGCACCCTTAGTACTTGTCCTAATATATAGGGACCCAGACATGACTACACAGTGCACCCTTAGTACTTGTCCTAATATATAGGAGACCCAAACATGACTACACAGTGCACCCTTAGTACTTGTCCTAATATATAGGAGACCAGACATGACTACACAGTGCACCCTTAGTACTTGTCCTAATATATAGGGACCCAGACATGGCTACACAGTGCACCCTTAGTACTTGTCCTAATATATAGGGACCCAGACATGACTACACAGTGCACCCTTAGTACTTGTCCTAATATATAGGGGACCCAGACATGGCTACACAGTACAGCCTTACTACTTGTTCTAATACATAAGGGGCCCAGACATGACCACACAGCACAGACTTACTACTTGTCTTAATATTCAGGGGACCAAGACATGGCTACACAGTGCACCCTTAGTACTTGTCCTAATATATAGGAGCCCAGATATGGCTACACAGTGCACGCTTAGTACTTGTCCTAATATATAGGAGACCAGACATGGCTATACAGTGCACCCTTAGTACCTGTCCTAATATATAGGAGACCAGATATGGGTACACAGTGCACCCTTAGTACTTGTCCTAATATATAGCAGACCAGATATGGCTACACAGCGCACGCTTAGTACTTGTCCTAATATATAGGAGACCAGACATGGCTATACAGTGCACCCTTAGTACCTGTCCTAATATATAGTAGACTAGATATGGGTACACAGTGCACCTTTAGTACTTGTCCCAATATACAGGAGACCCAGACATGACTACACAGTGCACCCTTAATACTTGTCCTAATATATAGGGACTCAGACATGGCTACACAGTGCACCCTTAGTACTTGTCCTAAGACATAAGGGGCCCAGACATGGCTACACAGTGCACCCTTAGTACTTGTCATAATATATAGGAGACCCAATATGGCTACACAGTGCACCCTTAGTACTTGTCCTAATATACAGGAGACCCAGACATGACTACACAGTGCACGCTTAGTACTTGTCCTAATATATAGGGGGCCAGACATGACTACACAGTGCACACTTAATACTTTTCCTAATATGCAGGGGAACAAAGATATGGCTACACAGTGCACCCTTAGTACTTGTCCTAATATATAGGAGACCAGACATGGCTATACAGTGCACCCTTAGTACTGGTCCTAATATATAGGAGACCAGATATGGGTACACAGTGCACCCTTAGTACTGGTCCTAATATATAGGAGACCAGATATGGGTACACAGTGCACCCTTAGTACTTGTCCTAATATGCAGGGGACCAAGACATGGCTACACCGTGCACCCTTAGTACTTGTCCTAATATAAAGGAGACCAGACATGGCTACACAGTGCACCCTTAGTACTTGTCCTAATATGCAGGGGACCCAGACATGGCTACACAGTGCACGCATAGTACTTGTCCTAATATATAGGAGACCAGATATGGCTACACAGTGTACCCATAGTACTTGTCCTAATATACAGGGGGCCCAGACATGACTACACAGTGCACCTTTAGTACTTGTCCTAATATGCAGGGGACCCAGACGTGAGTACACAGTGCACCCTTAGTACTTGTCCTAATATATAGGAGACCAGACATGGCTCCACAGGGCACAGTTAGTACTTGTTCTAATATACAGGGACCCAGACATGACTACACAGTGCACCCTTAGTACTTGTCTTAATATATAGGGACCCAGACATGACTGCTCTGTGCACCCTTAGTACTTGTCCTAATATATAGGAGACCAGATATGGGTACACAGTGCACCCTTAGTACTTGTCCTAATATATAGGAGACCAGATATGGCTACACAGTGCACCCTTAGTACTGGTCCTAATATGCAGGGGACCAAGACATGGCTACACAGTGCACCCTTAGTGCTTGTCCTAATATATAGGAGACCCAATATGGCTACACAGTGCACCCTTAGGACTTGTCCTAATATATGTAGGGGACTCAGATATGGCTACACAGTGCACCCTTAGTACTTGTCCTAATATATAGGAGACAAGACATGGCTACACAGTGCACCCTTAGTACTTGTCCTAATATGCAGGGGACCCAGACAAGGCTACACAGTGTAACCTTAGTACTTGTCCTAATATATAGGAGACCCAATATGGCTACACAGTGCACCCTTAGTACTTGTCCTAATATATGTAGGGGACTCAGATATGGCTACACAGTGCACCCTTAGTACTTGGCCTAATATATAAGGGACCAGATATGGCTACACAGTGCACCCTTAGTACTTGTCCTAATATGCAGGAGACCCAGACATGGCTACACAGTGTAACCTTAGTACTTGTCCTAATATATAGGAGACCCAATAAGGCTACACAGTGCACCCTTAGTACTTGTCCTAATATATGTAGGGGACTCAGACATGGCTACACAGTGCACCCTTAGTACTTGTCCTAATATATAGGGACTCAGATATGGCTACACAGTGCACCCTTAGTACTTGTCCTAATATACAGAGGGCCCAGACATGGCTACACAGTGCACCCTTAGTACTTGTCCTAATACATAGGGACCCA
The DNA here is from genome assembly GCF_035609145.1 of Eleutherodactylus coqui. NCBI lineage: Eukaryota > Metazoa > Chordata > Amphibia > Anura > Eleutherodactylidae > Eleutherodactylus > Eleutherodactylus coqui. The sequence continues at coordinate 62,026,189 of NC_089847.1, read as the reverse complement.
GACGTGGCTACATAGTGCACCCTTAGTACTTGTTCTAATACATAAGGGGCGCAGACATGGCTACACAATACAGCCTTATTACTTGTCTTAATATGCAGGGGACCAAGACATGGCCACAGAGTGCACCCTTAGTACTTGTCCTAATATGCAGCGGAACAAAGACATGGCTACACAGTGCACCCTTAGTACTTGTCCTAATATGCAGGGGACCCAGACATGGCTACATAGTGCACCCTTAGTACTTGTCCTAATATATAGGAGACCAGATATGGCTACACAGTGCACCTTAGTGCTTGTCCTAATATATAGGGGACCTAGACATGGCTACACAGTGCACCCTAAGTACTTGTCCTAATATAAAGAGGACTCAGACATGGCTACACAGTGCACCCTTAGTACTTGTCCTAATATACAGAGGTCCCAGACATGGCTACACAGTGCACCCTTAGTACTTGTTCTAATACATAAGGGGCGCAGACATGGCTACACAATACAGCCTCAGTACTTGTCTTAATATGCGGGGGACCAAGACATGGCTACACAGTGCACCCTTAGTACTTGTCCTAATATGCAGGGGAACAAAGACATGGCTACACAGTGCACCATTAGTACTTGCCCTAATATAATAAAACCCAGACATAGCTACACAGTGCACCCTTAGTACTTGTCCTAATATATAGGAGACCCAGACATGGCTACACAGTGCACCCTTAGTACTTGTCCTAATACATAGGGACCCAGACGTGGCTACACAGTGCAGCCTTAGTACTTGTTCTAATACATAAGGGGCGCAGTATGGCTACACAGTGCACCCTTAGTACTTGTCCTAATATATAGGGGACCCAGACATAACTACACAGTGCACCCTTAGTACTTGTCCTAATATATAGGGGACCCAGACATGACTACACAGTGCACCCTTAGTACTTGTCCTAATATATAGGAGACCAGATATGGGTACACAGTGCACCCTTAGTACTTGTCCTAATATATAGGAGACCAGATATGGGTACACAGTGCACCCTTAGTACTTGTCCTTATATATAGTAGACCAGATATGGGTACACAGTGCACCCTTAGTACTTGTCCTAATATACAGGAGACCCAGACATGGCTACACAGTGCACCCTTAGTACTTGTCCTAAGACATAAGGGGCCCAGACATGGCTACACAGTGCACCCGTAGTACTTGTCCTAATATATAGGGACCCAGACATGGCTACACAGTGCACCCTTAGTACTTGTCATAATATATAGGAGACCCAATATGGCTACAAAGTGCACCCTTAGTACTTGTCCTAATATATAGGGACCCAGATATGGGTACACAGTGCACGCTTAGTACTTGTCCTAATATATAGGGGGCCAGACATGACTACACAGTGCACCCATAGTACTTTTCCTAATATGCAGGGGAACAAAGATATGGCTACACTGTGCACCCTTAGTACTTGTCCTAATATGCAGGGGACCCAGATATGGCTACACAGTGCACCCTTAATACTTGTCCTGATATATAGGAGACCAGATATGGGTACACAGTGCACCCTTAGTACTTGTCCTAATATGCAGGGGACCAGACATGGCTACACAGTGCACCCTTAGTACTTGTCCTAATATATAGGGGACCCAGACATGACTACACAGTGCACCCTAATGCTTGTCCTAATACACAGGGGACCCAGACATGACTACACAGTACACCCTTAGTACTTGTCCTAATATATAGGGGACCAGACATGGCTACACAGTGCACCCTTAGTACTTGTCCTAATATATAGGGGACCCAGACATGACTACACAGTGCACCCTTAGTACTTGTCCTAATATATAGGGTACCCAGACATGACTACACAGTGCACCCTTAGTACTTGTCCTAATATATAGGGGACCAGACATGACTACACAGTGCACCCTTAGTACTTGTCCTAATATGTAGGGGACCCAGACATGGCTACACAGTGCACCCTTAGTACTTGTCCTAATATATAGGGGACCAGACATGGCTACACAGTGCACCCTTAGTACTTGTCCTAATATATAGGAGACCCAGACATGGCTACACAGTGCACCCTTAGTACTTGTCCTAATATATAGGGACTCAGACATGGCTACACAGTGCACCCTTAGTACTTGTCCTAATATATAGGGACTCAGACATGGCTACACAGTGCACCCTTAGTAATTGTCCTAATATATAGGGGACCCAGACATGGCTACACAGTGCACCCTAATGCTTGTCCTAATATGCAGGGGACCAAGACATGGCTACACAGTGCACGCTTAGTACTTGTCCTAATATATAGGAGACCAGATATGGCTACACAGTGCACCCTTAGTACTTGTCCTAATATATAGGGGACCAGACATGGCTACACAGTGCACCCTTAGTACTTGTCCTAATATGCAAGGGAACAAAGACATGGCTACACAGTGCACCCTTAGTACTTGTCCTAATATGCAGGGGACCAGACATGACTACACGGTGCACCCTTAGTACTTGTCCTAGTATATAGGGGACCCACACATGGATACACAGTGCACCCTAATGCTTGTCCTAATACACAGGGGACCCAGACATGACTACACAGTACACCCTTAGTACTTGTCCTAATATATAGGGGACCAGACATGGCTACACAGTGCACCCTTAGTACTTGTCCTAATATATAGGGGACCCAGACATGACTACACAGTGCACCCTTAGTACTTGTCCTAATATATAGGGGACCCAGACATGACTACACAGTGCACCCTTAGTACTTGTCCTAATATATAGGGGACCAGACATGACTACACAGTGCACCCTTAGTACTTGTCCTAATATGTAGGGGACCCAGACATGGCTACACAGTGCACCCTTAGTACTTGTCCTAATATATAGGGGACCAGACATGGCTACACAGTGCACCCTTAGTACTTGTCCTAATATATAGGAGACCCAGACATGGCTACACAGTGCACCCTTAGTACTTGTCCTAATATATAGGGACTCAGACATGGCTACACAGTGCACCCTTAGTACTTGTCCTAATATATAGGGACTCAGACATGGCTACACAGTGCACCCTTAGTAATTGTCCTAATATATAGGGGACCCAGACATGGCTACACAGTGCACCCTAATGCTTGTCCTAATATGCAGGGGACCAAGACATGGCTACACAGTGCACGCTTAGTACTTGTCCTAATATATAGAAGACCAGATATGGCTACACAGTGCACCCTTAGTACTTGTCCTAATATATAGGGGACCAGACATGGCTACACAGTGCACCCTTAGTAATTGTCCTAATATGCAAGGGAACAAAGACATGGCTACACAGTGCACCCTTAGTACTTGTCCTAATATGCAGGGGACCAGACATGACTACACGGTGCACCCTTAGTACTTGTCCTAGTATATAGGGGACCCACACATGGATACACAGTGCACCCTTAGTACTTATCCTAATATATAGGGGACCCAGACATGACTACACAGTACACCCATAGTACTTGTCCTAATATATAGGGAACCCAGACATGACTACACAGTGCACCCTTAGTACTTGTCCTAATATATAGGGACCCAGACATGACTACACAGTGCACCCTTAGTACTTGTCCTAATACACAGGGGACCCAGACATGACTACACAGTGCACCCTTAGTGCTTCTCCTAATATACAGAAGACCCAGACATAGCTACACAGTGCACCCTTAGTACTTGTCCTAATATATAGAGACCCAGGCATGACTACACAGTGCACCCTTAGTACTTGTCCTGTATACAGGGACCCAGACATGGCTACACAGTGCACCCTTAGTACTTGTCCTAATACATAGGGACCCAGACGTGGCTACACAGTGCAGCCTTAGTACTTGTTCTAATACATAAGGGGCGCAGTATGGCTACACAGTGCACCCTTAGTACTTGTCCTAATATATAGGGGACCAGACATGGCTACACAGTACACCCTTAGTACTTGTCCTAATATAAAGGGGACCCAGACATGGCCACATAGTGCACCCTTAGTACTTGTCCTAATATGCAGGGGAACAAAGACATGGCTACACAGTGCACCCTTAGTACTTGTCCTAATATGCAGGGGACCCAGACATGGCTACACAGTGCACCCTTAGTACTTGTCCTAATATATAGGAGAGCAGATCTGGCTACACAGTGCACCCTTAGTACTTGTCCTAATATATAGAGGACCCAGACATGGCTACACAGTGCACCCTTAGTACTTGTTCTAATACTTAAGGGGCGCAGACATGGCTACACAATACAGCCTTAGTACTTGTCCTAATATGCAGGGGACCCAGACATGGCTACACAGTGCACGCATAGTACTTGTCCTAATATATAGGAGACCAGATATGGCTACACAGTGCACCCATAGTACTTGTCCTAATATACAGGGGGCCCAGACATGACTACACAGTGCACCTTTAGTACTTGTCCTAATATGCAGGGGACCCAGACGTGAGTACACAGTGCACCCTTAGTACTTGTCCTAATATATAGGAGACCAGACATGGCTCCACAGGGCACAGTTAGTACTTGTTCTAATATACAGGGACCCAGACATGACTACACAGTTCACCCTTAGTACTTGTCCTAATATATAGGGACCCAGACATGACTACACAGTGCACCCTTAATACTTGTCCTAATATATAGGGACCCAGACATGACTACTCTGTGCACCCTTAGTACTTGTCCTAATATATAGGAGACCAGATATGGGTACACAGTGCACCCTTAGTACTTGTCCTAATATATAGGAGACCAGATATGGCTACACAGTGCACCCTTAGTACTGGTCCTAATATGCAGGGGACCAAGACATGGCTACACAGTGCACCCTTAGTGCTTGTCCTAATATATAGGAGACCCAATATGGCTACACAGTGCACCCTTAGGACTTGTCCTAATATATGTAGGGGACTCAGATATGGCTACACAGTGCACCCTTAGTACTTGTCCTAATATATAGGAGACAAGACATGGCTACACAGTGCACCCTTAGTACTTGTCCTAATATGCAGGGGACCCAGACAAGGCTACACAGTGTAACCTTAGTACTTGTCCTAATATATAGGAGACCCAATATGGCTACACAGTGCACCCTTAGTACTTGTCCTAATATATGTAGGGGACTCAGATATGGCTACACAGTGCACCCTTAGTACTTGGCCTAATATATAAGGGACCAGATATGGCTACACAGTGCACCCTTAGTACTTGTCCTAATATATAGGAGACGAGACATGGCTACACAGTGCACCCTTAGTACTTGTCCTAATATGCAGGAGACCCAGACATGGCTACACAGTGTAACCTTAGTACTTGTCCTAATATATAGGAGACCCAATAAGGCTACACAGTGCACCCTTAGTACTTGTCCTAATATATGTAGGGGACTCAGACATGGCTACACAGTGCACCCTTAGTACTTGTCCTAATATATAGGGACTCAGATATGGCTACACAGTGCACCCTTAGTACTTGTCCTAATATACAGAGGGCCCAGACATGGCTACACAGTGCACCCTTAGTACTTGTCCTAATACATAGGGACCCAGACGTGGCTACATAGTGCACCCTTAGTACTTGTTCTAATACATAAGGGGCGCAGACATGGCTACACAATACAGCCTCATTACTTGTCTTAATATGCAGGGGACCAAGACATGGCCACAGAGTGCACCCTTAGTACTTGTCCTAATATGCAGCGTAACAAAGACATGGCTACACAGTGCACCCTTAGTACTTGTCCTAATATGCAGGGGACCCAGACATGGCTACATAGTGCACCCTTAGTACTTGTCCTAATATATAGGAGACCAGATATGGCTACACAGTGCACCTTAGTGCTTGTCCTAATATATAGGGGACCTAGACATGGCTACACAGTGCACCCTAAGTACTTGTCCTAATATAAAGAGGACTCAGACATGGCTACACAGTGCACCCTTAGTACTTGTCCTAATATACAGAGGTCCCAGACATGGCTACACAGTGCACCCTTAGTACTTGTTCTAATACATAAGGGGCGCAGACAAGGCTACACAATACAGCCTCAGTACTTGTCTTAATATGCGGGGGACCAAGACATGGCTACACAGTGCACCCTTAGTACTTGTCCTAATATGCAGGGGAACAAAGACATGGCTACACAGTGCACCATTAGTACTTGTCCTAATATAATAAAACCCAGACATAGCTACACAGTGCACCCTTAGTACTTGTCCTAATATATAGGAGACCCAGACATGGCTACACAGTGCACCCTTAGTACTTGTCCTAATACATAGGGACCCAGACGTGGCTACACAGTGCAGCCTTAGTACTTGTTCTAATACATAAGGGGCGCAGTATGGCTACACAGTGCACCCTTAGTACTTGTCCTAATATATAGGGGATCAAGACATAACTACACAGTGCACCCTTAGTACTTGTCCTAATATATAGGGGACCCAGACATGACTACACAGTGCACCCTTAGTACTTGTCCTAATATATAGGAGACCAGATATGGGTACACAGTGCACCCTTAGTACTTGTCCTAATATATAGGAGACCAGATATGGGTACACAGTGCACCCTTAGTACTTGTCCTAATATATAGTAGACCAGATATGGGTACACAGTGCACCCTTAGTACTTGTCCTAATATACAGGAGACCCAGACATGACTACACAGTGCACCCTTAATACTTGTCCTAATATACAGGAGACCCAGACATGACTACACAGTGCACCCTTAATACTTGTCCTAATATATAGGGACTCAGACATGGCTACACAGTGCACCCTTAGTACTTGTCCTAAGACATAAGGGGCCCAGACATGGCTACACAGTGCACCCGTAGTACTTGTCCTAATATATAGGGGACCCAGACATGGCTACACAGTGCACCCTTAGTACTTGTCATAATATATAGGAGACCCAATATGGCTACAAAGTGCACCCTTAGTACTTGTCCTAATATATAGGGACCCAGATATGGCTACACAGTGCACGCTTAGTACTTGTCCTAATATATAGGGGGCCAGACATGACTACACAGTGCACCCATAGTACTTTTCCTAATATGCAGGGGAACAAAGATATGGCTACACAGTGCACCCTTAGTACTTGTCCTAATATGCAGGGGACCCAGATATGGCTACACAGTGCACCCTTAATACTTGTCCTGATATATAGGAGACCAGATATGGGTACACAGTGCACCCTTAGTACTTGTCCTAATATGCAGGGGACCAGACATGGCTACACAGTGCACCCTTAGTACTTGTCCTAATATATAGGGGACCCAGACATGACTACACAGTGCACCCTAATGCTTGTCCTAATACACAGGGGACCCAGACATGACTACACAGTACACCCTTAGTACTTGTCCTAATATATAGGGGACCAGACATGGCTACACAGTGCACCCTTAGTACTTGTCCTAATATATAGGGGACCCAGACATGACTACACAGTGCACCCTTAGTACTTGTCCTAATATATAGGGGACCCAGACATGACTACACAGTGCACCCTTAGTACTTGTCCTAATATATAGGGGACCAGACATGACTACACAGTGCACCCTTAGTACTTGTCCTAATATGTAGGGGACCCAGACATGGCTACACAGTGCACCCTTAGTACTTGTCCTAATATATAGGGGACCAGACATGGCTACACAGTGCACCCTTAGTACTTGTCCTAATATATAGGAGACCCAGACATGGCTACACAGTGCACCCTTAGTACTTGTCCTAATATATAGGGACTCAGACATGGCTACACAGTGCACCCTTAGTACTTGTCCTAATATATAGGGACTCAGACATGGCTACACAGTGCACCCTTAGTAATTGTCCTAATATATAGGGGACCCAGACATGGCTACACAGTGCACCCTAATGCTTGTCCTAATATGCAGGGGACCAAGACATGGCTACACAGTGCACGCTTAGTACTTGTCCTAATATATAGGAGACCAGATATGGCTACACAGTGCACCCTTAGTACTTGTCCTAATATATAGGGGACCAGACATGGCTACACAGTGCACCCTTAGTACTTGTCCTAATATGCAAGGGAACAAAGACATGGCTACACAGTGCACCCTTAGTACTTGTCCTAATATGCAGGGGACCAGACATGACTACACGGTGCACCCTTAGTACTTGTCCTAGTATATAGGGGACCCACACATGGATACACAGTGCACCCTAATGCTTGTCCTAATACACAGGGGACCCAGACATGACTACACAGTACACCCTTAGTACTTGTCCTAATATATAGGGGACCAGACATGGCTACACAGTGCACCCTTAGTACTTGTCCTAATATATAGGGGACCCAGACATGACTACACAGTGCACCCTTAGTACTTGTCCTAATATATAGGGGACCCAGACATGACTACACAGTGCACCCTTAGTACTTGTCCTAATATATAGGGGACCAGACATGACTACACAGTGCACCCTTAGTACTTGTCCTAATATGTAGGGGACCCAGACATGGCTACACAGTGCACCCTTAGTACTTGTCCTAATATATAGGGGACCAGACATGGCTACACAGTGCACCCTTAGTACTTGTCCTAATATATAGGAGACCCAGACATGGCTACACAGTGCACCCTTAGTACTTGCCCTAATATATAGGGACTCAGACATGGCTACACAGTGCACCCTTAGTACTTGTCCTAATATATAGGGACTCAGACATGGCTACACAGTGCACCCTTAGTAATTGTCCTAATATATAGGGGACCCAGACATGGCTACACAGTGCACCCTAATGCTTGTCCTAATATGCAGGGGACCAAGACATGGCTACACAGTGCACGCTTAGTACTTGTCCTAATATATAGAAGACCAGATATGGCTACACAGTGCACCCTTAGTACTTGTCCTAATATATAGGGGACCAGACATGGCTACACAGTGCACCCTTAGTACTTGTCCTAATATGCAAGGGAACAAAGACATGGCTACACAGTGCACCCTTAGTACTTGTCCTAATATGCAGGGGACCAGACATGACTACTCGGTGCACCCTTAGTACTTGTCCTAGTATATAGGGGACCCACACATGGATACACAGTGCACCCTTAGTACTTATCCTAATATATAGGGGACCCAGACATGACTACACAGTACACCCATAGTACTTGTCCTAATATATAGGGAACCCAGACATGACTACACAGTGCACCCTTAGTACTTGTCCTAATATATAGGGACCCAGACATGACTACACAGTGCACCCTTAGTACTTGTCCTAATACACAGGGGACCCAGACATGACTACACAGTGCACCCTTAGTGCTTCTCCTAATATACAGAAGACCCAGACATAGCTACACAGTGCACCCTTAGTACTTGTCCTAATATATAGAGACCCAGGCATGACTACACAGTGCACCCTTAGTACTTGTCCTAATACATAGGGACCCAGACGTGGCTACACAGTGCAGCCTTAGTACTTGTTCTAATACATAAGGGGCGCAGTATGGCTACACAGTGCACCCTTAGTACTTGTCCTAATATATAGGGGACCAGACATGGCTACACAGTACACCCTTAGTACTTGTCCTAATATATAGGGGACCCAGACATGGCCACATAGTGCACCCTTAGTACTTGTCCTAATATGCAGGGGAACAAAGACATGGCTACACAGTGCACCCTTAGTACTTGTCCTAATATGCAGGGGACCCAGACATGGCTACACAGTGCACCCTTAGTACTTGTCCTAATATATAGGAGAGCAGATCTGGCTACACAGTGCACCCTTAGTACTTGTCCTAATATATAGAGGACCCAGACATGGCTACACAGTGCACCCTTAGTACTTGTTCTAATACTTAAGGGGCGCAGACATGGCTACACAATACAGCCTTAGTACTTGTCCTTATATGCAGGGGAACAAAGACATGGCTACACAGTGTACCCTTAGTACTTGTCCTAATATGCAGGGAACCAAGACATGGCTACACAGTGCACCCTTAGTACTTGTTCTAATATATAGGGACCCAGACATGACTACACAGTGCACCCTTAGTACTTGTCCTAATACATAGGGACCCAGACATGACTACACAGTGCACCTTTAGTACTTGTCCTAATATGCAGGGGACCCAGACGTGACTACACAGTACACCCTTAGTACTTGTCCTAATATATAGGAGACCCAATATGGCTACACAGTGCACCCTTAGTACTTGTCCTAATATATAGGGGACCCAGACATGGCTACACAGTGCACCCTTAGTACTTGTCCTAATATATAGGGACTCAGACATGGCTACACAGTGCACCCTTAGTAATTGTCCTAATATATAGGGGACCCAGACATGGCTACACAGTGCACCCTAATGCTTGTCCTAATATGCAGGGGACCAAGACATGGCTACACAGTGCACGCTTAGTACTTGTCCTAATATATAGGAGACCAGATATGGCTACACAGTGCACCCTTAGTACTTGTCCTAATATATAGGGGACCAGACATGGCTACACAGTGCACCCTTAGTACTTGTCCTAATATGCAAGGGAACAAAGACATGGCTACACAGTGCACCCTTAGTACTTGTCCTAATATGCAGGGGACCAGACATGACTACACGGTGCACCCTTAGTACTTGTCCTAGTATATAGGGGACCCACACATGGATACACAGTGCACCCTAATGCTTGTCCTAATACACAGGGGACCCAGACATGACTACACAGTACACCCTTAGTACTTGTCCTAATATATAGGGGACCAGACATGGCTACACAGTGCACCCTTAGTACTTGTCCTAATATATAGGGGACCCAGACATGACTACACAGTGCACCCTTAGTACTTGTCCTAATATATAGGGGACCCAGACATGACTACACAGTGCACCCTTAGTACTTGTCCTAATATATAGGGGACCAGACATGACTACACAGTGCACCCTTAGTACTTGTCCTAATATGTAGGGGACCCAGACATGGCTACACAGTGCACCCTTAGTACTTGTCCTAATATATAGGGGACCAGACATGGCTACACAGTGCACCCTTAGTACTTGTCCTAATATATAGGAGACCCAGACATGGCTACACAGTGCACCCTTAGTACTTGTCCTAATATATAGGGACTCAGACATGGCTACACAGTGCACCCTTAGTACTTGTCCTAATATATAGGGACTCAGACATGGCTACACAGTGCACCCTTAGTAATTGTCCTAATATATAGGGGACCCAGACATGGCTACACAGTGCACCCTAATGCTTGTCCTAATATGCAGGGGACCAAGACATGGCTACACAGTGCACGCTTAGTACTTGTCCTAATATATAGAAGACCAGATATGGCTACACAGTGCACCCTTAGTACTTGTCCTAATATATAGGGGACCAGACATGGCTACACAGTGCACCCTTAGTACTTGTCCTAATATGCAAGGGAACAAAGACATGGCTACACAGTGCACCCTTAGTACTTGTCCTAATATGCAGGGGACCAGACATGACTACACGGTGCACCCTTAGTACTTGTCCTAGTATATAGGGGACCCACACATGGATACACAGTGCACCCTTAGTACTTATCCTAATATATAGGGGACCCAGACATGACTACACAGTACACCCATAGTACTTGTCCTAATATATAGGGAACCCAGACATGACTACACAGTGCACCCTTAGTACTTGTCCTAATATATAGGGACCCAGACATGACTACACAGTGCACCCTTAGTACTTGTCCTAATACACAGGGGACCCAGACATGACTACACAGTGCACCCTTAGTGCTTCTCCTAATATACAGAAGACCCAGACATAGCTACACAGTGCACCCTTAGTACTTGTCCTAATATATAGAGACCCAGGCATGACTACACAGTGCACCCTTAGTACTTGTCCTAATACATAGGGACCCAGACGTGGCTACACAGTGCAGCCTTAGTACTTGTTCTAATACATAAGGGGCGCAGTATGGCTACACAGTGCACCCTTAGTACTTGTCCTAATATATAGGGGACCAGACATGGCTACACAGTACACCCTTAGTACTTGTCCTAATATATAGGGGACCCAGACATGGCCACATAGTGCACCCTTAGTACTTGTCCTAATATGCAGGGGAACAAAGACATGGCTACACAGTGCACCCTTAGTACTTGTCCTAATATGCAGGGGACCCAGACATGGCTACACAGTGCACCCTTAGTACTTGTCCTAATATATAGGAGAGCAGATCTGGCTACACAGTGCACCCTTAGTACTTGTCCTAATATATAGAGGACCCAGACATGGCTACACAGTGCACCCTTAGTACTTGTTCTAATACTTAAGGGGCGCAGACATGGCTACACAATACAGCCTTAGTACTTGTCCTTATATGCAGGGGAACAAAGACATGGCTACACAGTGTACCCTTAGTACTTGTCCTAATATGCAGGGAACCAAGACATGGCTACACAGTGCACCCTTAGTACTTGTTCTAATATATAGGGACCCAGACATGACTACACAGTGCACCCTTAGTACTTGTCCTAATACATAGGGACCCAGACATGACTACACAGTGCACCTTTAGTACTTGTCCTAATATGCAGGGGACCCAGACGTGACTACACAGTACACCCTTAGTACTTGTCCTAATATATAGGAGACCCAATATGGCTACACAGTGCACCCTTAGTACTTGTCCTAATATATAGGGGACCCAGACATGGCTACACATTGCACCCTTAGTACTTGTCCTAGTATACAGGAGACCCAGACATGACTACACAGTGCACCCTTAGTACTTGTCCTAATACATAGGGACCCAGACATGACTACACAGTGCACCTTTAGTACTTGTCCTAATATGGAGGGGACCCAGACGTGACTACACAGTGCACCCTTAGTACTTGCCCTAATATATAGGAGACCAGATATGGCTACACAGTGCACCCTTAGTACTTGTCCTAATATATAGGAGACCAGATATGGGTACACAGTGCACCCTTAGTACTTGTCCTAATATATAGGAGACCAGATATGGGTACACAGTGCACCCTTAGTACTTGTCCTAATATATAGGGACCCAGACATGACTACAGAGTGCAACCTTAGTACTTGTCCTAATATATAGTAGACCAGATATGGGTACACAGTGCACCCTTAGTACTTGTCCTAATATACAGGAGACCCAGACATGACTACACAGTGCACCCTTAATACTTGTCCTAATATATAGGGACTCAGACATGGCTACACAGTGCACCCTTAGTACTTGTCCTAAGACATAAGGGGCCCAGACATGGCTACACAGTGCACCCGTAGTACTTGTCCTAATATATAGGGGACCCAATATGGCTACAAAGTGCACCCTTAGTACTTGTCCTAATATATAGGGACCCAGATATGGCTACACAGTGCACGCCTAGTACTTGTCCTAATATATAGGGGGCCAGACATGACTACACAGTGCACCCATAGTACTTTTCCTAATATGCAGGGGAACAAAGATATGGCTACACAGTGCACCCTTAGTACTTGTCCTAATATGCAGGGGACCCAGATATGGCTACACAGTGCACCCTTAATACTTGTCCTAATATGCAGGGGACCAGACATGGCTACACAGTGCACCCTTAGTACTTGTCCTAATATATAGGGGACCCAGACATGACTACACAGTACACCCTTAGTACTTGTCCTAATATATAGGGGACCAGACATGGCTACACAGTGCACCCTTAGTACTTGTCCTAATATATAGGGGACCCAGACATGACTACACAGTGCACCCTTAGTACTTGTCCTAATATATAGGGGACCCAGACATGACTACACAGTGCACACTTAGTACTTGTCCTAATACATAGGGGACCAGACATGGCTACACAGTGCACCCTTAGTAATTGTCCTAATATATAGGGGACCCAGACATGGCTACACAGTGCACCCTAATGCTTGTCCTAATATGCAGGGGACCAAGACATGGCTACACAGTGCACGCTTAGTACTTGTCCTAATATATAGGAGACCAGATATGGCTACACAGTGCACCCTTAGTACTTGTCCTAATATATAGGGGACCAGACATGGCTACACAGTGCACCCTTAGTACTTGTCCTAATATGCAAGGGAACAAAGACATGGCTACACAGTGCACCCTTAGTACTTGTCCTAATATGCAGGGGACCAGACATGACTACACGGTGCACCCTTAGTACTTGTCCTAGTATATAGGGGACCCACACATGGATACACAGTGCACCCTTAGTACTTATCCTAATATATAGGGGACCCAGACATGACTACACAGTACACCCATAGTACTTGTCCTAATATATAGGGAACCCAGACATGACTACACAGTGCACCTTTAGTACTTGTCCTAATATATAGGGACCCAGACATGACTACACAGTGCACCCTTAGTACTTGTCCTAATACACAGGGGACCCAGACATGGCTACACAGTGCACCCTTAGTGCTTCTCCTAATATACAGAAGACCCAGACATAGCTACACAGTGCACCCTTAGTACTTGTCCTAATATATAGAGACCCAGGCATGACTACACAGTGCACCCTTAGTACTTGTCCTATATACAGGGACCCAGACATGGCTACACAGTGCACCCTTAGTACTTGTCCTAATACATAGGGACCCAGACGTGGCTACACAGTGCAGCCTTAGTACTTGTTCTAATACATAAGGGGCGCAGTATGGCTACACAGTGCACCCTTAGTACTTGTCCTAATATATAGGGGACCAGACATGGCTACACAGTACACCCTTAGTACTTGTCCTAATATATAGGGGACCCAGACATGGCCACACAGTGCACCCTTAGTACTTGTCCTAATATGCAGGGGAACAAAGACATGGCTACACAGTGCACCCTTAGTACTTGTCCTAATATGCAGGGGACCCAGACATGGCTACACAGTGCACCCTTAGTACTTGTCCTAATATATAGGAGACCAGATCTGGCTACACAGTGCACCCTTAGTACTTGTCCTAATATATAGAGGACCCAGACATGGCTACACAGTGCACCCTTAGTACTTGTTCTAATACTTAAGGGGCGCAGACATGGCTACACAATACAGCCTTAGTACTTGTCCTTATATGCAGGGGAACAAAGACATGGCTACACAGTGCACCCTTAGTACTTGTCCTAATATGCAGGGAACCAAGACATGGCTACACAGTGCACCCTTAGTACTTGTTCTAATATATAGGGACCCAGACATGACTACACAGTGCACCCTTAGTACTTGTCCTAATATATAGGGACCCAGACATGACTACAGAGTGCACCCTTAGTACTTGTCCTAATATATAGGGACCCAGACATGGCTACACAGTGCACTCTTAGTACTTATCCTAATATATAGGGACCCAGACATGGCTACACAGTGCACCCTTAGTACTTGTCCTAATATATAGGGGACCAGACATGGCTACACAGTGCACCCTTAGTACTTGTCCTAATATGCAAGGGAACAAAGACATGGCTACACAGTGCACCCTTAGTACTTGTCCTAATATGCAGGGGACCAGACATGACTACACGGTGCACCGTTAGTACTTGTCCTAGTTTATAGGGGACCCACACATGGATACACAGTGCACCCTTAGTACTTATCCTAATATATAGGGGACCCAGACATAGCTACACAGTGCACCCTTAGTACTTGTCCTAATATATAGAGACCGAGGCATGACTACACAGTGCACCCTTAGTACTTGTCCTGTATACAGGGACCCAGACATGACTACACAGTGCACCCTTAGTACTTGTCCTAATATATAGGGACCCAGACATGACTGCACAGGGCACCCTTAGTACTTGTCCTAATATATAAGAGACCCAGACATGACTACACAGTGCACCCTTAGTGCTTGTCCTAATATACAGGGGACCCAGACATGGCTACGCAGTGCACCCTTAGTGCTTCTCTTAATATGTAGGGGACCCAGACATGGCTACACAGTGCACCCTGAGTACTTGTCCTTATATATAGGAGACCAGATATGGCTCCACAGGGCACAGTTAGTACTTGTTCTAATATATAGGGACCCAGACATGACTACACAGTGCACCCTTAGTACTTGTCCTAATATATAGGAGGCCCAGACATGACTACACAGTGCACCCTGAGTACTTGTCCTAATATATAGGGGACCAGACATGGCTACACAGTGCACCCTTAGTACTTGTCCTAATATACAGGAGACCCAGACATGATTACACAGTGCACCCTTAGTACTTGTCCTAATGTACAGGGGGCCCAGACATGACTACACAGCACCTTTAGTACTTGTCCTAATATGCAGGGGACCCAGACGTGACTACACTGTGCACCCTTAGTACTTGTCCTAATATATAGGAGACCAGACATGGCTCCACAGGGCACAGTTAGTACTTGTTCTAATATATAGGGACCCATACATGACAACACAGTGCACCTTTAGTACTTGTCCAAATATATAGGAACCCAGACATGACTAAACAGTGCACCCTTAGTACTTGTCCTAAAATATAGGGACCCAGACATGACTACACAGTGCACCCTTAGTACTTGTCCTAATATATAGGAGACCAGACATGACTACACAGTGTACCCTAATGCTTGTCCTAATATGCAGGGGACCAAGACATGGCTACACCGTGCACCCTAAGTACTTGTCCTAATATATAGGAGACCAGACATGGCTACACAGTGCATCCTTAGTACTTGTCCTAATATATAGGAGACCCAATATGGCTACACAGTGCACCCTTAGTACTTGTCCTAATATATAGGGGACCCAGACATGGCTACACATTGCACCCTTAGTACTTGTCCTAGTATACAGGAGACCCAGACATGACTACACAGTGCACCCTTAGTACTTGTCCTAATACATAGGGACCCAGACATGACTACACAGTGCACCTTTAGTACTTGTCCTAATATGCAGGGGACCCAGACGTGACTACACAGTGCACCCTTAGTACTTGTCCTAATATATAGGAGACCCAATATGGCTACACAGTGCACCCTTAGTACTTGTCCTAATATATAGGGGACCCAGACATGGCTACACATTGCACCCTTAGTACTTGTCCTAGTATACAGGAGACCCAGACATGACTACACAGTGCACCCTTAGTACTTGTCCTAATACATAGGGACCCAGACATGACTACACAGTGCACCTTTAGTACTTGTCCTAATATGCAGGGGACCCAGACGTGACTACACAGTGCACCCTTAGTACTTGCCCTAATATATAGGAGACCAGATATGGCTACACAGTGCACCCTTAGTACTTGTCCTAATATATAGGAGACCAGATATGGGTACACAGTGCACCCTTAGTACTTGTCCTAATATATAGGAGACCAGATATGGGTACACAGTGCACCCTTAGTACTTGTCCTAATATATAGGGACCCAGACATGACTACAGAGTGCAACCTTAGTACTTGTCCTAATATATAGGAGACCAGATATGGGTACACAGTGCACCCTTAGTACTTGTCCTAATATATAGTAGACCAGATATGGGTACACAGTGCACCCTTAGTACTTGTCCTAATATACAGGAGACCCAGACATGACTACACAGTGCACCCTTAACCCATTTACGACCAGCCACTGTATATATACGGCGGCTGGTGCTGGGCTTAAAAGACCACCGATCGTAAAAATACGGCGGTGCTCTAAGCCTCCTGTCTCTGCAATCAGTCAGAGGCAGGTACGGGTTATCAGCTGTTAGTGACAGCTGATACCCTGGAGCAGAAGGCAGGAGGGGTTTTTAACCCTTCCTGCCTTCTGCTTCCCCAATATACAGTGTTCAATGAACACTGTCGGGACAAAGTGAAAGTAAGAAGTTCTTTCACTACGGGAGCCTCGGGGGGTCATGTGACCTCCCGGGATTCCCTGCTACTGCAGAGCTGGAGGGTCAGACTTAGACCCTGGCAGCTCTGCAGGTGACTAATGTCACCACAGGGGTTGCTATCCCCTGTAACTGAGGGTCCTATGGACTGCCCAGCTACAGTGGGAAAATGTCAAATAAAGTTAAAAAAAAAAAAAAGTGAGTGTCCCCCAGAGGTCTTATATGACGTCATGGGGGACATAGATAGTAAAAAACACAATTACATAAATAAGTAAAACAAAATAACAGAATAAAACAACAAAACATACATAAAAAAAGAATAACACAAAGCAGACGCCAACAAAAACCGTCACCGTATGCGCCCTATAAACCAAAACCATACATACTATATATCAAAACGTCCGAAATAAATAGAGGAACCCATTTCCATACTTTATTTTAGTGTAAATATAAAAAAAAATTTTTTTAAAACTATAAATGTTAAAAAAATCATTTTTTTTAGCATTTTACCCCCCAAAAAACAAAAAAACGGAAAAAAAAGTCAGTGAAAAAGATATTAAAAAAATTGTCCTATATGTCACGGAAAAAAAAACGCAGCAAAAATAATTTTGGTAGCTAAAGGAAAAAAAATAGAGCAGTAAAACCGCCACATGGGTAAAATCCCTAAAAAGTGTCTGGTCCTTAAGGTACAAAACAACCTGGTCCTTAAGGGGTTAATACTTGTCCTAATATATAGGGACTCAGACATGGCTACACAGTGCACCCTTAGTACTTGTCCTAAGACATAAGGGGCCCAGACATGGCTACACAGTGCACCCGTAGTACTTGTCCTAATATATAGGGGACCCAGACATGGCTACACAGTGCACCCTTAGTACTTGTCATAATATATAGGAGACCCAATATGGCTACAAAGTGCACCCTTAGTACTTGTCCTAATATATAGGGACCCAGATATGGCTACACAGTGCACGCTTAGTACTTGTCCTAATATATAGGGGGCCAGACATGACTACACAGTGCACCCATAGTACTTTTCCTAATATGCAGGGGAACAAAGATATGGCTACACAGTGCACCCTTAGTACTTGTCCTAATATGCAGGGGACCCAGATATGGCTACACAGTGCACCCTTAATACTTGTCCTAATATATAGGAGACCAGATATGGGTACACAGTGCACCCTTAGTACTTGTCCTAATATGCAGGGGACCAGACATGGCTACACAGTGCACCCTTAGTACTTGTCCTAATATATAGGGGACCCAGACATGACTACACAGTGCACCCTAATGCTTGTCCTAATACACAGGGGACCCAGACATGACTACACAGTACACCCTTAGTACTTGTCCTAATATATAGGGGACCAGACATGGCTACACAGTGCACCCTTAGTACTTGTCCTAATATATAGGGGACCCAGACATGACTACACAGTGCACCCTTAGTACTTGTCCTAATATATAGGGGACCCAGACATGACTACACAGTGCACCCTTAGTACTTGTCCTAATATATAGGGGACCAGACATGACTACACAGTGCACCCTTAGTACTTGTCCTAATATGTAGGGGACCCAGACATGGCTACACAGTGCACCCTTAGTACTTGTCCTAATATATAGGGGACCAGACATGGCTACACAGTGCACCCTTAGTACTTGTCCTAATATATAGGAGACCCAGACATGGCTACACAGTGCAGCCTTAGTACTTGTCCTAATATATAGGGACTCAGACATGGCTACACAGTGCACCCTTAAAACTTGTCCTAATATATAGGGACTCAGACATGGCTACACAGTGCACCCTTAGTAATTGTCCTAATATATAGAGACCCAGACATGGCTACACAGTGCACCCTAATGCTTGTCCTAATATGCAGGGGACCAAGACATGGCTACACAGTGCACGCTTAGTACTTGTCCTAATATATAGGAGACCAGATATGGCTACACAGTGCACCCTTAGTACTTGTCCTAATATATAGGGGACCAGACATGGCTACACAGTGCACCCTTAGTACTTGTCCTAATATGCAAGGGAACAAAGACATGGCTACACAGTGCACCCTTAGTACTTGTCCTAATATGCAGGGGACCAGACATGACTACACGGTGCACCCTTAGTACTTGTCCTAGTATATAGGGGACCCACACATGGATACACAGTGCACCCATAGTACTTATCCTAATATATAGGGGACCCAGACATGACTACACAGTACACCCATAGTACTTGTCCTAATATATAGGGAACCCAGACAGGACTACACAGTGCACCCTTAGTACTTGTCCTAATATATAGGGACCCAGACATGACTACACAGTGCACCCTTAGTGCTTCTCCTAATATACAGAAGACCCAGACATAGCTACACAGTGCACCCTTAGTACTTGTCCTAATATATAGAGACCCAGGCATGACTACACAGTGCACCCTTAGTACTTGTCCTGTATACAGGGACCCAGACATGGCTACACAGTGCACCCTTAGTACTTTTCCTAATACATAGGGACCCAGACGTGGCTACACAGTGCAGCCTTAGTACTTGTTCTAATACATAAGGGGCGCAGTATGGCTACACAGTGCACCCTTAGTACTTGTCCTAATATATAGGGGACCAGACATGGCTACACAGTACACCCTTAGTACTTGTCCTAATATATAGGGGACCCAGACATGGCCACACAGTGCACCCTTAGTACTTGTCCTAATATGCAGGGGAACAAAGACATGGCTACACAGTGCACCCTTAGTACTTGTCCTAATATGCAGGGGACCCAGACATGGCTACACAGTGCACCCTTAGTACTTGTCCTAATATATAGGAGACCAGATCTGGCTACACAGTGCACACTTAGTACTTGTCCTAATATATAGAGGACCCAGACATGGCTACACAGTGCACCCTTAGTACTTGTTCTAATACTTAAGGGGCGCAGACATGGCTACACAATACAGCCTTAGTACTTGTCCTTATATGCAGGGGAACAAAGACATGGCTACACAGTGCACCCTTAGTACTTGTCCTAATATGCAGGGAACCAAGACATGGCTACACAGTGCACCCTTAGTACTTGTTCTAATATATAGGGACCCAGACATGACTACACAGTGCACCCTTAGTACTTGTCCTAATATATAGGGACCCAGACATGACTACAGAGTGCACCCTTAGTACTTGTCCTAATATATAGGGACCCAGACATGGCTACACAGTGGACTCTTAGTACTTATCCTAATATATAGGGACCCAGACATGGCTACACAGTGCACCCTTAGTACTTGTCCTAATATATAGGGACCCAGACATGACTACACAGTGCACCCTCATTACTTATCCTAATATATAGGAGACCAGACATGGCTACACAGTGCACCCTTAGTACTTGTCCTAATATGCAGGGGACCAGATATGGGTACACAGTGCACCCTTAGTACTTGTCCTAATATATAAGGGACCAGATATGGCTACACAGTGCACCCTTAGTACTTGTCCTAATATGCAGGGGACCCAGACGTGACTACACAGTGCACCCTTAGTACTTGTCCTAATGTATAGGAGACCAGATATGGGTACACAGTGCACCCTTAGTACTTGTCCTAATATGTAGGAGACCAGACATGGCTCCACAGGGCACACTTAGTACTTGTCCTAATATATAGGGACCCAGACATGGCTACACAGTGCACCCTTAGTACTTGTCCTAATATATAGGAGACCAGACATGGCTCCACAGGGCACACTTAGTACTTGTTCTAATATATAGGGACCCAGACATGACTACACAGTGCACCCTTAGTACTTGTCCTAATATATAGCGACCCAGACATGACTACAGAGTGCACCCTTAGTACTTGTCCTAATATATAGGGACCCAGACATGACTACACAGTACACCCTTAGTACTTGTCCTAATATGCAGGGGAACAAAGATATGGCTACACAGGGCACCTTAGTACTTGTTCTAATACTTAAGGGGCGCAGACATGGCTACACAATACAGCCTTAGTACTTGTCCTTATATGCAGGGGAACAAAGACATGGCTACACAGTGCACCCTTAGTACTTGTCCTAATATGCAGGGGACCAAGACATGGCTACACAGTGCACCCTTAGTACTTGTCCTAGTATATAGGAGACCCACACATGGATACATAGTGCACCCTTAGTACTTATCCTAATATATAGGGGACCCAGACATGACTACACAGTACACCCATAGTACTTGTCCTAATATATAGGGAACCCAGACATGACTACACAGTGCACCCTTAGTACTTGTCCTAATATGCAGGGGACCAAGACATGGCTACACAGTGCACCCTTAGTACTTGTTCTAATATATAGGGACCCAGACATGACTACACAGTGCACCCTTAGTACTTGTCCTAATATATAGGGACCCAGACATGACTACAGAGTGCACCCTTAGTACTTGTCCTAATATATAGGGACCCAGTCATGGCTACACAGTGCACCCTTAGTACTTGTCCTAATATATAGGGACCCAGACATGACTACACAGTGCACCCTTAGTACTTGTCCTAATACACAGGGGACCCAGACATGGCTACACAGTGCACCCTTAGTGCTTCTCCTAATATACAGAAGACCCAGACATAGCTACACAGTGCACCCTTAGTACTTGTCCTAATATATAGAGACCCAGGCATGACTACACAGTGCACCCTTAGTACTTGTCCTGTATACAGGGACCCAGACATGGCTACACAGTGCACCCTTAGTACTTGTCCTAATACATAGGGACCCAGACGTGGCTACACAGTGCAGCCTTAGTACTTGTTCTAATACATAAGGGGCGCAGTATGGCTACACAGTGCACCCTTAGTACTTGTCCTAATATATAGGGGACCAGACATGGCTACACAGTAAACCCTTAGTACTTGTCCTAATATATAGGGGACCCAGACATGGCCACATAGTGCACCCTTAGTACTTGTCCTAATATGCAGGGGAACAAAGACATGGCTACACAGTGCACCCTTAGTACTTGTCCTAATATGCAGGGGACCCAGACATGGCTACACAGTGCACCCTTAGTACTTGTCCTAATATATAGGAGAGCAGATCTGGCTACACAGTGCACCCTTAGTACTTGTCCTAATATATAGAGGACCCAGACATGGCTACACAGTGCACCCTTAGTACTTGTTCTAATACTTAAGGGGCGCAGACATGGCTACACAATACAGCCTTAGTACTTGTCCTTATATGCAGGGGAACAAAGACTTGGCTACACAGTGCACCCTTAGTACTTGTCCTAATATGCAGGGAACCAAGACATGGCTACACAGTGCACCCTTAGTACTTGTTCTAATATATAGGGACCCAGACATGACTACACAGTGCACCCTTAGTACTTGTCCTAATATATAGGGACCCAGACATGACTACAGAGTGCACCCTTAGTACTTGTCCTAATATATAGGGACCCAGACATGGCTACACAGTGCACTCTTAGTACTTATCCTAATATATAGGGACCCAGACATGGCTACACAGTGCACCCTTAGTACTTGTCCTAATATATAGGGACCCAGACATGACTACACAGTGCACCCTCATTACTTATCCTAATATATAGGAGACCAGACATGGCTACACAGTGCACCCTTAGTACTTGTCCTAATATGCAGGGGACCAGATATGGGTACACAGTGCACCCTTAGTACTTGTCCTAATATATAAGGGACCAGATATGGCTACACAGTGCACCCTTAGTACTTGTCCTAATATGCAGGGGACCCAGACGTGACTACACAGTGCACCCTTAGTACTTGTCCTAATGTATAGGAGACCAGATATGGGTACACAGTGCACCCTTAGTACTTGTCCTAATATATAGGAGACCAGACATGGCTCCACAGGGCACACTTAGTACTTGTTCTAATATATAGGGACCCAGACATGACTACACAGTGCACCCTTAGTGCTTGTCCTAATATATAGCGACCCAGACATGACTACAGAGTGCACCCTTAGTACTTGTCCTAATATATAGGGACCCAGACATGACTACACAGTACACCCTTAGTACTTGTCCTAATATGCAGGGGAACAAAGATATGGCTACACAGGGCACCTTAGTACTTGTTCTAATACTTAAGGGGCGCAGACATGGCTACACAATACAGCCTTAGTACTTGTCCTTATATGCAGGGGAACAAAGACATGGCTACACAGTGCACCCTTAGTACTTGTCCTAATATGCAGGGGACCCAGACGTGACTACACAGTGCACCCTTAGTACTTGTCCTAATGTATAGGAGACCAGACATGGGTACACAGTGCACCCTTAGTACTTGTCCTAATATATAGGAGACCAGACATGGCTCCACAGGGCACACTTAGTACTTGTTCTAATATATAGGGACCCAGACATGACTACACAGTGCACCCTTAGTGCTTGTCCTAATATATAGCGACCCAGACATGACTACAGAGTGCACCCTTAGTACTTGTCCTAATATATAGGGACCCAGACATGACTACACAGTACACCCTTAGTACTTGTCCTAATATGCAGGGGAACAAAGATATGGCTACACAGGGCACCTTAGTACTTGTTCTAATACTTAAGGGGCGCAGACATGGCTACACAATACAGCCTTAGTACTTGTCCTTATATGCAGGGGAACAAAGACATGGCTACACAGTGCACCCTTAGTACTTGTCCTAATATGCAGGGGACCAAGACATGGCTACACAGTGCACCCTTAGTACTTGTCCTAGTATATAGGAGACCCACACATGGATACATAGTGCACCCTTAGTACTTATCCTAATATATAGGGGACCCAGACATGACTACACAGTACACCCATAGTACTTGTCCTAATATATAGGGAACCCAGACATGACTACACAGTGCACCCTTAGTACTTGTCCTAATATGCAGGGGACCAAGACATGGCTACACAGTGCACTCTTAGTACTTATCCTAATATATAGGGACCAAGACATGGCTACACAGTGCACCCTTAGTACTTGTCCTAATATATAGGGACCCAGACATGGCTACACAGTGCACCCTTAGTACTTGTCCTAATATATAGGAGAACAGACATGGCTACACAGGGCACACTTAGTACTGGTTCTAATATATAGGGACCCAGACATGACTACACAGTGCACCCTTAGTACTTGTCCTAATATATAGGGACCCAGACATGACTACAGAGTGCACCCTTAGTACTTGTCCTAATATATAGGGACCCAGACATGACTACACAGTGCACCCTTAGTACTTGTCCTAATATGCAGGGAAACAAAGATATGGCTACACAGGGCACCTTAGTACTTGTCCTAATATATAGGGGGCCAGATATGGGTACACAGTGCACCCTTAGTACTTGTCCTAATATGTAGGAGACCAGACATGGCTCCACAGGGCACACTTAGTACTTGTCCTAATATATTGGGACCCAGACATGGCTACACAGTGCACCCTTAGTACTTGTCCTAATATATAGGAGACCAGACATGGCTACACAGGGCACACTTAGTACTTGTTCTAATATATAGGGACCCAGACATGACTACACAGTGCACCCTTAGTAATTGTCCTAATATATAGGAGACCAGATATGGCTACACAGTGCACCCTTAGTACTTGTCCTAATATGCAGGGGACCAAGACATGGCTACACAGTACACCCTTAGTACTTGTCCTAATACATAGGGGACGCAGACATGGCTACACAGTGCACCCTTAGTACTTGTCCTAATATATAGGGGACCAGACATGGCTACACAGTGCACCCTTAGTACTTGTCCTAATATAAAGGGGACCCAGACATGACAACACAGTGCACCCTTAGTACTTGTCCTAATATATAGGGGACCAGACATGGCTACACAGTACACCCTTAGTACTTGTCCTAATATATAGGGGACCAGACATGGCTACACAGTGCACCCTTAGTACTTGTCCTAATATGCAGGGGACCCAGACATGGCTACACAGTGCACCCTTAGTACTTGTCCTAATATGCAGGGGACCCAGACATGGCTACACCGTACACCCTTAGTACTTGTCCTAATATATAGGGGACCAGACATGGCTACACAGTGCACCCTTAGTACTTGTCCTAATATATAGGGGACCCAGACATGACTACACAGTGCACCCTTAGTACTTGTCCTAATATATAGGGGACCAGACATGGCTACACAGTGCACCCTTAGTACTTGTCCTAATATATAGGGACCCAGACATGACTACAGAGTGCACCCTTAGTACTTGTCCTAATATATAGGGACCCAGACATGGCTACACAGTGCACTCTTAGTACTTATCCTAATATATAGGGACCCAGACATGGCTACACAGTGCACCCTTAGTACTTGTCCTAATATATAGGGACCCAGACATGACTACACAGTGCACCCTCAGTACTTATCCTAATATATAGGAGACCAGACATGGCTACACAGTGCACGCTTAGTACTTGTCCTAATATATAGGAGACCAGATATGGGTACACAGTGCACCCTTAGTACTTGTCCTAATATATAGGGGACCAGATATGGCTACACAGTGCACCCTTAGTACTTGTCCTAATATGCAGGGGACCCAGACGTGACTACACAGTGCACCCTTAGTACTTGTCCTAATGTATAGGAGACCAGATATGGGTACACAGTGCACCCTTAGTACTTGTCCTAATATATAGGAGACCAGATATGGGTACACAGTGCATCCTTAGTACTTGTCCTAATATGCAGGGGACCAAGACATGGCTACACAGTGCACCCTTAGTACTTGTCCTAATATGCAGGGGACCCAGACATGGCTACACAGTGCACCCTTAGTACTTGTCCTAATATATAGGAGACCCAGACATGGCTACACAGTGCAAGCTTAGTACTTGTCCTAATTTATAGGAGACCAGACATGGCTACACAGTGCACCCTTAGTACTTGTCCTAATATACAGGAGACCCAGACATGGCTACACAGTGCACCCTTAGTACTTGTCCTAATATACAGGAGACCCAGACATGGCTACACAATACAGCCTTAGTACTTGTCTTAATATGCAGGGGACCAAGACATGGCTACACAGTGCACCCTTAGTACTTGTCCTAATATGCAAGGGACCCAGACATGGCTACACAATACAGCCTTAGTACTTGTCTTAATATGCAGGGGACCAAGACATGGCTACACAGTGCACCCTTAGTACTTGTCCTAATATGCAAGGGACCCAGACATGGCTACACAGTGCACCCTTAGTACTTGTCCTAATATATAGGAGACCAGATATGGGTACACAGTGCACCCTTAGTACTTGTCCTAATATATAGGGGACCAGATATGGGTACACAGTGCACCCTTAGTACTTGTCCTAATATATGGGAGACCAAATATGGGTACATAGTGCACACTTAGTACTTGTCCTAATATATAGAGGACTCAGACATGGCTACACAGTGCACCCTTAGTACTTGTCCTAATATATAGAGGACTCAGACATGGCTACACAGTGCACCCTTAGTACTTATCCTAATACATAGGGACCCAGACGTGGCTACACAGTGCAGCCTTGGTACTTGTTCTAATACATAAGGGGCGCAGACATGGCTACACAGTGCACCCTTAGTACTTGTCCTAATATATAGGGGACCAGACATGGCTACACAGTGCACCCTTAGTACTTGTCCTAATACATAGGGACCCAGACGTGGCTACACAGTGCACCCTTAGTACTTGTTCTAATACATAAGGGGCGCAGACATGGCTACACAGTGCACCCTTAGTACTTGTCCTAATATATAGGGACCCAGACATGACTACACAGTGCACCCTTAGTACTTGTCCTAATATATAGCAGACCAGATATGGGTACACAGCGCACCCTTAGTACTTGTCCTAATATGTAGGAGACCAGACATGGCTACACAGGGCACCCTTAGTACTTGTTCTAATACATAAGGGGCGCAGACATGGCTACACAGTGCACCCTTAGTACTTGTCCTAATATATAGGGGACCCAGACATGGCTACACAGTGCACCCTTAGTACTTGTCCTAATATATAGGGGACCCAGACATGACTACACAGTGCACCCTAATGCTTGTCCTAATACACAGGGGACCCAGACATGACTACACAGTACACCCTTAGTACTTGTCCTAATATATAGGGGACCAGACATGGCTACACAGTGCCCCCTTAGTACTTGTCCTAATATACATGGGGCCCAGACATGGCTACACAGTGCCCCCTTAGTACTTGTCCTAATATACAGGGGACCCAGACATGACAACACAGTGCACCCTTAGTACTTGTCCTAATATATAGGAGACCAGACATGACTACACAGTGTACCCTAATGCTTGTCCTAATATGCAGGGTTTCCAAGACATGGCTACACCGTGCACCCTAAGTACTTGTCCTAATATATAGGAGACCAGACACGGCTACACAGTGCATCCTTAGTACATGTCCTAATATGCAGGGGACCCAGACATGGCTACACAGTGCACGTTTAGTACTTGTCCTAATATTAAGGAGACCAGACATGGCTACACAGTGCAACCTTAGTACTTGTCCTAATATGCAGGGGACCCAGACATGACTACACAGTGCACCCTTAGTACTTGTCCTAATATGCAGGGGACCCAGACATGGCTACACAGTGCACCCTTAGTACTTGTCCTAATATATAGGAGACCCAGACATGGCTACACAGTGCAAGCTTAGTACTTGTCCTAATTTATAGGAGACCAGACATGGCTACACAGTGCACCCTTAGTACTTGTCCTAATATACAGGAGACCCAGACATGGCTACACAGTGCACCCTTAGTACTTGTCCTAATATACAGGAGACCCAGACATGGCTACACAATACAGCCTTAGTACTTGTCTTAATATGCAGGGGACCAAGACATGGCTACACAGTGCACCCTTAGTACTTGTCCTAATATGCAAGGGACCCAGACATGGCTACACAGTGCACCCTTAGTACTTGTACTAATATATAGGAGACCAGATATGGCTACACAGTGCACCCTTAGTACTTGTCCTAATATATAGGGGACCAGATATGGGTAAACAGTGCACCCTTAGTACTTGTCCTAATATATGGGAGACCAAATATGGGTACATAGTGCACACTTAGTACTTGTCCTAATATATAGAGGACTCAGACATGGCTACACAGTGCACCCTTAGTACTTGTCCTAATATATAGAGGACTCAGACATGGCTACACAGTGCACCCTTAGTACTTATCCTAATACATAGGGACCCAGACGTGGCTACACAGTGCAGCCTTGGTACTTGTTCTAATACATAAGGGGCGCAGACATGGCTACACAGTGCACCCTTAGTACTTGTCCTAATACATAGGGACCCAGACGTGGCTACACAGTGCACCCTTAGTACTTGTTCTAATACATAAGGGGCGCAGACATGGCTACACAGTGCACCCTTAGTACTTGTCCTAATATATAGGGACCCAGACATGACTACACAGTGCACCCTTAGTACTTGTCCTAATATATAGCAGACCAGATATATGGTACACAGCGCACCCTTAGTACTTGTCCTAATATGTAGGAGACCAGACATGGCTACACAGTGCACCCTTAGTACTTGTCCTAATATATAGGGGACCCAGACATGGCTACACAGTGCACCCTTAGTACTTGTCCTAATATATAGGGGACCCAGACATGACTACACAGTGCACCCTAATGCTTGTCCTAATACACAGGGGACCCAGACATGACTACACAGTACACCCTTAGTACTTGTCCTAATATATAGGGGACCAGACATGGCTACACAGTGCCCCCTTAGTACTTGTCCTAATATACATGGGGCCCAGACATGGCTACACAGTGCCCCCTTAGTACTTGTCCTAATATACAGGGGACCCAGACATGACAACACAGTGCACCCTTAGTACTTGTCCTAATATATAGGAGACCAGACATGACTACACAGTGTACCCTAATGCTTGTCCTAATATGCAGGGGACCAAGACATGGCTACATCGTGCACCCTAAGTACTTGTCCTAATATATAGGAGACCAGACACGGCTACACAGTGCATCCTTAGTACATGTCCTAATATGCAGGGGACCCAGACATGGCTACACAGTGCACGTTTAGTACTTGTCCTAATATTAAGGAGACCAGACATGGCTACACAGTGCAACCTTAGTACTTGTCCTAATATGCAGGGGACCCAGACATGACTACACAGTGCACCCTTAGTACTTGTCCTAATATGCAGGGGACCCAGACATGGCTACACAGTGCACCCTTAGTACTTGTCCTAATATATAGGAGACCCAGACATGGCTACACAGTGCAAGCTTAGTACTTGTCCTAATTTATAGGAGACCAGACATGGCTACACAGTGCACCCTTAGTACTTGTCCTAATATACAGGAGACCCAGACATGGCTACACAGTGCACCCTTAGTACTTGTCCTAATATACAGGAGACCCAGACATGGCTACACAATACAGCCTTAGTACTTGTCTTAATATGCAGGGGACCAAGACATGGCTACACAGTGCACCCTTAGTACTTGTCCTAATATGCAAGGGACCCAGACATGGCTACACAGTGCACCCTTAGTACTTGTCCTAATATATAGGAGACCAGATATGGCTACACAGTGCACCCTTAGTACTTGTCCTAATATATAGGGGACCAGATATGGGTACACAGTGCACCCTTAGTACTTGTCCTAATATATGGGAGACCAAATATGGGTACATAGTGCACACTTAGTACTTGTCCTAATATATAGAGGACTCAGACATGGCTACACAGTGCACCCTTAGTACTTGTCCTAATATATAGAGGACTCAGACATGGCTACACAGTGCACCCTTAGTACTTATCCTAATACATAGGGACCCAGACGTGGCTACACAGTGCAGCCTTGGTACTTGTTCTAATACATAAGGGGCGCAGACATGGCTACACAGTGCACCCTAAGTACTTGTCCTAATATATAGGGGACCAGACATGGCTACACAGTGCACCCTTAGTACTTGTCCTAATACATAGGGACCCAGACGTGGCTACACAGTGCACCCTTAGTACTTGTTCTAATACATAAGGGGCGCAGACATGGCTACACAGTGCACCCTTAGTACTTGTCCTAATATATAGGGACCCAGACATGACTACACAGTGCACCCTTAGTACTTGTCCTAATATATAGCAGACCAGATATGGGTACACAGCGCACCCTTAGTACTTGTCCTAATATGTAGGAGACCAGACATGGCTACACAGGGCACCCTTAGTACTTGTTCTAATACATAAGGGGCGCAGACATGGCTACACAGTGCACCTTTAGTACTTGTCCTAATATATAGGGGACCCAGACATGGCTACACAGTGCACCCTTAGTACTTGTCCTAATATATAGGGGACCCAGACATGACTACACAGTGCACCCTAATGCTTGTCCTAATACACAGGGGACCCAGACATGACTACACAGTACACCATTAGTACTTGTCCTAATATATAGGGGACCAGACATGGCTACACAGTGCCCCCTTAGTACTTGTCCTAATATACATGGGGCCCAGACATGGCTACACAGTGCCCCCTTAGTACTTGTCCTAATATACAGGGGACCCAGACATGACAACACAGTGCACCCTTAGTACTTGTCCTAATATATAGGAGACCAGACATGACTACACAGTGTACCCTAATGCTTGTCCTAATATGCAGGGGACCAAGACATGGCTACACCGTGCACCCTAAGTACTTGTCCTAATATATAGGAGACCAGACACGGCTACACAGTGCATCCTTAGTACATGTCCTAATATGCAGGGGACCCAGACATGGCTACACAGTGCACGTTTAGTACTTGTCCTAATATTAAGGAGACCAGACATGGCTACACAGTGCAACCTTAGTACTTGTCCTAATATGCAGGGGACCCAGACATGACTACACAGTGCACCCTTAGTACTTGTCCTAATATATAGGAGACCCAATATGGCTACACAGTGCACCCTTAGTACTTGTCCTAATATATAGGGGACCCAGACATGGCTACACATTGCACCCTTAGTACTTGTCCTAGTATACAGGAGACCCAGACATGACTACACAGTGCACCCTTAGTACTTGTCCTAATACATAGGGACCCAGACATGACTACACAGTGCACCTTTAGTACTTGTCCTAATATGCAGGGGACCCAGACGTGACTACACAGTGCACCCTTAGTACTTGCCCTAATATATAGGAGACCAGATATGGCTACACAGTGCACCCTTAGTACTTGTCCTAATATATAGGAGACCAGATATGGGTACACAGTGCACCCTTAGTACTTGTCCTAATATATAGGAGACCAGATATGGGTACACAGTGCACCCTTAGTACTTGTCCTAATATATAGGGACCCAGACATGACTACAGAGTGCAACCTTAGTACTTGTCCTAATATATAGGAGACCAGATATGGGTACACAGTGCACCCTTAGTACTTGTCCTAATATATAGTAGACCAGATATGGGTACACAGTGCACCCTTAGTACTTGTCCTAATATACAGGAGACCCAGACATGACTACACAGTGCACCCTTAATACTTGTCCTAATATATAGGGACTCAGACATGGCTACACAGTGCACCCTTAGTACTTGTCCTAAGACATAAGGGGCCCAGACATGGCTACACAGTGCACCCGTAGTACTTGTCCTAATATATAGGGAACCAGATATGGCTACACAGTGCACGCTTAGTACTTGTCCTAATATATAGGGGGCCAGACATGACTACACAGTGCACCCTTAGTACTTTTCCTAATATGCAGGGGAACAAAGATATGGCTACACAGTGCACCCTTAGTACTTGTCCTAATATGCAGGGGACCCAGATATGGCTACACAGTGCACCCTTAATACTTGTCCTAATATATAGGAGACCAGATATGGGTACACAGTGCACCCTTAGTACTTGTCCTAATATGTAGGGGACCAGACATGGCTACACAGTGCACCCTTAGTACTTGTCCTAATATATAGGGGACCCAGACATGACTACACAGTGCACCCTAATGCTTGTCCTAATACACAGGGGACCCAGACATGACTACACAGTACACCCTTAGTACTTGTCCTAATATATAGGGGACCAGACATGGCTACACAGTGCACCCTTAGTACTTGTCCTAATATATAGGGGTCCCAGACATGACTACACAGTGCACCCTTAGTACTTGTCCTAATATATAGTGGACCAGACATGACTACACAGTGCACCCTTAGTACTTGTCCTAATATGTAGGGGACCCAGACATGGCTACACAGTGCACCCTTAGTACTTGTCCTAATATATAGGGGACCAGACATGGCTACACAGTGCACCCTTAGTACTTGTCCTAATATATAGGGGACCAGACATGACTACACAGTGCACCCTTAGTACTTGTCCTAATATGTAGGGGACCCAGACATGGCTACACAGTGCACCCTTAGTACTTGTCCTAATATATAGGAGACCCAGACATGGCTGCACAGTGCACCCTTAGTACTTGTCCTAATATATAGGGACTCAGACATGGCTACACAGTGCACCCTTAGTACTTGTCCTAATTTATAGGGACTCAGACATGGCTACACAGTGCACCCTTAGTAATTGTCCTAATATATAGGGGACCCAGACATGACTACACAGTGCACCCTAATGCTTGTCGTAATATGCAGGGGACCAAGACATGGCTACACAGTGCACGCTTAGTACTTGTCCTTATATATAGGAAACCAGATATGGCTACACAGTGCACCCTTAGTACTTGTCCTAATATATAGGGGACCAGACATGGCTACACAGTGCACCCTTAGTACTTGTCCTAATATGCAAGGTAACAAAGACATGGCTACACAGTGCACCCTTAGTACTTGTCCTAATATGCAGGGGACCAGACATGACTACACGGTGCACCCTTAGTACTTGTCCTAGTTTATAGGGGACCCACACATGGATACACAGTGCACCCTTAGTACTTATCCTAATATATAGGGGACCCAGACATGACTACAAAGTATACCCATAGTACTTGTCCTAATATATAGGGAACCCAGACATGACTACACAGTGCACCCTTAGTACTTGTCCTAATATACAGGGGACCCAGACATGGCTACACAGTGCACCCTTAGTGCTTCTCCTAATATACAGAAGACCCAGACATAGCTACACAGTGCACCCTTAGTACTTGTCCTAATATATAGAGACCCAGGCATGACTACACAGTGCACTCTTAGTACTTGTCCTGTATACAGGGACCCAGACATGGCTACACAGTGCACCCTTAGTACTTGTCCTAACATATAGAGGACCCAGACATGACTACACAGTGCACCCTTAGTACTTGTCCTAATATATAGGAGACCCAGGCATGACAAGACAGTGCACCCTTAGTACTTGTCCTGTATACAGGGACCCAGACATGACTACACAGTGCACCCTTAGTACTTGTCCTAATATATAGGGACCCAGACATGACTACACAGGGCACCCTTAGTACATGTCCTAATATATAAGAGACCCAGACATGACTACACAGTGCACCCTTAGTGCTTGTCCTAATATACAGGGGACCCAGACATGGCTACACAGTGCACCCTTAGTGCTTCTCTTAATATGTAGGGGACCCAGACATGGCTACACAGTGCACCCTTAGTACTTGTCCTTATATATAGGAGGCCCAGACATGACTACACAGTGCACCCTGAGTACTTGTCCTAATATATAGGGGACCAGACATGGCTACACAGTGCACCCTTAGTACTTGTCCTAATATATAGGAGACCCAGACATGATTACACAGTGCACCCTTAGTACTTGTCCTAATGTACAGGGGGCCCAGACATGACTACACAGCACCTTTAGTACTTGTCCTAATATGCAGGGGACCCAGACGTGACTACACTGTGCACCCTTAGTACTTGTCCTAATATATAGGAGACCAGACATTGCTCCACAGGGCACAGTTAGTACTTGTTCTAATATATAGGGACCCATACATGACAACACAGTGCACCTTTAGTACTTGTCCAAATATATAGGAACCCAGACATGACTAAACAGTGCACCCTTAGTACTTGTCCTAAAATATAGGGACCCAGACATGACTACACAGTGCACCCTTAGTACTTGTCCTAATATATAGGAGACCAGACATGACTACACAGTGTACCCTAATGCTTGTCCTAATATGCAGGGGACCAAGACATGGCTACACCGTGCACCCTAAGTACTTGTCCTAATATATAGGAGACCAGACATGGCTACACAGTGCATCCTTAGTACTTGTCCTAATATGCAGGGGACCCAGACATGACTACACAGTGCACCCTTAGTACTTGTCCTAATATATAGGAGACCCAATATGGCTACACAGTGCACCCTTAGTACTTGTCCTAATATATAGGGGACCCAGACATGGCTACACATTGCACCCTTAGTACTTGTCCTAGTATACAGGAGACCCAGACATGACTACACAGTGCACCCTTAGTACTTGTCCTAATACATAGGGACCCAGACATGACTACACAGTGCACATTTAGTACTTGTCCTAATATGCAGGGGACCCAGACGTGACTACACAGTGCACCCTTAGTACTTGTCCTAATATATAGGAGACCCAATATGGCTACACAGTGCACCCTTAGTACTTGTCCTAATATATAGGGGACCCAGACATGGCTACACATTGCACCCTTAGTACTTGTCCTAGTATACAGGAGACCCAGACATGACTACACAGTGCACCCTTAGTACTTGTCCTAATACATAGGGACCCAGACATGACTACACAGTGCACCTTTAGTACTTGTCCTAATATGCAGGGGACCCAGACGTGACTACACAGTGCACCCTTAGTACTTGCCCTAATATATAGGAGACCAGATATGGCTACACAGTGCACCCTTAGTACTTGTCCTAATATATAGGAGACCAGATATGGGTACACAGTGCACCCTTAGTACTTGTCCTAATATATAGGAGACCAGATATGGGTACACAGTGCACCCTTAGTACTTGTCCTAATATATAGGGACCCAGACATGACTACAGAGTGCAACCTTAGTACTTGTCCTAATATATAGGAGACCAGATATGGGTACACAGTGCACCCTTAGTATTGGCCTTATATATAGTAGACCAGATATGGGTACACAGTGCACCCTTAGTACTTGTCCTAATATACAGGAGACACAGACATGACTACACAGTGCACCCTTAATACTTGTCCTAATATATAGGGACTCAGACATGGCTACACAGTGCACCCTTAGTACTTGTCCTAAGACATAAGGGGCCCAGACATGGCTACACAGTACACCCGTAGTACTTGTCCTAATATATAGGGGACCCAGACATGGCTACACAGTGCACCCTTAGTACTTGTCCTAATATATAGGGGACCAGACATGGCTACACAGTGCACCCTTAGTACTTGTCCTAATATGCAAGGGAACAAAGACATGGCTACACAGTGCACCCTTAGTACTTGTCCTAATATGCAGGGGACCAGACATGACTACACGGTGCACCCTTAGTACTTATCCTAATATATAGGGGACCCAGACATGACTACACAGTACACCCATAGTACTTGTCCTAATATATAGGGAACCCAGACATGACTACACAGTGCACCCTTAGTACTTGTCCTAATATATAGGGACCCAGACATGACTACACAGTGCACCCTTAGTACTTGTCCTAATACACAGGGGAGCCAGACATGGCTACACAGTGCACCCTTAGTGCTTCTCCTAATATACAGAAGACCCAGACATAGCTACACAGTGCACCCTTAGTACTTGTCCTAATATATAGAGACCCAGGCATGACTACACAGTGCACCCTTAGTACTTGTCCTGTATACAGGGACCCAGACATGGCTACACAGTGCACCCTTAGTACTTGTCCTAATACATAGGGACCCAGACGTGGCTACACAGTGCAGCCTTAGTACTTGTTCTAATACATAAGGGGCGCAGTATGGCTACACAGTGCACCCTTAGTACTTGTCCTAATATATAGGGGACCAGACATGGCTACACAGTACACCCTTAGTACTTGTCCTAATATATAGGGGACCCAGACATGGCCACACAGTGCACCCTTAGTACTTGTCCTAATATGCAGGGGAAAAAAGACATGGCTACACAGCGCACCCTTAGTACTTGTCCTAATATGCAGGGGACCCAGACATGGCTACACAGTGCACCCTTAGTACTTGTCCTAATATATAGGAGACCAGATCTGGCTACACAGTGCACCCTTAGTACTTGTCCTAATATATAGAGGACCCAGACATGGCTACACAGTGCACCCTTAGTACTTGTTCTAATACTTAAGGGGCGCAGACATGGCTACACAATACAGCCTTAGTACTTGTCCTTATATGCAGGGGAACAAAGACATGGCTACACAGTGCACCCTTAGTACTTGTCCTAATATGCAGGGAACCAAGACATGGCTACACAGTGCACCCTTAGTACTTGTTCTAATATATAGGGACCCAGACATGACTACACAGTGCACCCTTAGTACTTGTCCTAATATATAGGGACCCAGACATGACTACAGAGTGCACCCTTAGTACTTGTCCTAATATATAGGGACCCAGACATGGCTACACAGTGCACTCTTAGTACTTATCCTAATATATAGGGACCCAGACATGGCTACACAGTGCACCCTTAGTACTTGTCCTAATATATAGGGACCCAGACATGACTACACAGTGCACCCTCAGTACTTATCCTAATATATAGGAGACCAGACATGGCTACACAGTGCACCCTTAGTACTTGTCCTAATATGCAGGGGACCAGATATGGGTACACAGTGCACCCTTAGTACTTGTCCTAATATATAAGGGACCAGATATGGCTACACAGTGCACCCTTAGTACTTGTCCTAATATGCAGGGGACCCAGACGTGACTACACAGTGCACCCTTAGTACTTGTCCTAATGTATAGGAGACCAGATATGGGTACACAGTGCACCCTTAGTACTTGTCCTAATATGTAGGAGACCAGACATGGCTCCACAGGGCACACTTAGTACTTGTCCTAATATATAGGGACCCAGACATGGCTACACAGTGCACCCTTAGTACTTGTCCTAATATATAGGAGACCAGACATGGCTCCACAGGGCACACTTAGTACTTGTTCTAATATATAGGGACCCAGACATGACTACACAGTGCACCCTTAGTACTTGTCCTAATATATAGCGACCCAGACATGACTACAGAGTGCACCCTTAGTACTTGTCCTAATATATAGGGACCCAGACATGACTACACAGTACACCCTTAGTACTTGTCCTAATATGCAGGGGAACAAAGATATGGCTACACAGGGCACCTTAGTACTTGTTCTAATACTTAAGGGGCGCAGACATGGCTACACAATACAGCCTTAGTACTTGTCCTTATATGCAGGGGAACAAAGACATGGCTACACAGTGCACCCTTAGTACTTGTCCTAATATGCAGGGGACCAAGACATGGCTACACAGTGCACCCTTAGTACTTGTTCTAATATATAGGGACCCAGACATGACTACACAGTGCACCCTTAGTACTTGTCCTAATATATAGGGACCCAGACATGACTACAGAGTGCACCCTTAGTACTTGTCCTAATATATAGGGACCCAGTCATGGCTACACAGTGCACTCTTAGTACTTATCCTAATATATAGGGACCCAGACATGGCTACACAGTGCACCCTTAGTACTTGTCCTAATATATAGGGACCCAGACATGACTACACAGTGCACCCTCAGTACTTATCCTAATATATAGGAGACCAGACATGGCTACACAGTGCACGCTTAGTACTTGTCCTAATATATCGGAGACCAGATATGGGTACACAGTGCACCCTTAGTACTTGTCCTAATATATAGGGGACCAGATATGGCTACACAGTGCACCCTTAGTACTTGTCCTAATATGCAGGGGACCCAGACGTGACTACACAGTGCACCCTTAGTACTTGTCCTAATGTATAGGAGACCAGATATGGGTACACAGTGCACCCTTAGTACTTGTCCTAATATGTAGGAGACCAGACATGGCTCCACAGGGCACACTTAGTACTTGTCCTAATATATAGGGACCCAGACATGGCTACACAGTGCACCCTTAGTACTTGTCCTAATATATAGGAGACCAGACATGGCTACACAGGGCACACTTAGTACTTGTTCTAATATATAGGGACCCAGACATGACTACACAGTGCACCCTTAGTACTTGTCCTAATATATAGGGACCCAGACATGACTACAGAGTGCACCCTTAGTACTTGTCCTAATATATAGGGACCCAGACATGACTACACAGTGCACCCTTAGTACTTGTCCTAATATGCAGGGAAACAAAGATATGGCTACACAGGGCACCTTAGTACTTGTCCTAATATATAGGGGGCCAGTTATGGGTACACAGTGCACCCTTAGTACTTGTCCTAATATGTAGGAGACCAGACATTGCTCCACAGGGCACACTTAGTACTTGTCCTAATATATAGGGACCCAGACATGGCTACACAGTGCACCCTTAGTACTTGTCCTAATATATAGGAGACCAGACATGGCTACACAGGGCACACTTAGTACTTGTTCTAATATATAGGGACCCAGACATGACTACACAGTGCACCCTTAGTAATTGTCCTAATATATAGGAGACCAGATATGGCTACACAGTGCACCATTAGTACTTGTCCTAATATGCAGGGGACCCAGACATGGCTACACAGTACACCCTTAGTACTTGTCCTAATATATAGGGGACCAGACATGGCTACACAGTGCACCCTTAGTACTTGTCCTAATATATAGGGGACCCAGACATGACTACACAGTGCACCCTTAGTACTTGTCCTA
Source organism: Eleutherodactylus coqui (assembly GCF_035609145.1). NCBI lineage: Eukaryota > Metazoa > Chordata > Amphibia > Anura > Eleutherodactylidae > Eleutherodactylus > Eleutherodactylus coqui. Next base: position 61,986,333 of record NC_089847.1, on the reverse strand, counting down.
ATATATAGGGGACCAGACATGGCTACACAGTGCACCCTTAGTACTTGTCCTAATATATAGGGACCCAGACATGACTACAGAGTGCACCCTTAGTATTTGTTCTAATATATAGGGACCCAGACATGGCTACACAGTGCACTCTTAGTACTTATCCTAATATATAGGGACCCAGACATGGCTACACAGTGCACCCTTAGTACTTGTCCTAACATATAGGGACCCAGACATGACTACACAGTGCACCCTCAGTACTTATCCTAATATATAGGAGACCAGACATGGCTACACAGTGCACGCTTAGTACTTGTCCTAATATATCGGAGACCAGATATGGGTACACAGTGCACCCTTAGTACTTGTCCTAATATATAGGGGACCAGATAGGGCTACACAGTGCACCCTTAGTACTTGTCCTAATATGCAGGGGACCCAGACGTGACTACACAGTGCACCCTTAGTACTTGTCCTAATGTATAGGAGACCAGATATGGGTACACAGTGCACCCTTAGTACTTGTCCTAATATATAGGAGACCAGATATGGGTACACAGTGCATCCTTAGTACTTGTCCTAATATGCAGGGGACCAAGACATGGCTACACAGTGCACCCTTAGTACTTGTCCTAATATGCAGGGGACCCAGACATGGCTACACAGTGCACCCTTAGTACTTGTCCTAATATATAGGAGACCAGACATGGCTACACAGTGCACGCTTAGTACTTGTCCTAATTTATAGGAGACCAGACATGGCTACACAGTGCACCCTTAGTACTTGTCCTAATATACAGGAGACCCAGACATGGCTACACAGTGCACCCTTAGTACTTGTCCTAATATACAGGAGACCCAGACATGGCTACACAATACAGCCTTAGTACTTGTCTTAATATGCAGGGGAACAAGACATGGCTACACAGTGCACCCTTAGTACTTGTCCTAATATGCAAGGGACCCAGACATGGCTACACAGTGCACCCTTAGTACTTGTCCTAATATATAGGAGACCAGATATGGCTACACAGTGCACCCTTAGTACTTGTCCTAATATATAGGGGACCAGATATGGGTACACAGTGCACCCTTAGTACTTGTCCTAATATAAAGGAAACCAGATATGGCTACACAGTGCACCCTTAGTACTTGTCCTAATATATGGGAGACCAAATATGGGTACATAGTGCACACTTAGTACTTGTCCTAATATATAGGGGACCCAGACATGGCTACACAGTGCACCCTTAGTACTTGTCCTAATATATAGAGGACTCAGACATGGCTACACAGTGCACCCTTAGTACTAATCCTAATACATAGGGACCCAGACGTGGCTACACAGTGCAGCCTTGGTACTTGTTCTAATACATAAGGGGCGCAGACATGGCTACACAGTGCACCCTTAGTACTTGTCCTAATATATAGGGGACCAGACATGGCTACACAGTGCACCCTTAATACTTGTCCTAATATATAGGGGACCCAGACGTGACTACACAGTGCACCCTTAGTGCTTGTCCTAATATATAGGGGACCCAGACATGGCTACACAGTGCACCCTTAGTACTTGTCCTAATATATAGAGGACTCAGACATGGCTACACAGTGCACCCTTAGTACTTATCCTAACACATAGGGACCCAGACGTGGCTACACAGTGCAGCCTTAGTACTTGTTCTAATACATAAGGGGCGCAGACATGGCTACACAGTGCACCCTTAGTACTTGTCCTAATATATAGGGGACCAGACATGGCTACACAGTGCACCCTTAGTACTTGTCCTAATATATAGGGGACCCAGACGTGGCTACACAGTGCAGCCTTAGTACTTGTTCTAATACATAAGGGGCGCAGACATGGCTACACAGTGCACCCTTAGTACTTGTCCTAATATATAGGGGACCAGACATGGCTACACAGTACACCCTTAGTACTTGTCCTAATATATAGGGGACCCAGACATGGCCACACAGTGCACCCTTAGTACTTGTCCTAATATGCAGGGGAACAAAGACATGGCTACACAGTGCACCCTTAGTACTTGTCCTAATATGCAGGGGACCCAGACATGGCTACACAGTGCACCCTTAGTACTTGTCCTAATATATAGGAGACCAGATATGGCTACACAGTGCACCCTTAGTACTTGTCCTAATATATAGAGGACCCAGACATGGCTACACAGTGCACCCTTAGTACTTGTTCTAATACTTAAGGGGCGCAGACATGGCTACACAATATAGCCTTAGTACTTGTCCTTATATGCAGGGGAACAAAGACATGGCTACACAGTGCACCCTTAGTACTTGTCCTAATATGCAGGGAACGAAGACATGGCTACACAGTGCACCCTTAGTACTTGTTCTAATATATAGGGACCCAGACATGACTACACAGTGCACCCTTAGTACTTGTCCTAATATATAGGGACCCAGACATGACTACAGAGTGCACCCTTAGTACTTGTCCTAATATATAGGGACCCAGACATGGCTACACAGTGCACTCTTAGTACTTATCCTAATATATAGGGACCCAGACATGGCTACACAGTGCACCCTTAGTACTTGTCCTAATATACAGGGACCCAGACATGACTACACAGTGCACCCTCAGTACTTATCCTAATATATAGGAGACCAGACATGGCTACACAGTGCACGCTTAGTACTTGTCCTAATATATCGGAGACCAGATATGGGTACACAGTGCACCCTTAGTACTTGTCCTAATATATAGGGACCCAGACATGGCTACACAGTGCACCCTTAGTACTTGTCCTAATATATAGGGGACCCAGACATGACTACACAGTGCACCCTTAGTACTTGTCCTAATATATAGGGACCCAGACATGACTACAGAGTGCACCCTTAGTACTTGTCCTAATATATAGGGACCCAGACATGGCTACACAGTGCACTCTTAGTACTTATCCTAATATATAGGGACCCAGACATGGCTACACAGTGCACCCTTAGTACTTGTCCTAATATATAGGAGACCAGACATGGCTCCACAGGGCACACTTAGTACTTGTTCTAATATATAGGGACCCAGACATGACTACACAGTGCACCCTTAGTACTTGTCCTAATATGCAGGGGAACAAAGATATGGCTACACAGGGCACCTTAGTACTTGTTCTAATACTTAAGGGGCGCAGACATGGCTACACAATACGGCCTTAGTACTTGTCCTTATATGCAGGGGAACAAAGACATGGCTACACAGTGCACCCTTAGTACTTGTCCTAATATGCAGGGGACCAAAACATGGCTACACAGTGCACCCTTAGTACTTGTTCTAATATATAGGGACCCAGACATGACTACACAGTGCACCCTTAGTACTTGTCCTAATATATAGGGACCCACACATGACTACAGAGTGCACCCTTAGTACTTGTCCTAATATATAGGGACCCAGATATGGCTACACAGTGCACTCTTAGTACTTATCCTAATATATAGGGACCCAGACATGGCTACACAGTGCACCCTCACTACTTATCCTAATATATAGGAGACCAGACATGGCTACACAGTGCACGCTTAGTACTTGTCCTAATATATCGGAGACCAGATATGGGTACACAGTGCACCCTTAGTACTTGTCCTAATATATAGGGGACCAGATATGGCTACACAGTGCACCCTTAGTACTTGTCCTAATATGCAGGGGACCCAGATGTGACTACACAGTGCACCCTTAGTACTTGTCCTAATGTATAGGAGACCAGATATGGGTACACAGTGCACCCTTAGTACTTGTCCTAATATGTAGGAGACCAGACATGGCTCCACAGGACCCACTTAGTACTTGTCCTAATATATAGGGACCCAGACATGACTACACAGTGCACCCTTAGTACTTGTCCTAATATATAGGGACCCAGACATGACTACAGAGTGCACCCTTAGTACTTGTCCTAATATATAGGGACCCAGACATGACTACACAGTGCACCCTTAGTACTTGTCCTAATATGCAGGGGAACAAAGATATGGCTACACAGGGCACCTTAGTACTTGTCCTAATATATAGGGGGCCAGACATGACTACACAGTGCACCCTTAGTAATTGTCCTAATATATAGGAGACCAGATATGGCTACACAGTGCACCCTTAGTACTTGTCCTAATATGCAGGGGACCAAGACATGGCTACACAGTACAGCCTTAGTACTTGTCCTAATTTATAGGGGACGCAGACATGGCTACACAGTGCACCCTTAGTACTTGTTCTAATATATAGGGGACCAGACATGGCTACACAGTGCACCCTTAGTACTTGTCCTAATATAAAGGGGACCCAGACATGACAACACAGTGCACCCTTAGTACTTGTCCTAATATATAGGGGACCAGACATGGCTACACAGTACACCCTTAGTACTTGTCCTAATATATAGGGGACCAGACATGGCTACACAGTGCACCCTTAGTACTTGTCCTAATATATAGGGGACCCAGACATGGCCACACAGTGCACCCTTAGTACTTGTCCTAATATGCAGGGGAACAAAGACATGGCTACACAGTGCACCCTTAGTGCTTGTCCTAATATGCAGGGGACCCAGACATGGCTACACAGTGCACCCTTAGTACTTGTCCTAATATGCAGGGGACCCAGACATGGCTACACAGTACACCCCTTAGTACTTGTCCTAATATATAGGGGACCAGACATGGCTACACAGTGCACCCTTAGTACTTGTCCTAATATATAGGGGACCCAGACATGACTACACAGTGCACCCTTAGTACTTGTCCTAATATATAGGGACCCAGACATGACTACAGAGTGCACCCTTAGTACTTGTCCTAATATATAGGGACCCAGACATGGCTACACAGTGCACTCTTAGTACTTATCCTAATATATAGGGACCCAGACATGGCTACACAGTGCACCCTTAGTACTTGTCCTAATATATAGGGACCCAGACATGACTACACAGTGCACCGTCAGTACTTGTCCTAATATATAGGGGACCCAGACATGGCCACACAGTGCACCCTTAGTACTTGTCCTAATATGCAGGGGAACAAAGACATGGCTACACAGTGCACCCTTAGTGCTTGTCCTAATATGCAGGGGACCCAGACATGGCTACACAGTGCACCCTTAGTACTTGTCCTAATATGCAGGGGACCCAGACATGGCTACACAGTACACCCTTAGTACTTGTCCTAATATATAGGGGACCAGACATGGCTACACAGTGCACCCTTAGTACTTGCCCTAATATATAGGGGACCCAGACATGACTACACAGTGCACCCTTAGTACTTGTCCTAATATATAGGGGACCAGACATGTCTACACAGTGCACCCTTAGTACTTGTCCTAATATATAGGGACCCAGACATGACTACAGAGTGCACCCTTAGTACTTGTCCTAATATATAGGGACCCAGACATGGCTACACAGTGCACTCTTAGTACTTATCCTAATATATAGGGACCCAGACATGGCTACACAGTGCACCCTTAGTACTTGTCCTAATATATAGGGACCCAGACATGACTACACAGTGCACCCTCAGTACTTATCCTAATATATAGGAGACCAGACATGGCTACACAGTGCACGCTTAGTACTTGTCCTAATATATCGGAGACCAGATATGGGTACACAGTGCACCCTTAGTACTTGTCCTAATATATAGGGGACCAGATATGGATACACAGTGCACCCTTAGTACTTGTCCTAATATGCAGGGGACCCAGACGTGACTACACAGTGCACCCTTAGTACTTGTCCTAATATATAGGGACCCAGACATGACTACACAGTGCACCCTCAGTACTTGTCCTAATATATAGGGGACCCAGACATGGCCACACAGTGCACCCTTAGTACTTGTTCTAATATGCAGGGGAACAAAGACATGGCTACACAGTGCACCCTTAGTGCTTGTCCTAATATGCAGGGGACCCAGACATGGCTACACAGTGCACCCTTAGTACTTGTCCTAATATGCAGGGGACCCAGACATGGCTACACAGTACACCCTTAGTACTTGTCCTAATATATAGGGGACCAGACATGGCTACACAGTGCACCCTTAGTACTTGTCCTAATATATAGGGGACCCAGACATGACTACACAGTGCACCCTTAGTACTTGTCCTAATATATAGGGGACTAGACATGTCTACACAGTGCACCCTTAGTACTTGTCCTAATATATAGGGACCCAGACAAGACTACAGAGTGCACCCTTAGTACTTGTCCTAATATATAGGGACCCAGACATGGCTACACAGTGCACTCTTAGTACTTATCCTAATATATAGGGACCCAGACATGGCTACACAGTGCACCCTTAGTACTTGTCCTAATATATAGGGACCCAGACATGACTACACAGTGCACCCTCAGTACTTATCCTAATATATAGGAGACCAGACATGGCTACACAGTGCACGCTTAGTACTTGTCCTAATATATCGGAGACCACATATGGGTACACAGTGCACCCTTAGTACTTGTCCTAATATATAGGGGACCAGATATGGATACACAGTGCACCCTTAGTACTTGTCCTAATATGCAGGGGACCCAGACGTGACTACACAGTGCACCCTTAGTACTTGTCCTAATGTATAGGAGACCATATATGGGTACACAGTGCACCCTTAGTACTTGTTCTAATATATAGGAGACCAGATATGGGTACACAGTGCATCCTTAGTACTTGTCCTAATATGCAGGGGACCAAGACATGGCTACACAATGCACCCTTAGTACTTGTCCTAATATGCAGGGGACCCAGACATGGCTACACAGTGCACCATTAGTACTTGTCCTAATATACAGGGGACCAGACATGGCTACACAGAGCACCCATAGTACTTGTCCTAATATATAGGAGACCCAGACATGGCTACACAGTGCACGCTTAGTACTTGTCCTAATTTATAGGAGACCAGACATGGCTACACAGTGCACCCTTAGTACTTGTCCTAATATACAGGAGAACCCAGACATGGCTACATAATACAGCCTTAGTACTTGTCTTAATATGCAGGGGACCAAGACATGGCTACACAGTGCAGCCTTAGTACTTGTCCTAATATGCAAGGGACCCAGACATGGCTACACAGTGCACCCTTAGTACTGGTCCTAATATATTGGAGACCAGATATGGCTACACAGTGCACCCTTAGTACTTGTCCTAATATATAGGGGACCAGATATGGGTACACAGTGCACCCTTAGTACTTGTCCTAATATAAAGGAAACCAGATATGGCTACACAGTGCACCCTTAGTACTTGTCCTAATATATAGGGGACCCAGACATGGCTACACAGTGCACTCTTAGTACTTGACCTAATATATAGAGGACTCAGACATGGCTACACAATGCACCCTTAGTGCTTATCCTAATACATAGGAACCCAGACGTGGCTACACAGTGCAGCCTTGGTACTTGTTCTAATACATAAGGGGCGCAGACATGGCTACACAGTGCACCCTTAGTACTTGTCCTAATATATAGGGGACCAGACATGGCTACACAGTGCACCCTTAGTACTTGTCCTAATATATAGGGGACCCAGACGTGACTACACAGTGCACCCTTAGTGCTTGTCCTAATATATAGGGGACCCAGACATGGCTACACAGTGCACCCTTAGTACTTGTCCTAATAAATAGAGGACTCAGACATGGCTACACAGTGCACCCTTAGTACTTATCCTAATACATAGGGACCCAGACGTGGCTACACAGTGCAGCCTTAGTACTTGTTCTAATACATAAGGGGCGCAGACATGGCTACACAGTGCACCCTTAGTACTTGTCCTAATATATAGGGGACCAGACATGGCTACACAGTACACCCTTAGTACTTGTCCTAATATATAGGGGACCCAGACATGGCCACACAGTTCACCCTTAGTACTTGTCCTAATATGCAGGGGAACAAAGACATGGCTACACAGTGCACCCTTAGTGCTTGTCCTAATATGCAGGGGACCCAGACATGGCTACACAGTGCACCCTTAGTACTTGTCCTAATATGCAGGGGACCCAGACATGGCTACACAGTACACCCTTAGTACTTGTCCTAATATATAGGGGACCAGACATGGCTACACAGTGCACCCTTAGTACTTGTTCTAATACATAAGGGGCGCAGACATGGCTACACAGTGCACCCTTAGTACTTGTCCTAATATATAGGGGACCAGACATGGCTACACAGTGCACCCTTAGTACTTGTCCTAATATATAGGGGACCAGATATGGCTACACAGTGCACCCTTAGTACTTGTCCTAATATGCAGGGGACCCAGACGTGACTACACAGTGCACCCTTAGTACTTGTCCTAATGTATAGGAGACCAGATATGGGTACACAGTGCACCCTTAGTACTTGTCCTAATATGTAGGAGACCAGACATGGCTCCACAGGGCACACTTAGTACTTGTCCTAATATATAGGGACCCAGACATGACTACACAGTGCACCCTTAGTACTTGTCCTAATATATAGGGACCCAGACATGACTACAGAGTGCACCCTTAGTACTTGTCCTAATATATAGGGACCCAGACATGACTACACAATGCACCCTTAGTACTTGTCCTAATATGCAGGGGAACAAAGATATGGCTACACAGGGCAGCTTAGTACTTGTCCTAATATATAGGGGGCCAGACATGACTACACAGTGCACCCTTAGTTATTGTCCTAATATATAGGAGACCAGATATGGCTACACAGTGCACCCTTAGTACTTGTCCTAATATGCAGGGGACCAAGACATGGCTACACAGTACACCCTTAGTACTTGTCCTAATATATAGGGGACGCAGACATGGCTACACAGTGCACCCTTAGTACTTGTCCTAATATATAGGGGACCAGACATGGCTACACAGTGCACCCTTAGTACTTGTCCTAATATAAAGGGGACCCAGACATGACAACACAGTGCACCCTTAGTACTTGTCCTAATATATAGGGGACCAGACATGGCTACACAGTACACCCTTAGTACTTGTCCTAATATATAGGGGACCAGACATGGCTACACAGTGCACCCTTAGTACTTGTCCTAATATATAGGGGACCCAGACATGGCCACACAGTGCACCCTTAGTACTTGTCCTAATATGCAGGGGAACAAAGACATGGCTACACAGTGCACCCTTAGTGCTTGTCCTAATATGCAGGGGACCCAGACATGGCTACACAGTGCACCCTTAGTACTTGTCCTAATATGCAGGGGACCCAGACATGGCTACACAGTACACCCTTAGTACTTGTCCTAATATATAGGGGACCAGACATGGCTACACAGTGCACCCTTAGTACTTGTCCTAATATATGGGGGACCCAGACATGACTACACAGTGCACCCTTAGTACTTTTCCTAATATATAGGGGACCAGACATGTCTACACAGTGCACCCTTAGTACTTGTCCTAATATATAGGGACCCAGACATGACTACAGAGTGCACCCTTAGTACTTGTCCTAATATATAGGTACCCAGACATGGCTACACAGTGCACTCTTAGTACTTATCCTAATATATAGGGACCCAGACATGGCTACACAGTGCACCCTTAGTACTTGTCCTAATATATAGGGACCCAGACATGATTACACAGTGCACCCTCAGTACTTGTCCTAATATATAGGGGACCCAGACATGGCCACACAGTGCACCCTTAGTACTTGTCCTAATATGCAGGGGAACAAAGACATGGCTACACAGTGCACCCTTAGTGCTTGTCCTAATATGCAGGGGACCCAGACATGGCTACACAGTGCACCCTTAGTACTTGTCCTAATATACAGGAGAACCCAGACATGGCTACACAATACAGCCTTAGTACTTGTCTTAATATGCAGGGGACCAAGACATGGCTACACAGTGCAGCCTTAGTACTTGTCCTATTATGCAAGGGACCCAGACATGGCTACACAGTGCACCCTTAGTACTGGTCCTAATATATTGGAGACCAGATATGGCTACACAGTGCACCCTTAGTACTTGTCCTAATATATAGGGGACCAGATATGGGTACACAGTGCACCCTTAGTACTTGTCCTAATATAAAGGAAACCAGATATGGCTACACAGTGCACCCTTAGTACTTGTCCTAATATATAGGGGACCCAGACATGGCTACACAGTGCACTCTTAGTACTTGTCCTAATATATAGAGGACTCAGACATGGCTACACAATGCACCCTTAGTGCTTATCCTAATACATAGGAACCCAGACGTGGCTACACAGTGCAGCCTTGGTACTTGTTCTAATACATAAGGGGCGCAGACATGGCTACACAGTGCACCCTTAGTACTTGTCCTAATATATAGGGGACCAGACATGGCTACACAGTGCACCCTTAGTACTTGTCCTAATATATAGGGGACCCAGACGTGACTACACAGTGCACCCTTAGTGCTTGTCCTAATATATAGGGGACCCAGACATGGCTACACAGTGCACCCTTAGTACTTGTCCTAATATATAGAGGACTCAGACATGGCTACACAGTGCACCCTTAGTACTTATCCTAATACATAGGGACCCAGACGTGGCTACACAGTGCAGCCTTAGTACTTGTTCTAATACATAAGGGGCGCAGACATGGCTACACAGTGCACCCTTAGTACTTGTCCTAATATATAGGGGACCAGACATGGCTACACAGTACACCCTTAGTACTTGTCCTAATATATAGGGGACCCAGACATGGCCACACAGTTCACCCTTAGTACTTGTCCTAATATGCAGGGGAACAAAGACATGGCTACACAGTGCACCCTTAGTGCTTGTCCTAATATGCAGGGGACCCAGACATGGCTACACAGTGCACCCTTAGTACTTGTCCTAATATGCAGGGGACCCAGACATGGCTACACAGTACACCCTTAGTACTTGTCCTAATATATAGGGGACCAGACATGGCTACACAGTGCACCCTTAGTACTTGTTCTAATACATAAGGGGCGCAGACATGGCTACACAGTGCACCCTTAGTACTTGTCCTAATATATAGGGGACCAGACATGGCTACACAGTGCACCCTTAGAACTTGTCCTAATATATAGGGGACCAGATATGGCTACACAGTGCACCCTTAGTACTTGTCCTAATATGCAGGGGACCCAGACGTGACTACACAGTGCACCCTTAGTACTTGTCCTAATGTATAGGAGACCAGATATGGGTACACAGTGCACCCTTAGTACTTGTCCTAATATGTAGGAGACCAGACATGGCTCCACAGGGCACACTTAGTACTTGTCCTAATATATAGGGACCCAGACATGACTACACAGTGCACCCTTAGTACTTGTCCTAATATATAGGGACCCAGACATGACTACAGAGTGCACCCTTAGTACTTGTCCTAATATATAGGGACCCAGACATGACTACACAGTGCACCCTTAGTACTTGTCCTAATATGCAGGGGAACAAAGATATGGCTACACAGGGCACCTTAGTACTTGTCCTAATATATAGGGGGCCAGACATGACTACACAGTGCACCCTTAGTAATTGTCCTAATATATAGGAGACCAGATATGGCTACACAGTGCACCCTTAGTACTTGTCCTAATATGCAGGGGACCAAGACATGGCTACACAGTACACCCTTAGTACTTGTCCTAATATATAGGGGACGCTGACATGGCTACACAGTGCACCTTAGTACTTGTCCTAATATATAGGGGACCAGACATGGCTACACAGTGCACCCTTAGTACTTGTCCTAATATAAAGGGGACCCAGACATGACAACACAGTGCACCCTTAGTACTTGTCCTAATATATAGGGGACCAGACATGGCTACACAGTACACCCTTAGTACTTGTCCTAATATGCAGGGGACCCAGACATGGCTACACAGTACACCCTTAGTACTTGTCCTAATATATAGGGGACCAGACATGGCTACACAGTGCACCCTTAGTACTTGTCCTAATATATGGGGGACCCAGACATGACTACACAGTGCACCCTTAGTACTTGTCCTAATATATAGGGGACCAGACATGTCTACACAGTGCACCCTTAGTACTTGTCCTAATATATAGGGGACCAGACATGGCTACACAGGGCACCCTTAGTACTTGTCCTAATATATAGGGGACCCAGACATGGCCACACAGTGCACCCTTAGTACTTGTCCTAATATGCAGGGGAACAAAGACATGGCTACACAGTGCACCCTTAGTGCTTGTCCTAATATGCAGGGGACCCAGACATGGCTACACAGCGCACCCTTAGTACTTGTCCTAATATGCAGGGGACCCAGACATGGCTACACAGTACACCCTTAGTACTTGTCCTAATATATAGGGGACCAGACATGGCTACACAGTGCACCCTTAGTACTTGTCCTAATATATAGGGGACCCAGACATGACTACACAGTGCACCCTTAGTACTTGTCCTAATATATAGGGGACCAGACATGTCTACACAGTGCACCCTTAGTACTTGTCCTAATACATAGGGACCCAGACATGACTACAGAGTGCACCCTTAGTACTTGTCCTAATATATAGGGACCCAGACATGGCTACACAGTGCACTCTTAGTACTTATCCTAATATATAGGGACCCAGACATGGCTACACAGTGCACCCTTAGTACTTGTCCTAATATATAGGGACCCAGACATGACTACACAGTGCACCCTCAGTACTTATCCTAATATATAGGAGACCAGACATGGCGACACAGTGCACGCTTAGTACTTGTCCTAATATATCGGAGACCAGATATGGGTACACAGTGCACCCTTAGTACTTGTCCTAACATGTAGGGGACCAGATATGGATACACAGTGCACCCTTAGTACTTGTCCTAATATGCAGGGGACCCAGGCGTGACTACACAGTGCACCCTTAGTACTTGTCCTAATGTATAGGAGACCAGATATGGGTACACAGTGCACCCTTAGTACTTGTTCTAATATATAGGAGACCAGATATGGGTACACAGTGCATCCTTAGTACTTGTCCTAATATGCAGGGGACCAAGACATGGCTACACAGTGCACCCTTAGTACTTGTCCTAATATGCAGGGGACCCAGACATGGCTACACAGTGCACCCTTAGTACTTGTCCTAATATACAGGGGACCAGACATGGCTACACAGAGCACCCTTAATACTTGTCCTAATATATAGGAGACACAGACATGGCTACACAGTGCACGCTTAGTACTTGTCCTAATTTATAGGAGACCAGACATGGCTACACAGTGCACCCTTAGTACTTGTCCTAATATACAGGAGACCCAGACATGGCTACACAATACAGCCTTAGTACTTGTCTTAATATGCGGGGGACCAAGACATGGCTACACAGTGCACCCTTAGTACTTGTCCTAATATGCAAGGGACCCAGACATGGCTACACAGTGCACCCTTAGTACTGGTCCTAATATATTGGAGACCAGATATGGCTACACAGTGCACCCTTAGTACTTGTCCTAATATATAGGGGACCAGATATGGGTACACAGTGCACCCTTAGTACTTGTCCTAATATAAAGGAAACCAGATATGGCTACACAGTGCACCCTTAGTACTTGTCCTAATATATAGGGGACCCAGACATGGCTACACAGTGCACCCTTAGTACTTGTCCTAATATATCGGAGACCAGATATGGGTACACAGTGCACCCTTAGTACTTGTCCTAATATATAGGGGACCAGATATGGCTACACAGTGCACCCTTAGTACTTGTCCTAATATGCAGGGGACCCAGACGTGACTACACAGTGCACCCTTAGTACTTGTCCTAATGTATAGGAGACCAGATATGGGTACACAGCGCACGCTTAGTACTTGTCCTAATATGTAGGAGACCAGACATGGCTCCACAGGGCACACTTAGTACTTGTCCTAATATATAGGGACCCAGACATGGCTACACAGTGCACCCTTAGTACTTATCCTAATACATAGGGACCCAGACGTGGCTACACAGTGCAGCCTTAGTACTTGTTCTAATACATAAGGGGCGCAGACATGGCTACACAGTGCACCCTTAGTACTTGTCCTAATATATAGGGGACCAGACATGGCTACACAGTACACCCTTAGTACTTGTCCTAATATATAGGGGACCCAGACATGGCCACACAGTTCACCCTTAGTACTTGTCCTAATATGCAGGGGAACAAAGACATGGCTACACAGTGCACCCTTAGTGCTTGTCCTAATATGCAGGGGACCCAGACATGGCTACACAGTGCACCCTTAGTACTTGTCCTAATATGCAGGGGACCCAGACATGGCTACACAGTACACCCTTAGTACTTGTCCTAATATATAGGGGACCAGACATGGCTACACAGTGCACCCTTAGTACTTGTTCTAATACATAAGGGGCGCAGACATGGCTACACAGTGCACCCTTAGTACTTGTCCTAATATATAGGGGACCAGACATGGCTACACAGTGCACCCTTAGAACTTGTCCTAATATATAGGGGACCAGATATGGCTACACAGTGCACCCTTAGTACTTGTCCTAATATGCAGGGGACCCAGACGTGACTACACAGTGCACCCTTAGTACTTGTCCTAATGTATAGGAGACCAGATATGGGTACACAGTGCACCCTTAGTACTTGTCCTAATATGTAGGAGACCAGACATGGCTCCACAGGGCACACTTAGTACTTGTCCTAATATATAGGGACCCAGACATGACTACACAGTGCACCCTTAGTACTTGTCCTAATATATAGGGACCCAGACATGACTACAGAGTGCACCCTTAGTACTTGTCCTAATATATAGGGACCCAGACATGACTACACAGTGCACCCTTAGTACTTGTCCTAATATGCAGGGGAACAAAGATATGGCTACACAGGGCACCTTAGTATTTGTCCTAATATATAGGGGGCCAGACATGACTACACAGTGCACCCTTAGTAATTGTCCTAATATATAGGAGACCAGATATGGCTACACAGTGCACCCTTAGTACTTGTCCTAATATGCAGGGGACCAAGACATGGCTACACAGTACACCCTTAGTACTTGTCCTAATATATAGGGGACGCAGACATGGCTACACAGTGCACCTTAGTACTTGTCCTAATATATAGGGGACCAGACATGGCTACACAGTGCACCCTTAGTACTTGTCCTAATATAAAGGGGACCCAGACATGACAACACAGTGCACCCTTAGTACTTGTCCTAATATATAGGGGACCAGACATGGCTACACAGTACACCCTTAGTACTTGTCCTAATATATAGGGGACCAGACATGGCTACACAGGGCACCCTTAGTACTTGTCCTAATATATAGGGGACCAGACATGTCTACACAGTGCACCCTTAGTACTTGTCCTAATATATAGGGACCCAGACATGACTACAGAGTGCACCCTTAGTACTTGTCCTAATATATAGGGACCCAGACATGGCTACACAGTGCACTCTTAGTACTTATCCTAATATATAGGGACCCAGACATGGCTACACAGTGCACCCTTAGTACTTGTCCTAATATATAGGGACCCAGACATGACTACACAGTGCACCCTCAGTACTTGTCCTAATATATAGGGGACCCAGACATGGCCACACAGTGCACCCTTAGTACTTGTCCTAATATGCAGGGGAACAAAGACATGGCTACACAGTGCACCCTTAGTGCTTGTCCTAATATGCAGGGGACCCAGACATGGCTACACAGTGCACCCTTAGTACTTGTCCTAATATGCAGGGGACCCAGACATGGCTACACAGTACACCCTTAGTACTTGTCCTAATATATAGGGGACCAGACATGGCTACACAGTGCACCCTTAGTACTTGTCCTAATATATAGGGGACCCAGACATGACTACACAGTGCACCCTTAGTACTTGTCCTAATATATAGGGGACCAGACATGTCTACACAGTGCACCCTTAGTACTTGTCCTAATACATAGGGACCCAGACATGACTACAGAGTGCACCCTTAGTACTTGTCCTAATATATAGGGTCCCAGACATGGCTACACAGTGCACTCTTAGTACTTATCCTAATATATAGGGACCCAGACATGGCTACACAGTGCACCCTCAGTACTTATCCTAATATATAGGAGACCAGACATGGCTACACAGTGCACGCTTAGTACTTGTCCTAATATATCGGAGACCAGATATGGGTACACAGTGCACCCTTAGTACTTGTCCTAACATGTAGGGGACCAGATATGGATACACAGTGCACCCTTAGTACTTGTCCTAATATGCAGGGGACCCAGACGTGACTACACAGTGCACCCTTAGTACTTGTCCTAATGTATAGGAGACCAGATATGGGTACACAGTGCACCCTTAGTACTTGTTCTAATATATAGGAGACCAGATATGGGTACACAGTGCATCCTTAGTACTTGTCCTAATATGCAGGGGACCAAGACATGGCTACACAGTGCACCCTTAGTACTTGTCCTAATATGCAGGGGACCCAGACATGGCTACACAGTGCACCCTTAGTACTTGTCCTAATATACAGGGGACCAGACATGGCTACACAGAGCACCCATAGTACTTGTCCTAATATATAGGAGACCCAGACATGGCTACACAGTGCACGCTTAGTACTTGTCCTAATTTATAGGAGACCAGACATGGCTACACAGTGCACCCTTAGTACTTGTCCTAATATACAGGAGACCCAGACATGGCTACACAATACAGCCTTAGTACTTGTCTTAATATGCAGGGGACCAAGACATGGCTACACAGTGCACCCTTAGTACTTGTCCTAATATGCAAGGGACCCAGACATGGCTACACAGTGCACCCTTAGTACTGGTCCTAATATATTGGAGACCAGATATGGCTACACAGTGCACCCTTAGTACTTGTCCTAATATATAGGGGACCAGATATGGGTACACAGTGCACCCTTAGTACTTGTCCTAATATAAAGGAAACCAGATATGGCTACACAGTGCACCCTTAGTACTTGTCCTAATATATAGGGGACCCAGACATGGCTACACAGCGCACCCTTAGTACTTGTCCTAATATATCGGAGACCAGATATGGGTACACAGTGCACCCTTAGTACTTGTCCTAATATGCAGGGGACCCAGACGTGACTACACAGTGCACCCTTAGTACTTGTCCTAATGTATAGGAGACCAGATATGGGTACACAGTGCACGCTTAGTACTTGTCCTAATATGTAGGAGACCAGACATGGCTACACAGGGCACACTTAGTACTTGTTCTAATATATAGGGACCCAGACATGACTACACAGTGCACCCTTAGTACTTGTCCTAATATATAGGAGACCAGACATGGCTACACAGGGCACACTTAGTACTTGTTCTAATATATAGGGACCCAGACATGACTACACAGTGCACCCTTAGTACTTGTCCTAATATATAGGGACCCAGACATGACTACAGAGTGCACCCTTAGTACTTGTCCTAATATATAGGGACCCAGACATGACTACACAGTGCACCCTTAGTACTTGTCCTAATATGCAGGGAAACAAAGATATGGCTACACAGGGCACCTTAGTACTTGTCCTAATATATAGGGGGCCAGTTATGGGTACACAGTGCACCCTTAGTACTTGTCCTAATATGTAGGAGACCAGACAGGGCTCCACAGGGCACACTTAGTACTTGTCCTAATATATAGGGACCCAGACATGGCTACACAGTGCACCCTTAGTACTTGTCCTAATATATAGGAGACCAGACATGGCTACACAGGGCACACTTAGTACTTGTTCTAATATATAGGGACCCAGACATGACTACACAGTGCACCCTTAGTAATTGTCCTAATATATAGGAGACCAGATATGGCTACACAGTGCACCCTTAGTACTTGTCCTAATATGCAGGGGACCAAGACATGGCTACATAGTACACCCTTAGTACTTGTCCTAATATATAGGGGACGCAGACATGGCTACACAGTGCACCCTTAGTACTTGTCCTAATATATAGGGGACCTGACATGGCTACACAGTGCACCCTTAGTACTTGTCCTAATACAAAGGGGACCCAGACATGACAACACAGTGCACCCTTAGTACTTGTCCTAATATATAGGGGACCAGACATGGCTACACAGTACACCCTTAGTACTTGTCCTAATATATAGGGGACCAGACATGGCTACACAGTGCACCCTTAGTACTTGTCCTAATATGCAGGGGACCCAGACATGGCTACACAGTGCACCCTTAGTACTTGTCCTAATATGCAGGGGACCCAGACATGGCTACACAGTACACCCTTAGTACTTGTCCTAATATATAGGGGACCAGACATGGCTACACAGTGCACCCTTAGTACTTGTCCTAATATATAGGGGACCCAGACATGACTACACAGTGCACCCTTAGTACTTGTCCTAATATATAGGGGACCAGACATGGCTACACAGTGCACCCTTAGTACTTGTCCTAATATATAGGGACCCAGACATGACTACAGAGTGCACCCTTAGTACTTGTTCTAATATATAGGGACCCAGACATGGCTACACAGTGCACTCTTAGTACTTATCCTAATATATAGGGACCCAGACATGGCTACACAGTGCACCCTAAGTACTTGTCCTAATATATAGGGACCCAGACATGACTACACAGTGCACCCTCAGTACTTATCCTAATATATAGGAGACCAGACATGGCTACACAGTGCACGCTTAGTACTTGTCCTAATATATCGGAGACCAGATATGGGTACACAGTGCACCCTTAGTACTTGTCCTAATATATAGGGGACCAGATATGGCTACACAGTGCACCCTTAGTACTTGTCCTAATATGCAGGGTACCCAGACGTGACTACACAGTGCACCCTTAGTACTTGTCCTAATGTATAGGAGACCAGATATGGGTACACAGTGCACCCTTAGTACTTGTCCTAATATATTGGAGACCAGATATGGGTACACAGTGCATCCTTAGTACTTGTCCTAATATGCAGGGGACCAAGACATGGCTACACAGTGCACCCTTAGTACTTGTCCTAATATGCAGGGGACCCAGACATGGCTACACAGTGCACCCTTAGTACTTGTCCTAATATATAGGAGACCAGACATGGCTACACAGTGCACGCTTAGTACTTGTCCTAATTTATAGGAGACCAGACATGGCTACACAGTGCACCCTTAGTACTTGTCCTAATATACAGGAGACCCAGACATGGCTACACAGTGCACCCTTAGTACTTGTCCTAATATACAGGAGACCCAGACATGGCTACACAATACAGCCTTAGTACTAGTCTTAATATGCAGGGGACCAAGACATGGCTACACAGTGCACCCTTAGTACTTGTCCTAATATGCAAGGGACCCAGACATGGCTACACAGTGCACCCTTAGTACTTGTCCTAATATATAGGAGACCAGATATGGCTACACAGTGCACCCTTAGTACTTGTCCTAATATATAGGGGACCAGATATGGGTACACAGTGCACCCTTAGTACTTGTCCTAATATAAAGGAAACCAGATATGGCTACACAGTGCACCCTTAGTACTTGTCCTAATATATGGGAGACCAAATATGGGTACATAGTGCACACTTAGTACTTGTCCTAATATATAGGGGACCCAGACATGGCTACACAGTGCACCCTTAGTACTTGTCCTAATATATAGAGGACTCAGACATGGCTACACAGTGCACCCTTAGTACTTATCCTAATACATAGGGACCCAGACGTGGCTACACAGTGCAGCCTTGGTACTTGTTCTAATACATAAGGGGCGCAGACATGGCTACACAGTGCACCCTTAGTACTTGTCCTAATATATAGGGGACCAGACATGGCTACACAGTGCACCCTTAGTACTTGTCCTAATATATAGGGGACCCAGACGTGACTACACAGTGCACCCTTAGTACTTGTCCTAATATATAGAGGACTCAGATATGGCTACACAGTGCACCCTTAGTACTTATCCTAATACATAGGGACCCAGACGTGGCTACACAGTGCAGCCTTAGTACTTGTTCTAATACATAAGGGGCGCAGACATGGCTACACAGTGCACCCTTAGTACTTGTCCTAATATATAGGGGACCAGACATGGCTACACAGTACACCCTTGATACTTGTCCTAATATATAGGGGACCCAGACATGGCCACACAGTTCACCCTTGGTACTTGTCCTAATATGCAGGGGAACAAAGACATGGCTACACAGTGCACCCTTAGTGCTTGTCCTAATATACAGGGGACCCAGACATGGCTACACAGTGCACCCTTAGTACTTGTCCTAATATGCAGGGGACCCAGACATGGCTACACAGTACACCCTTAGTACTTGTCCTAATATATAGTGGACCAGACATGGCTACACAGTGCACCCTTAGTACTTGTTCTAATACATAAGGGGCGCAGACATGGCTACACAGTGCACCCTTAGTACTTGTCCTAATATATAGAGGACTCAGACATGGCTACACAGTGCACCCTTAGTACTTATCCTAATACATAGGGACCCAGACGTGGCTACACAGTGCAGCCTTGGTACTTGTTCTAATACATAAGGGGCGCAGACATGGCTACACAGTGCACCCTTAGTACTTGTCCTAATATATAGGGGACCCAGACGTGACTACACAGTGCACCCTTAGTGCTTGTCCTAATATATAGGGGACCCAGACATGGCTACACAGTGCACCCTTAGTACTTGTCCTAATATATAGAGGACTCAGATATGGCTACACAGTGCACCCTTAGTACTTATCCTAATACATAGGGACCCAGACGTGGCTACACAGTGCAGCCTTAGTACTTGTTCTAATACATAAGGGGCGCAGACATGGCTACACAGTGCACCCTTAGTACTTGTCCTAATATATAGGGGACCAGACATGGCTACACAGTGCACCCTTAGTACTTGTCCTAATATATAGGGGACCCAGACGTGACTACACAGTGCACCCTTAGTGCTTGTCCTAATATATAGGGGACCCAGACATGGCTACACAGTGCACCCTTAGTACTTGTCCTAATATATAGAGGACTCAGACATGGCTACACAATGCACCCTTAGTGCTTATCCTAATACATAGGGACCCAGACGTGGCTACACAGTGCAGCCTTGGTACTTGTCCTAATATATAGGGGACCAGATATGGGTACACAGTGCACACTTAGTACTTGTCCTAATATAAAGGAAACCAGATATGGCTACACAGTGCACCCTTAGTACTTGTCCTAATATATAGGGGACCCAGACATGGCTACACAGTGCACCCTTAGTACTTGTCCTAATATATAGAGGACTCAGACATGGCTACACAATGCACCCTTAGTGCTTATCCTAATACATAGGGACCCAGACGTGGCTACACAGTGCAGCCTTGGTACTTGTTCTAATACATAAGGGGCGCAGACATGGCTACACAGTGCACCCTTAGTACTTGTCCTAATATATAGGGGACCAGACATGGCTACACAGTGCACCCTTAGTACTTGTCCTAATATATAGGGGACCCAGACGTGACTACACAGTGCACCCTTAGTGCTTGTCCAAATATATAGGGGACCCAGACATGGCTACACAGTGCACCCTTAGTACTTGTCCTAATATATAGAGGACTCAGACATGGCTACACAGTGCACCCTTAGTACTTATCCTAATACATAGGGACCCAGACGTGGCTACACAGTGCAGCCTTAGTACTTGTTCTAATACATAAGGGGCGCAGACATGGCTACACAGTGCACCCTTAGTACTTGTCCTAATATATAGGGGACCAGACATGGCTACACAGTACACCCTTAGTACTTGTCCTAATATATAGGGGACCCAGACATGGACACACAGTTCACCCTTAGTACTTGTCCTAATATGCAGGGGAACAAAGACATGGCTACACAGTGCACCCTTAGTGCTTGTCCTAATATGCAGGGGACCCAGACATGGCTACACAGTGCACCCTTAGTCCTTGTCCTAATATGCATGGGACCCAGACATGGCTACACAGTACACGCTTAGTACTTGTCCTAATATATAGGGGACCAGACATGGCTACACAGTACATCCTTAGTACTTGTCCTAATATATAGGGGACCAGAAATGGGTACACAGTGCACCCTTAGTACTTGTCCTAATATAAAGGAAACCAGATATGGCTACACAGTGCACCCTTAGTACTTGTCCTAATATATGGGAGACCAAATATGGGTACATAGTGCACACTTAGTACTTGTCCTAATATATAGGGGACCCAGACATGGCCACACAGTGCACCCTTAGTACTTGTCCTAATATATAGAGGACTCAGACATGGCTACACAGTGCACCCTTAGTACTTATCCTAATACATAGGGGCCCAGACGCGGCTACACAGTGCAGCCTTGGTACTTGTTCTAATACATAAGGGGCGCAGACATGGCTACACAGTGCACCCTTAGTACTTGTCCTAATATATAGGGGACCAGACATGGCTACACAGTGCACCCTTAGTACTTGTCCTAATATATAGGGGACCCAGACGTGACTACACAGTGCACCCTTAGTGCTTGTCCTAATATATAGGGGACCCAGACATGGCTACACAGTGCACCCTTAGTACTTGTCCTAATATATAGAGGACTCAGACATGGCTACACAGTGCACCCTTAGTACTTATCCTAATACAGAGGGACCCAGACGTGGCTACACAGTGCAGCCTTAGTACTTGTTCTAATACATAAGGGGCGCAGACATGGCTACACAGTGCACCCTTAGTACTTGTCCTAATATATAGGGGACCAGACATGGCTACACAGTACACCCTTAGTACTTGTCCTAATATATAGGGGACCCAGACATGGCCACACAGTGCACCCTTAGTACTTGTCCTAATATGCAGGGGAACAAAGACATGGCTACACAGTGCACCCTTAGTACTTGTCCTAATATGCAGGGGACCCAGATATGGCTACACAGTGCACCCTTAGTACTTGTCCTAATATATAGGAGACCAGATATGGCTACACAGTGCACCCTTAGTACTTGTCCTAATATATAGAGGACCCAGACATGGCTACACAGTGCACCCTTAGTACTTGTTCTAATACTTAAGGGGCGCAGACATGGCTACACAATACAGCCTTAGTACTTGTCCTTATATGCAGGGGAACAAAGACATGGCTACACAGTGCACCCTTAGTACTTGTCCTAATATGCAGGGAACCAAGACATGGCTACACAGTGCACCCTTAGTACTTGTTCTAATATATAGGGACCCAGACATGACTACACAGTGCACCCTTAGTACTTGTCCTAATATATAGGGACCCAGACATGACTACAGAGTGCACCCTTAGTACTTGTCCTAATATATAGGGACCCAGACATGGCTACACAGTGCACTCTTAGTACTTATCCTAATATATAGGGACCCAGACATGGCTACACAGTGCACCCTTAGTACTTGTCCTAATATACAGGGACCCAGACATGACTACACAGTGCACCCTCAGTACTTATCCTAATATATAGGAGACCAGACATGGCTACACAGTGCACGCTTAGTACTTGTCCTAATATATCGGAGACCAGATATGGGTACACAGTGCACCCTTAGTACTTGTCCTAATATATAGGGGACCAGATATGGCTACACAGTGCACCCTTAGTACTTGTCCTAATATGCAGGGGACCCAGACGTGACTACACAGTGCACCCTTAGTACTTGTCCTAATGTATAGGAGACCAGATATGGGTACACAGTGCACCCTTAGTACTTGTCCTAATGTATAGGAGACCAGACATGGCTCCACAGGGCACACTTAGTACTTGTTCTAATATATAGGGACCCAGACATGACTACACAGTGCACCCTTAGTACTTGTCCTAATACATAGGGACCCAGACATGACTACAGAGTGCACCCTTAGTACTTGTCCTAATATATAGGGACCCAGACATGACTACGCAGTGCACCCTTAGTACTTGTCCTAATATGCAGGGAAACAAAGATATGGCTACACAGGGCACCTTAGTACTTGTTCTAATACTTAAGGGGCGCAGACATGGCTACACAATACAGCCTTAGTACTTGTCCTTATATGCAGGGGAACAAAGACATGGCTACACAGTGCACCCTTAGTACTTGTCCTAATATGCAGGGGACCAAAACATGGCTACACAGTGCACCCTTAGTACTTATTCTAAAATATAGGGACCCAGACATGACTACACAGTGCACTCTTAGTACTTGTCCTAATATATAGGGACCCACACATGACTACAGAGTGCACCCTTAATACTTGTCCTAATATATAGGGACCCAGACATGGCTACACAGTGCACTCTTAGTACTTATCCTAATATATAGGGACCCAGACATGGCTACACAGTGCACCCTCAGTACTTATCCTAATATATAGGAGACCAGACATGGCTACACAGTGCACGCTTAGTACTTGTCCTAATATATCGGAGACCAGATATGGGTACACAGTGCACCCTTAGTACTTGTCCTAATATATAGGGGACCAGATATGGCTACACAGTGCACCCTTAGTACTTGTCCTAATGTATAGGAGACCAGATATGGGTACACAGTGCACCCTTAGTACTTGTCCTAATATGTAGGAGACCAGACATGGCTACACAGTGCACCCTCAGTACTTATCCTAATATATAGGAGACCAGACATGGCTACACAGTACACGCTTAGTACTTGTCCTAATATATCGGAGACCAGATATGGGTACACAGTGCACCCTTAGTACTTGTCCTAATATGCAGGGGACCAAGACATGGCTACACAGTACACCCTTAGTACTTGTCCTAATATATAGAGGACGCAGACATGGCTTCACAGTGCACCCTTAGTACTTGTCCTAATATATAGGGGACCAGACATGGCTACACAGTGCACCCTTAGTACTAGTCCTAATATAAAGGGGACCCAGACATGACAACACAGTGCACCCTTAGTACTTGTTCTAATATATAGGGGACCAGACATGGCTGCACAGTACACCCTTAGTACTTGTCCTAATAAATAGGGGACCAGACATGGCTACACAGTGCACCCTTAGTACTTGTCCTAATATATAGGGGACCCAGACATGGCCACACAGTGCACCCTTAGTACTTGTCCTAATATGCAAAGGAACAAAGACATGGCTACACAGTGCACCCTTAGTGCTTGTCCTAATATGCAAGGGACCCAGACATGGCTACACAGTGCACCCTTAGTACTTGTCCTAATATGCAGGGGACCCAGACATGGCTACACAGTACACCCTTAGTACTTGTCCTAATATATAGGGGACCAGACATGGCTACACAGTGCACCCTTAGTACTTGTCCTAATATATAGGGACCCAGACATGACTACACAGTGCACCCTTAGTACTTGTCCTAATATATAGGGACCCAGACATGACTACAGAGTGCACCCTTAGTACTTGTCCTAATATATAGGGACCCAGACATGACTACACAGTGCACCCTTAGTACTTGTCCTAATATGCAGGGAAACAAAGATATGGCTACACAGGGCACCTTAGTACTTGTCCTAATATATAGGGGGCCAGACATGACTACACAGTGCACCCTTAGTAATTGTCCTAATATATAGGAGACCAGATATGGCTACACAGTGCACCCTTAGTACTTGTCCTAATATGCAGGGGACCAAGACATGGCTACACAGTACACCCTTAGTACTTGTCCTAATATATAGAGGACGCAGACATGGCTACACAGTGCACCCTTAGTACTTGTCCTAATATATAGGGGACCAGACATGGCTACACAGTGCACCCTTAATACTAGTCCTAATATAAAGGGGACCCAGACATGACAACACAGTGCACCCTTAGTACTTGTTCTAATATATAGGGGACCAGACATGGCTGCACAGTACACCCTTAGTACTTGTCCTAATATATAGGGGACCAGACATGGCTACACAGTGCACCCTTAGTACTTGTCCTAATATATAGGGGACCCAGACATGGCCACACAGTGCACCCTTAGTACTTGTCCTAATATGCAGGGGAACAAAGACATGGCTACACAGTGCACCCTTAGTGCTTGTGCTAATATGCAAGGGACCCAGACATGGCTACACAGTGCACCCTTAGTACTTGTCCTAATATGCAGGGGACCCAGACATGGCTACACAGTACACCCTTAGTACTTGTCCTAATATATAGGGGACCAGACATGGCTACACAGTGCACCCTTAGTACTTGTCCTAATATATAGGGGACCCAGACATGACTACACAGTGCACCCTTAGTACTTGTCCTAATATATAGGGGACCAGACATGGCTACACAGTGCACCCTTAGTACTTGTCCTAATATATAGGGACCCAGACATGACTACAGAGTGCACCCTTAGTACTTGTCCTAATATATAGGGACCCAGACATGGCTACACAGTGCACTCTTAGTACTTATCCTAATATATAGGGACCCAGACATGGCTACACAGTGCACCCTTAGTACTTGTCCTAATATATAGGGACCCAGACATGACTACACAGTGCACCCTCAGTACTTATCCTAATATATAGGAGATCAGACATGGCTACACAGTGCACGCTTAGTACTTGTCCTAATATATCGGAGACCAGATATGGGTACACAGTGCACCCTTAGTACTTGTCCTAATATATAGGGGACCAGATATGGCTACACAGTGCACCCTTAGTACTTGTCCTAATATGCAGGGGACCCAGACGTGACTACACAGTGCACCCTTAGTACTTGTCCTAATGTATAGGAGACCAGATATGGGTACACAGTGCACCCTTAGTACTTGTCCTAATATATAGGAGACCAGATATGGGTACACAGTGCATCCTTAGTACTTGTCCTAATATGCAGGGGACCAAGACATGGCTACACAGTGCACCCTTAGTACTTGTCCTAATATGCAGGGGACCCAGACATGGCTACACAGTGCACCCTTAGTACTTGTCCTAATATACAGGGGACCAGACATGGCTACACAGAGCACCCATAGTACTTGTCCTAATATATAGGAGACCCAGACATGGCTACACAGTGCACGCTTAGTACTTGTCCTAATTTATAGGAGACCAGACATGGCTACACAATACAGCCTTAGTACTTGTCTTAATATGCAGGGGACCAAGACATGGCTACACAGTGCACCCTTAGTACTTGTCCTAATATGCAAGGGACCCAGACATGGCTACACAGTGCACCCTTAGTACTTGTCCTAATATATAGGAGACCAGATATGGCTACACAGTGCACCCTTAGTACTTGTCCTAATATATAGGGGACCAGATATGGGTATACAGTGCACCCTTAGTACTTGTCCTAATATAAAGGAAACCAGATATGGCTACACAGTGCACCCTTAGTACTTGTCCTAATATATGGGAGACCAAATATGGGTACATAGTGCACACTTAGTACTTGTCCTAATATATAGGGGACCCAGACATGGCTACACAGTGCACCCTTAGTACTTGTCCTAATATATAGAGGACTCAGACATGGCGACACAGTGCACCCTTAGTACTTATCCTAATGCATAGGGACCCAGACGTGGCTACACAGTGCAGCCTTAGTACTTGTTCTAATACATAAGGGGCGCAGACATGGCTACACAGTGCACCCTTAGTACTTGTCCTAATATATAGGGGACCAGACATGGCTACACAGTACACCCTTAGTACTTGTCCTAATATATAGGGGACCCAGATATGGCCACACAGTGCACCCTTAGTACTTGTCCTAATATGCAGGGGAACAAAGACATGGCTACACAGTGCACCCTTAGTACTTGTCCTAATATGCAGGGGACCCAGACATGGCTACACAGTGCACCCTTAGTACTTGTCCTAATATATAGGAGACCAGATATGGCTACACAGTGCACCCTTAGTACTTGTCCTAATATATAGAGGACCCAGACATGGCTACACAGTGCACCCTTAGTACTTGTTCTAATACATAAGGGGCGCAGACATGGCTACACAGTGCACCCTTAGTACTTGTCCTAATATATAGGGGACCAGACATGGCTACACAGTACACCCTTAGTACTTGTCCTAATATATAGGGGACCAGATATGGGTACACAGTGCACCCTTAGTACTTGTCCTAATATAAAGGAAACCAGATATGGCTACACAGTGCACCCTTAGTACTTGTCCTAATATATGGGAGACCAAATATGGGTACATAGTGCACACTTAGTACTTGTCCTAATATATAGGGGACCCAGACATGGCTACACAGTGCACCCTTAGTACTTGTCCTAATATATAGAGGACTCAGACATGGCTACACAGTGCACCCTTAGTACTTATCCTAATACATAGGGACCCAGACGTGGCTACACAGTGCAGCCTTGGTACTTGTTCTAATACATAAGGGGCGCAGACATGGCTACACAGTGCACCCTTAGTACTTGTCCTAATATATAGGGGACCCAGACGTGACTACACAGTGCACCCTTAGTGCTTGTCCTAATATATAGGGGACCCAGACATGGCTACACAGTGCACCCTTAGTACTTGTCCTAATATATAGAGGACTCAGACATGGCTACACAGTGCACCCTTACTACTTATCCTAATACATAGGGACCCAGACGTGGCTACACAGTGCAGCCTTAGTACTTGTTCTAATACATAAGGGGCGCAGACATGGCTACACAGTGCACCCTTAGTACTTGTCCTAATATATAGGGGACCAGACATGGCTACACAGTACACCCTTAGTACTTGTCCTAATATATAGGGGACCCAGACATGGCCACACAGTGCACCCTTAGTACTTGTCCTAATATGCAGGGGAACAAAGACATGGCTACACAGTGCACCCTTAGTACTTGTCCTAATATGCAGGGGACCCAGACATGGCTACACAGTGCACCCTTAGTACTTGTCCTAATATATAGGAGACCATATATGGCTACACAGTGCACCCTTAGTACTTGTCCTAATATATAGAGGACCCAGACATGGCTACACAGTGCACCCTTAGTACTTGTTCTAATACTTAAGGGGCGCAGACATGGCTACACAATACAGCCTTAGTACTTGTCCTTATATGCAGGGGAACAAAGACATGGCTACACAGTGCACCCTTAGTACTTGTCCTAATATGCAGGGAACCAAGACATGGCTACACAGTGCACCCTTAGTACTTGTTCTAATATATAGGGACCCAGACATGACTACACAGTGCACCCTTAGTACTTGTCCTAATATATAGGGACCCAGACATGACTACAGAGTGCACCCTTAGTACTTGTCCTAATATATAGGGACCCAGACATGGCTACACAGTGCACCCTTAGTACTTATCCTAATACATAGGGACCCAGACGTGGCTACACAGTGCAGCCTTGGTACTTGTTCTAATACATAAGGGGCGCAGACATGGCTACACAGTGCACCCTTAGTACTTGTCCTAATATATAGGGACCCAGACATGACTACACAGTGCACCCTCAGTACTTATCCTAATATATAGGAGATCAGACATGGCTACACAGTGCACGCTTAGTACTTGTCCTAATATATCGGAGACCAGATATGGGTACACAGTGCACCCTTAGTACTTGTCCTAATATATAGGGGACCAGATATGGCTACACAGTGCACCCTTAGTACTTGTCCTAATATGCAGGGGACCCAGACGTGACTACACAGTGCACCCTTAGTACTTGTCCTAATGTATAGGAGACCAGATATGGGTACACAGTGCACCCTTAGTACTTGTCCTAATATATAGGAGACCAGATATGGGTACACAGTGCATCCTTAGTACTTGTCCTAATATGCAGGGGACCAAGACATGGCTACACAGTGCACCCTTAGTACTTGTCCTAATATGCAGGGGACCCAGACATGGCTACACAGTGCACCCTTAGTACTTGTCCTAATATACAGGGGACCAGACATGGCTACACAGAGCACCCATAGTACTTGTCCTAATATATAGGAGACCCAGACATGGCTACACAGTGCACGCTTAGTACTTGTCCTAATTTATAGG
This sequence comes from Eleutherodactylus coqui, assembly GCF_035609145.1. NCBI lineage: Eukaryota > Metazoa > Chordata > Amphibia > Anura > Eleutherodactylidae > Eleutherodactylus > Eleutherodactylus coqui. The sequence goes on along the minus strand of NC_089847.1, from coordinate 61,956,301 downwards.
AGACCAGACATGGCTACACAATACAGCCTTAGTACTTGTCTTAATATGCAGGGGACCAAGACATGGCTACACAGTGCACCCTTAGTACTTGTCCTAATATGCAAGGGACCCAGACATGGCTACACAGTGCACCCTTAGTACTTGTCCTAATATATAGGAGACCAGATATGGCTACACAGTGCACCCTTAGTACTTGTCCTAATATATAGGGGACCAGATATGGGTATACAGTGCACCCTTAGTACTTGTCCTAATATAAAGGAAACCAGATATGGCTACACAGTGCACCCTTAGTACTTGTCCTAATATATGGGAGACCAAATATGGGTACATAGTGCACACTTAGTACTTGTCCTAATATATAGGGGACCCAGACATGGCTACACAGTGCACCCTTAGTACTTGTCCTAATATATAGAGGACTCAGACATGGCGACACAGTGCACCCTTAGTACTTATCCTAATGCATAGGGACCCAGACGTGGCTACACAGTGCAGCCTTAGTACTTGTTCTAATACATAAGGGGCGCAGACATGGCTACACAGTGCACCCTTAGTACTTGTCCTAATATATAGGGGACCAGACATGGCTACACAGTACACCCTTAGTACTTGTCCTAATATATAGGGGACCCAGATATGGCCACACAGTGCACCCTTAGTACTTGTCCTAATATGCAGGGGAACAAAGACATGGCTACACAGTGCACCCTTAGTACTTGTCCTAATATGCAGGGGACCCAGACATGGCTACACAGTGCACCCTTAGTACTTGTCCTAATATATAGGAGACCAGATATGGCTACACAGTGCACCCTTAGTACTTGTCCTAATATATAGAGGACCCAGACATGGCTACACAGTGCACCCTTAGTACTTGTTCTAATACATAAGGGGCGCAGACATGGCTACACAGTGCACCCTTAGTACTTGTCCTAATATATAGGGGACCAGACATGGCTACACAGTACACCCTTAGTACTTGTCCTAATATATAGGGGACCAGATATGGGTACACAGTGCACCCTTAGTACTTGTCCTAATATAAAGGAAACCAGATATGGCTACACAGTGCACCCTTAGTACTTGTCCTAATATATGGGAGACCAAATATGGGTACATAGTGCACACTTAGTACTTGTCCTAATATATAGGGGACCCAGACATGGCTACACAGTGCACCCTTAGTACTTGTCCTAATATATAGAGGACTCAGACATGGCTACACAGTGCACCCTTAGTACTTATCCTAATACATAGGGACCCAGACGTGGCTACACAGTGCAGCCTTGGTACTTGTTCTAATACATAAGGGGCGCAGACATGGCTACACAGTGCACCCTTAGTACTTGTCCTAATATATAGGGGACCCAGACGTGACTACACAGTGCACCCTTAGTGCTTGTCCTAATATATAGGGGACCCAGACATGGCTACACAGTGCACCCTTAGTACTTGTCCTAATATATAGAGGACTCAGACATGGCTACACAGTGCACCCTTACTACTTATCCTAATACATAGGGACCCAGACGTGGCTACACAGTGCAGCCTTAGTACTTGTTCTAATACATAAGGGGCGCAGACATGGCTACACAGTGCACCCTTAGTACTTGTCCTAATATATAGGGGACCAGACATGGCTACACAGTACACCCTTAGTACTTGTCCTAATATATAGGGGACCCAGACATGGCCACACAGTGCACCCTTAGTACTTGTCCTAATATGCAGGGGAACAAAGACATGGCTACACAGTGCACCCTTAGTACTTGTCCTAATATGCAGGGGACCCAGACATGGCTACACAGTGCACCCTTAGTACTTGTCCTAATATATAGGAGACCATATATGGCTACACAGTGCACCCTTAGTACTTGTCCTAATATATAGAGGACCCAGACATGGCTACACAGTGCACCCTTAGTACTTGTTCTAATACTTAAGGGGCGCAGACATGGCTACACAATACAGCCTTAGTACTTGTCCTTATATGCAGGGGAACAAAGACATGGCTACACAGTGCACCCTTAGTACTTGTCCTAATATGCAGGGAACCAAGACATGGCTACACAGTGCACCCTTAGTACTTGTTCTAATATATAGGGACCCAGACATGACTACACAGTGCACCCTTAGTACTTGTCCTAATATATAGGGACCCAGACATGACTACAGAGTGCACCCTTAGTACTTGTCCTAATATATAGGGACCCAGACATGGCTACACAGTGCACCCTTAGTACTTATCCTAATACATAGGGACCCAGACGTGGCTACACAGTGCAGCCTTGGTACTTGTTCTAATACATAAGGGGCGCAGACATGGCTACACAGTGCACCCTTAGTACTTGTCCTACTATATAGGGGACCCAGACGTGACTACACAGTGCACCCTTAGTGCTTGTCCTAATATATAGGGGACCCAGACATGGCTACACAGTGCACCCTTAGTACTTGTCCTAATATATAGAGGACTCAGACATGGCTACACAGTGCACCCTTAGTACTTATCCTAATACATAGGGACCCAGACGTGGCTACACAGTGCAGCCTTAGTACTTGTTCTAATACATAAGGGGCGCAGACATGGCTACACAGTGCACCCTTAGTACTTGTCCTAATATATAGGGGACCAGACATGGCTACACTGTACACCCTTAGTACTTGTCCTAATATATAGGGGACCCAGACATGGCCACACAGTGCACCCTTAGTACTTGTCCTAATATGCAGGGGAACAAAGACATGGCTAGATAGCAGCAAACGTATAGGGAAGATGCTGATGACTGGGGGGGGAGAAGGGGAGGAGAGAGAGAGAGAGGAAGCGACCACAGGAAAGGGAGGGGTTAACTGGGAGTAAAGAAGAAGGAAGTAAAGGATTTCAGTCGGGACCAGGAGAAAGAAGAGTGAAGACGTGGACCCAGACGAGCTGCAGCATGGAGGAACTAATGGAGCGGATTAAAGATGTGGTGGCCAGCCAGGGCACTAGCTGGCTCGTGAAGATGGCCGAAGAATTAGCGAGACCGCCAGCAGCGGAGGCCGGGGAAAGCAGCAATCAACTTGTGTTGCCCAGCAGTGAGGAGCCCAGGGGAAGACGCGCCCGAAGCCGACCCGTTCTGCCCAGCAGCGAGGAGCCCAGGGGAAGACATGCCCGAAGCAATCCAGTGGTGCCCAGCAGCGATGAGCCCAGGGGAAGACCCGTCCGGAGGAGGAATCCACCCGCCCGTTTGAGCCCCAGCCCGGTGGTGAAGAGAGCTGTGCCGGTGAGGAGCCCCAGAACAGAGGGAGCGAGGAGGAGCGGTACCGCGCGGTCGCAGCGTGGCATGGAGGAAGCAGAGCCAATAGGACGCATCCGGGTCAGCGACGGTGAGGTTGAAGGGAGAGATGGACCTACCTTCGGTGTGTCGGCGAGGCCAGGATCGGGTAAGTCCGGCGCGGGAGGAGGTGTTCCCGCGGCTGTCGGCAGAGCAAGGATGGCGACATCGGAGCGCTCCCCACGTGGCGCGGCAGGCGCGCGTAGGGATACGCCGGGAAGATGTAGTCCCGGCCGCGGAACGGCGGCAGCCGTTAGGGGGGAGATGCTGGTAAGTGCATCTCCCTCATCACGTTCAAGCAGCAGCGGGGGGGAGAGCAGGGGGAGGGAGGGGGCGAGCGCTGCACAGTGGGGGAGCAGGGGGGGGCTAAAATCACAGCGCCACGTTCTCGGGGTGCGGGGGGGGGAGGGCCCAGCGGCGGCCATTACGGGGCGGCAAATGACCGCTCCGGAACCCCAGAAGCCATAGGCCACCAAGTAGCCCCATATCATAGGCGCGATAGGCGCATGCAGGCTGCCGGCAGTAGTTATGAGCCGGCGGCCAGACACAGGTCCACAGCGCATGCCATCGGTCAGCGCGAGCGCTTCGCTCATGGCAGGAGGCAGGAGCATAGCAGGCAGCAGGATGCAACGGATGAGAGTCGATCAGCGAGCGAGATGGAGGAGTTTAGCAGCGCGTCATCACCGGTAGCAGGAACGAGGAGGAGGAGGAGCAGAGTCTCGCAGGCGGTGGCGCAGTTCAGTCGCTCAGAAGCGGTGGCGCAGAAAGTAAGACATGGCGGCCGAGGGGCGGCCGCACAAATTGCACAATACCCGTTCTTACGCTCACCGGCTTTTTCCGCAGGTAGTGGTGAAGGAGAGAGATTGAGCAGATCGGGGGATGGAGTTTCGGCCTACGGGGCTGCAAAAATAAGGACTCCGAGTGGCCGGGGTGTTACCAGCGGAGAACGACACACGGCGCACCGACCCTACAGCCGATCATCACTGCCCGCACCCAGCTTTCCCTTGGCGATGCCGGAGGACAACGAGGCGGGTGAGTCGGTACATTTAAATAGAGTTTGGGATAATGTGCCCGGCGCAGGCCGGAAGGATGAGTTTATGTCAGCTTTGAGAGCTCTGTGTGATAATTATGAGAAGGAGAAGGGACTACCAGTGTCCCATAAGCAACCGGGGAGGTCGGCCTTGCCCGAGGTTGGTGGTCCTGTACAAGGACGGAAGAGTCTGCCTACGGGGGCAGGAGTGAGTGATGGTTTTAAATTAGCGGATTCGCTGTTTTGTGGTGTAGCCCCGCTGGATGCCGGGCTGGAGGAAGAAGTGGTGAGTAAAATAATAAATGGTGGTTACGTGGACATTTGGTCACTGTTGTCGGCCGAACATGTATCGGTCGACAAGGAACGTTTTTCAGAGCGTGGAAGTGAGAAAAAACCCAAGGTGGCTAAAACTTTTGGGAACTGGTTACAGGCCTTTTTGATGCTGGCGCACGTCGTGTGCCGTCAGTATCCTCAGAAAGGACCCGAGATGCTTGTCTACATCAACACGATCCACAGTGCATATAAGTTGCACGGGGGGTCGGCTTGGTGGAGATATGACGAAGATTTTCGTCGCAGGATAGCGGGCTCTGACAGTGTCAGCTGGGCAACGAAGGCGACAGACATGTGGATCCAGCTGATACTGGCCCAGAAACCGACGAGACCTAGCTTTCATGGAACGGCCACAGGCGCCGGCGGACAGCAGACTCCTGTGGCCCCTAAGCCTTCTGGATCATGCTGGGCCTTCAACGAGGGCCACTGCCGTTTCCAGGCGTCGTGCAAATTTAGACACGAGTGCTCGATTTGCGGCGGGTCGCATACAGCGATGCGATGTTTTCGGCGTCAACGAGCGGCGGGAGTTCCCGGCACAGGGGCGAACGCCGGTGAGCGTTCAGTACCTGGAGCCGTGGCTCGACCGGTACCCACGGAGACCGGAAGCAAGCCTGCTTAGGGCGGGTTTTGCTGAAGGTTTCTTCATCCCACATTCTAACGTGTCTGCAGCGTCCTTTTGCCAAAATTTAAAATCAGCCCGCGACAACAAAGAGTTAGTAATTGAAAAGTTGTTAAAGGAAGTAGAGTTGGGACGAATGGCGGGGCCATTTTTGGAGCCGCCTTTCGGCAACTTGCGGGTTTCTCCTTTGGGCTTAGTACCAAAGAAAGAAACAGGCAAGTTTAGACTCATACACCATTTATCATACCCGTCCGGGGAATCCGTTAACGACGGGATAGCAAAGGAGCAAGCGGCGGTGTCATATGCGTCATTTGACGGGGCAGTTGAGTTGGTTAGAAAAGCGGGCAGAGGTGCATGGTTAGCGAAAGCCGATATAGAATCGGCTTTCCGCCTTTTGCCGGTTCACCCGCAGTGTTTCCATCTACTGGGGTGCAGAATTGAGGATCAGTTTTTTGTCGATATGTGCCTGCCAATGGGCTGCTCGATCTCTTGTTATTATTTCGAGGTTTTCAGCTCCTTTTTAGAGTGGATGTTAAAGGTTGAGACGGGCAGCGCATCGGTATTGCACTATCTAGACGATTTCCTTTTTGTTGGACAAGCTAACTCGACGGTTTGCGAGTTTTTACTTTCGTCTTTTCGTTCTTTAATGCGTAAGGCAGGCGTGCCATTGTCGGTCGAAAAAACAGTGGGCCCAGTGTCAAGGTTGAGTTTTTTGGGGATCGAAATTGACACAGTGGAGATGATTTTCCGCTTGCCCGACGATAAAGTGGCGCGTTTGCGACAAGTGGTAGATTTGGTGTGTAGTTCGAGGAAGGTTACACTTCACCAGCTACAAGTTTTGGTAGGCTTACTTAATTTCGCGTGCAAGGTCATTCCGATGGGGCGAGCTTTCGCTCGGCGGTTGTCATTGGCAACAAGAGGGGCAAGAGAGCCCCATCATTTTATTAGAGTGTCGAAAGGAATGAAATTGGACTTGCACGTATGGAGAGTGTTCCTCGGTTCTTTCAACGGCCAGGTCATATGCCCGGAGGATGAGAGTCAAAACGAGGAGATCGGTTTGGTGTCGGACGCAGCTGGATCACATGGTTTTGGAGTTATATATGGTAACCGGTGGTGTTGCGCTGCTTGGCCAAGTTCTTGGAAGCAGAAGCAATGGGTAAAAAATGTGGCACTTTTGGAGATATTCCCGTTAATGGTGGCAATGGAGATTTGGGGCCAGAGGTTGGCCAATAAAAATATCTGTTTTTGGTCCGATAACCAGTCGGTGGTACAGGTGGTAAACAGACAATCGTCATCATCAACGTTGGTGCTGGCGGCATTACGCCAGTTGGTTCTACGGTGTTTACAGCACAACGTAAGATTTAAAGCTCGATATGTACCGGGTTATTTGAATGCTACTGCTGATGCTCTTTCTCGCTTTCAGATGTCAACATTCAGGGAGCTGCACCCGACGGCGGAGGTCGAGGGGGTATGTTGCCCTGCTTTCTTGTGGGAAATGATAGAAGAGAGCTGTTAGCTCTCGTAAAGATGTCAGTTTCAAGTACCACATGGAGACGGTATAATAACGTATGGAAAGAGTGGATAGCAGCAGCGGGTGGACGGTTTCCTTCGGAAGAAAGAGCGAAGGCGGTAACTTTAGACACACTAGCGGCAATGCGTAAAAAGGGGGCGTCGGCGGACGCGGCCAAGAAACATTTGACGGCGGTGGCCTTTTTAATTCGGTTACACGGGTCGAGGGACGTGACTAAAGATTTCGTTTTCGGACAAATTATTAAAGGGTGGAAGAAGGACAAGGTTATAAAGGACGGAAGGAGACCGATCACGTTTGAGTTACTAAATGCTATATTAGAAGTGCTGGGAGAGGTTTGCGAGGAGGGCTCCGAGGCGGAGCTTTTCCGAGTGGCCTTTGCAATTGCCTTTTTCGCAGCAATGCGGATTGGGGAATTAGTGTCAGCAAGTAAAAGTAGACCTGGGGGACTGATGTACGGTGACGTATTAGTTGACGAAGACTGCATTAAGATTGGCGTTCGGAGATCAAAAACAGACGTTTACGGGGTTGGAGAATGGCTCAGGATAGGCAAATTGGGAACAAAATGGTGTCCGGTAGTTTTGATAACGGGTTTTTTGGAACGCCACTGCGGAACGGGCCCGTTTTTGAAGCATGCGTCGGGCCTCCCGTTAACCAAATACCAGTTCACAGCAGTCATGCGCGGTAGCCTGAATAAATTGGGACTAAATCCAAAGGATTTCGGATCACACTCATTTAGGATAGGAGCTGCGACGTCCGCTTTTTCGTGCGGCATGGGTATCGAGGGTATTAAAAGAGTGGGTCGCTGGAGATCAGATGCTTACAGGTCTTATGTGCGACCGGACCTTAGAGTTTTCATATGATTTATACGTTGGTTGTGATGTTCTTTTCGGTGTATGTTTTCTTTATTTATTTACAGTTACGGATTGGTCGGTATGGGTGATAGGCCACTCATATATATACTGGGCCGAGAGGAGAGCCAGAGATAGGCCTATCGGAGGCAATTTAGGCCTCAATGTTCCAGTACATTGGAGAGGGATTAGAGGTTTGCAATGGCCCAGGCTGCTCCAGGAGGTATTGAGAATCAGCAGTTGGGAGAATGATAAAGTGATACTAGTCATTCATGCAGGAGGAAATGACCTCGGGAAAATAAAAGTAGCGGAGCTCATTTCCTTAATGAAAGAGGACATTTATCGTTTTAAACTGTTCTTTAAGCGGATGGTAATTGTCTGGTCAGACATAGTGGCCAGAAGAATCTGGAGGGAAGCGCGAGATAACGAGGCAATCGAGCGAGTACGGAGAACGGTTAACTTCAGGATATCGAAGCACGTGCAAGCCTTGGGCGGAATAGCCATCCGTCACTGGGAGCTGGAGAGAAGAGAGCGCGGGATGATGCGGGGTGACGGGGTTCATCTCAGCGAGATAGGTCTAGATATTTTCCTGTCTAGATTGCAGGATGGGGTGGAGTCGGCGTTATTGCTGGCATGTGGGGGGCGGAGTGCAGCATAGAAATATGCTGCATCCTTCGTGGCGGTAGTTAGGACTTCCATGCCAGCTAGGAAGGGTAGGGCTTTACAGGCCGGTAAGGGCCTTCTTACGCCGCAACAAGTTTCAATAAAAATGGACATTTAATTGGCATGGAAGGTAAAGAGAAAGTTAATTTACGTTTTGAAATAAAGTTTATATGGTTAAATAAAGGCTGTGGCCTACCCACAACAAGCCAGCAGATGTTGTACTTATATTTATTTAGTTGGGGAGCTAAAGTAAGTGTTAAGTCCCCCCAGTCTAGATAGCAGCAAACGTATAGGGAAGATGCTGATGACTGGGGGGGGGGGGAGAAGGGGAGGAGAGAGAGAGAGAGGAAGCGACCACAGGAAAGGGAGGGGTTAACTGGGAGTAAAGAAGAAGGAAGTAAAGGATTTCAGTCGGGACCAGGAGAAAGAAGAGTGAAGACGCCCGCCCGCCCGCCCTTTGAGCTAAGAGGGGGGGTTGAAGAAAAACAGTGGATTAATGTTAAAGTAGATAGGAAGTCGTCACAGCCGGTTGGCGGTAGTTAGGACTTCCATGCCAGCTAGGAAGGGTAGGGCTTTACAGGCCGGTAAGGGCCTTCTTACGCCGCAACAAGTTTCAATAAAAATGGACATTTAATTGGCATGGAAGGTAAAGAGAAAGTTAATTTACGTTTTGAAATAAAGTTTATATGGTTAAATAAAGGCTGTGGCCTACCCACAACAAGCCAGCAGATGTTGTACTTATTCTTTATTTAGTTGGGGAGCTAAAGTAAGTGTTAAGTCCCCCCAGTCTACACAGTGCACCCTTAGTACCTGTCCTAATATGCAGGGGACCCAGACATGGCTACACAGTGCACCCTTAGTACTTGTCCTAATATATAGGAGACCAAATATGGCTACACAGTGCACCCTTAGTACTTGTCCTAATATATAGAGGACCCAGACATGGCTACACAGTGCACCCTTAGTACTTGTTCTAATACTTAAGGGGCGCAGACATGGCTACACAATACAGCCTTAGTACTTGTCCTTATATGCAGGGGAACAAAGACATGGCTACACAGTGCACCCTTAGTACTTGTCCTAATATGCAGGGAACCAAGACATGGCTACACAGTGCACCCTTAGTACTTGTTCTAATATATAGGGACCCAGACATGACTACACAGTGCACCCTTAGTACTTGTCCTAATATATAGGGACCCAGACATGACTACAGAGTGCACCCTTAGTACTTGTCCTAATATATAGGGACCCAGACATGACTACAGAGTGCACCCTTAGTACTTGTCCTAATATATAGGGACCCAGACATGGCTACACAGTGCACCCTTAGTACTTATCCTAATACATAGGGACCCAGACGTGGCTACACAGTGCAGCCTTGGTACTTGTTCTAATATATAGGGACCCAGACATGGCTACACAGTGCACTCTTAGTACTTATCCTTATATATAGGGACCCAGACATGGCTACACAGTGCACCCTTAGTACTTGTCCTAATATATAGGGACCCAGACATGACTACACAGTGCACCCTCAGTACTTATCCTAATGTATAGGAGACCAGACATGGCTACACAGTGCACGCTTAGTACTTGTCCTAATATATCGGAGACCAGATATGGGTACACAGTGCACCCTTAGTACTTGTCCTAATATATAGGGGACCAGATATGGCTACACAGTGCACCCTTAGTACTTGTCCTAATATGCAGGGGACCCAGACGTGACTACACAGTGCACCCTTAGTACTTGTCCTAATGTATAGGAGACCAGATATGGGTACACAGTGCACCCTTAGTACTTGTCCTAATATAAAGGAAACCAGATATGGCTACACAGTGCACCCTTAGTACTTGTCCTAATATATGGGAGACCAAATATGGGTACATAGTGCACACTTAGTACTTGTCCTAATATATAGGGGACCCAGACATGGCTACACAGTGCACCCTTAGTACTTGTCCTAATACATAGAGGACTCAGACATGGCTACACAGTGCACCCTTAGTACTTATCCTAATACATAGGGACCCAGACGTGGCTACACAGTGCAACCTTGGTACTTGTTCTAATACATAAGGGGCGCAGACATGGCTACACAGTGCACCCTTAGTACTTGTCCTAATATATAGGGGACCAGACATGGCTACACCGTGCACCCTTAGTACTTGTCCTAATATATAGGGGACCCAGACGTGACTACACAGTGCACCCTTAGTGCTTGTCCAAATATATAGGGGACCCAGACATGGCTACACAGTGCACCCTTAGTACTTGTCCTAATATATAGAGGACTCAGACATGGCTACACAGTGCACCCTTAGTACTTATCCTAATACATAGGGACCCAGACGTGGCTACACAGTGCAGCCTTAGTACTTGTTCTAATACAAAAGGGGCGCAGACATGGCTACACAGTGCACCCTTAGTACTTGTCCTAATATATAGGGGACCAGACATGGCTACACAGTACACCCTTAGTACTTGTCCTAATATATAGGGGACCCAGACATGGCCACACAGTGCACCCTTAGTACTTGTCCTAATATGCAGGGGAACAAAGACATGGCTACACAGTGCACCCTTAGTACTTGTCCTTATATGCAGGGGACCCAGACATGGCTACACAGTGCACCCTTAGTACTTGTCCTAATATATAGGAGACCAGATATGGCTACACAGTGCACCCTTAGTACTTGTCCTAATATATAGAGGACCCAGACATGGCTACACAGTGCACCCTTACTACTTGTTCTAATACATAAGGGGCACAGACATGGCTACACAGTGCACCCTTAGTACTTGTCCTAATATATAGGGGACCAGACATGGCAACACAGTACACCCTTAGTACTTGTCCTAATATATAGGGGACCAGATATGGGTACACAGTGCACCCTTAGTACTTGTCCTAATATAAAGGAAACCAGATATGGCTACACAGTGCACCCTTAGTACTTGTCCTAATATATGGGAGACCAAATATGGGTACATAGTGCACACTTAGTACTTGTCCTAATATATAGGGGACCCAGACATGGCTACACAGTGCCCCCTTAGTACTTGTCCTAATATATAGAGGACTCAGATATGGCTACACAGTGCACCCTTAGTACTTATCCTAATACATAGGGACCCAGACGTGGCTACACAGTGCAGCCTTGGTACTTGTTCTAATACATAAGGGGCGCAGACATGGCTACACAGTGCACCCTTAGTACTTGTCTTAATATATAGGGGACCCTGACGTGACTACACAGTGCACCCTTAGTGCTTGTCCAAATATATAGGGGACCCAGACATGGCTACACAGTGCACCCTTAGTACTTGTCCTAATATATAGAGGACTCAGACATGGCTACACAGTGCACCCTTAGTACTTATCCTAATACATAGGGACCCAGACGTGGCTACACAGTGCAGCCTTAGTGCTTGTTCTAATACATAAGGGGCGCAGACATGGCTACACAGTGCACCCTTAGTACTTGTCCTAATATATAGGGGACCAGACATGGCTACACAGTACACCCTTAGTACTTGTCCTAATATATAGGGGACCCAGACATGGCCACACAGTGCACCCTTAGTACTTGTCCTAATATGCAGGGGAACAAAGACATGGCTACACAGTGCACCCTTAGTACTTGTCCTAATATGCAGGGGACCCAGACATGGCTACACAGTGCACCCTTAGTACTTGTCCTAATATATAGGAGACCAGATATGGCTACACAGTGCACCCTTAGTACTTGTCCTAATATATAGAGGACCCAGACATGGCTACACGGTGCACCCTTAGTACTTGTTCTAATACTTAAGGGGCGCAGACATGGCTACACAATACAGCCTTAGTACTTGTCCTTATATGCAGGGGAAGAAAGACATGGCTACACAGTGCACCCTTAGTACTTGTCCTGATATGCAGGGAACCAAGACATGGCTACACAGTGCACCCTTAGTACTTGTTCTAATATATAGGGACCCAGATATGACTACACAGTGCACACTTAGTACTTGTCCTAATATATAGGGACCCAGACATGACTACAGAGTGCACCCTTAGTACTTGTCCTAATATATAGGGACCCAGACATGGCTACACAGTGCACCCTTAGTACTTATCCTAATACATAGGGACCCAGACGTGGCTACACAGTGCAGCCTTGGTACTTGTTCTAATACATAAGGGGCGCAGACATGGCTACACAGTGCACCCTTAGTACTTGTCCTAATATATAGGGGACCCAGACGTGACTACACAGTGCACCCTTAGTGCTTGTCCTAATATATAGGGGACCCAGACATGGCTACACAGTGCACCCTTAGTACTTGTCCTAATATATAGAGGACTCAGACATGGCTACACAGTGCACCCTTAGTACTTATCCTAATACATAGGGACCCAGACGTGGCTACACAGTGCAGCCTTAGTACTTGTTCTAATACATAAGGGGCGCAGACATGGCTACACAGTGCACCCTTAGTACTTGTCCTAATATATAGGGGACCAGACATGGCTACACAGTACACCCTTAGTACTTGTCCTAATATATAGGGGACCCGGACATGGCCACACAGTGCACCCTTAGTACTTGTCCTAATATGCAGGGGAACAAAGACATGGCTACACAGTGCACCCTTAGTACTTGTCCTAATATGCAGGGGACCCAGACATGGCTACACAGTGCACCCTTAGTACTTGTCCTAATATATAGGAGACCAGATATGGCTACACAGTGCACCCTTAGTACTTGTCCTAATATATAGAGGACCCAGACATGGCTACACAGTGCACCCTTAGTACTTGTTCTAATACTTAAGGGGCGCAGACATGGCTACACAATACAGCCTTAGTACTTGTCCTTATATGCAGGGGAACAAAGACATGGCTACACAGTGCACCCTTAGTACTTGTCCTAATATGCAGGGAACCAAGACATGGCTACACAGTGCACCCTTAGTACTTGTTCTAATATATAGGGACCCAGACATGACTACACAGTGCACCCTTAGTACTTGTCCTAATATATAGGGACCCAGACATGACTACAGAGTGCACCCTTAGTACTTGTCCTAATATATAGGGACCCAGACATGGCTACACAGTGCACCCTTAGTACTTATCCTAATACATAGGGACCCAGACGTGGCTACACAGTGCAGCCTTGGTACTTGTTCTAATACATAAGGGGCGCAGACATGGCTACACAGTGCACCCTTAGTACTTGTCCTAATATATAGGGGACCCAGACGTGACTACACAGTGCACCCTTAGTGCTTGTCCTAATATATAGGGGACCCAGACATGGCTACACAGTGCACCCTTAGTACTTGTCCTAATATATAGAGGACTCAGACATGGCTACACAGTGCACCCTTAGTACTTATCCTAATACATAGGGACCCAACGTAGCTACACAGTGCAGCCTTAGTACTTGTTCTAATACATAAGGGGCGCAGACATGGCTACACAGTGCACCCTTAGTACTTGTCCTAATATATAGGGGACCAGACATGGATACACAGTACACCCTTAGTACTTGTCCTAATATATAGGGGACCCAGACATGGCCACACAGTGCACCCTTAGTACTTGTCCTAATATGCAGGGGAACAAAGACATGGCTACACAGTGCACCCTTAGTACCTGTCCTAATATGCAGGGGACCCAGACATGGCTATACAGTGCACCCTTAGTACTTGTCCTAATATATAGGAGACCAAATATGGCTACACAGTGCACCCTTAGTACTTGTCCTAATATATAGAGGACCCAGACATGGCTACACAGTGCACCCTTAGTACTTGTTCTAATACTTAAGGGGCGCAGACATGGCTACACAATACAGCATTAGTACTTGTCCTTATATGCAGGGGAACAAAGACATGGCTACACAGTGCACCCTTAGTACTTGTCCTAATATGCAGGGAACCAAGACATGGCTACACAGTGCACCCTTAGTACTTGTTCTAATATATAGGGACCCAGACATGACTACACAGTGCACCCTTAGTACTTGTCCTAATATATAGGGACACAGACATGACTACAGAGTGCACCCTTAGTACTTGTCCTAATATATAGGGACCCAGACATGGCTACACAGTGCACCCTTAGTACTTATCCTAATACATAGGGACCCAGACGTGGCTACACAGTGCAGCCTTGGTACTTGTTCTAATACATAAGGGGCGCAGACATGGCTACACAGTGCACCCTTAGTACTTGTCCTAATATATAGGGGACCCAGACGTGACTACACAGTGCACCCTTAGTGCTTGTCCTAATATATAGGGGACCCAGACATGGCTACACAGTGCACCCTTAGTACTTGTCCTAATATATAGAGGACTCAGACATGGCTACACAGTGCACCCTTAGTACTTATCCTAATACATAGGGACCCAGACGTGGCTACACAGTGCAGCCTTAGTACTTGTTCTAATACATAAGGGGCGCAGACATGGCTACACAGTGCACCCTTAGTAGTTGTCCTAATATATAGGGGACCAGACATGGCTACACAGTACACCCTTAGTACTTGTCCTAATATATAGGGGACCCAGACATGGCCACACAGTGCACCCTTAGTACTTGTCCTAATATGCAGGGGAACAAAGACATGGCTACACAGTGCACCCATAGTACTTGTCCTAATATGCAGGGGACCCAGACATGGCTACACAGTGCACCCTTAGTACTTGTCCTAATATATAGGAGACCAGATATGGCTACACAGTGCACCCTTAGTACTTGTCCTAATATATAGAGGACCCAGACATGGCTACACAGTGCACCCTTAGTACTTGTTCTAATACTTAAGGGGCGCAGACTTGGCTACACAATACAGCCTTAGTACTTGTCCTTATATGCAGGGGAACAAAGACATGGCTACACAGTGCACCCTTAGTACTTGTCCTAATATGCAGGGAACCAAGACATGGCTACACAGTGCACCCTTAGTACTTGTTCTAATATATAGGGACCCAGACATGACTACACAGTGCACCCTTAGTACTTGTCCTAATATATAGGGACCCAGACATGACTACAGAGTGCACCCTTAGTACTTGTCCTAATATATAGGGACCCAGACATGGCTACACAGTGCACCCTTAGTACTTATCCTAATACATAGGGACCCAGACGTGGCTACACAGTGCAGCCTTGGTACTTGTTCTAATACATAAGGGGCGCAGACATGGCTACACAGTGCACCCTTAGTACTTGTCCTAATATATAGGGGACCCAGACGTGACTACACAGTGCACCCTTAGTCCTTGTCCTAATATATAGGGGACCCAGACATGGCTACACAGTGCACCCTAATGCTTGTCCTAATACACAGGGGACCCAGACATGACTACACAGTACACCCTTAGTACTTGTCCTAATATATAGAGGACTCAGACATGGCTACACAGTGCACCCTTAGTACTTATCCTAATACACAGGGACCCAGACGTGGCTACACAGTGCAGCCTTAGTACTTGTTCTAATACATAAGGGGCGCAGACATGGCTACACAGTGCACCCTTAGTACTTGTCCTAATATATAGGGGATCAGACATGGCTACACAGTACACCCTTAGTACTTGTCCTAATATATAGGGGACCCAGACATGGCCACACAGTGCACCCTTAGTACTTGTCCTAATATGCAGGGGAACAAAGACATGGCTACACAGTGCACCCTTAGTACTTGTCCTAATATGCAGGGGACCCAGACATGGCTACACAGTGCACCCTTAGTACTTGTCCTAATATATAGGAGACCAAATATGGCTACACAGTGCACCCTTAGTACTTGTCCTAATATATCAAGGACCCAGACATGGCTACACAGTGCACCCTTAGTACTTGTTCTAATACTTAAGGGGCGCAGACATGGCTACACAATACAGCCTTAGTACTTGTCCTTATATGCAGGGGAACAAAGACATGGCTTCACAGTGCACCCTTAGTACTTGTCCTAATATGCAGGGAACCAAGACATGGCTACACAGTGCACCCTTAGTACTTGTTCTAATATATAGGGACCCAGACATGACTACACAGTGCACCCTTAGTACTTGTCCTAATATATAGGGACCCAGACATGACTACAGAGTGCACCCTTAGTACTTGTCCTAATATATAGGGACCCAGACATGGCTACACAGTGCACCCTTAGTACTTATCCTAATACATAGGGACCCAGACGTGGCTACACAGTGCAGCCTTGGTACTTGTTCTAATACATAAGGGGCGCAGACATGGCTACACAGTGCACCCTTAGTACTTGTCCTAATATATAGGGGACCCAGACGTGACTACACAGTGCACCCTTAGTCCTTGTCCTAATATATAGGGGACCCAGACATGGCTACACAGTGCACCCTTAGTACTTGTCCTAATATATAGAGGACTCAGACATGGCTACACAGTGCACCCTTAGTACTTATCCTAATACATAGGGACCCAGACGTGGCTACACAGTGCAGCCTTAGTACTTGTTCTAATACATAAGGGGCGCAGACATGGCTACACAGTGCACCCTTAGTACTTGTCCTAATATATAGGGGACCAGACATGGCTACACAGTACACCCTTAGTACTTGTCCTAATATATAGGGGACCCAGACATGGCCACACAGTGCACCCTTAGTACTTGTCCTAATATGCAGGGGAACAAAGACATGGCTACACAGTGCACCCTTAGTACTTGTCCTAGTATGCAGGGGACCCAGACATGGCTACACAGTGCACCCTTAGTACTTGTCCTAATATATAGGAGACCAAATATGGCTACACAGTGCACCCTTAGTACTTGTCCTAATATATAGAGGACCCAGACATGGCTACACAGTGCACCCTTAGTACTTGTTCTAATACTTAAGGGGCGCAGACATGGCTACACAATACAGCCTTAGTACTTGTCCTTATATGCAGGGGAACAAAGACATGGCTACACAGTGCACCCTTAGTGCTTGTCCTAATATGCAGGGAACCAAAACATGGCTACACAGTGCACCCTTAGTACTTGTTCTAATATATAGGGACCCAGACATGACTACACAGTGCACCCTTAGTACTTGTCCTAATATATAGGGGCCCAGACATGACTACAGAGTGCACCCTTAGTACTTGTCCTAATATATAGGGACCCAGACATGGCTACACAGTGCACTCTTAGTACTTATCCTAATATATAGGGACCCAGACATGGCTACACAGTGCACCCTTAGTACTTGTCCTAATATACCGGGAACCAGACATGACTACACAGTGCACCCTCAGTACTTATCCTAATATATAGGAGACCAGACATGGCTACACAGTGCACGCTTAGTACTTGTCCTAATATATCGGAGACCAGATATGGGTACACAGTGCACTCTTAGTACTTGTCCTAATATATAGGGGACCAGATATGGCTACACAGTGCACCCTTAGTACTTGTCCTAATATGCAGGGGACCCAGACGTGACTACACAGTGCAGCCTTAGTACTTGTCCTAATGTATAGGAGACCAGATATGGGTACACAGTGCACCCTTAGTACTTGTCCTAATATGTAGGAGACCAGACATGGCTCCACAGGGCACACTTAGTACTTGTCCTAATATATAGGGACCCAGACATGGCTACACAGTGCACCCTTAGTACTTGTCCTAATATATAGGAGACCAGACATGGCTCCACAGGGCACACTTAGTACTTGTTCTAATATATAGGGACCCAGACATGACTACACAGTGCACCCTTAGTACTTGTCCTAATATATAGGGACCCAGACATGACTACAGAGTGCACCCTTAGTACTTGTCCTAATATATAGGGACCCAGACATGACTACACAGTGCACCCTTAGTACTTGTCCTAATATGCAGGGGAACAAAGATATGGCTACACAGGGCACTTAGTACTTGTTCTAATACTTAAGGGGCGCAGACATGGCTACACAATACAGCCTTAGTACTTGTCCTTATATGCAGGGGAACAAAGACATGGCTACACAGTGCACCCTTAGTACTTGTCCTAATATGCAGGGAACCAAAACATGGCTACACAGTGCACCCTTAGTACTTGTTCTAATATATAGGGACCCAGACATGACTACACAGTGCACCCTTAGTACTTGTCCTAATATATAGGGACCCACACATGACTACAGAGTGCACCCTTAGTACTTGTCCTAATATATAGGGACCCAGACATGGCTACACAGTGCACCCTTAGTACTTGTCCTAATATATAGGGACCCAGACATGACTACACAGTGCACCCTCAGTACTTATCCTAATATATAGGAGACCAGACATGGCTACACAGTGCACGCTTAGTACTTGTCCTAATATATCGGAGACCAGATATGGCTACACAGTGCACCCTTAGTACTTGTCCTAATATGCAGGGGACCAAGACGTGACTACACAGTGCACCCTTAGTACTTGTCCTAATGTATAGGAGACCAGATATGGGTACACAGTGCACCCTTAGTACTTTTCCTAATATGTAGGAGACCAGACATGGCTCCACAGGGCACACTTAGTACTTGTCCTAATATATAGGGACCCAGACATGACTACACAGTGCACCCTTAGTACTTGTCCTAATATATAGGGGCCCAGACATGACTACAGAGTGCACCCTTAGTACTTGTCCTAATATATGGGGACCCAGACATGACTACACAGTGCACCCTTAGTACTTGTCCTAATATGCAGGGGAACAAAGATATGGCTACACAGGGCACCTTAGTACTTGTCCTAATATATAGGGGGCCAGACATGACTACTCAGTGCACCCTTAGTAATTGTCCTAATATATAGGAGACCAGATATGGCTACACAGTGCACCCTTAGTACTTGTCCTAATATGCAGGGGACCAAGACATGGC
Source organism: Eleutherodactylus coqui (assembly GCF_035609145.1). Classification (NCBI taxonomy): domain Eukaryota; kingdom Metazoa; phylum Chordata; class Amphibia; order Anura; family Eleutherodactylidae; genus Eleutherodactylus; species Eleutherodactylus coqui. The sequence goes on along the minus strand of NC_089847.1, from coordinate 61,937,077 downwards.
TACACAGTACACCATTAGTACTTGTCCTAATATATAGGGGACGCAGACATGGCTACACAGTGCACCCTTAGTACTTGTCCTAATATATAGGGGACCAGACATGGCTACACAGTGCACCCTTAGTACTTGTCCTAATATAAAGGGGACCCAGACATGACCACACAGTGCACCCTTAGTACTTGTCCTAATATATAGGGGACCAGACATGGCTACACAGTACACCCTTAGTACTTGTCCTAATATGCAGGGGACCCAGACATGGCTACACAGTACACCCTTAGTACTTGTCCTAATATATAGGGGACCAGACATGGCTACACAGTGCACCCTTAGTACTTGTCCTAATATATGGGGGACCCAGACATGACTACACAGTGCACCCTTAGTACTTGTCCTAATATATAGGGGACCAGACATGTCTACACAGTGCACCCTTAGTACTTGTCCTAATATATAGGGGACCAGACATGGCTACACAGGGCACCCTTAGTACTTGTCCTAATATATAGGGGACCCAGACATGGCCACACAGTGCACCCTTAGTACTTGTCCTAATATGCAGGGGAACAAAGACATGGCTACACAGTGCACCCTTAGTGCTTGTCCTAATATGCAGGGGACCCAGACATGGCGACACAGCGCACCCTTAGTACTTGTCCTAATATGCAGGGGACCCAGACATGGCTACACAGTACACCCTTAGTACTTGTCCTAATATATAGGGGACCAGACATGGCTACACAGTGCACCCTTAGTACTTGTCCTAATATATGGGGGACCCAGACATGACTACACAGTGCACCCTTAGTACTTGTCCTAATATATATAGGGGACCAGACATGTCTACACAGTGCACCCTTAGTACTTGTCCTAATATATAGGGACCCAGACATGACTACAGAGTGCACCCTTAGTACTTGTCCTAATATATAGGGACCCAGACATGGCTACACAGTGCACTCTTAGTACTTATCCTAATATATAGGGACCCAGACGTGGCTACACAGTGCACCCTTAGTACTTGTCCTAATATATAGGGACCCAGACATGACTACACAGTGCACCCTCAGTACTTGTCCTAATATATAGGGGACCCAGACATGGCCACACAGTGCACCCTTAGTACTTGTCCTAATATGCAGGGGAACAAAGACATGGCTACACAGTGCACCCTTAGTGCTTGTCCTAATATGCAGGGGACCCAGACATGGCTACACAGTGCACCCTTAGTACTTGTCCTAATATGCAGGTGACCCAGACATGGCTACACAGTACACCCTTAGTACTTGTCCTAATATATAGGGGACCAGACATGGCTACACAGTGCACCCTTAGTACTTGTCCTAATATATAGGGGACCCAGACATGACTACACAGTGCACCCTTAGTACTTGTCCTAATATATAGGGGACCAGACATGTCTACACAGTGCACCCTTAGTACTTGTCCTAATACATAGGGACCCAGACATGACTACAGAGTGCACCCTTAGTACTTGTCCTAATATATAGGGACCCAGACATGGCTACACAGTGCACTCTTAGTACTTATCCTAATATATAGGGACCCAGACATGGCTACACAGTGCACCCTTAGTACTTGTCCTAATATATAGGGACCAAGACATGACTACACAGTGCACCCTCAGTACTTATCCTAATATATAGGAGACCAGACATGGCGACACAGTGCACGCTTAGTACTTGTCCTAATATATCGGAGACCAGATATGGGTACACAGTGCACCCTTAGTACTTGTCCTAACATGTAGGGGACCAGATATGGATACACAGTGCACCCTTAGTACTTGTCCTAATATGCAGGGGACCCAGACGTGACTACACAGTGCACCCTTAGTACTTGTCCTAATGTATAGGAGACCAGATATGGGTACACAGTGCACCCTTAGTACTTGTTCTAATATATAGGAGACCAGATATGGGTACACAGTGCATCCTTAGTACTTGTCCTAATATGCAGGGGACCAAGACATGACTACACAGTGCACCCTTAGTACTTGTCCTAATATGCAGGGGACCCAGACATGGCTACACAGTGCACCCTTAGTACTTGTCCTAATATACAGGGGACCAGACATGGCTACACAGAGCACCCATAGTACTTGTCCTAATATATAGGAGACACAGACATGGCTACACAGTGCACGCTTAGTACTTGTCCTAATTTATAGGAGACCAGACATGGCTACACAGTGCACCCTTAGTACTTGTCCTAATATACAGGAGACCCAGACATGGCTACACAATACAGCCTTAGTACTTGTCTTAATATGCAGGGGACCAAGACATGGCTACACAGTGCACCCTTAGTACTTGTCCTAATATGCAAGGGACCCAGACATGGCTACACAGTGCACCCTTAGTACTGGTCCTAATATATTGGAGACCAGATATGGCTACACAGTGCACCCTTAGTACTTGTCCTAATATATAGGGGACCAGATATGGGTACACAGTGCACCCTTAGTACTTGTCCTAATATAAAGGAAACCAGATATGGCTACACAGTGCACCCTTAGTACTTGTCCTAATATATAGGGGACCCAGACATGGCTACACAGTGCACCCTTAGTACTTGTCCTAATATATCGGAGACCAGATATGGGTACACAGTGCACCCTTAGTACTTGTCCTAATATATAGGGGACCAGATATGGCTACACAGTGCACCCTTAGTACTTGTCCTAATATGCAGGGGACCCAGACGTGACTACACAGTGCACCCTTAGTACTTGTCCTAATGTATAGGAGACCAGATATGGGTACACAGTGCACGCTTAGTACTTGTCCTAATATGTAGGAGACCAGACATGGCTCCACAGGGCACACTTAGTACTTATCCTAATACATAGGGACCCAGACGTGGCTACACAGTGCAGCCTTAGTACTTGTTCTAATACGTAAGGGGCGCAGACATGGCTACACAGTGCACCCTTAGTACTTGTCCTAATATATAGGGGACCAGACATGGCTACACAGTACACCCTTAGTACTTGTCCTAATATATAGGGGACCCAGACATGGCCACACAGTTCACCCTTAGTACTTGTCCTAATATGCAGGGGAACAAAGACATGGCTACACAGTGCACCCTTAGTGCTTGTCCTAATATGCAGGGGACCCAGACATGGCTACACAGTGCACCCTTAGTACTTGTCCTAATATGCAGGGGACCCAGACATGGCTACACAGTACACCCTTAGTACTTGTCCTAATATATAGGGGACCAGACATGGCTACACAGTGCACCCTTAGTACTTGTTCTAATACATAAGGGGCGCAGACATGGCTACACAGTGCACCCTTAGTACTTGTCCTAATATATAGGGGACCAGACATGGCTACACAGTGCACCCTTAGAACTTGTCCTAATATATAGGGGACCAGATATGGCTACACAGTGCACCCTTAGTACTTGTCCTAATATGCAGGGGACCCAGACGTGACTACACAGTGCACCCTTAGTACTTGTCCTAATGTATAGGAGACCAGATATGGGTACACAGTGCACCCTTAGTACTTGTCCTAATATGTAGGAGACCAGACATGGCTCCACAGGGCACACTTAGTACTTGTCCTAATATATAGGGACCCAGACATGACTACACAGTGCACCCTTAGTACTTGTCCTAATATATAGGGACCCAGACATGACTACAGAGTGCACCCTTAGTACTTGTCCTAATATATAGGGACCCAGACATGACTACACAGTGCACCCTTAGTACTTGTCCTAATATGCAGGGGAACAAAGATATGGCTACACAGGGCACCTTAGTACTTGTCCTAATATATAGGGGGCCAGACATGACTACACAGTGCACCCTTAGTAATTGTCCTAATATATAGGAGACCAGATATGGCTACACAGTGCACCCTTAGTACTTGTCCTAATATGCAGGGGACCCAGACATGGCTACACAGTGCACCCTTAGTACTTGTCCTAATATGCAGGGGACCCAGACATGGCTACACAGTACACCCTTAGTACTTGTCCTAATATATAGGGGACCAGACATGGCTACACAGTGCACCCTTAGTACTTGTTCTAATACATTAGGGGCGCAGACATGGCTACACAGTGCACCCTTAGTACTTGTCCTAATATATAGGGGACCAGACATGGCTACACAGTGCACCCTTAGAACTTGTCCTAATATATAGGGGACCAGATATGGCTACACAGTGCACCCTTAGTACTTGTCCTAATATGCAGGGGACCCAGACGTGACTACACAGTGCACCCTTAGTACTTGTCCTAATGTATAGGAGACCAGATATGGGTACACAGTGCACCCTTAGTACTTGTCCTAATATGTAGGAGACCAGACATGGCTCCACAGGGCACACTTAGTACTTGTCCTAATATATAGGGACCCAGACATGACTACACAGTGCACCCTTAGTACTTGTCCTAATATATAGGGACCCAGACATGACTACAGAGTGCACCCTTAGTACTTGTCCTAATATATAGAGACCCAGACATGACTACACAGTGCACCCTTAGTACTTGTCCTAATATGCAGGGGAACAAAGATATGGCTACACAGGGCACCTTAGTACTTGTCCTAATATATAGGGGGCCAGACATGACTACACAGTGCACCCTTAGTAATTGTCCTAATATATAGGAGACCAGATATGGCTACACAGTGCACCCTTAGTACTTGTCCTAATATATAGGGGACCCAGACATGACTACACAGTGCACCCTTAGTACTTGTCCTAATATATAGGGGACCAGACATGGCTACACAGTGCACCCTTAGTACTTGTCCTAATATATAGGGGACCCAGACATGACTACACAGTGCACCCTTAGTACTTGTCCTAATATATAGGGGACCAGACATGTCTACACAGTGCACCCTTAGTACTTATCCTAATACATAGGGACCCAGACATGACTACAGAGTGCACCCTTAGTACTTGTCCTAATATATAGGGACCCAGACATGGCTACACAGTGCACTCTTAGTACTTATCCTAATATATAGGGACCCAGACATGGCTACACAGTGCACCCTCAGTACTTATCCTAATATATAGGAGACCAGACATGGCTACACAGTGCACGCTTAGTACTTGTCCTAATATATCGGAGACCAGATATGGGTACACAGTGCACCCTTAGTACTTGTCCTAACATGTAGGGGACCAGATATGGATACACAGTGCACCCTTAGTACTTGTCCTAATATGCAGGGGACCCAGACGTGACTACACAGTGCACCCTTAGTACTTGTCCTAATGTATAGGAGACCAGATATGGGTACACAGTGCACCCTTAGTACTTGTTCTAATATATAGGAGACCAGATATGGGTACACAGTGCATCCTTAGTACTTGTCCTAATATGCAGGGGACCAAGACATGGCTACACAGTGCACCCTTAGTACTTGTCCTAATATGCAGGGGACCCAGACATGGCTACACAGTGCACCCTTAGTACTTGTCCTAATATACAGGGGACCAGACATGGCTACACAGAGCACCCATAGTACTTGTCCTAATATATAGGAGACCCAGACATGGCTACACAGTGCACGCTTAGTACTTGTCCTAATTTATAGGAGACCAGACATGGCTACACAGTGCACCCTTAGTACTTGTCCTAATATACAGGAGACCCAGACATGGCTACACAATACAGCCTTAGTACTTGTCTTAATATGCAGGGGACCAAGACATGGCTACACAGTGCACCCTTAGTACTTGTCCTAATATGCAAGGGACCCAGACATGGCTACACAGTGCACCCTTAGTACTGGTCCTAATATATTGGAGACCAGATATGGCTACACAGTGCACCCTTAGTACTTGTCCTAATATATAGGGGACCAGATATGGGTACACAGTGCACCCTTAGTACTTGTCCTAATATAAAGGAAACCAGATATGGCTACACAGTGCACCCTTAGTACTTGTCCTAATATATAGGGGACCCAGACATGGCTACACAGCGCACCCTTAGTACTTGTCCTAATATATCGGAGACCAGATATGGGTACACAGTGCACCCTTAGTACTTGTCCTAATATGCAGGGGACCCAGACGTGACTACACAGTGCACCCTTAGTACTTGTCCTAATGTATAGGAGACCAGATATGGGTACACAGTGCACGCTTAGTACTTGTCCTAATATGTAGGAGACCAGACATGGCTCCACAGGGCACACTTAGTACTTGTCCTAATATATAGGGACCCAGACATGGCTACACAGTGCACCCTTAGTACTTGTCCTAATATATAGGAGACCAGACATGGCTACACAGGGCACACTTAGTACTTGTTCTAATATATAGGGACCCAGACATGACTACACAGTGCACCCTTAGTACTTGTCCTAATATATAGGGACCCAGACATGACTACAGAGTGCACCCTTAGTACTTGTCCTAATATATAGGGACCCAGACATGACTACACAGTGCACCCTTAGTACTTGTCCTAATATGCAGGGAAACAAAGATATGGCTACACAGGGCACCTTAGTACTTGTCCTAATATATAGGGGGCCAGTTATGGGTACACAGTGCACCCTTAGTACTTGTCCTAATATGTAGGAGACCAGACAGGGCTCCACAGGGCACACTTAGTACTTGTCCTAATATATAGGGACCCAGACATGGCTACACAGTGCACCCTTAGTACTTGTCCTAATATATAGGAGACCAGACATGGCTACACAGGGCACACTTAGTACTTGTTCTAATATATAGGGACCCAGACATGACTACACAGTGCACCCTTAGTAATTGTCCTAATATATAGGAGACCAGATATGGCTACACAGTGCACCCTTAGTACTTGTCCTAATATGCAGGGGACCAAGACATGGCTACACAGTACACCCTTAGTACTTGTCCTAATATATAGGGGACGCAGACATGGCTACACAGTGCACCCTTAGTACTTGTCCTAATATATAGGGGACCTGACATGGCTACACAGTGCACCCTTAGTACTTGTCCTAATACAAAGGGGACCCAGACATGACAACACAGTGCACCCTTAGTACTTGTCCTAATATATAGGGGACCAGACATGGCTACACAGTACACCCTTAGTACTTGTCCTAATATATAGGGGACCAGACATGGCTACACAGTGCACCCTTAGTACTTGTCCTAATATGCAGGGGACCCAGACATGGCTACACAGTGCACCCTTAGTACTTGTCCTAATATGCAGGGGACCCAGACATGGCTACACAGTACACCCTTAGTACTTGTCCTAATATATAGGGGACCAGACATGGCTACACAGTGCACCCTTAGTACTTGTCCTAATATATAGGGGACCCAGACATGACTACACAGTGCACCCTTAGTACTTGTCCTAATATATAGGGGACCAGACATGGCTACACAGTGCACCCTTAGTACTTGTCCTAATATATAGGGACCCAGACATGACTACAGAGTGCACCCTTAGTACTTGTTCTAATATATAGGGACCCAGACATGGCTACACAGTGCACTCTTAGTACTTATCCTAATATATAGGGACCCAGACATGGCTACACAGTGCACCCTAAGTACTTGTCCTAATATATAGGGACCCAGACATGACTACACAGTGCACCCTCAGTACTTATCCTAATATATAGGAGACCAGACATGGCTACACAGTGCACGCTTAGTACTTGTCCTAATATATCGGAGACCAGATATGGGTACACAGTGCACCCTTAGTACTTGTCCTAATATATAGGGGACCAGATGTGGCTACACAGTGCACCCTTAGTACTTGTCCTAATATGCAGGGTACCCAGACGTGACTACACAGTGCACCCTTAGTACTTGTCCTAATGTATAGGAGACCAGATATGGGTACACAGTGCACTCTTAGTACTTGTCCTAATATATTGGAGACCAGATATGGGTACACAGTGCATCCTTAGTACTTGTCCTAATATGCAGGGGACCAAGACATGGCTACACAGTGCACCCTTAGTACTTGTCCTAATATGCAGGGGACCCAGACATGGCTACACAGTGCACCCTTAGTACTTGTCCTAATATATAGGAGACCAGACATGGCTACACAGTGCACGCTTAGTACTTGTCCTAATTTATAGGAGACCAGACATGGCTACACAGTGCACCCTTAGTACTTGTCCTAATATACAGGAGACCCAGACATGGCTACACAGTGCACCCTTAGTACTTGTCCTAATATATAGGAGACCCAGACATGGCTACACAATACAGCCTTAGTACTTGTCTTAATATGCAGGGGACCAAGACATGGCTACACAGTGCACCCTTAGTACTTGTCCTAATATGCAAGGGACCCAGACATGGCTACACAGTGCACCCTTAGTACTTGTCCTAATATATAGGAGACCAGATATGGCTACACAGTGCACCCTTAGTACTTGTCCTAATATATAGGGGACCAGATATGGGTACACAGTGCACCCTTAGTACTTGTCCTAATATAAAGGAAACCAGATATGGCTACACAGTGCACCCTTAGTACTTGTCCTAATATATGGAAGACCAAATATGGGTACATAGTGCACACTTAGTACTTGTCCTAATATATAGGGGACCCAGACATGGCTACACAGTGCACCCTTAGTACTTGTCCTAATATATAGAGGACTCAGACATGGCTACACAGTGCACCCTTAGTACTTATCCTAATACATAGGGACCCAGACGTGGCTACACAGTGCAGCCTTGGTACTTGTTCTAATACATAAGGGGCGCAGACATGGCTACACAGTGCACCCTTAGTACTTGTCCTAATATATAGGGGACCAGACATGGCTACACAGTGCACCCTTAGTACTTGTCCTAATATATAGGGGACCCAGACGTGACTACACAGTGCACCCATAGTACTTGTCCTAATATATAGAGGACTCAGATATGGCTACACAGTGCACCCTTAGTACTTATCCTAATACATAGGGACCCAGACGTGGCTACACAGTGCAGCCTTAGTACTTGTTCTAATACATAAGGGGCGCAGACATGGCTACACAGTGCACCCTTAGTACTTGTCCTAATATATAGGGGACCAGACATGGCTACACAGTACACCCTTAGTACTTGTCCTAATATATAGGGGACCCAGACATGGCCACACAGTTCACCCTTGGTACTTGTCCTAATATGCAGGGGAACAAAGACATGGCTACACAGTGCACCCTTCGTGCTTGTCCTAATATACAGGGGACCCAGACATGGCTACACAGTGCACCCTTAGTACTTGTCCTAATATGCAGGGGACCCAGACATGGCTACACAGTACACCCTTAGTACTTGTCCTAATATATGGTGGACCAGACTTGGCTACACAGTGCACCCTTAGTACTTGTTCTAATACATAAGGGGCGCAGACATGGCTACACAGTGTACCCTTAGTACTTGTCCTAATATATAGAGGACTCAGACATGGCTACACAGTGCACCCTTAGTACTTATCCTAATACATAGGGACCCAGACGTGGCTACACAGTGCAGCCTTGGTACTTGTTCTAATACATAAGGGGCGCAGACATGGCTACACAGTGCACCCTTAGTACTTGTCCTAATATATAGGGGACCAGACATGGCTACACAGTGCACCCTTAGTACTTGTCCTAATATATAGGGGACCCAGACGTGACTACACAGTGCACCCTTAGTGCTTGTCCTAATATATAGGGGACCCAGACATGGCTACACAGTGCACCCTTAGTACTTGTCCTAATATATAGAGGACTCAGATATGGCTACACAGTGCACCCTTAGTACTTATCCTAATACATAGGGACCCAGACGTGGCTACACAGTGCAGCCTTAGTACTTGTTCTAATACATAAGGGGCGCAGACATGGCTACACAGTGCACCCTTAGTACTTGTCCTAATATATAGGGGACCAGACATGGCTACACAGTGCACCCTTAGTACTTGTCCTAATATATAGGGGACCCAGACGTGACTACACAGTGCACCCTTAGTGCTTGTCCTAATATATAGGGGACCCAGACATGGCTACACAGTGCACCCTTAGTACTTGTCCTAATATATAGAGGACTCAGACATGGCTACACAATGCACCCTTAGTGCTTATCCTAATACATAGGGACCCAGACGTGGCTACACAGTGCAGCCTTGGTACTTGTCCTAATATATAGGGGACCAGATATGGGTACACAGTGCACACTTAGTACTTGTCCTAATATAAAGGAAACCAGATATGGCTACACAGTGCACCCTTAGTACTTGTCCTAATATATAGGGGACCCAGACATGGCTACACAGTGCACCCTTAGTACTTGTCCTAATATATAGAGGACTCAGACATGGCTTCACAATGCACCCTTAGTGCTTATCCTAATACATAGGGACCCAGACGTGGCTACACAGTGCAGCCTTGGTACTTGTTCTAATACATAAGGGGCGCAGACATGGCTACACAGTGCACCCTTAGTACTTGTCCTAATATATAGGGGACCAGACATGGCTACACAGTACACCCTTAGTACTTGTCCTAATATATAGGGGACCAGACATGGCTACACAGGGCACCCTTAGTACTTGTCCTAATATATAGGGGACCCAGACATGGCCACACAGTGCACCCTTAGTACTTGTCCTAATATGCAGGGGAACAAAGACATGGCTACACAGTGCACCCTTAGTGCTTGTCCTAATATGCAGGGGACCCAGACATGGCTACACAGCGCACCCTTAGTACTTGTCCTAATATGCAGGGGACCCAGACATGGCTACACAGTACACCCTTAGTACTTGTCCTAATATATAGGGGACCAGACATGGCTACACAGTGCACCCTTAGTACTTGTCCTAATATATGGGGGACCCAGACATGACTACACAGTGCACCCTTAGTACTTGTCCTAATATATAGGGGACCAGACATGTCTACACAGTGCACCCTTAGTACTTATCCTAATACATAGGGACCCAGACATGACTACAGAGTGCACCCTTAGTACTTGTCCTAATATATAGGGACCCAGACATGGCTACACAGTGCACTCTTAGTACTTATCCTAATATATAGGGACCCAGACATGGCTACACAGTGCACCCTCAGTACTTATCCTAATATATAGGAGACCAGACATGGCTACACAGTGCACGCTTAGTACTTGTCCTAATATATCGGAGACCAGATATGGGTACACAGTGCACCCTTAGTACTTGTCCTAACATGTAGGGGACCAGATATGGATACACAGTGCACCCTTAGTACTTGTCCTAATATGCAGGGGACCCAGACGTGACTACACAGTGCACCCTTAGTACTTGTCCTAATGTATAGGAGACCAGATATGGGTACACAGTGCACCCTTAGTACTTGTTCTAATATATAGGAGACCAGATATGGGTACACAGTGCATCCTTAGTACTTGTCCTAATATGCAGGGGACCAAGACATGGCTACACAGTGCACCCTTAGTACTTGTCCTAATATGCAGGGGACCCAGACATGGCTAAACAGTGCACCCTTAGTACTTGTCCTAATATACAGGGGACCAGACATGGCTACACAGAGCACCCATAGCACTTGTCCTAATATATAGGAGACCCAGACATGGCTACACAGTGCACGCTTAGTACTTGTCCTAATTTATAGGAGACCAGACATGGCTACACAGTGCACCCTTAGTACTTGTCCTAATATACAGGAGACCCAGACATGGCTACACAATACAGCCTTAGTACTTGTCTTAATATGCAGGGGACCAAGACATGGCTACACAGTGCACCCTTAGTACTTGTCCTAATATGCAAGGGACCCAGACATGGCTACACAGTGCACCCTTAGTACTGGTCCTAATATATTGGAGACCAGATATGGCTACACAGTGCACCCTTAGTACTTGTCCTAATATATAGGGGACCAGATATGGGTACACAGTGCACCCTTAGTACTTGTCCTAATATAAAGGAAACCAGATATGGCTACACAGTGCACCCTTAGTACTTGTCCTAATATATAGGGGACCCAGACATGGCTACACAGCGCACCCTTAGTACTTGTCCTAATATATCGGAGACCAGATATGGGTACACAGTGCACCCTTAGTACTTGTCCTAATATGCAGGGGACCCAGACGTGACTACACAGTGCACCCTCAGTACTTGTCCTAATATATAGGGGACCCAGACATGGCCACACAGTGCACCCTTAGTACTTGTCCTAATATGCAGGGGAACAAAGACATGGCTACACAGTGCACCCTTAGTGCTTGTCCTAATATGCAGGGGACCCAGACATGGCTACACAGTGCACCCTTAGTACTTGTCCTAATATGCAGGGGACCCAGACATGGCTACACAGTACACCCTTAGTACTTGTCCTAATATATAGGGGACCAGACATGGCTACACAGTGCACCCTTAGTACTTGTCCTAATATATAGGGGACCCAGACATGACTACACAGTGCACCCTTAGTACTTGTCCTAATATATAGGGGACCAGACATGTCTACACAGTGCACCCTTAGTACTTATCCTAATACATAGGGACCCAGACATGACTACAGAGTGCACCCTTAGTACTTGTCCTAATATATAGGGACCCAGACATGGCTACACAGTGCACTCTTAGTACTTATCCTAATATATAGGGACCCAGACATGGCTACACAGTGCACCCTCAGTACTTATCCTAATATATAGGAGACCAGACATGGCTACACAGTGCACGCTTAGTACTTGTCCTAATATATCGGAGACCAGATATGGGTACACAGTGCACCCTTAGTACTTGTCCTAACATGTAGGGGACCAGATATGGATACACAGTGCACCCTTAGTACTTGTCCTAATATGCAGGGGACCCAGACGTGACTACACAGTGCACCCTTAGTACTTGTCCTAATGTATAGGAGACCAGATATGGGTACACAGTGCACCCTTAGTACTTGTTCTAATATATAGGAGACCAGATATGGGTACACAGTGCATCCTTAGTACTTGTCCTAATATGCAGGGGACCAAGACATGGCTACACAGTGCACCCTTAGTACTTGTCCTAATATGCAGGGGACCCAGACATGGCTACACAGTGCACCCTTAGTACTTGTCCTAATATACAGGGGACCAGACATGGCTACACAGAGCACCCATAGTACTTGTCCTAATATATAGGAGACCCAGACATGGCTACACAGTGCACGCTTAGTACTTGTCCTAATTTATAGGAGACCAGACATGGCTACACAGTGCACCCTTAGTACTTGTCCTAATATACAGGAGACCCAGACATGGCTACACAATACAGCCTTAGTACTTGTCTTAATATGCAGGGGACCAAGACATGGCTACACAGTGCACCCTTAGTACTTGTCCTAATATGCAAGGGACCCAGACATGGCTACACAGTGCACCCTTAGTACTGGTCCTAATATATTGGAGACCAGATATGGCTACACAGTGCACCCTTAGTACTTGTCCTAATATATAGGGGACCAGATATGGGTACACAGTGCACCCTTAGTACTTGTCCTAATATAAAGGAAACCAGATATGGCTACACAGTGCACCCTTAGTACTTGTCCTAATATATAGGGGACCCAGACATGGCTACACAGCGCACCCTTAGTACTTGTCCTAATATATCGGAGACCAGATATGGGTACACAGTGCTCCCTTAGTACTTGTCCTAATATGCAGGGGACCCAGACGTGACTACACAGTGCACCCTCAGTACTTGTCCTAATATATAGGGGACCCAGACATGGCCACACAGTGCACCCTTAGTACTTGTCCTAATATGCAGGGGAACAAAGACATGGCTACACAGTGCACCCTTAGTGCTTGTCCTAATATGCAGGGGACCCAGACATGGCTACACAGTGCACCCTTAGTACTTGTCCTAATATGCAGGGGACCCAGACATGGCTACACAGTACACCCTTAGTACTTGTCCTAATATATAGGGGACCAGACATGGCTACACAGTGCACCCTTAGTACTTGTCCTAATATATAGGGGACCCAGACATGACTACACAGTGCACCCTTAGTACTTGTCCTAATATATAGGGGACCAGACATGTCTACACAGTGCACCCTTAGTACTTATCCTAATACATAGGGACCCAGACATGACTACAGAGTGCACCCTTAGTACTTGTCCTAATATATAGGGACCCAGACATGGCTACACAGTGCACTCTTAGTACTTATCCTAATATATAGGGACCCAGACATGGCTACACAGTGCACCCTCAGTACTTATCCTAATATATAGGAGACCAGACATGGCTACACAGTGCACGCTTAGTACTTGTCCTAATATATCGGAGACCAGATATGGGTACACAGTGCACCCTTAGTACTTGTCCTAACATGTAGGGGACCAGATATGGATACACAGTGCACCCTTAGTACTTGTCCTAATATGCAGGGGACCCAGACGTGACTACACAGTGCACCCTTAGTACTTGTCCTAATGTATAGGAGACCAGATATGGGTACACAGTGCACCCTTAGTACTTGTTCTAATATATAGGAGACCAGATATGGGTACACAGTGCATCCTTAGTACTTGTCCTAATATGCAGGGGACCAAGACATGGCTACACAGTGCACCCTTAGTACTTGTCCTAATATGCAGGGGACCCAGACATGGCTACACAGTGCACCCTTAGTACTTGTCCTAATATACAGGGGACCAGACATGGCTACACAGAGCACCCATAGTACTTGTCCTAATATATAGGAGACCCAGACATGGCTACACAGTGCACGCTTAGTACTTGTCCTAATTTATAGGAGACCAGACATGGCTACACAGTGCACCCTTAGTACTTGTCCTAATATACAGGAGACCCAGACATGGCTACACAATACAGCCTTAGTACTTGTCTTAATATGCAGGGGACCAAGACATGGCTACACAGTGCACCCTTAGTACTTGTCCTAATATGCAAGGGACCCAGACATGGCTACACAGTGCACCCTTAGTACTGGTCCTAATATATTGGAGACCAGATATGGCTACACAGTGCACCCTTAGTACTTGTCCTAATATATAGGGGACCAGATATGGGTACACAGTGCACCCTTAGTACTTGTCCTAATATAAAGGAAACCAGATATGGCTACACAGTGCACCCTTAGTACTTGTCCTAATATATAGGGGACCCAGACATGGCTACACAGCGCACCCTTAGTACTTGTCCTAATATATCGGAGACCAGATATGGGTACACAGTGCACCCTTAGTACTTGTCCTAATATGCAGGGGACCCAGACGTGACTACACAGTGCACCCTTAGTACTTGTCCTAATGTATAGGAGACCAGATATGGGTACACAGTGCACGCTTAGTACTTGTCCTAATATGTAGGAGACCAGACATGGCTCCACAGGGCACACTTAGTACTTGTCCTAATATATAGGGACCCAGACATGGCTACACAGTGCACCCTTAGTACTTGTCCTAATATATAGGAGACCAGACATGGCTACACAGGGCACACTTAGTACTTGTTCTAATATATAGGGACCCAGACATGACTACACAGTGCACCCTTAGTACTTGTCCTAATATATAGGGACCCAGACATGACTACAGAGTGCACCCTTAGTACTTGTCCTAATATATAGGGACCCAGACATGACTACACAGTGCACCCTTAGTACTTGTCCTAATATGCAGGGAAACAAAGATATGGCTACACAGGGCACCTTAGTACTTGTCCTAATATATAGGGGGCCAGTTATGGGTACACAGTGCACCCTTAGTACTTGTCCTAATATGTAGGAGACCAGACAGGGCTCCACAGGGCACACTTAGTACTTGTCCTAATATATAGGGACCCAGACATGGCTACACAGTGCACCCTTAGTACTTGTCCTAATATATAGGAGACCAGACATGGCTACACAGGGCACACTTAGTACTTGTTCTAATATATAGGGACCCAGACATGACTACACAGTGCACCCTTAGTAATTGTCCTAATATATAGGAGACCAGATATGGCTACACAGTGCACCCTTAGTACTTGTCCTAATATGCAGGGGACCAAGACATGGCTACACAGTACACCCTTAGTACTTGTCCTAATATATAGGGGATGCAGACATGGCTACACAGTGCACCCTTAGTACTTGTCCTAATATATAGGGGACCTGACATGGCTACACAGTGCACCCTTAGTACTTGTCCTAATACAAAGGGGACCCAGACATGACAACACAGTGCACCCTTAGTACTTGTCCTAATATATAGGGGACCAGACATGGCTACACAGTACACCCTTAGTACTTGTCCTAATATATAGGGGACCAGACATGGCTACACAGTGCACCCTTAGTACTTGTCCTAATATGCAGGGGACCCAGACATGGCTACACAGTGCACCCTTAGTACTTGTCCTAATATGCAGGGGACCCAGACATGGCTACACAGTACACCCTTAGTACTTGTCCTAATATATAGGGGACCAGACATGGCTACACAGTGCACCCTTAGTACTTGTCCTAATATATAGGGGACCCAGACATGACTACACAGTGCACCCTTAGTACTTGTCCTAATATATAGGGGACCAGACATGGCTACACAGTGCACCCTTAGTACTTGTCCTAATATATAGGGACCCAGACATGACTACAGAGTGCACCCTTAGTACTTGTTCTAATATATAGGGACCCAGACATGGCTACACAGTGCACTCTTAGTACTTATCCTAATATATAGGGACCCAGACATGGCTACACAGTGCACCCTAAGTACTTGTCCTAATATATAGGGACCCAGACATGACTACACAGTGCACCCTCAGTACTTATCCTAATATATAGGAGACCAGACATGGCTACACAGTGCACGCTTAGTACTTGTCCTAATATATCGGAGACCAGATATGGGTACACAGTGCACCCTTAGTACTTGTCCTAATATATAGGGGACCAGATGTGGCTACACAGTGCACCCTTAGTACTTGTCCTAATATGCAGGGTACCCAGACGTGACTACACAGTGCACCCTTAGTACTTGTCCTAATGTATAGGAGACCAGATATGGGTACACAGTGCACTCTTAGTACTTGTCCTAATATATTGGAGACCAGATATGGGTACACAGTGCATCCTTAGTACTTGTCCTAATATGCAGGGGACCAAGACATGGCTACACAGTGCACCCTTAGTACTTGTCCTAATATGCAGGGGACCCAGACATGGCTACACAGTGCACCCTTAGTACTTGTCCTAATATATAGGAGACCAGACATGGCTACACAGTGCACGCTTAGTACTTGTCCTAATTTATAGGAGACCAGACATGGCTACACAGTGCACCCTTAGTACTTGTCCTAATATACAGGAGACCCAGACATGGCTACACAGTGCACCCTTAGTACTTGTCCTAATATACAGGAGACCCAGACATGGCTACACAATACAGCCTTAGTACTTGTCTTAATATGCAGGGGACCAAGACATGGCTACACAGTGCACCCTTAGTACTTGTCGTAATATGCAAGGGACCCAGACATGGCTACACAGTGCACCCTTAGTACTTGTCCTAATATATAGGAGACCAGATATGGCTACACAGTGCACCCTTAGTACTTGTCCTAATATATAGGGGACCAGATATGGGTACACAGTGCACCCTTACTACTTGTCCTAATATAAAGGAAACCAGATATGGCTACACAGTGCACCCTTAGTACTTGTCCTAATATATGGGAGACCAAATATGGGTACATAGTGCACACTTAGTACTTGTCCTAATATATAGGGGACCCAGACATGGCTACACAGTGCACCCTTAGTACTTGTCCTAATATATAGAGGACTCAGACATGGCTACACAGTGCACCCTTAGTACTTATCCTAATACATAGGGACCCAGACGTGGCTACACAGTGCAGCCTTGGTACTTGTTCTAATACATAAGGGGCGCAGACATGGCTACACAGTGCACCCTTAGTACTTGTCCTAATATATAGGGGACCAGACATGGCTACACAGTGCACCCTTAGTACTTGTCCTAATATATAGGGGACCCAGACGTGACTACACAGTGCACCCATAGTACTTGTCCTAATATATAGAGGACTCAGATATGGCTACACAGTGCACCCTTAGTACTTATCCTAATACATAGGGACCCAGACGTGGCTACACAGTGCAGCCTTAGTACTTGTTCTAATACATAAGGGGCGCAGACATGGCTACACAGTGCACCCTTAGTACTTGTCCTAATATATAGGGGACCAGACATGGCTACACAGTACACCCTTAGTACTTGTCCTAATATATAGGGGACCCAGACATGGCCACACAGTTCACCCTTGGTACTTGTCCTAATATGCAGGGGAACAAAGACATGGCTACACAGTGCACCCTTCGTGCTTGTCCTAATATACAGGGGACCCAGACATGGCTACACAGTGCACCCTTAGTACTTGTCCTAATATGCAGGGGACCCAGACATGGCTACACAGTACACCCTTAGTACTTGTCCTAATATATAGGGGACCAGACATGGCTACACAGTGCACCCTTAGTACTTGTTCTAATACATAAGGGGCGCAGACATGGCTACACAGTGTACCCTTAGTACTTGTCCTAATATATAGAGGACTCAGACATGGCTACACAGTGCACCCTTAGTACTTATCCTAATACATAGGGACCCAGACGTGGCTACACAGTGCAGCCTTGGTACTTGTTCTAATACATTAGGGGCGCAGACATGGCTACACAGTGCACCCTTAGTACTTGTCCTAATATATAGGGGACCAGACATGGCTACACAGTGCACCCTTAGTACTTGTCCTAATATATAGGGGACCCAGACGTGACTACACAGTGCACCCTTAGTGCTTGTCCTAATATATAGGGGACCCAGACATGGCTACACAGTGCACCCTTAGTACTTGTCCTAATATATAGAGGACTCAGATATGGCTACACAGTGCACCCTTAGTACTTATCCTAATACATAGGGACCCAGACGTGGCTACACAGTGCAGCCTTAGTACTTGTTCTAATACATAAGGGGCGCAGACATGGCTACACAGTGCACCCTTAGTACTTGTCCTAATATATAGGGGACCAGACATGGCTACACAGTGCACCCTTAGTACTTGTCCTAATATATAGGGGACCCAGACGTGACTACACAGTGCACCCTTAGTGCTTGTCCTACTATATAGGGGACCCAGACATGGCTACACAGTGCACCCTTAGTACTTGTCCTAATATATAGAGGACTCAGACATGGCTACACAATGCACCCTTAGTGCTTATCCTAATACATAGGGACCCAGACGTGGCTACACAGTGCAGCCTTGGTACTTGTCCTAATATATAGGGGACCAGATATGGGTACACAGTGCACACTTAGTACTTGTCCTAATATAAAGGAAACCAGATATGGCTACACAGTGCACCCTTAGTACTTGTCCTAATATATAGGGGACCCAGACATGGCTACACAGTGCACCCTTAGTACTTGTCCTAATATATAGAGGACTCAGACATGGCTACACAATGCACCCTTAGTGCTTATCCTAATACATAGGGACCCAGACGTGGCTACACAGTGCAGCCTTGGTACTTGTTCTAATACATAAGGGGCGCAGACATGGCTACACAGTGCACCCTTAGTACTTGTCCTAATATATAGGGGACCAGACATGGCTACACAGTGCACCCTTAGTACTTGTCCTAATATATAGGGGACCCAGACGTGACTACACAGTGCACCCTTAGTGCTTGTCCTAATATATAGGGGACCCAGACATGGCTACACAGTGCACCCTTAGTACTTGTCCTAATATATAGAGGACTCAGACATGGCTACACAGTGCACCCTTAGTACTTATCCTAATACATAGGGACCCAGACGTGGCTACACAGTGCAGCCTTAGTACTTGTTCTAATACATAAGGGGCGCAGACATGGCTACACAGTGCACCCTTAGTACTTGTCCTAATATATAGGGGACCAGACATGGCTACACAGTACACCCTTAGTACTTGTCCTAATATATAGGGGACCCAGACATGGACACACAGTTCACCCTTAGTACTTGTCCTAATATGCAGGGGAACAAAGACATGGCTACACAGTGCACCCTTAGTGCTTGTCCTAATATGCAGGGGACCCAGACATGGCTACACAGTGCACCCTTAGTCCTTGTCCTAATATGCATGGGACCCAGACATGGCTACACAGTACACGCTTAGTACTTGTCCTAATATATAGGGGACCAGACATGGCTACACAGTGCACCCTTAGTACTTGTTCTAATACATAAGGGGCGCAGACATGGCTACACAGTGCACCCTTAGTACTTGTCCTAATATATAGGGGACCAGACATGGCTACACAGTACACCCTTAGTACTTGTCCTAATATATAGGGGACCAGAAATGGGTACACAGTGCACCCTTAGTACTTGTCCTAATATAAAGGAAACCAGATATGGCTACACAGTGCACCCTTAGTACTTGTCCTAATATATGGGAGACCAAATATGGGTACATAGTGCACACTTAGTACTTGTCCTAATATATAGGGGACCCAGACATGGCTACACTGTGCACCCTTAGTACTTGTCCTAATATATAGAGGACTCAGACATGGCTACACAGTGCACCCTTAGTACTTATCCTAATACATAGGGGCCCAGACGCGGCTACACAGTGCAGCCTTGGTACTTGTTCTAATACATAAGGGGCGCAGACATGGCTACACAGTGCACCCTTAGTACTTGTCCTAATATATAGGGGACCAGACATGGCTACACAGTGCACCCTTAGTACTTGTCCTAATATATAGGGGACCCAGACGTGACTACACAGTGCACCCTTAGTGCTTGTCCTAATATATAGGGGACCCAGACATGGCTACACAGTGCACCCTTAGTACTTGTCCTAATATATAGAGGACTCAGACATGGCTACACAGTGCACCCTTAGTACTTATCCTAATACAGAGGGACCCAGACGTGGCTACACAGTGCAGCCTTAGTACTTGTTCTAATACATAAGGGGCGCAGACATGGCTACACAGTGCACCCTTAGTACTTGTCCTAATATATAGGGGACCAGACATGGCTACACAGTACACCCTTAGTACTTGTCCTAATATATAGGGGACCCAGACATGGCCACACAGTGCACCCTTAGTACTTGTCCTAATATGCAGGGGAACAAAGACATGGCTACACAGTGCACCCTTAGTACTTGTCCTAATATGCAGGGGACCCAGACATGGCTACACAGTGCACCCTTAGTACTTGTCCTAATATATAGGAGACCAGATATGGCTACACAGTGCACCCTTAGTACTTGTCCTAATATATAGAGGACCCAGACATGGCTACACAGTGCACCCTTAGACGTGACTACACAGTGCACCCTTAGTGCTTGTCCTAATATATAGGGGGCCCAGACATGGCTACACAGTGCACCCTTAGTACTTGTCCTAATATATAGAGGACTCAGACATGGCTACACAGTGCACCCTTAGTACTTATCCTAATACATAGGGACCCAGACGTGGCTACACAGTGCAGCCTTAGTACTTGTTCTAATACATAAGGGGCGCAGACATGGCTACACAGTGCACCCTTAGTACTTGTCCTAATATATAGGGGACCAGACATGGCTACACAGTACACCCTTAGTACTTGTCCTAATATATAGGGGACCCAGACATGGCCACACAGTGCACCCTTAGTACTTGTCCTAATATGCAGGGGAACAAAGACATGGCTACACAGTGCACCCTTAGTACTTGTCCTAATATGCAGGGGACCCAGACATGGCTACACAGTGCACCCTTAGTACTTGTCCTAATATATAGGAGACCAGATATGGCTACACAGTGCACCCTTAGTACTTGTCCTAATATATAGAGGACCCAGACATGGCTACACAGTGCACCCTTAGTACTTGTTCTAATACTTAAGGGGCGCAGACATGGCTACACAATACAGCCTTAGTACTTGTCCTTATATGCAGGGGAACAAAGACATGGCTACACAGTGCACCCTTAGTACTTGTCCTAATATGCAGGGAACCAAGACATGGCTACACAGTGCACCCTTAGTACTTGTTCTAATATATAGGGACCCAGACATGACTACACAGTGCACCCTTAGTACTTGTCCTAATATATAGGGACCCAGACATGGCTACACAGTGCACTCTTAGTACTTATCCTAATATATAGGGACCCAGACATGGCTACACAGTGCACCCTTAGTACTTGTCCTAATATACCGGGACCCAGACATGACTACACAGTGCACCCTCAGTACTTATCCTAATATATAGGAGACCAGACATGGCTACACAGTGCACGCTTAGTACTTGTCCTAAAATATCGGAGACCAGATATGGGTACACAGTGCACCATTAGTACTTGTCCTAATATGCAGGGGACCCAGACGTGACTACACAGTGCACCCTTAGTACTTGTCCTAATGTATAGGAGACCAGATATGGGTACACAGTGCACCCTTAGTACTTGTCCTAATATGTAGGAGACCAGACATGGCTCCACAGGGCACACTTAGTACTTGTTCTAATATATAGGGACCCAGACATGACTACACAGTGCACCCTTAGTACTTGTCCTAATATATAGGGACCCAGACATGACTACAGAGTGCACCCTTAGTACTTGTCCTAATATATAGGGACCCAGACATGACTACACAGTGCACCCTTAGTACTTGTCCTAATATGCAGGGGAACAAAGATATGGCTACATAGGGCACCTTAGTACTAGTTCTAATACTTAAGGGGCACAGACATTGCTACACAATACAGCCTTAGTACTTGTCCTTATATGCAGGGGAACAAAGACATGGCTACACAGTGCACCCTTAGTACTTGTCCTAATATGCAGGGGACCAAGACATGGCTACACAGTACACCCTTAGTACTTATCCTAATATATAGGGGATGCAGACATGGCTACACAGTGCACCCTTAGTACTTGTCCTAATATATAGGGGACCAGACATGGCTACACAGTGCACCCTTAGTACTTGTCCTAATATAAAGGGGACCCAGACATGACAACACAGTGCACCCTTAGTACTTGTCCTAATATATAGGGGACCAGACATGGCTACACAGTACACCCTTAGTACTTGTCCTAATATATAGGGGATGCAGACATGGCTACACAGTTCACCCTTAGTACTTGTCCTAATATATAGGGACCCAGACATGACTACACAGTGCACCCTTAGTACTTGTCCTAATATATAGGGACCCAGACATGACTACAGAGTGCACCCTTAGTACTTGTCCTAATATATAGGGACCCAGACATGGCTACACAGTGCACCCTTAGTACTTATCCTAATACATAGGGACCCAGACGTGGCTACACAGTGCAGCCTTGGTACTTGTTCTAATACATAAGGGGCGCAGACATGGCTACACAGTGCACCCTTAGTACTTGTCCTAATATATAGGGGACCCAGACGTGACTACACAGTGCACCCTTAGTGCTTGTCCTAAAATATAGGGGACCCAGACATGGCTACACAGTGCACCCTTAGTACTTGTCCTAATATATAGAGGACTCAGACATGGCTACACAGTGCACCCTTAGTACTTATCCTAATACATAGGGACCCAGACGTGGCTACACAGTGCAGCCTTAGTACTTGTTCTAATACATAAGGGGCGCAGACATGGCTACACAGTGCACCCTTAGTACTTGTCCTAATATATAGGGGACCAGACATGGCTACACAGTACACCCTTAGTACTTGTCCTAATATATAGGGGACCCAGACATGGCCACACAGTGCACCCTTAGTACTTGTCCTAATATGCAGGGGAACAAAGACATGGCTACACAGTGCACCCTTAGTACTTGTCCTAATATGCAGGGGACCCAGACATGGCTACACAGTGCACCCTTAGTACTTGTCCTAATATATAGGAGACCAGATATGGCTACACAGTGCACCCTTAGTACTTGTCCTAATATATAGAGGACCCAGACATGGCTACACAGTGCACCCTTAGACGTGACTACACAGTGCACCCTTAGTGCTTGTCCTAATATATAGGGGACCCAGACATGGCTACACAGTGCACCCTTAGTACTTGTCCTAATATATAGAGGACTCAGACATGGCTACACAGTGCACCCTTAGTACTTATCCTAATACATAGGGACCCAGACGTGGCTACACAGTGCAGCCTTAGTACTTTTTCTAATACATAAGGGGCGCAGACATGGCTACACAGTGCACCCTTAGTACTTGTCCTAATATATAGGGGACCAGACATGGCTACACAGTACACCCTTAGTACTTGTCCTAATATATAGGGGACCCAGACATGGCCACACAGTGCACCCTTAGTACTTGTCCTAATATGCAGGGGAACAAAGACATGGCTACACAGTGCACCCTTAGTACTTGTCCTAATATGCAGGGGACCCAGACATGGCTACACAGTGCACCCTTAGTACTTGTCCTAATATATAGGAGACCAGATATGGCTACACAGTGCACCCTTAGTACTTGTCCTAATATATAGAGGACCCAGACATGGCTACACAGTGCACCCTTAGTACTTGTCCTAATATATAGGGGACCAGACATGGCTACACAGTACACCCTTAGTACTTGTCCTAATATATAGGGGACCAGACATGGCTACACAGTGCACCCTTAGTACTTGTCCTAATATATGGGAGACCAAATATGGGTACATAGTGCACACTTAGTACTTGTCCTAATATATAGGGGACCCAGACATGGCTACACAGTGCCCCCTTAGTACTTGTCCTAATATATAGAGGACTCAGACATGGCTACACAGTGCACCCTTAGTACTTATCCTAATACATAGGGACCCAGACGTGGCTACACAGTGCAGCCTTGGTACTTGTTCTAATACATAAGGGGCGCAGACATGGCTACACAGTGCACCCTTAGTACTTGTCCTAATATATAGGGGACCCAGACGTGACTACACAGTGCACCCTTAGTGCTTGTCCTAATATATAGGGGACCCAGACATGGCTACACAGTGCACCCTTAGTACTTGTCCTAATATATAGAGGACTCAGACATGGCTACACAGTGCACCCTTAGTACTTATCCTAATACATAGGGACCCAGACGTGGCTACACAGTGCAGCCTTAGTACTTGTTCTAATACATAAGGGGCGCAGACATGGCTACACAGTGCACCCTTAGTACTTGTCCTAATATATAGGGGACCAGACATGGCTACACAGTACACCCTTAGTACTTGTCCTAATATATAGGGGACCCAGACATGGCCACACAGTGCACCCTTAGTACTTGTCCTAATATGCAGGGGAACAAAGACATGGCTACACAGTGCACCCTTAGTACTTGTCCTAATATGCAGGGGACCCAGACATGGCTACACAGTGCACCCTTAGTACTTGTCCTAATATATAGGAGACCAGATATGGCTACACAGTGCACGCTTAGTACTTGTCCTAATATATAGAGGACCCAGACATGGCTACACAGTGCACCCTTAGTACTTGTTCTAATACTTAAGGGGCGCAGACATGGCTACACAATACAGCCTTAGTACTTGTCCTTATATGCAGGGGAACAAAGACATGGCTACACAGTGCACCCTTAGTACTTGTCCTAATATATAGGGACCCACACATGACTACAGAGTGCACCCTTAGTACTTGTCCTAATATATAGGGACCCAGACATGGCTACACAGTGCACTCTTAGTACTTATCCTAATATATAGGGACCCAGACATGGCTACACAGTGCACCCTTAGTACTTGTCCTAATATATAGGGACCCAGACATGACTACACAGTGCACCCTCAGTACTTATCCTAATATATAGGAGACCAGACATGGCTACACAGTGCACGCTTAGTACTTGTCCTAATATATCGGAGACCAGATATGGGTACACAGTGCACCCTTAGTACTTGTCCTAATATATAGGGGACCAGATATGGCTACACAGTGCACCCTTAGTACTTGTCCTAATATGCAGGGGACCCAGACGTGACTACACAGTGCACCCTTAGTACTTGTCCTAATGTATAGGAGACCAGATATGGGTACACAGTGCACCCTTAGTACTTGTCCTAATATGTAGGAGACCAGACATGGCTCCACAGGGCACACTTAGTACTTGTCCTAATATATAGGGACCCAGACATGACTACACAGTGCACCCTTAGTACTTGTCCTAATATATAGGGACCCAGACATGACTACAGAGTGCACCCTTAGTACTTGTCCTAATATATAGGGACCCAGACATGACTACACAGTGCACCCTTAGTACTTGTCCTAATATGCCGGGTAATAAAGATATGGCTACACAGGGCACCTTAGTACTTGTCCTAATATATAGGGGGCCAGATATGGCTACACAGTGCACCCTTAGTACTTGTCCTAATATGCAGGGGACCAAGACATGGCTACACAGTACACCCTTAGTACTTGTCCTAATATATAGGGGACCAGACATGGCTACACAGTGCACCCTTAGTACTTATCCTAATATAAAGGGGACCCAGACATGACAACACAGTGCACCCTTAGTACTTGTCCTAATATATAGGGGACCAGACATGGCTACACAGTACACCCTTAGTACTTTTCCTAATATATAGGGGACCAGACATGGCTACACAGTGCACCCTTAGTACTTGTCCTAATATATAGGGGACCCAGACATGGCCACACAGTGCACCCTTAGTACTTGTCCTAATATGCAGGGGAACAAAGACATGGCTACACAGTGCACCCTTAGTGCTTGTCCTAATATGCAGGGGACCCAGACATGGCTACACAGTGCACCCTTAGTACTTGTCCTAATATGCAGGGGACCCAGACATGGCTACACAGTACACCCTTAGTACTTGTCCTAATATATAGGGGACCAGACATGGCTACACAGTGCACCCTTAGTACTTGTCCTAATATATAGGGGACCCAGACATGACTACACAGTGCACCCTTAGTACCTGTCCTAATATATAGGGGACCAGACATGGCTACACAGTGCACCCTTAGTACTTGTCCTAATATATAGGGACCCAGACATGACTACAGAGTGCACCCTTAGTACTTGTCCTAATATATAGGGACCCAGACATGGCTACACAGTGCACTCTTAGTACTTATCCTTATATATAGGGATCCAGACATGGCTACACAGTGCACCCTTAGTACTTGTCCTAATATATAGGGACCCAGACATGACTACACAGTGCACCCTCAGTACTTATCCTAATATATAGGAGACCAGACATGGCTACACAGTGCACGCTCAGTACTTGTCCTAATATATCGGAGACCAGATATGGGTACACAGTGCACCCTTAGTACTTGTCCTAATATATAGGGGACCAGATATGACTACACAGTGTACCCTTAGTACTTGTCCTAATATAAAGGAAACCAGATATGGCTACACAGTGCACCCTTAGTACTTGTCCTAATATATGGGAGACCAAATATGGGTACATATTGCACACTTAGTACTTGTCCTAATATATAGGGGACCCAGACATGGCTACACAGTGCACCCTTAGTACTTGTCCTAATATATAGAGGACTCAGACATGGCTACACAGTGCACCCTTAGTACTTATCCTAATACATAGGGACCCAGACGTGGCTACACAGTGCAGCCTTGGTACTTGTTCTAATACATAAGGGGCGCAGACATGGCTACACAGTGCACCCTTAGTACTTGTCTTAATATATAGGGGACCCTGACGTGACTACACAGTGCACCCTTAGTGCTTGTCCAAATATATAGGGGACCCAGACATGGCTACACAGTGCACCCTTAGTACTTGTCCTAATATATAGAGGACTCAGACATGGCTACACAGTGCACCCTTAGTACTTATCCTAATACATAGGGACCCAGACGTGGCTACACAGTGCAGCCTTAGTGCTTGTTCTAATTGATAAGGGGCGCAGACATGGCTACACAATGCACCCTTAGTACTTGTCCTAATATATAGGGGACCAGACATGGCTACACAGTACACCCTTAGTACTTGTCCTAATATATAGGGGACCCAGACATGGCCACACAGTGCACCCTTAGTACTTGTCCTAATATGCAGGGGAACAAAGACATGGCTACACAGTGCACCCTTAGTACTTGTCCTAATATGCAGGGGACCCAGACATGGCTACACAGTGCACCCTTAGTACTTGTCCTAATATATAGGAGACCAGATATGGCTACACAGTGCACCCTTAGTACTTGTCCTAATATATAGAGGACCCAGACATGGCTACACGGTGCACCCTTAGTACTTGTTCTAATACTTAAGGGGCGCAGACATGGCTACACAATACAGCCTTAGTACTTGTCCTTATATGCAGGGGAACAAAGACATGGCTACACAGTGCACCCATAGTACTTGTCCTAATATGCAGGGAACCAAGACATGGCTACACAGTGCACCCTTAGTACTTGTTCTAATATATAGGGACCCAGATATGACTACACAGTGCACCCTTAGTACTTGTCCTAATATATAGGGACCCAGACATGACTACAGAGTGCACCCTTAGTACTTGTCCTAATATATAGGGACCCAGACATGGCTACACAGTGCACCCTTAGTACTTATCCTAATACATAGGGACCCAGACGTGGCTACACAGTGCAGCCTTGGTACTTGTTCTAATACATAAGGGGCGCAGACATGGCTACACAGTGCACCCTTAGTACTTGTCCTAATATATAGGGGACCCAGACGTGACTACACAGTGCACCCTTAGTGCTTGTCCTAATATATAGGGGACCCAGACATGGCTACACAGTGCACCCTTAGTACTTGTCCTAATATATAGAGGACTCAGACATGGCTACACAGTGCACCCTTAGTACTTATCCTAATACATAGGGACCCAGACGTGGCTACACAGTGCAGCCTTAGTACTTGTTCTAATACATAAGGGGCACAGACATGGCTACACAGTGCACCCTTAGTACTTGTCCTAATATATAGGGGACCAGACATGGCTACACAGTACACCCTTAGTACTTGTCCTAATATATAGGGGACCCGGACATGGCCACACAGTGCACCCTTAGTACTTGTCCTAATATGCAGGGGAACAAAGACATGGCTACACAGTGCACCCTTAGTACTTGTCCTAATATGCAGGGGACCCAGACATGGCTACACAGTGCACCCTTAGTACTTGTCCTAATATATAGGAGACCAGATATGGCTACACAGTGCACCCTTAGTACTTGTCCTAATATATAGAGGACCCAGACATGGCTACACAGTGCACCCTTAGTACTTGTTCTAATACTTAAGGGGCGCAGACATGGCTACACAATACAGCCTTAGTACTTGTCCTTATATGCAGGGGAACAAAGACATGGCTACACAGTGCACCCTTAGTACTTGTCCTAATATGCAGGGAACCAAGACATGGCTACACAGTGCACCCTTAGTACTTGTTCTAATATATAGGGACCCAGACATGACTACACAGTGCACCCTTAGTACTTGTCCTAATATATAGGGACCCAGACATGACTACAGAGTGCACCCTTAGTACTTGTCCTAATATATAGGGACCCAGACATGGCTACACAGTGCACCCTTAGTACTTATCCTAATACATAGGGACCCAGACGTGGCTACACAGTGCAGCCTTGGTACTTGTTCTAATACATAAGGGGCGCAGACATGGCTACACAGTGCACCCTTAGTACTTGTTCTAATACTTAAGGGGCGCAGACATGGCTACACAATACAGCCTTAGTACTTGTCCTTATATGCAGGGGAACAAAGACATGGCTACACAGTGCACCCATAGTACTTGTCCTAATATGCAGGGAACCAAGACATGGCTACACAGTGCACCCTTAGTACTTGTTCTAATATATAGGGACCCAGATATGACTACACAGTGCACCCTTAGTACTTGTCCTAATATATAGGGACCCAGACATGACTACAGAGTGCACCCTTAGTACTTGTCCTAATATATAGGGACCCAGACATGGCTACACAGTGCACCCTTAGTACTTATCCTAATACATAGGGACCCAGACGTGGCTACACAGTGCAGCCTTGGTACTTGTTCTAATACATAAGGGGCGCAGACATGGCTACACAGTGCACCCTTAGTACTTGTCCTAATATATAGGGGACCCAGACGTGACTACACAGTGCACCCTTAGTGCTTGTCCTAATATATAGGGGACCCAGACATGGCTACACAGTGCACCCTTAGTACTTGTCCTAATATATAGGGGACCCAGACGTGACTACACAGTGCACCCTTAGTGCTTGTCCTAATATATAGGGGACCCAGACATGGCTACACAGTGCACCCTTAGTACTTGTCCTAATATATAGAGGACTCAGACATGGCTACACAGTGCACCCTTAGTACTTATCCTAATACATAGGGACCCAGACGTAGCTGCACAGTGCAGCCTTAGTACTTGTTCTAATACATAAGGGGCGCAGACATGGCTACACAGTGCACCCTTAGTACTTGTCCTAATATATAGGGGACCAGACATGGATACACAGTACACCCTTAGTACTTGTCCTAATATATAGGGGACCCAGACATGGCCACACAGTGCACCCTTAGTACTTGTCCTAATATGCAGGGGAACAAAGACATGGCTACACAGTGCACCCTTAGTACCTGTCCTAATATGCAGGGGACCCAGACATGGCTATACAGTGCACCCTTAGTACTTGTCCTAATATATAGGAGACCAAATATGGCTACACAGTGCACCCTTAGTACTTGTCCTAATATATAGAGGACCCAGACATGGCTACACAGTGCACCCTTAGTACTTGTTCTAATACTTAAGGGGCGCAGACATGGCTACACAATACAGCATTAGTACTTGTCCTTATATGCAGGGGAACAAAGACATGGCTACACAGTGCACCCTTAGTACTTGTCCTAATATGCAGGGAACCAAGACATGGCTACACAGTGCACCCTTAGTACTTGTTCTAATATATAGGGACCCAGACATGACTACACAGTGCACCCTTAGTACTTGTCCTAATATATAGGGACCCAGACATGACTACAGAGTGCACCCTTAGTACTTGTCCTAATATATAGGGACCCAGACATGGCTACACAGTGCACCCTTAGTACTTATCCTAATACATAGGGACCCAGACGTGGCTACACAGTGCAGCCTTGGTACTTGTTCTAATACATAAGGGGCGCAGACATGGCTACACAGTGCACCCTTAGTACTTGTCCTAATATATAGGGGACCCAGACGTGACTACACAGTGCACCCTTAGTGCTTGTCCTAATATATAGGGGACCCAGACATGGCTACACAGTGCACCCTTAGTACTTGTCCTAATATATAGAGGACTCAGACATGGCTACACAGTGCACCCTTAGTACTTATCCTAATACATAGGGACCCAGACGTGGCTACACAGTGCAGCCTTAGTACTTGTTCTAATACATAAGGGGCGCAGACATGGCTACACAGTGCACCCTTAGTAGTTGTCCTAATATATAGGGGACCAGACATGGCTACACAGTACACCCTTAGTACTTGTCCTAATATATAGGGGACCCAGACATGGCCACACAGTGCACCCTTAGTACTTGTCCTAATATGCAGGGGAACAAAGACATGGCTACACAGTGCACCCTTAGTACTTGTCCTAATATGCAGGGGACCCAGACATGGCTACACAGTGCACCCTTAGTACTTGTCCTAATATATAGGAGACCAGATATGGCTACACAGTGCACCCTTAGTACTTGTCCTAATATATAGAGGACCCAGACATGGCTACACAGTGCACCCTTAGTACTTGTTCTAATACTTAAGGGGCGCAGACTTGGCTACACAATACAGCCTTAGTACTTGTCCTTATATGCAGGGGAACAAAGACATGGCTACACAGTGCACCCTTAGTACTTGTCCTAATATGCAGGGAACCAAGACATGGCTACACAGTGCACCCTTAGTACTTGTTCTAATATATAGGGACCCAGACATGACTACACAGTGCACCCTTAGTACTTGTCCTAATATATAGGGACCCAGACATGACTACAGAGTGCACCCTTAGTACTTGTCCTAATATATAGGGACCCAGACATGGCTACACAGTGCACCCTTAATACTTATCCTAATACATAGGGACCCAGACGTGGCTACACAGTGCAGCCTTGGTACTTGTTCTAATACATAAGGGGCGCAGACATGGCTACACAGTGCACCCTTAGTACTTGTCCTAATATATAGGGGACCCAGACGTGACTACACAGTGCACCCTTAGTCCTTGTCCTAATATATAGGGGACCCAGACATGGCTACACAGTGCACCCTTAGTACTTGTCCTAATATATAGAGGACTCAGACATGGCTACACAGTGCACCCTTAGTACTTATCCTAATACACAGGGACCCAGACGTGGCTACACAGTGCAGCCTTAGTACTTGTTCTAATACATAAGGGGCGCAGACATGGCTACACAGTGCACCCTTAGTACTTGTCCTAATATATAGGGGACCAGACATGGCTACACAGTACACCCTTAGTACTTGTCCTAATATATAGGGTACCCAGACATGGCCACACAGTGCACCCTTAGTACTTGTCCTAATATGCAGGGGAACAAAGACATGGCTACACAGTGCACCCTTAGTACTTGTCCTAATATGCAGGGGACCCAGACATGGCTACACAGTGCACCCTTAGTACTTGTCCTAATATATAGGAGACCAAATATGGCTACACAGTGCACCCTTAGTACTTGTCCTAATATATCAAGGACCCAGACATGGCTACACAGTGCACCCTTAGTACTTGTTCTAATACTTAAGGGGCGCAGACATGGCTACACAATACAGCCTTAGTACTTGTCCTTATATGCAGGGGAACAAAGACATGGCTACACAGTGCACCCTTAGTACTTGTCCTAATATGCAGGGAACCAAGACATGGCTACACAGTGCACCCTTAGTACTTGTTCTAATATATAGGGACCCAGACATGACTACACAGTGCACCCTTAGTACTTGTCCTAATATATAGGGACCCAGACATGACTACAGAGTGCACCCTTAGTACTTGTCCTAATATATAGGGACCCAGACATGGCTACACAGTGCACTCTTAGTACTTATCCTAATATATAGGGACCCAGACATGGCTACACAGTGCACCCTTAGTACTTGTCCTAATATACCGGGACCCAGACATGACTACACAGTGCACCCTCAGTACTTATCCTAATATATAGGAGACCAGACATGGCTACACAGTGCACGCTTAGTACTTGTCCTAAAATATCGGAGACCAGATATGGGTACACAGTGCACCCTTAGTACTTGTCCTAATATGCAGGGGACCCAGACGTGACTACACAGTGCACCCTTAGTACTTGTCCTAATGTATAGGAGACCAGATATGGGTACACAGTGCACCCTTAGTACTTGTCCTAATATATAGGGACCCAGACATGACTACACAGTGCACCCTTAGTACTTGTCCTAATATGCAGGGGAACAAAGATATGGCTACATAGGGCACCTTAGTGCTAGTTCTAATACTTAAGGGGCACAGACATGGCTACACAATACAGCCTTAGTACTTGTCCATATATGCAGGGGAACAAAGACATGGCTACACAGTGCACCCTTAGTACTTGTCCTAATATGCAGGGGACCAAGACATGGCTACACAGTACACCCTTAGTACTTGTCCTAATATATAGGGGATGCAGACATGGCTACACAGTGCACCCTTAGTACTTGTCCTAATATATAGGGGACCAGACATGGCTACACAGTGCACCCTTAGTACTTGTCCTAATATAAAGGGGACCCAGACATGACAACACAGTGCACCCTTAGTACTTGTCCTAATATATAGGGGACCAGACATGGCTACACAGTACACCCTTAGTACTTGTCCTAATACATAGGGGATGCAGACATGGCTACACAGTGCACCCTTAGTACTTGTCCTAATATATAGGGACCCAGACATGACTACACAGTGCACCCTTAGTACTTGTCCTAATATATAGGGACCCAGACATGACTACAGAGTGCACCCTTAGTACTTGTCCTAATATATAGGGGACCCAGACGTGACTACACAGTGCACCCTTAGTGCTTGTCCTAATATATAGGGGACCCAGACATGGCTACACAGTGCACCCTTAGTACTTGTCCTAATATATAGAGGACTCAGACATGGCTACACAGTGCACCCTTAGTACTTATCCTAATACATAGGGACCCAGACGTGGCTACACAGTGCAGCCTTAGTACTTGTTCTAATACATAAGGGGCGCAGACATGGCTACACAGTGCACCCTTAGTACTTGTCCTAATATATAGGGGACCAGACATGGCTACACAGTACACCCTTAGTACTTGTCCTAATATATAGGGGACCCAGACATGGCCACACAGTGCACCCTTAGTACTTGTCCTAATATGCAGGGGAACAAAGACATGGCTACACAGTGCACCCTTAGTACTTGTCCTAATATGCAGGGGACCCAGACATGGCTACACAGTGCACCCTTAGTACTTGTCCTAATATATAGGAGACCAGATATGGCTACACAGTGCACCCTTAGTACTTGTCCTAATATATAGAGGACCCAGACATGGCTACACAGTGCACCCTTAGTACTTGTCCTAATATATAGGGGACCAGACATGGCTACACAGTACACCCTTAGTACTTGTCCTAATATATAGGGGACCAGATATGGGTACACAGTGCACCCTTAGTACTTGTCCTAATATAAAGGAAACCAGATATGGCTACACAGTGCACCCTTAGTACTTGTCCTAATATATGGGAGACCAAATATGGGTACATAGTGCACACTTAGTACTTGTCCTAATATATAGGGGACCCAGACATGGCTACACAGTGCCCCCTTAGTACTTGTCCTAATATATAGAGGACTCAGACATGGCTACACAGTGCACCCTTAGTACTTATCCTAATACATAGGGACCCAGACGTGGCTACACAGTGCAGCCTTGGTACTTGTTCTAATACATAAGGGGCGCAGACATGGCTACACAGTGCACCCTTAGTACTTGTCCTAATATATAGGGGACCCAGACGTGACTACACAGTGCACCCTTAGTCCTTGTCCTAATATATAGGGGACCCAGACATGGCTACACAGTGCACCCTTAGTACTTGTCCTAATATATAGAGGACTCAGACATGGCTACACAGTGCACCCTTAGTACTTATCCTAATACACAGGGACCCAGACGTGGCTACACAGTGCAGCCTTAGTACTTGTTCTAATACATAAGGGGCGCAGACATGGCTACACAGTGCACCCTTAGTACTTGTCCTAATATATAGGGGACCAGACATGGCTACACAGTACACCCTTAGTACTTGTCCTAATATATAGGGGACCCAGACATGGCCACACAGTGCACCCTTAGTACTTGTCCTAATATGCAGGGGAACAAAGACATGGCTACACAGTGCACCCTTAGTACTTGTCCTAATATGCAGGGGACCCAGACATGGCTACACAGTGCACCCTTAGTACTTGTCCTAATATATAGGAGACCAAATATGGCTACACAGTGCACCCTTAGTACTTGTCCTAATATATCAAGGACCCAGACATGGCTACACAGTGCACCCTTAGTACTTGTTCTAATACTTAAGGGGCGCAGACATGGCTACACAATACAGCCTTAGTACTTGTCCTTATATGCAGGGGAACAAAGACATGGCTACACAGTGCACCCTTAGTACTTGTCCTAATATGCAGGGAACCAAGACATGGCTACACAGTGCACCCTTAGTACTTGTTCTAATATATAGGGACCCAGACATGACTACACAGTGCACCCTTAGTACTTGTCCTAATATATAGGGACCCAGACATGACTACAGAGTGCACCCTTAGTACTTGTCCTAATATATAGGGACCCAGACATGGCTACACAGTGCACTCTTAGTACTTATCCTAATATATAGGGACCCAGACATGGCTACACAGTGCACCCTTAGTACTTGTCCTAATATACCGGGACCCAGACATGACTACACAGTGCACCCTCAGTACTTATCCTAATATATAGGAGACCAGACATGGCTACACAGTGCACGCTTAGTACTTGTCCTAAAATATCGGAGACCAGATATGGGTACACAGTGCACCCTTAGTACTTGTCCTAATATGCAGGGGACCCAGACGTGACTACACAGTGCACCCTTAGTACTTGTCCTAATGTATAGGAGACCAGATATGGGTACACAGTGCACCCTTAGTACTTGTCCTAATATGTAGGAGACCAGACATGGCTCCACAGGGCACACTTAGTACTTGTTCTAATATATAGGGACCCAGACATGACTACACAGTGCACCCTTAGTACTTGTCCTAATATATAGGGACCCAGACATGACTACAGAGTGCACCCTTAGTACTTGTCCTAATATATAGGGACCCAGACATGACTACACAGTGCACCCTTAGTACTTGTCCTAATATGCAGGGGAACAAAGATATGGCTACATAGGGCACCTTAGTGCTAGTTCTAATACTTAAGGGGCACAGACATGGCTACACAATACAGCCTTAGTACTTGTCCTTATATGCAGGGGAACAAAGACATGGCTACACAGTGCACCCTTAGTACTTGTCCTAATATGCAGGGGACCAAGACATGGCTACACAGTACACCCTTAGTACTTGTCCTAATATATAGGGGATGCAGACATGGCTACACAGTGCACCCTTAGTACTTGTCCTAATATATAGGGGACCAGACATGGCTACACAGTGCACCCTTAGTACTTGTCCTAATATAAAGGGGACCCAGACATGACAACACAGTGCACCCTTAGTACTTGTCCTAATATATAGGGGACCAGACATGGCTACACAGTACACCCTTAGTACTTGTCCTAATACATAGGGGATGCAGACATGGCTACACAGTGCACCCTTAGTACTTGTCCTAATATATAGGGACCCAGACATGACTACACAGTGCACCCTTAGTACTTGTCCTAATATATAGGGACCCAGACATGACTACAGAGTGCACCCTTAGTACTTGTCCTAATATATAGGGGACCCAGACGTGACTACACAGTGCACCCTTAGTGCTTGTCCTAATATATAGGGGACCCAGACATGGCTACACAGTGCACCCTTAGTACTTGTCCTAATATATAGAGGACTCAGACATGGCTACACAGTGCACCCTTAGTACTTATCCTAATACATAGGGACCCAGACGTGGCTACACAGTGCAGCCTTAGTACTTGTTCTAATACATAAGGGGCGCAGACATGGCTACACAGTGCACCCTTAGTACTTGTCCTAATATATAGGGGACCAGACATGGCTACACAGTACACCCTTAGTACTTGTCCTAATATATAGGGGACCCAGACATGGCCACACAGTGCACCCTTAGTACTTGTCCTAATATGCAGGGGAACAAAGACATGGCTACACAGTGCACCCTTAGTACTTGTCCTAATATGCAGGGGACCCAGACATGGCTACACAGTGCACCCTTAGTACTTGTCCTAATATATAGGAGACCAGATATGGCTACACAGTGCACCCTTAGTACTTGTCCTAATATATAGAGGACCCAGACATGGCTACACAGTGCACCCTTAGTACTTGTCCTAATATATAGGGGACCAGACATGGCTACACAGTACACCCTTAGTACTTGTCCTAATATATAGGGGACCAGATATGGGTACACAGTGCACCCTTAGTACTTGTCCTAATATAAAGGAAACCAGATATGGCTACACAGTGCACCCTTAGTACTTGTCCTAATATATGGGAGACCAAATATGGGTACATAGTGCACACTTAGTACTTGTCCTAATATATAGGGGACCCAGACATGGCTACACAGTGCCCCCTTAGTACTTGTCCTAATATATAGAGGACTCAGACATGGCTACACAGTGCACCCTTAGTACTTATCCTAATACATAGGGACCCAGACGTGGCTACACAGTGCAGCCTTGGTACTTGTTCTAATACATAAGGGGCGCAGACATGGCTACACAGTGCACCCTTAGTACTTGTCCTAATATATAGGGGACCCAGACGTGACTACACAGTGCACCCTTAGTGCTTGTCCTAATATATAGGGGACCCAGACATGGCTACACAGTGCACCCTTAGTACTTGTCCTAATATATAGAGGACTCAGACATGGCTACACAGTGCACCCTTAGTACTTATCCTAATACATAGGGACCCAGACGTGGCTACACAGTGCAGCCTTAGTACTTGTTCTAATACATAAGGGGCGCAGACATGGCTACACAGTGCACCCTTAGTACTTGTCCTAATATATAGGGGACCAGACATGGCTACACAGTACACCCTTAGTACTTGTCCTAATATATAGGGGACCCAGACATGGCCACACAGTGCACCCTTAGTACTTGTCCTAATATGCAGGGGAACAAAGACATGGCTACACAGTGCACCCTTAGTACTTGTCCTAATATGCAGGGGACCCAGACATGGCTACACAGTGCACCCTTAGTACTTGTCCTAATATATAGGAGACCAGATATGGCTACACAGTGCACGCTTAGTACTTGTCCTAATATATAGAGGACCCAGACATGGCTACACAGTGCACCCTTAGTACTTGTTCTAATACTTAAGGGGCGCAGACATGGCTACACAATACAGCCTTAGTACTTGTCCTTATATGCAGGGGAACAAAGACATGGCTACACAGTGCACCCTTAGTACTTGTCCTAATATATAGGGACCCACACATGACTACAGAGTGCACCCTTAGTACTTGTCCTAATATATAGGGACCCAGACATGGCTACACAGTGCACTCTTAGTACTTATCCTAATATATAGGGACCCAGACATGGCTACACAGTGCACCCTTAGTACTTGTCCTAATATATAGGGACCCAGACATGACTACACAGTGCACCCTCAGTACTTATCCTAATATATAGGAGACCAGACATGGCTACACAGTGCACGCTTAGTACTTGTCCTAATATATCGGAGACCAGATATGGGTACACAGTGCACCCTTAGTACTTGTCCTAATATATAGGGGACCAGATATGGCTACACAGTGCACCCTTAGTACTTGTCCTAATATGCAGGGGACCCAGACGTGACTACACAGTGCACCCTTAGTACTTGTCCTAATGTATAGGAGACCAGATATGGGTACACAGTGCACCCTTAGTACTTGTCCTAATATGTAGGAGACCAGACATGGCTCCACAGGGCACACTTAGTACTTGTCCTAATATATAGGGACCCAGACATGACTACACAGTGCACCCTTAGTACTTGTCCTAATATATAGGGACCCAGACATGACTACAGAGTGCACCCTTAGTACTTGTCCTAATATATAGGGACCCAGACATGACTACACAGTGCACCCTTAGTACTTGTCCTAATATGCCGGGTAATAAAGATATGGCTACACAGGGCACCTCAGTACTTGTCCTAATATATAGGGGGCCAGATATGGCTACACAGTGCACCCTTAGTACTTGTCCTAATATGCAGGGGACCAAGACATGGCTACACAGTACACCCTTAGTACTTGTCCTAATATATAGGGGACGCAGACATGGCTACACAGTGCACCCTTAGTACTTGTCCTAATATATAGGGGACCAGACATGGCTACACAGTGCACCCTTAGTACTTATCCTAATATAAAGGGGACCCAGACATGACAACACAGTGCACCCTTAGTACTTGTCCTAATATATAGGGGACCAGACATGGCTACACAGTACACCCTTAGTACTTTTCCTTATATATAGGGGACCAGACATGGCTACACAGTGCACCCTTAGTACTTGTCCTAATATATAGGGGACCCAGACATGGCCACACAGTGCACCCTTAGTACTTGTCCTAATATGCAGGGGAACAAAGACATGGCTACACAGTGCACCCTTAGTGCTTGTCCTAATATGCAGGGGACCCAGACATGGCTACACAGTGCACCCTTAGTACTTGTCCTAATATGCAGGGGACCCAGACATGGCTACACAGTACACCCTTAGTACTTGTCCTAATATATAGGGGACCCAGACATGACTACACAGTGCACCCTTAGTACCTGTCCTAATATATAGGGGACCAGACATGGCTACACAGTGCACCCTTAGTACTTGTCCTAATATATAGGGACCCAGACATGACTACAGAGTGCACCCTTAGTACTTGTCCTAATATATAGGGACCCAGACATGGCTACACAGTGCACTCTTAGTACTTATCCTTATATATAGGGATCCAGACATGGCTACACAGTGCACCCTTAGTACTTGTCCTAATATATAGGGACCCAGACATGACTACACAGTGCACCCTCAGTACTTATCCTAATATATAGGAGACCAGACATGGCTACACAGTGCACGCTCAGTACTTGTCCTAATATATCGGAGACCAGATATGGGTACACAGTGCACCCTTAGTACTTGTCCTAATATATAGGGGACCAGATATGACTACACAGTGTACCCTTAGTACT
This sequence comes from Eleutherodactylus coqui, assembly GCF_035609145.1. Taxonomy (NCBI): domain Eukaryota; kingdom Metazoa; phylum Chordata; class Amphibia; order Anura; family Eleutherodactylidae; genus Eleutherodactylus; species Eleutherodactylus coqui. Next base: position 61,896,497 of record NC_089847.1, on the reverse strand, counting down.
TGTCCTAATATAAAGGAAACCAGATATGGCTACACAGTGCACCCTTAGTACTTGTCCTAATATATGGGAGACCAAATATGGGTACATATTGCACACTTAGTACTTGTCCTAATATATAGGGGACCCAGACATGGCTACACAGTGCACCCTTAGTACTTGTCCTAATATATAGAGGACTCAGACATGGCTACACAGTGCACCCTTAGTACTTATCCTAATACATAGGGACCCAGACGTGGCTACACAGTGCAGCCTTGGTACTTGTTCTAATACATAAGGGGCGCAGACATGGCTACACAGTGCACCCTTAGTACTTGTCCTAATATATAGGGGACCAGACATGGCTACACAGTGCACCCTTAGTACTTGTCCTAATATATAGGGGACCCAGACGTGACTACACAGTGCACCCTTAGTGCTTGTCCAAATATATAGGGGACCCAGACAGGGCTACACAGTGCACCCTTAGTACTTGTCCTAATATATAGAGGACTCAGACATGGCTACACAGTGCACCCTTAGTACTTATCCTAATACATAGGGACCCAGACGTGGCTACACAGTGCAGCCTTAGTACTTGTTCTAATACAAAAGGGGCGCAGACATGGCTACACAATGCACCCTTAGTACTTGTCCTAATACATAGGGGACCAGACATGGCTACACAGTACACCCTTAGTACTTGTCCTAATATGCAGGGGAACAAAGACATGGCTACACAGTGCACCCTTAGTACTTGTCCTAATATGCAGGGGACCCAGGCATGGCTACACAGTGCACCCTTAGTACTTGTCCTAATATATAGGAGACCAGATATGGCTACACAGTGCACCCTTAGTACTTGTCCTAATATATAGAGGACCCAGACATGGCTACACAGTGCACCCTTAGTACTTGTTCTAATACATAAGGGGCGCAGACATGGCTACACAGTGCACCCTTAGTACTTGTCCTAATATATAGGGGACCAGACATGGCTACACAGTACACCCTTAGTACTTGTCCTAATATATAGGGGACCAGATATGGGTACACAGTGCACCCTTAGTACTTGTCCTAATATAAACGAAACCAGATATGGCTACACAGTGCACCCTTAGTACTTGTCCTAATATATGGGAGACCAAATATGGGTACATAGTGCACACTTAGTACTTGTCCTAATATATAGGGGACCCAGACATGGCTACACAGTGCCCCCTTAGTACTTGTCCTAATATATAGAGGACTCAGACATGGCTACACAGTGCACCCTTATTACTTATCCTAATACATAGGGACCCAGACGTGGCTACACAGTGCAGCCTTGGTACTTGTTCTAATACATAAGGGGCACAGACATGGCTACACAGTGCACCCTTAGTACTTGTCCTAATATATAGGGGACCCAGACGTGACTACACAGTGCACCCTTAGTGCTTGTCCTAATATATAGGGGACCCAGACATGGCTACACAGTGCACCCTTAGTACTTGTCCTAATATATAGAGGACTCAGATATGGCTACACAGTGCACCCTTAGTACTTATGCTAATACATAGGGACCCAGACGTGGCTACACAGTGCAGCCTTGGTACTTGTTCTAATACATAAGGGGCGCAGACATGGCTACACAGTGCACCCTTAGTACTTGTCCTAATATATAGGGGACCAGACATGGCTACACAGTACACCCTTAGTACTTGTCCTAATATATAGGGGACCCAGACATGGCCACACAGTGCACCCTTAGTACTTGTCCTAATATGCAGGGGACCCAGACATGGCTACACAGTGCACCCTTAGTACTTGTCCTAATATATAGGAGACCAGATATGGCTACACAGTGCACCCTTAGTACTTGTCCTAATATATAGAGGACCCAGACATGGCTACACGGTGCACCCTTAGTACTTGTTCTAATACTTAAGGGGCGCAGACATGGCTACACAATACAGCCTTAGTACTTGTCCTTATATGCAGGGGAACAAAGACATGGCTACACAGTGCACCCATAGTACTTGTCCTAATATGCAGGGAACCAAGACATGGCTACACAGTGCACCCTTAGTACTTGTTCTAATATATAGGGACCCAGATATGACTACACAGTGCACCCTTAGTACTTGTCCTAATATATAGGGACCCAGACATGACTACAGAGTGCACCCTTAGTACTTGTCCTAATATATAGGGACCCAGACATGGCTACACAGTGCACCCTTAGTACTTATCCTAATACATAGGGACCCAGACGTGGCTACACAGTGCAGCCTTGGTACTTGTTCTAATACATAAGGGGCGCAGACATGGCTACACAGTGCACCCTTAGTACTTGTCCTAATATATAGGGGACCCAGACGTGACTACACAGTGCACCCTTAGTGCTTGTCCTAATATATAGGGGACCCAGACATGGCTACACAGTGCACCCTTAGTACTTGTCCTAATATATAGAGGACTCAGACATGGCTACACAGTGCACCCTTAGTACTTATCCTAATACATAGGGACCCAGACGTGGCTACACAGTGCAGCCTTAGTACTTGTTCTAATACATAAGGGGCGCAGACATGGCTACACAGTGCACCCTTAGTACTTGTCCTAATATATAGGGGACCAGACATGGCTACACAGTACACCCTTAGTACTTGTCCTAATATATAGGGGACCCGGACATGGCCACACAGTGCACCCTTAGTACTTGTCCTAATATGCAGGGGAACAAAGACATGGCTACACAGTGCACCCTTAGTACTTGTCCTAATATGCAGGGGACCCAGACATGGCTACACAGTGCACCCTTAGTACTTGTCCTAATATATAGGAGACCAGATATGGCTACACAGTGCACCCTTAGTACTTGTCCTAATATATAGAGGACCCAGACATGGCTACACGGTGCACCCTTAGTACTTGTTCTAATACTTAAGGGGCGCAGACATGGCTACACAATACAGCCTTAGTACTTGTCCTTATATGCAGGGGAACAAAGACATGGCTACACAGTGCACCCATAGTACTTGTCCTAATATGCAGGGAACCAAGACATGGCTACACAGTGCACCCTTAGTACTTGTTCTAATATATAGGGACCCAGAAATGACTACACAGTGCACCCTTAGTACTTGTCCTAATATATAGGGACCCAGACATGACTACAGAGTGCACCCTTAGTACTTGTCCTAATATATAGGGACCCAGACATGGCTACACAGTGCACCCTTAGTACTTATCCTAATACATAGGGACCCAGACGTGGCTACACAGTGCAGCCTTAGTACTTGTTCTAATACATAAGGGGCGCAGACATGGCTACACAGTGCACCCTTAGTACTTGTCCTAATATATAGGGGACCAGACATGGCTACACAGTACACCCTTAGTACTTGTCCTAATATATAGGGGACCCGGACATGGCCACACAGTGCACCCTTAGTACTTGTCCTAATATGCAGGGGAACAAAGACATGGCTACACAGTGCACCCTTAGTACTTGTCCTAATATGCAGGGGACCCAGACATGGCTACACAGTGCACCCTTAGTACTTGTCCTAATATATAGGAGACCAGATATGGCTACACAGTGCACCCTTAGTACTTGTCCTAATATATAGAGGACCCAGACATGGCTACACAGTGCACCCTTAGTACTTGTTCTAATACTTAAGGGGCGCAGACATGGCTACACAATACAGCCTTAGTACTTGTCCTTATATGCAGGGGAACAAAGACATGGCTACACAGTGCACCCTTAGTACTTGTCCTAATATGCAGGGAACCAAGACATGGCTACACAGTGCACCCTTAGTACTTGTTCTAATATATAGGGACCCAGACATGACTACACAGTGCACCCTTAGTACTTGTCCTAATATATAGGGACCCAGACATGACTACAGAGTGCACCCTTAGTACTTGTCCTAATATATAGGGACCCAGACATGGCTACACAGTACACCCTTAGTACTTATCCTAATACATAGGGACCCAGACGTGGCTACACAGTGCAGCCTTGGTACTTGTTCTAATACATAAGGGGCGCAGACATGGCTACACAGTGCACCCTTAGTACTTGTCCTAATATATAGGGGACCCAGACGTGACTACACAGTGCACCCTTAGTGCTTGTCCTAATATATAGGGGACCCAGACATGGCTACACAGTGCACCCTTAGTACTTGTCCTAATATATAGAGGACTCAGACATGGCTACACAGTGCACCCTTAGTACTTATCCTAATACATAGGGACCCAGACGTAGCTACACAGTGCAGCCTTAGTACTTGTTCTAATACATAAGGGGCGCAGACATGGCTACACAGTGCACCCTTAGTACTTGTCCTAATATATAGGGGACCAGACATGGATACACAGTACACCCTTAGTACTTGTCCTAATATATAGGGGACCCAGACATGGCCACACAGTGCACCCTTAGTACTTGTCCTAATATGCAGGGGAACAAAGACATGGCTACACAGTGCACCCTTAGTACCTGTCCTAATATGCAGGGGACCCAGACATGGCTATACAGTGCACCCTTAGTACTTGTCCTAATATATAGGAGACCAAATATGGCTACACAGTGCACCCTTAGTACTTGTCCTAATATATAGAGGACCCAGACATGGCTACACAGTGCACCCTTAGTACTTGTTCTAATACTTAAGGGGCGCAGACATGGCTACACAATACAGCATTAGTACTTGTCCTTATATGCAGGGGAACAAAGACATGGCTACACAGTGCACCCTTAGTACTTGTCCTAATATGCAGGGAACCAAGACATGGCTACACAGTGCACCCTTAGTACTTGTTCTAATATATAGGGACCCAGACATGACTACACAGTGCACCCTTAGTACTTGTCCTAATATATAGGGACCCAGACATGACTACAGAGTGCACCCTTAGTACTTGTCCTAATATATAGGGACCCAGACATGGCTACACAGTGCACCCTTAGTACTTATCCTAATACATAGGGACCCAGACGTGGCTACACAGTGCAGCCTTGGTACTTGTTCTAATACATAAGGGGCGCAGACATGGCTACACAGTGCACCCTTAGTACTTGTCCTAATATATAGGGGACCCAGACGTGACTACACAGTGCACCCTTAGTGCTTGTCCTAATATATAGGGGACCCAGACATGGCTACACAGTGCACCCTTAGTACTTGTCCTAATATATAGAGGACTCAGACATGGCTACACAGTGCACCCTTAGTACTTATCCTAATACATAGGGACCCAGACGTGGCTACACAGTGCAGCCTTAGTACTTGTTCTAATACATAAGGGGCGCAGACATGGCTACACAGTGCACCCTTAGTAGTTGTCCTAATATATAGGGGACCAGACATGGCTACACAGTACACCCTTAGTACTTGTCCTAATATATAGGGGACCCAGACATGGCCACACAGTGCACCCTTAGTACTTGTCCTAATATGCAGGGGAACAAAGACATGGCTACACAGTGCACCCTTAGTACTTGTCCTAATATGCAGGGGACCCAGACATGGCTACACAGTGCACCCTTAGTACTTGTCCTAATATATAGGAGACCAGATATGGCTACACAGTGCACCCTTAGTACTTGTTCTAATACTTAAGGGGCGCAGACTTGGCTACACAATACAGCCTTAGTACTTGTCCTTATATGCAGGGGAACAAAGACATGGCTACACAGTGCACCCTTAGTACTTGTCCTAATATGCAGGGAACCAAGACATGGCTACACAGTGCACCCTTAGTACTTGTTCTAATATATAGGGACCCAGACATGACTACACAGTGCACCCTTAGTACTTGTCCTAATATATAGGGACCCAGACATGACTACAGAGTGCACCCTTAGTACTTGTCCTAATATATAGGGACCCAGACATGGCTACACAGTGCACCCTTAATACTTATCCTAATACATAGGGACCCAGACGTGGCTACACAGTGCAGCCTTGGTACTTGTTCTAATACATAAGGGGCGCAGACATGGCTACACAGTGCACCCTTAGTACTTGTCCTAATATATAGGGGACCCAGACGTGACTACACAGTGCACCCTTAGTCCTTGTCCTAATATATAGGGGACCCAGACATGGCTACACAGTGCACCCTTAGTACTTGTCCTAATATATAGAGGACTCAGACATGGCTACACAGTGCACCCTTAGTACTTATCCTAATACACAGGGACCCAGACGTGGCTACACAGTGCAGCCTTAGTACTTGTTCTAATACATAAGGGGCGCAGACATGGCTACACAGTGCACCCTTAGTACTTGTCCTAATATATAGGGGACCAGACATGGCTACACAGTACACCCTTAGTACTTGTCCTAATATATAGGGGACCCAGACATGGCCACACAGTGCACCCTTAGTACTTGTCCTAATATGCAGGGGAACAAAGACATGGCTACACAGTGCACCCTTAGTACTTGTCCTAATATGCAGGGGACCCAGACATGGCTACACAGTGCACCCTTAGTACTTGTCCTAATAAATAGGAGACCAAATATGGCTACACAGTGCACCCTTAGTACTTGTCCTAATATATCAAGGACCCAGACATGGCTACACAGTGCACCCTTAGTACTTGTTCTAATACTTAAGGGGCGCAGACATGGCTACACAATACAGCCTTAGTACTTGTCCTTATATGCAGGGGAACAAAGACATGGCTACACAGTGCACCCTTAGTACTTGTCCTAATATGCAAGGAACCAAGACATGGCTACACAGTGCACCCTTAGTACTTGTTCTAATATATAGGGACCCAGACATGACTACACAGTGCACCCTTAGTACTTGTCCTAATATATAGGGACCCAGACATGACTACAGAGTGCACCCTTAGTACTTGTCCTAATATATAGGGACCCAGACATGGCTACACAGTGCACTCTTAGTACTTATCCTAATATATAGGGACCCAGACATGGCTACACAGTGCACCCTTAGTACTTGTCCTAATATACCGGGACCCAGACATGACTACACAGTGCACCCTCAGTACTTATCCTAATATATAGGAGACCAGACATGGCTACACAGTGCACGCTTAGTACTTGTCCTAAAATATCGGAGACCAGATATGGGTACACAGTGCACCCTTAGTACTTGTCCTAATATGCAGGGGACCCAGACGTGACTACACAGTGCACCCTTAGTACTTGTCCTAATGTATAGGAGACCAGATATGGGTACACAGTGCACCCTTAGTACTTGTCCTAATATGTAGGAGACCAGACATGGCTCCACAGGGCACACTTAGTACTTGTTCTAATATATAGGGACCCAGACATGACTACACAGTGCACCCTTAGTACTTGTCCTAATATATAGGGACCCAGACATGACTACAGAGTGCACCCTTAGTACTTGTCCTAATATGCAGGGGAACAAAGACATGGCTACACAGTGCACCCTTAGTACTTGTCCTAATATGCAGGGGACCAAGACATGGCTACACAGTACACCCTTAGTACTTGTCCTAATATATAGGGGATGCAGACATGGCTACACAGTGCACCCTTAGTACTTGTCCTAATATATAGGGGACCAGACATGGCTACACAGTGCACCCTTAGTACTTGTCCTAATATAAAGGGGACCCAGACATGACAACACAGTGCACCCTTAGTACTTGTCCTAATATATAGGGGACCAGACATGGCTACACAGTACACCCTTAGTACTTGTCCTAATACATAGGGGATGCAGACATGGCTACACAGTGCACCCTTAGTACTTGTCCTAATATATAGGGACCCAGACATGACTACACAGTGCACCCTTAGTACTTGTCCTAATATATAGGGACCCAGACATGACTACAGAGTGCACCCTTAGTACTTGTCCTAATATATAGGGGACCCAGACGTGACTACACAGTGCACCCTTAGTGCTTGTCCTAATATATAGGGGACCCAGACATGGCTACACAGTGCACCCTTAGTACTTGTCCTAATATATAGAGGACTCAGACATGGCTACACAGTGCACCCTTAGTACTTATCCTAATACATAGGGACCCAGACGTGGCTACACAGTGCAGCCTTAGTACTTGTTCTAATACATAAGGGGCGCAGACATGGCTACACAGTGCACCCTTAGTACTTGTCCTAATATATAGGGGACCAGACATGGCTACACAGTACACCCTTAGTACTTGTCCTAATATATAGGGGACCCAGACATGGCCACACAGTGCACCCTTAGTACTTGTCCTAATATGCAGGGGAACAAAGACATGGCTACACAGTGCACCCTTAGTACTTGTCCTAATATGCAGGGGACCCAGACATGGCTACACAGTGCACCCTTAGTACTTGTCCTAATATATAGGAGACCAGATATGGCTACACAGTGCACCCTTAGTACTTGTCCTAATATATAGAGGACCCAGACATGGCTACACAGTGCACCCTTAGACGTGACTACACAGTGCACCCTTAGTGCTTGTCCTAATATATAGGGGACCCAGACATGGCTACACAGTGCACCCTTAGTACTTGTCCTAATATATAGAGGACTCAGACATGGCTACACAGTGCACCCTTAGTACTTATCCTAATACATAGGGACCCAGACGTGGCTACACAGTGCAGCCTTAGTACTTGTTCTAATACATAAGGGGCGCAGACATGGCTACACAGTGCACCCTTAGTACTTGTCCTAATATATAGGGGACCAGACATGGCTACACAGTACACCCTTAGTACTTGTCCTAATATATAGGGGACCCAGACATGGCCACACAGTGCACCCTTAGTACTTGTCCTAATATGCAGGGGAACAAAGACATGGCTACACAGTGCACCCTTAGTACTTGTCCTAATATGCAGGGGACCCAGACATGGCTACACAGTGCACCCTTAGTACTTGTCCTAATATATAGGAGACCAGATATGGCTACACAGTGCACCCTTAGTACTTGTCCTAATATATAGAGGACCCAGACATGGCTACACAGTGCACCCTTAGTACTTGTTCTAATACTTAAGGGGCGCAGACATGGCTACACAATACAGCCTTAGTACTTGTCCTTATATGCAGGGGAACAAAGACATGGCTACACAGTGCACCCTTAGTACTTGTCCTAATATGCAGGGAACCAAGACATGGCTACACAGTGCACCCTTAGTACTTGTTCTAATATATAGGGACCCAGACATGACTACACAGTGCACCCTTAGTACTTGTCCTAATATATAGGGACCCAGACATGGCTACACAGTGCACTCTTAGTACTTATCCTAATATATAGGGACCCAGACATGGCTACACAGTGCACCCTTAGTACTTGTCCTAATATACCGGGACCCAGACATGACTACACAGTGCACCCTCAGTACTTATCCTAATATATAGGAGACCAGACATGGCTACACAGTGCACGCTTAGTACTTGTCCTAAAATATCGGAGACCAGATATGGGTACACAGTGCACCCTTAGTACTTGTCCTAATATGCAGGGGACCCAGACGTGACTACACAGTGCACCCTTAGTACTTGTCCTAATGTATAGGAGACCAGATATGGGTACACAGTGCACCCTTAGTACTTGTCCTAATATGTAGGAGACCAGACATGGCTCCACAGGGCACACTTAGTACTTGTTCTAATATATAGGGACCCAGACATGACTACACAGTGCACCCTTAGTACTTGTCCTAATATATAGGGACCCAGACATGACTACAGAGTGCACCCTTAGTACTTGTCCTAATATATAGGGACCCAGACATGACTACACAGTGCACCCTTAGTACTTGTCCTAATATGCAGGGGAACAAAGATATGGCTGCATAGGGCACCTTAGTACTAGTTCTAATACTTAAGGGGCACAGACATGGCTACACAATACAGCCTTAGTACTTGTCCTTATATGCAGGGGAACAAAGACATGGCTACACAGTGCACCCTTAGTACTTGTCCTAATATGCAGGGGACCAAGACATGGCTACACAGTACACCCTTAGTACTTGTCCTAATATATAGGGGATGCAGACATGGCTACACAGTGCACCCTTAGTACTTGTCCTAATATATAGGGGACCAGACATGGCTACACAGTGCACCCTTAGTACTTGTCCTAATATAAAGGGGACCCAGACATGACAACACAGTGCACCCTTAGTACTTGTCCTAATATATAGGGGACCAGACATGGCTACACAGTACACCCTTAGTACTTGTCCTAATATATAGGGGATGCAGACATGGCTACACAGTTCACCCTTAGTACTTGTCCTAATATATAGGGACCCAGACATGACTACACAGTGCACCCTTAGTACTTGTCCTAATATATAGGGACCCAGACATGACTACAGAGTGCACCCTTAGTACTTGTCCTAATATATAGGGACCCAGACATGGCTACACAGTGCACCCTTAGTACTTATCCTAATACATAGGGACCCAGACGTGGCTACACAGTGCAGCCTTGGTACTTGTTCTAATACATAAGGGGCGCAGACATGGCTACACAGTGCACCCTTAGTACTTGTCCTAATATATAGGGGACCCAGACGTGACTACACAGTGCACCCTTAGTGCTTGTCCTAATATATAGGGGACCCAGACATGGCTACACAGTGCACCCTTAGTACTTGTCCTAATATATAGAGGACTCAGACATGGCTACACAGTGCACCCTTAGTACTTATCCTAATACATAGGGACCCAGACGTGGCTACACAGTGCAGCCTTAGTACTTGTTCTAATACATAAGGGGCGCAGACATGGCTACACAGTGCACCCTTAGTACTTGTCCTAATATATAGGGGACCAGACATGGCTACACAGTACACCCTTAGTACTTGTCCTAATATATAGGGGACCCAGACATGGCCACACAGTGCACCCTTAGTACTTGTCGTAATATGCAGGGGAACAAAGACATGGCTACACAGTGCACCCTTAGTACTTGTCCTAATATGCAGGGGACCCAGACATGGCTACACAGTGCACCCTTAGTACTTGTCCTAATATATAGGAGACCAGATATGGCTACACAGTGCACCCTTAGTACTTGTCCTAATATATAGAGGACCCAGACATGGCTACACAGTGCACCCTTAGTGCTTGTCCTAATATATAGGGGACCCAGACATGGCTACACAGTGCACCCTTAGTACTTGTCCTAATACATAGGGGACCCAGACATGACTACACAGTGCACCCTTAGTACTTGTCCTAATATATAAGGGACCCAGACATGACTACACAGTGCACCCTTAGTACTTGTCCTAATATATAGGGTCCCAGACATGACTACACAGTGCACCCTCAGTACTTATCCTAATATATAGGAGACCAGACATGGCTACACAGTGCACGCTTAGTACTTGTCCTAATATATCGGAGACCAGATATGGGTGCACAGTGCACCCTTAGTACTTGTCCTAATATATAGGGGACCAGATATGGCTACACAGTGCACTCTTAGTACTTATCCTAATATATAGGGACCCAGACATGGCTACACAGTGCACCCTTAGTACTTGTCCTAATATATAGGGTCCCAGACATGACTACACAGTGCACCCTCAGTACTTATCCTAATATATAGGAGACCAGACATGGCTACACAGTGCACGCTTAGTACTTGTCCTAATATATCGGAGACCAGATATGGGTGCACAGTGCACCCTTAGTACTTGTCCTAATATATAGGGGACCAGATATGGCTACACAGTGCACCCTTAGTACTTGTCCTAATATGCAGGGGACCCAGACGTGACTACACAGTGCACCCTTAGTACTTGTCCTAATGTATAGGAGACCAGATATGGGTACACAGTGCACCCTTAGTACTTGTCCTAATATGTAGGAGACCAGACATGGCTCCACAGGGCACACTTAGTACTTGTCCTAATATATAGGGACCCAGACATGACTACACAGTGCACCCTTAGTACTTGTCCTAATATATAGGGACCCAGACATGACTACACAGTGCACCCTTAGTACTTGTCCTAATATGCAGGGGAACAAAGATATGGCTACACAGGGCACCTTAGTACTTGTCCTAATATATAGGGGGCCAGATATGGCTACACAGTGCACCCTTAGTACTTGTCCTAATATGCAGGGGACCAAGACATGGCTACACAGTACACCCTTAGTACTTGTCCTAATATATAGGGGACGCAGACATGGCTACACAGTGCACCCTTAGTACTTGTCCTAATATATAGGGGACCAGACATGGCTACACAGTGCACCCTTAGTACTTATCCTAATATAAAGGGGACCCAGACATGACAACACAGTGCACCCTTAGTACTTGTCCTAATATATAGGGGACCAGACATGGGTACACAGTACACCCTTAGTACTTTTCCTAATATATAGGGGACCAGACATGGCTACACAGTGCACCCTTAGTACTTGTCCTAATATATAGGGGACCCAGACATGGCCACACAGTGCACCCTTAGTACTTGTCCTAATATGCAGGGGAACAAAGACATGGCTACACAGTGCACCCTTAGTGCTTGTCCTAATATGCAGGGGACCCAGACATGGCTACACAGTGCACCCTTAGTACTTGTCCTAATATGCAGGGGACCCAGACATGGCTACACAGTACACCCTTAGTACTTGTCCTAATATATAGGGGACCAGACATGGCTACACAGTGCACCCTTAGTACTTGTCCTAATATATAGGGGACCCAGACATGACTACACAGTGCACCCTTAGTACCAGTCCTAATATATAGGGGACCAGACATGGCTACACAGTGCACCCTTAGTACTTGTCCTAATATATAGGGACCCAGACATGACTACAGAGTGCACCCTTAGTACTTGTCCTAATATATAGGGACCCAGACATGGCTACACAGTGCACTCTTAGTACTTATCCTAATATATAGGGACCCAGACATGACTACACAGTGCACCCTCAGTACTTATCCTAATATATAGGAGACCAGACATGGCTACACAGTGCACGCTAAGTACTTGTCCTAATATATCGAAGACCAGATATGGGTACACAGTGCACCCTTAGTACTTGTCCTAATATATAGGGGACCAGATATGACTACACAGTGTACCCTTAGTACTTGTCCTAATATAAAGGAAACCAGATATGGCTACACAGTGCACCCTTAGTATTTGTCCTAATATATGGGAGACCAAATATGGGTACATAGTGCACACTTAGTACTTGTCCTAATATATAGGGGACCCAGACATGGCTACACAGTGCACCCTTAGTACTTGTCCTAATATATAGAGGACTCAGACATGGCTACACAGTGCACCCTTAGTACTTATCCTAATACATAGGGACCCAGACGTGGCTACACAGCGCAGCCTTGGTACTTGTTCTAATACATAAGGGGCGCAGACATGGCTACACAGTGCACCCTTAGTACTTGTCCTAACATATAGGGGACCAGACATGGCTACACAGTGCACCCTTAGTAGTTGTCCTAATATATAGGGGACCCAGACGTGACTACACAGTGCACCCTTAGTGCTTGTCCAAATATATAGGGGACCCAGACATGGCTACACAGTGCACCCTTAGTACTTGTCCTAATATATAGAGGACTCAGACATGGCTACACAGTGCACCCTTAGTACTTATCCTAATACATAGGGACCCAGACGTGGCTACACAGTGCAGCCTTAGTACTTGTTCTAATACAAAAGGGGCGCAGACATGGCTACACAGTGCACCCTTAGTACTTGTCCTAATACATAGGGGACCAGACATGGCTACACAGTACACCCTTAGTACTTGTCCTAATATGCAGGGGAACAAAGACATGGCTACACAGTGCACCCTTAGTACTTGTCCTAATATGCAGGGGACCCAGACATGGCTACACAGTGCACCCTTAGTACTTGTCCTAATATATAGGAGACCAGATATGGCTACACAGTGCACCCTTAGTACTTGTCCTAATATATAGAGGACCCAGACATGGCTACACAGTGCACCCTTAGTACTTGTTCTAATACATAAGGGGCGCAGACATGGCTACACAGTGCACCCTTAGTACTTGTCCTAATATATAGGGGACCAGACATGGCTACACAGTACACCCTTAGTACTTGTCCTAATATATAGGGGACCAGATATGGGTACACAGTGCACCCTTAGTACTTGTCCTAATATAAACGAAACCAGATATGGCTACACAGTGCACCCTTAGTACTTGTCCTAATATATGGGAGACCAAATATGGGTACATAGTGCACACTTAGTACTTGTCCTAATATATAGGGGACCCAGACATGGCTACACAGTGCCCCCTTAGTACTTGTCCTAATATATAGAGGACTCAGACATGGCTACACAGTGCACCCTTATTACTTATCCTAATACATAGGGACCCAGACGTGGCTACACAGTGCAGCCTTGGTACTTGTTCTAATACATAAGGGGCACAGACATGGCTACACAGTGCACCCTTAGTACTTGTCCTAATATATAGGGGACCCAGACGTGACTACACAGTGCACCCTTAGTGCTTGTCCTAATATATAGGGGACCCAGACATGGCTACACAGTGCACCCTTAGTACTTGTCCTAATATATAGAGGACTCAGACATGGCTACACAGTGCACCCTTAGTACTTATCCTAATACATAGGGACCCAGACGTGGCTACACAGTGCAGCCTTAGTACTTGTTCTAATACATAAGGGGCGCAGACATGGCTACACAGTGCACCCTTAGTACTTGTCCTAATATATAGGGGACCAGACATGGCTACACAGTACACCCTTAGTACTTGTCCTAATATATAGGGGACCCAGACATGGCCACACAGTGCACCCTTAGTACTTGTCCTAATATGCAGGGGAACAAAGACATGGCTACACAGTGCACCCTTAGTACTTGTCCTAATATGCAGGGGACCCAGACATGGCTACACAGTGCACCCTTAGTACTTGTCCTAATATATAGGAGACCAGATATGGCTACACAGTGCACCCTTAGTACTTGTCCTAATATGCAGGGAACCAAGACATGGCTACACAGTGCACCCTTAGTACTTGTTCTAATATATAGGGACCCAGACATGACTACACAGTGCACCCTTAGTACTTGTCCTAATATATAGGGACCCAGACATGACTACAGAGTGCACCCTTAGTACTTGTCCTAATATATAGGGACCCAGACATGGCTACACAGTGCACCCTTAGTACTTATCCTAATACATAGGGACCCAGACGTGGCTACACAGTGCAGCCTTGGTACTTGTTCTAATACATAAGGGGCGCAGACATGGCTACACAGTGCACCCTTAGTACTTTTCCTAATATATAGGGGACCCAGACGTGACTACACAGTGCACCCTTAGTGCTTGTCCTAATATATAGGGGACCCAGACATAGCTACACAGTGCACCCTTAGTACTTGTCCTAATATATAGAGGACTCAGACATGGCTACACAGTGCACCCTTAGTACTTATCCTAATACATAGGGACCCAGACGTGGCTACACAGTGCAGCCTTAGTACTTGTTCTAATACATAAGGGGCGCAGACATGGCTACACAGTGCACCCTTAGTACTTGTCCTAATATATAGGGTACCAGACATGGCTACACAGTACACCCTTAGTACTTGTCCTAATATATAGGGGACCCAGACATGGCCACACAGTGCACCCTTAGTACTTGTCCTAATATGCAGGGGAACAAAGACATGGCTACACAGTGCACCCTTAGTACTTGTCCTAATATGCAGGGGACCCAGACATGGCTACACAGTGCACCCTTAGTACTTGTCCTAATATATAGGAGACCAGATATGGCTACACAGTGCACCCTTAGTACTTGTCCTAATATATAGAGGACCCAGACATGGCTACACAGTGCACCCTTAGTAATTGTCCTAATATATAGGGGACCAGACATGGCTACACAGTACACCCTTAGTACTTGTCCTAATATATAGGGGACCAGATATGGGTACACAGTGCACCCTTAGTACTTGTCCTAATATAAAGGAAACCAGATATGGCTACACAGTGCACCCTTAGTACTTGTCCTAATATATGGGAGACCAAATATGGGTACATAGTGCACACTTAGTACTTGTCCTAATATATAGGGGACCCAGACATGGCTACACAGTGCCCCCTTAGTACTTGTCCTAATATATAGAGGACTCAGACATGGCTACACAGTGCACCCTTAGTACTTATCCTAATACATAGGGACCCAGACGTGGCTACACAGTGCAGCCTTGGTACTTGTTCTAATACATAAGGGGCGCAGACATGGCTACACAGTGCACCCTTAGTACTTTTCCTAATATATAGGGGACCCAGACGTGACTACACAGTGCACCCTTAGTGCTTGTCCTAATATATAGGGGACCCAGACATGGCTACACAGTGCACCCTTAGTACTTGTCCTAATATATAGAGGACTCAGACATGGCTACACAGTGCACCCTTAGTACTTATCCTAATACATAGGGACCCAGACGTGGCTACACAGTGCAGCCTTAGTACTTGTTCTAATACATAAGGGGCGCAGACATGGCTACACAGTGCACCCTTAGTACTTGTCCTAATATATAGGGGACCAGACATGGCTACACAGTACACCCTTAGTACTTGTCCTAATATATAGGGGACCCAGACATGGCCACACAGTGCACCCTTAGTACTTGTCCTAATATGCAGGGGAACAAAGACATGGCTACACAGTGCACCCTTAGTACTTGTCCTAATATGCAGGGGACCCAGACATGGCTACACAGTGCACCCTTAGTACTTGTCCTAATATATAGGAGACCAGATATGGCTACACAGTGCACCCTTAGTACTTGTCCTAATATATAGAGGACCCAGACATGGCTACACAGTGCACCCTTAGTACTTGTTCTAATACTTAAGGGGCGCAGACATGGCTACACAATACAGCCTTAGTACTTGTCCTTATATGCAGGGGAACAAAGACATGGCTACACAGTGCACCCTTAGTACTTGTCCTAATATATAGGGACCCACACATGACTACAGAGTGCACCCTTAGTACTTGTCCTAATATATAGGGACCCAGACATGGCTACACAGTGCACTCTTAGTACTTATCCTAATATATAGGGACCCAGACATGGCTACACAGTGCACCCTTAGTACTTGTCCTAATATATAGGGTCCCAGACATGACTACACAGTGCACCCTCAGTACTTATCCTAATATATAGGAGACCAGACATGGCTACACAGTGCACGCTTAGTACTTGTCCTAATATATCGGAGACCAGATATGGGTGCACAGTGCACCCTTAGTACTTGTCCTAATATATAGGGGACCAGATATGGCTACACAGTGCACCCTTAGTACTTGTCCTAATATGCAGGGGACCCAGACGTGACTACACAGTGCACCCTTAGTACTTGTCCTAATGTATAGGAGACCAGATATGGGTACACAGTGCACCCTTAGTACTTGTCCTAATATATAGGGTCCCAGACATGACTACACAGTGCACCCTCAGTACTTATCCTAATATATAGGAGACCAGACATGGCTACACAGTGCACGCTTAGTACTTGTCCTAATATATCGGAGACCAGATATGGGTGCACAGTGCACCCTTAGTACTTGTCCTAATATATAGGGGACCAGATATGGCTACACAGTGCACCCTTAGTACTTGTCCTAATATGCAGGGGACCCAGACGTGACTACACAGTGCACCCTTAGTACTTGTCCTAATGTATAGGAGACCAGATATGGGTACACAGTGCACCCTTAGTACTTGTCCTAATATGTAGGAGACCAGACATGGCTCCACAGGGCACACTTAGTACTTGTCCTAATATATAGGGACCCAGACATGACTACACAGTGCACCCTTAGTACTTGTCCTAATATATAGGGACCCAGACATGACTACAGAGTGCACCCTTAGTACTTGTCCTAATATATAGGGACCCAGACATGACTACACAGTGCACCCTTAGTACTTGTCCTAATATGCAGGGGAACAAAGATATGGCTACACAGGGCACCTTAGTACTTGTCCTAATATATAGGGGGCCAGATATGGCTACACAGTGCACCCTTAGTACTTGTCCTAATATGCAGGGGACCAAGACATGGCTACACAGTACACCCTTAGTACTTGTCCTAATATATAGGGGACGCAGACATGGCTACACAGTGCACCCTTAGTACTTGTCCTAATATATAGGGGACCAGACATGGCTACACAGTGCACCCTTAGTACTTATCCTAATATAAAGGGGACCCAGACATGACAACACAGTGCACCCTTAGTACTTGTCCTAATATATAGGGGACCAGACATGGCTACACAGTACACCCTTAGTACTTTTCCTAATATATAGGGGACCAGACATGGCTACACAGTGCACCCTTAGTACTTGTCCTAATATATAGGGGACCCAGACATGGCCACACAGTGCACCCTTAGTACTTGTCCTAATATGCAGGGGAACAAAGACATGGCTACACAGTGCACCCTTAGTGCTTGTCCTAATATGCAGGGGACCCAGACATGGCTACACAGTGCACCCTTAGTACTTGTCCTAATATGCAGGGGACCCAGACATGGCTACACAGTACACCCTTAGTACTTGTCCTAATATATAGGGGACCAGACATGGCTACACAGTGCACCCTTAGTACTTGTCCTAATATATAGGGGACCCAGACATGACTACACAGTGCACCCTTAGTACCTGTCCTAATATATAGGGGACCAGACATGGCTACACAGTGCACCCTTAGTACTTGTCCTAATATATAGGGACCCAGACATGACTACAGAGTGCACCCTTAGTACTTGTCCTAATATATAGGGACCCAGACATGGCTACACAGTGCACTCTTAGTACTTATCCTTATATATAGGGATCCAGACATGGCTACACAGTGCACCCTTAGTACTTGTCCTAATATATAGGGACCCAGACATGACTACACAGTGCACCCTCAGTACTTATCCTAATATATAGGAGACCAGACATGGCTACACAGTGCACGCTAAGTACTTGTCCTAATATATCGGAGACCAGATATGGGTACACAGTGCACCCTTAGTACTTGTCCTAATATATAGGGGACCAGATATGACTACACAGTGTACCCTTAGTACTTGTCCTAATATAAAGGAAACCAGATATGGCTACACAGTGCACCCTTAGTACTTGTCCTAATATATGGTAGACCAAATATGGGTACATAGTGCACACTTAGTACTTGTCCTAATATATAGGGGACCCAGACATGGCTACACAGTGCACCCTTAGTACTTGTCCTAATATATAGAGGACTCAGACATGGCTACACAGTGCACCCTTAGTACTTATCCTAATACATAGGGACCCAGACGTGGCTACACAGTGCAGCCTTGGTACTTGTTCTAATACATAAGGGGCGCAGACAT
This sequence comes from Eleutherodactylus coqui, assembly GCF_035609145.1. Taxonomy (NCBI): domain Eukaryota; kingdom Metazoa; phylum Chordata; class Amphibia; order Anura; family Eleutherodactylidae; genus Eleutherodactylus; species Eleutherodactylus coqui. Next base: position 61,877,093 of record NC_089847.1, on the reverse strand, counting down.
GGCTACACAGTGCACCCTTAGTACTTGTCCTAACATATAGGGGACCAGACATGGCTACACAGTGCACCCTTAGTACTTGTCCTAATATATAGGGGACCCAGACGTGACTACACAGTGCACCCTTAGTGCTTGTCCAAATATATAGGGGACCCAGACATGGCTACACAGTGCACCCTTAGTACTTGTCCTAATATATAGAGGACTCAGACATGGCTACACAGTGCACCCTTAGTACTTATCCTAATACATAGGGACCCAGACGTGGCTACACAGTGCAGCCTTAGTACTTGTTCTAATACAAAAGGGGCGCAGACATGGCTACACAGTGCACCCTTAGTACTTGTCCTAATACATAGGGGACCAGACATGGCTACACAGTACACCCTTAGTACTTGTCCTAATATGCAGGGGAACAAAGACATGGCTACACAGTGCACCCTTAGTACTTGTCCTAATATGCAGGGGACCCAGACATGGCTACACAGTGCACCCTTAGTACTTGTCCTAATATATAGGAGACCAGATATGGCTACACAGTGCACCCTTAGTACTTGTCCTAATATATAGAGGACCCAGACATGGCTACACAGTGCACCCTTAGTACTTGTTCTAATACATAAGGGGCGCAGACATGGCTACACAGTGCACCCTTAGTACTTGTCCTAATATATAGGGGACCAGACATGGCTACACAGTACACCCTTAGTACTTGTCCTAATATATAGGGGACCAGATATGGGTACACAGTGCACCCTTAGTACTTGTCCTAATATAAACGAAACCAGATATGGCTACACAGTGCACCCTTAGTACTTGTCCTAATATATGGGAGACCAAATATGGGTACATAGTGCACACTTAGTACTTGTCCTAATATATAGGGGACCCAGACATGGCTACACAGTGCCCCCTTAGTACTTGTCCTAATATATAGAGGACTCAGACATGGCTACACAGTGCACCCTTATTACTTATCCTAATACATAGGGACCCAGACGTGGCTACACAGTGCAGCCTTGGTACTTGTTCTAATACATAAGGGGCACAGACATGGCTACACAGTGCACCCTTAGTACTTGTCCTAATATATAGGGGACCCAGACGTGACTACACAGTGCACCCTTAGTGCTTGTCCTAATATATAGGGGACCCAGACATGGCTACACAGTGCACCCTTAGTACTTGTCCTAATATATAGAGGACTCAGACATGGCTACACAGTGCACCCTTAGTACTTATCCTAATACATAGGGACCCAGACGTGGCTACACAGTGCAGCCTTAGTACTTGTTCTAATACATAAGGGGCGCAGACATGGCTACACAGTGCACCCTTAGTACTTGTCCTAATATATAGGGGACCAGACATGGCTACACAGTACACCCTTAGTACTTGTCCTAATATATAGGGGACCCAGACATGGCCACACAGTGCACCCTTAGTACTTGTCCTAATATGCAGGGGAACAAAGACATGGCTACACAGTGCACCCTTAGTACTTGTCCTAATATGCAGGGGACCCAGACATGGCTACACAGTGCACCCTTAGTACTTGTCCTAATATATAGGAGACCAGATATGGCTACACAGTGCACCCTTAGTACTTGTCCTAATATATAGAGGACCCAGACATGGCTACACAGTGCACCCTTAGTACTTGTTCTAATACTTAAGGGGCGCAGACATGGCTACACAATACAGCCTTAGTACTTGTCCTTATATGCAGGGGAACAAAGACATGGCTACACAGTGCACCCTTAGTACTTGTCCTAATATGCAGGGAACCAAGACATGGCTACACAGTGCACCCTTAGTACTTGTTCTAATATATAGGGACCCAGACATGACTACACAGTGCACCCTTAGTACTTGTCCTAATATATAGGGACCCAGACATGACTACAGAGTGCACCCTTAGTACTTGTCCTAATATATAGGGACCCAGACATGGCTACACAGTGCACCCTTAGTACTTATCCTAATACATAGGGACCCAGACGTGGCTACACAGTGCAGCCTTGGTACTTGTTCTAATACATAAGGGGCGCAGACATGGCTACACAGTGCACCCTTAGTACTTTTCCTAATATATAGGGGACCCAGACGTGACTACACAGTGCACCCTTAGTGCTTGTCCTAATATATAGGGGACCCAGACATAGCTACACAGTGCACCCTTAGTACTTGTCCTAATATATAGAGGACTCAGACATGGCTACACAGTGCACCCTTAGTACTTATCCTAATACATAGGGACCCAGACGTGGCTACACAGTGCAGCCTTAGTACTTGTTCTAATACATAAGGGGCGCAGACATGGCTACACAGTGCACCCTTAGTACTTGTCCTAATATATAGGGTACCAGACATGGCTACACAGTACACCCTTAGTACTTGTCCTAATATATAGGGGACCCAGACATGGCCACACAGTGCACCCTTAGTACTTGTCCTAATATGCAGGGGAACAAAGACATGGCTACACAGTGCACCCTTAGTACTTGTCCTAATATGCAGGGGACCCAGACATGGCTACACAGTGCACCCTTAGTACTTGTCCTAATATATAGGAGACCAGATATGGCTACACAGTGCACCCTTAGTACTTGTCCTAATATATAGAGGACCCAGACATGGCTACACAGTGCACCCTTAGTAATTGTCCTAATATATAGGGGACCAGACATGGCTACACAGTACACCCTTAGTACTTGTCCTAATATATAGGGGACCAGATATGGGTACACAGTGCACCCTTAGTACTTGTCCTAATATAAAGGAAACCAGATATGGCTACACAGTGCACCCTTAGTACTTGTCCTAATATATGGGAGACCAAATATGGGTACATAGTGCACACTTAGTACTTGTCCTAATATATAGGGGACCCAGACATGGCTACACAGTGCCCCCTTAGTACTTGTCCTAATATATAGAGGACTCAGACATGGCTACACAGTGCACCCTTAGTACTTATCCTAATACATAGGGACCCAGACGTGGCTACACAGTGCAGCCTTGGTACTTGTTCTAATACATAAGGGGCGCAGACATGGCTACACAGTGCACCCTTAGTACTTTTCCTAATATATAGGGGACCCAGACGTGACTACACAGTGCACCCTTAGTGCTTGTCCTAATATATAGGGGACCCAGACATGGCTACACAGTGCACCCTTAGTACTTGTCCTAATATATAGAGGACTCAGACATGGCTACACAGTGCACCCTTAGTACTTATCCTAATACATAGGGACCCAGACGTGGCTACACAGTGCAGCCTTAGTACTTGTTCTAATACATAAGGGGCGCAGACATGGCTACACAGTGCACCCTTAGTACTTGTCCTAATATATAGGGGACCAGACATGGCTACACAGTACACCCTTAGTACTTGTCCTAATATATAGGGGACCCAGACATGGCCACACAGTGCACCCTTAGTACTTGTCCTAATATGCAGGGGAACAAAGACATGGCTACACAGTGCACCCTTAGTACTTGTCCTAATATGCAGGGGACCCAGACATGGCTACACAGTGCACCCTTAGTACTTGTCCTAATATATAGGAGACCAGATATGGCTACACAGTGCACCCTTAGTACTTGTCCTAATATATAGAGGACCCAGACATGGCTACACAGTGCACCCTTAGTACTTGTTCTAATACTTAAGGGGCGCAGACATGGCTACACAATACAGCCTTAGTACTTGTCCTTATATGCAGGGGAACAAAGACATGGCTACACAGTGCACCCTTAGTACTTGTCCTAATATATAGGGACCCACACATGACTACAGAGTGCACCCTTAGTACTTGTCCTAATATATAGGGACCCAGACATGGCTACACAGTGCACTCTTAGTACTTATCCTAATATATAGGGACCCAGACATGGCTACACAGTGCACCCTTAGTACTTGTCTTAATATATAGGGTCCCAGACATGACTACACAGTGCACCCTCAGTACTTATCCTAATATATAGGAGACCAGACATGGCTACACAGTGCACGCTTAGTACTTGTCCTAATATATCGGAGACCAGATATGGGTGCACAGTGCACCCTTAGTACTTGTCCTAATATATAGGGGACCAGATATGGCTACACAGTGCACCCTTAGTACTTGTCCTAATATGCAGGGGACCCAGACGTGACTACACAGTGCACCCTTAGTACTTGTCCTAATGTATAGGAGACCAGATATGGGTACACAGTGCACCCTTAGTACTTGTCCTAATATGTAGGAGACCAGACATGGCTCCACAGGGCACACTTAGTACTTGTCCTAATATATAGGGACCCAGACATGACTACACAGTGCACCCTTAGTACTTGTCCTAATATATAGGGACCCAGACATGACTACAGAGTGCACCCTTAGTACTTGTCCTAATATATAGGGACCCAGACATGACTACACAGTGCACCCTTAGTACTTGTCCTAATATGCAGGGGAACAAAGATATGGCTACACAGGGCACCTTAGTACTTGTCCTAATATATAGGGGGCCAGATATGGCTACACAGTGCACCCTTAGTACTTGTCCTAATATGCAGGGGACCAAGACATGGCTACACAGTACACCCTTAGTACTTGTCCTAATATATAGGGGACGCAGACATGGCTACACAGTGCACCCTTAGTACTTGTCCTAATATATAGGGGACCAGACATGGCTACACAGTGCACCCTTAGTACTTATCCTAATATAAAGGGGACCCAGACATGACAACACAGTGCACCCTTAGTACTTGTCCTAATATATAGGGGACCAGACATGGCTACACAGTACACCCTTAGTACTTTTCCTAATATATAGGGGACCAGACATGGCTACACAGTGCACCCTTAGTACTTGTCCTAATATATAGGGGACCCAGACATGGCCACACAGTGCACCCTTAGTACTTGTCCTAATATGCAGGGGAACAAAGACATGGCTACACAGTGCACCCTTAGTGCTTGTCCTAATATGCAGGGGACCCAGACATGGCTACACAGTGCACCCTTAGTACTTGTCCTAATATGCAGGGGACCCAGACATGGCTACACAGTACACCCTTAGTACTTGTCCTAATATATAGGGGACCAGACATGGCTACACAGTGCACCCTTAGTACTTGTCCTAATATATAGGGGACCCAGACATGACTACACAGTGCACCCTTAGTACCTGTCCTAATATATAGGGGACCAGACATGGCTACACAGTGCACCCTTAGTACTTGTCCTAATATATAGGGACCCAGACATGACTACAGAGTGCACCCTTAGTACTTGTCCTAATATATAGGGACCCAGACATGGCTACACAGTGCACTCTTAGTACTTATCCTTATATATAGGGATCCAGACATGGCTACACAGTGCACCCTTAGTACTTGTCCTAATATATGGGAGACCAAATATGGGTACATAGTGCACACTTAGTACTTGTCCTAATATATAGGGGACCCAGACATGGCTACACAGTGCCCCCTTAGTACTTGTCCTAATATATAGAGGACTCAGACATGGCTACACAGTGCACCCTTATTACTTATCCTAATACATAGGGACCCAGACGTGGCTACACAGTGCAGCCTTGGTACTTGTTCTAATACATAAGGGGCACAGACATGGCTACACAGTGCACCCTTAGTACTTGTCCTAATATATAGGGGACCCAGACGTGACTACACAGTGCACCCTTAGTGCTTGTCCTAATATATAGGGGACCCAGACATGGCTACACAGTGCACCCTTAGTACTTGTCCTAATATATAGAGGACTCAGACATGGCTACACAGTGCACCCTTAGTACTTATCCTAATACATAGGGACCCAGACGTGGCTACACAGTGCAGCCTTAGTACTTGTTCTAATACATAAGGGGCGCAGACATGGCTACACAGTGCACCCTTAGTACTTGTCCTAATATATAGGGGACCAGACATGGCTACACAGTACACCCTTAGTACTTGTCCTAATATATAGGGGACCCAGACATGGCCACACAGTGCACCCTTAGTACTTGTCCTAATATGCAGGGGAACAAAGACATGGCTACACAGTGCACCCTTAGTACTTGTCCTAATATGCAGGGGACCCAGACATGGCTACACAGTGCACCCTTAGTACTTGTCCTAATATATAGGAGACCAGATATGGCTACACAGTGCACCCTTAGTACTTGTCCTAATATATAGAGGACCCAGACATGGCTACACAGTGCACCCTTAGTACTTGTTCTAATACTTAAGGGGCGCAGACATGGCTACACAATACAGCCTTAGTACTTGTCCTTATATGCAGGGGAACAAAGACATGGCTACACAGTGCACCCTTAGTACTTGTCCTAATATGCAGGGAACCAAGACATGGCTACACAGTGCACCCTTAGTACTTGTTCTAATATATAGGGACCCAGACATGACCACACAGTGCACCCTTAGTACTTGTCCTAATATATAGGGACCCAGACATGACTACAGAGTGCACCCTTAGTACTTGTCCTAATATATAGGGACCCAGACATGGCTACACAGTGCACCCTTAGTACTTATCCTAATACATAGGGACCCAGACGTGGCTACACAGTGCAGCCTTGGTACTTGTTCTAATACATAAGGGGCGCAGACATGGCTACACAGTGCACCCTTAGTACTTTTCCTAATATATAGGGGACCCAGACGTGACTACACAGTGCACCCTTAGTGCTTGTCCTAATATATAGGGGACCCAGACATAGCTACACAGTGCACCCTTAGTACTTGTCCTAATATATAGAGGACTCAGACATGGCTACACAGTGCACCCTTAGTACTTATCCTAATACATAGGGACCCAGACGTGGCTACACAGTGCAGCCTTAGTACTTGTTCTAATACATAAGGGGCGCAGACATGGCTACACAGTGCACCCTTAGTACTTGTCCTAATATATAGGGGACCAGACATGGCTACACAGTACACCCTTAGTACTTGTCCTAATATATAGGGGACCCAGACATGGCCACACAGTGCACCCTTAGTACTTGTCCTAATATGCAGGGGAACAAAGACATGGCTACACAGTGCACCCTTAGTACTTGTCCTAATATGCAGGGGACCCAGACATGGCTACACAGTGCACCCTTAGTACTTGTCCTAATATATAGGAGACCAGATATGGCTACACAGTGCACCCTTGGTACTTGTCCTAATATATAGAGGACCCAGACATGGCTACACAGTGCACCCTTAGTACTTATTCTAATACTTAAGGGGCGCAGACATGGCTACACAATACAGCCTTAGTACTTGTCCTTATATGCAGGGGAACAAAGACATGGCTACACAGTGCACCCTTAGTACTTGTCCTAATATGCAGGGAACCAAGACATGGCTACACAGTGCACCCTTAGTACTTGTTCTAATATATAGGGACCCAGACATGACTACACAGTGCACCCTTAGTACTTGTCCTAATATATAGGGACCCAGACATGACTACAGAGTGCACCCTTAGTACTTGTCCTAATATATAGGGACCCAGACATGGCTACACAGTGCACCCTTAGTACTTATCCTAATACATAGGGACCCAGACGTGGCTACACAGTGCAGCCTTGGTACTTGTTCTAATACATAAGGGGCGCAGACATGGCTACACAGTGCACCCTTAGTACTTGTCCTAATATATAGGGGACCCAGACGTGACTGCACAGTGCACCCTTAGTGCTTGTCCTAATATATAGGGGACCCAGACATGGCTACACAGTGCACCCTTAGTACTTGTCCTAATATATAGAGGACTCAGACATGGCTACACAGTGCACCCTTAGTACTTATCCTAATACATAGGGACCCAGACGTGGCTACACAGTGCAGCCTTAGTACTTGTTCTAATACATAAGGGGCGCAGACATGGCTACACAGTGCACCCTTAGTACTTGTCCTAATATATAGGGGACCAGACATGGCTACACTGTACACCCTTAGTACTTGTCCTAATATATAGGGGACCCAGACATGGCCACACAGTGCACCCTTAGTACTTGTCCTAATATGCAGGGGAACAAAGACATGGCTACACAGTGCACCCTTAGTACTTGTCCTAATATGCAGGGGACCCAGACATGGCTACACAGTGCACCCTTAGTACTTGTTCTAATATATAGGGACCCAGACATGACTACACAGTGCACCCTTAGTACTTGTCCTAATATATAGGGACCCAGACAAGACTACAGAGTGCACCCTTAGTACTTGTCCTAATATATAGGGACCCAGACATGGCTACACAGTGCACTCTTAGTACTTATCCTAATATATAGGGACCCAGACATGGCTACACAGTGCACCCTTAGTACTTGTCCTCATATACCGGGACCCAGACATGACTACACAGTGCACCCTCAGTACTTATCCTAATATATAGGAGACCAGACATGGCTACACAGTGCACGCTTAGTACTTGTCCTAATATATCGGAGACCAGATATGGGTACACAGTGCACCCTTAGTACTTGTCCTAATATGCAGGGGACCCAGACGTGACTACACAGTGCACCCTTAGTACTTGTCCTAATGTATAGGAGACCAGATATGGGTACACAGTGCACCCTTAGTACTTGTCCTAATATGTAGGAGACCAGACATGGCTCCACAGGGCACACTTAGTACTTGTCCTAATATATAGGAGACCAGACATGGCTCCACAGGGCACACTTAGTACTTGTTCTAATATATAGGGACCCAGACATGACTACACAGTGCACCCTTAGTACTTGTCCTAATATATAGGGACCCAGACATGACTACAGAGTGCACCCTTAGTACTTGTCCTAATATATAGGGACCCAGACATGACTACACAGTGCACCCTTAGTACTTGTCCTAATATGCAGGGGAACAAAGATATGGCTACACAGGGCACCTTAGTACTAGTTCTAATACTTAAGGGGCACAGACATGGCTACACAATACAGCCTTAGTACTTGTCCTTATATGCAGGGGAACAAAGACATGGCTACACAGTGCACCCTTAGTACTTGTCCTAATATGCAGGGAACCAAAACATGGCTACACAGTGCACCCTTAGTACTTGTTCTAATATATAGGGACCCAGACATGACTACACAGTGCACCCTTAGTACTTGTCCTAATATATAGGGACCCACACATGACTACAGAGTGCACCCTTAGTACTTGTCCTAATATATAGGGACCCATACATGGCTACACAGTGCACCCTTAGTACTTATCCTAATACATAGGGACCCAGACGTGGCTACACAGTGCAGCCTTGGTACTTGTTCTAATACATAAGGGGCGCAGACATGGCTACACAGTGCACCCTTAGTACTTTTCCTAATATATAGGGGACCCAGACGTGACTACACAGTGCACCCTTAGTGCTTGTCCTAATATATAGGGGACCCAGACATAGCTACACAGTGCACCCTTAGTACTTGTCCTAATATATAGAGGACTCAGACATGGCTACACAGTGCACCCTTAGTACTTATCCTAATACATAGGGACCCAGACGTGGCTACACAGTGCAGCCTTAGTACTTGTTCTAATACATAAGGGGCGCAGACATGGCTACACAGTGCACCCTTAGTACTTGTCCTAATATATAGGGGACCAGACATGGCTACACAGTACACCCTTAGTACTTGTCCTAATATATAGGGGACCCAGACATGGCCACACAGTGCACCCTTAGTACTTGTCCTAATATGCAGGGGAACAAAGACATGGCTACACAGTGCACCCTTAGTACTTGTCCTAATATGCAGGGGACCCAGACATGGCTACACAGTGCACCCTTAGTACTTGTCCTAATATATAGGAGACCAGATATGGCTACACAGTGCACCCTTAGTACTTGTCCTAATATATAGAGGACCCAGACATGGCTACACAGTGCACCCTTAGTACTTATTCTAATACTTAAGGGGCGCAGACATGGCTACACAATACAGCCTTAGTACTTGTCCTTATATGCAGGGGAACAAAGACATGGCTACACAGTGCACCCTTAGTACTTGTTCTAATATATAGGGACCCAGACATGACTACACAGTGCACCCTTAGTACTTGTCCTAATATATAGGGACCCAGACATGACTACAGAGTGCACCCTTAGTACTTGTCCTAATATATAGGGACCCAGACATGGCTACACAGTGCACCCTTAGTACTTATCCTAATACATAGGGACCCAGACGTGGCTACACAGTGCAGCCTTGGTACTTGTTCTAATACATAAGGGGCGCAGACATGGCTACACAGTGCACCCTTAGTACTTGTCCTAATATATAGGGGACCCAGACGTGACTACACAGTGCACCCTTAGTGCTTGTCCTAATATATAGGGGACCCAGACATGGCTACACAGTGCACCCTTAGTACTTGTCCAAATATATAGAGGACTCAGACATGGCTACACAGTGCACCCTTAGTACTTATCCTAATACATAGGGACCCAGACGTGGCTACACAGTGCAGCCTTAGTACTTGTTCTAATACATAAGGGGCGCAGACATGGCTACACAGTGCACCCTTAGTACTTGTCCTAATATATAGGGGACCAGACATGGCTACACAGTACACCCTTAGTACTTGTCCTAATATATAGGGGACCCAGACATGGCCACACAGTGCACCCTTAGTACTTGTCCTAATATGCAGGGGAACAAAGACATGGCTACACAGTGCACCCTTAGTACTTGTCCTAATATGCAGGGGACCCAGACATGGCTACACAGTGCACCCTTAGTACTTGTTCTAATATATAGGGACCCAGACATGACTACACAGTGCACCCTTAGTACTTGTCCTAATATATAGGGACCCAGACAAGACTACAGAGTGCACCCTTAGTACTTGTCCTAATATATAGGGACCCAGACATGGCTACACAGTGCACTCTTAGTACTTATCCTAATATATAGGGACCCAGACATGGCTACACAGTGCACCCTTAGTACTTGTCCTCATATACCGGGACCCAGACATGACTACACAGTGCACCCTCAGTACTTATCCTAATATATAGGAGACCAGACATGGCTACACAGTGCACGCTTAGTACTTGTCCTAATATATCGGAGACCAGATATGGGTACACAGTGCACCCTTAGTACTTGTCCTAATATGCAGGGGACCCAGACGTGACTACACAGTGCACCCTTAGTACTTGTCCTAATGTATAGGAGACCAGATATGGGTACACAGTGCACCCTTAGTACTTGTCCTAATATGTAGGAGACCAGACATGGCTCCACAGGGCACACTTAGTACTTGTCCTAATATATAGGAGACCAGACATGGCTCCACAGGGCACACTTAGTACTTGTTCTAATATATAGGGACCCAGACATGACTACACAGTGCACCCTTAGTACTTGTCCTAATATATAGGGACCCAGACATGACTACAGAGTGCAACCTTAGTACTTGTCCTAATATATAGGGACCCAGACATGACTACACAGTGCACCCTTAGTACTTGTCCTAATATGCAGGGGAACAAAGATATGGCTACACAGGGCACCTTAGTACTAGTTCTAATACTTAAGGGGCACAGACATGGCTACACAATACAGCCTTAGTACTTTTCCTTATATGCAGGGGAACAAAGACATGGCTACACAGTGCACCCTTAGTACTTGTCCTAATATGCAGGGAACCAAAACATGGCTACACAGTGCACCCTTAGTACTTGTTCTAACATATAGGGACCCACACATGACTACAGAGTGCACCCTTAGTACTTGTCCTAATATATAGGGACCCAGACATGGCTACACAGTGCACTCTTAGAACTTATCCTAATATATAGGGACCCAGACATGGCTACACAGTGCACCCTTAGTACTTGTCCTAATATATAGGGACCCAGACATGACTACACAGTGCACCCTCAGTACTTATCCTAATATATAGGAGACCAGACATGGCTACACAGTGCACGCTTAGTACTTGTCCTAATATATCGGAGACCAGATATGGGTACACAGTGCACCCTTAGTACTTGTCCTAATATATAGGGGACCAGATATGGCTACACAGTGCACCCTTAGTACTTGTCCTAATATGCAGGGGACCCAGACGTGACTACACAGTGCACCCTTAGTACTTGTCCTAATGTATAGGAGACCAGATATGGGTACACAGTGCACCCTTAGTACTTGTCCTAATATGTAGGAGACCAGACATGGCTCCACAGGGCACACTTAGTACTTGTCCTAATATATAGGGACCCAGACATGACTACACAGTGCACCCTTAGTACTTGTCCTAATATATAGGGACCCAGACATGACTACAGAGTGCACCCTTAGTACTTGTCCTAATATATAGGGACCCAGACATGACTACACAGTGCACCCTTAGTACTTGTCCTAATATGCAGGGGAACAAAGATATGGCTACACAGGGCACCTTAGTACTTGTCCTAATATATAGGGGGCCAGACATGACTACACAGTGCACCCTTAGTAATTGTCCTAATATATAGGAGACCAGATATGGCTACACAGTGCACCCTTAGTACTTGTCCTAATATGCAGGGGACCAAGACATGGCTACACAGTACACCCTTAGTACTTGTCCTAATATATAGGGGACGCAGACATGGCTACACAGTGCACCCTTAGTACTTGTCCTAATATATAGGGGACCAGACATGGCTACACAGTGCACCCTTAGTACTTGTCCTAATATAAAGGGGACCCAGACATGACAACACAGTGCACCCTTAGTACTTGTCCTAACATTTAGGGGACCAGACATGGCTACACAGTACACCCTTAGTACTTGTCCTAATATATAGGGGACCAGACATGGCTACACAGTGCACCCTTAGTACTTGTCCTAATATATAGGGGACCCAGACATGGCCACACAGTGCACCCTTAGTACTTGTCCTAATATGCAGGGGAACAAAGACATGGCTACACAGTGCACCCTTAGTGCTTGTCCTAATATGCAGGGGACCCAGACATGGCTACACAGTGCACCCTTACTACTTGTCCTAATATGCAGGGGACCCAGACATGGCTACACAGTACACCCTTAGTACTTGTCCTAATATATAGGGGACCAGACATGGCTACACAGTGCACCCTTAGTACTTGTCCTAATATATAGGGGACCCAGACATGACTACACAGTGCACCCTTAGTACTTGTCCTAATATATAGGGGACCAGACATGGCTACACAGTGCACCCTTAGTACTTGTCCTAATATATAGGGACCCAGACATGACTACAGAGTGCACCCTTAGTACTTGTCCTAATATATAGGGACCCAGACATGGCTACACAGTGCACTCTTAGTACTTATCCTTATATATAGGGACCCAGACATGGCTACACAGTGCACCCTTAGTACTTATCCTAATACATAGGGACCCAGACGTGGCTACACAGTGCAGCCTTAGTACTTGTTCTAATACATAAGGGGCGCAGACATGGCTACACAGTGCACCCTTAGTACTTGTCCTAATATATAGGGGACCAGACATGGCTACACAGTACACCCTTAGTACTTGTCCTAATATATAGGGGACCCAGACATGGCCACACAGTGCACCCTTAGTACTTGTCCTAATATGCAGGGGAACAAAGACATGGCTACACAGTGCACCCTTAGTACTTGTCCTAATATGCAGGGGACCCAGACATGGCTACACAGTGCACCCTTAGTACTTGTCCTAATATATAGGAGACCAGATATGGCTACACAGTGCACCCTTAGTACTTGTCCTAATATATAGAGGACCCAGACATGGCTACACAGTGCACCCTTAGTACTTATTCTAATACTTAAGGGGCGCAGACATGGCTACACAATACAGCCTTAGTACTTGTCCTTATATGCAGGGGAACAAAGACATGGCTACACAGTGCACCCTTAGTACTTGTTCTAATATATAGGGACCCAGACATGACTACACAGTGCACCCTTAGTACTTGTCCTAATATATAGGGACCCAGACATGACTACAGAGTGCACCCTTAGTACTTGTCCTAATATATAGGGACCCAGACATGGCTACACAGTGCACCCTTAGTACTTATCCTAATACATAGGGACCCAGACGTGGCTACACAGTGCAGCCTTGGTACTTGTTCTAATACATAAGGGGCGCAGACATGGCTACACAGTGCACCCTTAGTACTTGTCCTAATATATAGGGGACCCAGACGTGACCACACAGTTCACCCTTAGTGCTTGTCCTAATATATAGGGGACCCAGACATGGCTACACAGTGCACCCTTAGTACTTGTCCTAATATATAGAGGACTCAGACATGGCTACACAGTGCACCCTTAGTACTTATCCTAATACATAGGGACCCAGACGTGGCTACACAGTGCAGCCTTAGTACTTGTTCTAATACATAAGGGGCGCAGACATGGCTACACAGTGCACCCTTAGTACTTGTCCTAATATATAGGGGACCAGACATGGCTACACAGTACACCCTTAGTACTTGTCCTAATATATAGGGGACCCAGACATGGCCACACAGTGCACCCTTAGTACTTGTCCTAATATGCAGGGGAACAAAGACATGGCTACACAGTGCACCCTTAGTACTTGTCCTAATATGCAGGGGACCCAGACATGGCTACACAGTGCACCCTTAGTACTTGTTCTAATATATAGGGACCCAGACATGACTACACAGTGCACCCTTAGTACTTGTCCTAATATATAGGGACCCAGACAAGACTACAGAGTGCACCCTTAGTACTTGTCCTAATATATAGGGACCCAGACATGGCTACACAGTGCACTCTTAGTACTTATCCTAATATATAGGGACCCAGACATGGCTACACAGTGCACCCTTAGTACTTGTCCTCATATACCGGGACCCAGACATGACTACACAGTGCACCCTCAGTACTTATCCTAATATATAGGAGACCAGACATGGCTACACAGTGCACGCTTAGTACTTGTCCTAATATATCGGAGACCAGATATGGGTACACAGTGCACCCTTAGTACTTGTCCTAATATGCAGGGGACCCAGACGTGACTACACAGTGCACCCTTAGTACTTGTCCTAATGTATAGGAGACCAGATATGGGTACACAGTGCACCCTTAGTACTTGTCCTAATATGTAGGAGACCAGACATGGCTCCACAGGGCACACTTAGTACTTGTCCTAATATATAGGAGACCAGACATGGCTCCACAGGGCACACTTAGTACTTGTTCTAATATATAGGGACCCAGACATGACTACACAGTGCACCCTTAGTACTTGTCCTAATATATAGGGACCCAGACATGACTACAGAGTGCAACCTTAGTACTTGTCCTAATATATAGGGACCCAGACATGACTACACAGTGCACCCTTAGTACTTGTCCTAATATGCAGGGGAACAAAGATATGGCTACACAGGGCACCTTAGTACTAGTTCTAATACTTAAGGGGCACAGACATGGCTACACAATACAGCCTTAGTACTTTTCCTTATATGCAGGGGAACAAAGACATGGCTACACAGTGCACCCTTAGTACTTGTCCTAATATGCAGGGAACCAAAACATGGCTACACAGTGCACCCTTAGTACTTGTTCTAACATATAGGGACCCACACATGACTACAGAGTGCACCCTTAGTACTTGTCCTAATATATAGGGACCCAGACATGGCTACACAGTGCACTCTTAGAACTTATCCTAATATATAGGGACCCAGACATGGCTACACAGTGCACCCTTAGTACTTGTCCTAATATATAGGGACCCAGACATGACTACACAGTGCACCCTCAGTACTTATCCTAATATATAGGAGACCAGACATGGCTACACAGTGCACGCTTAGTACTTGTCCTAATATATCGGAGACCAGATATGGGTACACAGTGCACCCTTAGTACTTGTCCTAATATATAGGGGACCAGATATGGCTACACAGTGCACCCTTAGTACTTGTCCTAATATGCAGGGGACCCAGACGTGACTACACAGTGCACCCTTAGTACTTGTCCTAATGTATAGGAGACCAGATATGGGTACACAGTGCACCCTTAGTACTTGTCCTAATATGTAGGAGACCAGACATGGCTCCACAGGGCGCACTTAGTACTTGTCCTAATATATAGGGACCCAGACATGACTACACAGTGCACCCTTAGTACTTGTCCTAATATATAGGGACCCAGACATGACTACAGAGTGCACCCTTAGTACTTGTCCTAATATATAGGGACCCAGACATGACTACACAGTGCACCCTTAGTACTTGTCCTAATATGCAGGGGAACAAAGATATGGCTACACAGGGCACCTTAGTACTTGTCCTAATATATAGGGGGCCAGACATGACTACACAGTGCACCCTTAGTAATTGTCCTAATATATAGGAGACCAGATATGGCTACACAGTGCACCCTTAGTACTTGTCCTAATATGCAGGGGACCAAGACATGGCTACACAGTACACCCTTAGTACTTGTCCTAATATATAGGGGACGCAGACATGGCTACACAGTGCACCCTTAGTACTTGTCCTAATATATAGGGGACCAGACATGGCTACACAGTGCACCCTTAGTACTTGTCCTAATATAAAGGGGACCCAGACATGACAACACAGTGCACCCTTAGTACTTGTCCTAACATTTAGGGGACCAGACATGGCTACACAGTACACCCTTAGTACTTGTCCTAATATATAGGGGACCAGACATGGCTACACAGTGCACCCTTAGTACTTGTCCTAATATATAGGGGACCCAGACATGGCCACACAGTGCACCCTTAGTACTTGTCCTAATATGCAGGGGAACAAAGACATGGCTACACAGTGCACCCTTAGTGCTTGTCCTAATATGCAGGGGACCCAGACATGGCTACACAGTGCACCCTTACTACTTGTCCTAATATGCAGGGGACCCAGACATGGCTACACAGTACACCCTTAGTACTTGTCCTAATATATAGGGGACCAGACATGGCTACACAGTGCACCCTTAGTACTTGTCCTAATATATAGGGGACCCAGACATGACTACACAGTGCACCCTTAGTACTTGTCCTAATATATAGGGGACCAGACATGGCTACACAGTGCACCCTTAGTACTTGTCCTAATATATAGGGACCCAGACATGACTACAGAGTGCACCCTTAGTACTTGTCCTAATATATAGGGACCCAGACATGGCTACACAGTGCACTCTTAGTACTTATCCTTATATATAGGGACCCAGACATGGCTACACAGTGCACCCTTAGTACTTGTCCTAATATATAGGGACCCAGACATGACTACACAGTGCACCCTCAGTACTTATCCTAATATATAGGAGACCAGACATGGCTACACAGTGCACGCTTAGTACTTGTCCTAATATATCGGAGACCAGATATGGGTACACAGTGCACCCTTAGTACTTGTCCTAATATATAGGGGACCAGATATGGCTACACAGTGCACCCTTAGTACTTGTCCTAATATGCAGGGGACCCAGACGAGACTACACAGTGCACCCTTAGTACTTGTCCTAATGTATAGGAGACCAGATATGGGTACACAGTGCACCCTTAGTACTTGTCCTAATATGTAGGAGACCAGACATGGCTCCACAGGGCACACTTAGTACTTGTCCTAATATATAGGGACCCAGACATGGCTACACAGTGCACCCTTAGTACTTGTCCTAATATATAGGAGATCAGACATGGCTCCACAGGGCACACTTAGTACTTGTTCTAATATATAGGGACCCAGACATGACTACACAGTGCACCCTTAGTACTTGTCCTAATATATAGGGACCCAGACATGACTACAGAGTGCACCCTTAGTACTTGTCCTAATATATAGGGACCCAGACATGACTACACAGTGCACTCTTAGTACTTGTCCTAATATGCAGGTGAACAAAGATATGGCTACACAGGGCACCTTAGTACTTGTCCTAATATATAGGGGGCCAGACATGACTACACAGTGCACCCTTAGTAATTGTCCTAATATATAGGAGACCAGATATGGCTACACAGTGCACCCTTAGTACTTGTCATAATATGCAGGGGACCAAGACATGGCTACACAGTAAACCCTTAGTACTTGTCCTAATATATAGGGGACGCAGACATGGCTACACAGTGCACCCTTAGTACTTGTCCAAATATATAGGGGACCAGACATGGCTACACAGTGCACCCTTAGTACTTGTCCTAATATAAAGGGGACCCAGACATGACAACACAGTGCACCCTTAGTACTTGTCCTAATATATAGGGGACCAGACATGGCTACACAGTACACCCTTAGTACTTGTCCTAATATATAGGGGACCAGACATGGCTACACAGTGCACCCTTAGTACTTGTCCTAATATATAGGGGACCCAGACATGGCCACACAGTGCACCCTTAGTACTTGTCCTAATATGCAGGGGAACAAAGATATGGCTACACAGTGCACCCTTAGTGCTTGTCCTAATATGCAGGGGACCCAGACATGGCTACACAGTGCACCCTTAGTACTTGTCCTAATATGCAGGGGACCCAGACATGGCTACACAGTACACCCTTAGTACTTGTCCTAATATATAGGGGACCAGACATGGCTACACAGTGCACCCTTAGTACTTGTCCTAATATATAGGGGACCAGACATGGCTACACAGTGCACCCTTAGTACTTGTCCTAATATATAGGGGACCCAGACATGGCCACACAGTGCACCCTTAGTACTTGTCCTAATATGCAGGGGAACAAAGACATGGCTATACAGTGCACCCTTAGTACTTGTCCTAATATGCAGGGGACCCAGACATGGCTACACAGTGCACCCTTAGTACCTGTCCTAATATATAGGAGACCAGATATGCCTACACAGTGCACCCTTAGTACTTGTCCTAATATATAGGGGACCAGACATGGCTACACAGTGCACCCTTAGTACTTGTCCTAATATATAGGGGACCAGATATGGCTACACAGTGCACCCTTAGTACTTGTCCTAATATGCAGGGGACCCAGACGTGACTACACAGTGCACCCTTAGTACTTGTCCTAATGTATAGGAGACCAGATATGGGTACACAGTGCACCCTTAGTACTTGTCCTAATATGTAGGAGACCAGACATGGCTCCACAGGGCACACTTAGTACTTGTCCTAATATATAGGGACCCAGACATGACTACACAGTGCACCCTTAGTACTTGTCCTAATATATAGGGACCCAGACATGACTACAGAGTGCACCCTTAGTACTTGTCCTAATATATAGGGACCCAGACATGACTACACAGTGCACCCTTAGTACTTGTCCTAATATGCAGGGGAACAAAGATATGGCTACACAGGGCACCTTAGTACTTGTCCTAATATATAGGGGGCCAGACATGACTACACAGTGCACCCTTAGTAATTGTCCTAATATATAGGAGACCAGATATGGCTACACAGTGCACCCTTAGTACTTGTCCTAATATGCAGGGGACCAAGACATGGCTACACAGTACACCCTTAGTACTTGTCCTAATATATAGGGGACGCAGACATGGCTACACAGTGCACCCTTAGTACTTGTCCTAATATATAGGGGACCAGACATGGCTACACAGTGCACCCTTAGTACTTGTCCTAATATAAAGGGGACCCAGACATGACAACACAGTGCACCCTTAGTACTTGTCCTAACATTTAGGGGACCAGACATGGCTACACAGTACACCCTTAGTACTTGTCCTAATATATAGGGGACCAGACATGGCTACACAGTGCACCCTTAGTACTTGTCCTAATATATAGGGGACCCAGACATGGCCACACAGTGCACCCTTAGTACTTGTCCTAATATGCAGGGGAACAAAGACATGGCTACACAGTGCACCCTTAGTGCTTGTCCTAATATGCAGGGGACCCAGACATGGCTACACAGTGCACCCTTACTACTTGTCCTAATATGCAGGGGACCCAGACATGGCTACACAGTACACCCTTAGTACTTGTCCTAATATATAGGGGACCAGACATGGCTACACAGTGCACCCTTAGTACTTGTCCTAATATATAGGGGACCCAGACATGACTACACAGTGCACCCTTAGTACTTGTCCTAATATATAGGGGACCAGACATGGCTACACAGTGCACCCTTAGTACTTGTCCTAATATATAGGGACCCAGACATGACTACAGAGTGCACCCTTAGTACTTGTCCTAATATATAGGGACCCAGACATGGCTACACAGTGCACTCTTAGTACTTATCCTTATATATAGGGACCCAGACATGGCTACACAGTGCACCCTTAGTACTTGTCCTAATATATAGGGACCCAGACATGACTACACAGTGCACCCTCAGTACTTATCCTAATATATAGGAGACCAGACATGGCTACACAGTGCACGCTTAGTACTTGTCCTAATATATCGGAGACCAGATATGGGTACACAGTGCACCCTTAGTACTTGTCCTAATATATAGGGGACCAGATATGGCTACACAGTGCACCCTTAGTACTTGTCCTAATATGCAGGGGACCCAGACGAGACTACACAGTGCACCCTTAGTACTTGTCCTAATGTATAGGAGACCAGATATGGGTACACAGTGCACCCTTAGTACTTGTCCTAATATGTAGGAGACCAGACATGGCTCCACAGGGCACACTTAGTACTTGTCCTAATATATAGGGACCCAGACATGGCTACACAGTGCACCCTTAGTACTTGTCCTAATATATAGGAGATCAGACATGGCTCCACAGGGCACACTTAGTACTTGTTCTAATATATAGGGACCCAGACATGACTACACAGTGCACCCTTAGTACTTGTCCTAATATATAGGGACCCAGACATGACTACAGAGTGCACCCTTAGTACTTGTCCTAATATATAGGGACCCAGACATGACTACACAGTGCACTCTTAGTACTTGTCCTAATATGCAGGTGAACAAAGATATGGCTACACAGGGCACCTTAGTACTTGTCCTAATATATAGGGGGCCAGACATGACTACACAGTGCACCCTTAGTAATTGTCCTAATATATAGGAGACCAGATATGGCTACACAGTGCACCCTTAGTACTTGTCATAATATGCAGGGGACCAAGACATGGCTACACAGTAAACCCTTAGTACTTGTCCTAATATATAGGGGACGCAGACATGGCTACACAGTGCACCCTTAGTACTTGTCCAAATATATAGGGGACCAGACATGGCTACACAGTGCACCCTTAGTACTTGTCCTAATATAAAGGGGACCCAGACATGACAACACAGTGCACCCTTAGTACTTGTCCTAATATATAGGGGACCAGACATGGCTACACAGTACACCCTTAGTACTTGTCCTAATATATAGGGGACCAGACATGGCTACACAGTGCACCCTTAGTACTTGTCCTAATATATAGGGGACCCAGACATGGCCACACAGTGCACCCTTAGTACTTGTCCTAATATGCAGGGGAACAAAGATATGGCTACACAGTGCACCCTTAGTGCTTGTCCTAATATGCAGGGGACCCAGACATGGCTACACAGTGCACCCTTAGTACTTGTCCTAATATGCAGGGGACCCAGACATGGCTACACAGTACACCCTTAGTACTTGTCCTAATATATAGGGGACCAGACATGGCTACACAGTGCACCCTTAGTACTTGTCCTAATATATAGGGGACCAGACATGGCTACACAGTGCACCCTTAGTACTTGTCCTAATATATAGGGGACCCAGACATGGCCACACAGTGCACCCTTAGTACTTGTCCTAATATGCAGGGGAACAAAGACATGGCTATACAGTGCACCCTTAGTACTTGTCCTAATATGCAGGGGACCCAGACATGGCTACACAGTGCACCCTTAGTACCTGTCCTAATATATAGGAGACCAGATATGCCTACACAGTGCACCCTTACTACTTGTCCTAATATATAGAAGACCAGATATGGCTACACAGTGCACCCTTAGTACTTGTCCTAATATATAGAGGACTCAGACATGGCTACACAGTGCACCCTTAGTACTTGTCCTAATATACAGAGGACCCAGACATGGCTACACAGTGCACCCTTAGTACTTGTTCTAATACATAAGGGGCGCAGACATGGCTACACAAAACAGCCTTAGTACTTGTCCTAATATACAGGGGAACAAAGACATGGCTACACAGTGCACCCTTAGTACTTGTCCTAACATACAGGAAACCCAGACATGGCTACACAGTGCCCCCTTAGTACTTGTCCTAATATATAGGGGACCCAGACATAGCTACACAGTGCACCCTTATTACTTGTCCTAATATATAGGGGACCCAGACATGGCTACACAGTGCTCCCTTTGTACTTGTCCTAATACATAGGGATCCAGACGAGGCTACACAGTGCCCCCTTAGTACTTGTCCTAATATACAGGGGGCCCAGACATGGCTACACAGTGCACCCTTAGTACTTATCCTAATATACAGGAGACCCAGACATGACTACACAGTGCACCCTTAGTACTTGTCCTAATATATAGGAGACCCAGACATGGCTACACAGTGCACCCTTAGTAATTATCCTAATATATAGGGGACCCAGACATGACTACACAGTGCACCATAATGCTTGTCCTAATATGCAGGGGACCAAGACATGGCTACACAGTGCACGCTTAGTACTTGTCCTAATATATAGGAGACCAGATATGGCTACACAGTGCACCATTAGTACTTGTACTAATATATAGGGGACCAGACATGGCTACACAGTGCACCCTAATGCTTGTCCTAATACACAGGGGACCCAGACATGACTACACAGTACACCCTTAGTACTTGTCCTAATATATAGGGACCCAGACATGACTACAGAGTGCACCCTTAGTACTTGTCCTAATATATAGGGACCCAGACATGACTACACAGTGCACTCTTAGTACTTGTCCTAATATGCAGGGGAACAAAGATATGGCTACACAGGGCACCTTAGTACTTGTCCTAGTATATAGGGGGCCAGACATGACTACACAGTGCACCCTTAGTAATTGTCCTAATATATAGGAGACCAGATATGGCTACACAGTGCACCCTTAGTACTTGTCATAATATGCAGGGGACCAAGACATGGCTACACAGTAAACCCTTAGTACTTGTCCTAATATATAGGGGACGCAGACATGGCTACACAGTGCACCCTTAGTACTTGTCCAAATATATAGGGGACCAGACATGGCTACACAGTGCACCCTTAGTACTTGTCCTAATATAAAGGGGACCCAGACATGACAACACAGTGCACCCTTAGTACTTGTCCTAATATATAGGGGACCAGACATGGCTACACAGTACACCCTTAGTACTTGTCCTAATATATAGGGGACCAGACATGGCTACACAGTGCACCCTTAGTACTTGTCCTAATATATAGGGGACCCAGACATGGCCACACAGTGCACCCTTAGTACTTGTCCTAATATGCAGGGGAACAAAGATATGGCTACACAGTGCACCCTTAGTGCTTGTCCTAATATGCAGGGGGCCCAGACATGGCTACACAGTGCACCCTTAGTACTTGTCCTAATATGCAGGGGACCCAGACATGGCTACACAGTACATCCTTAGTACTTGTCCTAATATATAGGGGACCAGACATGGCTACACAGTGCACCCTTAGTACTTGTCCTAATATATAGGGGACCAGACATGGCTACACAGTGCACCCTTAGTACTTGTCCTAATATATAGGGGACCCAGACATGGCCACACAGTGCACCCTTAGTACTTGTCCTAATATGCAGGGGAACAAAGACATGGCTATACAGTGCACCCTTAGTACTTGTCCTAATATGCAGGGGACCCAGACATGGCTACACAGTGCACCCTTAGTACCTGTCCTAATATATAGGAGACCAGATATGCCTACACAGTGCACCCTTACTACTTGTCCTAATATATAGAAGACCAGATATGGCTACACAGTGCACCCTTAGTACTTGTCCTAATATATAGAGGACTCAGACATGGCTACACAGTGCACCCTTAGTACTTGTCCTAATATACAGAGGACCCAGACATGGCTACACAGTGCACCCTTAGTACTTGTTCTAATACATAAGGGGCGCAGACATGGCTACACAAAACAGCCTTAGTACTTGTCCTAATATACAGGGGAACAAAGACATGGCTACACAGTGCACCCTTAGTACTTGTCCTAACATACAGGAAACCCAGACATGGCTACACAGTGCCCCCTTAGTACTTGTCCTAATATATAGGGGACCCAGACATAGCTACACAGTGCACCCTTATTACTTGTCCTAATATATAGGGGACCCAGACATGGCTACACAGTGCTCCCTTTGTACTTGTCCTAATACATAGGGATCCAGACGAGGCTACACAGTGCCCCCTTAGTACTTGTCCTAATATACAGGAGACCCAGACATGACTACACAGTGCACCCTTAGTACTTGTCCTAATATATAGGAGACCCAGACATGGCTACACAGTGCACCCTTAGTACTTGTCCTAATATATAGGGGACCAGACATGACTACACAGTGCACCCTAATGCTTGTCCTAATATGCAGGGGACCAAGACATGGCTACACAGTGCACGCTTAGTACTTGTCCTAATATATAGGAGACCAGATATGGCTACACAGTGCACCATTAGTACTTGTACTAATATATAGGGGACCAGACATGGCTACACAGTGCACCCTAATGCTTGCCTTAAAACACAGGGGACCCAGACATGACTACACAGTACACCCTTAGTACTTGTCCTAATATATAGGGGACCAGACATGGCTACACAGTGCACGCTTAGTACTTGTCCTAATATATAGGAGACCAGATATGGCTACACACTGCAACATTAGTACTTGTACTAATATATAGGGGACCAGACATGGCTACACAGTGCACCCTTAGTACTTGTCCTAATATACAGGAGACCCAGACATGACTACACAGTGCACCCTTAGTACTTGTCCTAATATATAGGGGACCCAGACATGACTACAAAGTGCACCCTAATGCTTGTCCTAATACACAGGGGACCCAGACATGACTACACAGTACACCCTTAGTACTTGTCCTAATAAATAGGGGACCAGACATGGCTACACAGTGCCCCCTTAGTACTTGTCCTAATATACAGGGGGCCCAGACATGGCTACACAGTGCACCCTTAGTACTTATCCTAATATACAGGAGACCCAGACATGACTACACATTGCACCCTTAGTACTTATCCTAATATACAGGAGACCCAGACGTGGCTACACAGTGCACCCTTAGTACTTGTCCTAATATATAGGAGACCCAGACATGGCTACACAGTGCACCCTTAGTACTTGTCCTAATATATAGGAAACCCAGACATGACTACACAGTGCACCCTAATGCTTGTCCTAATATGCAGGGGACCAAGACATGGCTACACAGTGCACGCTTAGTACTTGTCCTAATATATAGGAGACCAGACATGACTACACAGTGCACCCTTAGTACTTGTCCTAATATATAGGGGACCCAGACATGACTACACAGTGCACCCTAATGCTTGTCCTAATACACAGGGGACCCAGACATGACTACAGAGTACACCCTTAGTACTTGTCCTAATATATAGGGGACCAGACATGGCTACACAGTGCACCCTTAGTACTTGTCCTAATATATACGGGACCCAGACATGACTACACAGTGCACCCTTAGTACTTGTCCTAATATATAGGGGACCAGACATGACTACACAGTGCACCCTAATGCTTGTCCTAATATGCAGGGGACCAAGACATGGCTACACAGTGCACGCTTAGTACTTGTCCTAATATATAGGAGACCAGATATGGCTACACAGTGCACCATTAGTACTTGTACTAATATATAGGGGACCAGACATGGCTACACAGTGCACCCTTAGTACTTGTCCTAATATACAGGAGACCCAGACATGACTACACAGTGCACCCTTAGTACTTGTCCTAATATATAGGGGACCCAGACATGACTACACAGTGCACCCTAATGCTTGTCCTAATACACAGGGGACCCAGACATGACTACACAGTACACCCTTAGTACTTGTCCTAATATATAGGGGACCCAGACATGACTACACAGTGCACCCTTAGTACTTGTCCTAATATATAGGGGACCAGACATGGCTACACAGTGCACCATTAGTACTTATCCTAATATATAGGGACCCAGACATGGCTACACAGTGCACCCTTAGTACTTATCCTAATATATAGGGACCCAGACATGGCTACACAGTGCACCCTTAGTACTTGTCCTAATACATAGGGACCCAGACATGACTACAAAGTGCACCCTTAGTACTTGTCCTAATATATAGGGACCCAGACATGGCTACACAGTGCACCCTTAGTACTTGTCCTAATATATAGGGACCCAGACATGACTACACAGTGCACTCTTAGTACTTGTCCTAATATGCAGGGGAACAAAGATATGGCTACACAGGGCACCTTAGTACTTGTCCTAATATATAGGGGGCCAGACATGACTACACAGTGCACCCTTAGTAATTGTCCTAATATATAGGAGACCAGATATGGCTACACAGTGCACCCTTAGTACTTGTCATAATATGCAGGGGACCAAGACATGGCTACACAGTAAACCCTTAGTACTTGTCCTAATATATAGGGGACGCAGACATGGCTACACAGTGCACCCTTAGTACTTGTCCAAATATATAGGGGACCAGACATGGCTACACAGTGCACCCTTAGTACTTGTCCTAATATAAAGGGGACCCAGACATGACAACACAGTGCACCCTTAGTACTTGTCCTAATATATAGGGGACCAGACATGGCTACACAGTACACCCTTAGTACTTGTCCTAATATATAGGGGACCAGACATGGCTACACAGTGCACCCTTAGTACTTGTCCTATAATATAGGGGACCCAGACATGGCCACACAGTGCACCCTTAGTACTTGTCCTAATATGCAGGGGAACAAAGATATGGCTACACAGTGCACCCTTAGTGCTTGTCCTAATATGCAGGGGGCCCAGACATGGCTACACAGTGCACCCTTAGTACTTGTCCTAATATGCAGGGGACCCAGACATGGCTACACAGTACACCCTTAGTACTTGTCCTAATATATAGGGGACCAGACATGGCTACACAGTGCACCCTTAGTACTTGTCCTAATATATAGGGGACCAGACATGGCTACACAGTGCACCCTTAGTACTTGTCCTAATATATAGGGGACCCAGACATGGCCACACAGTGCACCCTTAGTACTTGTCCTAATATGCAGGGGAACAAAGACATGGCTATACAGTGCACCCTTAGTACTTGTCCTAATATGCAGGGGACCCAGACATGGCTACACAGTGCACCCTTAGTACCTGTCCTAATATATAGGAGACCAGATATGCCTACACAGTGCACCCTTACTACTTGTCCTAATATATAGAAGACCAGATATGGCTACACAGTGCACCCTTAGTACTTGTCCTAATATACAGAGGACCCAGACATGGCTACACAGTGCACCCTTAGTACTTGTTCTAATACATAAGGGGCGCAGACATGGCTACACAGTGCACGCTTAGTACTTGTCCTAATATATAGGAGACCAGACATGACTACACAGTGCACCCTTAGTACTTGTCCTAATATATAGGGGACCCAGACATGACTACACAGTGCACCCTTAGTACTTGTCCTAATATACAGGGGAACAAAGACATGGCTACACAGTGCACCCTTAGTACTTGTCCTAACATACAGGAAACCCAGACATGGCTACACAGTGCCCCCTTAGTACTTGTCCTAATATATAGGGGACCCAGACATAGCTACACAGTGCACCCTTATTACTTGTCCTAATATATAGGGGACCCAGACATGGCTACACAGTGCTCCCTTTGTACTTGTCCTAATACATAGGGATCCAGACGAGGCTACACAGTGCCCCCTTAGTACTTGTCCTAATATACAGGGGGCCCAGACATGGCTACACAGTGCACCCTTAGTACTTATCCTAATATACAGGAGACCCAGACATGACTACACAGTGCACCCTTAGTACTTGTCCTAATATATAGGAGACCCAGACATGGCTACACAGTGCACCCTTAGTAATTATCCTAATATATAGGGGACCCAGACATGACTACACAGTGCACCCTAATGCTTGTCCTAATATGCAGGGGACCAAGACATGGCTACACAGTGCACGCTTAGTACTTGTCCTAATATATAGGAGACCAGATATGGCTACACAGTGCACCATTAGTACTTGTACTAATATATAGGGGACCAGACATGGCTACACAGTGCACCCTAATGCTTGCCTTAAAACACAGGGGACCCAGACATGACTACACAGTACACCCTTAGTACTTGTCCTAATATATAGGGGACCAGACATGGCTACACAGTGCACCCTTAGTACTTGTCCTAATATATAGGGGACCCAGACATAACTACACAGTGCACCCTTAGTACTTGTCCTAATATATAGGGGACCAGACATGACTACACAGTGCACCCTAATGCTTGTCCTAATATGCAGGGGACCAAGACATGGCTACACAGTGCACGCTTAGTACTTGTCCTAATATATAGGAGACCAGATATGGCTACACACTGCACCATTAGTACTTGTACTAATATATAGGGGACCAGACATGGCTACACAGTGCACCCTTAGTACTTGTCCTAATATACAGGAGACCCAGACATGACTACACAGTGCACCCTTAGTACTTGTCCTAATATATAGGGGACCCAGACATGACTACAAAGTGCACCCTAATGCTTGTCCTAATACACAGGGGACCCAGACATGACTACACAGTACACCCTTAGTACTTGTCCTAATAAATAGGGGACCAGACATGGCTACACAGTGCCCCCTTAGTACTTGTCCTAATATACAGGGGGCCCAGACATGGCTACACAGTGCACCCTTAGTACTTATCCTAATATACAGGAGACCCAGACATGACTACACAGTGCACCCTTAGTACTTATCCTAATATACAGGAGACCCAGACGTGGCTACACAGTGCACCCTTAGTACTTGTCCTAATATATAGGAGACCCAGACATGGCTACACAGTGCACCCTTAGTACTTGTCCTAATATATAGGAAACCCAGACATGACTACACAGTGCACCCTAATGCTTGTCCTAATATGCAGGGGACCAAGACATGGCTACACAGTGCACGCTTAGTACTTGTCCTAATATATAGGAGACCAGACATGACTACACAGTGCACCCTTAGTACTTGTCCTAATATATAGGGGACCCAGACATGACTACACAGTGCACCCTAATGCTTGTCCTAATACACAGGAGACCCAGACATGACTACAGAGTACACCCTTAGTACTTGTCCTAATATATAGGGGACCAGACATGGCTACACAGTGCACCCTTAGTACTTGTCCTAATATATACGGGACCCAGACATGACTACACAGTGCACCCTTAGTACTTGTCCTAATATATAGGGGACCAGACATGACTACACAGTGCACCCTAATGCTTGTCCTAATATGCAGGGGACCAAGACATGGCTACACAGTGCACGCTTAGTACTTGTCCTAAAATATAGGAGACCAGATATGGCTACACAGTGCACCATTAGTACTTGTACTAATATATAGGGGACCAGACATGGCTACACAGTGCACCCTTAGTACTTGTCCTAATATACAGGAGACCCAGACATGACTACACAGTGCACCCTTAGTACTTGTCCTAATATATAGGGGACCCAGACATGACTACACAGTGCACCCTAATGCTTGTCCTAATACACAGGGGACCCAGACATGACTACACAGTACACCCTTAGTACTTGTCCTAATATATAGGGGACCCAGACATGACTACACAGTGCACCCTTAGTACTTGTCCTAATATATAGGGGACCAGACATGGCTACACAGTGCACCATTAGTACTTATCCTAATATATAGGGACCCAGACATGGCTACACAGTGCACCCTTAGTACTTATCCTAATATATAGGGACCCAGACATGGCTACACAGTGCACCCTTAGTACTTGTCCTAATACATAGGGACCCAGACATGACTACAAAGTGCACCCTTAGTACTTGTCCTAATATATAGGGACCCAGACATGGCTACACAGTGCACCCTTAGAACTTATCCTAATATATAGGGACCCAGACATGGCTACACAGTGCACCCTTAGTACTTGTCCTAATATATAGGGACCCAGACATGACTACACAGTGCACCCTTAGTACTTATCCTAATATATAGGAGACCAGATATGGCTACACAGTGCACACTTAGTACTTGTCCAAATATATAGGAGACCAGACATGGCTATACAGTGCACCCTTAGTACTTGTCCTAATATATAGGGGACCAGACATGACTACACAGTGCACCCTAATGCTTGTCCTAATATGCAGGGGACCAAGACATGGCTACACAGTGCACGCTTAGTACTTGTCCTAATATATAGGAGACCAGATATGGCTACACACTGCACCATTAGTACTTGTACTAATATATAGGGGACCAGACATGGCTACACAGTGCACCCTTAGTACTTGTCCTAATATACAGGAGACCCAGACATGACTACACAGTGCACCCTTAGTACTTGTCCTAATATATAGGGGACCCAGACATGACTACAAAGTGCACCCTAATGCTTGTCCTAATACACAGGGGACCCAGACATGACTACACAGTACACCCTTAGTACTTGTCCTAATAAATAGGGGACCAGACATGGCTACACAGTGCCCCCTTAGTACTTGTCCTAATATACAGGGGGCCCAGACATGGCTACACAGTGCACCCTTAGTACTTATCCTAATATACAGGAGACCCAGACGTGGCTACACAGTGCACCCTTAGTACTTGTCCTAATATATAGGAGACCCAGACATGGCTACACA
Source organism: Eleutherodactylus coqui (assembly GCF_035609145.1). Taxonomy (NCBI): domain Eukaryota; kingdom Metazoa; phylum Chordata; class Amphibia; order Anura; family Eleutherodactylidae; genus Eleutherodactylus; species Eleutherodactylus coqui. The sequence goes on along the minus strand of NC_089847.1, from coordinate 61,846,147 downwards.
GTGCACCCTTAGTACTTGTCCTAATATATAGGAAACCCAGACATGACTACACAGTGCACCCTAATGCTTGTCCTAATATGCAGGGGACCAAGACATGGCTACACAGTGCACGTTTAGTACTTGTCCTAATATATAGGAGACCAGACATGACTACACAGTGCACCCTTAGTACTTGTCCTAATATATAGGGGACCCAGACATGACTACACAGTGCACCCTAATGCTTGTCCTAATACACAGGGGACCCAGACATGACTACAGAGTACACCCTTAGTACTTGTCCTAATATATAGGGGACCAGACATGGCTACACAGTGCACCCTTAGTACTTGTCCTAATATATACGGGACCCAGACATGACTACACAGTGCACCCTTAGTACTTGTCCTAATATATAGGGGACCAGACATGACTACACAGTGCACCCTAATGCTTGTCCTAATATGCAGGGGACCAAGACATGGCTACACAGTGCACGCTTAGTACTTGTCCTAATATATAGGAGACCAGATATGGCTACACAGTGCACCATTAGTACTTGTACTAATATATAGGGGACCAGACATGGCTACACAGTGCACCCTTAGTACTTGTCCTAATATACAGGAGACCCAGACATGACTACACAGTGCACCCTTAGTACTTGTCCTAATATATAGGGGACCCAGACATGACTACACAGTGCACCCTAATGCTTGTCCTAATACACAGGGGACCCAGACATGACTACACAGTACACCCTTAGTACTTGTCCTAATATATAGGGGACCCAGACATGACTACACAGTGCACCCTTAGTACTTGTCCTAATATATAGGGACCCAGACATGGCTACAGAGTGCACCCTTAGTACTTATCCTAATATATAGGGACCCAGACATGGCTACACAGTGCACCCTTAGTACTTGTCCTAATACATAGGGACCCAGACATGACTACACAGTGCACCCTTAGTACTTGTCCTAATATATAGGGACCCAGACATGGCTACACAGTGCACCCTTAGAACTTATCCTAATATATAGGGACCCAGACATGGCTACACAGTGCACCCTTAGTACTTGTCCTAATATATAGGGACCCAGACATGACTACACAGTGCACCCTTAGTACTTATCCTAATATATAGGAGACCAGATACGGCTACACAGTGCACACTTAGTACTTGTCCAAATATATAGGAGACCAGACATGGCTATACAGTGCACCCTTAGTACTTGTCCTAATATACAGGAGACCCAGACATGGCTACACAGTGCACCCTTAGTACTTGTCCTAATATATAGGGGACCAGATATGGCTACACAGTGCACCCTTAGTACTTGTCCTAATATATAGGGGACCAGATATGGCTACACAGTGCACCCTTAGTACTTGTCCTAATACATAGGGACCCAGACATGACTACACAGTGCACCCTTAGTACTTGTCCTAATATATAGGGACCCAGACATGGCTACACAGTGCACCCTTAGTACTTATCCTAATATATGGGGACCCAGACATGGCTACACAGAGCACCCTTAGTACTTGTCCTAATATATAGGGACCCAGACATGACTACACAGTGCACCCTTAGTACTTATCCTAATATATAGGAGACCAGATATGGCTACACAGTGCACGCTTAGTACTTGTCCTAATATATAGGAGACCAGACTTGGCTATACAGTGCACCCTTAGTACTTGTCCTAATATACAGGAGACCCAGACATGGCTACACAGTGCACCCTTAGTACTTGTCCTAATATATAGGGGACCAGATATGGCTACACAGTGCACCCTTAGTACTTATCCTAATATACAGGAGACCCAGACATGACTACACAGTGCACCCTTAGTACTTGTCCTAATATATAGGAGACCAGACGTGACTACACAGTGCACCCTTAGTACTTATCCTAATATACAGGAGACCCAGACGTGGCTACACAGTGCACCCTTAGTACTTGTCCTAATATATAGGAGACCCAGACATGGCTACACAGTGCACCCTTAGTACTTGTCCTAATATATAGGAAACCCAGACATGACTACACAGTGCACCCTAATGCTTGTCCTAATATGCAGGGGACCAAGACATGGCTACACAGTGCACGCTTAGTACTTGTCCTAATATATAGGAGACCAGATATGGCTACACAGTGCACTCTTAGTACTTGTCCTAATATACAGGAGACCCAGACATGACTACACAGTGCACCCTTAGTAATTGTCCTAATATATAGGGGACCCAGACATGACTACACAGTGCACCCTAATGCTTGTCCTAATACACAGGGGACCCAGACATGACTACAGAGTACACCCTTAGTACTTGTCCTAATATATAGGGGACCAGACATGGCTACACAGTGCACCCTTAGTACTTGTCCTAATATATACGGGACCCAGACATGACTACACAGTGCACCCTTAGTACTTGTCCTAATATATAGGGGACCAGACATGACCACACAGTGCACCCTAATGCTTGTCCTAATATGCAGGGGACCAAGACATGGCTACACAGTGCACGCTTAGTACTTGTCCTAATATATAGGAGAACAGACATGACTACAGAGTGCACCCTTAGTACTTGTCCTAATATATAGGGACCCAGACATGACTACACAGTGCACTCTTAGTACTTGTCCTAATATGCAGGGGAACAAAGATATGGCTACACAGGGCACCTTAGTACTTGTCCTAATATATAGGGGGCCAGACATGACTACACAGTGCACCCTTAGTAATTGTCCTAATATATAGGAGACCAGATATGGCTACACAGTGCACCCTTAGTACTTGTCATAATATGCAGGGGACCAAGACATGGCTACACAGTAAACCCTTAGTACTTGTCCTAATATATAGGGGACGCAGACATGGCTACACAGTAAACCCTTAGTACTTGTCCTAATATATAGGGGACCAGACATGGCTACACAGTGCACCCTTAGTACTTGTCCTAATATAAAGGGGACCCAGACATGACAACACAGTGCACCCTTAGTACTTGTCCTAATATATAGGGGACCAGACATGGCTACACAGTACACCCTTAGTACTTGTCCTAATATATAGGGGACCAGACATGGCTACACAGTGCACCCTTAGTACTTGTCCTAATATATAGGGGACCCAGACATGGCCACACAGTGCACCCTTAGTACTTGTCCTAATATGCAGGGGAACAAAGATATGGCTACACAGTGCACCCTTAGTGCTTGTCCTAATATGCAGGGGACCCAGACATGGCTACACAGTGCACCCTTAGTACTTGTCCTAATATGCAGGGGACCCAGACATGGCTACACAGTACACCCTTAGTACTTGTCCTAATATATAGGGGACCAGACATGGCTACACAGTGCACCCTTAGTACTTGTCCTAATATATAGGGGACCAGACATGGCTACACAGTGCACCCTTAGTACTTGTCCTAATATATAGGGGACCCAGACATGGCCACACAGTGCACCCTTAGTACTTGTCCTAATATGCAGGGGAACAAAGACATGGCTATACAGTGCACCCTTAGTACTTGTCCTAATATGCAGGGGACCCAGACATGGCTACACAGTGCACCCTTAGTACCTGTCCTAATATATAGGAGACCAGATATGCCTACACAGTGCACCCTTACTACTTGTCCTAATATATAGAAGACCAGATATGGCTACACAGTGCACCCTTAGTACTTGTCCTAATATATAGAGGACTCAGACATGGCTACACAGTGCACCCTCAGTACTTGTCCTAATATACAGAGGACCCAGACATGGCTACACAGTGCACCCTTAGTACTTGTTCTAATACATAAGGGGCGCAGACATGGCTACACAATACAGCCTTAGTACTTGTCCTAATATACAGGGGAACAAAGACATGGCTACACAGTGCACCCTTAGTACTTGTCCTAACATACAGGAAACCCAGACATGGCTACACAGTGCCCCCTTAGTACTTGTCCTAATATATAGGGGACCCAGACATAGCTACACAGTGCACCCTTATTACTTGTCCTAATATATAGGGGACCCAGACATGGCTACACAGTGCTCCCTTTGCACTTGTCCTAATACATAGGGATCCAGACGAGGCTACACAGTGCCCCCTTAGTACTTGTCCTAATATACAGGGGGCCCAGACATGGCTACACAGTGCACCCTTAGTACTTATCCTAATATACAGGAGACCCAGACATGACTACACAGTGCACCCTTAGTACTTGTCCTAATATATAGGAGACCCAGACATGGCTACACAGTGCACCCTTAGTAATTATCCTAATATATAGGGGACCCAGACATGACTACACAGTGCACCCTAATGCTTGTCCTAATATGCAGGGGACCAAGACATGGCTACACAGTGCACGCTTAGTACTTGTCCTAATATATAGGAGACCAGACATGACTACACAGTGCACCCTTAGTACTTGTCCTAATATATAGGGGACCCAGACATGACTACACAGTGCACCCTAATGCTTGTCCTAATACACAGGGGACCCAGACATGACTACAGAGTACACCCTTAGTACTTGTCCTAATATATAGGGGACCAGACATGGCTACACAGTGCACCCTTAGTACTTGTCCTAATATATACGGGACCCAGACATGACTACACAGTGCACCCTTAGTACTTGTCCTAATATATAGGGGACCAGACATGACTACACAGTGCACCCTAATGCTTGTCCTAATATGCAGGGGACCAAGACATGGCTACACAGTGCACGCTTAGTACTTGTCCTAATATATAGGAGACCAGATATGGCTACACAGTGCACTCTTAGTACTTGTCCTAATATACAGGAGACCCAGACATGACTACACAGTGCACCCTTAGTACTTGTCCTAATATATAGGGGACCCAGACATGACTACACAGTGCACCCTAATGCTTGTCCTAATACACAGGGGACCCAGACATGACTACACAGTACACCCTTAGTACTTGTCCTAATATATAGGGGACCAGACATGGCTACACAGTGCACCCTTAGTACTTGTCCTAATATATAGGGGACCAGACATGGCTACACAGTGCACCCTTAGTACTTGTCCTAATATATAGGGGACCCAGACATGGCCACACAGTGCACCCTTAGTACTTGTCCTAATATGCAGGGGAACAAAGACATGGCTATACAGTGCACCCTTAGTACTTGTCCTAATATGCAGGGGACCCAGACATGGCTACACCGTGCACCCTTAGTACCTGTCCTAATATATAGGAGACCAGATATGCCTACACAGTGCACCCTTACTACTTGTCCTAATATATAGAAGACCAGATATGGCTACACAGTGCACCCTTAGTACTTGTCCTAATATATAGAGGACTCAGACATGGCTACACAGTGCACCCTTAGTACTTGTCCTAATATACAGAGGACCCAGACATGAATACACAGTGCACCCTTAGTACTTGTCCTAATATATAGGGGGCGCAGACATGGCTACACAATACAGCCTTAGTACTTGTCCTAATATGCAGGGGAACAAAGACATGGCTACACAGTGCACCCTTAGTACTTGTCCTAATATACAGGAGACCCAGACATGGCTACACAGTGCACCCTTAGTACTTGTCCTAATATATAGGGGACCCAGACATAGCTACACAGTGCACCCTTATTACTTGTCCTAATATATAGGGGACCCAGACATGGCTACACAGTGCTCCCTTTGTACTTGTTCTAATACATAGGGATCCAGACGAGGCTACACAGTGCCCCCTTAGTACTTGTCCTAATATACAGGGGGCCCAGACATGGCTACACAGTGCACCCTTATTACTTATCGTAATATACAGGAGACCCAGACATGACTACACAGTGCACCCTTAGTACTTGTCCTAATATATAGGAGACCCAGACATGGCTACACAGTGCACCCTTAGTAATTATCCTAATATATAGGGACTCAGACATGGCTACACAGTGCACCCTCTGTACTTGTCCTAATATATAGGGGACCCAGACATGGCTACACACCGCACCCTTAGTACTTGCCCATTCTTGTTGCCCTGCTATGTGCCGCCACTCTGCACCCTGACATGGAAACTACATGTGAGCAGCCACACATAGATATTTCAGGGTGCAGATGGTTTGGGCGGCACAGAATGGCACTGTGGGCCACATGTGTCCTCCGGGCGGTATGTTGTGCACCCCTGGCTTACAGTACCAGTAGAGTAACATCCTGGTTTGTGATATAAGTGCTTCCATAAGGCAGGTCCTAAAATACACCTTGGTGAACACTTTGGTATTTATTACGGTTTTAGCTGTTTTTCCTCTTTGGTTTGCTCCCATATAGTTACAGTGTGGAGACGAGGCTACTGACCAAAAGCTGGGAGAGAAGTCCAAGTTTATGTAGCTTTTTGTGCAGTAATGAAAGAGCCTCTTAATCTTTCCAGTTCCTGTGTGATCATACCCAGTGGGCTCCAGGCAAGCAGGGAGATGAGCACCTCTGATGACGCTTGGCAAATGGGAAAACCAAGTATCAGATGGGAAAAGTCCCTCTAGAAGAAAACTACAAACCCTACAGGATATAATTTAGGTTTATTCAGCAACATCCTGAGTCCTCCACAAATCACCTTAGTGTTGAAGTTAATAAGATGAGGAGGAGGAGGGTACGCAGCTGAAGATTCTCTGTATGTCTGCAAGACTGCATGGAGCACAGAAGTGGGATATATATGGATGGCTCCGGGGTCTTTGTAAATTGTATACAGAGCTATGGGGGACTATAGATGCACTATGACCTCAAGTCGTCTTACAAAACAGCCGCTCTCTTGAACACTGCCTGTGTGTATTGGAGGTCTTTCTTATTCAAAAGAATGGGATGACATGCAATACCAGCCACTAGCAGTGGACAAGAGGGGCGCTAATATTGGAAAAAAGACATTTAAAAGTGTGAAGTTTTGACTGAACTATCTGCCACCATTCATAGTTACAGTTTATAGGTGACCCATATTAATACTCCTGTTCTGCAGTTCCTCAGACTGTAATTAAAGGGGTTTTCCTGATGCTAAAATAAAGTATTAATCTTGCCTTCCTCATATTACATGTATGGCTGGGAATACCTTCACATACTTTTTTTTTTACAAATTTGAGCCTGTTCCATGATGCTGGGGGGCCCTCCCTTCGTTGGGTTGGTTGTTTGTATCCTTGCCTTCTGGTCTGCAGCAGTTTCCGGCTCCTATGGCTCCATTTACACAATACACAGCACTGAAACCACCCACTGCATCCCTATCATACTCATCAAGCCCACCCACTGTATCTCTCACCGCCATCTTGGAATCATCTGTACTCCTGCATTCATGAATAGCTAAGCGCCGGCTGTAATTGGCTGAGCGCTCAGCCAATCAGCACAGCCCTTTCAGGAGGCGGGGATTTTTAAATTCCCGCCTGCTGAAAGTGCTGGACAGCAGTGCAGGGGAGCCAGCCGGAGGACGCGTCTGAGCGGCGGAGAGGTGAGTACATTTTTTTTTTTTAACCAGCTAATGATGATTTTCAGGGAAGGGCTTATATTTCAAGCCGTTCCCCGAAAATCATGCTGCGGGGGTTGCCACAAACCACCTCTTTGAATGGTGCTGGCAGCAGCGCCAACCCCATTGAAAGCAATGGGATAGCATGCTGGACTTCTGCCACAGCTGTGACAGCTGTGGCAAAAGTTCGCGGTCTTCTCCCTATGTTTTCAATGGGGCTAGTGCTGCTGCCGCTGGCCCCATGGAAAACAATGGCGCTATCCCAGCGTTTTTCTTGCGCTGCGAGGCGAGTGTTTTCTCTCATTCTCGCAGCGCAAGAGAAAAAAAACCGCTAGTGGGTGTCCGCCCTTAGTCGGGCTTTACTCTTCTCACCTTTTAAAAATCACGTTCAAACCTTCTGTGAGCCAATCATCATGAGAATGCAGCGGGAACAAAACTCTCATGTACTTTACAATACTTCCAGTTTATTTACCACATTCAGTAAACCAACATGAAGAAACGACAGCAGTAACATCAGTGTAAGGAATAGAAGGAAATGGGCCCTCTAAAGGGAAGAAATATAACAGGTGAACGGAGATGAATAAATATGACTATTTACATGATATCCTCTATTAGACTCATCAGATACTGATGGGAAGCGATGGAACATTGGTCCGCCGATAGCACCTTGTGAGTCGGCTCTCGGTCCCCCATAATGGTGCAGTTGGATTTATATCATATCTGTTCCCATATAGTGAAGCCACTTAGTTCCTCTTGCATAAAGATGGCGGCTGCTCTTGGATTGGCGCGCTTCTTCGTTTTACTTTTTTAAAATGTCCTCTTGCATTATGAGGCACAATGTAACGGCGCCGTTCTTCTGTAAAGCTGCAAGGATCTTCCCGCGATTCTCTTCATAATGCTGAATCATCTCCTCCATGTTCTTATCGGCATCTATCACTGAAGTATCCCTAAAATAGCACAATGTGTGATCAGTGGCGGTCCGACCGCGGAGATCACCACCAGTCATAAGAATGAAGGAGCCAATGATGGCGATAGGGCTGAGCTGCAATACCCAACACTGCCAATAGAGGAGAGCAGAAATGTGTCTACACTATAAGGGGCAGCAGCCCTCCTACAGGTGCCTTGGCCCTCCATTCTTGTGATCAGTAAGGGTCACAGCGACTGGATAGTCGTCCTGCTTAAACATGGCAGAAAGATGATGCAGAATAATTTGCTCACTCGTCATTTTGCTTCCGCTCAACTAAAAAATAGTCGCTGATTGATCAAAAGTCATCTGGTGTAAAGTCGCACTGGAGCAAATTATGAACAAATTTGAATGGAGATCCCCCTACAAACAATATTTTGGCGAACGACTAATGAACAATCATCACTCTATGTACAGGCAAATAAACGACTGCTGTTCATAGACTTCAGCGACTTTTTCGGAGGGATGAGCTGAGTAATAGTTGCTCCGTGTAAAAGATGCCTTGTATTGTGTGATATTGGGAAGCCATCATATTTACCCAGAGACCAGGAACTATTACTTACCCCCTATTGATCGCTAGATGTTTTAGTTCATCCCCCGCTCTCTACCTGCAGGTCCTCATCTTCTACTCGCTAGCTTACGGCACTCTCCAACCACATAGACCAGAGCAACTATGGACTAGCTGTGCGACCGTCTGACATGGTTATTAGCAACGTAATATCGTGTTTCTACGAAAATAAGACCCTGTCATATTAATTTTTGCCCCAAAAGAGGCTCTATGTTTTATTTTCAGGGGATGTCTTATTAAACGTACCTAGGAGATTTGGTGCAGGTCCCTCCCGCTGCTCTTTGGAGCTTCAATGAGCTGAGCCATGACATTGATTGGCCAATTATAAATCCTGCCTCCACAATGCGATGGCTGTGATTGGTTCTTCTTGCACTGCTCAGCCAATCACAACCATTGCTTTCTGGAGATGAGATGTTTTTTTCATGAATCCCGTAACCAGAAAGTGATCTTCAGTGGGCGAACGAGGACTGCAGAACGCACGGCAGAGCTCCAGACAGCAGATGGAGGACCCGGACCGAGCCTGCTAGGTAGGTATTCCTTTTTTAATGTAATGCAGTTAAGGCTTATTTTGGGAGTAGGGCTTATATTTAGACCCTATATCACCAAGGGAATCACTAATAGATAAAATATAACTTTTATTAAATAATATTTAAAAATGTATTGGGCGCGATCCTTAATTATAACCAATGTGCCCCAACTATAAGGGTTCGCACCATACAAAAAATATATAGGTCCTTAGACACACTATATTGTCAGTGCACCAAAAGAGGGGATTGCACTGATAACAGTATAGTCCAACAGCTACAATGACGATGGCAAATGTAATTGGTGTATAGCCATTAGTCAAACATGTAGCTGTATACAGCTCTAACGAATCAATTGCTGTTTTTGTTATTGACTGGTATAGGTAGATCACCAGCACTTTTATTTATATAAATATACTGTCGTAGAGCTGACAAGTAGGTTAGACTACTTATACGTTTTGGGAATAGAGCACATACGGGTTTCTATTGTATGGTGGCTCACTGAATGACCATGTAGTGTCCAACCAGAAACCAATAATGTAGCACCCCTGTCATGCGATGCCCATTTATTAGAGTGGCTAACCTGAAAACAGAGTCAATTATGCAACACGACCCTGTTCTAAGGAACCTACAATACTATATGCAGCCAAAAGATAAAGGCTGAATATAGCCGCTTTCATTCAAGCAAAAGCCACTAGTAGTAGCACATTATAGTAGACAGGGGTGCTACATTATTGGTTTCTGGTTGGACACTACATGGTCATTCAGTGAGCCACCATACAATAGAAACCCGTAAATAAAAGTGCTGGTGATCTACCTATACCAGTCAATAAAAAAACAGCGATTGATTCGTTAGAGCTGTATACAGCGACATGTTTGACTAATGGCTATACACCAATTACATTTGCCATCGTCATGGTAGCTGTTGGACTATACTGTTATCAGTGCAGTCCCCTCTTTTGGTGCACTGACAATATAGTGTGTCTAAGGACCTATATATTTTTTGAATGGTGCCAACCCTTATAGTTGGGGCACCTTAGTTATAATTAAGCATCACGCCCAATACATTTTTTAATGTTATTTAATAAAAGTTATATTTTATCTATTAGTGATTCCCTCGGTGATATCGTATTCTGCTCTTTTAGGGTATCCTTCTGTCACGGTGACATATTTATATTTAGACCCTCCCCAAAAATCCTGCAAAATCAGGGTAGGGCTTATTTTCAATGTAGGTCTTATTTTCGGGGGAAACACCAACAGCATCTCCATGTCCCGGACTTACTGACTGCTGCTTTTTAGGTTGAGTTCACACACTGCAGAACTGTTGCAGTAGTTTGGTACCAAAGTTCTGCAACAATGCACAGTGCAATGTAAATGAATCACAGTGGGGAAAATCTGCAGCAGAAAACAGACATGCAGCCGATTTTCAAATCAAATGTGAAAACGTGATGGATTTTCCCCAGATTTCATTCATTGCGATGCCAGAGCTGAATTATGTGTTGGGCACAAACACTAAAATCCACATGCAGGTTTTGGTGCAGATTTCCTCTTTGATGTCGGCACATAGCCTTACACTTCGGATTATTTCAGCCCCCCCAGCTTGCAGCCCTCCGACTCCTGGTGAACTGTTCCATCTGTCTGCTGCCATGTGGAGAAAGCTTCTTCCAGGGCTTAAACAGACGGGCGCATGCGCAAAAACACTCGCCGCTACAGAGCGTGTTAGAACATGAACCAGTGGAAAGTCTCTCGGTGTAGTAATATCTCATGAGAATTACGCTAGTCAAAATGAAACCATGGAAATCAATGATTTTGCTTCATCACTTTTTACGTCCACAAAAAGCTCCACAAGCACGGCCATCTGTTTAACCTCTTAATAGGAGGAAAGTGCCCATTAGTTTGGCCACAATGAACTGAGGCTTCGGGGAGACCTGGTCACAAAAGTTTATCTGACTGACTGATGTGAGGGGCATGGGCTGGGGAACAAGTGGTTGAACAGGGGGAAAAGGACCTACAGGGGACAAGTGGCACAGGGAGAAAGAGGGACATTGGACACAGGAGGTGGGGCAAGTGGTGGTACATGGGATTGTATGGGTGGGGACAAGTGGTTTCACAGGGCAAGATGGGGCACGGGGGACAAGTAGTACCGTGGGTAAAAGAGACATGGGGAGGAGGGCCAAGTTGAAACATGGGGAGACAAATGGTGGCACAGTAGGAGAAAAGCCAAAAGTGGCACAAATGGTGGAATAAGGAGAGAGGGTGGCATGTGAGGGACAAGAGATGGAAGAGAAGCACATATGGGGAGGAGGGGCAAGTGGTGTCATGGGCAAAGTATTAGATTTATTATCTTAATTGACAATTTTTTAGATCTAATTCTTCTAAAATCAGTTTGCATCTCTTTTATTACTGATGATATACCAGGGTTGGCTTATATTGGCTATCCACAGGATGGGTGATGAAGGTCTAATCAGTGAGGGTCTATCATTCCAAAGAATTGGGGTCCAGTGTCCCCCATTTTCCTAACTGTGGGCTCTCTACACCCTCTACAGTGACGTGGAGATGGCATCTTGGCAGTGGTTGCACATGCACAGTGCAGCTGCATTTATTTCAATGGCGATGATGAAAATAGCTAGTACAAGCACTCAGCCGTCTGCATTAAAGAACAATGGAGCAGCTCCACACATGCAGCGACACTGCTCTATTCAATCTACTCCTCACTCTGCCGAGGGGTGAAGGCAGGCAGTGAGCCCAGAGTGACAGAAGAGGGCTTAAACAGGCGGACCTTTCAGACTCTCATTCTGGAGACCACAAGGGGTCCTCAGTGATGAGACCCCCACCAATCAGACTTGCATCATCTGTGGATTGGCCCTATTGCAGATAGATTGGGCAGTCAGTGTCTAAACCAGGCCTGCACAACATATGGCACGTTGGCTACAAGTGGCCCAGCAGAGGATTTCTGGCAGCCTGTGACATGGCTGTGATGTCAAGAGACTAGTCGCTCGCCTCTTAATATAGTCATGCCACAGTCCGCGGCACAGTCATGTCACGCTAACCGCTAGCTATGAATTTTACCAGATAAAGGGCCTTCAGCCATGCTCAGCAGCAAAGTAGGGGATAGCCGGAGTCAGATGTGTGACTTGAACATTACCTTGAACATGCAGCTGATGCCCGCTATCCCTTCCCTTGTTGATTGACCAATTCAATTCAGGGAAGGTCCTTTAGTCCTGGGGAGCACTGCTGCAGCGATGGAAGAATCTTTCTAAGGGACATTGTAAAAAAAGATCCCCTCCCAGAAGGAGTTGTCAGAATCAAATGAAACTTTCTCTATGTGATTGTAACGTTGATATAAGGGATTACAATATCAGAGCAAAAGGATCTTTTATTGCAGAAAACTGACCCCTTGAGGGGCGGCTCTAGTCCCTGTTGGGCTCCTCTAGCCTGATTGCAAGATGAGATACGGGCGGGCATGGAGGAATACAGGTTTTGTATGGTAGTCTACCGCATATTGATCCACATTTGCTGTACCTGAACCTCTAGATCTCCTAACAGTCTGGTCAGAATGGTCCAGGTGGCGGGCAATTTCTCTAAAAGACCATTTCGTATCCCCATAATGCATTCCTTCTCATACGCTTTTAACAGAGACAAGTCTCTTTGATTGCGTCTCCCCTGCCTTCCTGCACACAGGACCTCCAACACATCCAATACATCTTTGGAGTCGTGTCACCCCCAGGCATCCTGTTGTCCTATCCAGCCGAACTGATGAAGGGGTTCTTCCCCGAAATGCGTATTCTATTGCTGGTTTTTAATTTGTGAAAAATTAATAAAAAAGAAGTGCTTTCACCTTCACACATTGGACTTTGATCTACATCTTCTAGTAGCTTAGAGGGTTGCGCCTCCATACCAGTTCTTTTCACATCCTTTTCGCTACACTTACGCCCACACTGGTGGAGCGTCATCTGGTTGGCAGCACCTCCACCATTCAAAATACTCAATCATTGAAAGCTCTTTGTACTCCATAAACATTCCACCACCCTCACTGGGTCTTGCTCCACCCTCCTTTTTTATTTCCTTTACTCACTACATACAAGGAGCCTCCGAGAGCCTTTTATAGGCCATATGTGTTAGCGCACCATACATCATGGCTGCAACGATACAAGCAAATACAAGTGGCTGCAACACTACTGCAAGCACCTAATATCTGAATTTAAATGGCATTCTTGTTATATTTACTGACATATGAAGATGTGAGGTTCTTAGCACACATTTTGATCAAAACATGTGAGCCCATCTGCCACGTCAAGGCGACCTCTTGTAGATGGGACCTACACTACACTAACCTCTCTTTAGTCCTGCTGGGCTAATCCCTTTACGTTCTCTCTGTGGGAAGGGACAACATTCAAGGAGGCATAGGGGAAAAGCTGCAGGGGGCGCTAGATTTTATCAGAAGGGCACCACATTGTTCTGATATAATTGTTAAATTGTGGTCTAATGTTTGGGGTCTAAATAGTAAGATATTTTTTCATGGGATTAGCTGTCTGAGTGCTTTTTGTGGGGTGAGTTGTGTTTTTTCACTGGTACAATTTAATATACCATAAAATATGCTGAAAAACTACAGATTTCTCAGTGGGCTGAAATGAAAAAAAAATTCAATTATGCTTATTTTTGGACCTGTTGTTTTTGGTGTGCACACTGTGGCACAAATTACATGAAAACTTTATTCTGTGTGTGTCAGCACATTTACCACAATTTCCAAACTACATTTTTTTTTGTCTTCAAAAATTGAAATATATAAAAAAAATTAGTTTCTGTTGCTATTTTAAGGCGCCATCACTTTTTCATTTTACTGTTGATGCAGCGGATGTGTGGACTCAATTTCTGCAGGATGACTAGTGGTTGTGTAACTTTTTGATGGCGTTATATTTCATATTTTTTCTTGGAGCCAGGGTAATGAAAAAATACAAATCTGGTGTTATGTATTTTTTTTCATAATGGTGTTCATTATCAGGGATAAATAATTCAATATTTTAAACGGACTTTTATGCAGGCTGCAATGCAAATTACTTTTCTTTTTTTTAGAAATATAGGACAAGGTTTTTTTTAACTTTTTTCAAAAATTTTTTACACTTATTTTTTTAGGCCTCTAATGGTGCTTGAACTTGGGATCATTAATTCACTTATACAACCCAGGGAAGGCCATTTGGAACATTTAAATGCTGATTAGGTTATTCAAATGCCACTGTAAGAATTGACAGCTGCATTAAAATACTCAACAGCCATAATTGAAGTTATTTCTGATCATAGCTGTTGCTTCTAGGTGTGAATTGTCAAAGACAGGCGGTGCCACTTCAGTATGTGGAGTGAGCTTGGGAGCCAAGTCCATTCCATACAGACCCCACACACATCCCCTGTACATTTATAGTCGATGTCACCAAGGGGTAAAAAAAATAAATAAAAATCCGGCCTCCTCCACCCCTTAATAGCCGGCCAACACCCCCCTTATTTCCCCATCGCTCATTACAATACTGTTATGGGCGTGAGGAAATGCAATTACCAGTAAATGTGAACTAGTCATAGACATGTGCTTAGATGTCATAAGATAAAAAAAAATGTCCGGCCTCCTTCCACCCCTTAATAGCCGGCCATCGCGCACCAATGTGTTTCCCGCCCCCCGTGGCAGCACCATCAGCTGCTGCTGTCATTGGTTCAGGGAAATCCATTTACTGGTAAGAAAAAAAGGTTTTTAGATACAGCACATGTCTATGGGTATATGGGGCGCAGATGTTGTGGCGCCTGTACTTACCGCCAGCTGGGTGGTACTGCTGGCTCTCTCCTCAGGGGTCCCTCGCCGTCCTTCCTTGTGATGTCGTTGCAGGGGCTCAGGAGGGCCGCTCGCTCAGGTGGTTGTAGAGCCGGTGTCTAAGAGGGTCTTCATGTTGGAGAATGAAAACCCTCTGAACTTGGCCTGGTCTTCCGGTGACAGCTCGGATTGCTTGGCCTCTTCTGCTTCGATGGTGTCTAAGTCGAATTGCTGATGGAATTCCGACTTAGTTGGGGCAGGGATGTGCGGCGGGGCCATCCTCAGGGTTTCCACAGAGTCCCATTCTACATGCTGGAAGAACCGATGACCACGGATGTTCCCATTGACTCCTAGACGCTTGGCTGGATTTTTCTTGAGGAGCTGAAATCAGAAATGTAGTTTTTAATACTAACTACAATTACAAGAATCTGACAAAGAAAGACAATAAAAGCATACAAAATTAGTGACATGCTTACCTGCATTATGATGTTCTTCGCTCCGGAGGTGGACTCATTAAAGAGTTTTTGATGATACTTACGCTCGCCGGTGATCATTTGATTCATGATGACTCCCAATGAAAACCAGTCTACGGCGGCGTTGTACTCCTCTCCGGCGTCCATCTGCCATAAACAGACAACAGTTAGTTAGTTGGGAAATAAGTTCTACATCATTAATAACATAAGTCGTCTGCCCTAAAAGAAAGGCATTACATGGGATATGTGCACTGCTCTAGACTAGCATTGTGTAGAGACCGCAGTCATCTATTCCATCTCGGACTGCTGTCTCCATGATCCACAACCCAAGAACATAAATACACTTATGTCAACAACTGGTAAGAAGATTCTATTCCACTCACCTCAGGAGCAATATAGTCTTCGGTCCCAGCATAGTCAGTAGCTGTTCGACCTCCAAGCATGTTGTCCAGGGCGAGACCGAAATCGGTGATCTTCAGGTGCCCTGTCTCAGCCACCAAGATGTTTTCGGGCTTCAGGTCTCTGTGGATGATCCCCTTGGCGTGGAGGTGTTGGATGCCGCACACCATCTCCGCAGCGTAGAATCTGTAAGAAAGAGAATAAGTAGTCGGTGTGAGATCCTGAGGAGCGACAAAATACTGTTTCCTAAACTGTAGCTAAAGTATGATTATTGGATGGATCACTAATCATCAGCCATGTAGGAGGAGGCTCGCGATCCGACAATTGTGCGCAAATGGTTGTCATCTGCTGACCAGATCTTTTATGTGAGCATAAAAGTGTTAGCTCACCAGCAGCACATCTCCCCATGTAAACAGCGGAATGTGCCATACTAATGATCTGCTCATGTTAGACCACCTTAACGAGCAACAACCAACATGCTATCTTGTCAGTTGTTGCTTGTTAATAGGCAAAATATGTGCCGTGTAAAACCACCCTAAATCTTTACCTGGAACTGTTGATATCGAGCCGTCCCTTTGACTGTAGGAGTTGATTCAGGTCCCCGCAGCTTAGAAACTCTAATCCAAGTAGAACGTGCGTCTGTAATGTAGAAGAGACATGTAAGGAGGTTGGTTAATATGAAGTTATGCTACAAAGTCCACATCTACGGTGCACATACTAGTGATGTGCGATAACATACTTGGAGATATCGCACATACTTGGAGATGTGTGATAACAACTATACCTTGGTCTGAAATGCAAATTCTGCATGGATGAGGAAAGGACTTCCTGACGTCATCTGCAACACGCGGTGCTCCACCATCACGTCCGCCAGCTCCACTTCTGCTAGTAGGGCCTTCTTCCTGATGACCTTCACCGCAAACTGCTGACAGGTAACGATGTCTTCTGCCAGCACGACTTCTCCGTAGGCTCCCCGGCCGAGCACATGATGAAATCGTAGTCGTTCTTGGATGGTTGTAGATGTGGTGCTTCCTGAGCCAGTTGGTCGAACACTGCTGGGTCCTCCTAATAGTGATTATAATAGCACAATATACAGGCTATAGGTTATAATAGAGGTAGGTGCCTGCAGCCAGATGGTCAGATACAAGGCTCCTCTGGGAACTGTAGTTGCTACGTTAAAATCAGCCATCACATCACGGGAACAGAAGGACAACCACTTTAATACAGAAGATAACGTCTTATATAGTCTGTAGGTATTAACTATCACTCCTATAAGGGGCTCAGTATGTATTGTATCTGTATTATGGACATGTGACGTAGGCTTTAGATGCATATTTTACTAATTCGGGCCTTATTTGCCTAGTTATGTGATCAGTAACTGCGAATGCTGTATATATTGTGTAAAAAATAAATAAATAACACATCAGACCCCATAAGACAACAGGAAAACCTTCTCCTATGGAAGGATTGTCCTGCTTACTCCTGGGTTCCATTGGATTTTTGGTATAAAGTATACAGCACTCAGGTACAACAATACAACTGAGGCAAAAGTCTGGACACACACGTTTAACTGGTATAATAACGAGATAATTTACTTCCAATGTGTAAAAGTATTAGTTGGGGAGGTGGCTGCATTTCTTGGTGGAGGAGATGTTTTAGGAGGCCATTTTGACATCCAACATATTGAATTAGCTTAGGTTTTTCAAATAAGAAGGGGTCATAGAATGGTAGAGTTGGAAGGGACCTCCAGGGTCATCGGGTCCAACCCCCTTCTCTGTGCAGATTTCACTAAATCACCCCAGACAGATGTTTTTCCAGCCTTTGTTTGAACACTTCCATTTAAGGGGAACCCACCACCTCCCGTGGTAACCCGTTCCACTCATTGATCAACCTCACTGTCTAATATCTAATTTGTGTCTCCCCCCTTTCAGTTTTATCCCATTGCTTCTAGTCTTTCCTTGTGCAGATGAGAATAGGGCTGATCCCTCTGCACTGTGACAGCCCTTCAGATATTTGTAGACCGCTATTAAGTCTCCTCTCAGCCTAAACATTCCCAGATCCTTTGATCGTTCCTCATAGGACATGATTTGCAGACCGCTCACCATCTTGGTAACTCTTCCCTGGATAGAATATATATAATAATATACCTAGGAATATAACAGTCTTGGCTAGATTTGACTCAGACACACAATGGGAGGGTCAGTGTTGCCAATTTTATTGCTCAGCAGTTAATTGAGGAAAAGTTTCACAAAGTGCTTTTTATGATGTGTTGATGTGGCCACCATTCAGTTGGATGCACAAGAATCCAGCCTTCATGAACTCGCTGAACTGCAGCTGATGCTTCCTAACCGCTCTGTAGGATTCACTGTTTCAGGTGAACTGTATTGTGTATTTTTTTGCATACACAAGGGGCTTTAAATGACCCCTGAGTTAGGAGGAGAGGTCTGGCAGAATGGCAACTAAGGCGATTTAAACTACCAAACATGGTAACAGTACATTCTCCTGTCCTAGGAGGTGTTACCACAGGCAGCACAGATGGCCTCAATTTGGTTGTATTCCCAAACATCCCCTTTAGGCCTCAGTCAGACGACCGTTTTTTGCCGCGATTTACGGATCGCATGACAGATGCGCATCCGCAAATCACGTGACCGGGGCCGACGATTCGCCGAAAAATCTGCTAGCAACGTTTTTGGCGAAACGGGCCCGATCAAAGGAGCGCTGTCCGCCCATTGAAAGTCAATGGAGCCGGCAATACAGCCGGCTCCATTGAAAGCAATGGGCTGCCGGCGAGCGCAGGATGAATTTTCGGAAAGGGCTTAAACATATAAGCCCTTCCCTGAAAATCATCCAAAAATGGTTAAAAAAAAATGTACTCACTTTGTCCCTGCAGCCAGAGTTCAGCCGCGGCCGGCCGGCAGTTCTCCTGAACTGCTCTGTGTATTATTCAGCAGGCGGGGATTTAAAATCCCCGCCTGCTGAATGGGCTGCCTCTAATTGGTCACAGCCCTCACCAATCAGAGGCAGCTCTCACTCACCCATTCATGAATTCATGAATGGGTGAGTGAGTGCTGCCTCTGATTGGCTCAGCGCAGGGACAAATCAGGGGCAGCTCTCAGCTGTCATTCAATAGCTTACATGTCCAGCGTGTAAGTGGTAGGTGTCCAGTATGTAAGTGATACATGTCCGGTGTGTAAGTGGTAGGTGTCCAGTATGTAAGTGATACGTGTCCGGTGTGTAAGTGGTAGGTGTCCAGTATGTAAGTGATACGTGTCCGGTGTGTAAGTGGTAGGTGCTCGGTGTGTAAGTGGTAGGTGTCTAGTATGTAAGTGCTAGATGGTTGATGTGTAAGTGATACATGTCCAGCGTGTAAGTGGTAGGTGTCCAGTGTGTAAGTGCTAGATGTCCGGTGTGTAAGTGAAACATGTCCGGTGTGTAAGTGGTAGATGTCCGGTGTGTAAGTGATACATGTCCGGTGTGTAAGTCGTACATGTCCGGTGTGTAAGTGGTAGGTGTCCGGTGTGTAAGTGATACATGTCCGGTGTGTAAGTCGTACATGTCCGGTGTGTAAGTGGTAGGTGTCCGGTGTGTAAGTGGTAGGTGTCCGGTGTGTAAGTGGTAGGTGTCCGGTGTGTAAGTGGTAGGTGTCCGGTGTGTAAGTGGTAGATGTCCGGTGTGTAAGTGGTAGATGTCCGGTGTGTAAGTGCTAGATGTCCGGTGTGTAAGTGGTAGGTGTCCGGTGTGTAAGTGGTAGGTGTCCAGTATGTAAGTGCTAGGTGTCCAGTATGTAAGTGCTAGGTGTCCAGTATGTAAGTGCTAGGTGTCCAGTATGTAAGTGCTAGGTGTCCAGTATGTAAGTGCTAGGTGTCCAGTATGTAAGTGCTAGGTGTCCAGTGTGTAAGTGGTAGATGTCCGGTGTTTAAGTGATACATGTCCGGTGTGTAAGTGGTAGATGTCCGGTGTGTAAGTGATACATGTCCGGTGTGTAAGTCGTACATGTCCGGTGTGTAAGTGGTAGGTCTCCGGTGTGTAAGTGGTAGGTGTCCGGTGTGTAAGTGGTAGGTGTCCGGTGTG
This sequence comes from Eleutherodactylus coqui, assembly GCF_035609145.1. NCBI lineage: Eukaryota > Metazoa > Chordata > Amphibia > Anura > Eleutherodactylidae > Eleutherodactylus > Eleutherodactylus coqui. The sequence continues at coordinate 61,825,875 of NC_089847.1, read as the reverse complement.
TAAGTGGTAGGTGTCCGGTGTGTAAGTGGTAGGTGTCCGGTGTGTAAGTGGTAGGTGTCCGGTGTGTAAGTGGTAGGTGTCCGGTGTGTAAGTGATACATGTCCGGTGTGTAAGTGGTAGGTGTCCGGTGTGTAAGTGGTAGGTGTCCGGTGTGTAAGTGGTAGATGTCCGGTGTGTAAGTGGTAGATGTCCGGTGTGTAAGTGGTAGATGTCCGGTGTGTAAGTGGTAGATGTCCGGTGTGTAAGTGGTAGATGTCCGGTGTGTAAGTGGTAGATGTCCGGTGTGTAAGTGGTAGGTGTCCGGTGTGTAAGTAGTAGGTGCCCGGCGTATAAGTGGCGTCTGTATTATCTATCCCGTGTGAGGGTAGCATCACTGTAGAGGTATGTAATAAACACAGTATGACATCTACACGCTCCACAAATATCAGCTTTATTAATAAACAACACTGATTAAAAACAAACTCTTAACGAGACATAAAACTCAATAAGTGGCAATAAATACCATCAAAAAGCAGCAAAATATCAAATTGTGTGCAAGCGAGGGTAGCTACACAGTCCATGCGCCACATAGCACAATAACATACAAGTGCTGTATATACTGCCCACCGGCCGAGATACCGGGGACTGGCCAACAATATACCTCTGTAGAGATGAAGAGGGATCTGTGAGCAGTCCTGGCCGGTCCCATCAGCATGTAGAGTCTACGACTAATGATGTATACTAATGCACAGCGTGTATCAGGTGGTCAGAGAAGTGGCGCCACCTCTGTTTGTCCAGGACCGGAGGGTCGCTGTAGGCCGTACAGCCCATTGTATATATATTCTGCACCCCTATACATGGCTCTGATTACACTTAGTAGCAGTTTGTTCTTTATGGTTTTCTTTCATTCTTCTCTCAGTAATAACACAAACATTATTTCTCTTTCCCCCTCAGATCCAATAGAATATGAGTCAGTATTTATAGTGTTTGCTCTGTGACTGAGGCTGGAGTGATATCAGTATACTCATATGTCCCTTAGGTCTAGATCTATTTCATCTGGCTGTCGTATAGTCACTTGCGCAGGTGAACTCAGACATATTTGGTGCGTTGGCCCTCGTACGTGTGTCTAATGTGTCTATTGAGGAGCTGCTGCCCAACCATGTAACCAGCCAACGTGTCGGGGGCTCAGCGGTGCGGACCCCTCAGATTGGCCGCATCTAAGACCGGAAAGTGGCGTAAATTATAGCGAGAATCTATCGCAGCTTCTGGCTGGCAGACATCTCCTTCTGTGGCACACGGGCAGTCGGAGGCGTTCCTTATATAACATACATTACTAACATATATATAGTAAGGGCATTAATAGACGGCAGATCACCCACCACGGTCCATTATTGTTTATTGCACTGACATATATAGCACATACATATTCCACAGCGCTGTACACAGTTTAGCATTATATCGGGCTTTGTCCCCCTGGGGGCTCACAATCTATATATTCACACTGGACAATGAACCCAGATTTGAACCCGGATACCCCCTTACTGAAAGGCAACTGAGCCCCCATGCTGCCCACAGGAAAACTAACACAATTTTTGTTTCAAAAACACCCCATTTTGGTATTGTCAGGGCTCCTACCCATTTGCATTTTTTTAACGCTGCCCTTTTTTAACACAATTGTTAATGGGATTTCTAATGTTATAAACTCATCACAAGTTGGCGCTTTATGATTTTTGTGCGATGCGTTTCTAACATTAGAAAGTCCCATTGACAATCGCGTTAAAAAAACACAGCGATATCGCAGCGTTAAAGAACCCCTAGTGGGTAGGAGCCCTTACACAGTGGGGGGCAGCCATAGCGCTGTGATCACCTCCGCTGAGGAACAATTGCTGAATCTACACACTTCCTAAAGGTTCAGTCACAATTTTTGGCCCAATTTTGTCAGATTTTCATGCAGATCTGCAGCAGATTATATCCTTTCATTTAAATACAAATTGCATGGGTGACTGCTGCGGCAGATCTGCGCCAAAATCTGCAGCAAATGAGTGATGTGTGAACGCCCCCGAAGAGCAGGTCATCTAAACATGGGAGAAGATGAGTAACCAAAAAAGTGTACATTTCAGCAGCAAATGTTGTTTTTTTTTTTTAAAAAGAAAGCCTGGCCAGCCCAAATCTGCCAGTGTAAACGGATTTTGGCCGGCAAGGTGTTTTTTTTTAAATGCACACATACATGTTACATCTGCAGACAAAAATATAAAGTCAGACAATCTCATTGATTTTATGCCTTAACGCTTTGCAAAAATGCCGGTCTCCTGAGTATTCACCGCGCATTTACACAAGCGCATCGATGGGCTCAAATCTGCAGAAAAAAGGGCATATTTTTGGGTGTAAGCTGAAAAACTACATTTGATTGTCCCGATAAAATGAATGGGTTCTGTTCCCTGCGTGCGCAATATACTGCACAAATACAGACGTGTGAATCCGGCCTAAACAGCAGTAACACCTGACATGTCACAATATACATAAATACAACATCATACAATGGAACATTTGTGTCTTTTCTCCCCAGAATACAAAACACATGAATTGTAAGAAGAACCAGAAAACGGTACATTCCAGCAGCTCATCTATAAGGGCTCCTGCACACGGGCGATTTAGCAAATGCAAAATTTACCATTTTTGCACCCGTATTTCCGTTGAGCAAAAAAATATGCAACATGCTCTATTTTCACGCAAATTTGAGCACCCGAGCCACCATAACGGCGCGATTTTGCGGTATTATTTGATAACACTGGTGATTATTTAGGCCGCTCAGCCAGTTCTAAAACGGGTATAAACAACCTCAGCAGCGCAAAAAGTACAGTAAGCAGCGCGGAAAGGTTCATGGGAAAATGTAATAGCGCTCCATACACAGCGCCATCACGCCATCTCCTTGCGAGCGTTTATACGTCACACGTGTGCAGGAGCCCTTATCACAATAATATTGGACATTTCACATTATACAATGTACATAAATACAGTTTGATACAATGTAACATTTCCATCATTTTCTCCCCAGAATACAAAACACGTGAATTGTAAGAAGATGACGAACCAGAAAACGGTCCATTTCAGCAGCTCATCCATAACCGCAGGAACATCATACAATGTACATACAGTGTAATACAATGGAACATTTGGATCGCTTTCCTCCCTCCTCCTCTCCGGCAGACAACCCCCATGAATTACCAGACATGGCGGTACAGTGTGGGACCCTCAGGCTGCGTTCACACTTAGCGGACTTACTGAAAATCTGCACCAAAATCCGCATTAAATTCTGCATCCAAACACAAACCATTGCTGTGGATTCTAATGTGGACTTTGATGCGGATCCTGAGCAGACTTCACCCCTTCAACCGAAAAGATGAAATCTGCCACCGATCTGCACCAATATCTGGCATGTGTGAATGCGCTCCTACAGCTCCGCAGATCTCCAGCGGTACCTGGGCCTCCCGGGTCTTCTTTCTGTATCTTTACAGGTGGGTCCTTTTCTCCCACCGAAGAATCCAGATGCCTCTTCTTGGGTTGCTTCTTCCCAACGAGGTCTTTCTTCACCGAATCAGTCGGTGGAACGATGGGCTTCGCTGAGCTCGATGACTTCCTCCTCCTCTTCCTCCTCTGGCTCTTGCTTGAAGCCTCATCTGAAGAATCCAAGACATGTCTTGGTCTTCTCACTCCTTTCTTCCTCCGAATCTCCTCCTCTCCCTCCATAAAATCGCTCTGCTCTGGTCCAGCAGACATCGCCTCCTTCTCCATCGCCAGTCTCCAACACTCTCAACTGCCAACCGCCGTGACAACACAATTGCCCTGGCTGTAACCATGGCAGCAGTCATGTGACCAGTAACTGACCAATCACAGCCAACCATGATAAGTTTGAAATCGTATGTCCGCAGTTACTGAGATGTGATGAAGGACATTTACAGGAATGTTCTCACCATTTTCCTCAGACTAATGACAATCTTTATTATTATAGTGGGAACTTGTCATGTCTGAGTGCTGAAGCCGTCCAGGACTTGGTGCGGGGTGATATTTGGGGGCCACATTCACATTCTTACAGTTTATTCTTCTTTCTTACTGCCAGATATTATTATTTTCGTGAATATAATCTTATATTATAAGATTTTGAATCCATCCACCATATTAAACTTCACATATAAATCAGCATCTGTAATAATCCACGTTGCGGTTGTGTCAGATTTGGCAGATTTCCCAATATGTCCCCATTTTCCCCCATATGACCTGATGATAGATTAACCACAGGCGGGTCTCTTGTATAGATATGGTGATTAATGATAATATCTCTCTATATGGTGCCTCCATGGTTCTACTTGTAATTGGCGCACACACGTTCGGGGTCTCCAGATCCCTCGCTCCCCATGACATGGCCATAGAGAAAATGATAAAATCCTGACGGCTGCCATCACTACCAGCTGATTAAAGACAGATGTAGTTTTAGGCCCATCAGAACATCATCCTGCTCTCAGAGCCACAAAATACCCTCACAGGATCCATCAACAGCATCTTGTTGGGGGTTTCCAGAAACTTTACACTTAATATATGGTACACTGCAGAGACAATGGGAATCTAGAAGAGCAGGAGGATTACCTTATTGACTGCAGAGCCAACCTGGGGCTTCATTACAGACAATCTGCGCCCACAATGAAGACATAGAGGGGCGAATAGAAGAACAAACATTGTAAATGTTCCTATTCAAATGGGTTTGAAGAGATCCTAAATAACAGCAACACTTGATTGACACTCAGCTGGGGGACGTCTTCTGTCCATTGATTCTCGCTTTTATGTTTTTAGCTTCAGGCAGGTGACATCACGAAAGAAATATAAGCTGCAGATATACTGATATAGTATGGAGACCAAAAGGCTGTGAGATACAGAACAAGATAAAAGACACCAATGTATTCCAAACATATATATTTATATTTAACCCCTTAAGGATATTGGCCTATTTTGGGCTTAAGGACGCAACAATTTTTGGTGGATTTTTTGACCGTTTATCAAAAGCCATAACTTTTTTATTTTTCCGTCGACACGGCCGTATAAGGGCTTGTTTTTTGCGAGGCAAACTCTAGTTTCTATCGGCGTCATTTTTGGGTACATAGACTATATTGTAAAACTTGTATTATTTTTTTATGACAGCAGGGAGAGAAAACGCATCAATTCTGCCATAGATTTTTTTTATTTTTTTTCCAGCGTTAATCATGCAGCATAAATAAGACATTCCATTTTTTCTGCGGACCGGTACGGTTACAACGATACCAAAATTCTTACATTTTTTTTTATTTTTTTCCACTTTTCTGCAATAAAACCCCTTTTTTTGGAAATCTTTTTTTTTTTCTAAATCGCTGCATTCAAAGTCCTGTAACTTTTTTATTTTTTGATGAACGGAGCTCTATGAGGGCTTATTTTTCGCGAGACGAGCTATAGTCTTTATTGCTACCATTTTGGGGTACATACTGCTTTTTTGATCACTTTTATTGCAATTTTAGTGATGCCTCAGTTTTTTAGCTGGTTTTTTTTTGCGTTTTTTTCCGTGCATAGTCAAACGCATGTGCATCTTATTTTACGCGTCGTTACGGATGCGACAATATCAAGTTTGTGGGTTTTTTTGGTTTTTTTTACCTTTTTTATGCTAATCTGAGAAAAAGCATAAAAAATGTGTTTTTTTACTCTTTTTTTTACATTTTTTTTATTCATTTTTTTTAATCTTTGTTTTTTTTTGCACTGTTTGTGTCCCCTTGGGGGACTTTGACCACTGCCCTGATAATCGCTGTCATAAGGGTAGCTCTGCCATGCCTTATAGCTTATACAGCGATCCCAGGCACTGGTAACACAGGACGCCAGTGTCTGGCGTCCTGTTACCATGGCGACAGGCCGGGCTCTCGCAATAACATCGCGAGAGCCGGCCAGAGAAACAGAGGAAGTCCGCTCCCTCTGTGAACCCTTTCCCTGCCGCGATCTACTTAGATCGCGGCAGGGAAGGGGTTATCAGCGGGGGGCGCATCTCCGATGTCCTCCCGCTGTTGCAGCGGGACGCCGGCTGTGACTGACAGCCGGCTCCCGCTGCAGGATAGCGCGGAATCATATGTGATCCCGCGCTATCTCCAGGACGTAAGTTTACGTCCTGTTGCGGGAAGTACCAGGCTCCCAGGACGTAAACTTACGTCCTGCAGCGGGAATGGGTTAAAGTGCTGCTAACATTGTAGAACAGCATGTGGGACTGAGAAAGACCATGTGCCCATCCAGTCCAGCCTATTTTTCTGTAATGTTGATCCACAGGAAGGCAAAAAAAATCCAATGAGGTAATTTTTCCTAATTTTAGAGGTACAAATTCCTTCCCAACTCTAATATGGCAATCAGAATAATCCCTGGATCACCGACCCTACTGAAGTAATCAGTGACTATTCAAGAAAGGTTTCAAGTTCACTATCACTAAGCCCTCAGGCAGAGAGTTCCATAGCCTCACTGCTCTTACAGTAAAGAACCCCCTTCTATGTCGGTGTAGAAACCTTCTTTCCTCTGGACTTAGAGGGCGCCCCCTTGTTACAGTCACAGTCCTGGGTATAAATATATGATGGGAGAGATCTCTGTATCCCCTGATATACTTATACATAGTTATTAGGTCGCCCCTCAGTGCTCTTTTTTGCTAAGCTAAATAACCCAATTTTGATAACGATTTCTGTTGCCCGCCTTTATACCCGCTCAAACTTTATACGTCCTTTTTGAGTACTGGTACACAAAGCTGTATACAATATTCCATGTGTGGTCTGATCAGTGACTTGTAAAGAGGAAGAACAATATTATCATCATGTGTCTCTAGATGTATTTTTATGCACCCCTTTGATCCTATTTGTTTTGGCTACAGCTGCCTGACACTGGTTGCTCCAGTTCAGCTTAAGGCCCATTTACACGGAGCGATGATCACTAAAAACGCTAAAAGGCGATCGTTTTAGCAATAATCGTTGCGTCTAAATGCATGCCAATCATCCACTTTTCGGGCACTCCTAGCTGATCGTTACATTCAGGCCAAACTAAAAATCGCTGTTCAGTCTTATCAGCAGTTCTCCACGGGTAGTGCTGATAGCATTGTTTCCCGCTGGAGAACAAAGGATCGGAATACAGTTCATAGCCTTCGGGCTATGAACTGCTTTCAGATAAGGCTTCATTTGCACACTAGTAAGCTATTAAGTAGCTGAGTACACCAAAAATAAGCCCTGATTGCATAAAAATCAGTGCGTCACCTAACATTTGCTGTCCGCTCCACCGCAACTCTCCTTGCAGGTGACCCAGGCATGACTACACAGTGCACCCTTAGTACTTGTCCTAATATATAGGGACTCAGACATGGTTACACAGTGCACCCTTAGTACTTGTCCTAATATATAGGAGACCAGATATGGCTACACAGTGCACCCTTAGTACTTGTCCTAATATATAGGGACCCAGACATGACTACACAGTGCACCCTTAGTACTTGTCCTAATATATAGGAGACCAGACATGACTACACAGTGCACCCTTAGTACTTGTCCTAATATACAGGGACCCAGACATGATTACACAGTGCACCCTTAGTACTTGTCCTAATATATAGGAGACCCAAACATGACTACACAGTGCACCCTTAGTACTTGTCCTAATATATAGGAGACCAGACATGACTACACAGTGCACCCTTAGTACTTGTCCTAATATATAGGGACCCAGACATGGCTACACAGTGCACCCTTAGTACTTGTCCTAATATATAGAGACCCAGACATGACTACACAGTGCACCCTTAGTACTTGTCCTAATATATAGGGGACCCAGACATGGCTACACAGTACAGCCTTACTACTTGTTCTAATACATAAGGGGCCCAGACATGACTACACAGCACAGACTTACTACTTGTCTTAATATTCAGGGGACCAAGACATGGCTACACAGTGCACCCTTAGTACTTGTCCTAATATATAGGAGACCAGATATGGCTACACAGTGCACGCTTAGTACTTGTCCTAATATATAGGAGACCAGACATGGCTATACAGTGCACCCTTAGTACCTGTCCTAATATATAGGAGACCAGATATGGGTACACAGTGCACCCTTAGTACTTATCCTAATATATAGGAGACCAGATATGGCTACACAGTGCACGCTTAGTACTTGTCCTAATATATAGGAGACCAGACATGGCTATACAGTGCACCCTTAGTACCTGTCCTAATATATAGTAGACTAGATATGGGTACACAGTGCATCTTTAGTACTTGTCCTAATATACAGGAGACCCAGACATGGCTACACAGTGCACCCTTAGTACTTGTCCTAAGACATAAGGGGCCCAGACATGGCTACACAGTCCACCCTTATTACTTGTCATAATATATAGGAGACCCAATATGGCTACACAGTGCACCCTTAGTACTTGTCCTAATATACAGGAGACCCAGACATGACTAAACAGTGCACCCTTAGTACTTGTCCTAATATATAGGGACCCAGATATGGCTACACAGTGCACGCTTAGTACTTGTCCTAATATATAGGGGGCCAGACATGACTACACAGTGCACCCTTAATACTTTTCCTAATATGCAGGGGAACAAAGATATGGCTACACAGTGCACCCTTAGTACTTGTCCTAATATATAGGAGACCAGATATGGGTACACAGTGCACCCTTAGTACTTGTCCTAAGATGCAGGGGACCAAGACATGGCTACGCCGTGCACCCTTAGTACTTGTTCTAATATATAGGAGACCAGACATGGCTACACAGTGCACCCTTAGTACTTGTCCTAATATATAGGAGACCAGATATGGCTACACAGTGCACCCTTAGTACTTGTCCTAATTTATAGGGGACCAGATATGGCTACACAGTGCACCCTTAGTACTTGTCCTAATACACAGGAGACCCAATATGGCTATACAGTGCACACTTAGTACTTGTCCTAATATATAGGGGGCCAGGCATGACTACACAGTGCACCCTTAGTAATTGTCTTAATATGCAGGGGACCAAGACATGACTACACAGTGCACCCTTAGTACTTGTCCTAATATGCAGGGGAACAAAGATATGGCTACACAGTGCACCCTTAGTACTTGTCCTAATATGCAGGGGAACAAAGATATGGCTACACAGTGCACCCTTAGTACTTGTCCTAATATGCAGGGGACCAAGACATGACTACACAGTGCACCCATAGTACTTGTCCTAATATATAGGAGACCAGACATGGCTATACAGTGCACCCTTAGGACTGGTCCTAATATATAGGAGACCAGATATGGGTACACAGTGCACCCTTAGTACTGGTCCTAATATATAGGAGACCAGATATGGGTACACAGTGCACCCTTAGTACTTGTCCTAATATGCAGGGGACCAAGACATGGCTACACCGTGCACCCTTAGTACTTGTCCTAATAAAAAGGAGACCAGACATGGCTTCACAGTGCACCCTTAGTACTTGTCCTAATATGCAGGGGACCCAGACATGGCTACACAGTGCACGCTTAGTACTTGTCCTAATATATAGGAGACCAGATATGGCTACACAGTGCACCCATAGTACTTGTCCTAATATACAGGGGGCCCAGACATGACTACACAGTGCACCTTTAGTACTTATCCTAATATGCAGGGGACCCAGACGTGAGTGCACAGTGCACCCTTAGTACTTGTCCTAATATATAGGGACCCAGACATGACTACACTGTGCACCCTTAGTACTTGTCCTAATATATAGGAGACCAGATATGGGTACACAGTGCACCCTTAGTACTTGTCCTAATATATAGGAGACCAGACATGGCTCCACAGGGCACAGTTAGTACTTGTTCTAATATACAGGGACCCAGACATGACTACACAGTGCACCCTTAGTACTTGTCCTAATATATAGGGACCCAGACATGACTACACAGTGCACCCTTAGTACTTGTCCTAATATATAGGGACCCAGACATGACTACACTGTGCACCCTTAGTACTTGTCCTAATATATAGGAGACCAGATATGGGTACACAGTGCACCCTTAGTACTTGTCCTAATATATAGGAGACCAGATATGGCTACACAGTGCACCCTTAGTACTTGTCCTAATATGCAGGGGACCAAGACATGGCTACACAGTGCACCCTTAGTACTTGTCCTAATATATAGGAGACCCAATATGGCTACACAGTGCACCCTTAGGACTTGTCCTAATATATGTAGGGGACTCAGATATGGCTACACAGTGCACCCTTAGTACTTGTCCTAATATATAGGAGACGAGACATGGCTACACAGTGCACCCTTAGTACTTGTCCTAATATGCAGCGGACCCAGACAAGGCTACAAAGTGTAACCTTAGTACTTGTCCTAATATATAGGAGACCCAATATGGCTACACAGTGCACCCTTGGTACTTGTCCTAATATATGTAGGGGACTCAGATATGGCTACACAGTGCACCCTTAGTACTTGGCCTAATATATAAGGGACCAGATATGGCTACACAGTGCACCCTTAGTACTTGTCCTAATATATAGGAGACGAGACATGGCTACACAGTGCACCCTTAGTACTTGTCCTAATATGCAGGAGACCCAGACATGGCTACACAGTGTAACCTTAGCACTTGTCCTAATATATAGGAGACCCAATAAGGCTACACAGTGCACCCTTAGTACTTGTCCTAATATATGTAGGGGACTCAGACATGGCTACACAGTGCACCCTTAGTACTTGTCCTAATACATAGGGACCCAGACGTGGCTACATAGTGCACCCTTAGTACTTGTTCTATCACATAAGGGGCGCAGACATAGCTACACAATCCAGCCTTATTACTTGTCTTAATATGCAGGGGACCAAGACATGGCCACACAGTGCACCCTTAGTACTTGTCCTAATATGCAGCGGAACAAAGACATGGCTACACAGTGCACCCTTAGTACTTGTCCTAATATGCAGGGGACCCAGACATGGCTTCACAGTGCACCCTTAGTACTTATCCTAATATATAGGGACTCAGACATGGCTACACAGTGCACCCTTAGTAATTGTCCCAATATATAGGGGACGCAGACATGGCTACACAGTGCACCCTAATGCTTGTCCTAATATGCAGGGGACCAAGACATGGCTACACAGTGCACGCTTAGTACTTGTCCTAATATATAGGAGACCAGATATGGCTACACAGTGCACCCTTAGTACTTGTCCTAATATATAGGGGACCAGACATGGCTATACAGTGCACCCTTAGTACCTGTCCTAATATATAGGAGACCAGATATGGGTACACAGTGCACCCTTAGTACTTGTCCTAATATATAGGAGACCAGATATGGCTACACAGTGCACGCTTAGTACTTGTCCTAATATATAGGAGACCAGACATGGCTATACAGTGCACCCTTAGTACTGGTCCTAATATATAGGAGACCAGATATGGGTACACAGTGCACCCTTAGTACTGGTCCTAATATATAGGAGACCAGATATGGGTACACAGTGCACCCTTTGTACTTGTCCTAATATGCAGGGGACCAAGACATGGCTACCCCGTGCACCCTTAGTACTTGTCCTAATATAAAGGAGACCAGACATGGCTACACAGTGCACCCTTAGTACTTGTCCTAATATGCAGGGGACCCAGACATGGCTACGCAGTGCACGCTTAGTACTTGTCCTAATATATAGGAGACCAAATATGGCTACACAGTGCACCCATAGTACTTGTCCTAATATACAGGGGGCCCAGACATGACTACACAGTGCACCTTTAGTACTTGTCCTAATATGCAGGGGACCCAGACGTGAGTACACAGTGCACCCTTAGTACTTGTCCTAATATATAGGAGACCAGACATGGCTCCACAGGGCACAGTTAGTACTTGTTCTAATATACAGGGACCCAGACATGACTACACAGTGCACCCTTAGTACTTGTCCTAATATATAGGGACCCAGACATGACTACACTGTGCGCCCTTAGTACTTGTCCTAATATATAGGAGACCAGATATGGGTACACAGTGCACCCTTAGTACTTGTCCTAATATATAGGAGACCAGATATGGCTACACAGTGCACCCTTAGTACTTGTCCTAATATGCAGGGGACCAAGACATGGCTACACAGTGCACCCTTAGTACTTGTCCTAATATATAGGAGACCCAATATGGCTACACAGTGCACCCTTAGGACTTGTCCTAATATATAGGAGACGAGACATGGCTACACAGTGCACCCTTAGTACTTGTCCTAATATGCAGGGGACCCAGACAAGGCTACAAAGTGTAACCTTAGTACGTGTCCTAATATATAGGAGACCCAATATGGCTACACAGTGCACCCTTAGTACTTGTCCTAATATATGTAGGGGACTCAGATATGGCTACACAGTGCACCCTTAGTACTTGGCCTAATATATAAGGGACCAGATATGGCTACACAGTGCACCCTTAGTACTTGTCCTAATATATAGGAGACGAGACATGGCTACAAAGTGCACCCTTAGTACTTGTCCTAATATGCAGGAGACCCAGACATGGCTACACAGTGTAACCTTAGCACTTGTCCTAATATACAGGAGACCCAATAAGGCTACACAGTGCACCCTTAGTACTTGTCCTAATATATGTAGGGGACTCAGACATGGCTACACAGTGCACCCTTAGTACTTGTCCTAATATATAGGGACTCAGATATGGCTACACAGTGCACCCTTAGTACTTGTCCTAATATACAGAGGGCCCAGACATGGCTACACAGTGCACCCTTAGTACTTGTCCTAATACATAGGGACCCAGACGTGGCTACATAGTGCACCCTTAGTACTTGTTCTATCACATAAGGGGCGCAGACATAGCTACACAATCCAGCCTTATTACTTGTCTTAATATGCAGGGGACCAAGACATGGCCACACAGTGCACCCTTAGTACTTGTCCTAATATGCAGCGGAACAAAGACATGGCTACACAGTGCACCCTTAGTACTTGTCCTAATATATAGGAGACCAGATATGGCTACATAGTGCACCCTTAGTGCTTGTCCTAATATATAGGGGACCTAGACATGGCTACACAGTGCACCCTTAGTACTTGTCCTAATATATATAAAACCCAGACATAGCTACACAGTGCACCCTTAGTACTTGTCCTAATATATAGGGGACCCAGACATGGCTACACAGTGCACCCTTAGTACTTGTCCTAATATATAGGGGACCAGACATGGCTACACAGTGCACCCTTAGTACTTGTCCTAATATATAGTAGACCCAGATATGGCTACACAGTGCACCCTTAGTACTTGTCCTAATATATAGGGACTCAGACATGGCTACACAGTGCACCCTTAGTAATTGTCCTAATATATAGGGGACCCAGACATGGCTACACAGTGCACCCTAATGCTTGTCCTAATATGCAGGGGACCAAGACATGGCTACACAGTGCACGCTTAGTACTTGTCCTAATATATAGGGGACCCAGACATGACTACACAGTGCACCCTTAGTACTTGTCCTAATATATAGAGACCCAAGCATGACTACACAGTGCACCCTTAGTACTTGTCCTGTATACAGGGACCCAGACATGGCTGCACAGTGCACCCTTAGTACTTGCCCTAACATATAGAGGACCCAGACATGACTACACAGTGCACCCTTAGTACTTGTCCTAATATATAGAAGACCCAGACATGACTACACAGTGCACCCTTAGTACTTGTCCTGTATACAGGGACACAGACATGACTACACAGTGCACCCTTAGTACTTGTCCTGTATACAGGGACCCAGACATGACTACAGAGGGCACCCTTAGTACTTGTCCTAATATATAAGAGACCCAGACATGACTACACAGTGCACCCTTAGTACTTGTCCTAATATATAGGGGACCCAGACATGGCGACACAGTGCACCCTGATTACTTCTCCTAATATATAGGGGACCCAGACATGGCTACACAGTGCACCCTGAGTACTTGTCCTAATATATAGGGGACCAGACATGGCTACACAGTGCACCCTTAGTACTTGTCCTAATATACAGGAGACCCAGATTTGACTACACAGCGCACCCTTAGTACTTGTCCTAATATACAGGGGGCCTAGACATGACTACACAGCACCTTTAGTACTTGTCCTAATATGTAGGGGTTCCAGACGTGACTACACTGTGCACCCTTAGTACTTGTCCTAATATATAGGGGACCCAGACATGGCTACACAGTGCACCCTTAGTACTTGTCCTAATATATAGGAGACCCAGACATGGCTACACAGTGCACCCTTAGTACTTATCCTAATATATAGGGACTCAGACATGGCTACACAGTGCACCCTTAGTACTTGTCCTAATATATAGGGACTCAGACATGGCTACACAGTGCACCTTTAGTAATTGTCCTAATATATAGGGGACCCAGACATGGCTACACAGTGCACCCTAATGCTTGTCCTAATATGCAGGGGACCAAGACATGGCTACACAGTGTACGCTTAGTACTTGTCCTAATATATAGGAGACCAGATATGGCTACACAGTGCACCCTTAGTACTTGTCCTAATATATAGGGGACCAGACATGGCTACACAGTGCACCCTTAGTACTTGTCCTAATATGCAGGGGACCAGACATGACTACACAGTGCACCCTTAGTACTTGTCATAGTATATAGGGGACCCACACATGGATACACAGTGCACCCTTAGTACTTATCCTAATATATAGGGGACCCAGACATGACTACACAGTGCACCCATAGTACTTGTCCTAATATATAGGGAACCCAGACATGACTACACAGTGCACCCTTAGTACTTGTCCTAATATATAGGGACCCAGACATGATAACACTGCACCCTTAGTACTTGTCCTAATATACAGGGGACCCAGACATGGCTACACAGTGCACCCTTAGTGCTTCTCCTAATATATAGGGGACCCAGCCATGGCTACACAGTGCACCCTTAGTACTTGTCCTAATATATAGAGACCCAGGCATGACTACACAGTGCACCCTTAGTACTTGTCCTGTATACAGGGACCCAGACATGGCTACACAGTGCACCCTTAGTACTTGCCGTAACATATAGAGGACCCAGACATGACTACACAGTGCACCCTTAGTACTTGTCCTAATATATAGAGGACCCAGACATGACTACACAGGGCACCCTTAGTACTTGTCCTAATATATAAGAGACCCAGAAATGACTACACAGTGCACCCTTAGTACTTGTCCTAATATATAGGGGACCCAGACATGGCTACACAGTGCACCCTGAGTACTTCTCCTAATATATAGGGGACCCAGACATGGCTACACAGTGCACCCTGAGTACTTGTCCTAATATATAGGGGACCAGACATGGCTACACAGTGCACCCTTAGTACTTGTCCTAATATACAGGAGACCCAGATATGACTACACAGCGCACCCTTAGTACTTGTCCTAATATACAGGGGGCCCAGACATGACTACACAGCACCTTTAGTACTTGTCCTAATATGCAGGGGACCCAGACGTGACTACACTGTGCACCCTTAGTACTTGTACTAATATATAGGAGACCAGATATGGCTACACAGTGCACCCTTAGTACTTGTCCTAATATATAGGAGACCAGATATGGCTCCACAGGGCACCTTTAGTACTTGTTCTAATATATAGTGACCCAGACATGACTACACAGTGCACTCTTAGTACTTGTCCTAATATATAGGGGGCCCAGACATGACTACACAGTGCACCCTGAGTACTTGTCCTAATATATAGGGGACCAGACATGGCTACACAGTGCACCCTTAGTACTTGTCCTAATGTACAGGGGGCCCAGACATGACTACACAGCACCTTTAGTACTTGTCCTAATATGCAGGGGACCCAGACGTGACTACACTGTGCACCCTTAGTACTTGTCCTAATATATAGGAGACCAGACATGGCTCCACAGGGCACAGTTAGTACTTGTTCTAATATATAGGGACCCAGACATGACTACACAGTGCACACTTAGTACTTGTCCTAATATATAGGAGACCCAATATGGCTACACAGTGCACCCTTAGTACTTGTCCTAATATATAGGAGACCAGATATGGGTACACAGTGCACCCTTAGTACTTGTCCTAATATGCAGGGGACCCAGACATGGCTACACAGTGCACCCTTAGTACTTGTCCTAATATATCGGAGACCAGACATGGCTACACAGTGCACCCTTAGTACTTGTCCTAATATATAGGGACCCAGACATGACTACATAGTGCACCCTTAGTACTTGTCCTAATACATAGCAGACCAGATATGGGTACACAGCGCACCCTTAGTACTTGTCCTAATATGTAGGAGACCAGACATGGCTACACAGGGCACCCTTAGTAATTGTTCTAATACATAAGGAGCGCAGACATGGCTACACAGTGCACCCTTAGTACTTGTCCTAATATATAGGGGACCCAGACATGGCTACACAGTGCACCCTTAGTACTTGTCCTAATATATAGGGGACCCAGACATGACTACACAGTGCACCCTAATGCTTGTCCTAATACACAGGGGACCCAGACATGGCTACACAGTGCACCCTTAGTACTTGTCCTAAGACATAAGGGGCCCAGACATGGCTACACAGTGCACCCGTAGTACTTGTCCTAATATATAGGGGACCCAGACATGGCTACACAGTGCACCCTTAGTACTTGTCCTAATACATAGGGGACCCAGACATGACTACACAGTGCACCCTTAGTACTTGTCCTAATATATAGGGGACCCAGACATGACTACACAGTGCACCCTTAGTACTTGTCCTAATATATAGGGGACCAGACATGGCTACACAGTGCACCCTTAGTACTTGTCCTAATATGTAGGGGACCCAGACATGGCTACACAGTGCACCCTTAGTACTTGTCCTAATATATAGGGGACCAGACATGGCTACGCAGTGCACCCTTAGTACTTGTCCTAATATATAGGAGACCCAGACATGGCTACACAGTGCACCCTTAGTACTTGTCCTAATATATAGGGGACCCAGACATGGCTACACAGTGCACCCTAATGCTTGTCCTAATATGCAGGGGACCAAGACATGGCTACATAGTGCACGCTTAGTACTTGTCCTAATATATAGGAGACCAGATATGGCTACACAGTGCACCCTTAGTACTTGTCCTAATATATAGGGGACCAGACATGGCTACACAGTGCACCCTTAGTACTTGTCCTAATATGCAAGGGAACAAAGACATGGCTACACAGTGCACCCTTAGTACTTGTCCTAATATGCAGGGGACCAGACATGACTACACGGTGCACCCTTAGTACTTGTCCTAATATATAGGGGACCCACACATGGATACACAGTGCACCCTTAGTGCTTCTCCTAATATACAGAAGACCCAGACATAGCTACACAGTGCACCCTTAGTACTTGTCCTAATATATAGAGACCCAGGCATGACTACACAGTGCACCCTTAGTACTTGTCCTGTATACAGGGACCCAGACATGGCTACACAGTGCACCCTTATTACTTGTCCTAACATATAGAGGACCCAGACATGACTACACAGTGCACCCTTAGTACTTGTCCTAATATATAGGAGACCCAAACATGACTACACAGTGCACCCTAATGCTTGTCCTAATACACAGGGGACCCAGACATGACAACACAGTACACCCTTAGTACTTGTCCTAATATATAGGGGACCAGACATGGCTACACAGTGCCCCCATAGTACTTGTCCTAATATACAGGGGGCTCAGACATGGCTACACAGTGCCCCCTTAGTACTTGTCCTAATATACAGGGGACCCAGACATGACTACACAGTGCACCCTTAGTACTTGTCCTAATATATAGGAGACCAGACACGACTACACAGTGCACCCTAATGCTTGTCCTAATATGCAGTGGACCAAGACATGGCTACACCGTGCACCCTTAGTACTTGTCCTAATATATAGGAGACCAGACATGGCTACACAGTGCATCCTTAGTACTTGTCCTAATATGCAGGGGACCCAGACATGGCTACACAGTGCACGCTTAGTACTTGTCCTAATATTAAGGAGACCAGACATGGCTACACAGTGCAACCTTAGTACTTGTCCTAATACATAGGGACCCCGACGTGGCGACACAGTGCACCCTTAGTACTTGTTCTAATACATAAGGGGCGCAGACATGGCTACACAGTGCACCCTTAG
The DNA here is from genome assembly GCF_035609145.1 of Eleutherodactylus coqui. NCBI lineage: Eukaryota > Metazoa > Chordata > Amphibia > Anura > Eleutherodactylidae > Eleutherodactylus > Eleutherodactylus coqui. Next base: position 61,807,617 of record NC_089847.1, on the reverse strand, counting down.
TACTTGTCCTAATATATAGGGACCCAGACATGACTACACAGTGCACCCTTAGTACTTGTCCTAATATATAGCTGACCAGATATGGGTACACAGCGCACCCTTAGTACTTGTCCTAATATGTTGGAGACCAGACATGGCTACACAGGGCACCCTTAGTACTTGTTCTAATACATAAGGGGCGCAGACATGGCTACACAGTGCACCCTTAGTACTTGTCCTAATATATAGGGCACCCAGACATGGCTACACAGTGCACCCTTAGTACTTGTCCTAATATATAGGGGACCCAGACATGACTACACAGTGCACCCTAATGCTTGTCCTAATACACAGGGGACCCAGACATGACTACACAGTACACCCTTAGTACTTGTCCTAATATATAGGGGACCAGACATGGCTACACAGTGCCCCCATATTACTTGTCCTAATATACATGGGGCCCAGACATGGCTACACAGTGCCCCCTTAGTACTTGTCCTAATATACAGGGGACCCAGACATGACAACACAGTGCACCCTTAGTACTTGTCCTAATATATAGGGACCCAGATATGGCTACACAGTGCACGCTTAGTACTTGTCCTAATATATAGGGGGCCAGACATGACTACACAGTGCACCCTTAGTACTTTTCCTAATATGCAGGGGAACAAAGATATGGCTACACAGTGCACCCTTAGTACTTGTCCTAATATGCAGGGGACCCAGATATGGCTACACAGTGCACCCTTAATACTTGTCCTAATATATAGGAGACCAGATATGGGTACACAGTGCACCCTTAGTACTTGTCCTAATATGCAGGGGACCAGACATGGCTACACAGTGCACCCTTAGTACTTGTCCTAATATATAGGGGGCCCAGACATGACTACACAGTGCACCCTAATGCTTGTCCTAATACACAGGGGACCCAGACATGACTACACAGTACACCCTTAGTACTTGTCCTAATATATAGGAGACCAGATATGGGTACACAGTGCACCCTTAGTACTTGTCCTAATATATAGGAGACCAGATATGGGTACACAGTGCACCCTTAGTACTTGTCCTAATATATAGGAGACCAGATATGGCTACACAGTGCACCCTTAGTACTTGTTCTAATATATAGGGACCCAGACATGACTACACAGTGCACCCTTAGTACTTGTCCTAATATATAGGGACCCAGACATGACTACAGAGTGCACCCTTAGTACTTGTCCTAATATATAGGGACCCAGACATGGCTACACAGTGCACTCTTAGTACTTATCCTAATATATAGGGACCCAGACATGGCTACACAGTGCACGCTTAGTACTTGTCCTAATATATAGGGGACCAGACATGGCTACACAGTGCACCCTTAGTACTTGTCCTAATATACAGGAGACCCAGACATGATTACACAGTGCACCCTTAGTACTTGTCCTAATATACAGGGGGCCCAAACATGACTACACAGCACCTTTAGTACTTGTCCTAATATGCAGGGGACCCAGACGTGACTACACTGTGCACCCTTAGTGCTTGTCCTAATATATAGGAGACCAGACATGGCTCCACAGGGCACAGTTAGTACTTGTTCTAATATATAGGGACCCATACATGACAACACAGTGCACCTTTAGTACTTGTCCAAATATATAGGAACTCAGACATGACTACACAGTGCACCCTTAGTACTTGTCCTAATATATAGGAGACCAGATATGGGTACACAGTGCACCCTTAGTACTTGTCCTAATATATAGGAGACCAGATATGGCTACACAGTGCACCCTTAGTACTGGTCCTAATATGCAGGGGTCCAAGACATGGCTACACAGTGCACCCTTAGTACTTGTCCTAATATATAGGGGACCAGATATGGGTACACAGTGCACCCTTAGTACTTCTCCTAATATATAGGGGACCCAGACATGGCCACACAGTGCACCCTTAGTACTGGTCCTAATATATAGGAGACCAGATATGGCTACACAGTGCACCCTTAGTACTTGTCCTAACATATAGGGGACCAGATATCGGTACACAGTGCACCCTTAGTACTTGTCCTAATATATAGGAGACCAGATATGGGTACACAGTGCATCCTTAGTACTTGTCCTAATATGCAGGGGACCAAGACATGGCTACACAGTGCACCCTTAGTACTTGTCCTAATATACAGGGGACCAGACATGGCTACACAGAGCACCCATAGTACTTGTCCTAATATATAGGAGACCCAGACATGGCTACACAGTGCACGCTTAGTACTTGTCCTAATTTATAGGAGACCAGACATGGCTACACAGTGCACCCTTAGTACTTGTCCTAATATACAGGGGACCCGACATGGCTACACAGAGCACCCATAGTACTTGTCCTAATATACAGGAGACCCAGACATGGCTACACAATACAGCCTTAGTACTTGTTTTAATATGCAGGGGACCAAGACATGGCTACACAGTGCACCCTTAGTACTTGTCCTAATATGTAAGGGACCCAGACATGGCTACACAGTGCACCCTTAGTACTTGTCCTAATATATAGGGACCCAGACATGACTACAGAGTGCACCCTTAGTACTTGTCCTAATATATAGGGACCCAGACATGACTACACAGTAGACCCTTAGTACTTCTCCTAATATGCAGTGGAACAAAGATATGGCTACACAGGGCACCTTAGTACTTGTTCTAATGCTTAAGGGGCGCAGCAATGGCTACACAATACAGCCTTAGTACTTGTCCTTATATGCAGGAGAACAAAGACATGGCTACACAGTGCACCCTTAGTACTTGTCCTAATATGCAGGGGACCAAGACATGGCTACACAGTGCACCCTTAGTACTTGTTCTAATATATAGGAGACCAGATATGGCTACACAGTGCACCCTTAGTACTTGTCCTAATCTATAGGGGACCAGATATCGGTACACAGTGCACCCTTAGTACTTGTCCTAATATATAGGAGACCAGATATGGGTACACAGTGCATCCTTAGTACTTGTCCTAATATGCAGGGGACCAAGACATGGCTACACAGTGCACCCTTAGTACTTGTCCTAATATACAGGGGACCAGACATGGCTACACAGAGCACCCATAGTACTTGTCCTAATATATAGGAGACCCAGACATGGCTACACAGTGCACGCTTAGTACTTGTCCTAATTTATAGGTGACCAGACATGGCTACACAGTGCACCCTTAGTACTTGTCCTAATATACAGGAGACCCAGACATGGCTACACAGTGCACCCTTAGTACTTGTCCTAATATACAGGAGACCCAGACATGGCTACACAATACAGCCTTAGTACTTGTTTTAATATGCAGGGGACCAAGACATGGCTAAACAGTGCACCCTTAGTACTTGTCCTAATATGTAAGGGACCCAGACATGGCTACACAGTGCACCCTTAGTACTTGTCCTAATATATAGGAGACCAGATATGGCTACACAGTGCACCCTTAGTACTTGTCCTAATATACAGGGGACCAGACATGGCTACACAGAGCACCCATAGTACTTGTCCTAATATATAGGAGACCCAGACATGGCTACACAGTGCACGCTTAGTACTTGTCCTAATTTATAGGAGACCAGACATGGCTACACAGTGCACCCTTAGTACTTGTCCTAATATACAGGAGACCCAGACATGGCTACACAGTGCACCCTTAGTACTTGTCCTAATATACAGGAGACCCAGACATGGCTACACAATACAGCCTTAGTACTTGTTTTAATATGCAGGGGACCAAGACATGGCTACACAGTGCACCCTTAGTACTTGTCCTAATATGTAAGGGACCCAGACATGGCTACACAGTGCACCCTTAGTACTTGTCCTAATATATAGGAGACCAGATATGGCTACACAGTGCACCCTTAGTACTTGTCCTAATATATAGGGACCCAGACATGACTACAGAGTGCACCCTTAGTACTTGTCCTAATATATAGGGACCCAGACATGACTACACAGTAGACCCTTAGTACTTCTAATATGCAGTGGAAAAAAGATATGGCTACACAGGGCACCTTAGTACTTGTTCTAATGCTTAAGGGGCGCAGACATGGCTACACAATACAGCCTTAGTACTTGTCCTTATATGCAGGAGAACAAAGACATGGCTACACAGTGCACCCTTAGTACTTGTCCTAATATGCAGGGGACCAAGACATGGCTACACAGTGCACCCTTAGTACTTGTTCTAATATATAGGGACCCAGACATGACTACACAGTGCACCCTTAGTACTTGTCCTAATATATAGGGACCCAGACATGACTACAGAGTGCACCCTTAGTACTTGTCCTAATATATAGGGACCCAGACATGGCTACACAGTGCACTCTTAGTACTTATCCTAATATATAGGGACCCAGACATGGCTACACAGTGTACCCTTAGTACTTGTCCTAATGTACAGGGGGCCCAGACATGACTACACAGCACCTTTAGTACTTGTCCTAATATGCAGGGGACCCAGACGTGACTACACTGTGCACCCTTAGTGCTTGTCCTAATATATAGGAGACCAGACATGGCTCCACAGGGCACAGTTAGTACTTGTTCTAATATATAGGGACCCATACATGACAACACAGTGCACCTTTATTACTTGTCCAAATATATAGGAACTCAGACATGACTTAACAGTGCACCCTTAGTACTTGTCCTAAAATATAGGGACCCAGACATGACTACACAGTGCACCCTTAGTACTTGTCCTAATATATAGGAGACCAGATATGGGTACACAGTGCACCCTTAGTACTTGTCCTAATATATAGGGACCCAGACATGGCTGCACAGTGCACCCTTAGTACTGGTCCTAATATGCAGGGGACCAAGACATGGCTACACAGTGCACCCTTAGTACTTGTCCTAATATATAGGGGACCAGATATGGGTACACAGTGCACCCTTAGTACTGGTCCTAATACATAGGAGACCAGATATGGGTACACAGTGCACCCTTAGTACTTGTCCTAATATATAGGGGACCCAGACATGGCCACACAGTGCACCCTTAGTACTGGTCCTAATATATAGGAGACCAGATATGGCTACACAGTGCACCCTTAGTACTTGTCCTAATATATAGGGGACCAGATATCGGTACACAGTGCACCCTTAGTACTTGTCCTAATATATAGGAGACCAGATATGGGTACACAGTGCATCCTTAGTACTTGTCCTAATATGCAGGGGACCAAGACATGGCTACACAGTGCACCCTTAGTACTTGTCCTAATATACAGGGGACCAGACATGGCTACACAGAGCACCCATAGTACTTGTCCTAATATATAGGAGACCCAGACATGGCTACACAGTGCACGCTTAGTACTTGTCCTAATTTATAGGAGACCAGACATGGCTACACAGTGCACCCTTAGTACTTGTCCTAATATACAGGAGACCCAGACATGGCTACACAATACAGCCTTAGTACTTGTTTTAATATGCAGGGGACCAAGACATGGCTACACAGTGCACCCTTAGTACTTGTCCTAATATGTAAGGGACCCAGACATGGCTACACAGTGCACCCTTAGTACTTGTCCTAATATATAGGAGACCAGATATGGCTACACAGTGCACCCTTAGTACTTGTCCTAATATGCCGGGGACCCAGACGTGACTACACTGTGCACCCTTAGTGCTTGTCCTAATATATAGGAGACCAGACATGGCTCCACAGGGCACAGTTAGTACTTGTTCTAATATATAGGGACCCATACATGACAACACAGTGCACCTTTATTACTTGTCCAAATATATAGGAACTCAGACATGACTAAACAGTGCACCCTTAGTACTTGTCCTAAAATATAGGGACCCAGACATGACTACACAGTGCACCCTTAGTACTTGTCCTAATATATAGGAGACCAGATATGGGTACACAGTGCACCCTTAGTACTTGTCCTAATATATAGGAGACCAGATATGGCTACCCAGTGCACCCTTAGTACTGGTCCTAATATGCAGGGGACCAAGACATGGCTACACAGTGCACCCTTAGTACTTGTCCTAATATATAGGGGACCAGATATGGGTACACAGTGCACCCTTAGTACTGGTCCTAATACATAGGAGACCAGATATGGGTACACAGTGCACCCTTAGTACTTGTCCTAATATATAGGGGACCCAGACATGGCCACACAGTGCACCCTTAGTACTGGTCCTAATATATAGGAGACCAGATATGGCTACACAGTGCACCCTTAGTACTTGTCCTAATATATAGGGGACCAGATATCGGTACACAGTGCACCCTTAGTACTTGTCCTAATATATAGGAGACCAGATATGGGTACACAGTGCATCCTTAGTACTTGTCCTAATATGCAGGGGACCAAGACATGGCTACACAGTGCACCCTTAGTACTTGTCCTAATATACAGGGGACCAGACATGGCTACACAGAGCACCCATAGTACTTGTCCTAATATATAGGAGACCCAGACATGGCTACACAGTGCACGCTTAGTACTTGTCCTAATTTATAGGAGACCAGACATGGCTACACAGTGCACCCTTAGTACTTGTCCTAATATACAGGAGACCCAGACATGTTTACACAGTGCACCCTTAGTACTTGTCCTAATATACAGGAGACCCAGACATGGCTACACAATACAGCCTTAGTACTTGTTTTAATATGCAGGGGACCAAGACATGGCTACACAGTGCACCCTTAGTACTTGTCCTAATATGTAAGGGACCCAGACATGGCTACACAGTGCACCCTTAGTACTTGTCCTAATATATAGGAGACCAGATATGGCTACACAGTGCACCCTTAGTACTTGTCCTAATATATAGGGGACCAGATATCGGTACACAGTGCACCCTTAGTACTTGTCCTAATATATAGGAGACCAGATATGGGTACACAGTGCATCCTTAGTACTTGTCCTAATATGCAGGGGACCAGACATGGCTACACAGTGCACCCTTAGTACTTGTCCTAATATATAGGGGACCCAGACATGGCCACACAGTGCACCCTTAGTACTTGTCCTAATATGCAGGGGAACAAAGACATGGCTACACAGTGCACCCTTAGTGCTTGTCCTAATATGCAGGGGACCCAGACATGGCTACACAGTGCACCCTTAGTACTTGTCCTAATATGCAGGGGACCCAGACATGGCTACACAGTACACCCCTTAGTACTTGTCCTAATATATAGGGGACCAGACATGGCTACACAGTGCACCCTTAGTACTTGTCCTAATTTATAGGGGACCCAGACATGACTACACAGTGCACCCTTAGTACTTGTCCTAATATATAGGGACCCAGACATGACTACAGAGTGCACCCTTAGTACTTGTCCTAATATATAGGGACCCAGACATGGCTACACAGTGCACTCTTAGTACTTATCCTAATATATAGGGACCCAGACATGGCTACACAGTGCACCCTTAGTACTTGTCCTAATATATAGGGACCCAGACATGACTACACAGTGCACCGTCAGTACTTGTCCTAATATATAGGGGACCCAGACATGGCCACACAGTGCACCCTTAGTACTTGTCCTAATATGCAGGGGAACAAAGACATGGCTACACAGTGCACCCTTAGTGCTTGTCCTAATATGCAGGGGACCCAGACATGGCTACACAGTGCACCCTTAGTACTTGTCCTAATATACAGGGGACCAGACATGGCTACACAGAGCACCCATAGTACTTGTCCTAATATATAGGAGACCCAGACATGGCTACACAGTGCACGCTTAGTACTTGTCCTAATTTATAGGAGACCAGACATGGCTACACAGTGCACCCTTAGTACTTGTCCTAATATACAGGAGACCCAGACATGGCTACACAGTGCACCCTTAGTACTTGTCCTAATATACAGGAGACCCAGACATGGCTACACAATACAGCCTTAGTACTTGTTTTAATATGCAGGGGACCAAGACATGGCTACACAGTGCACCCTTAGTACTTGTCCTAATATGTAAGGGACCCAGACATGGCTACACAGTGCACCCTTAGTACTTGTCCTAATATATAGGAGACCAGATATGGCTACACAGTGCACCCTTAGTACTTGTCCTAATATATAGGGACCCAGACATGACTACAGAGTGCACCCTTAGTACTTGTCCTAATATATAGGGACCCAGACATGACTACACAGTAGACCCTTAGTACTTCTCCTAATATGCAGTGGAACAAAGATATGGCTACACAGGGCACCTTAGTACTTCTTCTAATGCTTAAGGGGCGCAGACATGGCTACACAATACAGCCTTAGTACTTATCCTTATATGCAGGAGAACAAAGACATGGCTACACAGTGCACCCTTAGTACTTGTCCTAATATGCAGGGGACCAAGACATGGCTACACAGTGCACCCTTAGTACTTGTTCTAATATATAGGGACCCAGACATGACTACACAGTGCACCCTTAGTACTTGTCCTAATATATAGGGACCCAGACATGACTACAGAGTGCACCCTTAGTACTTGTCCTAATATATAGGGACCCAGACATGGCTACACAGTGCACCCTTAGTACTTGTCCTAATGTACAGGGGGCCCAGACATGACTACACAGCACCTTTAGTACTTGTCCTAATATGCAGGGGACCCAGACGTGACTACACTGTGCACCCTTAGTGCTTGTCCTAATATATAGGAGACCAGACATGGCTCCACAGGGCACAGTTAGTACTTGTTCTAATATATAGGGACCCATACATGACAACACAGTGCACCTTTATTACTTGTCCAAATATATAGGAACTCAGACATGACTAAACAGTGCACCCTTAGTACTTGTCCTAAAATATAGGGACCCAGACATGACTGCACAGTGCACCCTTAGTACTTGTCCTAATATATAGGAGACCAGATATGGGTACACAGTGCACCCTTAGTACTTGTCCTAATATATAGGAGACCAGATATGGCTACACAGTGCACCCTTAGTACTGGTCCTAATATGCAGGGGACCAAGACATGGCTACACAGTGCACCCTTAGTACTTGTCCTAATATATAGGGGACCAGATATGGGTACACAGTGCACCCTTAGTACTTGTCCTAATATATAGGGGACCCAGACATGGCCACACAGTGCACCCTTAGTACTGGTCCTAATATATAGGAGACCAGATATGGCTACACAGTGCACCCTTAGTACTTGTCCTAATATATAGGGGACCAGATATCGGTACACAGTGCACCCTTAGTACTTGTCCTAATATATAGGAGACCAGATATGGGTACACAGTGCACCCTTAGTACTTGTCCTAATATATAGGGGACCAGATATGGCTACACAGTGCACCCTTAGTACTTGTCCTAATATGCAGGGGACCCAGACGTGACTACACAGTGCACCCTTAGTACTTGTCCTAATGTATAGGAGACCAGATATGGGTACACAGTGCACCCTTAGTACTTGTCCTAATATGTAGGAGACCAGACATGGCTCCACAGGACCCACTTAGTACTTGTCCTAATATATAGGGACCCAGACATGACTACACAGTGCACCCTTAGTACTTGTCCTAATATATAGGGACCCAGACATGACTACAGAGTGCACCCTTAGTACTTGTCCTAATATATAGGGACCCAGACATGACTACACAGTGCACCCTTAGTACTTGTCCTAATATGCAGGGGAACAAAGATATGGCTACACAGGGCACCTTAGTACTTGTCCTAATATATAGGGGGCCAGACATGACTACACAGTGCACCCTTAGTAATTGTCCTAATATATAGGAGACCAGATATGGCTACACAGTGCACCCTTAGTACTTGTCCTAATATGCAGGGGACCAAGACATGGCTACACAGTACAGCCTTAGTACTTGTCCTAATTTATAGGGGACGCAGACATGGCTACACAGTGCACCCTTAGTACTTGTTCTAATATATAGGGGACCAGACATGGCTACACAGTGCACCCTTAGTACTTGTCCTAATATAAAGGGGACCCAGACATGACAACACAGTGCACCCTTAGTACTTGTCCTAATATATAGGGGACCAGACATGGCTACACAGTACACCCTTAGTACTTGTCCTAATATATAGGGGACCAGACATGGCTACACAGTGCACCCTTAGTACTTGTCCTAATATATAGGGGACCCAGACATGGCCACACAGTGCACCCTTAGTACTTGTCCTAATATGCAGGGGAACAAAGACATGGCTACACAGTGCACCCTTAGTGCTTGTCCTAATATGCAGGGGACCCAGACATGGCTACACAGTGCACCCTTAGTACTTGTCCTAATATATAGGAGACCAGATATGGGTACACAGTGCACCCTTAGTACTTGTCCTAATATATAGGAGACCAGATATGGCTACACAGTGCACCCTTAGTACTGGTCCTAATATGCAGGGGACCAAGACATGGCTACACAGTGCACCCTTAGTACTTGTCCTAATATATAGGGGACCAGATATGGGTACGCAGTACACCCTTAGTACTGGTCCTAATACATAGGAGACCAGATATGGGTACACAGTGCACCCTTAGTACTTGTCCTAATATATAGGGGACCCAGACATGGCCACACAGTGCACCCTTAGTACTGGTCCTAATATATAGGAGACCAGATATGGGTACACAGTGCACCCTTAGTACTTGTCCTAATATATAGGGGACCAGATATGGCTACACAGTGCACCCTTAGTACTTGTCCTAATATGCAGGGGACCCAGACGTGACTACACAGTGCACCCTTAGTACTTGTCCTAATGTATAGGAGACCAGATATGGGTACACAGTGCACACTTAGTACTTGTCCTAATATGTAGGAGTCCAGACATGGCTCCACAGGACCCACTTAGTACTTGTCCTAATATATAGGGACCCAGACATGACTACACAGTGCACCCTTAGTACTTGTCCTAATATATAGGGACCCAGACATGACTACAGAGTGCACCCTTAGTACTTGTCCTAATATATAGGGACCCAGACATGGCTACACAGTGCACTCTTAGTACTTATCCTAATATATAGGGACCCAGACATGGCTACACAGTGCACCCTTAGTACTTGTCCTAATATATAGGGACCCAGACATGACTACACAGTGCACCGTCAGTACTTGTCCTAATATATAGGGGACCCAGACATGGCCACACAGTGCACCCTTAGTACTTGTCCTAATATGCAGGGGAACAAAGACATGGCTACACAGTGCACCCTTAGTGCTTGTCCTAATATGCAGGGGACCCAGACATGGCTACACAGTGCACCCTTAGTACTTGTCCTAATATACAGGGGACCAGACATGGCTACACAGAGCACCCATAGTACATGTCCTAATATATAGGAGACCCAGACATGGCTACACAGTGCACGCTTAGTACTTGTCCTAATTTATAGGAGACCAGACATGGCTACACAGTGCACCCTTAGTACTTGTCCTAATATACAGGAGACCCAGACATGGCTACACAGTGCACCCTTAGTACTTGTCCTAATATACAGGAGACCCAGACATGGCTACACAATACAGCCTTAGTACTTGTTTTAATATGCAGGGGACCAAGACATGGCTACACAGTGCACCCTTAGTACTTGTCCTAATATGTAAGGGACCCAGACATGGCTACACAGTGCACCCTTAGTACTTGTCCTAATATATAGGAGACCAGATATGGCTACACAGTGCACCCTTAGTACTTGTCCTAATATATAGGGACCCAGACATGACTACAGAGTGCACCCTTAGTACTTGTCCTAATATATAGGGACCCAGACATGACTACACAGTAGACCCTTAGTACTTCTCCTAATATGCAGTGGAACAAAGATATGGCTACACAGGGCACCTTAGTACTTGTTCTAATTTATAGGAGACCAGACATGGCTACACAGTGCACCCTTAGTACTTGTCCTAATATACAGGAGACCCAGACATGTTTACACAGTGCACCCTTAGTACTTGTCCTAATATACAGGAGACCCAGACATGGCTACACAATACAGCCTTAGTACTTGTTTTAATATGCAGGGGACCAAGACATGGCTACACAGTGCACCCTTAGTACTTGTCCTAATATGTAAGGGACCCAGACATGGCTACACAGTGCACCCTTAGTACTTGTCCTAATATATAGGAGACCAGATATGGCTACACAGTGCACCCTTAGTACTTGTCCTAATATATAGGGGACCAGATATCGGTACACAGTGCACCCTTAGTACTTGTCCTAATATATAGGAGACCAGATATGGGTACACAGTGCATCCTTAGTACTTGTCCTAATATATAGGGGACCAGACATGGCTACACAGTGCACCCTTAGTACTTGTCCTAATATATAGGGGACCCAGACATGGCCACACAGTGCACCCTTAGTACTTGTCCTAATATGCAGGGGAACAAAGACATGGCTACACAGTGCACCCTTAGTGCTTGTCCTAATATGCAGGGGACCCAGACATGGCTACACAGTGCACCCTTAGTACTTGTCCTAATATGCAGGGGACCCAGACATGGCTACACAGTACACCCCTTAGTACTTGTCCTAATATATAGGGGACCAGACATGGCTACACAGTGCACCCTTAGTACTTGTCCTAATATATAGGGGACCCAGACATGACTACACAGTGCACCCTTAGTACTTGTCCTAATATATAGGAGACCAGATATGGTTACACAGTGCACCCTTAGTACTTGTCCTAATATATAGGAGACCAGATATGGCTACACAGTGCACCCTTAGTACTGGTCCTAATATGCAGGGGACCAAGACATGGCTACACAGTGCACCCTTAGTACTTGTCCTAATATATAGGGGACCAGATATGGGTACACAGTGCACCCTTAGTACTTGTCCTAATATATAGGGGACCCAGACATGGCCACACAGTGCACCCTTAGTACTGGTCCTAATATATAGGAGACCAGATATGGCTACACAGTGCACCCTTAGTACTTGTCCTAATATATAGGGGACCAGATATCGGTACACAGTGCACCCTTAGTACTTGTCCTAATATATAGGAGACCAGATATGGGTACACAGTGCACCCTTAGTACTTGTCCTAATATATAGGGGACCAGATATGGCTACACAGTGCACCCTTAGTACTTGTCCTAATATGCAGGGGACCCAGACGTGACTACACAGTGCACCCTTAGTACTTGTCCTAATGTATAGGAGACCAGATATGGGTACACAGTGCACCCTTAGTACTTGTCCTAATATGTAGGAGACCAGACATGGCTCCACAGGACCCACTTAGTACTTGTCCTAATATATAGGGACCCAGACATGACTACACAGTGCACCCTTAGTACTTGTCCTAATATATAGGGACCCAGACATGACTACAGAGTGCACCCTTAGTACTTGTCCTAATATATAGGGACCCAGACATGACTACACAGTGCACCCTTAGTACTTGTCCTAATATGCAGGGGAACAAAGATATGGCTACACAGGGCACCTTAGTACTTGTCCTAATATATAGGGGGCCAGACATGACTACACAGTGCACCCTTAGTAATTGTCCTAATATATAGGAGACCAGATATGGCTACACAGTGCACCCTTAGTACTTGTCCTAATATGCAGGGGACCAAGACATGGCTACACAGTACAGCCTTAGTACTTGTCCTAATTTATAGGGGACGCAGACATGGCTACACAGTGCACCCTTAGTACTTGTTCTAATATATAGGGGACCAGACATGGCTACACAGTGCACCCTTAGTACTTGTCCTAATATAAAGGGGACCCAGACATGACAACACAGTGCACCCTTAGTACTTGTCCTAATATATAGGGGACCAGACATGGCTACACAGTACACCCTTAGTACTTGTCCTAATATATAGGGGACCAAACATGGCTACACAGTGCACCCTTAGTACTTGTCCTAATATATAGGGGACCCAGACATGGCCACACAGTGCACCCTTAGTACTTGTCCTAATATGCAGGGGAACAAAGACATGGCTACACAGTGCACCCTTAGTGCTTGTCCTAATATGCAGGGGACCCAGACATGGCTACACAGTGCACCCTTAGTACTTGTCCTAATATGCAGGGGACCCAGACATGGCTACACAGTACACCCCTTAGTACTTGTCCTAATATATAGGGGACCAGACATGGCTACACAGTGCACCCTTAGTACTTGTCCTAATATATAGGGGACCCAGACATGACTACACAGTGCACCCTTAGTACTTGTCCTAATATATAGGGACCCAGACATGACTACAGAGTGCACCCTTAGTACTTGTCCTAATATATAGGGACCCAGACATGGCTACACAGTGCACTCTTAGTACTTATCCTAATATATAGGGACCCAGACATGGCTACACAGTGCACCCTTAGTACTTGTCCTAATATATAGGGACCCAGACATGACTACACAGTGCACCGTCAGTACTTGTCCTAATATATAGGGGACCCAGACATGGCCACACAGTGCACCCTTAGTACTTGTCCTAATATGCAGGGGAACAAAGACATGGCTACACAGTGCACCCTTAGTGCTTGTCCTAATATGCAGGGGACCCAGACATGGCTACACAGTGCACCCTTAGTACTTGTCCTAATATACAGGGGACCAGACATGGCTACACAGAGCACCCATAGTACTTGTCCTAATATATAGGAGACCCAGACATGGCTACACAGTGCACGCTTAGTACTTGTCCTAATTTATAGGAGACCAGACATGGCTACACAGTGCACCCTTAGTACTTGTCCTAATATACAGGAGACCCAGACATGGCTACACAGTGCACCCTTAGTACTTGTCCTAATATACAGGAGACCCAGACATGGCTACACAATACAGCCTTAGTACTTGTTTTAATATGCAGGGGACCAAGACATGGCTACACAGTGCACCCTTAGTACTTGTCCTAATATGTAAGGGACCCAGACATGGCTACACAGTGCACCCTTAGTACTTGTCCTAATATATAGGAGACCAGATATGGCTACACAGTGCACCCTTAGTACTTGTCCTAATATATAGGGACCCAGACATGACTACAGAGTGCACCCTTAGTACTTGTCCTAATATATAGGGACCCAGACATGACTACACAGTAGACCCTTAGTACTTCTCCTAATATGCAGTGGAACAAAGATATGGCTACACAGGGCACCTTAGTACTTGTTCTAATGCTTAAGGGGCGCAGACATCGCTACACAATACAGCCTTAGTACTTGTCCTTATATGCAGGAGAACAAAGACATGGCTACACAGTGCACCCTTAGTACTTGTCCTAATATGCAGGGGACCAAGACATGGCTACACAGTGCACCCTTAGTACTTGTTCTAATATATAGGGACCCAGACATGACTACACAGTGCACCCTTAGTACTTGTCCTAATATATAGGGACCCAGACATGACTACAGAGTGCACCCTTAGTACTTGTCCTAATATATAGGGACCCAGACATGGCTACACAGTGCACTCTTAGTACTTATCCTAATATATAGGGACCCAGACATGGCTACACAGTGTACCCTTAGTACTTGTCCTAATGTACAGGGGGCCCAGACATGACTACACAGCACCTTTAGTACTTGTCCTAATATGCAGGGGACCCAGACGTGACTACACTGTGCACCCTTAGTGCTTGTCCTAATATATAGGAGACCAGACATGGCTCCACAGGGCACAGTTAGTACTTGTTCTAATATATAGGGACCCATACATGACAACACAGTGCACCTTTATTACTTGTCCTAATATATAGGAACTCAGACATGACTAAACAGTGCACCCTTAGTACTTGTCCTAAAATATAGGGACCCAGACATGACTGCACAGTGCACCCTTAGTACTTGTCCTAATATATAGGAGACCAGATATGGGTACACAGTGCACCCTTAGTACTTGTCCTAATATATAGGAGACCAGATATGGCTACACAGTGCACCCTTAGTACTGGTCCTAATATGCAGGGGACCAAGACATGGCTACACAGTGCACCCTTAGTACTTGTCCTAATATATAGGGGACCAGATATGGGTACGCAGTACACCCTTAGTACTGGTCCTAATACATAGGAGACCAGATATGGGTACACAGTGCACCCTTAGTACTTGTCCTAATATATAGGGGACCCAGACATGGCCACACAGTGCACCCTTAGTACTGGTCCTAATATATAGGAGACCAGATATGGGTACACAGTGCACCCTTAGTACTTGTCCTAATATATAGGGGACCAGATATGGCTACACAGTGCACCCTTAGTACTTGTCCTAATATGCAGGGGACCCAGACGTGACTACACAGTGCACCCTTAGTACTTGTCCTAATGTATAGGAGACCAGATATGGGTACACAGTGCACCCTTAGTACTTGTCCTAATATGTAGGAGACCAGACATGGCTCCACAGGACCCACTTAGTACTTGTCCTAATATATAGGGACCCAGACATGACTACACAGTGCACCCTTAGTACTTGTCCTAATATATAGGGACCCAGACATGACTACAGAGTGCACCCTTAGTACTTGTCCTAATATATAGGGACCCAGACATGACTACACAGTGCACCCTTAGTACTTGTCCTAATATGCAGGGGAACAAAGATATGGCTACACAGGGCACCTTAGTACTTGTCCTAATATATAGGGGGCCAGACATGACTACACAGTGCACCCTTAGTAATTGTCCTAATATATAGGAGACCAGATATGGCTACACAGTGCACCCTTAGTACTTGTCCTAATATGCAGGGGACCAAGACATGGCTACACAGTACAGCCTTAGTACTTGTCCTAATTTATAGGGGACGCAGACATGGCTACACAGTGCACCCTTAGTACTTGTTCTAATATATAGGGGACCAGACATGGCTACACAGTGCACCCTTAGTACTTGTCCTAATATAAAGGGGACCCAGACATGACAACACAGTGCACCCTTAGTACTTGTCCTAATATATAGGGGACCAGACATGGCTACACAGTACACCCTTAGTACTTGTCCTAATATATAGGGGACCAGACATGGCTACACAGTGCACCCTTAGTACTTGTCCTAATATATAGGGGACCCAGACATGGCCACACAGTGCACCCTTAGTACTTGTCCTAATATGCAAGGGAACAAAGACATGGCTACACAGTGCACCCTTAGTGCTTGTCCTAATATGCAGGGGACCCAGACATGGCTACACAGTGCACCCTTAGTACTTGTCCTAATATGCAGGGGACCCAGACATGGCTACACAGTACACCCCTTAGTACTTGTCCTAATATATAGGGGACCAGACATGGCTACACAGTGCACCCTTAGTACTTGTCCTAATATATAGGGGACCCAGACATGACTACAGAGTGCACCCTTAGTACTTGTCCTAATATATAGGGACCCAGACATGGCTACACAGTGCACTCTTAGTACTTATCCTAATATATAGGGACCCAGACATGGCTACACAGTGCACCCTTAGTACTTGTCCTAATATATAGGGACCCAGACATGACTACACAGTGCACCGTCAGTACTTGTCCTAATATATAGGGGACCCAGACATGGCCACACAGTGCACCCTTAGTACTTGTCCTAATATGCAGGGGAACAAAGACATGGCTACACAGTGCACCCTTAGTGCTTGTCCTAATATGCAGGGGACCCAGACATGGCTACACAGTGCACCCTTAGTACTTGTCCTAATATACAGGGGACCAGACATGGCTACACAGAGCACCCATAGTACTTGTCCTAATATATAGGAGACCCAGACATGGCTACACAGTGCACGCTTAGTACTTGTCCTAATTTATAGGAGACCAGACATGGCTACACAGTGCACCCTTAGTACTTGTCCTAATATACAGGAGACCCAGACATGGCTACACAGTGCACCCTTAGTACTTGTCCTAATATACAGGAGACCCAGACATGGCTACACAATACAGCCTTAGTACTTGTTTTAATATGCAGGGGACCAAGACATGGCTACACAGTGCACCCTTAGTACTTGTCCTAATATGTAAGGGACCCAGACATGGCTACACAGTGCACCCTTAGTACTTGTCCTAATATATAGGAGACCAGATATGGCTACACAGTGCACCCTTAGTACTTGTCCTAATATATAGGGACCCAGACATGACTACAGAGTGCACCCTTAGTACTTGTCCTAATATATAGGGACCCAGACATGACTACACAGTAGACCCTTAGTACTTCTCCTAATATGCAGTGGAACAAAGATATGGCTACACAGGGCACCTTAGTACTTGTTCTAATGCTTAAGGGGCGCAGACATGGCTACACAATACAGCCTTAGTACTTGTCCTTATATGCAGGAGAACAAAGACATGGCTACACAGTGCACCCTTAGTACTTGTCCTAATATGCAGGGGACCAAGACATGGCTACACAGTGCACCCTTAGTACTTGTTCTAATATATAGGGACCCAGACATGACTACACAGTGCACCCTTAGTACTTGTCCTAATATATAGGGACCCAGACATGACTACAGAGTGCACCCTTAGTACTTGTCCTAATATATAGGGACCCAGACATGGCTACACAGTGCACTCTTAGTACTTATCCTAATATATAGGGACCCAGACATGGCTACACAGTGCACCCTTAGTACTTGTCCTAATATATAGGGGACCAGATATGGGTACACAGTGCACCCTTAGTACTGGTCCTAATACATAGGAGACCAGATATGGGTACACAGTGCACCCTTAGTACTTGTCCTAATATATAGGGGACCCAGACATGGCCACACAGTGCACCCTTAGTACTGGTCCTAATATATAGGAGACCAGATATGGCTACACAGTGCACCCTTAGTACTTGTCCTAATATATAGGGGACCAGATATCGGTACACAGTGCACCCTTAGTACTTGTCCTAATATATAGGAGACCAGATATGGGTACACAGTGCATCCTTAGTACTTGTCCTAATATGCAGGGGACCAAGACATGGCTACACAGTGCACCCTTAGTACTTGTCCTAATATACAGGGGACCAGACATGGCTACACAGAGCACCCATAGTACTTGTCCTAATATATAGGAGACCCAGACATGGCTACACAGTGCACGCTTAGTACTTGTCCTAATTTATAGGAGACCAGACATGGCTACACAGTGCACCCTTAGTACTTGTCCTAATATACAGGAGACCCAGACATGGCTACACAGTGCACCCTTAGTACTTGTCCTAATATACAGGAGACCCAGACATGGCTACACAATACAGCCTTAGTACTTGTTTTAATATGCAGGGGACCAAGACATGGCTACACAGTGCACCCTTAATACTTGTCCTAATATGCAAGGGACCCAGACATGGCTACACAGTGCACCCTTAGTACTTGTCCTAATATATAGGAGACCAGATATGGCTACACAGTGCACCCTTAGTACTTGTCCTAATGTATAGGAGACCAGACATGGCTCCAGAGGGCACACTTAGTACTCGTTCTAATATATAGGGACCCAGACATGACTACACAGTGCACCCTTAGTACTTGTCCTAATATATAGGGACCCAGACATGACTACAGAGTGCACCCTTAGTACTTGTCCTAATATATAGGGACCCAGACATGACTACACAGTAGACCCTTAGTACTTCTCCTAATATGCAGTGGAACAAAGATATGGCTACACAGGGCACCTTAGTACTTGTTCTAATGCTTAAGGGGCGCAGACATGGCTACACAATACAGCCTTAGTACTTGTCCTTATATGCAGGAGAACAAAGACATGGCTACACAGTGCACCCTTAGTACTTGTCCTAATATGCAGTGGACCAAGACATGGCTACACAGTGCACCCTTAGTACTTGTTCTAATATATAGGGACCCAGACATGACTACACAGTGCACCCTTAGTACTTGTCCTAATATATAGGGACCCAGACATGGCTACACAGTGCACTCTTAGTACTTATCCTAATATATAGGGACCCAGACATGGCTACACAGTGCACCCTTAGTACTTGTCCTAATATATAGGGACCCAGACATGAGTACACAGTGCACCCTCAGTACTTATCCTAATATATAGGAGACCAGACATGGCTACACAGTGCACCCTTAGTACTTGTCCTAATATATAGGAGACCAGATATGGCTACACAGTGCACCCTTAGTACTTGTCCTAATATATAGGAGACCAGACATGGCTCCACAGGGCACACTTAGTACTTGTTCTAATATATAGGGACCCAGACATGACTACACAGTGCACCCTTAGTACTTGTCCTAATATATAGGGACCCAGACATGACTACAGAGTGCACCCTTAGTACTTGTCCTAATATATAGGGACCCAGACATGACTACACAGTAGACCCTTAGTACTTCTCCTAATATGCAGTGGAACAAAGATATGGCTACACAGGGCACCTTAGTACTTGTTCTAATGCTTAAGGGGCGCAGACATGGCTACACAATATAGCCTTAGTACTTGTCCTTATATGCAGGAGAACAAAGACATGGCTACACAGTGCACCCTTAGTACTTGTCCTAATATGCAGGGGACCAAGACATGGCTACACAGTGCACCCTTAGTACTTGTCCTAATATATAGGGACCCAGACATGACTACACAGTGCACTCTTAGTACTTATCCTAATATATAGGGACCCAGACATGGCTACACAGTGCACCCTTAGTACTTGTCCTAATATATAGGGGACCAGATATGGGTACACAGTGCACCCTTAGTACTGGTCCTAATACATAGGAGACCAGATATGGGTACACAGTGCACCCTTAGTACTTGTCCTAATATATAGGGGACCCAGACATGGCCACACAGTGCACCCTTAGTACTGGTCCTAATATATAGGAGACCAGATATGGCTACACAGTGCACCCTTAGTACTTGTCCTAATATATAGGGGACCAGATATCGGTACACAGTGCACCCTTAGTACTTGTCCTAATATATAGGAGACCAGATATGGGTACACAGTGCATCCTTAGTACTTGTCCTAATATGCAGGGGACCAAGACATGGCTACACAGTGCACCCTTAGTACTTGTCCTAATATACAGGGGACCAGACATGGCTACACAGAGCACCCATAGTACTTGTCCTAATATATAGGAGACCCAGACATGGCTACACAGTGCACGCTTAGTACTTGTCCTAATTTATAGGAGACCAGACATGGCTACACAGTGCACCCTTAGTACTTGTCCTAATATACAGGAGACCCAGACATGGCTACACAGTGCACCCTTAGTATTTGTCCTAATATACAGGAGACCCAGACATGGCTACACAATACAGCCTTAGTACTTGTTTTAATATGCAGGGGACCAAGACATGGCTACACAGTGCACCCTTAGTACTTGTCCTAATATGCAAGGGACCCAGACATGGCTACACAGTGCACCCTTAGTACTTGTCCTAATATATAGGAGACCAGATATGGGTACACAGTGCACCCTTAGTACTTGTCCTAATATGTAGGAGACCAGACATGGCTCCACAGGACCCACTTAGTACTTGTCCTAATATATAGGGACCCAGACATGACTACACAGTGCACCCTTAGTACTTGTCCTAATATATAGGGACCCAGACATGACTACAGAGTGCACCCTTAGTACTTGTCCTAATATATAGGGACCCAGACATGACTACACAGTGCACCCTTAGTACTTGTCCTAATATGCAGGGGAACAAAGATATGGCTACACAGGGCACCTTAGTACTTGTCCTAATATATAGGGGGCCAGACATGACTACACAGTGCACCCTTAGTAATTGTCCTAATATATAGGAGACCAGATATGGCTACACAGTGCACCCTTAGTACTTGTCCTAATATGCAGGGGACCAAGACATGGCTACACAGTACAGCCTTAGTACTTGTCCTAATTTATAGGGGACGCAGACATGGCTACACAGTGCACCCTTAGTACTTGTTCTAATATATAGGGGACCAGACATGGCTACACAGTGCACCCTTAGTACTTGTCCTAATATAAAGGGGACCCAGACATGACAACACAGTGCACCCTTAGTACTTGTCCTAATATATAGGGGACTAGACATGGCTACACAGTACACCCTTAGTACTTGTCCTAATATATAGGGGACCAGACATGGCTACACAGTGCACCCTTAGTACTTGTCCTAATATATAGGGGACCCAGACATGGCCACACAGTGCACCCTTAGTACTTGTCCTAATATGCAAGGGAACAAAGACATGGCTACACAGTGCACCCTTAGTGCTTGTCCTAATATGCAGGGGACCCAGACATGGCTACACAGTGCACCCTTAGTACTTGTCCTAATATGCAGGGGACCCAGACATGGCTACACAGTACACCCCTTAGTACTTGTCCTAATATATAGGGGACCAGACATGGCTACACAGTGCACCCTTAGTACTTGTCCTAATATATAGGGGACCCAGACATGACTACAGAGTGCACCCTTAGTACTTGTCCTAATATATAGGGACCCAGACATGGCTACACAGTGCACTCTTAGTACTTATCCTAATATATAGGGACCCAGACATGGCTACACAGTGCACCCTTAGTACTTGTCCTAATATATAGGGACCCAGACATGACTACACAGTGCACCGTCAGTACTTGTCCTAATATATAGGGGACCCAGACATGGCCACACAGTGCACCCTTAGTACTTGTCCTAATATGCAGGGGAACAAAGACATGGCTACACAGTGCACCCTTAGTGCTTGTCCTAATATGCAGGGGACCCAGACATGGCTACACAGTGCACCCTTAGTACTTGTCCTAATATACAGGGGACCAGACATGGCTACACAGAGCACCCATAGTACTTGTCCTAATATATAGGAGACCCAGACATGGCTACACAGTGCACGCTTAGTACTTGTCCTAATTTATAGGAGACCAGACATGGCTACACAGTGCACCCTTAGTACTTGTCCTAATATACAGGAGACCCAGACATGGCTACACAGTGCACCCTTAGTACTTGTCCTAATATACAGGAGACCCAGACATGGCTACACAATACAGCCTTAGTACTTGTTTTAATATGCAGGGGACCAAGACATGGCTACACAGTGCACCCTTAGTACTTGTCCTAATATGTAAGGGACCCAGACATGGCTACACAGTGCACCCTTAGTACTTGTCCTAATATATAGGAGACCAGATATGGCTACACAGTGCACCCTTAGTACTTGTCCTAATATATAGGGACCCAGACATGACTACAGAGTGCACCCTTAGTACTTGTCCTAATATATAGGGACCCAGACATGACTACACAGTAGACCCTTAGTACTTCTCCTAATATGCAGTGGAACAAAGATATGGCTACACAGGGCACCTTAGTACTTGTTCTAATGCTTAAGGGGCGCAGACATGGCTACACAATACAGCCTTAGTACTTGTCCTTATATGCAGGAGAACAAAGACATGGCTACACAGTGCACCCTTAGTACTTGTCCTAATATGCAGGGGACCAAGACATGGCTACACAGTGCACCCTTAGTACTTGTTCTAATATATAGGGACCCAGACATGACTACACAGTGCACCCTTAGTACTTGTCCTAATATATAGGGACCCAGACATGACTACAGAGTGCACCCTTAGTACTTGTTCTAATATATAGGGACCCAGACATGGCTACACAGTGCACTCTTAGTACTTATCCTAATATATAGGGACCCAGACATGGCTACACAGTGCACCCTTAGTACTTGTCCTAATATATAGGGGACCAGATATGGGTACACAGTGCACCCTTAGTACTGGTCCTAATACATAGGAGACCAGATATGGGTACACAGTGCACCCTTAGTACTTGTCCTAATATATAGGGGACCCAGACATGGCCACACAGTGCACCCTTAGTACTGGTCCTAATATATAGGAGACCAGATATGGCTACACAGTGCACCCTTAGTACTTGTCCTAATATATAGGGGACCAGATATCGGTACACAGTGCACCCTTAGTACTTGTCCTAATATATAGGAGACCAGATATGGGTACACAGTGCATCCTTAGTACTTGTCCTAATATGCAGGGGACCAAGACATGGCTACACAGTGCACCCTTAGTACTTGTCCTAATATACAGGGGACCAGACATGGCTACACAGAGCACCCATAGTACTTGTCCTAATATATAGGAGACCCAGACATGGCTACACAGTGCACGCTTAGTACTTGTCCTAATTTATAGGAGACCAGACATGGCTACACAGTGCACCCTTAGTACTTGTCCTAATATACAGGAGACCCAGACATGGCTACACAGTGCACCCTTAGTACTTGTCCTAATATACAGGAGACCCAGACATGGCTACACAATACAGCCTTAGTACTTGTTTTAATATGCAGGGGACCAAGACATGGCTACACAGTGCACCCTTAATACTTGTCCTAATATGCAAGGGACCCAGACATGGCTACACAGTGCACCCTTAGTACTTGTCCTAATATATAGGAGACCAGATATGGCTACACAGTGCACCCTTAGTACTTGTCCTAATGTATAGGAGACCAGACATGGCTCCAGAGGGCACACTTAGTACTCGTTCTAATATATAGGGACCCAGACATGACTACACAGTGCACCCTTAGTACTTGTCCTAATATATAGGGACCCAGACATGACTACAGAGTGCACCCTTAGTACTTGTCCTAATATATAGGGACCCAGACATGACTACACAGTAGACCCTTAGTACTTCTCCTAATATGCAGTGGAACAAAGATATGGCTACACAGGGCACCTTAGTACTTGTTCTAATGCTTAAGGGGCGCAGACATGGCTACACAATACAGCCTTAGTACTTGTCCTTATATGCAGGAGAACAAAGACATGGCTACACAGTGCACCCTTAGTACTTGTCCTAATATGCAGTGGACCAAGACATGGCTACACAGTGCACCCTTAGTACTTGTTCTAATATATAGGGACCCAGACATGACTACACAGTGCACCCTTAGTACTTGTCCTAATATATAGGGACCCAGACATGACTACAGAGTGCACCCTTAGTACTTGTCCTAATATATAGGGACCCAGACATGGCTACACAGTGCACTCTTAGTACTTATCCTAATATATAGGGACCCAGACATGGCTACACAGTGCACCCTTAGTACTTGTCCTAATATATAGGGACCCAGACATGAGTACACAGTGCACCCTCAGTACTTATCCTAATATATAGGAGACCAGACATGGCTACACAGTGCACCCTTAGTACTTGTCCTAATATATAGGAGACCAGATATGGCTACACAGTGCACCCTTAGTACTTGTCCTAATATATAGGAGACCAGACATGGCTCCACAGGGCACACTTAGTACTTGTTCTAATATATAGGGACCCAGACATGACTACACAGTGCACCCTTAGTACTTGTCCTAATATATAGGGACCCAGACATGACTACAGAGTGCACCCTTAGTACTTGTCCTAATATATAGGGACCCAGACATGACTACACAGTAGACCCTTAGTACTTCTCCTAATATGCAGTGGAACAAAGATATGGCTACACAGGGCACCTTAGTACTTGTTCTAATGCTTAAGGGGCGCAGACATGGCTACACAATATAGCCTTAGTACTTGTCCTTATATGCAGGAGAACAAAGACATGGCTACACAGTGCACCCTTAGTACTTGTCCTAATATGCAGGGGACCAAGACATGGCTACACAGTGCACCCTTAGTACTTGTCCTAATATATAGGGACCCAGACATGACTACACAGTGCACTCTTAGTACTTATCCTAATATATAGGGACCCAGACATGGCTACACAGTGCACCCTTAGTACTTGTCCTAATATATAGGGGACCAGATATGGGTACACAGTGCACCCTTAGTACTGGTCCTAATACATAGGAGACCAGATATGGGTACACAGTGCACCCTTAGTACTTGTCCTAATATATAGGGGACCCAGACATGGCCACACAGTGCACCCTTAGTACTGGTCCTAATATATAGGAGACCAGATATGGCTACACAGTGCACCCTTAGTACTTGTCCTAATATATAGGGGACCAGATATCGGTACACAGTGCACCCTTAGTACTTGTCCTAATATATAGGAGACCAGATATGGGTACACAGTGCATCCTTAGTACTTGTCCTAATATGCAGGGGACCAAGACATGGCTACACAGTGCACCCTTAGTACTTGTCCTAATATACAGGGGACCAGACATGGCTACACAGAGCACCCATAGTACTTGTCCTAATATATAGGAGACCCAGACATGGCTACACAGTGCACGCTTAGTACTTGTCCTAATTTATAGGAGACCAGACATGGCTACACAGTGCACCCTTAGTACTTGTCCTAATATACAGGAGACCCAGACATGGCTACACAGTGCACCCTTAGTATTTGTCCTAATATACAGGAGACCCAGACATGGCTACACAATACAGCCTTAGTACTTGTTTTAATATGCAGGGGACCAAGACATGGCTACACAGTGCACCCTTAGTACTTGTCCTAATATGCAAGGGACCCAGACATGGCTACACAGTGCACCCTTAGTACTTGTCCTAATATATAGGAGACCAGATATGGCTACACAGTGCACCCTTAGTACTTGTCCTAATGTATAGGAGACCAGACATGGCTCCAGAGGGCACACTTAGTACTCGTTCTAATATATAGGGACCCAGACATGACTACACAGTGCACCCTTAGTACTTGTCCTAATATATAGGGACCCAGACATGACTACAGAGTGCACCCTTAGTACTTGTCCTAATATATAGGGACCCAGACATGACTACACAGTAGACCCTTAGTACTTCTCCTAATATGCAGTGGAACAAAGATATGGCTACACAGGGCACCTTAGTACTTGTTCTAATGCTTAAGGGGCGCAGACATGGCTACACAATACAGCCTTAGTACTTGTCCTTATATGCAGGAGAACAAAGACATGGCTACACAGTGCACCCTTAGTACTTGTCCTAATATGCAGTGGACCAAGACATGGCTACACAGTGCACCCTTAGTACTTGTTCTAATATATAGGGACCCAGACATGACTACACAGTGCACCCTTAGTACTTGTCCTAATATATAGGGACCCAGACATGACTACAGAGTGCACCCTTAGTACTTGTCCTAATATATAGGGACCCAGACATGGCTACACAGTGCACTCTTAGTACTTATCCTAATATATAGGGACCCAGACATGGCTACACAGTGCACCCTTAGTACTTGTCCTAATATATAGGGACCCAGACATGACTACAGAGTGCACCCTTAGTACTTGTCCTAATATATAGGGACCCAGACATGACTACACAGTGCACCCATAGTAGTTGTCCTAATATGCAGGGAAACAAAGATATGGCTACACAGGGCACCTTAGTACTTGTCCTAATATATAGGGGGCCAGATATGGGTACACAGTACACCCTTCGTACTTGTCCTAATATATAGGGACCCAGACATGGCTACACAGTGCACCCTTAGTACTTGTCCTAATATATAGGAGACCAGACATGGCTACACAGGGCACACTTAGTACTTGTTCCAATATATAGGGACCCAGACATGACTACACAGTGCACCCTTAGTAATTGTCCTAATATATAGGAGACCAGATATGGCTACACAGTGCACCCTTAGTACTTGTCCTAATATGCAGGGGACCAAGACATGGCTACACAGTACACCCTTAGTACTTGTCCTAATATATAGGGGACGCAGACATGGCTACACAGTGCACCCTTAGTACTTGTCCTAATATATAGGGGACCAGACATGGCTACACAGTACACCCTTAGTACTTGTCCTAATATAAAGGGGACCCAGACATGACAACACAGTGCACCCTTAGTACTTGTCCTAATATATAGGGGACCAGACATGGCTACACAGTACACCCTTAGTACTTGTCCTAATATATAGGGGACCAGACATGGCTACACAGTGCACCCTTAGTACTTGTCCTAATATATAGGGGACCCAGACATGGCCACAAAGTGCACCCTTAGTACTTGTCCTAATATGCAGGGGAACAAAGACATGGCTACACAGTGCACCCTTAGTGCTTGTCCTAATATGCAGGGGACCCAGACATGGCTACACAGTGCACCCTTAGTACTTGTCCTAATATGCAGGGGACCCAGACATGGCTACACAGTACACCCTTAGTACTTGTCCTAATATATAGGGGACCAGACATGGCTACACAGTGCACCCTTAGTACTTGTCCTAATATATAGGGGACCCAGACATGACTACACAGTGCACCCTTAGTACTTGTCCTAATATATAGGGGACCAGACATGGCTACACAGAGCACCCTTAGTACTTGTCCTAATATATAGGGAAGCAGACATGACTACACAGTGCACCCTTAGTACTTGTCCTAATATATAGGGACCCAGACATGGCTACACAGTGCACTCTTAGTACTTGTCCTAATATATAGGGACCCAGACATGACTACACAGTGCACCCTCAGTACTTATCCTAATATATAGGAGACCAGACATGGCTACACAGTGCACGCTTAGTACTTGTCCTAATATATCAGAGACCAGATATGGGTACACAGTGCACCCTTAGTACTTCTCCTAATATATAGGGGACCAGATATGGCTACACAGTGCACCCTTAGT
The DNA here is from genome assembly GCF_035609145.1 of Eleutherodactylus coqui. NCBI lineage: Eukaryota > Metazoa > Chordata > Amphibia > Anura > Eleutherodactylidae > Eleutherodactylus > Eleutherodactylus coqui. The sequence continues at coordinate 61,778,973 of NC_089847.1, read as the reverse complement.
ACTTGTCCTAATATGCAGGGGACCCAGACGTGACTACACAGTGCACCCTTAGTACTTGTCCTAATGTATAGGAGACCAGATATGGGTACACAGTGCACCCTTAGTACTTGTCCTAATATATAGGAGACCAGATATGGGTACACAGTGCATCCTTAGTACTTGTCCTAATATGCAGGGGACCAAGACATGGCTACACAGTGCACCCTTAGTACTTGTCCTAATATGCAGGGGACCCAGACATGGCTACACAGTGCACCCTTAGTACTTGTCCTAATATACAGGGGACCAGACATGGCTACACAGAGCACCCATAGTACTTGTCCTAATATATAGGAGACCCAGACATGGCTACACAGTGCACGCTTAGTACTTGTCCTAATTTATAGGAGACCAGACATGGCTACACAGTGCACCCTTAGTACTTGTCCTAATATACAGGAGACCCAGACATGGCTACACAATACAGCCTTAGTACTTCTCCTAATATGCAAGGGACCCAGACATGGCTACACAGTGCACCCTTAGTACTTGTCCTAATATATAGGAGACCAGATATGGCTACACAGTGCACCCTTAGTACTTGTCCTAATATATAGGGGACCAGATATGGGTACACAGTGCACCCTTAGTACTTGTCCTAATATAAAGGAAACCAGATATGGCTACACAGTGCACCCTTAGTACTTGTCCTAATATATGGGAGACCAAATATGGGTACATAGTGCACACTTAGTACTTGTCCTAATATATAGGGGACCCAGACATGGCTACACAGTGCACCCTTAGTACTTGTCCTAATATATAGAGGACTCAGACATGGCTACACAGTGCACCCTTAGTACTTATCCTAATACATAGGGACCCAGACGTTGCTACACAGTGCAGCCTTGGTACTTGTTCTAATACATAAGGGGCGCAGACATGGCTACACAGTGCACCCTTAGTACTTGTCCTAATATATAGGGGACCAGACATGGCTACACAGTGCACCCTTAGTACTTGTCCTAATATATAGGGGACCCAGACGTGACTACACAGTGCACCCTTAGTGCTTGTCCTAATATATAGGGGACCCAGACATGGCTACACAGTGCACCCTTAGTACTTGTCCTAATATATAGAGGACTCAGACATGGCTACACAGTGCACCCTTAGTACTTATCCTAATACATAGGGACCCAGACGTGGCTACACAGTGCACCCTTAGTACTTGTCCTAATATATAGGGGACCAGACATGGCTACACAGTACACCCTTACTACTTGTCCTAATATATAGGGGACCCAGACATGGCCACACAGTGCACCCTTAGTACTGGTCCTAATATGCAGGGGAACAAAGACATGGCTACACAGTGCACCCTTAGTACTTGTCCTAATATGCAGGGGACCCAGACATGGCTACACAGTGCACCCTTAGTACTTGTCCTAATATATAGGAGACCAGATATGGCTACACAGTGCACCCTTAGTACTTGTCCTAATATATAGAGGACCCAGACATGGCTACACAGTGCAGCCTTAGTACTTGTTCTAATACATAAGGGGCGCAGACATGGCTACACAGTGCACCCTTAGTACTTGTCCTAATATATAGGGGACCAGACATGGCTACACAGTACACCCTTAGTACTTGTCCTAATATATAGGGGACCCAAACATGGCCACACAGTGCACCCTTAGTACTTGTCCTAATATGCAGGGGAACAAAGACATGGCTACACAGTGCACCCTAAGTACTTGTCCTAATATGCAGGGGACCCAGACCTGGCTACACAGTGCACCCTTAGTACTTGTCCTAATATATAGGAGACCAGATATGGCTACACAGTGCACCCTTAGTACTTGTCCTAATATATAGAGGACCCAGACATAGCTACACAGTGCTCCCTTAGTACTTGTCCTAATATATAGAGGACCCAGACATAGCTACACAGTGCACCCTTAGTACTTGTTCTAATACTTAAGGGGCGCAGACATGGCTACACAATACAGCCTTAGTACTTGTCCTTATATGCAGGGGAACAAAGACATGGCTACACAGTGCACCCTTAGTACTTGTCCTAATATGCAGGGAACCAAGACAAGGCTACACAGTGCACCCTTAGTACTTGTTCTAATATATAGGGACCCAGACATGACTACACAGTGCACCCTTAGTACTTGTCCTAATATATAGAACCGCCGGAGCCGGGAGCCCGCAGAGCGGTAGGCGGGAGGCGGCATGAAAAGGTGAACGGGGAGGAGTGACGTCATCGGGCGCAGCGGATCATGGGAGGGGGCGGGGCCTCCGTCGGGAGGCCCTATATAAGGAGGAACAAGCAAGGGAGAAGGCAGAGCGGCGAAAAGAAGGAGAACGAACAGAGAGTGAAGGCAAGAGAGCGAAAACGTCGGGAGAAGACAGCGGAGTTCGGAGAGCGGAGAGCGGAGAACGAAGAGAGGAAGGGCGGCAGCGGAGCGACGAGCGCTGAAGAAGAGTGCGGCAGCGAAGCGGCGAGCGCAAAGAAAAGTCCGTGGGAGCTGAAGTCGGCAGTGTCGGGCGAACGGAAGGAAGACAGCGGAGCACGGTACTTACAGGCAGCAGCGGCGATCAGAAGGCGGCAAGCAACAAAAGGAATACCGGCCAGGTGTGCATTGACCCAACACCGGAAGAAGTCCTGAGGAGGCGGAGCTACAGCGATTAACAGGAAGTCACTGAAGACAGAAGTAAGGGCCTAATTTATCAGCAGCTGAAGGAATGGAGGCGGTCCTGGAACGAATTCGGGCAGCAGCAGCAGAGGAGAGAGGCCTGGAATGGCTGCTACAGCTATCGAACCAAGGACTCATCGCAGGGGATGGATCTACTTCGAGGACTGCCGACTTGAGGAACGCTGCAACCCAGGACATGAGGGCAGGTAGCGTACAGCCTTCAGGAGCAATGCCGATGGAGGGAAGCAGCTCGGCGATGGGTGCGGGGTCGGCGGCGGCAGCACCAGCGGGGCACACGAAAGAGCTAAGACCGCGGAGGGCCCGTGCACCAGAAAGGTTTAGCCCCGAGCACGGACCCTCGCGGGGAAAAAGGAGGCGGAGTGGCTCCCCGGCCCCCCCACATAGCACGCTTCCCCTGGCAACACCAACAGGCAGGGGAAGCAAGGCGGGGAGAACTCCAGCGAGGCAAAAGAGGACGGCAGGCAGCGTGGGGTCCCGTGCTGAGAGGGGGGCGGGACCTACCGCTAGTCGGCAAGCAAAGAGCAGGAGGCGAGATGGAGGCGGCGCTGCAGAGCAGGAGCAAGCCTGCTGCGAGTCAGGAGCACAGCGGCCCGGTACATCGACGGGCCTGACGGCAAGAAGAAACGAGGCGTCTGCAGGGCCAGCAGAGCGGTCGCAGCACAGCGGGGGTCAGGAAGAAGCTCGATCTGGAGGTCCGGCGGCTGGTGGGCCCACAGCTCCCACGCGGCCAGGTGAGTCACACTCCATGTACAGTTTGTCTTGTAATTTTAGTAATGCAGAAAATGTGGGTGGTAGGTATACGAGGTTTAGTAATGTTAGTAATGTTAACCGTGCAGAAAATTTAGGGGATATGTTTTCCATGCCTAGTAATGTTAACCTAACTGAAAATGTGGGGGATATGTTTACCATGTCTAGTAATGCTAATATCGCCGAAAATGTGGGGGATATGTGCGGGATGCCCAGTTATGTTAATCGGGGGGGAATGGCTGGGAGCAATGTTGGTCAACAATCTGGGACTAGTGGATCTACACCTAGCGTGTGCAACGATGCATCGGCAATGCTGGGTTTCATTGTAGAATTCTTGAGGCGTCAGGGGGGGGGGGGGGGGGGCAATCCATCGCCTGTCACGGCATGGAGCTCACCATGCAATGCGTCATCCAGCATAGAGGAAGGTCGGTTGAGACTCCTAGCTGGGGGGACTGGGGCAGGACAGGCGATTGGAAGCAGTCAAACCCCTCTTACAATAGAGAGAGGACCCACGGCAACATCATTTGTCGCCGGGGAAAACCTACAGACAGAGGCAATAATGGGGGCCTCAGAGGCAGGGGCAGCTGCAGGCGTCACGGTGGCAGTACAGACAGAAAGAGATGGGGAGGGAGTAAGGTTAGACGACAGAGCAAAGGGCGAAGTATACGTCTGCTTTGAGGGACCTCTGGGGGCGCATCTCAAAAAAGAGGTGAGAGAGAAGATTTGGAAGGACGAATATGTTGAGATATTCTCCCTCCTCCCCTTGGAAAAATTTAATTTGGACAAGGGGAAGAGAACGGACTTTAAAAAAGAGGAGGAAGAGAAGAGGAGATGGCGCTTAATTCCCCAGACGTTCGCTAATTGGCTACAAGCGTTTGCCATTTTAGCCAGCGTGATAGGAGAAAAAGCGCCGGAAAATTGTTCCGGCCTTTTTTGCTACATGGACTCAATAGGGGAGGCTTATAGGGTATACGGGGGCCAGACATGGCTACGCTACGATGAGCAATTTAGGCAGCGTAAGGCAGTGCGCCCATCTATCAGATGGGAGCACAAAGATATAGGCCTATGGTTGAGAGTAATGGCCCCCGCACGATTTGGACAGCCCTTTCAGGGAAATGCCGGGTCATTCGGCCTGGCCACCAGTTCAGCAGGGGGCCAAGGCAGCACAGCTGGGGGGAGCAGGCTCGGGTACTGTTGGCAATACAATGAGGGTCAGTGTAAGTATGGGGCAACATGCAAATTTCGGCATGCCTGCTCCCATTGCAGTGCAGGCTCCCACGGAGCGGCACGGTGCTTTAAAAAAGGCAAGGGAAAAGGGCCCGGCGGTTTTACAAAAAGGGACGACCCCGGTGATTTTGGAAGAGATGTTACCTCATCTAAATAGGTACCCTGATAGAGAGAAGGCGGAATTGCTGTATAAGGGTTTCAGGGATGGGTTTCACATCCCTGCCCCGTTGCATGCGGTCCCCTTTTCGTTAAAAAACTTGCGATCAGCATTAGAGTTCCCGGAGGTGGTGTCAGAGAAGTTAAAAAAGGAGTTACGGTTGGGGCGCATGGCAGGGCCTTTTAAAGAACCGCCAGTGCCAGATTTCGTGGTGTCTCCTTTGGGGGTGGTCCCAAAGAAGGAGCCGAATAAATTTCGGCTTATACACCACTTATCTTATCCGAAAGGCGCATCGGTGAACGACGGAATAGACCAGGAGCTTTGTTCGGTGGTGTATACCTCGTTCGATGCGGCATTGCAATGGATACGCAGGTACGGGAAGGGAGCATTAATGGCAAAGGCGGACGTAGAATCCGCGTTTCGACTGCTCCCGGTTTCACAGGAAAGCGTGAGATTGTTGGGGTGCTATTGGGAAGGGGATTACTTTGCGGATCGTTGTTTACCCATGGGATGTTCCATCTCGTGTGCATACTTCGAGGCGTTTAGTTCCTTTTTAGAATGGGTGGTGAAGGATGCGGCTGCGGTGCAATCGATCATTCATTACCTAGACGATTTTCTGTGCGTGGGGCCTGGGGGATCGCCCGTGTGTGCGAGCCTGCTGGGCACTTTACAATGTGTGTCAAGGCGATTCGGGGTGCCGTTAGCTCCCGATAAGACGGAGGGGCCCACTACGTGTTTAAGCTTTCTGGGCATCACCATCGATTCCATTGCGATGGTCTGTCGCCTACCCAAGAATAAATTGGATGATTTACGGGAGGAGTTGCGCGCGGCGCTAGGAAGTAAGAAAATTACGCTAAAAGGGCTGCAGTCACTGTTAGGCAAACTTAACTTTGCCTGCAGGATTATGCCCATGGGTCGGGTGTTTTGCAGACGGTTGGCGTCAGCAACAGCGGGCATTCGGGCACCCCACCATTTCATTCGTTTGCGGGCCAGCCACAAGGCAGACCTGACGATATGGGCTACCTTCCTGGAAAAATATAATGGCAGGTCGGTAATCATGGGCGAGGTTAGCAACAATGTGGACTGGGAGCTATATACTGACGCGGCGGGCAGCACGGGATTCGGGGCCTATTTCCAAGGGAAATGGTGCGCGGGGGAGTGGCCGGAGAAGTGGAAGCAGGAAGGCTTGATACGGAACTTAGTGCTATTGGAGCTATTTCCAATAGTGATGGCCATCATGCTGTGGGGGGAACACTTTCGGGACAAAAAAGTTAAATTTCACTGTGACAACTTGGGGGTGGTGCAAGTTATTAACACACTGTCGGCATCATCCCCCCCGGTGGTAAACTTGCTGCGGCACTTAGTGCTCGAAGCATTGTCGTTAAACATGTGGATAGTGGCGGCTCATGTACCCGGTGTTGACAATTCAATTGCGGATGCTCTCTCTCGGTTTCAGTGGGAGCGGTTCCGGACACTGGCGCCGGGTGCAGAGAGGAAGGGAAGAGAGTGCCCGGATCTAATTTGGAGCATGGTAAGAGAGCAGTGAGGGGTCTGTTAGAGCGGTCACTGGCTCGGCGAACCAGGGTAGCGTATAGCGCAGCGTGGAACGAATGGGAAGAATGGGTGAGAAAGGAGGGGGGCGCGGAATCAGAGGAAGACAGAGTAGGTATGCTACTGAGCTGGTTGGGTAGAAGTGCGGAAGGGGGTAAGTCAGTGGCGCAAGTAAACAAATTTATAGCAGGGCTAGCATTTGGGTTCAAGTTAAGGGGGTTGGGGGATGTGACAAAAAAGTTTTTAGTAACACAGGCGCTGAAGGGCTTCAGGAGAGGTAAGGAGAGTGTAGACACTAGGCGACCAGTTTCCTTTGACATATTAGAAAAATTGGGTAAAGCATTGCATACGGTGTGCGGAAGTGAATTTGAGAGACGATTGTTCAGGGTGGCTTTTTCTCTGGCATTCTTTGGAGCATTCAGGATAAACGAATTGGTGTCTCCAAGCAAAAAGAACGGGGGGGGGGGGGGTTGCAGGCTGAGGACGTAAGGTTAGTGGAAGGGAGGTTGGAGTTGCGGATCCGCCGGTCAAAGACAGATCAGCAAGGTCGGGGAAAGATTATTAAATTGGGCGAGGTGCCAGGGGCTCTCATGTGCCCCAAGAGAACATGGGAGCAGTATAGGAGAGGGTTACAGTCTAGAACAGGCCCCCTGCTGTGCCATGAGAATGGCCAATTTTTATCTCGCTTCCAATTTGTAGCTATATTTAAGCGGACACTGGAAGCGGCAGGGTTCGATAAAGAACAATTTGGGTCACACTCATTAAGGGTGGGAGCAGCGACAGAGGCATCAGTGAGAGGTATGGGGGTGGAAGATATAAAAAGAATAGGTCGATGGGAGTCCAGACGTTTCGGATCCTATGTACGCCCTCACCTACTTTAAAGGTAAAGGTCAGGGTGAGGGTGGGAGGGGGGGGGGAAAGGGAAAAAAATAGTAGGAGCAACCGTTACTAAATTATGCCGGTAATTTTGTTTTACAGATGAGCGTCCAGCGGTAGTGTGGATCTTAGGCCATTCTTATGTCTTCTGGGGGGCGGAGAGAGCGGGAGCACGACCCAACGGCAGGCAGTTACGGTTCCCTAAGAACGAAGCAAGGATAAGGTGGATGGGCATTAGAGGCATGTCCTGGGGCGCGGTTTTGGAGGAGGTAGAAAGGAGGGTGAGAGGGGATAGAGCGCCGGACATATTAGTCATTCATGCAGGGGGTAATGACCTGGGGAAGAGGAGATTTAGGGACCTATCGAGGGACATTCGGTATGACTTCCTTAGGTTACAGGAGTCATACCCGGGAATAGTCGTGGTTTGGTCGGAGCTAGTGCCGAGAAAAGTATGGAGGGGAGCGCGGTCAGAAAAGGGGTTGAACAGGGCGAGAGTAAAATTAAACAAAGAAGTCTCTCGTTTTGTGGGCGGAAAAGGGGGCATAGCAGTGCGGCACATAGACCTAGAAAAAGGCACGGGTAACTATTGGAGGTCAGACGGCGTTCATCTGAACGACATAGGGATGGACCTATGGATGGAAGGATTACAAGAAGGCATCGAGCGAGCGCTGGCAGTGTGGAGGGCGGCGCAGGCTCAAGGGGGTCGAGCCTCGCTTGCGGTGGCGGGTGATGGAGAGGGAACCTTGGAGCCCGTATAGAAGGTAGTGAGGGGAATGGGGGGGGGGCTAACTAGCCTCCCCCCCCCCGTTCCTCTCCCTTTTCGAGTTTGGAACCTGTCGCCTCCAGGTATAGGGTGGACCCCTGATAGGGGGAGGAGAGGCTAGCCAAGCCTGGCTAGCCGGCCTCGGGGTCGGTAAAAGATGGCGGCCGGAGGTTAATGGGGAGTGTCGTTGGGCTCCCGAGTCTGCCGACCTGCGGCGGGAGGAAATAGTTAAAAAGTTCGTGGGGATAGCGTCGCCTGAGTCGGCCAAGTTGCGGCAGGTGACCGGGACAGCTATCTCCTTGTAGGGGTGAGGCGGCAGTAGGTGGCAGACACAGGGGTGCGGCTCCAAGGTCCTTTACAGGGATCGGGATATGGTCATCATTAAGGTTGATGTTGAAACAAATTAAAATGTATTTTATGTTGTTTGTGTTAATAAATGGCTGCTGTGGCCAAATTTATCCAACAGAAGGTGTCGGTGGTTTGTTCGACGAATGGTGAGGGAGGGGGAAAGGGGAGGTAAGGCCATTAGCAGCAACGACTCCGTTCTACCTGGGTCAAGGGACCCAGACATGACTACAGAGTGCACCCTTAGAACTTGTCCTAATATATACGGACTCAGACATGGCTACACAGTGCACTCTTAGTACTTGTCCTAATATACAGGGACCCAGACATGACTACACAGTGCACCCTCAGTACTTATCCTAATATATAGGAGACCAGACATGGCTACACAGTGCACGCTTAGTACTTGTCCTAATATATCGGAGACCAGATATGGGTACACAGAGCACCCTTAGTACTTGTCCTAATATATAGGGGACCAGATATGGCTACACAGTGCACCCTTAGTACTTGTCCTAATATGCAGGGGACCCAGACGTGACTACACAGTGCACCCTTAGTACTTGTCCTAATGTATAGGAGACCAGATATGGGTACACAGTGCACCCTTAGTACTTGTCCTAATATGTAGGAGACCAGACATGGCTCCACAGGGCACACTTAGTACTTGTTCTAATATATAGGGACCCAGACATGACTACACAGTGCACCCTTAGTACTTGTCCTAATATATAGGGACCCAGACATGACTACAGAGTGCACCCTTAGTACTTGTCCTAATATATAGGGACCCAGACATGACTACACAGTGCACCCTTAGTACTTGTCGTAATATGCAGGGGAACAAAGATATGGCTACACAGGGCACCTTAGTACTTGTTCTAATACTTAAGGGGCGCAGACATGGCTACACAATACAGCCTTAGTACTTGTCCTTATATGCAGGGGAACAAAGACATGGCTACACAGTGCACCCTTAGTACTTGTCCTAATATGCAGGGGACCAAAACATGGCTACACAGTGCACCCTTAGTACTTGTTCTAATATATAGGGACCCAGACATGACTACACAGTGCACCCTTAGTACTTGTCCTAATATATAGGGACCCAGACATGACTGCAGAGTGCACCCTTAGTACTTGTCCTAATATATAGGGACCCAGACATGACTACACAGTGCACCCTTAGTACTTGTCCTAATATGCAGGGGAACAAAGATATGGCTACACAGGGCACCTTAGTACTTGTTCTAATACTTAAGGGGCGCAGACATGGCTACACAATACAACCTTAGTACTTGTCCTTATATGCAGGGGAACAAAGACATGGCTACACAGTGCACCCTTAGTACTTGTCCTAATATGCAGGGGACCAAAACATGGCTACACAGTGCACCCTTAGTACTTGTTCTAATATATAGGGACCCAGACATGACTACACAGTGCACCCTTAGTACTTGTCCTAATATATAGGGACCCACACATGACTACAGAGTGCACCCTTAGTACTTGTCCTAATATATAGGGACCCAGACATGGCTACACAGTGCACTCTTAGTACTTATCCTAATATAAAGGGACCCAGACATGGCTACACAGTGCACCCTTAGTACTTGTCCTAATATATAGGGACCCAGACATGACTACATAGTGCACCCTCAGTACTTATCCTAATATATAGGAGACCAGACATGGCTACACAGTGCACGCTTAGTACTTGTCCTAATATATCGGAGACCAGATATGGGTACACAGTGCACCCTTAGTACTTGTCCTAATATATAGGGGACCAGATATGGCTACACAGTGCACCCTTAGTACTTGTCCTAATATGCAGGGGACCCAGACGTGACTACACAGTGCACCCTTAGTACTTGTCCTAATGTATAGGAGACCAGATATGGGTACACAGTGCACCCTTAGTACTTGTCCTAATATGTAGGAGACCAGACATGGCTCCACAGGGCACACTTAGTACTTGTCCTAATATATAGGGACCCAGACATGCCTACACAGTGCACCCTTAGTACTTGTCCTAATATATAGGGACCCAGACATGGCTACACAGTGCACCCTTAGTACTTGTCCTAATATATAGGAGACCAGATATGGCTACACAGTGCACCCTTAGTACTTGTCCTAATATATAGAGGACCCAGACATGGCTACACAGTGCACCCTTAGTACTTGTTCTAATACATAAGGGGCGCAGACATGGCTACACAGTGCACCCTTAGTACTTGTCCTAATATATAGGGGACCAGACATGGCTACACAGTACACCCTTAGTACTTGTCCTAATATATAGGGACCCAGACATGACTACAGAGTGCACCCTTAGTACTTGTCCTAATATATAGGGACCCAGACATGGCTACACAGTGCACTCTTAGTACTTATCCTAATATATAGGGACCCAGACATGGCTACACAGTGCACCCTTAGTACTTGTCCTAATATATAGGGACCCAGACATGACTACACAGTGCACCCTCAGTACTTATCCTAATATATAGGAGACCAGAGATAGCTACACAGTGCACGCTTAGTACTTGTCCTAATATATCGGAGACCAGATATGGGTACACAGTGCACCCTTAGTACTTGTCCTAATATATAGGGGACCAGATATGGCTACACAGTGCACCCTTAGTACTTGTCCTAATATGCAGGGGACCCAGACGTGACTACACAGTGCACCCTTAGTACTTGTCCTAATGTATAGGAGACCAGATATGGGTACACAGTGCACCCTTAGTACTTGTCCTAATATATAAGGGACCCAGACATGGCTACACAGTGCAACCTTAGTACTTGTCCTAATATATAGAGGACTCAGACATGGCTACACAGTGCACCCTTAGTACTTATCCTAATACATAGGGACCCAGACGTGGCTACACAGTGCAGCCTTGGTACTTGTTCTAATACATAAGGGGCGCAGACATGGCTACACAGTGCACCCTTAGTACTTGTCCTAATATATAGGGGACCAGACATGGCTACACAGTGCACCCTTAGTACTTGTCCTAATATATAGGGGACCCAGACGTGACTACACAGTGCACCCTTAGTGCTTGTCCTAATATATAGGGGACCCAGACATGGCTACACAGTGCACCCTTAGTACTTGTCCTAATATATAGAGGACTCAGACATGGCTACACAGTGCACCCTTAGTACTTATCCTAATACATAGGGACCCAGACGTGGCTACACAGTGCAGCCTTAGTACTTGTTCTAATACATAAGGGGCGCAGAAATGGCTACACAGTGCACCCTTAGTACTTGTCCTAATATATAGGGGACCAGGCATGGCTACACAGTACACCCTTAGTACTTGTCCTAATATATAGGGGACCCAGACATGACTACAGAGTGCACCCTTAGTACTTGTCCTAATATATAGGGACCCAGACATGACTACACAGTACACCCTTAGTACTTCTCCTAATATGCAGGGGAACAAAGATATGGCTACACAGGGCACCTTAGTACTTGTTCTAATGCTTAAGGGGCGCAGACATGGCTACACAATACAGCCTTAGTACTTGTCCTTATATGCAGGAGAACAAAGACATGGCTACACAGTGCACCCTTAGTACTTGTCCTAATATGCAGGGGACCAAGACATGGCTACACAGTGCACCCTTAGTACTTGTTCTAATATATAGGGACCCAGACATGACTACACAGTGCACCCTTAGTACTTGTCCTAATATATAGGGACCCAGACATGACTACAGAGTGCACCCTTAGTACTTGTCCTAATATATAGGGACCCAGACATGGCTACACAGTGCACTCTTAGTACTTATCCTAATATATAGGGACCCAGACATGGCTACACAGTGCACCCTTAGTACTTGTCCTAATATATAGGGACCCAGACATGACTACACAGTGCACCCTCAGTACTTATCCTAATATATAGGAGACCAGACATAGCTACACAGTGCACGCTTAGTACTTGTCCTAATATATCGGAGACCAGATATGGGTAGACAGTGCACCCTTAGTACTTGTCCTAATATATAGGGGACCAGATATGGCTACACAGTGCACCCTTAGTACTTGTCCTAATATGCAGGGGACCCAGACGTGACTACACAGTGCACCCTTAGTACTTGTCCTAATATGTAGGAGACCAGACATGGCTCCACAGGGCACACTTAGTACTTGTCCTAATATATAGGGACCCAGACATGGCTACACAGGGCACACTTAGTACTTGTTCTAATATATAGGGACCCAGACATGACTACACAGTGCACCCTTAGTACTTGTCCTAATATATAGGGACCCAGACATGACTACAGAGTGCACCCTTAGTACTTGTCCTAATATATAGGGACCCAGACATGACTACACAGTGCACCCTTAGTACTTGTCCTAATATGCAGGGAAACAAAGATATGGCTACACAGGGCACCTTAGTACTTGTCCTAATATATAGGGGGCCAGATATGGGTACACAGTGCACCCTTAGTACTTGTCCTAATATGTAGGAGACCAGACATGGCTTCACAGGGCACACTTAATACTTGTCCTAATATATAGGGACCCAGACATGGCTACACAGTGCACCCTTAGTACTTGTCCTAATATATAGGAGACCAGACATGGCTACACAGGGCACACTTAGTACTTGTTTTAATATATAGGGACCCAGACATGACTACACAGTGCACCCTTAGTAATTGTCCTAATATATAGGAGACCAGATATGGCTACACAGTGCACCCTTAGTACTTGTCCTAATATATAGGGGACCTAGACGTGACTACACAGTGCACCCTTAGTGCTTGTCCTAATATATAGGGGACCCAGACATGGCTACACAGTGCACCCTTAGTACTTGTCCTAATATATAGAGGACTCAGACATGGCTACACAGTGCACACTTAGTACTTATCCTAATGCATAGTAACCCAGACGTGGCTACACAGTGCAGCCTTAGTACTTGTTCTAATACATAAGAGGCGCAGACATGGCTACACAGTGCACCCTTAGTACTTGTCCTAATATATAGGAGACCAGACATGGCTACACAGGGCACACTTAGTACTTGTTCTAATATATAGGGACCCAGACATGACTACACAGTGCACCCTTAGTAATTGTCCTAATATATAGGAGACCAGATATGGCTACACAGTGCACCCTTAGTACTTGTCCTAATATGCAGGGGACCAAGACATGGCTACACAGTACACCCTTAGTACTTGTCCTAATATATAGGGGACGCAGACATGGCTACACAGTGCACCCTTAGTACTTGTCCTAATATATAGGGGACCAGACATGGCTACACAGTACACCCTTAGTACTTGTCCTAATATAAAGGGGACCTAGACTTGACAACACAGTGCACCCTTAGTAATTGTCCTAATATATAGGAGACCAGATATGGCTACACAGTGCACCCTTAGTACTTGTCCTAATATATAGGGGACCTAGACGTGACTACACAGTGCACCCTTAGTGCTTGTCCTAATATATAGGGTACCCAGACATGGCTACACAGTGCACCCTTAGTACTTGTCCTAATATATAGAGGACTCAGACATGGCTACACAGTGCACACTTAGTACTTATCCTAATGCATAGTAACCCAGACGTGGCTACACAGTGCAGCCTTAGTACTTGTTCTAATACATAAGAGGCGCAGACATGGCTACACAGTGCACCCTTAGTACTTGTCCTAATATATAGGGGACCAGACATGGCTACACAGTACACCCTTAGTACTTGTCCTAATATATAGGGGACCCAGACATGGCCACACAGTGCACCCTTAGTACTTGTCCTAATATGCAGGGGAACAAAGACATGGCTACACAGTGCACCCTAAGTACTTGTCCTAATATGCAGGGGACCCAGACCTGGCTACACAGTGCACCCTTAGTACTTGTCCTAATATATAGGAGACCAGATATGGCTACACAGTGCACCCTTAGTACTTGTCCTAATATATAGAGGACCCAGACATGGCTACACAGTGCACCCTTAGTACTTGTTCTAATACTTAAGGGGCGCAGACATGGCTACACAATACAGCCTTAGTACTTGTCCTTATATGCAGGGGAACAAAGACATGGCTACACAGTGCACCCTTAGTACTTGTCCTAATATGCAGGGAACCAAGACAAGGCTACACAGTGCACCCTTAGTACTTGTTCTAATATATAGGGACCCAGACATGGCTACACAGTGCACTCTTAGTACTTATCCTAATATATAGGGACCCAGACATGGCTACACAGTGCACCCTTAGTACTTGTCCTAATATACAGGGACCCAGACATGACTACACAGTGCACCCTCAGTACTTATCCTAATATATAGGAGACCAGACATGGCTACACAGTGCACGCTTAGTACTTCTCCTAATATATCGGAGACCAGATATGGGTACACAGAGCACCCTTAGTACTTGTCCTAATATATAGGGGACCAGATATGGGTACACAGTGCACCCTTAGTACTTGTCCTAATATGCAGGGGACCCAGACGTGACTACACAGTGCACCCTTAGTACTTGTCCTAATGTATAGGAGACCAGATATGGGTACACAGTGCACCCTTAGTACTTGTCCTAATATGTAGGAGACCAGACAAGGCTCCACAGGGCACACTTAGTACTTGTCCTAATATATAGGGACCCAGACATGGCTACACAGTGCACCCTTAGTACTTGTCCTAATATATAGGAGACCAGACATGGCTCCACAGGGCACACTTAGTACTTGTTCTAATATATAGGGACCCAGACATGACTACACAGTGCACCCTTAGTACTTGTCCTAATATATAGGGACCCAGACATGACTACAGAGTGCACCCTTAGTACTTGTCCTAATATATAGGGACCCGGACATGACTACACAGTAGACCCTTAGTACTTCTCCTAATATGCAGTGGAACAAAGATATGGCTACACAGGGCACCTTAGTACTTGTTCTAATGCTTAAGGGGCGCAGACATGGCTACACAATACAGCCTTAGTACTTGTCCTTATATGCAGGAGAACAAAGACATGGCTACACAGTGCACCCTTAGTACTTGTCCTAATATGCAGGGGACCAAGACATGGCTACACAGTGCACCCTTAGTACTTGTTCTAATATATAGGGACCCAGACATGACTACACAGTGCACCCTTAGTACTTGTCCTAATATATAGGGACCCAGACATGACTACGGAGTGCACCCTTAGTACTTGTCCTAATATATAGGGACCCAGACATGGCTACACAGTGCACTCTTAGTACTTATCCTAATATATAGGGACCCAGACATGGCTACACAGTGCACCCTTAGTACTTGTCCTAATATATAGGGACCCAGACATGACTACACAGTGCACCCTCAGTACTTATCCTAATATATAGGAGACCAGACATAGCTACACAGTGCACGCTTAGTACTTGTCCTAATATATCGGAGACCAGATATGGGTACACAGTGCACCCTTAGTACTTGTCCTAATATATAGGGGACCAGATATGGCTACACAGTGCACCCTTAGTACTTGTCCTAATATGCAGGGGACCCAGACGTGACTACACAGTGCACCCTTAGTACTTGTCCTAATGTATAGGAGACCAGATATGGGTACACAGTGCACCCTTAGTACTTGTCCTAATATGTAGGAGACCAGACATGGCTCCACAGGGCACACTTAGTACTTGTCCTAATATATAGGGACCCAGACATGGCTACACAGGGCACACTTAGTACTTGTCCTAATATATAGGGACCCAGACATGACTACAGAGTGCACCCTTAGTACTTGTCCTAATATATAGGGACCCAGACATGACTACACAGTGCACCCTTAGTACTTGTCCTAATATGCAGGGAAACAAAGATATGGCTACACAGGGCACCTTAGTACTTGTCCTAATATATAGGGGGCCAGATATGGGTACACAGTGCACCCTTAGTACTTGTCCTAATATGTAGGAGACCAGACATGGCTCCACAGGGCACACTTAATACTTGTCCTAATATATAGGGACCCAGACATGGCTACACAGTGCACCCTTAGTACTTGTCCTAATATATAGGAGACCAGACATGGCTACACAGGGCACACTTAGTACTTGTTTTAATATATAGGGACCCAGACATGACTACACAGTGCACCCTTAGTAATTGTCCTAATATATAGGAGACCAGATATGGCTACACAGTGCACCCTTAGTACTTGTCCTAATATATAGGGGACCTAGACGTGACTACACAGTGCACCCTTAGTGCTTGTCCTAATATATAGGGGACCCAGACATGGCTACACAGTGCACCCTTAGTACTTGTCCTAATATATAGAGGACTCAGACATGGCTACACAGTGCACACTTAGTACTTATCCTAATGCATAGTAACCCAGACGTGGCTACACAGTGCAGCCTTAGTACTTGTTCTAATACATAAGAGGCGCAGACATGGCTACACAGTGCACCCTTAGTACTTGTCCTAATATATAGGAGACCAGACATGGCTACACAGGGCACACTTAGTACTTGTTCTAATATATAGGGACCCAGACATCACTACACAGTGCACCCTTAGTAATTGTCCTAATATATAGGAGACCAGATATGGCTACACAGTGCACCCTTAGTACTTGTCCTAATATGCAGGGGACCAAGACATGGCTACACAGTACACCCTTAGTACTTGTCCTAATATATAGGGGACGCAGACATGGCTACACAGTGCACCCTTAGTACTTGTCCTAATATATAGGGGACCAGACATGGCTACACAGTACACCCTTAGTACTTGTCCTAATATAAAGGGGACCTAGACTTGACAACACAGTGCACCCTTAGTACTTGTCCTAATATATAGGGGACCAGACATGGCTACACAGTACACCCTTAGTACTTGTCCTAATATATAGGGGACCAGACATGGCTACACAGTGCACCCTTAGTACTTGTCCTAATATATAGGGGACCCAGACATGGCCACAAAGTGCACCCTTAGTACTTGTCCTAATATGCAGGGGAACAAAGACATGGCTACACAGTGCACCCTTAGTGCTTGTCCTAATATGCAGGGGACCCAGACATGGCTACACAGTGCACCCTTAGTACTTGTCCTAATATGCAGGGGACCCAGACATGGCTACACAGTACACCCTTAGTACTTGTCCTAATATATAGGGGACCAGTCATGGCTACACAGTGCACCCTTAGTACTTGTCCTAATATATAGGGGACCCAGACATGACTACACAGTGCACCCTTAGTACTTGTCCTAATATATAGGGGACCAGACATGGCTACACAGAGCACCCTTAGTACTTGTCCTAATATATAGGGACCCAGACATGACTACAGAGTGCACCCTTAGTACTTGTGCTAATATATAGGGACCCAGACATGGCTACACAGTGCACTCTTAGTACTTATCCTAATATATAGGGACCCAGACATGGCTACACAGTGCACCCTTAGTACTTGTCCTAATATATAGGGACCCAGACATGACTACACAGTGCACCCTCAGTACTTATCCTAATATATAGGAGACCAGACATGGCTACACAGTGCACGCTTAGTACTTGTCCTAATATATCGGAGACCAGATATGGGTACACAGTGCACCCTTAGTACTTGTCCTAATATATAGGGGACCAGATATGGCTACACAGTGCACCCTTAGTACTTGTCCTAATATGCAGGGGACCCAGACGTGACTACACAGTGCACCCTTAGTACTTGTCCTAATGTATAGGAGACCAGATATGGGTACACAGTGCACCCTTAGTACTTGTCCTAATATATAGGAGACCAGATATGGGTACACAGTGCATCCTTAGTACTTGTCCTAATATGCAGGGGACCCAGACATGGCTACACAGTGCACCCTTAGTACTTGTCCTAATATACAGGGGACCAGATATGGCTACACAGAGCACCCATAGTACTTGTCCTAATATATAGGAGACCCAGACATGGCTACACAGTGCACGCTTAGTACTTGTCCTAATTTATAGGAGACCAGACATGGCTACACAGTGCACCCTTAGTATTGGTCCTAATATACAGGAGACCCAGACATGGCTACACAGTGCACCCTTAGTACTTGTCCTAATATACAGGAGACCCAGACATGGCTACACAATACAGCCTTAGTACTTGTCTTAATATGCAGGGGACCAAGACATGGCTACACAGTGCACCCTTAGTACTTGTCCTAATATGCAAGGGACCCAGACATGGCTACACAGTGCACCCTTAGTACTTGTCCTAATATATAGGAGACCAGATATGGCTACATAGTGCACCCTTAGTACTTGTCCTAATATATAGGGGACCAGATATGGGTACACAGTGCACCCTTAGTACTTGTCCTAATATATGGGAGACCAAATATGGGTACATAGTGCACACTTAGTACTTGTCCTAATATATAGGGGACCCAGACATGGCTACACAGTGCACCCTTAGTACTTGTCCTAATATATAGAGGACTCAGACATGGCTACACAGTGCACCCTTAGTACTTATCCTAATACATAGGGACCCAGACGTGGCTACACAGTGCAGCCTTGGTACTTGTTCTAATACATAAGGGGCGCAGACATGGCTACACAGTGCACCCTTAGTACTTGTCCTAATATATAGGGGACCAGACATGGCTACACAGTGCACCCTTAGTACTTGTCCTAATATATAGGGGACCCAGACGTGACTACACAGTGCACCCTTAGTGCTTGTCCTAATATATAGGGGACCCAGACATGGCTACACAGTGCACCCTTAGTACTTGCCCTAATATATAGAGGACTCAGACATGGCTACACAGTGCACCCTTAGTACTTATCCTAATACATAGGGACCCAGACGTGGCTACACAGTGCAGCCTTAGTACTTGTTCTAATACATAAGGGGCGCAGACATGGCTACACAGTGCACCCTTAGTACTTGTCCTAATATATAGGTGACCAGACATGGCTACACAGTACACCCTTACTACTTGTCCTAATATATAGGGGACCCAGACATGGCCACACAGTGCACCCTTAGTACTGGTCCTAATATGCAGGGGAACAAAGACATGGCTACACAGTGCACCCTTAGTACTTGTCCTAATATGCAGGGGACCCAGACATGGCTACACAGTGCACCCTTAGTACTTGTCCTAATATATAGGAGACCAGATATGGCTACACAGTGCACCCTTAGTACTTGTCCTAATATATAGAGGACCCAGACATGGCTACACAGTGCACCCTTAGTACTTGTCCTAATATATAGGGGACCAGACATGGCTACACAGTACACCCTTAGTACTTGTCCTAATATATAGGGGACCAGATATGGGTACACAGTGCACCCTTAGTACTTGTCCTAATATAAAGGAAACCAGATATGGCTACACAGTGCACCCTTAGTACTTGTCCTAATATATAGGGGACCAGACATGGCTACACAGTACACCCTTACTACTTGTCCTAATATATAGGGGACCCAGACATGGCCACACAGTGCACCCTTAGTACTGGTCCTAATATGCAGGGGAACAAAGACATGGCTACACAGTGCACCCTTAGTACTTGTCATAATATGCAGGGGACCCAGACATGGCTACACAGTGCACCCTTAGTACTTGTCCTAATATATAGGAGACCAGATATGGCTACACAGTGCACCCTTAGTACTTGTCCTAATATATAGAGGACCCAGACATGGCTACACAGTGCACCCTTAGTACTTGTCCTAATATATAGGGGACCAGACATGGCTACACAGTGCACCCTTAGTACTTGTCCTAATATATAGGGGACCCAGAGATGGCTACACAGTACACCCTTAGTACTTGTCCTAATATATAGGGGACCCAGACATGGCCACACAGTGCACCCTTAGTACTTGTCCTAATATGCAGGGGAACAAAGACATGGCTACACAGTGCACCCTTAGTACTTGTCCTAATATATAGAGGACCCAGACATGGCTACACAGTGCACCCTTAGTACTTGTTCTAATACTTAAGGGTCGCAGACATAGCTACACAATACAGCCTTAGTACTTGTCCTTATATGCAGGGGAACAAAGACATGGCTACACAGTGCACCCTTAGTACTTGTCCTAATACGCAGGGAACCAAGACAAGGCTACACAGTGCACCCTTAGTACTTGTTCTAATATATAGGGGACCCAGACATGACTACACAGTGCACCCTTAGTACTTGTCCTAATATATAGGGACCCAGACATGGCTACACAGTGCACTCTTAGTACTTATCCTAATATATAGGGACCCAGACATGGCTACACAGTGCACCCTTAGTACTTGTCCTAATATACAGGGACCCAGACATGACTACACAGTGCACCCTCAGTACTTATCCTAATATATAGGAGACCAGACATGGCTACACAGTGCACGCTTAGTACTTGTCCTAATATATCGGAGACCAGATATGGGTACACAGAGCACCCTTAGTACTTGTCCTAATATATAGGGGACCAGATATGGCTACACAGTGCACCCTTAGTACTTGTCCTAATATGCAGGGGACCCAGACGTGACTACACAGTGCACCCTTAGTACTTGTCCTAATGTATAGGAGACCAGATATGGGTACACAGTGCACCCTTAGTACTTGTCCTAATATGTAGGAGACCAGACATGGCTCCACAGGGCACACTTAGTACTTGTCCTAATATATAGGGACCCAGACATGGCTACACAGTGCACCCTTAGTACTTGTCCTAATATATAGGAGACCAGACATGGCTCCACAGGGCACACTTAGTACTTGTTCTAATATATAGGGACCCAGACATGACTACACAGTGCACCCTTAGTACTTGTCCTAATATATAGGGACCCAGACATGACTACAGAGTGCACCCTTAGTACTTGTCCTAATATATAGGGACCCAGACATGACTACACAGTGCACCCTTAGTACTTGTCCTAATATGCAGGGGAACAAAGATATGGCTACACAGGGCACCTTAGTACTTGTTCTAATACTTAAGGGGCGCAGACATGGCTACACAATACAGCCTTAGTACTTGTCCTTATATGCAGGGGAACAAAGACATGGCTACACAGTGCACCCTTAGTACTTGTCCTAATATGCAGGGGACCAAAACATGGCTACACAGTGCACCCTTAGTACTTGTTCTAATATATAGGGACCCAGACATGACTACACAGTGCACCCTTAGTACTTGTCCTAATATATAGGGACCCACACATGACTACAGAGTGCACCCTTAGTACTTGTCCTAATATATAGGGACCCAGACATGGCTACACAGTGCACTCTTAGTACTTATCCTAATATATAGGGACCCAGACATGGCTACACAGTGCACCCTTAGTACTTGTCCTAATATATAGGGACCCAGACATGACTACACAGTGCACCCTCAGTACTTATCCTAATATATAGGAGACCAGACATGGCTACACAGTGCACGCTTAGTACTTGTCCTAATATATCGGAGACCATATATGGGTACACAGTGCACCCTTAGTACTTGTCCTAATATATAGGGGACCAGATATGGCTACACAGTGCACCCTTAGTACTTGTCCTAATATGCAGGGGACCCAGACGTGACTACACAGTGCACCCTTAGTACTTGTCCTAATGTATAGGAGACCAGATATGGGTACACAGTGCACCCTTAGTACTTGTCCTAATATGTAGGAGACCAGACATGGCTCCACAGGGCACACTTAGTACTTGTCCTAATATATAGGGACCCAGACATGCCTACACAGTGCACCCTTAGTACTTGTCCTAATATATAGGGACCCAGACATGGCTACACAGTGCACCCTTAGTACTTGTTCTAATACATGAGGGGCGCAGACATGGCTACACAGTGCACCCTTAGTACTTGTCCTAATATATAGGGGACCAGACATGGCTACACAGTACACCCTTAGTACTTGTCCTAATATATAGGGGACCAGATATGGGTACACAGTGCACCCTTAGTACTTGTCCTAATATAAAGGAAACCAGATATAGCTACACAGTGCACCCTTAATACTTGTCCTAATATACAGGAGACCCAGACATGGCTACACAATACAGCCTTAGTACTTGTCTTAATATGCAGGGGACCAAGACATGGCTACACAGTGCACCCTTAGTACTTGTCCTACTATGCAAGGGACCCAGACATGGCTACACAGTGCACCCTTAGTACTTGTCCTAATATATAGGAGACCAGATATGGCTACACAGTGCACCCTTAGTACTTGTCCTAATATATAGGGGACCAGATATGGGTACACAGTGCACCCTTAGTACTTGTCCTAATATAAAGGAAACCAGATATGGCTACACAGTGCACCCTTAGTACTTGTCCTAATATATGGGAGACCAAATATGGGTACATAGTGCACACTTAGTACTTGTCCTAATATATAAGGGACCCAGACATGGCTACACAGTGCAACCTTAGTACTTGTCCTAATATATAGAGGACTCAGACATGGCTACACAGTGCACCCTTAGTACTTATCCTAATACATAGGGACCCAGACGTGGCTACACAGTGCAGCCTTGGTACTTGTTCTAATACATAAGGGGCGCAGACATGGCTACACAGTGCACCCTTAGTACTTGTCCTAATATATAGGGGACCAGACATGGCTACACAGTGCACCCTTAGTACTTGTCCTAATATATAGGGGACCCAGACGTGACTACACAGTGCACCCTTAGTGCTTGTCCTAATATATAGGGGAGCCAGACATGGCTACACAGTGCACCCTTAGTACTTGTCCTAATATATAGAGGACTCAGACATGGCTACACAGTGCACCCTTAGTACTTATCCTAATACATAGGGACCCAGACGTGGCTACACAGTGCAGCCTTAGTACTTGTTCTAATACATAAGGGGCGCAGAAATGGCTACACAGTGCACCCTTAGTACTTGTCCTAATATATAGGGGACCAGGCATGGCTACACAGTACACCCTTAGTACTTGTCCTAATATATAGGGGACCCAGACATGGCCACACAGTGCACCCTTAGTACTTGTCCTAATATGCAGGGGAACAAAGACATGGCTACACAGTGCACCCTTAGTACTTGTCCTAATATGCAGGGGACCCAGACATGGCTACACAGTGCACCCTTAGTACTTGTCCTAATATATAGGAGACCAGATATGGCTACACAGTGCACCCTTAGTACTTGTCCTAATATATAGAGGACCCAGACATGGCTACACAGTGCACCCTTAGTACTTGTTCTAATACATAAGGGGCGCAGACATGGCTACACAGTGCACCCTTAGTACTTGTCCTAATATATAGGGGACCAGACATGGCTACACAGTACACCCTTAGTACTTGTCCTAATATATAGGGGACCAGATATGGGTACACAGTGCACCCTTAGTACTTGTCCTAATATAAAGGAAACCAGATATGGCTACACAGTGCACCCTTAGTACTTGTCCTAATATATGGGAGACCAAATATGGGTACATAGTGCACACTTAGTACTTGTCCTAATATATAGGGGACCTAGACATGGCTACACAGTGCACCCTTAGTACTTGTCCAAATTTATAGAGGACTCAGACATGGCTACACAGTGCACCCTTAGTACTTATCCTAATACATAGGGACCCAGACGTGGCTACACAGTGCAGCCTTGGTACTTGTTCTAATACATAAGGGGCGCAGACATGGCTACACAGTGCACCCTTAGTACTTGTCCTAATATATAGGGGACCAGACATGGCTACACAGTGCACCCTTAGTACTTGTCCTAATATATAGGGGACCCAGACGTGACTACACAGTGCACCCTTAGTGCTTGTCCTAATATATAGGGGACCCAGACATGGCTACACAGTGCACCCTTAGTACTTGTCCTAATATATAGAGGACTCAGACATGGCTACACAGTGCACCCTTAGTACTTATCCTAATACATAGGGACCCAGACGTGGCTACACAGTGCAGCCTTAGTACTTGTTCTAATACATAAGGGGCGCAGACATGGCTACACAGTGCACCCTTAGTACTTGTCCTAATATATAGGGGACCAGACATGGCTACACAGTACACCCTTAGTACTTGTCCTAATATATAGGGGACCCAGACATGGCCACACAGTGCACCCTTAGTACTTGTCCTAATATGCAGGGGAACAAAGACATGGCTACACAGTGCACCCTTAGTACTTGTCCTAATATGCAGGGGACCCAGACATGGCTACACAGTGCACCCTTAGTACTTGTCCTAATATATAGGAGACCAGATAAGGCTACACAGTGCACCCTTAGTACTTGTCCTAATATATAGAGGACCCAGACATGGCTACACAGTGCACCCTGAGTACTTGTTCTAATACTTAAGGGGCGCAGACATGGCTACACATTACAGCCTTAGTACTTGTCCTTATATGCAAGGGAACAAAGACATGGCTACACAGTGCACCCTTAGTACTTGTCCTAATATGCAGGGAACCAAGACATGGCTACACAGTGCACCCTTAGTACTTGTCCTAATATATAGGGACCCAGACATGACTACAGAATGCACCCTTAGCACTTGTCCTAATATATAGGGACCCAGACATGGCTACACAGTGCACTCTTAGTACTTATCCTAATATATAGGGACCCAGACATGGCTACACAGTGCACCCTTAGTACTTGTCCTAATATACAGGGACCCAGACATGACTACACAGTGCACCCTCAGTACTTATCCTAATATATAGGAGACCAGACATGGCTACACAGTGCACGCTTAGTACTTGTCCTAATATATAGGAGACCAGATATGGCTACACAGTGCACCCTTAGTACTTGTCCTAATATATAGGGGACCAGATATGGGTACACAGTGCACCCTTAGTACTTGTCCTAATATAAAGGAAACCAGATATGGCTACACAGTGCACCCTTAGTACTTGTCCTAATATATGGGAGACCAAATATGGGTACATAGTGCACCCTTAGTACTTGTCCTAATATATAGGGGACCCAGACATGGCTACACAGTGCACCCTTAGTACTTGTCCTAATATATAGAGGACTCAGACATGGCTACACAGTGCACCCTTAGTACTTATCCTAATACATAGGTACCCAGACGAGGCTACACAGTGCAGCCTTGGTACTTGTTCTAATACATAAGGGGCGCAGACATGGCTACACAGTGCACCCTTAGTACTTGTCCTAATATATAGGGGACCAGACATGGCTACACAGTGCACCCTTAGTACTTGTCCTAATATATAGGGGACCCAGACGTGACTACACAGTGCACCCTTAGTGCTTGTCCTAATATATAGGGGACCCAGACATGGCTACACAGTGCACCCTTAGTACTTGTCCTAATATATAGAGGACTCAGACATGGCTACACAGTGCACCCTTAGTACTTATCCTAATACATAGGGACCCAGACGTGGCTACACAGTGCAGCCTTAGTACTTGTTCTAATACATAAGGGGCGCAGACATGGCTACACAGTGCACCCTTAGTACTTGTCCTAATATATAGGGGACCAGACATGGCTACACAGTACACCCTTACTACTTGTCCTAATATATAGGGGACCCAGACATGGCCACACAGTGCACCCTTAGTACTTGTCCTAATATGCAGGGGAACAAAGACATGGCTACACAGTGCACCCTTAGTACTTGTCCTAATATGCAGGGGACCCAGACATGGCTACACAGTGCACCCTTAGTACTTGTCCTAATATATAGGAGACCAGATATGGCTACACAGTGCACCCTTAGTACTTGTCCTAATATATAGGGGACCAGACATGGCTACACAGTACACCCTTAGTACTTGTCCTAATATAAAGGGGACCTAGACTTGACAACACAGTGCACCCTTAGTACTTGTCCTAATATATAGGGGACCAGACATGGCTACACAGTACACCCTTAGTACTTGTCCTAATATATAGGGGACCAGACATGGCTACAGAGTGCACCCTTAGTACTTGTCCTAATATATAGGGGACCCAGACATGGCCACAAAGTGCACCCTTAGTACTTGTCCTAATATGCAGGGGAACAAAGACATGGCTACACAGTGCACCCTTAGTGCTTGTCCTAATATGCAGGGGACCCAGACATGGCTACACAGTGCACCCTTAGTACTTGTCCTAATATGCAGGGGACCCAGACATGGCTACACAGTACACCCTTAGTTCTTGTCCTAATATATAGGGGACCAGTCATGGCTACACAGTGCACCCTTAGTACTTGTCCTAATATATAGAGGAACCAGAGATGACTACACAGTGCACACTTAGTACTTGTCCTAATATATAGGGGACCAGACATGGCTACACAGAGCACCCTTAGTACTTGTCCTAATATATAGGGACCCAGACATGACTACAGAGTGCACCCTTAGTACTTGTGCTAATATATAGGGACCCAGACATGGCTACACAGTGCACTCTTAGTACTTATCCTAATATATAGGGACCCAGACATGGCTACACAGTGCACCCTTAGTACTTGTCCTAATATATAGGGACCCAGACATGACTACACAGTGCACCCTCAGTACTTATCCTAATATATAGGAGACCAGACATGGCTACACAGTGCACCCTTAGTACTTGTCCTAATATATAGGGGACCAGATATGGCTACACAGTGCACCCTTAGTACTTGTCCTAATATGCAGGGGACCCAGACGTGACTACACAGTGCACCCTTAGTACTTGTCCTAATGTATAGGAGACCAGATATGGGTACACAGTGCACCCTTAGTACTTGTCCTAATATATAGGAGACCAGATATGGGTACACAGTGCATCCTTAGTACTTGTCCTAATATGCAGGGGACCCAGACATGGCTACACAGTGCACCCTTAGTACTTGTCCTAATATACAGGGGACCAGATATGGCTACACAGAGCACCCATAGTACTTGTCCTAATATATAGGAGACCCTGACATGGCTACACAGTGCACGCTTAGTACTTGTCCTAATTTATAGGAGACCAGACATGGCTACACAGTGCACCCTTAGTATTGGTCCTAATATACAGGAGACCCAGACATGGCTACACAGTGCACCCTTAGTACTTGTCCTAATATACAGGAGACCCAGACATGGCTACACAATACAGCCTTAGTACTTGTCTTAATATGCAGGGGACCAAGACATGGCTACACAGTGCACCCTTAGTAATTGTCCTAATATGCAAGGGACCCAGACATGGCTACACAGTGCACCCTTAGTACTTGTCCTAATATATAGGAGACCAGATATGGCTACACAGTGCACCCTTAGTACTTGTCCTAATATATAGGGGACCAGATATGGGTACACAGTGCACCCTTAGTACTTGTCCTAATATAAAGGAAACCAGATTTGGCTACACAGTGCACCCTTAGTACTTGTCCTAATATATGGGAGACCAAATATGGGTATAATAGTGCACACTTAGTACTTGTCCTAATATATAGAGGACTCAGACATGGCTACACAGTGCACCCTTAGTACTTATCCTAATACATAGGGACCCAGACGTGGCTACACAGTGCAGCCTTGGTACTTGTTCTAATACATAAGGGGCGCAGACATGGCTACACAGGGCACCCTTAGTACTTGTCCTAATATATAGGGGACCAGACATGGCTACACAGTGCACCCTTAGTACTTGTCCTAATATATAGGGGACCCAGACGTGACTACACAGTGCACCCTTAGTGCTTGTCCTAATATATAGGGGACCCAGACATGGCTACACAGTGCACCCTTAGTACTTGTCCTAATATATAGAGGACTCAGACATGGCTACACAGTGCACCCTTAGTACTTATCCTAATACATAGGGACCCAGACGTGGCTACACAGTGCAGCCTTAGTACTTGTTCTAATACATAAGGGGCGCAGACATGGCTACACAGTGCACCCTTAGTACTTGTCCTAATATATAGGGGACCAGACATGGCTACACAGTACACCCTTACTACTTGTCCTAATATATAGGGGACCCAGACATGGCCACACAGTGCACCCTTAGTACTGGTCCTAATATGCAGGGGAACAAAGACATGGCTACACAGTGCACCCTTAGTACTTGTCCTAATATGCAGGGGACCCAGACATGGCTACACAGTGCACCCTTAGTACTTGTCCTAATATATAGGAGACGAGATATGGCTACACAGTGCACCCTTAGTACTTGTCCAAATATATAGAGGACCCAGACATGGCTACACAGTGCACCCTTAGTACTTGTTCTAATACATAAGGGGCGCAGACATGGCTACACAGTGCACCCTTAGTACTTGTCCTAATATATAGGGGACCAGACATGGCTACACAGTACACCCTTAGTACTTGTCCTAATATATAGGGGACCAGATATGGGTACACAGTGCACCCTTAGTACTTGTCCTAATATAAAGGAAACCAGATATGGCTACACAGTGCACCCTTAGTACTTGTCCTAATATATGGGAGACCAAATATGGGTATAATAGTGCACACTTAGTACTTGTCCTAATATATAGAGGACTCAGACATGGCTACACAGTGCACCCTTAGTACTTATCCTAATACATAGGGACCCAGACGTGGCTACACAGTGCAGCCTTGGTACTTGTTCTAATACATAAGGGGCGCAGACATGGCTACACAGTGCACCCTTAGTACTTGTCCTAATATATAGGGGACCAGACATGGCTACACAGTGCACCCTTAGTACTTGTCCTAATATATAGGGGACCTAGACGTGACTACACAGTGCACCCTTAGTGCTTGTCCTAATATATAGGGGACCCAGACATGGCTACACAGTGCACCCTTAGTACTTGTCCTAATATATAGAGGAGTCAGACATGGCTACACAGTGCACCCTTAGTACTTATCCTAATGCATAGGGACCCAGACGTGGCTACACAGTGCAGCCTTAGTACTTGTTCTAATACATAAGGGGCGCAGACATGGCTACACAGTGCACCCTTAGTACTTGTCCTAATATATAGGGGACCAGAGATGGCTACACAGTACACCCTTAGTACTTGTCCTAATATATAGGGGACCCAGACATGGCCACACAGTGCACCCTTAGTACTTGTCCTAATATGCAGGGGAACAAAGACATGGCTACACAGTGCACCCTAAGTACTTGTCCTAATATGCAGGGACCCAGACCTGGCTACACAGTGCACCCTTAGTACTTGTCCTAATATATAGAGGACCCAGACATGGCTACACAGTGCACCCTTAGTACTTGTTCTAATACTTAAGGGTCGCAGACATGGCTACACAATACAGCCTTAGTACTTGTCCTTATATGCAGGGGAACAAAGACATGGCTACACAGTGCACCCTTAGTACTTGTCCTAATACGCAGGGAACCAAGACAAGGCTACACAGTGCACCCTTAGTACTTGTTCTAATATATAGGGGACCCAGACATGACTACACAGTGCACCCTTAGTACTTGTCCTAATATATAGGGACCCAGACATGGCTACACAGTGCACTCTTAGTACTTATCCTAATATATAGGGACCCAGACATGGCTACACAGTGCACCCTTAGTACTTGTCCTAATATACAGGGACCCAGACATGACTACACAGTGCACCCTCAGTACTTATCCTAATATATAGGAGACCAGATATGGGTACACAGAGCACCCTTAGTACTTGTCCTAATATATAGGGGACCAGATATGGCTACACAGTGCACCCTTAGTACTTGTCCTAATATGCAGGGGACCCAGACGTGACTACACAGTGCACCCTTAATACTTGTCCTAATGTATAGGAGACCAGATATGGGTACACAGTGCACCCTTAGTACTTGTCCTAATATGTAGGAGACCAGACATGGCTCCACAGGGCACACTTAGTACTTGTCCTAATATATAGGGACCCAGACATGGCTACACAGTGCACCCTTAGTACTTGTCCTAATATATAGGAGACCAGACATGGCTCCACAGGGCACACTTAGTACTTGTTCTAATATATAGGGACCCAGACATGACTACACAGTGCACCCTTAGTACTTGTCCTAATATATAGGGACCCAGACATGACTACAGAGTGCACCCTTAGTACTTGTCCTAATATATAGGGACCCAGACATGACTACACAGTGCACCCTTAGTACTTGTCCTAATATGCAAGGGAACAAAGATATGGCTACACAGGGCACCTTAGTACTTGTTCTAATACTTAAGGGGCGCAGACATGGCTACACAATACAGCCTTAGTACTTGTCCTTATATGCAGGGGAACAAAGACATGGCTACACAGTGCACCCTTAGTACTTGTCCTAATATGCAGGGGACCAAAACATGGCTACACAGTGCACCCTTAGTACTTGTTCTAATATATAGGGACCCAGACATGACTACACAGTGCACCCTTAGTACTTGTCCTAATATATAGGGACCCACACATGACTACAGAGTGCACCCTTAGTACTTGTCCTAATATATAGGGACCCAGACATGGCTACACAGTGCACTCTTAGTACTTATCCTAATATATAGGGACCCAGACATGGCTACACAGTGCATGCTTAGTACTTGTCCTAATATATCGGAGACCATATATGGGTACACAGTGCACCCTTAGTACTTGTCCTAATATATAGGGGACCAGATATGGCTACACAGTGCACCCTTAGTACTTGTCCTAATATGCAGGGGACCCAGACGTGACTACACAGTGCACCCTTAGTACTTGTCCTAATGTATAGGAGACCAGATATGGGTACACAGCGCACCCTTAGTACTTGTCCTAATATGTAGGAGACCAGACATGGCTCCACAGGGCACACTTAGTACTTGTCCTAATATATAGGGACCCAGACATGCCTACACAGTGCACCCTTAGTACTTGTCCTAATATATAGGGACCCAGACATGGCTACACAGTGCACCCTTAGTACTTGTCCTAATATATAGAGGACCCAGACATGGCTACACAGTGCACCCTTAGTACTTGTTCTAATACATAAGGGGCGCAGACATGGCTACACAGTGCACCCTTAGTACTTGTCCTAATATATAGGGGACCAGACATGGCTACACAGTACACCCTTAGTACTTGTCCTAATATATAGGGGACCAGATATGGGTACACAGTGCACCCTTAGTACTTGTCCTAATATAAAGGAAACCAGATATAGCTACACAGTGCACCCTTAGTACTTGTCCTAATATACAGGAGACCCAGACATGGCTACACAATACAGCCTTAGTACTTGTCTTAATATGCAGGGGACCAAGACATGGCTACACAGTGCACCCTTAGTACTTGTCCTAATATGCAAGGGACCCAGACATGGCTACACAGTGCACCCTTAGTACTTGTCCTAATATATAGGGGACCAGATATGGGTACACAGTGCACCCTTAGTACTTGTCCTAATATAAAGGAAACCAGATATGGCTACACAGTGCACCCTTAGTACTTGTCCTAATATATGGGAGACCAAATATGGGTACATAGTGCACACTTAGTACTTGTCCTAATATATAAGGGACCCAGACATGGCTACACAGTGCAACCTTAGTACTTGTCCTAATATATAGAGGACTCAGACATGGCTACACAGTGCACCCTTAGTACTTATCCTAATACATAGGGACCCAGACGTGGCTACACAGTGCAGCCTTGGTACTTGTTCTAATACATAAGGGGCGCAGACATGGCTACACAGTGCACCCTTAGTACTTGTCCTAATATATAGGGGACCAGACATGGCTACACAGTGCACCCTTAGTACTTGTCCTAATATATAGGGGACCCAGACGTGACTACACAGTGCACCCTTAGTGCTTGTCCTAATATATAGGGGACCCAGACATGGCTACACAGTGCACCCTTAGTACTTGTCCTAATATATAGAGGACTCAGACATGGCTACACAGTGCACCCTTAGTACTTATCCTAATACATAGGGACCCAGACGTGGCTACACAGTGCAGCCTTAGTACTTGTTCTAATACATAAGGGGCGCAGAAATGGCTACACAGTGCACCCTTAGTACTTGTCCTAATATATAGGGGACCCAGACATGGCCACACAGTGCACCCTTAGTACTTGTCCTAATATGCAGGGGAACAAAGACATGGCTACACAGTGCACCCTTAGTACTTGTCCTAATATGCAGGGGACCCAGACATGGCTACACAGTGCACCCTTAGTACTTGTCCTAATATATAGGAGACCAGATATGGCTACACAGTGCACCCTTAGTACTTGTCCTAATATATAGAGGACCCAGACATGGCTACACAGTGCACCCTTAGTACTTGTTCTAATACATAAGGGGCGCAGACATGGCTACACAGTGCACCCTTAGTACTTGTCCTAATATATAGGGGACCAGACATGGCTACACAGTACACCCTTAGTACTTGTCCTAATATATAGGGGACCAGATATGGGTACATAGTGCACCCTTAGTACTTGTCCTAATATAAAGGAAACCAGATATGGCTACACAGTGCACCCTTAGTACTTGTCCTAATATATGGGAGACCAAATATGGGTACATAGTGCACACTTAGTACTTGTCCTAATATATAGGGGACCCAGACATGGCTACACAGTGCACCCTTAGTACTTGTCCTAATATGCAGGGAACCAAGACATGGCTACACAGTGCACCCTTAGTACTTGTCCTAATATATAGGGACCCAGACATGACTACAGAATGCACCCTTAGCACTTGTCCTAATATATAGGGACCCAGACATGGCTACACAGTGCACTCTTAGTACTTATCCTAATATATAGGGACCCAGACATGGCTACACAGTGCACCCTTAGTACTTGTCCTAATATACAGGGACCCAGACATGACTACACAGTGCACCCTCAGTACTTATCCTAATATATAGGAGACCAGACATGGCTACACAGTGCACGCTTAGTACTTGTCCTAATATATAGGAGACCAGATATGGCTACACAGTGCACCCTTAGTACTTGTCCTAATATATAGGGGACCAGATATGGGTACACAGTGCACCCTTAGTACTTGTCCTAATATAAAGGAAACCAGATATGGCTACACAGTGCACCCTTAGTACTTGTCCTAATATATGGGAGACCAAATATGGGTACATAGTGCACACTTAGTACTTGTCCTAATATATAGGGGACCCTGACATGGCTACGCAGTGCACCCTTAGTACTTGTCCTAATATATAGAGGACTCAGACATGGCTACACAGTGCACCCTTAGTACTTATCCTAATACATAGGTACCCAGACGTGGCTACACAGTGCAGCCTTGGTACTTGTTCTAATACATAAGGGGCGCAGACATGGCTACACAGTGCACCCTTAGTACTTGTCCTAATATATAGGGGACCAGACATGGCTACACAGTGCACCCTTAGTACTTGTCCTAATATATAGGGGACCCAGACGTGACTACACAGTGCACCCTTAGTGCTTGTCCTAATATATAGGGGACCCAGACATGGCTACACAGTGCACCCTTAGTACTTGTCCTAATATATAGAGGACTCAGACATGGCTACACAGTGCACCCTTAGTACTTATCCTAATACATAGGGACCCAGACGTGGCTACACAGTGCAGCCTTAGTACTTGTTCTAATACATAAGGGGCGCAGACATGGCTACACAGTGCACCCTTAGTACTTGTCCTAATATATAGGGGACCAGACATGGCTACACAGTACACCCTTAGTACTTGTCCTAATATATAGGGGACCCAGACATGGCCACACAGTGCACCCTTAGTACTTGTCCTAATATGCAGGGGAACAAAGACATGGCTACACAGTGCACCCTTAGTACTTGTCCTAATATGCAGGGGACCCAGACATGGCTACACAGTGCACCCTTAGTACTTGTCCTAATATATAGGAGACCAGATATGGCTACACAGTGCACCCTTAGTACTTGTCCTAATATATTGAGGACCCAGACATGGCTACACAGTGCACCCTTAGTACTTGTTCTAATACATAAGGGGCGCAGACATGGCTACACAGTGCACCCTTAGTACTTGTCCTAATATATAGGGGACCAGACATGGCTACACAGTACACCCTTAGTGCTTGTCCTAATATATAGGGGACCAGATATGGGTACACAGTGCACCCTTAGTACTTGTCCTAATATAAAGGAAACCAGATATGGCTACACAGTGCACCCTTAGTACTTGTCCTAATATATGGGAGACCAAATATGGGTACATAGTGCACACTTAGTACTTGTCCTAATATATAGGGGACCCAGACATGGCTACACAGTGCACCCTTAGTACTTGTCCTAATATATAGAGGACTCAGACATGGCTACACAGTGCACCCTTAGTACTTATCCTAATACATAGGGACCCAGACGTGGCTACACAGTGCAGCCTTGGTACTTGTTCTAATACATAAGGGGCGCAGACATGGCTACACAGTGCACCCTTAGTACTTGTCCTAATATATAGGGGACCAGACATGGCTACACAGTGCACCCTTAGTACTTGTCCTAATACATAGGGGACCTAGACGTGACTACACAGTGCACCCTTAATGCTTGTCCTAATATATAGGGGACCCAGACATGGCTACACAGTGCACCCTTAGTACTTGTCCTAATATATAGAGGACTCAGACATGGCTACACAGTGCACCCTTAGTACTTATCCTAATGCATAGGGACCCAGACGTGGCTACACAGTGCAGCCTTAGTACTTGTTCTAATACATAAGGGGCGCAGACATGGCTACACAGTGCACCCTTAGTACTTGTCCTAATATATAGGGGACCAGAGATGGCTACACAGTACACCCTTAGTACTTGTCCTAATATATAGGGGACCCAGACATGGCCACACAGTGCACCCTTAGTACTTGTCCTAATATGCAGGGGAACAAAGACATGGCTACACAGTGCACCCTAAGTACTTGTCCTAATATGCAGGGACCCAGACCTGGCTACACAGTGCACCCTTAGTACTTGTCCTAATATATAGAGGACCCAGATATGGCTACACAGTGCACCCTTAGTACTTGTTCTAATACTTAAGGGGCGCAGACATGGCTACACAATACAGCCTTAGTACTTGTCCTTATATGCAGGGGAAGAAAGACATGGCTACACAGTGCACCCTTAGTACTTGTCCTAATATGCAGGGAACCAAGACAAGGCTACACAGTGCACCCTTAGTACTTGTTCTAATATATAGGGACCCAGACATGACTACAGAGTGCACCCTTAGTACTTGTCCTAATATATAGGGACCCAGACATGGCTACACAGTGCACTCTTAGTACTTATCCTAATATATAGGGACCCAGACATGGCTACACAGTGCACCCTTAGTACTTGTCCTAATATGCAGGGGAACAAAGACATGGCTACACAGTGCACCCTTAGTACTTGTCCTAATATGCAGGGGACCCAGACATGGCTACACAGTGCACTCTTAGTACTTATCCTAATATATAGGGACCCAGACATGGCTACACAGTGCACCCTTAGTACTTGTCCTAATATGCAGGGGAACAAAGACATGGCTACACAGTGCACCCTTAGTACTTGTCCTAATATGCAGGGGACCCAGACATGGCTACACAGTGCACCCTTAGTACTTGTCCTAATATATAGGAGACCAGATATGGCTACACAGTGCACCCTTAGTACTTGTCCTAATATATTGAGGACCCAGACATGGCTACACAGTGCACCCTTAGTACTTGTTCTAATACATAAGGGGCGCAGACATGGCTACACAGTGCACCCTTAGTACTTGTCCTAATATATAGGGGACCAGACATGGCTACACAGTACACCCTTAGTGCTTGTCCTAATATATAGGGGACCAGATATGGGTACACAGTGCACCCTTAGTACTTGTCCTAATATAAAGGAAACCAGATATGGCTACACAGTGCACCCTTAGTACTTGTCCTAATATATGGGAGACCAAATATGGGTACATAGTGCACACTTAGTACTTGTCCTAATATATAGGGGACCCAGACATGGCTACACAGTGCACCCTTAGTACTTGTCCTAATATATAGAGGACTCAGACATGGCTACACAGTGCACCCTTAGTACTTATCCTAATACATAGGGACCCAGACGTGGCTACACAGTGCAGCCTTGGTACTTGTTCTAATACATAAGGGGCGCAGACATGGCTACACAGTGCACCCTTAGTACTTGTCCTAATATATAGGGGACCAGACATGGCTACACAGTGCACCCTTAGTACTTGTCCTAATATATAGGGGACCTAGACGTGACTACACAGTGCACCCTTAATGCTTGTCCTAATATATAGGGGACCCAGACATGGCTACACAGTGCACCCTTAGTACTTGTCCTAATATATAGAGGACTCAGACATGGCTACACAGTGCACCCTTAGTACTTATCCTAATGCATAGGGACCCAGACGTGGCTACACAGTGCAGCCTTAGTACTTGTTCTAATACATAAGGGGCGCAGACATGGCTACACAGTGCACCCTTAGTACTTGTCCTAATATATAGGGGACCAGAGATGGCTACACAGTACACCCTTAGTACTTGTCCTAATATATAGGGGACCCAGACATGGCCACACAGTGCACCCTTAGTACTTGTCCTAATATGCAGGGGAACAAAGACATGGCTACACAGTGCACCCTAAGTACTTGTCCTAATATGCAGGGACCCAGACCTGGCTACACAGTGCACCCTTAGTACTTGTCCTAATATATAGAGGACCCAGATATGGCTACACAGTGCACCCTTAGTACTTGTTCTAATACTTAAGGGGCGCAGACATGGCTACACAATACAGCCTTAGTACTTGTCCTTATATGCAGGGGAACAAAGACATGGCTACACAGTGCACCCTTAGTACTTGTCCTAATATGCAGGGAACCAAGACAAGGCTACACAGTGCACCCTTAGTACTTGTTCTAATATATAGGGACCCAGACATGACTACAGAGTGCACCCTTAGTACTTGTCCTAATATATAGGGACCCAGACATGGCTACACAGTGCACTCTTAGTACTTATCCTAATATATAGGGACCCAGACATGGCTACACAGTGCACCCTTAGTACTTGTCCTAATATACAGGGACCCAGACATGACTACGCAGTGCACCCTCAGTACTTATCCTAATATATAGCAGACCAGACATGGCTACACAGTGCACGCTTAGTACTTGTCCTAATATATCGGAGACCAGATATGGGTACACAGAGCACCCTTAGTACTTGTCCTAATATATAGAGGACTCAGACATGGCTACACAGTGCACCCTTAGTACTTATCCTAATACATAGGGACCCAGACGTGGCTACACAGTGCAGCCTTGGTACTTGTTCTAATACATAAGGGGCGCAGACATGGCTACACAGTGCACCCTTAGTACTTGTCCTAATATATAGGGGACCAGACATGGCTACACAGTGCACCCTTAGTACTTGTCCTAATATATAGGGGACCTAGACGTGACTACACAGTGCACCCTTAGTGCTTGTCCTAATATATAGGGGACCCAGACATGGCTACACAGTGCACCCTTAGTACTTGTCCTAATATATAGAGGACTCAGACATGGCTACACAGTGCACCCTTAGTACTTATCCTAATGCATAGGGACCCAGACGTGGCTACACAGTGCAGCCTTAGTACTTGTTCTAATACATAAGGGGCGCAGACATGGCTACACAGTGCACCCTTAGTACTTGTCCTAATATATAGGGGACCAGAGATGGCTACACAGTACACCCTTAGTACTTGTCCTAATATATAGGGGACCCAGACATGGCCACACAGTGCACCCTTAGTACTTGTCCTAATATGCAGGGGAACAAAGACATGGCTACACAGTGCACCCTAAGTACTTGTCCTAATATGCAGGGACCCAGACCTGGCTACACAGTGCACCCTTAGTACTTGTCCTAATATATAGAGGACCCAGACATGACTACACAGTGCACCCTTAGTACTTGTTCTAATACTTAAGGGTCGCAGACATGGCTACACAATACAGCCTTAGTACTTGTCCTTATATGCAGGGGAACAAAGACATGGCTACACAGTGCACCCTTAGTACTTGTCCTAATACGCAGGGAACCAAGACAAGGCTACACAGTGCACCCTTAGTACTTGTTCTAATATATAGGGGACCCAGACATGACTACACAGTGCACCCTTAGTACTTGTCCTAATATATAGGGACCCAGACATGGCTACACAGTGCACTCTTAGTACTTATCCTAATATATAGGGACCCAGACATGGCTACACAGTGCACCCTTAGTACTTGTCCTAATATACAGGGACCCAGACATGACTACACAGTGCACCCTCAGTACTTATCCTAATATATAGGAGACCAGATATGGGTACACAGAGCACCCTTAGTACTTGTCCTAATATATAGGGGACCAGATATGGCTACACAGTGCACCCTTAGTACTTGTCCTAATATGCAGGGGACCCAGACGTGACTACACAGTGCACCCTTAATACTTGTCCTAATGTATAGGAGACCAGATATGGGTACACAGTGCACCCTTAGTACTTGTCCTAATATGTAGGAGACCAGACATAGCTCCACAGGGCACACTTAGTACTTGTCCTAATATATAGGGACCCAGACATGGCTACACAGTGCACCCTTAGTACTTGTCCTAATATATAGGAGACCAGACATGGCTCCACAGGGCACACTTAGTACTTGTTCTAATATATAGGGACCCAGACATGACTACACAGTGCACCCTTAGTACTTGTCCTAATATATAGGGACCCAGACATGACTACAGAGTGCACCCTTAGTACTTGTCCTAATATATAGGGACCCAGACATGACTACACAGTGCACCCTTAGTACTTGTCCTAATATGCCAGGGAACAAAGATATGGCTACACAGGGCACCTTAGTACTTGTTCTAATACTTAAGGGGCGCAGACATGGCTACACAATACAGCCTTAGTACTTGTCCTTATATGCAGGGGAACAAAGACATGGCTACACAGTGCACCCTTAGTACTTGTCCTAATATGCAGGGGACCAAAACATGGCTACACAGTGCACCCTTAGTACTTGTTCTAATATATAGGGACCCAGACATGACTACACAGTGCACCCTTAGTACTTGTCCTAATATATAGGGACCCACACATGACTACAGAGTGCACCCTTAGTACTTGTCCTAATATATAGGGACCCAGACATGGCTACACAGTGCACTCTTAGTACTTATCCTAATATATAGGGACCCAGACATGGCTACACAGTGCACGCTTAGTACTTGTCCTAATATATCGGAGACCATATATGGGTACACAGTGCACCCTTAGTACTTGTCCTAATATATAGGGGACCAGATATGGCTACACAGTGCACCCTTAGTACTTGTCCTAATATGCAGGGGACCCAGACGTGACTACACAGTGCACCCTTAGTACTTGTCCTAATGTATAGGAGACCAGATATGGGTACACAGCGCACCCTTAGTACTTGTCCTAATATGTAGGAGACCAGACATGGCTCCACAGGGCACACTTAGTACTTGTCCTAATATATAGGGACCCAGACATGCCTACACAGTGCACCCTTAGTACTTGTCCTAATATATAGGGACCCAGACATGGCTACACAGTGCACCCTTAGTACTTGTCCTAATATATAGAGGACCCAGACATGGCTACACAGTGCACCCTTAGTACTTGTTCTAATACATAAGGGGCGCAGACATGGCTACACAGTGCACCCTTAGTACTTGTCCTAATATATAGGGGACCAGACATGGCTACACAGTACACCCTTAGTACTTGTCCTAATATATAGGGGACCAGATATGGGTACACAGTGCACCCTTAGTACTTGTCCTAATATAAAGGAAACCAGATATAGCTACACAGTGCACCCTTAGTACTTGTCCTAATATACAGGAGACCCAGACATGGCTACACAATACAGCCTTAGTACTTGTCTTAATATGCAGGGGACCAAGACATGGCTACACAGTGCACCCTTAGTACTTGTCCTAATATGCAAGGGACTCAGACATGGCTACACAGTGCACCCTTAGTACTTGTCCTAATATATAGGGGACCAGATATGGGTACACAGTGCACCCTTAGTACTTGTCCTAATATAAAGGAAACCAGATATGGCTACACAGTGCACCCTTAGTACTTGTCCTAATATATGGGAGACCAAATATGGGTACATAGTGCACACTTAGTACTTGTCCTAATATATAAGGGACCCAGACATGGCTACACAGTGCAACCTTAGTACTTGTCCTAATATATAGAGGACTCAGACATGGCTACACAGTGCACCCTTAGTACTTATCCTAATACATAGGGACCCAGACGTGGCTACACAGTGCAGCCTTGGTACTTGTTCTAATACATAAGGGGCGCAGACATGGCTACACAGTGCACCCTTAGTACTTGTCCTAATATATAGGGGACCAGACATGGCTACACAGTGCACCCTTAGTACTTGTCCTAATATATAGGGGACCCAGACGTGACTACACAGTGCACCCTTAGTGCTTGTCCTAATATATAGGGGACCCAGACATGGCTACACAGTGCACCCTTAGTACTTGTCCTAATATATAGAGGACTCAGACATGGCTACACAGTGCACCCTTAGTACTTATCCTAATACATAGGGACCCAGACGTGGCTACACAGTGCAGCCTTAGTACTTGTTCTAATACATAAGGGGCGCAGAAATGGCTACACAGTGCACCCTTAGTACTTGTCCTAATATATAGGGGACCCAGACATGGCCACACAGTGCACCCTTAGTACTTGTCCTAATATGCAGGGGAACAAAGACATGGCTACACAGTGCACCCTTAGTACTTGTCCTAATATGCAGGGGACCCAGACATGGCTACACAGTGCACCCTTAGTACTTGTCCTAATATATAGGAGACCAGATATGGCTACACAGTGCACCCTTAGTACTTGTCCTAATATATAGAGGACCCAGACATGGCTACACAGTGCACCCTTAGTACTTGTTCTAATACATAAGGGGCGCAGACATGGCTACACAGTGCACCCTTAGTACTTGTCCTAATATATAGGGGACCAGACATGGCTACACAGTACACCCTTAGTACTTGTCCTAATATATAGGGGACCAGATATGGGTACATAGTGCACCCTTAGTACTTGTCCTAATATAAAGGAAACCAGATATGGCTACACAGTGCACCCTTAGTACTTGTCCTAATATATGGGAGACCAAATATGGGTACATAGTGCACACTTAGTACTTGTCCTAATATATAGGGGACCCAGACATGGCTACACAGTGCACCCTTAGTACTTGTCCTAATATATAGAGGACTCAGACATGGCTACACAGTGCACCCTTAGTACTTATCCTAATACATAGGGACCCAGACGTGGCTACACAGTGCAGCCTTGGTACTTGTTCTAATACATAAGGGGCGCAGACATGGCTACACAGTGCACCCTTAGTACTTGTCCTAATATATAGGGGACCAGACATGGCTACACAGTGCACCCTTAGTACTTGTCCTAATATATAGGGGACCTAGACGTGACTACACAGTGCACCCTTAATGCTTGTCCTAATATATAGGGGACCCAGACATGGCTACACAGTGCACCCTTAGTACTTGTCCTAATATATAGAGGACTCAGACATGGCTACACAGTGCACCCTTAGTACTTATCCTAATGCATAGGGACCCAGACGTGGCTACACAGTGCAGCCTTAGTACTTGTTCTAATACATAAGGGGCGCAGACATGGCTACACAGTGCACCCTTAGTACTTGTCCTAATATATAGGGGACCAGAGATGGCTACACAGTACACCCTTAGTACTTGTCCTAATATATAGGGGACCCAGACATGGCCACACAGTGCACCCTTAGTACTTGTCCTAATATGCAGGGGAACAAAGACATGGCTACACAGTGCACCCTAAGTACTTGTTCTAATATGCAGGGACCCAGACCTGGCTACACAGTGCACCCTTAGTACTTGTCCTAATATATAGAGGACCCAGATATGGCTACACAGTGCACCCTTAGTACTTGTTCTAATACTTAAGGGGCGCAGACATGGCTACACAATACAGCCTTAGTACTTGTCCTTATATGCAGGGGAACAAAGACATGGCTACACAGTGCACCCTTAGTACTTGTCCTAATATGCAGGGAACCAAGACAAGGCTACACAGTGCACCCTTAGTACTTGTTCTAATATATAGGGACCCAGACATGACTACAGAGTGCACCCTTAGTACTTGTCCTAATATATAGGGACCCAGACATGGCTACACAGTGCACTCTTAGTACTTATCCTAATATATAGGGACCCAGACATGGCTACACAGTGCACCCTTAGTACTTGTCCTAATATACAGGGACCCAGACATGACTACACAGTGCACCCTCAGTACTTATCCTAATATATAGCAGACCAGACATGGCTACACAGTGCACGCTTAGTACTTGTCCTAATATATCGGAGACCAGATATGGGTACACAGAGCACCCTTAGTACTTGTCCTAATATATAGAGGACTCAGACATGGCTACACAGTGCACCCTTAGTACTTATCCTAATACATAGGGACCCAGACGTGGCTACACAGTGCAGCCTTGGTACTTGTTCTAATACATAAGGGGCGCAGACATGGCTACACAGTGCACCCTTAGTACTTGTCCTAATATATAGGGGACCAGACATGGCTACACAGTGCACCCTTAGTACTTGTCCTAATATATAGGGGACCTAGACGTGACTACACAGTGCACCCTTAGTGCTTGTCCTAATATATAGGGGACCCAGACATGGCTACACAGTGCACCCTTAGTACTTGTCCTAATATATAGAGGACTCAGACATGGCTACACAGTGCACCCTTAGTACTTATCCTAATGCATAGGGACCCAGACGTGGCTACACAGTGCAGCCTTAGTACTTGTTCTAATACATAAGGGGCGCAGACATGGCTACACAGTGCACCCTTAGTACTTGTCCTAATATATAGGGGACCAGAGATGGCTACACAGTACACCCTTAGTACTTGTCCTAATATATAGGGGACCCAGACATGGCCACACAGTGCACCCTTAGTACTTGTCCTAATATGCAGGGGAACAAAGACATGGCTACACAGTGCACCCTAAGTACTTGTCCTAATATGCAGGGACCCAGACCTGGCTACACAGTGCACCCTTAGTACTTGTCCTAATATATAGAGGACCCAGACATGGCTACACAGTGCACCCTTAGTACTTGTTCTAATACTTAAGGGTCGCAGACATGGCTACACAATACAGCCTTAGTACTTGTCCTTATATGCAGGGGAACAAAGACATGGCTACACAGTGCACCCTTAGTACTTGTCCTAATACGCAGGGAACCAAGACAAGGCTACACAGTGCACCCTTAGTACTTGTTCTAATATATAGGGGACCCAGACATGACTACACAGTGCACCCTTAGTACTTGTCCTAATATATAGGGACCCAGACATGGCTACACAGTGCACTCTTAGTACTTATCCTAATATATAGGGACCCAGACATGGCTACACAGTGCACCCTTAGTACTTGTCCTAATATACAGGGACCCAGACATGACTACACAGTGCACCCTCAGTACTTATCCTAATATATAGGAGACCAGATATGGGTACACAGAGCACCCTTAGTACTTGTCCTAATATATAGGGGACCAGATATGGCTACACAGTGCACCCTTAGTACTTGTCCTAATATGCAGGGGACCCAGACGTGACTACACAGTGCACCCTTAATACTTGTCCTAATGTATAGGAGACCAGATATGGGTACACAGTGCACCCTTAGTACTTGTCCTAATATGTAGGAGACCAGACATGGCTCCACAGGGCACACTTAGTACTTGTCCTAATATATAGGGACCCAGACATGGCTACACAGTGCACCCTTAGTACTTGTCCTAATATATAGGAGACCAGACATGGCTCCACAGGGCACACTTAGTACTTGTTCTAATATATAGGGACCCAGACATGACTACACAGTGCACCCTTAGTACTTGTCCTAATATATAGGGACCCAGACATGACTACAGAGTGCACCCTTAGTACTTGTCCTAATATATAGGGACCCAGACATGACTACACAGTGCACCCTTAGTACTTGTCCTAATATGCAAGGGAACAAAGATATGGCTACACAGGGCACCTTAGTACTTGTTCTAATACTTAAGGGGCGCAGACATGGCTACACAATACAGCCTTAGTACTTGTCTTTATATGCAGGGGAACAAAGACATGGCTACACAGTGCACCCTTAGTACTTGTCCTAATATGCAGGGGACCAAAACATGGCTACACAGTGCACCCTTAGTACTTGTTCTAATATATAGGGACCCAGACATGACTACACAGTGCACCCTTAGTACTTGTCCTAATATATAGGGACCCACACATGACTACAGAGTGCACCCTTAGTACTTGTCCTAATATATAGGGACCCAGACATGGCTACACAGTGCACTCTTAGTACTTATCCTAATATATAGGGACCCAGACATGGCTACACAGTGCACGCTTAGTACTTGTCCTAATATATCG
Source organism: Eleutherodactylus coqui (assembly GCF_035609145.1). Lineage (NCBI taxonomy): Eukaryota > Metazoa > Chordata > Amphibia > Anura > Eleutherodactylidae > Eleutherodactylus > Eleutherodactylus coqui. Next base: position 61,733,996 of record NC_089847.1, on the reverse strand, counting down.
GAGACCATATATGGGTACACAGTGCACCCTTAGTACTTGTCCTAATATATAGGGGACCAGATATGGCTACACAGTGCACCCTTAGTACTTGTCCTAATATGCAGGGGACCCAGACGTGACTACACAGTGCACCCTTAGTACTTGTCCTAATGTATAGGAGACCAGATATGGGTACACAGCGCACCCTTAGTACTTGTCCTAATATGTAGGAGACCAGACATGGCTCCACAGGGCACACTTAGTACTTGTCCTAATATATAGGGACCCAGACATGCCTACACAGTGCACCCTTAGTACTTGTCCTAATATATAGGGACCCAGACATGGCTACACAGTGCACCCTTAGTACTTGTCCTAATATATAGAGGACCCAGACATGGCTACACAGTGCACCCTTAGTACTTGTTCTAATACATAAGGGGCGCAGACATGGCTACACAGTGCACCCTTAGTACTTGTCCTAATATATAGGGGACCAGACATGGCTACACAGTACACCCTTAGTACTTGTCCTAATATATAGGGGACCAGATATGGGTACACAGTGCACCCTTAGTACTTGTCCTAATATAAAGGAAACCAGATATAGCTACACAGTGCACCCTTAGTACTTGTCCTAATATACAGGAGACCCAGACATGGCTACACAATACAGCCTTAGTACTTGTCTTAATATGCAGGGGACCAAGACATGGCTACACAGTGCACCCTTAGTACTTGTCCTAATATGCAAGGGACCCAGACATGGCTACACAGTGCACCCTTAGTACTTGTCCTAATATATAGGGGACCAGATATGGGTACACAGTGCACCCTTAGTACTTGTCCTAATATAAAGGAAACCAGATATGGCTACACAGTGCACCCTTAGTACTTGTTCTAATACATAAGGGGCGCAGACATGGCTACACAGTGCACCCTTAGTACTTGTCCTAATATATAGGGGACCAGACATGGCTACACAGTACACCCTTAGTACTTGTCCTAATATATAGGGGACCAGATATGGGTACATAGTGCACCCTTAGTACTTGTCCTAATATAAAGGAAACCAGATATGGCTACACAGTGCACCCTTAGTACTTGTCCTAATATATGGGAGACCAAATATGGGTACATAGTGCACACGTAGTACTTGTCCTAATATATAGGGGACCCAGACATGGCTACACAGTGCACCCTTAGTACTTGTCCTAATATATAGAGGACTCAGACATGGCTACACAGTGCACCCTTAGTACTTATCCTAATACATAGGGACCCAGACGTGGCTACACAGTGCAGCCTTGGTACTTGTTCTAATACATAAGGGGCGCAGACATGGCTACACAGTGCACCCTTAGTACTTGTCCTAATATATAGGGGACCAGACATGGCTACACAGTGCACCCTTAGTACTTGTCCTAATATATAGGGGACCTAGACGTGACTACACAGTGCACCCTTAATGCTTGTCCTAATATATAGGGGACCCAGACATGGCTACACAGTGCACCCTTAGTACTTGTCCTAATATATAGAGGACTCAGACATGGCTACACAGTGCACCCTTAGTACTTATCCTAATGCATAGGGACCCAGACGTGGCTACACAGTGCAGCCTTAGTACTTGTTCTAATACATAAGGGGCGCAGACATGGCTACACAGTGCACCCTTAGTACTTGTCCTAATATATAGGGGACCAGAGATGGCTACACAGTACACCCTTAGTACTTGTCCTAATATATAGGGGACCCAGACATGGCCACACAGTGCACCCTTAGTACTTGTCCTAATATGCAGGGGAACAAAGACATGGCTACACAGTGCACCCTAAGTACTTGTTCTAATATGCAGGGACCCAGACCTGGCTACACAGTGCACCCTTAGTACTTGTCCTAATATATAGAGGACCCAGATATGGCTACACAGTGCACCCTTAGTACTTGTTCTAATACTTAAGGGGCGCAGACATGGCTACACAATACAGCCTTAGTACTTGTCCTTATATGCAGGGGAACAAAGACATGGCTACACAGTGCACCCTTAGTACTTGTCCTAATATGCAGGGAACCAAGACAAGGCTACACAGTGCACCCTTAGTACTTGTTCTAATATATAGGGACCCAGACATGACTACAGAGTGCACCCTTAGTACTTGTCCTAATATATAGGGACCCAGACATGGCTACACAGTGCACTCTTAGTACTTATCCTAATATATAGGGACCCAGACATGGCTACACAGTGCACCCTTAGTACTTGTCCTAATATACAGGGACCCAGACATGACTACACAGTGCACCCTCAGTACTTATCCTAATATATAGCAGACCAGACATGGCTACACAGTGCACGCTTAGTACTTGTCCTAATATATCGGAGACCAGATATGGGTACACAGAGCACCCTTAGTACTTGTCCTAATATATAGAGGACTCAGACATGGCTACACAGTGCACCCTTAGTACTTATCCTAATACATAGGGACCCAGACGTGGCTACACAGTGCAGCCTTGGTACTTGTTCTAATACATAAGGGGCGCAGACACGGCTACACAGTGCACCCTTAGTACTTGTCCTAATATATAGGGGACCAGACATGGCTACACAGTGCACCCTTAGTACTTGTCCTAATATATAGGGGACCTAGACGTGACTACACAGTGCACCCTTAGTGCTTGTCCTAATATATAGGGGACCCAGACATGGCTACACAGTGCACCCTTAGTACTTGTCCTAATATATAGAGGACTCAGACATGGCTACACAGTGCACCCTTAGTACTTATCCTAATGCATAGGGACCCAGACGTGGCTACACAGTGCAGCCTTAGTACTTGTTCTAATACATAAGGGGCGCAGACATGGCTACACAGTGCACCCTTAGTACTTGTCCTAATATATAGGGGACCAGAGATGGCTACACAGTACACCCTTAGTACTTGTCCTAATATATAGGGGACCCAGACATGGCCACACAGTGCACCCTTAGTACTTGTCCTAATATGCAGGGGAACAAAGACATGGCTACACAGTGCACCCTAAGTACTTGTCCTAATATGCAGGGACCCAGACCTGGCTACACAGTGCACCCTTAGTACTTGTCCTAATATATAGAGGACCCAGACATGGCTACACAGTGCACCCTTAGTACTTGTTCTAATACTTAAGGGTCGCAGACATGGCTACACAATACAGCCTTAGTACTTGTCCTTATATGCAGGGGAACAAAGACATGGCTACACAGTGCACCCTTAGTACTTGTCCTAATACGCAGGGAACCAAGACAAGGCTACACAGTGCACCCTTAGTACTTGTTCTAATATATAGGGGACCCAGACATGACTACACAGTGCACCCTTAGTACTTGTCCTAATATATAGGGACCCAGACATGGCTACACAGTGCACTCTTAGTACTTATCCTAATATATAGGGACCCAGACATGGCTACACAGTGCACCCTTAGTACTTGTCCTAATATACAGGGACCCAGACATGACTACACAGTGCACCCTCAGTACTTATCCTAATATATAGGAGACCAGATATGGGTACACAGAGCACCCTTAGTACTTGTCCTAATATATAGGGGACCAGATATGGCTACACAGTGCACCCTTAGTACTTGTCCTAATATGCAGGGGACCCAGACGTGACTACACAGTGCACCCTTAATACTTGTCCTAATGTATAGGAGACCAGATATGGGTACACAGTGCACCCTTAGTACTTGTCCTAATATGTAGGAGACCAGACATGGCTCCACAGGGCACACTTAGTACTTGTCCTAATATATAGGGACCCAGACATGGCTACACAGTGCACCCTTAGTACTTGTCCTAATATATAGGAGACCAGACATGGCTCCACAGGGCACACTTAGTACTTGTTCTAATATATAGGGACCCAGACATGACTACACAGTGCACCCTTAGTACTTGTCCTAATATATAGGGACCCAGACATGACTACAGAGTGCACCCTTAGTACTTGTCCTAATATATAGGGACCCAGACATGACTACACAGTGCACCCTTAGTACTTGTCCTAATATGCAAGGGAACAAAGATATGGCTACACAGGGCACCTTAGTACTTGTTCTAATACTTAAGGGGCGCAGACATGGCTACACAATACAGCCTTAGTACTTGTCTTTATATGCAGGGGAACAAAGACATGGCTACACAGTGCACCCTTAGTACTTGTCCTAATATGCAGGGGACCAAAACATGGCTACACAGTGCACCCTTAGTACTTGTTCTAATATATAGGGACCCAGACATGACTACACAGTGCACCCTTAGTACTTGTCCTAATATATAGGGACCCACACATGACTACAGAGTGCACCCTTAGTACTTGTCCTAATATATAGGGACCCAGACATGGCTACACAGTGCACTCTTAGTACTTATCCTAATATATAGGGACCCAGACATGGCTACACAGTGCACGCTTAGTACTTGTCCTAATATATCGGAGACCATATATGGGTACACAGTGCACCCTTAGTACTTGTCCTAATATATAGGGGACCAGATATGGCTACACAGTGCACCCTTAGTACTTGTCCTAATATGCAGGGGACCCAGACGTGACTACACAGTGCACCCTTAGTACTTGTCCTAATGTATAGGAACCCAGACATGCCTACACAGTGCACCCTTAGTACTTGTCCTAATATATAGGGACCCAGACATGGCTACACAGTGCACCCTTAGTACTTGTCCTAATATATAGAGGACCCAGACATGGCTACACAGTGCACCCTTAGTACTTGTTCTAATACATAAGGGGCGCAGACATGGCTACACAGTGCACCCTTAGTACTTGTCCTAATATATAGGGGACCAGACATGGCTACACAGTACACCCTTAGTACTTGTCCTAATATATAGGGGACCAGATATGGGTACACAGTGCACCCTTAGTACTTGTCCTAATATAAAGGAAACCAGATATAGCTACACAGTGCACCCTTAGTACTTGTCCTAATATACAGGAGACCCAGACATGGCTACACAATACAGCCTTAGTACTTGTCTTAATATGCAGGGGACCAAGACATGGCTACACAGTGCACCCTTAGTACTTGTCCTAATATGCAAGGGACCCAGACATGGCTACACAGTGCACCCTTAGTACTTGTCCTAATATATAGGGGACCAGATATGGGTACACAGTGCACCCTTAGTACTTGTCCTAATATAAAGGAAACCAGATATGGCTACACAGTGCACCCTTAGTACTTGTCCTAATATATGGGAGACCAAATATGGGTACATAGTGCACACTTAGTACTTGTCCTAATATATAAGGGACCCAGACATGGCTACACAGTGCAACCTTAGTACTTGTCCTAATATATAGAGGACTCAGACATGGCTACACAGTGCACCCTTAGTACTTATCCTAATACATAGGGACCCAGACGTGGCTACACAGTGCAGCCTTGGTACTTGTTCTAATACATAAGGGGCGCAGACATGGCTACACAGTGCACCCTTAGTACTTGTCCTAATATATAGGGGACCAGACATGGCTACACAGTGCACCCTTAGTACTTGTCCTAATATATAGGGGACCCAGACGTGACTACACAGTGCACCCTTAGTGCTTGTCCTAATATATAGGGGACCCAGACATGGCTACACAGTGCACCCTTAGTACTTGTCCTAATATATAGAGGACTCAGACATGGCTACACAGTGCACCCTTAGTACTTATCCTAATACATAGGGACCCAGACGTGGCTACACAGTGCAGCCTTAGTACTTGTTCTAATACATAAGGGGCGCAGAAATGGCTACACAGTGCACCCTTAGTACTTGTCCTAATATATAGGGGACCCAGACATGGCCACACAGTGCACCCTTAGTACTTGTCCTAATATGCAGGGGAACAAAGACATGGCTACACAGTGCACCCTTAGTACTTGTCCTAATATGCAGGGGACCCAGACATGGCTACACAGTGCACCCTTAGTACTTGTCCTAATATATAGGAGACCAGATATGGCTACACAGTGCACCCTTAGTACTTGTCCTAATATACAGAGGACCCAGACATGGCTACACAGTGCACCCTTAGTACTTGTTCTAATACATAAGGGGCGCAGACATGGCTACACAGTGCACCCTTAGTACTTGTCCTAATATATAGGGGACCAGACATGGCTACACAGTACACCCTTAGTACTTGTCCTAATATATAGGGGACCAGATATGGGTACATAGTGCACCCTTAGTACTTGTCCTAATATAAAGGAAACCAGATATGGCTACACAGTGCACCCTTAGTACTTGTCCTAATATATGGGAGACCAAATATGGGTACATAGTGCACACTTAGTACTTGTCCTAATATATAGGGGACCCAGACATGGCTACACAGTGCACCCTTAGTACTTGTCCTAATATGCAGGGAACCAAGACATGGCTACACAGTGCACCCTTAGTACTTGTCCTAATATATAGGGACCCAGACATGACTACAGAATGCACCCTTAGCACTTGTCCTAATATATAGGGACCCAGACATGGCTACACAGTGCACTCTTAGTACTTATCCTAATATATAGGGACCCAGACATGGCTACACAGTGCACCCTTAGTACTTGTCCTAATATACAGGGACCCAGACATGACTACACAGTGCACCCTCAGTACTTATCCTAATATATAGGAGACCAGACATGGCTACACAGTGCACGCTTAGTACTTGTCCTAATATATAGGAGACCAGATATGGCTACACAGTGCACCCTTAGTACTTGTCCTAATATATAGGGGACCAGATATGGGTACACAGTGCACCCTTAGTACTTGTCCTAATATAAAGGAAACCAGATATGGCTACACAGTGCACCCTTAGTACTTGTCCTAATATATGGGAGACCAAATATGGGTACATAGTGCACACTTAGTACTTGTCCTAATATATAGGGGACCCTGACATGGCTACACAGTGCACCCTTAGTACTTGTCCTAATATATAGAGGACTCAGACATGGCTACACAGTGCACCCTTAGTACTTATCCTAATACATAGGTACCCAGACGTGGCTACACAGTGCAGCCTTGGTACTTGTTCTAATACATAAGGGGCGCAGACATGGCTACACAGTGCACCCTTAGTACTTGTCCTAATATATAGGGGACCAGACATGGCTACACAGTGCACCCTTAGTACTTGTCCTAATATATAGGGGACCCAGACGTGACTACACAGTGCACCCTTAGTGCTTGTCCTAATATATAGGGGACCCAGACATGGCTACACAGTGCACCCTTAGTACTTGTCCTAATATATAGAGGACTCAGACATGGCTACACAGTGCACCCTTAGTACTTATCCTAATACATAGGGACCCAGACGTGGCTACACAGTGCAGCCTTAGTACTTGTTCTAATACATAAGGGGCGCAGACATGGCTACACAGTGCACCCTTAGTACTTGTCCTAATATATAGGGGACCAGACATGGCTACACAGTACACCCTTAGTACTTGTCCTAATATATAGGGGACCCAGACATGGCCACACAGTGCACCCTTAGTACTTGTCCTAATATGCAGGGGAACAAAGACATGGCTACACAGTGCACCCTTAGTACTTGTCCTAATATGCAGGGGACCCAGACATGGCTACACAGTGCACCCTTAGTACTTGTCCTAATATATAGGAGACCAGATATGGCTACACAGTGCACCCTTAGTACTTGTCCTAATATATTGAGGACCCAGACATGGCTACACAGTGCACCCTTAGTACTTGTTCTAATACATAAGGGGCGCAGACATGGCTACACAGTGCACCCTTAGTACTTGTCCTAATATATAGGGGACCAGACATGGCTACACAGTACACCCTTAGTGCTTGTCCTAATATATAGGGGACCAGATATGGGTACACTGTGCACCCTTAGTACTTGTCCTAATATAAAGGAAACCAGATATGGCTACACAGTGCACCCTTAGTACTTGTCCTAATATATGGGAGACCAAATATGGGTACATAGTGCACACTTAGTACTTGTCCTAATATATAGGGGACCCAGACATGGCTACACAGTGCACCCTTAGTACTTGTCCTAATATATAGAGGACTCAGACATGGCTACACAGTGCACCCTTAGTACTTATCCTAATACATAGGGACCCAGACGTGGCTACACAGTGCAGCCTTGGTACTTGTTCTAATACATAAGGGGCGCAGACATGGCTACACAGTGCACCCTTAGTACTTGTCCTAATATATAGGGGACCTAGACGTGACTACACAGTGCACCCTTAATGCTTGTCCTAATATATAGGGGACCCAGACATGGCTACACAGTGCACCCTTAGTACTTGTCCTAATATATAGAGGACTCAGACATGGCTACACAGTGCACCCTTAGTACTTATCCTAATGCATAGGGACCCAGACGTGGCTACACAGTGCAGCCTTAGTACTTGTTCTAATACATAAGGGGCGCAGACATGGCTACACAGTGCACCCTTAGTACTTGTCCTAATATATAGGGGACCAGACATGGCTACACAGTACACCCTTAGTACTTGTCCTAATATATAGGGGACCCAGACATGGCCACACAGTGCACCCTTAGTACTTGTCCTAATATGCAGGGGAACAAAGACATGGCTACACAGTGCACCCTAAGTAATTGTCCTAATATGCAGGGACCCAGACCTGGCTACACAGTGCACCCTTAGTACTTGTCCTAATATATAGAGGACCCAGATATGGCTACACAGTGCACCCTTAGTACTTGTTCTAATACTTAAAGGGGTTGTCCCGCGCCGAAACGGGTTTTTTTTTTTTTTCAACCCCCCCCCCGTTCGGCGCGAGACAACCCCGATGCAGGGAGGTAAAGAAAGCTCACCGGAGCGCTTACCTTAATCCCCGCGCTCCGGTGACTTCTCTACTCACCGCTGAAGATGGCCTCTTCCTCCGTGGACCGCAGCTCTTCTGTGCGGTCCATTGCCGATTCCAGCCTCCTGATTGGCTGGAATCGGCACGTGACGGGGCGGAGCTACACGGAGCTACACGGAGCCCCATAGAAGACTGCAGAAGACCCGGACTGCGCAAGCGCGGCTAATTTGGCCATCGGAGGGCGAAAATTAGTCGGCACCATGGAGACGAGGACGCCAGCAACGGAGCAGGTAAGTATAAAACTTTTTATAACTTCTGCATGGCTCATAATTAATGCACAATGTACATTACAAAGTGCATTATTATGGCCATGCAGAAGTGTATAGACCCACTTGCTGCCTCGGGACAACCCCTTTAAGGGGCGCAGACATGGCTACACAATACAGCCTTAGTACTTGTCCTTATATGCAGGGGAACAAAGACATGGCTACACAGTGCACCCTTAGTACTTGTCCTAATATGCAGGGAACCAAGACAAGGCTACACAGTGCACCCTTAGTACTTGTTCTAATATATAGGGACCCAGACATGACTACAGAGTGCACCCTTAGTACTTGTCCTAATATATAGGGACCCAGACATGGCTACACAGTGCACTCTTAGTACTTATCCTAATATATAGGGACCCAGACATGGCTACACAGTGCACCCTTAGTACTTGTCCTAATATACAGGGACCCAGACATGACTACACAGTGCACCCTCAGTACTTATCCTAATATATAGCAGACCAGACATGGCTACACAGTGCACGCTTAGTACTTGTCCTAATATATCGGAGACCAGATATGGGTACACAGAGCACCCTTAGTACTTGTCCTAATATATAGGGGACCAGATATGGCTACACAGTGCACCCTTAGTACTTGTCCTAATATGCAGGGGACCCAGACGTGACTACACAGTGCACCCTTAGTACTTGTCCTAATGTATAGGAGACCAGATATGGGTACACAGTGCACCCTTAGTACTTGTCCTAATATGTAGGAGACCAGACATGGCTCCACAGGGCACACTTAGTACTTGTCCTAATATATAGGGACCCAGACATGGCTACACAGTGCACCCTTAGTACTTGTCCTAATATATAGGAGACCAGACATGGCTCCACAGGGCACACTTAGTACTTGTTCTAATATATAGGGACCCAGACATGACTACACAGTGCACCCTTAGTACTTGTCCTAATATATAGGGACCCAGACATGACTACAGAGTGCACCCTTAGTACTTGTCCTAATATATAGGGACCCAGACATGACTACACAGTGCACCCTTAGTACTTGTCCTAATATGCAGGAGAACAAAGATATGGCTACACAGGGCACCTTAGTACTTGTTCTAATACTTAAGGGGCGCAGACATGGCTACACAATACAGCCTTAGTACTTGTCCTTATATGCAGGGGAACAAAGACATGGCTACACAGTGCACCCTTAGTACTTGTCCTAATATGCAGGGGACCAAAACATGGCTACACAGTGCACCCTTAGTACTTGTTCTAATATATAGGGACCCAGACATGACTACACAGTGCACCCTTAGTACTTGTCCTAATATATAGGGACCCACACATGACTACAGAGTGCACCCTTAGTACTTGTCCTAATATATAGGGACCCAGACATGGCTACACAGTGCACTCTTAGTACTTATCCTAATATATAGGGACCCAGACATGGCTACACAGTGCACCCTTAGTACTTGTCCTAATATATAGGGACCCAGACATGACTACACAGTGCACCCTCAGTACTTATCCTAATATATAGGAGACCAGACATGGCTACACAGTGCACGCTTAGTACTTGTCCTAATATATCGGAGACCAGATATGGGTACACAGTGCACCCTTAGTACTTGTCCTAATATATAGGGGACCAGATATGGCTACACAGTGCACCCTTAGTACTTGTCCTAATATGCAGGGGACCCAGACGTGACTACACAGTGCACCCTTAGTACTTGTCCTAATGTATAGGAGACCAGATATGGGTACACAGTGCACCCTTAGTACTTGTCCTAATATGTAGGAGACCAGACATGGCTCCACAGGGCACACTTAGTATTTGTCCTAATATATAGGGACCCAGACATGCCTACACAGTGCACCCTTAGTACTTGTCCTAATATATAGGGACCCAGACATGGCTACACAGTGCACCCTTAGTACTTGTCCTAATATATAGGAGACCAGATATGGCTACACAGTGCACCCTTAGTACTTGTCCTAATATGCAGGGGACCAAAACATGGCTACACAGTGCACCCTTAGTACTTGTTCTAATATATAGGGACCCAGACATGACTACACAGTGCACCCTTAGTACTTGTCCTAATATATAGGGACCCACACATGACTACAGAGTGCACCCTTAGTACTTGTCCTAATATATAGGGACCCAGACATGGCTACACAGTGCACTCTTAGTACTTATCCTAATATATAGGGACCCAGACATGGCTACACAGTGCACCCTTAGTACTTGTCCTAATATATAGGGACCCAGACATGACTACACAGTGCACCCTCAGTACTTATCCTAATATATAGGAGACCAGACATGGCTACACAGTGCACGCTTAGTACTTGTCCTAATATATCGGAGACCAGATATGGGTACACAGTGCACCCTTAGTACTTGTCCTAATATATAGGGGACCAGATATGGCTACACAGTGCACCCTTAGTACTTGTCCTAATATGCAGGGGACCCAGACGTGACTACACAGTGCACCCTTAGTACTTGTCCTAATGTATAGGAGACCAGATATGGGTACACAGTGCACCCTTAGTACTTGTCCTAATATGTAGGAGACCAGACATGGCTCCACAGGGCACACTTAGTACTTGTCCTAATATATAGGGACCCAGACATGCCTACACAGTGCACCCTTAGTACTTGTCCTAATATATAGGGACCCAGACATGGCTACACAGTGCACCCTTAGTACTTGTCCTAATATATAGGAGACCAGATATGGCTACACAGTGCACCCTTAGTACTTGTCCTAATATATAGAGGACCCAGACATGGCTACACAGTGCACCCTTAGTACTTGTTCTAATACATAAGGGGCGCAGACATGGCTACACAGTGCACCCTTAGTACTTGTCCTAATATATAGGGGACCAGACATGGCTACACAGTACACCCTTAGTACTTGTCCTAATATATAGGGGACCAGATATGGGTACACAGTGCACCCTTAGTACTTGTCCTAATATAAAGGAAACCAGATATGGCTACACAGTGCACCCTTAGTACTTGTCCTAATATACAGGAGACCCAGATATGGCTACACAATACAGCCTTAGTACTTGTCTTAATATGCAGGGGACCAAGACATGGCTACACAGTGCACTCTTAGTACTTGTCCTAATATGCAAGGGACCCAGACATGGCTACACAGTGCACCCTTAGTACTTGTCCTAATATATAGGAGACCAGATATGGCTACACAGTGCACCCTTAGTACTTGTCCTAATATATGGGAGACCAAATATGGGTACATAGTGCACACTTAGTACTTGTCCTAATATATAAGGGACCCAGACATGGCTACACAGTGCAACCTTAGTACTTGTCCTAATTTATAGAGGACTCAGACATGGCTACACAGTGCACCCTTAGTACTTATCCTAATACATAGGGACCCAGACGTGGCTACACAGTGCAGCCTTGGTACTTGTTCTAATACATAAGGGGCGCAGACATGGCTACACAGTGCACCCTTAGTACTTGTCCTAATATATAGGGACCCAGACATGACTACACAGTGCACCCTTAGTACTTGTCCTAATATATAGGAGACCAGACATGGCTACACAGTGCACGCTTAGTACTTGTCCTAATATATCGGAGACCAGATATGGGTACACAGTGCACGCTTAGTACTTGTCCTAATATATCGGAGACCAGATATGGCTACACAGTGCACCCTTAGTACTTGTCCTAATATGCAGGGGACCCAGACGTGACTACACAGTGCACCCTTAGTACTTGTCCTAATGTATAGGAGACCAGATATGGGTACACAGTGCACCCTTAGTACTTGTCCTAATATGTAGGAGACCAGACATGGCTCCACAGGGCACACTTAGTACTTGTCCTAATATATAGGGACCCAGACATGACTACACAGTGCACCCTTAGTACTTGTCCTAATATATAGGGACCCAGACATGACTACAGAGTGCACCCTTAGTACTTGTCCTAATATATAGGGACCCAGACATGACTACACAGTGCACCCTTAGTACTTGTCCTAATATGCAGGGGAACAAAGATATGGCTACACAGGGCACCTTAGTACTTGTCCTAATATATAGGAGACCAGATATGGCTACACAGTGCACCCTTAGTACTTGTCCTAATATGCAGGGGACCAAGACATGGCTACACAGTACACCCTTAGTACTTGTCCTAATATATAGGGGACGCAGACATGGCTACACAGTGCACCCTTAGTACTTGTCCTAATATATAGGGGACCAGACATGGCTACACAGTGCACCCTTAGTACTTGTCCTAATATAAAGGGGACCCAGACATGACAACACAGTGCACCCTTAGTACTTGTCCTAATATATAGGGGACCAGACATGGCTACACAGTGCACCCTTAGTACTTGTCCTAATATATAGGGGACCAGACATGGCTACACAGTGCACCCTTAGTACTTGTCCTAATATATAGGGGACCCAGACATGGCCACACAGTGCACCCTTAGTACTTGTCCTAATATGCAGGGGAACAAAGACATGGCTACACAGTGCACCCTTAGTGCTTGTCCTAATATGCAGGGGACCCAGACATGGCTACACAGTGCACCCTTAGTACTTGTCCTAATATGCAGGGGACCCAGACATGGCTACACAGTACACCCTTAGTACTTGTCCTAATATATAGGGGACCAGACATGGCTACACAGTGCACCCTTAGTACTTGTCCTAATATATAGGGGACCAGACATGACTAAACAGTGCACCCTTAGTACTTGTCCTAACATATAGGGGACCAGACATGGCTACACAGTGCACCCTTAGTACTTGTCCTAATATATAGGGACCCAAACATGACTACAGAGTGCACCCTTAGTACTTGTCGTAATATATAGGGACCCAGACATGGCTACACAGTGCACTCTTAGTACTTATTCTAATATATAGGGAACCAGACATGGCTACACAGTGCACCCTTAGTACTTGTCCTAATATATAGGGACCCAGACATGACTACACAGTGCACCCTCAGTACTTATCCTAATATATAGGAGACCAGACATGGCTACACAGTGCACGCTTAGTACTTGTCCTAATATATCGGAGACCAGATATGGGTACACAGTGCACTCTTAGTACTTATCCTAATATATAGGGACCCAGACATGGCTACACAGTGCACCCTTAGTACTTGTCCTAATATACAGGGACCCAGACATGACTACACAGTGCACCCTCAGTACTTATCCTAATATATAGGAGACCAGACATGCCTACACAGTGCACGCTTAGTACTTGTCCTAATATATCGGAGACCAGATATGGGTACACAGAGCACCCTTAGTACTTGTCCTAATATATAGGGGACCAGATATGGCTACACAGTGCACCCTTAGTACTTGTCCTAATATGCAGGGGACCCAGACGTACCTACACAGTGCACCCTTAGTACTTGTCCTAATGTATAGGAGACCAGATATGGGTACACAGTGCACCCTTAGTACTTGTCTTAATATGTAGGAGACCACACATGGCTCCACAGGGCACACTTAGTACTTGTCCTAATATATAGGGACCCAGACATGGCTACACAGTGCACCCTTAGTACTTGTCCTAATATATAGGAGACCAGACATGGCTCCACAGGGCACACTTAGTACTTGTTCTAATATATAGGGACCAAGACATGACTACAGAGTGCACCCTTAGTACTTGTCCTAATATATAGGGACCCAGACATGACTACACAGTGCACCCTTAGTACTTGTCCTAATATGCAGGGGAACAAAGATATGGCTACACAGGGCACCTTAGTACTTGTTCTAATACTTAAGGGGCGCAGACATGGCTACACAATACAGCCTTAGTACTTGTCCTTCTATGCAGGGGAACAAAGACATGGCTACACAGTGCACCCTTAGTACTTGTTCTAATATATAGGGACCCAGACATGACTACACAGTGCACCCTTAGTACTTGTCCTAATATATAGGGACCCACACATGACTACAGAGTGCACCCTTAGTACTTGTCCTAATATATAGGGACCCAGACATGGCTACACAGTGCACTCTTAGTACTTATCCTAATATATAGGGACCCAGACATGGCTACACAGTGCACCCTTAGTACTTGTCCTAATATATAGGGACCCAGACATGACTACACAATGCACCCTCAGTACTTATCCTAATATATAGGAGACCAGACATGGCTACACAGTGCACGCTTAGTACTTGTCCTAATATATCGGAGACCAGATATGGGTACACAGTGCACCCTTAGTACTTGTCCTAATATATAGGGGACCAGATATGGCTACACAGTGCACCCTTAGTACTTGTCCTAATATGCAGGGGACCCAGACGTGACTACACAGTGCACCCTTAGTACTTGTCCTAATGTATAGGAGACCAGATATAGATACACAGTGCACCCTTAGTACTTGTCCTAATATGTAGGAGACCAGACATGGCTCCACAGGGCACACTTAGTACTTGTCCTAATATATAGGGACCCAGACATGCCTACACAGTGCACCCTTAGTACTTGTCCTAATATATAGGGACCCAGACATGGCTACACAGTGCACCCTTAGTACTTGTCCTAATATATAGGAGACCAGATATGGCTACACAGTGCACCCTTAGTACTTGTCCTAATATATAGAGGACCCAGACATGGCTACACAGTGCACCCTTAGTACTTGTTCTAATACATAAGGGGCGCAGACATGGCTACACAGTGCACCCTTAGTACTTGTCCTAATATATAGGGGACCAGACATGGCTACACAGTACACCCTCAGTACTTATCCTAATATATAGGAGACCAGACATGGCTACACAGTGCACCCTTAGTACTTGTCCTAATATAAAGGAAACCAGATATGGCTACACAGTGCACCCTTAGTACTTGTCCTAATATACAGGAGACCCAGACATGGCTACACAATACAGCCTTAGTACTTGTCTTAATATGCAGGGGACCAAGACATGGCTACACAGTGCACCCTTAGTACTTGTCCTAATATGCAAGGGACCCAGACATGGCTACACAGTGCACCCTTAGTACTTGTCCTAATATATAGGAGACCAGATATGGCTACACAGTGCACCCTTAGTACTTGTCCTAATATATAGGGGACCAGATATGGGTACACAGTGCACCCTTAGTACTTGTCCTAATATAAAGGAAACCAAATATGGCTACACAGTGCACCCTTAGTACTTGTCCTAATATATGGGAGACCAAATATGGGTACATAGTGCACACTTAGTACTTGTCCTAATATATAAGAGACCCAGACATGGCTACACAGTGCAACCTTAGTACTTGTCCTAATATATAGAGGACTCAGACATGGCTACACAGTGCACCCTTAGTACTTATCCTAATACATAGGGACCCAGACGTGGCTACACAGTGCAGCCTTGGTACTTGTTCTAATACATAAGGGGCGCAGACATGGCTACACAGTGCACCCTTAGTACTTGTCCTAATATATAGGGGACCAGACATGACTACACAGTGCACCCTTAGTACTTGTCCTAATATATAGGGGACCCAGACGTGACTACACAGTGCACCCTTAGTGCATGTCCTAATATATAGGGGACCCAGACATGGCTACACAGTGCACCCTTAGTACTTGTCCTAATATATAGAGGACTCAGACATGGCTACACAGTGCACCCTTAGTACTTATCCTAATACATAGGGACCCAGACGTGGCTACACAGTGCAGCCTTAGTACTTGTTCTAATACATAAGGGGCGCAGAAATGGCTACGCAGTGCACCCTTAGTACTTGTCCTAATATATAGGGGACCAGGCATGGCTACACAGTACACCCTTAGTACTTGTCCTAATATATAGGGGACCCAGACATGGCCACACAGTGCACCCTTAGTACTTGTCCTAATATGCAGGGGAACAAAGACATGGCTACACAGTGCACCCTTAGTACTTGTCCTAATATGCAGGGGACCCAGACATGGCTACACAGTGCACCCTTAGTACTTGTCCTAATATATAGGAGACCAGATATGGCTACACAGTGCACCCTTAGTACTTGTCCTAATATATAGAGGACCCAGACATGGCTACACAGTGCACCCTTAGTACTTGTTCTAATACATAAGGGGCGCAGACATGGCTACACAGTGCACCCTTAGTACTTGTCCTAATATATAGGGGACCAGACATGGCTACACAGTACACCCTTAGTACTTGTCCTAATATATAGGGGACCAGATATGGGTACACAGTGCACCCTTAGTACTTGTCCTAATATAAAGGAAACCAGATATGGCTACACAGTGCACCCTTAGTACTTGTCCTAATATATGGGAGACCAAATATGGGTACATAGTGCACACTTAGTACTTGTCCTAATATATAGGGGACCCAGACATGGCTACACAGTGCACCCTTAGTACTTGTCCAAATATATAGAGGACTCAGACATGGCTACACAGTGCACCCTTAGTACTTATCCTAATACATAGGGACCCAGACGTGGCTACACAGTGCAGCCTTGGTACTTGTTCTAATACATAAGGGGCGCAGACATGGCTACACAGTGCACCCTTAGTACTTGTCCTAATATATAGGGGACCAGACATGGCTACACAGTGCACCCTTAGTACTTGTCCTAATATATAGGGGACCCAGACGTGACTACACAGTGCACCCTTAGTGCTTGTCCTAATATATAGGGGACCCAGACATGGCTACACAGTGCACCCTTAGTACTTGTCCTAATATATAGAGGACTCAGACATGGCTACACAGTGCACCCTTAGTACTTATCCTAATACATAGGGACCCAGACGTGGCTACACAGTGCAGCCTTAGTACTTGTTCTAATACATAAGGGGCGCAGACATGGCTACACAGTGCACCCTTAGTACTTGTCCTAATATATAGGGGACCAGACATGGCTACACAGTACACCCTTAGTACTTGTCCTAATATATAGGGGACCCAGACATGGCCACACAGTGCACCCTTAGTACTTGTCCTAATATGCAGGGGAACAAAGACATGGCTACACAGTGCACCCTTAGTACTTGTCCTAATATGCAGGGGACCCAGACATGGCTACACAGTGCACCCTTAGTACTTGTCCTAATATATAGGAGACCAGATAAGGCTACACAGTGCACCCTTAGTACTTGTCCTAATATATAGAGGACCCAGACATGGCTACACAGTGCACCCTTAGTACTTGTTCTAATACTTAAGGGGCGCAGACATGGCTACACATTACAGCCTTAGTACTTGTCCTTATATGCAGGGGAACAAAGACATGGCTACACAGTGCACCCTTAGTACTTGTCCTAATATGCATGGAACCAAGACATGGCTACACAGTGCACCCTTAGTACTTGTTCTAATATATAGGGACCCAGACATGACTACACAGTGCACCCTTAGTACTTGTCCTAATATATAGGGACCCAGACATGACTACAGAATGCACCCTTAGTACTTGTCCTAATATATAGGGACCCAGACATGGCTACACAGTGCACTCTTAGTACTTATCCTAATATATAGGGACCCAGACATGGCTACACAGTGCACCCTTAGTACTTGTCCTAATATACAGGGACCCAGACATGACTACACAGTGCACCCTCAGTACTTATCCTAATATATAGGAGACCAGACATGGCTACACAGTGCACGCTTAGTACTTGTCCTAATATATCGGAGACCAGATATGGGTACACAGTGCACCCTTAGTACTTGTCCTAATATATAGGGGACCAGATATGGCTACACAGTGCACCCTTAGTACTTGTCCTAATATGCAGGAGACCCAGACGTGACTACACAGTGCACCCTTAGTACTTGTCCTAATGTATAGGAGACCAGATATGGGTACACAGTGCACCCTTAGTACTTGTCCTAATATGTAGGAGACCAGACATGGCTCCACAGGGCACACTTAGTACTTGTTCTAATATATAGGGGACCCAGACATGGCTACACAGTGCACCCTTAGTACTTGTCCTAATATATAGGAGACCAGACATGGCTCCACAGGGCACACTTAGTACTTGTTCTAATATATAGGGACCCAGACATGACTACATAGTGCACCCTTAGTACTTGTCCTAATATATAGGGACCCAGACATGACTACAGAGTGCACCCTTAGTACTTGTCCTAATATATAGGGACCCAGACATGACTACACAGTGCACCCTTAGTACTTGTCCTAATATATAGGAGACCAGACATGGCTACACAGTGCACGCTTAGTACTTGTCCTAATATATCGGAGACCAGATATGGGTACACAGTGCACGCTTAGTACTTGTCCTAATATATCGGAGACCAGATATGGCTACACAGTGCACCCTTAGTACTTGTCCTAATATGCAGGGGACCCAGACGTGACTACACAGTGCACCCTTAGTACTTGTCCTAATGTATAGGAGACCAGATATGGGTACACAGTGCACCCTTAGTACTTGTCCTAATATGTAGGAGACCAGACATGGCTCCACAGGGCACACTTAGTACTTGTCCTAATATATAGGGACCCAGACATGACTACACAGTGCACCCTTAGTACTTGTCCTAATATATAGGGACCCAGACATGACTACAGAGTGCACCCTTAGTACTTGTCCTAATATATAGGGACCCAGACATGACTACACAGTGCACCCTTAGTACTTGTCCTAATATGCAGGGGAACAAAGATATGGCTACACAGGGCACCTTAGTACTTGTCCTAATATATAGGAGACCAGATATGGCTACACAGTGCACCCTTAGTACTTGTCCTAATATGCAGGGGACCAAGACATGGCTACACAGTACACCCTTAGTACTTGTCCTAATATATAGGGGACGCAGACATGGCTACACAGTGCACCCTTAGTACTTGTCCTAATATATAGGGGACCAGACATGGCTACACAGTGCACCCTTAGTACTTGTCCTAATATAAAGGGGACCCAGACATGACAACACTGTGCACCCTTAGTACTTGTCCTAATATATAGGGGACCAGACATGGCTACACAGTACACCCTTAGTACTTGTCCTAATATATAGGGGACCAGACATGGCTACACAGTGCACCCTTAGTACTTGTCCTAATATATAGGGGACCCAGACATGGCCACACAGTGCACCCTTAGTACTTGTCCTAATATGCAGGGGAACAAAGACATGGCTACACAGTGCACCCTTAGTGCTTGTCCTAATATGCAGGGGACCCAGACATGGCTACACAGTGCACCCTTAGTACTTGTCCTAATATGCAGGGGACCCAGACATGGCTACACAGTACACCCTTAGTACTTGTCCTAATATATAGGGGACCAGACATGTCTACACAGTGCACCCTTAGTACTTGTCCTAATATATAGGGGACCAGACATGACTACACAGTGCACCCTTAGTACTTGTCCTAACATATAGGGGACCAGACATGGCTACACAGTGCACCCTTAGTACTTGTCCTAATATATAGGGACCCAGACATGACTACAGAGTGCACCCTTAGTACTTGTCCTAATATATAGGGACCCAGACATGGCTACACAGTGCACTCTTAGTACTTATCCTAATATATAGGGAACCAGACATGGCTACACAGTGCACCCTTAGTACTTGTCCTAATATATAGGGACCCAGACATGACTACACAGTGCACCCTCAGTACTTATCCTAATATATAGGAGACCAGACATGGCTACACAGTGCACGCTTAGTACTTGTCCTAATATATCGGAGACCAGATATGGGTACACAGTGCACTCTTAGTACTTATCCTAATATATAGGGACCCAGACATGGCTACACAGTGCACCCTTAGTACTTGTCCTAATATACAGGACCCAGACATGACTACACAGTGCACCCTCAGTACTTATCCTAATATATAGGAGACCAGACATGCCTACACAGTGCACGCTTAGTACTTGTCCTAATATATCGGAGACCAGATATGGGTACACAGAGCACCCTTAGTACTTGTCCTAATATATAGGGGACCAGATATGGCTACACAGTGCACCCTTAGTACTTGTCCTAATATGCAGGGGACCCAGACGTGACTACACAGTGCACCCTTAGTACTTGTCCTAATGTATAGGAGACCAGATATGGGTACACAGTGCACCCTTAGTACTTGTCCTAATATGTAGGAGACCAAACATGGCTCCACAGGGCACACTTAGTACTTGTCCTAATATATAGGGACCCAGACATGGCTACACAGTGCACCCTTAGTACTTGTCCTAATATATAGGAGACCAGACATGGCTCCACAGGGCACACTTAGTACTTGTTCTAATATATAGGGACCCAGACATGACTACACAGTGCACCCTTAGTACTTGTCCTAATATATAGGGACCCAGACATGACTACAGAGTGCACCCTTAGTACTTGTCCTAATATATAGGGACCCAGACATGACTACACAGTGCACCCTTAGTACTTGTCCTAATATGCAGGGGAACAAAGATATGGCTACACAGGGCACCTTAGTACTTGTTCTAATACTTAAGGGGCGCAGACATGGCTACACAATACAGCCTTAGTACTTGTCCTTCTATGCAGGGGAACAAAGACATGGCTACACAGTGCACCCTTAGTACTTGTTCTAATATATAGGGACCCAGACATGACTACACAGTGCACCCTTAGTACTTGTCCTAATATATAGGGACCCACACATGACTACAGAGTGCACCCTTAGTACTTGTCCTAATATATAGGGACCCAGACATGGCTACACAGTGCACTCTTAGTACTTATCCTAATATATAGGGACCCAGACATGGCTACACAGTGCACCCTTAGTACTTGTCCTAATATATAGGGACCCAGACATGACTACACAGTGCACCCTCAGTACTTATCCTAATATATAGGAGACCAGACATGGCTACACAGTGCACGCTTAGTACTTGTCCTAATATATCGGAGACCAGATATGGGTACACAGTGCACCCTTAGTACTTGTCCTAATATATAGGGGACCAGATATGGCTACACAGTGCACCCTTAGTACTTTTCCTAATATGCAGGGGACCCAGACGTGACTACCCAGTGCACCCTTAGTACTTGTCCTAATATGTAGGAGACCAGACATGGCTCCACAGGGCACACTTAGTACTTGTCCTAATATATAGGACCCAGACATGCCTACACAGTGCACCCTTAGTACTTGTCCTAATATATAGGGGCCCAGACATGGCTACACAGTGCACCCTTAGTACTTGTCCTAATATATAGGAGACCAGATATGGCTACACAGTGCACCCTTAGTACTTGTCCTAATATATAGAGGACCCAGACATGGCTACACAGTGCACCCTTAGTACTTGTTCTAATACATAAGGGGCGCAGACATGGCTACACAGTGCACCCTTAGTACTTGTCCTAATATATAGGGGACCAGACATGGCTACACAGTACACCCTTAGTACTTGTCCTAATATATAGGGGACCAGATATGGGTACACAGTGCACCCTTAGTACTTGTCCTAATATAAAGGAAACCAGATATGGCTACACAGTGCACCCTTAGTACTTGTCCTAATATACAGGAGACCCAGACATGGCTACACAATACAGCCTTAGTACTTGTCTTAATATGCAGGGGACCAAGACATGGCTACACAGTGCACCCTTAGTACTTGTCCTAATATGCAAGGGACCCAGACATGGCTACACAGTGCACCCTTAGTACTTGTCCTAATATATAGGAGACCAGATATGGCTACACAGTGCACCCTTAGTACTTGTCCTAATATATAGGGGACCAGATATGGGTACACAGTGCACTTTTAGTACTTGTCCTAATATAAAGGAAACCAGATATGGCTACACAGTGCACCCTTAGTACTTGTCCTAATATATGGGAGACCAAATATGGGTACATAGTGCACACTTAGTACTTGTCCTAATATATAAGGGACCCAGACATGGCTACACAGTGCAACCTTAGTACTTGTCCTAATATATAGAGGACTCAGACATGGCTACACAGTGCACCCTTAGTACTTATCCTAATACATAGGGACCCAGACGTGGCTACACAGTGCAGCCTTGGTACTTGTTCTAATACATAAGGGGCGCAGACATGGCTACACAGTGCACCCTTAGTACTTGTCCTAATATATAGGGGACCAGACATGGCTACACAGTGCACCCTTAGTACTTGTCCTAATATATAGGGGACCCAGACGTGACTACACAGTGCACCCTTAGTGCTTGTCCTAATATATAGGGGACCCAGACATGGCTACACAGTGCACCCTTAGTACTTGTCCTAATATATAGAGGACTCAGACATGGCTACACAGTGCACCCTTAGTACTTATCCTAATACATAGGGACCTAGACGTGGCTACACAGTGCAGCCTTAGTACCTGTTCTAATACATAAGGGGCGCAGAAATGGCTACACAGTGCACCCTTAGTACTTGTCCTAATATATAGGGGACCAGGCATGGCTACACAGTACACCCTTAGTACTTGTCCTAATATATAGGGGACCCAGACATGGCCACACAGTGCACCCTTAGTACTTGTCCTAATATGCAGGGGAACAAAGACATGGCTACACAGTGCACCCTTAGTACTTGTCCTAATATGCAGGGGACCCAGACATGGGTACACAGTGCACCCTTAGTACTTGTCCTAATATATAGGAGACCAGATATGGCTACACAGTGCACCCTTAGTACTTGTCCTAATATATAGAGGACCCAGACATGGCTACACAGTGCACCCTTAGTACTTGTTCTAATACATAAGGGGCGCAGACATGGCTACACAGTGCACCCTTAGTACTTGTCCTAATATATAGGGGACCAGACATGGCTACACAGTACACCCTTAGTACTTGTCCTAATATATAGGGGACCAGATATGGGTACACAGTGCACCCTTAGTACTTGTCCTAATATAAAGGAAACCAGATATGGCTACACAGTGCACCCTTAGTACTTGTCCTAATATATGGGAGACCAAATATGGGTACATAGTGCACACTTAGTACTTGTCCTAATATATAGGGGACCCAGACATGGCTACACAGTGCACCCTTAGTACTTGTCCAAATATATAGAGGACTCAGACATGGCTACACAGTGCACCCTTAGTACTTATCCTAATACATAGGGACCCAGACGTGGCTACACAGTGCAGCCTTGGTACTTGTTCTAATACATAAGGGGCGCAGACATGGCTACACAGTGCACCCTTAATACTTGTCCTAATATATAGGGGACCAGACATGGCTACACAGTGCACCCTTAGTACTTGTCCTAATATATAGGGGACCCAGACGTGACTACACAGTGCACCCTTAGTGCTTGTCCTAATATATAGGGGACCCAGACATGGCTACACAGTGCACCCTTAGTACTTGTCCTAATATATAGAGGACTCAGACATGGCTACACAGTGCACCCTTAGTACTTATCCTAATACATAGGGACCCAGACGTGGCTACACAGTGCAGCCTTAGTACTTGTTCTAATACATAAGGGGCGCAGACATGGCTACACAGTGCACCCTTAGTACTTGTCCTAATATATAGGGGACCAGACATGGCTACACAGTACACCCTTAGTACTTGTCCTAATATATAGGGGACCCAGACATGGCCACACAGTGCACCCTTAGTACTTGTCCTAATATGCAGGGGAACAAAGACATGGCTACACAGTGCACCCTTAGTACTTGTCCTAATATGCAGGGGACCCAGACATGGCTACACAGTGCACCCTTAGTACTTGTCCTAATATATAGGAGACCAGATAAGGCTACACAGTGCACCCTTAGTACTTGTCCTAATATATAGAGGACCCAGACATGGCTACACAGTGCACCCTTAGTACTTGTTCTAATACTTAAGGGGCGCAGACATGGCTACACAATACAGCCTTAGTACTTGTCCTTATATGCAGGGGAACAAATACATGGCTACACAGTGCACCCTTAGTACTTGTCCTAATATGCAGGGAACCAAGACATGGCTACACAGTGCACCCTTAGTACTTGTTCTAATATATAGGGACCCAGACATGACTACAGAGTGCACCCTTAGTACTTGTCCTAATATATAGGGACCCAGACATGGCTACACAGTGCACTCTTAGTACTTATCCTAATATATAGGGACCCAGACATGGCTACACAGTGCACCCTTAGTACTTGTCCTAATATACAGGGACCCAGACATGACTACACAGTGCACCCTCAGTACTTATCCTAATATATAGGAGACCAGACATGGCTACACAGTGCACGCTTAGTACTTGTCCTAATATATCGGAGACCAGATATGGGTACACAGTGCACCCTTAGTACTTGTCCTAATATATAGGGGACCAGATATGGCTACACAGTGCACCCTTAGTACTTGTCCTAATATGCAGGGGACCCAGACGTGACTACACAGTGCACCCTTAGTACTTGTCCTAATGTATAGGAGACCAGATATGGGTACACAGTGCACCCTTAGTACTTGTCCTAATATGTAGGAGACCAGACATGGCTCCACAGGGCACACTTAGTACTTGTCCTAATATATAGGGGACCCAGACATGGCTACACAGTGCACCCTTAGTACTTGTCCTAATATATAGGAGACCAGACATGGCTCCACAGGGCACACTTAGTACTTGTTCTAATATATAGGGACCCAGACATGACTACACAGTGCACCCTTAGTACTTGTCCTAATATATAGGGACCCAGACATGACTACAGAGTGCACCCTTAGTACTTGTCCTAATATATAGGGGACCAGATATGGGTACACAGTGCACCCTTAGTACTTGTCCTAATATAAAGGAAACCAGATATGGCTACACAGTGCACCCTTAGTACTTGTCCTAATATACAGGAGACCCAGACATGGCTACACAATACAGCCTTAGTACTTGTCTTAATATGCAGGGGACCAAGACATGGCTACACAGTGCACCCTTAGTACTTGTCCTAATATGCAGGGGACCCAGACGTGACTACACAGTGCACCCTTAGTACTTGTCCTAATGTATAGGAGACCAGATATGGGTACACAGTGCACCCTTAGTACTTGTCCTAATATGTAGGAGACCAGACATGGCTCCACAGGGCAAACTTAGTACTTGTCCTAATATATAGGGACCCAGACATGACTACACAGTGCACCCTTAGTACTTGTCCTAATATATAGGGACCCAGACATGACTACAGAGTGCACCCTTAGTACTTGTCCTAATATATAGGGACCCAGACATGACTACACAGTGCACCCTTAGTACTTGTCCTAATATGCAGGGGAACAAAGATATGGCTACACAGGGCACCTTAGTACTTGTCCTAATATATAGGGGGCCAGACATGACTACACAGTGCACCCTTAGTAATTGTCCTAATATATAGGAGACCAGATATGGCTACACAGTGCACCCTTAGTACTTGTCCTAATATGCAGGGGACCAAGACATGGCTACACAGTACACCCTTAGTACTTGTCCTAATATATAGGGGACCAGACATGGCTACACAGTGCACCCTTAGTACTTGTCCTAATATATAGGGGACCCAGGCATGGCCACACAGTGCACCCTTAGTACTTGTCCTAATATGCAGGGGAACAAAGACATGGCTACACAGTGCACCCTTAGTGCTTGTCCTAATATGCAGGGGACCCAGACATGGCTACACAGTGCACCCTTAGTACTTGTCCTAATATGCAGGGGACCCAGACATGGCTACACAGTACACCCTTAGTACTTGTCCTAATATATAGGGGACCAGACATGGCTACACAGTGCACCCTTAGTTCTTGTCCTAATATATAGGGGACCAGACATGACTACACAGTGCACCCTTAGTACTTGTCCTAACATATAGGGGACCAGACATGGCTACACAGTGCACCCTTAGTACTTGTCCTAATATATAGGGACCCAGACATGACTACAGAGTGCACCCTTAGTACTTGTCCTAATATATAGGGACCCAGACATGGCTACACAGTGCACTCTTAGTACTTATCCTAATATATAGGGAACCAGACATGGCTACACAGTGCACCCTTAGTACTTGTCCTAATATATAGCGACCCAGACATGACTACACAGTGCACCCTCAGTACTTATCCTAATATATAGGAGACCAGACATGGCTACACAGTGCACGCTTAGTACTTGTCCTAATATATCGGAGACCAGATATGGGTACACAGTGCACTCTTAGTACTTATCCTAATATATAGGGACCCAGACATGGCTACACAGTGCACCCTTAGTACTTGTCCTAATATACAGGACCCAGACATGACTACACAGTGCACCCTCAGTACTTATCCTAATATATAGGAGACCAGACATGCCTACACAGTGCACGCTTAGTACTTGTCCTAATATATCGGAGACCAGATATGGGTACACAGAGCACCCTTAGTACTTGTCCTAATATATAGGGGACCAGATATGGCTACACAGTGCACCCTTAGTACTTGTCCTAATATGCAGGGGACCCAGACGTGACTACACAGTGCACCCTTAGTACTTGTCCTAATGTATAGGAGACCAGATATGGGTACACAGTGCACCCTTAGTACTTGTCCTAATATGTAGGAGACCAAACATGGCTCCACAGGGCACACTTAGTACTTGTCCTAATATATAGGGACCCAGACATGGCTACACAGTGCACCCTTAGTACTTGTCCTAATATATAGGAGACCAGACATGGCTCCACAGGGCACACTTAGTACTTGTTCTAATATATAGGGACCCAGACATGACTACACAGTGCACCCTTAGTACTTGTCCTAATATATAGGGACCCAGACATGACTACAGAGTGCACCCTTAGTACTTGTCCTAATATATAGGGACCCAGACATGACTACACAGTGCACCCTTAGTACTTGTCCTAATATGCAGGGGAACAAAGATATGGCTACACAGGGCACCTTAGTACTTGTTCTAATACTTAAGGGGCGCAGACATGGCTACACAATACAGCCTTAGTACTTGTCCTTCTATGCAGGGGAACAAAGACATGGCTACACAGTGCACCCTTAGTACTTGTTCTAATATATAGGGACCCAGACATGACTACACAGTGCACCCTTAGTACTTGTCCTAATATATAGGGACCCACACATGACTACAGAGTGCACCCTTAGTACTTGTCCTAATATATAGGGACCCAGACATGGCTACACAGTGCACTCTTAGTACTTATCCTAATATATAGGGACCCAGACATGGCTACACAGTGCACCCTTAGTACTTGTCCTAATATATAGGGACCCAGACATGACTACACAGTGCACCCTCAGTACTTATCCTAATATATAGGAGACCAGACATGGCTACACAGTGCACGCTTAGTACTTGTCCTAATATATCGGAGACCAGATATGGGTACACAGTGCACCCTTAGTACTTGTCCTAATATATAGGGGACCAGATATGGCTACACAGTGCACCCTTAGTACTTTTCCTAATATGCAGGGGACCCAGACGTGACTACACAGTGCACCCTTAGTACTTGTCCTAATATGTAGGAGACCAGACATGGCTCCACAGGGCACACTTAGTACTTGTCCTAATATATAGGGACCCAGACATGCCTACACAGTGCACCCTTAGTACTTGTCCTAATATATAGGGGCCCAGACATGGCTACACAGTGCACCCTTAGTACTTGTCCTAATATATAGGAGACCAGATATGGCTACACAGTGCACCCTTAGTACTTGTCCTAATATATAGAGGACCCAGACATGGCTACACAGTGCACCCTTAGTACTTGTTCTAATACATAAGGGGCGCAGACATGGCTACACAGTGCACCCTTAGTACTTGTCCTAATATATAGGGGACCAGACATGGCTACACAGTACACCCTTAGTACTTGTCCTAATATATAGGGGACCAGATATGGGTACACAGTGCACCCTTAGTACTTGTCCTAATATGCAGGGGAACAAAGACATGGCTACACAGTGCACCCTTAGTACTTGTCCTAATATGCAGGGGACCCAGACATGGGTACACAGTGCACCCTTAGTACTTGTCCTAATATATAGGAGACCAGATATGGCTACACAGTGCACCCTTAGTACTTGTCCTAATATATAGAGGACCCAGACATGGCTACACAGTGCACCCTTAGTACTTGTTCTAATACATAAGGGGCGCAGACATGGCTACACAGTGCACCCTTAGTACTTGTCCTAATATATAGGGGACCAGACATGGCTACACAGTACACCCTTAGTACTTGTCCTAATATATAGGGGACCAGATATGGGTACACAGTGCACCCTTAGTACTTGTCCTAATATAAAGGAAACCAGATATGGCTACACAGTGCACCCTTAGTACTTGTCCTAATATATGGGAGACCAAATATGGGTACATAGTGCACACTTAGTACTTGTCCTAATATATAGGGGACCCAGACATGGCTACACAGTGCACCCTTAGTACTTGTCCAAATATATAGAGGACTCAGACATGGCTACACAGTGCACCCTTAGTACTTATCCTAATACATAGGGACCCAGACGTGGCTACACAGTGCAGCCTTGGTACTTGTTCTAATACATAAGGGGCGCAGACATGGCTACACAGTGCACCCTTAATACTTGTCCTAATATATAGGGGACCAGACATGGCTACACAGTGCACCCTTAGTACTTGTCCTAATATATAGGGGACCCAGACGTGACTACACAGTGCACCCTTAGTGCTTGTCCTAATATATAGGGGACCCAGACATGGCTACACAGTGCACCCTTAGTACTTGTCCTAATATATAGAGGACTCAGACATGGCTACACAGTGCACCCTTAGTACTTATCCTAATACATAGGGACCCAGACGTGGCTACACAGTGCAGCCTTAGTACTTGTTCTAATACATAAGGGGCGCAGACATGGCTACACAGTGCACCCTTAGTACTTGTCCTAATATATAGGGGACCCAGACATGGCCACACAGTGCACCCTTAGTACTTGTCCTAATATGCAGGGGAACAAAGACATGGCTACACAGTGCACCCTTAGTACTTGTCCTAATATGCAGGGGACCCAGACATGGCTACACAGTGCACCCTTAGTACTTGTCCTAATATATAGGAGACCAGATAAGGCTACACAGTGCACCCTTAGTACTTGTCCTAATATATAGAGGACCCAGACATGGCTACACAGTGCACCCTTAGTACTTGTTCTAATACTTAAGGGGCGCAGACATGGCTACACAATACAGCCTTAGTACTTGTCCTTATATGCAGGGGAACAAATACATGGCTACACAGTGCACCCTTAGTACTTGTCCTAATATGCAGGGAACCAAGACATGGCTACACAGTGCACCCTTAGTACTTGTTCTAATATATAGGGACCCAGACATGACTACAGAGTGCACCCTTAGTACTTGTCCTAATATATAGGGACCCAGACATGGCTACACAGTGCACTCTTAGTACTTATCCTAATATATAGGGACCCAGACATGGCTACACAGTGCACCCTTAGTACTTGTCCTAATATACAGGGACCCAGACATGACTACACAGTGCACCCTCAGTACTTATCCTAATATATAGGAGACCAGACATGGCTACACAGTGCACGCTTAGTACTTGTCCTAATATATCGGAGACCAGATATGGGTACACAGTGCACCCTTAGTACTTGTCCTAATATATAGGGGACCAGATATGGCTACACAGTGCACCCTTAGTACTTGTCCTAATATGCAGGGGACCCAGACGTGACTACACAGTGCACCCTTAGTACTTGTCCTAATGTATAGGAGACCAGATATGGGTACACAGTGCACCCTTAGTACTTGTCCTAATATGTAGGAGACCAGACATGGCTCCACAGGGCACACTTAGTACTTGTCCTAATATATAGGGGACCCAGACATGGCTACACAGTGCACCCTTAGTACTTGTCCTAATATATAGGAGACCAGACATGGCTCCACAGGGCACACTTAGTACTTGTTCTAATATATAGGGACCCAGACATGACTACACAGTGCACCCTTAGTACTTGTCCTAATATATAGGGACCCAGACATGACTACAGAGTGCACCCTTAGTACTTGTCCTAATATATAGGGACCCAGACATGACTACACAGTGCACCCTTAGTACTTGTCCTAATATATAGGAGACCAGACATGGCTACACAGTGCACGCTTAGTACTTGTCCTAATATATCGGAGACCAGATATGGGTACACAGTGCACGCTTAGTACTTGTCCTAATATATCGGAGACCAGATATGGCTACACAGTGCACCCTTAGTACTTGTCCTAATATGCAGGGGACCCAGACGTGACTACACAGTGCACCCTTAGTACTTGTCCTAATGTATAGGAGACCAGATATGGGTACACAGTGCACCCTTAGTACTTGTCCTAATATGTAGGAGACCAGACATGGCTCCACAGGGCAAACTTAGTACTTGTCCTAATATATAGGGACCCAGACATGACTACACAGTGCACCCTTAGTACTTGTCCTAATATATAGGGACCCAGACATGACTACACAGTGCACCCTTAGTACTTGTCCTAATATATAGGGACCCAGACATGACTACAGAGTGCACCCTTAGTACTTGTCCTAATATATAGGGACCCAGACATGACTACACAGTGCACCCTTAGTACTTGTCCTAATATGCAGGGGAACAAAGATATGGCTACACAGGGCACCTTAGTACTTGTCCTAATATATAGGGGGCCAGACATGACTACACAGTGCACCCTTAGTAATTGTCCTAATATATAGGAGACCAGATATGGCTACACAGTGCACCCTTAGTACTTGTCCTAATATGCAGGGGACCAAGACATGGCTACACAGTACACCCTTAGTACTTGTCCTAATATATAGGGGACCAGACATGGCTACACAGTGCACCCTTAGTACTTGTCCTAATATATAGGGGACCCAGGCATGGCCACACAGTGCACCCTTAGTACTTGTCCTAATATGCAGGGGAACAAAGACATGGCTACACAGTGCACCCTTAGTGCTTGTCCTAATATGCAGGGGACCCAGACATGGCTACACAGTGCACCCTTAGTACTTGTCCTAATATGCAGGGGACCCAGACATGGCTACACAGTACACCCTTAGTACTTGTCCTAATATATAGGGGACCAGACATGGCTACACAGTGCACCCTTAGTTCTTGTCCTAATATATAGGGGACCAGACATGACTACACAGTGCACCCTTAGTACTTGTCCTAACATATAGGGGACCAGACATGGCTACACAGTGCACCCTTAGTACTTGTCCTAATATATAGGGACCCAGACATGACTACAGAGTGCACCCTTAGTACTTGTCCTAATATATAGGGACCCAGACATGGCTACACAGTGCACTCTTAGTACTTATCCTAATATATAGGGAACCAGACATGGCTACACAGTGCACCCTTAGTACTTGTCCTAATATATAGCGACCCAGACATGACTACACAGTGCACCCTCAGTACTTATCCTAATATATAGGAGACCAGACATGGCTACACAGTGCACGCTTAGTACTTGTCCTAATATATCGGAGACCAGATATGGGTACACAGTGCACTCTTAGTACTTATCCTAATATATAGGGACCCAGACATGGCTACACAGTGCACCCTTAGTACTTGTCCTAATATACAGGACCCAGACATGACTACACAGTGCACCCTCAGTACTTATCCTAATATATAGGAGACCAGACATGCCTACACAGTGCACGCTTAGTACTTGTCCTAATATATCGGAGACCAGATATGGGTACACAGAGCACCCTTAGTACTTGTCCTAATATATAGGGGACCAGATATGGCTACACAGTGCACCCTTAGTACTTGTCCTAATATGCAGGGGACCCAGACGTGACTACACAGTGCACCCTTAGTACTTGTCCTAATGTATAGGAGACCAGATATGGGTACACAGTGCACCCTTAGTACTTGTCCTAATATGTAGGAGACCAAACATGGCTCCACAGGGCACACTTAGTACTTGTCCTAATATATAGGGACCCAGACATGGCTACACAGTGCACCCTTAGTACTTGTCCTAATATATAGGAGACCAGACATGGCTCCACAGGGCACACTTAGTACTTGTTCTAATATATAGGGACCCAGACATGACTACACAGTGCACCCTTAGTACTTGTCCTAATATATAGGGACCCAGACATGACTACAGAGTGCACCCTTAGTACTTGTCCTAATATATAGGGACCCAGACATGACTACACAGTGCACCCTTAGTACTTGTCCTAATATGCAGGGGAACAAAGATATGGCTACACAGGGCACCTTAGTACTTGTTCTAATACTTAAGGGGCGCAGACATGGCTACACAATACAGCCTTAGTACTTGTCCTTCTATGCAGGGGAACAAAGACATGGCTACACAGTGCACCCTTAGTACTTGTTCTAATATATAGGGACCCAGACATGACTACACAGTGCACCCTTAGTACTTGTCCTAATATATAGGGACCCACACATGACTACAGAGTGCACCCTTAGTACTTGTCCTAATATATAGGGACCCAGACATGGCTACACAGTGCACTCTTAGTACTTATCCTAATATATAGGGACCCAGACATGGCTACACAGTGCACCCTTAGTACTTGTCCTAATATATAGGGACCCAGACATGACTACACAGTGCACCCTCAGTACTTATCCTAATATATAGGAGACCAGACATGGCTACACAGTGCACGCTTAGTACTTGTCCTAATATATCGGAGACCAGATATGGGTACACAGTGCACCCTTAGTACTTGTCCTAATATATAGGGGACCAGATATGGCTACACAGTGCACCCTTAGTACTTTTCCTAATATGCAGGGGACCCAGACGTGACTACACAGTGCACCCTTAGTACTTGTCCTAATATGTAGGAGACCAGACATGGCTCCACAGGGCACACTTAGTACTTGTCCTAATATATAGGGACCCAGACATGCCTACACAGTGCACCCTTAGTACTTGTCCTAATATATAGGGGCCCAGACATGGCTACACAGTGCACCCTTAGTACTTGTCCTAATATATAGGAGACCAGATATGGCTACACAGTGCACCCTTAGTACTTGTCCTAATATATAGAGGACCCAGACATGGCTACACAGTGCACCCTTAGTACTTGTTCTAATACATAAGGGGCGCAGACATGGCTACACAGTGCACCCTTAGTACTTGTCCTAATATATAGGGGACCAGACATGGCTACACAGTACACCCTTAGTACTTGTCCTAATATATAGGGGACCAGATATGGGTACACAGTGCACCCTTAGTACTTGTCCTAATATGCAGGGGAACAAAGACATGGCTACACAGTGCACCCTTAGTACTTGTCCTAATATGCAGGGGACCCAGACATGGGTACACAGTGCACCCTTAGTACTTGTCCTAATATATAGGAGACCAGATATGGCTACACAGTGCACCCTTAGTACTTGTCCTAATATATAGAGGACCCAGACATGGCTACACAGTGCACCCTTAGTACTTGTTCTAATACATAAGGGGCGCAGACATGGCTACACAGTGCACCCTTAGTACTTGTCCTAATATATAGGGGACCAGACATGGCTACACAGTACACCCTTAGTACTTGTCCTAATATATAGGGGACCAGATATGGGTACACAGTGCACCCTTAGTACTTGTCCTAATATAAAGGAAACCAGATATGGCTACACAGTGCACCCTTAGTACTTGTCCTAATATATGGGAGACCAAATATGGGTACATAGTGCACACTTAGTACTTGTCCTAATATATAGGGGACCCAGACATGGCTACACAGTGCACCCTTAGTACTTGTCCAAATATATAGAGGACTCAGACATGGCTACACAGTGCACCCTTAGTACTTATCCTAATACATAGGGACCCAGACGTGGCTACACAGTGCAGCCTTGGTACTTGTTCTAATACATAAGGGGCGCAGACATGGCTACACAGTGCACCCTTAATACTTGTCCTAATATATAGGGGACCAGACATGGCTACACAGTGCACCCTTAGTACTTGTCCTAATATATAGGGGACCCAGACGTGACTACACAGTGCACCCTTAGTGCTTGTCCTAATATATAGGGGACCCAGACATGGCTACACAGTGCACCCTTAGTACTTGTCCTAATATATAGAGGACTCAGACATGGCTACACAGTGCACCCTTAGTACTTATCCTAATACATAGGGACCCAGACGTGGCTACACAGTGCAGCCTTAGTACTTGTTCTAATACATAAGGGGCGCAGACATGGCTACACAGTGCACCCTTAGTACTTGTCCTAATATATAGGGGACCCAGACATGGCCACACAGTGCACCCTTAGTACTTGTCCTAATATGCAGGGGAACAAAGACATGGCTACACAGTGCACCCTTAGTACTTGTCCTAATATGCAGGGGACCCAGACATGGCTACACAGTGCACCCTTAGTACTTGTCCTAATATATAGGAGACCAGATAAGGCTACACAGTGCACCCTTAGTACTTGTCCTAATATATAGAGGACCCAGACATGGCTACACAGTGCACCCTTAGTACTTGTTCTAATACTTAAGGGGCGCAGACATGGCTACACAATACAGCCTTAGTACTTGTCCTTATATGCAGGGGAACAAATACATGGCTACACAGTGCACCCTTAGTACTTGTCCTAATATGCAGGGAACCAAGACATGGCTACACAGTGCACCCTTAGTACTTGTTCTAATATATAGGGACCCAGACATGACTACAGAGTGCACCCTTAGTACTTGTCCTAATATATAGGGACCCAGACATGGCTACACAGTGCACTCTTAGTACTTATCCTAATATATGGGGACCCAGACATGGCTACACAGTGCACCCTTAGTACTTGTCCTAATATACAGGGACCCAGACATGACTACACAGTGCACCCTCAGTACTTATCCTAATATATAGGAGACCAGACATGGCTACACAGTGCACGCTTAGTACTTGTCCTAATATATCGGAGACCAGATATGGGTACACAGTGCACCCTTAGTACTTGTCCTAATATATAGGGGACCAGATATGGCTACACAGTGCACCCTTAGTACTTGTCCTAATATGCAGGGGACCCAGACGTGACTACACAGTGCACCCTTAGTACTTGTCCTAATGTATAGGAGACCAGATATGGGTACACAGTGCACCCTTAGTACTTGTCCTAATATGTAGGAGACCAGACATGGCTCCACAGGGCACACTTAGTACTTGTCCTAATATATAGGGGACCCAGACATGGCTACACAGTGCACCCTTAGTACTTGTCCTAATATATAGGAGACCAGACATGGCTCCACAGGGCACACTTAGTACTTGTTCTAATATATAGGGACCCAGACATGACTACACAGTGCACCCTTAGTACTTGTCCTAATATATAGGGACCCAGACATGACTACAGAGTGCACCCTTAGTACTTGTCCTAATATATAGGGACCCAGACATGACTACACAGTGCACCCTTAGTACTTGTCCTAATATATAGGAGACCAGACATGGCTACACAGTGCACGCTTAGTACTTGTCCTAATATATCGGAGACCAGATATGGGTACACAGTGCACGCTTAGTACTTGTCCTAATATATCGGAGACCAGATATGGCTACACAGTGCACCCTTAGTACTTGTCCTAATATGCAGGGGACCCAGACGTGACTACACAGTGCACCCTTAGTACTTGTCCTAATGTATAGGAGACCAGATATGGGTACACAGTGCACCCTTAGTACTTGTCCTAATATGTAGGAGACCAGACATGGCTCCACAGGGCAAACTTAGTACTTGTCCTAATATATAGGGACCCAGACATGACTACACAGTGCACCCTTAGTACTTGTCCTAATATATAGGGACCCAGACATGACTACAGAGTGCACCCTTAGTACTTGTCCTAATATATAGGGACCCAGACATGACTACACAGTGCACCCTTAGTACTTGTCCTAATATGCAGGGGAACAAAGATATGGCTACACAGGGCACCTTAGTACTTGTCCTAATATATAGGGGGCCAGACATGACTACACAGTGCACCCTTAGTAATTGTCCTAATATATAGGAGACCAGATATGGCTACACAGTGCACCCTTAGTACTTGTCCTAATATGCAGGGGACCAAGACATGGCTACACAGTACACCCTTAGTACTTGTCCTAATATATAGGGGACCAGACATGGCTACACAGTGCACCCTTAGTACTTGTCCTAATATATAGGGGACCCAGGCATGGCCACACAGTGCACCCTTAGTACTTGTCCTAATATGCAGGGGAACAAAGACATGGCTACACAGTGCACCCTTAGTGCTTGTCCTAATATGCAGGGGACCCAGACATGGCTACACAGTGCACCCTTAGTACTTGTCCTAATATGCAGGGGACCCAGACATGGCTACACAGTACACCCTTAGTACTTGTCCTAATATATAGGGGACCAGACATGGCTACACGGTGCACCCTTAGTTCTTGTCCTAATATATAGGGGACCAGACATGACTACACAGTGCACCCTTAGTACTTGTCCTAACATATAGGGGACCAGACATGGCTACACAGTGCACCCTTAGTACTTGTCCTAATATATAGGGACCCAGACATGACTACAGAGTGCACCCTTAGTACTTGTCCTAATATATAGGGACCCAGACATGGCTACACAGTGCACTCTTAGTACTTATCCTAATATATAGGGACCCAGACATGGCTACACAGTGCACCCTTAGTACTTGTCCTAATATACAGGACCCAGACATGACTACACAGTGCACCCTCAGTACTTATCCTAATATATAGGAGACCAGACATGCCTACACAGTGCACGCTTAGTACTTGTCCTAATATATCGGAGACCAGATATGGGTACACAGAGCACCCTTAGTACTTGTCCTAATATATAGGGGACCAGATATGGCTACACAGTGCACCCTTAGTACTTGTCCTAATATGCAGGGGACCCAGACGTGACTACACAGTGCACCCTTAGTACTTGTCCTAATGTATAGGAGACCAGATATGGGTACACAGTGCACCCTTAGTACTTGTCCTAATATGTAGGAGACCAAACATGGCTCCACAGGGCACACTTAGTACTTGTCCTAATATATAGGGACCCAGACATGGCTACACAGTGCACCCTTAGTACTTGTCCTAATATATAGGAGACCAGACATGGCTCCACAGGGCACACTTAGTACTTGTTCTAATATATAGGGACCCAGACATGACTACACAGTGCACCCTTAGTACTTGTCCTAATATATAGGGACCCAGACATGACTACAGAGTGCACCCTTAGTACTTGTCCTAATATATAGGGACCCAGACATGACTACACAGTGCACCCTTAGTACTTGTCCTAATATGCAGGGGAACAAAGATATGGCTACACAGGGCACCTTAGTACTTGTTCTAATACTTAAGGGGCGCAGACATGGCTACACAATACAGCCTTAGTACTTGTCCTTCTATGCAGGGGAACAAAGACATGGCTACACAGTGCACCCTTAGTACTTGTTCTAATATATAGGGACCCAGACATGACTACACAGTGCACCCTTAGTACTTGTCCTAATATATAGGGACCCACACATGACTACAGAGTGCACCCTTAGTACTTGTCCTAATATATAGGGACCCAGACATGGCTACACAGTGCACTCTTAGTACTTATCCTAATATATAGGGACCCAGACATGGCTACACAGTGCACCCTTAGTACTTGTCCTAATATATAGGGACCCAGACATGACTACACAGTGCACCCTCAGTACTTATCCTAATATATAGGAGACCAGACATGGCTACACAGTGCACGCTTAGTACTTGTCCTAATATATCGGAGACCAGATATGGGTACACAGTGCACCCTTAGTACTTGTCCTAATATATAGGGGACCAGATATGGCTACACAGTGCACCCTTAGTACTTTTCCTAATATGCAGGGGACCCAGACGTGACTACACAGTGCACCCTTAGTACTTGTCCTAATATGTAGGAGACCAGACATGGCTCCACAGGGCACACTTAGTACTTGTCCTAATATATAGGGACCCAGACATGCCTACACAGTGCACCCTTAGTACTTGTCCTAATATATAGGGGCCCAGACATGGCTACACAGTGCACCCTTAGTACTTGTCCTAATATATAGGAGACCAGATATGGCTACACAGTGCACCCTTAGTACTTGTCCTAATATATAGAGGACCCAGACATGGCTACACAGTGCACCCTTAGTACTTGTTCTAATACATAAGGGGCGCAGACATGGCTACACAGTGCACCCTTAGTACTTGTCCTAATATATAGGGGACCAGACATGGCTACACAGTACACCCTTAGTACTTGTCCTAATATATAGGGGACCAGATATGGGTACACAGTGCACCCTTAGTACTTGTCCTAATATGCAGGGGAACAAAGACATGGCTACACAGTGCACCCTTAGTACTTGTCCTAATATGCAGGGGACCCAGACATGGGTACACAGTGCACCCTTAGTACTTGTCCTAATATATAGGAGACCAGATATGGCTACACAGTGCACCCTTAGTACTTGTCCTAATATATAGAGGACCCAGACATGGCTACACAGTGCACCCTTAGTACTTGTTCTAATACATAAGGGGCGCAGACATGGCTACACAGTGCACCCTTAGTACTTGTCCTAATATATAGGGGACCAGACATGGCTACACAGTACACCCTTAGTACTTGTCCTAATATATAGGGGACCAGATATGGGTACACAGTGCACCCTTAGTACTTGTCCTAATATAAAGGAAACCAGATATGGCTACACAGTGCACCCTTAGTACTTGTCCTAATATATGGGAGACCAAATATGGGTACATAGTGCACACTTAGTACTTGTCCTAATATATAGGGGACCCAGACATGGCTACACAGTGCACCCTTAGTACTTGTCCAAATATATAGAGGACTCAGACATGGCTACACAGTGCACCCTTAGTACTTATCCTAATACATAGGGACCCAGACGTGGCTACACAGTGCAGCCTTGGTACTTGTTCTAATACATAAGGGGCGCAGACATGGCTACACAGTGCACCCTTAATACTTGTCCTAATATATAGGGGACCAGACATGGCTACACAGTGCACCCTTAGTACTTGTCCTAATATATAGGGGACCCAGACGTGACTACACAGTGCACCCTTAGTGCTTGTCCTAATATATAGGGGACCCAGACATGGCTACACAGTGCACCCTTAGTACTTGTCCTAATATATAGAGGACTCAGACATGGCTACACAGTGCACCCTTAGTACTTATCCTAATACATAGGGACCCAGACGTGGCTACACAGTGCAGCCTTAGTACTTGTTCTAATACATAAGGGGCGCAGACATGGCTACACAGTGCACCCTTAGTACTTGTCCTAATATATAGGGGACCAGACATGGCTACACAGTACACCCTTAGTACTTGTCCTAATATATAGGGGACCCAGACATGGCCACACAGTGCACCCTTAGTACTTGTCCTAATATGCAGGGGAACAAAGACATGGCTACACAGTGCACCCTTAGTACTTGTCCTAATATGCAGGGGACCCAGACATGGCTACACAGTGC
This sequence comes from Eleutherodactylus coqui, assembly GCF_035609145.1. Classification (NCBI taxonomy): domain Eukaryota; kingdom Metazoa; phylum Chordata; class Amphibia; order Anura; family Eleutherodactylidae; genus Eleutherodactylus; species Eleutherodactylus coqui. The sequence continues at coordinate 61,693,157 of NC_089847.1, read as the reverse complement.
ACCCTTAGTACTTGTCCTAATACATAGGAGACCAGATAAGGCTACACAGTGCACCCTTAGTACTTGTCCTAATAAATAGAGGACCCAGACATGGCTACACAGTGCACCCTTAGTACTTGTTCTAATACTTAAGGGGCGCAGACATGGCTACACAATACAGCCTTAGTACTTGTCCTTATATGCAGGGGAACAAAGACATGGCTACACAGTGCACCCTTAGTACTTGTCCTAATATGCAGGGAACCAAGACATGGCTACACAGTGCACCCTTAGTACTTGTTCTAATATATAGGGACCCAGACATGACTACACAGTGCACCCTTAGTACTTGTCCTAATATATAGGGACCCAGACATGACTACAGAGTGCACCCTTAGTACTTGTCCTAATATATAGGGACCCAGACATGGCTACACAGTGCACTCTTAGTACTTATCCTAATATATAGGGACCCAGACATGGCTACACAGTGCACCCTTAGTACTTGTCCTAATATACAGGGACCCAGACATGACTACACAGTGCACCCTCAGTACTTATCCTAATATATAGGAGACCAGACATGGCTACACAGTGCACGCTTAGTACTTGTCCTAATATATCGGAGACCAGATATGGGTACACAGTGCACCCTTAGTACTTGTCCTAATATATAGGGGACCAGATATGGCTACACAGTGCACCCTTAGTACTTGTCCTAATATGCAGGGGACCCAGACGTGACTACACAGTGCACCCTTAGTACTTGTCCTAATGTATAGGAGACCAGATATGGGTACACAGTGCACCCTTAGTACTTGTCCTAATATGTAGGAGACCAGACATGGCTCCACAGGGCACACTTAGTACTTGTCCTAATATATAGGGGACCCAGACATGGCTACACAGTGCACCCTTAGTACTTGTCCTAATATATAGGAGACCAGACATGGCTCCACAGGGCACACTTAGTACTTGTTCTAATATATAGGGACCCAGACATGACTACAGAGTGCACCCTTAGTACTTGTCCTAATATATAGGGACCCAGACATGACTACACAGTGCACCCAGAGTACTTGTCCTAATATATAGGAGACCAGACATGGCTACACAGTGCACGCTTAGTACTTGTCCTAATATATCGGAGACCAGATATGGGTACACAGTGCACGCTTAGTACTTGTCCTAATATATCGGAGACCAGATATGGCTACACAGTGCACCCTTAGTACTTGTCCTAATATGCAGGGGACCCAGACGTGACTACACAGTGCACCCTTAGTACTTGTCCTAATGTATAGGAGACCAGATATGGGTACACAGTGCACCCTTAGTACTTGTCCTAATATGTAGGAGACCAGACATGGCTCCACAGGGCAAACTTAGTACTTGTCCTAATATATAGGGACCCAGACATGACTACACAGTGCACCCTTAGTACTTGTCCTAATATATAGGGACCCAGACATGACTACAGAGTGCACCCTTAGTACTTGTCCTAATATATAGGGACCCAGACATGACTACACAGTGCACCCTTAGTACTTGTCCTAATATGCAGGGGAACAAAGATATGGCTACACAGGGCACCTTAGTACTTGTCCTAATATATAGGGGGCCAGACATGACTACACAGTGCACCCTTAGTAATTGTCCTAATATATAGGAGACCAGATATGGCTACACAGTGCACCCTTAGTACTTGTCCTAATATGCAGGGGACCAAGACATGGCTACACAGTACACCCTTAGTACTTGTCCTAATATATAGGGGACCAGACATGGCTACACAGTGCACCCTTAGTACTTGTCCTAATATATAGGGGACCCAGGCATGGCCACACAGTGCACCCTTAGTACTTGTCCTAATATGCAGGGGAACAAAGACATGGCTACACAGTGCACCCTTAGTGCTTGTCCTAATATGCAGGGGACCCAGACATGGCTACACAGTGCACCCTTAGTACTTGTCCTAATATGCAGGGGACCCAGACATGGCTACACAGTACACCCTTAGTACTTGTCCTAATATATAGGGGACCAGACATGGCTACACAGTGCACCCTTAGTTCTTGTCCTAATATATAGGGGACCAGACATGACTACACAGTGCACCCTTAGTACTTGTCCTAACATATAGGGGACCAGACATGGCTACACAGTGCACCCTTAGTACTTGTCCTAATATATAGGGACCCAGACATGACTACAGAGTGCACCCTTAGTACTTGTCCTAATATATAGGGACCCAGACATGGCTACACAGTGCACTCTTAGTACTTATCCTAATATATAGGGAACCAGACATGGCTACACAGTGCACCCTTAGTACTTGTCCTAATATATAGCGACCCAGACATGACTACACAGTGCACCCTCAGTACTTATCCTAATATATAGGAGACCAGACATGGCTACACAGTGCACGCTTAGTACTTGTCCTAATATATCGGAGACCAGATATGGGTACACAGTGCACCCTTAGTACTTGTCCTAATATATAGGGGACCAGATATGGCTACACAGTGCACCTATAGTACTTGTACTAATATGCAGGGGACCCAGACGTGACTACACAGTGCACCCTTAGTACTTGTCCTAATGTATAGGAGACCAGATATGGGTACACAGTGCACCCTTAGTACTTGTCCTAATATATAGGAGACCAGATATGGGTACACAGTGCATCCTTAGTACTTGTCCTAATATGCAGGGGACCAAGACATGGCTACACAGTGCACCCTTAGTACTTGTCCTAATATGCAGGGGACCCAGACATGGCTACACAGTGCACCCTTAGTACTTGTCCTAATATACAGGGGACCAGACATGGCTACACAGAACACCCATAGTACTTGTCCTAATATATAGAAGACCCAGACATGGCTACACAGTGCACGCTTATTACTTGTCCTAATTTATAGGAGACCAGACATGGCTACACAGTGCACCCTTAGTACTTGTCCTAATATACAGGAGACCCAGACATGGCTACACAGTGCACCCTTAGTACTTGTCCTAATATACAGGAGACCCAGACATGGCTACACAATACAGCCTTAGTACTTGTCTTAATATGCAGGGGACCAAGACATGGCTACACAGTGCACCCTTAGTACTTGTCCTAATATGGAAGGGACCCAGACATGGCTACACAGTGCACCCTTAGTACTTGTCCTAATATATAGGAGACCAGATATGGCTACACAGTGCACCCTTAGTACTTGTCCTAATATATAGGGGACCAGATATGGGTACACAGTGCACCCTTAGTACTTGTCCTAATATAAAGGAAACCAGATATGGCTACACAGTGCACCCTTAGTACTTGTCCTAATATATGGGAGACCAAATATGGGTACATAGTGCACACTTAGTACTTGTCCTAATATATAGGGGACCAGACATGGCTACACAGTGCACCCTTTATACTTGTCCTAATATATAGAGGACTCAGACATGGCTACACAGTGCACCCTTAGTACTTATCCTAATACACAGGGACCCAGACGTGGCTACACAGTGCAGCCTTGGTACTTGTTCTAATACATAAGGGGCGCAGACATGGCTACACAGTGCACCCTTAGTACTTGTCCTAATATATAGGGGACCAGACATGGCTACACAGTGCACCCTTAGTACTTGTCCTAATATATAGGGGACCCAGACGTGACTACACAGTGCACGCTTAGTGCTTGTCCTAATATATAGGGGACCCAGACATGGCTACACAGTGCACCCTTAGTACTTGTCCTAATATATAGAGGACTCAGTCATGGCTACACAGTGCACCCTTAGTACTTATCCTAATACATAGGGACCCAGACGTGGCTACACAGTGCAGCCTTAGTGCTTGTTCTAATACATAAGGGGCGCAGACATGGCTACACAGTGCACCCTTAGTACTTGTCCTAATATATAGGGGACCAGACATGGCTACACAGTACACCCTTAGTACTTGTCCTAATATATAGGGGACCCAGACATGCCCACACAGTGCACCCTTAGTACTTGTCATAATATGCAGGGGAACAAAGACATGGCTACACAGTGCACCCTTAGTACTTGTCCTAATATGCAGGGGACCCAGACATGGCTACACAGTGCACCCTTAGTACTTGTCCTAATATATAGGAGACCAGATATGGCTACACAGTGCACCCTTAGTACTTGTCCTATTATATAGAGGACCCAGACAGGGCTACACAGTGCACCCTTAGTACTTGTTCTAATACATAAGGGGCGCAGACAGGGCTACACAGTACACCCTTAGTACTTGTCCTAATATATAGGGGACCAGACATGGCTACACAGTACACCCTTAGTACTTGTCCTAATATATAGGGGACCAGATATGGGTACACAGTGCACCCTTAGTACTTGTCCTAATATATGGGAGACCAAATATGGGTACATAGTGCACACTTAGTACTTGTCCTAATATATAGGGGACCCAGACATGGCTACACAGTGCACCCTTAGTACTTGTCCTAATATATAGAGGACTCAGACATGGCTACACAGTGCACCCTTAGTACTTGTCCTAATATATAGGGGACCCAGACGTGACTACACAGTGCACCCTTAGTGCTTGTCCTAATATATAGGGGACCCAGACATGGCTACACAGTGCACCCTTAGTACTTGTCCTAATATATAGAGGACTCAGACATGGCTACACAGTGCACCCTTAGTACTTTTCCTAATACATAGGGACCCAGACGTGGCTACACAGTGCAGCCTTAGTACTTGTTCTAATACATAAGGGGCGCAGACATGGCTACACAGTGCACCCTTAGTACTTGTCCTAATATATAGGGGACCAGACATGGCTACACAGTACACCCTTAGTACTTGTCCTAATATATAGGGGACCCAGACATGGCCACACAGTGCACCCTTAGTACTTGTCCTAATATGCAGGGGAACAAAGACATGGCTACACAGTGCACCCTTAGTACTTGTCCTAATATGCAGGGGACCCAGACATGGCTACACAGTGCACCCTTAGTACTTGTCCTAATATATAGGAGACCAGATAAGGCTACACAGTGCACCCTTAGTACTTGTCCTAATATATAGAGGACCCAGACATGGCTACACAGTGCACCCTTAGTACTTGTTCTAATACTTAAGGGGCGCAGACATGGCTACACAATACAGCCTTAGTACTTGTCCTTATATGCAGGGGAACAAAGACATGGCTACACAGTGCACCCTTAGTACTTGTCCTAATATGCAGGGAACCAAGACATGGCTACACAGTGCACCCTTAGTACTTGTTCTAATATATAGGGACCCAGACATGACTACACAGTGCACCCTTAGTACTTGTCCTAATATATAGGGACCCAGACATGACTACAGAGTGCACCCTTAGTACTTGTCCTAATATATAGGGACCCAGACATGGCTACACAGTGCACTCTTAGTACTTATCCTAATATATAGGGACCCAGACATGGCTACACAGTGCACCCTTAGTACTTGTCCTAATATATAGGAGACCAGACATGGCTACACAGTGCACGCTTAGTACTTGTCCTAATATATCGGAGACCAGATATGGGTACACAGTGCACCCTTAGTACTTGTCCTAATATATAGGGGACCAGATATGGCTACACAGTGCACCCTTAGTACTTGTCCTAATATGCAGGGGACCCAGACGTGACTACACAGTGCACCCTTAGTACTTGTCCTAATGTATAGGAGACCAGATATGGGTACACAGTGCACCCTTAGTACTTGTCCTAATATGTAGGAGACCAGACATGGCTCCACAGGGCACACTTAGTACTTGTCCTAATATATAGGGGATCCAGACATGGCTACACAGTGCACCCTTAGTACTTGTCCTAATATATAGGAGACCAGACATGGCTCCACAGGGCACACTTAGTACTTGTTCTAATATATAGGGACCCAGACATGACTACACAGTGCACCCTTAGTACTTGTCCTAATATATAGGGACCCAGACATGACTACAGAGTGCACCCTTAGTACTTGTCCTAATATATAGGGACCCAGACATGACTACACAGTGCACCCTTAGTACTTGTCCTAATATATAGGAGACCAGACATGGCTACACAGTGCACGCTTAGTACTTGTCCTAATATATCGGAGACCAGATATGGGTACACAGTGCACGCTTAGTACTTGTCCTAATATATCGGAGACCAGATATGGCTACACAGTGCACCCTTAGTACTTGTCCTAATATGCAGGGGACCCAGACGTGACTACACAGTGCACCCTTAGTACTTGTCCTAATGTATAGGAGACCAGATATGGGTACACAGTGCACCCTTAGTACTTGTCCTAATATGTAGGAGACCAGACATGGCTCCACAGGGCAAACTTAGTACTTGTCCTAATATATAGGGACCCAGACATGACTACACAGTGCACCTTTAGTACTTGTCCTAATATATAGGGACCCAGACATGACTACAGAGTGCACCCTTAGTACTTGTCCTAATATATAGGGACCCAGACATGACTACACAGTGCACCCTTAGTACTTGTCCTAATATGCAGGGGAACAAAGATATGGCTACACAGGGCACCTTAGTACTTGTCCTAATATATAGGGGGCCAGACATGACTACACAGTGCACCCTTAGTAATTGTCCTAATATATAGGAGACCAGATATGGCTACACAGTGCACCCTTAGTACTAGTCCTAATATGCAGGGGACCAAGACATGGCTACACAGTACACCCTTAGTACTTGTCCTAATATATAGGGGACCAGACATGGCTACACAGTGCACCCTTAGTACTTGTCCTAATATATAGGGGACCCAGGCATGGCCACACAGTGCACCCTTAGTACTTGTCCTAATATGCAGGGGAACAAAGACATGGCTACACAGTGCACCCTTAGTGCTTGTCCTAATATGCAGCGGACCCAGACATGGCTACACAGTGCACCCTTAGTACTTGTCCTAATATGCAGGGGACCCAGACATGGCTACACAGTACACCCTTAGCACTTGTCCTAATATATAGGGGACCAGACATGGCTACACAGTGCACCCTTAGTTCTTGTCCTAATATATAGGGGACCAGACATGACTACACAGTGCACCCTTAGTACTTGTCCTAACATATAGGGGACCAGACATGGCTACACAGTGCACCCTTAGTACTTGTCCTAATATATAGGGACCCAGACATGACTACAGAGTGCACCCTTAGTACTTGTCCTAATATATAGGGACCCAGACATGGCTACACAGTGCACTCTTAGTACTTATCCTAATATATAGGGAACCAGACATGGCTACACAGTGCACCCTTAGTACTTGTCCTAATATATAGCGACCCAGACATGACTACACAGTGCACCCTCAGTACTTATCCTAATATATAGGAGACCAGACATGGCTACACAGTGCACGCTTAGTACTTGTCCTAATATATCGGAGACCAGATATGGGTACACAGTGCACCCTTAGTACTTGTCCTAATATATAGGGGACCAGATATGGCTACACAGTGCACCTATAGTACTTGTACTAATATGCAGGGGACCCAGACGTGACTACACAGTGCACCCTTAGTACTTGTCCTAATGTATAGGAGACCAGATATGGGTACACAGTGCATCCTTAGTACTTGTCCTAATATGCAGGGGACCAAGACATGGCTACACAGTGCACCCTTAGTACTTGTCCTAATATGCAGGGGACCCAGACATGGCTACACAGTGCACCCTTAGTACTTGTCCTAATATACAGGGGACCAGACATGGCTACACAGAACACCCATAGTACTTGTCCTAATATATAGAAGACCCAGACATGGCTACACAGTGCACGCTTATTACTTGTCCTAATTTATAGGAGACCAGACATGGCTACACAGTGCACCCTTAGTACTTGTCCTAATATACAGGAGACCCAGACATGGCTACACAGTGCACCCTTAGTACTTGTCCTAATATACAGGAGACCCAGACATGGCTACACAATACAGCCTTAGTACTTGTCTTAATATGCAGGGGACCAAGACATGGCTACACAGTGCACCCTTAGTACTTGTCCTAATATGGAAGGGACCCAGACATGGCTACACAGTGCACCCTTAGTACTTGTCCTAATATATAGGAGACCAGATATGGCTACACAGTGCACCCTTAGTACTTGTTCTAATATATAGGGGACCAGATATGGGTACACAGTGCACCCTTAGTACTTGTCCTAATATAAAGGAAACCAGATATGGCTACACAGTGCACCCTTAGTACTTGTCCTAATATATGGGAGACCAAATATGGGTACATAGTGCACACTTAGTACTTGTCCTAATATATAGGGGACCAGACATGGCTACACAGTGCACCCTTTATACTTGTCCTAATATATAGAGGACTCAGACATGGCTACACAGTGCACCCTTAGTACTTATCCTAATACACAGGGACCCAGACGTGGCTACACAGTGCAGCCTTGGTACTTGTTCTAATACATAAGGGGCGCAGACATGGCTACACAGTGCACCCTTAGTACTTGTCCTAATATATAGGGGACCAGACATGGCTACACAGTGCACCCTTAGTACTTGTCCTAATATATAGGGGACCCAGACGTGACTACACAGTGCACGCTTAGTGCTTGTCCTAATATATAGGGGACCCAGACATGGCTACACAGTGCACCCTTAGTACTTGTCCTAATATATAGAGGACTCAGTCATGGCTACACAGTGCACCCTTAGTACTTATCCTAATACATAGGGACCCAGACGTGGCTACACAGTGCAGCCTTAGTGCTTGTTCTAATACATAAGGGGCGCAGACATGGCTACACAGTGCACCCTTAGTACTTGTCCTAATATATAGGGGACCAGACATGGCTACACAGTACACCCTTAGTACTTGTCCTAATATATAGGGGACCCAGACATGCCCACACAGTGCACCCTTAGTACTTGTCATAATATGCAGGGGAACAAAGACATGGCTACACAGTGCACCCTTAGTACTTGTCCTAATATGCAGGGGACCCAGACATGGCTACACAGTGCACCCTAAGTACTTGTCCTAATATATAGGAGACCAGATATGGCTACACAGTGCACCCTTAGTACTTGTCCTATTATATAGAGGACCCAGACAGGGCTACACAGTGCACCCTTAGTACTTGTTCTAATACATAAGGGGCGCAGACATGGCTACACAGTACACCCTTAGTACTTGTCCTAATATATAGGGGACCAGACATGGCTACACAGTACACCCTTAGTACTTGTCCTAATATATAGGGGACCAGATATGGGTACACAGTGCACCCTTAGTACTTGTCCTAATATAAAGGAAACCAGATATGGCTACACAGTGCACCCTTAGTACTTGTCCTAATATATGGGAGACCAAATATGGGTACATAGTGCACACTTAGTACTTGTCCTAATATATAGGGGACCCAGACATGGCTACACAGTGCACCCTTAGTACTTGTCCTAATATATAGAGGACTCAGACATGGCTACACAGTGCACCCTTAGTACTTGTCCTAATATATAGGGGACCCAGACGTGACTACACAGTGCACCCTTAGTGCTTGTCCTAATATATAGGGGACCCAGACATGGCTACACAGTGCACCCTTAGTACTTGTCCTAATATATAGAGGACTCAGACATGGCTACACAGTGCACCCTTAGTACTTTTCCTAATACATAGGGACCCAGACGTGGCTACACAGTGCATCCTTAGTACTTGTTCTAATACATAAGGGGCGCAGACATGGCTACACAGTGCACCCTTAGTACTTGTCCTAATATATAGGGGACCAGACATGGCTACACAGTACACCCTTAGTACTTGTCCTAATATATAGGGGACCCAGACATGGCCACACAGTGCACCCTTAGTACTTGTCCTAATATGCAGGGGAACAAAGACATGGCTACACAGTGCACCCTTAGTACTTGTCCTAATATGCAGGGGACCCAGACATGGCTACACAGTGCACCCTTAGTACTTGTCCTAATATATAGGAGACCAGATAAGGCTACACAGTGCACCCTTAGTACTTGTCCTAATATATAGAGGACCCAGACATGGCTACACAGTGCACCCTTAGTACTTGTTCTAATACTTAAGGGGCGCAGACATGGCTACACAATACAGCCTTAGTACTTGTCCTTATATGCAGGGGAACAAAGACATGGCTACACAGTGCACCCTTAGTACTTGTCCTAATATGCAGGGAACCAAGACATGGCTACACAGTGCACCCTTAGTACTTGTTCTAATATATAGGGACCCAGACATGACTACACAGTGCACCCTTAGTACTTGTCCTAATATATAGGGACCCAGACATGACTACAGAGTGCACCCTTAGTACTTGTCCTAATATATAGGGACCCAGACATGGCTACACAGTGCACTCTTAGTACTTATCCTAATATATAGGGACCCAGACATGGCTACACAGTGCACCCTTAGTACTTGTCCTAATATACAGGGACCCAGACATGACTACACAGTGCACCCTCAGTACTTATCCTAATATATAGGAGACCAGACATGGCTACACAGTGCACGCTTAGTACTTGTCCTAATATATCGGAGACCAGATATGGGTACACAGTGCACCCTTAGTACTTGTCCTAATATATAGGGGACCAGATATGGCTACACAGTGCACCCTTAGTACTTGTCCTAATATGCAGGGGACCCAGACGTGACTACACAGTGCACCCTTAGTACTTGTCCTAATGTATAGGAGACCAGATATGGGTACACAGTGCACCCTTAGTACTTGTCCTAATATGTAGGAGACCAGACATGGCTCCACAGGGCACACTTAGTACTTGTCCTAATATATAGGGGACCCAGACATGGCTACACAGTGCACCCTTAGTACTTGTCCTAATATATAGGAGACCAGACATGGCTCCACAGGGCACACTTAGTACTTGTTCTAATATATAGGGACCCAGACATGACTACACAGTGCACCCTTAGTACTTGTCCTAATATATAGGGACCCAGACATGACTACAGAGTGCACCCTTAGTACTTGTCCTAATATATAGGGACCCAGACATGACTACACAGTGCACCCTTAGTACTTGTCCTAATATATAGGAGACCAGACATGGCTACACAGTGCACGCTTAGTACTTGTCCTAATATATCGGAGACCAGATATGGGTACACAGTGCACGCTTAGTACTTGTCCTAATATATCGGAGACCAGATACGGCTACACAGTGCACCCTTAGTACTTGTCCTAATATGCAGGGGACCCAGACGTGACTACACAGTGCACCCTTAGTACTTGTCCTAATGTATAGGAGACCAGATATGGGTACACAGTGCACCCTTAGTACTTGTCCTAATATGTAGGAGACCAGACATGGCTCCACAGGGCAAACTTAGTACTTGTCCTAATATATAGGGACCCAGACATGGCTACACAGTGCACCCTTAGTACTTGTCCTAATATGCAGGGGACCCAGACATGGCTACACAGTACACCCTTAGTACTTGTCCTAATATATAGGGGACCAGACATGGCTACACAGTGCACCCTTAGTTCTTGTCCTAATATATAGGGGACCAGACATGACTACACAGTGCACCCTTAGTACTTGTCCTAACATATAGGGGACCAGACATGGCTACACAGTGCACCCTTAGTACTTGTCCTAATATATAGGGACCCAGACATGACTACAGAGTGCACCCTTAGTACTTGTCCTAATATATAGGGACCCAGACATGGCTACACAGTGCACTCTTAGTACTTATCCTAATATATAGGGAACCAGACATGGCTACACAGTGCACCCTTAGTACTTGTCCTAATATATAGCGACCCAGACATGACTACACAGTGCACCCTCAGTACTTATCCTAATATATAGGAGACCAGACATGGCTACACAGTGCACGCTTAGTACTTGTCCTAATATATCGGAGACCAGATATGGGTACACAGTGCACCCTTAGTACTTGTCCTAATATATAGGGGACCCAGACGTGACTACACAGTGCACCCTTAGTACTTGTCCTAATGTATAGGAGACCAGATATGGGTACACAGTGCACCCTTAGTACTTGTCCTAATATATAGGAGACCAGATATGGGTACACAGTGCATCCTTAGTACTTGTCCTAATATGCAGGGGACCAAGACATGGCTACACAGTGCACCCTTAGTACTTATCCTAATACACAGGGACCCAGACGTGGCTACACAGTGCAGCCTTGGTACTTGTTCTAATACATAAGGGGCGCAGACATGGCTACACAGTGCACCCTTAGTACTTGTCCTAATATATAGGGGACCAGACATGGCTACACAGTGCACCCTTAGTACTTGTCATAATATGCAGGGGAACAAAGACATGGCTACACAGTGCACCCTTAGTACTTGTCCTAATATGCAGGGGACCCAGACATGGCTACACAGTGCACCCTTAGTACTTGTCCTAATATATAGGAGACCAGATATGGCTACACAGTGCACCCTTAGTACTTGTCCTATTATATAGAGGACCCAGACGTGGCTACACAGTGCACCCTTAGTACTTGTTCTAATACATAAGGGGCGCAGACATGGCTACACAGTACACCCTTAGTACTTGTCCTAATATATAGGGGACCAGACATGGCTACACAGTACACCCTTAGTACTTGTCCTAATATATAGGGGACCCAGACATGCCCACACAGTGCACCCTTAGTACTTGTCATAATATGCAGGGGAACAAAGACATGGCTACACAGTGCACCCTTAGTACTTGTACTAATATGCAGGGGACCCAGACATGGCTACACAGTGCACCCTTAGTACTTGTCCTAATATATAGGAGACCAGATATGGCTACACAGTGCACCCTTAGTACTTGTCCTATTATATAGAGGACCCAGACAGGGCTACACAGTGCACCCTTAGTACTTGTTCTAATACATAAGGGGCGCAGACATGGCTACACAGTACACCCTTAGTACTTGTCCTAATATATAGGGGACCAGACATGGCTACACAGTACACCCTTAGTACTTGTCCTAATATATAGGGGACCAGATATGGGTACACAGTGCACCCTTAGTACTTGTCCTAATATAAAGGAAACCAGATATGGCTACACAGTGCACCCTTAGTACTTGTCCTAATATATGGGAGACCAAATATGGGTACATAGTGCACACTTAGTACTTGTCCTAATATATAGGGGACCCAGACATGGCTACACAGTGCACCCTTAGTACTTGTCCTAATATATAGAGGACTCAGACATGGCTACACAGTGCACCCTTAGTACTTGTCCTAATATATAGGGGACCCAGACGTGACTACACAGTGCACCCTTAGTGCTTGTCCTAATATATAGGGGACCCAGACATGGCTACACAGTGCACCCTTAGTACTTGTCCTAATATATAGAGGACTCAGACATGGCTACACAGTGCACCCTTAGTACTTTTCCTAATACATAGGGACCCAGACGTGGCTACACAGTGCAGCCTTAGTACTTGTTCTAATACATAAGGGGCGCAGACATGGCTACACAGTGCACCCTTAGTACTTGTCCTAATATATAGGGACCCAGACATGACTACACAGTGCACCCTTAGTACTTGTCCTAATATGCAGGGGAACAAAGATATGGCTACACAGGGCACCTTAGTACTTGTTCTAATACTTAAGGGGCGCAGACATGGCTACACAATACAGCCTTAGTACTTGTCCTTATATGCAGGGGAACAAAGACATGGCTACACAGTGCACCCTTAGTACTTGTCCTAATATGCAGGGGACCAAAACATGGCTACACAGTGCACCCTTAGTACTTGTTCTAATATATAGGGACCCAGACATGACTACACAGTGCACCCTAAGTACTTGTCCTAATATATAGGGACCCACACATGACTACAGAGTGCACCCTTAGTACTTGTCCTAATATATAGGGACCCAGACATGGCTACACAGTGCACTCTTAGTACTTATCCTAATATATAGGGACCCAGACATGGCTACACAGTGCACCCTTAGTACTTGTCCTAATATATAGGGACCCAGACATGACTACACAGTGCACCCTCAGTACTTATCCTAATTTATAGGAGACCAGACATGGCTACACAGTGCACGCTTAGTACTTGTCCTAATATATCGGAGACCAGATATGGGTACACAGTGCACCCTTAGTACTTGTCCATATATATAGGGGACCAGATATGGCTACACAGTGCACCCTTAGTACTTGTCCTAATATGCAGGGGATCCAGACGTGACTACACAGTGCACCCTTAGTACTTGTCCTAATGTATAGGAGACCAGATATGGGTACACAGTGCACCCTTAGTACTTGTCCTAATATGTAGGAGACCAGACATGGCTCCACAGGGCACACTTAGTACTTGTCCTAATATATAGGGACCCAGACATGACTACACAGTGCACCCTTAGTACTTGTCCTAATATATAGGGACCCAGGCATGACTACAGAGTGCACCCTTAGTACTTGTCCTAATATATAGGGACCCAGACATGACTACACAGTGCACCCTTAGTACTTGTCCTAATATGCAGGGAAACAAAGATATGGCTACACAGGGCACCTTAGTACTTGTCCTAATATATAGGAGACCAGATATGGCTACACAGTGCACCCTTAGTACTTGTCCTAATATGCAGGGGACCAAGACATGGCTACACAGTACACCCTTAGTACTTGTCCTAATATATAGGGGACGCAGACATGGCTACACAGTGCACCCTTAGTACTTGTCCTAATATATAGGGGACCAGACATGGCTACACAGTGCACCCTTAGTACTTGTCCTAATATAAAGGGGACCCAGACATGACAACACAGTGCACCCTTAGTACTTGTCCTAATATATAGGGGACCAGACATGGCTACACAGTGCACCCTTAGTACTTGTCCTAATATATAGGGGACCCAGACATGGCCACACAGTGCACCCTTAGTACTTGTCCTAATATGCAGGGGAACAAAGACATGGCTACACAGTGCACCCTTAGTGCTTGTCCTAATATGCAAGGGACCCAGACATGGTTACACAGTGCACCCTTAGTACTTGTCCTAATATGCAGGGGACCCAGACATGGCTACAAAGTACACCCTTAGTACTTGTCCTAATATATAGGGGACCAGACATGGCTACACAGTGCACCCTTAGTACTTGTCCTAATATATAGGGGACCCAGACATGACTACACAGTGCACCCTTAGTACTTGTCCTAATATATAGGGGACCAGACATGGCTACACAGTGCACCCTTAGTACTTGTCCTACTATATAGGGACCCAGACATGACTACAGAGTGCACCCTTAGTACTTGTCCTAATATATAGGGACCCAGACATGGCTACACAGTGCACTCTTAGTACTTATCCTAATATATAGGGACCCAGACATGGCTACACAGTGCACCCTTAGTACTTGTCCTAATATATAGGGACCCAGACATGACTACACAGTGCACCCTCAGTACTTATCCTAATATATACAGTTAGGGCCAGAAATATTTGGACAGTAATACAATTTTCGCGAGTTGGGCTCTGCATGCCACCGCATTGGATTTGAAATGAAGCCTCTACAACAGAATTCAAGTGCAGATTGTAACGTTTAATTTAAAGGGTTGAACAAAAATATCTGATAGAAAATGTAGGAATTGTACACATTTCTTTACAAACACTCCACATTTTAGGAGCTCAAAAGTAATTGGACAAATAAACATAACCCAAACAAAATATTTTTTTTTCAATATTTTGTTGCGAATCCTTTGGAGGCAATCACTGCCTTAAGTCTGGAACCCATGGACATCACCAAACGCTGGGTTTCCTCCTTCTTAATGCTTTGCCAGGCCTTTACAGCAGCAGCCTTCAGGTCTTGCTTGTTTGTGGGTCTTTCCGTCTGAAGTCTGGATTTGAGCAAGTGAAATGCATGCTCAATTTGGTTAAGATCTGGTGATTGACTTGGCCATTGCAGAATGTTCCACTTTTTTGCACTCGTGAACTCCTGGGTAGCTTTGGCTGTATGCTTGGGGTCATTGTCCATCTGTACTGTGAAGCGCCGTGCGATCAACTTTGCAGCATTTGGCTGAATCTGGGCTGAAAGTATATCCCGGTACACTTCAGAATTCATCCGGCTCCTCTTGTCTGCTGTTATGTCATCAATAAACACAAGTGACCCAGTGCCAATGAAAGCCATGCATGCCCATGCCATCACGTTGCCTCCACCATGTTTTACAGAGGATGTGGTGTGCCTTGGATCATGTGCCGTTCCCTTTCTTCTCCAAACTTTTTTCTTCCCATCATTCTGGTACAGGTTGATCTTTGTCTCATCCGTCCATAGAATACTTTTCCAGAACTGGGCTGGCTTCTTGAGGTGTTTTTCGGCAAATTTAACTCTGGCCTGTCTATTTTTGGAATTGATGAATGGTTTGCATCTAGATGTGAACCCTTTGTATTTACTTTCATGGAGTCTTCTCTTTACTGTTGACTTAGAGACAGATACACCTACTTCCCTGAGAGTGTTCTGGACTTCAGTTGATGTTGTGAACGGGTTCTTCTTCACCAAAGAAAGTATGCGGCGATCATCCACCACCGTTGTCTTCCGTGGACGCCCAGGCCTTTTTGAGTTCCCAAGCTCACCAGTGAATTCCTTTTTTCTCAGAATGTACCCGACTGTTGATTTTGCTACTCCAAGCATGTCTGCTATCTCTCTGATGGATTTTTTCTTTTTTTTCAGCCTCAGGATGTTCTGCTTCACCTCAATTGAGAGTTCCTTTGACCGCATGTTGTCTGGTCACAGCAACAGCTTCCAAATCCAAAACCACACACCTGGAATCAACCCCAGACCTTTTAACTACTTAATTGATTACAGGTTAACGAGGGAGACGCCTTCTGAGTTAATTGCAGCCCTTAGAGTCCATTGTCCAATTACTTTTGGTCCCTTGAAAAAGAGGAGGCTATGCATTACAGAGCTATGATTCCTAAACCATTTCTCCGATTTGGATGTGGAAACTCTCATATTGCAGCTGGGAGTGTGCACTTTCAGCCCATATTATATATATAATTGTATTTCTGAACATGTTTTTGTAAACAGCTAAAATAACAAAACTTGTGTCACTGTCCAAATATTTCTGGCCCTAACTGTAGGAGACCAGACATGGCTACACAGTGCACGCTTAGTACTTGTCCTAATATATCGGAGACCAGATATGGGTACACAGTGCACCCTTAGCACTTCTCCTAATATATAGGGGACCAGATATGGCTACACAGTGCACTCTTAGTACTTGTCCTAATATGCAGGGGACCCAGACGTGACTACACAGTGCACCCTTAGTACTTGTCCTAATGTATAGGAGACCAGATATGGGTACACAGTGCACCCTTAGTACTTGTCCTAATATATAGGAGACCAGATATGGGTACACAGTGCATCCTTAGTACTTGTCCTAATATGCAGGGGACCAAGACATGGCTACACAGTGCACCCTTAGTACTTGTCCTAATATGCAGGGGACCCAGACATGGCTACACAGTGCACCCTTAGTACTTGTCCTAATATACAGGGGACCAGACATGGCTACACAGAGCACCCATAGTACTTGTCCTAATATATAGGAGACCCAGACATGGCTACACAGTGCACGCTTAGTACTTGTCCTAATTTATAGGAGACCAGACATGGCTACACAGTGCACCCTTAGTACTTGTCCTAATATGCAGGAGACCCAGACATGGCTACACAGTGCACCCTTAGTACTTGTCCTAATATACTGGAGACCCAGACATGGCTACACAATACAGCCTTAGTACTTGTCTTAATATGCAGGGGACCAAGACATGGCTACACAGTGCACCCTTAGTACTTGTCCTAATATGCAAGGGACCCAGACATGGCTACACAGTGCACTCTTAGTACTTGTCCTAATATATAGGAGACCAGATATGGCTACACAGTGCACCCTTAGTACTTGTCCTAATATATAGGGGACCAGATATGGGTACACAGTGCACCCTTAGTACTTGTCCTAATATAAAGGAAACCCGATATGGCTACACAGTGCACCCTTAGTACTTGTCCTAATATATGGGAGACCAAATATGGGTACATAGTGCACACTTAGTACTTGTCCTAATATATAGGGGACCCAGACATGGCTACACAGTGCACCCTTAGTACTTGTCCTAATATATAGAGGACTCAGACATGGCTACACAGTGCACCCTTAGTACTTATCCTAATACATAGGGACCCAGACGTGGCTACACAGTGCAGCCTTGGTACTTGTTCTAATACATAAGGGGCGCAGACATGGCTACACAGTGCACCATTAGTACTTGTCCTAATATATAGGGGACCAGCCATGGCTACACAGTGCACCCTTAGTTCTTGTCCTAATATATAGGGGACCCAGACGTGACTACACAGTGCACCCTTAGTACTTGTCCTAATATATAGGGGACCCAGACATGGCTACACAGTGCACCCTTAGTACTTGTCCTAATATATAGATGACTCAGACTTGGCTACACAGTGCACCCTTAGTACTTATCCTAATACATAGGGACCCAGACGTGGCTACACAGTGCAGCCTTAGTACTTGTTCTAATACATAAGGGGCGCAGACATGGCTACACAGTGCACCCTTAGTACTTGTCCTAATATATAGGGGACCAGACATGGCTACACAGTACACCCTTAGTACTTGTCCTAATATATAGGGGACCCAGACATGGCCACACAGTGCACCCTTAGTACTTGTCCTAATATGCAGGGGAACAAAGACATGGCTACACAGTGCACCCTTAGTACTTGTCCTAATATGCAGGGGACCCAGACATGGCTACACAGTGCATCCTTAGTACTTGTCCTAATATATAGGAGACCAGATATGGCTACACAGTGCACCCTTAGTACTTTTCCTAATATATAGAGGACCCAGACATGGCTACACAGTGCACCCTTAGTACTTGTTCTAATACATAAGGGGCGCAGACATGGCTACACAGTGCACCCTTAGTACTTGTCCTAATATATAGGGGACCAGACACTATACTTGTCCTAATATATAGGGGACCAGATATGGGTACACAGTGCACCCTTAGTACTTGTCCTAATATAAAGGAAACCAGATATGGGTACACAGTGCACCCTTAGTACTTGTCCTAATATATGGGAGACCAAATATGGGTACATAGTGCACACTTAGTACTTGTCCTAATATATAGGGGACCCAGACATGGCTACACAGTGCACCCTTAGTACTTGTCCTAATATATAGAGGACTCAGACATGGCTACACAGTGCACCCTTAGTACTTATCCTAATACATAGGGACCCAGACGTGGCTACACAGTGCAGCCTTGGTACTTGTTCTAATACATAAGGGGCGCAGACATGGCTACACAGTGCACCCTTAGTACTTGTCCTAATATATAGGGGACCAGACATGGCTACACAGTGCACCCTTAGTACATGTCCTAATATATAGGGAATGAAAAAGGAGGGTGGACCAAGACCCAGTGAGGGTAGTGGAATATTTATGGAGTACAAAGAGTTTTCAATGATTGAGTATTTTGAATGGTGGGTGGGTTCTTCCCCGAAACGCGTATTCCATTGCTGGTTTTTAATTTCGGAAAAAATAATAAAAAAGAAGTGCTTTCACCATCACACATTGGACTTTGATCTACATCTTCCTGTAGCTTAGAGTGTTGCGCCTCCATACCAGTGCTTTTCACTTCCTTTTCGCTAATATATAGGGGACCCAGACGTGACTACACAGTGCACCCTTAGTGCTTGTCCTAATATATAGGGGACCCAGACATGGCTACACAGTGCACCCTTAGTACTTGTCCTAATATATAGAGGACTCAGACATGGCTACACAGTGCACCCTTAGTACTTATCCTAATACATAGGGACCCAGACGTGGCTACACAGTGCAGCCTTAGTACTTGTTCTAATACATAAGGGGCGCAGACATGGCTACACAGTGCACCCTTAGTACTTGTCCTAATATATAGGGGACCAGACATGGCTACACAGTGCACCCTTAGTACTTGTCCTAATATATAGGGGACCCAGACGTGACTACACAGTGCACCCTTAGTGCTTGTCCAAATATATAGGGGACCCAGACATGGCTACACAGTGCACCCTTAGTACTTGTCCTAATATATAGAGGACTCAGACATGGCTACACAGTGCACCCTTAGTACTTATCCTAATACATAGGGACCCAGACGTGGCTACACAGTGCAGCCTTAGTACTTGTTCTAATACAAAAGGGGCGCAGACATGGCTACACAGTGCACCCTTAGTACTTGTCCTAATACATAGGGGACCAGACATGGCTACACAGTACACCCTTAGTACTTGTCCTAATATGCAGGGGAACAAAGACATGGCTACACAGTGCACCCTTAGTACTTGTCCTAATATGCAGGGGACCCAGACATGGCTACACAGTGCACCCTTAGTACTTGTCCTAATATATAGGAGACCAGATATGGCTACACAGTGCACCCTTAGTACTTGTCCTAATATATAGAGGACCCAGACATGGCTACACAGTGCACCCTTAGTACTTGTTCTAATACTTAAGGGGCTCAGACATGGCTACACAATACAGCCTTAGTACTTGTCCTTATATGCAGGGGAACAAAGACATGGCTACACAGTGCACCCTTAGTACTTGTCCTAATATGCAGGGAACCAAGACATGGCTACACAGTGCACCCTTAGTACTTGTTCTAATAAATAGGGACCCAGACATGACTACACAGTGCACCCTTAGTACTTGTCCTAATATATAGGGACCCAGACATGACTACAGAGTGCACCCTTAGTACTTGTCCTAATATATAGGGACCCAGACATGGCTACACAGTGCACCCTTAGTACTTATCCTAATACATAGGGACCCAGACGTGGCTACACAGTGCAGCCTTAGTACTTGTTCTAATACATAAGGGGCGCAGACATGGCTACACAGTGCACCCTTAGTACTTGTCCTAATATATAGGGGACCAGACATGGCTACACAGTACACCCTTAGTACTTGTCCTAATATATAGGGACCCAGACATGACTACAGAGTGCACCCTTAGTACTTGTCCTAATATATAGGGACCCAGACATGGCTACACAGTGCACTCTTAGTACTTGTCCTAATAGATAGAGGACTCAGACATGGCTACACAGTGCACCCTTAGTACTTATCCTAATACATAGGGACCCAGACGTGGCTACATAGTGCAGCCTTAGTACTTGTTCTAATACATAAGGGGCGCAGACATGGCTACACAGTGCACCCTTAGTACTTGTCCTAATATGCAGGGAACCAAGACATGGCTACACAGTGCACCCTTAGTACTTGTTCTAATATATAGGGACCCAGACATGACTACACAGTGCACCCTTAGTACTTGTCCTAATATATAGGGACCCAGACATGACTACAGAGTGCACCCTTAGTACTTGTCCTAATATATAGGGACCCAGACATGGCTACACAGTGTACTCTTAGTACTTGTCCTAATAGATAGAGGACTCAGACATGGCTACACAGTGCACCCTTAGTACTTATCCTAATACATAGGGACCCAGACGTGGCTACACAGTGCAGCCTTAGTACTTGTTCTAATACATAAGGGGCGCAGACATGGCTACACAGTGCACCCTTAGTACTTGTCCTAATATATAGGGGACCAGACATGGCTACACAGTACACCCTTAGTACTTGTCCTAATATATAGGGGACCCAGACATGGCAACACAGTGCACCCTTAGTACTTGTCCTAATATGCAGGGGAACAAAGACATGGCTACACAGTGCACCCTTAGTACTTGTCCTAATATGCAGGGGACCCAGACATGGCTACACAGTGCACCCTTAGTACTTGTCCTAATATATAGGAGACCAGATATGGCTACACAGTGCACCCTTAGTACTTGTCCTAATATATAGAGGACCCAGACATGGCTACACAGTGCACCGTTAGTACTTGTTCTAATACTTAAGGGGCGCAGACATGGCTACACAATACAGCCTTAGTACTTGTCCTTATATGCAGGGGAACAAAGACATGGCTACACAGTGCACCCTTAGTACTTGTCCTAATATGCAGGGAACCAAGACAAGGCTACACAGTGCACCCTTAGTACTTGTTCTAATATATAGGGACCCAGACATGACTACACAGTGCACCCTTAGTACTTGTCCTAATATATAGGGACCCAGACATGACTACAGAGTGCACCCTTAGTACTTGTCCTAATATATAGGGACCCAGACATGGCTACACAGTGCACTCTTAGTACTTATCCTAATATATAGGGACCCAGACATGGCTACACAGTGCACCCTTAGTACTTGTCCTAATATACAGGGACCCAGACATGACTACACAGTGCACCCTCAGTACTTATCCTAATATATAGGAGACCAGACATGGCTACACAGTGCACGCTTAGTACTTGTCCTAATATATCGGAGACCAGATATGGGTACACAGAGCACCCTTAGTACTTGTCGTAATATATAGGGGACCAGATATGGCTACACAGGGCACACTTAGTACTTGTTCTAATATATAGGGACCCAGACATGACTACACAGTGCACCCTTAGTACTTGTCCTAATATATAGGGACCCAGACATGACTACAGAGTGAACCCTTAGTACTTGTCCTAATATATAGGAGACCAGATATGGGTACACAGTGCATCCTTAGTACTTGTCCTAATATGCAGGGGACCAAGACATGGCTACACAGTGCACCCTTAGTACTTGTCCTAATATGCAGGGGACCCAGACATGGCTACACAGTGCACCCTTAGTACTTGTTCTAATATACAGGGGACCAGACATGGCTACACAGAGCACCCATAGTACTTGTCCTAATATATAGGAGACCCAGACATGGCTACACAGTGCACGCTTAGTACTTGTCCTAATTTATAGGAGACCAGACATGGCTACACAGTGCACCCTTAGTACTTGTCCTAATATACAGGAGACCCAGACATGGCTATACAGTGCACCCTTAGTACTTGTCCTAATATACAGGAGACCCAGACATGGCTACACAATACAGCCTTAGTACTTGTCTTAATATGCAGGGGACCAAGACATGGCTACACAGTGCACCCTTAGTACTTGTCCTAATATGCAAGGGACCCAGACATGGCTACACAGTGCACTCTTAGTACTTGTCCTAATATATAGGAGACCAGATATGGCTACACAGTGCACCCTTAGTACTTGTCCTAATATATAGGGGACCAGATATAGGTACACAGTGCACCCTTAGTACTTGTCCTAATATAAAGGAAACCCGATATGGCTACACAGTGCACCCTTAGTACTTGTCCTAATATATGGGAGACCAAATATGGGTACATAGTGCACACTTAGTACTTGTCCTAATATATAGGGGACCCAGACATGGCTACACAGTGCACCCTTAGTACTTGTCCTAATATATAGAGGACTCAGACATGGCTACACAGTGCACCCTTAGTACTTATCCTAATACATAGGGACCCAGACGTGGCTACACAGTGCAGCCTTGGTACTTGTTCTAATACATAAGGGGCGCAGACATGGCTACACAGTGCACCATTAGTACTTGTCCTAATATATAGGGGACCAGACATGGCTACACAGTGCACCCTTAGTTCTTGTCCTAATATATAGGGGACCCAGACGTGACTACACAGTGCACCCTTAGTACTTGTCCTAATATATAGGGGACCTAGACATGGCTACACAGTGCACCCTTAGTACTTGTCCTAATATATAGAGGACTCAGACATGGCTACACAGTGCACCCTTAGTACTTATCCTAATACATAGGGACCCAGACGTGGCTACACAGTGCAGCCTTAGTACTTGTTCTAATACATAAGGGGCGCAGACATGGCTACACAGTGCACCCTTAGTACTTGTCCTAATATATAGGGGAAAAGACATGGCTACACAGTACACCCTTAGTACTTGTCCTAATATATAGGGGACCCAGACATGGCCACACAGTGCACCCTTAGTACTTGTCCTAATATGCAGGGGAACAAAGACATGGCTACACAGTGCACCCTTAGTACTTGTCCTAATATGCAGGGGACCCAGACATGGCTACACAGTGCACCCTTAGTACTTGTCCTAATATATAGGAGACCAGATATGGCTACACAGTGCACCCTTAGTACTTGTCCTAATATATAGAGGACCCAGACATGGCTACACAGTGCACCCTTAGTACTTGTTCTAATACATAAGGGGCGCAGACATGGCTACACAGTGCACCCTTATTACTTGTCCTAATATATAGGGGACCAGACATGGCTACACAGTACACCCTTAGTACTTGTCCTAATATAAAGGAAACCAGTAATGGCTACACAGTGCACCCTTAGTACTTGTCCTAATATATGGGAGACCAAATATGGGTACATAGTGCACACTTAGTACTTGTCCTAATATATAGGGGACCCAGACATGGCTACACAGTGCACCTTTAGTACTTGTCCTAATATATAGAGGACTCAGACATGGCTACACAGTGCACCCTTAGTACTTATCCTAATACATAGGGACCCAGACGTGGCTACACAGTGCAGCCTTGGTACTTGTTCTAATACATAAGGGGCGCAGACATGGCTACACAGTGCACCCTTAGTACTTGTCCTAATATATAGGGGACCAGACATGGCTACACAGTGCACCCTTAGTACTTGTCCTAATATATAGGGGACCCAGACGTGACTACACAGTGCACACTTAGTGCTTGTCCTAATATATAGGGGACCCAGACATGGCTACACAGTGCACCCTTAGTACTTGTCCTAATATATAGAGGACTCAGACATGGCTACACAGTGCACCCTTAGTACTTGTTCTAATACTTAAGGGGCGCAGACATGGCTACACAATACAGCCTTAGTACTTGTCCTTATATGCAGGGGAACAAAGACATGGCTACACAGTGCACCCTTAGTACTTGTCCTAATATGCAGGGGACCCAGACATGGCTACACAGTGCACCCTTAGTACTTGTCCTAATATATAGGAGACCAGATATGGCTACACAGTGCACCCTTAGTACTTGTCCTAATATAAAGAGGACCCAGACATGGCTACACAGTGCACCCTTAGTACTTGTTCTAATACTTAAGGGGCGCAGACATGGCTACACAATACAGCCTTAGTACTTGTCCTTATATGCAGGGGAACAAAGACATGGCTACACAGTGCACCCTTAGTACTTGTCCTAATATGCAGGGAACCAAGACATGGCTACACAGTGCACCCTTAGTACTTGTTCTAATATATAGGGACCCAGACATGACTACACAGTGCACCCTTAGTACTTGTCCTAATATATAGTGACCCAGACATGACTACAGAGTGCACCCTTAGTACTTGTCCTAATATATAGGGACCCAGACATGGCTCCACAGGGCACTCTTAGTACTTATCCTAATATATAGGGACCCAGACATGGCTACACAGTGCACCCTTAGTACTTGTCCTAATATACAGGGACCCAGACATGACTACACAGTGCACCCTCAGTACTTATCCTAATATATAGGAGACCAGACATGGCTACACAGTGCACGCTTAGTACTTGTCCTAATATATCGGAGACCAGATATGGGTACACAGTGCACCCTTAGTACTTGTCCTAATATATAGGGGACCAGATATGGCTTCACAGTGCACCCTTAGTACTTGTCCTAATATGCAGGGGACCCAGACGTGACTACACAGTGCACCCTTAGTACTTGTCCTAATGTATAGGAGACCAGATATGGGTGCACAGTGCACCCTTAGTACTTGTCGTAATATGTAGGAGACCAGACATGGCTCCACAGGGCACACTTAGTACTTGTCCTAATATATAGGGGACCAGACATGGCTACACAGTGCACCCTTAGTACTTGTCCTAATATATAGGGGACCCAGACGTGACTACACAGTGCACACTTAGTGCTTGTCCTAATATATAGGGGACCCAGACATGGCTACACAGTGCACCCTTAGTACTTGTCCTAATATATAGAGGACTCAGACATGGCTACACAGTGCACCCTTAGTACTTGTTCTAATACTTAAGGGGCGCAGACATGGCTACACAATACAGCCTTAGTACTTGTCCTTATATGCAGGGGAACAAAGACATGGCTACACAGTGCACCCTTAGTACTTGTCCTAATATGCAGGGGACCCAGACATGGCTACACAGTGCACCCTTAGTACTTGTCCTAATATATAGGAGACCAGATATGGCTACACAGTGCACACTTAGTACTTGTTCTAATATATAGGGACCCAGACATGACTACACAGTGCACCCTTAGTACTTGTCCTAATATATAGGGACCCAGACATGACTACAGAGTGCACCCTTAGTACTTGTCCTAATATGCAGGGGACCCAGACGTGACTACACAGTGCACCCTTAGTACTTGTCCTAATGTATAGGAGACCAGATATGGGTACACAGTGCACCCTTAGTGCTTGTCCTAATATATAGGGGACCCAGACATGGCTACACAGTGCACCCTTAGTACTTGTCCTAATATATAGAGGACTCAGACATGGCTACACAGTGCACACTTAGTACTTATCCTAATACATAGGGACCCAGACGTGGCTACACAGTGCACCCTTAGTACTTGTCCTAATATATAGGAGACCAGATATGGCTACACAGTGCACCCTTAGTACTTGTCCTAATATATAGAGGACCCAGACATGGCTACACAGTGCACCCTTAGTACTTGTTCTAATACGTAAGGGGCGCAGACATGGCTACACAGTGCACCCTTAGTACTTGTCCTAATATATAGAGGACCCAGACATGGCTACACAGTGCACCCTTAGTACTTGTTCTAATACGTAAGGGGACCAGACATGGCTACACAGTACACCCTTAGTACTTGTCCTAATATATAGGGGACCAGATATGGGTACACAGTGCACCCTTAGTACTTGTCCTAATATAAAGGAAACCAGATATGGCTACACAGTGCACCCTTAGTACTTGTCCTAATATATGGGAGACCAAATATGGGTACATAGTGCACACTTAGTACTTGTCCTAATATATAGGGGACCCAGACATGGCTACACAGTGCACCTTTAGTACTTGTCCTAATATATAGAGGACTCAGACATGGCTACACAGTGCACCCTTAGTACTTATCCTAATACATAGGGACCCAGACGTGGCTACACAGTGCAGCCTTGGTACTTGTTCTAATACATAAGGGGCGCAGACATGGCTACACAGTGCACCCTTAGTACTTGTCCTAATATATAGGGGACCAGACATGGCTACACAGTGCACCCTTAGTACTTGTCCTAATATATAGGGGACCCAGACGTGACTACACAGTGCACCCTTAGTGCTTGTCCTAATATATAGGGGACCCAGACATGGCTACACAGTGCACCCTTAGTACTTGTCCTAATATATAGAGGACTCAGACATGGCTACACAGTGCACCCTTAGTACTTATCCTAATACATAGGGACCCAGACGTGGCTACACAGTGCAGCCTTAGTACTTGTTCTAATACATAAGGGGCGCAGACATGGCTACACAGTGCACCCTTAGTACTTGTCCTAATATATAGGGGACCAGACATGGCTACACAGTACACCCTTAGTACTTGTCCTAATATATAGGGGACCCAGACATGGCCACACAGTGCACCCTTAGTACTTGTCCTAATATGCAGGGGAACAAAGACATGGCTACACAGTGCACCCTTAGTACTTGTCCTAATATGCAGGGGACCCAGACATGGCTACACAGTGCACCCTTAGTACTTGTCCTAATATATAGGAGACCAGATATGGCTACACAGTGCACCCTTAGTACTTGTACTAATATAAAGAGGACCCAGACATGGCTACACAGTGCACCCTTAGTACTTGTTCTAATACTTAAGGGGCGCAGACATGGCTACACAATACAGCCTTAGTACTTGTCCTTATATGCAGGGGAACAAAGACATGGCTACACAGTGCACCCTTAGTACTTGTCCTAATATGCAGGGAACCAAGACATGGCTACACAGTGCACCCTTAGTACTTGTTCTAATATATAGGGACCCAGACATGACTACACAGTGCACCCTTAGTACTTGTCCTAATATATAGTGACCCAGACATGACTACAGAGTGCACCCTTAGTACTTGTCCTAATATATAGGGACCCAGACATGGCTACACAGTGCACTCTTAGTACTTATCCTAATATATAGGGACCCAGACATGGCTACACAGTGCACCCTTAGTACTTGTCCTAATATACAGGGACCCAGACATGACTACACAGTGCACCCTCAGTACTTATCCTAATATATAGGAGACCAGACATGGCTACACAGTGCACGCTTAGTACTTGTCCTAATATATCGGAGACCAGATATGGGTACACAGTGCACCCTTAGTACTTGTCCTAATATGCAGGGGACCCAGACGTGACTACACAGTGCACCCTTAGTACTTGTCCTAATGTATAGGAGACCAGATATGGGTACACAGTGCACCCTTAGTACTTGTCGTAATATGTAGGAGACCAGACATGGCTCCACAGGGCACACTTAGTACTTGTCCTAATATATAGGGACCCAGACATGACTACACAGTGCACCCTTAGTACTTGTCCTAATATATAGGAGACCAGACATGGCTCCACAGGGCACACTTAGTACTTGTTCTAATATATAGGGACCCAGACATGACTACACAGTGCACCCTTAGTACTTGTCCTAATATATAGGGACCCAGACATGACTACAGAGTGCACCCTTAGTACTTGTCCTAATATGCAGGGGACCCAGACGTGACTACACAGTGCACCCTTAGTACTTGTCCTAATGTATAGGAGACCAGATATGGGTACACAGTGCACCCTTAGTGCTTGTCCTAATATATAGGGGACCCAGACATGGCTACACAGTGCACCCTTAGTACTTGTCCTAATATATAGAGGACTCAGACATGGCTACACAGTGCACACTTAGTACTTATCCTAATACATAGGGACCCAGACGTGGCTACACAGTGCACCCTTAGTACTTGTCCTAATATATAGGAGACCAGATATGGCTACACAGTGCACCCTTAGTACTTGTCCTAATATATAGAGGACCCAGACATGGCTACACAGTGCACCCTTAGTACTTGTTCTAATACGTAAGGGGCGCAGACATGGCTACACAGTGCACCCTTATTACTTGTCCTAATATATAGGGGACCAGACATGGCTACACAGTACACCCTTAGTACTTGTCCTAATATATAGGGGACCAGATATGGGTACACAGTGCACCCTTAGTACTTGTCCTAATATAAAGGAAACCAGATATGGCTACACAGTGCACCCTTAGTACTTGTCCTAATATATGGGAGACCAAATATGGGTACATAGTGCACACTTAGTACTTGTCCTAATATATAGGGGACCCAGACATGGCTACACAGTGCACCTTTAGTACTTGTCCTAATATATAGAGGACTCAGACATGGCTACACAGTGCACCCTTAGTACTTATCCTAATACATAGGGACCCAGACGTGGCTACACAGTGCAGCCTTGGTACTTGTTCTAATACATAAGGGGCGCAGACATGGCTACACAGTGCACCCTTAGTACTTGTCCTAATATATAGGGGACCAGACATGGCTACACAGTGCACCGTTAGTACTTGTCCTAATATATAGGGGACCCAGACGTGACTACACAGTGCACCCTTAGTGCTTGTCCTAATATATAGGGGACCCAGACATGGCTACACAGTGCACCCTTAGTACTTGTCCTAATATATAGAGGACTCAGACATGGCTACACAGTGCACCCTTAGTACTTATCCTAATACATAGGGACCCAGACGTGGCTACACAGTGCAGCCTTAGTACTTGTTCTAATACATAAGGGGCGCAGACATGGCTACACAGTGCACCCTTAGTACTTGTCCTAATATATAGGGGACCAGACATGGCTACACAGTACACCCTTAGTACTTGTCCTAATATATAGGGGACCCAGACATGGCCACACAGTGCACCCTTAGTACTTGTCCTAATATGCAGGGGAACAAAGACATGGCTACACAGTACACCCTTAGTACTTGTCCTAATATGCAGGGGACCCAGACATGGCTACACAGTGCACCCTTAGTACTTGTCCTAATATATAGGAGACCAGATATGGCTACACAGTGCACCCTTAGTACT
The DNA here is from genome assembly GCF_035609145.1 of Eleutherodactylus coqui. Classification (NCBI taxonomy): domain Eukaryota; kingdom Metazoa; phylum Chordata; class Amphibia; order Anura; family Eleutherodactylidae; genus Eleutherodactylus; species Eleutherodactylus coqui. The sequence goes on along the minus strand of NC_089847.1, from coordinate 61,662,890 downwards.
TGTCCTAATATAAAGAGGACCCAGACATGGCTACACAGTGCACCCTTAGTACTTGTTCTAATACTTAAGGGGCGCAGACATGGCTACACAATACAGCCTTAGTACTTGTCCTTATATGCAGGGGAACAAAGACATGGCTACACAGTGCACCCTTAGTACTTGTCCTAATATGCAGGGAACCAAGACATGGCTACACAGTGCACCCTTAGTACTTGTTCTAATATATAGGGACCCAGACATGACTACACAGTGCACCCTTAGTACTTGTCCTAATATATAGTGACCCAGACATGACTACAGAGTGCACCCTTAGTACTTGTCCTAATATATAGGGACCCAGACATGGCTACACAGTGCACTCTTAGTACTTATCCTAATATATAGGGACCCAGACATGGCTACACAGTGCACCCTTAGTACTTGTCCTAATATACAGGGACCCAGACATGACTACACAGTGCACCCTCAGTACTTATCCTAATATATAGGAGACCAGACATGGCTACACAGTGCACGCTTAGTACTTGTCCTAATATATCGGAGACCAGATATGGGTACACAGTGCACCCTTAGTACTTGTCCTAATATATAGGGGACCAGATATGGCTACACAGTGCACCCTTAGTACTTGTCCTAATATGCAGGGGACCCAGACGTGACTACACAGTGCACCCTTAGTACTTGTCCTAATGTATAGGAGACCAGATATGGGTACACAGTGCACCCTTAGTACTTGTCGTAATATGTAGGAGACCAGACATGGCTCCACAGGGCACACTTAGTACTTGTCCTAATATATAGGGACCCAGACATGACTACACAGTGCACCCTTAGTACTTGTCCTAATATATAGGAGACCAGACATGGCTCCACAGGGCACACTTAGTACTTGTTCTAATATATAGGGACCCAGACATGACTACACAGTGCACCCTTAGTACTTGTCCTAATATATAGGGACCCAGACATGACTACAGAGTGCACCCTTGGTACTTGTCCTAATATGCAGGGGACCCAGACGTGACTACACAGTGCACCCTTAGTACTTGTTCTAATACTTAAGGGGCGCAGACATGGCTACACAATACAGCCTTAGTACTTGTCCTTATATGCAGGGGAACAAAGACATGGCTACACAGTGCACCCTTAGTACTTGTCCTAATATGCAGGGAACCAAGACATGGCTACACAGTGCACCCTTAGTACTTGTTCTAATATATAGGGACCCAGACATGACTACACAGTGCACCCTTAGTACTTGTCCTAATATATAGGGACCCAGACATGACTACAGAGTGCACCCTTAGTACTTGTCCTAATATATAGGGACCCAGACATGGCTACACAGTGCACTCTTAGTACTTATCCTAATATATAGGGACCCAGACATGGCTACACAGTGCACCCTTAGTACGTATCCTAATATACAGGGACCCAGACATGACTACACAGTGCACCCTCATTACTTATCCTAATATATAGGAGACCAGACATGGCTACACAGTGCACGCTTAGTACTTTTCCTAATATATCGGAGACCAGATATGGCTACACAGTGCACCCTTAGTACTTGTCCTAATATGCAGGGGACCCAGACGTGACTACACAGTGCACCCTTAGTACTTGTCCTAATGTATAGGAGACCAGATATGGGTACACAGTGCACCCTTAGTACTTGTCCTAATATGTAGGAGACCAGACATGGCTCCACAGGGCACACTTAGTACTTGTCCTAATATATAGGGACCCAGACATGGCTACACAGTGCACCCTTAGTACTTGTCCTAATATATAGGAGACCAGACATGGCTCCACAGGGCACACTTAGTACTTGTTCTAATATATAGGGACCCAGACATGACTACACAGTGCACCCTTAGTACTTGTCCTAATATATAGGGACCCAGACATGACTACAGAGTGCACCCTTAGTACTTGTCCTAATATATAGGGACCCAGACATGACTACACAGTGCACCCTTAGTACTTGTCCTAATATGCAGGGGAACAAAGATATGGCTACACAGGGCACCTTAGTACTTGTTCTAATACTTAAGGGGCGCAGACATGGCTACACAATGCAGCCTTAGTACTTGTCCTTATATGCAGAGGAACAAAGACATGGCTACACAGTGCACCCTTAGTACTTGTCCTAATATGCAGGGGACCAAAACATGGCTACACAGTGCACCCTTAGTACTTGTTCTAATATATAGGGACCCAGACATGACTACACAGTGCACCCTTAGTACTTGTCCTAATATATAGGAACCCACACATGACTACAGAGTGCACCCTTAGTACTTGTCCTAATATATAGGGACCCAGACATGCCTACACAGTGCACTCTTAGTACTTATCCTAATATATAGGGACCCAGACATGGCTACACAGTGCACCCTTAGTACTTGTCCTAATATATAGGGACCCAGACATGACTACACAGTGCACCCTCAGTACTTATCCTAATATATAGGAGACCAGACATGGCTACACAGTGCACGCTTAGTACTTGTCCTAATATATCGGAGACCAGATATGGGTACACAGTGCACCCTTAGTACTTGTCCTAATATATAGTGGACCAGATATGGCTACACAGTACACCCTTAGTACTTGTCCTAATATGCAGGGGACCCAGACGTGACTACACAGTGCACCCTTAGTACTTGTCCTAATGTATAGGAGACCAGATATGGGTACACAGTGCACCCTTAGTACTTGTCCTAATATTTAGGAGACCAGACATGGCTCCACAGGGCACACTTAGTACTTGTCCTAATATATAGGGACCCAGACATAACTACACAGTGCACCCTTAGTACTTGTCCTAATATATAGGGACCCAGACATGACTACAGAGTGCACCCTTAGTACTTGTCCTAATATATAGGGACCCAGACATGACTACACAGTGCACCCTTAGTACTTGTCCTAATATGCAGGGGAACAAAGATATGGCTACACAGGGCACCTTAGTACTTGTTCTAATACTTAAGGGGCGCAGACATGGCTACACAATACAGCCTTAGTACTTGTCCTTATATGCAGGGGAACAAAGACATGGCTACACAGTGCACCCTTAGTACTTGTCCTAATATGCAGCGGACCAAAACATGGCTACACAGTGCACCCTTAGTACTTGTTCTAATATATAGGGACCCAGACATGACTACACAGTGCACCCTTAGTACTTGTCCTAATATATAGGGACCCACACATGACTACAGAGTGCACCCTTAGTACTTGTCCTAATATATAGGGACCCAGACATGGCTACACAGTGCACTCTTAGTACTTATCCTAATATATAGGGACCCAGACATGGCTACACAGTGCACCCTTAGTACTTGTCCTAATATATAGGGACCCAGACATGACTACACAGTGCACCCTCAGTACTTATCCTAATATATAGGAGACCAGACAGGGCTACACAGTGCACGCTTAGTACTTGTCCTAATATATCGGAGACCAGATATGGGTACACAGTGCACCCTTAGTACTTGTCCTAATATATAGGGACCCAGACATGACTACAGAGTGCACCCTTAGTACTTGTCCTAATATATAGGGACCCAGACATGACTACACAGTGCACCCTTAGTACTTGTCCTAATATGCAGGGAAACAAAGATATGGCTACACAGGGCACCTTAGTACTTGTCCTAATATATAGGGGGCCAGACATGACTACACAGTGCACCCTTAGTAATTGTCCTAATATATAGGAGACCAGATATGGCTACACAGTGCACCCTTAGTACTTGTCCTAATATGCAGGGGACCAAGACATGGCTACACAGTACACCCTTAGTACTTGTCCTAATATGCAGGGGAACAAAGACATGGCTACACAGTGCACCCTTAGTGCTTGTCCTAATATGCAAGGGACCCAGACATGGCTACACAGTGCACCCTTAGTACTTGTCCTAATATGCAGGGGACCAAGACATGGCTACACAGTACACCCTTAGTACTTGTCCTAATATGCAGGGGAACAAAGACATGGCTACACAGTGCACCCTTAGTACTTGTCCTAATATGCAGGGGACCCAGACATGGCTACACAGTGCACCCTTAGTACTTGTCCTAATATGTAGGAGACCAGATATGGGTACACAGTGCACCCTTAGTACTTGTCCTAATATGTAGGAGAAAAGACATGGCTCCACAGGGCACCCTTAGTACTTGTCCTAATATATAGGGACCCAGACATGACTACACAGTGCACCCTTAGTACTTGTCCTAATATATAGGGACCCAGACATGACTACAGAGTGCACCCTTAGTACTTGTCCTAATATATAGGGACCCAGACATGACTACAGAGTGCACCCTTAGTACTTGTCCTAATATATAGGGACCCAGACATGACTACACAGTGCACCCTTAGTACTTGTCCTAATATGCAGGGAAACAAAGATATGGCTACACAGGGCACCTTAGTACTTGTCCTAATATATAGGGGGCCAGACATGACTACACAGTGCACCCTTAGTAATTGTCCTAATATATAGGAGACCAGATATGGCTACACAGTGCACCCTTAGTACTTGTCCTAATATGCAGGGGACCAAGACATGGCTACACAGTACACCCTTAGTACTTGTCCTAATATGCAGGGGAACAAAGACATGGCTACACAGTGCACCCTTAGTGCTTGTCCTAATATGCAAGGGACCCAGACATGGCTACACAGTGCACCCTTAGTACTTGTCCTAATATGCAGGGGACCAAGACATGGCTACACAGTACACCCTTAGTACTTGTCCTAATATGCAGGGGAACAAAGACATGGCTACACAGTGCACCCTTAGTACTTGTCCTAATATGCAGGGGACCCAGACATGGCTACACAGTGCACCCTTAGTACTTGTCCTAATATGTAGGAGACCAGACATGGCTCCACAGGGCACACTTAGTACTTGTCCTAATATATAGGGACCCAGACATGACTACACAGTGCACCCTTAGTACTTGTCCTAATATATAGGGACCCAGACATGACTACAGAGTGCACCCTTAGTACTTGTCCTAATATATAGGGACCCAGACATGACTACACAGTGCACCCTTAGTACTTGTCCTAATATGCAGGGGAACAAAGATATGGCTACACAGGGCACCTTAGTACTTGTTCTAATACTTAAGGGACGCAGACATGGCTACACAATACAGCCTTAGTACTTGTCCTTATATGCAGGGGAACAAAGACATGGCTACACAGTGCACCCTTAGTACTTGTCCTAATATGCAGGGGACCAAAACATGGCTACACAGTGCACCCTTAGTACTTGTTCTAATATATAGGGACCCAGACATGACTACACAGTGCACCCTTAGTACTTGTCCTAATATATAGGGACCCACACATGACTACAGAGTGCACCCTTAGTACTTGTCCTAATATATAGGGACCCAGACATGGCTACACAGTGCACTCTTAGTACTTATCCTAATATATAGGGACCCAGACATGGCTACACAGTGCACCCTTAGTACTTGTCCTAATATATAGGGACCCAGACATGGCTACACAGTGCACTCTTAGTACTTATCCTAATATATAGGGACCCAGACATGGCTACACAGTGCACCCTCAGTACTTATCCTAATATATAGGAGACCAGACAGGGCTACACAGTGCACGCTTAGTACTTGTCCTAATATATCGGAGACCAGATATGGGTACACAGTGCACCCTTAGTACTTGTCCTAATATATAGGGGACCAGATATGGCTACACAGTGCACCCTTAGTACTTGTCCTAATATGCAGGGGACCCAGACGTGACTACACAGTGCACCCTTAGTACTTGTCCTAATGTATAGGAGACCAGATATGGGTACACAGTGCACCCTTAGTACTTGTCCTAATATGTAGGAGAAAAGACATGGCTCCACAGGGCACACTTAGTACTTGTCCTAATATATAGGGACCCAGACATGACTACACAGTGCACCCTTAGTACTTGTCCTAATATATAGGGACCCAGACATGACTACAGAGTGCACCCTTAGTACTTGTCCTAATATATAGGGACCCAGACATGACTACACAGTGCACCCTTAGTACTTGTCCTAATATATAGGGACCCAGACATGACTACAGAGTGCACCCTTAGTGCTTGTCCTAATATATAGGGACCCAGACATGACTACACAGTGCACCCTTAGTACTTGTCCTAATATGCAGGGAAACAAAGATATGGCTATACAGGGCACCTTAGTACTTGTCCTAATATATAGGGGGCCAGACATGACTACACAGTGCACCCTTAGTAATTGTCCTAATATATAGGAGACCAGATATGGCTACACAGTGCACCCTTAGTACTTGTCCTAATATGCAGGGGAACAAAGACATGGCTACACAGTACACCCTTAGTACTTGTCCTAATATGCAGGGGAACAAAGACATGGCTACACAGTGCACCCTTAGTGCTTGTCCTAATACGCAAGGGACCCAGACATGGCTACACAGTGCACCCTTAGTACTTGTCCTAATATGCAGGCTACCCAGACATGGCTACACAGTACACCCTTAGTACTTGTCCTAATATATAGGGGACCAGACATGGCTACACAGTGCACCCTTAGTACTTGTCCTAATATATAGGGGACCCAGACATGACTACACAGTGCACCCTTAGTACTTGTCCTAATATGCAGGGGACCAAAACATGGCTACACAGTGCACCCTTAGTACTTGTTCTAATATATAGGGACCCAGTCATGACTACACAGTGCACCCTTAGTACTTGTCCTAATATATAGGGACCCACACATGACTACAGAGTGCACCCTTAGTACTTGTCCTAATATATAGGGACCCAGACATGACTACACAGTGCACCCTTAGTACTTGTCCTAATATGCAGGGGACCAAAACATGGCTACACAGTGCACCCTTAGTACTTGTTCTAATATATAGGGACCCAGTCATGACTACACAGTGCACCCTTAGTACTTGTCCTAATATATAGGGACCCAGACATGACTACAGAGTGCACCCTTAGTACTTGTCCTAATATAAAGGGACCCAGACATGACTACACAGTGCACCCTTAGTACTTGTCCTAATATGCAGGGAAACAAAGATATGGCTACACAGGGCACCTTAGTACTTGTCCTAATATATAGGGGGCCAGACATGACTACACAGTGCACCCTTAGTAATTGTCATAATATATAGGAGACCAGATATGGCTACACAGTGCACCCTTAGTACTTGTCCTAATATGCACGGGACCAAGACATGACTACACAGTACACCCTTAGTACTTGTCCTAATATGCAGGGGACCAAAACATGGCTACACAGTGCACCCTTAGTACTTGTTCTAATATATAGGGACCCAGTCATGACTACACAGTGCACCCTTAGTACTTGTCCTAATATATAGGGACCCACACATGACTACAGAGTGCACCCTTAGTACTTGTCCTAATATATAGGTACCCAGACATGGCTACACAGTGCACTTTTAGTACTTATCCTAATATATAGGGACCCAGACATGGCTACACAGTGCACCCTTAGTACTTGTCCTAATATATAGTGACCCAGACATGACTACACAGTGCACCCTTAGTACTTGTCCTAATATGCAGGGGAACAAAAATATGGCTACACAGGGCACCTTAGTACTTGTTCTAATACTTAAGGGGCGCAGACATGGCTACACAATACAGCCTTAGTACTTGTCCTTATATGCAGGGGAACAAAGACATGGCTACACAGTGCACCCTTAGTACTTGTCCTAATATGCAGGGGACCAAAACATGGCTACACAGTGCACCCTTAGTACTTGTTCTAATATATAGGGACCCAGTCATGACTACACAGTGCACCCTTAGTACTTGTCCTAATATATAGGGACCCACACATGACTACAGAGTGCACCCTTAGTACTTGTCCTAATATATAGGTACCCAGACATGGCTACACAGTGCACTCTTAGTACTTATCCTAATATATAGGGACCCAGACATGGCTACACAGTGCACCCTTAGTACTTGTCCTAATATATAGTGACCCAGACATGACTACACAGTGCACCCTCAGTACTTATCCTAATATATAGGAGACCAGACATGGCTACACAGTGCACGCTTAGTACTTGTCCTAATATATCAGAGACCAGATATGGGTACACAGTGCACCCTTAGTACTTGTCCTAATATATAGGGGACCAGATATGGCTACACAGTGCACCCTTAGTACTCGTCCTAATATGCAGGGGACCCAGACGTGACTACACAGTGCACCCTTAGTACTTGTCCTAATGTATAGGAGACCAGATATGGGTACACAGTGCACCCTTAGTACTTGTCCTAATATGTATGAGAAAAGACATGGCCACACAGGGCACACTTAGTACTTGTCCTAATATATAGGGACCCAGACATGACTACACAGTGCACCCTTAGTACTTGTCCTAATATATAGGGACCCAGACATGACTACAGAGTGCACCCTTAGTACTTGTCCTAATATATAGGGACCCAGACATGACTACACAGTGCACCCTTAGTACTTGTCCTAATATATAGGGACCCAGACATGACTACAGAGTGCACCCTTAGTACTTGTCCTAATATATAGGGACCCAGACATGACTACACAGTGCACCCTTAGTACTTGTCCTAATATGCAGGGAAACAAAGATATGGCTACACAGGGCACCTTAGTACTTGTCCTAATATATAGGGGGCCAGACATGACTACAGAGTGCACCCTTAGTAATTGTCCTAATATATAGGAGACCAGATATGGCTACACAGTGCACCCTTAGTACTTGTCCTAATATGCAGGGGACCAAGACATGGCTACACAGTACACCCTTAGTACTTGTCCTAATATGCAGGGGACCAAAACATAGCTACACAGTGCACCCTTAGTACTTGTTCTAATATATAGGGACCCAGTCATGACTACACAGTGCACCCTTAGTACTTGTCCTAATATATAGGGACCCACACATGACTACAGAGTGCACCCTTAGTACTTGTCCTAATATATAGGTACCCAGACATGGCTACACAGTGCACTCTTAGTACTTATCCTAATATATAGGGACCCAGACATGGCTACACAGTGCACCCTTAGTACTTGTCCTAATATATAGTGACCCAGACATGACTACACAGTGCACCCTCAGTACTTATCCTAATATATAGGAGACCAGACATGGCTACACAGTGCACGCTTAGTACTTGTCCTAATATATCGGAGACCAGATATGGGTACACAGTGCACCCTTAGTACTTGTCCTAATATATAGGGGACCAGATATGGCTACACAGTGCACCCTTAGTACTCGTCCTAATATGCAGGGGACCCAGACGTGACTACACAGTGCACCCTTAGTACTTGTCCTAATGTATAGGAGACCAGATATGGGTACACAGTGCACCCTTAGTACTTGTCCTAATATGTAGGAGAAAAGACATGGCTCCACAGGGCACACTTAGTACTTGTCCTAATATATAGGGACCCAGACATGACTACACAGTGCACCCTTAGTACTTGTCCTAATATATAGGGACCCAGACATGACTACAGAGTGCACCCTTAGTACTTGTCCTAATATATAGGGACCCAGACATGACTACACAGTGCACCCTTAGTACTTGTCCTAATATATAGGGACCCAGACATGACTACAGAGTGCACCCTTAGTACTTGTCCTAATATATAGGGACCCAGACATGACTACACAGTGCACCCTTAGTACTTGTCCTAATATGCAGGGAAACAAAGATATGGCTACACAGGGCACCTTAGTACTTGTCCTAATATATAGGGGGCCAGACATGACTACACAGTGCACCCTTAGTAATTGTCCTAATATATAGGAGACCAGATATGGCTACACAGTGCACCCTTAGTACTTGTCCTAATATGCAGGGGACCAAGACATGGCTACACAGTACACCCTTAGTACTTGTCCTAATATGCAGGGGAACAAAGACATGGGTACACAGTGCACCTTAGTGCTTGTCCTAATATGCAAGGGACCCAGACATGGCTACACAGTGCACCCTTAGTACTTGTCCTAATATGCAGGGGACCCAGACATGGCTACACAGTACACACTTAGTACTTGTCCTAATATATAGGGGACCAGACATGGCTACACAGTGCACCCTTAGTACTTGTCCTAATATATAGGGGACCCAGACATGACTACACAGTGCACCCTTAGTACTTGTCCTAATATATAGGGGACCAGACAGGGCTACACAGTGCACCCTTAGTACTTGTCCTAATATATAGGGACCCAGACATGACTACAGAGTGCACCCTTAGTACTTGTCCTAATATATAGGGACCCAGACATGGCTACACAGTGCACTCTTAGTACTTATCCTAATATATAGGGACCCAGACATGGCTACACAGTGCACCCTTAGTACTTGTCCTAATATATAGGGACCCAGACATGACTACACAGTGCACCCTCAGTACTTATCCTAATATATAGGAGACCAGACATGGCTACACAGTGCACGCTTAGTACTTGTCCTAATATATCGGAGACCAGATATGGGTACACAGTGCACCCTTAGTACTTGTCCTAATATATAGGGGACCAGATATGGCTACACAGTGCACCCTTAGTACTTGTCCTAATATGCAGGGGACCCAGACGTGACTACACAGTGCACCCTTAGTACTTGTCCTAATGTATAGGAGACCAGATATGGGTACACAGTGCACCCTTAGTACTTGTCCTAATATATAGGAGACCAGGTATGGGTACACAGTGCATCCTTAGTACTTGTCCTAATATGCAGGGGACCAAGACATGGCTACACAGTGCACCCTTAGTACTTGTCCTAATATGCAGGGGACCCAGACATGGCTACACAGTGCACCCTTAGTACTTGTCCTAATATACAGGGGACCAGACATGGCTACACAGAGCACCCATAGTACTTGTCCAAATATATAGGAGACCCAGACATGGCTACACAGTGCACGCTTAGTACTTGTCCTAATTTATAGGAGACCAGACATGGCTACACAGTGCACCCTTAGTACTTGTCCTAATATACAGGAGACCCAGATATGGCTACACAATACAGCCTTAGTACTTGTCTTAATATGCAGGGGACCAAGACATGGCTACACAGTGCACCCTTAGTACTTGTCCTAATATGCAAGGGACCCAGACATGGCTACACAGTGCACCCTTAGTACTTGTCCTAATATATAGGAGACCAGATATGGCTACACAGTGCACCCTTAGTACTTGTCCTAATATATAGGGGACCAGATATGGGTACACAGTGCACCCTTAGTACTTGTCCTAATATAAAGGAAACCAGATATGGCTACACAGTGCACCCTTAGTACTTGTCCTAATATATGGGAGACCAAATATGGGTACATAGTGCACACTTAGTACTTGTCCTAATATATAGGGGACCCAGACATGGCTACACAGTGCACCCTTAGTACTTGTCCTAATATATAGAGGACTCAGACATGGCTACACAGTGCACCCTTAGTACTTATCCTAATACATAGGGACCCAGACGTGGCTACACAGTGCAGCCTTGGTACTTGTTCTAATACATAAGGGGCACAGACATGGCTACACAGTGCACCCTTAGTACTTGTCCTAATATATAGGGGACCAGACATGGCTACACAGTGCACCCTTAGTACTTGTCCTAATATATAGGGGACCCAGACATGGCTACACAGTGCACCCTTAGTACTTATCCTAATACATAGGGACCCAGACGTGGCTACACAGTGCAGCCTTAGTACTTGTTCTAATACATAAGGGGCGCAGACATGGCTACACAGTGCACCCTTAGTACTTGTCCTAATATATAGGGGACCAGACATGGCTACACAGTACACCCTTAGTACTTGTCCTAATATATAGGGGACCCAGACATGGCCACACAGTGCACCCTTAGTACTTGTCCTAATATGCAGGGGAACAAAGACATGGCTACACAGTGCACCTTTAGTACTTGTCCTAATATGCAGGGGACCCAGACATGGCTACACAGTGCACCCTTAGTACTTGTCCTAATATATAGGAGACCAGATATGGCTACACAGTGCACCCTTAGTACTTGTCCTAATATATAGAGGACCCAGACATGGCTACACAGTGCACCCTTAGTACTTGTTCTAATACATAAGGGGCGCAGACATGGCTACACAGTGCACCCTTAGTACTTGTCCTAACATATAGGAGACCAGACATGGCTACACAGTACACCCTTAGTACTTGTCCTAATATATAGGGGACCAGATATGGGTACACAGTGCACCCTTAGTACTAGTCCTAATATAAAGGAAACCAGATATGGCTACACAGTGCACCCTTAGTACTTGTCCTAATATATGGGAGACCAAATATGGGTACATAGTGCACACTTAGTACTTGTCCTAATATATAGGGGACCCAGACATGGCTACACAGTGCACCCTTAGTACGTGTCCTAATATATAGAGGACTCAGACATGGCTACACAGTGCACCCTTAGTACTTATCCTAATACATAGGGACCCAGACGTGGCTACACAGTGCAGCCTTGGTACTTGTTCTAATACATAAGGGGCGCAGGCATGGCTACACAGTGCACCCTTAGTACTTGTCCTAATATATAGGGGACCAGACATGGCTACACAGTGCACCCTTAGTACTTGTCCTAATATATAGGGGACCCAGACGTGACTACACAGTGCACCCTTAGTGCTTGTCCTAATATATAGGGGACCCAGACATGGCTACACAGTGCACCCTTACTACTTGTCCTAATATATAGAGGACTCAGACATGGCTACACAGTGCACCCTTAGTACTTATCCTAATACATAGGGACCCAGACATGGCCACACAGTGCACCCTTAGTACTTGTCCTAATATATAGGGGACCAGACATGGCTACACAGTACACCCTTAGTACTTGTCCTAATATATAGGGGACCCAGACATGGCCACACAGTGCACCCTTAGTACTTGTCCTAATATGCAGGGGAACAAAGACATGGCTACACAGTGCACCCTTAGTACTTGTCCTAATATGCAGGGGACCCAGACATGGCTACACAGTGCACCCTTAGTACTTGTCCTAATATATAGGAGACCAGATATGGCTACACAGTGCACCCTTAGTACTTGTCCTAATATATATAGGACCCAGACATGGCTACACAGTGCACCCTTAGTACTTGTTCTAATACTTAAGGGGCACAGACATGGCTACACAATACAGCCTTAGTACTTGTCCTTATATGCAGGGGAACAAAGACATGGCTACATAGTGCACCCTTAGTACTTGTCCTAATATGCAGGGAACCAAGACATGGCTACACAGTGCACCCTTAGTACTTGTTCTAATATATAGGGACCCAGACATGACTACACAGTGCACCCTTAGTACTTGTCCTAATATATAGGGACCCAGACATGACTACACAGTGCACCCTTAGTACTTGTCCTAATATATAGGGACCCAGACATGGCTACACAGTGCACTCTTAGTACATATCCTAATATATAGGGACCCAGACATGGCTACACAGTGCACCCTTAGTACTTGTCCTAATATACAGGGACCCAGACATGACTACACAGTGCACCCTCAGTACTTATCCTAATATATAGGAGACCAGACATGGCTACTCAGTGCACGCTTAGTACTTGTCCTAATATATCGGAGACCAGATATGGGTACACAGTGCACCCTTAGTACTTGTCCTAATATATAGGGGACCAGATATGGCTACACAGTGCACCCTTAGTACTTGTCCTAATATGCAGGGGACCCAGACGTGACTACACAGTGCACCCTTAGTACTTGTCCTAATGTATAGGAGACCAGATATGGGTACACAGTGCACCCTTAGTACTTGTCCTAATATGTAGGAGACCAGACATGGCTCCACAGGGCACACTTAGTACTTGTCCTAATATATAGGGACCCAGACATGGCTACACAGTGCACCCTTAGTACTTGTCCTAATATATAGCAGACCAGACATGGCTCCACAGGGAACACTTAGTACTTGTTCTAATATATAGGGACCCAGACATGACTACACAGTGCACCCTTAGTACTTGTCCTAATATATAGGGACCCAGACATGACTACAGAGTGCACCCTTAGTACTTGTCCTAATATATAGGGACCCAGACATGACTACACAGTGCACCCTTAGTACTTGTCCTAATATGCAGGGGAACAAAGATTTGGCTACACAGGGCACCTTAGTACTTGTTCTAATACTTAAGGGGCGCAGACATGGCTACACAATACAGCCTTAGTACTTGTCCTTATATGCAGGGGAACAAAGACATGGCTACACAGTGCACCCTTAGTACTTGTCCTAATATGCAGGGGACCAAAACATGGCTACACAGTGCACCCTTAGTACTTGTTCTAATATATAGGGACCAAGACATGACTACACAGTGCACCCTTAGTACTTGTCCTAATATATAGGGACCCACACATGACTACAGAGTGCACCCTTAGTACTTGTCCTGATATATAGGGACCAAGACATGGCTACACAGTGCACTCTTAGTACTTATCCTAATATATAGGGACCCAGACATGGCTACACAGTGCACCCTTAGTACTTGTCCTAATATATAGGGACCCAGACATGACTACACAGTGCACCCTCAGTACTTATCCTAATATATAGGAGACCAGACATGGCTACACAGTGCACGCTTAGTACTTGTCCTAATATATCGGAGACCAGATATGGGTACACAGTGCACCCTTAGTACTTGTCCTAATATATAGGGGACCAGATATGGCTACACAGTGCACCCTTAGTACTTGTCCTAATATGCAGGGGACCCAGACGTGACTACACAGTGCACCCTTAGCACTTGTCCTAATGTATAGGAGACCAGATATGGGTACACAGTGCACCCTTAGTACTTGTCCTAATATGTAGGAGACCAGACATGGCTCCACAGGGCACACTTAGTACTTGTCCTAATATATAGGGACCCAGACATGACTACACAGTGCACCCTTAGTACTTGTCCTAATATATAGGGACCCAGACATGACTACAGAGTGCACCCTTAGTACTTGTCCTAATATATAGGGACCCAGACATGACTACACAGTGCACACTTAGTACTTGTCCTAATATGCAGGGGAACAAAGATATGGCTACACAGGGCACCTTAGTACTTGTCCTAATATATAGGGGGCCAGACATGACTACACAATGCACCCTTAGTAATTGTCCTAATATATAGGAGACCAGATATGGCTACACAGTGCACCCTTAGTACTTGTCCTAATATGCAGGGGACCAAGACATGGCTACACAGTACACCCTTAGTACTTGTCCTAATATATAGGGGACGCAGACATGGCTACACAGTGCACCCTTAGTACTTGTCCTAATATATAGGGGACCAGACATGGCTACACAGTGCACCCTTAGTACTTGTCCTAATATAAAGGGGACCCAGACATGACAACACAGTGCACCCTTAGTACTTGTCCTAATATATAGGGGACCAGACATGGCTACACAGTACACCCTTAGTACTTGTCCTAATATATAGGGGACCAGACATGGCTACACAGTGCACCCTTAGTACTTGTCCTAATATATAGGGGACCCAGACATGGCCACACAGTGCACCCTTAGTACTTGTCCTAATATGCAGGGGAACAAAGACATGGCTAAACAGTGCACCCTTAGTGCTTGTCCTAATATGCAGGGGACCCAGACATGGCCACACAGTGCACCCTTAGTACTTGTCCTAATATGCAGGGGACCCAGACATGGCTACACAGTACACCCTTAGTACTTGTCCTAATATATAGGGGACCAGACATGGCTACACAGTGCACCCTTAGTACTTGTCCTAATATATAGGGGACCCAGACATGACTACACAGTGCACCCTTAGTACTTGTCCTAATATATAGGGGACCAGACATGACTACACAGTGCACCCTTAGTACTTGTCCTAATATATAGGGACCCAGACATGACTACAGAGTGCACCCTTAGTACTTGTCCTAATATATAGGGACCCAGACATGGCTACACAGTGCACTCTTAGTACTTATCCTAATATATAGGGACCCAGACATGGCTACACAGTGCACCCTTAGTACTTGTCCTAATATGCAGGGGACCCAGACGTGACTACACAGTGCACCCTTAGTACTTGTCCTAATGTATAGGAGACCAGATATGGGTACACAGTGCACCCTTAGTACTTGTCCTAATATGTAGGAGACCAGACATGGCTCCACAGGGCACACTTAGTACTTGTCCTAATATGCAAGGGACCCAGACATGGCTACACAGTGCACGCTTAGTACTTGTCCTAATTTATAGGAGACCAGACATGGCTACACAGTGCACCCTTAGTACTTGTCCTAATATACAGGAGACCCAGACATGGCTACACAGTGCACCCTTAGTACTTGTCCTAATATACAGGAGACCCAGACATGGCTACACAATACAGCCTTAGTAGTTGTCTTAATATGCAGGGGACCAAGACATGGCTACACAGTGCACCCTTAGTACTTGTCCTAATATATAGGGGACCAGATATGGGTACACAGTGCACCCTTAGTACTTGTCCTAATATAAAGGAAACCAGATATGGCTACACAGTGCACCCTTAGTACTTGTCCTAATATATGGGAGACCAAATATGGGTACATAGTGCACACTTAGTACTTGTCCTAATATATAGGGGACCCAGACATGGCTACACAGTGCACCCTTAGTACTTGTCCTAATATATAGAGGACTCAGACATGGCTACACAGTGCACCCTTAGTACTTATCCTAATACATAGGGACCCAGACGTGGCTACACAGTGCAGCCTTGGTACTTGTTCTAATACATAAGGGGCGCAGACATGGCTACACAGTGCACCCTTAGTACTTGTCCTAATATATAGGGGACCAGACATGGCTACACAGTGCACCCTTAGTACTTGTTCTAATACATAAGGGGCGCAGACATGGCTACACAGTGCACGCTTAGTACTTGTCCTAATTTATAGGAGACCAGACATGGCTACACAGTGCACCCTTAGTACTTGTCCTAATATACAGGAGACCCAGACATGGCTACACAGTGCACCCTTAGTACTTGTCCTAATATACAGGAGACCCAGACATGGCTACACAATACAGCCTTAGTAGTTGTCTTAATATGCAGGGGACCAAGACATGGCTACACAGTGCACCCTTAGTACTTGTCCTAATATATAGGGGACCAGATATGGGTACACAGTGCACCCTTAGTACTTGTCCTAATATAAAGGAAACCAGATATGGCTACACAGTGCACCCTTAGTACTTGTCCTAATATATGGGAGACCAAATATGGGTACATAGTGCACACTTAGTACTTGTCCTAATATATAGGGGACCCAGACATGGCTACACAGTGCACCCTTAGTACTTGTCCTAATATATAGAGGACTCAGACATGGCTACACAGTGCACCCTTAGTACTTATCCTAATACATAGGGACCCAGACGTGGCTACACAGTGCAGCCTTGGTACTTGTTCTAATACATAAGGGGCGCAGACATGGCTACACAGTGCACCCTTAGTACTTGTCCTAATATATAGGGGACCAGACATGGCTACACAGTGCACCCTTAGTACTTGTTCTAATACATAAGGGGCGCAGACATGGCTACACAGTGCACCCTTAGTACTTGTCCTAATATATAGGGGACCAGACATGGCTACACAGTACACCCTTAGTACTTGTTCTAATATATAGGGGACCAGATATGGGTACACAGTGCACCCTTAGTACTTGTCCTAATATAAAGGAAACCAGATATGGCTACACAGTGCACCCTTAGGACTTGTCCTAATATATGGGAGACCAAATATGGGTACATAGTGCACACTTAGTACTTGTCCTAATATATAGGGGACCCAGACATGGCTACACAGTGCACCCTTAGTACTTGTCCTAATATATAGAGGACTCAGACATGGCTACACAGTGCACCCTTAGTACTTATCCTAATACATAGGGACCCAGACGTGGCTACACAGTGCAGCCTTGGTACTTGTTCTAATACATAAGGGGCGCACACATGGCTACACAGTGCACCCTTAGTACTTGTCCTAATATATAGGGGACCAGACATGGCTACACAGTGCACCCTTAGTACTTGTCCTAATATATAGGGGACCCAGACATGACTACACAGTGCACCCTTAGTGCTTGTCCTAATATATAGGGGACCCAGACATGGCTACACAGTGCACCCTTAGTACTTGTCCTAATATATAGAGGACTCAGACATGGCTACACAGTGCACCCTTAGTACTTATCCTAATACATAGGGACCCAGACGTGGCTACACAGTGCAGCCTTAGTACTTGTTCTAATACATAAGGGGCGCAGACATGGCTACACAGTGCACCCTTAGTACTTGTCCTAATATATAGGGGACCAGACATGGCTACACAGTACACCCTTAGTACTTGTCCTAATATATAGGGGACCCAGACATGGCCACACAGTGCACCCTTAGTACTTGTCCTAATATGCAGGGGAACAAAGACATGGCTACACAGTGCACCCTTAGTACTTGTCCTAATATGCAGGGGACCCAGACATGGCTACACAGTGCACCCTTAGTACTTGTCCTAATATATAGGAGACCAGATATGGCTACACAGTGCACCCTTAGTACTTGTCCTAATATATAGAGGACCCAGACATGGCTACACAGTGCACCCTTAGTACTTGTTCTAATACTTAAGGGGCGCAGACATGGCTACACAATACAGCCTTAGTACTTGTCCTTATATGCAGGGGAACAAAGACATGGCTACACAGTGCACCCTTAGTACTTGTCCTAATATGCAGGGAACCAAGACATGGCTACACAGTGCACCCTTAGTACTTGTTCTAATATATAGGGACCCAGACATGACTACACAGTGCACTCTTAGTACTTATCCTAATATATAGGGACCCAGACATGGCTACACAGTGCACCCTTAGTACTTGTCCTAATATACAGGGACCCAGACATGACTACACAGTGCACCCTCAGTACTTATCCTAATATATAGGAGACCAGACATGGCTACACAGTGCACCCTTAGTACTTGTCCTAATATATAGGGGACCAGATATGGCTACACAGTGCACCCTTAGTACTTGTCCTAATATGCAGGGGACCCAGACGTGACTACACAGTGCACCCTTAGTACTTGTCCTAATGTATAGGAGACCAGATATGGGTACACAGTGCACCCTTAGTACTTGTCCTAATATGTAGGAGACCAGACATGGCTCCACAGGGCACACTTAGTACTTGTCCTAATATATAGGGACCCAGACATGGCTACACAGTGCACCCTTAGTACTTGTCCTAATATATAGGAGACCAGACATGGCTCCACAGGGCACACTTAGTACTTGTTCTAATATATAGGGACCCAGACATGACTACACAGTGCACCCTTAGTACTTGTCCTAATATATAGGGACCCAGACATGGCTACACAGTGCACTCTTAGTACTTATCCTAATATATAGGGACCCAGACATGGCTACACAGTGCACCCTTAGTACTTGTCCTAATATACAGGGACCCAGACATGACTACACAGTGCACCCTCAGTACTTATCCTAATATATAGGAGACCAGACATGGCTACACAGTGCACGCTTAGTACTTGTCCTAATATATCGGAGACCAGATATGGGTACACAGTGCACCCTTAGTACTTGTCCTAATATATAGGGGACCAGACATGGCTACACAGTACACCCTTAGTACTTGTCCTAATATATAGGGGACCAGATATGGGTACACAGTGCACCCTTAGTACTTGTCCTAATATAAAGGAAACCAGATATGGCTACACAGTGCACCCTTAGGACTTGTCCTAATATATGGGAGACCAAATATGGGTACATAGTGCACACTTAGTACTTGTCCTAATATATAGGGGACCCAGACATGGCTACACAGTGCACCCTTAGTACTTGTCCTAATATATAGAGGACTCAGACATGGCTACACAGTGCACCCTTAGTACTTATCCTAATACATAGGGACCCAGACGTGGCTACACAGTGCAGCCTTGGTACTTGTTCTAATACATAAGGGGCGCAGACATGGCTACACAGTGCACCCTTAGTACTTGTCCTAATATATAGGGGACCAGACATGGCTACACAGTGCACCCTTAGTACTTGTCCTAATATATAGGGGACCCAGACATGACTACACAGTGCACCCTTAGTGCTTGTCCTAATATATAGGGGACCCAGACATGGCTACACAGTGCACCCTTAGTACTTGTCCTAATATATAGAGGACTCAGACATGGCTACACAGTGCACCCTTAGTACTTATCCTAATACATAGGGACCCAGACGTGGCTACACAGTGCAGCCTTAGTACTTGTTCTAATACATAAGGGGCGCAGACATGGCTACACAGTGCACCCTTAGTACTTGTCCTAATATATAGGGGACCAGACATGGCTACACAGTACACCCTTAGTACTTGTCCTAATATATAGGGGACCCAGACATGGCCACACAGTGCACCCTTAGTACTTGTCCTAATATGCAGGGGAACAAAGACATGGCTACACAGTGCACCCTTAGTACTTGTCCTAATATGCAGGGGACCCAGACATGGCTACACAGTGCACCCTTAGTACTTGTCCTAATATATAGGAGACCAGATATGGCTACACAGTGCACCCTTAGTACTTGTCCTAATATATAGAGGACCCAGACATGGCTACACAGTGCACCCTTAGTACTTGTTCTAATACTTAAGGGGCGCAGACATGGCTACACAATACAGCCTTAGTACTTGTCCTTATATGCAGGGGAACAAAGACATGGCTACACAGTGCACCCTTAGTACTTGTCCTAATATGCAGGGAACCAAGACATGGCTACACAGTGCACCCTTAGTACTTGTTCTAATATATAGGGACCCAGACATGACTACACAGTGCACTCTTAGTACTTATCCTAATATATAGGGACCCAGACATGGCTACACAGTGCACCCTTAGTACTTGTCCTAATATACAGGGACCCAGACATGACTACACAGTGCACCCTCAGTACTTATCCTAATATATAGGAGACCAGACATGGCTACACAGTGCACCCTTAGTACTTGTCCTAATATGCAGGGGACCAAAACATGGCTACACAGTGCACCCTTAGTACTTGTTCTAATATATAGGGACCCAGACATGACTACACAGTGCACCCTTAGTACTTGTCCTAATATATAGGGACCCAGACATGACTACAGAGTGCACCCTTAGTACTTGTCCTAATATATAGGGACCCAGACATGACTACACAGTGCACACTTAGTACTTGTCCTAATATGCAGGGGAACAAAGATATGGCTACACAGGGCACCTTAGTACTTGTCCTAATATATAGGGGGCCAGACATGACTACACAATGCACCCTTAGTAATTGTCCTAATATATAGGAGACCAGATATGGCTACACAGTGCACCCTTAGTACTTGTCCTAATATGCAGGGGACCAAGACATGGCTACACAGTACACCCTTAGTACTTGTCCTAATATATAGGGGACGCAGACATGGCTACACAGTGCACCCTTAGTACTTGTCCTAATATATAGGGGACCAGACATGGCTACACAGTGCACCCTTAGTACTTGTCCTAATATAAAGGGGACCCAGACATGACAACACAGTGCACCCTTAGTACTTGTCCTAATATATAGGGGACCAGACATGGCTACACAGTACACCCTTAGTACTTGTCCTAATATATAGGGGACCAGACATGGCTACACAGTGCACCCTTAGTACTTGTCCTAATATATAGGGGACCCAGACATGGCCACACAGTGCACCCTTAGTACTTGTCCTAATATGCAGGGGAACAAAGACATGGCTAAACAGTGCACCCTTAGTGCTTGTCCTAATATGCAGGGGACCCAGACATGGCCACACAGTGCACCCTTAGTACTTGTCCTAATATGCAGGGGACCCAGACATGGCTACACAGTACACCCTTAGTACTTGTCCTAATATATAGGGGACCAGACATGGCTACACAGTGCACCCTTAGTACTTGTCCTAATATATAGGGGACCCAGACATGACTACACAGTGCACCCTTAGTACTTGTCCTAATATATAGGGGACCAGACATGACTACACAGTGCACCCTTAGTACTTGTCCTAATATATAGGGACCCAGACATGACTACAGAGTGCACCCTTAGTACTTGTCCTAATATATAGGGACCCAGACATGGCTACACAGTGCACTCTTAGTACTTATCCTAATATATCGGGACCCAGACATGGCTACACAGTGCACCCTTAGTACTTGTCCTAATATGCAGGGGACCCAGACGTGACTACACAGTGCACCCTTAGTACTTGTCCTAATGTATAGGAGACCAGATATGGGTACACAGTGCACCCTTAGTACTTGTCCTAATATGTAGGAGACCAGACATGGCTCCACAGGGCACACTTAGTACTTGTCCTAATATGCAAGGGACCCAGACATGGCTACACAGTGCACGCTTAGTACTTGTCCTAATTTATAGGAGACCAGACATGGCTACACAGTGCACCCTTAGTACTTGTCCTAATATACAGGAGACCCAGACATGGCTACACAGTGCACCCTTAGTACTTGTCCTAATATACAGGAGACCCAGACATGGCTACACAATACAGCCTTAGTAGTTGTCTTAATATGCAGGGGACCAAGACATGGCTACACAGTGCACCCTTAGTACTTGTCCTAATATATAGGGGACCAGATATGGGTACACAGTGCACCCTTAGTACTTGTCCTAATATAAAGGAAACCAGATATGGCTACACAGTGCACCCTTAGTACTTGTCCTAATATATGGGAGACCAAATATGGGTACATAGTGCACCCTTAGTACTTATCCTAATACATAGGGACCCAGACGTGGCTACACAGTGCACCCTTAGTACTTGTCCTAATATATAGGGGACCCAGACATGGCTACACAGTGCACCCTTAGTACTTGTCCTAATATATAGAGGACTCAGACATGGCTACACAGTGCACCCTTAGTACTTATCCTAATACATAGGGACCCAGACGTGGCTACACAGTGCAGCCTTGGTACTTGTTCTAATACATAAGGGGCGCAGACATGGCTACACAGTGCACCCTTAGTACTTGTCCTAATATATAGGGGACCAGACATGGCTACACAGTGCACCCTTAGTACTTGTTCTAATACATAAGGGGCGCAGACATGGCTACACAGTGCACCCTTAGTACTTGTCCTAATATATAGGGGACCAGACATGGCTACACAGTACACCCTTAGTACTTGTCCTAATATATAGGGGACCAGATATGGGTACACAGTGCACCCTTAGTACTTGTCCTAATATAAAGGAAACCAGATATGGCTACACAGTGCACCCTTAGGACTTGTCCTAATATATGGGAGACCAAATATGGGTACATAGTGCACACTTAGTACTTGTCCTAATATATAGGGGACCCAGACATGGCTACACAGTGCACCCTTAGTACTTGTCCTAATATATAGAGGACTCAGACATGGCTACACAGTGCACCCTTAGTACTTATCCTAATACATAGGGACCCAGACGTGGCTACACAGTGCAGCCTTGGTACTTGTTCTAATACATAAGGGGCGCACACATGGCTACACAGTGCACCCTTAGTACTTGTCCTAATATATAGGGGACCAGACATGGCTACACAGTGCACCCTTAGTACTTGTCCTAATATATAGGGGACCCAGACATGACTACACAGTGCACCCTTAGTGCTTGTCCTAATATATAGGGGACCCAGACATGGCTACACAGTGCACCCTTAGTACTTGTCCTAATATATAGAGGACTCAGACATGGCTACACAGTGCACCCTTAGTACTTATCCTAATACATAGGGACCCAGACGTGGCTACACAGTGCAGCCTTAGTACTTGTTCTAATACATAAGGGGCGCAGACATGGCTACACAGTGCACCCTTAGTACTTGTCCTAATATATAGGGGACCAGACATGGCTACACAGTACACCCTTAGTACTTGTCCTAATATATAGGGGACCCAGACATGGCCACACAGTGCACCCTTAGTACTTGTCCTAATATGCAGGGGAACAAAGACATGGCTACACAGTGCACCCTTAGTACTTGTCCTAATATATAGGGGACCAGACATGGCTACACAGTACACCCTTAGTACTTGTCCTAATATATAGGGGACCAGATATGGCTACACAGTGCACCCTTAGTACTTGTCCTAATATAAAGGAAACCAGATATGGCTACACAGTGCACCCTTAGGACTTGTCCTAATATATGGGAGACCAAATATGGGTACATAGTGCACACTTAGTACTTGTCCTAATATATAGGGGACCCAGACATGGCTACACAGTGCACCCTTAGTACTTGTCCTAATATATAGAGGACTCAGACATGGCTACACAGTGCACCCTTAGTACTTATCCTAATACATAGGGACCCAGACGTGGCTACACAGTGCAGCCTTGGTACTTGTTCTAATACATAAGGGGCGCAGACATGGCTACACAGTGCACCCTTAGTACTTGTCCTAATATATAGGGGACCAGACATGGCTACACAGTGCACCCTTAGTACTTGTCCTAATATATAGGGGACCCAGACATGACTACACAGTGCACCCTTAGTGCTTGTCCTAATATATAGGGGACCCAGACATGGCTACACAGTGCACCCTTAGTACTTGTCCTAATATATAGAGGACTCAGACATGGCTACACAGTGCACCCTTAGTACTTATCCTAATACATAGGGACCCAGACGTGGCTACACAGTGCAGCCTTAGTACTTGTTCTAATACATAAGGGGCGCAGACATGGCTACACAGTGCACCCTTAGTACTTGTCCTAATATATAGGGGACCAGACATGGCTACACAGTACACCCTTAGTACTTGTCCTAATATATAGGGGACCCAGACATGGCCACACAGTGCACCCTTAGTACTTGTCCTAATATGCAGGGGAACAAAGACATGGCTACACAGTGCACCCTTAGTACTTGTCCTAATATGCAGGGGACCCAGACATGGCTACACAGTGCACCCTTAGTACTTGTCCTAATATATAGGAGACCAGATATGGCTACACAGTGCACCCTTAGTACTTGTCCTAATATATAGAGGACCCAGACATGGCTACACAGTGCACCCTTAGTACTTGTTCTAATACTTAAGGGGCGCAGACATGGCTACACAATACAGCCTTAGTACTTGTCCTTATATGCAGGGGAACAAAGACATGGCTACACAGTGCACCCTTAGTACTTGTCCTAATATGCAGGGAACCAAGACATGGCTACACAGTGCACCCTTAGTACTTGTTCTAATATATAGGGACCCAGACATGACTACACAGTGCACTCTTAGTACTTATCCTAATATATAGGGACCCAGACATGGCTACACAGTGCACCCTTAGTACTTGTCCTAATATACAGGGACCCAGACATGACTACACAGTGCACCCTCAGTACTTATCCTAATATATAGGAGACCAGACATGGCTACACAGTGCACCCTTAGTACTTGTCCTAATATGCAGGGGACCAAAACATGGCTACACAGTGCACCCTTAGTACTTGTTCTAATATATAGGGACCCAGACATGACTACACAGTGCACCCTTAGTACTTGTCCTAATATATAGGGACCCAGACATGACTACAGAGTGCACCCTTAGTACTTGTCCTAATATATAGGGACCCAGACATGACTACACAGTGCACACTTAGTACTTGTCCTAATATGCAGGGGAACAAAGATATGGCTACACAGGGCACCTTAGTACTTGTCCTAATATATAGGGGGCCAGACATGACTACACAATGCACCCTTAGTAATTGTCCTAATATATAGGAGACCAGATATGGCTACACAGTGCACCCTTAGTACTTGTCCTAATATGCAGGGGACCAAGACATGGCTACACAGTACACCCTTAGTACTTGTCCTAATATATAGGGGACGCAGACATGGCTACACAGTGCACCCTTAGTACTTGTCCTAATATATAGGGGACCAGACATGGCTACACAGTGCACCCTTAGTACTTGTCCTAATATAAAGGGGACCCAGACATGACAACACAGTGCACCCTTAGTACTTGTCCTAATATATAGGGGACCAGACATGGCTACACAGTACACCCTTAGTACTTGTCCTAATATATAGGGGACCAGACATGGCTACACAGTGCACCCTTAGTACTTGTCCTAATATATAGGGGACCCAGACATGGCCACACAGTGCACCCTTAGTACTTGTCCTAATATGCAGGGGAACAAAGACATGGCTAAACAGTGCACCCTTAGTGCTTGTCCTAATATGCAGGGGACCCAGACATGGCCACACAGTGCACCCTTAGTACTTGTCCTAATATGCAGGGGACCCAGACATGGCTACACAGTACACCCTTAGTACTTGTCCTAATATATAGGGGACCAGACATGGCTACACAGTGCACCCTTAGTACTTGTCCTAATATATAGGGGACCCAGACATGACTACACAGTGCACCCTTAGTACTTGTCCTAATATATAGGGGACCAGACATGACTACACAGTGCACCCTTAGTACTTGTCCTAATATATAGGGACCCAGACATGACTACAGAGTGCACCCTTAGTACTTGTCCTAATATATAGGGACCCAGACATGGCTACACAGTGCACTCTTAGTACTTATCCTAATATATCGGGACCCAGACATGGCTACACAGTGCACCCTTAGTACTTGTCCTAATATGCAGGGGACCCAGACGTGACTACACAGTGCACCCTTAGTACTTGTCCTAATGTATAGGAGACCAGATATGGGTACACAGTGCACCCTTAGTACTTGTCCTAATATGTAGGAGACCAGACATGGCTCCACAGGGCACACTTAGTACTTGTCCTAATATATAGGGACCCAGACATGGCTACACAGTGCACCCTTAGTACTTGTCCTAATATATAGGAGACCAGACATGGCTCCACAGGGCACACTTAGTACTTGTTCTAATATATAGGGACCCAGACATGACTACACAGTGCACCCTTAGTACTTGTCCTAATATATAGGGACCCAGACATGGCTACACAGTGCACTCTTAGTACTTATCCTAATATATAGGGACCCAGACATGGCTACACAGTGCACCCTTAGTACTTGTCCTAATATACAGGGACCCAGACATGACTACACAGTGCACCCTCAGTACTTATCCTAATATATAGGAGACCAGACATGGCTACACAGTGCACGCTTAGTACTTGTCCTAATATATCGGAGACCAGATATGGGTACACAGTGCACCCTTAGTACTTGTCCTAATATATAGGGGACCAGACATGGCTACACAGTACACCCTTAGTACTTGTCCTAATATATAGGGGACCAGATATGGGTACACAGTGCACCCTTAGTACTTGTCCTAATATAAAGGAAACCAGATATGGCTACACAGTGCACCCTTAGGACTTGTCCTAATATATGGGAGACCAAATATGGGTACATAGTGCACACTTAGTACTTGTCCTAATATATAGGGGACCCAGACATGGCTACACAGTGCACCCTTAGTACTTGTCCTAATATATAGAGGACTCAGACATGGCTACACAGTGCACCCTTAGTACTTATCCTAATACATAGGGACCCAGACGTGGCTACACAGTGCAGCCTTGGTACTTGTTCTAATACATAAGGGGCGCAGACATGGCTACACAGTGCACCCTTAGTACTTGTCCTAATATATAGGGGACCAGACATGGCTACACAGTGCACCCTTAGTACTTGTCCTAATATATAGGGGACCCAGACATGACTACACAGTGCACCCTTAGTGCTTGTCCTAATATATAGGGGACCCAGACATGGCTACACAGTGCACCCTTAGTACTTGTCCTAATATATAGAGGACTCAGACATGGCTACACAGTGCACCCTTAGTACTTATCCTAATACATAGGGACCCAGACGTGGCTACACAGTGCAGCCTTAGTACTTGTTCTAATACATAAGGGGCGCAGACATGGCTACACAGTGCACCCTTAGTACTTGTCCTAATATATAGGGGACCAGACATGGCTACACAGTACACCCTTAGTACTTGTCCTAATATATAGGGGACCCAGACATGGCCACACAGTGCACCCTTAGTACTTGTCCTAATATGCAGGGGAACAAAGACATGGCTACACAGTGCACCCTTAGTACTTGTCCTAATATGCAGGGGACCCAGACATGGCTACACAGTGCACCCTTAGTACTTGTCCTAATATATAGGAGACCAGATATGGCTACACAGTGCACCCTTAGTACTTGTCCTAATATATAGAGGACCCAGACATGGCTACACAGTGCACCCTTAGTACTTGTTCTAATACTTAAGGGGCGCAGACATGGCTACACAATACAGCCTTAGTACTTGTCCTTATATGCAGGGGAACAAAGACATGGCTACACAGTGCACCCTTAGTACTTGTCCTAATATGCAGGGAACCAAGACATGGCTACACAGTGCACCCTTAGTACTTGTTCTAATATATAGGGACCCAGACATGACTACACAGTGCACTCTTAGTACTTATCCTAATATATAGGGACCCAGACATGGCTACACAGTGCACCCTTAGTACTTGTCCTAATATACAGGGACCCAGACATGACTACACAGTGCACCGTCAGTACTTATCCTAATATATAGGAGACCAGACATGGCTACACAGTGCACCCTTAGTACTTGTCCTAATATGCAGGGGACCAAAACATGGCTACACAGTGCACCCTTAGTACTTGTTCTAATATATAGGGACCAAGACATGACTACACAGTGCACCCTTAGTACTTGTCCTAATATATAGGGACCCACACATGACTACAGAGTGCACCCTTAGTACTTGTCCTGATATATAGGGACCCAGACATGGCTACACAGTGCACTCTTAGTAGTTATCCTAATTTATAGGGACCCAGACATGGCTACACAGTGCACCCTTAGTACTTGTCCTAATATATAGGGACCCAGACATGACTACACAGTGCACCCTCAGTACTTATCCTAATATATAGGAGACCAGACATGGCTACACAGTGCACGCTTAGTACTTGTCCTAATATATCGGAGACCAGATATGGGTACACAGTGCACCCTTAGTATTTGTCCTAATATATAGGGGACCAGATATGGCTACACAGTGCACCCTTAGTACTTGTCCTAATATATAGGGGACCAGATATGGCTACACAGTGCACCCTTAGTACTTGTCCTAATATGCAGGGGACCCAGACGTGACTACACAGTGCACCCTTAGTACTTGTCCTAATGTATAGGAGACCAGATATGGGTACACAGTGCACCCTTAGTACTTGTCCTAATATGTAGGAGACCAGACATGGCTCCACAGGGCACACTTAGTACTTGTCCTAATATATAGGGACCCAGACATGACTACACAGTGCACCCTTAGTACTTGTCCTAATATATAGGGACCCAGACATGACTACAGAGTGCACCCTTAGTACTTGTCCTAATATATAGGGACCCAGACATGACTACACAGTACACACTTAGTACTTGTCCTAATATGCAGGGGAACAAAGATATGGCTACACAGGGCACCTTAGTACTTGTCCTAATATATAGGGGGCCAGACATGACTACACAGTGCACCCTTAGTAATTGTCCTAATATATAGGAGACCAGATATGGCTACACAGTGCACCCTTAGTACTTGTCCTAATATGCAGGGGACCAAGACATGGCTACACAGTACACCCTTAGTACTTGTCCTAATATATAGGGGACGCAGACATGGCTACACAGTGCACCCTTAGTACTTGTCCTAATATATAGGGGGCCAGACATGGCTACACAGTGCACCCTTAGTACTTGTCCTAATATAAAGGGGACCCAGACATGACAACACAGTGCACCCTTAGTACTTGTCCTAATATATAGGGGACCAGACATGGCTACACAGTACACCCTTAGTACTTGTCCTAATATATAGGGGACCAGACATGGCTACACAGTGCACCCTTAGTACTTGTCCTAATATATAGGGGACCCAGACATGGCCACACAGTGCACCCTTAGTACTTGTCCTAATATGCAGGGGAACAAAGACATGGCTAAACAGTGCACCCTTAGTGCTTGTCCTAATATGCAGGGGACCCAGACATGGCTACACAGTGCACCCTTAGTACTTGTCCTAATATGCAGGGCACCCAGACATGGCTACACAGTACACCCTTAGTACTTGTCCTAATATATAGGGGACCAGACATGGCTACACAGTGCACCCTTAGTACTTGTCCTAATATATAGGGGACCCAGACATGACTACACAGTGCACCCTTAGTACTTGTCCTAATATATAGGGGACCAGACATGGCTACACAGTGCACCCTTAGTACTTATCCTAATATATAGGGACCCAGACATGACTACAGAGTGCACCCTTAGTACTTGTCCTAATATATAGGGACCCAGACATGGCTACACAGTGCACCCTTAGTACTTGTCCTAATATGCAGGGGACCCAGACGTGACTACACAGTGCACCCTTAGTACTTGTCCTAATGTATAGGAGACCAGATATGGGTACACAGTGCACCCTTAGTACTTGTCCTAATATGTAGGAGACCAGACATGGCTCCACAGGGCACACTTAGTACTTGTCCTAATATGCAAGGGACCCAGACATGGCTACACAGTGCACGCTTAGTACTTGTCCTAATTTATAGGAGACCAGACATGGCTACACAGTGCACCCTTAGTACTTGTCCTAATATACAGGAGACCCAGACATGGCTACACAGTGCACCCTTAGTACTTGTCCTAATATACAGGAGACCCAGACATGGCTACACAATACAGCCTTAGTAGTTGTCTTAATATGCAGGGGACCAAGACATGGCTACACAGTGCACCCTTAGTACTTGTCCTAATATATAGGGGACCAGATATGGGTACACAGTGCACCCTTAGTACTTGTCCTAATATAAAGGAAACCAGATATGGCTACACAGTGCACCCTTAGTACTTGTCCTAATATATGGGAGACCAAATATGGGTACATAGTGCACACTTAGTACTTGTCCTAATATATAGGGGACCCAGACATGGCTACACAGTGCACCCTTAGTACTTGTCCTAATATATAGAGGACTCAGACATGGCTACACAGTGCACCCTTAGTACTTATCCTAATACATAGGGACCCAGACGTGGCTACACAGTGCAGCCTTGGTACTTGTTCTAATACATAAGGGGCGCAGACATGGCTACACAGTGCACCCTTAGTACTTGTCCTAATATATAGGGGACCAGACATGGCTACACAGTGCACCCTTAGTACTTGTTCTAATACATAAGGGTCGCAGACATGGCTACACAGTGCACCCTTAGTACTTGTCCTAATATATAGGGGACCAGACATGGCTACACAGTACACCCTTAGTACTTGTCCTAATATATAGGGGACCAGATATGGGTACACAGTGCACCCTTAGTACTTGTCCTAATATAAAGGAAACCAGATATGGCTACACAGTGCACCCTTAGGACTTGTCCTAATATATGGGAGACCAAATATGGGTACATAGTGCACACTTAGTACTTGTCCTAACATATAGGGGACCCAGACATGGCTACACAGTGCACCCTTAGTACTTGTCCTAATATATAGAGGACTCAGACATGGCTACACAGTGCACCCTTAGTACTTATCCTAATACATAGGGACCCAGACGTGGCTACACAGTGCAGCCTTGGTACTTGTTCTAATACATAAGGGGCGCAGACATGGCTACACAGTGCACCCTTAGTACTTGTCCTAATATATAGGGGACCAGACATGGCTACACAGTGCACCCTTAGTACTTGTCCTAATATATAGGGGACCCAGACATGACTACACAGTGCACCCTTAGTGCTTGTCCTAATATATAGGGGACCCAGACATGGCTACACAGTGCACCCTTAGTACTTGTCCTAATATATAGAGGACTCAGACATGGCTACACAGTGCACCCTTAGTACTTATCCTAATACATAGGGACCCAGACGTGGCTACACAGTGCAGCCTTAGTACTTGTTCTAATACATAAGGGGCGCAGACATGGCTACACAGTGCACCCTTAGTACTTGTCCTAATATATAGGGGACCAGACATGGCTACACAGTACACCCTTAGTACTTGTCCTAATATATAGGGGACCCAGACATGGCCACACAGTGCACCCTTAGTACTTGTCCTAATATGCAGGGGAACAAAGACATGGCTACACAGTGCACCCTTAGTACTTGTCCTAATATGCAGGGGACCCAGACATGGCTACACAGTGCACCCTTAGTACTTGTCCTAATATATAGGAGACCAGATATGGCTACACAGTGCACCCTTAGTACTTGTCCTAATATATAGAGGACCCAGACATGGCTACACAGTGCACCCTTAGTACTTGTTCTAATACTTAAGGGGCGCAGACATGGCTACACAATACAGCCTTAGTACTTGTCCTTATATGCAGGGGAACAAAGACATGGCTACACAGTGCACCCTTAGTACTTGTCCTAATATGCAGGGAACCAAGACATGGCTACACAGTGCACCCTTAGTACTTATCCTAATATATAGGGACCCAGACATGGCTACACAGTGCACCCTTAGTACTTGTCCTAATATACAGGGACCCAGACATGACTACACAGTGCACCCTCAGTACTTATCCTAATATATAGGAGACCAGACATGGCTACACAGTGCACCCTTAGTACTTGTCCTAATATATAGGGGACCAGATATGGCTACACAGTGCACCCTTAGTACTTGTCCTAATATGCAGGGGACCCAGACGTGACTACACAGTGCACCCTTAGTACTTGTCCTAATGTATAGGAGACCAGATATGGGTTCACAGTGCACCCTTAGTACTTGTCCTAATATGTAGGAGACCAGACATGGCTCCACAGGGCACACTTAGTACTTGTCCTAATATATAGGGACCCAGACATGGCTACACAGTGCACCCTTAGTACTTGTCCTAATATATAGGAGACCAGACATGGCTCCACAGGGCACACTTAGTACTTGTTCTAATATATAGGGACCCAGACATGACTACACAGTGCACCCTTAGTACTTGTCCTAATATATAGGGACCCAGACATGGCTACACAGTGCACTCTTAGTACTTATCCTAATATATAGGGACCCAGACATGGCTACACAGTGCACCCTTAGTACTTGTCCTAATATACAGGGACCCAGACATGACTACACAGTGCACCCTCAGTACTTATCCTAATATATAGGAGACCAGACATGGCTACACAGTGCACGCTTAGTACTTGTCCTAATATATCGGAGACCAGATATGGGTACACAGTGCACCCTTAGTACTTGTCCTAATATATAGGGGACCAGACATGGCTACACAGTACACCCTTAGTACTTGTCCTAATATATAGGGGACCAGATATGGGTACACAGTGCACCCTTAGTACTTGTCCTAATATATGGGAGACCAAATATGGGTACATAGTGCACACTTAGTACTTGTCCTAATATATAGGGGACCCAGACATGGCTACACAGTGCACCCTTAGTACTTGTCCTAATATATAGAGGACTCAGACATGGCTACACAGTGCACCCTTAGTACTTATCCTAATACATAGGGACCCAGACGTGGCTACACAGTGCAGCCTTGGTACTTGTTCTAATACATAAGGGGCGCAGACATGGCTACACAGTGCACCCTTAGTACTTGTCCTAATATATAGGGGACCAGACATGGCTACACAGTGCACCCTTAGTACTTGTCCTAATATATAGGGGACCCAGACATGACTACACAGTGCACCCTTAGTGCTTGTCCTAATATATAGGGGACCCAGACATGGCTACACAGTGCACCCTTAGTACTTGTCCTAATATATAGAGGACTCAGACATGGCTACACAGTGCACCCTTAGTACTTATCCTAATACATAGGGACCCAGACGTGGCTACACAGTGCAGCCTTAGTACTTGTTCTAATACATAAGGGGCGCAGACATGGCTACACAGTGCACCCTTAGTACTTGTCCTAATATATAGGGGACCAGACATGGCTACACAGTACACCCTTAGTACTTGTCCTAATATATAGGGGACCCAGACATGGCCACACAGTGCACCCTTAGTACTTGTCCTAATATGCAGGGGAACAAAGACATGGCTACACAGTGCACCCTTAGTACTTGTCCTAATATGCAGGGGACCCAGACATGGCTACACAGTGCACCCTTAGTACTTGTCCTAATATATAGGAGACCAGATATGGCTACACAGTGCACCCTTAGTACTTGTCCTAATATATAGAGGACCCAGACATGGCTACACAGTGCACCCTTAGTACTTGTTCTAATACTTAAGGGGCGCAGACATGGCTACACAATACAGCCTTAGTACTTGTCCTTATATGCAGGGGAACAAAGACATGGCTACACAGTGCACCCTTAGTACTTGTCCTAATATGCAGGGAACCAAGACATGGCTACACAGTGCACCCTTAGTACTTGTTCTAATATATAGGGACCCAGACATGACTACACAGTGCACTCTTAGTACTTATCCTAATATATAGGGACAAAGACATG
Source organism: Eleutherodactylus coqui (assembly GCF_035609145.1). Lineage (NCBI taxonomy): Eukaryota > Metazoa > Chordata > Amphibia > Anura > Eleutherodactylidae > Eleutherodactylus > Eleutherodactylus coqui. Next base: position 61,628,135 of record NC_089847.1, on the reverse strand, counting down.
GCTACACAGTGCACCCTTAGTACTTGTCCTAATATACAGGGACCCAGACATGACTACACAGTGCACCGTCAGTACTTATCCTAATATATAGGAGACCAGACATGGCTACACAGTGCACCCTTAGTACTTGTCCTAATATGCAGGGGACCAAAACATGGCTACACAGTGCACCCTTAGTACTTGTTCTAATATATAGGGACCAAGACATGACTACACAGTGCACCCTTAGTACTTGTCCTAATATATAGGGACCCACACATGACTACAGAGTGCACCCTTAGTACTTGTCCTGATATATAGGGACCCAGACATGGCTACACAGTGCACTCTTAGTAGTTATCCTAATTTATAGGGACCCAGACATGGCTACACAGTGCACCCTTAGTACTTGTCCTAATATATAGGGACCCAGACATGACTACACAGTGCACCCTCAGTACTTATCCTAATATATAGGAGACCAGACATGGCTACACAGTGCACACTTAGTACTTGTCCTAATATATCGGAGACCAGATATGGGTACACAGTGCACCCTTAGTATTTGTCCTAATATATAGGGGACCAGATATGGCTACACAGTGCACCCTTAGTACTTGTCCTAATATATAGGGGACCAGATATGGCTACACAGTGCACCCTTAGTACTTGTCCTAATATGCAGGGGACCCAGACGTGACTACACAGTGCACCCTTAGTACTTGTCCTAATGTATAGGAGACCAGATATGGGTACACAGTGCACCCTTAGTACTTGTCCTAATATGTAGGAGACCAGACATGGCTCCACAGGGCACACTTAGTACTTGTCCTAATATATAGGGACCCAGACATGACTACACAGTGCACCCTTAGTACTTGTCCTAATATATAGGGACCCAGACATGACTACAGAGTGCACCCTTAGTACTTGTCCTAATATATAGGGACCCAGACATGACTACACAGTACACACTTAGTACTTGTCCTAATATGCAGGGGAACAAAGATATGGCTACACAGGGCACCTTAGTACTTGTCCTAATATATAGGGGGCCAGACATGACTACACAGTGCACCCTTAGTAATTGTCCTAATATATAGGAGACCAGATATGGCTACACAGTGCACCCTTAGTACTTGTCCTAATATGCAGGGGACCAAGACATGGCTACACAGTACACCCTTAGTACTTGTCCTAATATATAGGGGACGCAGACATGGCTACACAGTGCACCCTTAGTACTTGTCCTAATATATAGGGTGCCAGACATGGCTACACAGTGCACCCTTAGTACTTGTCCTAATATAAAGGGGACCCAGACATGACAACACAGTGCACCCTTAGTACTTGTCCTAATATATAGGGGACCAGACATGGCTACACAGTACACCCTTAGTACTTGTCCTAATATATAGGGGACCAGACATGGCTACACAGTGCACCCTTAGTACTTGTCCTAATATATAGGGGACCCAGACATGGCCACACAGTGCACCCTTAGTACTTGTCCTAATATGCAGGGGAACAAAGACATGGCTAAACAGTGCACCCTTAGTGCTTGTCCTAATATGCAGGGGACCCAGACATGGCTACACAGTGCACTCTTAGTACTTGTCCTAATATGCAGGGCACCCAGACATGGCTACACAGTACACCCTTAGTACTTGTCCTAATATATAGGGGACCAGACATGGCTACACAGTGCACCCTTAGTACTTGTCCTAATATATAGGGGACCCAGACATGACTACACAGTGCACCCTTAGTACTTGTCCTAATATATAGGGGACCAGACATGGCTACACAGTGCACCCTTAGTACTTATCCTAATATATAGGGACCCAGACATGACTACAGAGTGCACCCTTAGTACTTGTCCTAATATATAGGGACCCAGACATGGCTACACAGTGCACCCTTAGTACTTGTCCTAATATGCAGGGGACCCAGACGTGACTACACAGTGCACCCTTAGTACTTGTCCTAATGTATAGGAGACCAGATATGGGTACACAGTGCACCCTTAGTACTTGTCCTAATATGTAGGAGACCAGACATGGCTCCACAGGGCACACTTAGTACTTGTCCTAATATGCAAGGGACCCAGACATGGCTACACAGTGCACGCTTAGTACTTGTCCTAATTTATAGGAGACCAGACATGGCTACACAGTGCACCCTTAGTACTTGTCCTAATATACAGGAGACCCAGACATGGCTACACAGTGCACCCTTAGTACTTGTCCTAATATACAGGAGACCCAGACATGGCTACACAATACAGCCTTAGTAGTTGTCTTAATATGCAGGGGACCAAGACATGGCTACACAGTGCACCCTTAGTACTTGTCCTAATATATAGGGGACCAGATATGGGTACACAGTGCACCCTTAGTACTTGTCCTAATATAAAGGAAACCAGATATGGCTACACAGTGCACCCTTAGTACTTGTCCTAATATATAGAGGACTCAGACATGGCTACACAGTGCACCCTTAGTACTTATCCTAATACATAGGGACCCAGACGTGGCTACACAGTGCAGCCTTGGTACTTGTTCTAATACATAAGGGGCGCAGACATGGCTACACAGTGCACCCTTAGTACTTGTCCTAATATATAGGGGACCAGACATGGCTACACAGTACACCCTTAGTACTTGTCCTAATATATAGGGGACCAGATATGGGTACACAGTGCACCCTTAGTACTTGTCCTAATATAAAGGAAACCAGATATGGCTACACAGTGCACCCTTAGGACTTGTCCTAATATATGGGAGACCAAATATGGGTACATAGTGCACACTTAGTACTTGTCCTAACATATATGGGACCCAGACATGGCTACACAGTGCACCCTTAGTACTTGTCCTAATATATAGAGGACTCAGACATGGCTACACAGTGCACCCTTAGTACTTATCCTAATACATAGGGACCCAGACGTGGCTACACAGTGCAGCCTTGGTACTTGTTCTAATACATAAGGGGCGCAGACATGGCTACACAGTGCACCCTTAGTACTTGTCCTAATATATAGGGGACCAGACATGGCTACACAGTGCACCCTTAGTACTTGTCCTAATATATAGGGGACCCAGACATGACTACACAGTGCACCCTTAGTGCTTGTCCTAATATATAGGGGACCCAGACATGGCTACACAGTGCACCCTTAGTACTTGTCCTAATATGCAGGGGACCCAGACATGGCTACACAGTGCACCCTTAGTACTTGTCCTAATATATAGGAGACCAGATATGGCTACACAGTGCACCCTTAGTACTTGTCCTAATATATAGAGGACCCAGACATGGCTACACAGTGCACCCTTAGTACTTGTTCTAATACTTAAGGGGCGCAGACATGGCTACACAATACAGCCTTAGTACTTGTCCTTATATGCAGGGGAACAAAGACATGGCTACACAGTGCACCCTTAGTACTTGTCCTAATATGCAGGGAACCAAGACATGGCTACACAGTGCACCCTTAGTACTTATCCTAATATATAGGGACCCAGACATGGCTACACAGTGCACCCTTAGTACTTGTCCTAATATACAGGGACCCAGACATGACTACACAGTGCACCCTCAGTACTTATCCTAATATATAGGAGACCAGACATGGCTACACAGTGCACCCTTAGTACTTGTCCTAATATATAGGGGACCAGATATGGCTACACAGTGCACCCTTAGTACTTGTCCTAATATGCAGGGGACCCAGACGTGACTACACAGTGCACCCTTAGTACTTGTCCTAATGTATAGGAGACCAGATATGGGTACACAGTGCACCCTTAGTACTTGTCCTAATATGTAGGAGACCAGACATGGCTCCACAGGGCACACTTAGTACTTGTCCTAATATATAGGGACCCAGACATGGCTACACAGTGCACCCTTAGTACTTGTCCTAATATATAGGAGACCAGACATGGCTCCACAGGGCACACTTAGTACTTGTTCTAATATACAGGGACCCAGACAAGACTACACAGTGCACCCTTAGTACTTGTCCTAATATATAGGGACCCAGACATGACTACAGAGTGCACCCTTAGTACTTGTCCTAATATATAGGGACCCAGACATGGCTACACAGTGCACTCTTAGTACTTATCCTAATATATAGGGACCCAGACATGGCTACACAGTGCACCCTTAGTACTTGTCCTAATATACAGGGACCCAGACATGACTACACAGTGCACCCTCAGTACTTATCCTAATATATAGGAGACCAGACATGGCTACACAGTGCACGCTTAGTACTTGTCCTAATATATCGGAGACCAGATATGGGTACACAGTGCACCCTTAGTACTTGTCCTAATATATAGGGGACCAGACATGGCTACACAGTACACCCTTAGTACTTGTCCTAATATATAGGGGACCAGATATGGGTACACAGTGCACCCTTAGTACTTGTCCTAATATAAAGGAAACCAGATATGGCTACACAGTGCACCCTTAGGACTTGTCCTAATATGCAGGGGACCCAGACATGGCTACACAGTGCACCCTTAGTACTTGTCCTAATATATAGGAGACCAGATATGGCTACACAGTGCACCCTTAGTACTTGTCCTAATATATAGAGGACCCAGACATGGCTACACAGTGCACCCTTAGTACTTGTTCTAATACTTAAGGGGCGCAGACATGGCTACACAATACAGCCTTAGTAAGTGTCCTTATATGCAGGGGAACAAAGACATGGCTACACAGTGCACCCTTAGTACTTGTCCTAATATGCAGGGAACCAAGACATGGCTACACAGTGCACCCTTAGTACTTGTTCTAATATATAGGGACCCAGACATGACTACACAGTGCACTCTTAGTACTTATCCTAATATATAGGGACCCAGACATGGCTACACAGTGCACCCTTAGTACTTGTCCTAATATACAGGGACCCAGACATGACTACACAGTGCACCCTCAGTACTTATCCTAATATATAGGAGACCAGACATGGCTACACAGTGCACCCTTAGTACTTGTCCTAATATATAGGGGACCAGATATGGCTACACAGTGCACCCTTAGTACTTGTCCTAATATGCAGGGGACCCAGACGTGACTACACAGTGCACCCTTAGTACTTGTCCTAATGTATAGGAGACCAGATATGGGTACACAGTGCACCCTTAGTACTTGTCCTAATATGTAGGAGACCAGACATGGCTCCACAGGGCACACTTAGTACTTGTCCTAATATATAGGGACCCAGACATGGCTACACAGTGCACCCTTAGTACTTGTCCTAATATATAGGAGACCAGACATGGCTCCACAGGGCACACTTAGTACTTGTTCTAATATATAGGGACCCAGACATGACTACACAGTGCACCCTTAGTACTTGTCCTAATATATAGGGACCCAGACATGACTACAGAGTGCACCCTTAGTACTTGTCCTAATATATAGGGACCCAGACATGGCTACACAGTGCACTCTTAGTACTTATCCTAATATATAGGGACCCAGACATGGCTACACAGTGCACCCTTAGTACTTGTCCTAATATACAGGGACCCAGACATGACTACACAGTGCACCCTCAGTACTTATCCGAATATATAGGAGACCAGACATGGCTACACAGTGCACGCTTAGTACTTGTCCTAATATATCGGAGACCAGATATGGGTACACAGTGCACCCTTAGTACTTGTCCTAATATATAGGGGACCAGACATGGCTACACAGTACAGCCTTAGTACTTGTCCTAATATATAGGGGACCAGATATGGGTACACAGTGCACCCTTAGTACTTGTCCTAATATAAAGGAAACCAGATATGGCTACACAGTGCACCCTTAGGACTTGTCCTAATATATGGGAGACCAAATATGGGTACATAGTGCACACTTAGTACTTGTCCTAATATATAGGGGACCCAGACATGGCTACACAGTGCACCCTTAGTACTTGTCCTAATATATAGAGGACTCAGACATGGCTACACAGTGCACCCTTAGTACTTATCCTAATACATAGGGACCCAGACGTGGCTACACAGTGCAGCCTTGGTACTTGTTCTAATACATAAGGGGCGCAGACATGGCTACACAGTGCACCCTTAGTACTTGTCCTAATATATAGGGGACCAGACATGGCTACACAGTGCACCCTTAGTACTTGTCCTAATATATAGGGGACCCAGACATGACTACACAGTGCACCCTTAGTGCTTGTCCTAATATATAGGGGACCCAGACATGGCTACACAGTGCACCCTTAGTACTTGTCCTAATATATAGAGGACTCAGACATGGCTACACAGTGCACCCTTAGTACTTATCCTAATACATAGGGACCCAGACGTGGCTACACAGTGCAGCCTTAGTACTTGTCCTAATATATAGGGACCCAGACATGACTACAGAGTGCACCCTTAGTACTTGTCCTAATATATAGGGACCCAGACATGGCTACACAGTGCACTCTTAGTACTTATCCTAATATATAGGGACCCAGACATGGGTACACAGTGCACCCTTAGTACGTGTCCTAATATACAGGGACCCAGACATGACTACACAGTGCACCCTCAGTACTTATCCTAATATATAGGAGACCAGACATGGCTACACAGTGCACGCTTAGTACTTGTCCTAATATATCGGAGACCAGATATGGGTACACAGTGCACCCTTAGTACTTGTCCTAATATATAGGGGACCAGACATGGCTACACAGTACACCCTTAGTACTTGTCCTAATATATAGGGGACCAGATATGGGTACACAGTGCACCCTTAGTACTTGTCCTAATATAAAGGAAACCAGATATGGCTACACAGTGCACCCTTAGGACTTGTCCTAATATGCAGGGGACCCAGACATGGCTACACAGTGCACCCTTAGTACTTGTCCTAATATATAGGAGACCAGATATGGCTACACAGTGCACCCTTAGTACTTGTCCTAATATATAGAGGACCCAGACATGGCTACACAGTGCACCCTTAGTACTTGTTCTAATACTTAAGGGGCGCAGACATGGCTACACAATACAGCCTTAGTACTTGTCCTTATATGCAGGGGAACAAAGACATGGCTACACAGTGCACCCTTAGTACTTGTCCTAATATGCAGGGAACCAAGACATGGCTACACAGTGCACCCTTAGTACTTGTTCTAATATATAGGGACCCAGACATGACTACACAGTGCACTCTTAGTACTTATCCTAATATATAGGGACCCAGACATGGCTACACAGTGCACCCTTAGTACTTGTCCTAATATACAGGGACCCAGACATGACTACACAGTGCACCCTCAGTACTTATCCTAATATATAGGAGACCAGACATGGCTACACAGTGCACCCTTAGTACTTGTCCTAATATATAGGGGACCAGATATGGCTACACAGTGCACCCTTAGTACTTGTCCTAATATGCAGGGGACCCAGACGTGACTACACAGTGCACCCTTAGTACTTGTCCTAATGTATAGGAGACCAGATATGGGTACACAGTGCACCCTTAGTACTTGTCCTAATATGTAGGAGACCAGACATGGCTCCACAGGGCACACTTAGTACTTGTCCTAATATATAGGGACCCAGACATGGCTACACAGTGCACCCTTAGTACTTGTCCTAATATATAGGAGACCAGACATGGCTCCACAGGGCACACTTAGTACTTGTTCTAATATATAGGGACCCAGACATGACTACACAGTGCACCCTTAGTACTTGTCCTAATATATAGGGACCCAGACATGACTACAGAGTGCACCCTTAGTACTTGTCCTAATATATAGGGACCCAGACATGGCTACACAGTGCACTCTTAGTACTTATCCTAATATATAGGGACCCAGACATGGCTACACAGTGCACCCTTAGTACTTGTCCTAATATACAGGGACCCAGACATGACTACACAGTGCACCCTCAGTACTTATCCGAATATATAGGAGACCAGACATGGCTACACAGTGCACGCTTAGTACTTGTCCTAATATATCGGAGACCAGATATGGGTACACAGTGCACCCTTAGTACTTGTCCTAATATATAGGGGACCAGACATGGCTACACAGTACACCCTTAGTACTTGTCCTAATATATAGGGGACCAGATATGGGTACACAGTGCACCCTTAGTACTTGTCCTAATATAAAGGAAACCAGATATGGCTACACAGTGCACCCTTAGGACTTGTCCTAATATATGGGAGACCAAATATGGGTACATAGTGCACACTTAGTACTTGTCCTAATATATAGGGGACCCAGACATGGCTACACAGTGCACCCTTAGTACTTGTCCTAATATATAGAGGACTCAGACATGGCTACACAGTGCACCCTTAGTACTTATCCTAATACATAGGGACCCAGACGTGGCTACACAGTGCAGCCTTGGTACTTGTTCTAATACATAAGGGGCGCAGACATGGCTACACAGTGCACCCTTAGTACTTGTCCTAATATATAGGGGACCAGACATGGCTACACAGTGCACCCTTAGTACTTGTCCTAATATATAGGGGACCCAGACATGACTACACAGTGCACCCTTAGTGCTTGTCCTAATATATAGGGGACCCAGACATGGCTACACAGTGCACCCTTAGTACTTGTCCTAATATATAGAGGACTCAGACATGGCTACACAGTGCACCCTTAGTACTTATCCTAATACATAGGGACCCAGACGTGGCTACACAGTGCAGCCTTAGTACTTGTCCTAATACATAAGGGGCGCAGACATGGCTACACAGTGCACCCTTAGTACTTGTCCTAATATATAGGGGACCAGGCATGGCTACACAGTACACCCTTAGTACTTGTCCTAATATATAGGGGACCCAGACATGGCCACACAGTGCACCCTTAGTACTTGTCCTAATATGCAGGGGAACAAAGACATGGCTACACAGTGCACCCTTAGTACTTGTCCTAATATGCAGGGGACCCAGACATGGCTACACAGTGCACCCTTAGTACTTGTCCTAATATATAGGAGACCAGATATGGCTACACAGTGCACCCTTAGTACTTGTCCTAATATATAGAGGACCCAGACATGGCTACACAGTGCACCCTTAGTACTTGTTCTAATACTTAAGGGGCGCAGACATGGCTACACAATACAGCCTTAGTACTTGTCCTTATATGCAGGGGAACAAAGACATGGCTACACAGTGCACCCTTAGTACTTGTCCTAATATGCAGGGAACCAAGACATGGCTACACAGTGCACCCTTAGTACTTGTTCTAATATATAGGGACCCAGACATGACTACACAGTGCACTCTTAGTACTTATCCTAATATATAGGGACCCAGACATGGCTACACAGTGCACCCTTAGTACTTGTCCTAATATACAGGGACCCAGACATGACTACACAGTGCACCCTCAGTACTTATCCTAATATATAGGAGACCAGACATGGCTACACAGTGCACCCTTAGTACTTGTCCTAATATATAGGGGACCAGATATGGCTACACAGTGCACCCTTAGTACTTGTCCTAATATGCAGGGGACCCAGACGTGACTACACAGTGCACCCTTAGTACTTGTCCTAATGTATAGGGGACCAGATATGGGTACACAGTGCACCCTTAGTACTTGTCCTAATATGTAGGAGACCAGACATGGCTCCACAGGGCACACTTAGTACTTGTCCTAATATATAGGGACCCAGACATGGCTACACAGTGCACCCTTAGTACTTGTCCTAATATATAGGAGACCAGACATGGCTCCACAGGGCACACTTAGTACTTGTTCTAATATATAGGGACCCAGACATGACTACACAGTGCACCCTTAGTACTTGTCCTAATATATAGGGACCCAGACATGACTACAGAGTGCACCCTTAGTACTTGTCCTAATATATAGGGACCCAGACACTGCTACACAGTGCACTCTTAGTACTTATCCTAATATATAGGGACCCAGACATGGCTACACAGTGCACCCTTAGTACTTGTCCTAATATACAGGGACCCAGACATGACTACACAGTGCACCCTCAGTACTTATCCTAATATATAGGAGACCAGACATGGCTACACAGTGCACGCTTAGTACTTGTCCTAATATATCGGAGAACAGATATGGGTACACAGTGCACCCTTAGTACTTGTCCTAATAAATAGGGGACCAGATATGGCTACACAGTGCACTCTTAGTACTTGTTCTAATATGCAGGGGACCCAGACGTGACTACACAGTGCACCCTTAGTACTTGTCCTAATGTATAGGAGACCAGATATGGGTACACAGTGCACCCTTAGTACTTGTCCTAATATGTAGGAGACCAGACATGGCTCCACAGGGCACACTTAGTACTTGTCCTAATATATAGGGACCCAGACATGGCTACACAGTGCACCCTTAGTACTTGTCCTAATATATAGGAGACCAGACATGGCTCCACAGGGCACACTTAGTACTTGTTCTAATATATAGGGACCCAGACATGACTACACAGTGCACCCTTAGTACTTGTCCTAATATATAGGGACCCAGACATGACTACAGAGTGCACCCTTAGTACTTGTCCTAATATATAGGGACCCAGACATGACTACACAGTGCACCCTTAGGACTTTTCCTAATATGCAGGGGAACAAAGACATGGCTACACAGTGCACCCTTAGTACTTGTCCTAATATGCAGGGGACCCAGACATGGCTACACAGTGCACCCTTAGTACTTGTCCTAATATATAGGGGACCAGATATGGCTACACAGTGCACCCGTAGTACTTGTCCTAATATGCAGGGGACCCAGACGTGACTACACAGTGCACCCTTAGTACTTGTCCTAATGTATAGGAGACCAGATATGGGTACACAGTGCACCCTTAGTACTTGTCCTAATATGTAGGAGACCAGACATGGCTCCACAGGGCACACTTAGTACTTGTCCTAATATATAGGGACCCAGACATGGCTACACAGTGCACCCTTAGTACTTGTCCTAATATATAGGAGACCAGACATGGCTCCACAGGGCACACTTAGTACTTGTTCTAATATATAGGGACCCAGACATGACTACACAGTGCACCCTTAGTACTTGTCCTAATATATAGGGACCCAGACATGACTACAGAGTGCACCCTTAGTACTTGTCCTAATATATAGGGACCCAGACATGGCTACACAGTGCACTCTTAGTACTTATCCTAATATATAGGGACCCAGACATGGCTACACAGTGCACCCTTAGTACTTGTCCTAATATACAGGGACCCAGACATGACTACACAGTGCACCCTCAGTACTTATCCGAATATATAGGAGACCAGACATGGCTACACAGTGCACGCTTAGTACTTGTCCTAATATATCGGAGACCAGATATGGGTACACAGTGCACCCTTAGTACTTGTCCTAATATATAGGGGACCAGACATGGCTACACAGTACAGCCTTAGTACTTGTCCTAATATATAGGGGACCAGATATGGGTACACAGTGCACCCTTAGTACTTGTCCTAATATAAAGGAAACCAGATATGGCTACACAGTGCACCCTTAGGACTTGTCCTAATATATGGGAGACCAAATATGGGTACATAGTGCACACTTAGTACTTGTCCTAATATATAGGGGACCCAGACATGGCTACACAGTGCACCCTTAGTACTTGTCCTAATATATAGAGGACTCAGACATGGCTACACAGTGCACCCTTAGTACTTATCCTAATACATAGGGACCCAGACGTGGCTACACAGTGCAGCCTTGGTACTTGTTCTAATACATAAGGGGCGCAGACATGGCTACACAGTGCACCCTTAGTACTTGTCCTAATATATAGGGGACCAGACATGGCTACACAGTGCACCCTTAGTACTTGTCCTAATATATAGGGGACCCAGACATGGCTACACAGTGCACCCTTAGTACTTGTCCTAATATATAGAGGACTCAGACATGGCTACACAGTGCACCCTTAGTACTTATCCTAATACATAGGGACCCAGACGTGGCTACACAGTGCAGCCTTAGTACTTGTCCTAATATATAGGGACCCAGACATGACTACAGAGTGCACCCTTAGTACTTGTCCTAATATATAGGGACCCAGACATGGCTACACAGTGCACTCTTAGTACTTATCCTAATATATAGGGACCCAGACATGGCTACACAGTGCACCCTTAGTACTTGTCCTAATATACAGGGACCCAGACATGACTACACAGTGCACCCTCAGTACTTATCCTAATATATAGGAGACCAGACATGGCTACACAGTGCACGCTTAGTACTTGTCCTAATATATCGGAGACCAGATATGGGTACACAGTGCACCCTTAGTACTTGTCCTAATATATAGGGGACCAGACATGGCTACACAGTACACCCTTAGTACTTGTCCTAATATATAGGGGACCAGATATGGGTACACAGTGCACCCTTAGTACTTGTCCTAATATAAAGGAAACCAGATATGGCTACACAGTGCACCCTTAGGACTTGTCCTAATATGCAGGGGACCCAGACATGGCTACACAGTGCACCCTTAGTACTTGTCCTAATATATAGGAGACCAGATATGGCTACACAGTGCACCCTTAGTACTTGTCCTAATATATAGAGGACCCAGACATGGCTACACAGTGCACCCTTAGTACTTGTTCTAATACTTAAGGGGCGCAGACATGGCTACACAATACAGCCTTAGTACTTGTCCTTATATGCAGGGGAACAAAGACATGGCTACACAGTGCACCCTTAGTACTTGTCCTAATATGCAGGGAACCAAGACATGGCTACACAGTGCACCCTTAGTACTTGTTCTAATATATAGGGACCCAGACATGACTACACAGTGCACTCTTAGTACTTATCCTAATATATAGGGACCCAGACATGGCTACACAGTGCACCCTTAGTACTTGTCCTAATATACAGGGACCCAGACATGACTACACAGTGCACCCTCAGTACTTATCCTAATATATAGGAGACCAGACATGGCTACACAGTGCACCCTTAGTACTTGTCCTAATATATAGGGGACCAGATATGGCTACACAGTGCACCCTTAGTACTTGTCCTAATATGCAGGGGACCCAGACGTGACTACACAGTGCACCCTTAGTACTTGTCCTAATGTATAGGAGACCAGATATGGGTACACAGTGCACCCTTAGTACTTGTCCTAATATGTAGGAGACCAGACATGGCTCCACAGGGCACACTTAGTACTTGTCCTAATATATAGGGACCCAGACATGGCTACACAGTGCACCCTTAGTACTTGTCCTAATATATAGGAGACCAGACATGGCTCCACAGGGCACACTTAGTACTTGTTCTAATATATAGGGACCCAGACATGACTACACAGTGCACCCTTAGTACTTGTCCTAATATATAGGGACCCAGACATGACTACAGAGTGCACCCTTAGTACTTGTCCTAATATATAGGGACCCAGACATGGCTACACAGTGCACTCTTAGTACTTATCCTAATATATAGGGACCCAGACATGGCTACACAGTGCACCCTTAGTACTTGTCCTAATATACAGGGACCCAGACATGACTACACAGTGCACCCTCAGTACTTATCCGAATATATAGGAGACCAGACATGGCTACACAGTGCACGCTTAGTACTTGTCCTAATATATCGGAGACCAGATATGGGTACACAGTGCACCCTTAGTACTTGTCCTAATATATAGGGGACCAGACATGGCTACACAGTACACCCTTAGTACTTGTCCTAATATATAGGGGACCAGATATGGGTACACAGTGCACCCTTAGTACTTGTCCTAATATAAAGGAAACCAGATATGGCTACACAGTGCACCCTTAGGACTTGTCCTAATATATGGGAGACCAAATATGGGTACATAGTGCACACTTAGTACTTGTCCTAATATATAGGGGACCCAGACATGGCTACACAGTGCACCCTTAGTACTTGTCCTAATATATAGAGGACTCAGACATGGCTACACAGTGCACCCTTAGTACTTATCCTAATACATAGGGACCCAGACGTGGCTACACAGTGCAGCCTTGGTACTTGTTCTAATACATAAGGGGCGCAGACATGGCTACACAGTGCACCCTTAGTACTTGTCCTAATATATAGGGGACCAGACATGGCTACACAGTGCACCCTTAGTACTTGTCCTAATATATAGGGGACCCAGACATGACTACACAGTGCACCCTTAGTGCTTGTCCTAATATATAGGGGACCCAGACATGGCTACACAGTGCACCCTTAGTACTTGTCCTAATATATAGAGGACTCAGACATGGCTACACAGTGCACCCTTAGTACTTATCCTAATACATAGGGACCCAGACGTGGCTACACAGTGCAGCCTTAGTACTTGTCCTAATACATAAGGGGCGCAGACATGGCTACACAGTGCACCCTTAGTACTTGTCCTAATATATAGGGGACCAGGCATGGCTACACAGTACACCCTTAGTACTTGTCCTAATATATAGGGGACCCAGACATGGCCACACAGTGCACCCTTAGTACTTGTCCTAATATGCAGGGGAACAAAGACATGGCTACACAGTGCACCCTTAGTACTTGTCCTAATATGCAGGGGACCCAGACATGGCTACACAGTGCACCCTTAGTACTTGTCCTAATATATAGGAGACCAGATATGGCTACACAGTGCACCCTTAGTACTTGTCCTAATATATAGAGGACCCAGACATGGCTACACAGTGCACCCTTAGTACTTGTTCTAATACTTAAGGGGCGCAGACATGGCTACACAATACAGCCTTAGTACTTGTCCTTATATGCAGGGGAACAAAGACATGGCTACACAGTGCACCCTTAGTACTTGTCCTAATATGCAGGGAACCAAGACATGGCTACACAGTGCACCCTTAGTACTTGTTCTAATATATAGGGACCCAGACATGACTACACAGTGCACTCTTAGTACTTATCCTAATATATAGGGACCCAGACATGGCTACACAGTGCACCCTTAGTACTTGTCCTAATATACAGGGACCCAGACATGACTACACAGTGCACCCTCAGTACTTATCCTAATATATAGGAGACCAGACATGGCTACACAGTGCACCCTTAGTACTTGTCCTAATATATAGGGGACCAGATATGGCTACACAGTGCACCCTTAGTACTTGTCCTAATATGCAGGGGACCCAGACGTGACTACACAGTGCACCCTTAGTACTTGTCCTAATGTATAGGGGACCAGATATGGGTACACAGTGCACCCTTAGTACTTGTCCTAATATGTAGGAGACCAGACATGGCTCCACAGGGCACACTTAGTACTTGTCCTAATATATAGGGACCCAGACATGGCTACACAGTGCACCCTTAGTACTTGTCCTAATATATAGGAGACCAGACATGGCTCCACAGGGCACACTTAGTACTTGTTCTAATATATAGGGACCCAGACATGACTACACAGTGCACCCTTAGTACTTGTCCTAATATATAGGGACCCAGACATGACTACAGAGTGCACCCTTAGTACTTGTCCTAATATATAGGGACCCAGACACTGCTACACAGTGCACTCTTAGTACTTATCCTAATATATAGGGACCCAGACATGGCTACACAGTGCACCCTTAGTACTTGTCCTAATATACAGGGACCCAGACATGACTACACAGTGCACCCTCAGTACTTATCCTAATATATAGGAGACCAGACATGGCTACACAGTGCACGCTTAGTACTTGTCCTAATATATCGGAGAACAGATATGGGTACACAGTGCACCCTTAGTACTTGTCCTAATAAATAGGGGACCAGATATGGCTACACAGTGCACTCTTAGTACTTGTTCTAATATGCAGGGGACCCAGACGTGACTACACAGTGCACCCTTAGTACTTGTCCTAATGTATAGGAGACCAGATATGGGTACACAGTGCACCCTTAGTACTTGTCCTAATATGTAGGAGACCAGACATGGCTCCACAGGGCACACTTAGTACTTGTCCTAATATATAGGGACCCAGACATGGCTACACAGTGCACCCTTAGTACTTGTCCTAATATATAGGAGACCAGACATGGCTCCACAGGGCACACTTAGTACTTGTTCTAATATATAGGGACCCAGACATGACTACACAGTGCACCCTTAGTACTTGTCCTAATATATAGGGACCCAGACATGACTACAGAGTGCACCCTTAGTACTTGTCCTAATATATAGGGACCCAGACATGACTACACAGTGCACCCTTAGTACTTGTCCTAATATGCAGGGGAACAAAGACATGGCTACACAGTGCACCCTTAGTACTTGTCCTAATATGCAGGGGACCCAGACATGGCTACACAGTGCACCCTTAGTACTTGTCCTAATATATAGGGGACCAGATATGGCTACACAGTGCACCCGTAGTACTTGTCCTAATATGCAGGGGACCCAGACGTGACTACACAGTGCACCCTTAGTACTTGTCCTAATGTATAGGAGACCAGATATGGGTACACAGTGCACCCTTAGTACTTGTCCTAATATGTAGGAGACCAGACATGGCTCCACAGGGCACACTTAGTACTTGTCCTAATATATAGGGACCCAGACATGGCTGCACAGTGCACCCTTAGTACTTGTCCTAATATATAGGAGACCAGACATGGCTCCACAGGGCACACTTAGTACTTGTTCTAATATATAGGGACCCAGACATGACTACACAGTGCACCCTTAGTACTTGTCCTAATATATAGGGACCCAGACATGACTACAGAGTGCACCCTTAGTACTTGTCCTAATATATAGGGACCCAGACATGGCTACACAGTGCACTCTTAGTACTTATCCTAATATATAGGGACCCAGACATGGCTACACAGTGCACCCTTAGTACTTGTCCTAATATACAGGGACCCAGACATGACTACACAGTGCACCCTCAGTACTTATCCTAATATATAGGAGACCAGATATGGCTACACAGTGCACGCTTAGTACTTGTCCTAATATATCGGAGACCAGATATGGGTACACAGTGCACCCTTAGTACTTGTCCTAATATATAGGGGACCAGACATGGCTACACAGTACACCCTTAGTACTTGTCCTAATATATAGGGGACCCAGACATGACTACACAGTGCACCCTTAGTACTTGTCCTAATATATAGGGACCCAGACATGACTACAGAGTGCACCCTTAGTACTTGTCCTAATATATAGGGACCCAGACATGACTACACAGTGCACCCATAGTACTTGTCCTAATATGCAGGGGAACAAAGATATGGCTACACAGGGCACCTTAGTACTTGTTCTAATACTTAAGGGGCGCAGACATGGCTACACAATACAGCCTTAGTACTTGTCCTAATATGCAGGGGAACAAAGACATGGCTACACAGTGCACCCTTAGTACTTGTCCTAATATGCAGGGGACCCAGACATGGCTACACAGTGCACCCTTAGTACTTGTCCTAATATATAGGAGACCAGATATGGCTACACAGTGCACCCTTAGTACTTGTCCTAATAGATAGAGGACCCAGACATGGCTACACAGTGCACCCTTAGTACTTGTTCTAATACTTAAGGGGCGCAGACATGGCTACACAATACAGCCTTAGTACTTGTCCTTATATGCAGGGGAACAAAGACATGGCTACACAGTGCACCCTTAGTACTTGTCCTAATATGCAGGGAACCAAGACATGGCTACACAGTGCACCCTTAGTACTTGTTCTAATATATAGGGACCCAGACATGACTACACAGTGCACCCTTAGTACTTGTCCTAATATATAGGGACCCAGACATGACTACAGAGTGCACCCTTAGTACTTGTCCTAATATATAGGGACCCAGACATGGCTACACAGTGCACTCTTAGTACTTATCCTAATATATAGGGACCCAGACATGGCTACACAGTGCACCCTTAGTACTTGTCCTAATATACAGGGACCCAGACATGACTACACAGTGCACCCTCAGTACTTATCCTAATATATAGGAGACCAGACATGGCTACACAGTGCACGCTTAGTACTTGTCCTAATATATCGGAGACCAGATATGGGTACACAGTGCACCCTTAGTACTTGTCCTAATATATAGGGGACCAGATATGGCTACACAGTGCACCCTTAGTACTTGTCCTAATATGCAGGGGACCCAGACGTGACTACACAGTGCACCCTTAGTACTTGTCCTAATGTATAGGAGACCAGATATGGGTACACAGTGCACCCTTAGTACTTGTCATAATATGTAGGAGAGCAGACATGGCTCCACAGGGCACACTTAGTACTTGTCCTAATATATAGGAGACCAGATATGGCTACACAGTGCACCCTTAGTACTTGTCCTAATATATAGAGGACCAGATGTGGGTACACAGTGCACCCTTAGTACTTGTCCTAATATAAAGGAAACCAGATATGGCTACACAGTGCACCCTTAGTACTTGTCCTAATATATGGGAGACCAAATATGGGTACATAGTGCACACTTAGTACTTGTCCTAATATATAGGGGACCCAGACATGGCTACACAGTGCACCCTTAGTACTTGTCCTAATATATAGAGGACTCAGACATGGCTACACAGTGCACCCTTAGTACTTATCCTAATACAAAGGGACCCAGACGTGGCTACACAGTGCAGCCTTGGTACTTGTTCTAATACATAAGGGGCGCAGACATGGCTACACAGTGCACCCTTAGTACTTGTCCTAATATATAGGGGACCAGACATGGCTACACAGTGCACCCTTAGTACTTGTCCTAATATATAGGGGACCCAGACGTGACTACACAGTGCACACTTAGTGCTTGTCCTAATATATAGGGGACCCAGACATGGCTACACAGTGCACCCTTAGTACTTGTCCTAATATATAGAGGACTCAGACATGGCTACACAGTGCACCCTTAGTACTTATCCTAATACATAGGGACCCAGACGTGGCTACACAGTGCAGCCTTGGTACTTGTTCTAATACATAAGGGGCGCAGACATGGCTACACAGTGCGCCCTTAGTACTTGTCCTAATATATAGGGGACCAGACATGGCTACACAGTGCACCCTTAGTACTTGTCCTAATATATAGGGGACCCAGACGTGACTACATAGTGCACCCTTAGTGCTTGTCCTAATATATAGGGGACCCAGACATGGCTACACAGTGCACCCTTAGTACTTGTCCTAACATATAGAGGACTCAGACATGGCTACACAGTGCACCCTTAGTACTTATCCTAATACATAGGGACCCAGACGTGGCTACACAGTGCAGCCTTAGTACTTGTTCTAATACATAAGGGGCGCAGACATGGCTACAAAGTGCACCCTTACTACTTGTCCTAATATATAGGGGACCAGACATGGCTACACAGTACACCCTTAGTACTTGTCCTAATATATAGGGGACCCAGACATGGCCACACAGTGCACCCTTAGTACTTGTCCTAATATGCAGGGGAACAAAGACATGGCTACACAGTGCACCCTTAGTACTTGTCCTAATATGCAGGGGACCCAGACATGGCTACACAGTGCACCCTTAGTACTTGTCCTAATATATAGGAGACCAGATATGGCTACACAGTGCACCCTTAGTACTTGTCCTAATATATAGAGGACCCAGAAATGGCTACACAGTGCACCCTTAGTACTTGTTCTAATACATAAGGGGCGCAGACATGGCTACACAGTGCACCCTTAGTACTTGTCCTAATATATAGGGGACCAGACATGGCTACACAGTACACCCTTAGTACTTGTCCTAATATATAGGGGACCAGATATGGGTACACAGTGCACCCTTAGTACTTGTCCTAATATAAAGGAAACCAGATATGGCTACACAGTGCACCCTTAGGACTTGTCCTAATATATGGGAGACCAAATATGGGTACATAGTGCACACTTAGTACTTATCCTAATACATAGGGACCCAGACGTGGCTACACAGTGCACCCTTAGTACTTATCCTAATACATAGGGACCCAGACGTGGCTACACAGTGCAGCCTTGGAACTTGTTCTAATACATAAGGGGCGCAGACATGGCTACACAGTGCACCCTTAGTACTTGTCCTAATATATAGGGGACCAGACATGGCTACACAGTGCACCCTTAGTACTTGTTCTAATATATAGGGGACCCAGACATGACTACACAGTGCACCCTTAGTGCTTGTCCTAATATATAGGGGACCAGACATGGCTACACAGTGCACCCTTAGTACTTGTCCTAATATATAGAGGACTCAGACATGGCTACACAGTGCACCCTTAGTACTTATCCTAATACATAGGGACCCAGACGTGGCTACACAGTGCAGCCTTAGTACTTGTTCTAATACAAAAGGGGCGCAGACATGGCTACACAGTGCACCCTTAGTACTTGTCCTAATATATAGGGGACCAGACATGGCTACACAGTACACCCTTAGTACTTGTCCTAATATATAGGGGACCCAGACATGGCCACACAGTGCACCCTTAGTACTTGTCCTAATATGCAGGGGAACAAAGACATGGCTACACAGTGCACCCTTAGTACTTGTCCTAATATGCAGGGGACCCAGACATGGCTACACAGTGCACCCTTAGTACTTGTCCTAATATATAGGAGACCAGATATGGCTACACAGTGCACCCTTAGTACTTGTCCTAATATATAGAGGACCCACAGTGCACCCTTAGTACTTGTTCTAATACTTAAGGGGCGCAGACATGGCTACACAATACAGCCTTAGTACTTGTCCTTATATGCAGGGGAACAAAGACATGGCTACACAGTGCACCCTTAGTACTTGTCCTAATATGCAGGGAACCAAGACATGGCTACACAGTGCACCCTTAGTACTTGTTCTAATATATAGGGACCCAGACATGACTACACAGTGCACTCTTAGTACTTATCCTAATATATAGGGACCCAGACATGGCTACACAGTGCACCCTTAGTACTTGTCCTAATATACAGGGACCCAGACATGACTACACAGTGCACCCTCAGTACTTATCCTAATATATAGGAGACCAGACATGGCTACACAGTGCACCCTTAGTACTTGTCCTAATATATAGGGGACCAGATATGGCTACACAGTGCACCCTTAGTACTTGTCCTAATATGCAGGGGACCCAGACGTGACTACACAGTGCACCCTTAGTACTTGTCCTAATGTATAGGAGACCAGATATGGGTACACAGTGCACCCTTAGTACTTGTCCTAATATGTAGGAGACCAGACATGGCTCCACAGGGCACACTTAGTACTTGTCCTAATATATAGGGACCCAGACATGGCTACACAGTGCACCCTTAGTACTTGTCCTAATATATAGGAGACAAGACATGGCTCCACAGGGCACACTTAGTACTTGTTCTAATATATAGGGACCCAGACATGACTACACAGTGCACCCTTAGTACTTGTCCTAATATATAGGGACCCAGACATGACTACAGAGTGCACCCTTACTACTTGTCCTAATATATAGGGACCCAGACATGGCTACACAGTGCACTCT
Organism: Eleutherodactylus coqui; assembly: GCF_035609145.1. NCBI lineage: Eukaryota > Metazoa > Chordata > Amphibia > Anura > Eleutherodactylidae > Eleutherodactylus > Eleutherodactylus coqui. Next base: position 61,606,608 of record NC_089847.1, on the reverse strand, counting down.
TAGTACTTATCCTAATATATAGGGACCCAGACATGGCTACACAGTGCACCCTTAGTACTTGTCCTAATATACAGGGACCCAGACATGACTACACAGTGCACCCTCAGTACTTATCCTAATATATAGGAGACCAGACATGGCTACACAGTGCACGCTTAGTACTTGTCCTAATATATCGGAGACCAGATATGGGTACACAGTGCACCCTTAGTACTTGTCCTAATATATCGGAGACCAGATATGGGTACACAGTGCACCCTTAGTACTTGTCCTAATGTATAGGAGACCAGATATGGGTACACAGTGCACCCTTAGTACTTGTCCTAATATGTAGGAGACCAGACATGGCTCCACAGGGCACACTTAGTACTTGTCCTAATATATAGGGACCCAGACATGGCTACACAGTGCACCCTTAGTACTTGTCCTAATATATAGGAGACCAGACATGGCTCCACAGGGCACACTTAGTACTTGTTCTAATATATAGGGACCCAGACATGACTACACAGTGCACCCTTAGTACTTGTCCTAATATATAGGGACCCAGACATGACTACAGAGTGCACCCTTAGTACTTGTCCTAATATATAGGGACCCAGACATGACTACACAGTGCGCCCTTAGTACTTGTCCTAATATGCAGGGGAACAGAGATATGGCTACACAGGGCACCTTAGTACTTGTTCTAATACTTAAGGGGCGCAGACATGGCTACACAATACAGCCTTAGTACTTGTCCTAATATGCAGGGGAACAAAGACATGGCTACACAGTGCACCCTTAGTACTTGTCCTAATATGCAGGGGACCCAGACATGGCTACACAGTGCACCCTTAGTACTTGTCCTAATATATAGGAGACCAGATATGGCTACACAGTGCACCCTTAGTACTTGTCCTAATATATAGAGGACCCAGACATGGCTACACAGTGCACCCTTAGTACTTGTTCTAATACTTAAGGGGCACAGACATGGCTACACAATACAGCCTTAGTACTTGTCCTTATATGCAGGGGAACAAAGACATGGCTACACAGTGCACCCTTAGTACTTGTCCTAATATGCAGGGAACCAAGACATGGCTACACAGTGCACCCTTAGTACTTGTTCTAATATATAGGGACCCAGACATGACTACACAGTGCACCCTTAGTACTTGTCCTAATATATAGGGACCGAGACATGACTACAGAGTGCACCCTTAGTACTTGTCCTAATATATAGGGACCCAGACATGGCTGCACAGTGCACTCTTAGTACTTATCCTAATATATAGGGACCCAGACATGGCTACACAGTGCACCCTTAGTACTTGTCCTAATATACAGGGACCCAGACATGACTACACAGTGCACCCTCAGTACTTATCCTAATATATAGGAGACCAGACATGGCTACACAGTGCACGCTTAGTACTTGTCCTAATATATCGGAGACCAGATATGGGTACACAGTGCACCCTTAGTACTTGTCCTAATATATAGGGGACCAGATATGGCTACACAGTGCACCCTTAGTACTTGTCCTAATATGCAGGGGACCCAGACGTGACTACACAGTGCACCCTTAGTACTTGTCCTAATGTATAGGAGACCAGATATGGGTACACAGTGCACCCTTAGTACTTGCCCTAATATGTAGGAGACCAGACATGGCTCCACAGGGCACACTTAGTACTTGTCCTAATATATAGGGACCCAGACATGGCTACACAGTGCACCCTTAGTACTTGTCCTAATATATAGGAGACCAGACATGGCTCCACAGGGCACACTTAGTACTTGTTCTAATATATAGGAACCCAGACATGACTACACAGTGCACCCTTAGTACTTGTCCTAATATATAGGGACCCAGACATGACTACAGAGTGCACCCTTAGTACTTGCCCTAATATATAGGGACCCAGACATGACTACACAGTGCACCCTTAGTACTTGTCCTAATATGCAGGGGAACAAAGATATGGCTACACAGGGCACCTTAGTACTTGTCCTAATATATAGAGGGCCAGACATGACTACACAGTGCACCCTTAGTAATTGTCCTAATATATAGGAGACCAGATATGGCTACACAGTGCACCCTTAGTACTTGTCTTAATATGCAGGGGACCAAGACATGGCTACACAGTACACCCTTAGTACTTGTCCTAATATATAGGGGACGCAGACATGGCTAGACAGTGCACCCTTAGTACTTGTCCTAATATATAGGGGACCAGACATGGCTACACAGTGCACCCTTAGTACTTGTCCTAATATAAAGGGGACCCAGACATGACAACACAGTGCACCCTTAGTACTTGTCCTAATATATAGGGGACCAGACATGGCTACACAGTACACCCTTAGTACTTGTCCTAATATATAGGGGACCAGACATGGCTACACAGTGCACCCTTAGTACTTGTCCTTATATATAGGGGACCCAGACATGGCCACACAGTGCACCTTTAGTACTTGTCCTAATATGCAGGGGAACAAAGACATGGCTACACAGTGCACCCTTAGTGCTTGTCCTAATATGCAGGGGACCCAGACATGGCTACACAGTGCACCCTTAGTACTTGTCCTAATATGCAGGGGACCCAGACATGGCTACACAGTACACCCTTAGTACTTGTCATAATATATAGGGGACCAGACATGGCTACAGAGTGCACCCTTAGTACTTGTCCTAATATATAGGGACCCAGACATGGCTACACAGTGCACTCTTAGTACTTATCCTAATACAAAGGGACCCAGACGTGCCTACACAGTGCAGCCTTGGTACTTGTTCTAATACATAAGGGGGGCAGACATGGCTACACAGTGCACCCTTAGTACTTGTCCTAATATATAGGGGACCAGACATGGCTACACAGTGCACCCTTAGTACTTGTCCTAATATATAGGGGACCCAGACGTGACTACACAGTGCACACTTAGTGCTTGTCCTAATATATGGGGACCCAGACATGGCTACACAGTGCACCCTTAGTACTTGTCCTAATATATAGAGGACTCAGACATGGCTACACAGTGCACCCTTAGTACTTATCCTAATACATAGGGACCCAGACGTGGCTACACAGTGCAGCCTTAGTACTTGTTCTAATACATAAGGGGCGCAGACATGGCTACACAGTGCACCCTTAGTACTTGTCCTAATATATAGGGGACCAGACATGGCTACACAGTACACCCTTAGTACTTGTCCTAATATATAGGGGACCCAGACATGGCCACACAGTGCACCCTTAGTACTTGTCCTAATATGCAGGGGAACAAAGACATGGCTACACAGTGCACCCTTAGTACTTGTCCTAATATGCAGGGGACCCAGACATGGCTACACAGTGCACCCTTAGTGCTTGTTCTAATATATAGGGACCCAGACATGACTACAGAGTGGACCCTTAGTACTTGTCCTAATATATAGGGACCCAGACATGGCTACACAGTGCACTCTTAGTACTTATCCTAATATATAGGGACCCAGACATGGCTACACAGTGCACCCTTAGTACTTGTCCTAATATACAGGGACCCAGACATGACTACACAGTGCATCCTCAGTACTTATCCTAATATATAGGAGACCAGACATGGCTCCACAGTGCACGCTTAGTACTTGTCCTAATATATCGGAGACCAGATATGGGTACACAGTGCACCCTTAGTACTTGTCCTAATATATAGGGGACCAGATATGGCTACACAGTGCACCCTTAGTACTTGTCCTAATATGCAGGGGACCCAGACGTGACTACACAGTGCACCCTTAGTACTTGTCCTAATGTATAGGAGACCAGATATGGGTACACAGTGCACCCTTAGTACTTGTCCTAATATGTAGGAGACCAGACATGGCTCCACAGGGCACACTTAGTACTTGTCCTAATATGCAAGGGACCCAGACATGGCTACACAGTGCACGCTTAGTACTTGTCCTAATTTATAGGAGACCAGACATGGCTACACAGTGCACCCTTAGTACTTGTCCTAATATACAGGAGACCCAGACATGGCTACACAGTGCACACTTAGTACTTGTCCTAATATATAGGAGACCAGATATGGCTACACAGTGCACCCTTAGTACTTGTCCTAATATATAGGAGACCAGATATGGCTACACAGTGCACCCTTAGTACTTGTCCTAATATATAGAGGACCCAGAAATGGCTACACAGTGCACCCTTAGTACTTGTTCTAATACATAAGGGGCGCAGACATGGCTACACAGTGCACCCTTAGTACTTGTCCTAATATATAGGGGACCAGACATGGCTACACAGTACACCCTTAGTACTTGTCCTAATATATAGGGGACCAGATATGGGTACACAGTGCACCCTTAGTACTTGTCCTAATATAAAGGAAACCAGATATGGCTACACAGTGCACCCTTAGGACTTGTCCTAATATATGGGAGACCAAATATGGGTACATAGTGCACACTTAGTACTTATCCTAATACATAGGGACCCAGACGTGGCTACACAGTGCACCCTTAGTACTTATCCTAATACATAGGGACCCAGACGTGGCTACACAGTGCAGCCTTGGAACTTGTTCTAATACATAAGGGGCGCAGACATGGCTACACAGTGCACCCTTAGTACTTGTCCTAATATATAGGGGACCAGACATGGCTACACAGTGCACCCTTAGTACTTGTTCTAATATATAGGGGACCCAGACATGACTACACAGTGCACCCTTAGTGCTTGTCCTAATATATAGGGGACCAGACATGGCTACACAGTGCACCCTTAGTACTTGTCCTAATATATAGAGGACTCAGACATGGCTACACAGTGCACCCTTAGTACTTATCCTAATACATAGGGACCCAGACGTGGCTACACAGTGCAGCCTTAGTACTTGTTCTAATACAAAAGGGGCGCAGACATGGCTACACAGTGCACCCTTAGTACTTGTCCTAATATATAGGGGACCAGACATGGCTACACAGTACACCCTTAGTACTTGTCCTAATATATAGGGGACCCAGACATGGCCACACAGTGCACCCTTAGTACTTGTCCTAATATGCAGGGGAACAAAGACATGGCTACACAGTGCACCCTTAGTACTTGTCCTAATATGCAGGGGACCCAGACATGGCTACACAGTGCACCCTTAGTACTTGTCCTAATATATAGGAGACCAGATATGGCTACACAGTGCACCCTTAGTACTTGTCCTAATATATAGAGGACCCACAGTGCACCCTTAGTACTTGTTCTAATACTTAAGGGGCGCAGACATGGCTACACAATACAGCCTTAGTACTTGTCCTTATATGCAGGGGAACAAAGACATGGCTACACAGTGCACCCTTAGTACTTGTCCTAATATGCAGGGAACCAAGACATGGCTACACAGTGCACCCTTAGTACTTGTTCTAATATATAGGGACCCAGACATGACTACACAGTGCACTCTTAGTACTTATCCTAATATATAGGGACCCAGACATGGCTACACAGTGCACCCTTAGTACTTGTCCTAATATACAGGGACCCAGACATGACTACACAGTGCACCCTCAGTACTTATCCTAATATATAGGAGACCAGACATGGCTACACAGTGCACCCTTAGTACTTGTCCTAATATATAGGGGACCAGATATGGCTACACAGTGCACCCTTAGTACTTGTCCTAATATGCAGGGGACCCAGACGTGACTACACAGTGCACCCTTAGTACTTGTCCTAATGTATAGGAGACCAGATATGGGTACACAGTGCACCCTTAGTACTTGTCCTAATATGTAGGAGACCAGACATGGCTCCACAGGGCACACTTAGTACTTGTCCTAATATATAGGGACCCAGACATGGCTACACAGTGCACCCTTAGTACTTGTCCTAATATATAGGAGACAAGACATGGCTCCACAGGGCACACTTAGTACTTGTTCTAATATATAGGGACCCAGACATGACTACACAGTGCACCCTTAGTACTTGTCCTAATATATAGGGACCCAGACATGACTACAGAGTGCACCCTTACTACTTGTCCTAATATATAGGGACCCAGACATGGCTACACAGTGCACTCTTAGTACCTATCCTAATATATAGGGACCCAGACATGGCTACACAGTGCACCCTTAGTACTTGTCCTAATATACAGGGACCCAGACATGACTACACAGTGCACCCTCAGTACTTATCCTAATATATAGGAGACCAGACATGGCTACACAGTGCACGCTTAGTACTTGTCCTAATATATCGGAGACCAGATATGGGTACACAGTGCACCCTTAGTACTTGTCCTAATATATCGGAGACCAGATATGGGTACACAGTGCACCCTTAGTACTTGTCCTAATGTATAGGAGACCAGATATGGGTACACAGTGCACCCTTAGTACTTGTCCTAATATGTAGGAGACCAGACATGGCTCCACAGGGCACACTTAGTACTTGTCCTAATATATAGGGACCCAGACATGGCTACACAGTGCACCCTTAGTACTTGTCCTAATATATAGGAGACCAGACATGGCTCCACAGGGCACACTTAGTACTTGTTCTAATATATAGGGACCCAGACATGACTACACAGTGCACCCTTAGTACTTGTCCTAATATATAGGGACCCAGACATGACTACAGAGTGCACCCTTAGTACTTGTCCTAATATATAGGGACCCAGACATGACTACACAGTGCACCCTTAGTACTTGTCCTAATATGCAGGGGAACAGAGATATGGCTACACAGGGCACCTTAGTACTTGTTCTAATACTTAAGGGGCGCAGACATGGCTACACAATACAGCCTTAGTACTTGTCCTAATATGCAGGGGAACAAAGACATGGCTACACAGTGCACCCTTAGTACTTGTCCTAATATGCAGGGGACCCAGACATGGCTACACAGTGCACCCTTAGTACTTGTCCTAATATATAGGAGACCAGATATGGCTACACAGTGCACCCTTAGTACTTGTCCTAATATATAGAGGACCCAGACATGGCTACACAGTGCACCCTTAGTACTTGTTCTAATACTTAAGGGGCACAGACATGGCTACACAATACAGCCTTAGTGCTTGTCCTTATATGCAGGGGAACAAAGACATGGCTACACAGTGCACCCTTAGTACTTGTCCTAATATGCAGGGAACCAAGACATGGCTACACAGTGCACCCTTAGTACTTGTTCTAATATATAGGGACCCAGACATGACTACACAGTGCACCCTTAGTACTTGTCCTAATATATAGGGACCGAGACATGACTACAGAGTGCACCCTTAGTACTTGTCCTAATATATAGGGACCCAGACATGGCTGCACAGTGCACTCTTAGTACTTATCCTAATATATAGGGACCCAGACATGGCTACACAGTGCACCCTTAGTACTTGTCCTAATATACAGGGACCCAGACATGACTACACAGTGCACCCTCAGTACTTATCCTAATATATAGGAGACCAGACATGGCTACACAGTGCACGCTTAGTACTTGTCCTAATATATCGGAGACCAGATATGGGTACACAGTGCACCCTTAGTACTTGTCCTAATATATAGGGGACCAGATATGGCTACACAGTGCACCCTTAGTACTTGTCCTAATATGCAGGGGACCCAGACGTGACTACACAGTGCACCCTTAGTACTTGTCCTAATGTATAGGAGACCAGATATGGGTACACAGTGCACCCTTAGTACTTGTCCTAATATGTAGGAGACCAGACATGGCTCCACAGGGCACACTTAGTACTTGTCCTAATATATAGGAGACCAGATATGGCTACACAGTGCACCCTTAGTACTTGTCCTAATATATAGGGGACCAGATGTGGGTACACAGTGCACCCTTAGTACTTGTCCTAATATATGGGAGACCAAATATGGGTACATAGTGCACACTTAGTACTTGTCCTAATATATAGGGGACCCAGACATGGCTACACAGTGCACCCTTAGTACTTGTCCTAATATATAGAGGACTCAGACATGGCTACACAGTGCACCCTTAGTACTTATCCTAATACAAAGGGACCCAGACGTGGCTACACAGTGCAGCCTTGGTACTTGTTCTAATACATAAGGGGCGCAGACATGGCTACACAGTGCACCCTTAGTACTTGTCCTAATATATAGGGGACCAGACATGGCTACACAGTGCACCCTTAGTACTTGTCCTAATATATAGGGGACCCAGACGTGACTACACAGTGCACACTTAGTGCTTGTCCTAATATATAGGGGACCCAGACAGGGCTACACAGTGCACCCTTAGTACTTGTCCTAATACATAGGGACCCAGACGTGGCTACACAGTGCAGCCTTAGTACTTGTTCTAATACATAAGGGGCGCAGACATGGCTACACAGTGCACCCTTAGTACTTGTCCTAATATATAGGGGACCAGACATGGCTACACAGTACACCCTTAGTACTTGTCCTAATATATAGGGGACCCAGACATGGCCACACAGTGCACCCTTAGTACTTGTCCTAATATGCAGGGGAACAAAAACATGGCTACACAGTGCACCCTTAGTACTTGTCCTAATATGCAGGGGACCCAGACATGGCTACACAGTGCACCCTTAGTACTTGTCCTAATATATAGGAGACCAGATATGGCTACACAGTGCACCCTTAGTACTTGTCCTAATATATAGAGGACCCAGACATGGCTACACAGTGCACCCTTAGTACTTGTTCTAATACTTAAGGGGCGCAGACATGGCTACACAATACAGCCTTAGTACTTGTCCTTATATGCAGGGGAACAAAGACATGGCTACACAGTGCACCCTTAGTACTTGTCCTAATATGCAGGGAACCAAGACATGGCTACACAGTGCACCCTTAGTACTTGTTCTAATATATAGGGACCCAGACATGACTACACAGTGCACCCTTAGTACTTGTCCTAATATATAGGAGACCAGATATGGCTACACAGTGCACCCTTAGTACTTGTCCTAATATATAGGGGACCAGATATGGGTACACAGTGCACCCTTAGTACTTGTCCTAATATAAAGGAAACCAGATATGGCTACACAGTGCACCCTTAGTACTTGTCCTAATATATGGGAGACCAAAAATGGGTACATAGTGCACACTTAGTACTTGTCCTAATATTAAGGGGACCCAGACATGGCTACACAGTGCACCCTTAGTACTTGTCCTAATATATAGAGGACTCAGACATGGCTACACAGTGCACCCTTAGTACTTATCCTAATACAAAGGGACCCAGACGTGGCTACACAGTGCAGCCTTGGTACTTGTTCTAATACAAAAGGGGCGCAGACATGGCTACACAGTGCACCCTTAGTACTTGTCCTAATATATAGGGGACCAGACATGGCTACACAGTGCACCCTTAGTACTTGTCCTAATATATAGGAGACCAGATATGGTAACACAGTGCACCCTTAGTACTTGTCCTAATATATAGGGGACCCAGACATGGCCACACAGTGCACCCTTAGTACTTGTCCTAATATGCAGGGGAACAAAGACATGGCTACACAGTGCACCCTTAGTACTTGTCCTAATATGCAGGGGACCCAGACATGGCTACACAGTGCACCCTTAGTACTTGTCCTAATATATAGGAGACCAGATATGGTAACACAGTGCACCCTTAGTACTTGTCCTAATATATAGAGGACCCAGACATGGCTACACAGTGCACCCTTAGTACTTGTTCTAATACATAAGGGGCGCAGACATGGCTACACAGTGCACGCTTAGTACTTGTCCTAATATATAGGGGGCCAGACATGGCTACACAGTACACCCTTAGTACTTTTCCTAATATATAGGGGACCAGATATGGGTACACAGTGCACCCTTAGTACTTGTCCTAATATATAGGGGACCAGATATGGCTACACAGTGCACCCTTAGTACTTGTCCTAATATGCAGGGGACCCAGACGTGACTACACAGTGCACCCTTAGTACTTGTCCTAATGTATAGGAGACCAGATATGGGTACACAGTGCACCCTTAGTACTTGTCCTAATATGTAGGAGACCAGACATGGCTCCACAGGGCACACTTAGTACTTGTCCTAATATATAGGAGACCAGATATGGCTACACAGTGCACCCTTAGTACTTGTCCTAATATATAGGGGACCAGATGTGGGTACACAGTGCACCCTTAGTACTTGTCCTAATATATAGGGGACCAGATATGGCTACACAGTGCACCCTTAGTACTTGTCCTAATATATAGGGGACCAGACATGGCTACACAGTACACCCTTAGTACTTTTCCTAATATATAGGGGACCAGATATGGGTACACAGTGCACCCTTAGTACTTTTCCTAATATATAGGGGACCAGATGTGGGTACACAGTGCACCCTTAGTACTTGTCCTAATATGTAGGAGACCAGACATGGCTCCACAGGGCACACTTAGTACTTGTCCTAATATATAGGAGACCAGATATGGCTACACAGTGCACCCTTAGTACTTGTCCTAATATATAGGGGACCAGATGTGGGTACACAGTGCACCCTTAGTACTTGTCCTAATATATAGGGGACCAGATATGGCTACACAGTGCACCCTTAGTACTTGTCCTAATATGCAGGGGACCCAGACGTGACTACACAGTGCACCCTTAGTACTTGTCCTAATGTATAGGAGACCAGATATGGGTACACAGTGCACCCTTAGTACTTGTCCTAATATGTAGGAGACCAGACATGGCTCCACAGGGTACACTTAGTACTTGTCCTAATATATAGGGACCCAGACATGGCTACACAGTGCACCCTTAGTACTTGTCCTAATATATAGGAGACCAGACATGGCTCCACAGGGCACACTTAGTACTTGTTCTAATATATAGGGACCCAGACATGACTACACAGTGCACCCTTAGTACTTGTCCTAATATATAGGGACCCAGACATGACTACAGAGTGCACCCTTAGTACTTGCCCTAATATATAGGGACCCAGACATGACTACACAGTGCACCCTTAGTACTTGTCCTAATATGCAGGGGAACAAAGATATGGCTACACAGGGCACCTTAGTACTTGTTCTAATACTTAAGGGGCGCAGACATGGCTACACAATACAGCCTTAGTACTTGTCCTTATATGCAGGGGACCAAAACATGGCTACACAGTGCACCCTTAGTACTTGTTCTAATATATAGGGACCCAGACATGACTACACAGTGCACCCTTAGTACTTGTCCTAATATATAGGGACCCACACATGACTACAGAGTGCACCCTTAGTACTTGTCCTAATATATAGGGACCCAGACATGGCTACACAGTGCACTCTTAGTACTTATCCTAATATATAGGGACCCAGACATGACTACACAGTGCACCCTCAGTACTTATCCTAATATATAGGAGACCAGACATGGCTACACAGTGCACGCTTAGTACTTGTCCTAATATATCGGAGACCAGATATGGGTTCACAGTGCACCCTTAGTACTTGTCCTAATATATAGGGGACCAGATATGGCTACACAGTGCACCCTTAGTACTTGTCCTAATATGCAGGGGACCCAGACGTGACTACACAGTGCACCCTTAGTACTTGTCCTAATGTATAGGAGACCAGATATGGGTACACAGTGCACCCTTAGTACTTGTCCTAATATGTAGGAGACCAGACATGGCTCCACAGGGCACACTTAGTAGTTGTCCTAATATATAGGGACCCAGACATGACTACACAGTGCACCCTTAGTACTTGTCCTAATATATAGGGACCCAGACATGACTACAGAGTGCACCCTTAGTACTTGTCCTAATATATAGGGACCCAGACATGACTACACAGTGCACCCTTAGTACTTGTCCTAATATGCAGGGGAACAAAGATATGGCTACACAGGGCACCTTAGTACTTGTCCTAATATATAGGGGGCCAGACATGACTACACAGTGCACCCTTAGTAATTGTCCTAATATATAGGAGACCAGATATGGCTACACAGTGCACCCTTAGTACTTGTCCTAATATGCAGGGGACCAAGACATGGCTACACAGTACACCATTAGTACTTGTCCTAATATATAGGGGACGCAGACATGGCTACACAGTGCACCCTTAGTACTTGACCTAATATATAGGGGACCAGACATGGCTACACAGTGCACCCTTAGTACTTGTCCTAATATAAAGGGGACCCAGACATGACAACACAGTGCACCCTTAGTACTTGTCCTAATATATAGGGGACCAGACATGGCTACACAGTACACCCTTAGTACTTGTCCTAATATATAGGGGACCAGACATGGCTACACAGTGCACCCTTAGTACTTGTCCTAATATATAGGAGACCCAGACATGGCCACACAGTGCACCCTTAGTACTTGTCCTAATATGCAGGGGGACAAAGACATGGCTACACAGTGCACCCTTAGTGCTTGTCCTAATATGCAGGAGACCCAGACATGGCTACACAGTGCACCCTTAGTACTTGTCCTAATATGCAGGGGACCCAGACATGGCTACACAGTACACCCTTAGTACTTGTCCTAATATATAGGGGACCAGACATGGCTACACAGTGCACCCTTAGTACTTGTCCTAATATATAGGGGACCCAGACATGACTACACAGTGCACCCTTAGTACTTGTCCTAATGTATAGGAGACCAGATATGGGTACACAGTGCACCCTTAGTACTTGTCCTAATATGTAGGAGACCAGACATGGCTCCACAGGGCACACTTAGTAGTTGTCCTAATATATAGGGACCCAGACATGACTACACAGTGCACCCTTAGTACTAGTCCTAACATATAGGGACCCAGACATGACTACAGAGTGCACCCTTAGTACTTGTCCTAATATATAGGGACCCAGACATGACTACACAGTGCACCCTTAGTACTTGTCCTAATATATAGGGGACGGAGACATGGCTACACAGTGCACCCTTAGTACTTGTCCTAATATATAGGGGACCAGACATGGCTACACAGTGCACCCTTAGTACTTGTCCTAATATATAGAGGACCCAGATATGGCTACACAGTGCACCCTTAGTACTTGTTCTAATACTTAAGGGGCGCAGACATGGCTACACAATACAGCCTTAGTACTTGTCCTAATATATAGAGGACCCAGATATGGCTACACAGTGCACCCTTAGTACTTGTTCTAATACTTAAGGGGCGCAGACATGGCTACACAATACAGCCTTAGTACTTGTCCTAATATGCAGGGAACCAAGACATGGCTACACAGTGCACCCTTAGTACTTGTTCTAATATATAGGGACCCAGACATGACTACAGAGTGGACCCTTAGTACTTGTCCTAATATATAGGGACCCAGACATGGCTACACAGTGCACTCTTAGTACTTATCCTAATATATAGGGACCCAGACTTGGCTACACAGTGCACCCTTAGTACTTGTCCTAATATACAGGGACCCAGACATGACTACACAGTGCACCCTCAGTACTTATCCTAATATATAGGAGACCAGACATGGCTACACAGTGCACGCTTAGTACTTGTCCTAATATATCGGAGACCAGATATGGGTACACAGTGCACCCTTAGTACTTGTCCTAATATATAGGGGACCAGATATGGCTACACAGTGCACCCTTAGTACTTGTCCTAATATGCAGGGGACCCAGACGTGACTACACAGTGCACCCTTAGTACTTGTCCTAATGTATAGGAGACCAGATATGGGTACACAGTGCACCCTTAGTACTTGCCCTAATATGTAGGAGACCAGACATGGCTCCACAGGGCACACTTAGTACTTGTCCTAATATATAGGGACCCAGACATGGCTACACAGTGCACCCTTAGTACTTGTCCTAATATATAGGAGACCAGACATGGCTCCACAGGGCACACTTAGTACTTGTTCTAATATATAGGGACCCAGACATGACTACACAGTGCACCCTTAGTACTTGTCCTAATATATAGGGACCCAGACATGACTACAGAGTGCACCCTTAGTACTTGCCCTAATATATAGGGACCTAGACATGACTACACAGTGCACCCTTAGTACTTGTCCTAATATGCAGGGGAACAAAGATATGGCTACACAGGGCACCTTAGTACTTGTTCTAATACTTAAGGGGCGCAGACATGGCTACACAATACAGCCTTAGTACTTGTCCTTATATGCAGGGGAACAAAGACATGGCTACACAGTGCACCCTTAGTACTTGTCCTAATATGCAGGGGACCAAAACATGGCTACACAGTGCACCCTTAGTACTTGTTCTAATATATAGGGACCCAGACATGACTACACAGTGCACCCTTAGTACTTGTTCTAATATATAGGGACCCACACATGACTACACAGTGCACCCTCAGTACTTATCCTAATATATAGGAGACCAGACATGGCTACACAGTGCACGCTTAGTACTTGTCCTAATATATCAGAGACCAGATATGGGTACACAGTGCACCCTTAGTACTTGTCCTAATATATAGGGGACCAGATATGGCTACACAGTGCACCCTTAGTACTTGTCCTAATATGCAGGGGACCCAGACGTGACTACACAGTGCACCCTTAGTACTTGTCCTAATGTATAGGAGACCAGATATGGGTACACAGTGCACCCTTAGTACTTGTCCTAATATGTAGGAGACCAGACATGGCTCCACAGGGCACACTTAGTAGTTGTCCTAATATATACGGACCCAGACATGACTACACAGTGCACCCTTAGTACTTGTCCTAATATATAGGGACCCAGACATGACTACAGAGTGCACCCTTAGTACTTGTCCTAATATATAGGGACCCAGACATGACTACACAGTGCACCCTTAGTACTTGTCCTAATATGCAGGGGAACAAAGATATGGCTACACAGGGCACCTTAGTACTTGTCCTAATATATAGAGGGCCAGACATGACTACACAGTGCACCCTTAGTAATTGTCCTAATATATAGGAGACCAGATATGGCTACACAGTGCACCCTTAGTACTTGTCTTAATATGCAGGGGACCAAGACATGGCTACACAGTACACCCTTAGTACTTGTCCTAATATATAGGGGACGCAGACATGGCTAGACAGTGCACCCTTAGTACTTGTCCTAATATATAGGGGACCAGACATGGCTACACAGTGCACCCTTAGTACTTGTCCTAATATAAAGGGGACCCAGACATGACAACACAGTGCACCCTTAGTACTTGTCCTAATATATAGGGGACCAGACATGGCTACACAGTACACCCTTAGTACTTGTCCTAATATATAGGGGACCAGACATGGCTACACAGTGCACCCTTAGTACTTGTCCTTATATATAGGGGACCCAGACATGGCCACACAGTGCACCCTTAGTACTTGTCCTAATATGCAGGGGAACAAAGACATGGCTACACAGTGCACCCTTAGTGCTTGTCCTAATATGCAGGGGACCCAGACATGGCTACACAGTGCACCCTTAGTACTTGTCCTAATATGCAGGGGACCCAGACATGGCTACACAGTACACCCTTAGTACTTGTCCTAATATATAGGGGACCAGACATGGCTACAGAGTGCACCCTTAGTACTTGTCCTAATATATAGGGACCCAGACATGGCTACACAGTGCACTCTTAGTACTTATCCTAATACAAAGGGACCCAGACGTGCCTACACAGTGCAGCCTTGGTACTTGTTCTAATACATAAGGGGGGCAGACATGGCTACACAGTGCACCCTTAGTACTTGTCCTAATATATAGGGGACCAGACATGGCTACACAGTGCACCCTTAGTACTTGTCCTAATATATAGGGGACCCAGACGTGACTACACAGTGCACACTTAGTGCTTGTCCTAATATATGGGGACCCAGACATGGCTACACAGTGCACCCTTAGTACTTGTCCTAATATATAGAGGACTCAGACATGGCTACACAGTGCACCCTTAGTACTTATCCTAATACATAGGGACCCAGACGTGGCTACACAGTGCAGCCTTAGTACTTGTTCTAATACATAAGGGGCGCAGACATGGCTACACAGTGCACCCTTAGTACTTGTCCTAATATATAGGGGACCAGACATGGCTACACAGTACACCCTTAGTACTTGTCCTAATATATAGGGGACCCAGACATGGCCACACAGTGCACCCTTAGTACTTGTCCTAATATGCAGGGGAACAAAGACATGGCTACACAGTGCACCCTTAGTACTTGTCCTAATATGCAGGGGACCCAGACATGGCTACACAGTGCACCCTTAGTGCTTGTTCTAATATATAGGGACCCAGACATGACTACAGAGTGGACCCTTAGTACTTGTCCTAATATATAGGGACCCAGACATGGCTACACAGTGCACTCTTAGTACTTATCCTAATATATAGGGACCCAGACATGGCTACACAGTGCACCCTTAGTACTTGTCCTAATATACAGGGACCCAGACATGACTACACAGTGCATCCTCAGTACTTATCCTAATATATAGGAGACCAGACATGGCTCCACAGTGCACGCTTAGTACTTGTCCTAGTATATCGGAGACCAGATATGGGTACACAGTGCACCCTTAGTACTTGTCCTAATATATAGGGGACCAGATATGGCTACACAGTGCACCCTTAGTACTTGTCCTAATATGCAGGGGACCCAGACGTGACTACACAGTGCACCCTTAGTACTTGTCCTAATGTATAGGAGACCAGATATGGGTACACAGTGCACCCTTAGTACTTGTCCTAATATGTAGGAGACCAGACATGGCTCCACAGGGCACACTTAGTACTTGTCCTAATATGCAAGGGACCCAGACATGGCTACACAGTGCACGCTTAGTACTTGTCCTAATTTATAGGAGACCAGACATGGCTACACAGTGCACCCTTAGTACTTGTCCTAATATACAGGAGACCCAGACATGGCTACACAGTGCACCCTTAGTACTTGTCCTAATATACAGGAGACCCAGACATGGCTACACAATACAGACTTAGTACTTGTCTTAATATGCAGGGGACCAAGACATGGCTACACAGTGCACCCTTAGTACTTGTCCTAATATGCAAGGGACCCAGACATGGCTACACAGTGCACCCTTAGTACTTGTCCTAATATATAGGAGACCAGATATGGCTGCACAGTGCACCCTTAGTACTTGTCCTAATATATAGGGGACCAGATATGGGTACACAGTGCACCCTTAGTACTTGTCCTAATATAAAGGAAACCAGATATGGCTACACAGTGCACCCTTAGTACTTGTCCTAATATATGGGAGACCAAATATGGGTACATAGTGCACACTTAGTACTTGTCCTAATATATAGGGGACCCAGACATGGCTACACAGTGCACCCTTAGTAATTGTCCTAATATATAGAGGACTCAGACATGGCTACACAGTGCACCCTTAGTACTTATCCTAATACAAAGGGACCCAGACGTGGCTACACAGTGCAGCCTTGGTACTTGTTCTAATACATAAGGGGGGCAGACATGGCTACACAGTGCACCCTTAGTACTTGTCCTAATATATAGGGGACCAGACATGGCTACACAGTACACCCTTAGTACTTGTCCTAATATATAGGGGACCCAGACGTGACTACACAGTGCACACTTAGTGCTTGTCCTAATATATAGGGGACCCAGACATGGCTACACAGTGCACCCTTAGTACTTGTCCTAATATATAGAGGACTCAGACATGGCTACACAGTGCACCCTTAGTACTTATCCTAATACATAGGGACCCAGACGTGGCTACACAGTGCAGCCTTAGTACTTGTTCTAATACATAAGGGGCGCAGACATGGCTACACAGTGCACCCTTAGTACTTGTCCTAATATATAGGGGACCAGACATGGCTACACAGTACACCCTTAGTACTTGTCCTAATATATAGGGGACCCAGACATGGCCACACAGTGCACCCTTAGTACTTGTCCTAATATGCAGGGGAACAAAGACATGGCTACACAGTGCACCCTTAGTACTTGTCCTAATATGCAGGGGACCCAGACATGGCTACACAGTGCACCCTTAGTACTTGTCCTAATATATAGGAGACCAGATATGGCTACACAGTGCACCCTTAGTACTTGTCCTAATATATAGAGGACCCAGACATGGCTACACAGTGCACCCTTAGTACTTGTTCTAATACATAAGGGGCGCAGACATGGCTACACAGTGCACCCTTAGTACTTGTCCTAATATATAGGGCACCAGACATGGCTACACAGTACACCCTTAGTACTTGTCCTAATATATAGGGGACCAGATATGGGTACACAGTGCACCCTTAGTACTTGTCCTAATATAAAGGAAACCAGATATGGCTACACAGTGCACCCTTAGTACTTGTCCTAATATATAGGGGACCCAGACATGGCTACACAGTGCACCCTTAGTACTTGTCCTAATATATAGAGGACCAGACATGGCTACACAGTGCACCCTTAGTACTTGTCCTAATATATAGGGGACCCAGACGTGACTACACAGTGCACCCTTAGTGCTTGTCCTAATATATAGGGGACCCAGAGATGGCTACACAGTGCACCCTTAGTACTTGTCCTAATATATAGAGGACTCAGACATGGCTACACAGTGCACCCTTAGTACTTATCCTAATATATAGGGACCCAGACATGGCTACACAGTGCACCCTTAGTACTTGTCCTAATATACAGGGACCCAGACATGACTACACAGTGCACCCTCAGTACTTATCCTAATATATAGGAGACCAGACATGGCTACACAGTGCACGCTTAGTACTTGTCCTAATATATCGGAGACCAGATATGGGTACACAGTGCACCCTTAGTACTTGTCCTAATATTTAGGGGACCAGATATGGCTACACAGTGCACCCTTAGTACTTGTCCTAATATGCAGGGGACCCAGACGTGACTACACAGTGCACCCTTTAAACTTGTCCTAATGTATAGGAGACCAGATATGGGTACACAGTGCACCCTTAGTACTTGTCCTAATATGTAGGAGACCAGACATGGCTCCACAGGGCACACTTAGTACTTGTCCTAATATATAGGGACCCAGACATGGCTACACAGTGCACCCTTAGTACTTGTCCTAATATATAGGAGACCAGACATGGCTCCACAGGGCACACTTAGTACTTGTTCTAATATATAGGGACCCAGACATGACTACACAGTGCACCCTTAGTACTTGTCCTAATATATAGGGACCCAGACATGACTACAGAGTGCACCCTTAGTACTTGCCCTAATATATAGGGACCCAGACATGACTACACAGTGCACCCTTAGTACTTGTCCTAATATGCAGGGGAACAAAGATATGGCTACACAGGGCACCTTAGTACTTGTTCTAATACTTAAGGGGCGCAGACATGGCTACACAATACAGCCTTAGTACTTGTCCTTATATGCAGGGGAACAAAGACATGGCTACACAGTGCACCCTTAGTACTTGTCCTAATATGCAGGGGACCAAAACATGGCTACACAGTGCACCCTTAGTACTTGTTCTAATATATAGGGACCCAGACATGACTACACAGTGCACCCTTAGTACTTGTCCTAATACATAGGGACCCACACATGACTACAGAGTGCACCCTTAGTACTTGTCCTAATATATAGGGACCCAGACATGGCTACACAGTGCACTCTTAGTACTTATCCTAATATATAGGGACCCAGACATGACTACACAGTGCACCCTCAGTACTTATCCTAATATATAGGAGACCAGACATGGCTACACAGTGCACGCTTAGTACTTGTCCTAATATATCGGAGACCAGATATGGGTACACAGTGCACCCTTAGTACTTGTCCTAATATATAGGAGACAAGATATGGCTACACAGTGCACCCTTAGTACTTGTCCTAATATGCAGGGCACCCAGACGTGACTACACAGTGCACCCTTAGTACTTGTCCTAATGTATAGGAGACCAGATATGGGTACACAGTGCACCCTTAGTATTTGTCCTAATATGTAGGAGACCAGACATGGCTCCACAGGGCACACTTAGTAGTTGTCCTAATATATAGGGACCCAGACATGACTACACAGTGCACCCTTAGTACTTGTCCTAATATATAGGGACCCAGACATGACTACAGAGTGCACCCTTAGTACTTGTCCTAATATATAGGGACCCAGACATGACTACACAGTGCACCCTTAGTACTTGTCCTAATATGCAGGGGAACAAAGATATGGCTACACAGGGCACCTTAGTACTTGTCCTAATATATAGGGGGCCAGACATGACTACACAGTGCACCCTTAGTAATTGTCCTAATATATAGGAGACCAGATATGGCTACACAGTGCACCCTTAGTACTTGTCCTAATATGCAGGGGACCAAGACATGGCTACACAGTATACCCTTAGTACTTGTCCTAATATATAGGGGACGCAGACATGGCTACACAGTGCACCCTTAGTACTTGTCCTAATATATAGGGGACCAGACATGGCTACACAGTGCACCCTTAGTACTTGTCCTAATATAAAGGGGACCCAGACATGACAACACAGTGCACCCTTAGTACTTGTCCTAATATATAGGGGACCAGACATGGCTACACAGTACACCCTTAGTACTTGTCCTAATATATAGGGGACCAGACATGGCTACACAGTGCACCCTTAGTACTTGTCCTAATATATAGGGGACCCAGACATGGCCACACAGTGCACCCTTAGTACTTGTCCTAATATGCAGGGGAACAAAGACATGGCTACACAGTGCACCCTTAGTGCTTGTCCTAATATGCAGGGGACCCAGACATGGCTACACAGTGCACCCTTAGTACTTGTCCTAATATGCAGGGGACCCAGACATGGCTACACAGTACACCCTTAGTACTTGTCCTAATATATAGGGGACCAGACATGGCTACACAGTGCACCCTTAGTACTTGTCCTAATATATAGGGGACCCAGACATGACTACACAGTGCACCCTTAGTACTTGTCCTAATATATAGGGGACCAGACATGGCTACACAGTGCACCCTTAGTACTTGTCCTAATATATAGGGACCCAGACATGACTACAGAGTGCACCCTTAGTACTTGTCCTAATATATAGGGACCCAGACATGGCTACACAGTGCACTCTTAGTACTTATCCTAATATATAGGGACCCAGACATGGCTACACAGTGCACCCTTAGTACTTGTCCTAATATATAGGGACCCAGATATGACTACACAGTGCACCCTCAGTACTTATCCTAATATATAGGAGACCAGACATGGCTACACAGTGCACGCTTAGTACTTGTCCTAATATATCGGAGACCAGATATGGGTACACAGTGCACCCTTAGTACTTGTCCTAATATATAGGGGACCAGATATGGCTACACAGTGCACCCTTAGTACTTGTCCTAATATGCAGGGGACCCAGACGTGACTACACAGTGCACCCTTAGTACTTGTCCTAATGTATAGGAGACCAGATATGGGTACACAGTGCACCCTTAGTACTTGTCCTAATATGTAGGAGACCAGACATGGCTCCACAGGGCACACTTAGTACTTGTCCTAATATGCAAGGGACCCAGACATGGCTACACAGTGCACGCTTAGTACTTGTCCTAATTTATAGGAGACCAGACATGGCTACACAGTGCACCCTTAGCACTTGTCCTAATATACAGGAGACCCAGACATGGCTACACAGTGCACCCTTAGTACTTGTCCTAATATACAGGAGACCCAGACATGGCTACACAATACAGCCTTAGTACTTGTCTTAATATGCAGGGGACCAAGACATGGCTACACAGTGCACCCTTAGTACTTGTCCTAATATGCAAGGGACCCAGACATGGCTACACAGTGCACCCTTAGTACTTGTCCTAATATATAGGAGACCAGATATGGCTACACAGTGCACCCTTAGTACTTGTCCTAATATATAGGGGACCAGATATGGGTACACAGTGCACCCTTAGTACTTGTCCTAATATAAAGGAAACCAGATATGGCTACACAGTGCACCCTTAGTACTTGTCCTAATATATGGGAGACCAAATATGGGTACATAGTGCACACTTAGTACTTGTCCTAATATATAGGGGACCCAGACATGGCTACACAGTGCACCCTTAGTACTTGTCCTAATATATAGAGGACTCAGACATGGCTACACAGTGCACCCTTAGTACTTATCCTAATACAAAGGGACCCAGACGTGGCTACACAGTGCAGCCTTGGTACTTGTTCTAATACATAAGGGGGGCAGACATGGCTACACAGTGCACCCTTAGTACTTGTCCTAATATATAGGGGACCAGACATGGCTACACAGTGCACCCTTAGTACTTGTCCTAATATATAGGGGACCCAGACGTGACTACACAGTGCACACTTAGTGCTTGTCCTAATATATAGGGGACCCAGACATGGCTACACAGTGCACCCTTAGTACTTGTCCTAATATATAGAGGACTCAGACATGGCTACACAGTGCACCCTTAGTACTTATCCTAATACATAGGGTCCCAGACGTTGCTACACAGTGCAGCCTTAGTACTTGTTCTAATACATAAGGGGCGCAGACATGGCTACACAGTGCACCCTTAGTACTTGTCCTAATATATAGGGGACCAGACATGGCTACACAGTACACCCTTAGTACTTGTCCTAATATATAGGGGACCCAGACATGGCCACACAGTGCACCCTTAGTACTTGTCCTAATATGCAGGGGAACAAAGACATGGCTACACAGTGCACCCTTAGTACTTGTCCTAATATGCAGGGGACCCAGACATGGCTACACAGTGCACCCTTAGTACTTGTTCTAATATATAGGGACCCAGACATGACTACAGAGTGGACCCTTAGTACTTGTCCTAATATATAGGGACCCAGACATGGCTACACAGTGCACTCTTAGTACTTATCCTAATATATAGGGACCCAGACATGGCTACACAGTGCACCCTTAGTACTTGTCCTAATATACAGGGACCCAGACATGACTACACAGTGCACCCTCAGTACTTATCCTAATATATAGGAGACCAGACATGGCTACACAGTGCACGCTTAGTACTTGTCCTAATATATCGGAGACCAGATATGGGTACACAGTGCACCCTTAGTACTTGTCCTAATATATAGGGGACCAGATATGGCTACACAGTGCACCCTTAGTACTTGTCCTAATATGCAGGGGACCCAGACGTGACTACACAGTGCACCCTTAGTACTTGTCCTAATGTATAGGAGACCAGATATGGGTACACAGTGCACCCTTAGTACTTGTCCTAATATGTAGGAGACCAGACATGGCTCCACAGGGCACACTTAGTACTTGTCCTAATATATAGGGACCCAGACATGGCTACACAGTGCACCCTTAGTACTTGTCCTAATATATAGGAGACCAGACATGGCTCCACAGGGCACACTTAGTACTTGTTCTAATATATAGGGACCCAGACATGACTACACAGTGCACCCTTAGTACTTGTCCTAATATATAGGGACCCAGACATGACTACAGAGTGCACCCTTAGTACTTGCCCTAATATATAGGGACCCAGACATGACTACACAGTGCACCCTTAGTACTTGTCCTAATATGCAGGGGAACAAAGATATGGCTACACAGGGCACCTTAGTACTTGTTCTAATACTTAAGGGGCGCAGACATGGCTACACAATACAGCCTTAGTACTTGTCCTTATATGCAGGGGAACAAAGACATGGCTACACAGTGCACCCTTAGTACTTGTCCTAATATGCAGGGGACCAAAACATGGCTACACAGTGCACCCTTAGTACTTGTTCTAATATATAGGGACCCAGACATGACTACACAGTGCACCCTTAGTACTTGTCCTAATACATAGGGACCCACACATGACTACAGAGTGCACCCTTAGTACTTGTCCTAATATATAGGGACCCAGACATGGCTACACAGTGCACTCTTAGTACTTATCCTAATATATAGGGACCCAGACATGACTACACAGTGCACCCTCAGTACTTATCCTAATATATAGGAGACCAGACATGGCTACACAGTGCACGCTTAGTACTTGTCCTAATATATCGGAGACCAGATATGGGTACACAGTGCACCCTTAGTACTTGTCCTAATATTTAGGGGACCAGATATGGCTACACAGTGCACCCTTAGTACTTGTCCTAATATGCAGGGGACCCAGACGTGACTACACAGTGCACTCTTAGTACTTGTCCTAATGTATAGGAGACCAGATATGGGTACACAGTGCACCCTTAGTACTTGTCCTAATATGTAGGAGACCAGACATGGCTCCACAGGGCACACTTAGTAGTTGTCCTAATATATAGGGACCCAGACATGACTACACAGTGCACCCTTAGTACTTGTCCTAATATATAGGGACCCAGACATGACTACAGAGTGCACCCTTAGTACTTGTCCTAATATATAGGGACCCAGACTTGACTACACAGTGCACCCTTAGTACTTGTCCTAATATGCAGGGGAACAAAGATATGGCTACACAGGGCACCTTAGTACTTGTCCTAATATATAGGGGGCCAGACATGACTACACAGTGCACCCTTAGTAATTGTCCTAATATATAGGAGACCAGATATGGCTACACAGTGCACCCTTAGTACTTGTCCTAATATGCAGGGGAACAAAGACATGGCTACACAGTGCACCCTTAGTGCTTGTCCTAATATGCAGGGTACCCAGACATGGCTACACAGTGCACCCTTAGTACTTGTCCTAATATGCAGGGGACCCAGACATGGCTACACAGTACACCCTTAGTACTTGTCCTAATATATAGGGGACCAGACATGGCTACATAGTGCACCCTTAGTACTTGTCCTAATATATATGGGACCCAGACATGACTACACAGTGCACCCTTAGTACTTGTCCTAATATATAGGGGACCAGACATGGCTACACAGTGCACCCTTAGTACTTGTCCTAATATATAGGGACCCAGACATGACTACAGAGTGCACCCTTAGTACTTGTCCTAATATATAGGGACCCAGACATGGCTACACAGTGCACTCTTAGTACTTATCCTAATATATAGGGACCCAGACATGGCTACACAGTGCACCCTTAGTACTTGTCCTAATATATAGGGACCCAGACATGACTACACAGTGCACCCTCAGTACTTATCCTAATATATAGGAGACCAGACATGGCTACACAGTGCACGCTTAGTACTTGTCCTAATATATCGGAGACCAGATATGGGTACACAGTGCACCCTTAGTACTTGTCCTAATATATAGGGGACCAGATATGGCTACACAGTGCACCCTTAGTACTTGTCCTAATATGCAGGGGACCCAGACGTGACTACACAGTGCACCCTTAGTACTTGTCCTAATGTATAGGAGACCAGATATGGGTACACAGTGCACCCTTAGTACTTGTCCTAATATGTAGGAGACCAGACATGGCTCCACAGGGCACACTTAGTACTTGTACTAATATGCAAGGGTCCCAGACATGGCTACACAGTGCACGCTTAGTACTTGTCCTAATTTATAGGAGACCAGACATGGCTACACAGTGCACCCTTAGTACTTGTCCTAATATACAGGAGACCCAGACATGGCTACACAGTGCCCCTTAGTACTTGTCCTAATATACAGGAGACCCAGACATGGCTACACAATACAGCCTTAGTACTTGTCTTAATATGCAGGGGACCAAGACATGGCTACACAGTGCACCCTTAGTACTTGTCCTAATATGCAAGGGACACAGACATGGCTACACAGTGCACCCTTAGTACTTGTCCTAATATATAGAAGACCAGATATGGCTGCACAGTGCACCCTTAGTACTTGTCCTAATATATAGGGGACCAGATATGGGTACACAGTGCACCCTTAGTACTTGTCCTAATATAAAGGAAACCAGATATGGCTACACAGTGCACCCTTAGTACTTGTCCTAATATGCAGGGGACCCAGACGTGACTACACAGTGCACCCTTAGTACTTGTCCTAATGTATAGGAGACCAGATATGGGTACACAGTGCACCCTTAGTACTTGTCCTAATATGTAGGAGACCAGACATGGCTCCACAGGGCACACTTAGTACTTGTCCTAATATATAGGGACCCAGACATGGCTGCACAGTGCACCCTTAGTACTTGTCCTAATATATAGGAGACCAGACATGGCTCCACAGGGCACACTTAGTACTTGTCCTAATATGTAGGAGACCAGACATGGCTCCACAGGGCACACTTAGTACTTGTCCTAATATATAGGGACCCAGACATGACTACACAGTGCACCCTCAGTACTTATCCTAATATATAGGAGACCAGACATGGCTACACAGTGCACGCTTAGTACTTGTCCTAATATATCGGAGACCAGATATGGGTACACAGTGCACCCTTAGTACTTGTCCTAATATATAGGGGACCAGATATGGCTACACAGTGCACCCTTAGTACTTGTCCTAATATGCAGGGGACCCAGACGTGACTACACAGTGCACCCTTAGTACTTGTCCTAATGTATAGGAGACCAGATATGGGTACACAATGCACCCTTAGTACTTGTCCTAATATGTAGGAGTCCAGACATGGCTCCACAGGGCACACTTAGTACTTGTCCTAATATATAGGGACCCAGACATGGCTACACAGTGCACCCTTAGTACTTGTCCTAATATGCAGGGGACCCAGACATGGCTACACAGTACACCCTTAGTACTTGTCCTAATATATAGGGGACCAGACATGGCTACATAGTGCACCCTTAGTACTTGTCCTAATATATAGGGGACCCAGACATGACTACAGAGTGCACCCTTAGTACTTGTCCTAATATATAGGGACCCAGACATGGCTACACAGTGCACTCTTAGTACTTATCCTAATATATAGGGACCCAGACATGGCTACACAGTGCACCCTTAGTACTTGTCCTAATATATAGGGACCCAGACATGGCTACACAGTGCACTCTTAGTACTTATCCTAATATATAGGGACCCAGACATGGCTACACAGTGCACCCTTAGTACTTGTCCTAATATATAGGGACCCAGACATGACTACACAGTGCACCCTCAGTACTTATCCTAATATATAGGAGACCAGACATGGCTACACAGTGCACGCTTAGTACTTGTCCTAATATATCGGAGACCAGATATGGGTACACAGTGCACCCTTAGTACTTGTCCTAATATATAGGGGACCAGATATGGCTACACAGTGCACCCTTAGTACTTGTCCTAATATGCAGGGGACCCAGACGTGACTACACAGTGCACCCTTAGTACTTGTCCTAATGTATAGGAGACCAGATATGGGTACACAGTGCACCCTTAGTACTTGTCCTAATATGTAGGAGACCAGACATGGCTCCACAGGGCACACTTAGTACTTGTACTAATATGCAAGGGTCCCAGACATGGCTACACAGTGCACGCTTAGTACTTGTCCTAATTTATAGGAGACCAGACATGGCTACACAGTGCACCCTTAGTACTTGTCCTAATATACAGGAGACCCAGACATGGCTACACAATACAGCCTTAGTACTTGTCTTAATATGCAGGGGACCAAGACATGGCTACACAGTGCACCCTTAGTACTTGTCCTAATATGCAAGGGACCCAGACATGGCTACACAGTGCACCCTTAGTACTTGTCCTAATATATAGAAGACCAGATATGGCTGCACAGTGCACCCTTAGTACTTGTCCTAATATATAGGGGACCAGATATGGGTACACAGTGCACCCTTAGTACTTGTCCTAATATAAAGGAAACCAGATATGGCTACACAGTGCACCCTTAGTACTTGTCCTAATATGCAGGGGACCCAGACGTGACTACACAGTGCACCCTTAGTACTTGTCCTAATGTATAGGAGACCAGATATGGGTACACAGTGCACCCTTAGTACTTGTCCTAATATGTAGGAGACCAGACATGGCTCCACAGGGCACACTTAGTACTTGTCCTAATATATAGGGACCCAGACATGGCTACACAGTGCACCCTTAGTACTTGTCCTAATATATAGGAGACCAGACATGGCTCCACAGGGCACACTTAGTACTTGTCCTAATATGTAGGAGACCAGACATGGCTCCACAGGGCACACTTAGTACTTGTCCTAATATATAGGGACCCAGACATGACTACACAGTGCACCCTCAGTACTTATCCTAATATATAGGAGACCAGACATGGCTACACAGTGCACGCTTAGTACTTGTCCTAATATATCGGAGACCAGATATGGGTACACAGTGCACCCTTAGTACTTGTCCTAATATATAGGGGACCAGATATGGCTACACAGTGCACCCTTAGTACTTGTCCTAATATGCAGGGGACCCAGACGTGACTACACAGTGCACCCTTAGTACTTGTCCTAATGTATAGGAGACCAGATATGGGTACACAGTGCACCCTTAGTACTTGTCCTAATATGTAGGAGACCAGACATGGCTCCACAGGGCACACTTAGTACTTGTCCTAATATATAGGGACCCAGACATGGCTACACAGTGCACCCTTAGTACTTGTCCTAATATATAGGAGACCAGACATGGCTCCACAGGGCACACTTAGTACTTGTTCTAATATATAGGGACCCAGACATGACTACACAGTGCACCCTTAGTACTTGTCCTAATATATAGGGACCCAGACATGACTACAGAGTGCACCCTTAGTACTTGCCCTAATATATAGGGACCCAGACATGACTACACAGTGCACCCTTAGTACTTGTCCTAATATGCAGGGGAACAAAGATATGGCTACACAGGGCACCTTAGTACTTGTTCTAATACTTAAAGGGGTTGTCCCGAGGCAGCAAGTGGGTCTATACACTTCTGTATGGCCATAATAATGCACTTTGTAATGTACATTGTGCATTAATTATGAGCCATGCAGAAGTTATAAAAAGTTTTATACTTACCTGCTCCGTTGCTAGCGTCCTCGTCTCCATGGTGCCGACTAATTTTCGCCCTCCGATGGCCAAATTAGCCGCGCTTGCGCAGTCCGGGTCTTCTGCAGTCTTCTATGGGGCTCCGTGTAGCTCCGTGTAGCTCCGCCCCGTCACGTGCCGATTCCAGCCAATCAGGAGGCTGGAATCGGCAATGGACCGCACAGAAGAGCTGCGGTCCACGGAGGAAGAGGCCATCTTCAGCGGTGAGTAGAGAAGTCACCGGAGCGCGGGGATTCAGGTAAGCGCTCCGGTGAGCTTTCTTTACCTCCCTGCATCGGGGTTGTCTCGCGCCGAACGGGGGGGGGGTTAAAAAAAAAAAAAACCCGTTTCGGCGCGGGACAACCCCTTTAAGGGGCGCAGACATGGCTACACAATACAGCCTTAGTACTTGCCCTTATATGCAGGGGAACAAAGACATGGCTACACAGTGCACCCTTAGTACTTGTCCTAATATGCAGGGGACCAAAACATGGCTACACAGTGCACCCTTAGTACTTGTTCTAATATATAGGGACCCAGACATGACTACACAGTGCACCCTTAGTACTTGTCCTAATACATAGGGACCCACACATGACTACAGAGTGCACCCTTAGTACTTGTCCTAATATATAGGGACCCAGACATGGCTACACAGTGCACTCTTAGTACTTATCCTAATATATAGGGACCCAGACATGACTACACAGTGCACCCTCAGTACTTATCCTAATATATAGGAGACCAGACATGGCTACACAGTGCACGCTTAGTACTTGTCCTAATATATCGGAGACCAGACATGGCTACACAGTGCACCCTTAGTACTTGTCCTAATATTTAGGGGACCAGATATGGCTACACAGTGCACCCTTAGTACTTGTCCTAATATGCAGGGGACCCAGACGTGACTACACAGTGCACCCTTAGTACTTGTCCTAATGTATAGGAGACCAGATATGGGTACACAGTGCACCCTTACTACTTGTCCTAATATGTAGGAGACCAGACATGGCTCCACAGGGCACACTTAGTAGTTGTCCTAATATATAGGGACCCAGACATGACTACACAGTGCACCCTTAGTACTTGTCCTAATATATAGGGACCCAGACATGACTACAGAGTGCACCCTTAGTACTTGTCCTAATATATAGGGACCCAGACATGACTACACAGTGCACCCTTAGTACTTGTCCTAATATGCAGGGGAACAAAGATATGGCTACACAGGGCACCTTAGTACTTGTCCTAATATATAGGGGGCCAGACATGACTACACAGTGCACCCTTAGTAATTGTCCTAATATAAAGGAGACCAGATATGGCTACACAGTGCACCCTTAGTACTTGTCCTAATATGCAGGGGACCAAGACATGGCTACACAGTACACCCTTAGTACTTGTCCTAATATATAGGGGACGCAGACATGGCTACACAGTGCACCCTTAGTACTTGTCCTAATATATAGGGGACCAGACATGGCTACACAGTGCACCCTTAGTACTTGTCCTAATATATAGGGGACCCAGACATGACTACACAGTGCACACTTAGTGCTTGTCCTAATATATAGGGGACCCAGACATGGCTACACAGTGCACCATTAGTACTTGTCCTAATATATAGAGGACTCAGACATGGCTACACAGTGCACCCTTAGTACTTATCCTAATACATAGGGACCCAGACGTGGCTACACAGTGCAGCCTTAGTACTTGTTCTATTACATAAGGGGCGCAGACATGGCTACACAGTGCACCCTTAGTACTTGTCCTAATATATAGGGGACCAGACATGGCTACACAGTACACCCTTAGTACTTATCCTAATATATAGGGGACCCAGACATGGCCACACAGTGCACCCTTAGTACTTGTCCTAATATGCAGGGGAACAAAGACATGGCTACACAGTGCACCCTTAGTACTTGTCCTAATATGCAGGGGACCCAGACATGGCTACACAGTGCACCCTTAGTACTTGTCCTAATATATAGGAGACCAGATATGGCTACACAGTGCACCCTTAGTACTTGTCCTAATATATAGAGGACCCAGACATGGCTACACAGTGCACCCTTAGTACTTGTTCTAATACATAAGGGGCGCAGACATGGCTACACAGTGCACCCTTAGTACTTGTCCTAATATATAGGGCACCAGACATGGCTACACAGTACACCCTTAGTACTTGTCCTAATATATAGGGGACCAGATATGGGTACACAGTGCACCCTTAGTACTTGTCCTAATATAAAGGAAACCAGATATGGCTACACAGTGCACCCTTAGTACTTGTCCTAATATATGGGAGACCAAATATGGGTACATAGTGCACACTTAGTACTTGTCCTAATATATAGGGGACCCAGACATGGCTACACAGTGCACCCTTAGTACTTGTCCTAATATATAGAGGACTCAGACATGGCTACACAGTGCACCCTTAGTACTTATCCTAATACATAGGGACCCAGACGTGGCTACACAGTGCAGCCTTGGTACTTGTTCTAATACATAAGGGGCGCAGACATGGCTACGCAGTGCACCCTTAGTACTTGTCCTAATATATAGGGGACCAGACATGGCTACACAGTGCACCCTTAGTACTTGTCCTAATATATAGGGGACCCAGACGTGACTACACAGTGCACCCTTAGTGCTTGTCCTAATATATAGGTGACCCAGAGATGGCTACACAGTGCACCCTTAGTACTTGTCCTAATATATAGAGGACTCAGACATGGCTACACAGTGCACCCTTAGTACTTGTTCTAATACTTAAGGGGCGCAGACATGGCTACACAATACAGCCTTAGTACTTGTCCTTATATGCAGGGGAACAAAGACATGGCTACACAGTGCACCCTTAGTACTTGTCCTAATATGCAGGGAACCAAGACATGGCTACACAGTGCACCCTTAGTACTTGTTCTAATATATAGGGACCCAGACATGACTACACAGTGCACCCTTAGTACTTATCCTAATACATAGGGACCCAGACGTGGCTACACAGTGCAGCCTTAGTACTTGTTCTATTACATAAGGGGCGCAGACATGGCTACACAGTGCACCCTTAGTACTTGTCCTAATATATAGGGGACCAGACATGGCTACACAGTACACCCTTAGTACTTATCCTAATATATAGGGGACCCAGACATGGCCACACAGTGCACCCTTAGTACTTGTCCTAATATGCAGGGGAACAAAGACATGGCTACACAGTGCACCCTTAGTACTTGTCCTAATATGCAGGGGACCCAGACATGGCTACACAGTGCACCCTTAGTACTTGTCCTAATATATAGGAGACCAGATATGGCTACACAGTGCACCCTTAGTACTTGTCCTAATATATAGAGGACCCAGACATGGCTACACAGTGCACCCTTAGTACTTGTTCTAATACATAAGGGGCGCAGACATGGCTACACAGTGCACCCTTAGTACTTGTCCTAATATATAGGGCACCAGACATGGCTACACAGTACACCCTTAGTACTTGTCCTAATATATAGGGGACCAGATATGGGTACACAGTGCACCCTTAGTACTTGTCCTAATATAAAGGAAACCAGATATGGCTACACAGTGCACCCTTAGTACTTGTCCTAATATATGGGAGACCAAATATGGGTACATAGTGCACACTTAGTACTTGTCCTAATATATAGGGGACCCAGACATGGCTACACAGTGCACCCTTAGTACTTGTCCTAATATATAGAGGACTCAGACATGGCTACACAGTGCACCCTTAGTACTTATCCTAATACATAGGGACCCAGACGTGGCTACACAGTGCAGCCTTGGTACTTGTTCTAATACATAAGGGGCGCAGACATGGCTACGCAGTGCACCCTTAGTACTTGTCCTAATATATAGGGGACCAGACATGGCTACACAGTGCACCCTTAGTACTTGTCCTAATATATAGGGGACCCAGACGTGACTACACAGTGCACCCTTAGTGCTTGTCCTAATATATAGGTGACCCAGAGATGGCTACACAGTGCACCCTTAGTACTTGTCCTAATATATAGAGGACTCAGACATGGCTACACAGTGCACCCTTAGTACTTGTTCTAATACTTAAGGGGCGCAGACATGGCTACACAATACAGCCTTAGTACTTGTCCTTATATGCAGGGGAACAAAGACATGGCTACACAGTGCACCCTTAGTACTTGTCCTAATATGCAGGGAACCAAGACATGGCTACACAGTGCACCCTTAGTACTTGTTCTAATATATAGGGACCCAGACATGACTACACAGTGCACCCTTAGTACTTGTCCTAATATATAGGAGACCAGATATGGCTACACAGTGCACCCTTAGTACTTGTCCTAATATATAGGGGACCAGATATGGGTACACAGTGCACCCTTAGTACTTGTCCTAATATAAAGGAAACCAGATATGGCTACACAGTGCACCCTTAGTACTTGTCCTAATATATGGGAGACCAAATATGGGTACATAGTGCACACTTAGTACTTGTCCTAATATATAGGGGACCCAGACATGGCTACACAGTGCACCCTTAGTACTTGTCCTAATATATAGAGGACTCAGACATGGCTACACAGTGCACCCTTAGTACTTATCCTAATACAAAGGGACCCAGACGTGGCTACACAGTGCAGCCTTGGTACTTGTTCTAATACATAAGGGGCGCAGACATGGCTACACAGTGCACCCTTAGTACTTGTCCTAATATATAGGGGACCAGACATGGCTACACAGTGCACCCTTAGTACTTGTCCTAATATATAGGGGACCCAGACGTGACTACACAGTGCACACTTAGTGCTTGTCCTAATATATAGGGTATCCAGATATTGCTACACAGTGCACCCTTAGTACTTGTCCTAATATATAGAGGACTCAGACATGGCTACACAGTGCACCCTTAGTACTTATCCTAATACATAGGGACCCAGACGTGGCTACACAGTGCAGCCTTAGTACTTGTTCTAATACATAAGGGGCGCAGATATGGCTACACAGTGCACCCTTAGTACTTGTCCTAATATATAGGGGACCAGACATGGCTACACAGTACACCCTTAGTACTTGTCCTAATATATAGGGGACCCAGACATGGCCACACAGTGCACCCTTAGTACTTGTCCTAATATGCAGGGGAACAAAGACATGGCTACACAGTGCACCCTTAGTACTTGTCCTAATATGCAGGGGACCCAGACATTGCTACACAGTGCACCCTTAGTACTTGTCCTAATATATAGGAGACCAGATATGGCTACACAGTGCACCCTTAGTACTTGTCCTAATATATAGAGGACCCAGACATGGCTACACAGTGCACCCTTAGTACTTGTTCTAATACATAAGGGGCGCAGACATGGCTACACAGTGCACCCTTAGTACTTGTCCTAATATATAGGGGACCAGACATGGCTACACAGTACACCCTTAGTACTTGTCCTAATATATAGAGGACCAGATATGGGTACACAGTGCACCCTTAGTACTTGTCCTAATATAAAGGAAACCAGATATGGCTACACAGTGCACCCTTAGTACTTGTCCTAATATATGGGAGACCAAATATGGGTACATAGTGCGCACTTAGTACTTGTCCTAATATATAGGGGACCCAGACATGGCTACACAGTGCACCCTTAGTACTTGTCCTAATATATAGAGGACTCAGACATGGCTACACAGTGCACCCTTAGTACTTATCCTAATACATAGGGACCCAGACGTGGCTACACAGTGCAGCCTTGGTACTTGTTCTAATACATAAGGGGCGCAGACATGGCTACACAGTGCACCCTTAGTACTTGTCCTAATATATAGGGGACCAGACATGGCTACACAGTGCACCCTTAGTACTTGTCCTAATATATAGGGGACCCAGACGTGACTACACAGTGCACCCTTAGTGCTTGTCCTAATATATAGGGGACCCAGAGATGGCTACACAGTGCACCCTTAGTACTTGTCCTAATATATAGAGGACTCAGACATGGCTACACAGTGCACCCTTAGTACTTATCCTAATACATAGGGACCCAGACGTGGCTACACAATGCAGCCTTAGTACTTGTTCTAATACATAAGGGGCGCAGACATGGCTACACAGTGCACCCTTAGTACTTGTCCTAATATATAGGGGACCAGACATGGCTACACAGTACACCCTTAGTAGTTGTCCTAATATATAGGGGACCCAGACATGGCCACACAGTGCACCCTTAGTACTTGTCCTAATATGCAGGGGAACAAAGACATGGCTACACAGTGTACCCTTAGTACTTGTCCTAATATGCAGGGGACCCAGACATGGCTACACAGTGCACCCTTAGTACTTGTCCTAATATATAGGAGACCAGATATGGCTACACAGTGCACCCTTAGTACTTGTCCTAATATATAGAGGACCCAGACATGGCTACACAGTGCACCCTTAGTACTTGTTCTAATACTTAAGGGGCGCAGACATGGCTACACAATACAGCCTTAGTACTTGTCCTTATATGCAGGGGAACAAAGACATGGCTACACAGTGCACCCTTAGTACTTGTCCTAATATGCAGGGAACCAAGACATGGCTACACAGTGCACCCTTAGTACTTGTTCTAATATATAGGGACCCAGACATGACTACACAGTGCACCCTTAGTACTTGTCCTAATATATAGGAGACCAGATATGGCTACACAGTGCACCCTTAGTACTTGTCCTAATATATAGGGGACCAGATATGGGTACACAGTGCACCCTTAGTACTTGTCCTAATATAAAGGAAACCAGATATGGCTACACAGTGCACCCTTAGTACTTGTCCTAATATATGGGAGACCAAATATGGGTACATAGTGCACACTTAGTATCTGTCCTAATATATAGGGGACCCAGACATGGCTACACAGTGCACCCTTAGTACTTGTCCTAATATATAGAGGACTCAGACATGGCTACACAGTGCACCCTTAGTACTTATCCTAATACAAAGGGACCCAGACGTGGCTACACAGTGCAGCCTTGGTACTTGTTCTAATACATAAGGGGCGCAGACATGGCTACACAGTGCACCCTTAGTACTTGTCCTAATATATAGGGGACCAGACATGGCTACACAGTGCACCCTTAGTACTTGTCCTAATATATAGGGGACCCAGACGTGACTACACAGTGCACACTTAGTGCTTGTCCTAATATATAGGGTATCCAGATATTGCTACACAGTGCACCCTTAGTACTTGTCCTAATATATAGAGGACTCAGACATGGCTACACAGTGCACCCTTAGTACTTATCCTAATACATAGGGACCCAGACGTGGCTACACAGTGCAGCCTTAGTACTTGTTCTAATACATAAGGGGCGCAGATATGGCTACACAGTGCACACTTAGTACTTGTCCTAATATATAGGGGACCAGACATGGCTACACAGTACACCCTTAGTACTTGTCCTAATATATAGGGGACCCAGACATGGCCACACAGTGCACCCTTAGTACTTGTCCTAATATGCAGGGGAACAAAGACATGGCTACACAGTGCACCCTTAGTACTTGTCCTAATATGCAGGGGACCCAGACATTGCTACACAGTGCACCCTTAGTACTTGTCCTAATATATAGGAGACCAGATATGGCTACACAGTGCACCCTTAGTACTTGTCCTAATATATAGAGGACCCAGACATGGCTACACAGTGCACCCTTAGTACTTGTTCTAATACATAAGGGGCGCAGACATGGCTACACAGTGCACCCTTAGTACTTGTCCTAATACATAAGGGGCGCAGACATGGCTACACAGTGCACCCTTAGTACTTGTCCTAATATATAGGGGACCAGACATGGCTACACAGTACACCCTTAGTACTTGTCCTAATATATAGAGGACCAGATATGGGTACACAGTGCACCCTTAGTACTTGTCCTAATATAAAGGAAACCAGATATGGCTACACAGTGCACCCTTAGTACTTGTCCTAATATATGGGAGACCAAATATGGGTACATAGTGCGCACTTAGTACTTGTCCTAATATATAGGGGACCCAGACATGGCTACACAGTGCACCCTTAGTACTTGTCCTAATATATAGAGGACTCAGACATGGCTACACAGTGCACCCTTAGTACTTATCCTAATACATAGGGACCCAGACGTGGCTACACAGTGCACCCTTAGTACTTGTCCTAATATATAGGGGACCAGACATGGCTACACAGTGCACCCTTAGTACTTGTCCTAATATATAGGGGACCCAGACGTGACTACACAGTGCACCCTTAGTGCTTGTCCTAATATATAGGGGACCCAGAGATGGCTACACAGTGCACCCTTAGTACTTGTCCTAATATATAGAGGACTCAGACATGGCTACACAGTGCACCCTTAGTACTTATCCTAATACATAGGGACCCAGACGTGGCTACACAGTGCAGCCTTAGTACTTGTTCTAATACATAAGGGGCGCAGACATGGCTACACAGTGCACCCTTAGTACTTGTCCTAATATATAGGGGACCAGACATGGCTACACAGTACACCCTTAGTAGTTGTCCTAATATATAGGGGACCCAGACATGGCCACACAGTGCACCCTTAGTACTTGTCCTAATATGCAGGGGAACAAAGACATGGCTACACAGTGCACCCTTAGTACTTGTCCTAATATGCAGGGGACCCAGACATGGCTACACAGTGCACCCTTAGTACTTGTCCTAATATATAGGAGACCAGATATGGCTACACAGTGCACCCTTAGTACTTGTCCTAATATATAGAGGACCCAGACATGGCTACACAGTGCACCCTTAGTACTTGTTCTAATACTTAAGGGGCGCAGACATGGCTACACAATACAGCCTTAGTACTTGTCCTTATATGCAGGGGAACAAAGACATGGCTACACAGTGCACCCTTAGTACTTGTCCTAATATGCAGGGAACCAAGACATGGCTACACAGTGCACCCTTAGTACTTGTTCTAATATATAGGGACCCAGACATGACTACACAGTGCACCCTTAGTACTTGTCCTAATATATAGGGACCCAGACATGACTACAGAGTGCACCCTTAGTACTTGTCCTAATATATAGGGACCCAGACATGGCTAAACAGTGCACTCTTAGTACTTATCCTAATATATAGGGACCCAGACATGGCTACACAGTGCACCCTTAGTACTTGTCCTAATATACAGGGACCCAGACATGACTACACAGTGCACCCTCAGTACTTATCCTAATATATAGGAGACCAGACATGGCTACACAGTGCACGCTTAGTACTTGTCCTAATATATCGGAGACCAGATATGGGTACACAGTGCACCCTTAGTACTTGTCCTAATATATAGGGGACCAGATATGGCTACACAGTGCACCCTTAGCACTTGTCCTAATATGCAGGGGACCCAGACGTGACTACACAGTGCACCCTTAGTACTTGTCCTAATGTATAGGAGACCAGATATGGGTACACAGTGCACCCTTAGTACTTGTCCTAATATGTAGGAGACCAGACATGGCTCCACAGGGCACACTTAGTACTTGTCCTAATATATAGGGACCCAGACATGGCTACACAGTGCACCCTTAGTACTTGTCCTAATATATAGGAGACCAGACATGGCTCCACAGGGCAAACTTAGTACTTGTTCTAATATATTGGGACCCAGACATGACTACACAGTGCACCCTTAGTACTTGTCCTAATATATAGGGACCCAGACATGACTACAGAGTGCACCCTTAGTACTTGTCCTATTATGCAGGGGAACAAAGATATGGCTACACAGGGCACCTTAGTACTTGTTCTAATACTTAAGGGGCGCAGACATGGCTACACAATACAGCCTTAGTACTTGTTCTTATATGCAGGGGAACAAAGACATGGCTACACAGTGCACCCTTAGTACTTGTCCTAATATAT
Source organism: Eleutherodactylus coqui (assembly GCF_035609145.1). Lineage (NCBI taxonomy): Eukaryota > Metazoa > Chordata > Amphibia > Anura > Eleutherodactylidae > Eleutherodactylus > Eleutherodactylus coqui. The sequence goes on along the minus strand of NC_089847.1, from coordinate 61,567,708 downwards.
AGGGGACCAGACATGGCTACACAGTGCACCCTTAGTACTTGTCCTAATATATAGGGGACCCAGACGTGACTACACAGTGCACCCTTAGTGCTTGTCCTAATATATAGGGGACCCAGAGATGGCTACACAGTGCACCCTTAGTACTTGTCCTAATATATAGAGGACTCAGACATGGCTACACAGTGCACCCTTAGCACTTATCCTAATACATAGGGACCCAGACGTGGCTACACAGTGCAGCCTTAGTACTTGTTCTAATACATAAGGGGCGCAGACATGGCTACACAGTGCACCCTTAGTACTTGTCCTAATATATAGGGGACCAGACATGGCTACACAGTACACCCTTAGTAGTTGTCCTAATATATAGGGGACCCAGACATGGCCACACAGTGCACCCTTAGTACTTGTCCTAATATGCAGGGGAACAAAGACATGGCTACACAGTGCACCCTTAGTACTTGTCCTAATATGCAGGGGACCCAGACATGGCTACACAGTGCACCCTTAGTACTTGTCCTAATATATAGGAGACCAGATATGGCTACACAGTGCACCCTTAGTACTTGTCCTAATATATAGAGGACCCAGACATGGCTACACAGTGCACCCTTAGTACTTGTTCTAATACTTAAGGGGCGCAGACATGGCTACACAATACAGCCTTAGTACTTGTCCTTATATGCAGGGGAACAAAGACATGGCTACACAGTGCACCCTTAGTACTTGTCCTAATATGCAGGGAACCAAGACATGGCTACACAGTGCACCCTTAGTACTTGTTCTAATATATAGGGACCCAGACATGACTACACAGTGCACCCTTAGTACTTGTCCTAATATATAGGGACCCAGACATGACTACAGAGTGCGCCCTTAGTACTTGTCCTAATATATAGGGACCCAGACATGGCTAAACAGTGCACTCTTAGTACTTATCCTAATATATAGGGACCCAGACATGGCTACACAGTGCACCCTTAGTACTTGTCCTAATATACAGGGACCCAGACATGACTACACAGTGCACCCTCAGTACTTATCCTAATATATAGGAGACCAGACATGGCTACACAGTGCACGCTTAGTACTTGTCCTAATATATCGGAGACCAGATATGGGTACACAGTGCACCCTTAGTACTTGTCCTAATATATAGGGGACCAGATATGGCTACACAGTGCACCCTTAGTACTTGTCCTAATATGCAGGGGACCCAGACGTGACTACACAGTGCACCCTTAGTACTTGTCCTAATGTATAGGAGACCAGATATGGGTACACAGTGCACCCTTAGTACTTGTCCTAATATGTAGGAGACCAGACATGGCTCCACAGGGCACACTTAGTACTTGTCCTAATATATAGGGACCCAGACATGGCTACACAGTGCACCCTTAGTACTTGTCCTAATATATAGGAGACCAGACATGGCTCCACAGGGCAAACTTAGTACTTGTTCTAATATATTGGGACCCAGACATGACTACACAGTGCACCCTTAGTACTTGTCCTAATATATAGGGACCCAGACATGACTACAGAGTGCACCCTTAGTACTTGTCCTAATATATAGGGACCCAGACATGACTACACAGTGCACCCTTAGTACTTGTCCTATTATGCAGGGGAACAAAGATATGGCTACACAGGGCACCTTAGTACTTGTTCTAATACTTAAGGGGCGCAGACATGGCTACACAATACAGCCTTAGTACTTGTCCTTATATGCAGGGGAAGAAAGACATGGCTACACAGTGCACCCTTAGTACTTGTCCTAATATATAGGGGACCAGACATGGCTACACAGTGCACCCTTAGTACTTGTCCTAATATATAGGGGACCCAGACGTGACTACACAGTGCACCCTTAGTGCTTGTCCTAATATATAGGGGACCCAGAGATGGCTACACAGTGCACCCTTAGTACTTGTCCTAATATATAGAGGACTCAGACATGGCTACAGAGTGCACCCTTAGTACTTGTCCTAATATATAGGGACCCAGACATGGCTAAACAGTGCACTCTTAGTACTTGTCCTAATATATAGGGACCCAGACATGGCTAAACAGTGCACTCTTAGTACTTATCCTAATATATAGGGACCCAGACATGGCTACACAGTGCACCCTTAGTACTTGTCCTAATATACAGGAGACCCAGACATGGCTACACAGTGCACCCTTAGTACTTGTCCTAATATACAGGAGACCCAGACATGGCTACACAATACAGCCTTAGTACTTGTCTTAATATGCAGGGGACCAAGACATGGCTACACAGTGCACCCTTAGTACTTGTCCTAATATGCAAGGGACCCAGACATGGCTACACAGTGCACCCTTAGTACTTGTCCTAATATATAGGAGACCAGATATGGCTGCACAGTGCACCCTTAGTACTTGTCCTAATATATAGGGGACCAGATATGGGTACACAGTGCACCCTTAGTACTTGTCCTAATATAAAGGAAACCAGATATGGCTACACAGTGCACCCTTAGTACTTGTCCTAATATGCAGGGGACCCAGACGTGACTACACAGTGCACCCTTAGTACTTGTCCTAATGTATAGGAGACCAGATATGGGTACACAGTGCACCCTTAGTACTTGTCCTAATATGTAGGAGACCAGACATGGCTCCACAGGGCACACTTAGTACTTGTCCTAATATATAGGGACCCAGACATGGCTACACAGTGCACCCTTAGTACTTGTCCTAATATGTAGGAGACCAGACATGGCTCCACAGGGCACACTTAGTACTTGTCCTAATATATAGGGACCCAGACATGACTACACAGTGCACCCTCAGTACTTATCCTAATATATAGGAGACCAGACATGGCTACACAGTGCACGCTTAGTACTTGTCCTAATATATCGGAGACCAGATATGGGTACACAGTGCACCCTTAGTACTTGTCCTAATATATAGGGGACCAGATATGGCTACACAGTGCACCCTTAGTACTTGTCCTAATATGCAGGGGACCCAGACGTGACTACACAGTGCACCCTTAGTACTTGTCCTAATGTATAGGAGACCAGATATGGGTACACAGTGCACCCTTAGTACTTGTCCTAATATGTAGGAGACCAGACATGGCTCCACAGGGCACACTTAGTACTTGTCCTAATATATAGGGACCCAGACATGGCTACACAGTGCACCCTTAGTACTTGTCCTAATATATAGGAGACCAGACATGGCTCCACAGTGCACCCTTAGTACTTGTCCTAATATGCAGGGGAACAAAGATATGGCTACACAGGGCACCTTAGTACTTGTTCTAATACTTAAGGGGCGCAGACATGGCTACACAATACAGCCTTAGTACTTGTCCTTATATGCAGGGGAACAAAGACATGGCTACACAGTGCACCCTTAGTACTTGTCCTAATATGCAGGGGACCAAAACATGGCTACACAGTGCACCCTTAGTACTTGTTCTAATATATAGGGACGCAGACATGACTACACAGTGCACCCTTAGTACTTGTCCTAATACATAGGGACCCACACATGACTACAGAGTGCACCCTTAGTACTTGTCCTAATATATAGGGACCCAGACATGGCTACACAGTGCACTCTTAGTACTTATCCTAATATATAGGGACCCAGACATGACTACACAGTGAACCCTCAGTACTTATCCTAATATATAGGAGACCAGACATGGCTACACAGTGCACGCTTAGTACTTGTCCTAATATATCGGAGACTAGATATGGGTACACAGTGCACCCTTAGTACTTGTCCTAATATTTAGGGGACCAGATATGGCTACACAGTGCACCCTTAGTACTTGTCCTAATATGCAGGGGACCCAGACGTGACTACACAGTGCACCCTTAGTACTTGTCCTAATGTATAGGAGACCAGATATGGGTACACAGTGCACCCTTAGTACTTGTCCTAATATGTAGGAGACCAGACATGGCTCCACAGGGCACACTTAGTAGTTGTCCTAATATATAGGGACCCAGACATGACTACACAGTGCACCCTTAGTACTTGTCCTAATATATAGGGACCCAGACATGACTACAGAGTGCACCCTTAGTACTTGTCCTAATATATAGGGACCCAGACATGACTACACAGTGCACCCTTAGTACTTGTCCTAATATGCAGGGGAACAAAGATATGGCTACACAGTGCACCTTAGTACTTGTCCTAATATATAGAGGACCCAGACATGACTACACAGTGCACCCTTAGTACTTGTTCTAATACATAAGGGGCGCAGACATGGCTACACAGTGCACCCTTAGTACTTGTCCTAATATATAGGGCACCAGACATGGCTACACAGTACACCCTTAGTACTTGTCCTAATATATAGGGGACCAGATATGGGTACACAGTGCACCCTTAGTACTTGTCCTAATATAAAGGAAACCAGATATGGCTACACAGTGCACCCTTAGTACTTGTCCTAATATATGGGAGACCAAATATGGGTACATAGTGCACACTTAGTACTTGTCCTAATATATAGGGGACCCAGACATGGCTACACAGTGCACCCTTAGTACTTGTCCTAATATATAGAGGACTCAGACATGGCTACACAGTGCACCCTTAGTACTTATCCTAAAACATAGGGACCCAGACGTGGCTACACAGTGCAGCCTTGGTACTTGTTCTAATACATAAGGGGCGCAGACATGGCTACGCAGTGCACCCTTAGTACTTGTCCTAATATATAGGGGACCAGACATGGCTACACAGTGCACCCTTAGTACTTGTCCTAATATATAGGGGACCCAGACGTGACTACACAGTGCACCCTTAGTGCTTGTCCTAATATATAGGTGACCCAGAGATGGCTACACAGTGCACCCTTAGTACTTGTCCTAATATATAGAGGACTCAGACATGGCTACACAGTGCACCCTTAGTACTTGTTCTAATACTTAAGGGGCGCAGACATGGCTACACAATACAGCCTTAGTACTTGTCCTTATATGCAGGGGAACAAAGACATGGCTACACAGTGCACCCTTAGTACTTGTCCTAATATGCAGGGAACCAAGACATGGCTACACAGTGCACCCTTAGTACTTGTTCTAATATATAGGGACCCAGACATGACTACACAGTGCACCCTTAGTACTTGTCCTAATATATAGGAGACCAGATATGGCTACACAGTGCACCCTTAGTACTTGTCCTAATATATAGGGGACCAGATATGGCTACACAGTGCACCCTTAGTACTTGTCCTAATATATGGGAGACCAAATATGGGTACATAGTGCACACTTAGTACTTGTCCTAATATATAGGGGACCCAGACATGGCTACACAGTGCACCCTTAGTACTTGTCCTAATATATAGAGGACTCAGACATGGCTACACAGTGCACCCTTAGTACTTATCCTAATACAAAGGGACCCAGACGTGGCTACACAGTGCAGCCTTGGTACTTGTTCTAATACATAAGGGGCGCAGACATGGCTACACAGTGCACCCTTAGTACTTGTCCTAATATATAGGGGACCAGACATGGCAACACAGTGCACCCTTAGTACTTGTCCTAATATATAGGGGACCCAGACGTGACTACACAGTGCACACTTAGTGCTTGTCCTAATATATAGGGTATCCAGATATTGCTACACAGTGCACCCTTAGTACTTGTCCTAATATATAGAGGACTCAGACATGGCTACACAGTGCACCCTTAGTACTTATCCTAATACATAGGGACCCAGACGTGGCTACACAGTGCAGCCTTAGTACTTGTTCTAATACATAAGGGGCGCAGATATGGCTACACAGTGCACCCTTAGTACTTGTCCTAATATATAGGGGACCAGACATGGCTACACAGTACACCCTTAGTACTTGTCCTAATATATAGGGGACCCAGACATGGCCACACAGTGCACCCTTAGTACTTGTCCTAATATGCAGGGGAACAAAGACATGGCTACACAGTGCACCCTTAGTACTTGTCCTAATATGCAGGGGACCCAGACATTGCTACACAGTGCACCCTTAGTACTTGTCCTAATATATAGGAGACCAGATATGGCTACACAGTGCACCCTTAGTACTTGTCCTAATATATAGAGGACCCAGACATGGCTACACAGTGCACCCTTAGTACTTGTTCTAATACATAAGGGGCGCAGACATGGCTACACAGTGCACCCTTAGTACTTGTCCTAATATATAGGGGACCAGACATGGCTACACAGTACACCCTTAGTACTTGTCCTAATATATAGAGGACCAGATATGGGTACACAGTGCACCCTTAGTACTTGTCCTAATATAAAGGAAACCAGATATGGCTACACAGTGCACCCTTAGTACTTGTCCTAATATATGGGAGACCAAATATGGGTACATAGTGCGCACTTAGTACTTGTCCTAATATATAGGGGACCCAGACATGGCTACACAGTGCACCCTTAGTACTTGTCCTAATATATAGAGGACTCAGACATGGCTACACAGTGCACCCTTAGTACTTATCCTAATACATAGGGACCCAGACGTGGCTACACAGTGCAGCCTTGGTACTTGTTCTAATACATAAGGGGCGCAGACATGGCTACACAGTGCACCCTTAGTACTTGTCCTAATATATAGGGGACCAGACATGGCTACACAGTGCACCCTTAGTACTTGTCCTAATATATAGGGGACCCAGACGTGACTACACAGTGCACCCTTAGTGCTTGTCCTAATATATAGGGGACCCAGAGATGGCTACACAGTGCACCCTTAGTACTTGTCCTAATATATAGAGGACTCAGACATGGCTACACAGTGCACCCTTAGTACTTATCCTAATACATAGGGACCCAGACGTGGCTACACAATGCAGCCTTAGTACTTGTTCTAATACATAAGGGGCGCAGACATGGCTACAAAGTGCACCCTTACTACTTGTCCTAATATATAGGGGACCAGACATGGCTACACAGTACACCCTTAGTAGTTGTCCTAATATATAGGGGACCCAGACATGGCCACACAGTGCACCCTTAGTACTTGTCCTAATATGCAGGGGAACAAAGACATGGCTACACAGTGTACCCTTAGTACTTGTCCTAATATGCAGGGGACCCAGACATGGCTACACAGTGCACCCTTAGTACTTGTCCTAATATATAGGAGACCAGATATGGCTACACAGTGCACCATTAGTACTTGTCCTAATATATAGAGGACCCAGACATGGCTACACAGTGCACCCTTAGTACTTGTTCTAATACTTAAGGGGCGCAGACATGGCTACACAATACAGCCTTAGTACTTGTCCTTATATGCAGGGGAACAAAGACATGGCTACACAGTGCACCCTTAGTACTTGTCCTAATATGCAGGGAACCAAGACATGGCTACACAGTGCACCCTTAGTACTTGTTCTAATATATAGGGACCCAGACATGACTACACAGTGCACCCTTAGTACTTGTCCTAATATATAGGAGACCAGATATGGCTACACAGTGCACCCTTAGTACTTGTCCTAATATATAGGGGACCAGATATGGGTACACAGTGCACCCTTAGTACTTGTCCTAATATAAAGGAAACCAGATATGGCTACACAGTGCACCCTTAGTACTTGTCCTAATATATGGGAGACCAAATATGGGTACATAGTGCACACTTAGTATCTGTCCTAATATATAGGGGACCCAGACATGGCTACACAGTGCACCCTTAGAACTTGTCCTAATATATAGAGGACTCAGACATGGCTACACAGTGCACCCTTAGTACTTATCCTAATACAAAGGGACCCAGACGTGGCTACACAGTGCAGCCTTGGTACTTGTTCTAATACATAAGGGGCGCAGACATGGCTACACAGTGCACCCTTAGTACTTGTCCTAATATATAGGGGACCAGACATGGCTACACAGTGCACCCTTAGTACTTGTCCTAATATATAGGGGACCCAGACGTGACTACACAGTGCACACTTAGTGCTTGTCCTAATATATAGGGTATCCAGATATTGCTACACAGTGCACCCTTAGTACTTGTCCTAATATATAGAGGACTCAGACATGGCTACACAGTGCACCCTTAGTACTTATCCTAATACATAGGGACCCAGACGTGGCTACACAGTGCAGCCTTAGTACTTGTTCTAATACATAAGGGGCGCAGATATGGCTACACAGTGCACACTTAGTACTTGTCCTAATATATAGGGGACCAGACATGGCTACACAGTACACCCTTAGTACTTGTCCTAATATATAGGGGACCCAGACATGGCCACACAGTGCACCCTTAGTACTTGTCCTAATATGCAGGGGAACAAAGACATGGCTACACAGTGCACCCTTAGTACTTGTCCTAATATGCAGGGGACCCAGACATTGCTACACAGTGCACCCTTAGTACTTGTCCTAATATATAGGAGACCAGATATGGCTACACAGTGCACCCTTAGTACTTGTCCTAATATATAGAGGACCCAGACATGGCTACACAGTGCACCCTTAGTACTTGTTCTAATACATAAGGGGCGCAGACATGGCTACACAGTGCACCCTTAGTACTTGTCCTAATATATAGGGGACCAGACATGGCTACACAGTACACCCTTAGTACTTGTCCTAATATATAGAGGACCAGATATGGGTACACAGTGCACCCTTAGTACTTGTCCTAATATAAAGGAAACCAGATATGGCTACACAGTGCACCCTTAGTACTTGTCCTAATATATGGGAGACCAAATATGGGTACATAGTGCGCACTTAGTACTTGTCCTAATATATAGGGGACCCAGACATGGCTACACAGTGCACCCTTAGTACTTGTCCTAATATATAGAGGACTCAGACATGGCTACACAGTGCACCCTTAGTACTTATCCTAATACATAGGGACCCAGACGTGGCTACACAGTGCAGCCTTGGTACTTGTTCTAATACATAAGGGGCGCAGACATGGCTACACAGTGCACCCTTAGTACTTGTCCTAATATATAGGGGACCAGACATGGCTACACAGTGCACCCTTAGTACTTGTCCTAATATATAGGGGACCCAGACGTGACTACACAGTGCACCCTTAGTGCTTGTCCTAATATATAGGGGACCCAGAGATGGCTACACAGTGCACCCTTAGTACTTGTCCTAATATATAGAGGACTCAGACATGGCTACACAGTGCACCCTTAGTACTTATCCTAATACATAGGGACCCAGACGTGGCTACACAGTGCAGCCTTAGTACTTGTTCTAATACATAAGGGGCGCAGACATGGCTACACAGTGCACCCTTAGTACTTGTCCTAATATATAGGGGACCAGACATGGCTACACAGTACACCCTTAGTAGTTGTCCTAATATATAGGGGACCCAGACATGGCCACACAGTGCACCCTTAGTACTTGTCCTAATATGCAGGGGAACAAAGACATGGCTACACAGTGCACCCTTAGTACTTGTCCTAATATGCAGGGGACCCAGACATGGCTACACAGTGCACCCTTAGTACTTGTCCTAATATATAGGAGACCAGATATGGCTACACAGTGCACCCTTAGTACTTGTCCTAATATATAGAGGACCCAGACATGGCTACACAGTGCACCCTTAGTACTTGTTCTAATACTTAAGGGGCGCAGACATGGCTACACAATACAGCCTTAGTACTTGTCCTTATATGCAGGGGAACAAAGACATGGCTACACAGTGCACCCTTAGTACTTGTCCTAATATGCAGGGAACCAAGACATGGCTACACAGTGCACCCTTAGTACTTGTTCTAATATATAGGGACCCAGACATGACTACACAGTGCACCCTTAGTACTTGTCCTAATATATAGGGACCCAGACATGACTACAGAGTGCACCCTTAGTACTTGTCCTAATATATAGGGACCCAGACATGGCTAAACAGTGCACTCTTAGTACTTATCCTAATATATAGGGACCCAGACATGGCTACACAGTGCACCCTTAGTACTTGTCCTAATATACAGGGACCCAGACATGACTACACAGTGCACCCTCAGTACTTATCCTAATATATAGGAGACCAGACATGGCTACACAGTGCACGCTTAGTACTTGTCCTAATATATCGGAGACCAGATATGGGTACACAGTGCACCCTTAGTACTTATCCTAATATATAGGGGACCAGATATGGCTACACAGTGCACCCTTAGTACTTGTCCTAATATGCAGGGGACCCAGACGTGACTACACAGTGCACCCTTAGTACTTGTCCTAATGTATAGGAGACCAGATATGGGTACACAGTGCACCCTTAGTACTTGTCCTAATATGTAGGAGACCAGACATGGCTCCACAGGGCACACTTAGTACTTGTCCTAATATATAGGGACCCAGACATGGCTACACAGTGCACCCTTAGTACTTGTCCTAATATATAGGAGACCAGACATGGCTCCACAGGGCAAACTTAGTACTTGTTCTAATATATTGGGACCCAGACATGACTACACAGTGCACCCTTAGTACTTGTCCTAATATATAGGGACCCAGACATGACTACAGAGTGCACCCTTAGTACTTGTCCTAATATATAGGGGACCCAGACGTGACTACACAGTGCACACTTAGTGCTTGTCCTAATATATAGGGTATCCAGATATTGCTACACAGTGCACCCTTAGTACTTGTCCTAATATATAGAGGACTCAGACATGGCTACACAGTGCACCCTTAGTACTTATCCTAATACATAGGGACCCAGACGTGGCTACACAGTGCAGCCTTAGTACTTGTTCTAATACATAAGGGGCGCAGATATGGCTACACAGTGCACCCTTAGTACTTGTCCTAATATATAGGGGACCAGACATGGCTACACAGTACACCCTTAGTACTTGTCCTAATATATAGGGGACCCAGACATGGCCACACAGTGCACCCTTAGTACTTGTCCTAATATGCAGGGGAACAAAGACATGGCTACACAGTGCACCCTTAGTACTTGTCCTAATATGCAGGGGACCCAGACATTGCTACACAGTGCACCCTTAGTACTTGTCCTAATATATAGGAGACCAGATATGGCTACACAGTGCACCCTTAGTACTTGTCCTAATATATAGAGGACCCAGACATGGCTACACAGTGCACCCTTAGTACTTGTTCTAATACATAAGGGGCGCAGACATGGCTACACAGTGCACCCTTCGTACTTGTCCTAATATATAGGGGACCAGACATGGCTACACAGTACACCCTTAGTACTTGTCCTAATATATAGAGTACCAGATATGGGTACACAGTGCACCCTTAGTACTTGTCCTAATATAAAGGAAACCAGATATGGCTACACAGTGCACCCTTAGTACTTGTCCTAATATATGGGAGACCAAATATGGGTACATAGTGCGCACTTAGTACTTGTCCTAATATATAGGGGACCCAGACATGGCTACACAGTGCACCCTTAGTACTTGTCCTAATATATAGAGGACTCAGACATGGCTACACAGTGCACCCTTAGTACTTATCCTAATACATAGGGACCCAGACGTGGCTACACAGTGCAGCCTTGGTACTTGTTCTAATACATAAGGGGCGCAGACATGGCTACACAGTGCACCCTTAGTACTTGTCCTAATATATAGGGGACCAGACATGGCTACACAGTGCACCCTTAGTACTTGTCCTAATATATAGGGGACCCAGACGTGACTACACAGTGCACCCTTAGTGCTTGTCCTAATATATAGGGGACCCAGAGATGGCTACACAGTGCACCCTTAGTACTTGTCCTAATATATAGAGGACTCAGACATGGCTACACAGTGCACCCTTAGTACTTATCCTAATACATAGGGACCCAGACGTGGCTACACAGTGCAGCCTTAGTACTTGTTCTAATACATAAGGGGCGCAGACATGGCTACACAGTGCACCCTTAGTACTTGTCCTAATATATAGGGGACCAGACATGGCTACACAGTACACCCTTAGTAGTTGTCCTAATATATAGGGGACCCAGACATGGCCACACAGTGCACCCTTAGTACTTGTCCTAATATGCAGGGGAACAAAGACATGGCTACACAGTGCACCCTTAGTACTTGTCCTAATATGCAGGGGACCCAGACATGGCTACACAGTGCACCCTTAGTACTTGTCCTAATATATAGGAGACCAGATATGGCTACACAGTGCACCCTTAGTACTTGTCCTAATATATAGAGGACCCAGACATGGCTACACAGTGCACCCTTAGTACTTGTTCTAATACTTAAGGGGCGCAGACATGGCTACACAATACAGCCTTAGTACTTGTCCTTATATGCAGGGGAACAAAGACATGGCTACACAGTGCACCCTTAGTACTTGTCCTAATATGCAGGGAACCAAGACATGGCTACACAGTGCACCCTTAGTACTTGTTCTAATATATAGGGACCCAGACATGACTACACAGTGCACCCTTAGTACTTGTCCTAATATATAGGGACCCAGACATGACTACAGAGTGCACCCTTAGTACTTGTCCTAATATATAGGGACCCAGACATGGCTAAACAGTGCACTCTTAGTACTTATCCTAATATATAGGGACCCAGACATGGCTACACAGTGCACCCTTAGTACTTGTCCTAATATACAGGGACCCAGACATGACTACACAGTGCACCCTCAGTACTTATCCTAATATATAGGAGACCAGACATGGCTACACAGTGCACGCTTAGTACTTGTCCTAATATATCGGAGACCAGATATGGGTACACAGTGCACCCTTAGTACTTATCCTAATATATAGGGGACCAGATATGGCTACACAGTGCACCCTTAGTACTTGTCCTAATATGCAGGGGACCCAGACGTGACTACACAGTGCACCCTTAGTACTTGTCCTAATGTATAGGAGACCAGATATGGGTACACAGTGCACCCTTAGTACTTGTCCTAATATGTAGGAGACCAGACATGGCTCCACAGGGCACACTTAGTACTTGTCCTAATATATAGGGACCCAGACATGGCTACACAGTGCACCCTTAGTACTTGTCCTAATATATAGGAGACCAGACATGGCTCCACAGGGCAAACTTAGTACTTGTTCTAATATATTGGGACCCAGACATGACTACACAGTGCACCCTTAGTACTTGTCCTAATATATAGGGACCCAGACATGACTACAGAGTGCACCCTTAGTACTTGTCCTAATATATAGGGACCCAGACATGACTACACAGTGCACCCTTAGTACTTGTCCTATTATGCAGGGGAACAAAGATATGGCTACACAGGGCACCTTAGTACTTGTTCTAATACTTAAGGGGCGCAGACATGGCTACACAATACAGCCTTAGTACTTGTCCTTATATGCAGGGGAACAAAGACATGGCTACACAGTGCACCCTTAGTACTTGTCCTAATATATAGGGGACCAGACATGGCTACACAGTGCACCCTTAGTACTTGTTCTAATACATAAGGGGCGCAGACATGGCTACACAGTGCACCCTTAGTACTTGTCCTAATATATAGGGGACCAGACATGGCTACACAGTGCACCCTTAGTACTTGTCCTAATATATAGGGGACCAGATATGGGTACACAGTGCACCCTTAGTACTTGTCCTAATATAAAGGAAACCAGATATGGCTACACAGTGCACCCTTAGTACTTGTCCTAATATATGGGAGACCAAATATGGGTACATAGTGCACACTTAGTACTTGTCCTAATATATAGGGGACCCAGACATGGCTACACAGTGCACCCTTAGTACTTGTCCTAATATATAGAGGACTCAGACATGGCTACACAGTGCACCCTTAGTACTTATCCTAATACATAGGGACCCAGACGTGGCTACACAGTGCAGCCTTGGTACTTGTTCTAATACATAAGGGGCGCAGACATGGCTACACAGTGCACCCTTAGTACTTGTCCTAATATATAGGGGACCCAGACATGGCTACACAGTGCACCCTTAGTACTTGTCCTAATATATAGGGGACCCAGACGTGACTACACAGTGCACCCTTTGTGCTTGTCCTAATATATAGGGGACCCAGAGATGGCTACACAGTGCACCCTTAGTACTTGTCCTAATATATAGAGGACTCAGACATGGCTACACAGTGCACCCTTAGTACTTATCCTAATACATAGGGACCCAGACGTGGCTACACAGTGCAGCCTTAGTACTTGTTCTAATACATAAGGGGCGCAGACATGGCTACACAGTGCACCCTTAGTACTTGTCCTAATATATAGGGGACCAGACATGGCTACACAGTACACCCTTAGTACTTGTCCTAATACTTAAGGGGCGCAGACATGGCTACACAATACAGCCTTAGTACTTGTCCTTATATGCAGGGGAACAAAGACATGGCTACACAGTGCACCCTTAGTACTTGTCCTAATATGCAGGGAACCAAGACATGGCTACACAGTGCACCCTTAGTACTTGTTCTAATATATAGGGACCCAGACATGACTACACAGTGCACCCTTAGTACTTGTCCTAATATATAGGAGACCAGAAATGGCTACACAGTGCACCCTTAGTACTTGTCCTAATATATAGGGGACCAGATATGGGTACACAGTGCACCCTTAGTACTTGTCCTAATATAAAGGAAACCAGATATGGCTACACAGTGCACCCTTAGTACTTGTCCTAATATATGGGAGACCAAATATGGGTACATAGTGCACACTTAGTACTTGTCCTAATGTATAGGGGACCCAGACATGGCTACACAGTGCACCCTTAGTACTTGTCCTAATATATAGAGGACTCAGACATGGCTACACAGTGCACCCTTAGTACTTATCCTAATACAAAGGGACCCAGACGTGGCTACACAGTGCAGCCTTGGTACTTGTTCTAATACATAAGGGGCGCAGACATGGCTACACAGTGCACCCTTAGTACTTGTCCTAATATATAGGGGACCAGACATGGCTACACAGTGCACCCTTAGTACTTGTCCTAATATATAGGGGACCCAGACGTGACTACACAGTGCACACTTAGTGCTTGTCCTAATATATAGGGTATCCAGATATTGCTACACAGTGCACCCTTAGTACTTGTCCTAATATATAGAGGACTCAGACATGGCTACACAGTGCACCCTTAGTACTTATCCTAATACATAGGGACCCAGACGTGGCTACACAGTGCAGCCTTAGTACTTGTTCTAATACATAAGGGGCGCAGATATGGCTACACAGTGCACCCTTAGTACTTGTCCTAATATATAGGGGACCAGACATGGCTACACAGTACACCCTTAGTACTTGTCCTAATATATAGGGGACCCAGACATGGCCACACAGTGCACCCTTAGTACTTGTCCTAATATGCAGGGGAACAAAGACATGGCTACACAGTGCACCCTTAGTACTTGTCCTAATATGCAGGGGACCCAGACATTGCTACACAGTGCACCCTTAGTACTTGTCCTAATATATAGGAGACCAGATATGGCTACACAGTGCACCCTTAGTACTTGTCCTAATATATAGAGGACCCAGACATGGCTACACAGTGCACCCTTAGTACTTGTTCTAATACATAAGGGGCGCAGACATGGCTACACAGTGCACCCTTAGTACTTGTCCTAATATATAGGGGACCAGACATGGCTACACAGTACACCCTTAGTACTTGTCCTAATATATAGAGTACCAGATATGGGTACACAGTGCACCCTTAGTACTTGTCCTAATATAAAGGAAACCAGATATGGCTACACAGTGCACCCTTAGTACTTGTCCTAATATATGGGAGACCAAATATGGGTACATAGTGCGCACTTAGTACTTGTCCTAATATATAGGGGACCCAGACATGGCTACACAGTGCACCCTTAGTACTTGTCCTAATATATAGAGGACTCAGACATGGCTACACAGTGCACCCTTAGTACTTATCCTAATACATAGGGACCCAGACGTGGCTACACAGTGCAGCCTTGGTACTTGTTCTAATACATAAGGGGCGCAGACATGGCTACACAGTGCACCCTTAGTACTTGTCCTAATATATAGGGGACCAGACATGGCTACACAGTGCACCCTTTGTACTTGTCCTAATATATAGGGGACCCAGACGTGACTACACAGTGCACCCTTAGTGCTTGTCCTAATATATAGGGGACCCAGAGATGGCTACACAGTGCACCCTTAGTACTTGTCCTAATATATAGAGGACTCAGACATGGCTACACAGTGCACCCTTAGTACTTATCCTAATACATAGGGACCCAGACGTGGCTACACAGTGCAGCCTTAGTACTTGTTCTAATACATAAGGGGCGCAGACATGGCTACACAGTGCACCCTTAGTACTTGTCCTAATATATAGGGGACCAGACATGGCTACACAGTACACCCTTAGTAGTTGTCCTAATATATAGGGGACCCAGACATGGCCACACAGTGCACCCTTAGTACTTGTCCTAATATGCAGGGGAACAAAGACATGGCTACACAGTGCACCCTTAGTACTTGTCCTAATATGCAGGGGACCCAGACATGGCTACACAGTGCACCCTTAGTACTTGTCCTAATATATAGGAGACCAGATATGGCTACACAGTGCACCCTTAGTACTTGTCCTAATATATAGAGGACCCAGACATGGCTACACAGTGCACCCTTAGTACTTGTTCTAATACTTAAGGGGCGCAGACATGGCTACACAATACAGCCTTAGTACTTGTCCTTATATGCAGGGGAACAAAGACATGGCTACACAGTGCACCCTTAGTACTTGTCCTAATATGCAGGGAACCAAGACATGGCTACACAGTGCACCCTTAGTACTTGTTCTAATATATAGGGACCCAGACATGACTACACAGTGCACCCTTAGTACTTGTCCTAATATATAGGGACCCAGACATGACTACAGAGTGCACCCTTAGTACTTGTCCTAATATATAGGGACCCAGACATGGCTACACAGTGCACTCTTAGTACTTATCCTAATATATAGGGACCCAGACATGGCTACACAGTGCACCCTTAGTACTTGTCCTAATATACAGGGACCCAGACATGACTACACAGTGCACCCTCAGTACTTATCCTAATATATAGGAGACCAGACATGGCTACACAGTGCACGCTTAGTACTTGTCCTAATATATCGGAGACCAGATATGGGTACACAGTGCACCCTTAGTACTTATCCTAATATATAGGGGACCAGATATGGCTACACAGTGCACCCTTAGTACTTGTCCTAATATGCAGGGGACCCAGACGTGACTACACAGTGCACCCTTAGTACTTGTCCTAATGTATAGGAGACCAGATATGGGTACACAGTGCACCCTTAGTACTTGTCCTAATATGTAGGAGACCAGACATGGCTCCACAGGGCACACTTAGTACTTGTCCTAATATATAGGGACCCAGACATGGCTACACAGTGCACCCTTAGTACTTGTCCTAATATATAGGAGACCAGACATGGCTCCACAGGGCAAACTTAGTACTTGTTCTAATATATTGGGACCCAGACATGACTACACAGTGCACCCTTAGTACTTGTCCTAATATATAGGGACCCAGACATGACTACAGAGTGCACCCTTAGTACTTGTCCTAATATATAGGGACCCAGACATGACTACACAGTGCACCCTTAGTACTTGTCCTATTATGCAGGGGAACAAAGATATGGCTACACAGGGCACCTTAGTACTTGTTCTAATACTTAAGGGGCGCAGACATGGCTACACAATACAGCCTTAGTACTTGTCCTTATATGCAGGGGAACAAAGACATGGCTACACAGTGCACCCTTAGTACTTGTCCTAATATATAGGGGACCAGACATGGCTACACAGTGCACCCTTAGTACTTGTTCTAATACATAAGGGGCGCAGACATGGCTACACAGTGCACCCTTAGTACTTGTCCTAATATATAGGGGACCAGACATGGCTACACAGTGCACCCTTAGTACTTGTCCTAATATATAGGGGACCAGATATGGGTACACAGTGCACCCTTAGTACTTGTCCTAATATAAAGGAAACCAGATATGGCTACACAGTGCACCCTTAGTACTTGTCCTAATATATGGGAGACCAAATATGGGTACATACTGCACACTTAGTACTTGTCCTAATATATAGGGGACCCAGACATGGCTACACAGTGCACCCTTAGTACTTGTCCTAATATATAGAGGACTCAGACATGGCTACACAGTGCACCCTTAGTACTTATCCTAATACATAGGGACCCAGACGTGGCTACACAGTGCAGCCTTGGTACTTGTTCTAATACATAAGGGGCGCAGACATGGCTACACAGTGCACCCTTAGTACTTGTCCTAATATATAGGGGACCCAGACATGGCTACACAGTGCACCCTTAGTACTTGTCCTAATATATAGGGGACCCAGACGTGACTACACAGTGCACCCTTTGTGCTTGTCCTAATATATAGGGGACCCAGAGATGGCTACACAGTGCACCCTTAGTACTTGTCCTAATATATAGAGGACTCAGACATGGCTACACAGTGCACCCTTAGTACTTATCCTAATACATAGGGACCCAGACGTGGCTACACAGTGCAGCCTTAGTACTTGTTCTAATACATAAGGGGCGCAGACATGGCTACACAGTGCACCCTTAGTACTTGTCCTAATATATAGGGGACCAGACATGGCTACACAGTACACCCTTAGTAGTTGTCCTAATATATAGGGGACCCAGACATGGCCACACAGTGCACCCTTAGTACTTGTCCTAATATGCAGGGGAACAAAGACATGGCTACACAGTGCACCCTTAGTACTTGTCCTAATATGCAGGGGACCCAGACATGGCTACACAGTGCACCCTTAGTACTTGTCCTAATATATAGGAGACCAGATATGGCTACACAGTGCACCCTTAGTACTTGTCCTAATATATAGAGGACCCAGACATGGCTACACAGTGCACCCTTAGTACTTGTTCTAATACTTAAGGGGCGCAGACATGGCTACACAATACAGCCTTAGTACTTGTCCTTATATGCAGGGGAACAAAGACATGGCTACACAGTGCACCCTTAGTACTTGTCCTAATATGCAGGGAACCAAGACATGGCTACACAGTGCACCCTTAGTACTTGTTCTAATATATAGGGACCCAGACATGACTACACAGTGCACCCTTAGTACTTGTCCTAATATATAGGGACCCAGACATGACTACAGAGTGCACCCTTAGTACTTGTCCTAATATATAGGGACCCAGACATGGCTACACAGTGCACTCTTAGTACTTATCCTAATATATAGGGACCCAGACATGGCTACACAGTGCACCCTTAGTACTTGTCCTAATATACAGGGACCCAGACATGACTACACAGTGCACCCTCAGTACTTATCCTAATATATAGGAGACCAGACATGGCTACACAGTGCACGCTTAGTACTTGTCCTAATATATCGGAGACCAGATATGGGTACACAGTGCACCCTTAGTACTTGTCCTAATATATAGGGGACCAGATATGGCTACACAGTGCACCCTTAGTACTTGTCCTAATATGCAGGGGACCCAGACGTGACTACACAGTGCACCCTTAGTACTTGTCCTAATGTATAGGAGACCAGATATGGGTACACAGTGCACCCTTAGTACTTGTCCTAATATGTAGGAGACCAGACATGGCTCCACAGGGCACACTTAGTACTTGTCCTAATATGCAAGGGACCCAGACATGGCTACACAGTGCACGCTTAGTACTTGTCCTAATTTATAGGAGACCAGACATGGCTACACAGTGCACCCTTAGCACTTGTCCTAATATACAGGAGACCCAGACATGGCTACACAGTGCACCCTTAGTACTTGTCCTAATATACAGGAGACCCAGACATGGCTACACAATACAGCCTTAGTACTTGTCTTAATATGCAGGGGACCAAGACATGGCTACACAGTGCACCCTTAGTACTTGTCCTAATATGCAAGGGACCCAGACATGGCTACACAGTGCACCCTTAGTACATGTCCTAATATATAGGAGACCAGATATGGCTACACAGTGCACCCTTAGTACTTGTCCTAATATATAGGGGACCAGATATGGGTACACAGTGCACCCTTAGTACTTGTCCTAATATAAAGGAAACCAGATATGGCTACACAGTGCACCCTTAGTACTTGTCCTAATATATGGGAGACCAAATATGGGTACATAGTGCACACTTAGTACTTGTCCTAATATATAGGGGACCCAGACATGGCTACACAGTGCACCCTTAGTACTTGTCCTAATATATAGAGGACTCAGACATGGCTACACAGTGCACCCTTAGTACTTATCCTAATACAAAGGGACCCAGACGTGGCTACACAGTGCAGCCTTGGTACTTGTTCTAATACATAAGGGGGGCAGACATGGCTACACAGTGCACCCTTAGTACTTGTCCTAATATATAGGGGACCAGACATGGCTACACAGTGCACCCTTAGTACTTGTCCTAATATATAGGGGACCCAGACGTGACTACACAGTGCACACTTAGTGCTTGTCCTAATATATAGGGGACCCAGACATGGCTACACAGTGCACCCTTAGTACTTGTCCTAATATATAGGGACCCAGACATGACTACAGAGTGGACCCTTAGTACTTGTCCTAATATATAGGGACCCAGACATGGCTACACAGTGCACTCTTAGTACTTATCCTAATATATAGGGACCCAGACATGGCTACACAGTGCACCCTTAGTACTTGTCCTAATATACAGGGACCCAGACATGACTACACAGTGCACCCTCAGTACTTATCCTAATATATAGGAGACCAGACATGGCTACTCAGTGCACGCTTAGTACTTGTCCTAATATATCGGAGACCAGATATGGGTACACAGTGCACCCTTAGTACTTGTCCTAATATATAGGGGACCAGATATGGCTACACAGTGCACCCTTAGTACTTGTCCTAATATGCAGGGGACCCAGACGTGACTACACAGTGCACCCTTAGTACTTGTCCTAATGTATAGGAGACCAGATATGGGTACACAGTGCACCCTTAGTACTTGTCCTAATATGTAGGAGACCAGACATGGCTCCACAGGGCACACTTAGTACTTGTCCTAATATATAGGGACCCAGACATGGCTACACAGTGCACCCTTAGTACTTGTCCTAATATATAGGAGACCAGACATGGCTCCACAGGGCACACTTAGTACTTGTTCTAATATATAGGGACCCAGACATGACTACACAGTGCACCCTTAGTACTTGTCCTAATATATAGGGACCCAGACATGACTACAGAGTGCACCCTTAGTACTTGCCCTAATATATAGGGACCCAGACATGACTACACAGTGCACCCTTAGTACTTGTCCTAATATGCAGGGGAACAAAGATATGGCTACACAGGGCACCTTAGTACTTGTTCTAATACTTAAGGGGCGCAGACATGGCTACACAATACAGCCTTAGTACTTGTCCTTATATGCAGGGGAACAAAGACATGGCTACACAGTGCACCCTTAGTACTTGTCCTAATATGCAGGGGACCAAAACATGGCTACACAGTGCACCCTTAGTACTTGTTCTAATATATAGGGACCCAGACATGACTACACAGTGCACCCTTAGTACTTGTCCTAATACATAGGGACCCACACATGACTACAGAGTGCACCCTTCGTACTTGTCCTAATATATAGGGACCCAGACATGGCTACACAGTGCACTCTTAGTACTTATCCTAATATATAGGGACCCAGACATGACTACACAGTGCACCCTCAGTACTTATCCTAATATATAGGAGACCAGACATGGCTACACAGTGCACGCTTAGTACTTGTCCTAATATATCGGAGACCAGATATGGGTACACAGTGCACCCTTAGTACTTGTCCTAATATTTAGGGGACCAGATATGGCTACACAGTGCACCCTTAGTACTTGTCCTAATATGCAGGGGACCCAGACGTGACTACACAGTGCACTCTTAGTACTTGTCCTAATGTATAGGAGACCAGATATGGGTACACAGTGCACCCTTAGTACTTGTCCTAATATGTAGGAGACCAGACATGGCTCCACAGGGCACACTTAGTAGTTGTCCTAATATATAGGGACCCAGACATGACTACACAGTGCACCCTTAGTACTTGTCCTAATATATAGGGACCCAGACATGACTACAGAGTGCACCCTTAGTACTTGTCCTAATATATAGGGACCCAGACATGACTACACAGTGCACCCTTAGTACTTGTCCTAATATGCAGGGGAACAAAGATATGGCTACACAGGGCACCTTAGTACTTGTCCTAATATATAGGGGGCCAGACATGACTACACAGTGCACCCTTAGTAATTGTCCTAATATATAGGAGACCAGATATGGCTACACAGTGCACCCTTAGTACTTGTCCTAATATGCAGGGGACCAAGACATGGCTACACAGTACACCCTTAGTACTTGTCCTAATATATAGGGGACGCAGACATGGCTACACAGTGCACCCTTAGTACTTGTCCTAATATATAGGGGACCAGACATGGCTACACAGTGCACCCTTAGTACTTGTCCTAATATAAAGGGGACCCAGACATGACAACACAGTGCACCCTTAGTACTTGTCCTAATATATAGGGGACCAGACATGGCTACACAGTACACCCTTAGTACTTGTCCTAATATATAGGGGACCAGACATGGCTACACAGTGCACCCTTAGTACTTGTCCTAATATATAGGGGACCCAGACATGGCCACACAGTGCACCCTTAGTACTTGTCCTAATATGCAGGGGAACAAAGACATGGCTACACAGTGCACCCTTAGTGCTTGTCCTAATATGCAGGGTACCCAGACATGGCTACACAGTGCACCCTTAGTACTTGTCCTAATATGCAGGGGACCCAGACATGGCTACACAGTACACCCTTAGTACTTGTCCTAATATATAGGGGACCAGACATGGCTACATAGTGCACCCTTAGTACTTGTCCTAATATATAGGGGACCCAGACATGACTACACAGTGCACCCTTAGTACTTGTCCTAATATATAGGGGACCAGACATGGCTACACAGTGCACCCTTAGTACTTGTCCTAATATATAGGGACCCAGACATGACTACAGAGTGCACCCTTAGTACTTGTCCTAATATATAGGGACCCAGACATGGCTACACAGTGCACTCTTAGTACTTATCCTAATATATAGGGACCCAGACATGGCTACACAGTGCACCCTTAGTACTTGTCCTAATATATAGGGACCCAGACATGACTACACAGTGCACCCTCAGTACTTATCCTAATATATAGGAGACCAGACATGGCTACACAGTGCACGCTTAGTACTTGTCCTAATATATCGGAGACCAGATATGGGTACACAGTGCACCCTTAGTACTTGTCCTAATATATAGGGGACCAGATATGGCTACACAGTGCACCCTTAGTACTTGTCCTAATATGCAGGGGACCCAGACGTGACTACACAGTGCACCCTTAGTACTTGTCCTAATGTATAGGAGACCAGATATGGGTACACAGTGCACCCTTAGTACTTGTCCTAATATGTAGGAGACCAGACATGGCTCCACAGGGCACACTTAGTACTTGTACTAATATGCAAGGGTCCCAGACATGGCTACACAGTGCACGCTTAGTACTTGTCCTAATTTATAGGAGACCAGACATGGCTACACAGTGCACCCTTAGTACTTGTCCTAATATACAGGAGACCCAGACATGGCTACACAGTGCCCCTTAGTACTTGTCCTAATATACAGGAGACCCAGACATGGCTACACAATACAGCCTTAGTACTTGTCCTAATATGCAAGGGACACAGACATGGCTACACAGTGCACCCTTAGTACTTGTCCTAATATATAGAAGACCAGATATGGCTGCACAGTGCACCCTTAGTACTTGTCCTAATATATAGGGGACCAGATATGGGTACACAGTGCACCCTTAGTACTTGTCCTAATATAAAGGAAACCAGATATGGCTACACAGTGCACCCTTAGTACTTGTCCTAATATGCAGGGGACCCAGACGTGACTACACAGTGCACCCTTAGTACTTGTCCTAATGTATAGGAGACCAGATATGGGTACACAGTGCACCCTTAGTACTTGTCCTAATATGTAGGAGACCAGACATGGCTCCACAGGGCACACTTAGTACTTGTCCTAATATATAGGGACCCAGACATGGCTACACAGTGCACCCTTAGTACTTGTCCTAATATATAGGAGACCAGACATGGCTCCACAGGGCACACTTAGTACTTGTCCTAATATGTAGGAGACCAGACATGGCTCCACAGGGCACACTTAGTACTTGTCCTAATATATAGGGACCCAGACATGACTACACAGTGCACCCTCAGTACTTATCCTAATATATAGGAGACCAGACATGGCTACACAGTGCACGCTTAGTACTTGTCCTAATATATCGGAGACCAGATATGGGTACACAGTGCACCCTTAGTACTTGTCCTAATATATAGGGGACCAGATATGGCTACACAGTGCACCCTTAGTACTTGTCCTAATATGCAGGGGACCCAGACGTGACTACACAGTGCACCCTTAGTACTTGTCCTAATGTATAGGAGACCAGATATGGGTACACAGTGCACCCTTAGTACTTGTCCTAATATGTAGGAGACCAGACATGGCTCCACAGGGCACACTTAGTACTTGTCCTAATAAATAGGGACCCAGACATGGCTACACAGTGCACCCTTAGTACTTGTCCTAATATGCAGGGGACCCAGACATGGCTACACAGTACACCCTTAGTACTTGTCCTAATATATAGGGGACCAGACATGGCTACATAGTGCACCCTTAGTACTTGTCCTAATATATAGGGGACCCAGACATGACTACACAGTGCACCCTTAGTACTTGTCCTAATATATAGGGGACCAGACATGGCTACACAGTGCACCCTTAGTACTTGTCCTAATATATAGGGACCCAGACATGACTACAGAGTGCACCCTTAGTACTTGTCCTAATATATAGGGACCCAGACATGGCTACACAGTGCACTCTTAGTACTTATCCTAATATATAGGGACCCAGACATGGCTACACAGTGCACCCTTAGTACTTGTCCTAATATATAGGGACCCAGACATGACTACACAGTGCACCCTCAGTACTTATCCTAATATATAGGAGACCAGACATGGCTACACAGTGCACGCTTAGTACTTGTCCTAATATATCGGAGACCAGATATGGCTACACAGTGCACCCTTAGTACTTGTCCTAATATATAGGGGACCAGATATGGCTACACAGTGCACCCTTAGTACTTGTCCTAATATGCAGGGGACCCAGACGTGACTACACAGTGCACCCTTAGTACTTGTCCTAATGTATAGGAGACCAGATATGGGTACACAGTGCACCCTTAGTACTTGTCCTAATATGTAGGAGACCAGACATGGCTCCACAGGGCACACTTAGTACTTGTCCTAATATATAGGGACCCAGACATGGCTACACAGTGCACCCTTAGTACTTGTCCTAATATATAGGAGACCAGACATGGCTCCACAGGGCACACTTAGTACTTGTTCTAATATATAGGGACCCAGACATGACTACACAGTGCACCCTTAGTACTTGTCCTAATATATAGGGACCCAGACATGACTACAGAGTGCACCCTTAGTACTTGCCCTAATATATAGGGACCCAGACATGACTACACAGTGCACCCTTAGTACTTGTCCTAATATGCAGGGGAACAAAGATATGGCTACACAGGGCACCTTAGTACTTGTTCTAATACTTAAGGGGCGCAGACATGGCTACACAATACAGCCTTAGTACTTGTCCTTATATGCAGGGGAACAAAGACATGGCTACACAGTGCACCCTTAGTACTTGTCCTAATATGCAGGGGACCAAAACATGGCTACACAGTGCACCCTTAGTACTTGTTCTAATATATAGGGACCCAGACATGACTACACAGTGCACCCTTAGTACTTGTCCTAATACATAGGGACCCACACATGACTACAGAGTGCACCCTTAGTACTTGTCCTAATATATAGGGACCCAGACATGGCTACACAGTGCACTCTTAGTACTTATCCTAATATATAGGGACCCAGACATGACTACACAGTGCACCCTCAGTACTTATCCTAATATATAGGAGACCAGACATGGCTACACAGTGCACGCTTAGTACTTGTCCTAATATATCGGAGACCAGATATGGGTACACAGTGCACCCTTAGTACTTGTCCTAATATTTAGGGGACCAGATATGGCTACACAGTGCACCCTTAGTACTTGTCCTAATATGCAGGGGACCCAGACGTGACTACACAGTGCACCCTTAGTACTTGTCCTAATGTATAGGAGACCAGATATGGGTACACAGTGCACCCTTAGTACTTGTCCTAATATGTAGGAGACCAGACATGGCTCCACAGGGCACACTTAGTAGTTGTCCTAATATATAGGGACCCAGACATGAGTACACAGTGCACCCTTAGTACTTGTCCTAATATATAGGGACCCAGACATGACTACAGAGTGCACCCTTAGTACTTGTCCTAATATATAGGGACCCAGACATGACTACACAGTGCACCCTTAGTACTTGTCCTAATATGCAGGGGAACAAAGATATGGCTACACAGGGCACCTTAGTACTTGTCCTAATATATAGGGGGCGAGACATGACTACACAGTGCACCCTTAGTAATTGTCCTAATATATAGGAGACCAGATATGGCTACACAGTGCACCCTTAGTACTTGTCCTAATATGCAGGGGACCAAGACATGGCTACACAGTACACCCTTAGTACTTGTCCTAATATATAGGGGACGCAGACATGGCTACACAGTGCACCCTTAGTACTTGTCCTAATATATAGGGGACCAGACATGGCTACACAGTGCACCCTTAGTACTTGTCCTAATATAAAGGGGACCCAGACATGACAACACAGTGCACCCTTAGTACTTGTCCTAATATATAGGGGACCAGACATGGCTACACAGTACACCCTTAGTACTTGTCCTAATATATAGGGGACCAGACATGGCTACACAGTGCACCCTTAGTACTTGTCCTAATATATAGGGGACCCAGACATGGCCACACAGTGCACCCTTAGTACTTGTCCTAATATGCAGGGGAACAAAGACATGGCTACACAGTGCACCCTTAGTGCTTGTCCTAATATGCAGGGTACCCAGACGTGGCTACACAGTGCACCCTTAGTACTTGTCCTAATATGCAGGGGACCCAGACATGGCTACACAGTACACCCTTAGTACTTGTCCTAATATATAGGGGACCAGACATGGCTACATAGTGCACCCTTAGTACTTGTCCTAATATATAGGGGACCCAGACATGACTACACAGTGCACCCTTAGTACTTGTCCTAATATATAGGGGACCAGACATGGCTACACAGTGCACCCTTAGTACTTGTCCTAATATATAGGGACCCAGACATGACTACAGAGTGCACCCTTAGTACTTGTCCTAATATATAGGGACCCAGACATGGCTACACAGTGCACTCTTAGTACTTATCCTAATATATAGGGACCCAGACATGGCTACACAGTGCACCCTTAGTACTTGTCCTAATATATAGGGACCCAGACATGACTACACAGTGCACCCTCAGTACTTATCCTAATATATAGGAGACCAGACATGGCTACACAGTGCACGCTTAGTACTTGTCCTAATATATCGGAGACCAGATATGGGTACACAGTGCACCCTTAGTACTTGTCCTAATATATAGGGGACCAGATATGGCTACACAGTGCACCCTTAGTACTTGTCCTAATGTATAGGAGACCAGATATGGGTACACAGTGCACCCTTAGTACTTGTCCTAATATGTAGGAGACCAGACATGGCTCCACAGGGCACACTTAGTACTTGTACTAATATGCAAGGGACCCAGACATGGCTACACAGTGCACGCTTAGTACTTGTCCTAATTTATAGGAGACCAGACATGGCTACACAGTGCACCCTTAGTACTTGTCCTAATATACAGGAGACCCAGACATGGCTACACAGTGCACCCTTAGTACTTGTCCTAATATACAGGAGACCCAGACATGGCTACACAATACAGCCTTAGTACTTGTCTTAATATGCAGGGGACCAAGACATGGCTACACAGTGCACCCTTAGTACTTGTCCTAATATGCAAGGGACCCAGACATGGCTACACAGTGCACCCTTAGTACTTGTCCTAAGATATAGGAGACCAGATATGGCTGCACAGTGCACCCTTAGTACTTGTCCTAATATATAGAGGACCAGATAGGGGAACACAGTGCACCCTTAGTACTTGTCCTAATATAAAGGAAACCAGATATGGCTACACAGTGCACCCTTAGTACTTGTCCTAATATATGGGAGACCAAATATGGGTACATAGTGCACACTTAGTACTTGTCCTAATATATAGGGGACCCAGACATGGCTACACAGTGCACCCTTAGTACTTGTCCTAATATATAGAGGACTCAGACATGGCTACACAGTGCACCCTTAGTACTTATCCTAATACAAAGGGACCCAGACGTGGCTACACAGTGCAGCCTTGGTACTTGTTCTAATACATAAGGGGGGCAGACATGGCTACACAGTGCACCCTTAGTACTTGTCCTAATATATAGGGGACCAGACATGGCTACACAGTGCACCCTTAGTACTTGTCCTAATATATAGGGGACCCAGACATGACTACACAGTGCACACTTAGTGCTTGTCCTAATATATAGGGGACCCAGACATGGCTACACAGTGCACCCTTAGTACTTGTCCTAATATATAGAGGACTCAGACATGGCTACACAGTGCACCCTTAGTACTTGTCCTAATATATAGGAGACCAGATATCGCTACACAGTGCACCCTTAGTACTTGTCCTAATATATAGAGGACCCAGACATGGCTACACAGTGCACCCTTAGTACTTGTTCTAATACATAAGGGGCGCAGACATGGCTACACAGTGCACCCTTAGTACTTGTCCTAATATATAGGGCACCAGACATGGCTACACAGTACACCCTTAGTACTTGTCCTAATATATAGGGGACCAGATATGGGTACACAGTGCACCCTTAGTACTTGTCCTAATATAAAGGAAACCAGATATGGCTACACAGTGCACCCTTAGTACTTGTCCTAATATATGGGAGACCAAATATGGGTACATAGTGCACACTTAGTACTTGTCCTAATATATAGGGGACCCAGACATGGCTACACAGTGCACCCTTAGTACTTGTCCTAATATATAGAGGACTCAGACATGGCTACACAGTGCACCCTTAGTACTTATCCTAATACATAGGGACCCAGACGTGGCTACACAGTGCAGCCTTGGTACTTGTTCTAATACATAAGGGGCGCAGACATGGCTACGCAGTGCACCCTTAGTACTTGTCCTAATATATAGGGGACCAGACATGGCTACACAGTGCACCCTTAGTACTTGTCCTAATATATAGGGGACCCAGACGTGACTACACAGTGCACCCTTAGTGCTTGTCCTAATATATAGGTGACCCAGAGATGGCTACACAGTGCACCCTTAGTACTTGTCCTAATATATAGAGGACTCAGACATGGCTACACAGTGCACCCTTAGTACTTGTTCTAATACTTAAGGGGCGCAGACATGGCTACACAATACAGCCTTAGTACTTGTCCTTATATGCAGGGGAACAAAGACATGGCTACACAGTGCACCCTTAGTACTTGTCCTAATATGCAGGGAACCAAGACATGGCTACACAGTGCACCCTTAGTACTTGTCCTAATATATAGAGGACTCAGACATGGCTACACAGTGCACCCTTAGTACTTATCCTAATACAAAGGGACCCAGACGTGGCTACACAGTGCAGCCTTGGTACTTGTTCTAATACATAAGGGGGGCAGACATGGCTACACAGTGCACCCTTAGTACTTGTCCTAATATATAGGGGACCAGACATGGCTACACAGTGCACCCTTAGTACTTGTCCTAATATATAGGGGACCCAGACATGACTACACAGTGCACACTTAGTGCTTGTCCTAATATATAGGGGACCCAGACATGGCTACACAGTGCACCCTTAGTACTTGTCCTAATATATAGAGGACTCAGACATGGCTACACAGTGCACCCTTAGTACTTATCCTAATACATAGGGACCCAGACGTGGCTACACAGTGCAGCCTTAGTACTTGTTCTATTACATAAGGGGCGCAGACATGGCTACACAGTGCACCCTTAGTACTTGTCCTAATATATAGGGGACCAGACATGGCTACACAGTACACCCTTAGTACTTATCCTAATATATAGGGGACCCAGACATGGCCACACAGTGCACCCTTAGTACTTGTCCTAATATGCAGGGGAACAAAGACATGGCTACACAGTGCACCCTTAGTACTTGTCCTAATATGCAGGGGACCCAGACATGGCTACACAGTGCACCCTTAGTACTTGTCCTAATATATAGGAGACCAGATATGGCTACACAGTGCACCCTTAGTACTTGTCCTAATATATAGAGGACCCAGACATGGCTACACAGTGCACCCTTAGTACTTGTTCTAATACATAAGGGGCGCAGACATGGCTACACAGTGCACCCTTAGTACTTGTCCTAATATATAGGGCACCAGACATGGCTACACAGTACACCCTTAGTACTTGTCCTAATATATAGGGGACCAGATATGGGTACACAGTGCACCCTTAGTACTTGTCCTAATATAAAGGAAACCAGATATGGCTACACAGTGCACCCTTAGTACTTGTCCTAATATATGGGAGACCAAATATGGGTACATAGTGCACACTTAGTACTTGTCCTAATATATAGGGGACCCAGACATGGCTACACAGTGCACCCTTAGTACTTGTCCTAATATATAGAGGACTCAGACATGGCTACACAGTGCACCCTTAGTACTTATCCTAATACATAGGGACCCAGACGTGGCTACACAGTGCAGCCTTGGTACTTGTTCTAATACATAAGGGGCGCAGACATGGCTACGCAGTGCACCCTTAGTACTTGTCCTAATATATAGGGGACCAGACATGGCTACACAGTGCACCCTTAGTACTTGTCCTAATATATAGGGGACCCAGACGTGACTACACAGTGCACCCTTAGTGCTTGTCCTAATATATAGGTGACCCAGAGATGGCTACACAGTGCACCCTTAGTACTTGTCCTAATATATAGAGGACTCAGACATGGCTACACAGTGCACCCTTAGTACTTGTTCTAATACTTAAGGGGCGCAGACATGGCTACACAATACAGCCTTAGTACTTGTCCTTATATGCAGGGGAACAAAGACATGGCTACACAGTGCACCCTTAGTACTTATCCTAATACATAGGGACCCAGACGTGGCTACACAGTGCAGCCTTAGTACTTGTTCTATTACATAAGGGGCGCAGACATGGCTACACAGTGCACCCTTAGTACTTGTCCTAATATATAGGGGACCAGACATGGCTACACAGTACACCCTTAGTACTTATCCTAATATATAGGGGACCCAGACATGGCCACACAGTGCACCCTTAGTACTTGTCCTAATATGCAGGGGAACAAAGACATGGCTACACAGTGCACCCTTAGTACTTGTCCTAATATGCAGGGGACCCAGACATGGCTACACAGTGCACCCTTAGTACTTGTCCTAATATATAGGAGACCAGATATGGCTACACAGTGCACCCTTAGTACTTGTCCTAATATATAGAGGACCCAGACATGGCTACACAGTGCACCCTTAGTACTTGTTGTAATACATAAGGGGCGCAGACATGGCTACACAGTGCACCCTTAGTACTTGTCCTAATATATAGGGCACCAGACATGGCTACACAGTACACCCTTAGTACTTGTCCTAATATATAGGGGACCAGATATGGGTACACAGTGCACCCTTAGTACTTGTCCTAATATAAAGGAAACCAGATATGGCTACACAGTGCACCCTTAGTACTTGTCCTAATATATGGGAGACCAAATATGGGTACATAGTGCACACTTAGTACTTGTCCTAATATATAGGGGACCCAGACATGGCTACACAGTGCACCCTTAGTACTTGTCCTAATATATAGAGGACTCAGACATGGCTACACAGTGCACCCTTAGTACTTATCCTAATACATAGGGACCCAGACGTGGCTACACAGTGCAGCCTTGGTACTTGTTCTAATACATAAGGGGCGCAGACATGGCTACGCAGTGCACCCTTAGTACTTGTCCTAATATATAGGGGACCAGACATGGCTACACAGTGCACCCTTAGTACTTGTCCTAATATATAGGGGACCCAGACGTGACTACACAGTGCACCCTTAGTGCTTGTCCTAATATATAGGTGACCCAGAGATGGCTACACAGTGCACCCTTAGTACTTGTCCTAATATATAGAGGACTCAGACATGGCTACACAGTGCACCCTTAGTACTTGTTCTAATACTTAAGGGGCGCAGACATGGCTACACAATACAGCCTTAGTACTTGTCCTTATATGCAGGGGAACAAAGACATGGCTACACAGTGCACCCTTAGTACTTGTCCTAATATGCAGGGAACCAAGACATGGCTACACAGTGCACCCTTAGTACTTGTTCTAATATATAGGGACCCAGACATGACTACACAGTGCACCCTTAGTACTTGTCCTAATATATAGGAGACCAGATATGGCTACACAGTGCACCCTTAGTACTTGTCCTGATATATAGGGGACCAGATATGGGTACACAGTGCACCCTTAGTACTTTTCCTAATATAAAGGAAACCAGATATGGCTACACAGTGCACCCTTAGTACTTGTCCTAATATATGGGAGACCAAATATGGGTACATAGTGCACACTTAGTACTTGTCCTAATATATAGGGGACCCAGACATGGCTACACAGTGCACCCTTAGTACTTGTCCTAATATATAGAGGACTCAGACATGGCTACACAGTGCACCCTTAGTACTTATCCTAATACAAAGGGACCCAGACGTGGCTACACAGTGCAGCCTTGGTACTTGTTCTAATACATAAGGGGCGCAGACATGGCCACACAGTGCACCCTTAGTACTTGTCCTAATATATAGGGGACCAGACATGGCTACACAGTGCACCCTTAGTACTTGTCCTAATATATAGGGGACCCAGACGTGACTACACAGTGCACACTTAGTGCTTGTCCTAATATATAGGGTATCCAGATATTGCTACACAGTGCACCCTTAGTACTTGTCCTAATATATAGAGGACTCAGACATGGCTACACAGTGCACCCTTAGTACTTATCCTAATACATAGGGACCCAGACGTGGCTACACAGTGCAGCCTTAGTACTTGTTCTAATACATAAGGGGCGCAGATATGGCTACACAGTGCACCCTTAGTACTTGTCCTAATATATAGGGGACCAGACATGGCTACACAGTACACCCTTAGTAGTTGTCCTAATATATAGGGGACCCAGACATGGCCACACAGTGCACCCTTAGTACTTGTCCTAATATGCAGGGGAACAAAGACATGGCTACACAGTGCACCCTTAGTACTTGTCCTAATATGCAGGGGACCCAGACATTGCTACACAGTGCACCCTTAGTACTTGTCCTAATATATAGGAGACCAGATATGGCTACACAGTGCACCCTTAGTACTTGTCCTAATATATAGAGGACCCAGACATGGCTACACAGTGCACCCTTAGTACTTGTTCTAATACATAAGGGGCGCAGACATGGCTACACAGTGCACCCTTAGTACTTGTCCTAATATATAGGGGACCAGACATGGCTACACAGTACACCCTTAGTACTTGTCCTAATATATAGAGGACCAGATATGGGTACACAGTGCACCCTTAGTACTTGTCCTAATATAAAGGAAACCAGATATGGCTACACAGTGCACCCTTAGTACTTGTCCTAATATATGGGAGACCAAATATGGGTACATAGTGCGCACTTAGTACTTGTCCTAATATATAGGGGACCCAGACATGGCTACACAGTGCACCCTTAGTACTTGTCCTAATATATAGAGGACTCAGACATGGCTACACAGTGCACCCTTAGTACTTATCCTAATACATAGGGACCCAGACGTGGCTACACAGTGCAGCCTTGGTACTTGTTCTAATACATAAGGGGCGCAGACATGGCTACACAGTGCACCCTTAGTACTTGTCCTAATATATAGGGGACCAGACATGGCTACACAGTGCACCCTTAGTGCTTGTCCTAATATATAGGGGACCCAGAGAAGGCTACACAGTGCACCCTTAGTACTTGTCCTAATATATAGAGGACTCAGACATGGCTACACAGTGCACCCTTAGTACTTATCCTAATACATAGGGACCCAGACGTGGCTACACAGTGCAGCCTTAGTACTTGTTCTAATACATAAGGGGCGCAGACATGGCTACACAGTGCACCATTAGTACTTGTCCTAATATATAGGGGACCAGACATGGCTACACAGTACACCCTTAGTAGTTGTCCTAATATATAGGGGACCCAGACATGGCCACACAGTGCACCCTTAGTACTTGTCCTAATATGCAGGGGAACAAAGACATGGCTACACAGTGTACCCTTAGTACTTGTCCTAATATGCAGGGGACCCAGACATGGCTACACAGTGCACCCTTAGTACTTGTCCTAATATATAGGAGACCAGATATGGCTACACAGTGCACCCTTAGTACTTGTCCTAATATATAGAGGACCCAGACATGGCTACACAGTGCACCCTTAGTACTTGTTCTAATACTTAAGGGGCGCAGACATGGCTACACAATACAGCCTTAGTACTTGTCCTTATATGCAGGGGAACAAAGACATGGCTACACAGTGCACCCTTAGTACTTGTCCTAATATGCAGGGAACCAAGACATGGCTACACAGTGCACCCTTAGTACTTGTTCTAATATATAGGGACCCAGACATGACTACACAGTGCACCCTTAGTACTTGTCCTAATATATAGGAGACCAGATATGGCTACACAGTGCACCCTTAGTACTTGTCCTAATATATAGGGGACCAGATATGGGTACACAGTGCACCCTTAGTACTTGTCCTAATATAAAGGAAACCAGATATGGCTACACAGTGCACCCTTAGTACTTGTCCTAATATATGGGAGACCAAATATGGGTACATAGTGCACACTTAGTACTTGTCCTAATATATAGGGGACCCAGACATGGCTACACAGTGCACCCTTAGTACTTGTCCTAATATATAGAGGACTCAGACATGGCTACACAGTGCACCCTTAGTACTTATCCTAATACAAAGGGACCCAGACGTGGCTACACAGTGCAGCCTTGGTACTTGTTCTAATACATAAGGGGCGCAGACATGGCTACACAGTGCACCCTTAGTACTTGTCCTAATATATAGGGGACCAGACTTGGCTACACAGTGCACCCTTAGTACTTGTCCTAATATATAGGGGACCCAGACGTGACTACACAGTGCACACTTAGTGCTTGTCCTAATATATAGGGTATCCAGATATTGCTACACAGTGCACCTTTAGTACTTGTCCTAATATATAGAGGACTCAGACATGGCTACACAGTGCACCCTTAGTACTTATCCTAATACATAGGGACCCAGACGTGGCTACACAGTGCAGCCTTAGTACTTGTTCTAATACATAAGGGGCGCAGATATGGCTACACAGTGCACCCTTAGTACTTGTCCTAATATATAGGGGACCAGACATGGCTACACAGTACACCCTTAGTACTTGTCCTAATATATAGGGGACCCAGACATGGCCACACAGTGCACCCTTAGTACTTGTCCTAATATGCAGGGGAACCAAGACATGGCTACACAGTGCACCCTTAGTACTTGTCCTAATATGCAGGGGACCCAGACATTGCTACACAGTGCACCCTTAGTACTTGTCCTAATATATAGGAGACCAGATATGGCTACACAGTGCACCCTTAGTACTTGTCCTAATATATAGAGGACCCAGACATGGCTACACAGTGCACCCTTAGTACTTGTTCTAATACATAAGGGGCGCAGACATGGCTACACAGTGCACCCTTAGTACTTGTCCTAATATATAGGGGACCAGACATGGCTACACAGTACACCCTTAGTACTTGTCCTAATATATAGAGGACCAGATATGGGTACACAGTGCACCCTTAGTACTTGTCCTAATATAAAGGAAACCAGATATGGCTACACAGTGCACCCTTAGTACTTGTCCTAATATATGGGAGACCAAATATGGGTACATAGTGCGCACTTAGTACTTGTCCTAATATATAGGGGACCCAGACATGGCTACACAGTGCACCCTTAGTACTTGTCCTAATATATAGAGGACTCAGACATGGCTACACAGTGCACCCTTAGTACTTATCCTAATACATAGGGACCCAGACGTGGCTACACAGTGCAGCCTTGGTACTTGTTCTAATACATAAGGGGCGCAGACATGGCTACACAGTGCACCCTTAGTACTTGTCCTAATATATAGGGGACCAGACATGGCTACACAGTGCACCCTTAGTACTTGTCCTAATATATAGGGGACCCAGAGAAGGCTACACAGTGCACCCTTAGTACTTGTCCTAATATATAGAGGACTCAGACATGGCTACACAGTGCACCCTTAGTACTTATCCTAATACATAGGGACCCAGACGTGGCTACACAGTGCAGCCTTAGTACTTGTTCTAATACATAAGGGGCGCAGACATGGCTACACAGTGCACCCTTAGTACTTGTCCTAATATATAGGGGACCAGACATGGCTACACAGTACACCCTTAGTAGTTGTCCTAATATATAGGGGACCCAGACATGGCCACACAGTGCACCCTTAGTACTTGTCCTAATATGCAGGGGAACAAAGACATGGCTACACAGTGTACCCTTAGTACTTGTCCTAATATGCAGGGGACCCAGACATGGCTACACAGTGCACCCTTAGTACTTGTCCTAATATATAGGAGACCAGATATGGCTACACAGTGCACCCTTAGTACTTGTCCTAATATATAGAGGACCCAGACATGGCTACACAGTGCACCCTTAGTACTTGTTCTAATACTTAAGGGGCGCAGACATGGCTACACAATACAGCCTTAGTACTTGTCCTTATATGCAGGGGAACAAAGACATGGCTACACAGTGCACCCTTAGTACTTGTCCTAATATGCAGGGAACCAAGACATGGCTACACAGTGCACCCTTAGTACTTGTTCTAATATATAGGGACCCAGACATGACTACACAGTGCACCCTTAGTACTTGTCCTAATATATAGGAGACCAGATATGGCTACACAGTGCACCCTTAGTACTTGTCCTAATATATAGGGGACCAGATATGGGTACACAGTGCACCCTTAGTACTTGTCCTAATATAAAGGAAACCAGATATGGCTACACAGTGCACCCTTAGTACTTGTCCTAATATATGGGAGACCAAATATGGGTACATAGTGCACACTTAGTACTTGTCCTAATATATAGGGGACCCAGACATGGCTACACAGTGCACCCTTAGTACTTGTCCTAATATATAGAGGACTCAGACATGGCTACACAGTGCACCCTTAGTACTTATCCTAATACAAAGGGACCCAGACGTGGCTACACAGTGCAGCCTTGGTACTTGTTCTAATACATAAGGGGCGCAGACATGGCTACACAGTGCACCCTTAGTACTTGTCCTAATATATAGGGGACCAGACTTGGCTACACAGTGCACCCTTAGTACTTGTCCTAATATATAGGGGACCCAGACGTGACTACACAGTGCACACTTAGTGCTTGTCCTAATATATAGGGTATCCAGATATTGCTACACAGTGCACCCTTAGTACTTGTCCTAATATATAGAGGACTCAGACATGGCTACACAGTGCACCCTTAGTACTTATCCTAATACATAGGGACCCAGACGTGGCTACACAGTGCAGCCTTAGTACTTGTTCTAATACATAAGGGGCGCAGATATGGCTACACAGTGCACCCTTAGTACTTGTCCTAATATATAGGGGACCAGACATGGCTACACAGTACACCCTTAGTACTTGTCCTAATATATAGGGGACCCAGACATGGCCACACAGTGCACCCTTAGTACTTGTCCTAATATGCAGGGGAACCAAGACATGGCTACACAGTGCACCCTTAGTACTTGTCCTAATATGCAGGGGACCCAGACATTGCTACACAGTGCACCCTTAGTACTTGTCCTAATATATAGGAGACCAGATATGGCTACACAGTGCACCCTTAGTACTTGTCCTAATATATAGAGGACCCAGACATGGCTACACAGTGCACCCTTAGTACTTGTTCTAATACATAAGGGGCGCAGACATGGCTACACAGTGCACCCTTAGTACTTGTCCTAATATATAGGGGACCAGACATGGCTACACAGTACACCCTTAGTACTTGTCCTAATATATAGAGGACCAGATATGGGTACACAGTGCACCCTTAGTACTTGTCCTAATATAAAGGAAACCAGATATGGCTACACAGTGCACCCTTAGTACTTGTCCTAATATATGGGAGACCAAATATGGGTACATAGTGCGCACTTAGTACTTGTCCTAATATATAGGGGACCCAGACATGGCTACACAGTGCACCCTTAGTACTTGTCCTAATATATAGAGGACTCAGACATGGCTACACAGTGCACCCTTAGTACTTATCCTAATACATAGGGACCCAGACGTGGCTACACAGTGCAGCCTTGGTACTTGTTCTAATACATAAGGGGCGCAGACATGGCTACACAGTGCACCCTTAGTACTTGTCCTAATATATAGGGGACCAGACATGGCTACACAGTGCACCCTTAGTACTTGTCCTAATATATAGGGGACCCAGACGTGACTACACAGTGCACCCTTAGTGCTTGTCCTAATATATAGGGGACCCAGAGATGGCTACACAGTGCACCCTTAGTACTTGTCCTAATATATAGAGGACTCAGACATGGCTACACAGTGCACCCTTAGTACTTATCCTAATACATAGGGACCCAGACGTGGCTACACAGTGCAGCCTTAGTACTTGTTCTAATACATAAGGGGCGCAGACATGGCTACACAGTGCACCCTTAGTACTTGTCCTAATATATAGGGGACCAGACATGGCTACACAGTACACCCTTAGTAGTTGTCCTAATATATAGGGGACCCAGACATGGCCACACAGTGCACCCTTAGTACTTGTCCTAATATGCAGGGGAACAAAGACATGGCTACACAGTGCACCCTTAGTACTTGTCCTAATATGCAGGGGACCCAGACATGGCTACACAGTGCACCCTTAGTACTTGTCCTAATATATAGGAGACCAGATATGGCTACACAGTGCACCCTTAGTACTTGTCCTAATATATAGAGGACCCAGACATGGCTACACAGTGCACCCTTAGTACTTGTTCTAATACTTAAGGGGCGCAGACATGGCTACACAATACAGCCTTAGTACTTGTCCTTATATGCAGGGGAACAAAGACATGGCTACACAGTGCACCCTTAGTACTTGTCCTAATATGCAGGGAACCAAGACATGGCTACACAGTGCACCCTTAGTACTTGTTCTAATATATAGGGACCCAGACATGACTACACAGTGCACCCTTAGTACTTGTCCTAATATATAGGGACCCAGACATGACTACAGAGTGCACCCTTAGTACTTGTCCTAATATATAGGGACCCAGACATGGCTAAACAGTGCACTCTTAGTACTTATCCTAATATATAGGGACCCAGACATGGCTACACAGTGCACCCTTAGTACTTGTCCTAATATACAGGGACCCAGACATGACTACACAGTGCACCCTCAGTACTTATCCTAATATATAGGAGACCAGACATGGCTACACAGTGCACGCTTAGTACTTGTCCTAATATATCGGAGACCAGATATGGGTACACAGTGCACCCTTAGTACTTGTCCTAATATATAGGGGACCAGATATGGCTACACAGTGCACCCTTAGTACTTGTCCTAATATGCAGGGGACCCAGACGTGACTACACAGTGCACCCTTAGTACTTGTCCTAATGTATAGGAGACCAGATATGGGTACACAGTGCACCCTTAGTACTTGTCCTAATATGTAGGAGACCAGACATGGCTCCACAGGGCACACTTAGTACTTGTCCTAATATATAGGGACCCAGACATGGCTACACAGTGCACCCTTAGTACTTGTCCTAATATATAGGAGACCAGACATGGCTCCACAGGGCAAACTTAGTACTTGTTCTAATATATTGGGACCCAGACATGACTACACAGTGCACCCTTAGTACTTGTCCTAATATATAGGGACCCAGACATGACTACAGAGTGCACCCTTAGTACTTGTCCTAATATATAGGGACCCAGACATGACTACACAGTGCACCCTTAGTACTTGTCCTATTATGCAGGGGAACAAAGATATGGCTACACAGGGCACCTTAGTACTTGTTCTAATACTTAAGGGGCGCAGACATGGCTACACAATACAGCCTTAGTACTTGTCCTTATATGCAGGGGAACAAAGACATGGCTACACAGTGCACCCTTAGTACTTGTCCTAATATATAGGGGACCAGACATGGCTACACAGTGCACCCTTAGTACTTGTCCTAATATATAGGGGACCCAGACGTGACTACACAGTGCACCCTTAGTGCTTGTCCTAATATATAGGGGACCCAGAGATGGCTACACAGTGCACCCTTAGTACTTGTCCTAATATATAGAGGACTCAGACATGGCTACACAGTGCACCCTTAGTACTTATCCTAATACATAGGGACCCAGACGTGGCTACACAGTGCAGCCTTAGTACTTGTTCTAATACATAAGGGGCGCAGACATGGCTACACAGTGCACCCTTAGTACTTGTCCTAATATATAGGGGACCAGACATGGCTACACAGTACACCCTTAGTAGTTGTCCTAATATATAGGGGAACAAAGACATGGCCACACAGTGCACCCTTAGTACTTGTCCTAATATGCAGGGGAACAAAGACATGGCTACACAGTGCACCCTTAGTACTTGTCCTAATATGCAGGGGACCCAGATATGGCTACACAGTGCACCCTTAGTACTTGTCCTAATATATAGGAGACCAGATATGGCTACACAGTGCACCCTTAGTACTTGTCCTAATATATAGAGGACCCAGACATGGCTACACAGTGCACCCTTAGTACTTGTTCTAATACTTAAGGGGCGCAGACATGGCTACACAATACAGCCTTAGTACTTGTCCTTATATGCAGGGGAACAAAGACATGGCTACACAGTGCACCCTTAGTACTTGTCCTAATATGCAGGGAACCAAGACATGGCTACACAGTGCACCCTTAGTACTTGTTCTAATATATAGGAACCCAGACATGACTACACAGTGCACCCTTAGTACTTGTCCTAATATATAGGGACCCAGACATGACTACAGAGTGCACCCTTAGTACTTGTCCTAATATATAGGGACCCAGACATGGCTAAACAGTGCACTCTTAGTACTTATCCTAATATATAGGGACCCAGACATGGCTACACAGTGCACCCTTAGTACTTGTCCTAATATACAGGGACCCAGACATGACTACACAGTGCACCCTCAGTACTTATCCTAATATATAGGAGACCAGACATGGCTACACAGTGCACGCTTAGTACTTGTCCTAATATATCGGAGACCAGATATGGGTACACAGTGCACCCTTAGTACTTGTCCTAATATATAGGGGACCAGATATGGCTACACAGTGCACCCTTAGTACTTGTCCTAATATGCAGGGGACCCAGACGTGACTACACAGTGCACCCTTAGTACTTGTCCTAATGTATAGGAGACCAGATATGGGTACACAGTGCACCCTTAGTACTTGTCCTAATATGTAGGAGACCAGACATGGCTCCACAGGGCACACTTAGTACTTGTCCTAATATATAGGGACCCAGACATGGCTACACAGTGCACCCTTAGTACTTGTCCTAATATATAGGAGACCAGACATGGCTCCACAGGGCAAACTTAGTACTTGTTCTAATATATTGGGACCCAGACATGACTACACAGTGCACCCTTAGTACTTGTCCTAATATATAGGGACCCAGACATGACTACAGAGTGCACCCTTAGTACTTGTCCTAATATATAGGGACCCAGACATGACTACACAGTGCACCCTTAGTACTTGTCCTATTATGCAGGGGAACAAAGATATGGCTACACAGGGCACCTTAGTACTTGTTCTAATACTTAAGGGGCGCAGACATGGCTACACAATACAGCCTTAGTACTTGTCCTTATATGCAGGGGAACAAAGACATGGCTACACAGTGCACCCTTAGTACTTGTCCTAATATATAGGGGACCAGACATGGCTACACAGTGCACCCTTAGTACTTGTCCTAATATATAGGGGACCCAGACGTGACTACACAGTGCACCCTTAGTGCTTGTCCTAATATATAGGGGACCCAGAGATGGCTACACAGTGCACCCTTAGTACTTGTCCTAATATATAGAGGACTCAGACATGGCTACAGAGTGCACCCTTAGTACTTGTCCTAATATATAGGGACCCAGACATGGCTAAACAGTGCACTCTTAGTACTTGTCCTAATATATAGGGACCCAGACATGGCTAAACAGTGCACTCTTAGTACTTATCCTAATATATAGGGACCCAGACATGGCTACACAGTGCACCCTTAGTACTTGTCCTAATATACAGGAGACCCAGACATGGCTACACAGTGCACCCTTAGTACTTGTCCTAATATACAGGAGACCCAGACATGGCTACACAATACAGCCTTAGTACTTGTCTTAATATGCAGGGGACCAAGACATGGCTACACAGTGCACCCTTAGTACTTGTCCTAATATGCAAGGGACCCAGACATGGCTACACAGTGCACCCTTAGTACTTGTCCTAATATATAGGAGACCAGATATGGCTGCACAGTGCACCCTTAGTACTTGTCCTAATATATAGGGGACCAGATATGGGTACACAGTGCACCCTTAGTACTTGTCCTAATATAAAGGAAACCAGATATGGCTACACAGTGCACCCTTAGTACTTGTCCTAATATGCAGGGGACCCAGACGTGACTACACAGTGCACCCTTAGTACTTGTCCTAATGTATAGGAGACCAGATATGGGTACACAGTGCACCCTTAGTACTTGTCCTAATATGTAGGAGACCAGACATGGCTCCACAGGGCACACTTAGTACTTGTCCTAATATATAGGGACCCAGACATGGCTACACAGTGCACCCTTAGTACTTGTCCTAATATATAGGAGACCAGACATGGCTCCACAGGGCACACTTAGTACTTGTCCTAATATGTAGGAGACCAGACATGGCTCCACAGGGCACACTTAGTACTTGTCCTAATATATAGGGACCCAGACATGACTACACAGTGCACCCTCAGTACTTATCCTAATATATAGGAGACCAGACATGGCTACACAGTGCACGCTTAGTACTTGTCCTAAGTTATCGGAGACCAGATATGGGTACACAGTGCACCCTTAGTACTTGTCCTAATATATAGGGGACCAGATATGGCTACACAGTGCACCCTTAGTACTTGTCCTAATATGCAGGGGACCCAGACGTGACTACACAGTGCACCCTTAGTACTTGTCCTAATGTATAGGAGACCAGATATGGGTACACAGTGCACCCTTAGTACTTGTCCTAATATGTAGGAGACCAGACATGGCTCCACAGGGCACACTTAGTACTTGTCCTAATATATAGGGACCCAGACATGGCTACACAGTGCACCCTTAGTACTTGTCCTAATATATAGGAGACCAGACATGGCTCCACAGTGCACCCTTAGTACTTGTCCTAATATGCAGGGGAACAAAGATATGGCTACACAGGGCACCTTCGTACTTGTTCTACAACTTAAGGGGCGCAGACATGGCTACACAATACAGCCTTAGTACTTGTCCTTATATGCAGGGGAACAAAGACATGGCTACACAGTGCACCCTTAGTACTTGTCCTAATATGCAGGGGACCAAAACATGGCTACACAGTGCACCCTTAGTACTTGTTCTAATATATAGGGACCCAGACATGACTACACAGTGCACCCTTAGTACTTGTCCTAATACATAGGGACCCACACATGACTACAGAGTGCACCCTTAGTACTTGTCCTAATATATAGTGACCCAGACATGGCTACACAGTGCACTCTTAGTACTTATCCTAATATATAGGGACCCAGACATGACTACACAGTGCACCCTCAGTACTTATCCTAATATATAGGAGACCAGACATGGCTACACAGTGCACGCTTAGTACTTGTCCTAATATATCGGAGACTAGATATGGGTACACAGTGCACCCTTAGTACTTGTCCTAATATTTAGGGGACCAGATATGGCTACACAGTGCACCCTTAGTACTTGTCCTAATATGCAGGGGACCCAGACGTGACTACACAGTGCACCCTTAGTACTTGTCCTAATGTATAGGAGACCAGATATGGGTACACAGTGCACCCTTAGTACTTGTCCTAATATGTAGGAGACCAGACATGGCTCCACAGGGCACACTTAGTAGTTGTCCTAATATATAGGGACCCAGACATGACTACACAGTGCACCCTTAGTACTTGTCCTAATATATAGGGACCCAGACATGACTACAGAGTGCACCCTTAGTACTTGTCCTAATATATAGGGACCCAGACATGACTACACAGTGCACCCTTAGTACTTGTCCTAATATGCAGGGGAACAAAGATATGGCTACACAGTG
This sequence comes from Eleutherodactylus coqui, assembly GCF_035609145.1. Lineage (NCBI taxonomy): Eukaryota > Metazoa > Chordata > Amphibia > Anura > Eleutherodactylidae > Eleutherodactylus > Eleutherodactylus coqui. The sequence continues at coordinate 61,522,781 of NC_089847.1, read as the reverse complement.
CACCTTAGTACTTGTCCTAATATATAGGGGGCCAGACATGACTACACAGTGCACCCTTAGTAATTGTCCTAATATATAGGAGACCAGATATGGCTACACAGTGCACCCTTAGTACTTGTCCTAATATGCAGGGGACCAAGACATGGCTACACAGTACACCCTTAGTACTTGTCCTAATATATAGGGGACGCAGACATGGCTACACAGTGCACCCTTAGTACTTGTCCTAATATATAGGGGACCAGACATGGCTACACAGTGCACCCTTAGTACTTGTCCTAATATAAAGGGGACCCAGACATGACAACACAGTGCACCCTTAGTACTTGTCCTAATATATAGGGGACCAGACATGGCTACACAGTGCACCCTTAGTACTTGTCCTAATATATAGGGGACCCAGACATGGCCACACAGTGCACCCTTAGTACTTGTCCTAATATGCAGGGGAACAAAGACATGGCTACACAGTGCACCCTTAGTGCTTGTCCTAATATGCAGGGTACCCAGACATGGCTACACAGTGCACCCTTAGTACTTGTCCTAATATGCAGGGGACCCAGACATGGCTACACAGTACACCCTTAGTACTTGTCCTAATATATAGGGACCCAGACATGACTACACAGTGCACCCTCAGTACTTATCCTAATATATAGGAGACCAGACATGGCTACACAGTGCACGCTTAGTACTTGTCCTAATATATCGGAGACCAGATATGGGTACACAGTGCACCCTTAGTACTTGTCCTAATATATAGGGGACCAGATATGGCTACACAGTGCACCCTTAGTACTTGTCCTAATATGCAGGGGACCCAGACGTGACTACACAGTGCACCCTTAGTACTTGTCCTAATGTATAGGAGACCAGATATGGGTACACAGTGCACCCTTAGTACTTGTCCTAATATGTAGGAGACCAGACATGGCTCCACAGGGCACACTTAGTACTTGTACTAATATGCAAGGGACCCAGACATGGCTACACAGTGCACGCTTAGTACTTGTCCTAATTTATAGGAGACCAGACATGGCTACACAGTGCACCCTTAGTACTTGTCCTAATATACAGGAGACCCAGACATGGCTACACAGTGCACCCTTAGTACTTGTCCTAATATACAGGAGACCCAGACATGGCTACACAATACAGCCTTAGTACTTGTCTTAATATGCAGGGGACCAAGACATGGCTACACAGTGCACCCTTAGTACTTGTCCTAATATGCAAGGGACCCAGACATGGCTACACAGTGCACCCTTAGTACTTGTCCTAATATATAGGAGACCAGATATGGCTGCACAGTGCACCCTTAGTACTTGTCCTAATATATAGGGGACCAGATATGGGTACACAGTGCACCCTTAGTACTTGTCCTAATATAAAGGAAACCAGATATGGCTACACAGTGCACCCTTAGTACTTGTCCTAATATATGGGAGACCAAATATGGGTACATAGTGCACACTTAGTACTTGTCCTAATATATAGGGGACCCAGACATGGCTACACAGTGCACCCTTAGTACTTGTCCTAATATATAGAGGACTCAGACATGGCTACACAGTGCACCCTTAGTACTTGTCCTAATATGCAGGGGAACAAAGACATGGCTACACAGTGCACCCTTAGTACTTGTCCTAATATGCAGGGGACCCAGACATTGCTACACAGTGCACCCTTAGTACTTGTCCTAATATATAGGAGACCAGATATGGCTACACAGTGCACCCTTAGTACTTGTCCTAATATATAGAGGACCCAGACATGGCTACACAGTGCACCCTTAGTACTTGTTCTAATACATAAGGGGCGCAGACATGGCTACACAGTGCACCCTTAGTACTTGTCCTAATATATAGGGGACCAGACATGGCTACACAGTACACCCTTAGTACTTGTCCTAATATATAGAGGACCAGATATGGGTACACAGTGCACCCTTAGTACTTGTCCTAATATAAAGGAAACCAGATATGGCTACACAGTGCACCCTTAGTACTTGTCCTAATATATGGGAGACCAAATATGGGTACATAGTGCGCACTTAGTACTTGTCCTAATATATAGGGGACCCAGACATGGCTACACAGTGCACCCTTAGTACTTGTCCTAATATATAGAGGACTCAGACATGGCTACACAGTGCACCCTTAGTACTTATCCTAATACATAGGGACCCAGACGTGGCTACACAGTGCAGCCTTGGTACTTGTTCTAATACATAAGGGGCGCAGACATGGCTACACAGTGCACCCTTAGTACTTGTCCTAATATATAGGGGACCAGACATGGCTACACAGTGCACCCTTAGTGCTTGTCCTAATATATAGGGGACCCAGAGAAGGCTACACAGTGCACCCTTAGTACTTGTCCTAATATATAGAGGACTCAGACATGGCTACACAGTGCACCCTTAGTACTTATCCTAATACATAGGGACCCAGACGTGGCTACACAGTGCAGCCTTAGTACTTGTTCTAATACATAAGGGGCGCAGACATGGCTACACAGTGCACCCTTAGTACTTGTCCTAATATATAGGGGACCAGACATGGCTACACAGTACACCCTTAGTAGTTGTCCTAATATATAGGGGACCCAGACATGGCCACACAGTGCACCCTTAGTACTTGTCCTAATATGCAGGGGAACAAAGACATGGCTACACAGTGTACCCTTAGTACTTGTCCTAATATGCAGGGGACCCAGACATGGCTACACAGTGCACCCTTAGTACTTGTCCTAATATATAGGAGACCAGATATGGCTACACAGTGCACCCTTAGTACTTGTCCTAATATATAGAGGACCCAGACATGGCTACACAGTGCACCCTTAGTACTTGTTCTAATACTTAAGGGGCACAGACATGGCTACACAATACAGCCTTAGTACTTGTCCTTATATGCAGGGGAACAAAGACATGGCTACACAGTGCACCCTTAGTACTTGTCCTAATATGCAGGGAACCAAGACATGGCTACACAGTGCACCCTTAGTACTTGTTCTAATATATAGGGACCCAGACATGACTACACAGTGCACCCTTAGTACTTGTCCTAATATATAGGAGACCAGATATGGCTACACAGTGCACCCTTAGTACTTGTCCTAATATATAGGGGACCAGATATGGGTACACAGTGCACCCTTAGTACTTGTCCTAATATAAAGGAAACCAGATATGGCTACACAGTGCACCCTTAGTACTTGTCCTAATATATGGGAGACCAAATATGGGTACATAGTGCACACTTAGTACTTGTCCTAATATATAGGGGACCCAGACATGGCTACACAGTGCACCCTTAGTACTTGTCCTAATATATAGAGGACTCAGACATGGCTACACAGTGCACCCTTAGTACTTATCCTAATACAAAGGGACCCAGACGTGGCTACACAGTGCAGCCTTGGTACTTGTTCTAATACATAAGGGGCGCAGACATGGCTACACAGTGCACCCTTAGTACTTGTCCTAATATATAGGGGACCAGACTTGGCTACACAGTGCACCCTTAGTACTTGTCCTAATATATAGGGGACCCAGACGTGACTACACAGTGCACACTTAGTGCTTGTCCTAATATATAGGGTATCCAGATATTGCTACACAGTGCACCCTTAGTACTTGTCCTAATATATAGAGGACTCAGACATGGCTACACAGTGCACCCTTAGTACTTATCCTAATACATAGGGACCCAGACGTGGCTACACAGTGCAGCCTTAGTACTTGTTCTAATACATAAGGGGCGCAGATATGGCTACACAGTGCACCCTTAGTACTTGTCCTAATATATAGGGGACCAGACATGGCTACACAGTACACCCTTAGTACTTGTCCTAATATATAGGGGACCCAGACATGGCCACACAGTGCACCCTTAGTACTTGTCCTAATATGCAGGGGAACCAAGACATGGCTACACAGTGCACCCTTAGTACTTGTCCTAATATGCAGGGGACCCAGACATTGCTACACAGTGCACCCTTAGTACTTGTCCTAATATATAGGAGACCAGATATGGCTACACAGTGCACCCTTAGTACTTGTCCTAATATATAGAGGACCCAGACATGGCTACACAGTGCACCCTTAGTACTTGTTCTAATACATAAGGGGCGCAGACATGGCTACACAGTGCACCCTTAGTACTTGTCCTAATATATAGGGGACCAGACATGGCTACACAGTACACCCTTAGTACTTGTCCTAATATATAGAGGACCAGATATGGGTACACAGTGCACCCTTAGTACTTGTCCTAATATAAAGGAAACCAGATATGGCTACACAGTGCACCCTTAGTACTTGTCCTAATATATGGGAGACCAAATATGGGTACATAGTGCGCACTTAGTACTTGTCCTAATATATAGGGGACCCAGACATGGCTACACAGTGCACCCTTAGTACTTGTCCTAATATATAGAGGACTCAGACATGGCTACACAGTGCACCCTTAGTACTTATCCTAATACATAGGGACCCAGACGTGGCTACACAGTGCAGCCTTGGTACTTGTTCTAATACATAAGGGGCGCAGACATGGCTACACAGTGCACCCTTAGTACTTGTCCTAATATATAGGGGACCAGACATGGCTACACAGTGCACCCTTAGTACTTGTCCTAATATATAGGGGACCCAGACGTGACTACACAGTGCACCCTTAGTGCTTGTCCTAATATATAGGGGACCCAGAGATGGCTACACAGTGCACCCTTAGTACTTGTCCTAATATATAGAGGACTCAGACATGGCTACACAGTGCACCCTTAGTACTTATCCTAATACATAGGGACCCAGACGTGGCTACACAGTGCAGCCTTAGTACTTGTTCTAATACATAAGGGGCGCAGACATGGCTACACAGTGCACCCTTAGTACTTGTCCTAATATATAGGGGACCAGACATGGCTACACAGTACACCCTTAGTAGTTGTCCTAATATATAGGGGACCCAGACATGGCCACACAGTGCACCCTTAGTACTTGTCCTAATATGCAGGGGAACAAAGACATGGCTACACAGTGCACCCTTAGTACTTGTCCTAATATGCAGGGGACCCAGACATGGCTACACAGTGCACCCTTAGTACTTGTCCTAATATATAGGAGACCAGATATGGCTACACAGTGCACCCTTAGTACTTGTCCTAATATATAGAGGACCCAGACATGGCTACACAGTGCACCCTTAGTACTTGTTCTAATACTTAAGGGGCGCAGACATGGCTACACAATACAGCCTTAGTACTTGTCCTTATATGCAGGGGAACAAAGACATGGCTACACAGTGCACCCTTAGTACTTGTCCTAATATGCAGGGAACCAAGACATGGCTACACAGTGCACCCTTAGTACTTGTTCTAATATATAGGGACCCAGACATGACTACACAGTGCACCCTTAGTACTTGTCCTAATATATAGGGACCCAGACATGACTACAGAGTGCACCCTTAGTACTTGTCCTAATATATAGGGACCCAGACATGGCTAAACAGTGCACTCTTAGTACTTATCCTAATATATAGGGACCCAGACATGGCTACACAGTGCACCCTTAGTACTTGTCCTAATATACAGGGACCCAGACATGACTACACAGTGCACCCTCAGTACTTATCCTAATATATAGGAGACCAGACATGGCTACACAGTGCACGCTTAGTACTTGTCCTAATATATCGGAGACCAGATATGGGTACACAGTGCACCCTTAGTACTTGTCCTAATATATAGGGGACCAGATATGGCTACACAGTGCACCCTTAGTACTTGTCCTAATATGCAGGGGACCCAGACGTGACTACACAGTGCACCCTTAGTACTTGTCCTAATGTATAGGAGACCAGATATGGGTACACAGTGCACCCTTAGTACTTGTCCTAATATGTAGGAGACCAGACATGGCTCCACAGGGCACACTTAGTACTTGTCCTAATATATAGGGACCCAGACATGGCTACACAGTGCACCCTTAGTACTTGTCCTAATATATAGGAGACCAGACATGGCTCCACAGGGCAAACTTAGTACTTGTTCTAATATATTGGGACCCAGACATGACTACACAGTGCACCCTTAGTACTTGTCCTAATATATAGGGACCCAGACATGACTACAGAGTGCACCCTTAGTACTTGTCCTAATATATAGGGACCCAGACATGACTACACAGTGCACCCTTAGTACTTGTCCTATTATGCAGGGGAACAAAGATATGGCTACACAGGGCACCTTAGTACTTGTTCTAATACTTAAGGGGCGCAGACATGGCTACACAATACAGCCTTAGTACTTGTCCTTATATGCAGGGGAACAAAGACATGGCTACACAGTGCACCCTTAGTACTTGTCCTAATATATAGGGGACCAGACATGGCTACACAGTGCACCCTTAGTACTTGTCCTAATATATAGGGGACCCAGACGTGACTACACAGTGCACCCTTAGTGCTTGTCCTAATATATAGGGGACCCAGAGATGGCTACACAGTGCACCCTTAGTACTTGTCCTAATATATAGAGGACTCAGACATGGCTACACAGTGCACCCTTAGTACTTATCCTAATACATAGGGACCCAGACGTGGCTACACAGTGCAGCCTTAGTACTTGTTCTAATACATAAGGGGCGCAGACATGGCTACACAGTGCACCCTTAGTACTTGTCCTAATATATAGGGGACCAGACATGGCTACACAGTACACCCTTAGTAGTTGTCCTAATATATAGGGGACCCAGACATGGCCACACAGTGCACCCTTAGTACTTGTCCTAATATGCAGGGGAACAAAGACATGGCTACACAGTGCACCCTTAGTACTTGTCCTAATATGCAGGGGACCCAGACATGGCTACACAGTGCACCCTTAGTACTTGTCCTAATATATAGGAGACCAGATATGGCTACACAGTGCACCCTTAGTACTTGTCCTAATATATAGAGGACCCAGACATGGCTACACAGTGCACCCTTAGTACTTGTTCTAATACTTAAGGGGCGCAGACATGGCTACACAATACAGCCTTAGTACTTGTCCTTATATGCAGGGGAACAAAGACATGGCTACACAGTGCACCCTTAGTACTTGTCCTAATATGCAGGGAACCAAGACATGGCTACACTGTGCACCCTTAGTACTTGTTCTAATATATAGGGACCCAGACATGACTACACAGTGCACCCTTAGTACTTGTCCTAATATATAGGGACCCAGACATGACTACAGAGTGCACCCTTAGTACTTGTCCTAATATATAGGGACCCAGACATGGCTAAACAGTGCACTCTTAGTACTTATCCTAATATATAGGGACCCAGACATGGCTACACAGTGCACCCTTAGTACTTGTCCTAATATACAGGGACCCAGACATGACTACACAGTGCACCCTCAGTACTTATCCTAATATATAGGAGACCAGACATGGCTACACAGTGCACGCTTAGTACTTGTCCTAATATATCGGAGACCAGATATGGGTACACAGTGCACCCTTAGTACTTGTCCTAATATATAGGGGACCAGATATGGCTACACAGTGCACCCTTAGTACTTGTCCTAATATGCAGGGGACCCAGACGTGACTACACAGTGCACCCTTAGTACTTGTCCTAATGTATAGGAGACCAGATATGGGTACACAGTGCACCCTTAGTACTTGTCCTAATATGTAGGAGACCAGACATGGCTCCACAGGGCACACTTAGTACTTGTCCTAATATATAGGGACCCAGACATGGCTACACAGTGCACCCTTAGTACTTGTCCTAATATATAGGAGACCAGACATGGCTCCACAGGGCAAACTTAGTACTTGTTCTAATATATTGGGACCCAGACATGACTACACAGTGCACCCTTAGTACTTGTCCTAATATATAGGGACCCAGACATGACTACAGAGTGCACCCTTAGTACTTGTCCTAATATATAGGGACCCAGACATGACTACACAGTGCACCCTTAGTACTTGTCCTATTATGCAGGGGAACAAAGATATGGCTACACAGGGCACCTTAGTACTTGTTCTAATACTTAAGGGGCGCAGACATGGCTACACAATACAGCCTTAGTACTTGTCCTTATATGCAGGGGAACAAAGACATGGCTACACAGTGCACCCTTAGTACTTGTCCTAATATATAGGGGACCAGACATGGCTACACAGTGCACCCTTAGTACTTGTCCTAATATATAGGGGACCCAGACGTGACTACACAGTGCACCCTTAGTGCTTGTCCTAATATATAGGGGACCCAGAGATGGCTACACAGTGCACCCTTAGTACTTGTCCTAATATATAGAGGACTCAGACATGGCTACACAGTGCACCCTTAGTACTTATCCTAATACATAGGGACCCAGACGTGGCTACACAGTGCAGCCTTAGTACTTGTTCTAATACATAAGGGGCGCAGACATGGCTACACAGTGCACCCTTAGTACTTGTCCTAATATATAGGGGACCAGACATGGCTACACAGTACACCCTTAGTAGTTGTCCTAATATATAGGGGAACAAAGACATGGCCACACAGTGCACCCTTAGTACTTGTCCTAATATGCAGGGGAACAAAGACATGGCTACACAGTGCACCCTTAGTACTTGTCCTAATATGCAGGGGACCCAGATATGGCTACACAGTGCACCCTTAGTACTTGTCCTAATATATAGGAGACCAGATATGGCTACACAGTGCACCCTTAGTACTTGTCCTAATATATAGAGGACCCAGACATGGCTACACAGTGCACCCTTAGTACTTGTTCTAATACTTAAGGGGCGCAGACATGGCTACACAATACAGCCTTAGTACTTGTCCTTATATGCAGGGGAACAAAGACATGGCTACACAGTGCACCCTTAGTACTTGTCCTAATATGCAGGGAACCAAGACATGGCTACACAGTGCACCCTTAGTACTTGTTCTAATATACAGGAACCCAGACATGACTACACAGTGCACCCTTAGTACTTGTCCTAATATATAGGGACCCAGACATGACTACAGAGTGCACCCTTAGTACTTGTCCTAATATATAGGGACCCAGACATGGCTAAACAGTGCACTCTTAGTACTTATCCTAATATATAGGGACCCAGACATGGCTACACAGTGCACCCTTAGTACTTGTCCTAATATACAGGGACCCAGACATGACTACACAGTGCACCCTCAGTACTTATCCTAATATATAGGAGACCAGACATGGCTACACAGTGCACGCTTAGTACTTGTCCTAATATATCGGAGACCAGATATGGGTACACAGTGCACCCTTAGTACTTGTCCTAATATATAGGGGACCAGATATGGCTACACAGTGCACCCTTAGTACTTGTCCTAATATGCAGGGGACCCAGACGTGACTACACAGTGCACCCTTAGTACTTGTCCTAATGTATAGGAGACCAGATATGGGTACACAGTGCACCCTTAGTACTTGTCCTAATATGTAGGAGACCAGACATGGCTCCACAGGGCACACTTAGTACTTGTCCTAATATATAGGGACCCAGACATGGCTACACAGTGCACCCTTAGTACTTGTCCTAATATATAGGAGACCAGACATGGCTCCACAGGGCAAACTTAGTACTTGTTCTAATATATTGGGACCCAGACATGACTACACAGTGCACCCTTAGTACTTGTCCTAATATATAGGGACCCAGACATGACTACAGAGTGCACCCTTAGTACTTGTCCTAATATATAGGGACCCAGACATGACTACACAGTGCACCCTTAGTACTTGTCCTATTATGCAGGGGAACAAAGATATGGCTACACAGGGCACCTTAGTACTTGTTCTAATACTTAAGGGGCGCAGACATGGCTACACAATACAGCCTTAGTACTTGTCCTTATATGCAGGGGAACAAAGACATGGCTACACAGTGCACCCTTAGTACTTGTCCTAATATATAGGGGACCAGACATGGCTACACAGTGCACCCTTAGTACTTGTCCTAATATATAGGGGACCCAGACGTGACTACACAGTGCACCCTTAGTGCTTGTCCTAATATATAGGGGACCCAGAGATGGCTACACAGTGCACCCTTAGTACTTGTCCTAATATATAGAGGACTCAGACATGGCTACAGAGTGCACCCTTAGTACTTGTCCTAATATATAGGGACCCAGACATGGCTAAACAGTGCACTCTTAGTACTTGTCCTAATATATAGGGACCCAGACATGGCTAAACAGTGCACTCTTAGTACTTATCCTAATATATAGGGACCCAGACATGGCTACACAGTGCACCCTTAGTACTTGTCCTAATATACAGGAGACCCAGACATGGCTACACAGTGCACCCTTAGTACTTGTCCTAATATACAGGAGACCCAGACATGGCTACACAATACAGCCTTAGTACTTGTCTTAATATGCAGGGGACCAAGACATGGCTACACAGTGCACCCTTAGTACTTGTCCTAATATGCAAGGGACCCAGACATGGCTACACAGTGCACCCTTAGTACTTGTCCTAATATATAGGAGACCAGATATGGCTGCACAGTGCACCCTTAGTACTTGTCCTAATATATAGGGGACCAGATATGGGTACACAGTGCACCCTTAGTACTTGTCCTAATATAAAGGAAACCAGATATGGCTACACAGTGCACCCTTAGTACTTGTCCTAATATGCAGGGGACCCAGACGTGACTACACAGTGCACCCTTAGTACTTGTCCTAATGTATAGGAGACCAGATATGGGTACACAGTGCACCCTTAGTACTTGTCCTAATATGTAGGAGACCAGACATGGCTCCACAGGGCACACTTAGTACTTGTCCTAATATATAGGGACCCAGACATGGCTACACAGTGCACCCTTAGTACTTGTCCTAATATATAGGAGACCAGACATGGCTCCACAGGGCACACTTAGTACTTGTCCTAATATGTAGGAGACCAGACATGGCTCCACAGGGCACACTTAGTACTTGTCCTAATATATAGGGACCCAGACATGACTACACAGTGCACCCTCAGTACTTATCCTAATATATAGGAGACCAGACATGGCTACACAGTGCACGCTTAGTACTTGTCCTAAGTTATCGGAGACCAGATATGGGTACACAGTGCACCCTTAGTACTTGTCCTAATATATAGGGGACCAGATATGGCTACACAGTGCACCCTTAGTACTTGTCCTAATATGCAGGGGACCCAGACGTGACTACACAGTGCACCCTTAGTACTTGTCCTAATGTATAGGAGACCAGATATGGGTACACAGTGCACCCTTAGTACTTGTCCTAATATGTAGGAGACCAGACATGGCTCCACAGGGCACACTTAGTACTTGTCCTAATATATAGGGACCCAGACATGGCTACACAGTGCACCCTTAGTACTTGTCCTAATATATAGGAGACCAGACATGGCTCCACAGTGCACCCTTAGTACTTGTCCTAATATGCAGGGGAACAAAGATATGGCTACACAGGGCACCTTCGTACTTGTTCTAATACTTAAGGGGCGCAGACATGGCTACACAATACAGCCTTAGTACTTGTCCTTATATGCAGGGGAACAAAGACATGGCTACACAGTGCACCCTTAGTACTTGTCCTAATATGCAGGGGACCAAAACATGGCTACACAGTGCACCCTTAGTACTTGTTCTAATATATAGGGACCCAGACATGACTACACAGTGCACCCTTAGTACTTGTCCTAATACATAGGGACCCACACATGACTACAGAGTGCACCCTTAGTACTTGTCCTAATATATAGTGACCCAGACATGGCTACACAGTGCACTCTTAGTACTTATCCTAATATATAGGGACCCAGACATGACTACACAGTGCACCCTCAGTACTTATCCTAATATATAGGAGACCAGACATGGCTACACAGTGCACGCTTAGTACTTGTCCTAATATATCGGAGACTAGATATGGGTACACAGTGCACCCTTAGTACTTGTCCTAATATTTAGGGGACCAGATATGGCTACACAGTGCACCCTTAGTACTTGTCCTAATATGCAGGGGACCCAGACGTGACTACACAGTGCACCCTTAGTACTTGTCCTAATGTATAGGAGACCAGATATGGGTACACAGTGCACCCTTAGTACTTGTCCTAATATGTAGGAGACCAGACATGGCTCCACAGGGCACACTTAGTAGTTGTCCTAATATATAGGGACCCAGACATGACTACACAGTGCACCCTTAGTACTTGTCCTAATATATAGGGACCCAGACATGACTACAGAGTGCACCCTTAGTACTTGTCCTAATATATAGGGACCCAGACATGACTACACAGTGCACCCTTAGTACTTGTCCTAATATGCAGGGGAACAAAGATATGGCTACACAGTGCACCTTAGTACTTGTCCTAATATATAGGGGGCCAGACATGACTACACAGTGCACCCTTAGTAATTGTCCTAATATATAGGAGACCAGATATGGCTACACAGTGCACCCTTAGTACTTGTCCTAATATGCAGGGGACCAAGACATGGCTACACAGTACACCCTTAGTACTTGTCCTAATATATAGGGGACGCAGACATGGCTACACAGTGCACCCTTAGTACTTGTCCTAATATATAGGGGACCAGACATGGCTACACAGTGCACCCTTAGTACTTGTCCTAATATAAAGGGGACCCAGACATGACAACACAGTGCACCCTTAGTACTTGTCCTAATATATAGGGGACCAGACATGGCTACACAGTGCACCCTTAGTACTTGTCCTAATATATAGGGGACCCAGACATGGCCACACAGTGCACCCTTAGTACTTGTCCTAATATGCAGGGGAACAAAGACATGGCTACACAGTGCACCCTTAGTGCTTGTCCTAATATGCAGGGTACCCAGACATGGCTACACAGTGCACCCTTAGTACTTGTCCTAATATGCAGGGGACCCAGACATGGCTACACAGTACACCCTTAGTACTTGTCCTAATATATAGGGACCCAGACATGACTACACAGTGCACCCTCAGTACTTATCCTAATATATAGGAGACCAGACATGGCTACACAGTGCACGCTTAGTACTTGTCCTAATATATCGGAGACCAGATATGGGTACACAGTGCACCCTTAGTACTTGTCCTAATATATAGGGGACCAGATATGGCTACACAGTGCACCCTTAGTACTTGTCCTAATATGCAGGGGACCCAGACGTGACTACACAGTGCACCCTTAGTACTTGTCCTAATGTATAGGAGACCAGATATGGGTACACAGTGCACCCTTAGTACTTGTCCTAATATGTAGGAGACCAGACATGGCTCCACAGGGCACACTTAGTACTTGTACTAATATGCAAGGGACCCAGACATGGCTACACAGTGCACGCTTAGTACTTGTCCTAATTTATAGGAGACCAGACATGGCTACACAGTGCACCCTTAGTACTTGTCCTAATATACAGGAGACCCAGACATGGCTACACAGTGCACCCTTAGTACTTGTCCTAATATACAGGAGACCCAGACATGGCTACACAATACAGCCTTAGTACTTGTCTTAATATGCAGGGGACCAAGACATGGCTACACAGTGCACCCTTAGTACTTGTCCTAATATGCAAGGGACCCAGACATGGCTACACAGTGCACCCTTAGTACTTGTCCTAATATATAGGAGACCAGATATGGCTGCACAGTGCACCCTTAGTACTTGTCCTAATATATAGGGGACCAGATATGGGTACACAGTGCACCCTTAGTACTTGTCCTAATATAAAGGAAACCAGATATGGCTACACAGTGCACCCTTAGTACTTGTCCTAATATATGGGAGACCAAATATGGGTACATAGTGCACACTTAGTACTTGTCCTAATATATAGGGGACCCAGACATGGCTACACAGTGCACCCTTAGTACTTGTCCTAATATATAGAGGACTCAGACATGGCTACACAGTGCACCCTTAGTACTTATCCTAATACAAAGGGACCCAGACGTGGCTACACAGTGCAGCCTTGGTACTTGTTCTAATACATAAGGGGGGCAGACATGACTACACAGTGCACACTTAGTGCTTGTCCTAATATATAGGGGACCAGACATGGCTACACAGTACACCCTTAGTACTTGTCCTAATATATAGGGGACCAGACATGGCTACACAGTGCACCCTTAGTACTTGTCCTAATATATAGGGGACCCAGACATGGCCACACAGTGCACCCTTAGTACTTGTCCTAATATGCAGGGGAACAAAGACATGGCTACACAGTGCACCCTTAGTGCTTGTCCTAATATGCAGGGTACCCAGACATGGCTACACAGTGCACCCTTAGTACTTGTCCTAATATGCAGGGGACCCAGACATGGCTACACAGTACACCCTTAGTACTTGTCCTAATATATAGGGGACCAGACATGGCTACATAGTGCACCCTTAGTACTTGTCCTAATATATAGGGGACCCTGACATGACTACACAGTGCACCCTTAGTACTTGTCCTAATATATAGGGGACCAGACATGGCTACACAGTGCACCCTTAGTACTTGTCCTAATATATAGGGACCAAGACATGACTACAGAGTGCACCCTTAGTACTTGTCCTAATATATAGGGACCCAGACATGGCTACACAGTGCACTCTTAGTACTTATCCTAATATATAGGGACCCAGACATGGCTACACAGTGCACCCTTAGTACTTGTCCTAATATATAGGGACCCAGACATGGCTACACAGTGCACCCTCAGTACTTATCCTAATATATAGGAGACCAGACATGGCTACACAGTGCACGCTTAGTACTTGTCCTAATATATCGGAGACCAGATATGGGTACACAGTGCACCCTTAGTACTTGTCCTAATATATAGGGGACCAGATATGGCTACACAGTGCACCCTTAGTACTTGTCCTAATATGCAGGGGACCCAGACGTGACTACACAGTGCACCCTTAGTACTTGTCCTAATGTATAGGAGACCAGATATGGGTACACAGTGCACCCTTAGTACTTGTCCTAATATATAGGGGACCAGACATGGCTACACAGTGCACCCTTAGTACTTGTCCTAATATATAGGGGACCCAGACATGACTACACAGTGCACACTTAGTGCTTGTCCTAATATATAGGGGACCCAGACATGGCTACACAGTGCACCCTTAGTACTTGTCCTAATATATAGAGGACTCAGACATGGCTACACAGTGCACCCTTAGTACTTATCCTAATACATAGGGACCCAGACGTGGCTACACAGTGCAGCCTTAGTACTTGTTCTATTACATAAGGGGCGCAGACATGGCTACACAGTGCACCCTTAGTACTTGTCCTAATATATAGGGGACCAGACATGGCTACACAGTACACCCTTAGTACTTGTCCTAATATATAGGGGACCCAGACATGGCCACACAGTGCACCCTTAGTACTTGTCCTAATATGCAGGGGAACAAAGACATGGCTACACAGTGCACCCTTAGTACTTGTCCTAATATGCAGGGGACCCAGACATGGCTACACAGTGCACCCTTAGTACTTGTCCTAATATATAGGAGACCAGATATGGCTACACAGTGCACCCTTAGTACTTGTCCTAATATATAGAGGACCCAGACATGGCTACACAGTGCACCCTTAGTACTTGTTCTAATACATAAGGGGCGCAGACATGGCTACACAGTGCACCCTTAGTACTTGTCCTAATATATAGGGCACCAGACATGGCTACACAGTACACCCTTAGTACTTGTCCTAATATATAGGGGACCAGATATGGGTACACAGTGCACCCTTAGTACTTGTCCTAATATAAAGGAAACCAGATATGGCTACACAGTGCACCCTTAGTACTTGTCCTAATATATGGGAGACCAAATATGGGTACATAGTGCACACTTAGTACTTGTCCTAATATATAGGGGACCCAGACATGGCTACACAGTGCACCCTTAGTACTTGTCCTAATATATAGAGGACTCAGACATGGCTACACAGTGCACCCTTAGTACTTATCCTAATACATAGGGACCCAGACGTGGCTACACAGTGCAGCCTTGGTACTTGTTCTAATACATAAGGGGCGCAGACATGGCTACGCAGTGCACCCATAGTACTTGTCCTAATATATAGGGGACCCAGACGTGACTACACAGTGCACCCTTAGTGCTTGTCCTAATATATAGGTGACCCAGAGATGGCTACACAGTGCACCCTTAGTACTTGTCCTAATATATAGAGGACTCAGACATGGCTACACAGTGCACCCTTAGTACTTGTTCTAATACTTAAGGGGCGCAGACATGGCTACACAATACAGCCTTAGTACTTGTCCTTATATGCAGGGGAACAAAGACATGGCTACACAGTGCACCCTTAGTACTTGTCCTAATATGCAGGGAACCAAGACATGGCTACACAGTGCACCCTTAGTACTTGTTCTAATATATAGGGACCCAGACATGACTACACAGTGCACCCTTAGTACTTGTCCTAATATATAGGAGACCAGATATGGCTACACAGTGCACCCTTAGTACTTGTCCTAATATATAGGGGACCAGATATGGGTACACAGTGCACCCTTAGTACTTGTCCTAATATAAAGGAAACCAGATATGGCTACACAGTGCACCCTTAGTACTTGTCCTAATATATGGGAGACCAAATATGGGTACATAGTGCACACTTAGTACTTGTCCTAATATATAGGGGACCCAGACATGGCTACACAGTGCACCCTTAGTACTTGTCCTAATATATAGAGGACTCAGACATGGCTACACAGTGCACCCTTAGTACTTATCGTAATACAAAGGGACCCAGACGTGGCTACACAGTGCAGCCTTGGTACTTGTTCTAATACATAAGGGGCGCAGACATGGCTACACAGTGCACCCTTAGTACTTGTCCTAATATATAGGGGACCAGACATGGCTACACAGTGCACCCTTAGTACTTGTCCTAATATATAGGGGACCCAGACGTGACTACACAGTGCACACTTAGTGCTTGTCCTAATATATAGGGTATCCAGATATTGCTACACAGTGCACCCTTAGTACTTGTCCTAATATATAGAGGACTCAGACATGGCTACACAGTGCACCCTTAGTACTTATCGTAATACAAAGGGACCCAGACGTGGCTACACAGTGCAGCCTTGGTACTTGTTCTAATACATAAGGGGCGCAGACATGGCTACACAGTGCACCCTTAGTACTTGTCCTAATATATAGGGGACCAGACATGGCTACACAGTGCACCCTTAGTACTTGTCCTAATATATAGGGGACCAGACATGGCTACACAGTACACCCTTAGTACTTGTCCTAATATATAGGGGACCCAGACATGGCCACACAGTGCACCCTTAGTACTTGTCCTAATATGCAGGGGAACAAAGACATGGCTACACAGTGCACCCTTAGTACTTGTCCTAATATGCAGGGGACCCAGACATTGCTACACAGTGCACCCTTAGTACTTGTCCTAATATATAGGAGACCAGATATGGCTACACAGTGCACCCTTAGTACTTGTCCTAATATATAGAGGACCCAGACATGGCTACACAGTGCACCCTTAGTACTTGTTCTAATACATAAGGGGCGCAGACATGGCTACACAGTGCACCCTTAGTACTTGTCCTAATATATAGGGGACCAGACATGGCTACACAGTACACCCTTAGTACTTGTCCTAATATATAGAGGACCAGATATGGGTACACAGTGCACCCTTAGTACTTGTCCTAATATAAAGGAAACCAGATATGGCTACACAGTGCACCCTTAGTACTTGTCCTAATATATGGGAGACCAAATATGGGTACATAGTGCGCACTAAGTACTTGTCCTAATATATAGGGGACCCAGACATGGCTACACAGTGCACCCTTAGTACTTGTCCTAATATATAGAGGACTCAGACATGGCTACACAGTGCACCCTTAGTACTTATCCTAATACATAGGGACCCAGACGTGGCTACACAGTGCAGCCTTGGTACTTGTTCTAATACATAAGGGGCGCAGACATGGCTACACAGTGCACCCTTAGTACTTGTCCTAATATATAGGGGACCAGACATGGCTACACAGTGCACCCTTAGTACTTGTCCTAATATATAGGGGACCCAGACGTGACTACACAGTGCACCCTTAGTGCTTGTCCTAATATATAGGGGACCCAGAGATGGCTACACAGTGCACCCTTAGTACTTGTCCTAATATATAGAGGACTCAGACATGGCTACACAGTGCACCCTTAGTACTTATCCTAATACATAGGGACCCAGACGTGGCTACACAGTGCAGCCTTAGTACTTGTTCTAATACATAAGGGGCGCAGACATGGCTACACAGTGCACCCTTAGTACTTGTCCTAATATATAGGGGACCAGACATGGCTACACAGTACACCCTTAGTAGTTGTCCTAATATATAGGGGACCCAGACATGGCCACACAGTGCACCCTTAGTACTTGTCCTAATATGCAGGGGAACAAAGACATGGCTACACAGTGTACCCTTAGTACTTGTCCTAATATGCAGGGGACCCAGACATGGCTACACAGTGCACCCTTAGTACTTGTCCTAATATATAGGAGACCAGATATGGCTACACAGTGCACCCTTAGTACTTGTCCTAATATATAGAGGACCCAGACATGGCTACACAGTGCACCCTTAGTACTTGTTCTAATACTTAAGGGGCGCAGACATGGCTACACAATACAGCCTTAGTACTTGTCCTTATATGCAGGGGAACAAAGACATGGCTACACAGTGCACCCTTAGTACTTGTCCTAATATGCAGGGAACCAAGACATGGCTACACAGTGCACCCTTAGTACTTGTTCTAATATATAGGGACCCAGACATGACTACACAGTGCACCCTTAGTACTTGTCCTAATATATAGGGACCCAGACATGACTACAGAGTGCACCCTTAGTACTTGTCCTAATATATAGGGACCCAGACATGGCTAAACAGTGCACTCTTAGTACTTATCCTAATATATAGGGACCCAGACATGGCTACACAGTGCACCCTTAGTACTTGTCCTAATATACAGGGACCCAGACATGACTACACAGTGCACCCTCAGTACTTATCCTAATATATAGGAGACCAGACATGGCTACACAGTGCACGCTTAGTACTTGTCCTAATATATCGGAGACCAGATATGGGTACACAGTGCACCCTTAGTACTTGTCCTAATATGCAGGGGACCCAGACGTGACTACACAGTGCACCCTTAGTACTTGTCCTAATGTATAGGAGACCAGATATGGGTACACAGTGCACCCTTAGTACTTGTGCTAATATGTAGGAGACCAGACATGGCTCCACAGGGCACACTTAGTACTTGTCCTAATATATAGGGACCCAGACATGGCTACACAGTGCACCCTTAGTACTTGTCCTAATATATAGGAGACCAGACATGGCTCCACAGGGCAAACTTAGTACTTGTTCTAATATATTGGGACCCAGACATGACTACACAGTGCACCCTTAGTACTTGTCCTAATATATAGGGACCCAGACATGACTACAGAGTGCACCCTTAGTACTTGTCCTAATATATAGGGACCCAGACATGACTACACAGTGCACCCTTAGTACTTGTCCTATTATGCAGGGGAACAAAGATATGGCTACACAGGGCACCTTAGTACTTGTTCTAATACTTAAGGGGCGCAGACATGGCTACACAATACAGCCTTAGTACTTGTCCTTATATGCAGGGGAACAAAGACATGGCTACACAGTGCACCCTTAGTACTTGTCCTAATATATAGGGGACCAGACATGGCTACACAGTGCACCCTTAGTACTTGTCCTAATATATAGGGGACCCAGACGTGACTACACAGTGCACCCTTAGTGCTTGTCCTAATATATAGGGGACCCAGAGATGGCTACACAGTGCACCCTTAGTACTTGTCCTAATATATAGAGGACTCAGACATGGCTACACAGTGCACCCTTAGTACTTATCCTAATACATAGGGACCCAGACGTGGCTACACAGTGCAGCCTTAGTACTTGTTCTAATACATAAGGGGCGCAGACATGGCTACACAGTGCACCCTTAGTACTTGTCCTAATATATAGGGGACCAGACATGGCTACACAGTACACCCTTAGTAGTTGTCCTAATATATAGGGGACCCAGACATGGCCACACAGTGCACCCTTAGTACTTGTCCTAATATGCAGGGGAACAAAGACATGGCTACACAGTGCACCCTTAGTACTTGTCCTAATATGCAGGGGACCCAGACATGGCTACACAGTGCACCCTTAGTACTTGTCCTAATATATAGGAGACCAGATATGGCTACACAGTGCACCCTTAGTACTTGTCCTAATATATAGAGGACCCAGACATGGCTACACAGTGCACCCTTAGTACTTGTTCTAATACTTAAGGGGCGCAGACATGGCTACACAATACAGCCTTAGTACTTGTCCTTATATGCAGGGGAACAAAGACATGGCTACACAGTGCACCCTTAGTACTTGTCCTAATATGCAGGGAACCAAGACATGGCTACACAGTGCACCCTTAGTACTTGTTCTAATATATAGGGACCCAGACATGACTACACAGTGCACCCTTAGTACTTGTCCTAATATATAGGGACCCAGACATGACTACAGAGTGCACCCTTAGTACTTGTCCTAATATATAGGGACCCAGACATGGCTAAACAGTGCACTCTTACTACTTATCCTAATATATAGGGACCCAGACATGGCTACACAGTGCACCCTTAGTACTTGTCCTAATATACAGGGACCCAGACATGACTACACAGTGCACCCTCAGTACTTATCCTAATATATAGGAGACCAGACATGGCTACACAGTGCACGCTTAGTACTTGTCCTAATATATCGGAGACCAGATATGGGTACACAGTGCACCCTTAGTACTTGTCCTAATATATAGGGGACCAGATATGGCTACACAGTGCACCCTTAGTACTTGTCCTAATATGCAGGGGACCCAGACGTGACTACACAGTGCACCCTTAGTACTTGTCCTAATGTATAGGAGACCAGATATGGGTACACAGTGCACCCTTAGTACTTGTCCTAATATGTAGGAGACCAGACATGGCTCCACAGGGCACTCTTAGTACTTGTCCTAATATATAGGGACCCAGACATGGCTACACAGTGCACCCTTAGTACTTGTCCTAATATATAGGAGACCAGACATGGCTCCACAGGGCAAACTTAGTACTTGTTCTAATATATTGGGACCCAGACATGACTACACAGTGCACCCTTAGTATTTGTCCTAATATATAGGGACCCAGACATGACTACAGAGTGCACCCTTAGTACTTGTCCTAATATATAGGGACCCAGACATGACTACACAGTGCACCCTTAGTACTTGTCCTATTATGCAGGGGAACAAAGATATGGCTACACAGGGCACCTTAGTACTTGTTCTAACACTTAAGGGGCGCAGACATGGCTACACAATACAGCCTTAGTACTTGTCCTTATATGCAGGGGAACAAAGACATGGCTACACAGTGCACCCTTAGTACTTGTCCTAATATATAGGGGACCAGACATGGCTACACAGTGCACCCTTAGTACTTGTCCTAATATATAGGGGACCCAGACGTGACTACACAGTGCACCCTTAGTGCTTGTCCTAATATATAGGGGACCCAGAGATGGCTACACAGTGCACCCTTAGTACTTGTCCTAATATATAGAGGACTCAGACATGGCTACAGAGTGCACCCTTAGTACTTGTCCTAATATATAGGGACCCAGACATGGCTAAACAGTGCACTCTTAGTACTTGTCCTAATATATAGGGACCCAGACATGGCTAAACAGTGCACTCTTAGTACTTATCCTAATATATAGGGACCCAGACATGGCTACACAGTGCACCCTTAGTACTTGTCCTAATATACAGGGACCCAGACATGACTACACAGTGCACCCTCAGTACTTATCCTAATATATAGGAGACCAGACATGGCTACACAGTGCACGCTTAGTACTTGTCCTAATATATCGGAGACCAGATATGGGTACACAGTGCACCCTTAGTACTTGTCCTAATATATAGGGGACCAGATATGGCTACACAGTGCACCCTTAGTACTTGTCCTAATATGCAGGGGACCCAGACGTGACTACACAGTGCACCCTTAGTACTTGTCCTCATGTATAGGAGACCAGATATGGGTACACAGTGCACCCTTAGTACTTGTCCTAATATGTAGGAGACCAGACATGGCTCCACAGGGCACACTTAGTACTTGTCCTAATATATAGGGACCCAGACATGGCTACACAGTGCACCCTTAGTACTTGTCCTAATATATAGGAGACCAGACATGGCTCCACAGGGCAAACTTAGTACTTGTTCTAATATATTGGGACCCAGACATGACTACACAGTGCACCCTTAGTACTTGTCCTAATATATAGGGACCCAGACATGACTACAGAGTGCACCCTTAGTACTTGTCCTAATATATAGGGACCCAGACATGACTACACAGTGCACCCTTAGTACTTGTCCTATTATGCAGGGGAACAAAGATATGGCTACACAGGGCACCTTAGTACTTGTTCTAATACTTAAGGGGCGCTGACATGGCTACACAATACAGCCTTAGTACTTGTCCTTATATGCAGGGGAACAAAGACATGGCTACACAGTGCACCCTTAGTACTTGTCCTAATATATAGGGGACCAGACATGGCTACACAGTGCACCCTTAGTACTTGTCCTAATATATAGGGGACCCAGACGTGACTACACAGTGCACCCTTAGTGCTTGTCCTAATATATAGGGGACCCAGAGATGGCTACACAGTGCACCCTTAGTACTTGTCCTAATATATAGAGGACTCAGACATGGCTACACAGTGCACCCTTAGTACTTATCCTAATACATAGGGACCCAGACGTGGCTACACAGTGCAGCCTTAGTACTTGTTCTAATACATAAGGGGCGCAGACATGGCTACACAGTGCACCCTTAGTACTTGTCCTAATATATAGGGGACCAGACATGGCTACACAGTACACCCTTAGTAGTTGTCCTAATATATAGGGGACCCAGACATGGCCACACAGTGCACCCTTAGTACTTGTCCTAATATGCAGGGGAACAAAGACATGGCTACACAGTGCACCCTTAGTACTTGTCCTAATATGCAGGGGACCCAGACATGGCTACACAGTGCACCCTTAGTACTTGTCTTAATATATAGGAGACCAGATATGGCTACACAGTGCACCCTTAGTACTTGTCCTAATATATAGAGGACCCAGACATGGCTACACAGTGCACCCTTAGTACTTGTTCTAATACTTAAGGGGCGCAGACATGGCTACACAATACAGCCTTAGTACTTGTCCTTATATGCAGGGGAACAAAGACATGGCTACACAGTGCACCCTTAGTACTTGTCCTAATATGCAGGGAACCAAGACATGGCTACACAGTGCACCCTTAGTACTTGTTCTAATATATAGGGACCCAGACATGACTACACAGTGCACCCTTAGTACTTGTCCTAATATATAGGGACCCAGACATGACTACAGAGTGCACCCTTAGTACTTGTCCTAATATATAGGGACCCAGACATGGCTAAACAGTGCACTCTTAGTACTTATCCTAATATATAGGGACCCAGACATGGCTACACAGTGCACCCTTAGTACTTGTCCTAATATACAGGGACCCAGACATGACTACACAGTGCACCCTCAGTACTTATCCTAATATATAGGAGACCAGACATGGCTACACAGTGCACGCTTAGTACTTGTCCTAATATATCGGAGACCAGATATGGGTACACAGTGCACCCTTACTACTTGTCCTAATATATAGGGGACCAGATATGGCTACACAGTGCACCCTTAGTACTTATCCTAATATGCAGGGGACCCAGACGTGACTACACAGTGCACCCTTAGTACTTGTCCTAATGTATAGGAGACCAGATATGGGTACACAGTGCACCCTTAGTACTTGTCCTATTATGTAGGAGACCAGACATGGCTCCACAGGGCACACTTAGTACTTGTCCTAATATATAGGGACCCAGACATGGCTACACAGTGCACACTTAGTACTTGTCCTAATATATAGGAGACCAGACATGGCTCCACAGGGCACACTTAGTACTTGTTCTAATATATAGGGACCCAGACATGACTACACAGTGCACCCTTAGTACTTGTCCTAATATATTGGGACCCAGACATGACTACAGAGTGCACCCTTAGTACTTGTCCTAATATATAGGGACCCAGACATGACTACACAGTGCACCCTTAGTACTTGTCCTATTATGCAGGGGAACAAAGATATGGCTACACAGGGCACCTTAGTACTTGTTCTAATACTTAAGGGGCGCAGACATGGCTACACAATACAGCCTTAGTACTTGTCCTTATATGCAGGGGAACAAAGACATGGCTACACAGTGCACCCTTAGTACTTGTCCTAATATATAGGGGACCAGACATGGCTACACAGTGCACCCTTAGTACTTGTCCTAATATATAGGGGACCCAGACGTGACTACACAGTGCACCCTTAGTGCTTGTCCTAATATATAGGGGACCCAGAGATGGCTACACAGTGCACCCTTAGTACTTGTCCTAATATATAGAGGACTCAGACATGGCTACACAGTGCACCCTTAGTACTTATCCTAATACATAGGGACCCAGACGTGGCTACACAGTGCAGCCTTAGTACTTGTTCTAATACATAAGGGGCGCAGACATGGCTACACAGTGCACCCTTAGTACTTGTCCTAATATATAGGGGACCAGACATGGCTACACAGTACACCCTTAGTAGTTGTCCTAATATATAGGGGACCCAGACATGGCCACACAGTGCACCCTTAGTACTTGTCCTAATATGCAGGGGAACAAAGACATGGCTACACAGTGCACCCTTAGTACTTGTCCTAATATGCAGGGGACCCAGACATGGCTACACAGTGCACCCTTAGTACTTGTCCTAATATATAGGAGACCAGATATGGCTACACAGTGCACCCTTAGTACTTGTCCTAATAAATAGAGGACCCAGACATGGCTACACAGTGCACCCTTAGTACTTGTTCTAATACTTAAGGGGCGCAGACATGGCTACACAATACAGCCTTAGTACTTGTCCTTATATGCAGGGGAACAAAGACATGGCTACACAGTGCACCCTTAGTACTTGTCCTAATATGCAGGGAACCAAGACATGGCTACACAGTGCACCCTTAGTACTTGTTCTAATATATAGGGACCCAGACATGACTACACAGTGCACCCTTAGTACTTGTCCTAATATATAGGGACCCAGACATGACTACAGAGTGCACCCTTAGTACTTGTCCTAATATATAGGGACCCAGACATGGCTAAACAGTGCACTCTTAGTACTTATCCTAATATATAGGGACCCAGACATGGCTACACAGTGCACCCTTAGTACTTGTCCTAATATACAGGGACCCAGACATGACTACACAGTGCACCCTCAGTACTTATCCTAATATATAGGAGACCAGACATGGCTACACAGTGCACGCTTAGTACTTGTCCTAATATATCGGAGACCAGATATGGGTACACAGTGCACCCTTAGTACTTGTCCTAATATATAGGGGACCAGATATGGCTACACAGTGCACCCTTAGTACTTGTCCTAATATGCAGGGGACCCAGACGTGACTACACAGTGCACCCTTAGTACTTGTCCTAATGTATAGGAGACCAGATATGGGTACACAGTGCACCCTTAGTACTTGTCCTAATATGTAGGAGACCAGACATGGCTCCACAGGGCACACTTAGTACTTGTCCTAATATATAGGGACCCAGACATGGCTACACAGTGCACCCTTAGTACTTGTCCTAATATATAGGAGACCAGACATGGCTCCACAGGGCAAACTTAGTACTTGTTCTAATATATTGGGACCCAGACATGACTACACAGTGCACCCTTAGTACTTGTCCTAATATATAGGGACCCAGACATGACTACAGAGTGCACCCTTAGTACTTGTCCTAATATATAGGGACCCAGACATGACTACACAGTGCACCCTTAGTACTTGTCCTATTATGCAGGGGAACAAAGATATGGCTACACAGGGCACCTTAGTACTTGTTCTAATACTTAAGGGGCGCAGACATGGCTACACAATACAGCCTTAGTACTTGTCCTTATATGCAGGGGAACAAAGACATGGCTACACAGTGCACCCTTAGTACTTGTCCTAATATATAGGGGACCAGACATGGCTACACAGTGCACCCTTAGTACTTGTTCTAATACATAAGGGGCGCAGACATGGCTACACAGTGCACCCTTAGTACTTGTCCTAATATATAGGGGACCAGACATGGCTACACAGTGCACCCTTAGTACTTGTCCTAATATATAGGGGACCAGATATGGGTACACAGTGCACCCTTAGTACTTGTCCTAATATAAAGGAAACCAGATATGGCTACACAGTGCACCCTTAGTACTTGTCCTAATATATGGGAGACCAAATATGGGTACATAGTGCACACTTAGTACTTGTCCTAATATATAGGGGACCCAGACATGGCTACACAGTGCACCCTTAGTACTTGTCCTAATATATAGAGGACTCAGACATGGCTACACAGTGCACCCTTAGTACTTATCCTAATACATAGGGGACCCAGACGTGGCTACACAGTGCAGCCTTGGTACTTGTTCTAATACATAAGGGGCGCAGACATGGCTACACAGTGCACCCTTAGTACTTGTCCTAATATATAGGGGACCCAGACATGGCTACACAGTGCACCCTTAGTACTTGTCCTAATATATAGGGGACCCAGACGTGACTACACAGTGCACCCTTTGTGCTTGTCCTAATATATAGGGGACCCAGAGATGGCTACACAGTGCACCCTTAGTACTTGTCCTAATATATAGAGGACTCAGACATGGCTACACAGTGCACCCTTAGTACTTATCCTAATACATAGGGACCCAGACGTGGCTACACAGTGCAGCCTTAGTACTTGTTCTAATACATAAGGGGCACAGACATGGCTACACAGTGCACCCTTAGTACTTGTCCTAATATATAGGGGACCAGAGATGGCTACACAGTACACCCTTAGTAGTTGTCCTAATATATAGGGGACCCAGACATGGCCACACAGTGCACCCTTAGTACTTGTCCTAATATGCAGGGGAACAAAGACATGGCTACACAGTGCACCCTTAGTACTTGTCCTAATATGCAGGGGACCCAGACATGGCTACACAGTGCACCCTTAGTACTTGTCCTAATATATAGGAGACCAGATATGGCTACACAGTGCACCCTTAGTACTTGTCCTAATATATAGAGGACCCAGACATGGCTACACAGTGCACCCTTAGTACTTGTTCTAATACTTAAGGGGCGCAGACATGGCTACACAATACAGCCTTAGTACTTGTCCTTATATGCAGGGGAACAAAGACATGGCTACACAGTGCACCCTTAGTACTTGTCCTAATATGCAGGGAACCAAGACAAGGCTACACAGTGCACCCTTAGTACTTGTTCTAATATATAGGGACCCAGACATGACTACACAGTGCACCCTTAGTACTTGTCCTAATATATAGGGACCCAGACATGACTACAGAGTGCACCCTTAGTACTTGTCCTAATATATAGGGACCCAGACATGGCTACACAGTGCACTCTTAGTACTTATCCTAATATATAGGGACCCAGACATGGCTACACAGTGCACCCTTAGTACTTGTCCTAATATACAGGGACCCAGACATGACTACACAGTGCACCCTCAGTACTTATCCTAATATATAGGAGACCAGACATGGCTACACAGTGCACGCTTAGTACTTGTCCCAATATATCGGAGACCAGATATGGGTACACAGTGCACCCTTAGTACTTGTCCTAATATATAGGGGACCAGATATGGCTACACAGTGCACCCTTAGTACTTGTCCTAATATGCAGGGGACCCAGACGTGACTACACAGTGCACCCTTAGTACTTGTCCTAATATATAGGGACCCAGACATGACTACAGAGTGCACCCTTAGTACTTGTCCTAATATATAGGGACCCAGACATGACTACACAGTGCACCCTTAGTACTTGTCCTATTATGCAGGGGAACAAAGATATGGCTACACAGGGCACTTTAATACTTGTTCTAATACTTAAGGGGCGCAGACATGGCTACACAATACAGCCTTAGTACTTGTCCTTATATGCAGGGGAACAAAGACATGGCTACACAGTGCACCCTTAGTACTTGTCCTAATATATAAGGGACCAGACATGGCTACACAGTGCACCCTTAGTACTTGTCCTAATATATAGGGGACCCAGACGTGACTACACAGTGCACCCTTAGTGCTTGTCCTAATATATAGGGGACCCAGAGATGGCTACACAGTGCACCCTTAGTACTTGTCCTAATATATAGAGGACTCAGACATGGCTACACAGTGCACCCTTAGTACTTATCCTAATACATAGGGACCCAGACGTGGCTACACAGTGCAGCCTTAGTACTTGTTCTAATACATAAGGGGCGCAGACATGGCTACACAGTGCACCCTTAGTACTTGTCCTAATATATAGGGGACCAGACATGGCTACACAGTACACCCTTAGTAGTTGTCCTAATATATAGGGGACCCAGACATGGCCACACAGTGCACCCTTAGTACTTGTCCTAATATGCAGGGGAACAAAGACATGGCTACACAGTGCACCCTTAGTACTTGTCCTAATATGCAGGGGACCCAGACATGGCTACACAGTGCACCCTTAGTACTTGTCCTAATATATAGGAGACCAGATATGGCTACACAGTGCACCCTTAGTACTTGTCCTAATATATAGAGGACCCAGACATGGCTACACAGCGCACCCTTAGTACTTGTTCTAATACTTAAGGGGCGCAGACATGGCTACACAATACAGCCTTAGTACTTGTCCTTATATGCAGGGGAACAAAGACATGGCTACACAGTGCACCCTTAGTACTTGTCCTAATATGCAGGGAACCAAGACATGGCTACACAGTGCACCCTTAGTACTTGTCCTAATATATAGGGGACCAGACATGGCTACACAGTGCACCCTTAGTACTTGTCCTAATATATAGGGGACCCAGACGTGACTACACAGTGCACCCTTAGTGCTTGTCCTAATATATAGGGGACCCAGAGATGGCTACACAGTGCACCCTTAGTACTTGTCCTAATATATAGAGGACTCAGACATGGCTACACAGTGCACCCTTAGTACTTATCCTAATACATAGGGACCCAGACGTGGCTACACAGTGCAGCCTTAGTACTTGTTCTAATACATAAGGGGCGCAGACATGGCTACACAGTGCACCCTTAGTACTTGTCCTAATATATAGGGGACCAGACATGGCTACACAGTGCACCCTTAGTACTTGTCCTAATATGCAGGGGAACAAAGACATGGCTACACAGTGCACCCTTAGTACTTGTCCTAATATGCAGGGGACCCAGACATGGCTACACAGTGCACCCTTAGTACTTGTCCTAATATATAGGAGACCAGATATGGCTACACAGTGCACCCTTAGTACTTGTCCTAATATATAGAGGACCCAGACATGGCTACACAGTGCACCCTTAGTACTTGTTCTAATACTTAAGGGGCGCAGACATGGCTACACAATACAGCCTTAGTACTTGTCCTTATATGCAGGGGAACAAAGACATGGCTACACAGTGCACCCTTAGTACTTGTCCTAATATGCAGGGAACCAAGACATGGCTACACAGTGCACCCTTAGTACTTGTTCTAATATATAGGGACCCAAACATGACTACACAGTGCACCCTTAGTACTTGTCCTAATATATAGGGACCCAGACATGACTACAGAGTGCACCCTTAGTACTTGTCCTAATATATAGGGACCTAGACATGGCTAAACAGTGCACTCTTAGTACTTATCCTAATATATAGGGACCCAGACATGGCTACACAGTGCACCCTTAGTACTTGTCCTAATATACAGGGACCCAGACATGACTACACAGTGCACCCTCAGTACTTATCCTAATATATAGGAGACCAGACATGGCTACACAGTGCACGCTTAGTACTTGTCCTAATATATCGGAGACCAGATATGGGTACACAGTGCACCCTTAGTACTTGTACTAATATATAGGGGACCAGATATGGCTACACAGTGCACCCTTAGTACTTGTCCTAATATGCAGGGGACCCAGACGTGACTACACAGTGCACCCTTAGTACTTGTCCTAATGTATAGGAGACCAGATATGGGTACACAGTGCACCCTTAGTACTTGTCCTAATATGTAGGAGACCAGACATGGCTCCACAGGGCACACTTAGTACTTGTCCTAATATATAGGGACCCAGACATGGCTACACAGTGCACCCTTAGTACTTGTCCTAATATATAGGAGACCAGACATGGCTCCACAGGGCACACTTAGTACTTGTTCTAATATATAGGGACCCAGACATGACTACACAGTGCACCCTTAGTACTTGTCCTAATATATAGGGACCCAGACATGACTACAGAGTGCACCCTTAGTACTTGTCCTAATATATAGGGACCCAGACATGACTACACAGTGCACCCTTAGTACTTGTCCTATTATGCAGGGGAACAAAGATATGGCTACACAGGGCACCTTAGTACTTGTTCTAATACTTAAGGGGCGCAGACATGGCTACACAATACAGCCTTAGTACTTGTCCTTATATGCAGGGGAACAAAGACATGGCTACACAGTGCACCCTTAGTACTTGTCCTAATATGCAGGGGAACAAAGACATGGCTACACAGTGCACCCTTAGTACTTGTCCTAATATGCAGGGGACCCAGACATGGCTACACAGTGCACCCTTAGTACTTGTCCTAATATATAGGAAACCAGATATGGCTACACAGTGCACCCTTAGTACTTGTCCTAATATATAGAGGACCCAGACATGGCTACACAGTGCACCCTTAGTACTTGTTCTAATACATAAGGGGCGCAGACATGGCTACACAGTGCACCCTTAGTACTTGTCCTAATATATAGGGGACCAGACATGGCTACACAGTACACCCTTAGTACTAGTCCTAATATATAGGGGACCAGATATGGGTACACAGTGCACCCTTAGTACTTGTCCTAATATAAAGGAAACCAGATATGGCTACACAGTGCACCCTTAGTACTTGTCCTAATATATGGGAGACCAAATATGGGTACATAGTGCACACTTAGTACTTGTCCTAATATATAGGGGACCCAGACATGGCTACACAGTGCACCCTTAGTACTTGTCCTAATATATAGAGGACTCAGACATGGCTACACAGTGCACCCTTAGTACTTATCCTAATACATAGGGACCCAGACGTGGCTACACAGTGCAGCCTTGGTACTTGTTCTAATACATAAGGGGCGCAGACATGGCTACACAGTGCACCCTTAGTACTTGTCCTAATATATAGGGGACCCAGACATGGCTACACAGTGCACCCTTAGTACTTGTCCTAATATATAGGGGACCCAGACGTGACTACACAGTGCACCCTTAGTGCTTTTCCTAATATATAGGGGACCCAGAGATGGCTACACAGTGCACCCTTAGTACTTGTCCTAATATATAGAGGACTCAGACATGGCTACACAGTGCACCCTTAGTACTTATCCTAATACATAGGGACCCAGACGTGGCTACACAGTGCAGCCTTAGTACTTGTTCTAATACATAAGGGGCGCAGACATGGCTACACAGTGCACCCTTAGTACTTGTCCTAATGTATAGGGGACCAGACATGGCTACACAGTACACCCTTAGTAGTTGTCCTAATATATAGGGGACCCAGACATGGCCACACAGTGCACCCTAAGTACTTGTCCTAATATGCAGGGGAACAAAGACATGGCTTCACAGTGCACCCTTAGTACTTGTCCTAATATGCAGGGGACCCAGACATGGCTACACAGTGCACCCTTAGTACTTGTCCTAATATATAGGAGACCAGATATGGCTACACAGTGCACCCTTAGTACTTGTCCTAATATATAGAGGACCCAGACATGGCTACACAGTGCACCCTTAGTACTTGTTCTAATACTTAAGGGGCGCAGACATGGCTACACAATACAGCCTTAGTACTTGTCCTTATATGCAGGGGAACAAAGACATGGCTACACAGTGCACCCTTAGTACTTGTCCTAATATGCAGGGAACCAAGACATGGCTACACAGTGCACCCTTAGTACTTGTTCTAATATATAGGGACCCAGACATGACTACACAGTGCACCCTTAGTACTTGTCCTAATATATAGGGACCCAGACATGACTACAGAGTGCACCCTTAGTACTTGTCCTAATATATAGGGACCCAGACATGGCTACACAGTGCACTCTTAGTACTTATCCTAATATATAGGGACCCAGACATGGCTACACAGTGCACCCTTAGTACTTGTCCTAATATACAGGGACCCAGACATGACTACACAGTGCACCCTCAGTACTTATCCTAATATATAGGAGACCAGACATGGCTACACAGTGCACGCTTAGTACTTGTCCTAATATATCGGAGACCAGATATGGGTACACAGTGCACCCTTAGTACTTGTCCTAATATATAGGGGACCAGATATGGCTACACAGTGCACCCTTAGTACTTGTCCTAATATGCAGGGGACCCAGACGTGACTACACAGTGCACCCTTAGTACTTGTCCTAATGTATAGGAGACCAGATATGGGTACACAGTGCACCCTTAGTACTTGTCCTAATATGTAGGAGACCAGACATGGCTCCACAGGGCACACTTAGTACTTGTCCTAATATATAGGGACCCAGACATGACTACACAGTGCACCCTTAGTACTTGTCCTAATATATAGGGACCCAGACATGACTACAGAGTGCACCCTTAGTACTTGTCCTAATATATAGGGACCCAGACATGACTACACAGTGCACCCTTAGTACTTGTCCTAATATGCAGGGGAACAAAGATATGGCTACACAGGGCACCTTAGTACTTGTCCTAATATATAGGGGGCCAGACATGACTACACAGTGCACCCTTAGTAATTGTCCTAATATATAGGAGACCAGATATGGCTACACAGTGCACCCTTAGTACTTGTCCTAATATGCAGGGGACCAAGACATGGCTACACAGTACACCCTTAGTACTTGTCCTAATATATAGGGGACGCAGACATGGCTACACAGTGCACCCTTAGTACTTGTCGTAATATAAAGGGGACCCAGACATGACAACACAGTGCACCCTTAGTACTTGTCCTAATATATAGGGGACCAGACATGGCTACACAGTACACCCTTAGTACTTGTCCTAATGTATAGGGGACCAGACATGGCTACACAGTGCACCCTTAGTACTTGTCCTAATATATAGGGGACCCAGACATGGCCACACAGTGCACCCTTAGTACTTGTCCTAATATGCAGGGGAACAAAGACATGGCTACACAGTGCACCCTTAGTGCTTGTCCTAATATGCAGGGGACCCAGACATGGCTACACAGTGCACCCTTAGTACTTGTCCTAATATGCATGGGACCCAGACATGGCTACACAGTACACCCTTAGTACTCGTCCTAATATATAGGGGACCAGACATGGCTACACAGTGCACCCTTAGTACTTGTCCTAATATATAGGGGACCCAGACATGACTACACAGTGCACCCTTAGTACTTGTCCTAATATATAGGGGACCAGACATGGCTACACAGTGCACCCTTAGTACTTGTCCTAATATATAGGGACCCAGACATGACTACAGAGTGCACCCTTAGTACTTGTCCTAATATATAGGGACCCAGACATGGCGACACAGTGCACTCTTAGTACTTATCCTAATATATAGGGACCCAGACATGGCTACACAGTGCACCCTTAGTACTTGTCCTAATATATAGGAGACCAGATATGGCTACACAGTGCACCCTTAGTACTTGTCCTAATATGCAGGGGACCAAGACATGGCTACACAGTAAACCCTTAGTACTTGTCCTAATATATAGGGGACGCAGACATGGCTACACAGTGCACCCTTAGTACTTGTCCTAATATATAGGGGACCAGACATGGCTACACAGTGCACCCTTAGTACTTGTCCTAATATAAAGGGGACCCAGACATGAAACCACAGTGCACCCTTAGTACTTGTCCTAATATATAGGGGACCAGACATGGCTACACAGTACACCCTTAGTACTTGTCCTAATATATAGGGGACCAGACATGGCTACACAGTGCACCCTTAGTACTTGTCCTAATATATAGGGGACCCGGACATGGCCACACAGTGCACCCTTAGTACTTGTCCTAATATGCAGGGGAACAAAGACATGGCTACACAGTGCACCCTTAGTGCTTGTCCTAATATGCAGGGGACCCAGACATGGCTACACAGTGCACCCTTAGTACTTGTCCTAATATGCAGGGGACCCAGACATGGCTACACAGTACACCCTTAGTACTTGTCCTAATATATAGGGGACCAGACATGGCTACACAGTGCACCCTTAGTACTTGTCCTAATATATAGGGGACCAGACATGGCTACACAGTGCACCCTTAGTACTTGTCCTAATATATAGGGGACCCAGACATGGCCACACAGTGCACCCTTAGTACTTGTCCTAATATGCAGGGGACCCAGACATGGCTACACAGTGCACCCTTAGTACCTGTCCTAATATATAGGAGACCAGATATGCCTACACAGTGCACCCTTACTACTTGTCCTAATATATAGAAGACCAGATATGGCTACACAGTGCACCCTTAGTACTTGTCCTAATATACAGAGGACCCAGACATGGCTACACACTGCACCCTTAGTACTTGTTCTAATACATAAGGGGCGTAGACATGGCTACACAATACAGCCTTAGTACTTGTCCTAATATGCAGGGGAACAAAGACATGGCTACACAGTGCACCCTTAGTACTTGTCCTAACATACAGGAGACCCAGACATGGCTACACAGTGCACCCTTAGTACTTGTCCTAATATATAGGGGACCTAGACATAGCTACACAGTGCACCCTTATTACTTGTCCTAATATATAGGGGACCCAGACATGGCTACACAGTGCTCCCTTTGTACTTGTCCTAATACATAGGGATCCAGACGAGGCTACACAGTGCCCCCTTAGTACTTGTCCTAATATACAGGGGGCCCAGACATGGCTACACAGTGCACCCTTAGTACTTATCCTAATATACAGGAGACCCAGACATGACTTCACAGTGCACCCTTAGTACTTGTCCTAATATATAGGGACTCAGACATGGCTACACAGTGCACCCTCTGTACTTGTCCTAATATATAGGGGACCCAGACATGACTACACAGTGCACCCTAATGCTTGTCCTAATATGCAGGGGACCAAGACATGGCTACACAGTGCACGCTTAGTACTTGTCCTAATATATAGGAGACCAGATATGGCTACACAGTGCACCATTAGTACTTGTACTAATATATAGGGGACCAGACATGGCTACACAGTGCACCCTAATGCTTGTCCTAATACACAGGGGACCCAGACATGACTACACAGTACACCCTTAGTACTTGTCCTAATATATAGGGGACCAGACATGGCTACACAGTGCACCCTTAGTACTTGTCCTAATATATAGGGGACCCAGACATAACTACACAGTGCACCCTTAGTACTTGTCCTAATATATAGGGGACCAGACATGACTACACAGTGCACCCTAATGCTTGTCCTAATATGCAGGGGACCAAGACATGGCTACACAGTGCACGCTTAGTACTTGTCCTAATATATAGGAGACCAGATATGGCTACACACTGCACCATTAGTACTTGTACTAATATATAGAGGACCAGACATAGCTACACAGTGCACCCTTAGTACTTATCCTAATATACAGGAGACCCAGACATGACTACACAGTGCACCCTTAGTACTTGTCCTAATATATAGGGGACCCAGACATGACTACACAGTGCACCCTAATGCTTGTCCTAATACACAGGGGACCCAGACATGACTACACAGTACACCCTTAGTACTTGTCCTAATAAATATGGGACCAGACATGGCTACACAGTGCCCCCTTAGTACTTGTCCTAATATACAGGGGGCCCAGACATAGCTACACAGTGCACCCTTAGTACTTATCCTAATATACAGGAGACCCAGACATGACTACACAGTGCACCCTTAGTACTTATCCTAATATACAGGAGACCCAGACGTGGCTACACAGTGCACCCTTAGTACTTGTCCTAATATACAGGAGACCCAGACATGGCTACACAGTGCACCCTTAGTACTTGTCCTAATATACAGGGGGCCCAGACATAGCTACACAGTGCACCCTTAGTACTTGTCCTAATATACAGGAGACCCAGACATGGCTACACAGTGCACCCTTAGTACTTGTCCTAATATACAGGGGGCCCAGACATAGCTACACAGTGCACCCTTAGTACTTATCCTAATATATAGGAAACCCAGACATGACTACACAGTGCACCCTAATGCTTGTCCTAATATGCAGGGGACCAAGACATGGCTACACAGTGCACCCTTAGTACTTGTCCTAATATATAGGAGACCAGATATGGCTACACAGTGCACTCTTAGTACTTGTCCTAATATACAGGAGACCCAGACATGACTACACAGTGCACCCTTAGTACTTGTCCTAATATATAGGGGACCCAGACATGACTACACAGTGCACCCTAATGCTTGTCCTAATACACAGGGGACCCAGACATGACTACACAGTACACCCTTAGTACTTGTCCTAATATATAGGGGACCAGACATGGCTACACAGTGCACCCTTAGTACTTGTCCTAATATATAGGGGACCAGACATGGCTACACAGTGCACCCTTAGTACTTGTCCTAATATATAGGGGACCCAGACATGGCCACACAGTGCACCCTTAGTACTTGTCCTAATATGCAGGGGAACAAAGACATGGCTATACAGTGCACCCTTAGTACTTGTCCTAATATGCAGGGGACCCAGACATGGCTACACCGTGCACCCTTAGTACCTGTCCTAATATATAGGAGACCAGATATGCCTACACAGTGCACCCTTACTACTTGTCCTAATATATAGAAGACCAGATATGGCTACACAGTGCACCCTTAGTACTTGTCCTAATATATAGAGGACTCAGACATGGCTACACAGTGCACCCTTAGTACTTGTCCTAATATACAGAGGACCCAGACATGAATACACAGTGCACCCTTAGTACTTGTCCTAATATATAGGGGGCGCAGACATGGCTACACAATACAGCCTTAGTACTTGTCCTAATATGCAGGGGAACAAAGACATGGCTACACAGTGCACCCTTAGTACTTGTCCTAATATACAGGAGACCCAGACATGGCTACACAGTGCACCCTTAGTACTTGTCCTAATATATAGGGGACCCAGACATAGCTACACAGTGCACCCTTATTACTTGTCCTAATATATAGGGGACCCAGACATGGCTACACAGTGCTCCCTTTGTACTTGTTCTAATACATAGGGATCCAGACGAGGCTACACAGTGCCCCCTTAGTACTTGTCCTAATATACAGGGGGCCCAGACATGGCTACACAGTGCACCCTTATTACTTATCGTAATATACAGGAGACCCAGACATGACTACACAGTGCACCCTTAGTACTTGTCCTAATATATAGGAGACCCAGACATGGCTACACAGTGCACCCTTAGTAATTATCCTAATATATAGGGACTCAGACATGGCTACACAGTGCACCCTCTGTACTTGTCCTAATATATAGGGGACCCAGACATGGCTACACACCGCACCCTTAGTACTTGCCCATTCTTGTTGCCCTGCTATGTGCCGCCACTCTGCACCCTGACATGGAAACTACATGTGAGCAGCCACACATAGATATTTCAGGGTGCAGATGGTTTGGGCGGCACAGAATGGCACTGTGGGCCACATGTGTCCTCCGGGCGGTATGTTGTGCACCCCTGGCTTACAGTACCAGTAGAGTAACATCCTGGTTTGTGATATAAGTGCTTCCATAAGGCAGGTCCTAAAATACACCTTGGTGAACACTTTGGTATTTATTACGGTTTTAGCTGTTTTTCCTCTTTGGTTTGCTCCCATATAGTTACAGTGTGGAGACGAGGCTACTGACCAAAAGCTGGGAGAGAAGTCCAAGTTTATGTAGCTTTTTGTGCAGTAATGAAAGAGCCTCTTAATCTTTCCAGTTCCTGTGTGATCATACCCAGTGGGCTCCAGGCAAGCAGGGAGATGAGCACCTCTGATGACGCTTGGCAAATGGGAAAACCAAGTATCAGATGGGAAAAGTCCCTCTAGAAGAAAACTACAAACCCTACAGGATATAATTTAGGTTTATTCAGCAACATCCTGAGTCCTCCACAAATCACCTTAGTGTTGAAGTTAATAAGATGAGGAGGAGGAGGGTACGCAGCTGAAGATTCTCTGTATGTCTGCAAGACTGCATGGAGCACAGAAGTGGGATATATATGGATGGCTCCGGGGTCTTTGTAAATTGTATACAGAGCTATGGGGGACTATAGATGCACTATGACCTCAAGTCGTCTTACAAAACAGCCGCTCTCTTGAACACTGCCTGTGTGTATTGGAGGTCTTTCTTATTCAAAAGAATGGGATGACATGCAATACCAGCCACTAGCAGTGGACAAGAGGGGCGCTAATATTGGAAAAAAGACATTTAAAAGTGTGAAGTTTTGACTGAACTATCTGCCACCATTCATAGTTACAGTTTATAGGTGACCCATATTAATACTCCTGTTCTGCAGTTCCTCAGACTGTAATTAAAGGGGTTTTCCTGATGCTAAAATAAAGTATTAATCTTGCCTTTCTCATATTACATGTATGGCTGGGAATACCTTCACATACTTTTTTTTTTACAAATTTGAGCCTGTTCCATGATGCTGGGGGGCCCTCCCTTCGTTGGGTTGGTTGTTTGTATCCTTGCCTTCTGGTCTGCAGCAGTTTCCGGCTCCTATGGCTCCATTTACACAATACACAGCACTGAAACCACCCACTGCATCCCTATCATACTCATCAAGCCCACCCACTGTATCTCTCACCGCCATCTTGGAATCATCTGTACTCCTGCATTCATGAATAGCTAAGCGCCGGCTGTAATTGGCTGAGCGCTCAGCCAATCAGCACAGCCCTTTCAGGAGGCGGGGATTTTTAAATTCCCGCCTGCTGAAAGTGCTGGACAGCAGTGCAGGGGAGCCAGCCGGAGGACGCGTCTGAGCGGCGGAGAGGTGAGTACATTTTTTTTTTTTAACCAGCTAATGATGATTTTCAGGGAAGGGCTTATATTTCAAGCCGTTCCCCGAAAATCATGCTGCGGGGGTTGCCACAAACCACCTCTTTGAATGGTGCTGGCAGCAGCGCCAACCCCATTGAAAGCAATGGGATAGCATGCTGGACTTCTGCCACAGCTGTGACAGCTGTGGCAAAAGTTCGCGGTCTTCTCCCTATGTTTTCAATGGGGCTAGTGCTGCTGCCGCTGGCCCCATGGAAAACAATGGCGCTATCCCAGCGTTTTTCTTGCGCTGCGAGGCGAGTGTTTTCTCTCATTCTCGCAGCGCAAGAGAAAAAAAACCGCTAGTGGGTGTCCGCCCTTAGTCGGGCTTTACTCTTCTCACCTTTTAAAAATCACGTTCAAACCTTCTGTGAGCCAATCATCATGAGAATGCAGCGGGAACAAAACTCTCATGTACTTTACAATACTTCAAGTTTATTTACCACATTCAGTAAACCAACATGAAGAAACGACAGCAGTAACATCAGTGTAAGGAATAGAAGGAAATGGGCCCTCTAAAGGGAAGAAATATAACAGGTGAACGGAGATGAATAAATATGACTATTTACATGATATCCTCTATTAGACTCATCAGATACTGATGGGAAGCGATGGAACATTGGTCCGCCGATAGCACCTTGTGAGTCGGCTCTCGGTCCCCCATAATGGTGCAGTTGGATTTATATCATATCTGTTCCCATATAGTGAAGCCACTTAGTTCCTCTTGCATAAAGATGGCGGCTGCTCTTGGATTGGCGCGCTTCTTCGTTTTACTTTTTTAAAATGTCCTCTTGCATTATGAGGCACAATGTAACGGCGCCGTTCTTCTGTAAAGCTGCAAGGATCTTCCCGCGATTCTCTTCATAATGCTGAATCATCTCCTCCATGTTCTTATCGGCATCTATCACTGAAGTATCCCTAAAATAGCACAATGTGTGATCAGTGCCGGTCCGACCGGTGAGATCACCACCAGTCATAAGAATGAAGGAGCCAATGATGGCGATAGGGCTGAGCTGCAATACCAAACACTGCCAATAGAGGAGAGCAGAAATGTGTCTACACTATAAGGGGCAGCAGCCCTCCTACAGGTGCCTTGGCCCTCCATTCTTGTGATCAGTAAGGGTCACAGCGACTGGATAGTCGTCCTGCTTAAACATGGCAGAAAGATGATGCAGAATAATTTGCTCACTCGTCATTTTGCTTCCGCTCAACTAAAAAATAGTCGCTGATTGATCAAAAGTCATCTGGTGTAAAGTCGCACTGGAGCAAATTATGAACAAATTTGAATGGAGATCCCCCTACAAACAATATTTTGGCGAACGACTAATGAACAATCATCACTCTATGTACAGGCAAATAAACGACTGCTGTTCATAGACTTCAGCGACTTTTTCGGAGGGATGAGCTGAGTAATAGTTGCTCCGTGTAAAAGATGCCTTGTATTGTGTGATATTGGGAAGCCATCATATTTACCCAGAGACCAGGAACTATTACTTACCCCCTATTGATCGCTAGATGTTTTAGTTCATCCCCCGCTCTCTACCTGCAGGTCCTCATCTTCTACTCACTAGCTTACGGCACTCTCCAACCACATAGACCAGAGCAACTATGGACTAGCTGTGCGACCGTCTGACATGGTTATTAGCAACGTAATATCGTGTTTCTACGAAAATAAGACCCTGTCATATTAATTTTTGCCCCAAAAGAGGCTCTATGTTTTATTTTCAGGGGATGTCTTATTAAACGTACCTAGGAGATTTGGTGCAGGTCCCTCCCGCTGCTCTTTGGAGCTTCAATGAGCTGAGCCATGACATTGATTGGCCAATTATAAATCCTGCCTCCACAATGCGATGGCTGTGATTGGTTCTTCTTGCACTGCTCAGCCAATCACAACCATTGCTTTCTGGAGATGAGATGTTTTTTTCATGAATCCCGTAACCAGAAAGTGATCTTCAGTGGGCGAACGAGGACTGCAGAACGCACGGCAGAGCTCCAGACAGCAGATGGAGG
Organism: Eleutherodactylus coqui; assembly: GCF_035609145.1. NCBI lineage: Eukaryota > Metazoa > Chordata > Amphibia > Anura > Eleutherodactylidae > Eleutherodactylus > Eleutherodactylus coqui. The sequence goes on along the minus strand of NC_089847.1, from coordinate 61,481,260 downwards.
ACCCGGACCGAGCCTGCTAGGTAGGTATTCCTTTTTTAATGTAATGCAGTTAAGGCTTATTTTGGGAGTAGGGCTTATATTTAGACCCTATATCACCAAGGGAATCACTAATAGATAAAATATAACTTTTATTAAATAATATTTAAAAATGTATTGGGCGCGATCCTTAATTATAACCAATGTGCCCCAACTATAAGGGTTCGCACCATACAAAAAATATATAGGTCCTTAGACACACTATATTGTCAGTGCACCAAAAGAGGGGACTGCACTGATAACAGTATAGTCCAACAGCTACAATGACGATGGCAAATGTAATTGGTGTATAGCCATTAGTCAAACATGTAGCTGTATACAGCTCTAACGAATCAATCACTGTTTTTGTTATTGACTGGTATAGGTAGATCACCAGCACTTTTATTTATATAAATATACTGTCGTAGAGCTGACAAGTAGGTTAGACTACTCATACGTTTTGGGAATAGAGCACATACGGGTTTCTATTGTATGGTGGCTCACTGAATGACCATGTAGTGTCCAACCAGAAACCAATAATGTAGCACCCCTGTCATGCGATGCCCATTTATTAGAGTGGCTAACCTGAAAACAGAGTCAATTATGCAACACGACCCTGTTCTAAGGAACCTACAATACTATATGCAGCCAAAAGATAAAGGCTGAATATAGCCGCTTTCATTCAAGCAAAAGCCACTAGTAGTAGCACATTATAGTAGACAGGGGTGCTACATTATTGGTTTCTGGTTGGACACTACATGGTCATTCAGTGAGCCACCATACAATAGAAACCCGTAAATAAAAGTGCTGGTGATCTACCTATACCAGTCAATAAAAAAACAGCGATTGATTCGTTAGAGCTGTATACAGCGACATGTTTGACTAATGGCTATACACCAATTACATTTGCCATCGTCATGGTAGCTGTTGGACTATACTGTTATCAGTGCAGTCCCCTCTTTTGGTGCACTGACAATATAGTGTGTCTAAGGACCTATATATTTTTTGAATGGTGCCAACCCTTATAGTTGGGGCACCTTAGTTATAATTAAGCATCACGCCCAATACATTTTTTAATGTTATTTAATAAAAGTTATATTTTATCTATTAGTGATTCCCTCGGTGATATCGTATTCTGCTCTTTTAGGGTATCCTTCTGTCACGGTGACATATTTATATTTAGACCCTCCCCAAAAATCCTGCAAAATCAGGGTAGGGCTTATTTTCAATGTAGGTCTTATTTTCGGGGGAAACACCAACAGCATCTCCATGTCCCGGACTTACTGACTGCTGCTTTTTAGGTTGAGTTCACACACTGCAGAACTGTTGCAGTAGTTTGGTACCAAAGTTCTGCAACAATGCACAGTGCAATGTAAATGAATCACAGTGGGGAAAATCTGCAGCAGAAAACAGACATGCAGCCGATTTTCAAATCAAATGTGAAAACGTGATGGATTTTCCCCAGATTTCATTCATTGCGATGCCAGAGCTGAATTATGTGTTGGGCACAAACACTAAAATCCACATGCAGGTTTTGGTGCAGATTTCCTCTTTGATGTCGGCACATAGCCTTACACTTTGGATTATTTCAGCCCCCCCAGCTTGCAGCCCTCCGACTCCTGGTGAACTGTTCCATCTGTCCGCTGCCATCTGGGGAAAGCTTCTTCCAGGGCTTAAACAGACGGGCGCATGCGCAAAAACACTCGCCGCTACAGAGCGTGTTAGAGCATGAACCAGTGGAAAGTCTCTCGGTGTAGTAATATCTCATGAGAATTCCGCTAGTCAAAATGAAACCATGGAAATCAATGATTTTGCTTCATCACTTTTTACGTCCACAAAAAGCTCCACAAGCACGGCCATCTGTTTAACCTCTTAATAGGAGGAAAGTGCCCATTAGTTTGGCCACAATGAACTGAGGCTTCGGGGAGACCTGGTCACAAAAGTTTATCTGACTGACTGATGTGAGGGGCATGGGCTGGGGAACAAGTGGTTGAACAGGGGGAAAAGGACCTACAGGGGACAAGTGGCACAGGGAGAAAGAGGGACATTGGACACAGGAGGTGGGGCAAGTGGTGGTACATGGGATTGTATGGGTGGGGACAAGTGGTTTCACAGGGCAAGATGGGGCACGGGGGACAAGTAGTACCGCGGGTAAAAGAGACATGGGGAGGAGGGCCAAGTTGAAACATGGGGAGACAAATGGTGGCACAGTAGGAGAAAAGCCAAAAGTGGCACAAATGGTGGAATAAGGAGAGAGGGTGGCATGTGAGGGACAAGAGATGGAAGAGAAGCACATATGGGGAGGAGGGGCAAGTGGTGTCATGGGCAAAGTATTAGATTTATTATCTTAATTGACAATTTTTTAGATCTAATTCTTCTAAAATCAGTTTGCATCTCTTTTATTACTGATGATATACCAGGGTTGGCTTATATTGGCTATCCACAGGATGGGTGATGAAGGTCTAATCAGTGAGGGTCTATCATTCCAAAGAATTGGGGTCCAGTGTCCCCCATTTTCCTAACTGTGGGCTCTCTACACCCTCTACAGTGACGTGGAGATGGCATCTTGGCAGTGGTTGCACATGCACAGTGCAGCTGCATTTATTTCAATGGCGATGATGAAAATAGCTAGTACAAGCACTCAGCCGTCTGCATTAAAGAACAATGGAGCAGCTCCACACATGCAGCGACACTGCTCTATTCAATCTACTCCTCACTCTGCCGAGGGGTGAAGGCAGGCAGTGAGCCCAGAGTGACAGAAGAGGGCTTAAACAGGCGGACCTTTCAGACTCTCATTCTGGAGACCACAAGGGGTCTTCAGTGATGAGACCCCCACCAATCAGACTTGCATCATCTGTGGATTGGCCCTATTGCAGATAGATTGGGCAGTCAGTGTCTAAACCAGGCCTGCACAACATATGGCACGTTGGCCACAAGTGGCCCAGCAGAGGATTTCTGGCAGCCTGTGACATGGCTGTGACGTCAAGAGACTAGTCGCTCGCCTCTTAATATAGTCATGCCACAGTCCGCGGCACAGTCATGTCACGCTAACCGCTAGCTATGAATTTTACCAGATAAAGGGCCTTCAGCCATGCTCAGCAGCAAAGTAGGGGATAGCCGGAGTCAGATGTGTGACTTGAACATTACCTTGAACATGCAGCTGATGCCCGCTATCCCTTCCCTTGTTGATTGACCAATTCAATTCAGGGAAGGTCCTTTAGTCCTGGGGAGCACTGCTGCAGCGATGGAAGAATCTTTCTAAGGGACATTGTAAAAAAAGATCCCCTCCCAGAAGGAGTTGTCAGAATTAAATGAAACTTTCTCTATGTGATTGTAACGTTGATATAAGGGATTACAATATCAGAGCAAAAGGATCTTTTATTGCAGAAAACTGACCCCTTGAGGGGCGGCTCTAGTCCCTGTTGGGCTCCTCTAGCCTGATTGCAAGATGAGATACGGGCGGGCATGGAGGAATACAGGTTTTGTATGGTAGTCTACCGCATATTGATCCACATTTGCTGTACCTGAACCTCTAGATCTCCTAACAGTCTGGTCAGAATGGTCCAGGTGGCGGGCAATTTCTCTAAAAGACCATTTCGCATCCCCATAATGCATTCCTTCTCATACGCTTTTAACAGAGACAAGTCTCTTTGATTGCGTCTCCCCTGCCTTCCTGCACACAGGACCTCCAACACATCCAATACATCTTTGGAGTCGTGTCACCCCCAGGCATCCTGTTGTCCTATCCAGCCGAACTGACGAAGGGGTTCTTCCCCGAAATGCGTATTCTATTGCTGGTTTTTAATTTGTGAAAAATTAATAAAAAAGAAGTGCTTTCACCTTCACACATTGGACTTTGATCTACATCTTCTAGTAGCTTAGAGGGTTGCGCCTCCATACCAGTTCTTTTCACATCCTTTTCGCTACACTTACGCCCACACTGGTGGAGCGTCATCTGGTTGGCAGCACCTCCACCATTCAAAATACTCAATCATTGAAAGCTCTTTGTACTCCATAAACATTCCACCACCCTCACTGGGTCTTGCTCCACCCTCCTTTTTTATTTCCTTTACTCACTACATACAAGGAGCCTCCGAGAGCCTTTTATAGGCCATATGTGTTAGCGCACCATACATCATGGCTGCAACGATACAAGCAAATACAAGTGGCTGCAACAATACTGCAAGCACCTAATATCTGAATTTAAATGGCATTCTTGTTATATTTACTGACATATGAAGATGTGAGGTTCTTAGCACACATTTTGATCAAAACATGTGAGCCCATCTGCCACGTCAAGGCGACCTCTTGTAGATGGGACCTACACTACACTAACCTCTCTTTAGGCCTGCTGGGCTAATCCCTTTACGTTCTCTCTGTGGGAAGGGACAACATTCAAGGAGGCATACGGGAAAAGCTGCAGGGGGCGCTAGATTTTATCAGAAGGGCACCACATTGTTCTGATATAATTGTTAAATTGTGGTGTAATGTTTGGGGTCTAAATAGTAAGATATTTTTTCATGGGATTAGCTGTCTGAGTGCTTTTTGTGGGGTGAGTTGTGTTTTTTCACTGGTACAATTTAATATACCATAAAATATGCTGAAAAACTACAGATTTCTCAGTGGGCTGAAATGAAAAAAAAATTCAATTATGCTTATTTTTGGACCTGTTGTTTTTGGTGTGCACACTGTGGCACAAATTACATGAAAACTTTATTCTGTGTGTGTCAGCACATTTACCACAATTTCCAAACTACATTTTTTTTTGTCTTCAAAAATTGAAATATATTAAAAAAATTAGTTTCTGTTGCTATTTTAAGGCGCCATCACTTTTTCATTTTACTGTTGATGCAGCGGATGTGTGGACTCAATTTCTGCAGGATGACTAGTGGTTGTGTAACTTTTTGATGGCGTTATATTTCATATTTTTTCTTGGAGCCAGGGTAATGAAAAAATACAAATCTGGTGTTATGTATTTTTTTTCATAATGGTGTTCATTATCAGGGATAAATAATTCAATATTTTAAACGGACTTTTATGCAGGCTGCAATGCAAATTACTTTTCTTTTTTTTAGAAATATAGGACAAGGGTTTTTTTAACTTTTTTCAAAAATTTTTTACACTTATTTTTTTAGGCCTCTAATGGTGCTTGAACTTGGGATCATTAATTCACTTATACAACCCAGGGAAGGCCATTTGGAACATTTAAATGCTGATTAGGTTATTCAAATGCCACTGTAAGAATTGACAGCTGCATTAAAATACTCAACAGCCATAATTGAAGTTATTTCTGATCATAGCTGTTGCTTCTAGGTGTGAATTGTCAAAGACAGGCGGCGCCACTTCAGTATGTGGAGTGAGCTTGGGAGCCAAGTCCATTCCATACAGACCCCACACACATCCCCTGTACATTTATAGTCGATGTCACCAAGGGGTAAAAAAAAAAAAAAAAACCGGCCTCCTCCACCCCTTAATAGCCGGCCAACACTCACCTCATTTCCCCATCGCTCATTACAATACTGTTATGGGCGTGAGGAAATGCAATTACCAGTAAATGTGAACTAGTCATAGACATGTGCTTAGATGTCATAAGATAAAAAAAAAAATGTCCGGCCTCCTTCCACCCCTTAATAGCCGGCCATCGCGCACCAATGTGTTTCCCGCCCCCCGTGGCAGCACCATCAGCTGCTGCTGTCATTGGTTCAGGGAAATCCATTTACTGGTAAGAAAAAAAGGTTTTTAGATACAGCACATGTCTATGGGTATATGGGGCGCAGATGTTGTGGCGCCTGTACTTACCGCCAGCTGGGTGGTACTGCTGGCTCTCTCCTCAGGGGTCCCTCGCCGTCCTTCCTTGTGATGCCGTTGCAGGGGCTCAGGACTGCCGCTCGCTCAGGTGGTTGTAGAGCCGGTGTCTAAGAGGGTCTTCATGTTAGAGAATGAAAACCCTCTGAACTTGGCCTGGTCTTCCGGTGACAGCTCGGATTGCTTGGCCTCTTCTGCTTCGATGGTGTCTAAGTCGAATTGCTGATGGAATTCCGGCTTAGTGGGGGCAGGGATGTGCGGTGGGGCCATCCTCAGGGTTTCCACAGAGTCCCATTCTACATGCTGGAAGAACCGATGACCACGGATATTCCCATTGACTCCTAGACGCTTGGCTGGATTTTTCTTGAGGAGCTGAAATCAGAAATGTCGTTTTTAATACTAACTACAATTACAAGAATCTGACTAGTAAAGACAATAAAAGCATACAAAATTAGTAACATGCTTACCTGCATTATGATGTTCTTCGCTCCGGAGGTGGACTCATTAAAGAGTTTTTGATGATACTTACGCTCGCCGGTGATCATTTGATTCATGATGACTCCGAATGAAAACCAGTCTACGGCGGCGTTGTACTCCTCTCCGGCGTCCATCTGCCATAAACAGACAACAGTTAGTTAGTTGGGAAATAAGTTCTACATCATTAATAACATAAGTCGTCTGCCCTAAAAGAAAGGCATTACATGGGATATGTGCACTGCTCTAGACTAGCATTGTGTAGAGACCGCAGTCATCTATTCCATCCCTGCTGTCTCCATGATCCACAACCCAAGAACATAAATACACTTATGTCAACATCTGGTAAGAAGATTCTATTCCACTCACCTCAGGAGCAATATAGTCTTCGGTCCCAGCATAGTCAGTAGCTGTTCGACCTCCAAGCATGTTGTCCAGGGCGAGACCGAAATCGGTGATCTTCAGGTGCCCTGTCTCAGCCACCAAGATGTTTTCGGGCTTCAGGTCTCTGTGGATGATCCCCTTGGCGTGGAGGTGTTGGATGCCGCACACCAGCTCCGCAGCGTAGAATCTGTAAGAAAGAGAATAAGTAGTCGGTGTGAGATCCTGAGGAGTGACAAAATACTGTTTCCTAAACTGTAGCTAAAGTATGATTATTGGATGGATCACTAATCATCAGCCATGTAGGAGGAGGCTCGCGATCCGACAATTGTGCGCAAATGGTTGTCATCTGCTGACCAGATCTTTTATGTGAGCATAAAAGTGTTGGCTCACCAGCAGCACATCTCCCCATGTAAACAGCGGAATGTGCCATACTAATGATCTGCTCATGTTAGACCACCTTAACGAGCAACAACCAACATGCTATCTTGTCAGTTGTTGCTTGTTAATAGGCAAAATATGTGCCGTGTAAAACCACCCTAAATCTTTACCTGGAACTGTTGATATCGAGCCGTCCCTTTGACTGTAGGAGTTGATTCAGGTCCCCGCAGCTTAGAAACTCTAATCCAAGTAGAACGTGCGTCTGTAATGTAGAAGAGACATGTAAGAAGGTTGGTTAATTAGAAGTTATACTACAAAGTCCACATCTACGGTGCACATACTAGTGATGTGCGATAACATACTTGGAGATATCGCACATACTTGGAGATGTGTGATAACAACTATACCTTGGTCTGAAATGCAAATTCTGCATGGATGAGGAAAGGACTTCCTGACGTCATCTGCAACACGCGGTGCTCCACCATCACGTCCGCCAGCTCCACTTCTGCTAGCAGGGCCTTCTTCCTGATGACCTTCACCGCAAACTGCTGACAGGTAACGATGTCTTCTGCCAGCACGACTTCTCCGTAGGCTCCCCGGCCGAGCACATGATGAAATCGTAGTCGTTCTTGGATGGTTGTAGATGTGGTGCTTCCTGAGCCAGTTGATTGAACACCGCTGGGTCCTCCTAATAGTGATTATAATAGCACAATATACAGGCTATAGGTTATAATAGAGGTAGGTGCCTGCAGCCAGACGGTCAGATACAAGGCTCCTCTGGGAACTGTAGTTGCTACGTTAAAATCAGCCATCACGTCACGGGAACAGAAGGACAACCACTTTAATACAGAAGATAACCTCTTATATAGTCTGTAGGTATTAACTATCACTCCTATAAGGGGCTCAGTATGTATTGTATCTGTATTATGGACATGTGACGTAGGCTTTAGATGCATATTTTACTAATTTGGGCCTTATTTGCCTAGTTATGTGATCAGTAACTGCGAATGCTGTATATATTGTGTAAAAAATAAATAAATAACACATCAGACCCCATAAGACAACAGGAAAACCTTCTCCTATGGAAGGATTGTCCTGCTTACTCCTGGGTTCCATTGGATTTTTGGTATAAAGTATACAGCACTCAGGTACAACAATACAACTGAGGCAAAAGTCTGAACACACACGTTTAACTGGTATAATAACGAGATAATTTACTTCCAATGTGTAAAAGTATTAGTTGGGGAGGTGGCTGCATTTCTTGGTGGAGGAGATGTTTTAGGAGGCCATTTTGACATCCAACATATTGAATTAGCTTAGGTTTTTCAAATAAGAAGGGGTCATAGAATGGTAGAGTTGGAAGGGACCTCCAGGGTCATCGGGTCCAACCCCCTTCTCAGTGCAGATTTCACTAAATCACCCCAGACAGATGTTTTTCCAGCCTTTGTTTGAACACTTCCATTTAAGGGGAACTCACCACCTCCCGTGGTAACCCGTTCCACTCATTGATCAACCTCACTGTCTAATATCTAATTTGTGTCTCCCCCCTTTCAGTTTCATCCCATTGCTTCTAGTCTTTCCTTGTGCAGATGAGAATAGGGCTGATCCCTCTGCACTGTGACAGCCCTTCAGATATTTGTAGACCGCTATTAAGTCTCCTCTCAGCCTAAACATTCCCAGATCCTTTGATCGTTCCTCATAGGACATGATTTGCAGACCGCTCACCATCTTGGTAACTCTTCCCTGGATATAATATATATAATAATATACCTAGGAATATAACAGTATTGGCTAGATTTGACTAAGACACACAATGGGAGGGTCAGTGTTGCCAATTTTATTGCTCAGCAGTTAATTGAGGAAAAGTTTCACAAAGTGCTTTTTATGATGTGTTGATGTGGCCACCATTCAGTCGGATGCACAAGAATCCAGCCTTCATGAACTCGCTGAACTGCAGCTGATGCTTCCTAACAGCTCTGTAGGATTCACTGTTTCAGGTGAACTGTATTGTGTATTTTTTTGCATACACAAGGGGCTTTAAATGACCCCTGAGTTAGGAGGAGAGGTCTGGCAGAATGGCAACTAAGGCGATTTAAACTACCAAACATGGTAACAGTACATTCTCCTGTCCTAGGAGGAGTTACCACAGGCAGCACAGATGGCCTCAATTTGGTTGTATTCCCAAACATCCCCTTTAGGCCTCAGTCAGACGACCATTTTTTGCCGCGATTTACGGATCGCATGACAGATGCGCATCCGCAAATCACGTGACCGGGGCCGACGCTTCGCCGAAAAATCTGCTAGCAACGTTTTTGGCGAAACGGGCCCGATCAAAGGAGCGCTGTCCGCCCATTGAAAGTCAATGGAGCCGGCAATACAGCCGGCTCCATTGAAAGCAATGGGCTGCCGGCGAGCGCAGGATGAATTTTCGGAAAGGGCTTAAACATATAAGCCCTTCCCTGAAAATCATCCAAAAATGGTTAAAAAAAAAAAATGTACTCACTTTGTCCCTGCAGCCAGAGTTCAGCCGCGGCCGGCCGGCAGTTCTCCTGAACTGCTCTGTGTATTATTCAGCAGGCGGGGATTTAAAATCCCCGCCTGCTGAATGGGCTGCCTCTAATTGGTCACAGCCCTGACCAATCAGAGGCAGCTCTCACTCACTCATTCATGAATTCATGAATGGGTGAGTGAGTGCTGCCTCTGATTGGCTCAGCGCAGGGACAAATCAGGGGCAGCTCTCAGCTGTCATTCAATAGCTTACATGTCCAGCGTGTAAGTGGTAGGTGTCCAGTATGTAAGTGATACATGTCCGGTGTGTAAGTGGTAGGTGTCCAGTATGTGAGTGATACGTGTCCGGTGTGTAAGTGGTAGGTGTCCAGTATGTAAGTGATACGTGTCCGGTGTGTAAGTGGTAGGTGCTCGGTGTGTAAGTGGTAGGTGTCCAGTATGTAAGTGCTAGATGGTTGGTGTGTAAGTGATACATGTCCAGCGTGTAAGTGGTAGGTGTCCAGTATGTAAGTGCTAGATGTCCTGTGTGTAAGTGGTAGGTGTCCAGTGTGTAAGTGCTAGATGTCCGGTGTGTAAGTGGTAGATGTCCGGTGTGTAAGTGGTAGGTGTCCGATGTGTAAGTGCTAGATGTCCGGTGTGTAAGTGGTAGGTGTCCAGTATGTAAGTGCTAGGTGTCCAGTGTGTAAGTGGTAGATGTCCGGTGTGTAAGTGATACATGTCCGGTGTGTAAGTGTTAGATGTCCAGTGTGTAAGTAGTAGATGTCCGGTGTGTAAGTAGTAGGTGTCCGGTGTGTAAGTGGTAGATGTCCGGTGTGTAAGTAGTAGGTGTCCGGCGTGTAAGTGGTGTCTGTATTATCTATCCCGTGTGAGGGTAGCATCACTGTAGAGGTATGTAATGAACACAGTATGACATCTACACGCTCCACAAATATCAGCTTTATTAATAAACAACACTGATTAAAAACAAACTCTTAACGAGACATAAAACTCAATAAGTGGCAATAAATACCATCAAAAAGCAGCAAAATATCAAATTGTGTGCAAGCGAGGGTAGCTACACAGTCCATGCCCCACATAGCACAATAACGTACAAGTGCTGTATATACTGCCCACCGGCCGAGATACCGGGGACTGGCCAACAATATACCTCTGTAGGGATGAAGAGGGATCTGTGAGCAGTCCTGGCCGGTCCCATCAGCATGTAGAGTCTACGACTAATGATGTATACTAATGCACAGCGTGTATCAGGGGGTCAGAGAAGTGGGGCCCCCTCTGTTTGTCCAGGACCGGAGGGTCGCTATAGGCAGTACAGCCCATTGTATATATATATATATATTCTGCACCCCTATACATGGCTCTGATTACACTTAGTAGCAGTTTGTTCTTTATGGTTTTCTTTCATTCTTCTCTCAGTAATAACACAAACATTATTTCTCTTTCCCCCTCAGATCCAATAGAATATGAGTCAGTATTTATAGTGTTTGCTCTGTGACTGAGGCTGGAGTGATATCAGTATACTCATATATGTCCCTTAGGTCTAGATCTGTTTCATCTGATTGTCTTATAGTCACTTGCGCAGGTGAACTAAGACATATTTGGTGTGCTGGCCCTCGCATGTGTGTCTAATGTGTCTATTGAGGAGCCCAACCATGTAACCAGCCAACGTGCCGGGGGCTCAGCGGTGCGGACCCCTCAGATTCGCTGCATTTAAGACCAGAAAGGGGCGTAAATTATAGCGAGAATCTATTGCAGCTTCTGGCTGGCAGAGATCTCCTCCTGTGGCATTCTGAGGCATTCTTTATATAACATACATTACTAACATATATATAGTAAGGGCATTAATAGACGGCAGATCACCCACCACGGTACATTATTGTTTATTGCACTGACATATATAGCACATACATATTCCACAGCGCTGTACACAGTTTAGCATTATATCGGGCTTTGTCCCCCTGGGGGCTCACAATCTATATATTCACACTGGACAATGAACCCAGATTTGAACCCGGATACCCCCTTACTGAAAGGCAACTGAGCCCCCATGCTGCCCACAGGAAAACTAACACAATTTTTGTTTCAAAAACACCCCATTTTGGCATTGTCAGGGCTCCTACCCATTTGCATTTTTTTAACGCTCCGCTTTTTTAACACAATTGTTAATGGGATTTCTAATGTTATAAACTCATCACAAGTTGGCGCTTTATGATTTTTGTGCGATGTGTTTCTAACATTAGAAAGTCCCATTGACAATCGCGTTAAAAAATCACAGCGATATCGCAGCGTTAAAGAAACCCTAGTGGGTAGGAGCCCTTACACAGTGGGGGGCGGCCATAGCGCTGTGATCACCTCCGCTGAGGAACAATTGCTGAATCTACACACTTCCTAAAGGTTCAGTCACAATTTTTGGCCCGATTTTGTCAGATTTTCATGCAGATCTGCAGCAGATTATATCCTTTCATTTAAATACAAATTGCATGGGTGACTGCTGCGGCAGATCTGCGCAAAAATCTGCAGCAAATGAGTGATGTGTGAACGTATCCGAAGAGCTGGTCATCTAAACATGGGAGAAGATGAATAACCAAAAAAGTGTACATTTCAGCAGCAAATGTTGTTTGTTTTTTTTAAAAAGAAAGCCGGGCCGGCCCAAATCTGCCAGTGTAAACGGATTTTGGCCGGCAAGGTGTTTTTTTTTAAATGCACACATACATGTTACATCTGCAGACAAAAATATAAAGTCAGACAATCTCATTGATTTTATGCCTTAACGCTTTGCAAAAATGCCGGTCTCCTGAGTATTCACCGCGCATTTACACAAGCGCATCGATGGGCTCAAATCTGCAGAAAAAAGGGCATATTTTTGGGTGTAAGCTGAAAAACTACATTTGATTGTCCCGATAAAATGAATGGGTTCTGTTCCCTGCGTGCGCAATATACTGCACAAATACAGACGTGTGAATCCGGCCTAAACAGCAGTAACATCTGACATGTCACAATATACATAAATACAACATCATACAATGGAACATTTGTGTCTTTTCTCCCCAGAATACAAAACACATGAATTGTAAGAAGAACCAGAAAATGGTACATTCCAGCAGCTCATCTATAAGGGCTCCTGCACACGGGCGATTGAGCAAATGCAAAATTTACCATTTTTGCACCCGTATTTCCGTTGAGCAAAAAAATATGCAACATGCTCTATTTTCACGCAAATTTGAGCACCCGAGCCACCATAACGGCGCGATTTTGCGGTATTATTTGATAACACTGGTGATTATTTAGGCCGCTCAGCCAGTTCTAAAACGGGTATAAACAACCTCAGCAGCGCAAAAAGTACAATAAGCAGCGCAGAAAGGTTCATGGGAAAATATAATAGTGCTCCATACACAGCGCCATCACGCCATCTCCTTGCGAGCGTTTACACGTCACACGTGTGCAGGAGCCCTTATCACAGTAATATTGGACATTTCACATTATACAATGTACATAAATACAGTTTGATACAATGTAACATTTCCATCATTTTCTCCCCAGAATACAAAACACGTGAATTGTAAGAAGACGACGAACCAGAAAACAGTCCATTTCAGCAGCTCATCCATAACCGCAGGAACATCATACAATGTACATACAGTGTAATACAATGGAACATTTGGATCACTTTCCTCGCTCCTCCTCTCCGGCAGACAACCCCCATCAATTACCAGACATGGCGGTACAGTGTGGAACCCTCAGGCTGCGCTCACACTTAGCGGACTTACTGAAAATCTGCACCAAAATCCGCATTAAATTCTGCATCCAAACACAAACCATTGCTGTGGATTCTAATGTGGACTTTGATGCAAATCCTGAGCAGACTTCACCCCTTCAGATGAAAAGATGAAATCTGCCACCGATCTGCACCAATATCTGGCATGTGTGAATGCGCTCCTACAGCTCCGCAGATCTCCAGCGGTACCTGAGCCTCCCGGGTCTTCTTTCTGTATCTTTACAGGTGGGTCCTTTTCTCCCACCGAAGAATCCAGATGCCTCTTCTTGGGTCGCTTCTTCCCAACGAGGTCTTTCTTCACCGAATCAGTCGGTGGAACGATGGGCTTCGCTGAGCTCGATGACTTCCTCCTCCTCTTCCTCCTCTGGCTCTTGCTTGAAGCCTCATCTGAAGAATCCAAGACATGTCTTGGTCTTCTCACTCCTTTCTTCCTCCGAATCTCCTCCTCTCCCTCCATAAAATCGCTCTGCTCTGGTCCAGCAGACATCGCCTCCTTCTCCATCGCCAGTCTCCAACACTCTCAACTGCCAACCGCCGTGACAACACAATTGCCCTGGCTGTAACCATGGCAGCAGTCATGTGATCAGTAACTGACCAATCACAGCCAACCATGATAAGTTTGAAATCGTATGTCCGCAGTTACTGAGATGTGATGAAGGACATTTACAGGAATATTCTCACCATTTTCCTAATAATCTTTATTATTATAGTGGGATCTTGTCATGTCTGAGTGCTGAAGCCGTCCAGGACTTGGTGCGGGGTGATATTTGGGGGCCACATTCACATTCTTACAGTTTATTCTTCTTTCTTACTGCCAGATATTATTATTTTCCCGAATATAATCTTATATTATAATCCATCCATCCACCATATTAACCTTCACATATAAATGAGCATCTGTAATAATCCACGTTGCGGTTGTGTCATTGTTTGGCAGATTTCCCAATATGTCCCCATTTTCCCCCATATGACCTGATGATAGATTAACCACAGGCCGGGTCTCTTGTATAGAGATGGTGATTAATGATAATATCTCTCTACAAGGTGCCTCAATGGTTCTCCTTGTAATTGGCGCACACACGTTCGGGGTCTCCAGATCCCTCGCTCCCCATGACATGGCCATAGAGAAAATGATAAAATCCTGACCGCTGCCATCACTACCAGCTGATTAAAGACAGATGTAGTTTTAGGCCCATCAGAACATCATCCTGCTCTCATAGCCACAAAATAACCACACAGGATCCATCAACAGCATCTTGTTGGGGGTTTCCAGATACTTTACACTTAATATATGGTACACTGCAAAGACAATGGGGATCTACCAAGAGCAGGAGGATTACCTTACTGACTACAGAGCCAACCTGGGGCTTCATTACAGACAATCTGCGCCCACAATGAAGACATAGAGGGGCGAATAGAAGAACAAACATTGTAAATGTTCCTATTCAAATGGGTTTGAAGAGATCCTAAATAACAGCAACACTTGATTGACACTCAGCTGGGGGACGTTTTCTGTCCATTGATTCTCGCTTTTATGTTTTTAGCTTCAGGCAGGTGACATCACGAAAGAAATATAAGCTGCAGATATACTGATATAGTATGGAGACCAAAAGGCTGTGAGATACAGAACAAGATAAAAGACACCAATGTATTCCAAACATATATATTTATATTTAACCCCTTAAGGATATTGGCCTATTTTGGGCTTAAGGACGCAACAATTTTTGGTGGATTTTCTTGACCGTTTATCAAAAGCCATAACTTTTTTATTTTTCCGTCGACGCGGCCGTATAAGGGCTTGGTTTTTGCGAGGCAAACTCTAGTTTCTATCGGCGTCATTTTTGGGTACATAGACTATATTGTAAAACTTGTATTATTTTTTTATGATAGCAGGGAGAGAAAACGCATCAATTCTGCCATAGATTTTTTTTATTTTTTTTCCAGCGTTAATCATGCAGCATAAATAAGACATTCCATTTTTTCTGCGGACCGGTACGGTTACAACGATACCAAAATTCTTACATTTTTTTTTATTTTTTTCCACTTTTCTGCAATAAAAACCCTTCTTTTGGAAATCTTTTTTTTTTTCTAAATCGCTGCATTCAAAGTCCTGTAACTTTTTTATTTTTTGATGAACGGAGCTCTATGAGGGCTTATTTTTCACGAGACGAGCTATAGTCTTTATTGCTACCATTTTGGGGTACATACTGCTTTTTTGATCACTTTTATTGCAATTTTAGTGATGTCTCAGTTTTTTAGCGGGTTTTGTTTGCGTTTTTTTTTCCGTGCATAGTCAAACGCATGTGCATCTTATTTTACGCGTCGTTACGGATGCGACAATATCAAGTTTGTGGGTTTTTTTGGTTTTTTTTACCTTTTTTATGCTAATCTGAGAAAAAGCATAAAAAATGTGTTTTTTTACTCTTTTTTTTACATTTTTTTTATTCATTTTTTTTAATCTTTGTTTTTTTTTACACTGTTTGTGTCCCCTTGGGGGACTTTGACCACTGCCCTGATAATCGCTGTCATAAGGGTGGCTCTGCCATGCCTTATAGCTTATACAGCGATCCCAGGCACTGGTAACACAGGACGCTAGTGTCTGGCGTCCTGTTACCATGGCGACAGGCCGGGCTCTCGCAATAACATTGCGAGAGCCGGCCAGAGAAACAGCAGAGAAACAGAGGAAGTCCGCTCCCTCTGTGAACCCTTTCCGGCAGGGAAGGGGTTATCAGCGGGGGGCGCATCTCCGATGTCCTCCCGCTGTTGCAGCGGGACGCCGGCTGTGACTGACAGCCGGCTCCCGCTGCAGGATAGCGCGGAATCATATGTGATCCCGCGCTATCTCCAGGACGTAAGTTTACGTCCTGTTGCGGGAAGTACCAGGCTCCCAGGACGTAAACTTACGTCCTGCAGCGGGAATGGGTTAAAGTGCTGCTAACATTGTAGAACAGCATGTGGGACTGAGAAAGACCATGTGCCCATCCAGTCCAGCCTATTTTTCTGTAATGTTGATCCACAGGAAGGCAAAAAAAAATCCAATGAGGTAATTTTTCCTAATTTTAGAGGTACAAATTCCTTCCCAACTCTAATATGGCAATCAGAATAATCCCTGGATCACCGACCCTACTGAAGTAATCAGTGACTATTCAAGAAAGGTGTCCAGGCCCCTCTTAAACTCTTTTATCAAGTTCACTATCACTAAGCCCTCAGGCAGAGAGTTCCATAGCCTCACTGCTCTTACAGTAAAGAACTCCCTTCTATGTCGGTGTAGAAACCTTCTTTCCTCTGGACTTAGAGGGCGCCCCCTTGTTACAGTCACAGTCCTGGGTATAAATATATGATGGGAGAGATCTCTGTATCCCCTGATATACTTATACATAGTTATTAGGTCGCCCCTCAGTGCTCTTTTTTGCTAAGCTAAATAACCCAATTTTGATAACGATTTCTGTTGCCCGCCTTTATACCCGCTCAAACTTTATACGTCCTTTTTGAGTACTGGTACACAAAGCTGTATACAATATTCCATGTGTGGTCTGATCAGTGACTTGTAAAGAGGAAGAACAATATTATCATCATGTGTCTCTAGATGTATTTTTATGCACCCCTTTGATCCTATTTGCTTTGGCTACAGCTGCCTGACACTGGTTGCTCCAGTTAAGCTTAAGGCCCATTTACACGGAGCGATGATTACTAAAAAAAGCTAAAAGGCGATCGTTTTAGCAATAATCGTTGCGTCTAAATGCATACCCATCATCCACTTTTCGGGCACTGCTAGCTGATCGTTACATTCAGGCCAAACTAAAAATCGCTGTTCAGTCTTATCAGCAGTTCTCCACGGGTAGTGCTGATAGCATTGTTTCCCGCTGGAGAACAAAGGATCGGAATACAGTTCATAGCCTTCGGGCTATGAACTGCTTTCAGCTAAGGCTTCATTTGCACACTAGTGAGCTATTAAGTAGCTGAGTACACCAAAAATAAGCCCTGATTGCATAAAAATCAGTGCGTCACCTAACATTTGCTGTCCGCTCCACCGCAACTCTCATTGCAGGTGACCCAGACATGACTACACAGTGCACCCTTAGTACTTGTCCTAATATATAGGGACTCAGACATGGTTACACAGTGCACCCTTAGTACTTGTCCTAATATATAGGAGACCAGACATGGCTACGCAGTGCACCCTTAGTACTTGTCCTAATATATAGGGACCCAGACATGACTACAGAGTGCACCCTTAGTACTTGTCCTAATATATAGGAGACCAGACATGACTACACAGTGCACCCTTAGTACTTGTCCTAATATATAGGGACCCAGACATGACTACACAGTGCACCCTTAGTACTTGTCCTAATATATAGGAGACCCAAACATGACTACACAGTGCACCCTTAGTACTTGTCCTAATATATAGGAGACCAGATATGGCTACACAGTGCACGCTTAGTACTTGTCCTAATATATAGGAGACCAGACATGGCTATACAGTGCACCCTTAGTACCAGTCCTAATATATAGTAGACCAGATATGGGTACACAGTGCACCCTTAGTACTTGTCCTAATATATAGGAGACCAGATATGGCTACACAGTGCAGCCTTAGTATTTGTCCTAATATATAGGAGACCAGACATGGCTATACAGTGCACCCTTAGTACCTGTCCTAATATATAGTAGACCAGATATGGGTACACAGTGCACCTTTAGTACTTGCCCTAATATACAGGAGACCCAGACATGACTACACAGTGCACCCTTAGTACTTGTCCTAATATATAGGGACCCAGACATGGCTACACAGTGCACCCTTAGTACTTGTCCTAATATATAGAGACCCAGACATGACTACACAGTGCACCCTTAGTACTTGTCCTAATATATAGGGGACCCAGACATGGCTACACAGTACAGCCTTACTACTTGTTCTAATACATAAGGGGCCCAGACATGACTACACAGCACAGACTTACTACTTGTCTTAATATTCAGGGGACCAAGACATGACTACACAGTGCACCCTTAGTACTTGTCCTAATATATAGGGACTCAGACATGGTTACACAGTGCACCCTTAGTACTTGTCCTAATATATAGGAGACCAGATATGGCTACACAGTGCACGCTTAGTACTTGTCCTAATATATAGGAGACCAGACATGGCTATACAGTGCACCCTTAGTACCAGTCCTAATATATAGTAGACCAGATATGGGTACACAGTGCACCCTTAGTACTTGTCCTAATATATAGGAGACCAGATATGGCTACACAGTGCAGCCTTAGTACTTGTCCTAATATATAGGAGACCAGACATGGCTATACAGTGCACCCTTAGTACCTGTCCTAATATATAGTAGACCAGATATGGGTACACAGTGCACCTTTAGTACTTGTCCTAATATACAGGAGACCCAGACATGACTACACAGTGCACCCTTAGTACTTGTCCTAATATATAGCGACTCAGACATGGCTACACAATGCACCCTTAGTACTTGTCCTAAGACATAAGGGGCCCAGACATGGCTACACAGTGCACCCTTAGTACTTGTCATAATATATAGGAGACACAATATGGCTACACAGTGCACCCTTAGTACTTGTCCTAATATACAGGAGACCCAGACATGACTACACAGTGCACCCTAAGTACTTGTCCTAATATATAGGGACCCAGATATGGCTACACAGTGCACGCTTAGTACTTGTCCTAATATATAGGGGGCCAGACATGACTACACAGTGCACCCTTAATACTTTTCCTAATATGCAGGGGAACAAAGATATGGCTACACAGTGCACCCTTAGTACTTGTCCTAATATATAGGAGACCATATATGGGTACACAGTGCACTCTTAGTACTTGTCCTAAGATGCAGGGGACCAGGACATGGCTACGCCGTGCACCCTTAGTACTTGTTCTAATACATAGGAGACCAGACATGGCTACACAGTGCACCCTTAGTACTGGTCCTAATATATAGGAGACCAGATATGACTACACAGTGCAACCTTAATACTTGTCCTAATATATAGGAGACCAGATATGGGTACACAGTGCACTCTTAGTACTTGTCCTAAGATGCAGGGGACCAAGACATGGCTACGTTGTGCACCCTTAGTACTTGTTCTAATATATAGGAGACCAGACATGGCTACACAGTGCACCCTTAGTACTGGTCCTAATATATAGGAGACCAGATATGGCTACACAGTGCACCCTTAGTACTTGTCCTAATATATAGGAGACCAGATATGGCTACACAGTGCACCCTTAGTACTTGTCCTAATATATAGGGGACCAGATATGGCTACACAGTGCACCCTTAGTACTTGTCCTGATATGCAGGGGACCAAGACATGGCTACACAGTGCACCCTTAGTACTTGTCCTAATATGCAGGGGAACAAAGATATGGCTACACAGTGCACCCTTAGTACTTGTCCTAATATGCAGGGGAACAAAGATATGGCTACACAGTGCACCCTTAGTACTTGTCCTAATATGCAGGGGACCAAGACATGACTACACAGTGCACCCATAGTACTTGTCCTAATATATAGGAGACCAGACATGGCTATACAGTGCACCCTTAGTACTGGTCCTAATATATAGGAGACCAGATATGGGTACACAGTGCACCCTTAGTACTGGTCCTAATATATAGGAGACCAGATATGGGTACACAGTGCACCCTTAGTACTTGTCCTAATATGCAGGGGACCAAGACATGGCTACACCGTGCACCCTTAGTACTTGTCCTAATATAAAGGAGACCAGATATGGCTACACAGTGCACCCTTAGTACTTGTCCTAATATGCAGGGGACCCAGACATGGCTACACAGTGCACGCTTAGTACTTCTCCTAATATATAGGAGACCAGATATGGCTACACAGCGCACCCATAGTACTTGTCCTAATATATAGGAGACCCAGACATGGCTACACAGTGCACCCTTAGTACTTGTCATAATATACAGCAGACCCCGACATGACTACACAGTGCACCCTTAGTACTTGTCCTAATATACAGGGGGCCCAGACATGACTACACAGTGCACCTTTAGTACTTGTCCTAATATGCAGGGGACCCAGACGTGAGTACACAGTGCACCCTTAGTACTTGTCCTAATATATAGGGACCCAGACATGACTACACTGTGCACCCTTAGTACTTGTCCTAATATATAGGAGACCAGATATGGGTACACAGTGCACCCTTAGTACTTGTCCTAATATATAGGAGACCAGATATGGCTACACAGTGCACCCTTAGTACTGGTCCTAATATGCAGGGGACCAAGACATGGCTACACAGTGCACCCTTAGTACTTGTCCTAATATATAGGAGACCCAATATGGCTACACAGTGCACCCTTAGGACTTGTCCTAATATATGTAGGGGACTCAGATATGGCTACACAGTGCACCCTTAGTACTTGGCCTAATATATAGGAGACGAGACATGGCTACACAGTGCACCCTTAGTACTTGTCCTAATATGCAGGGGACCCAGACAAGGCTACACAGTGTAACCTTAGTACTTGTCCTAATATATAGGAGACCCAATATGGCTACACAGTGCACCCTTAGTACTTGTCCTAATATATGTAGGGGACTCAGATATGGCTACACAGTGCACCCTTAGTACTTGTCCTAATATACAGAGGGCCCAGACATGGCTACACAGTGCACCCTTAGTACTTGTCCTAATACATAGGGACCCAGACGTGGCTACATAGTGCACCCTTAGTACTTGTTCTAATACATAAGGGGCGCAGACATGGCTACACAATACAGCCTTATTACTTGTCTTAATATGCAGCGGACCAAGACATGGCCACACAGTGCACCCTTAGTACTTGTCCTAATATATAGGAGACCCAAACATGACTACACAGTGCACCCTTAGTACTTGTCCTAATATATAGGAGACCAGACATGACTACACAGTGCACCCTTAGTACTTGTCCTAATATATAGGGACCCAGACATGGCTACACAGTGCACCCTTAGTACTTGTCCTAATATATAGAGACCCAGACATGACTACACAGTGCACCCTTAGTACTTGTCCTAATATATAGGGGACCCAGACATGGCTACACAGTACAGCCTTACTACTTGTTCTAATACATAAGGGGCCCAGACATGACTACACAGCATAGACTTACTACTTGTCTTAATATTCAGGGGACCAAGACATGGCTACACAGTGCACCCTTATTACTTGTCCTAATATATAGGAGACCAGATATGGCTACACAGTGCACGCTTAGTACTTGTCCTAATATATAGGAGACCAGACATGGCTATACAGTGCACCCTTAGTACCAGTCCTAATATATAGTAGACCAGATATGGGTACACAGTGCACCCTTAATACTTGTCCTAATATATAGGAGACCAGATATGGCTACACAGTGCAGCCTTAGTACTTGTCCTAATATATAGGAGACCAGACATGGCTATACAGTGCACCCTTAGTACCTGTCCTAATATATAGTAGACCAGATATGGGTAAACAATGCACCTTTAGTACTTGTCCTAATATACAGGAGACCCAGACATGACTACACAGTGCACCCTTAATACTTGTCCTAATATATAGCGACTCAGACATGGCTACACAGTGCACCCTTAGTACTTGTCCTAAGACATAAGGGGCCCAGACATGGCTACACAGTGCACCCTTAGTACGTGTCATAATATATAGGAGACCCAATATGGCTACACAGTGCACCCTTAGTACTTGTCCTAATATACAGGAGACCCAGACATGACTACACAGTGCACCCTTAGTACTTGTCCTAATATATAGGGACCCAGATATGGCTACACAGTGCACGCTTAGTACTTGTCCTAATATATAGGGGGCCAGACATGACTACACAGTGCACCCTTAATACTTGTCCTAATATATAGCGACTCAGACATGGCTACACAGTGCACCCTTAGTACTTGTCCTAAGACATAAGGGGCCCAGACATGGCTACACAGTGCACCCTTAGTACGTGTCATAATATATAGGAGACCCAATATGGCTACACAGTGCACCCTTAGTACTTGTCCTAATATACAGGAGACCCAGACATGGCCACACAGTGCACCCTTAGTACTTGTCCTAATATATAGGAGACCCAAACATGACTACACAGTGCACCCTTAGTACTTGTCCTAATATATAGGAGACCAGACATGACTACACAGTGCACCCTTAGTACTTGTCCTAATATATAGGGACCCAGACATGGCTACACAGTGCACCCTTAGTACTTGTCCTAATATATAGAGACCCAGACATGACTACACAGTGCACCCTTAGTACTTGTCCTAATATATAGGGGACCCAGACATGGCTACACAGTACAGCCTTACTACTTGTTCTAATACATAAGGGGCCCAGACATGACTACACAGCATAGACTTACTACTTGTCTTAATATTCAGGGGACCAAGACATGGCTACACAGTGCACCCTTATTACTTGTCCTAATATATAGGAGACCAGATATGGCTACACAGTGCACGCTTAGTACTTGTCCTAATATATAGGAGACCAGACATGGCTATACAGTGCACCCTTAGTACCAGTCCTAATATATAGTAGACCAGATATGGGTACACAGTGCACCCTTAATACTTGTCCTAATATATAGGAGACCAGATATGGCTACACAGTGCAGCCTTAGTACTTGTCCTAATATATAGGAGACCAGACATGGCTATACAGTGCACCCTTAGTACCTGTCCTAATATATAGTAGACCAGATATGGGTAAACAATGCACCTTTAGTACTTGTCCTAATATACAGGAGACCCAGACATGACTACACAGTGCACCCTTAATACTTGTCCTAATATATAGCGACTCAGACATGGCTACACAGTGCACCCTTAGTACTTGTCCTAAGACATAAGGGGCCCAGACATGGCTACACAGTGCACCCTTAGTACGTGTCATAATATATAGGAGACCCAATATGGCTACACAGTGCACCCTTAGTACTTGTCCTAATATACAGGAGACCCAGACATGACTACACAGTGCACCCTTAGTACTTGTCCTAATATATAGGGACCCAGATATGGCTACACAGTGCACGCTTAGTACTTGTCCTAATATATAGGGGGCCAGACATGACTACACAGTGCACCCTTAATACTTGTCCTAATATATAGCGACTCAGACATGGCTACACAGTGCACCCTTAGTACTTGTCCTAAGACATAAGGGGCCCAGACATGGCTACACAGTGCACCCTTAGTACGTGTCATAATATATAGGAGACCCAATATGGCTACACAGTGCACCCTTAGTACTTGTCCTAATATACAGGAGACCCAGACATGACTACACAGTGCACCCTTAGTACTTGTCCTAATATATAGGGACCCAGATATGGCTACACAGTGCACCCTTAGTACTGGTCCTAATATATAGGAGACCAGATATGACTACACAGTGCACCCTTAATACTTGTCCTAATATATAGGAGACCAGATATGGGTACACAGTGCACTCTTAGTACTTGTCCTAAGATGCAGGGGACCAAGACATGGCTACGTTGTGCACCCTTAGTACTTGTTCTAATATATAGGAGACCAGACATGGCTACACAGTGCACCCTTAGTACTGGTCCTAATATATAGGAGACCAGATATGGCTACACAGTGCACCCTTAGTACTTGTCCTAATATATAGGAGACCAGATATGGCTACACAGTGCACCCTTAGTACTTGTCCTAATATATAGGGGACCAGATATGGCTACACAGTGCACCCTTAGTACTTGTCCTGATATGCAGGGGACCAAGACATGGCTACACAGTGCACCCTTAGTACTTGTCCTAATATATAGGGACCCAGACATGACTACACAGTGCACCCTTAGTACTTGTCCTAATATATAGGAGACCAGACATGGCTCCACAGGGCACAGTTAGTACTTATTCCAATATATAGGGACTCAGACATGGCTACACAGTGCACCCTTAGTACTTGTCCTAATATATAGGAGACCCAATATGGCTACACAGTGCACCCTTAGTACTTGTCCTAATACACAGGAGACCCAATATGGCTATACAGTGCACCCTTAGTACTTGTCCTAATATATAGGAGACCCAAACATGACTACACAGTGCACCCTTAGTACTTGTCCTAATATATAGGAGACCAGACATGACTACACAGTGCACCCTTAGTACTTGTCCTAATATATAGGGACCCAGACATGGCTACACAGTGCACCCTTAGTACTTGTCCTAATATATAGAGACCCAGACATGACTACACAGTGCACCCTTAGTACTTGTCCTAATATATAGGGGACCCAGACATGGCTACACAGTACAGCCTTACTACTTGTTCTAATACATAAGGGGCCCAGACATGACTACACAGCATAGACTTACTACTTGTCTTAATATTCAGGGGACCAAGACATGGCTACACAGTGCACCCTTATTACTTGTCCTAATATATAGGAGACCAGATATGGCTACACAGTGCACGCTTAGTACTTGTCCTAATATATAGGAGACCAGACATGGCTATACAGTGCACCCTTAGTACCAGTCCTAATATATAGTAGACCAGATATGGGTACACAGTGCACCCTTAATACTTGTCCTAATATATAGGAGACCAGATATGGCTACACAGTGCAGCCTTAGTACTTGTCCTAATATATAGGAGACCAGACATGGCTATACAGTGCACCCTTAGTACCTGTCCTAATATATAGTAGACCAGATATGGGTACACAATGCACCTTTAGTACTTGTCCTAATATACAGGAGACCCAGACATGACTACACAGTGCACCCTTAATACTTGTCCTAATATATAGCGACTCAGACATGGCTACACAGTGCACCCTTAGTACTTGTCCTAAGACATAAGGGGCCCAGACATGGCTACACAGTGCACCCTTAGTACGTGTCATAATATATAGGAGACCCAATATGGCTACACAGTGCACCCTTAGTACTTGTCCTAATATACAGGAGACCCAGACATGACTACACAGTGCACCCTTAGTACTTGTCCTAATATATAGGGACCCAGATATGGCTACACAGTGCACGCTTAGTACTTGTCCTAATATATAGGGGGCCAGACATGACTACACAGTGCACCCTTAATACTTGTCCTAATATATAGCGACTCAGACATGGCTACACAGTGCACCCTTAGTACTTGTCCTAAGACATAAGGGGCCCAGACATGGCTACACAGTGCACCCTTAGTACGTGTCATAATATATAGGAGACCCAATATGGCTACACAGTGCACCCTTAGTACTTGTCCTAATATACAGGAGACCCAGACATGACTACACAGTGCACCCTTAGTACTTGTCCTAATATATAGGGACCCAGATATGGCTACACAGTGCACCCTTAGTACTGGTCCTAATATATAGGAGACCAGATATGACTACACAGTGCACCCTTAATACTTGTCCTAATATATAGGAGACCAGATATGGGTACACAGTGCACTCTTAGTACTTGTCCTAAGATGCAGGGGACCAAGACATGGCTACGTTGTGCACCCTTAGTACTTGTTCTAATATATAGGAGACCAGACATGGCTACACAGTGCACCCTTAGTACTGGTCCTAATATATAGGAGACCAGATATGGCTACACAGTGCACCCTTAGTACTTGTCCTAATATATAGGAGACCAGATATGGCTACACAGTGCACCCTTAGTACTTGTCCTAATATATAGGGGACCAGATATGGCTACACAGTGCACCCTTAGTACTTGTCCTGATATGCAGGGGACCAAGACATGGCTACACAGTGCACCCTTAGTACTTGTCCTAATATATAGGGACCCAGACATGACTACACAGTGCACCCTTAGTACTTGTCCTAATATATAGGAGACCAGACATGGCTCCACAGGGCACAGTTAGTACTTATTCCAATATATAGGGACTCAGACATGGCTACACAGTGCACCCTTAGTACTTGTCCTAATATATAGGGGACCCAGACATGGCTACACAGGGCGCCCTTAGAACCTGTCCTCATATATAGGAGACCAGATACGGCTACACAGTGCACCCTTAGTACTTGTCCTAATATATAGGAGACCCAATATGGCTACACAGTGCACCCTTAGTACTTGTCCTAATACACAGGAGACCCAATATGGCTATACAGTGCACACTTAGTACTTGTCCTAATATATAGGGGGCCAGACATGACTACACAGTGCACCCTTAGTAATTGTCTTAATATGCAGGGGACCAAGACTTGACTACACAGTGCACCCTTAGTACTTGTCCTAATATGCAGGGGAACAAAGATATGGCTACACAGTGCACCCTTAGTACTTGTCCTAATATGCAGGGGAACAAAGATATGGCTACACAGTGCACCCTTAGTACTTGTCCTAATATGCAGGGGACCAAGACATGACTACACAGTGCACCCATAGTACTGGTCCTAATATATAGGAGACCAGATATGGGTACACAGTGCACCCTTAGTACTGGTCCTAATATATAGGAGACCAGATATGGGTACACAGTGCACCCTTAGTACTTGTCCTAATATGCAGGGGACCAAGACATGGCTACACCGTGCACCCTTAGTACTTGTCCTAATATAAAGGAGACCAGACATGGCTACACAGTGCACCCTTAGTACTTGTCCTAATATGCAGGGGACCCAGACATGGCTACACAGTGCACGCTTAGTACTTGTCCTAATATATAGGAGACCAGATATGGCTACACAGCGCACCCATAGTACTTGTCCTAATATATAGGAGACCCAGACATGGCTACACAGTGCACCCTTAGTACTTGTCCTAATATACAGCAGACCCCGACATGACTACACAGTGCACCCTTAGTACTTGTCATAATATACAGGGGGCCCAGACATGACTACACAGTGCACCTTTAGTACTTGTCCTAATATGCAGGGGACCCAGACGTGAGTACACAGTGCACCCTTAGTACTTGTCCTAATATATAGGGACCCAGACATGACTACACAGTGCACCCTTAGTACTTGTCCTAATATATAGGGACCCAGACATGACTACACTGTGCACCCTTAGTACTTGTCCTAATATAAAGGAGACCAGATATGGGTACACAGTGCACCCTTAGTACTTGTCCTAATATATAGGAGACCAGATATGGCTACACAGTGCACCCTTAGTACTGGTCCTAATATGCAGGGGACCAAGACATGGCTACACAGTGCACCCTTAGTACTTGTCCTAATATATAGGAGACCCAGTATGGCTGCACAGTGCACCCTTAGGACTTGTCCTAATATATGTAGGGGACTCAGATATGGCTACACAGTGCACCCTTAGTACTTGGCCTAATATATAGGAGACGAGACATGGCTACACAGTGCACCCTTAGTACTTGTCCTAATATGCAGGGTACCCAGACAAGGCTACACAGTGTAACCTTAGTACTTGTCCTAATATATAGGAGACCCAATATGGCTACACAGTGCACCCTTAGTACTTGTCCTAATATATGTAGGGGACTCAGATATGGCTACACAGTGCACCCTTAGTACTTGTCCTAATATGTAGGAACTCAGACATGGCTACACAGTGCACCCTTAATACTTGTCCTAAAATACAGAGCGCCCAGACATGGCTACACAGTGCACCCTTAGTACTTGTCCTAATACATAGGGACCCAGACGTGGCTACATAGTGCACCCTTAGTACTTGTTCTAATACATAAGGGGCGCAGACATGGCTACACAATACAGCCTTATTACTTGTCTTAATATGCAGGGGACCAAGACATGGCCACACAGTGCACCCTTAGTACTTGTCCTAATATGCAGGGGAACAAAGACATGGCTACACAGTGCACCCTTAGTACTTGTCCTAATATGCAGGGGACCCAGACATGGCTACATAGTGCACCCTTAGTACTTGTCCTAATATATGTAAGGGACTCAGATATGGCTACACAGTGCACCCTTAGTACTTGTCCTAATATATAGGGACTCAGACATGGCTACACAGTGCACCCTAAGTACTTGTCCTAATATATAGAGGCCTCAGACATGGCTACACAGTGCCCCCTTAGTACTTGTCCTAATATACAGAGGACCCAGACATGGCTACACAGTGCACCCTTAGTACTTGTTCTAATACATTAGGGGCGCAGACATGGCTACACAATACAGCCTTAGTACTTGTCTTAATATGCAGGGGACCAAGACATGGCTACACAGTGCACCCTTAGTACTTGTCCTAATATGCAGGGGAACAAAGACATGGCTACACAGTGCACCATTAAAACTTGTCCTAATATATATGGGACCCAGACATAGCTACACAGTGCACCCTTAGTACTTGTCCTAATATATAGGAGACCCAGACATGGCTCCATAGTGCACCCTAATGCTTGTCCTAATACACAGGGGACCCAGACATGACTACACAGTACACCCTTAGTAGTTGTCCTAATACATAGGGACCCAGACGTGGCTACACAGTGCAGCCTTAGTACTTGTTCTAATACATAAGGGGCGCAGTATGGCTACACAGTGCACCCTTAGTACTTGTCCTAATATATAGGAGACCCAAACATGACTACACAGTGCACCCTTAGTACTTGTCCTAATATATAGGAGACCAGACATGACTACACAGTGCACCCTTAGTACTTGTCCTAATATATAGGGACCCAGACATGGCTACACAGTGCACCCTTAGTACTTGTCCTAATATATAGAGACCCAGACATGACTACACAGTGCACCCTTAGTACTTGTCCTAATATATAGGGGACCCAGACATGGCTACACAGTACAGCCTTACTACTTGTTCTAATACATAAGGGGCCCAGACATGACTACACAGCATAGACTTACTACTTGTCTTAATATTCAGGGGACCAAGACATGGCTACACAGTGCACCCTTATTACTTGTCCTAATATATAGGAGACCAGATATGGCTACACAGTGCACGCTTAGTACTTGTCCTAATATATAGGAGACCAGACATGGCTATACAGTGCACCCTTAGTACCAGTCCTAATATATAGTAGACCAGATATGGGTACACAGTGCACCCTTAATACTTGTCCTAATATATAGGAGACCAGATATGGCTACACAGTGCAGCCTTAGTACTTGTCCTAATATATAGGAGACCAGACATGGCTATACAGTGCACCCTTAGTACCTGTCCTAATATATAGTAGACCAGATATGGGTACACAATGCACCTTTAGTACTTGTCCTAATATACAGGAGACCCAGACATGACTACACAGTGCACCCTTAATACTTGTCCTAATATATAGCGACTCAGACATGGCTACACAGTGCACCCTTAGTACTTGTCCTAAGACATAAGGGGCCCAGACATGGCTACACAGTGCACCCTTAGTACGTGTCATAATATATAGGAGACCCAATATGGCTACACAGTGCACCCTTAGTACTTGTCCTAATATACAGGAGACCCAGACATGACTACACAGTGCACCCTTAGTACTTGTCCTAATATATAGGGACCCAGATATGGCTACACAGTGCACGCTTAGTACTTGTCCTAATATATAGGGGGCCAGACATGACTACACAGTGCACCCTTAATACTTGTCCTAATATATAGCGACTCAGACATGGCTACACAGTGCACCCTTAGTACTTGTCCTAAGACATAAGGGGCCCAGACATGGCTACACAGTGCACCCTTAGTACGTGTCATAATATATAGGAGACCCAATATGGCTACACAGTGCACCCTTAGTACTTGTCCTAATATACAGGAGACCCAGACATGACTACACAGTGCACCCTTAGTACTTGTCCTAATATATAGGGACCCAGATATGGCTACACAGTGCACCCTTAGTACTGGTCCTAATATATAGGAGACCAGATATGACTACACAGTGCACCCTTAATACTTGTCCTAATATATAGGAGACCAGATATGGGTACACAGTGCACTCTTAGTACTTGTCCTAAGATGCAGGGGACCAAGACATGGCTACGTTGTGCACCCTTAGTACTTGTTCTAATATATAGGAGACCAGACATGGCTACACAGTGCACCCTTAGTACTGGTCCTAATATATAGGAGACCAGATATGGCTACACAGTGCACCCTTAGTACTTGTCCTAATATATAGGAGACCAGATATGGCTACACAGTGCACCCTTAGTACTTGTCCTAATATATAGGGGACCAGATATGGCTACACAGTGCACCCTTAGTACTTGTCCTGATATGCAGGGGACCAAGACATGGCTACACAGTGCACCCTTAGTACTTGTCCTAATATATAGGGACCCAGACATGACTACACAGTGCACCCTTAGTACTTGTCCTAATATATAGGAGACCAGACATGGCTCCACAGGGCACAGTTAGTACTTATTCCAATATATAGGGACTCAGACATGGCTACACAGTGCACCCTTAGTACTTGTCCTAATATATAGGGGACCCAGACATGGCTACACAGGGCGCCCTTAGAACCTGTCCTCATATATAGGAGACCAGATACGGCTACACAGTGCACCCTTAGTACTTGTCCTAATATATAGGAGACCCAATATGGCTACACAGTGCACCCTTAGTACTTGTCCTAATACACAGGAGACCCAATATGGCTATACAGTGCACACTTAGTACTTGTCCTAATATATAGGGGGCCAGACATGACTACACAGTGCACCCTTAGTAATTGTCTTAATATGCAGGGGACCAAGACTTGACTACACAGTGCACCCTTAGTACTTGTCCTAATATGCAGGGGAACAAAGATATGGCTACACAGTGCACCCTTAGTACTTGTCCTAATATGCAGGGGAACAAAGATATGGCTACACAGTGCACCCTTAGTACTTGTCCTAATATGCAGGGGACCAAGACATGACTACACAGTGCACCCATAGTACTGGTCCTAATATATAGGAGACCAGATATGGGTACACAGTGCACCCTTAGTACTGGTCCTAATATATAGGAGACCAGATATGGGTACACAGTGCACCCTTAGTACTTGTCCTAATATGCAGGGGACCAAGACATGGCTACACCGTGCACCCTTAGTACTTGTCCTAATATAAAGGAGACCAGACATGGCTACACAGTGCACCCTTAGTACTTGTCCTAATATGCAGGGGACCCAGACATGGCTACACAGTGCACGCTTAGTACTTGTCCTAATATATAGGAGACCAGATATGGCTACACAGCGCACCCATAGTACTTGTCCTAATATATAGGAGACCCAGACATGCCTACACAGTGCACCCTTAGTACTTGTCCTAATATACAGCAGACCCCGACATGACTACACAGTGCACCCTTAGTACTTGTCATAATATACAGGGGGCCCAGACATGACTACACAGTGCACCTTTAGTACTTGTCCTAATATGCAGGGGACCCAGACGTGAGTACACAGTGCACCCTTAGTACTTGTCCTAATATATAGGGACCCAGACATGACTACACAGTGCACCCTTAGTACTTGTCCTAATATATAGGGACCCAGACATGACTACACTGTGCACCCTTAGTACTTGTCCTAATATAAAGGAGACCAGATATGGGTACACAGTGCACCCTTAGTACTTGTCCTAATATATAGGAGACCAGATATGGCTACACAGTGCACCCTTAGTACTGGTCCTAATATGCAGGGGACCAAGACATGGCTACACAGTGCACCCTTAGTACTTGTCCTAATATATAGGAGACCCAGTATGGCTGCACAGTGCACCCTTAGGACTTGTCCTAATATATGTAGGGGACTCAGATATGGCTACACAGTGCACCCTTAGTACTTGGCCTAATATATAGGAGACGAGACATGGCTACACAGTGCACCCTTAGTACTTGTCCTAATATGCAGGGTACCCAGACAAGGCTACACAGTGTAACCTTAGTACTTGTCCTAATATATAGGAGACCCAATATGGCTACACAGTGCACCCTTAGTACTTGTCCTAATATATGTAGGGGACTCAGATATGGCTACACAGTGCACCCTTAGTACTTGTCCTAATATGTAGGAACTCAGACATGGCTACACAGTGCACCCTTAATACTTGTCCTAAAATACAGAGCGCCCAGACATGGCTACACAGTGCACCCTTAGTACTTGTCCTAATACATAGGGACCCAGACGTGGCTACATAGTGCACCCTTAGTACTTGTTCTAATACATAAGGGGCGCAGACATGGCTACACAATACAGCCTTATTACTTGTCTTAATATGCAGGGGACCAAGACATGGCCACACAGTGCACCCTTAGTACTTGTCCTAATATGCAGGGGAACAAAGACATGGCTACACAGTGCACCCTTAGTACTTGTCCTAATATGCAGGGGACCCAGACATGGCTACATAGTGCACCCTTAGTACTTGTCCTAATATATGTAAGGGACTCAGATATGGCTACACAGTGCACCCTTAGTACTTGTCCTAATATATAGGGACTCAGACATGGCTACACAGTGCACCCTAAGTACTTGTCCTAATATATAGAGGCCTCAGACATGGCTACACAGTGCCCCCTTAGTACTTGTCCTAATATACAGAGGACCCAGACATGGCTACACAGTGCACCCTTAGTACTTGTTCTAATACATTAGGGGCGCAGACATGGCTACACAATACAGCCTTAGTACTTGTCTTAATATGCAGGGGACCAAGACATGGCTACACAGTGCACCCTTAGTACTTGTCCTAATATGCAGGGGAACAAAGACATGGCTACACAGTGCACCATTAAAACTTGTCCTAATATATATGGGACCCAGACATAGCTACACAGTGCACCCTTAGTACTTGTCCTAATATATAGGAGACCCAGACATGGCTCCATAGTGCACCCTAATGCTTGTCCTAATACACAGGGGACCCAGACATGACTACACAGTACACCCTTAGTAGTTGTCCTAATACATAGGGACCCAGACGTGGCTACACAGTGCAGCCTTAGTACTTGTTCTAATACATAAGGGGCGCAGTATGGCTACACAGTGCACCCTTAGTACTTGTCCTAATATATAGGGGACCCAGACATGGCTACACAGTGCACCCTTAGTACTTGTCCTAATATATAGGGGACCCAGACATGACTACACAGTGCACCCCAATCCTTGTCCTAATACACAGGGGACCCAGACATGACTACACAGTACACCCTTAGTACTTGTCCTAATATATAGGGGACCAGACATGGCTACACAGTGCACCCTTAGTACTTGTCCTAATATATAGGGGACCCAGACATGACTACACAGTGCACCCTTAGTACTTGTCCTAATATATAGGGGACCCAGACATGACTACACAGTGCACCCTTAGTACTTGTCCTAATATATAGGGGACCAGACATGACTACACAGTGCACCCTTAGTACTTGTCCTAATATATAGGGGACCCAGATATGGCTACACAGTGCACCCTTAGTACTTATCCTAATATATAGGGACTCAGACATGGCTACACAGTGCACCCTTAGTACTTGCCCTAATATATAGGAGACCCAGATATGGCTACACAGTGCACCCTTAGTACTTATCCTAATATATAGGGACTCAGACATGGCTACACAGTGCACCCTTAGTACTTGTCCTAATATATAGGGACTCAGACATGGCTACACAGTGCACCCTTAGTAATTGTCCTAATATATAGGGGACCCAGACATGGCTACACAGTGCACCCTAATGCTTGTCCTAATATGCAGGGGACCAAGACATGGCTACACCGTGCACCCTTAGTACTTGTCCTAATATATAGGGGACCATACATGGCTACACAGTGCACCCTTAGTACTTGCCCTAATATGCAAGGGAACAAAGACATGGCTACACAGTGCACCCTTAGTACTTGTCCTAGTATATAGGGGACCCACACATGGATACACAGTGCACCCTTAGTACTTATCCTAATATATAGGGGACCCAGACATGACTACACAGTACACCAATAGTACTTGTCCTAATATATAGGGAACCCAGACATGACTACACAGTGCACCCTTAGTACTTGTCCTAATATATAGGGACCCAGACATGACTACACAGTGCACCCTTAGTACTTGTCCTAATATACAGGGGACCCAGACATGGCTACACAGTGCACCCTTAGTGCTTCTCCTAATATATAGGGGACCTAGTCATGGCTACACAGTGCACCCTTAGTACTTGTCCTAATATATAGGGGACCATACATGGCTACACAGTGCACCCTTAGTGCTTCTCCTAATATACAGAAGACCCAGACATAGCTACACAGTGCACCCTTAGTACTTGTCCTAATATATAGAGACCCAGGCGTGACTACACAGTGCACCCTTAGTACTTGTCCTGTATACAGGGACCCAGACATGGCTACACAGTGCACCCTTAGTACTTGTCCTAACATATAAGAGACCCAGACATGACTACACAGTGCACCCTAAGTACTTGTCCTAATATACAGGGGACCCAGACATGGCTACACAGTGCACCCTTAGTGCTTCTCCTAATATATAGGGGACCCAGACATGGCTACGCAGTGCACCCTGAGTACTTGTCCTAATATACAGGGGACCAGACATGGCTACACAGTGCACCCTTAGTACTTGTCATAATATACAGCAGACCCCGACATGACTACACAGTGCACCCTTAGTACTTGTCCTAATATACAGGGGGCCCAGACATGACTACACAGTGCACCCTTAGTACTTGTTCTAATACATTAGGGGCGCAGACATGGCTACACAATACAGCCTTAGTACTTGTCTTAATATGCAGGGGACCAAGACATGGCTACACAGTGCACCCTTAGTACTTGTCCTAATATGCAGGGGAACAAAGACATGGCTACACAGTGCACCATTAAAACTTGTCCTAATATATATGGGACTCAGACATGGCTACACAGTGCACCCTAAGTACTTGTCCTAATATATAGAGGCCTCAGACATGGCTACACAGTGCCCCCTTAGTACTTGTCCTAATATACAGAGGACCCAGACATGGCTACACAGTGCACCCTTAGTACTTGTTCTAATACATTAGGGGCGCAGACATGGCTACACAATACAGCCTTAGTACTTGTCTTAATATGCAGGGGACCAAGACATGGCTACACAGTGCACCCTTAGTACTTGTCCTAATATGCAGGGGAACAAAGACATGGCTACACAGTGCACCATTAAAACTTGTCCTAATATATATGGGACCCAGACATAGCTACACAGTGCACCCTTAGTACTTGTCCTAATATATAGGAGACCCAGACATGGCTCCATAGTGCACCCTAATGCTTGTCCTAATACACAGGGGACCCAGACATGACTACACAGTACACCCTTAGTACTTGTCCTAATACATAGGGACCCAGACGAGGCTACACAGTGCAGCCTTAGTACTTGTTCTAATACATAAGGGACGCAGTATGGCTACACAGTGCACCCTTAGTACTTGTCCTAATATATAGGGGACCCAGACATGACTACACAGTGCACCCCAATCCTTGTCCTAATACACAGGGGACCCAGACATGACTACACAGTACACCCTTAGTACTTGTCCTAATATATAGGGGACCAGACATGGCTACACAGTGCACCCTTAGTACTTGTCCTAATATATAGGGGACCCAGACATGACTACACAGTGCACCCTTAGTACTTGTCCTAATATATAGGGGACCCAGACATGACTACACAGTGCACCCTTAGTACTTGTCCTAATATATAGGGGACCAGACATGACTACACAGTGCACCCTTAGTACTTGTCCTAATATATAGGGGACCCAGACATGGCTACACAGTGCACCCTTATTACTTGTCCTAATATATAGGGGACCAGACATGGCTACACAGTGCACCCTTAGTACTTGCCCTAATATATAGGAGACCCAGACATGGCTACACAGTGCACCCTTAGTACTTATCCTTATATATAGGGACTCAGACATGGCTACACAGTGCACCCTTAGTAATTGTCCTAATATATAGGGGACCCAGACATGGCTACACAGTGCACCCTAATGCTTGTCCTAATATGCAGGGGACCAAGACATGGCTACACAGTGCACCCTTAGTACTTGTCCTAATATATAGGGGACCCAGACATGGCTACACAGTGCACCCTGAGTACTTGTCCTAGTATATAGGGGACCAGACATGGCTACACAGTGCACCCTT
Source organism: Eleutherodactylus coqui (assembly GCF_035609145.1). NCBI lineage: Eukaryota > Metazoa > Chordata > Amphibia > Anura > Eleutherodactylidae > Eleutherodactylus > Eleutherodactylus coqui. Next base: position 61,444,724 of record NC_089847.1, on the reverse strand, counting down.
AGCACTTGTCCTAATATACAGGAGACCCAGATATGACTACACAGTGTACCCTTAGTACTTGTCCTAATATACAGGGGGCCCAGACATGACTACACAGCACCTTTAGTACTTGTCCTAATATGCAGGGGACCCAGACGTGACTACACTGTGCACCCTTAGTACTTGTACTACTATATAGGAGACCAGATATGGCTACACAGTGCACCCTTAGTACTTGTCCTAATATATAGGAGACCAGAAATGGCTCCACAGGGCACAGTTAGTACTTGTTCTAATATATAGGGACCCAGACATGACTACACAGTGCACCCTTAGTACTTGTCCTAATATATAGGGGGCCCAGACATGACTACACAGTGCACCCTTAGTACTTGTCCTAATATACAGGAGACCCAGACATGATTACACAGTGCACACTTAGTACTTGTCCTAATGTACAGAGGCCCAGACATGACTACACAGCACCTTTAGTACTTGTCCTAATATGCAGGGGATCCAGACGTGACTACACTGTGCATCCTTAGTACTTGTTCTAATATATAGGGACCCATACATGACAACACAGTGCACCTTTAGTACTTGTCCAAATATATAGGGACCCAGACATGACTAAACAGTGCACCCTTAGTACTTGTCCTAATATATAGGGACCCAGACATGACTACACAGTGCACCCTTAGTACTTGTCCTAATATATAGGAGACCAGATATGGGTACACAGTGCACCCTTAGTACTTGTCCTAATATATAGGGGACCAGATATGGCTACACAGTGCACCCTTAGTACTGGTCCTAATATGCAGGGGACCAAGACATGGCTACACAGTGCACCCTTAGTACTTGTCCTAATATATAGGAGACCCAATATGGCTACACAGTGCACCCTTAGTACTTGTCCTAATATATATGAGACCAGATAAGGGTACACAGTGCACCCTTAGTACTTGTCCTAATATATAGGGGGCCCAGACATGACTACACAGTGCACCCTGAGTACTTGTCCTAATATATCGGAGACCAGATATGGCTACACAGTGCACCCTTAGTACTTGTCCTAATATACAGGAGACCCAGACATGATTACACAGTGCACACTTAGTACTTGTCCTAATGTACAGAGGCCCAGACATGACTACACAGCACCTTTAGTACTTGTCCTAATATGCAGGGGATCCAGACGTGACTACACAGTGCACCCTTAGTACTTGTCCTAATATATAGGGGACCCAGACATGGCTACACAGTGCACCCTTATTACTTGTCCTAATATATAGGGGACCAGACATGGCTACACAGTGCACCCTTAGTACTTGCCCTAATATATAGGAGACCCAGACATGGCTACACAGTGCACCCTTAGTACTTATCCTAATATATAGGGACTCAGACATGGCTACACAGTGCACCCTTAGTACTTGTCCTAATATATAGGGACTCAGACATGGCTACACAGTGCACCCTTAGTAATTGTCCTAATATATAGGGGACCCAGACATGACTACACAGCACCTTTAGTACTTGTCCTAATATGCAGGGGACCCAGACGTGACTACACTGTGCACCCTTAGTACTTGTACTACTATATAGGAGACCAGATATGGCTACACAGTGCACTTTTAGTACTTGTCCTAATATATAGGAGACCAGAAATGGCTCCACAGGGCACAGTTAGTACTTGTTCTAATATATAGGGACCCAGACATGACTACACAGTGCACCCTTAGTACTTGTCCTAATATATAGGGGGCCCAGACATGACTACACAGTGCACCCTGAGTACTTGTCCTAATATATCGGAGACCAGATATGGCTACACAGTGCACCCTTAGTACTTGTCCTGATATACAGGAGACCCAGACATGATTACACAGTGCACACTTAGTACTTGTCCTAATGTACAGAGGCCCAGACATGACTACACAGCACCTTTAGTACTTGTCCTAATATGCAGGGGATCCAGACGTGACTACACTGTGCATCCTTAGTACTTGTCCTAATATATAGGAGACCATATATGGGTACACAGTGCACCCTTAGTACTTGTCCTAATATATAGGGGACCAGATATGGCTATACAGTGCACCCTTAGTACTGGTCCTAATATGCAGGGGACCAAGACATGGCTCCACAGGGCACAGTTAGTACTTGTTCTAATATATAGGGACCCATACATGACAACACAGTGCACCTTTAGTACTTGTCCAAATATATAGGGACCCAGACATGACTAAACAGTGCACCCTTAGTACTTGTCCTAATATATAGGGACCCAGACATGACTACACAGTGCACCCTTAGTACTTGTCCTAATATATAGGAGACCAGATATGGGTACACAGTGCACCCTTAGTACTTGTCCTAATATATAGGGGACCAGATATGGCTACACAGTGCACCCTTAGTACTGGTCCTAATATGCAGGGGACCAAGACATGGCTACACAGTGCACCCTTAGTACTTGTCCTAATATATAGGAGACCCAATATGGCTACACAGTGCACCCTTAGTACTTGTCCTAATATATATGAGACCAGATAAGGGTACACAGTGCACCCTTAGTACTTGTCCTAATATATAAGGAACCAGATATGGCTACTCAGTGCCCCCTTAGTACTTGTCCTAATATGCAGGGGACCCAGACATGGCTACACAGCGCACCCTTAGTACTTGTTCTAATACATAAGGGGCGCAGACATGGCTACACAGTGCACCCTTAGTACTTGTCCTAATATATAAGGGACCAGACATGGCTACACAGTGCACCCTTAGTACTTGTCCTAATATATGTATGGAACTCAGATATGGCTACACAGTGCACCCTTAGTACTTGTCCTAATACATAGGGACCCAGACGTTGCTACACAGTGCACCCTTAGTACTTGTTCTAATACATAAGGGGCGCAGACATGGCTACACAGTGCACCCTTAGTACTTGTCCTAATATATAGGGACCCTGACATGACTACACAGTGCACCCTTAGTACTTGTCCTAATATATAGGAGACCAGATATGGGTACACAGCGCACCCTTGGTACTTGTCCTAATATGTAGGGGACCAGACATGGCTACACAGGGCACCCTTAGTACTTGTTCTAATACATAAGGGACGCAGACATGGCTACACAGTGCACCCTTAGTACTTGTCCTAATATATAGGGGACCCAGACATGGCTACACAGTGCACCCTTAGTACTTGTTCTAATACATAAGGGGCGCAGACATGGCTACACAGTGCACCCTTAGTACTTGTCCTAATATATAGGGGACCCAGACATGACTACACAGTGCACCCTAATGCTTGTCCTAATACACAGGGGACCCAGACATGACTACACAGTACACCCTTAGTACTTGTCCTAATATATAGGGGACCAGACATGGCTACACAGTGCCCCCTTAGTACTTGTCCTAATATACAGGGGGCCCAGACATGGCTACACAGTGCCCCCTTAGTACTTGTCCTAATATATAGGCGACCAAGACATGACTACACAGTGCACCCTTAGAACTTAACATAATATATAGGGACTCAGACATGGAAACACAGTGCACCCTTAGTACTTGTCCTAATATATAGGAGACCAGACATGACTACACAGTGCAACCTTAGTACTTGTCCTAATATGCAGGGGACCCAGACATGACTACACAGTGCACCCTTAGTACTTGTCCTAATACATAGGGACCCAGACATGACTACACAGTGCACCTTTAGTACTTGTCCTAATATGCAGGGGACCCAGACATGACTACACAGTGCACCTTTAGTACTTGTCCTAATATGCAGGGGACCAAGACATGGCTACACCGTGCACCCTTAGTACTTGTCCTAATATATAGGAGACCAGACATGGCTACACAGTGCAACCTTAGTACTTGTCCTAATATGCAGGGGACCCAGACATGACTACACAGTGCACCCTTAGTACTTGTCCTAATATATAGGAGACCCAATATGGCTACACAGTGCACCCTTAGTACTTGTCCTAATATATAGGGGGCCAGACATGGCTACACAGTGCACCCTTAGTACTTGTCCTAATATACAGGAGACCCAGACATGACTACACAGTGCACCCTTAGTACTTGTCCTAATACATAGGGACCCAGACATGACTACACAGTGCACCTTTAGTACTTGTCCTAATATGCAGGGGACCCAGACATGACTACACAGTGCACCCTTAGTACTTGCCCTAATATATAGGAGACCAGATATGGCTACACAGTGCACCCTTAGTACTTGTCCTAATATATAGGAGACCAGATATGGGTACACAGTGCACCCTTAGTACTTGTCCTAATATATAGTAGACCAGATATGGGTACACAGTGCACCTTTGTACTTGTCCTAATATACAGGAGACCCAGACATGGCTACACAGTGCACCCTTAGTACTTGTCCTAAGACATAAGGGGCCCAGACATGGCTACACAGTGCACCCTTAGTACTTGTCCTAATATATAGGGGACCCAGACATGGCTACACAGTGCACCCTTAGTACTTGTCATAATTTATAGGAGACCCAATATGGCTTCACAGTGCACCCTTAGTACTTGTCCTAATAAATAGGAGACCCAGACATGGCTACGCCGTGCACCCTTAGTACTTGTCCTAATATATAGGAGACCAGACATGGCTACACAGTGCACCCTTAGTACTTGTCCTAATATATAGGAGACCAGATATGGCTACACAGTGCACCCTTAGTACTTGTCCTAATATGCAGGGGACCAAGACATGGCTACACAGTGCACCCTTAGTACTTGTCCTAATATATAAGGGACCAGACATGGCTACACAGTGCACCCTTAGGACTTGTCGTAATATATGTAGGGGACTCAGATATGGCTACACAGTGCACCCTTAGTACGTGTCCTAATACATAGGGACCCTGACGTGGCTACATAGTGCACCCTTAGTACTTGTTCTAATACATAAGGGGCACAGACATGGCTACACAATACAGCCTTAGTACTTGTCTTAATATGCAGGGGACCAAGACATGGCCACACAGTGCACCCTTAGTACTTGTCCTAATATGCAGGGGACCCAGACATGGCTACATAGTGCACTCTTAGTACTTGTCCTAATATATAGGAGACCTGATATGGCTACATAGTGCACCCTTAGTGCTTGTACTAATATATAGGGCACCTAGACATGGCTACACAGGGCACCCTAAGTACTTGTCCTAATATATAGAGGACTCAGACATGGCTACACAGTGCACCCTTAGTACTTGTCCTAATATACAGAGGACCCAGACATGGCTACACAGTGCACCCTTAGTACTTGTTCTAATACATAAGGGGCGCAGACATGGCTACACAATAGAGCCTTAGTAATTGTCTTAATAAGCAGGGGACTAAGACATGGCTACACAGTGCACCCTTAGTACTTGTTCTAATACATAAGGGGCGCAGACATGGCTACACAATAGAGCCTTAGTAATTGTCTTAATAAGCAGGGGACTAAGACATGGCTACACAGTGCACCCTTAGTACTTGTCCTAATATGCAGTGGTACAAAGACATAGCTACACAGTGCACCCTAAGTACTTGTCCTAATATATAGGGGACCCAGACATGACAACACAGTGCACCCTTAGTACTTGTCCTAATATATAGGGGACCAGACATGGCTACACAGTGCACGCTTAGTACTTGTCCTAATATATAGGGGACCCAGACAAAGCCACACAGTGCACCCTTAGTACTTGTCCTAATATGCAGGGGACCCAGACATGGCTACACAGTGCACCCTTAGTACTTGTCCTAATATATAGGAGACCAGATATGGCTACACAGTGCACCCTTAGTACTTGTCCTAATATATAGGAGACCAGATATGGCTACACAGTGCACCCTTAGTACTTGTCCTAATATACAGAGGACCCAGACATGGCTACACAGTGCACCCTTAGTACTTGTTCTAATACATAAGGGGCGCAGACATGGCTACACAATACAGCCTTAGTACTTGTCCTAATATGCAGGGGAACAAAGACATGGCTACACAGTGCACCCTTAGTACTTGTCCTAACATACAGGAGACCCAGACATGGCTACACAGTGCACCCTTAGTACTTGTCCTAATATATAGGGGATCCAGACATGGCTACACAGTGCACCCTTAGTACTTATCCTAATATATAGGGACTCAGACATGGCTACACAGTGCTCCCTTAGTAATAGTCCTAATACATAGGGATCCAGACGTGGCTACACAGTGCACCCTTAGTACGTGTTCTAATACATAAGGGGCGCAGACATGGCTACACAGTGCACCCTTAGTACTTGTCCTAATATATAGGGGACCAGACATGGCTACACAGTGCACCCTTAGTACTTGTCCTAATATGCAGGGGACCAGACATGACTACACAGTGCACCCTTAGTACTTGTCCTAATAAATAGGAGACCCAGACATGGCTACGCCGTGCACCCTTAGTACTTGTCCTAATATATAGGAGACCAGACATGGCTACACAGTGCACCCTTAGTACTTGTCCTAATATATAGGAGACCAGATATGGCTACACAGTGCACCCTTAGTACTTGTCCTAATATGCAGGGGACCAAGACATGGCTACACAGTGCACCATTAGTACTTGTCCTAATATATAAGGGACCAGACATGGCTACACAGTGCACCCTTAGGACTTGTCGTAATATATGTAGGGGACTCAGATATGGCTACATAGTGCACCCTTAGTACTTGTCCTAATACATAGGGACCCTGACGTGGCTACATAGTGCACCCTTAGTACTTGTTCTAATACATAAGGGGCACAGACATGGCTACACAATACAGCCTTAGTACTTGTCTTAATATGCAGGGGACCAAGACATGGCTACATAGTGCACTCTTAGTACTTGTACTAATATATAGGAGACCTGATATGGCTACATAGTGCACCCTTAGTGCTTGTACTAATATATAGGGCACCTAGACATGGCTACACAGGGCACCCTAAGTACTTGTCCTAATATATAGAGGACTCAGACATGGCTACACAGTGCACCCTTAGTACTTGTCCTAATATACAGAGGACCCAGACATGGCTACACAGTGCACCCTTAGTACTTGTTCTAATACATAAGGGGCGCAGACATGGCTACACAATAGAGCCTTAGTACTTGTCTTAATATGCAGGGGACTAAGACATGGCTACACAGTGCACCCTTAGTACTTGTCCTAATATGCAGTGGTACAAAGACATAGCTACACAGTGCACCCTAAGTACTTGTCCTAATATATAGGGGACCCAGACATGACAACACAGTGCACCCTTAGTACTTGTCCTAATATATAGGGGACCAGACATGGCTACACAGTGCACCCTTAGTAATTGTCCTAATATATAGGGGACCCAGACAAAGCCACACAGTGCACCCTTAGTACTTGTCCTAATATGCAGGGGACCCAGACATGGCTACACAGTGCACCCTTAGTACTTGTCCTAATATATAGGAGACCAGATATGGCTACACAGTGCACCCTTAGTACTTGTCCTAATATATAGGAGACCAGATATGGCTACACAGTGCACCCTTAGTACTTGTTCTAATATACAGAGGACCCAGACATGGCTACACAGTGCACCCTTAGTACTTGTTCTAATACATAAGGGGCGCAGACATGGCTACACAATACAGCCTTAGTACTTGTCCTAATATGCAGGGGATCCAGACATGGCTACACAGTGCACCCTTAGTACTTATCCTAATATATAGGGACTCAGACATGGCTACACAGTGCTCCCTTAGTAATAGTCCTAATACATAGGGATCCAGACGTGGCTACACAGTGCACCCTTAGTACGTGTTCTAATACATAAGGGGCACAGACATGGCTACACAGTGCACCCTTAGTACTTGTCCTAATATATAGGGGACCAGACATGGCTACACAGTGCACCCTTAGTACTTGTCCTAATATATAGGGGACCCAGACATGACAACACAGTGCACCCTTAGTACTTGTCCTAATATATAGGGGACCAGACATGGCTACACAGTGCACCCTTAGTACTTGTCCTAATATATAGGAGACCAGATATGGGTACACAGTGCACCCTTAGTACTTGTCCTAATATATAGGAGACCAGATATGGGTACACAGTGCACCCTTAGTACTTGTCCTAATATATAGGGACCCAGACATGACTACAGAGTGCAACCTTAGTACTTGTCCTAATATATAGGAGACCTGACATGGCTACACAGTGCACGCTTAGTACTTGTCCTAATATTAAGGAGACCAGACATGGCTACACAGTGCAACCTTAGTACTTGTCCTAATATGCAGGGGACCCAGACATGACTACACAGTGCACCCTTAGTACTTGTCCTAATATATAGGAGACCCAATATGGCTACACAGTGCACCCTTAGTACTTGTCCTAATATATAGGGGACCAGACATGGCTACACAGTGCACCCTTAGTACTTGTCCTAATATACAGGAGACCCAGACATGACTACACAGTGCACCCTTAGTACTTGTCCTAATACATAGGGACCCAGACATAACTACACAGTGCACCTTTAGTACTTGTCCTAATATGCAGGGGACCCAGACGTGACTACACAGTGCACCCTTAATACTTGTCCTAATATGTAGGGACTCAGACATGGCTACACAGTGCACCCTTAGTACTTGTCCTAAGACATAAGGGTCCCAGACATGGCTACACAGTGCACCCTTCGTACTTGTCCTAATATATAGGGGACCCAGACATGACAACACAGTGCACCCTTAGTACTTGTCCTAATATATAGGGGACCAGACATGGCTACACAGTGCACCCTTAGTACTTGTCCTAATATATAGGGGACGCAGACAAAGCCACACAGTGCACCCTTAGTACTTGTCCTAATATATAGGAGACCAGATATGGCTACACAGTGCACCCTTAGTACTTGTCCTAATATACAGAGGACCCAGACATGGCTACACAGTGCACCCTTAGTACTTGTTCTAATACATAAGGGGCGCATACATGGCTACACAATACAGCCTTAGTACTTGTCCTAATATGCAGGGGAACAAAGACATGGCTACACAGTGCACCCTTAGTACTTGTCCTAATATACAGGAGACCCAGACATGGCTACACAGTGCACCCTTAGTACTTGTCCTAATATATAGGGGATCCAGACATGGCTACACAGTGCACCCTTAGTACTTGTTCTAATACATAAGGGGCGCAGACATGGCTACACAGTGCACCCTTAGTACTTGTCCTAATATATAGGGGACCAGACATGGCTACACAGTGCACCCTTAGTACTTGTCCTAATATATAGGGGACCCAGACATGACAACACAGTGCACCCTTAGTACTTGTCCTAATATATAGGGGGCCAGCCATGGCTACACAGTGCACCCTTAGTACTTGTCCTAATATATAGGGGACCCAGACAAAGCCACACAGTGCACCCTTAGTACTTGTCCTAATATGCAGGGGAACAAAGACATGGCTACACAGTGCACCCTTAGTACTTGTCCTAATATGCAGGGGACCCAGACATGACTACACAGTGCACCCTTAGTACTTGTCCTAATATATAGCAGACCAGATATGGGTACACAGTGCACCCTTATTACTTGTCCTAATATACAGGAGACCCAGACATGACTACACAGTGCACCCTTAATACTTGTCCTAATATATAGGGACTCAGACATGGCTACACAGTGCACCCTTAGTACTTGTTCTAATACATAAGGGGCGCAGACATGGCTACACAATACAGCCTTAGTACTTGTCCTAATATGCAGGGGAACAAAGACATGGCTACACAGTGCACCCTTAGTACTTGTCATAACATACAGGAGACCCAGACATGGCTACACAGTGCACCCTTAGTACTTGTCCTAATATGTAGGGGACCCAGACATGGCTACACCGTGCACCCTTAGTACTTGTCCTAATATATAGGGGACCCAGACATGGCTACACAGTGCACCCTTAGTACTTGTTCTAATACATAGGGACTCAAAAATGGCTACACAGTGCTCCCTTAGTACTTGTCCTAATACATAGGGATCCAGACATGGCTACACAGCGCACCCTTAGTACTTGTCCTAATATATAGGGGACCCAGACATGGCTACACAGTGCACCCTTAGTACTTGTCCTAATATATAGGGGACCCAGACATGACTACGCAGTGCACCCTAATGCTTGTCCTAATACACAGGGGACCCAGACATGACTACACAGTACACCCTTAGTACTTGTCCTAATATATAGGGGACCAGACATGGCTACACAGTGCTCCCTTAGTACTTGTCCTAATATACAGGGGGCCCAGACATGGCTACACAGGGCACCCTTAGTACTTATCCTAATATACAGGAGACCCAGACATGACTACACAGTGCACCCTTAGTACTTGTCCTAATATATAGGAGACCCAGACATGGCTACAGAGCGCACCCTTAGTACTTATCCTAATATATAGGGACTCAGACATGGCTACACAGTGCTCCCTTAGTACTTGTCCTAATACATAGGGATCCAGATGTGGCTACACAGTGCACCCTTAGTACGTGTTCTAATACATAAGGGGCGCAGACATGGCTACACAGTGCACCCTTAGTACTTGTCCTAATATATAGGGGACCAGACATGGCTACACAGTGCACCCTTAGTACTTGTCCTAAAATGTAGGGGACCCAGACATGACAACACAGTGCACCCTTAGTACTTGTCCTAATATATAGGGGACCAGACATGGCTACACAGTGCACCCTTAGTACTTGTCCTAATATATCGGAGACCGGATATGGGTACACAGTGCACCCTTAGTACTTGTCCTAATATATAGGAGACCAGATATGGGTACACAGTGCACCCTTAGTACTTGTCCTAATATATAGGGACCCAGACATGACTACAGAGTGTAAACTTAGTACTTGTCCTAATATATAGGAGACCAGACATGGCTACACAGTGCACGCTTAGTACTTGTCCTAATATTAAGGAGACCAGACATGGCTACACAGTGCAACCTTAGTACTTGTCCTAATATGCAGGGGACCCAGACATGACTACACAGTGCACCCTTAGTACTTGTCCTAATATATAGGAGACCCAATATGGCTACACAGTGCACCCTTAGTACTTGTCCTAATATATAGGGGAGCAGACATGGCTACACAGTGCACCCTTAGTACTTGTCCTAATATACAGGAGACCCAGACATGACTACACAGTGCACCCTTAGTACTTGTCCTAATACATAGGGACCCAGACATAACTACACAGTGCACCTTTAGTACTTGTCCTAATATGCAGCGGACCCAGACGTGACTACACGGTGCACCCTTAGTACTTGCCCTAATATATAGGAGACCAGATATGGGTACACAGTGCACCCTTAGTACTTGTCCTAATATACAGGAGACCCAGACATGACTACACAGTGCACCCTTAATACTTGTCCCAATATATAGGGACTCAGACATGGCTACACAGTGCACCCTTAGTACTTGTCCTAATATATAGGGGACCCAGACATGACAACACAGTGCACCCTTAGTACTTGTCCTAATATATAGGGGACCAGACATGGCTACACAGTGCACCCTTAGTACTTGTCCTAATATATAGGGGACCCAGACAAAGCCACACAGTGCACCCTTAGTACTTGTCCTAATATGCAGGGGAATAAAGACATGGCTACACAGTGCACCCTTAGTACTTGTCCTAATATGCAGGGGACCCAGACATGGCTACACAGTGCACCCTTAGTACTTGTCCTAATATATAGGAGACCAGATATGGCTACACAGTGCACCCTTAGTACTTGTCCTAATATATAGGAAACCAGATATGGCTACACAGTGCACCCTTAGTACTTGTCCTAATATACAGAGGACCCAGACATGGCTACACAGTGCATCCTTAGTACTTGTTCTAATACATAAGGGGCGCAGACATGGCTACACAATACAGCCTTAGTACTTGTCCTAATATGCAGGGGAACAAAGACATGGCTACACAGTGCACCCTTAGTACTTGTCCTAATATACAGGAGACCCAGACATGGCTACCCAGTGCACCCTTAGTACTTGTCCTAATATATAGGGGATCCAGACATGGCTACACAGTGCACCCTTAATACTTATCCTAATATATAGGGACTCAGACATGGCTACACAGTGCTCCCTTAGTACTTGTCCTAATACATAGGGATCCAGACGTGGCTACACAGTGCACCCTTAGTACTTGTTCTAATACATAAGGGGCGCAGACATGGCTACACAGTGCACCCTTAGTACTTGTCCTAATATATAGGGGACCAGACATGGCTACACAGTGCACCCTTAGTACTTGTCCTAATATATAGGGGACCAGACATGACAACACAGTGCACCCTTAGTACTTGTCCTAATATATAGGGGACCAGACATGGCTACACAGTGCACCCTTAGTACTTGTCCTAATATATAGGGGACCCAGACAAAGCCACACAGTGCACCCTTAGTACTTGTCCTAATATGCAGGGGAACAAAGACATGGCTACACAGTGCACCCTTAGTACTTGTCCTAATATGCAGGGGACCCAGACATGGCTACTCAGTGCACCCTTAGTACTTGTCCTAATATATAGGAGACCAGATATGGCTACACAGTGCACCCTTAGTACTTGTCCTAATATATAGGAGACCAGATATGGCTACACAGTGCACCCTTAGTACTTGACCTAATATACAGAGGACCCAGACATGGCTACACAGTGCACCCTTAGTACTTGTTCTAATACATAAGGGGCGCAGACATGGCTACACAATACAGCCTTAGTACTTGTCCTATTATGCAGGGGAACAAAGACATGGCTACACAGTGCACCCTTAGTACGTGTCATAACATACAGGAGACCCAGACATGACTACACAGTGCACCCTTAATACTTGTCCCAATATATAGGGACTCAGACATGGCTACACAGTGCACCCTTAGTACTTGTCCTAATATATAGGGGACCCAGATATGACAACACAGTGCACCGTTAGTACTTGTCCTAATATATAGGGGACCAGACATGGCTACACAGTGCACCCTTAGTACTTGTCCTAATATATAGGGGACCCAGACATGGCTACACAGTGCACCCTTAGTACTTGTTCTAATACATAAGGGGCGCAGACATGGCTACACAATACAGCCTTAGTACTTGTCCTAATATGCAGGGGAACAAAGACATGGCTACACAGTGCACCCTTAGTACGTGTCATAACATACAGGAGACCCAGACATGGCTACACAGTGCACCCTTAGTACTTGTCCTAATATATAGGGGACCCAGACATGGCTACACAGTGCACCCTTAGTACTTGTTCTAATACATAGGGACTCAAACATTGCTACACAGTGCTCCCTTAGTACTTGTCCTAATACATAGGGATCCAGACATGGCTACACAGTGCACCCTTAGTACTTGTCCTAATATATAGGGGACCCAGACATGGCTACACAGTGCACCCTTAGTACTTGTCCTAATATATAGGGGACCCAGACATGACTACGCAGTGCACCCTAATGCTTGTCCTAATATACAGGGGGCCCAGACATGGCTACACAGGGCACCCTTAGTACTTATACTAATATACAGGAGACCCAGACATGACTACACAGTGCACCCTTAGTACTTGTCCTAATATATAGGAGACCCAGACATGGCTACAGAGTGCACCCTTAGTACTTATCCTAATATATAGGGACTCAGACATGGCTTCACAGTGCACCCTTAGTACTTGTCCTAATATATAGGGGACCCAGACATGACTACACAGTGCACCCTTAGTACTTGTCCTAATAAATAGTAGACCAGATATGGGTACACAGTGCACCCTTAGTACTTGTCCTAATACACAGGAGACCCAGACATGACTACACAGTGCACCCTTAATACTTGTCCTAATATATAGGGACTCAGACATGGCTACACAGTGCACCCTTAGTACTTGTCCTAAGACAAAAGGGGCCCAGACATGGCTACACAGTGCACCCTTAGTACTTGTCCTAATATATAGGGGACCCAGACATGACAACACAGTGCACCCTTAGTACTTGTCCTAATATATAGGGGACCAGACATGGCTACACAGTGCACCCTTAGTACTTGTCCTAATATATAGGGGACCCAGACAAAGCCACACAGTGCACCCTTAGTACTTGTCCTAATATGCAGGGGAATAAAGACATGGCTACACAGTGCACCCTTAGTACTTGTCCTAATATGCAAGGGACCCAGACATGGCTACACAGTGCACCCTTAGTACTTGTCCTAATATATAGGAGACCAGATATGGCTACACAGTGCACCCTTAGTACTTGTCCTAATATGCAGGGGAACAAAGACATGGCTACACAGTGCAGCCTTAGTACTTGTTCTAATACATAAGGGGCGCAGGCATGGCTACACAGTGCACCCTTAGTACTTGTCCTAATAAATAGGGGACCCAGACATGGCTACACAGTGCACCCTTAGTACTTGTCCTAATATATAGGGGACCCAGACATGACTACACAGTGCACCCTTATGCTTGTCCTAATACACAGGGGACCCAGACATGACTACACAGTACACCCTTAGTACTTGTCCTAATATATAGGGGACCAGACATGGCTACACAGTGCACCCTTAGTACTTGTCCTAATATATAGGGGACCCAGACATGACAACACAGTGCACCCTTAGTACTTGTCCTAATATATAGGGGACCAGACATGGCTACACAGTACACCCTTAGTACTTGTCCTAATATATAGGGGACCAGACATGGCTACACAGTGCACCCTTAGTACTTGTCCTAATATATAGGGGACCCAGACATGGTCACACAGTGCACCCTTAGTACTTGTCCTAATATGCAGGGGAACAAAGACATGGCCACACAGTGCACCCTTAGTACTTGTCCTAATATATGGGAGACCAGACATGGCGACACAGTGCACCCTTAGTACTTGTCCTAATATATAGGAGACCAGATATGGCTACACAGTGCACCCTTAGTACTTGTCCTAATATACAGAGGACCCAGACATGGCTACACAGTGCACCCTTAGTACTTGTTCTAATACATAAGGGGCGCAGACATGGCTACACAATATAGCCTTAGTACTTGTCCTTATATGCAGGGGAACAAAGACATGGCTACACAGTGCACCCTTAGTATTTGTCCTAATACACAGGGGACCCAGACATGACTACACAGTACACCCTTAGTACTTGTCCTAATATATAGGGGACCAGACATGGCTACACAGTGCTCCCTTAGTACTTGTCCTAATATACAGGGGGCCCAGACATGGCTACACAGGGCACCCTTAGTACTTATCCTAATATACAGGAGACCCAGACATGACTACACAGTGCACCCTTAGTACTTGTCCTAATATATAGGAGACCCAGACATGGCTACAGAGCGCACCCTTAGTACTTATCCTAATATATAGGGACTCAGACATGGCTACACAGTGCTCCCTTAGTACTTGTCCTAATACATAGGGATCCAGATGTGGCTACACAGTGCACCCTTAGTACGTGTTCTAATACATAAGGGGCGCAGACATGGCTACACAGTGCACCCTTAGTACTTGTCCTAATATATAGGGGACCAGACATGGCTACACAGTGCACCCTTAGTACTTGTCCTAAAATGTAGGGGACCCAGACATGACAACACAGTGCACCCTTAGTACTTGTCCTAATATATAGGGGACCAGACATGGCTACACAGTGCACCCTTAGTACTTGTCCTAATATATCGGAGACCGGATATGGGTACACAGTGCACCCTTAGTACTTGTCCTAATATATAGGAGACCAGATATGGGTACACAGTGCACCCTTAGTACTTGTCCTAATATATAGGGACCCAGACATGACTACAGAGTGTAAACTTAGTACTTGTCCTAATATATAGGAGACCAGACATGGCTACACAGTGCACGCTTAGTACTTGTCCTAATATTAAGGAGACCAGACATGGCTACACAGTGCAACCTTAGTACTTGTCCTAATATGCAGGGGACCCAGACATGACTACACAGTGCACCCTTAGTACTTGTCCTAATATATAGGAGACCCAATATGGCTACACAGTGCACCCTTAGTACTTGTCCTAATATATAGGGGAGCAGACATGGCTACACAGTGCACCCTTAGTACTTGTCCTAATATACAGGAGACCCAGACATGACTACACAGTGCACCCTTAGTACTTGTCCTAATACATAGGGACCCAGACATAACTACACAGTGCACCTTTAGTACTTGTCCTAATATGCAGCGGACCCAGACGTGACTACACGGTGCACCCTTAGTACTTGCCCTAATATATAGGAGACCAGATATGGGTACACAGTGCACCCTTAGTACTTGTCCTAATATACAGGAGACCCAGACATGACTACACAGTGCACCCTTAATACTTGTCCCAATATATAGGGACTCAGACATGGCTACACAGTGCACCCTTAGTACTTGTCCTAATATATAGGGGACCCAGACATGACAACACAGTGCACCCTTAGTACTTGTCCTAATATATAGGGGACCAGACATGGCTACACAGTGCACCCTTAGTACTTGTCCTAATATATAGGGGACCCAGACAAAGCCACACAGTGCACCCTTAGTACTTGTCCTAATATGCAGGGGAATAAAGACATGGCTACACAGTGCACCCTTAGTACTTGTCCTAATATGCAGGGGACCCAGACATGGCTACACAGTGCACCCTTAGTACTTGTCCTAATATATAGGAGACCAGATATGGCTACACAGTGCACCCTTAGTACTTGTCCTAATATATAGGAAACCAGATATGGCTACACAGTGCACCCTTAGTACTTGTCCTAATATACAGAGGACCCAGACATGGCTACACAGTGCATCCTTAGTACTTGTTCTAATACATAAGGGGCGCAGACATGGCTACACAATACAGCCTTAGTACTTGTCCTAATATGCAGGGGAACAAAGACATGGCTACACAGTGCACCCTTAGTACTTGTCCTAATATACAGGAGACCCAGACATGGCTACCCAGTGCACCCTTAGTACTTGTCCTAATATATAGGGGATCCAGACATGGCTACACAGTGCACCCTTAATACTTATCCTAATATATAGGGACTCAGACATGGCTACACAGTGCTCCCTTAGTACTTGTCCTAATACATAGGGATCCAGACGTGGCTACACAGTGCACGCTTAGTACTTGTTCTAATACATAAGGGGCGCAGACATGGCTACACAGTGCACCCTTAGTACTTGTCCTAATATATAGGGGACCAGACATGGCTACACAGTGCACCCTTAGTACTTGTCCTAATATATAGGGGACCAGACATGACAACACAGTGCACCCTTAGTACTTGTCCTAATATATAGGGGACCAGACATGGCTACACAGTGCACCCTTAGTACTTGTCCTAATATATAGGGGACCCAGACAAAGCCACACAGTGCACCCTTAGTACTTGTCCTAATATGCAGGGGAACAAAGACATGGCTACACAGTGCACCCTTAGTACTTGTCCTAATATGCAGGGGACCCAGACATGGCTACTCAGTGCACCCTTAGTACTTGTCCTAATATATAGGAGACCAGATATGGCTACACAGTGCACCCTTAGTACTTGTCCTAATATATAGGAGACCAGATATGGCTACACAGTGCACCCTTAGTACTTGACCTAATATACAGAGGACCCAGACATGGCTACACAGTGCACCCTTAGTACTTGTTCTAATACATAAGGGGCGCAGACATGGCTACACAATACAGCCTTAGTACTTGTCCTATTATGCAGGGGAACAAAGACATGGCTACACAGTGCACCCTTAGTACGTGTCATAACATACAGGAGACCCAGACATGACTACACAGTGCACCCTTAATACTTGTCCCAATATATAGGGACTCAGACATGGCTACACAGTGCACCCTTAGTACTTGTCCTAATATATAGGGGACCCAGATATGACAACACAGTGCACCGTTAGTACTTGTCCTAATATATAGGGGACCAGACATGGCTACACAGTGCACCCTTAGTACTTGTCCTAATATATAGGGGACCCAGACATGGCTACACAGTGCACCCTTAGTACTTGTTCTAATACATAAGGGGCGCAGACATGGCTACACAATACAGCCTTAGTACTTGTCCTAATATGCAGGGGAACAAAGACATGGCTACACAGTGCACCCTTAGTACGTGTCATAACATACAGGAGACCCAGACATGGCTACACAGTGCACCCTTAGTACTTGTCCTAATATATAGGGGACCCAGACATGGCTACACAGTGCACCCTTAGTACTTGTTCTAATACATAGGGACTCAAACATTGCTACACAGTGCTCCCTTAGTACTTGTCCTAATACATAGGGATCCAGACATGGCTACACAGTGCACCCTTAGTACTTGTCCTAATATATAGGGGACCCAGACATGGCTACACAGTGCACCCTTAGTACTTGTCCTAATATATAGGGGACCCAGACATGACTACGCAGTGCACCCTAATGCTTGTCCTAATATACAGGGGGCCCAGACATGGCTACACAGGGCACCCTTAGTACTTATACTAATATACAGGAGACCCAGACATGACTACACAGTGCACCCTTAGTACTTGTCCTAATATATAGGAGACCCAGACATGGCTACAGAGTGCACCCTTAGTACTTATCCTAATATATAGGGACTCAGACATGGCTTCACAGTGCACCCTTAGTACTTGTCCTAATATATAGGGGACCCAGACATGACTACACAGTGCACCCTTAGTACTTGTCCTAATAAATAGTAGACCAGATATGGGTACACAGTGCACCCTTAGTACTTGTCCTAATACACAGGAGACCCAGACATGACTACACAGTGCACCCTTAATACTTGTCCTAATATATAGGGACTCAGACATGGCTACACAGTGCACCCTTAGTACTTGTCCTAAGACAAAAGGGGCCCAGACATGGCTACACAGTGCACCCTTAGTACTTGTCCTAATATATAGGGGACCCAGACATGACAACACAGTGCACCCTTAGTACTTGTCCTAATATATAGGGGACCAGACATGGCTACACAGTGCACCCTTAGTACTTGTCCTAATATATAGGGGACCCAGACAAAGCCACACAGTGCACCCTTAGTACTTGTCCTAATATGCAGGGGAATAAAGACATGGCTACACAGTGCACCCTTAGTACTTGTCCTAATATGCAAGGGACCCAGACATGGCTACACAGTGCACCCTTAGTACTTGTCCTAATATATAGGAGACCAGATATGGCTACACAGTGCACCCTTAGTACTTGTCCTAATATGCAGGGGAACAAAGACATGGCTACACAGTGCAGCCTTAGTACTTGTTCTAATACATAAGGGGCGCAGGCATGGCTACACAGTGCACCCTTAGTACTTGTCCTAATAAATAGGGGACCCAGACATGGCTACACAGTGCACCCTTAGTACTTGTCCTAATATATAGGGGACCCAGACATGACTACACAGTGCACCCTTATGCTTGTCCTAATACACAGGGGACCCAGACATGACTACACAGTACACCCTTAGTACTTGTCCTAATATATAGGGGACCAGACATGGCTACACAGTGCACCCTTAGTACTTGTCCTAATATATAGGGGACCCAGACATGACAACACAGTGCACCCTTAGTACTTGTCCTAATATATAGGGGACCAGACATGGCTACACAGTACACCCTTAGTACTTGTCCTAATATATAGGGGACCAGACATGGCTACACAGTGCACCCTTAGTACTTGTCCTAATATATAGGGGACCCAGACATGGTCACACAGTGCACCCTTAGTACTTGTCCTAATATGCAGGGGAACAAAGACATGGCCACACAGTGCACCCTTAGTACTTGTCCTAATATATGGGAGACCAGACATGGCGACACAGTGCACCCTTAGTACTTGTCCTAATATATAGGAGACCAGATATGGCTACACAGTGCACCCTTAGTACTTGTCCTAATATACAGAGGACCCAGACATGGCTACACAGTGCACCCTTAGTACTTGTTCTAATACATAAGGGGCGCAGACATGGCTACACAATATAGCCTTAGTACTTGTCCTTATATGCAGGGGAACAAAGACATGGCTACACAGTGCACCCTTAGTATTTGTCCTAATATGCAGGGGACCAAGACATGGCTACACAGTGCACCCTTAGTACTTGTCCTAACATACAGGAGACCCAGACATGGCTACACAGTGCACCCTTAGTACTTATCCTAATATATAGGGACTCAGACATGGCTACACAGTGCTCCCTTCGTACTTGTCCTAATACATAGGGATCCAGACGTGGCTACACAGTGCACCCTAAGTAGTTGTTCTAATACATAAGGGGCCCAGACATGACAACACAGTGCACCCTTAGTACTTGTCCTAATATATAGGGGACCAGACATGGCTACACAGTACACCCTTAGTACTTGTCCTAATATATAGGGGACCAGACATGGCTACACAGTGCACCCTTAGTACTTGTCCTAATATATAGGGGACCCAGACATGGTCACACAGTGCACCCTTAGTACTTGTCCTAATATGCAGGGGAACAAAGACATGGCCACACAGTGCACCCTTAGTACTTGTCCTAATATATGGGAGACCAGACATGGCGACACAGTGCACCCTTAGTACTTGTCCTAATATATAGGAGACCAGATATGGCTACACAGTGCACCCTTAGTACTTGTCCTAATATACAGAGGACCCAGACATGGCTACACAGTGCACCCTTAGTACTTGTTCTAATACATAAGGGGCGCAGACATGGCTACACAATATAGCCTTAGTACTTGTCCTTATATGCAGGGGAACAAAGACATGGCTACACAGTGCACCCTTAGTACTTGTCCTAATATGCAGGGGACCAAGACATGGCTACACAGTGCACCCTTAGTACTTGTCCAAATATATAGGGGACCCAGACATGGCTACACAGTGCACCCTTAGTACTTATCCTAATATATAGGGACTCAGACATGGCTACACAGTGCTCCCTTCGTACTTGTCCTAATACATAGGGATCCAGACGTGGCTACACAGTGCACCCTAAGTAGTTGTTCTAATACATAAGGGGCGCAGACATGTCTGCACAGTGCACCCTTAGTAGTTGTCCTAATATATAGGGGACCCAGACATGGCTACACAGTGCACCCTTAGTACTTGTCCTAATATGCAGGGGAACAAAGACATGGCTACACAGTGCAGCCTTAGTACTTGTTCTAATACATAAGGGGCGCAGACATGGCTACACAGTGCACCCTTAGTACTTGTCCTAATATATAGGGGACCCAGACATGGCTACACAGTGCACCCTTAGTACTTGTCCTAATATATAGGGGACCCAGACATGACTACACAGTGCACCCTAATGCTTGTCCTAATACACAGGGGACCCAGACATGACTACACAGTACACCCTTAGTACTTGTCCTAATATATAGGGGACCAGACATGGCTACACAGTGCACCCTTAGTACTTGTCCTAATATATAGGGGACCCAGACATGACAACATAGTGCACCCTTAGTACTTGTCCTAATATATAGGGGACCAGACATGGCTACACAGTACACCCTTAGTACTTGTCCTAATATATAGGGGACCAGACATGGCTACACAGTGCACCCTTAGTACTTGTCCTAATATATAGGGGACCCAGACATGGTCACACAGTGCACCCTTAGTACTTGTCCTAATATGCAGGGGAACAAAGACATGGCCACACAGTGCACCCTTAGTACTTGTCCTAATATATGGGAGACCAGACATGGCGACACAGTGCACCCTTAGTACTTGTCCTAATATATAGGAGACCAGATATGGCTACACAGTGCACCCTTAGTACTTGTCCTAATATACAGAGGACCCAGACATGGCTACACAGTGCACCCTTAGTACTTGTTCTAATACATAAGGGGCGCAGACATGGCTACACAATATAGCCTTAGTACTTGTCCTTATATGCAGGGGAACAAAGACATGGCTACACAGTGCACCCTTAGTACTTGTCCTAATATGCAGGGGACCAAGACATGGCTACACAGTGCACCCTTAGTACTTGTCCTAACATACAGGAGACCCAGACATGGCTACACAGTGCACCCTTAGTACTTGTCCAAATATATTGGGGACCCAGACATGGCCACACAGTGCACCCTTAGTACTTATCCTAATATATAGGGACTCAGACATGGCTACACAGTGCTCCCTTCGTACTTGTCCTAATACATAGGGATCCAGACGTGGCTACACAGTGCACCCTTAGTAGTTGTTCTAATACATAAGGGGCGCAGACATGGCTGCACAGTGCACCCTTAGTACTTGTCCTAATATATAGGGGACCCAGACATGGCTACACAGTGCACCCTTAGTACTTGTTCTAATACATAAGGGGAGCAGACATGGCTAAACAATACAGCCCTAGTACTTGTCTTAATATGCAGGGGAACAAAGACATGGCTACACAGTGCACCCTTAGTACTTGTCCTAATATGCAGGGGAACAAAGACATGGCTACACAGTGCACCCTTAGTACTTGTCCTAATATATAGGGGACCCAGACATAGCTACACAGTGCACCCTTAGTACTTGTCCTAATATATAGGAGACCCAGACATGGCTGCACAGTGCACCCTTAGTACTTCTCCTAATACATAGGGACCCAGACGTGGCTACACAGTGCAGCCTTAGTACTTGTTCTAATACATAAGGGGCGCAGACATGGCTACACAGTGCACCCTTAGTACTTGTCCTAATATATAGGGGACCCAGACATGGCTACAAAGTGCACCGTTAGTACTTGTCCTAATATATAGGGGACCCAGACATGACTACACAGTGCACCCTAATGCTTGTTCTAATACACTGGGGACCCAGACATGACTACACAGTACACCCTTAGTACTTGTCCTAATATATAGGGGACCAGACATGGCTACACAGTGCACCCTTAGTACTTGTCCTAATATATAGGGGACCCAGACATGACTACGCAGTGCACCCTTAGTACTTGTCCAAATATATAGCGGAGCAGACATGGCTACACAGTACACCCTTAGTACCTGTCCTAATACATAGGGACCCAGACGTGGCTACACATTGCAGCCTTAGTACTTGTTCTAATACATAAGGGGCGCAGACATGGCTACACAGTGCACCCTTAGTACTTGTCCTAATATGCAGGGGAACAAAGACATGGCTACACAGTACACCCTTAGTACTTGTCCTAATATATAGGAGACCAGATACGGCTACACAGTGCACCCTTAGTACTTGTCCTAATATATAGGGGACCAGATATGGCGACACAGTGCACCCTCAGTACTTGTCCTAATATATAGGAGACCAGATATGGCTACACAGTGCACCCTTAGTACTTGTCCTAATATACAGAGGACCCAGACATGGCTACACAGTGCACCCTTAGTACTTGTTCTAATACATAAGGGGCGCAGACATGGCTACACAATACAGCCTTAGTACTTGTCCTTATATGCAGGGGAACAAAGACATGGCTACACAGTGCACTCTTAGTACTTGTCCTAATATGCAGGGGACCAAGACATGGCTACACAGTGCACCCTTAGTAGTTGTTCTAATGCATAAGGGGCGCAGACATGGCTACACAGTGCACCCTTAGTACTTGTCCTAATATATAGGGGGCCCAGACATGGCTACACAGTGCACCCTTAGTACTTGTCCTAATATATAGGGGACCCAGACATGACTACACAGTGAACCCTAATGCTTGTCCTAATACACAGGGGACCCAGACATGACTACACAGTACACCCTTAGTACTTGTCCTAATATGTAGGGGACCAGACATGGCTACACAGTGCCCCCTTAGTACTTGTCCTAATATACAGGGGGCCCAGACATGGCTACACAGTGCACCCTTAGTTCTTATCCTAATATAAAGGAGACCCAGACATGACTACACAGTGCACCCTTAGTACTGGTCCTAATATATAGGGGACCAGACATGGCTACACAGTGCACCCTTAGTACTTATCCTAATATATAGGTACCCAGACATGGCTACACAGAGCACCCTTAGTACTTATCCTAATATATAGGGACCCAGACATGGCTACACAGTGCACCCTTAGTACTTGTCCTAATACATAGGGACCCAGACATGACTACACAGTGCACCCTTAGTACTTGTCCTAATATATAGGGACCCAGACATGGCTACACAGTGCACCCTTAGTACTTGTCCTAATATATAGGGACCCAGACATGACTACACAGGTCACCCTTAGTACTTATCCTAATATATAGGAGACCAGATATGGCTACACAGTGCACGCTTAGTACTTGTCCTAATATATAGGAGACCAGACATGGCTACACAGTGCACCCTTAGTACTTGTCCTAATATGCAGGGGACCCAGATGTGACTACACAGTGCACACTTAGTACTTGTCCTAATATATAGGAGACTAGATATGGCTACACAGTGCACCCTTAGTACTTGTCCTAATATATAGGAGACCAGATATGGGTACACAGTGCACCCTTAGTACTTGTCCTAATATGTAGGAGACCAGACATGGCTCCACAGGGCACAGTTAGCACTTGTTCTAATACATAAGGGGCGCAGACATGGCTACACAATACAGCCTTAGTACTTGTCTTAATATGCAGGGGACCAAGACATGGCCACATACTGCACCATTAGTACTTGTCCTAATATGCAGGGGACCCAGACATGGCTACATAGTACACTCTTAGTACTTGTCCTAATATATAGGAGACCAGACATGGCTACACAGTGCACCCTTAGTACTTGTCCTAATATACAGAGGACCCAGACATGGCTACACAGTGCACCCTTAGTACTTGTTCTAATACATAAGGGGCGCAGACATGGCTACACAATACAGCCTTAGTACTTGTCTTAATATGCAGGGGACCAAGACATGGCTACACAGTGCACCCTTAGTACTTGTCCTAATATGCAGGGGACCAAGACATGGCTACACAGTGCACCCTTAGTAGTTGTTCTAATGCATAAGGGGCGCAGACATGGCTACACAGTGCACCCTTAGTACTTGTCCTAATATATAGGGGACCCAGACATGGCTACACAGTGCACCCTTAGTACTTGTCCTAATATGTAGGGGACCCAGACATGACTACACAGTGCACCCTAATGCTTGTCCTAATACACAGGGGACCCAGACATGACTACACAGTACACCCTTAGTACTTGTCCAAATATATAGGGGACCAGACATGGCTACACAGTGCGTCCTTAGTACTTGTCCTAATATACAGGGGGCCCAGCCATGGCTACACAGTGCACCCTTAGTACTTATCCTAATATACAGGAGACCCAGACATGACTACACAGTGCACCCTTAGTACTTGTCCTAATATATAGGGGACCAGACATGGCTACACAGTGCACCCTTAGTACTTATCCTAATATATAGGGACCCAGACATGGCTACACAGTGCACCCTTAGTACTTATCCTAATATATAGGGACCCAGACATGGCTACACAGTGCACCCTTAGTACTTGTTCTAATACATAGGGACCCAGACATAACTACACAGTGCACCCTTAGTACTTGTCCTAATATATAGGGACCCAGACATGGCTACACAGTGCACCCTTAGTACTTATCCTTATATATAGGGACCCAGACATGGCTACAAAGTGCACCCTTAGTACTGGTCTTAATATATAGGGACCCAGACATGACAACACAGTGCACCCTTAGTACTTATCCTAATATATAGGAGACCAGATATGGCTACACAGTGCACGCTTAGTACTTGTCCTTATATATAGGAGACCAGACATGGCTATACAGTGCACCCTTAGTACTTGTCCTAATATACAGGAGACCCAGACATGGCTACACAGTGCACCCTTAGTACTTGTCCTAATATATAGGAGACCAGATATGGGTACACAGTGCACTCTTAGTACTTGTCCTAATATATAGGGGACCTGATATGGCTACACAGTGCACCCTTAGTACTTGTCCTAATATGCAGGGGACCCAGATGTGACTACACAGTGCACCCTTAGTACTTGTCCTAATATATAGGAGACCAGATATGGCTACACAGTGCACCCTTAGTACTTGTCCTAATATATAGGAGACCAGATATGGGTACACAGTGCACCCTTACTACTTGTCCTAATATGTAGGAGACCAGACATGGCTCCACAGGGCACAGTTAGCACTTGTTCTAATACATAAGGGGCGCAGACATGGCTACACAATACAGCCTTAGTACTTGTCTTAATATGCAGGGGACCAAGACATGGCCACACACTGCACCCTTAGTACTTGTCCTAATATGCAGGGTACCCAGACATGGCTACATAGTGCACTCTTAGTACTTGTCCTAATATATAGGGGACCTAGACATGGCTACACAGTGCACCCTTAGTACTTGTCCTAATATATAGAGGACTCAGACATGGCTACACAGTGCACTTTTAGTACTTGTCCTAATATATAGGGGACCAGACATGACAACACAGTGCACCCTTAGTACTTGTTCTAATACATAAGGGACGCAGACATGGCTACACAATACAGCCTTAGTACTTGTCCTAATATATAGGGGACCCAGACATGACTACACAGTGCACCCTAATGCTTGTCCTAATACACAGGGGACCCAGACATGACTACACAGTACACCCTTAGTACTTGTCCTAATATATAGGGGACCAGACATGGTTACACAGTGCACCCTTAGTACTTGTCCTAATATATAGGGGACCCAGACATGACAACACAGTGCACCCTTAGTACTTGTCCTAATATATAGGGGACCAGACATGACAACACAGTGCACCCTTAGTACTTGTCCTAATATATAGGGGACCCAGACATGGCTACACAGTGCACCCTTAGTACTTGTCCTAATATATAGGAGACCAGACATGGCTACACAGTGCACCCTTAGTACTTGTCCTAATATATAGGAGACCAGATATGGCTACACAGTGCACACTTAGTACTTGTTATAATATACAGAGGACCCAGACATGGCTACACAGTGCACCCTTAGTACTTGTTCTAATACATAAGGGGCGCAGACATGGCTACACAATACAGCCTTAGTACTTGTCCTTATATGCAGGGGAACAAAGACATGGCTACACAGTGCACCCTTAGTACTTGTCCTAATATGCAGGTGACCAAGACATGGCTACACAGTGCACCCTTAGTACTTGTCCTAACATACAGGAGACCCAGACATGGCTACACAGTGCGCCCTTAGTACTTGTCCTAATATATAGGGGACCCAGACATAGCTACACAGTGCACCCTTAGTACTTGTCCTAATATATAGGAGACCCAGACATCGCTACCCAGTGCACCCTTAGTACTTGTCCTAATACATAGGGACCCAGACGTGGCTACACAGTGCAGCCTTAGTACTTGTTCTAATACATAAGGGGCGCAGACATGGCTACACAGTGCACCCTTAGTACTTGTCCTAATATATAGGGGACCCAGACATGGCTGCACAGTGCACCCTTTGTACTTGTCCTAATATATAGGGGACCCAGACATGAATACACAGTGCACCCTAATGCTTGTTCTAATACACTGGGGACCCAGACATGACTACACAGTACACCCTTAGTACTTGTCCTAATATATAGGGGACCAGACATGGCTACACAGTGCACCCTTAGTACTTGTCCTAATATATAGGGGACCCAGACATGACTACGCAGTGCACCCTTAGTACTTGTCCTAATATATAGGGGACCAGACATGGCTACACAGTACACCCTTAGTACTTGTCCTAATATATAGGGGACCCAGACATGGCTGCACAGTGCACCCTTAGTACTTGTCCTAATATGCAGGGGAACAAAGACATGGCTACACAGTGCACCCTTAGTACTTGTCCTAATATATAGGGGACCCAGACATAGCTACACAGTGAACCCTTAGTACTTGTCCTAATATATAGAAGACCCAGACATGGCTACACAGTGCACCCTTAGTACTTGTCCTAATACATAGGGACCCAGACGTGGCTACACAGTGCACCCTTAGTACTTATCCTAATATATAGGGACTCAGACATGGCTACACAGTGCACCCTTAGTACTTGTCCTAATATATAGGGACTCAGACATGGCTACACAGTGCACCCTTAGTAATTGTCCTAATATATAGGGGACCCAGACATGGCTACACAGTGCACCCTAATGCTTGTCCTAATATGCAGGGGACCAAGACATGGCTACACCGTGCACCCTTAGTACTTGTCCTAATATATAGGGGACCATACATGGCTACACAGTGCACCCTTAGTACTTGCCCTAATATGCAAGGGAACAAAGACATGGCTACACAGTGCACCCTTAGTACTTGTCCTAGTATATAGGGGACCCACACATGGATACACAGTGCACCCTTAGTACTTATCCTAATATATAGGGGACCCAGACATGACTACACAGTACACCAATAGTACTTGTCCTAATATATAGGGAACCCAGACATGACTACACAGTGCACCCTTAGTACTTGTCCTAATATATAGGGACCCAGACATGACTACACAGTGCACCCTTAGTACTTGTCCTAATATACAGGGGACCCAGACATGGCTACACAGTGCACCCTTAGTGCTTCTCCTAATATATAGGGGACCCAGTTATGGCTACACAGTGCACCCTTAGTACTTGTCCTAATATATAGGGGACCATACATGGCTACACAGTGCACCCTTAGTGCTTCTCCTAATATACAGAAGACCCAGACATAGCTACACAGTGCACCCTTAGTACTTGTCCTAATATATAGAGACCCAGGCGTGACTACACAGTGCACCCTTAGTACTTGTCCTGTATACAGGGACCCAGACATGGCTACACAGTGCACCCTTAGTACTTGTCCTAACATATAAGAGACCCAGACATGACTACACAGTGCACCCTAAGTACTTGTCCTAATATACAGGGGACCCAGACATGGCTACACAGTGCACCCTTAGTGCTTCTCCTAATATATAGGGGACCCAGACATGGCTACACAGTGCACCCTGAGTACTTGTCCTAATATACAGGGGACCAGACATGGCTACACAGTGCACCCTTAGTACTTGTCCTAATATATAGGGACTCAGACATGGCTACACAGTGCACCCTAAGTACTTGTCCTAATATATAGAGGCCTCAGACATGGCTACACAGTGCCCCCTTAGTACTTGTCCTAATATACAGAGGACCCAGACATGGCTACACAGTGCACCCTTAGTACTTGTTCTAATACATTAGGGGCGCAGACATGGCTACACAATACAGCCTTAGTACTTGTCTTAATATGCAGGGGACCAAGACATGGCTACACAGTGCACCCTTAGTACTTGTCCTAATATGCAGGGGAACAAAGACATGGCTACACAGTGCACCATTAAAACTTGTCCTAATATATATGGGACCCAGACATAGCTACACAGTGCACCCTTAGTACTTGTCCTAATATATAGGAGACCCAGACATGGCTCCATAGTGCACCCTAATGCTTGTCCTAATACACAGGGGACCCAGACATGACTACACAGTACACCCTTAGTACTTGTCCTAATACATAGGGACCCAGACGAGGCTACACAGTGCAGCCTTAGTACTTGTTCTAATACATAAGGGACGCAGTATGGCTACACAGTGCACCCTTAGTACTTGTCCTAATATATAGGGGACCCAGACATGACTACACAGTGCACCCCAATCCTTGTCCTAATACACAGGGGACCCAGACATGACTACACAGTACACCCTTAGTACTTGTCCTAATATATAGGGGACCAGACATGGCTACACAGTGCACCCTTAGTACTTGTCCTAATATATAGGGGACCCAGACATGACTACACAGTGCACCCTTTGTACTTGTCCTAATATATAGGGGACCCAGACATGACTACACAGTGCACCCTTAGTACTTGTCCTAATATATAGGGGACCAGACATGACTACACAGTGCACCCTTAGTACTTGTCCTAATATATAGGGGACCCAGACATGGCTACACAGTGCACCCTTATTACTTGTCCTAATATATAGGGGACCAGACATGGCTACACAGTGCACCCTTAGTACTTGCCCTAATATATAGGAGACCCAGACATGGCTACACAGTGCACCCTTAGTACTTATCCTTATATATAGGGACTCAGACATGGCTACACAGTGCACCCTTAGTACTTGTCCTAATATATAGGGACTCAGACATGGCTACACAGTGCACCCTTAGTAATTGTCCTAATATATAGGGGACCCAGACATGGCTACACAGTGCACCCTAATGCTTGTCCTAATATGCAGGGGACCAAGACATGGCTACACAGTGCACCCTTAGTACTTGTCCTAATATATAGGGGACCATACATGGCTACACAGTGCACCCTTAGTACTTGCCCTAATATGCAAGGGAACAAAGACATGGCTACACAGTGCACCCTTAGTACTTGTCCTAGTATATAGGGGACCCACACATGGATACACAGTGCACCCTTAGTACTTATCCTAATATATAGGGGACCCAGACATGACTACACAGTACACCAATAGTACTTGTCCTAATATATAGGGAACCCAGACATGACTACACAGTGCACCCTTAGTACTTGTCCTAATATATAGGGACCCAGACATGACTACACAGTGCACCCTTAGTACTTGTCCTAATATACAGGGGACCCAGACATGGCTACACAGTGCACCCTTAGTGCTTCTCCATATATATAGGGGACACAGCCATGGCTACACAGTGCACCCTTAGTACTTGTCCTAATATATAGGGGACCATACATGGCTACACAGTGCACCCTTAGTGCTTCTCCTAATATACAGAAGACCCAGACATAGCTACACAGTGCACCCTTAGTACTTTTCCTAATATATAGAGACCCAGGCGTGACTACACAGTGCACCCTTAGTACTTGTCCTGTATACAGGGACCCAGACATGGCTACACAGTGCACCCTTAGTACTTGTCCTAACATATAAGAGACCCAGACATGACTACACAATGCACCCTAAGTACTTGTCCTAATATACAGGTGACCCAGACATGGCTACACAGTGCACCCTTAGTGCTTCTCCTAATATATAGGGGACCCAGACATGGCTACACAGTGCACCCTGAGTACTTGTCCTAATATATAGGGGACCAGACATGGCTACACAGTGCACCCTTAGCACTTGTCCTAATATACAGGAGACCCAGATATGACTACACAGTGTACCCTTAGTACTTGTCCTAATATACAGGGGGCCCAGACATGACTACACAGCACCTTTAGTACTTGTCCTAATATGCAGGGGACCCAGACGTGACTACACTGTGCACCCTTAGTACTTGTACTACTATATAGGAGACCAGATATGGCTACACAGTGCACCCTTAGTACTTGTCCTAATATATAGGAGACCAGAAATGGCTCCACAGGGCACAGTTAGTACTTGTTCTAATATATAGGGACCCAGACATGACTACACAGTGCACCCTTAGTACTTGTCCTAATATATAGGGGGCCCAGACATGACTACACAGTGCACCCTTAGTACTTGTCCTAATATACAGGAGACCCAGACATGATTACACAGTGCACACTTAGTACTTGTCCTAATGTACAGAGGCCCAGACATGACTACACAGCACCTTTAGTACTTGTCCTAATATGCAGGGGATCCAGACGTGACTACACTGTGCATCCTTAGTACTTGTCCTAATATATAGGAGACCGGACATGGCTCCACAGGGCACAGTTAGTACTTGTTCTAATATATAGGGACCCATACATGACAACACAGTGCACCTTTAGTACTTGTCCAAATATATAGGGACCCAGACATGACTAAACAGTGCACCCTTAGTACTTGTCCTAATATATAGGGACCCAGACATGACTACACAGTGCACCCTTAGTACTTGTCCTAATATATAGGAGACCAGATATGGGTACACAGTGCACCCTTAGTACTTGTCCTAATATATAGGGGACCAGACATGACTACACAGTGCACCCTTAGTACTTGTCCTAATATATAGGGGACCCAGACATGGCTACACAGTGCACCCTTATTACTTGTCCTAATATATAGGGGACCAGACATGGCTACACAGTGCACCCTTAGTACTTGCCCTAATATATAGGAGACCCAGACATGGCTACACAGTGCACCCTTAGTACTTATCCTTATATATAGGGACTCAGACATGGCTACACAGTGCACCCTTAGTACTTGTCCTAATATATAGGGACTCAGACATGGCTACACAGTGCACCCTTAGTAATTGTCCTAATATATAGGGGACCCAGACATGGCTACACAGTGCACCCTAATGCTTGTCCTAATATGCAGGGGACCAAGACATGGCTACACAGTGCACCCTTAGTACTTGTCCTAATATATAGGGGACCATACATGGCTACACAGTGCACCCTTAGTACTTGCCCTAATATGCAAGGGAACAAAGACATGGCTACACAGTGCACCCTTAGTACTTGTCCTAGTATATAGGGGACCCACACATGGATACACAGTGCACCCTTAGTACTTATCCTAATATATAGGGGACCCAGACATGACTACACAGTACACCAATAGTACTTGTCCTAATATATAGGGAACCCAGACATGACTACACAGTGCACCCTTAGTACTTGTCCTAATATATAGGGACCCAGACATGAC
Source organism: Eleutherodactylus coqui (assembly GCF_035609145.1). Lineage (NCBI taxonomy): Eukaryota > Metazoa > Chordata > Amphibia > Anura > Eleutherodactylidae > Eleutherodactylus > Eleutherodactylus coqui. The sequence continues at coordinate 61,411,920 of NC_089847.1, read as the reverse complement.
TACACAGTGCACCCTTAGTACTTGTCCTAATATACAGGGGACCCAGACATGGCTACACAGTGCACCCTTAGTGCTTCTCCATATATATAGGGGACACAGCCATGGCTACACAGTGCACCCTTAGTACTTGTCCTAATATATAGGGGACCATACATGGCTACACAGTGCACCCTTAGTGCTTCTCCTAATATACAGAAGACCCAGACATAGCTACACAGTGCACCCTTAGTACTTTTCCTAATATATAGAGACCCAGGCGTGACTACACAGTGCACCCTTAGTACTTGTCCTGTATACAGGGACCCAGACATGGCTACACAGTGCACCCTTAGTACTTGTCCTAACATATAAGAGACCCAGACATGACTACACAATGCACCCTAAGTACTTGTCCTAATATACAGGTGACCCAGACATGGCTACACAGTGCACCCTTAGTGCTTCTCCTAATATATAGGGGACCCAGACATGGCTACACAGTGCACCCTGAGTACTTGTCCTAATATATAGGGGACCAGACATGGCTACACAGTGCACCCTTAGCACTTGTCCTAATATACAGGAGACCCAGATATGACTACACAGTGTACCCTTAGTACTTGTCCTAATATACAGGGGGCCCAGACATGACTACACAGCACCTTTAGTACTTGTCCTAATATGCAGGGGACCCAGACGTGACTACACTGTGCACCCTTAGTACTTGTACTACTATATAGGAGACCAGATATGGCTACACAGTGCACCCTTAGTACTTGTCCTAATATATAGGAGACCAGAAATGGCTCCACAGGGCACAGTTAGTACTTGTTCTAATATATAGGGACCCAGACATGACTACACAGTGCACCCTTAGTACTTGTCCTAATATATAGGGGGCCCAGACATGACTACACAGTGCACCCTTAGTACTTGTCCTAATATACAGGAGACCCAGACATGATTACACAGTGCACACTTAGTACTTGTCCTAATGTACAGAGGCCCAGACATGACTACACAGCACCTTTAGTACTTGTCCTAATATGCAGGGGATCCAGACGTGACTACACTGTGCATCCTTAGTACTTGTCCTAATATATAGGAGACCGGACATGGCTCCACAGGGCACAGTTAGTACTTGTTCTAATATATAGGGACCCATACATGACAACACAGTGCACCTTTAGTACTTGTCCAAATATATAGGGACCCAGACATGACTAAACAGTGCACCCTTAGTACTTGTCCTAATATATAGGGACCCAGACATGACTACACAGTGCACCCTTAGTACTTGTCCTAATATATAGGAGACCAGATATGGGTACACAGTGCACCCTTAGTACTTGTCCTAATATATAGGGGACCAGATATGGCTACACAGTGCACCCTTAGTACTGGTCCTAATATGCAGGGGACCAAGACATGGCTACACAGTGCACCCTTAGTACTTGTCCTAATATATAGGAGACCCAATATGGCTACACAGTGCACCCTTAGTACTTGTCCTAATATATATGAGACCAGATAAGGGTACACAGTGCACCCTTAGTACTTGTCCTAATATATAGGGGGCCCAGACATGACTACACAGTGCACCCTGAGTACTTGTCCTAATATATCGGAGACCAGATATGGCTACACAGTGCACCCTTAGTACTTGTCCTAATATACAGGAGACCCAGACATGATTACACAGTGCACACTTAGTACTTGTCCTAATGTACAGAGGCCCAGACATGACTACACAGCACCTTTAGTACTTGTCCTAATATGCAGGGGATCCAGACGTGACTACACAGTGCACCCTTAGTACTTGTCCTAATATATAGGGGACCCAGACATGGCTACACAGTGCACCCTTATTACTTGTCCTAATACATAGGGGACCAGACATGGCTACACAGTGCACCCTTAGTACTTGCCCTAATATATAGGGACTCAGACATGGCTACACAGTGCACCCTTAGTACTTGTCCTAATATATAGGGACTCAGACATGGCTACACAGTGCACCCTTAGTAATTGTCCTAATATATAGAGGACCCAGACATGACTACACAGCACCTTTAGTACTTGTCCTAATATGCAGGGGACCCAGACGTGACTACACTGTGCACCCTTAGTACTTGTACTACTATATAGGAGACCAGATATGGCTACACAGTGCACTTTTAGTACTTGTCCTAATATATAGGAGACCAGAAATGGCTCCACAGGGCACAGTTAGTACTTGTTCTAATATATAGGGACCCAGACATGACTACACAGCACCTTTAGTACTTGTCCTAATATGCAGGGGATCCAGACGTGACTACACTGTGCATCCTTAGTACTTGTCCTAATATATAGGAGACCATATATGGGTACACAGTGCACCCTTAGTACTTGTCCTAATATATAGGGGACCAGATATGGCTACACAGTGCACCCTTAGTACTGGTCCTAATATGCAGGGGACCAAGACATGGCTCCACAGGGCACAGTTAGTACTTGTTCTAATATATAGGGACCCATACATGACAACACAGTGCACCTTTAGTACTTGTCCAAATATATAGGGACCCAGACATGACTAAACAGTGCACCCTTAGTACTTGTCCTAATATATAGGGACCCAGACATGACTACACAGTGCACCCTTAGTACTTGTCCTAATATATAGGAGACCAGATATGGGTACACAGTGCACCCTTAGTACTTGTCCTAATATATAGGGGACCAGATATGGCTACACAGTGCACCCTTAGTACTGGTCCTAATATGCAGGGGACCAAGACATGGCTACACAGTGCACCCTTAGTACTTGTCCTAATATATAGGAGACCCAATATGGCTACACAGTGCACCCTTAGTACTTGTCCTAATATATATGAGACCAGATAAGGGTACACAGTGCACCCTTAGTACTTGTCCTAATATATAAGGAACCAGATATGGCTACTCAGTGCCCCCTTAGTACTTGTCCTAATATGCAGGGGACCCAGACATGGCTACACAGGGCACCCTTAGTACTTGTTCTAATACATAAGGGGCGCAGACATGGCTACACAGTGCACCCTTAGTACTTGTCCTAATATATAAGGGACCAGACATGGCTACACAGTGCACCCTTAGTACTTGTCCTAATATATGTATGGAACTCAGATATGGCTACACAGTGCACCCTTAGTACTTGTCCTAATACATAGGGACCCAGACGTTGCTACACAGTGCACCCTTAGTACTTGTTCTAATACATAAGGGGCGCAGACATGGCTACACAGTGCACCCTTAGTACTTGTCCTAATATATAGGGACCCTGACATGACTACACAGTGCACCCTTAGTACTTGTCCTAATATATAGGAGACCAGATATGGGTACACAGCGCACCCTTGGTACTTGTCCTAATATGTAGGGGACCAGACATGGCTACACAGGGCACCCTTAGTACTTGTTCTAATACATAAGGGACGCAGACATGGCTACACAGTGCACCCTTAGTACTTGTCCTAATATATAGGGGACCCAGACATGGCTACACAGTGCACCCTTAGTACTTGTTCTAATACATAAGGGGCGCAGACATGGCTACACAGTGCACCCTTAGTACTTGTCCTAATATATAGGGGACCCAGACATGACTACACAGTGCACCCTAATGCTTGTCCTAATACACAGGGGACCCAGACATGACTACACAGTACACCCTTAGTACTTGTCCTAATATATAGGGGACCAGACATGGCTACACAGTGCCCCCTTAGTACTTGTCCTAATATACAGGGGGCCCAGACATGGCTACACAGTGCCCCCTTAGTACTTGTCCTAATATATAGGCGACCAAGACATGACTACACAGTGCACCCTTAGAACTTAACATAATATATAGGGACTCAGACATGGAAACACAGTGCACCCTTAGTACTTGTCCTAATATATAGGAGACCAGACATGACTACACAGTGCACCCTAATGCTTGTCCTAATATGCAGGGGACCAAGACATGGCTACACCGTGCACCCTTAGTACTTGTCCTAATATATAGGAGACCAGACATGGCTACACAGTGCAACCTTAGTACTTGTCCTAATATGCAGGGGACCCAGACATGACTACACAGTGCACCCTTAGTACTTGTCCTAATATATAGGAGACCCAATATGGCTACACAGTGCACCCTTAGTACTTGTCCTAATATATAGGGGGCCAGACATGGCTACACAGTGCACCCTTAGTACTTGTCCTAATATACAGGAGACCCAGACATGACTACACAGTGCACCCTTAGTACTTGTCCTAATACATAGGGACCCAGACATGACTACACAGTGCACCTTTAGTACTTGTCCTAATATGCAGGGGACCCAGACATGACTACACAGTGCACCCTTAGTACTTGCCCTAATATATAGGAGACCAGATATGGCTACACAGTGCACCCTTAGTACTTGTCCTAATATATAGGAGACCAGATATGGGTACACAGTGCACCCTTAGTACTTGTCCTAATATATAGTAGACCAGATATGGGTACACAGTGCACCTTTGTACTTGTCCTAATATACAGGAGACCCAGACATGGCTACACAGTGCACCCTTAGTACTTGTCCTAAGACATAAGGGGCCCAGACATGGCTACACAGTGCACCCTTAGTACTTGTCCTAATATATAGGGGACCCAGACATGGCTACACAGTGCACCCTTAGTACTTGTCATAATTTATAGGAGACCCAATATGGCTTCACAGTGCACCCTTAGTACTTGTCCTAATAAATAGGAGACCCAGACATGGCTACGCCGTGCACCCTTAGTACTTGTCCTAATATATAGGAGACCAGACATGGCTACACAGTGCACCCTTAGTACTTGTCCTAATATATAGGAGACCAGATATGGCTACACAGTGCACCCTTAGTACTTGTCCTAATATGCAGGGGACCAAGACATGGCTACACAGTGCACCCTTAGTACTTGTCCTAATATATAAGGGACCAGACATGGCTACACAGTGCACCCTTAGGACTTGTCGTAATATATGTAGGGGACTCAGATATGGCTACACAGTGCACCCTTAGTACTTGTCCTAATACATAGGGACCCTGACGTGGCTACATAGTGCACCCTTAGTACTTGTTCTAATACATAAGGGGCACAGACATGGCTACACAATACAGCCTTAGTACTTGTCTTAATATGCAGGGGACCAAGACATGGCCACACAGTGCACCCTTAGTACTTGTCCTAATATGCAGGGGACCCAGACATGGCTACATAGTGCACTCTTAGTACTTGTCCTAATATATAGGAGACCTGATATGGCTACATAGTGCACCCTTAGTGCTTGTACTAATATATAGGGCACCTAGACATGGCTACACAGGGCACCCTAAGTACTTGTCCTAATATATAGAGGACTCAGACATGGCTACACAGTGCACCCTTAGTACTTGTCCTAATATACAGAGGACCCAGACATGGCTACACAGTGCACCCTTAGTACTTGTTCTAATACATAAGGGGCGCAGACATGGCTACACAATAGAGCCTTAGTAATTGTCTTAATAAGCAGGGGACTAAGACATGGCTACACAGTGCACCCTTAGTACTTGTCCTAATATGCAGTGGTACAAAGACATAGCTACACAGTGCACCCTAAGTACTTGTCCTAATATATAGGGGACCCAGACATGACAACACAGTGCACCCTTAGTACTTGTCCTAATATATAGGGGACCCAGACATGGCTACACAGTGCACCCTTAGTACTTGTCCTAATATATAGGAGACCAGATATGGCTACACAGTGCACCCTTAGTACTTGTCCTAATATATAGGAGACCAGATATGGCTACACAGTGCACCCTTAGTACTTGTCCTAATATACAGAGGACCCAGACATGGCTACACAGTGCACCCTTAGTACTTGTTCTAATACATAAGGGGCGCAGACATGGCTACACAATACAGCCTTAGTACTTGTCCTAATATGCAGGGGAACAAAGACATGGCTACACAGTGCACCCTTAGTACTTGTCCTAACATACAGGAGACCCAGACATGGCTACACAGTGCACCCTTAGTACTTGTCCTAATATATAGGGGATCCAGACATGGCTACACAGTGCACCCTTAGTACTTATCCTAATATATAGGGACTCAGACATGGCTACACAGTGCTCCCTTAGTAATAGTCCTAATACATAGGGATCCAGACGTGGCTACACAGTGCACCCTTAGTACGTGTTCTAATACATAAGGGGCGCAGACATGGCTACACAGTGCACCCTTAGTACTTGTCCTAATATATAGGGGACCAGACATGGCTACACAGTGCACCCTTAGTACTTGTCCTAATATGCAGGGGACCAGACATGACTACACAGTGCACCCTTAGTACTTGTCCTAATAAATAGGAGACCCAGACATGGCTACGCCGTGCACCCTTAGTACTTGTCCTAATATATAGGAGACCAGACATGGCTACACAGTGCACCCTTAGTACTTGTCCTAATATATAGGAGACCAGATATGGCTACACAGTGCACCCTTAGTACTTGTCCTAATATGCAGGGGACCAAGACATGGCTACACAGTGCACCATTAGTACTTGTCCTAATATATAAGGGACCAGACATGGCTACACAGTGCACCCTTAGGACTTGTCGTAATATATGTAGGGGACTCAGATATGGCTACATAGTGCACCCTTAGTACTTGTCCTAATACATAGGGACCCTGACGTGGCTACATAGTGCACCCTTAGTACTTGTTCTAATACATAAGGGGCACAGACATGGCTACACAATACAGCCTTAGTACTTGTCTTAATATGCAGGGGACCAAGACATGGCTACATAGTGCACTCTTAGTACTTGTACTAATATATAGGAGACCTGATATGGCTACATAGTGCACCCTTAGTGCTTGTACTAATATATAGGGCACCTAGACATGGCTACACAGGGCACCCTAAGTACTTGTCCTAATATATAGAGGACTCAGACATGGCTACACAGTGCACCCTTAGTACTTGTCCTAATATACAGAGGACCCAGACATGGCTACACAGTGCACCCTTAGTACTTGTTCTAATACATAAGGGGCGCAGACATGGCTACACAATAGAGCCTTAGTACTTGTCTTAATATGCAGGGGACTAAGACATGGCTACACAGTGCACCCTTAGTACTTGTCCTAATATGCAGTGGTACAAAGACATAGCTACACAGTGCACCCTAAGTACTTGTCCTAATATATAGGGGACCCAGACATGACAACACAGTGCACCCTTAGTACTTGTCCTAATATATAGGGGACCAGACATGGCTACACAGTGCACCCTTAGTAATTGTCCTAATATATAGGGGACCCAGACAAAGCCACACAGTGCACCCTTAGTACTTGTCCTAATATGCAGGGGACCCAGACATGGCTACACAGTGCACCCTTAGTACTTGTCCTAATATATAGGAGACCAGATATGGCTACACAGTGCACCCTTAGTACTTGTCCTAATATATAGGAGACCAGATATGGCTACACAGTGCACCCTTAGTACTTGTTCTAATATACAGAGGACCCAGACATGGCTACACAGTGCACCCTTAGTACTTGTTCTAATACATAAGGGGCGCAGACATGGCTACACAATACAGCCTTAGTACTTGTCCTAATATGCAGGGGATCCAGACATGGCTACACAGTGCACCCTTAGTACTTATCCTAATATATAGGGACTCAGACATGGCTACACAGTGCTCCCTTAGTAATAGTCCTAATACATAGGGATCCAGACGTGGCTACACAGTGCACCCTTAGTACGTGTTCTAATACATAAGGGGCACAGACATGGCTACACAGTGCACCCTTAGTACTTGTCCTAATATATAGGGGACCAGACATGGCTACACAGTGCACCCTTAGTACTTGTCCTAATATATAGGGGACCCAGACATGACAACACAGTGCACCCTTAGTACTTGTCCTAATATATAGGGGACCAGACATGGCTACACAGTGCACCCTTAGTACTTGTCCTAATATATAGGAGACCAGATATGGGTACACAGTGCACCCTTAGTACTTGTCCTAATATATAGGAGACCAGATATGGGTACACAGTGCACCCTTAGTACTTGTCCTAATATATAGGGACCCAGACATGACTACAGAGTGCAACCTTAGTACTTGTCCTAATATATAGGAGACCTGACATGGCTACACAGTGCACGCTTAGTACTTGTCCTAATATTAAGGAGACCAGACATGGCTACACAGTGCAACCTTAGTACTTGTCCTAATATGCAGGGGACCCAGACATGACTACACAGTGCACCCTTAGTACTTGTCCTAATATATAGGAGACCCAATATGGCTACACAGTGCACCCTTAGTACTTGTCCTAATATATAGGGGACCAGACATGGCTACACAGTGCACCCTTAGTACTTGTCCTAATATACAGGAGACCCAGACATGACTACACAGTGCACCCTTAGTACTTGTCCTAATACATAGGGACCCAGACATAACTACACAGTGCACCTTTAGTACTTGTCCTAATATGCAGGGGACCCAGACGTGACTACACAGTGCACCCTTAATACTTGTCCTAATATGTAGGGACTCAGACATGGCTACACAGTGCACCCTTAGTACTTGTCCTAAGACATAAGGGTCCCAGACATGGCTACACAGTGCACCCTTCGTACTTGTCCTAATATATAGGGGACCCAGACATGACAACACAGTGCACCCTTAGTACTTGTCCTAATATATAGGGGACCAGACATGGCTACACAGTGCACCCTTAGTACTTGTCCTAATATATAGGGGACGCAGACAAAGCCACACAGTGCACCCTTAGTACTTGTCCTAATATATAGGAGACCAGATATGGCTACACAGTGCACCCTTAGTACTTGTCCTAATATACAGAGGACCCAGACATGGCTACACAGTGCACCCTTAGTACTTGTTCTAATACATAAGGGGCGCATACATGGCTACACAATACAGCCTTAGTACTTGTCCTAATATGCAGGGGAACAAAGACATGGCTACACAGTGCACCCTTAGTACTTGTCCTAATATACAGGAGACCCAGACATGGCTACACAGTGCACCCTTAGTACTTGTCCTAATATATAGGGGATCCAGACATGGCTACACAGTGCACCCTTAGTACTTGTTCTAATACATAAGGGGCGCAGACATGGCTACACAGTGCACCCTTAGTACTTGTCCTAATATATAGGGGACCAGACATGGCTACACAGTGCACCCTTAGTACTTGTCCTAATATATAGGGGACCCAGACATGACAACACAGTGCACCCTTAGTACTTGTCCTAATATATAGGGGGCCAGACATGGCTACACAGTGCACCCTTAGTACTTGTCCTAATATATAGGGGACCCAGACAAAGCCACACAGTGCACCCTTAGTACTTGTCCTAATATGCAGGGGAACAAAGACATGGCTACACAGTGCACCCTTAGTACTTGTCCTAATATGCAGGGGACCCAGACATGACTACACAGTGCACCCTTAGTACTTGTCCTAATATATAGCAGACCAGATATGGGTACACAGTGCACCCTTATTACTTGTCCTAATATACAGGAGACCCAGACATGACTACACAGTGCACCCTTAATACTTGTCCTAATATATAGGGACTCAGACATGGCTACACAGTGCACCCTTAGTACTTGTTCTAATACATAAGGGGCGCAGACATGGCTACACAATACAGCCTTAGTACTTGTCCTAATATGCAGGGGAACAAAGACATGGCTACACAGTGCTCCCTTAGTACTTGTCATAACATACAGGAGACCCAGACATGGCTACACAGTGCACCCTTAGTACTTGTCCTAATATGTAGGGGACCCAGACATGGCTACACCGTGCACCCTTAGTACTTGTCCTAATATATAGGGGACCCAGACATGGCTACACAGTGCACCCTTAGTACTTGTTCTAATACATAGGGACTCAAACATGGCTACACAGTGCTCCCTTAGTACTTGTCCTAATACATAGGGATCCAGACATGGCTACACAGCGCACCCTTAGTACTTGTCCTAATATATAGGGCACCCAGACATGGCTACACAGTGCACCCTTAGTACTTGTCCTAATATATAGGGGACCCAGACATGACTACGCAGTGCACCCTAATGCTTGTCCTAATACACAGGGGACCCAGACATGACTACACAGTACACCCTTAGTACTTGTCCTAATATATAGGGGACCAGACATGGCTACACAGTGCTCCCTTAGTACTTGTCCTAATATACAGGGGGCCCAGACATGGCTACACAGGGCACCCTTAGTACTTATCCTAATATACAGGAGACCCAGACATGACTACACAGTGCACCCTTAGTACTTGTCCTAATATATAGGAGACCCAGACATGGCTACAGAGCGCACCCTTAGTACTTATCCTAATATATAGGGACTCAGACATGGCTACACAGTGCTCCCTTAGTACTTGTCCTAATACATAGGGATCCAGATGTGGCTACACAGTGCACCCTTAGTACGTGTTCTAATACATAAGGGGCGCAGACATGGCTACACAGTGCACCCTTAGTACTTGTCCTAATATATAGGGGACCAGACATGGCTACACAGTGCACCCTTAGTACTTGTCCTAAAATGTAGGGGACCCAGACATGACAACACAGTGCACCCTTAGTACTTGTCCTAATATATAGGGGACCAGACATGGCTACACAGTGCACCCTTAGTACTTGTCCTAATATATAGGAGACCGGATATGGGTACACAGTGCACCCTTAGTACTTGTCCTAATATATAGGAGACCAGATATGGGTACACAGTGCACCCTTAGTACTTGTCCTAATATATAGGGACCCAGACATGACTACAGAGTGTAAACTTAGTACTTGTCCTAATATATAGGAGACCAGACATGGCTACACAGTGCACGCTTAGTACTTGTCCTAATATTAAGGAGACCAGACATGGCTACACAGTGCAACCTTAGTACTTGTCCTAATATGCAGGGGACCCAGACATGACTACACAGTGCACCCTTAGTACTTGTCCTAATATATAGGAGGCCCAATATGGCTACACAGTGCACGCTTAGTACTTGTCCTAATATTAAGGAGACCAGACATGGCTACACAGTGCAACCTTAGTACTTGTCCTAATATGCAGGGGACCCAGACATGACTACACAGTGCACCCTTAGTACTTGTCCTAATATATAGGAGACCCAATATGGCTACACAGTGCACCCTTAGTACTTGTCCTAATATATAGGGGAGCAGACATGGCTACACAGTGCACCCTTAGTACTTGTCCTAATATACAGGAGACCCAGACATGACTACACAGTGCACCCTTAGTACTTGTCCTAATACATAGGGACCCAGACATAACTACACAGTGCACCTTTAGTACTTGTCCTAATATGCAGCGGACCCAGACGTGACTACACAGTGCACCCTTAGTACTTGCCCTAATATATAGGAGACCAGATATGGGTACACAGTGCACCCTTAGTACTTGTCCTAATATACAGGAGACCCAGACATGACTACACAGTGCACCCTTAATACTTGTCCCAATATATAGGGACTCAGACATGGCTACACAGTGCACCCTTAGTACTTGTCCTAATATATAGGGGACCCAGACATGACAACACAGTGCACCCTTAGTACTTGTCCTAATATATAGGGGACCAGACATGGCTACACAGTGCACCCTTAGTACTTGTCCTAATATATAGGGGACCCAGACAAAGCCACACAGTGCACCCTTAGTACTTGTCCTAATATGCAGGGGAATAAAGACATGGCTACACAGTGCACCCTTAGTACTTGTCCTAATATGCAGGGGACCCAGACATGGCTACACAGTGCACCCTTAGTACTTGTCCTAATATATAGGAGACCAGATATGGCTACACAGTGCACCCTTAGTACTTGTCCTAATATATAGGAAACCAGATATGGCTACACAGTGCACCCTTAGTACTTGTCCTAATATACAGAGGACCCAGACATGGCTACACAGTGCACCCTTAGTACTTGTTCTAATACATAAGGGGCGCAGACATGGCTACACAATACAGCCTTAGTACTTGTCCTAATATGCAGGGGAACAAAGACATGGCTACACAGTGCACCCTTAGTACTTGTCCTAATATACAGGAGACCCAGACATGGCTACCCAGTGCACCCTTAGTACTTGTCCTAATATAAAGGGGATCCAGACATGGCTACACAGTGCACCCTTAATACTTATCCTAATATATAGGGACTCAGACATGGCTACACAGTGCTCCCTTAGTACTTGTCCTAATACATAGGGATCCAGACGTGGCTACACAGTGCACCCTTAGTACTTGTTCTAATACATAAGGGGCGCAGACATGGCTACACAGTGCACCCTTAGTACTTGTCCTAATATATAGGGGACCAGACATGGCTACACAGTGCACCCTTAGTACTTGTCCTAATATATAGGGGACCAGACATGACAACACAGTGCACCCTTAGTACTTGTCCTAATATATAGGGGACCAGACATGGCTACACAGTGCACCCTTAGTACTTGTCCTAATATATAGGGGACCCAGACAAAGCCACACAGTGCACCCTTAGTACTTGTCCTAATATGCAGGGGAACAAAGACATGGCTACACAGTGCACCCTTAGTACTTGTCCTAATATGCAGGGGACCCAGACATGGCTACTCAGTGCACCCTTAGTACTTGTCCTAATATATAGGAGACCAGATATGGCTACACAGTGCACCCTTAGTACTTGTCCTAATATATAGGAGACCAGATATGGCTACACAGTGCACCCTTAGTACTTGACCTAATATACAGAGGACCCAGACATGGCTACACAGTGCACCCTTAGTACTTGTTCTAATACATAAGGGGCGCAGACATGGCTACACAATACAGCCTTAGTACTTGTCCTATTATGCAGGGGAACAAAGACATGGCTACACAGTGCACCCTTAGTACGTGTCATAACATACAGGAGACCCAGACATGACTACACAGTGCACCCTTAATACTTGTCCCAATATATAGGGACTCAGACATGGCTACACAGTGCACCCTTAGTACTTGTCCTAATATATAGGGGACCCAGATATGACAACACAGTGCACCGTTAGTACTTGTCCTAATATATAGGGGACCAGACATGGCTACACAGTGCACCCTTAGTACTTGTCCTAATATATAGGGGACCCAGACATGGCTACACAGTGCACCCTTAGTACTTGTTCTAATACATAAGGGGCGCAGACATGGCTACACAATACAGCCTTAGTACTTGTCCTAATATGCAGGGGAACAAAGACATGGCTACACAGTGCACCCTTAGTACGTGTCATAACATACAGGAGACCCAGACATGGCTACACAGTGCACCCTTAGTACTTGTCCTAATATATAGGGGACCCAGACATGGCTACACAGTGCACCCTTAGTACTTGTTCTAATACATAGGGACTCAAACATTGCTACACAGTGCTCCCTTAGTACTTGTCCTAATACATAGGGATCCAGACATGGCTACACAGTGCACCCTTAGTACTTGTCCTAATATATAGGGGACCCAGACATGGCTACACAGTGCACCCTTAGTACTTGTCCTAATATATAGGGGACCCAGACATGACTACGCAGTGCACCCTAATGCTTGTCCTAATATACAGGGGGCCCAGACATGGCTACACAGGGCACCCTTAGTACTTATACTTATATACAGGAGACCCAGACATGACTACACAGTGCACCCTTAGTACTTGTCCTAATATATAGGAGACCCAGACATGGCTACAGAGTGCACCCTTAGTACTTATCCTAATATATAGGGACTCAGACATGGCTACACAGTGCACCCTTAGTACTTGTCCTAATATATAGGGGACCCAGACATGACTACACAGTGCACCCTTAGTACTTGTCCTAATAAATAGTAGACCAGATATGGGTACACAGTGCACCCTTAGTACTTGTCCTAATACACAGGAGACCCAGACATGACTACACAGTGCACCCTTAATACTTGTCCTAATATATAGGGACTCAGACATGGCTACACAGTGCACCCTTAGTACTTGTCCTAAGACAAAAGGGGCCCAGACATGGCTACACAGTGCACCCTTAGTACTTGTCCTAATATATAGGGGACCCAGACATGACAACACAGTGCACCCTTAGTACTTGTCCTAATATATAGGGGACCAGACATGGCTACACAGTGCACCCTTAGTACTTGTCCTAATATATAGGGGACCCAGACAAAGCCACACAGTGCACCCTTAGTACTTGTCCTAATATGCAGGGGAATAAAGACATGGCTACACAGTGCACCCTTAGTACTTGTCCTAATATGCAAGGGACCCAGACATGGCTACACAGTGCACCCTTAGTACTTGTCCTAATATATAGGAGACCAGATATGGCTACACAGTGCACCCTTAGTACTTGTCCTAATATGCAGGGGAACAAAGACATGGCTACACAGTGCAGCCTTAGTACTTGTTCTAATACATAAGGGGCGCAGACATGGCTACACAGTGCACCCTTAGTACTTGTCCTAATAAATAGGGGACCCAGACATGGCTACACAGTGCACCCTTAGTACTTGTCCTAATATATAGGGGACCCAGACATGACTACACAGTGCACCCTTATGCTTGTCCTAATACACAGGGGACCCAGACATGACTACACAGTACACCCTTAGTACTTGTCCTAATATATAGGGGACCAGACATGGCTACACAGTGCACCCTTAGTACTTGTCCTAATATATAGGGGACCCAGACATGACAACACAGTGCACCCTTAGTACTTGTCCTAATATATAGGGGACCAGACATGGCTACACAGTACACCCTTAGTACTTGTCCTAATATATAGGGGACCAGACATGGCTACACAGTGCACCCTTAGTACTTGTCCTAATATATAGGGGACCCAGACATGGTCACACAGTGCACCCTTAGTACTTGTCCTAATATGCAGGGGAACAAAGACATGGCCACACAGTGCACCCTTAGTACTTGTCCTAATATATGGGAGACCAGACTTGGCGACACAGTGCACCCTTAGTACTTGTCCTAATATATAGGAGACCAGATATGGCTACACAGTGCACCCTTAGTACTTGTCCTAATATACAGAGGACCCAGACATGGCTACACAGTGCACCCTTAGTACTTGTTCTAATACATAAGGGGCGCAGACATGGCTACACAATATAGCCTTAGTACTTGTCCTTATATGCAGGGGAACAAAGACATGGCTACACAGTGCACCCTTAGTATTTGTCCTAATATGCAGGGGACCAAGACATGGCTACACAGTGCACCCTTAGTACTTGTCCTAACATACAGGAGACCCAGACATGGCTACACAGTGCACCCTTAGTACTTATCCTAATATATAGGGACTCAGACATGGCTACACAGTGCTCCCTTCGTACTTGTCCTAATACATAGGGATCCAGACGTGGCTACACAGTGCACCCTAAGTAGTTGTTCTAATACATAAGGGGCCCAGACATGACAACACAGTGCACCCTTAGTACTTGTCCTAATATATAGGGGACCAGACATGGCTACACAGTACACCCTTAGTACTTGTCCTAATATATAGGGGACCAGACATGGCTACACAGTGCACCCTTAGTACTTGTCCTAATATATAGGGGACCCAGACATGGTCACACAGTGCACCCTTAGTACTTGTCCTAATATGCAGGGGAACAAAGACATGGCCACACAGTGCACCCTTAGTACTTGTCCTAATATATGGGAGACCAGACATGGCGACACAGTGCACCCTTAGTACTTGTCCTAATATATAGGAGACCAGATATGGCTACACAGTGCACCCTTAGTACTTGTCCTAATATACAGAGGACCCAGACATGGCTACACAGTGCACCCTTAGTACTTGTTCTAATACATAAGGGGCGCAGACATGGCTACACAATATAGCCTTAGTACTTGTCCTTATATGCAGGGGAACAAAGACATGGCTACACAGTGCACCCTTAGTACTTGTCCTAATATGCAGGGGACCAAGACATGGCTACACAGTGCACCCTTAGTACTTGTCCAAATATATAGGGGACCCAGACATGGCTACACAGTGCACCCTTAGTACTTATCCTAATATATAGGGACTCAGACATGGCTACACAGTGCTCCCTTCGTACTTGTCCTAATACATAGGGATCCAGACGTGGCTACACAGTGCACCCTAAGTAGTTGTTCTAATACATAAGGGGCGCAGACATGTCTGCACAGTGCACCCTTAGTAGTTGTCCTAATATATAGGGGACCCAGACATGGCTACACAGTGCACCCTTAGTACTTGTCCTAATATGCAGGGGAACAAAGACATGGCTACACAGTGCAGCCTTAGTACTTGTTCTAATACATAAGGGGCGCAGACATGGCTCTACAGTGCACCCTTAGTACTTGTCCTAATATATAGGGGACCCAGACATGGCTACACAGTGCACCCTTAGTACTTGTCCTAATATATAGGGGACCCAGACATGACTACACAGTGCACCCTAATGCTTGTCCTAATACACAGGGGACCCAGACATGACTACACAGTACACCCTTAGTACTTGTCCTAATATATAGGGGACCAGACATGGCTACACAGTGCACCCTTAGTACTTGTCCTAATATATAGGGGACCCAGACATGACAACATAGTGCACCCTTAGTACTTGTCCTAATATATAGGGGACCAGACATGGCTACACAGTACACCCTTAGTACTTGTCCTAATATATAGGGGACCAGACATGGCTACACAGTGCACCCTTAGTACTTGTCCTAATATATAGGGGACCCAGACATGGTCACACAGTGCACCCTTAGTACTTGTCCTAATATGCAGGGGAACAAAGACATGGCCACACAGTGCACCCTTAGTACTTGTCCTAATATATGGGAGACCAGACATGGCGACACAGTGCACCCTTAGTACTTGTCCTAATATATAGGAGACCAGATATGGCTACACAGTGCACCCTTAGTACTTGTCCTAATATACAGAGGACCCAGACATGGCTACACAGTGCACCCTTAGTACTTGTTCTAATACATAAGGGGCGCAGACATGGCTACACAATATAGCCTTAGTACTTGTCCTTATATGCAGGGGAACAAAGACATGGCTACACAGTGCACCCTTAGTACTTGTCCTAATATGCAGGGGACCAAGACATGGCTACACAGTGCACCCTTAGTACTTGTCCTAACATACAGGAGACCCAGACATGGCTACACAGTGCACCCTTAGTACTTGTCCAAATATATAGGGGACCCAGACATGGCCACACAGTGCACCCTTAGTACTTATCCTAATATATAGGGACCCAGACATGACTACACAGTGCACCCTAATGCTTGTCCTAATACAGAGGGGACCCAGACATGACTACACAGTACACCCTTAGTACTTGTCCTAATATGTAGGGGACCAGACATGGCTACACAGTGCACCCTTAGTACTTGTCCTAATATATAGGGGACCCAGACATGACAACACAGTGCACCCTTAGTACTTGTCCTAATATATAGGGGTCCAGACATGGCTACACAGTACACCCTTAGTACTTGTCCTAAGATATAGGGGACCAGACATGGCTACACAGTGCACCCTTAGTACTTGTCCTAATATATAGGGGACCCAGACATGGTCACACAGTGCACCCTTAGTACTTGTCCTAATATGCAGGGGAACAAAGACATGGCCACACAGTGCAACCTTAGTACTTGTCCTAATATATGGGAGACCAGACATGTCTACACAGTGCACCCTTAGTACTTGTCCTAATATATAGGAGACCAGATATGGCTACACAGTGCACCCTTAGTACTTGTCCTAATATACAGAGGACCCAGACATGGCTACACAGTGCACCCTTAGTACTTGTTCTAATACATAAGGGGCGCAGACATGGCTACACAATATAGCCTTAGTACTTGTCCTTATATGCAGGGGAACAAAGACATGGCTACACAGTGCACCCTTAGTACTTGTCCTAATATGCAGGGGACCAAGACATGGCTACACAGTGCACCCTTAGTACTTGTCCTAACATACAGGAGACCCAGACATGGCTACACAGTGCACCCTTAGTACTTGTCCAAATATATAGGGGACCCAGACATGGCTACACAGTGCACCCTTAGTACTTATCCTAATATATAGGGACTCAGACATGGCTACACAGTGCTCCCTTCGTACTTGTCCTAATACATAGGGATCCAGACGTGGCTACACAGTGCACCCTTAGTAGTTGTTCTAATACATAAGGGGTGCAGGCATGGCTGCACAGTGCACCCTTAGTACTTGTCCTAATATATAGGGGACCCAGACATGGCTACACAGTGCACCCTTAGTACTTGTTCTAATACATAAGGGGAGCAGACATGGCTAAACAATACAGCCCTAGTACTTGTCTTAATATGCAGGGGAACAAAGACATGGCTACACAGTGCACCCTTAGTACTTGTCCTAATATGCAGGGGAACAAAGACATGGCTACACAGTGCACCCTTAGTACTTGTCCTAATATATAGGGGACCCAGACATAGCTACACAGTGCACCCTTAGTACTTGTCCTAATATATAGGAGACCCAGACATGGCTACACAGTGCACCCTTAGTACTTGTCCTAATACATAGGGACCCTGACGTGGCTACACAGTGCAGCCTTAGTACTTGTTCTAATACATAAGGGGCGCAGACATGGCTACACAGTGCACCCTTAGTACTTGTCCTAATATATAGGGGACCCAGACATGGCTACACAGTGCACCGTTAGTACTTGTCCTAATATATAGGGGACCCAGACATGACTACACAGTGCACCCTAATGCTTGTTCTAATACACTGGGGACCCAGACATGACTACACAGTACACCCTTAGTACTTGTCCTAATATATAGGGGACCAGACATGGCTACACAGTGCACACTTAGGACTTGTCCTAATATATAGGGGACCCAGACATGACTACGCAGTGCACCCTTAGTACTTGTCCTAATATATAGGGGAGCAGACTTGGCTACACAGTACACCCTTAGTACCTGTCCTAATACATAGGGACCCAGACGTGGCTACACATTGCAGCCTTAGTACTTGTTCTAATACATAAGGGGCGCAGACATGGCTACACAGTGCACCCTTAGTACTTGTCCTAATATGCAGGGGAACAAAGACATGGCTACACAGTGCACCCTTAGTACTTGTCCTAATATATAGGGGACCCAGACATTGCTACACAGTACACCCTTAGTACTTGTCCTAATATATAGGAGACCCAGACATGGCTACACAGTGCACCCTTAGTACTTGTCCTAATACATAGGGACCCAGATGTGGCTACACAGTGCAGCCTTAGTACTTATTCTAATACATAAGGGGCGCAGACATGGCTACACAGTGCACCCTTAGTACTTGTCCTAATATATAGGGGACCCAGACATGGCTACACAGTGCACCCTTAGTACTTGTCCTAAAATATAGGGGACCCATTCATGGCTACACAGTGCACCCTTAGTACTTGTCCTAATGTATAGGGGACCCAGACATGACTACACAGTGCACCCTTAGTACTTGTCCTAATATATAGGGGACCAGACATGGCTACACAATGCACCCTTAGTACTTGTCCTAATATATAGGGTACCCAGACATGACTACACAGTGCACCCTTAGTACTTGTCCTAATATATAGGGGACCAGACATGACTACACAGTACACCCTTAGTACTTGTCCTAATATATAGTGGACCCAGACATGGCTACACAGTGCACCCTTAGTACTTGTCCTAATATATAGGGGACCCAGACATGACAACACAGTTCACACTTAGTACTTGTCCTAATATATAGGGTACCAAACATGGCTACACAGTACACCCTTAGTACTTGTCCTAATATATAGGGGACCAGACATGACTACACAGTGCACCCGTAGTACTTGTCCTAATATATAGGGTACCCAGACATGGCCACACAGTGCACCCTTAGTACTTGTCCTAATATGCAGGGGAACAAAGACATGGCTACACAGTGCACCCTTAGTACTTGTCCTAATATGCAGGGGACCCAGACATGGCTACACAGTGCACCCTTAGTACTTGTCCTAATATGCAGGGGACCCAGACATGGCTACACAGTACACCCTTAGTACTTGTCCTAATATATAGGAGACCAGATACGGCTACACAGTGCACCCTTAGTACTTGTCCTAATATATAGGGGACCAGATATGGCTACACAGTGCACCCTTAGTACTTGTCCTAATATATAGGAGACCAGATATGGCTACACAGTGCACCCTTAGTACTTGTCCTAATATACAGAGGACCCAGACATGGCTACACAGTGCACTCTTAGTACTTGTTCTAATACATAAGGGGCGCAGACATGGCTACACAATACAGCCTTAGTACTTGTCCTTTTATGCAGGGGAACAAAGACATGGCTACACAGTGCACCCTTAGTACTTGTCCTAATATGCAGGGGACCAAGACATGGCTACACAGCGCACCCTTAGTAGTTGTTCTAATACATAAGGGGCGCAGACATGGCTACACAGTGCACCCTTAGTACTTGTCCTAATATATAGGGCACCCAGACATGGCTACACAGTGCACCCTTAGTACTTGTCCTAATATATAGGGGACCCAGACATGACTACACAGTGCACCCTAATGCTTGTCCTAATACACAGGGGACCCAGACATGACTACACAGTACACCCTTAGTACTTGTCCTAATATATAGGGGACCAGACATGGCTACACAGTGCCCCCTTAGTACTTGTCCTAATATACAGTGGGCCCAGACATGGCTACACAGTACACCCTTAGTACTTGTCCTAATATATAGGAGACCAGATACGGCTACACAGTGCACCCTTAGTACTTGTCCTAATATATAGGGGACCAGATATGGCTACACAGTGCACCCTTAGTACTTGTCCTAATATATAGGAGACCAGATATGGCTACACAGTGCACCCTTAGTACTTGTCCTAATATACAGAGGACCCAGACATGGCTACACAGTGCACTCTTAGTACTTGTTCTAATACATAAGGGGCGCAGACATGGCTACACAATACAGCCTTAGTACTTGTCCTTTTATGCAGGGGAACAAAGACATGGCTACACAGTGCACCCTTAGTACTTGTCCTAATATGCAGGGGACCAAGACATGGCTACACAGCGCACCCTTAGTAGTTGTTCTAATACATAAGGGGCGCAGACATGGCTACACAGTGCACCCTTAGTACTTGTCCTAATATATAGGGGACCCAGACATGGCTACACAGTGCACCCTTAGTACTTGTCCTAATATATAGGGGACCCAGACATGACTACACAGTGCACCCTAATGCTTGTCCTAATACACAGGGGACCCAGACATGACTACACAGTACACCCTTAGTACTTGTCCTAATATATAGGGGACCAGACATGGCTACACAGTGCCCCCTTAGTACTTGTCCTAATATACAGTGGGCCCAGACATGGCTACACAGTGCACCCTTAGTTCTTATCCTAATATATAGGGGACCAGACATGGCTACACAGTGCACCCTTAGTACTTATCCTAATATATAGGTACCCAGACATGGCTACACAGAGCACCCTTAGTGCTTATCCTAATATATAGGAACCCAGACATGGCTACACAGTGCACCCTTAGTACTTGTCCTAATACATAGGGACCCAGACATGACTATACAGTGCACCCTTAGTACTTGTCCTAATATATAGGGACCCAGACATGGCTACACAGTGCACCCTTAGTACTTGTCCTAATATATAGGGACCCAGACATGACTACACAGTGCACCCTTAGTACTTGTCCTAATATATAGGGGGCCAGACATGGCTACACAGTGCACCATTAGTACTTGTCCTAATATATAGGGGACCCAGACATGACAACACAGTTCACACTTAGTACTTGTCCTAATATATAGGGTACCAAACATGGCTACACAGTACACCCTTAGTACTTGTCCTAATATATAGGGGACCAGACATGACTACACAGTGCACCCGTAGTACTTGTCCTAATATATAGGGTACCCAGACATGGCCACACAGTGCACCCTTAGTACTTGTCCTAATATGCAGGGGAACAAAGACATGGCTACACAGTGCACCCTTAGTACTTGTCCTAATATGCAGGGGACCCAGACATGGCTACACAGTGCACCCTTAGTACTTGTCCTAATATGCAGGGGACCCAGACATGGCTACACAGTACACCCTTAGTACTTGTCCTAATATATAGGAGACCAGATACGGCTACACAGTGCACCCTTAGTACTTGTCCTAATATATAGGGGACCAGATATGGCTACACAGTGCACCCTTAGTACTTGTCCTAATATATAGGAGACCAGATATGGCTACACAGTGCACCCTTAGTACTTGTCCTAATATACAGAGGACCCAGACATGGCTACACAGTGCACTCTTAGTACTTGTTCTAATACATAAGGGGCGCAGACATGGCTACACAATACAGCCTTAGTACTTGTCCTTTTATGCAGGGGAACAAAGACATGGCTACACAGTGCACCCTTAGTACTTGTCCTAATATGCAGGGGACCAAGACATGGCTACACAGCGCACCCTTAGTAGTTGTTCTAATACATAAGGGGCGCAGACATGGCTACACAGTGCACCCTTAGTACTTGTCCTAATATATAGGGGACCCAGACATGGCTACACAGTGCACCCTTAGTACTTGTCCTAATATATAGGGGACCCAGACATGACTACACAGTGCACCCTAATGCTTGTCCTAATACACAGGGGACCCAGACATGACTACACAGTACACCCTTAGTACTTGTCCTAATATATAGGGGACCAGACATGGCTACACAGTGCCCCCTTAGTACTTGTCCTAATATACAGTGGGCCCAGACATGGCTACACAGTGCACCCTTAGTTCTTATCCTAATATATAGGGGACCAGACATGGCTACACAGTGCACCCTTAGTACTTATCCTAATATATAGGTACCCAGACATGGCTACACAGAGCACCCTTAGTGCTTATCCTAATATATAGGAACCCAGACATGGCTACACAGTGCACCCTTAGTACTTGTCCTAATACATAGGGACCCAGACATGACTATACAGTGCACCCTTAGTACTTGTCCTAATATATAGGGACCCAGACATGGCTACACAGTGCACCCTTAGTACTTGTCCTAATATATAGGGACCCAGACATGACTACACAGTGCACCCTTAGTACTTGTCCTAATATATAGGGGGCCAGACATGGCTACACAGTGCACCATTAGTACTTGTCCTAATACATAGGGGACCCAGACATGACAACACAGTTCACACTTAGTACTTGTCCTAATATATAGGGTACCAAACATGGCTACACAGTACACCCTTAGTACTTGTCCTAATATATAGGGGACCAGACATGACTACACAGTGCACCCGTAGTACTTGTCCTAATATATAGGGTACCCAGACATGGCCACACAGTGCACCCTTAGTACTTGTCCTAATATGCAGGGGAACAAAGACATGGCTACACAGTGCACCCTTAGTACTTGTCCTAATATGCAGGGGACCCAGACATGGCTACACAGTGCACCCTTAGTACTTGTCCTAATATGCAGGGGACCCAGACATGGCTACACAGTACACCCTTAGTACTTGTCCTAATATATAGGAGACCAGATACGGCTACACAGTGCACCCTTAGTACTTGTCCTAATATATAGGGGACCAGATATGGCTACACAGTGCACCCTTAGTACTTGTCCTAATATATAGGAGACCAGATATGGCTACACAGTGCACCCTTAGTACTTGTCCTAATATACAGAGGACCCAGACATGGCTACACAGTGCACTCTTAGTACTTGTTCTAATACATAAGGGGCGCAGACATGGCTACACAATACAGCCTTAGTACTTGTCCTTTTATGCAGGGGAACAAAGACATGGCTACACAGTGCACCCTTAGTACTTGTCCTAATATGCAGGGGACCAAGACATGGCTACACAGCGCACCCTTAGTAGTTGTTCTAATACATAAGGGGCGCAGACATGGCTACACAGTGCACCCTTAGTACTTGTCCTAATATATAGGGGACCCAGACATGGCTACACAGTGCACCCTTAGTACTTGTCCTAATATATAGGGGACCCAGACATGACTACACAGTGCACCCTAATGCTTGTCCTAATACACAGGGGACCCAGACATGACTACACAGTACACCCTTAGTACTTGTCCTAATATATAGGGGACCAGACATGGCTACACAGTGCCCCCTTAGTACTTGTCCTAATATACAGTGGGCCCAGACATGGCTACACAGTGCACCCTTAGTTCTTATCCTAATATATAGGGGACCAGACATGGCTACACAGTGCACCCTTAGTACTTATCCTAATATATAGGTACCCAGACATGGCTACACAGAGCACCCTTAGTGCTTATCCTAATATATAGGAACCCAGACATGGCTACACAGTGCACCCTTAGTACTTGTCCTAATACATAGGGACCCAGACATGACTATACAGTGCACCCTTAGTACTTGTCCTAATATATAGGGACCCAGACATGGCTACACAGTGCACCCTTAGTACTTGTCCTAATATATAGGGACCCAGACATGACTACACAGTGCACCCTTAGTACTTATCCTAATATATAGGAGACCAGATATGGCTACACAGTGCACGCTTAGTACTTGTCCTAATATATAGGAGACCAGACATGGCTATACAGTGCACCCTTAGTACTTGTCCTAATATACAGGAGACCCAGACATGGCTACACAGTGCACCCTTAGTACTTGTCCTAATATATAGGAGACCAGATATGGGTACACAGTGCACCCTTAGTTCTTGTCCTAATATATAGGGAACCAGATATGGCTACACAGTGCACCCTTAGTACTTGTCCTAATATGCAGGGGACCCAGATGTGACTACACAGTGCACCCTTAGTACTTGTCCTAATATATAGGAGACTAGATATGGCTACACAGTGCACCCTTAGTACTTGTCCTAATATATAGGAGACCAGATATGGGTACACAGTGCACCCTTAGTACTTGTCCTAATATGTAGGAGACCAGACATGGCTCCACAGGGCACAGTTAGCACTTGTTCTAATACATAAGGGGCGCAGACATGGCTACACAATACAGCCTTAGTACTTGTCTTAATATGCAGGGGACCAAGACATGGCCACATACTGCACCATTAGTACTTGTCCTAATATGCAGGGGACCCAGACATGGCTACATAGTACACTCTTAGTACTTGTCCTAATATATAGGAGACCAGACATGGCTACACAGTGCACCCTTAGTACTTGTCCTAATATACAGAGGACCCAGACATGGCTACACAGTGCACCCTTAGTACTTGTTCTAATACATAAGGGGCGCAGACATGGCTACACAATACAGCCTTAGTACTTGTCTTAATATGCAGGGGACCAAGACATGGCTACACAGTGCACCCTTAGTACTTGTCCTAATATGCAGGGGACCAAGACATGGCTACACAGTGCACCCTTAGTAGTTGTTCTAATGCATAAGGGGCGCAGACATGGCTACACAGTGCACCCTTAGTACTTGTCCTAATATATAGGGGACCCAGACATGGCTACACAGTGCACCCTTAGTACTTGTCCTAATATGTAGGGGACCCAGACATGACTACACAGTGCACCCTAATGCTTTTCCTAATACACAGGGGACCCAGACATGACTACACAGTACACCCTTAGTACTTGTCCTAATATATAGAGGACCAGACATGGCTACACAGTGCCTCCTTAGTACTTATCCTAATATACAGGAGACCCAGACGTGACTACACAGTGCACCCTTAGTACTTGTCCTAATATATAGGGGACAAGACATGGCTACACAGTGCACCCTTAGTACTTATCCTAATATATAGGGACCCAGACATGGCTACACAGTGCACCCTTAGTACTTATCCTAATATATAGGGACCCAGACATGGCTACACAGTGCACCCTTAGTACTTGTTCTAATACATAGGGACCCAGACATGACTACACAGTGCACCCTTAGTACTTGTCCTAATATATAGGGACCCAGACATGGCTACACAGTGCACCCTTAGTACTTATCCTAATATATAGGGACCCATACATGGCTACAAAGTGCACCCTTAGTACTTGTCCTAATATATAGGGACCCAGACATGACTACACAGTGCACCCTTAGTACTTATCCTAATAAATAGGAGACCAGATATGGCTACACAGTGCACGCTTAGTACTTGTCCTTATATATAGGAGACCAGACATGGCTATACAGTGCACCCTTAGTACTTGTCCTAATATACAGGAGACCCAGACATGGCTACACAGTGCACCCTTAGTACTTGTCCTAATATATAGGAGACCAGATATGGGTACACAGTGCACCCTTAGTACTTGTCCTAATATATAGGGGACCAGATATGGCTACACAGTGCACCCTTAGTACTTGTCCTAATATGCAGGGGACCCAGATGTGACTACACAGTGCACCCTTAGTACTTGTCCTAATATATAGGAGACCAGATATGGCTACACAGTGCACCCTTAGTAATTGTCCTAATATATAGGAGACCAGATATGGGTACACAGTGCACCCTTACTACTTGTCCTAATATGTAGGAGACCAGACATGGCTCCACAGGGCACAGTTAGCACTTGTTCTAATACATAAGGGGCGCAGACATGGCTACACAATACAGCCTTAGTACTTGTCTTAATATGCAGGGGACCAAGACATGGCCACACACTGCACCCTTAGTACTTGTCCTAATATGCAGGGTACCCAGACATGGCTACATAGTGCACTCTTAGTACTTGTCCTAATATATAGGGGACCTAGACATGGCTACACAGTGCACCCTTAGTACTTGTCCTAATATATAGAGGACTCAGACATGGCTGCACAGTGCACCCTTAGTACTTGTCCTAATATACAGAGGACCCAGACATGGCTACACAGTGCACCCTTAGTACTTGTTCTAATACATAAGGGGCGCAGACATGGCTACACAATACAGCCTTAGTACTTGTCCTAATATATAGGGGACCCAGACATGACTACACAGTGCACCCTAATTCTTGTCCTAATACACAGGGGACCCAGACATGACTACACAGTACACCCTTAGTACTTGTCCTAATATATAGGGGACCAGACATGGCTACACAGTGCACCCTTAGTACTTGTCCTAATATATAGGGGACCCAGACATGACAACACAGTGCACCCTTAGTACTTGTCCTAATATATAGGGGACCAGACATGACAGCACAGTGCACCCTTAGTACTTGTCCTAATATATAGGGGACCCAGACATGGCTACACAGTGCACCCTTAGTACTTGTCCTAATATATAGGAGACCAGACATGGCTACACAGTGCACCCTTAGTACTTGTCCTAATATATAGGAGACCAGATATGGCTACACAGTGCACCCTTAGTACTTGTCCTAATATACAGAGGACCCAGACATGGCTACACAGTGCACCCTTAGTACTTGTTCTAATACATAAGGGGCGCAGACATGGCTACACAATACAGCCTTAGTACTTGTCCTTTTATGCAGGGGAACAAAGACATGGCTACACAGTGCACCCTTAGTACTTGTCCTAATATGCAGGGGACCAAGACATGGCTACACAGTGCGCCCTTAGTACTTGCCTAATATGTAGGGGACCCAGACATGACTACACAGTGCACCCTAATGCTTGTCCTAATACACAGCGGACCCAGACATGACTACACAGTACACCCTTAGTACTTGTCCTAATATATAGGGGACCCAGACATGGCTACACAGTGCACCCTTAGTACTTGTCCTAATATATAGGGGACTCAGACATGACTACACAGTGCACCCTAATGCTTGTCCTAATACACAGGGGACCCAGACATGACTACACAGTACACCCTTAGTACTTGTCCTAATATATAGGGGACCAGACATGGCTACACAGTGCCCCCTTAGTACTTGTCCTAATATACAGTGGGCCCAGACATGGCTACACAGTGCACCCTTAGTTCTTATCCTAATATATAGGGGACCAGACTTGGCTACACAGTGCACCCTTAGTACTTATCCTAATATATAGGTACCCAGACATGGCTACACAGAGCACCCTTAGTACTTATCCTAATATATAGGAACCCAGACATGGCTACACAGTGCACCCTTAGTACTTGTCCTAATACATAGGACCCAGACATGGCTACACAGTGCACCCTTAGTACTTGTCCTAATATATAGGGACCCAGACATGACTACACAGTGCACCCTTAGTACTTATCCTAATATATAGGAGACCAGATATGGCTACACAGTGCACGCTTAGTACTTGTCCTAATATATAGGAGACCAGACATGGCTATACAGTGCACCCTTAGTACTTGTCCTAATATACAGGAGACCCAGACATGGCTACACAGTGCACCCTTAGTACTTGTCCTAATATATAGGAGACCAGATATGGGTACACAGTGCACCCTTAGTTCTTGTCCTAATATATAGGGGACCAGATATGGCTACACAGTGCACCCTTAGTACTTGTCCTAATATGCAGGGGACCCAGATGTGACTACACAGTGCACCCTTAGTACTTGTCCTAATATATAGGAGACTAGATATGGCTACACAGTGCACCCTTAGTACTTGTCCTAATATATAGGAGACCAGATATGGGTACACAGTGCACCCTTAGTACTTGTCCTAATATGTAGGAGACCAGACATGGCTCCACAGGGCACAGTTAGCACTTGTTCTAATACATAAGGGGCGCAGACATGGCTACACAATATAGCCTTAGTACTTGTCTTAATATGCAGGGGACCAAGACATGGCCACATACTGCACCATTAGTACTTGTCCTAATATGCAGGGGACCCAGACATGGCTACATAGTACACTCTTAGTACTTGTCCTAATATATAGGAGACCAGACATGGCTACACAGTGCACCCTTAGTACTTGTCCTAATATACAGAGGACCCAGACATGGCTACACAGTGCACCCTTAGTACTTGTTCTAATACATAAGGGGCGCAGACATGGCTACACAATACAGCCTTAGTACTTGTCTTAATATGCAGGGGACCAAGACATGGCTACACAGTGCACCCTTAGTACTTGTCCTAATACGCAGGGGACCAAGACATGGCTACACAGTGCACCCTTAGTAGTTGTTCTAATGCATAAGGGGCGCAGACATGGCTACACAGTGCACCCTTAGTACTTGTCCTAATATATAGGGGACCCAGACATGGCTACACAGTGCACCCTTAGTACTTGTCCTAATATGTAGGGGACCCAGACATGACTACACAGTGCACCCTAATGCTTGTCCTAATACACAGGGGACCCAGACATGGCTACACAGTGCCTCCTTAGTACTTATCCTAATATACAGGAGCCCCAGACATGACTACACAGTGCACCCTTAGTACTTGTCCTAATATATAGGGGACCAGACATGGCTACACAGTGCACCCTTAGTACTTATCCTAATATATAGGGACCCAGACATGGCTACACAGTGCACCCTTAGTACTTATCCTAATACATAGGGACCCAGACGTGGCTACACAGTGCAGCCTTGGTACTTGTTCTAATACATAAGGGGCGCAGACATGGCTACGCAGTGCACCCTTAGTACTTGTCCTAATATATAGGGGACCAGACATGGCTACACAGTGCACCCTTAGTACTTGTCCTAATATATAGGGACCCAGACATGGCTACACAGTGCACCCTTAGTACTTGTCCTAATATGCAGGGGACCCAGACATGGCTACACAGTGCACCCTTAGTACTTGTCCTAATATATAGGAGACCAGATATGGCTACACAGTGCACCCTTAGTACTTGTCCTAATATATAGAGGACTCAGACATGGCTACACAGTGCACCCTTAGTACTTGTCCTAATATACAGAGGACCCAGACATGGCTACACAGTGCACCCTTAGTACTTGTTCTAATACATAAGGGGCGCAGACATGGCTACACAATACAGCCTTAGTACTTGTCCTTATATGCAGGGGAACAAAGAGATGGCTACACAGTGCACCCTTAGTACTTGTCCTAATATGCAGGGGACCAAGACATGGCTACACAGTGCACCCTTAGTACTTGTCCTAATATGCAGGGGACCCTGACATGGCTACACAGTGCACCCTTAGTACTTGTTCTAATACATAGGGACCCAGACATGACTACACAGTGCACCATTAGTACTTGTCCTAATATATAGGGACCCAGACATGGCTACACAGTGCACCCTTAGTACTTGTCCTAATATGCAGGGGACCCAGACATGGCTACACAGTGCACCCTTAGTACTTGTCCTAATATATAGGAGACCAGATATGGCTACACAGTGCACCCTTAGTACTTGTCCTAATATATAGAGGACTCAGACATGGCTACACAGTGCACCCTTAGTACTTGTCCTAATATACAGAGGACCCAGACATGGCTACACAGTGCACCCTTAGTACTTGTTCTAATACATAAGGGGCGCAGACATGGCTACACAATACAGCCTTAGTACTTGTCCTTATATGCAGGGGAACAAAGAGATGGCTACACAGTGCACCCTTAGTACTTGTCCTAATATGCAGGGGACCAAGACATGGCTACACAGTGCACCCTTAGTACTTGTTCTAATATATAGGGACCCAGACATGACTACACAGTGCACCCCTAAGTACTTGTCCTAATATATAGGGACCCAGACATGATTACAGAGTGCACCCTTAGTACTTGTCCTAATATATAGGGACCCAGACATGGCTACACAGTGCACCCTTAGTACTTATCCTAATATAAAGGGACCCAGACATGGCTACACAGTGCACCCTTAGTACTTGTCCTAATAAATAGGGACCCAGACATGACTACACAGTGCACCCTCAGTACTTATCCTAATATATAGGAGACCAGATATGGCTACACAGTGCACGCTTAGTACTTGTCCTAATATATAGGAGACCAGATATGGGTACACAGTGCACCCTTAGTACTTGTCCTAATATGCAGGTGACCTAGACGTGACTACACAGTGCACCCTTAGTACTTGTCCTAATATATAGGAGACCAGAAATGGCTACACAGTGCACCCTTAGTACTTGTCCTAATATATAGGAGACCAGATATGGGTACACAGTGCACCCTTAGTACTTGTCCTAATATATAGGGACCCAGACATCACTACACAGTGCACCCTTAGTACTTGTCCTAATATATAGAAGACCAGATATGGGTACACAGTGCACCCTTAGTACTTGTCCTAATATATAGGGACCCAGACATGACTACACAGTGCACCCTTAGTTCTTGTCCTAATATGCAGGGGACTCAGACATGGCTACACAGTGCACCCTTAGTACTTTTCCTAATATATAGGGACCCAGACATGGCTACACAGTGCACCGTTAGTACTTGTCCAAATAATTTTAGACCAGACATTGCTCCACAGGGCACACTTAGTACTTGTCCTAATATATAGGAAACCAAACATGGCTACACAGTGCACCCTTAGTACTTGTCCTAATATATAGGAGACCAGACATGGCTACACAGTGCACCCTTAGTACTTGTCCTAATACATAGGGACCCAGACGTGGCTACACAGTGCAGCCTTAGTACTTGTTCTAATACATAAGGGGCGCAGACATGGCTACACAGTGCACCCTTAGTACTTGTCCTAATATATAGGGGACCAGACATGGCTACACAGTGCACCCTTAGTACTTGTCCTAATATATAGGGGACCCAGACATGACTACGCAGTGCACCCTTAGTACTTGTCCTAATATATAGGGGACCAGACATGGCTACGCAGTGCACCCTTAGTACTTGTCCTAATATATAGGGGACCCAGACATGGCTGCACAGTGCACCCTTAGTACTTGTCCTAATATGCAGGGGAACAAAGACATGGCTACACAGTGCACCCTTAGTACTTGTCCTAATATATAGGGGACCCAGACATAGCTACACAGTGCACCCTTAGTACTTATCCTAATATATAGGAGACAGGATATGGCTACACAGTGCACGCTTAGTACTTGTCCTAATATATAGGAGACCAGATATGGGTACACAGTGCACCCTTAGTACTTGTCCTAATATGCAGGCGACCTAGACGTGACTACACAGTGCACCCTTAGTACTTGTCCTAATATATAGGAGACCAGAAATGGCTACACAGTGCACCCTTAGTACTTGTCCTAATATATAGGAGACCAGATATGGGTACACAGTGCACCCTTAGTACTTGTCCTAATATGTAGGAGACCAGACATGGCTCCACAGGGCACAGTTAGCACTTGTTCTAATATATAGAGACGCAGACAGGACTACACAGTGCACCCTTAGTACTTGTCCTAATATATAGGGACCCAGACATCACTACACAGTGCACCCTTAGTACTTGTCCTAATATATAGAAGACCAGATATGGGTACACAGTGCACCCTTAGTACTTGTCCTAATATATAGGGACCCAGACATGGCTACACAGTGCACCCTTAGTACTTGTCCTAATATGCAGGGGACCCAGACATGGCTACACAGTGCACCCTTAGTACTTGTCCTAATATATAGGAGACCAGATATGGCTACACAGTGCACCCTTAGTACTTGTCCTAATATATAGAGGACTCAGACATGGCTACACAGTGCACCCTTAGTACTTGTCCTAATATACAGAGGACCCAGACATGGCTACACAGTGCACCCTTAGTACTTGTTCTAATACATAAGGGGCGCAGACATGGCTACACAATACAGCCTTAGTACTTGTCCTTATATGCAGGGGAACAAAGAGATGGCTACACAGTGCACCCTTAGTACTTGTCCTAATATGCAGGGGACCAAGACATGGCTACACAGTGCACCCTTAGTACTTGTTCTAATATATAGGGACCCAGACATGACTACACAGTGCACCCTTAGTACTTGTCCTAATATATAGGGACCCAGACATGATTACAGAGTGCACCCTTAGTACTTGTCCTAATATATAGGGACCCAGACATGGCTACACAGTGCACCCTTAGTACTTATCCTA
This sequence comes from Eleutherodactylus coqui, assembly GCF_035609145.1. Taxonomy (NCBI): domain Eukaryota; kingdom Metazoa; phylum Chordata; class Amphibia; order Anura; family Eleutherodactylidae; genus Eleutherodactylus; species Eleutherodactylus coqui. The sequence continues at coordinate 61,378,719 of NC_089847.1, read as the reverse complement.
ATATAAAGGGACCCAGACATGGCTACACAGTGCACCCTTAGTACTTGTCCTAATAAATAGGGACCCAGACATGACTACACAGTGCACCCTCAGTACTTATCCTAATATATAGGAGACCAGATATGGCTACACAGTGCACGCTTAGTACTTGTCCTAATATATAGGAGACCAGATATGGGTACACAGTGCACCCTTAGTACTTGTCCTAATATGCAGGCGACCTAGACGTGACTACACAGTGCACCCTTAGTACTTGTCCTAATATATAGGGACCCAGACATCACTACACAGTGCACCCTTAGTACTTGTCCTAATATATAGAAGACCAGATATGGGTACACAGTGCACCCTTAGTACTTGTCCTAATATATAGGGACCCAGACATGACTACACAGTGCACCCTTAGTTCTTGTCCTAATATGCAGGGGACTCAGACATGGCTACACAGTGCACCCTTAGTACTTTTCCTAATATATAGGGACCCAGACATGGCTACACAGTGCACCGTTAGTACTTGTCCAAATAATTTTAGACCAGACATTGCTCCACAGGGCACACTTAGTACTTGTCCTAATATATAGGAAACCATACATGGCTACACAGTGCACCCTTAGTACTTGTCCTAATATATAGGAGACCAGACATGGCTACACAGTGCACCCTTAGTACTTGTCCTAATACATAGGGACCCAGACGTGGCTACACAGTGCAGCCTTAGTACTTGTTCTAATACATAAGGGGCGCAGACATGGCTACACAGTGCACCCTTAGTACTTGTCCTAATATATAGGGGACCAGACATGGCTACACAGTGCACCCTTAGTACTTGTCCTAATATATAGGGGACCCAGACATGACTACGCAGTGCACCCTTAGTACTTGTCCTAATATATAGGGGACCAGACATGGCTACGCAGTGCACCCTTAGTACTTGTCCTAATATATAGGGGACCCAGACATGGCTGCACAGTGCACCCTTAGTACTTGTCCTAATATGCAAGGGAACAAAGACATGGCTACACAGTGCACCCTTAGTACTTGTCCTAATATATAGGGGACCCAGACATAGCTACACAGTGCACCCTTAGTACTTATCCTAATATATAGGAGACCAGATATGGGTACACAGTGCACCCTTAGTACTTGTCCTAATATGCAGGCGACCTAGACGTGACTACACAGTGCACCCTTAGTACTTGTCCTAATATATAGGAGACCAGAAATGGCTACACAGTGCACCCTTAGTACTTGTCCTAATATATAGGAGACCAGATATGGGTACACAGTGCACCCTTAGTACTTGTCCTAATATGTAGGAGACCAGACATGGCTCCACAGGGCACAGTTAGCACTTGTTCTAATATATAGAGACGCAGAGATGACTACACAGTGCTCCCTTAGTACTTGTCCTAATATATAGGGACCCAGACATCACTACACAGTGCACCCTTAGTACTTGTCCTAATATATAGAAGACCAGATATGGGTACACAGTGCACCCTTAGTACTTGTCCTAATATATAGGGACCCAGACATGGCTACACAGTGCACCCTTAGTACTTGTCCTAATATGCAGGGGACCCAGACATGGCTACACAGTGCACCCTTAGTACTTGTCCTAATATATAGGAGACCAGATATGGCTACACAGTGCACCCTTAGTACTTGTCCTAATATATAGAGGACTCAGACATGGCTACACAGTGCACCCTTAGTACTTGTCCTAATATACAGAGGACCCAGACATGGCTACACAGTGCACCCTTAGTACTTGTTCTAATACATAAGGGGCGCAGACATGGCTACACAATACAGCCTTAGTACTTGTCCTTATATGCAGGGGAACAAAGAGATGGCTACACAGTGCACCCTTAGTACTTGTCCTAATATGCAGGGGACCAAGACATGGCTACACAGTGCACCCTTAGTACTTGTTCTAATATATAGGGACCCAGACATGACTACACAGTGCACCCTTAGTACTTGTCCTAATATATAGGGACCCAGACATGATTACAGAGTGCACCCTTAGTACTTGTCCTAATATATAGGGACCCAGACATGGCTACACAGTGCACCCTTAGTACTTATCCTAATATAAAGGGACCCAGACATGGCTACACAGTGCACCCTTAGTACTTGTCCTAATAAATAGGGACCCAGACATGACTACACAGTGCACCCTCAGTACTTATCCTAATATATAGGAGACCAGATATGGCTACACAGTGCACGCTTAGTACTTGTCCTAATATATAGGAGACCAGATATGGGTACACAGTGCACCCTTAGTACTTGTCCTAATATGCAGGCGACCTAGACGTGACTACACAGTGCACCCTTAGTACTTGTCCTAATATATAGGGACCCAGACATCACTACACAGTGCACCCTTAGTACTTGTCCTAATATATAGAAGACCAGATATGGGTACACAGTGCACCCTTAGTACTTGTCCTAATATATAGGGACCCAGACATGACTACACAGTGCACCCTTAGTTCTTGTCCTAATATGCAGGGGACTCAGACATGGCTACACAGTGCACCCTTAGTACTTTTCCTAATATATAGGGACCCAGACATGGCTACACAGTGCACCGTTAGTACTTGTCCAAATAATTTTAGACCAGACATTGCTCCACAGGGCACACTTAGTACTTGTCCTAATATATAGGAAACCATACATGGCTACACAGTGCACCCTTAGTACTTGTCCTAATATATAGGAGACCAGACATGGCTACACAGTGCACCCTTAGTACTTGTCCTAATACATAGGGACCCAGACGTGGCTACACAGTGCAGCCTTAGTACTTGTTCTAATACATAAGGGGCGCAGACATGGCTACACAGTGCACCCTTAGTACTTGTCCTAATATATAGGGGACCAGACATGGCTACACAGTGCACCCTTAGTACTTGTCCTAATATATAGGGGACCCAGACATGACTACGCAGTGCACCCTTAGTACTTGTCCTAATATATAGGGGACCAGACATGGCTACGCAGTGCACCCTTAGTACTTGTCCTAATATATAGGGGACCCAGACATGGCTGCACAGTGCACCCTTAGTACTTGTCCTAATATGCAAGGGAACAAAGACATGGCTACACAGTGCACCCTTAGTACTTGTCCTAATATATAGGGGACCCAGACATAGCTACACAGTGCACCCTTAGTACTTATCCTAATATATAGGAGACCAGATATGGGTACACAGTGCACCCTTAGTACTTGTCCTAATATGCAGGCGACCTAGACGTGACTACACAGTGCACCCTTAGTACTTGTCCTAATATATAGGAGACCAGAAATGGCTACACAGTGCACCCTTAGTACTTGTCCTAATATATAGGAGACCAGATATGGGTACACAGTGCACCCTTAGTACTTGTCCTAATATGTAGGAGACCAGACATGGCTCCACAGGGCACAGTTAGCACTTGTTCTAATATATAGAGACGCAGAGATGACTACACAGTGCTCCCTTAGTACTTGTCCTAATATATAGGGACCCAGACATCACTACACAGTGCACCCTTAGTACTTGTCCTAATATATAGAAGACCAGATATGGGTACACAGTGCACCCTTAGTACTTGTCCTAATATATAGGGACCCAGACATGACTACACAGTGCACCCTTAGTACTTTTCCTAATATATAGGGACCCAGACATGGCTACACAGTGCACCGTTAGTACTTGTCCTAATATATAGGAGACCAGACATTGCTCCACAGTGCACACTTAGTACTTGTCCTAATATATAGGAAACCAAACATGGCTACACAGTGCACCCTTAGTACTTGTCCTAATATATAGGAGACCAGACATGGCTACACAGTGCACCCTTAGTACTTGTCCTAATACATAGGGACCCAGACGTGGCTACACAGTGCAGCCTTAGTACTTGTTCTAATACATAAGGGGCGCAGACATGGCTACACAGTGCACCCTTAGTACTTGTCCTAATATATAGGGGACCAGACATGGCTACACAGTGCACCCTTAGTACTTGTCCTAATATATAGGGGACCCAGACATGACTACGCAGTGCACCCTTAGTACTTGTCCTAATATATAGGGGACCAGACATGGCTACGCAGTGCACCCTTAGTACTTGTCCTAATATATAGGGGACCCAGACATGGCTGCACAGTGCACCCTTAGTACTTGTCCTAATATGCAGGGGAACAAAGACATGGCTACACAGTGCACCCTTAGTACTTGTCCTAATATATAGGGGACCCAGACATAGCTACACAGTGCACCCTTAGTACTTGTCCTAATATATAGAAGACCCAGACATGGCTACACAGTGCACCCTTAGTACTTGTCCTAATACATAGGGACCCAGACGTCGCTACAAAGTGCAGCCTTAGTACTTGTTCTAATACATAAGGGGCGCAGACATGGCTACACAGTGCACCCTTAGTACTTGTCCTAATATGCAGGGGAACAAAGACATGGCTACACAGTGCACCCTTAGTACTTGTCCTAATATATAGGGGACCCAGACATAGCTACACAGTGCACCCTTAGTACTTGTCCTAATATATAGGAGACCCAGACATGGCTACACAGTGCACCCTTAGTACTTGTCCTAATACATAGGGACCCAGACGTGGCTACACAGTGCAGCCTTAGTACTTTTCCTAATATATAGGGACCCAGACATGGCTACACAGTGCACCGTTAGTACTTGTCCTAATATATAGGAGACCAGACATTGCTCCACAGGGCACACTTAGTACTTGTCCTAATATATAGGGACCCAGACATGGCTACACAGTGCACCCTTAGTACTTGTCCTAATATTAAGGAGACCAGATATGGCTACACAGTGCTACCTTAGTACTTGTCCTAATACATAGGGACCCAGACGTGGCTACACAATGCAGCCTTAGTACTTGTTCTAATACATAAGGGGCGCAGACATGGCTACACAGTGCACCCTTAGTACTTGTCCTAATATATAGGGGACCAGGCATGGCTACACAGTGCACCCTTAGTACTTGTCCTAATATATAGGGGACCCAGACATGACTACGCAGTGCACCCTTAGTACTTGTCCTAATATATAGGGGACCAGACATGGCTACACAGTACACCCTTAGTACTTGTCCTAATATATAGGGGACCCAGACATGGCTGCACAGTGCACCCTTAGTACTTGTCCTAATATGCAGGGGAACAAAGACATGGCTACACAGTGCACCCTTAGTACTTGTCCTAATATATAGGAGACCCAGACATAGCTACACAGTGCACCCTTAGTACTTGTCCTAATATATAGAAGACCCAGACATGGCTACACAGTGCACCCTTAGTACTTGTCCTAATACATATGGACCCAGACGTGGCTACACAGTGCAGCCTTAGTACTTGTTCTAATACATAAGGGGCGCAGACATGGCTACACAGTGCACCCTTAGTACTTGTCCTCATATATAGGGGACCCAGACATGGCTACTCAGTGCACCCTTAGTACTTGTCCTAAAATATAGGGGACCCAGACATGGCTACACAGTGCACCCTTAGTACTTGTCCTAATGTATAGGGGACCCAGACATGACTACACAGTGCACCCTTAATACTTGTCCTAATATATAGGGGACCAGACATGGCTACACAGTGCACCCTTAGTACTTGTACTAATATATAGGGGACCCCAGACAGGACAACACAGTTCACCCTTAGTACTTGTCCTAATATATAGGGGACCAGACATGGCTACACAGTGCACCCTTAGTACTTGTCCTAATATATAGGGGACCCAGACATGGCCACACAGTGCACCCTTAGTACTTGTGCTAATATGCAGGGGACCCAGACATGGCTGCACAGTGCACCCTTAGTACTTGTCCTAATATGCAGGGGACCCAGACATGGCTACACAGTACACCCTTAGTACTTGTCCTAATATATAGGAGACCAGATAAGGCTACACAGTGCACCCTTAGTACTTGTCCTAATATATAGGAGACCCAGACAAAGCTACACAGTGCACCCTTAGTTCTTGTCCTAATATATAGGAGACCCAGACATGGCTACACAGTGCACCCTTAGTACATGTCCTAATATATAGGGGACCCAGACATGACTACGCAGTGCACCCTTAGTACTTGTCCTAATATATAGGGGACCCAGACATGGCTGCACAGTGCACCCTTAGTACTTGTCCTAATATGCAGAGGAACAAAGACATGGCTACACAGTGCACCCTTAGTACTTGTCCTAATATATAATGGACCCAGACATGGCTACACAGTGCACCCTTAGTACTTGTCCTAAAATATAGGGGACCCAGACATGGCTACACAGTGCACCCTTAGTACTTGTCCTATTGTATAGGGGACCCAGACATGACTACACAGTGCACCCTTAGTACTTGTCCTAATATATAGGGGACCAGACATGGCTACACAGTGCACCCTTAGTACTTGTCCTAATATATAGTGGACCCAGACATGACTACACAGTGCACCCTTAGTACTTGTCCTAATATATAGGGGACCAGACATGGCTACACAGTACACCCTTAGTACTTGTCCTAATATATAGGGGACCCAGACATGGTTACACAGTGCACCCTTAGTACTTGTCCTAATATATAGGGGACCAGACATGGCTACACAGTGCACCCTTAGTACTTGTCCTAATATATAGGGGACCCAGACATGACAACACAGTTCACCCTTAGTACTTGTCCTAATATATAGGGGACCAGACATGGCTACACAGTGCACCCTTAGTACTTGTCCTAATATATAGGGGACCCAGACATGGCCACACAGTGCACCCTTAGTACTTGTCCTAATATGCAGTGGAACAAAGACATGGCTACACAGTGCACCCTTAGTACTTGTCCTAATATGCAGGGGACCAAGACATGGCTACACAGTGCACCCTTAGTACTTGTTCTAATATATAGGGACCCAGACATGACTACACAGTGCACCCTTAGTACTTGTCCTAATATATAGGGACCCAGACATGATTACAGAGTGCACCCTTAGTACTTGTCCTAATATATAGGGACCCAGACATGGCTACACAGTGCACCCTTAGTACTTATCCTAATATAAAGGGACCCAGACATGGCTACACAGTGCACCCTTAGTACTTGTCCTAATATATAGGGACCCAGACATGGCTGCACAGTGCACCCTTAGTACTTGTCCTAATATGCAGGGGACCCAGACATGGCTACACAGTACACCCTTAGTACTTGTCCTAATATATAGGAGACCAGATAAGGCTACACAGTGCACCCTTAGTACTTGTCCTAATATATAGGGGACCAGATATGGCTACACAGTGCACCCTTAGTACTTGTCCTAATATATAGGAGACCAGATATGGCCACACAGTGCAACCTTAGTACTTGTCCAAATATGCAGGAGAACAAAGACATGGCTACACAGTGCACCCTTAGTACTTGTCCTAATATGCAGGGGACCCAGACATGGCTACACAGTGCACCCTTAGTACTTGTCCTAATATATAGGAGACCAGATATGGCTACACAGTGCACCCTTAGTACTTGTCCTAATATATAGAGGACTCAGATATGGCTACACAGTGCACCCTTAGTACTTGTCCTAATATACAGAGGACCCAGACATGGCTACACAGTGCACCCTTAGTACTTGTTCTAATATATAGGGGACCCAGACATAGCTACACAGTGCACCCTTAGTACTTGTCCTAATATATAGGAGACCCAGACATGGCTACACAGTGCACCCTTAGTACTTGTCCTAATACATAGGGACCCAGACGTGGCTACACAGTGCACCCTTAGTACTTGTCCTAATACATAGGGACCCAGACGTCGCTACACAGTGCAGCCTTAGTACTTGTTCTAATACATAAGGGGCGCAGACATGGCTACACAGTGCACCCTTAGTTCTTGTCCTAATATGCAGGGGAACAAAGACATGGCTACACAGTGCACCCTTAGTACTTGTCCTAATATATAGGGGACCCAGACATAGCTACACAGTGCACTCTTAGTACTTGTCCTAATATATAGGAGACCCAGACATGGCTACACAGTGCACCCTTAGTACTTTTCCTAATACATAGGGACCCAGACGTGGCTACACAGTGCAGCCTTAGTACTTGTTCTAATACATAAGGGGCGCAGATATGGCTACACAGTGCACCCTTAGTACTTGTCCTAATATATAGGGGACCCAGACATGGCTACACAGTGCACCCTTAGTACTTGTCCTAAAATATAGGGGACCCAGACTTGGCTACACAGTGCACCCTTAGTACTTGTCCTAATGTATAGGGGACCCAGACATGACTACACAGTGCACCCTTAGTACTTGTCCTAATATATAGGGAACCCAGACATGACTACACAGTGCACCCTTAGTACTTGTCCTAATATATAGGGGACCAGACATGGCTACACAGTACACCCTTAGTACTTGTCCTAATATATAGGGGACCCAGACATGGTTACACAGTGCACCCTTAGTACTTGTCCAAATATATAGGGGACCCGACATGGCTACACAGTGCACCCTTAGTACTTGTCCTAATATATAGGGGACCCAGACATGACAACACAGTTCACCCTTAGTACTTGTCCAAATATATAGGGGACCAGACATGGCTACACAGTGCACCCTTAGTACTTGTCCTAATATATATGGGACCCAGACATGGCCACACAGTGCACCCTTAGTACTTGTCCTAATATGCAGGGGAACAAAGACATGGCTACACAGTGCACCCTTAGTACTTGTCCTAATATGCAGGGGACCAAGACATGGCTACACAGTGCACCCTTAGTACTTGTTCTAATATATAGGGACCCAGACATGACTACACAGTGCACCCTTAGTACTTGTCCTAATATATAGGGACCCAGACATGATTACAGAGTGCACCCTTAGTACTTGTCCTAATATATAGGGACCCAGACATGGCTACACAGTGCACCCTTAGTACTTATCCTAATATAAAGGGACCCAGACATGGCTACACAGTGCACCCTCAGTACTTGTCCTAATATATAGGGGACCCAGACATGGCTACACAGTGCACCCTTAGTACTTTTCCTAATACATAGGGACCCAGACGTGGCTACACAGTGCAGCCTTAGTACTTGTTCTAATACATAAGGGGCGCAGATATGGCTACACAGTGCACCCTTAGTACTTGTCCTAATATATAGGGGACCCAGACATGGCTACACAGTGCACCCTTAGTACTTGTCCTAAAATATAGGGGACCCAGACTTGGCTACACAGTGCACCCTTAGTACTTGTCCTAATGTATAGGGGACCCAGACATGACTACACAGTGCACCCTTAGTACTTGTCCTAATATATAGGGAACCCAGACATGACTACACAGTGCACCCTTAGTACTTGTCCTAATATATAGGGGACCAGACATGGCTACACAGTACACCCTTAGTACTTGTCCTAATATATAGGGGACCCAGACATGGTTACACAGTGCACCCTTAGTACTTGTCCAAATATATAGGGGACCCGACATGGCTACACAGTGCACCCTTAGTACTTGTCCTAATATATAGGGGACCCAGACATGACAACACAGTTCACCCTTAGTACTTGTCCAAATATATAGGGGACCAGACATGGCTACACAGTGCACCCTTAGTACTTGTCCTAATATATATGGGACCCAGACATGGCCACACAGTGCACCCTTAGTACTTGTCCTAATATGCAGGGGAACAAAGACATGGCTACACAGTGCACCCTTAGTACTTGTCCTAATATGCAGGGGACCAAGACATGGCTACACAGTGCACCCTTAGTACTTGTTCTAATATATAGGGACCCAGACATGACTACACAGTGCACCATTAGTACTTGTCCTAATATATAGGGACCCAGACATGATTACAGAGTGCACCCTTAGTACTTGTCCTAATATATAGGGACCCAGACATGGCTACACAGTGCACCCTTAGTACTTATCCTAATATAAAGGGACCCAGACATGGCTACACAGTGCACCCTCAGTACTTGTCCTAATATATAGGGGACCAGACATGGCTACACAGTACACCCTTAGTACTTGTCCTAATATATAGGGGACCCAGACATGGCTGCACAGTGCACCCTTAGTACTTGTCCTAATATGCAGGGGAACAAAGACATGGCTACACAGTGCACCCTTAGTACTTGTCCTAATATATAGGGGACCCAGACATAGCTACACAGTGCACCCTTAGTACTTGTCCTAATATATAGGAGACCAGACATGGCTACACAGTGCACCCTTAGTACTTGTCCTAATACATAGGGACCCAGACGTGGCTACACAGTGCAGCCTTAGTACTTGTTCTAATACATAAGGGGCGCAGACATGGCTACACAGTGCACCCTTAGTACTTGTCCTAATATATAGGGGACCAGACATGGCTACACAGTGCACCCTTAGTACTTGTCCTAATATATAGGGGACCCAGACATGACTACGCAGTGCACCCTTAGTACTTGTCCTAATATATAGGGGACCAGACATGGCTACGCAGTGCACCCTTAGTACTTGTCCTAATATATAGGGGACCCAGACATGGCTGCACAGTGCACCCTTAGTACTTGTCCTAATATGCAGGGGAACAAAGACATGGCTACACAGTGCACCCTTAGTACTTGTCCTAATATATAATGGACCCAGACATGGCTACACAGTGCACCCTTAGTACTTGTCCTAAAATATAGGGGACCCAGACATGGCTACACAGTGCACCCTTAGTACTTGTCCTAATGTATAGGGGACCCAGACATGACTACACAGTGCACCCTTAGTACTTGTCCTAATATATAGGGGACCAGACATGGCTACACAGTACACCCTTAGTACTTGTCCTAATATATAGGGGACCCAGACATGGTTACACAGTGCACCCTTAGTACTTGTCCTAATATATAGGGGACCAGACATGGCTACACAGTGCACCCTTAGTACTTGTCCTAATATATAGGGGACCCAGACATGACAACACAGTTCACCCTTAGTACTTGTCCTAATATATAGGGGACCAGACATGGCTACACAGTGCACCCTTAGTACTTGTCCTAATATATAGGGGACCCAGACATGGCCACACAGTGCACCCTTAGTACTTGTCCTAATATGCAGTGGAACAAAGACATGGCTACACAGTGCACCCTTAGTACTTGTCCTAATATGCAGGGGACCAAGACATGGCTACACAGTGCACCCTTAGTACTTGTTCTAATATATAGGGACCCAGACATGACTACACAGTGCACCCTTAGTACTTGTCCTAATATATAGGGACCCAGACATGATTACAGAGTGCACCCTTAGTACTTGTCCTTATATATAGGGACCCAGACATGGCTACACAGTGCACCCTTAGTACTTATCCTAATATAAAGGGACCCAGACATGGCTACACAGTGCACCCTTAGTACTTGTCCTAATATATAGGGACCCAGACATGGCTGCACAGTGCACCCTTAGTACTTGTCCTAATATGCAGGGGACCCAGACATGGCTACACAGTACACCCTTAGTACTTGTCCTAATATATAGGAGACCAGATAAGGCTACACAGTGCACCCTTAGTACTTGTCCTAATATATAGGGGACCAGATATGGCTACACAGTGCACCCTTAGTACTTGTCCTAATATATAGGAGACCAGATATGGCCACACAGTGCACCCTTAGTACTTGTCCTAATATGCAGGAGAACAAAGACATGGCTACACAGTGCACCCTTAGTACTTGTCCTAATATGCAGTGGACCCAGACATGGCTACACAGTGCACCCTTAGTACTTGTCCTAATATATAGGAGACCAGATATGGCTACACAGTGCACCCTTAGTACTTGTCCTAATATATAGAGGACTCAGACATGGCTACACAGTGCACCCTTAGTACTTGTCCTAATATACAGAGGACCCAGACATGGCTACACAGTGCACCCTTAGTACTTGTTCTAATACATAAGGGGCGCAGACATGGCTACACAATACAGCCTTAGTACTTGTCCTTATATGCAGGGGAACAAAGAGATGGCTACACAGTGCACCCTTAGTACTTGTCCTAATATGCAGGGGACCCAGACATGGCTACACAGTGCACCCTTAGTACTTGTCCTAATATATAGGAGACCAGATATGGCTACACAGTGCACCCTTAGTACTTGTCCTAATATATAGAGGACTCAGACATGGCTACACAGTGCACCCTTAGTACTTGTCCTAATATACAGAGGACCCAGACATGGCTACACAGTGCACCCTTAGTACTTGTTCTAATACATAAGGGGCGCAGACATGGCTACACAATACAGCCTTAGTACTTGTCCTTATATGCAGGGGAACAAAGACATGGCTACACAGTGCACCCTTAGTACTTGTTCTAATATATAGGGACCCAGACATGACTACACAGTGCAACCTTAGTACTTGTCCTAATATATAGGGACCCAGACATGATTACAGAGTGCACCCTTAGTACTTGTCCTAATATATAGGGACCCAGACATGGCTACACAGTGCACCCTTAGTACTTATCCTAATATAAAGGGACCCAGACATGGCTACACAGTGCACCCTTAGTACTTGTCCTAATATATAGGGACCCAGACATGACTACACAGTGCACCCTCAGTACTTATCCTAATATATAGGAGACCAGATATGGCTACACAGTGCACGCTTAGTACTTGTCCTAATATATAGGAGACCAGATATGGGTACACAGTGCACCCTTAGTACTTGTCCTAATATGCAGGCGACCCAGACGTGACTACACAGTGCACCCTTAGTACTTGTCCTAATATATAGGAGACCAGATATGGCTACACAGTGCACCCTTAGTACTTGTCCTAATATATAGGAGACCAGATATGGGTACACAGTGCACCCTTAGTACTTGTCCTAATATGTAGGAGACCAGACATGGCTCCACAGGGCACAGTTAGCACTTGTTCTAATACATAAGGGGCGCAGACATGGCTACACAATACAGCCTTAGTACTTGTCTTAATATGCAGGGAACCAAGACATGGCCACACACTGCACCCTTAGTACTTGTCCTAATATGCAGGGTACCCAGACATGGCTACATAGTGCACTCTTAGTACTTGTCCTAATATATAGGGGACCTAGACATGGCTACACAGTGCACCCTTAGTACTTGTCCTAATATATAGAGGACTCAGACATGGCTACACAGTGCACCCTTAGTACTTGTCCTAATATACAGAGGACCCAGACATGGCTACACAGTGCACCCTTAGTACTTGTCCTAATATATAGGGGACCCAGACATGACAACACAGTGCACCCTTAGTACTTGTCCTAATATATAGGGGACCAGACATGACAACACAGTGCACCCTTAGTACTTGTCCTAATATATAGGAGACCAGACATGGCTACACAGTGCACCCTTAGTACTTGTCCTAATATGCAGGGGAACAAAGACATGGCTACACAGTGCACCCTTAGTACTTGTCCTAATATATAGGGGACCCAGACATGACTACACAGTGCACCCTTAGTACTTGTCCTAATATATAGGGGACCAGACATGACTACACAGTGCACCCTTTGTACTTGTCCTAATTTATAGGGGACCCAGACATGGCCACACAGTGCACCCTTAGTACTTGTCCTAATATGCAGGGGAACAAAGACATGGCTACACAGTGCACCCTTAGTACTTGTCCTAATATGCAGGGGACCAAGACATGGCTACACAGTGCACCCTTAGTACTTGTTCTAATATATAGGGACCCAGACATGACTACACAGTGCACCCTTAGTACTTGTCCTAATATATAGGGACCCAGACATGATTACAGAGTGCACCCTTAGTACTTGTCCTAATATATAGGGACCCAGACATGGCTACACAGTGCACCCTTAGTACTTATCCTAATATAAAGGGACCCAGACATGGCTACACAGTGCACCCTTAGTACTTGTCCTAATATATAGGGACCCAGACATGGCTGCACAGTGCACCCTTAGTACTTGTCCTAATATGCAGGGGACCCAGACATGGCTACACAGTACACCCTTAGTACTTGTCCTAATATATAGGAGACCAGATAAGGCTACACAGTGCACCCTTAGTACTTGTCCTAATATATAGGAGACCAGATATGGCTACACAGTGCACCCTTAGTACTTGTCCTAATATATAGGAGACCAGATATGGCCACACAGTGCACCCTTAGTACTTGTCCTAATATGCAGGAGAACAAAGACATGGCTACACAGTGCACCCTTAGTACTTGTCCTAATATGCAGGGGACCCAGACATGGCTACACAGTGCACCCTTAGTACTTGTCCTAATATATAGAGGACTCAGACATGGCTACACAGTGCACCCTTAGTACTTGTCCTAATATATAGGAGACCAGATATGGGTACACAGTGCACCCTTAGTACTTGTCCTAATAAGTAGGAGACCAGACATGGCTCCACAGGGCACAGTTAGCACTTGTTCTAATACATAAGGGGCGCAGACATGGCTACACAATACAGCCTTAGTACTATTCTTAATATGCAGGGAACCAAGACATGGCCACACACTGCACCCTTAGTACTTGTCCTAATATGCAGGGTACCCAGACATGGCTACATAGTGCACTCTTAGTACTTGTCCTAATATATAGGGGACCTAGACATGGCTACACAGTGCACCCTTAGTACTTGTCCTAATATATAGAGGACTCAGACATGGCTACACAGTGCACCCTTAGTACTTGTCCTAATATATAGATGACCCAGACATGGCTACACAGTGCACCCTTAGTACTTGTTCTAATACATAAGGGGCGCAGACATGGCTACACAATACAGCCTTAGTACTTGTCCTAATATATAGGGGACCCAGAAATGACTACACAGTGCACCCTAATGCTTGTCCTAATACACAGGGGACCCAAACATGGCTACACAGTACACACTTAGTACTTGTCCTAATATATAGGGGACCAGACATGGCTACACAGTGCACCCTTAGTACTTGTCATAATATATAGGGGATCCAGACATGACAACACAGTGCACCCTTAGTACTTGTCCTAATATATAGGGGACCAGACATGACAACACAGTGCACCCTTAGTACTTGTCCTAATATATAGGGGACCCAGACATGGCTACACAGTGCACCCTTAGTACTTGTCCTAATATATAGGAGACCAGACATGGCTACACAGTGCACCCTTAGTACTTGTCCTAATATATAGGAGACCAGATATGGCTACACAGTGCACCCTTAGTACTTGTCCTAATATACAGAGGACCCAGACATGGCTACACAGTGCACCCTTAGTACTTGTTCTAATACATAAAGGGCGCAGACATGGCTACACAATACAGCCTTAGTACTTGTCCTTATATGCAGGGGAACAAAGACATGGCTACACAGTGCACCCTTAGTACTTGTCCTAATATGCAGGGGACCAAGACATGGCTACACAGTGCACCCTTAGTACTTGTCCTAACATACAGGAGACCCAGACATGGCTACACAGTGCACCCTTAGTACTTGTCCTAATATATAGGGGACCCAGACATGGCTACACAGTGCACCCTTAGTACTTATCCTAATATATAGGGACTCAGACATGGCTACACAGTGCTCCCTTCGTACTTGTCCTAATACATAGGGATCCAGATGTGGCTACACAGTGCACCCTTAGTAGTTGTTCTAATACATAAGGGGCGCAGACATGGCTAAACAGTGCACCCTTAGTACTTGTCCTAATATATAGGGGACCCAGACATGGCTACACAGTGCACCCTTAGTACTTGTTCTAATACATAAGGGGAGCAGACATGGCTAAACAATACAGCCCTAGTACTTGTCTTAATATGCAGGGGACCAAGACATGGCTACACAGTGCACCGTTAGTACTTGTCCTAATATGCAGGGGAACAAAGACATGGCTACAAAGTGAACCCTTAGTACTTGTCCTAATATATAGGGGACTCAGACATAGCTACACAGTGCACCCTTAGTACTTGTCCTAATATATAGGAGACCCAGACATGGCTACCCAGTGCACCCTTAGTACTTGTCCTAATACATAGGGACCCAGACGTGGCTACACAGTGCAGCCTTAGTTCTTGTTCTAATACATAAGGGGCGCAGACATGGCTACACAGTGCACCCTTAGTACTTGTCCTAATATATAGGGGACCCAGACATGGCTGCACAGTGCACCCTTAGTACTTGTCCTAATATATAGGGGACCCAGACATGAATACACAGTGCACCCTAATGCTTGTTCTAATACACTGGGGACCCAGACATGACTACACAGTACACCGTTAGTACTTGTCCTAATATATAGTGGACCAGACATGGCTACACAGTGCACCCTTAGTACTTGTCCTAATATATAGGGGACCCAGACATGACTACGCAGTGCACCCTTAGTACTTGTCCTAATATATAGGGGACCAGACATGGCTACACGGTACACCCTTAGTACTTGTCCTAATATATAGGGGACCCAGACATGGCTGCACAGTGCACCCTTAGTACTTGTCCTAATATATAGGGGACCCAGACATAGCTACACAGTGCACCCTTAGTACTTGTCCTAATATATAGGAGACCCAGACATGGCTACACAGTGCACCCTTAGTACTTGTCCTAATACATAGGGACCCAGACGTGGCTACACAGTGCAGCCTTGGTACTTGTTCTAACACATAAGGGGCGCAGACATGGCTACACAGTGCACCCTTAGTACTTGTCCTAATATATAGGGGACCAGACATGGCTACACAGTGCACCCTTAGTACTTGTCCTAATATATAGGGGACCCAGACATGGCTACACAGTGCACCCTTAGTACTTGTCCTAAAATATAGGGGACCCAGACATGGCTACACAGTGCACCCTTAGTACTTGTCCTAATGTATAGGGGACCCAGACATGACTACACAGTGCACCCTTAGTACTTGTCCTAATATATAGGGGACCAGACATGGCTACACAGTGCACCCTTAGTACTTGTCCTAATATATAGGGGACCCAGACATGACTACACAGTGCACCCTTAGTACTTGTCCTAATATATAGGGGACCAGACATGGCTACACAGTACACCCTTAGTACTTGTCCTAATATATAGGGGACCCAGACATGGTTACACAGTGCACCCTTAGTACTTGTCCTAATATATAGGGGACCAGACATGGCTACACAGTGCACCCTTAGTACTTGTCCTAATATATAGGGGACCCAGACATGACAACACAGTTCACCCTTAGTACTTGTCCTAATATATAGGGGACCAGACATGGCTACACAGTGCACCCTTAGTACTTGTCCTAATATATAGGGGACCCAGACATGGCCACACAGTGCACCCTGAGTACTTGTCCTAATATGCAGGGGAACAAAGACATGGCTACACAGTGCACCCTTAGTACTTGTCCTAATATGCAGGGGACCCAGGCATGGCTGCACAGTGCACCCTTAGTACTTGTCCTAATATGCAGGGGACCCAGACATGGCTACACAGTACACCCTTAGTACTTGTCCTTACATATAGGAGACCAGATAAGGCTACACAGTGCGCCCTTAGTACTTGTCCTAATATATAGGGGACCAGATATGGCTACACAGTGCACCCTTCGTACTTGTCCTAATATATAGGAGACCAGATATGGCCACACAGTGCACCCTTAGTACTTGTCCTAATATGCAGGGGAACAAAGACATGGCTACACAGTGCACCCTTAATACTTGTCCTAATATGCAGGGGACCCAGACATGGCTACACAGTGCACCCTTAGTACTTGTCCTAATATATAGGAGACCAGATATGGCTACACAGTGCACCCTTAGTACTTGTCCTAATATATAGAGGACTCAGACATGGCTACACAGTGCACCCTTAGTACTTGTCCTAATATACAGAGGACCCAGACATGGCTACACAGTGCACCCTTAGTACTTGTTCTAATACATAAGGGGCGCAGACATGGCTACACAATACAGCCTTAGTACTTGTCCTAATATGCAGGGGAACAAAGACATGGCTACACAGTGCACCCTTAGTACTTGTCCTAATATGCAGGGGACCAAGACATGGCTACACAGTGCACCCTTAGTACTTGTTCTAATATATAGGGACCCAGACATGACTACACAGTGCACCCTTAGTACTTGTCCTAATATATAGGGACCCAGACATGATTACAGAGTGCACCCTTAGTACTTGTCCTAATATATAGGGACCCAGACATGGCTACACAGTGCACCCTTAGTACTTATCCTAATATAAAGGGACCCAGACATGGCTACACAGTGCACCCTTAGTACTTGTCCTAATATATAGGGACCCAGACATGACTACACAGTGCACCCTCAGTACTTATCCTAATATATAGGAGACCAGATATGGCTACACAGTGCACGCTTAGTACTTGTCCTAATATATAGGAGACCAGATATGGGTACACAGTGCACCCTTAGTACTTGTCCTAATATGCAGGCGACCCAGACGTGACTACACAGTGCACCCTTAGTACTTGTCCTAATATGTAGGAGATCAGATATGGCCACACAGTGCACCCTTAGTACTTGTCCTAATATATAGGAGACCAGATATGGGTACACAGTGCACCCTTAGTACTTGTCCTAATATTTAGGAGACCAGACATGGCTCCACAGGGCACAGTTAGCACTTGTTCTAATATATAGAGACGCAGACATGACTACACAGTGCACCCTTAGTACTTGTCCTAATATATAGGGACCCAGACATCACTACACAGTGCACCCTTAGTACTTGTCCTAATATATAGAAGACCAGATATGGGTACACAGTGCACCCTTAGTACTTGTCCTAATATATAGGGACCCAGACATGACTACACAGTGCACCCTTAGTACTTGTCCTAATATGCAGGGGACCCAG
Source organism: Eleutherodactylus coqui (assembly GCF_035609145.1). Lineage (NCBI taxonomy): Eukaryota > Metazoa > Chordata > Amphibia > Anura > Eleutherodactylidae > Eleutherodactylus > Eleutherodactylus coqui. The sequence goes on along the minus strand of NC_089847.1, from coordinate 61,359,772 downwards.
ACATGGCTACACAGTGCACCCTTAGTACTTGTCCTAATATATAGGGACCCAGACATGGCTACACAGTGCACCCTTAGTACTTGTCCTAATATATAGGGACCCAGACATGGCTACACAGTGCACCCTTAGTACTTGTCCTAATATATAGGAGACCAGACATGGCTAAACAGTGCACCCTTAGTACTTGTCCTAATACATAGGGACCCAGACGTGGCTACACAGTGCAGCCTTAGTACTTGTTCTAATACATAAGGGGCGCAGACATGGCTACACAGTGCACCCTTAGTACTTGTCCTAATATGCAGGGGAACAAAGACATGGCTACACAGTGCACCCTTAGTACTTGTCCTAATATATAGGGGACCCAGACATAGCTACACAGTGCACCCTTAGTACTTGTCCTAATATATAGGAGACCCAGACACGGCTACACAGTGCACCCTTAGTACTTGTCCTAATACATAGGGACCCAGACGTGGCTACACAGTGCAGCCTTAGTACTTGTTCTAATACATAAGGGGCGCAGACATGGCTACACAGTGCACCCTTAGTACTTGTCCTAATATATAGGGGACCCAGACATGGCTACACAGTGCACCCTTAGTACTTGTCCTAAAATATAGGGGACCCAGACATGGCTACACAGTGCACCCTTAGTACTTGTCCTAATGTATAGGGGACCCAGACATGACTACACAGTGCACCTTTAGTACTTGTCCTAATATATAGGGGACCAGACATGGCTACACAGTGCACCCTTAGTACTTGTCCTAATATATAGGGGACCCAGACATGACTACACAGTGCACCCTTAGTACTTGTCCTAATATATAGGGGACCCAGACATGAATACACAGTGCACCCTAATGCTTGTTCTAATACACTGGGGACCCAGACATGGTTACACAGTGCACCCTTAGTACTTGTCCTAATATATAGGGGACCAGACATGGCTACACAGTGCACCCTTAGTACTTGTCCTAATATATAGGGGACCCAGACATGATAACACAGTTCACCCTTAGTACTTGTCCTAATATATAGGGGACCAGACATGGCTACACAGTGCACCCTTAGTACTTGTCCTAACATGCAGGGAAACAAAGACATGGCTACACAGTGCACCCTTAGTACTTGTCCTAATATGCAGGGGACCCAGACATGGCTGTACAGTGCACCCTTAGTACTTGTCCTAATATGCAGGCGACCCAGACGTGACTACACAGTGCACCCTTAGTACTTGTCCTAATATATAGGAGACCAGATATGGGTACACAGTGCACCCTTAGTACTTGTTCTAATAAGTAGGAGACCAGACATGGCTCCACAGGGCACAGTTAGCACTTGTTCTAATACATAAGGGGCGCAGACATGGCTACACAATACAGCCTTAGTACTTGTCTTAATATGCAGTGAACCAAGACATGGCCACACACTGCACCCTTAGTACTTGTCCTAATATGCAGGGTACCCAGACATGGCTACATAGTGCACTCTTAGTACTTGTCCTAATATATAGGGGACCTAGACATGGCTACACAGTGCACCCTTAGTACTTGTCCTAATATATAGAGGACTCAGACATGGCTACACAGTGCACCCTTAGTACTTGTCCTAATATACAGAGGACCCAGACATGGCTACACAGTGCACCCTTAGTACTTGTTCTAATACATAAGGGGCGCAGACATGGCTACACAATACAGCCTTAGTACTTGTCCTAATATATAGGGGACCCAGACATGACTACACAGTGCACCCTAATGCTTGTCCTAATACACAGGGGACCCAGACATGACTACACAGTACACCCTTAGTACTTGTCCTAATATATAGGGGACCAGACATGGCTACACAGTGCACCCTTAGTACTTGTCCTAATATATAGGGGACCCAGACATGACAACACAGTGCACCCTTAGTACTTGTCCTAATATATAGGGGACCAGACATGACAACACAGTGCACCCTTAGTACTTGTCCTAATATATAGGGGACCCAGACATGGCTACACAGTGCACCCTTAGTACTTGTCCTAATATATAGGAGACCAGACATGGCTACACAGTGCACCCTTAGTACTTGTCCTAATATATAGGAGACCAGATATGGCTACACAGTGCACCCTTAGTACTTGTCCTAATATACAGAGGACCCAGACATGGCTACACAGTGCACCCTTAGTACTTGTTCTAATACATAAGGGGCGCAGACATGGCTACACAATACAGCCTTAGTACTTGTCCTTATATGCAGGGGAACAAAGACATGGCTACACAGTGCACCCTTAGTACTTGTCCTAATATGCAGGGGACCAAGACATGGCTACACAGTGCACCCTTAGTACTTGTCCTAACATACAGGAGACCCAGACATGGCTACACAGTGCACCCTTAGTACTTGTCCTAATATATAGGGGACCCAGACATGGCTACACAGTGCACCCTTAGTACTTATCCTAATATATAGGGACTCAGACATGGCTACACAGTGCTCCCTTCGTACTTGTCCTAATACATAGGGATCCAGACGTGGCTACACAGTGCACCCTTAGTAGTTCTTCTAATACATAAGGGGCGCAGACATGGCTACACAGTGCACCCTTAGTACTTGTCCTAATATATAGGGGACCCAGACATGGCTACACAGTGCACCCTTAGTACTTGTTCTAATACATAAGGGGAGCAGACATGGCTAAACAATACAGCCCTAGTACTTGTCTTAATATGCAGGGGACCAAGACATGGCTACACAGTGCACCGTTAGTACTTGTCCTAATATGCAGGGGAACAAAGACATGGCTACACAGTGCACCCTTAGTACTTGTCCTAATATATAGGGGACTCAGACATAGCTACACAGCGCACCCTTAGTACTTGCCCTAATATATAGGAGATCCAGACATGGCTACCCAGTGCACCCTTAGTACTTGTCCTAATACATAGGGACCCAGACGTGGCTACACAGTGCAGCCTTAGTTCTTGTTCTAATACATGAGGGGCGCAGACATGGCTACACAGTGCACCCTTAGTACTTGTCCTAATATATAGGGGACCCAGACATGGCTGCACAGTGCACCCTTAGTACTTGTCCTAATATATAGGGGACCCAGACATGAATACACAGTGCACCCTAATGCTTGTTCTAATACACTGGGGACCCAGACATGACTACACAGTACAACCTTAGTACTTGTCCTAATATATAGGGGACCAGACATGGCTACACAGTGCACCCTTAGTACTTGTCCTAATATATAGGGGACCCAGACATGACTACGCAGTGCACACTTAGTACTTGTCCTAATATATAGGGGACCAGACATGGCTACACAGTACACCCTTAGTACTTGTCCTAATATATAGGGACCCAGACATCACTACACAGTGCACCCTTAGTACTTGTCCTAATATATAGAAGACCAGATATGGGTACACAGTGCACCCTTAGTACTTGTCCTAATATATAGGGACCCAGACATGACTACACAGTGCACCCTTAGTACTTGTCCTAATATGCAGGGGACCCAGATATGGCTACACAGTGCACCCTTAGTACTTTTCCTAATATATAGGGACCCAGACATGGCTACACAGTGCACCCTTAGTACTTGTCCTAATGTATAGGAGACCAGACATTGCTCCACAGGGCACACTTAGTACTTGTCCTAATATATAGGGACCCAGACATGGCTACACAGTGCAGCCTTAGTACTTGTTCTAATACATAAGGGGCGCAGACATGGCTACACAGTGCACCCTTAGTACTTGTCCTAATATGCAGGGGAACAAAGACATGGCTACACAGTGCACCCTTAGTACTTGTCCTAATATATAGGGGACCCAGACATAGCTACACAGTGCACCCTTAGTACTTGTCCTAATATATAGGAGACCCAGACATGGCTACGCAGTGCACCCTTAGTACTTGTCCTAATACATAGGGACCCAGACGTGGCTACACAGTGCAGCCTTAGTACTTGTTCTAATACATAAGGGGCGCAGACATGGCTACACAGTGCACCCTTAGTACTTGTCCTAATATATAGGGGACCCAGACATGGCTACACAGTGCACCCTTAGTACTTGTCCTAAAATATAGGGGACCCAGACATGGCTACACAGTGCACCCTTAGTACTTGTCCTAATGTATAGGGGACCCAGACATGACTACACAGTGCACCCTTAGTACTTGTCCTAATATATAGGGGACCAGACATGGCTACACAGTGCACCCTTAGTACTTGTCCTAATATACAGGGGACCCAGACATGACTACACAGTGCACCCTTAGTACTTGTCCTAATATATAGGGGACCCAGACATGACAACACAGTTCACCCTTAGTACTTGTCCTAATATATAGGGGACCAGACATGGCTACACAGTGCACCCTTAGTACTTGACCTAATATACAGAGGACCCAGACATGGCTACACAGTGCACCCTTAGTACTTGTTCTAATACATAAGGGGCGCAGACATGGCTACACAATACAGCCTTAGTACTTGTCCTAATATGCAGGGGAACAAAGACATGGCTACACAGTGCACCCTTAGTACGTGTCATAACATACAGGAGACCCAGACATGACAACACAGTTCACCCTTAGTACTTGTCCTAATATATAGGGGACCAGACATGGCTACACAGTGCACCCTTAGTACTTGTCCTAATATATAGGGGACCAGACATGGCTACACAGTGCACCCTTAGTACTTGTCCTAATATATAGGGGACCCAGACATGGCCATACAGTGCACACTTAGTACTTGTCCTAATATGCAGGGGAACAAAGACATGGCTACACAGTGCACCCTTAGTACTTGTCCTAATATGCAGGGGACCAAGACATGGCTACACAGTGCACCCTTAGTACTTGTTCTAATATATAGGGGACCAGACATGGCTACACAGTGCACCCTTAGTACTTGTCCTAATATATAGGGACCCAGACATGATTAAAGAGTGCACCCTTAGTACTTGTCCTAATATATAGGGACCCAGACATGGCTACACAGTGCACCCTTAGTACTTATCCTAATATACAGAGGACCCAGACATGGCTACACAGTGCACCCTTAGTACTTGTTCTAATACATAAGGGGCGCAGACATGGCTACACAATACAGCCTTAGTACTTGTCCTAATATATAGGGGACCCAGACATGACTACACAGTGCACCCTAATGCTTGTCCTAATACACAGGGGACCCAGACATGACTACACAGTACACCCTTAGTACTTGTCCTAATATATAGGGGACCAGACATGGCTACACAGTGCACCCTTAGTACTTGTCCTAATATATAGGGGACCCAGACATGACAACACAGTGCACCCTTAGTACTTGTCCTAATATATAGGGGACCAGACATGACAACACAGTGCACCCTTAGTACTTGTCCTAATATATAGGGGACCCAGACATGGCTACACAGTGCACCCTTAGTACTTGTCCTAATATATAGGAGACCAGACATGGCTACACAGTGCACCCTTAGTACTTGTCCTAATATATAGGAGACCAGATATGGCTACACAGTGCACCCTTAGTACTTGTCCTAATATACAGAGGACCCAGACATGGCTACACAGTGCACCCTTAGTACTTGTTCTAATACATAAGGGGCGCAGACATGGCTACACAATACAGCCTTAGTACTTGTCCTTATATGCAGGGGAACAAAGACATGGCTACACAGTGCACCCTTAGTACTTGTCCTAATATGCAGGGGACCAAGACATGGCTACACAGTGCACCCTTAGTACTTGTCCTAACATACAGGAGACCCAGACATGGCTACACAGTGCACCCTTAGTACTTGTCCTAATATATAGGGGACCCAGACATGGCTACACAGTGCACCCTTAGTACTTATCCTAATATATAGGGACTCAGACATGGCTACACAGTGCTCCCTTCGTACTTGTCCTAATACATAGGGATCCAGACGTGGCTACACAGTGCACCCTTAGTAGTTCTTCTAATACATAAGGGGCGCAGACATGGCTACACAGTGCACCCTTAGTACTTGTCCTAATATATAGGGGACCCAGACATGGCTACACAGTGCACCCTTAGTACTTGTTCTAATACATAAGGGGAGCAGACATGGCTAAACAATACAGCCCTAGTACTTGTCTTAATATGCAGGGGACCAAGACATGGCTACACAGTGCACCGTTAGTACTTGTCCTAATATGCAGGGGAACAAAGACATGGCTACACAGTGCACCCTTAGTACTTGTCCTAATATATAGGGGACTCAGACATAGCTACACAGCGCACCCTTAGTACTTGCCCTAATATATAGGAGATCCAGACATGGCTACCCAGTGCACCCTTAGTACTTGTCCTAATACATAGGGACCCAGACGTGGCTACACAGTGCAGCCTTAGTTCTTGTTCTAATACATGAGGGGCGCAGACATGGCTACACAGTGCACCCTTAGTACTTGTCCTAATATATAGGGGACCCAGACATGGCTGCACAGTGCACCCTTAGTACTTGTCCTAATATATAGGGGACCCAGACATGAATACACAGTGCACCCTAATGCTTGTTCTAATACACTGGGGACCCAGACATGACTACACAGTACAACCTTAGTACTTGTCCTAATATATAGGGGACCAGACATGGCTACACAGTGCACCCTTAGTACTTGTCCTAATATATAGGGGACCCAGACATGACTACGCAGTGCACACTTAGTACTTGTCCTAATATATAGGGGACCAGACATGGCTACACAGTACACCCTTAGTACTTGTCCTAATATATAGGGACCCAGACATCACTACACAGTGCACCCTTAGTACTTGTCCTAATATATAGAAGACCAGATATGGGTACACAGTGCACCCTTAGTACTTGTCCTAATATATAGGGACCCAGACATGACTACACAGTGCACCCTTAGTACTTGTCCTAATATGCAGGGGACCCAGATATGGCTACACAGTGCACCCTTAGTACTTTTCCTAATATATAGGGACCCAGACATGGCTACACAGTGCACCCTTAGTACTTGTCCTAATGTATAGGAGACCAGACATTGCTCCACAGGGCACACTTAGTACTTGTCCTAATATATAGGGACCCAGACATGGCTACACAGTGCAGCCTTAGTACTTGTTCTAATACATAAGGGGCGCAGACATGGCTACACAGTGCACCCTTAGTACTTGTCCTAATATGCAGGGGAACAAAGACATGGCTACACAGTGCACCCTTAGTACTTGTCCTAATATATAGGGGACCCAGACATAGCTACACAGTGCACCCTTAGTACTTGTCCTAATATATAGGAGACCCAGACATGGCTACGCAGTGCACCCTTAGTACTTGTCCTAATACATAGGGACCCAGACGTGGCTACACAGTGCAGCCTTAGTACTTGTTCTAATACATAAGGGGCGCAGACATGGCTACACAGTGCACCCTTAGTACTTGTCCTAATATATAGGGGACCCAGACATGGCTACACAGTGCACCCTTAGTACTTGTCCTAAAATATAGGGGACCCAGACATGGCTACACAGTGCACCCTTAGTACTTGTCCTAATGTATAGGGGACCCAGACATGACTACACAGTGCACCCTTAGTACTTGTCCTAATATATAGGGGACCAGACATGGCTACACAGTGCACCCTTAGTACTTGTCCTAATATACAGGGGACCCAGACATGACTACACAGTGCACCCTTAGTACTTGTCCTAATATATAGGGGACCCAGACATGACAACACAGTTCACCCTTAGTACTTGTCCTAATATATAGGGGACCAGACATGGCTACACAGTGCACCCTTAGTACTTGACCTAATATACAGAGGACCCAGACATGGCTACACAGTGCACCCTTAGTACTTGTTCTAATACATAAGGGGCGCAGACATGGCTACACAATACAGCCTTAGTACTTGTCCTAATATGCAGGGGAACAAAGACATGGCTACACAGTGCACCCTTAGTACGTGTCATAACATACAGGAGACCCAGACATGACAACACAGTTCACCCTTAGTACTTGTCCTAATATATAGGGGACCAGACATGGCTACACAGTGCACCCTTAGTACTTGTCCTAATATATAGGGGACCAGACATGGCTACACAGTGCACCCTTAGTACTTGTCCTAATATATAGGGGACCCAGACATGGCCATACAGTGCACACTTAGTACTTGTCCTAATATGCAGGGGAACAAAGACATGGCTACACAGTGCACCCTTAGTACTTGTCCTAATATGCAGGGGACCAAGACATGGCTACACAGTGCACCCTTAGTACTTGTTCTAATATATAGGGGACCAGACATGGCTACACAGTGCACCCTTAGTACTTGTCCTAATATATAGGGACCCAGACATGATTAAAGAGTGCACCCTTAGTACTTGTCCTAATATATAGGGACCCAGACATGGCTACACAGTGCACCCTTAGTACTTATCCTAATATACAGAGGACCCAGACATGGCTACACAGTGCACCCTTAGTACTTGTTCTAATACATAAGGGGCGCAGACATGGCTACACAATACAGCCTTAGTACTTGTCCTAATATATAGGGGACCCAGACATGACTACACAGTGCACCCTAATGCTTGTCCTAATACACAGGGGACCCAGACATGACTACACAGTACACCCTTAGTACTTGTCCTAATATATAGGGGACCAGACATGGCTACACAGTGCACCCTTAGTACTTGTCCTAATATATAGGGGACCCAGACATGACAACACAGTGCACCCTTAGTACTTGTCCTAATATATAGGGGACCAGACATGACAACACAGTGCACCCTTAGTACTTGTCCTAATATATAGGGGACCCAGACATGGCTACACAGTGCACCCTTAGTACTTGTCCTAATATATAGGAGACCAGACATGGCTACACAGTGCACCCTTAGTACTTGTCCTAATATATAGGAGACCAGATATGGCTACACAGTGCACCCTTAGTACTTGTCCTAATATACAGAGGACCCAGACATGGCTACACAGTGCACCCTTAGTACTTGTTCTAATACATAAGGGGCGCAGACATGGCTACACAATACAGCCTTAGTACTTGTCCTTATATGCAGGGGAACAAAGACATGGCTACACAGTGCACCCTTAGTACTTGTCCTAATATGCAGGGGACCAAGACATGGCTACACAGTGCACCCTTAGTACTTGTCCTAACATACAGGAGACCCAGACATGGCTACACAGTGCACCCTTAGTACTTGTCCTAATATATAGGGGACCCAGACATGGCTACACAGTGCACCCTTAGTACTTATCCTAATATATAGGGACTCAGACATGGCTACACAGTGCTCCCTTCGTACTTGTCCTAATACATAGGGATCCAGACGTGGCTACACAGTGCACCCTTAGTAGTTCTTCTAATACATAAGGGGCGCAGACATGGCTACACAGTGCACCCTTAGTACTTGTCCTAATATATAGGGGACCCAGACATGGCTACACAGTGCACCCTTAGTACTTGTTCTAATACATAAGGGGAGCAGACATGGCTAAACAATACAGCCCTAGTACTTGTCTTAATATGCAGGGGACCAAGACATGGCTACACAGTGCACCGTTAGTACTTGTCCTAATATGCAGGGGAACAAAGACATGGCTACACAGTGCACCCTTAGTACTTGTCCTAATATATAGGGGACTCAGACATAGCTACACAGCGCACCCTTAGTACTTGCCCTAATATATAGGAGATCCAGACATGGCTACCCAGTGCACCCTTAGTACTTGTCCTAATACATAGGGACCCAGACGTGGCTACACAGTGCAGCCTTAGTTCTTGTTCTAATACATGAGGGGCGCAGACATGGCTACACAGTGCACCCTTAGTACTTGTCCTAATATATAGGGGACCCAGACATGGCTGCACAGTGCACCCTTAGTACTTGTCCTAATATATAGGGGACCCAGACATGAATACACAGTGCACCCTAATGCTTGTTCTAATACACTGGGGACCCAGACATGACTACACAGTACAACCTTAGTACTTGTCCTAATATATAGGGGACCAGACATGGCTACACAGTGCACCCTTAGTACTTGTCCTAATATATAGGGGACCCAGACATGACTACGCAGTGCACACTTAGTACTTGTCCTAATATATAGGGGACCAGACATGGCTACACAGTACACCCTTAGTACTTGTCCTAATATATAGGGACCCAGACATCACTACACAGTGCACCCTTAGTACTTGTCCTAATATATAGAAGACCAGATATGGGTACACAGTGCACCCTTAGTACTTGTCCTAATATGCAGGGGACCCAGATATGGCTACACAGTGCACCCTTAGTACTTTTCCTAATATATAGGGACCCAGACATGGCTACACAGTGCACCCTTAGTACTTGTCCTAATGTATAGGAGACCAGACATTGCTCCACAGGGCACACTTAGTACTTGTCCTAATATATAGGGACCCAGACATGGCTACACAGTGCAGCCTTAGTACTTGTTCTAATACATAAGGGGCGCAGACATGGCTACACAGTGCACCCTTAGTACTTGTCCTAATATGCAGGGGAACAAAGACATGGCTACACAGTGCACCCTTAGTACTTGTCCTAATATATAGGGGACCCAGACATAGCTACACAGTGCACCCTTAGTACTTGTCCTAATATATAGGAGACCCAGACATGGCTACACAGTGCACCCTTAGTACTTGTCCTAATACATAGGGACCCAGACGTGGCTACACAGTGCAGCCTTAGTACTTGTTCTAATACATAAGGGGCGCAGACATGGCTACACAGTGCACCCTTAGTACTTGTCCTAATATATAGGGGACCCAGACATGGCTACACAGTGCACCCTTAGTACTTGTCCTAAAATATAGGGGACCCAGACATGGCTACACAGTGCACCCTTAGTACTTGTCCTAATGTATAGGGGACCCAGACATGACTACACAGTGCACCCTTAGTACTTGTCCTAATATATAGGGGACCAGACATGGCTACACAGTGCACCCTTAGTACTTGTCCTAATATACAGGGGACCCAGACATGACTACACAGTGCACCCTTAGTACTTGTCCTAATATATAGGGGACCCAGACATGACAACACAGTTCACCCTTAGTACTTGTCCTAATATATAGGGGACCAGACATGGCTACACAGTGCACCCTTAGTACTTGACCTAATATACAGAGGACCCAGACATGGCTACACAGTGCACCCTTAGTACTTGTTCTAATACATAAGGGGCGCAGACATGGCTACACAATACAGCCTTAGTACTTGTCCTAATATGCAGGGGAACAAAGACATGGCTACACAGTGCACCCTTAGTACGTGTCATAACATACAGGAGACCCAGACATGACAACACAGTTCACCCTTAGTACTTGTCCTAATATATAGGGGACCAGACATGGCTACACAGTGCACCCTTAGTACTTGTCCTAATATATAGGGGACCAGACATGGCTACACAGTGCACCCTTAGTACTTGTCCTAATATATAGGGGACCCAGACATGGCCATACAGTGCACACTTAGTACTTGTCCTAATATGCAGGGGAACAAAGACATGGCTACACAGTGCACCCTTAGTACTTGTCCTAATATGCAGGGGACCAAGACATGGCTACACAGTGCACCCTTAGTACTTGTTCTAATATATAGGGGACCAGACATGGCTACACAGTGCACCCTTAGTACTTGTCCTAATATATAGGGACCCAGACATGATTAAAGAGTGCACCCTTAGTACTTGTCCTAATATATAGGGACCCAGACATGGCTACACAGTGCACCCTTAGTACTTATCCTAATATAAAGGGACCCAGACATGGCTACACAGTGCACCCTTAGTACTTGTCCTAATATATAGGGACCCAGACATGGCTGCACAGTGCACCCTTAGTACTTGTCCTAATATGCAGGGGACCCAGACATGGCTACACAGTACACCCTTAGTACTTGTCCTAATATATAGGAGACCAGATAAGGCTACACAGTGCACCCTTAGTACTTGTCCTAATATATAGGGGACCAGATATGGCTACACAGTGCACCCTTAGTACTTGTCCTAATATATAGGAGACCAGATATGGCCACACAGTGCACCCTTAGTACTTGTCCTAATATGCAGGAGAACAAAGACATGGCTACACAGTGCACCCTTAGTACTTGTCCTAATATGCAGGGGACCCAGACATGGCTACACAGTGCACCCTTAGTACTTGTCCTAATATATAGGAGACCAGATATGGCTACACAGTGCACCCTTAGTACTTGTCCTAATATATAGAGGACTCAGACATGGCTACACAGTGCACCCTTAGTACTTGTCCTAATAAGTAGGAGACCAGACATGGCTCCACAGGGCACAGTTAGCACTTGTTCTAATACATAAGGGGCGCAGACATGGCTACACAATACAGCCTTAGTACTTGTCTTAATATGCAGGGAACCAAGACATGGCCACACACTGCACCCTTAGTACTTGTCCTAATATGCAGGGTACCCAGACATGGCTACATAGTGCACTCTTAGTACTTGTCCTAATATATAGGGGACCTAGACATGGCTACACAGTGCACCCTTAGTACTTGTCCTAATATATAGAGGACTCAGACATGGCTACACAGTGCACCCTTAGTACTTGTCCTAATATACAGAGGACCCAGACATGGCTACACAGTGCAACCTTAGTACTTGTTCTAATACATAAGGGGCGCAGACATGGCTACACAATACAGCCTTAGTACTTGTCCTAATATATAGGGGACCCAGAAATGACTACACAGTGCACCCTAATGCTTGTCCTAATACACAGGGGACCCAGACATGACTACACAGTACACCCTTAGTACTTGTCCTAATATATAGGGGACCAGACATGGCTACACAGTGCACCCTTAGTACTTGTCCTAATATATAGGGGACCCAGACATGACTACACAGTACACCCTTAGTACTTGTCCTAATATATAGGGGACCAGACATGGCTACACAGTGCACCCTTAGTACTTGTCCTAATATATAGGGGACCCAGACATGACTACGCAGTGCACCCTTAGTACTTGTCCTAATATATAGGAGACCAGACATGGCTACACAGTGCACCCTTAGTACTTGTCCTAATATATAGGAGACCAGATATGGCTACACAGTGCACCCTTAGTACTTGTCCTAATATACAGAGGACCCAGACATGGCTACACAGTGCACCCTTAGTACTTGTCCTAAAATATAGGGGACCCAGACATGGCTACACAGTGCACCCTTAGTACTTGCCTAATGTATAGGGGACCCAGACATGACTACACAGTGCACCCTTAGTACTTGTCCTAATATATAGGGGACCAGACATGGCTACACAGTGCACCCTTAGTACTTGTCCTAATATATAGGGGACCCAGACATGACTACACAGTGCACCCTTAGTACTTGTCCTAATATATAGGGGACCAGACATGGCTACACAGTACACCCTTAGTACTTGTCCTAATATATAGGGGACCCAGACATGGTTACACAGTGCACCCTTAGTACTTGTCCTAATATATAGGGGACCAGACATGGCTACACAGTGCACCCTTAGTACTTGTCCTAATATATAGGGGACCCAGACATGACAACACAGTTCACCCTTAGTACTTGTCCTAATATATAGGGGACCAGACATGGCTACACAGTGCACCCTTAGTACTTGTCCTAATATATAGGGGACCTAGACATGGCCACACAGTGCACCCTTAGTACTTGTCCTGATATGCAGGGGAACAAAGACATGGCTACACAGTGCACCCTTAGTACTTGTCCTAATATGCAGGGGACCCAGACATGGCTGCACAGTGCACCCTTAGTACTTGTCCTAATATGCAGGGGACCCAAACATGGCTACACAGTACACCCTTAGTACTTGTCCTAATATATAGGAGACCAGATAAGGCTACACAGTGCACCCTTAGTACTTGTCCTAATATATAGGGGACCAGATATGGCTACACAGTGCACCCTTAGTACTTGTCCTAATATATAGGAGACCAGATATGGCCACACAGTGCACCCTTAGTACTTGTCCTAATATGCAGGGGAACAAAGACATGGCTACACAGTGCACCCTTAATACTTGTCCTAATATGCAGGGGACCCAGACATGGCTACACAGTGCACCCTTAGTACTTGTCCTAATATATAGGAGACCAGATATGGCTACACAGTGCACCCTTAGTACTTGTCCTAATATATAGAGGACTCAGACATGGCTACACAGTGCACCCTTAGTACTTGTCCTAATATACAGAGGACCCAGACATGGCTACACAGTGCACCCTTAGTACTTGTTCTAATACATAAGGGGCGCAGACATGGCTACACAATACAGCCTTAGTACTTGTCCTTATATGCAGGGGAACAAAGAGATGGCTACACAGTGCACCCTTAGTACTTGTCCTAATATGCAGGGGACCAAGACATGGCTACACAGTGCACCCTTAGTACTTGTTCTAATATATAGGGACCCAGACATGACTACACAGTGCACCCTTAGTACTTGTCCTAATATATAGGGACCCAGACATGATTACAGAGTGCACCCTTAGTACTTGTCCTAATATATAGGGACCCAGACATGGCTACACAGTGCACCCTTAGTACTTATCCTAATATAAAGGGACCCAGACATGGCTACACAGTGCACCCTTAGTACTTGTCCTAATATATAGGGACCCAGACATGACTACACAGTGCACCCTCAGTACTTATCCTAATATATAGGAGACCAGATATGGCTACACAGTGCACGCTTAGTACTTGTCCTAATATATAGGAGACCAGATATGGGTACACAGTGCACCCTTAGTACTTGTCCTAATATGCAGGCGACCCAGACGTGACTACACAGTGCACCCTTAGTACTTGTCCTAATATATAGGAGACCAGATATGGCCACACAGTGCACCCTTAGTACTTGTCCTAATATATAGGAGACCAGATATGGGTACACAGTGCACCCTTAGTACTTGTCCTAATATGTAGGAGACCAGACATGGCTCCACAGGGCACAGTTAGCACTTGTTCTAATATATAGAGACGCAGACATGACTACACAGTGCACCCTTAGTACTTGTCCTAATATATAGGGACCCAGACATCACTACACAGTGCACCCTTAGTACTTGTCCTAATATATAGAAGACCAGATATGGGTACACAGTGCACCCTTAGTACTTGTCCTAATATATAGGGACCCAGACATGACTACACAGTGCACCCTTAGTACTTGTCCTAATATGCAGGGGACCCAGACATGGCTACACAGTGCACCCTTAGTACTTGTCCTAATATATAGGGACCCAGACATGGCTACACAGTGCACCCTTAGTACTTGTCCTAATGTATAGGAGACCAGACATTGCTCCACAGGGCACACTTAGTACTTGTCCTAATATATAGGGACCCAGACATGGCTACACAGTGCACCCTTAGTACTTGTCCCAATATATAGGAGACCAGACATGGCTAAACAGTGCACCCTTAGTACTTGTCCTAATACATAGGAACCCAGACGTGGCTACACAGTGCAGCCTTAGTACTTGTTCTAATACATAAGGGGCGCAGACATGGCTACACAGTGCACCCTTAGTACTTGTCCTAATATGCAGGGGAACAAAGACATGGCTACACAGTGCACCCTTAGTACTTGTCCTAATATATAGGCGACCCAGACATAGCTACACAGTGCACCCTTAGTATTTGTCCTAATATATAGGAGACCCAGACATGGCTACACAGTGCACCCTTAGTACTTGTCCTAATACATAGGGACCCAGACGTGGCTACACAGTGCAGCCTTAGTACTTGTTCTAATACATAAGGGGCGCAGACATGGCTACACAGTGCACCCTTAGTACTTGTCCTAATATATAGGGAACCCAGACATGGCTACACAGTGCACCCTTAGTACTTGTCCTAAAATATAGGGGACCCAGACATGGCTACACAGTGCACCCTTAGTACTTGTCCTAATATATAGGGGACCAGACATGGCTACACAGTGCACCCTTAGTACTTGTCCTAATATATAGGGGACCCAGACATGACTACACAGTGCACCCTTAGTACTTGTCCTAATATATAGGGGACCCAGACATGAATACACAGTGCACCCTAATGCTTGTTCTAATACACTGGGGACCCATACATGGTTACACAGTGCACCCTTAGTACTTGTCCTAATATATAGGGGACCAGACATGGCTACACAGTGCACCCTTAGTACTTGTCCTAATATATAGGGGACCCAGACATGACAACACAGTTCACCCTTAGTACTTGTCCTAATATATAGGGGACCAGACATGGCTACACAGTGCACCCTTAGTACTTGTCCTAATATATAGGGGACCCAGACATGGCCACACAGTGCACCCTTAGTACTTGTCCTAACATGCAGGGAAACAAAGACATGGCTACACAGTGCACCCTTAGTACTTGTCCTAATATGCAGGGGACCCAGACATGGCTGTACAGTGCACCCTTAGTACTTGTCCTAATATGCAGGCGACCCAGACGTGACTACACAGTGCACCCTTAGTACTTGTCCTAATATATAGGAGACCAGATATGGGTACACAGTGCACCCTTAGTACTTGTCCTAATAAGTAGGAGACCAGACATGGCTCCACAGGGCACAGTTAGCACTTGTTCTAATACATAAGGGGCGCAGACATGGCTACACAATACAGCCTTAGTACTTGTCTTAATATGCAGTGAACCAAGACATGGCCACACACTGCACCCTTAGTACTTGTCCTAATATGCAGGGTACCCAGACATGGCTACATAGTGCACCCTTAGTACTTGTCCTAAAATATAGGGGACCCAGACATGGCTACACAGTGCACCCTTAGTACTTGTCCTAATGTATAGGGGACCCAGACATGACTACACAGTGCACCCTTAGTACTTGTCCTAATATATAGGGGACCAGACATGGCTACACAGTGCACCCTTAGTACTTGTCCTAATATATAGGGGACCCAGACATGACTACACAGTGCACCCTTAGTACTTGTCCTAATATATAGGGGACCCAGACATGAATACACAGTGCACCCTAATGCTTGTTCTAATACACTGGGGACCAAGACATGGTTACACAGTGCACCCTTAGTACTTGTCCTAATATATAGGGGACCAGACATGGCTACACAGTGCACCCTTAGTACTTGTCCTAATATATAGGGGACCCAGACATGACAACACAGTTCACCCTTAGTACTTGTCCTAATATATAGGGGACCAGACATGGCTACACAGTGCACCCTTAGTACTTGTCCTAATATATAGGGGACCCAGACATGGCCACACAGTGCACCCTTAGTACTTGTTCTAACATGCAGGGAAACAAAGACATGGCTACACAGTGCACCCTTAGTACTTGTCCTAATATGCAGGGGACCCAGACATGGCTGTACAGTGCACCCTTAGTACTTGTCCTAATATGCAGGCGACCCAGACGTGACTACACAGTGCACCCTTAGTACTTGTCCTAATATATAGGAGACCAGATATGGCTACACAGTGCACCCTTAGTACTTGTCCTAATATATAGGAGACCAGATATGGGTACACAGTGCACCCTTAGTACTTGTCCTAATAAGTAGGAGACCAGACATGGCTCCACAGGGCACAGTTAGCACTTGTTCTAATACATAAGGGGCGCAGACATGGCTACACAATACAGCCTTAGTACTTGTCTTAATATGCAGTGAACCAAGACATGGCCACACACTGCACCCTTAGTACTTGTCCTAATATGCAGGGTACCCAGACATGGCTACATAGTGCACTCTTAGTACTTGTCCTAATATATAGGGGACCTAGACATGGCTACACAGTGCACCCTTAGTACTTGTCCTAATATATAGAGGACTCAGACATGGCTACACAGTGCACCCTTAGTACTTGTCCTAATATACAGAGGACCCAGACATGGCTACACAGTGCACCCTTAGTACTTGTTCTAATACATAAGGGGCGCAGACATGGCTACACAATACAGCCTTAGTACTTGTCCTAATATATAGGGGACCCAGACATGACTACACAGTGCACCCTAATGCTTGTCCTAATACACAGGGGACCCAGACATGACTACACAGTGCACCCTTAGTACTTGTCCTAATATATAGGGGACCCAGACATGGCTACACAGTGCACCCTTAGTACTTGTCCTAATATATAGGGGACCAGACATGGCTACACAGTGCACCCTTAGTACTTGTCCTAATATATAGGGGACCCAGACATGACAACACAGTTCACCCTTAGTACTTGTCCTAATATATAGGGGACCAGACATGGCTACACAGTGCACCCTTAGTACTTGTCCTAATATATAGGGGACCCAGACATGGCCACACAGTGCACCCTTAGTACTTGTCCTAACATGCAGGGAAACAAAGACATGGCTACACAGTGCACCCTTAGTACTTGTCCTAATATGCAGGGGACCCAGACATGGCTGTACAGTGCACCCTTAGTACTTGTCCTAATATGCAGGCGACCCAGACGTGACTACACAGTGCACCCTTAGTACTTGTCCTAATATATAGGAGACCAGATATGGCTACACAGTGCACCCTTAGTACTGGTCCTAATATATAGGAGACCAGATATGGGTACACAGTGCACCCTTAGTACTTGTCCTAATAAGTAGGAGACCAGACATGGCTCCACAGGGCACAGTTAGCACTTGTTCTAATACATAAGGGGCGCAGACATGGCTACACAATACAGCCTTAGTACTTGTCTTAATATGCAGTGAACCAAGACATGGCCACACACTGCACCCTTAGTACTTGTCCTAATATGCAGGGTACCCAGACATGGCTACATAGTGCACCCTTAGTACTTGTCCTAAAATATAGGGGACCCAGACATGGCTACACAGTGCACCCTTAGTACTTGTCCTAATGTATAGGGGACCCAGACATGACTACACAGTGCACCCTTAGTACTTGTCCTAATATATAGGGGACCAGACATGGCTACACAGTGCACCCTTAGTACTTGTCCTAATATATAGGGGACCCAGACATGACTACACAGTGCACCCTTAGTACTTGTCCTAATATATAGGGGACCCAGACATGAATACACAGTGCACCCTAATGCTTGTTCTAATACACTGGGGACCCAGACATGGTTACACAGTGCACCCTTAGTACTTGTCCTAATATATAGGGGACCAGACATGGCTACACAGTGCACCCTTAGTACTTGTCCTAATATATAGGGGACCCAGACATGACAACACAGTTCACCCTTAGTACTTGTCCTAATATATAGGGGACCAGACATGGCTACACAGTGCACCCTTAGTACTTGTCCTAATATATAGGGGACCCAGACATGACAACACAGTTCACCCTTAGTACTTGTCCTAATATATAGGGGACCAGACATGGCTACACAGTGCACCCTTAGTACTTGTCCTAATATATAGGGGACCTAGACATGGCCACACAGTGCACCCTTAGTACTTGTCCTGATATGCAGGGGAACAAAGACATGGCTACACAGTGCACCCTTAGTACTTGTCCTAATATGCAGGGGACCCAGACATGGCTGCACAGTGCACCCTTAGTACTTGTCCTAATATGCAGGGGACCCAAACATGGCTACACAGTACACCCTTAGTACTTGTCCTAATATATAGGAGACCAGATAAGGCTACACAGTGCACCCTTAGTACTTGTCCTAATATATAGGGGACCAGATATGGCTACACAGTGCACCCTTAGTACTTGTCCTAATATATAGGAGACCAGATATGGCCACACAGTGCACCCTTAGTACTTGTCCTAATATGCAGGGGAACAAAGACATGGCTACACAGTGCACCCTTAATACTTGTCCTAATATGCAGGGGACCCAGACATGGCTACACAGTGCACCCTTAGTACTTGTCCTAATATATAGGAGACCAGATATGGCTACACAGTGCACCCTTAGTACTTGTCCTAATATATAGAGGACTCAGACATGGCTACACAGTGCACCCTTAGTACTTGTCCTAATATACAGAGGACCCAGACATGGCTACACAGTGCACCCTTAGTACTTGTTCTAATACATAAGGGGCGCAGACATGGCTACACAATACAGCCTTAGTACTTGTCCTTATATGCAGGGGAACAAAGAGATGGCTACACAGTGCACCCTTAGTACTTGTCCTAATATGCAGGGGACCAAGACATGGCTACACAGTGCACCCTTAGTACTTGTTCTAATATATAGGGACCCAGACATGACTACACAGTGCACCCTTAGTACTTGTCCTAATATATAGGGACCCAGACATGATTACAGAGTGCACCCTTAGTACTTGTCCTAATATATAGGGACCCAGACATGGCTACACAGTGCACCCTTAGTACTTATCCTAATATAAAGGGACCCAGACATGGCTACACAGTGCACCCTTAGTACTTGTCCTAATATATAGGGACCCAGACATGACTACACAGTGCACCCTCAGTACTTATCCTAATATATAGGAGACCAGATATGGCTACACAGTGCACGCTTAGTACTTGTCCTAATATATAGGAGACCAGATATGGGTACACAGTGCACCCTTAGTACTTGTCCTAATATGCAGGCGACCCAGACGTGACTACACAGTGCACCCTTAGTACTTGTCCTAATATATAGGAGACCAGATATGGCCACACAGTGCACCCTTAGTACTTGTCCTAATATATAGGAGACCAGATATGGGTACACAGTGCACCCTTAGTACTTGTCCTAATATGTAGGAGACCAGACATGGCTCCACAGGGCACAGTTAGCACTTGTTCTAATATATAGAGACGCAGACATGACTACACAGTGCACCCTTAGTACTTGTCCTAATATATAGGGACCCAGACATCACTACACAGTGCACCCTTAGTACTTGTCCTAATATATAGAAGACCAGATATGGGTACACAGTGCACCCTTAGTACTTGTCCTAATATATAGGGACCCAGACATGACTACACAGTGCACCCTTAGTACTTGTCCTAATATGCAGGGGACCCAGACATGGCTACACAGTGCACCCTTAGTACTTGTCCTAATATATAGGGACCCAGACATGGCTACACAGTGCACCCTTAGTACTTGTCCTAATGTATAGGAGACCAGACATTGCTCCACAGGGCACACTTAGTACTTGTCCTAATATATAGGGACCCAGACATGGCTACACAGTGCACCCTTAGTACTTGTCCCAATATATAGGAGACCAGACATGGCTAAACAGTGCACCCTTAGTACTTGTCCTAATACATAGGAACCCAGACGTGGCTACACAGTGCAGCCTTAGTACTTGTTCTAATACATAAGGGGCGCAGACATGGCTACACAGTGCACCCTTAGTACTTGTCCTAATATGCAGGGGAACAAAGACATGGCTACACAGTGCACCCTTAGTACTTGTCCTAATATATAGGCGACCCAGACATAGCTACACAGTGCACCCTTAGTATTTGTCCTAATATATAGGAGACCCAGACATGGCTACACAGTGCACCCTTAGTACTTGTCCTAATACATAGGGACCCAGACGTGGCTACACAGTGCAGCCTTAGTACTTGTTCTAATACATAAGGGGCGCAGACATGGCTACACAGTGCACCCTTAGTACTTGTCCTAATATATAGGGAACCCAGACATGGCTACACAGTGCACCCTTAGTACTTGTCCTAAAATATAGGGGACCCAGACATGGCTACACAGTGCACCCTTAGTACTTGTCCTAATATATAGGGGACCAGACATGGCTACACAGTGCACCCTTAGTACTTGTCCTAATATATAGGGGACCCAGACATGACTACACAGTGCACCCTTAGTACTTGTCCTAATATATAGGGGACCCAGACATGAATACACAGTGCACCCTAATGCTTGTTCTAATACACTGGGGACCCATACATGGTTACACAGTGCACCCTTAGTACTTGTCCTAATATATAGGGGACCAGACATGGCTACACAGTGCACCCTTAGTACTTGTCCTAATATATAGGGGACCCAGACATGACAACACAGTTCACCCTTAGTACTTGTCCTAATATATAGGGGACCAGACATGGCTAAACAGTGCACCCTTAGTACTTGTCCTAATATATAGGGGACCCAGACATGGCCACACAGTGCACCCTTAGTACTTGTCCTAACATGCAGGGAAACAAAGACATGGCTACACAGTGCACCCTTAGTACTTGTCCTAATATGCAGGGGACCCAGACATGGCTGTACAGTGCACCCTTAGTACTTGTCCTAATATGCAGGCGACCCAGACGTGACTACACAGTGCACCCTTAGTACTTGTCCTAATATATAGGAGACCAGATATGGCTACACAGTGCACCCTTAGTACTTGTCCTAATATATAGGAGACCAGATATGGGTACACAGTGCACCCTTAGTACTTGTCCTAATAAGTAGGAGACCAGACATGGCTCCACAGGGCACAGTTAGCACTTGTTCTAATACATAAGGGGCGCAGACATGGCTACACAATACAGCCTTAGTACTTGTCTTAATATGCAGTGAACCAAGACATGGCCACACACTGCACCCTTAGTACTTGTCCTAATATGCAGGGTACCCAGACATGGCTACATAGTGCACCCTTAGTACTTGTCCTAAAATATAGGGGACCCAGACATGGCTACACAGTGCACCCTTAGTACTTGTCCTAATGTATAGGGGACCCAGACATGACTACACAGTGCACCCTTAGTACTTGTCCTAATATATAGGGGACCAGACATGGCTACACAGTGCACCCTTAGTACTTGTCCTAATATATAGGGGACCCAGACATGACTACACAGTGCACCCTTAGTACTTGTCCTAATATATAGGGGACCCAGACATGAATACACAGTGCACCCTAATGCTTGTTCTAATACACTGGGGACCAAGACATGGTTACACAGTGCACCCTTAGTACTTGTCCTAATATATAGGGGACCAGACATGGCTACACAGTGCACCCTTAGTACTTGTCCTAATATATAGGGGACCCAGACATGACAACACAGTTCACCCTTAGTACTTGTCCTAATATATAGGGGACCAGACATGGCTACACAGTGCACCCTTAGTACTTGTCCTAATATATAGGGGACCCAGACATGGCCACACAGTGCACCCTTAGTACTTGTTCTAACATGCAGGGAAACAAAGACATGGCTACACAGTGCACCCTTAGTACTTGTCCTAATATGCAGGGGACCCAGACATGGCTGTACAGTGCACCCTTAGTACTTGTCCTAATATGCAGGCGACCCAGACGTGACTACACAGTGCACCCTTAGTACTTGTCCTAATATATAGGAGACCAGATATGGCTACACAGTGCACCCTTAGTACTTGTCCTAATATATAGGAGACCAGATATGGGTACACAGTGCACCCTTAGTACTTGTCCTAATAAGTAGGAGACCAGACATGGCTCCACAGGGCACAGTTAGCACTTGTTCTAATACATAAGGGGCGCAGACATGGCTACACAATACAGCCTTAGTACTTGTCTTAATATGCAGTGAACCAAGACATGGCCACACACTGCACCCTTAGTACTTGTCCTAATATGCAGGGTACCCAGACATGGCTACATAGTGCACTCTTAGTACTTGTCCTAATATATAGGGGACCTAGACATGGCTACACAGTGCACCCTTAGTACTTGTCCTAATATATAGAGGACTCAGACATGGCTACACAGTGCACCCTTAGTACTTGTCCTAATATACAGAGGACCCAGACATGGCTACACAGTGCACCCTTAGTACTTGTTCTAATACATAAGGGGCGCAGACATGGCTACACAATACAGCCTTAGTACTTGTCCTAATATATAGGGGACCCAGACATGACTACACAGTGCACCCTAATGCTTGTCCTAATACACAGGGGACCCAGACATGACTACACAGTGCACCCTTAGTACTTGTCCTAATATATAGGGGACCCAGACATGGCTACACAGTGCACCCTTAGTACTTGTCCTAATATATAGGGGACCAGACATGGCTACACAGTGCACCCTTAGTACTTGTCCTAATATATAGGGGACCCAGACATGACAACACAGTTCACCCTTAGTACTTGTCCTAATATATAGGGGACCAGACATGGCTACACAGTGCACCCTTAGTACTTGTCCTAATATATAGGGGACCCAGACATGGCCACACAGTGCACCCTTAGTACTTGTCCTAACATGCAGGGAAACAAAGACATGGCTACACAGTGCACCCTTAGTACTTGTCCTAATATGCAGGGGACCCAGACATGGCTGTACAGTGCACCCTTAGTACTTGTCCTAATATGCAGGCGACCCAGACGTGACTACACAGTGCACCCTTAGTACTTGTCCTAATATATAGGAGACCAGATATGGCTACACAGTGCACCCTTAGTACTGGTCCTAATATATAGGAGACCAGATATGGGTACACAGTGCACCCTTAGTACTTGTCCTAATAAGTAGGAGACCAGACATGGCTCCACAGGGCACAGTTAGCACTTGTTCTAATACATAAGGGGCGCAGACATGGCTACACAATACAGCCTTAGTACTTGTCTTAATATGCAGTGAACCAAGACATGGCCACACACTGCACCCTTAGTACTTGTCCTAATATGCAGGGTACCCAGACATGGCTACATAGTGCACCCTTAGTACTTGTCCTAAAATATAGGGGACCCAGACATGGCTACACAGTGCACCCTTAGTACTTGTCCTAATGTATAGGGGACCCAGACATGACTACACAGTGCACCCTTAGTACTTGTCCTAATATATAGGGGACCAGACATGGCTACACAGTGCACCCTTAGTACTTGTCCTAATATATAGGGGACCCAGACATGACTACACAGTGCACCCTTAGTACTTGTCCTAATATATAGGGGACCCAGACATGAATACACAGTGCACCCTAATGCTTGTTCTAATACACTGGGGACCCAGACATGGTTACACAGTGCACCCTTAGTACTTGTCCTAATATATAGGGGACCAGACATGGCTACACAGTGCACCCTTAGTACTTGTCCTAATATATAGGGGACCCAGACATGACAACACAGTTCACCCTTAGTACTTGTCCTAATATATAGGGGACCAGACATGGCTAAACAGTGCACCCTTAGTACTTGTCCTAATATATAGGGGACCAAGACATGGCCACACAGTGCACCCTTAGTACTTGTTCTAACATGCAGGGAAACAAAGACATGGCTACACAGTGCACCCTTAGTACTTGTCCTAATATGCAGGGGACCCAGACATGGCTGTACAGTGCACCCTTAGTACTTGTCCTAATATGCAGGCGACCCAGACGTGACTACACAGTGCACCCTTAGTACTTGTCCTAATATATAGGAGACCAGATATGGCTACACAGTGCACCCTTAGTACTTGTCCTAATATATAGGAGACCAGATATGGGTACACAGTGCACCCTTAGTACTTGTCCTAATAAGTAGGAGACCAGACATGGCTCCACAGGGCACAGTTAGCACTTGTTCTAGTACATAAGGGGCGCAGACATGGCTACACAATACAGCCTTAGTACTTGTCTTAATATGCAGTGAACCAAGACATGGCCACACACTGCACCCTTAGTACTTGTCCTAATATGCAGGGTACCCAGACATGGCTACATAGTGCACCCTTAGTACTTGTCCTAAAATATAGGGGACCCAGACATGGCTACACAGTGCACCCTTAGTACTTGTCCTAATGTATAGGGGACCCAGACATGACTACACAGTGCACCCTTAGTACTTGTCCTAATATATAGGGGACCAGACATGGCTACACAGTGCACCCTTAGTACTTGTCCTAATATATAGGGGACCCAGACATGACTACACAGTGCACCCTTAGTACTTGTCCTAATATATAGGGGACCCAGACATGAATACACAGTGCACCCTAATGCTTGTTCTAATACACTGGGGACCCAGACATGGTTACACAGTGCACCCTTAGTACTTGTCCTAATATATAGGGGACCAGACATGGCTACACAGTGCACCCTTAGTACTTGTCCTAATATATAGGGGACCCAGACATGACAACACAGTTCACCCTTAGTACTTGTCCTAATATATAGGGGACCAGACATGGCTACACAGTGCACCCTTAGTACTTGTCCTAATATATAGGGGACCCAGACATGGCCACACAGTGCACCCTTAGTACTTGTTCTAACATGCAGGGAAACAAAGACATGGCTACACAGTGCACCCTTAGTACTTGTCCTAATATGCAGGGGACCCAGACATGGCTGTACAGTGCACCCTTAGTACTTGTCCTAATATGCAGGCGACCCAGACGTGACTACACAGTGCACCCTTAGTACTTGTCCTAATATATAGGAGACCAGATATGGCTACACAGTGCACCCTTAGTACTTGTCCTAATATATAGGAGACCAGATATGGGTACACAGTGCACCCTTAGTACTTGTCCTAATAAGTAGGAGACCAGACATGGCTCCACAGGGCACAGTTAGCACTTGTTCTAATACATAAGGGGCGCAGACATGGCTACACAATACAGCCTTAGTACTTGTCTTAATATGCAGTGAACCAAGACATGGCCACACACTGCACCCTTAGTACTTGTCCTAATATGCAGGGTACCCAGACATGGCTACATAGTGCACTCTTAGTACTTGTCCTAATATATAGGGGACCTAGACATGGCTACACAGTGCACCCTTAGTACTAGTCCTAATATATAGAGGACTCAGACATGGCTACACAGTGCACCCTTAGTACTTGTCCTAATATACAGAGGACCCAGACATGGCTACACAGTGCACCCTTAGTACTTGTTCTAATACATAAGGGGCGCAGACATGGCTACACAATACAGCCTTAGTACTTGTCCTAATATATAGGGGACCCAGACATGACTACACAGTGCACCCTAATGCTTGTCCTAATACACAGGGGACCCAGACATGACTACACAGTACACCCTTAGTACTTGTCCTAATATATAGGGGACCAGACATGGCTACACAGTGCACCCTTAGTACTTGTCCTAATATATAGGGGACCCAGACATGACAACACAGTGCACCCTTAGTACTTGTCCTAATATATAGGGGACCAGACATGACAACACAGTGCACCCTTAGTACTTGTCCTAATATATAGGGGACCCAGACATGGCTACACAGTGCACCCTTAGTACTTGTCCTAATATATAGGAGACCAGACATGGCTACACAGTGCACCCTTAGTACTTGTCCTAATATATAGGAGACCAGATATGGCTACACAGTGCACCTTTAGTACTTGTCCTAATATACAGAGGACCCAGACATGGCTACACAGTGCACCCTTAGTACTTGTTCTAATACATAAGGGGCGCAGACATGGCTACACAATACAGCCTTAGTACTTGTCCTTATATGCAGGGGAACAAAGACATGGCTACACAGTGCACCCTTAGTACTTGTCCTAATATGCAGGGGACCAAGACATGGCTACACAGTGCACCCTTAGTACTTGTCCTAACATACAGGAGACCCAGACATGGCTACACAGTGCACCCTTAGTACTTGTCCTAATATATAGGGGACCCAGACATGGCTACACAGTGCACCCTTAGTACTTATCCTAATATATAGGGACTCAGACATGGCTACACAGTGCTCCCTTCGTACTTGTCCTAATACATAGGGATCCAGACGTGGCTACACAGTGCACCCTTAGTAGTTGTTCTAATACATAAGGGGCGCAGACATGGCTACACAGTGCACCCTTAGTACTTGTCCTAATATATAGGGGACCCAGACATGGCTACACAGTGCACCCTTAGTACTTGTTCTAATACATAAGGGGAGCAGACATGGCTAAACAATACAGCCCTAGTACTTGTCTTAATATGCAGAGGACCAAGACATGGCTACACAGTGCACCCTTAGTACTTGTCCTAATATATAGGGGACTCAGACATAGCTACACAGTGCACCCTTAGTACTTGTCCTAATATATAGGAGACCCAGACATGGCTACCCAGTGCACCCTTAGTACTTGTCCTAATACATAGGGACCCAGACGTGGCTACACAGTGCAGCCTTAGTTCTTGTTCTAATACATGAGGGGCGCAGACATGGCTACACAGTGCACCCTTAGTACTTGTCCTAATATATAGGGGACCCAGACATGGCTGCACAGTGCACCCTTAGTACTTGTCCTAATATATAGGGGACCCAGACATGAATACACAGTGCACCCTAATGCTTGTTCTAATACACTGGGGACCCAGACATGACTACACAGTACACCCTTAGTACTTGTCCTAATATATAGGGGACCAGACATGGCTACACAGTGCACCCTTAGTACTTGTCCTAATATATAGGGGACCCAGACATGACTACGCAGTGCACCCTTAGTACTTGTCCTAATATATAGGGGACCAGACATGGCTACACAGTACACCCTTAGTACTTGTCCTAATATATAGGGGACCCAGACATGGCTGCACAGTGCACCCTTAGTACTTGTCCTAATATGCAGGGGAACAAAGACATGGCTACACAGTGCACCCTTAGTACTTGTCCTAATATATAGGGGACCCAGACATAGCTACACAGTGCACCCTTAGTACTTGTCCTAATACATAGGGACCCAGACATGGCTACACAGTGCAGCCTTAGTACTTGTTCTAATACATAAGGGGCGCAGACATGGCTACACAGTGCACCCTTAGTAATTGTCCTAATATGCAGGGGAACAAAGACATGGCTACACAGTGCACCCTAAGTACTTGTCCTAATATATAGGAGACCCAGACATGGCTACAGAGTGCACCCTTAGTACTTGTCCTAATACATAGGGACCCAGACGTGGCTACACAGTGCAGCCTTAGTACTTGTTCTAATACATAAGGGGCGCAGACATGGCTACACAGTGCACCCTTAGTACTTGTCCTAATATATAGGGGACCAGACATGGCTACACAGTGCACCCTTAGTACTTGTCCTAATATATAGGGGACCCAGACATGACTACGCAGTGCACCCTTAGTACTTGTCCTAATACATAGGGGACCAGATATGGCTACACAGTACACCCTTAGTACTTGTCCTAATATATAGGGGACCCAGACATGGCTGCACAGTGCACCCTTAGTACTTGTCCTAATATGCAGGGGAACAAAGACATGGCTACACAGTGCACCCTTAGTACTTGTCCTAATATATAGGTGACCCAGACATAGCTACACAGTGCACCCTTAGTAATTGTCCTAATATATAGAAGACCCAGACATGGCTACACAGTGCACCCTTAGTACTTGTCCTAATACATAGGGACCCAGACGTTGCTACACAGTGCAGCCTTAGTACTTGTTCTAATACATAAGGGGCGCAGACATGGCTACACAGTGCACCCTTAGTACTTGTCCTAATATGCAGGGGAACAAAGACATGGCTACACAGTGCACCCTTAGTACTTGTCCTAATACATGGGGACCCAGACGTGGCTACACAGTGCAGCCTTAGTACTTGTTCTAATACATAAGGGGCGCAGACATGGCTACACAGTGCACCCTTAGTACTTGTCCTAATATATAGGGGACCCAGACATGGCTACACAGTGCACCCTTAGTACTTGTCCTAAAATATAGGGGACCCAGACATGGCTACACAGTGCACCCTTAGTACTTGTCCTAATGTATAGGGGACTCAGACATGACTACACAGTGCACCCTTAGTACTTGTCCTAATATATAGGGGACCAGACATGGCTACACAGTGCACCCATAGTACTTGTCCTAATATATAGGGGACCCAGACATGACTACACAGTGCACCCTTAGTACTTGTCCTAATATATAGCGGACCAGACATGGCTACACAGTACACCCTTAGTACTTGTCCTAATATATAGGGGACCCAGACATGGTTACACAGTGCACCCTTAGTACTTGTCCTAATATATAGGGGACCAGACATGGCTACACAGTGCACCCTTAGTACTTGTCCTAATATATAGGGGACCCAGACATGACAACACAGTTCACCCTTAGTACTTGTCCTAATATATAGGGGACCAGACATGGCTACACAGTGCACCCTTAGTACTTGTCCTAATATATAGGGGACCCAGACATGGCCACACAGTGCACCCTTAGTACTTGCCCTAATATGCAGGGGAACAAAGACATGGCTACACAGTGCACCCTTAGTACTTGTCCTAATATGCAGGGGACCCAGACATGGCTGCACAGTGCACCCTTAGTACTTGTCCTAATATGCAGGGGACCCAGACATGGCTACACAGTACACCCTTAGTACTTGTCCTAATATATAGGAGACCAGATAAGGCTACACAGTGCACCCTTAGTACTTGTCCTAATATATAGGGGACCAGATATGGCTACACAGTGCACCCTTAGTACTTGTCCTAATATATAGGAGACCAGATATGGCCACACAGTGCACCCTTAGTACTTGTCCTAATATGCAGGGGAACAAAGACATGGCTACACAGTGCACCCTTAGTACTTGTCCTAATATGCAGGGGACTCAGACATGGCTACACAGTGCACCCTTAGTACTTGTCCTAATATATAGGAGACCAGATATGGCTACACAGTGCACCCTTAGTACTTGTCCTAATATATAGAGGACTCAGACATGGCTACACAGTGCACCCTTAGTACTTTTCCTAATATACAGAGGACCCAGACATGGCTACACAGTGCACCCTTAGTACTTGTTCTAATACATAAGGGGCGCAGACATGGCTACACAATACAGCCTTAGTACTTGTCCTTATATGCAGGGGAACAAAGAGATGGATACACAGTGCACCCTTAGTACTTGTCCTAATATGCAGGGGACCAAGACATGGCTACACAGTGCACCCTTAGTACTTGTTCTAATATATAGGGACCCAGACATGACTACACAATGCACCCTTAGTACTTGTCCTAAAATATAGGGGACCCAGACATGGCTACACAGTGCACCCTTAGTACTTGTCCTAATGTATAGGGGACCCAGACATGACTACACAGTGCACCCTTAGTACTTGTCCTAATATATAGGGGACCAGACATGGCTACACAGTGCACCCATAGTACTTGTCCTAATATATAGGGGACCCAGACATGACTACACAGTGCACCCTTAGTACTTGTCCTAATATATAGGGGACCAGACATGGCTACACAGTACACCCTTAGTACTTGTCCTAATATATAGGGGACCCAGACATGGTTACACAGTGCACCCTTAGTACTTGTCCTAATATATAGGGGACCAGACATGGCTACACAGTGCACCCTTAGTACTTGTCCTAATATATAGGGGACCCAGACATGACAACACAGTTCACCCTTAGTACTTGTCCTAATATATAGGGGACCCAGACATGGCCACACAGTGCACCCTTAGTACTTGTCCTAATATGCAGGGGAACAAAGACATGGCTACACAGTGCACCCTTAGTACTTGTCCTAATATGCAGGGGACCCAGACATGGCTGCACAGTGCACCCTTAGTACTTGTCCTAATATGCAGGGGACCCAGACATGGCTACACAGTACACCCTTAGTACTTGTCCTAATATGCAGGGGACCCAGACATGGCTACACAGTGCACCCTTAGTACTTGTCCTAATATATAGGAGACCAGATATGGCTACACAGTGCACCCTTAGTACTTGTCCTAATATATAGAGGACTCAGACATGGCTACACAGTGCACCCTTAGTACTTGTCCTAATATACAGAGGACCCAGACATGGCTACACAGTGCACCCTTAGTACTTGTTCTAATACATAAGGGGCGCAGACATGGCTACACAATACAGCCTTAGTACTTGTCCTTATATGCAGGGGAACAAAGAGATGGATACACAGTGCACCCTTAGTACTTGTCCTAATATGCAGGGGACCAAGACATGGCTACACAGTGCACCCTTAGTACTTGTTCTAATATATAGGGACCCAGACATGACTACACAATGCACCCTTAGTACTTGTCCTAAAATATAGGGGACCCAGACATGGCTACACAGTGCACCCTTAGTACTTGTCCTAATGTATAGGGGACCCAGACATGACTACACAGTGCACCCTTAGTACTTGTCCTAATATATAGGGGACCAGACATGGCTACACAGTGCACCCATAGTACTTGTCCTAATATATAGGGGACCCAGACATGACTACACAGTGCACCCTTAGTACTTGTCCTAATATATAGGGGACCAGACATGGCTACACAGTACACCCTTAGTACTTGTCCTAATATATAGGGGACCCAGACATGGTTACACAGTGCACCCTTAGTACTTGTCCTAATATATAGGGGACCAGACATGGCTACACAGTGCACCCTTAGTACTTGTCCTAATATATAGGGGACCCAGACATGACAACACAGTTCACCCTTAGTACTTGTCCTAATATATAGGGGACCAGACATGGCTACACAGTGCACCCTTAGTACTTGTCCTAATATATAGGGGACCCAGACATGGCCACACAGTGCACCCTTAGTACTTGTCCTAATATGCAGGGGAACAAAGACATGGCTACACAGTGCACCCTTAGTACTTGTCCTAATATGCAGGGGACCCAGACATGGCTGCACAGTGCACCCTTAGTACTTGTCCTAATATGCAGGGGACCCAGACATGGCTACACAGTACACCCTTAGTACTTGTCCTAATATGCAGGGGACCCAGACATGGCTACACAGTGCACCCTTAGTACTTGTCCTAATATATAGGAGACCAGATATGGCTACACAGTGCACCCTTAGTACTTGTCCTAATATATAGAGGACTCAGACATGGCTACACAGTGCACCCTTAGTACTTGTCCTAATATACAGAGGACCCAGACATGGCTACACAGTGCACCCTTAGTACTTGTTCTAATACATAAGGGGCGCAGACATGGCTACACAATACAGCCTTAGTACTTGTCCTTATATGCAGGGGAACAAAGAGATGGATACACAGTGCACCCTTAGTACTTGTCCTAATATGCAGGGGACCAGATATGGCTACACAGTGCACCCTTAGTACTTGTCCTAATATATAGGAGACCAGATATGGCCACACAGTGCACCCTTAGTACTTGTCCTAATATGCAGGGGAACAAAGACATGGCTACACAGTGCACCCTTAGTACTTGTCCTAATATGCTGGGGACCCAGACATGGCTACACAGTGCACCCTTAGTACTTGTCCTAATATATAGGAGACCAGATATGGCTACACAGTGCACCCTTAGTACTTGTCCTAATATATAGAGGACTCAGACATGGCTACACAGTGCACCCTTAGTACTTGTCCTAATATACAGAGGACCCAGACATGGCTACACAGTGCACCCTTAGTACTTGTTCTAATACATAAGGGGCGCAGACATGGCTACACAATACAGCCTTAGTACTTGTCCTTATATGCAGGGGAACAAAGAGATGGATACACAGTGCACACTTAGTACTTGTCCTAATATGCAGGGGACCAAGACATGGCTACACAGTGCACCCTTAGTACTTGTTCTAATATATAGGGACCCAGACATGACTACACAGTGCACCCTTAGTACTTGTCCTAATATATAGGGACCCAGACATGATTACAGAGTGCACCCTTAGTACTTGTCCTAATATATAGGGACCCAGACATGGCTACACCGTGCACCCTTAGTACTTATCCTAATATAAAGGGACCCAGACATGGCTACACAGTGCACCCTTAGTACTTGTCCTAATATATAGGGACCCAGACATGACTACACAGTGCACCCTCAGTACTTATCCTAATATATAGGAGACCAGATATGGCTACACAGTGCACGCTTAGTACTTGTCCTAATATATAGGAGACCAGATATGGGTACCCAGTGCACCCTTAGTACTTGTCCTAATATGCAGGCGACCCAGACGTGACTACACAGTGCACCCTTAGTACTTGTCCTAATATATAGGAGACCAGATATGGCCACACAGTGCACCCTTAGTACTTGTCCTAATATATAGGAGACCAGATATGGGGACACAGTGCACCCTTAGTACTTGTCCTAATATGTAGGAGACCAGACATGGCTTCACAGGGCACAGTTAGCACTTGTTCTAATATATAGAGACGCAGACATGACTACACAGTGCACCCTTAGTACTTGTCCTAATATATAGGGACCCAGACATCACTACACAGTGCACCCTTAGTACTTGTCCTAATATATAGAAGACCAGATATGGGTACACAGTGCACCCTTAGTACTTGTCCTAATATATAGGGACCCAGACATGACTACACAGTGCACCCTTAGTACTTGTCCTAATATGCAGGGGACCCAGACATGGCTACACAGTGCACCCTTAGTACTTTTCCTAATATATAGGGACCCAGACATGGCTACACAGTGCACCCTTAGTACTTGTCCTAATGTATAGGAGACCAGACATTGCTCCACAGGGCACACTTAGTACTTGTCCTAATATATAGGGACCCAGACATGGCTACACAGTGCACCCTTAGTACTTGTCCTAATATATAGGAGACCAGACATGGCTAAACAGTGCACCCTTAGTACTTGTCCTAATACATAGGGACCCAGACGTGGCTACACAGTGCAGCCTTAGTACTTGTTCTAATACATAAGGGGCGCAGACATGGCTACACAGTGCACCCTTAGTACTTGTCCTAATATGCAGGGGAACAAAGACATGGCTACACAGTGCACCCTTAGTACTTGTCCTAATATATAGGGGACCCAGACATAGCTACACAGTGCACCCTGAGTACTTGTCCTAATATATAGGACACCCAGACATGGCTACACAGTGCACCCTTAGTACTTGTCCTAATATACAGAGGACCCAGACGTGGCTACACAGTGCAGCCTTAGTACTTGTTCTAATACATAAGGGGCGCAGACATGGCTACACAGTGCACCCTTAGTACTTGTCCTAATATATAGGGGACCCAGACATGGCTACACAGTGCACCCTTAGTACTTGTCCTAATGTATAGGGGACCCAGACATGACTACACAGTGCACCCTTAGTACTTGTCCTAATATATAGGGGACCAGACATGGCTACACAGTGCACCCTTAGTACTTGTCCTAATATATAGGGGACCCAGACATGAATACACAGTGCACCCTAATGCTTGTTCTAATACACTGGGGACCCAGACATGGTTACACAGTGCACCCTTAGTACTTGTCCTAATATATAGGGGACCAGACATGGCTACACAGTGCACCCTTAGTACTTGTCCTAATATATAGGGGACCCAAACATGACAACACAGTTCACCCTTAGTACTTGTCCTAATATATAGGGGACCAGACATGGCTACACAGTGCACCCTTAGTACTTGTCCTAATATATAGGGGACCCAGACATGGCCACACAGTGCACCCTTAGTACTTGTCCTAACATGCAGGGGAACAAAGACATGGCTACACAGTGCACCCTTAGTACTTGTCCTAATATGCAGGGGACCCAGACATGGCTGTACAGTGCACCCTTAGTACTTGTCCTAACATGCAGGGGACCCAGACATGGCTACACAGTACACCCTTAGTACTTGTCCTAATATATAGGAGACCAGGTAAGGCTACACAGTGCACCCTTAGTACTTGTCCTAATATAAAGGGGACCAGATATGGCTACACAGTGCACCCTTAGTACTTGTCCTAATATATAGGAGACCAGATATGGCCACACAGTGCACCCTTAGTACTTGTC
Source organism: Eleutherodactylus coqui (assembly GCF_035609145.1). Taxonomy (NCBI): domain Eukaryota; kingdom Metazoa; phylum Chordata; class Amphibia; order Anura; family Eleutherodactylidae; genus Eleutherodactylus; species Eleutherodactylus coqui. The sequence continues at coordinate 61,323,922 of NC_089847.1, read as the reverse complement.
CTAATATGCAGGGGACCCAGACATGGCTACACAGTGCACCCTTAGTACTTGTCCTAATATATAGGAGACCAGATATGGCTACACAGTGCACCCTTAGTACTTGTCCTAATATATAGAGGACTCAGACATGGCTACACAGTGCACCCTTAGTACTTGTCCTAATATACAGAGGACCCAGACATGGCTACACAGTGCACCCTCAGTACTTGTTCTAATACATAAGGGGCGCAGACATGGCTACACAATACAGCCTTAGTACTTGTCCTTATATGCAGGGGAACAAAGAGATGGCTACACAGTGCACCCTTAGTACTTGTCCTAATATGCAGGGGACCAAGACATGGCTACACAGTGCACCCTTAGTACTTGTTCTAATATATAGGGACCCAGACATGACTACACAGTGCACCCTTAGTACTTGTCCTAATATATAGGGACCCAGACATGGCTACACAGTGCACCCTTAGTACTTATCCTAATATAAAGGGACCCAGACAAGGCTACACAGTGCACCCTTAGTACTTGTCCTAATATATAGGGACCCAGACATGACTACACAGTGCACCCTCTGTACTTATCTTAATATATAGCAGACCAGATATGGCTACACAGTGCACGCTTAGTACTTGTCCTAATATATAGGAGACCAGATATGGGCACACAGTGCACCCTTAGTACTTGTCCTAATATGCAGGCGACCCAGACGTGACTACACAGTGCACCCTTAGTACTTGTCCTAATATATAGGAGACCAGATATGGCTACACAGTGCACCCTTAGTACTTGTCCTAATATATAGGAGACCAGATATGGGTACACAGTGCACCCTTAGTACTTGTCCTAATATGTAGGAGACCAGACATGGCTCCACAGGGCACAGTTAGCACTTGTTCTAATAAATAGAGACGCAGACATGACTACACAGGGCACCCTTAGTACTTCTCCTAATATATAGGGACCCAGACATGACTACACAGTGCACCCTTAGTACTTGTCCTAATATATAGGGACCTAGACATCATTACACAGTGCACCCTTAGTACTTGTCATTATATATAGAAGACCAGATATGGGTACACAGTGCACCCTTAGTACTTGTCCTAATATATAGGGACCCAGACATGACTACACAGTGCACCCTTAGTACTTGTCCTAATATGCAGGGGACCCAGACATGGCTACACAGTGCACCCTTAGTACTTTTCCTAATATATAGGGACCCAGACATGGCTACACAGTGCACCCTTAGTACTTGTCCTAATATATAGGAGACCAGACATTGCTCCACAGGGCACACTTAGTACTTGTCCTAATATATTGGGACCCAGACATGGCTACACAGTGCACCCTTAGTACTTGTCCTAATATATAGGAGACCAGATATGGCTACACAGTGCACCCTTAGTACTTGTCCTAATATGCAGGGGACCAAGACATGGCTACACAGTACACCCTTAGTACTTGTCCTAATATATAGGGGACCCAGACATGGCTACACAGTGCACCCTTAGTACTTGTCCTAATATATAGGGGACCAGACATGGCTATACAGTGCACCCTTAGTACTTGTTCTAATATATAGGGGACCCAGACATGACAACACAGTGCACCCTTAGTACTTGTCCTAATATATAGGGGACCAGACATGGCTACACAGTGCACCCTCAGTACTTATCCTAATATATAGGAGACCAGATATGGCTACACAGTGCACGCTTAGTACTTGTCCTAATATATAGGAGACCAGATATGGGAACACAGTGCACCCTTAGTACTTGTCCTAATATGCAGGCGACCCAGACGTGACTACACAGTGCACCCTTAGTACTTGTCCTAATATATAGGAGACCAGATATGGGTACACAGTGCACCCTTAGTACTTGTCCTAATATGTAGGAGACCAGACATGGCTCCACAGGGCACAGTTAGCACTTGTTCTAATATATAGAGACGCAGACATGACTACACAGTGCACCCTTAGTACTTGTCCTAATATATAGGGACCCAGACATCACTACACAGTGCACCCTTAGTACTTGTCCTAATATATAGAAGACCAGATATGGGTACACAGTGCACCCTTAGTACTTGTCCTAATATATAGGGACCCAGTCATGACTACACAGTGCACCCTTAGTACTTGTCCTAATATGCAGGGGACCCAGACATGGCTACACAGTGCACCCTTAGTACTTTTCCTAATATATAGGGACCCAGACATGGCTACACAGTGCACCCTTAGTACTTGTCCTAATATATAGGAGACCAGACATTGCTCCACAGGGCACACTTAGTACTTGTCCTAATATATAGGGACCCAGACATGGCTACACAGTGCACCCTTAGTACTTGTCCTAATATATAGGAGACCAGACATGGCTCCACAGGGCACACTTAGTACTTGTTCTAATATATAGGGACCCAGACATGACTACACAGTGCACACTTAGTACTTGTCCTAATATATAGGGACCCAGACATGACTACAGAGTGCACCCTTAGTACTTGTCCTAATATATAGGGACCCAGACATGACTACACAGTGCACCCTTAGTAATTGTCCTAATATATAGGAGACCAGATATGGCTACACAGTGCACCCTTAGTACTTGTCCTAATATGCAGGGGACCAAGACATGGCTACACAGTACACCCTTAGTACTTGTCCTAATATATAGGGGACCCAGACATGGCTACACAGTGCACCCTTAGTACTTGTCCTAATATATAGGGGACCAGACATGGCTACACAGTGCACCCTTAGTACTTGTCCTAATATATAGGGGACCCAGACATGACAACACAGAGCACCCTTAGTACTTGTCCTAATATATAGGGGACCAGACATGGCTACACAGTACACCCTTAGTACTTGTCCTAATATATAGGAGACCAGATATGGCCACACAGTGCACCCTTAGTACTTGTCCTAATATGCAGGGGACCCAGACATGGCTACACAGTGCACCCTTAGTACTTGTCCTAATATATAGGAGACCAGATATGGCTACACAGTGCACCCTTAGTACTTGTCCTAATATATAGAGGACTCAGACATGGCTACACAGTGCACCCTTAGTACTTGTCCTAATATACAGAGGACCCAGACATGGCTACACAGTGCACCCTTAGTACTTGTTCTAATACATAAGGGGCGCAGACATGGCTACACAATACAGCCTTAGTACTTGTCCTTATATGCAGGGGAACAAAGAGATGGCTACACAGTGCACCCTTAGTACTTGTCCTAATATATAGGGGACCAGACATGGCTACACAGTGCACCCTTAGTACTTGTCCTAATATATAGGGGACCCAGACATGACAACACAGTTTACCCTTAGTACTTGTCCTAATATATAGGGGACCAGACATGGCTACACAGTGCACACTTAGTACTTGTCCTAATATATAGGGGACCCAGACATGGCCACACAGTGCACCCTTAGTACTTGTCCTAACATGCAGGGGAACAAAGACATGGCTACACAGTGCACCCTTAGTACTTGTCCTAATATGCAGGGGACCCAGACATGGCTGTACAGTGCACCCTTAGTACTTGTCCTAACATGCAGGGGACCCAGACATGGCTACACAGTACACCCTTAGTACTTGTCCTAATATATAGGAGACCAGGTAAGGCTACACAGTGCACCCTTAGTACTTGTCCTAATATATAGGGGACCAGATATGGCTACACAGTGCACCCTTAGTACTTGTCCTAATATATAGGAGACCAGATATGGCCACACAGTGCACCCTTAGTACTTGTCCTAATATGCAGGGGAGCCAGACATGGCTACACAGTGCACCCTTAGTACTTGTCCTAATATATAGGAGACCAGATATGGCTACACAGTGCACCCTTAGTACTTGTCCTAATATATAGAGGACTCAGACATGGCTACACAGTGCACCCTTAGTACTTGTCCTAATATACAGAGGACCCAGACATGGCTACACAGTGCACCCTTAGTACTTGTTCTAATACATAAGGGGCGCAGACATGGCTACACAATACAGCCTTAGTACTTGTCCTTATATGCAGGGGAACAAAGAGATGGCTACACAGTGCACCCTTAGTACTTGTCCTAATATGCAGGGGAACAAAGACATGGCTACACAGTGCACCCTTAGTACTTGTCCTAATATGCAGGGGACCCAGACATGGCTACACAGTGCACCCTTAGTACTTGTCCTAATATATAGGAGACCAGATATGGCTACAGAGTGCACCCTTAGTACTTGTCCTAATACATAGGGACCCAGACGTGGCTACACAGTGCAGCCTTAGTACTTGTTCTAATACATAAGGGGCGCAGACATGGCTACACAGTGCACCCTTAGTACTTGTCCTAATATATAGGGGACCAGACATGGCTACACAGTGCACCCTTAGTACTTGTCCTAATATATAGGGGACCCAGACATGACTACGCAGTGCACCCTTAGTACTTGTCCTAATATATAGGGGACCAGATATGGCTACACAGTACACCCTTAGTACTTGTCCTAATATATAGGGGACCCAGACATGGCTGCACAGTGCACCCTTAGTACTTGTCCTAATATGCAGGGGAACAAAGACATGGCTACACAGTGCACCCTTAGTACTTGTCCTAATATATAGGTGACCCAGACATAGCTACACAGTGCACCCTTAGTAATTGTCCTAATATATAGAAGACCCAGACATGGCTACACAGTGCACCCTTAGTACTTGTCCTAATACATAGGGACCCAGACGTTGCTACACAGTGCAGCCTTAGTACTTGTTCTAATACATAAGGGGCGCAGACATGGCTACACAGTGCACCCTTAGTACTTGTCCTAATATGCAGGGGAACAAAGACATGGCTACACAGTGCACCCTTAGTACTTGTCCTAATACATGGGGACCCAGACGTGGCTACACAGTGCAGCCTTAGTACTTGTTCTAATACATAAGGGGCGCAGACATGGCTACACAGTGCACCCTTAGTACTTGTCCTAATATATAGGGGACCCAGACATGGCTACACAGTGCACCCTTAGTACTTGTCCTAAAATATAGGGGACCCAGACATGGCTACACAGTGCACCCTTAGTACTTGTCCTAATGTATAGGGGACTCAGACATGACTACACAGTGCACCCTTAGTACTTGTCCTAATATATAGGGGACCAGACATGGCTACACAGTGCACCCATAGTACTTGTCCTAATATATAGGGGACCCAGACATGACTACACAGTGCACCCTTAGTACTTGTCCTAATATATAGCGGACCAGACATGGCTACACAGTACACCCTTAGTACTTGTCCTAATATATAGGGGACCCAGACATGGTTACACAGTGCACCCTTAGTACTTGTCCTAATATATAGGGGACCAGACATGGCTACACAGTGCACCCTTAGTACTTGTCCTAATATATAGGGGACCCAGACATGACAACACAGTTCACCCTTAGTACTTGTCCTAATATATAGGGGACCAGACATGGCTACACAGTGCACCCTTAGTACTTGTCCTAATATATAGGGGACCCAGACATGGCCACACAGTGCACCCTTAGTACTTGCCCTAATATGCAGGGGAACAAAGACATGGCTACACAGTGCACCCTTAGTACTTGTCCTAATATGCAGGGGACCCAGACATGGCTGCACAGTGCACCCTTAGTACTTGTCCTAATATGCAGGGGACCCAGACATGGCTACACAGTACACCCTTAGTACTTGTCCTAATATATAGGAGACCAGATAAGGCTACACAGTGCACCCTTAGTACTTGTCCTAATATATAGGGGACCAGATATGGCTACACAGTGCACCCTTAGTACTTGTCCTAATATATAGGAGACCAGATATGGCCACACAGTGCACCCTTAGTACTTGTCCTAATATGCAGGGGAACAAAGACATGGCTACACAGTGCACCCTTAGTACTTGTCCTAATATGCAGGGGACTCAGACATGGCTACACAGTGCACCCTTAGTACTTGTCCTAATATATAGGAGACCAGATATGGCTACACAGTGCACCCTTAGTACTTGTCCTAATATATAGAGGACTCAGACATGGCTACACAGTGCACCCTTAGTACTTTTCCTAATATACAGAGGACCCAGACATGGCTACACAGTGCACCCTTAGTACTTGTTCTAATACATAAGGGGCGCAGACATGGCTACACAATACAGCCTTAGTACTTGTCCTTATATGCAGGGGAACAAAGAGATGGATACACAGTGCACCCTTAGTACTTGTCCTAATATGCAGGGGACCAAGACATGGCTACACAGTGCACCCTTAGTACTTGTTCTAATATATAGGGACCCAGACATGACTACACAATGCACCCTTAGTACTTGTCCTAAAATATAGGGGACCCAGACATGGCTACACAGTGCACCCTTAGTACTTGTCCTAATGTATAGGGGACCCAGACATGACTACACAGTGCACCCTTAGTACTTGTCCTAATATATAGGGGACCAGACATGGCTACACAGTGCACCCATAGTACTTGTCCTAATATATAGGGGACCCAGACATGACTACACAGTGCACCCTTAGTACTTGTCCTAATATATAGGGGACCAGACATGGCTACACAGTACACCCTTAGTACTTGTCCTAATATATAGGGGACCCAGACATGGTTACACAGTGCACCCTTAGTACTTGTCCTAATATATAGGGGACCAGACATGGCTACACAGTGCACCCTTAGTACTTGTCCTAATATATAGGGGACCCAGACATGACAACACAGTTCACCCTTAGTACTTGTCCTAATATATAGGGGACCAGACATGGCTACACAGTGCACCCTTAGTACTTGTCCTAATATATAGGGGACCCAGACATGGCCACACAGTGCACCCTTAGTACTTGTCCTAATATGCAGGGGAACAAAGACATGGCTACACAGTGCACCCTTAGTACTTGTCCTAATATGCAGGGGACCCAGACATGGCTGCACAGTGCACCCTTAGTACTTGTCCTAATATGCAGGGGACCCAGACATGGCTACACAGTACACCCTTAGTACTTGTCCTAATATGCAGGGGACCCAGACATGGCTACACAGTGCACCCTTAGTACTTGTCCTAATATATAGGAGACCAGATATGGCTACACAGTGCACCCTTAGTACTTGTCCTAATATATAGAGGACTCAGACATGGCTACACAGTGCACCCTTAGTACTTGTCCTAATATACAGAGGACCCAGACATGGCTACACAGTGCACCCTTAGTACTTGTTCTAATACATAAGGGGCACAGACATGGCTACACAATACAGCCTTAGTACTTGTCCTTATATGCAGGGGAACAAAGAGATGGATACACAGTGCACCCTTAGTACTTGTCCTAATATGCAGGGGACCAGATATGGCTACACAGTGCACCCTTAGTACTTGTCCTAATATATAGGAGACCAGATATGGCCACACAGTGCACCCTTAGTACTTGTCCTAATATGCAGGGGAACAAAGACATGGCTACACAGTGCACCCTTAGTACTTGTCCTAATATGCAGGGGACCCAGACATGGCTACACAGTGCACCCTTAGTACTTGTCCTAATATATAGGAGACCAGATATGGCTACACAGTGCACCCTTAGTACTTGTCCTAATATATAGAGGACTCAGACATGGCTACACAGTGCACCCTTAGTACTTGTCCTAATATACAGAGGACCCAGACATGGCTACACAGTGCACCCTTAGTACTTGTTCTAATACATAAGGGGCGCAGACATGGCTACACAATACAGCCTTAGTACTTGTCCTTATATGCAGGGGAACAAAGAGATGGATACACAGTGCACCCTTAGTACTTGTCCTAATATGCAGGGGACCAAGACATGGCTACACAGTGCACCCTTAGTACTTGTTCTAATATATAGGGACCCAGACATGACTACACAATGCACCCTTAGTACTTGTCCTAAAATATAGGGGACCCAGACATGGCTACACAGTGCACCCTTAGTACTTGTCCTAATGTATAGGGGACCCAGACATGACTACACAGTGCACCCTTAGTACTTGTCCTAATATATAGGGGACCAGACATGGCTACACAGTGCACCCATAGTACTTGTCCTAATATATAGGGGACCCAGACATGACTACACAGTGCACCCTTAGTACTTGTCCTAATATATAGGGGACCAGACATGGCTACACAGTACACCCTTAGTACTTGTCCTAATATATAGGGGACCCAGACATGGTTACACAGTGCACCCTTAGTACTTGTCCTAATATATAGGGGACCAGACATGGCTACACAGTGCACCCTTAGTACTTGTCCTAATATATAGGGGACCCAGACATGACAACACAGTTCACCCTTAGTACTTGTCCTAATATATAGGGGACCAGACATGGCTACACAGTGCACCCTTAGTACTTGTCCTAATATATAGGGGACCCAGACATGGCCACACAGTGCACCCTTAGTACTTGTCCTAATATGCAGGGGAACAAAGACATGGCTACACAGTGCACCCTTAGTACTTGTCCTAATATGCAGGGGACCCAGACATGGCTGCACAGTGCACCCTTAGTACTTGTCCTAATATGCAGGGGACCCAGACATGGCTACACAGTACACCCTTAGTACTTGTCCTAATATGCAGGGGACCCAGACATGGCTACACAGTGCACCCTTAGTACTTGTCCTAATATATAGGAGACCAGATATGGCTACACAGTGCACCCTTAGTACTTGTCCTAATATATAGAGGACTCAGACATGGCTACACAGTGCACCCTTAGTACTTGTCCTAATATACAGAGGACCCAGACATGGCTACACAGTGCACCCTTAGTACTTGTTCTAATACATAAGGGGCGCAGACATGGCTACACAATACAGCCTTAGTACTTGTCCTTATATGCAGGGGAACAAAGAGATGGATACACAGTGCACCCTTAGTACTTGTCCTAATATGCAGGGGACCAGATATGGCTACACAGTGCACCCTTAGTACTTGTCCTAATATATAGGAGACCAGATATGGCCACACAGTGCACCCTTAGTACTTGTCCTAATATGCAGGGGAACAAAGACATGGCTACACAGTGCACCCTTAGTACTTGTCCTAATATGCAGGGGACCCAGACATGGCTACACAGTGCACCCTTAGTACTTGTCCTAATATATAGGAGACCAGATATGGCTACACAGTGCACCCTTAGTACTTGTCCTAATATATAGAGGACTCAGACATGGCTACACAGTGCACCCTTAGTACTTGTCCTAATATACAGAGGACCCAGACATGGCTACACAGTGCACCCTTAGTACTTGTTCTAATACATAAGGGGCGCAGACATGGCTACACAATACAGCCTTAGTACTTGTCCTTATATGCAGGGGAACAAAGAGATGGATACACAGTGCACACTTAGTACTTGTCCTAATATGCAGGGGACCAAGACATGGCTACACAGTGCACCCTTAGTACTTGTTCTAATATATAGGGACCCAGACATGACTACACAGTGCACCCTTAGTACTTGTCCTAATATATAGGGACCCAGACATGATTACAGAGTGCACCCTTAGTACTTGTCCTAATATATAGGGACCCAGACATGGCTACACAGTGCACCCTTAGTACTTATCCTAATATAAAGGGACCCAGACATGGCTACACAGTGCACCCTTAGTACTTGTCCTAATATATAGGGACCCAGACATGACTACACAGTGCACCCTCAGTACTTATCCTAATATATAGGAGACCAGATATGGCTACACAGTGCACGCTTAGTACTTGTCCTAATATATAGGAGACCAGATATGGGTACCCAGTGCACCCTTAGTACTTGTCCTAATATGCAGGCGACCCAGACGTGACTACACAGTGCACCCTTAGTACTTGTCCTAATATATAGGAGACCAGATATGGCCACACAGTGCACCCTTAGTACTTGTCCTAATATATAGGAGACCAGATATGGGGACACAGTGCACCCTTAGTACTTGTCCTAATATGTAGGAGACCAGACATGGCTTCACAGGGCACAGTTAGCACTTGTTCTAATATATAGAGACGCAGACATGACTACACAGTGCACCCTTAGTACTTGTCCTAATATATAGGGACCCAGACATCACTACACAGTGCACCCTTAGTACTTGTCCTAATATATAGAAGACCAGATATGGGTACACAGTGCACCCTTAGTACTTGTCCTAATATATAGGGACCCAGACATGACTACACAGTGCACCCTTAGTACTTGTCCTAATATGCAGGGGACCCAGACATGGCTACACAGTGCACCCTTAGTACTTTTCCTAATATATAGGGACCCAGACATGGCTACACAGTGCACCCTTAGTACTTGTCCTAATGTATAGGAGACCAGACATTGCTCCACAGGGCACACTTAGTACTTGTCCTAATATATAGGGACCCAGACATGGCTACACAGTGCACCCTTAGTACTTGTCCTAATATATAGGAGACCAGACATGGCTAAACAGTGCACCCTTAGTACTTGTCCTAATACATAGGGACCCAGACGTGGCTACACAGTGCAGCCTTAGTACTTGTTCTAATACATAAGGGGCGCAGACATGGCTACACAGTGCACCCTTAGTACTTGTCCTAATATGCAGGGGAACAAAGACATGGCTACACAGTGCACCCTTAGTACTTGTCCTAATATATAGGGGACCCAGACATAGCTACACAGTGCACCCTGAGTACTTGTCCTAATATATAGGACACCCAGACATGGCTACACAGTGCACCCTTAGTACTTGTCCTAATATGCAGGGGACCCAGACATGGCTGTACAGTGCACCCTTAGTACTTGTCCTAACATGCAGGGGACCCAGACATGGCTACACAGTACACCCTTAGTACTTGTCCTAATATATAGGAGACCAGGTAAGGCTACACAGTGCACCCTTAGTACTTGTCCTAATATAAAGGGGACCAGATATGGCTACACAGTGCACCCTTAGTACTTGTCCTAATATATAGGAGACCAGATATGGCCACACAGTGCACCCTTAGTACTTGTCCTAATATGCAGGGGACCCAGACATGGCTACACAGTGCACCCTTAGTACTTGTCCTAATATATAGGAGACCAGATATGGCTACACAGTGCACCCTTAGTACTTGTCCTAATATATAGGGACCCAGACATCATTACACAGTGCACCCTTAGTACTTGTCATTATATATAGAAGACCAGATATGGGTACACAGTGCACCCTTAGTACTTGTCCTAATATATAGGGACCCAGACATGACTACACAGTGCACCCTTAGTACTTGTCCTAATATGCAGGGGACCCAGACATGGCTACACAGTGCACCCTTAGTACTTTTCCTAATATATAGGGACCCAGACATGGCTACACAGTGCACCCTTAGTACTTGTCCTAATATATAGGAGACCAGACATTGCTCCACAGGGCACACTTAGTACTTGTCCTAATATATTGGGACCCAGACATGGCTACACAGTGCACCCTTAGTACTTGTCCTAATATATAGGAGACCAGATATGGCTACACAGTGCACCCTTAGTACTTGTCCTAATATGCAGGGGACCAAGACATGGCTACACAGTACACCCTTAGTACTTGTCCTAATATATAGGGGACCCAGACATGGCTACACAGTGCACCCTTAGTACTTGTCCTAATATATAGGGGACCAGACATGGCTATACAGTGCACCCTTAGTACTTATCCTAATATATAGGAGACCAGATATGGCTACACAGTGCACGCTTAGTACTTGTCCTAATATATAGGAGACCAGATATGGGAACACAGTGCACCCTTAGTACTTGTCCTAATATGCAGGCGACCCAGACGTGACTACACAGTGCACCCTTAGTACTTGTCCTAATATATAGGAGACCAGATATGGGTACACAGTGCACCCTTAGTACTTGTCCTAATATGTAGGAGACCAGACATGGCTCCACAGGGCACAGTTAGCACTTGTTCTAATATATAGAGACACAGACATGACTACACAGTGCACCCTTAGTACTTGTCCTAATATATAGGGACCCAGACATCACTACACAGTGCACCCTTAGTACTTGTCCTAATATATAGAAGACCAGATATGGGTACACAGTGCACCCTTAGTACTTGTCCTAATATATAGGGACCCAGTCATGACTACACAGTGCACCCTTAGTACTTGTCCTAATATGCAGGGGACCCAGACATGGCTACACAGTGCACCCTTAGTACTTTTCCTAATATATAGGGACCCAGACATGGCTACACAGTGCACCCTTAGTACTTGTCCTAATATATAGGAGACCAGACATTGCTCCACAGGGCACACTTAGTACTTGTCCTAATATATAGGGACCCAGACATGGCTACACAGTGCACCCTTAGTACTTGTCCTAATATATAGGAGACCAGACATGGCTCCACAGGGCACACTTAGTACTTGTTCTAATATATAGGGACCCAGACATGACTACACAGTGCACACTTAGTACTTGTCCTAATATATAGGGACCCAGACATGACTACAGAGTGCACCCTTAGTACTTGTCCTAATATATAGGGACCCAGACATGACTACACAGTGCACCCTTAGTAATTGTCCTAATATATAGGAGACCAGATATGGCTACACAGTGCACCCTTAGTACTTGTCCTAATATGCAGGGGACCAAGACATGGCTACACAGTACACCCTTAGTACTTGTCCTAATATATAGGGGACCCAGACATGGCTACACAGTGCACCCTTAGTACTTGTCCTAATATATAGGGGACCAGACATGGCTATACAGTGCACCCTTAGTACTTGTCCTAATATATAGGGGACCCAGACATGGCTACACAGTGCACCCTTAGTACTTGTCCTAATATATAGGGGACCAGACATGGCTACACAGTGCACCCTTAGTACTTGTCCTAATATATAGGGGACCCAGACATGACAACACAGAGCACCCTTAGTACTTGTCCTAATATATAGGGGACCAGACATGGCTACACAGTACACCCTTAGTACTTGTCCTAATATATAGGAGACCAGATATGGCCACACAGTGCACCCTTAGTACTTGTCCTAATATGCAGGGGACCCAGACATGGCTACACAGTGCACCCTTAGTACTTGTCCTAATATATAGGAGACCAGATATGGCTACACAGTGCACCCTTAGTACTTGTCCTAATATATAGAGGACTCAGACATGGCTACACAGTGCACCCTTAGTACTTGTCCTAATATACAGAGGACCCAGACATGGCTACACAGTGCACCCTTAGTACTTGTTCTAATACATAAGGGGCGCAGACATGGCTACACAATACAGCCTTAGTACTTGTCCTTATATGCAGGGGAACAAAGAGATGGCTACACAGTGCACCCTTAGTACTTGTCCTAATATATAGGGGACCAGACATGGCTACACAGTGCACCCTTAGTACTTGTCCTAATATATAGGGGACCCAGACATGACAACACAGTTTACCCTTAGTACTTGTCCTAATATATAGGGGACCAGACATGGCTACACAGTGCACACTTAGTACTTGTCCTAATATATAGGGGACCCAGACATGGCCACACAGTGCACCCTTAGTACTTGTCCTAACATGCAGGGGAACAAAGACATGGCTACACAGTGCACCCTTAGTACTTGTCCTAATATGCAGGGGACCCAGACATGGCTGTACAGTGCACCCTTAGTACTTGTCCTAACATGCAGGGGACCCAGACATGGCTACACAGTACACCCTTAGTACTTGTCCTAATATATAGGAGACCAGGTAAGGCTACACAGTGCACCCTTAGTACTTGTCCTAATATATAGGGGACCAGATATGGCTACACAATGCACCCTTAGTACTTGTCCTAATATATAGGAGACCAGATATGGCCACACAGTGCACCCTTAGTACTTGTCCTAATATGCAGGGGAGCCAGACATGGCTACACAGTGCACCCTTAGTACTTGTCCTAATATATAGGAGACCAGATATGGCTACACAGTGCACCCTTAGTACTTGTCCTAATATATAGAGGACTCAGACATGGCTACACAGTGCACCCTTAGTACTTGTCCTAATATACAGAGGACCCAGACATGGCTACACAGTGCACCCTTAGTACTTGTTCTAATACATAAGGGGCGCAGACATGGCTACACAATACAGCCTTAGTACTTGTCCTTATATGCAGGGGAACAAAGAGATGGCTACACAGTGCACCCTTAGTACTTGTCCTAATATGCAGGGGAACAAAGACATGGCTACACAGTGCACCCTTAGTACTTGTCCTAATATGCAGGGGACCCAGACATGGCTACACAGTGCACCCTTAGTACTTGTCCTAATATATAGGAGACCAGATATGGCTACACAGTGCACCCTTAGTACTTGTCCTAATATATAGAGGACTCAGACATGGCTACACAGTGCACCCTTAGTACTTGTCCTAATATACAGAGGACCCAGACATGGCTACACAGTGCACCCTTAGTGCTTGTTCTAATACATAAGGGGCGCAGACATGGCTACACAATACAGCCTTAGTACTTGTCCTTATATGCAGGGGAACAAAGAGATGGATACACAGTGCACCCTTAGTACTTGTCCTAATATGCAGGGGACCAAGACATGGCTACACAGTGCACCCTTAGTACTTGTTCTAATATATAGGGACCCAGACATGACTACACAGTGCACCCTTAGTACTTGTCCTAATATATAGGGACCCAGACATGATTACAGAGTGCACCCTTAGTACTTGTCCTAATATATAGGGACCCAGACATGGCTACACAGTGCACCCTTAGTACTTATCCTAATATAAAGGGACCCAGACATGGCTACACAGTGCACCCTTAGTACTTGTCCTAATATATAGGGACCCAGACATGACTACACAGTGCACCCTCAGTACTTATCCTAATATATAGGAGACTAGATATGGCTACACAGTGCACGCTTAGTACTTGTCCTAATATATAGGAGACCAGATATGGGTACCCAGTGCACCCTTAGTACTTGTCCTAATATGCAGGCGACCCAGACGTGACTACACAGTGCACCCTTAGTACTTGTCCTAATATATAGGAGACCAGATATGGCCACACAGTGCACCCTTAGTACTTGTCCTAATATATAGGAGACCAGATATGGGTACACAGTGCACCCTTAGTACTTGTCCTAATATGTAGGAGACCAGACATGGCTTCACAGGGCACAGTTAGCACTTGTTCTAATATATAGAGACGCAGACATGACTACACAGTGCACCCTTAGTACTTGTCCTAATATATAGAAGACCAGATATGGGTACACAGTGCACCCTTAGTACTTGTCCTAATATATAGGGACCCAGACATGACTACACAGTGCACCCTTAGTACTTGTCCTAATATGCAGGGGACCCAGACATGGCTACACAGTGCACCCTTAGTACTTTTCCTAATATATAGGGACCCAGACATGGCTACACAGTGCACCCTTAGTACTTGTCCTAATGTATAGGAGACCAGACATTGCTCCACAGGGCACACTTAGTACTTGTCCTAATATATAGGGACCCAGACATGGCTACACAGTGCACCCTTAGTACTTGTCCTAATATATAGGAGACCAGACATGGCTAAACAGTGCACCCTTAGTACTTGTCCTAATACATAGGGACCCAGACGTGGCTACACAGTGCAGCCTTAGTACTTGTTCTAATACATAAGGGGCGCAGACATGGCTACACAGTGCACCCTTAGTACTTGTCCTAATATGCAGGGGAACAAAGACATGGCTACACAGTGCACCCTTAGTACTTGTCCTAATATATAGGGGACCCAGACATAGCTACACAGTGCACCCTGAGTACTTGTCCTAATATATAGGACACCCAGACATGGCTACACAGTGCACCCTTAGTACTTGTCCTAATATACAGAGGACCCAGACGTGGCTACACAGTGCAGCCTTAGTACTTGTTCTAATACATAAGGGGCGCAGACATGGCTACACAGTGCACCCTTAGTACTTGTCCTAATATATAGGGGACCCAGACATGGCTACACAGTGCACCCTTAGTACTTGTCCTAATGTATAGGGGACCCAGACATGACTACACAGTGCACCCGTAGTACTTGTCCTAATATATAGGGGACCAGACATGGCTACACAGTGCACCCTTAGTACTTGTCCTAATATATAGGGGACCCAGACATGACTACACAGTGCACCCTTAGTACTTGTCCTAATATATAGGGGACCCAGACATGAATACACAGTGCACCCTAATGCTTGTTCTAATACACTGGGGACCCAGACATGGTTACACAGTGCACCCTTAGTACTTGTCCTAATATATAGGGGACCAGACATGGCTACACAGTGCACCCTTAGTACTTGTCCTAATATATAGGGGACCCAGACATGACAACACAGTTCACCCTTAGTACTTGTCCTAATATATAGGGGACCAGACATGGCTACACAGTGCACCCTTAGTACTTGTCCTAATATATAGGGGACCCAGACATGGCCACACAGTGCACCCTTAGTACTTGTCCTAACATGCAGGGGAACAAAGACATGGCTACACAGTGCACCCTTAGTACTTGTCCTAATATGCAGGGGACCCAGACATGGCTGTACAGTGCACCCTTAGTACTTGTCCTAACATGCAGGGGACCCAGACATGGCTACACAGTACACCCTTAGTACTTGTCCTAATATATAGGAGACCAGGTAAGGCTACACAGTGCACCCTTAGTACTTGTCCTAATATAAAGGGGACCAGATATGGCTACACAGTGCACCCTTAGTACTTGTCCTAATATATAGGAGACCAGATATGGCCACACAGTGCACCCTTAGTACTTGTCCTAATATGCAGGGGACCCAGACATGGCTACACAGTGCACCCTTAGTACTTGTCCTAATATATAGGAGACCAGATATGGCTACACAGTGCACCCTTAGTACTTGTCCTAATATATAGAGGACTCAGACATGGCTACACAGTGCACCCTTAGTACTTGTCCTAATATACAGAGGACCCAGACATGGCTACACAGTGCACCCTCAGTACTTGTTCTAATACATAAGGGGCGCAGACATGGCTACACAATACAGCCTTAGTACTTGTCCTTATATGCAGGGGAACAAAGAGATGGCTACACAGTGCACCCTTAGTACTTGTCCTAATATGCAGGGGACCAAGACATGGCTACACAGTGCACCCTTAGTACTTGTTCTAATATATAGGGACCCAGACATGACTACACAGTGCACCCTTAGTACTTGTCCTAATATATAGGGACCCAGACATGGCTACACAGTGCACCCTTAGTACTTATCCTAATATAAAGGGACCCAGACATGGCTACACAGTGCACCCTTAGTACTTGTCCTAATATATAGGGACCCAGACATGACTACACAGTGCACCCTCAGTACTTATCCTAATATATAGCAGACCAGATATGGCTACACAGTGCACGCTTAGTACTTGTCCTAATATATAGGAGACCAGATATGGGCACACAGTGCACCCTTAGTACTTGTCCTAATATGCAGGCGACCCAGACGTGACTACACAGTGCACCCTTAGTACTTGTCCTAATATATAGGAGACCAGATATGGCTACACAGTGCACCCTTAGTACTTGTCCTAATATATAGGAGACCAGATATGGGTACACAGTGCACCCTTAGTACTTGTCCTAATATGTAGGAGACCAGACATGGCTCCACAGGGCACAGTTAGCACTTGTTCTAATAAATAGAGACGCAGACATGACTACACAGCGCACCCTTAGTACTTCTCCTAATATATAGGGACCCAGACATGACTACACAGTGCACCCTTAGTACTTGTCCTAATATATAGGGACCCAGACATCATTACACAGTGCACCCTTAGTACTTGTCATTATATATAGAAGACCAGATATGGGTACACAGTGCACCCTTAGTACTTGTCCTAATATATAGGGACCCAGACATGACTACACAGTGCACCCTTAGTACTTGTCCTAATATGCAGGGGACCCAGACATGGCTACACAGTGCACCCTTAGTACTTTTCCTAATATATAGGGACCCAGACATGGCTACACAGTGCACCCTTAGTACTTGTCCTAATATATAGGAGACCAGACATTGCTCCACAGGGCACACTTAGTACTTGTCCTAATATATTGGGACCCAGACATGGCTACACAGTGCACCCTTAGTACTTGTCCTAATATATAGGAGACCAGATATGGCTACACAGTGCACCCTTAGTACTTGTCCTAATATGCAGGGGACCAAGACATGGCTACACAGTACACCCTTAGTACTTGTCCTAATATATAGGGGACCCAGACATGGCTACACAGTGCACCCTTAGTACTTGTCCTAATATATAGGGGACCAGACATGGCTATACAGTGCACCCTTAGTACTTGTTCTAATATATAGGGGACCCAGACATGACAACACAGTGCACCCTTAGTACTTGTCCTAATATATAGGGGACCAGACATGGCTACACAGTGCACCCTCAGTACTTATCCTAATATATAGGAGACCAGATATGGCTACACAGTGCACGCTTAGTACTTGTCCTAATATATAGGAGACCAGATATGGGAACACAGTGCACCCTTAGTACTTGTCCTAATATGCAGGCGACCCAGACGTGACTACACAGTGCACCCTTAGTACTTGTCCTAATATATAGGAGACCAGATATGGGTACACAGTGCACCCTTAGTACTTGTCCTAATATGTAGGAGACCAGACATGGCTCCACAGGGCACAGTTAGCACTTGTTCTAATATATAGAGACGCAGACATGACTACACAGTGCACCCTTAGTACTTGTCCTAATATATAGGGACCCAGACATCACTACACAGTGCACCCTTAGTACTTGTCCTAATATATAGGAGACCAGATATGGCTACACAGTGCACCCTTAGTACTTGTCCTAATATATAGAGGACTCAGACATGGCTACACAGTGCACCCTTAGTACTTGTCCTAATATACAGAGGACCCAGACATGGCTACACAGTGCACCCTTAGTACTTGTTCTAATACATAAGGGGCGCAGACATGGCTACACAATACAGCCTTAGTACTTGTCCTTATATGCAGGGGAACAAAGAGATGGCTACACAGTGCACCCTTAGTACTTGTCCTAATATGCAGGGGAACAAAGACATGGCTACACAGTGCACCCTTAGTACTTGTCCTAATATGCAGGGGACCCAGACATGGCTACACAGTGCACCCTTAGTACTTGTCCTAATATATAGGAGACCAGATATGGCTACACAGTGCACCCTTAGTACTTGTCCTAATATATAGAGGACTCAGACATGGCTACACAGTGCACCCTTAGTACTTGTCCTAATATACAGAGGACCCAGACATGGCTACACAGTGCACCCTTAGTACTTGTTCTAATACATAAGGGGCGCAGACATGGCTACACAATACAGCCTTAGTACTTGTCCTTATATGCAGGGGAACAAAGAGATGGATACACAGTGCACCCTTAGTACTTGTCCTAATATGCAGGGGACCAAGACATGGCTACACAGTGCACCCTTAGTACTTGTTCTAATATATAGGGACCCAGACATGACTACACAGTGCACCCTTAGTACTTGTCCTAATATATAAGGGGCGCAGACATGGCTACACAATACAGCCTTAGTACTTGTCCTTATATGCAGGGGAACAAAGAGATGGATACACAGTGCACCCTTAGTACTTGTCCTAATATACAGAGGACCCAGACATGGCTACACAGTGCACCCTTAGTACTTGTTCTAATACATAAGGGGCGCAGACATGGCTACACAATACAGCCTTAGTACTTGTCCTTATATGCAGGGGAACAAAGAGATGGCTACACAGTGCACCCTTAGTACTTGTCCTAATATGCAGGGGAACAAAGACATGGCTACACAGTGCACCCTTAGTACTTGTCCTAATATATAGGAGACCAGATATGGGTACACAGTGCACCCTTAGTACTTGTCCTAATATGTAGGAGACCAGACATGGCTCCACAGGGCACAGTTAGCAATTGTTCTAATATATAGAGACGCAGAGATGACTACACAGTGCACCCTTAGTACTTGTCCTAATATATAGGGACCCAGACATCACTACACAGTGCACCCTTAGTACTTGTCCTAATATATAGAAGACCAGATATGGGTACACAGTGCACCCTTAGTACTTGTCCTAATATATAGGGACCCAGTCATGACTACACAGTGCACCCTTAGTACTTGTCCTAATATGCAGGGGACCCAGACATGGCTACACAGTGCACCCTTAGTACTTTTCCTAATATATAGGGACCCAGACATGGCTACACAGTGCACCCTTAGTACTTGTCCTAATATATAGGAGACCAGACATTGCTCCACAGGGCACACTTAGTACTTGTCCTAATATATAGGGACCCAGACATGGCTACACAGTGCACCCTTAGTACTTGTCCTAATATATAGGAGACCAGACATGGCTCCACAGGGCACACTTAGTACTTGTTCTAATATATAGGGACCCAGACATGACTACACAGTGCACACTTAGTACTTGTCCTAATATATAGGGACCCAGACATGACTACAGAGTGCACCCTTAGTACTTGTCCTAATATATAGGGACCCAGACATGACTACACAGTGCACCCTTAGTAATTGTCCTAATATATAGGAGACCAGATATGGCTACACAGTGCACCCTTAGTACTTGTCCTAATATGCAGGGGACCAAGACATGGCTACACAGTACACCCTTAGTACTTGTCCTAATATATAGGGGACCCAGACATGGCTACACAGTGCACCCTTAGTACTTGTCCTAATATATAGGGGACCAGACATGGCTACACAGTGCACCCTTAGTACTTGTCCTAATATATAGGGGACCCAGACATGACAACACAGAGCACCCTTAGTACTTGTCCTAATATATAGGGGACCAGACATGGCTACACAGTACACCCTTAGTACTTGTCCTAATATATAGGAGACCAGATATGGCCACACAGTGCACCCTTAGTACTTGTCCTAATATGCAGGGGACCCAGACATGGCTACACAGTGCACCCTTAGTACTTGTCCTAATATATAGGAGACCAGATATGGCTACACAGTGCACCCTTAGTACTTGTCCTAATATATAGAGAACTCAGACATGGCTACACAGTGCACCCTTAGTACTTGTCCTAATATACAGAGGACCCAGACATGGCTACACAGTGCACCCTTAGTACTTGTTCTAATACATAAGGGGCGCAGACATGGTTACACAATACAGCCTTAGTACTTGTCCTTATATGCAGGGGAACAAAGAGATGGCTACACAGTGCACCCTTAGTACTTGTCCTAATATATAGGGGACCCAGACATGACAACACAGTTTACCCTTAGTACTTGTCCTAATATATAGGGGACCAGACATGGCTACACAGTGCACACTTAGTACTTGTCCTAATATATAGGGGACCCAGACATGGCCACACAGTGCACCCTTAGTACTTGTCCTAACATGCAGGGGAACAAAGACATGGCTACACAGTGCACCCTTAGTACTTGTCCTAATATGCAGGGGACCCAGACATGGCTGTACAGTGCACCCTTAGTACTTGTCCTAACATGCAGGGGACCCAGACATGGCTACACAGTACACCCTTAGTACTTGTCCTAATATATAGGAGACCAGGTAAGGCTACACAGTGCACCCTTAGTACTTGTCCTAATATATAGGGGACCAGATATGGCTACACAGTGCACCCTTAGTACTTGTCCTAATATATAGGAGACCAGATATGGCCACACAGTGCACCCTTAGTACTTGTCCTAATATGCAGGGGAGCCAGACATGGCTACACAGTGCACCCTTAGTACTTGTCCTAATATATAGGAGACCAGATATGGCTACACAGTGCACCCTTAGTACTTGTCCTAATATATAGAGGACTCAGACATGGCTACACAGTGCACCCTTAGTACTTGTCCTAATATACAGAGGACCCAGACATGGCTACACAGTGCACCCTTAGTACTTGTTCTAATACATAAGGGGCGCAGACATGGCTACACAATACAGCCTTAGTACTTGTCCTTATATGCAGGGGAACAAAGAGATGGCTACACAGTGCACCCTTAGTACTTGTCCTAATATGCAGGGGAACAAAGACATGGCTACACAGTGCACCCTTAGTACTTGTCCTAATATGCAGGGGACCCAGACATGGCTACACAGTGCACCCTTAGTACTTGTCCTAATATATAGGAGACCAGATATGGCTACACAGTGCACCCTTAGTACTTGTCCTAATATATAGAGGACTCAGACATGGCTACACAGTGCACCCTTAGTACTTGTCCTAATATACAGAGGACCCAGACATGGCTACACAGTGCACCCTTAGTACTTGTTCTAATACATAAGGGGCGCAGACATGGCTACACAATACAGCCTTAGTACTTGTCCTTATATGCAGGGGAACAAAGAGATGGATACACAGTGCACCCTTAGTACTTGTCCTAATATGCAGGGGACCAAGACATGGCTACACAGTGCACCCTTAGTACTTGTCCTAATATACAGAGGACCCAGACATGGCTACACAGTGCACCCTCAGTACTTGTTCTAATACATAAGGGGCGCAGACATGGCTACACAATACAGCCTTAGTACTTGTCCTTATATGCAGGGGAACAAAGAGATGGCTACACAGTGCACCCTTAGTACTTGTCCTAATATGCAGGGGACCAAGACATGGCTACACAGTGCACCCTTAGTACTTGTTCTAATATATAGGGACCCAGACATGACTACACAGTGCACCCTTAGTACTTGTCCTAATATATAGGGACCCAGACATGGCTACACAGTGCACCCTTAGTACTTATCCTAATATAAAGGGACCCAGACATGGCTTCACAGTGCACCCTTAGTACTTGTCCTAATATATAGGGACCCAGACATGACTACACAGTGCACCCTCAGTACTTATCCTAATATATAGCAGACCAGATATGGCTACACAGTGCACGCTTAGTACTTGTCCTAATATATAGGAGACCAGATATGGGCACACAGTGCACCCTTAGTACTTGTCCTAATATGCAGGCGACCCAGACGTGACTACACAGTGCACCCTTAGTACTTGTCCTAATATATAGGAGACCAGATATGGCTACACAGTGCACCCTTAGTACTTGTCCTAATATATAGGAGACCAGATATGGGTACACAGTGCACCCTTAGTACTTGTCCTAATATGTAGGAGACCAGACATGGCTCCACAGGGCACAGTTAGCACTTGTTCTAATAAATAGAGACGCAGACATGACTACACAGCGCACCCTTAGTACTTCTCCTAATATATAGGGACCCAGACATGACTACACAGTGCACCCTTAGTACTTGTCCTAATATATAGGGACCCAGACATCATTACACAGTGCACCCTTAGTACTTGTCATTATATATAGAAGACCAGATATGGGTACACAGTGCACCCTTAGTACTTGTCCTAATATATAGGGACCCAGACATGACTACACAGTGCACCCTTAGTACTTGTCCTAATATGCAGGGGACCCAGACATGGCTACACAGTGCACCCTTAGTACTTTTCCTAATATATAGGGACCCAGACATGGCTACACAGTGCACCCTTAGTACTTGTCCTAATATATAGGAGACCAGACATTGCTCCACAGGGCACACTTAGTACTTGTCCTAATATATTGGGACCCAGACATGGCTACACAGTGCACCCTTAGTACTTGTCCTAATATATAGGAGACCAGATATGGCTACACAGTGCACCCTTAGTACTTGTCCTAATATGCAGGGGACCAAGACATGGCTACACAGTACACCCTTAGTACTTGTCCTAATATATAGGGGACCCAGACATGGCTACACAGTGCACCCTTAGTACTTGTCCTAATATATAGGGGACCAGACATGGCTATACAGTGCACCCTTAGTACTTGTTCTAATATATAGGGGACCCAGACATGACAACACAGTGCACCCTTAGTACTTGTCCTAATATATAGGGGACCAGACATGGCTACACAGTGCACCCTCAGTACTTATCCTAATATATAGGAGACCAGATATGGCTACACAGTGCACGCTTAGTACTTGTCCTAATATATAGGAGACCAGATATGGGAACACAGTGCACCCTTAGTACTTGTCCTAATATGCAGGCGACCCAGACGTGACTACACAGTGCACCCTTAGTACTTGTCCTAATATATAGGAGACCAGATATGGGTACACAGTGCACCCTTAGTACTTGTCCTAATATGTAGGAGACCAGACATGGCTCCACAGGGCACAGTTAGCACTTGTTCTAATATATAGAGACGCAGACATGACTACACAGTGCACCCTTAGTACTTGTCCTAATATATAGGGACCCAGACATCACTACACAGTGCACCCTTAGTACTTGTCCTAATATATAGGAGACCAGATATGGCTACACAGTGCACCCTTAGTACTTGTCCTAATATATAGAGGACTCAGACATGGCTACACAGTGCACCCTTAGTACTTGTCCTAATATACAGAGGACCCAGACATGGCTACACAGTGCACCCTTAGTACTTGTTCTAATACATAAGGGGCGCAGACATGGCTACACAATACAGCCTTAGTACTTGTCCTTATATGCAGGGGAACAAAGAGATGGCTACACAGTGCACCCTTAGTACTTGTCCTAATATGCAGGGGAACAAAGACATGGCTACACAGTGCACCCTTAGTACTTGTCCTAATATGCAGGGGACCCAGACATGGCTACACAGTGCACCCTTAGTACTTGTCCTAATATATAGGAGACCAGATATGGCTACACAGTGCACCCTTAGTACTTGTCCTAATATATAGAGGACTCAGACATGGCTACACAGTGCACCCTTAGTACTTGTCCTAATATACAGAGGACCCAGACATGGCTACACAGTGCACCCTTAGTACTTGTTCTAATACATAAGGGGCGCAGACATGGCTACACAATACAGCCTTAGTACTTGTCCTTATATGCAGGGGAACAAAGAGATGGATACACAGTGCACCCTTAGTACTTGTCCTAATATGCAGGGGACCAAGACATGGCTACACAGTGCACCCTTAGTACTTGTTCTAATATATAGGGACCCAGACATGACTACACAGTGCACCCTTAGTACTTGTCCTAATATATAAGGGGCGCAGACATGGCTACACAATACAGCCTTAGTACTTGTCCTTATATGCAGGGGAACAAAGAGATGGATACACAGTGCACCCTTAGTACTTGTCCTAATATACAGAGGACCCAGACATGGCTACACAGTGCACCCTTAGTACTTGTTCTAATACATAAGGGGCGCAGACATGGCTACACAATACAGCCTTAGTACTTGTCCTTATATGCAGGGGAACAAAGAGATGGCTACACAGTGCACCCTTAGTACTTGTCCTAATATGCAGGGGAACAAAGACATGGCTACACAGTGCACCCTTAGTACTTGTCCTAATATATAGGAGACCAGATATGGGTACACAGTGCACCCTTAGTACTTGTCCTAATATGTAGGAGACCAGACATGGCTCCACAGGGCACAGTTAGCACTTGTTCTAATATATAGAGACGCAGACATGACTACACAGTGCACCCTTAGTACTTGTCCTAATATATAGGGACCCAGACATCACTACACAGTGCACCCTTAGTACTTGTCCTAATATATAGAAGACCAGATATGGGTACACAGTGCACCCTTAGTACTTGTCCTAATATATAGGGACCCAGTCATGACTACACAGTGCACCCTTAGTACTTGTCCTAATATGCAGGGGACCCAGACATGGCTACACAGTGCACCCTTAGTACTTTTCCTAATATATAGGGACCCAGACATGGCTACACAGTGCACCCTTAGTACTTGTCCTAATATATAGGAGACCAGACATTGCTCCACAGGGCACACTTAGTACTTGTCCTAATATATAGGGACCCAGACATGGCTACACAGTGCACCCTTAGTACTTGTCCTAATATATAGGAGACCAGACATGGCTCCACAGGGCACACTTAGTACTTGTTCTAATATATAGGGACCCAGACATTACTACACAGTGCACACTTAGTACTTGTCCTAATATATAGGGACCCAGACATGACTACAGAGTGCACCCTTAGTACTTGTCCTAATATATAGGGACCCAGACATGACTACACAGTGCACCCTTAGTAATTGTCCTAATATATAGGAGACCAGATATGGCTACACAGTGCACCCTTAGTACTTGTCCTAATATGCAGGGGACCAAGACATGGCTACACAGTACACCCTTAGTACTTGTCCTAATATATAGGGGACCCAGACATGGCTACACAGTGCACCCTTAGTACTTGTCCTAATATATAGGGGACCAGACATGGCTACACAGTGCACCCTTAGTACTTGTCCTAATATATAGGGGACCCAGACATGACAACACAGAGCACCCTTAGTACTTGTCCTAATATATAGGGGACCAGACATGGCTACACAGTACACCCTTAGTACTTGTCCTAATATATAGGAGACCAGATATGGCCACACAGTGCACCCTTAGTACTTGTCCTAATATGCAGGGGACCCAGACATGGCTACACAGTGCACCCTTAGTACTTGTCCTAATATATAGGAGACCAGATATGGCTACACAGTGCACCCTTAGTACTTGTCCTAATATATAGAGAACTCAGACATGGCTACACAGTGCACCCTTAGTACTTGTCCTAATATACAGAGGACCCAGACATGGCTACACAGTGCACCCTTAGTACTTGTTCTAATACATAAGGGGCGCAGACATGGTTACACAATACAGCCTTAGTACTTGTCCTTATATGCAGGGGAACAAAGAGATGGCTACACAGTGCACCCTTAGTACTTGTCCTAATATATAGGGGACCAGACATGGCTACACAGTGCACCCTTAGTACTTGTCCTAATATATAGGGGACCCAGACATGACAACACAGTTTACCCTTAGTACTTGTCCTAATATATAGGGGACCAGACATGGCTACACAGTGCACACTTAGTACTTGTCCTAATATATAGGGGACCCAGACATGGCCACACAGTGCACCCTTAGTACTTGTCCTAACATGCAGGGGAACAAAGACATGGCTACACAGTGCACCCTTAGTACTTGTCCTAATATGCAGGGGAGCCAGACATGGCTACACAGTGCACCCTTAGTACTTTTCCTAATATATAGGGACCCAGACATGGCTACACAGTGCACCCTTAGTACTTGTCCTAATATATAGGAGACCAGACATTGCTCCACAGGGCACACTTAGTACTTGTCCTAATATATTGGGACCCAGACATGGCTACACAGTGCACCCTTAGTACTTGTCCTAATATATAGGAGACCAGATATGGCTACACAGTGCACCCTTAGTACTTGTCCTAATATGCAGGGGACCAAGACATGGCTACACAGTACACCCTTAGTACTTGTCCTAATATATAGGGGACCCAGACATGGCTACACAGTGCACCCTTAGTACTTGTCCTAATATATAGGGGACCAGACATGGCTATACAGTGCACCCTTAGTACTTGTTCTAATATATAGGGGACCCAGACATGACAACACAGTGCACCCTTAGTACTTGTCCTAATATATAGGGGACCAGACATGGCTACACAGTGCACCCTCAGTACTTATCCTAATATATAGGAGACCAGATATGGCTACACAGTGCACGCTTAGTACTTGTCCTAATATATAGGAGACCAGATATGGGAACACAGTGCACCCTTAGTACTTGTCCTAATATGCAGGCGACCCAGACGTGACTACACAGTGCACCCTTAGTACTTGTCCTAATATATAGGAGACCAGATATGGGTACACAGTGCACCCTTAGTACTTGTCCTAATATGTAGGAGACCAGACATGGCTCCACAGGGCACAGTTAGCACTTGTTCTAATATATAGAGACGCAGACATGACTACACAGTGCACCCTTAGTACTTGTCCTAATATATAGGGACCCAGACATCACTACACAGTGCACCCTTAGTACTTGTCCTAATATATAGGAGACCAGATATGGCTACACAGTGCACCCTTAGTACTTGTCCTAATATATAGAGGACTCAGACATGGCTACACAGTGCACCCTTAGTACTTGTCCTAATATACAGAGGACCCAGACATGGCTACACAGTGCACCCTTAGTACTTGTTCTAATACATAAGGGGCGCAGACATGGCTACACAATACAGCCTTAGTACTTGTCCTTATATGCAGGGGAACAAAGAGATGGCTACACAGTGCACCCTTAGTACTTGTCCTAATATGCAGGGGAACAAAGACATGGCTACACAGTGCACCCTTAGTACTTGTCCTAATATGCAGGGGACCCAGACATGGCTACACAGTGCACCCTTAGTACTTGTCCTAATATATAGGAGACCAGATATGGCTACACAGTGCACCCTTAGTACTTGTCCTAATATATAGAGGACTCAGACATGGCTACACAGTGCACCCTTAGTACTTGTCCTAATATACAGAGGACCCAGACATGGCTACACAGTGCACCCTTAGTACTTGTTCTAATACATAAGGGGCGCAGACATGGCTACACAATACAGCCTTAGTACTTGTCCTTATATGCAGGGGAACAAAGAGATGGATACACAGTGCACCCTTAGTACTTGTCCTAATATGCAGGGGACCAAGACATGGCTACACAGTGCACCCTTAGTACTTGTTCTAATATATAGGGACCCAGACATGACTACACAGTGCACCCTTAGTACTTGTCCTAATATATAAGGGGCGCAGACATGGCTACACAATACAGCCTTAGTACTTGTCCTTATATGCAGGGGAACAAAGAGATGGATACACAGTGCACCCTTAGTACTTGTCCTAATATACAGAGGACCCAGACATGGCTACACAGTGCACCCTTAGTACTTGTTCTAATACATAAGGGGCGCAGACATGGCTACACAATACAGCCTTAGTACTTGTCCTTATATGCAGGGGAACAAAGAGATGGCTACACAGTGCACCCTTAGTACTTGTCCTAATATGCAGGGGAACAAAGACATGGCTACACAGTGCACCCTTAGTACTTGTCCTAATATATAGGAGACCAGATATGGGTACACAGTGCACCCTTAGTACTTGTCCTAATATGTAGGAGACCAGACATGGCTCCACAGGGCACAGTTAGCACTTGTTCTAATATATAGAGACGCAGACATGACTACACAGTGCACCCTTAGTACTTGTCCTAATATATAGGGACCCAGACATCACTACACAGTGCACCCTTAGTACTTGTCCTAATATATAGAAGACCAGATATGGGTACACAGTGCACCCTTAGTACTTGTCCTAATATATAGGGACCCAGTCATGACTACACAGTGCACCCTTAGTACTTGTCCTAATATGCAGGGGACCCAGACATGGCTACACAGTGCACCCTTAGTACTTTTCCTAATATATAGGGACCCAGACATGGCTACACAGTGCACCCTTAGTACTTGTCCTAATATATAGGAGACCAGACATTGCTCCACAGGGCACACTTAGTACTTGTCCTAATATATAGGGACCCAGACATGGCTACACAGTGCACCCTTAGTACTTGTCCTAATATATAGGAGACCAGACATGGCTCCACAGGGCACACTTAGTACTTGTTCTAATATATAGGGACCCAGACATTACTACACAGTGCACACTTAGTACTTGTCCTAATATATAGGGACCCAGACATGACTACAGAGTGCACCCTTAGTACTTGTCCTAATATATAGGGACCCAGACATGACTACACAGTGCACCCTTAGTAATTGTCCTAATATATAGGAGACCAGATATGGCTACACAGTGCACCCTTAGTACTTGTCCTAATATGCAGGGGACCAAGACATGGCTACACAGTACACCCTTAGTACTTGTCCTAATATATAGGGGACCCAGACATGGCTACACAGTGCACCCTTAGTACTTGTCCTAATATATAGGGGACCAGACATGGCTACACAGTGCACCCTTAGTACTTGTCCTAATATATAGGGGACCCAGACATGACAACACAGAGCACCCTTAGTACTTGTCCTAATATATAGGGGACCAGACATGGCTACACAGTACACCCTTAGTACTTGTCCTAATATATAGGAGACCAGATATGGCCACACAGTGCACCCTTAGTACTTGTCCTAATATGCAGGGGACCCAGACATGGCTACACAGTGCACCCTTAGTACTTGTCCTAATATATAGGAGACCAGATATGGCTACACAGTGCACCCTTAGTACTTGTCCTATTATATAGAGAACTCAGACATGGCTACACAGTGCACCCTTAGTACTTGTCCTAATATACAGAGGACCCAGACATGGCTACACAGTGCACCCTTAGTACTTGTTCTAATACATAAGGGGCGCAGACATGGTTACACAATACAGCCTTAGTACTTGTCCTTATATGCAGGGGAACAAAGAGATGGCTACACAGTGCACCCTTAGTACTTGTCCTAATATATAGGGGACCAGACATGGCTACACAGTGCACCCTTAGTACTTGTCCTAATATATAGGGGACCCAGACATGACAACACAGTTTACCCTTAGTACTTGTCCTAATATATAGGGGACCAGACATGGCTACACAGTGCACACTTAGTACTTGTCCTAATATATAGGGGACCCAGACATGGCCACACAGTGCACCCTTAGTACTTGTCCTAACATGCAGGGGAACAAAGACATGGCTACACAGTGCACCCTTAGTACTTGTCCTAATATGCAGGGGACCCAGACATGGCTGTACAGTGCACCCTTAGTACTTGTCCTAACATGCAGGGGACCCAGACATGGCTACACAGTACACCCTTAGTACTTGTCCTAATATATAGGAGACCAGGTAAGGCTACACAGTGCACCCTTAGTACTTGTCCTAATATATAGGGGACCAGATATGGCTACACAGTGCACCCTTAGTACTTGTCCTAATATATAGGAGACCAGATATGGCCACACAGTGCACCCTTAGTACTTGTCCTAATATGCAGGGGAGCCAGACATGGCTACACAGTGCACCCTTAGTACTTGTCCTAATATATAGGAGACCAGATATGGCTACACAGTGCACCCTTAGTACTTGTCCTAATATATAGAGGACTCAGACATGGCTACACAGTGCACCCTTAGTACTTGTCCTAATATACAGAGGACCCAGACATGGCTACACAGTGCACCCTTAGTACTTGTTCTAATACATAAGGGGCGCAGACATGGCTACACAATACAGCCTTAGTACTTGTCCTTATATGCAGGGGAACAAAGAGATGGCTACACAGTGCACCCTTAGTACTTGTCCTAATATGCAGGGGAACAAAGACATGGCTACACAGTGCACCCTTAGTACTTGTCCTAATATGCAGGGGACCCAGACATGGCTACACAGTGCACCCTTAGTACTTGTCCTAATATATAGGAGACCAGATATGGCTACACAGTGCACCCTTAGTACTTGTCCTAATATATAGAGGACTCAGACATGGCTACACAGTGCACCCTTAGTACTTGTCCTAATATACAGAGGACCCAGACATGGCTACACAGTGCACCCTTAGTACTTGTTCTAATACATAAGGGGCGCAGACATGGCTACACAATACAGCCTTAGTACTTGTCCTTATATGCAGGGGAACAAAGAGATGGATACACAGTGCACCCTTAGTACTTGTCCTAATATGCAGGGGACCAAGACATGGCTACACAGTGCACCCTTAGTACTTGTCCTAATATATAGGGACCCAGACATGATTACAGAGTGCACCCTTAGTACTTGTCCTAATATATAGGGACCCAGACATGGCTACACAGTGCACCCTTAGTACTTATCCTAATATAAAGGGACCCAGACATGGCTACACAGTGCACCCTTAGTACTTGTCCTAATATATAGGGACCCAGACATGACTACACAGTGCACCCTCAGTACTTATCCTAATATATAGGAGACCAGATATGGCTACACAGTGCACGCTTAGTACTTGTCCTAATATATAGGAGACCAGATATGGGTACCCAGTGCACCCTTAGTACTTGTCCTAATATGCAGGCGACCCAGACGTGACTACACAGTGCACCCTTAGTACTTGTCCTAATATATAGGAGACCAGATATGGCTACACAGTGCACCCTTAGTACTTGTCCTAATATATAGGAGACCAGATATGGGTACACAGTGCACCCTTAGTACTTGTCCTAATATGTAGGAGACCAGACATGGCTTCACAGGGCACAGTTAGCACTTGTTCTAATATATAGAGACGCAGACATGACTACACAGTGCACCCTTAGTACTTGTCCTAATATATAGAAGACCAGATATGGGTACACAGTGCACCCTTAGTACTTGTCCTAATATATAGGGACCCAGACATGACTACACAGTGCACCCTTAGTACTTGTCCTAATATGCAGGGGACCCAGACATGGCTACACAGTGCACCCTTAGTACTTTTCCTAATATATAGGGACCCAGACATGGCTACACAGTGCACCCTTAGTACTTGTCCTAATGTATAGGAGACCAGACATTGCTCCACAGGGCACACTTAGTACTTGTCCTAATATATAGGGACCCAGACATGGCTACACAGTGCACCCTTAGTACTTGTCCTAATATATAGGAGACCAGACATGGCTAAACAGTGCACCCTTAGTACTTGTCCTAATACATAGGGACCCAGACGTGGCTACACAGTGCAGCCTTAGTACTTGTTCTAATACATAAGGGGCGCAGACATGGCTACACAGTGCACCCTTAGTACTTGTCCTAATATGCAGGGGAACAAAGACATGGCTACACAGTGCACCCTTAGTACTTGTCCTAATATATAGGGGACCCAGACATAGCTACACAGTGCACCCTGAGTACTTGTCCTAATATATAGGACACCCAGACATGGCTACACAGTGCACCCTTAGTACTTGTCCTAATATACAGAGGACCCAGACGTGGCTACACAGTGCAGCCTTAGTACTTGTTCTAATACATAAGGGGCGCAGACATGGCTACACAGTGCACCCTTAGTACTTGTCCTAATATATAGGGGACCCAGACATGGCTACACAGTGCACCCTTAGTACTTGTCCTAATGTATAGGGGACCCAGACATGACTACACAGTGCACCCGTAGTACTTGTCCTAATATATAGGGGACCAGACATGGCTACACAGTGCACCCTTAGTACTTGTCCTAATATATAGGGGACCCAGACATGACTACACAGTGCACCCTTAGTACTTGTCCTAATATATAGGGGACCCAGACATGAATACACAGTGCACCCTAATGCTTGTTCTAATACACTGGGGACCCAGACATGGTTACACAGTGCACCCTTAGTACTTGTCCTAATATATAGGGGACCAGACATGGCTACACAGTGCACCCTTAGTACTTGTCCTAATATATAGGGGACCCAGACATGACAACACAGTTCACCCTTAGTACTTGTCCTAATATTTAGGGGACCAGACATGGCTACACAGTGCACCCTTAGTACTTGTCCTAATATATAGGGGACCCAGACATGGCCACACAGTGCACCCTTAGTACTTGTCCTAACATGCAGGGGAACAAAGACATGGCTACACAGTGCACCCTTAGTACTTGTCCTAATATGCAGGGGACCCAGACATGGCTGTACAGTGCACCCTTAGTACTTGTCCTAACATGCAGGGGACCCAGACATGGCTACACAGTACACCCTTAGTACTTGTCCTAATATATAGGAGACCAGGTAAGGCTACACAGTGCACCCTTAGTACTTGTCCTAATATAAAGGGGACCAGATATGGCTACACAGTGCACCCTTAGTACTTGTCCTAATATGTAGGAGACCAGACATGGCTCCACAGGGCACAGTTAGCACTTGTTCTAATAAATAGAGACGCAGACATGACTACACAGCGCACCCTTAGTACTTCTCCTAATATATAGGGACCCAGACATGACTACACAGTGCACCCTTAGTACTTGTCCTAATATATAGGGACCCATACATCATTACACAGTGCACCCTTAGTACTTGTCATTATATATAGAAGACCAGATATGGGTACACAGTGCACCCTTAGTACTTGTCCTAATATATAGGGACCCAGACATGACTACACAGTGCACCCTTAGTACTTGTCCTAATATGCAGGGGACCCAGACATGGCTACACAGTGCACCCTTAGTACTTTTCCTAATATATAGGGACCCAGACATGGCTACACAGTGCACCCTTAGTACTTGTCCTAATATATAGGAGACCAGACATTGCTCCACAGGGCACACTTAGTACTTGTCCTAATATATTGGGACCCAGACATGGCTACACAGTGCACCCTTAGTACTTGTCCTAATATATAGGAGACCAGATATGGCTACACAGTGCACCCTTAGTACTTGTCCTAATATGCAGGGGACCAAGACATGGCTACACAGTACACCCTTAGTACTTGTCCTAATATATAGGGGACCAGACATGGCTATACAGTGCACCCTTAGTACTTGTTCTAATATATAGGGGACCCAGACATGACAACACAGTGCACCCTTAGTACTTGTCCTAATATATAGGGGACCAGACATGGCTACACAGTGCACCCTCAGTACTTATCCTAATATATAGGAGACCAGATATGGCTACACAGTGCACGCTTAGTACTTGTCCTAATATATAGGAGACCAGATATGGGAACACAGTGCACCCTTAGTACTTGTCCTAATATGCAGGCGACCCAGACGTGACTACACAGTGCACCCTTAGTACTTGTCCTAATATATAGGAGACCAGATATGGGTACACAGTGCACCCTTATTACTTGTCCTAATATGTAGGAGACCAGACATGGCTCCACAGGGCACAGTTAGCACTTGTTCTAATATATAGAGACGCAGACATGACTACACAGTGCACCCTTAGTACTTGTCCTAATATATAGGGACCCAGACATCACTACACAGTGCACCCTTAGTACTTGTCCTAATATATAGGAGACCAGATATGGCTACACAGTGCACCCTTAGTACTTGTCCTAATATATAGAGGACTCAGACATGGCTACACAGTGCACCCTTAGTACTTGTCCTAATATACAGAGGACCCAGACATGGCTACACAGTGCACCCTTAGTACTTGTTCTAATACATAAGGGGCGCAGACATGGCTACACAATACAGCCTTAGTACTTGTCCTTATATGCAGGGGAACAAAGAGATGGCTACACAGTGCACCCTTAGTACTTGTCCTAATATGCAGGGGAACAAAGACATGGCTACACAGTGCACCCTTAGTACTTGTCCTAATATGCAGGGGACCCAGACATGGCTACACAGTGCACCCTTAGTACTTGTCCTAATATATAGGAGACCAGATATGGCTACACAGTGCACCCTTAGTACTTGTCCTAATATATAGAGAACTCAGACATGGCTACACAGTGCACCCTTAGTACTTGTCCTAATATACAGAGGACCCAGACATGGCTACACAGTGCACCCTTAGTACTTGTTCTAATACATAAGGGGCGCAGACATGGCTACACAATACAGCCTTAGTACTTGTCCTTATATGCAGGGGAACAAAGAGATGGATACACAGTGCACCCTTAGTACTTGTCCTAATATGCAGGGGACCAAGACATGGCTACACAGTGCACCCTTAGTACTTGTCCTAATATATAGGGACCCAGACATCATTACACAGTGCACCCTTAGTACTTGTCATTATATATAGAAGACCAGATATGGGTACACAGTGCACCCTTAGTACTTGTCCTAATATATAGGGACCCAGACATGACTACACAGTGCACCCTTAGTACTTGTCCTAATATGCAGGGGACCCAGACATGGCTACACAGTGCACCCTTAGTACTTTTCCTAATATATAGGGACCCAGACATGGCTACACAGTGCACCCTTAGTACTTGTCCTAATATATAGGAGACCAGACATTGCTCCACAGGGCACACTTAGTACTTGTCCTAATATATTGGGACCCAGACATGGCTACACAGTGCACCCTTAGTACTTGTCCTAATATATAGGAGACCAGATATGGCTACACAGTGCACCCTTAGTACTTGTCCTAATATGCAGGGGACCAAGACATGGCTACACAGTACACCCTTAGTACTTGTCCTAATATATAGGGGACCAGACATGGCTATACAGTGCACCCTTAGTACTTGTTCTAATATATAGGGGACCCAGACATGACAACACAGTGCACCCTTAGTACTTGTCCTAATATATAGGGGACCAGACATGGCTACACAGTGCACCCTCAGTACTTATCCTAATATATAGGAGACCAGATATGGCTACACAGTGCACGCTTAGTACTTGTCCTAATATATAGGAGACCAGATATGGGAACACAGTGCACCCTTAGTACTTGTCCTAATATACAGAGGACCCAGACATGGCTACACAGTGCACCCTTAGTACTTGTTCTAATACATAAGGGGCGCAGACATGGCTACACAATACAGCCTTAGTACTTGTCCTTATATGCAGGGGAACAAAGAGATGGCTACACAGTGCACCCTTAGTACTTGTCCTAATATGCAGGGGAACAAAGACATGGCTACACAGTGCACCCTTAGTACTTGTCCTAATATGCAGGGGACCCAGACATGGCTACACAGTGCACCCTTAGTACTTGTCCTAATATATAGGAGACCAGATATGGCTACACAGTGCACCCTTAGTACTTGTCCTAATATATAGAGGACTCAGACATGGCTACACAGTGCACCCTTAGTACTTGTCCTAATATACAGAGGACCCAGACATGGCTACACAGTGCACCCTTAGTACTTGTTCTAATACATAAGGGGCGCAGACATGGCTACACAATACAGCCTTAGTACTTGTCCTTATATGCAGGGGAACAAAGAGATGGATACACAGTGCACCCTTAGTACTTGTCCTAATATGCAGGGGACCAAGACATGGCTACACAGTGCACCCTTAGTACTTGTTCTAATATATAGGGACCCAGACATGACTACACAGTGCACCCTTAGTACTTGTCCTAATATATAAGGGGCGCAGACATGGCTACACAATACAGCCTTAGTACTTGTCCTAATATGCAGGGGAACAAAGAGATGGATACACAGTGCACCCTTAGTACTTGTCCTAATATACAGAGGACCCAGACATGGCTACACAGTGCACCCTTAGTACTTGTTCTAATACATAAGGGGCGCAGACATGGCTACACAATACAGCCTTAGTACTTGTCCTTATATGCAGGGGAACAAAGAGATGGCTACACAGTGCACCCTTAGTACTTGTCCTAATATGCAGGGGAACAAAGACATGGCTACACAGTGCACCCTTAGTACTTGTCCTAATATGCAGGGGACCCAGACATGGCTACACAGTGC
Source organism: Eleutherodactylus coqui (assembly GCF_035609145.1). NCBI lineage: Eukaryota > Metazoa > Chordata > Amphibia > Anura > Eleutherodactylidae > Eleutherodactylus > Eleutherodactylus coqui. The sequence goes on along the minus strand of NC_089847.1, from coordinate 61,286,389 downwards.
ACCCTTAGTACTTGTCCTAATATATAGGAGACCAGATATGGCTACACAGTGCACCCTTAGTACTTGTCCTAATATATAGAGGACTCAGACATGGCTACACAGTGCACCCTTAGTACTTGTCCTAATATACAGAGGACCCAGACATGACTACACAGTGCACCCTCAGTACTTATCCTAATATATAGCAGACCAGATATGGCTACACAGTGCACGCTTAGTACTTGTCCTAATATATAGGAGACCAGATATGGGCACACAGTGCACCCTTAGTACTTGTCCTAATATGCAGGCGACCCAGACGTGACTACACAGTGCACCCTTAGTACTTGTCCTAATATATAGGAGACCAGATATGGCTACACAGTGCACCCTTAGTACTTGTCCTAATATATAGGAGACCAGATATGGGTACACAGTGCACCCTTAGTACTTGTCCTAATATGTAGGAGACCAGACATGGCTCCACAGGGCACAGTTAGCACTTGTTCTAATATATAGAGACGCAGACAAGACTACACAGTGCACCCTTAGTACTTCTCCTAATATATAGGGACCCAGACATGACTACACAGTGCACCCTTAGTACTTGTCCTAATATATAGGGACCCAGACATCATTACACAGTGCACCCTTAGTACTTGTCATTATATATAGAAGACCAGATATGGGTACACAGTGCACCCTTAGTACTTGTCCTAATATATAGGGACCCAGACATGACTACACAGTGCACCCTTAGTACTTGTCCTAATATGCAGGGGACCCAGACATGGCTACACAGTGCACCCTTAGTACTTGTCCTAATATATAGGAGACCAGACATGGCTCCACAGGGCACACTTAGTACTTGTTCTAATATATAGGGACCCAGACATGACTACACAGTGCACCCTTAGTACTTGTCCTAATATATTGGGACCCAGACATGGCTACACAGTGCACCCTTAGTACTTGTCCTAATATATAGGAGACCAGATATGGCTACACAGTGCACCCTTAGTACTTGTCCTAATATGCAGGGGACCAAGACATGGCTACACAGTGCACCCTTAGTACTTGTCCTAATATATAGGGGACCAGACATGGCTATACAGTGCACCCTTAGTACTTGTTCTAATATATAGGGGACCCAGACATGACAACACAGTGCACCCTTAGTACTTGTCCTAATATATAGGGGACCAGACATGGCTACACAGTGCACCCTCAGTACTTATCCTAATATATAGGAGACGAGATATGACTACACAGTGCACGCTTAGTTCTTGTCCTAATATATAGGAGACCAGATATGGGTACACAGTGCACCCTTAGTACTTGTCCTAATATGCAGGCGACCCAGACGTGACTACACAGTGCACCCTTAGTACTTGTCCTAATATATAGGAGACCAGATATGGCTACACAGTGTACCCTTAGTACTTGTCCTAATATATAGGAGACCAGATATGGGTACACAGTGCACCCTTAGTACTTGTCCTAATATGTAGGAGACCAGACATGGCTCCACAGGGCACAGTTAGCACTTGTTCTAATATATAGAGACGCAGACATGACTACACAGTGCACCCTTAGTACTTGTCCTAATATATAGGGACCCAGACATCACTACACAGTGCACCCTTAGTACTTGTCCTAATATATAGAAGACCAGATATGGGTACACAGTGCACCCTTAGTACTTGTCCTAATATATAGGGACCCAGTCATGACTACACAGTGCACCCTTAGTACTTGTCCTAATATGCAGGGGACCCAGACATGGCTACACAGTGCACCCTTAGTACTTTTCCTAATATATAGGGACCCAGACATGGCTACACAGTGCACCCTTAGTACTTGTCCTAATATATAGGAGACCAGACATTGCTCCACAGGGCACACTTAGTACTTGTCCTAATATATAGGGACCCAGACATGGCTACACAGTGCACCCTTAGTACTTGTCCTAATATATAGGAGACCAGACATGGCTCCACAGGGCACACTTAGTACTTGTTCTAATATATAGGGACCCAGACATGACTACACAGTGCACCCTTAGTACTTGTCCTAATATATAGGGACCCAGACATGACTACAGAGTGCACCCTTAGTACTTGTCCTAATATATAGGGACCCAGACATGACTACACAGTGCACCCTTAGTAATTGTCCTAATATATAGGAGACCAGATATGGCTACACAGTGCACCCTTAGTACTTGTCCTAATATGCAGGGGACCAAGACATGGCTACACAGTGCACCCTTAGTACTTGTCCTAATATATAGGGGACCCAGACATGGCTACACAGTGCACCCTTAGTACTTGTCCTAATATATAGGGGACCAGACATGGCTACACAGTGCACCCTTAGTACTTGTCCTAATATATAGGGGACAGAGACATGACAACACAGTGCACCCTTAGTACTTGTCCTAATATATAGGGGACCAGACATGGCTACACAGTACACCCTTAGTACTTGTCCTAATATATAGGAAACCAGATATGGCCACACAGTGCACCCTTAGTACTTGTCCTAATATGCAGGGGACCCAGACATGGCTACACAGTGCACCCTTAGTACTTGTCCTAATATATAGGAGACCAGATATGGCTACACAGTACACCCTTAGTACTTGTCCTAATATATAGAAGACCAGATACGGCTACACAGTGCACCCTTAGTACTTGTCCTAATATATAGGAGACCAGGTATGGCTACACAGAGCACCCTTAGTACTTGGCCTAATATATAGGAGACCAGATATGGCCACACAGTGCACCCTTAGTACTTGTCCTAATATGCAGGGGAACAAAGACATGGCTACACAGTGCACCCTTAGTACTTGTCCTAATATGCAGGGGACCCAGACATGGCTACACAGTGCACCCTTAGTACTTGTCCTAATATATAGGAGACCAGATATGGCTACACAGTGCACCCTTAGTACTTGTCCTAATATATAGAGGACTCAGACATGGCTACACAGTGCACCCTTAGTACTTGTCCTAATATACAGAGGACCCAGACATTGCTACACAGTGCACCCTTAGGACTTGTTCTAATACATAAGGGGCGCAGACATGGCTACACAATACAGCCTTAGTACTTGTCCTTATATGCAGGGGAACAAAGAGATGGCTACACAGTGCACCCTTAGTACTTGTCCTAATATGCAGGGGACCAAGACATGGCTACACAGTGCACCCTTAGTACTTGTTCTAATATATAGGGACCCAGACATGACTACACAGTTCACCCTTAGTACTTGTCCTAATATATAGGGACCCAGACATGATTACAGAGTGCACCCTTAGTACTTGTCCTAATATATAGGGACCCAGACATGGCTACACAGTGCAGCCTTAGTACTTATCCTAATATAAAGGGACCCAGACATGGCTACACAGTGCACCCTTAGTACTTGTCCTAATATATAGGGACCCAGACATGACTACACAGTGCACCCTCAGTACTTATCCTAATATATAGGAGACCAGATATGGCTACACAGTGCACGCTTAGTACTTGTCCTAATATATAGGAGACCAGATATGGGCACACAGTGCACCCTTAGTACTTGTCCTAATATGCAGGTGACCCAGACGTGACTACACAGTGCACCCTTAGTACTTGTCCTAATATAAAGGAGACCAGATATGGCTACACAGTGCACCCTTAGTACTTGTCCTAATATATAGGAGACCATATATGGGTACACAGTGCACCCTTAGTACTTGTCCTAATATGTAGGAGACCAGACATGGCTCCACAGGGCACAGTTAGCACTTGTTCTAATATATAGAGACGCAGACATGACTACACAGTGCACCCTTAGTACTTCTCCTAATATATAGGGACCCAGACATGACTACACAGTGCACCCTTAGTACTTGTCCTAATATATAGGGACCCAGACATCATTACACAGTGCACCCTTAGTACTTGTCATTATATATAGAAGACCAGATATGGGTACACAGTGCACCCTTAGCACTTGTCCTAATATATAGGGACCCAGACATGACTACACAGTGCACCCTTAGTACTTGTCCTAATATGCAGGGGACCCAGACATGGCTACACAGTGCACCCTTAGTACTTTTCCTAATATATAGGGACCCAGACATGGCTACACAGTGCACCCTTAGTACTTGTCCTAGTATATAGGAGACCAGACATTGCTCCACAGGGCACACTTAGTACTTGTCCTAATATATTGGGACCCAGACATGGCTACACAGTGCACCCTTAGTACTGGTCCTAATATATAGGAGACCAGATATGGCTACACAGTGCACCCTTAGTACTTGTCCTAATATGCAGGGGACCAAGACATGGCTACACAGTACACCCTTAGTACTTGTCCTAATATATAGGGGACCCAGACATGGCTACACAGTGCACCCTTAGTACTTGTCCTAAAATATAGGGGACCAGACATGGCTATACAGTGCACCCTTAGTACTTGTTCTAATATATAGGGGACCCAGACATGACAACACAGTGCACCCTTAGTACTTGTCCTAATATATAGGGGACCAGACATGGCTACACAGTGCACCCTCAGTACTTATCCTAATATATAGGAGACGAGATATGGCTACACAGTGCACGCTTAGTTCTTGTCCTAATATATAGGAGACCAGATATGGGTACACAGTGCACCCTTAGTACTTGTCCTAATATGCAGGCGACCCAGACGTGACTACACAGTGCACCCTTAGTACTTGTCCTAATATATAGGAGACCAGATATGGCTACACAGTGTACCCTTAGTACTTGTCCTAATATATAGGAGACCAGATATGGGTACACAGTGCACCCTTAGTACTTGTCCTAATATGTAGGAGACCAGACATGGCTCCACAGGGCACAGTTAGCACTTGTTCTAATATATAGAGACGCAGACATGACTACACAGTGCACCCTTAGTACTTGTCCTAATATATAGGGACCCAGACATCACTACACAGTGCACCCTTAGTACTTGTCCTAATATATAGAAGACCAGATATGGGTACACAGTGCACCCTTAGTACTTGTCCTAATATATAGGGACCCAGTCATGACTACACAGTGCACCCTTAGTACTTGTCCTAATATGCAGGGGACCCAGACATGGCTACACAGTGCACCCTTAGTACTTTTCCTAATATATAGGGACCCAGACATGGCTACACAGTGCACCCTTAGTACTTGTCCTAATATATAGGAGACCAGACATGGCTCCACAGGGCACACTTAGTACTTGTTCTAATATATAGGGACCCAGACATGACTACACAGTGCACCCTTAGTACTTGTCCTAATATATAGGGACCCAGACATGACTACAGAGTGCACCCTTAGTACTTGTCCTAATATATAGGGACCCAGACATGACTACACAGTGCACCCTTAGTAATTGTCCTAATATATAGGAGACCAGATATGGCTACACAGTGCACCCTTAGTAGTTGTGCTAATATGCAGGGGACCAAGACATGGCTACACAGTGCACCCTTAGTACTTGTCCTAATATATAGGGGACCCAGACATGGCTACACAGTGCACCCTTAGTACTTGTCCTAATATATAGGGGACCAGACATGGCTACACAGTGCACCCTTAGTACTTGTCCTAATATATAGGGGACCCAGACATGACAACACAGTGCACCCTTAGTACTTGTCCTAATATATAGGGGACCAGACATGGCTACACAGTACACCCTTAGTACTTGTCCTAATATATAGGGGACCAGACATGGCTACACAGTGCACCCTTAGTACTAGTCCTAATATATAGGGGACCCAGACATGGCTACACAGTGCACCCTTAGTACTTGTCCTAATATGCAGGGAACAAAGACATGGCTACACATTGCACCCTTAGTGCTTGTCCTAATATGCAGGGGACCCAGACATGGCTACACAGTGCACCCTTACTACTTGTCCTAATATGCAGGGGACCCAGACATGGCTACACAGTACACCCTTAGTACTTGTCCTAATATATAGGAGACCAGATACGGCTACACAGTGCACCCTTAGTACTTGTCCTAATATATAGGAGACCAGGTATGGCTACACAGAGCACCCTTAGTACTTGGCCTAATATATAGGAGACCAGATATGGCCACACAGTGCACCCTTAGTACTTGTCCTAATATGCAGGGGAACAAAGACATGGCTACACAGTGCACCCTTAGTACTTGTCCTAATATGCAGGGGACCCAGACATGGCTACACAGTGCACCCTTAGTACTTGTCCTAATATATAGGAGACCAGATATGGCTACACAGTGCACCCTTAGTACTTGTCCTAATATATAGAGGACTCAGACATGGCTACACAGTGCACCCTTAGTACTTGTCCTAATATACAGAGGACCCAGACATGGCTACACAGTGCACCCTTAGTACTTGTTCTAATACATAAGGGGCGCAGACATGGCTACACAATACAGCCTTAGTACTTGTCCTTATATGCAGGGGAACAAAGAGATGGCTACACAGTGCACCCTTAGTACTTGTCCTAATATGCAGGGGACCAAGACATGGCTACACAGTGCACCCTTAGTAATTGTTCTAATATATAGGGACCCAGACATGACTACACAGTTCACCCTTAGTACTTGTCCTAATATATAGGGACCCAGACATGATTACAGAGTGCACCCTTAGTACTTGTCCTAATATATAGGGACCCAGACATGGCTACACAGTGCAGCCTTAGTACTTATCCTAATATAAAGGGACCCAGACATGGCTACACAGTGCACGCTTAGTACTTGTCCTAATATATAGGAGACCAGATATGGGCACACAGTGCACCCTTAGTACTTGTCCTAATATGCAGGTGACCCAGACGTGACTACACAGTGCACCCTTAGTACTTGTCCTAATATATAGGAGACCAGATATGGCTACACAGTGCACCCTTAGTACTTGTCCTAATATATAGAAGACCATATATGGGTACACAGTGCACCCTTAGTACTTGTCCTAATATGTAGGAGACCAGACATGGCTCCACAGGGCACAGTTAGCACTTGTTCTAATATATAGAGACGCAGACATGACTACACAGTGCACCCTTAGTACTTCTCCTAATATATAGGGACCCAGACATGACTACACAGTGCACCCTTAGTACTTGTCCTAATATATAGGGACCCAGACATCACTACACAGTGCACCCTTAGTACCTGTCCTAATATATAGAAGACCAGATATGGGTACACAGGGCACCCTTAGTACTTGTCCTAATATATAGGGACCCAGACATGACTACACAGTGCACCCTTAGTACTTGTCCTAATATGCAGGGGACCCAGACATGGCTACACAGTGCACCCTTAGTACTTTTCCTAATATATAGGAGACCAGACATTGCTCCACAGGGCACACTTAGTACTTGTCCTAATATATTGGGACCCAGACATGGCTACACAGTGCACCCTTAGTACTTGTCCTAATATATAGGAGACCAGATATGGCTACACAGTGCACCCTTAGTACTTGTCCTAATATATAGGAGACAAGACATTGCTCCACAGGGCACACTTAGTACTTGTCCTAATATATAGGGGACCCAGACATGGCTACACAGTGCACCCTTAGTACTTGTCCTAATATATAGGAGACCAGATATGGCTACACAGTGCACCCTTAGTACTTGTCCTAATATGCAGGGGACCAAGACATGGCTACACAGTACACCCTTAGTACTTGTCCTAATATATAGGGGACCCAGACATGGCTACACAGTGCACCCTTAGTACTTGTCCTAATATATAGGGGACCAGACATGGCTATACAGTGCACCCTTAGTACTTGTTCTAATATATAGGGGACCCAGACATGACAACACAGTGCACCCTTAGTACTTGTCCTAATATATAGGGGACCAGACATGGCTACACAGTGCGCCCTCAGTACTTATCCTAATATCTAGGAGACCAGATATGGCTACACAGTGCACGCTTAGTACTTGTCCCAATATATAGGAGACCAGATATGGGTACACAGTGCACCCTTAGTACTTGTCCTAATATGCAGGCGACCCAGACGTGACTACACAGTGCACCCTTAGTACTTGTCCTAATATATAGGAGACCAGATATGGCTACACAGTGTACCCTTAGTACTTGTCCTAATATATAGGAGACCAGATATGGGTACACAGTGCACCCTTAGTACTTGTCCTAATATGTAGGAGACCAGACATGGCTCCACAGGGCACAGTTAGCACTTGTTCTAATATATAGAGACGCAGACATGACTACACAGTGCACCCTTAGTACTTGTCCTAATATATAGGGACCCAGACATCACTACACAGTGCACCCTTAGTACTTGTCCTAATATATAGAAGACCAGATATGGGTACACAGTGCACCCTTAGTACTTGTCCTAATATATAGGGACCCAGTCATGACTACACAGTGCACCCTTAGTACTTGTCCTAATATGCAGGGGACCCAGACATGGCTACACAGTGCACCCTTAGTACTTTTCCTAATATATAGGGACCCAGACATGGCTACACAGTGCACCCTTAGTACTTGTCCTAATATATAGGAGACCAGACATTGCTCCACAGGGCACACTTAGTACTTGTCCTAATATATAGGGACCCAGACATGGCTACACAGTGCACCCTTAGTACTTGTCCTAATATATAGGAGACCAGACATGGCTCCACAGGGCACACTTAGTACTTGTTCTAATATATAGGGACCCAGACATGACTACACAGTGCACCCTTAGTACTTGTCCTAATATATAGGGACCCAGACATGACTACAGAGTGCACCCTTAGTACTTGTCCTAATATATAGGGACCCAGACATGACTACACAGTGCACCCTTAGTAATTGTCCTAATATATAGGAGACCAGATATGGCTACACAGTGCACCCTTAGTACTTGTCCTAATATGCAGGGGACCAAGACATGGCTACACAGTACACCCTTAGTACTTGTCCTAATATATAGGGGACCCAGACATGGCTACACAGTGCACCCTTAGTACTTGTCCTAATATATAGGGGACCAGACATGGCTACACAGTGCACCGTTAGTACTTGTCCTAATATATAGGGGACCCAGACATGACAACACAGTGCACCCTTAGTACTTGTCCTAATATATAGGGGACCAGACATGGCTACACAGTACACCCTTAGTACTTGTCCTAATATATAGGGACCCAGACATGACTACAGAGTGCACCCTTAGTACTTGTCCTAATATATAGGGACCCAGACATGACTGCACAGTGCACCCTTAGTAATTGTCCTAATATATAGGAGACCAGATATGGCTACACAGTGCACCCTTAGTACTTGTCCTAATATATAGGAGACCAGATATGGCTACACAGTGCACCCTTAGTACTTGTCCTAATATATAGAGGACTCAGACATGGCTACACAGTGCACCCTTAGTACTTGTCCTAATATACAGAGGACCCAGACATGGCTACACAGTGCACCCTTAGTACTTGTTCTAATACATAAGGGGCGCAGATATGGCTACACAATACAGCCTTAGTACTTGTCCTTATATGCAGGGGAACAAAGAGATGGCTACACAGTGCACCCTTAGTACTTGTCCTAATATGCAGGGGACCAAGACATGGCTACACAGTGCACCCTTAGTACTTGTTCTAATATATAGGGACCCAGACATGACTACACAGTGCACCCTTAGTACTTGTCCTAATATATAGGGACCCAGACATGGCTACACAGTGCACCCTTAGTACTTGTCCTTATATATATGAGGACCCAGACATTACTACACAGGGCACCCTTAATACTTGTCCTAATATATAGGGCACCCACACATGGATACACAGTGCACCCTTAGTACTTGTCCTAATATGCAATGGACCAAGACATAGCTACACAGGACACCTATAGTACTTGTCCTAATATATAGGGTCCCAGACATGACTACACAGTGCACGCTTAGTAGTTCTCCTAATATATGGGTACCCAGACATGGCTACACAGTGCACCCTTAGTACTTGTCCTAATATATGGGGGACCCAGACGTGACTACACAGTGCACCCTTAGTACTTGTCTTAATATATAGAGGATCCAGACATGGCTACACAGTACACCCTTAGTACTTGTCCTAATATATAGGGGACCCAGACATGACTACACAGTGAACCCTAATGCTTGTCCTAATACACAGGGGACCCAGACATGACTACACAGTACACCCTTAGGCCTCATGTCCACGGGGAAAATCAGATCCGCTGCAGATTCTACATGTAGAATCTGCAGCGGGTCCCTCCTGCCCCGCGGACATGAGCGCCGAAAATAAGAATTTAAAAGTATTTACCATCCGGCGCGGGCGGAGAAGATCAGCTGTTCCTCACGGCCGGATCTTCATTTTCGGCCGGCGGATGAATTCCTGACGCCGGCGGCACGTCGCCGGCACGTCGCCGACGTGCCGCGTGCATGCGCCGGGCACATCCGCCGAGCCGAAGCAAGGAAGATGCGGCCGTGAGGAACAGCTGACCTTCCCCGCCCGCGCCGGATGGTAAATACTTTAAATTCCTATTTTAGGTCTCCCGCGGATCCGGACGGCTTCCATAGGCTTCAATAGAAGCCCGCGGGAGCCGTCCCCGCGGGAGACCCGCACGAAAATGGAGCATGGTCCGGATTTTTCCATGCTCCATTTTTTTTTAAATCCCTTTTATTGACGATCCGCGGGTATTTATCTACCCGCGGGTGGTCAATGCATCCCTATGGGATGTGGATCCGCATGCGGGAGATCCGCTGCGGATCTTAAATCATATTTTGCCCGTGGACATGAGCCCTTAGTACTTGTCCTAATATATAGGGGACCAGACATGGCTACACAGTGCCCCCTTAGTACTTGTCCTAATAAACAGGGGGCCCAGACATGGCTACACAGTGCACCCTTAGTACTTATCCTAATATACAGGAGACCCAGACATGACTATACAGTGCACCCTTAGTACTTGTCCTCAAATATAGGGGACCCAGACATGACTACACAGTGCACCCTAATGCTTGTCCTAATATGCAGGGGACCAAGACATGACTACACAGTGCACCTTTAGTACTTGTCCTAATATGCGGGGGACCCAGACGTGACTACACAGTGCACCCTTAGTACTTGTCCTAATATATAGGGACCCAGACATGGCTACACAGTGCACCCTTAGTACTTGTCCTTATATATATGAGGACCCAGACATTACTACACAGGGCTCCCTTAATACTTGTCCTAATATATAGGGCACCCACACATGGATACACAGTGCATCCTTAGTACTTGTCCTAATATATAGGGCACCCACACATGGATACACAGTGCACCCTTAGTACTTGTCCTAATATGCAATGGACCAAGACATAGCTACACAGGACACCAATAGTACTTGTCCTAATATATAGGGACCCAGACATGACTACACAGTGCACGCTTAGTACTTCTCCTAATATATGGGTACCCAGACATGGCTACACAGTGCACCCTTAGTACTTGTCCTAATATATGGGGGACCCAGACGTGACTACACAGTGCACCCTTAGTACTTGTCCTAATATATAGGGAACCAGACATGGCTACACAGTGCACCCTTAGTACTTGTCCTAATATGCAATGGACCAAGACATAGCTACACAGGACACCTATAGTACTTGTCCTAATATATAGGGACCCAGACATGACTACACAGTGCACCCTTAGTATTTGTCCTAATATATAGGGGACACAGACATGACTACACAGTGCACCCTTAGTACTTGTCCTAATATATAGGGGACCAGACATGGCTAAACAGTACACCCTTAGTACTTGTCCTAATATATAGGGGACCAGACATGGCTACACAGTGCACCCTTAGTCCTTGTCCTAATATATAGGGGACCCAGACATGGCCACACAGTGCACCCTTAGTACTTGTCCTAATATGCAGGGGAATAAAGACATGGCTACACAGTGCACCCTTAGTACTTGTCCTAATATATAGGAGACCAGATATGGCTACACAGTGCACCCTTAGTACTTGTCCTAATATATAGGAGACCAAATATGGGTACATAGTGCACCCTTAGTACTTGTCCTAATATATAGGGGACCCAGACAAGGCTACATAGTGCACCCTTAGTAGTTGTCCTCAATTGCAGGGGACCCAGACATGGCGACACAGTGCACCCTTAGTACTTGTTCTAATACATAAGGGGCGCAGACATGGCTACACAAAACAGCCTTAGTACTTGTCTTAATATGCAGGGAACCAAGACATTTCTACACAGTGCACCCTTAGTATTTGTCCTAATATGCAGGGGAACAAAGACATGGCTACACAGTGCACCCTTAGTACTTGTCCTAATATGCAGGGGACCAAGACATGGCTACACAGTGCACCCTTAGTACTTGTCCTAATACATAGGGACCCAGACATGGCTACACAGTGCACCCTTAGTACTTGTCTTAATATATAGGGGACCCAGACATGGCTACACAGTGCACCCTTAGTACTTGTCCTAATATATAGGGGACCCAGACATGACTACACAGTGAACCCTAATGCTTGTCCTAATACACAGGGGACCCAGACATGACTACACAGTACACCCTTAGTACTTGTCCTAATATATAGGGGACCAGACATGGCTACACAGTGCCCCCTTAGTACTTGTCCTAATATACAGGGGGCCCAGACATGGCTACACAGTGCACCCTTAGTGCTTATCCTAATATACAGGAGACCCAGACATGACTACACAGTGCACCCTAATGCTTGTCCTAATATGCAGGGGACCAAGACATGGCTACACCGTGCACCCTTAGTACTTGTCCTAATATATAGGAGACCAGACATGGCTACACAGTGCACCCTTAGTACTTGTCCTAATATGCAGGGGACCCAGACATGGCTACACAGTGCACCCTTAGTACTTGTCCTAATATATAGGAGACCAGATATGGCTACACAGTGCACCCTTAGTAGTTGTCCTAATATATAGGAGACCCAATATGGCTACACAGTGTACCCTTAGTACTTGTCCTAATATATAGGGGACCAGACATGGCTACACAGTGCACCCTTAGTACTTGTCATAATATACAGGAAACCCAGACATGACTACACAGTGCACCCTTAGAACTTGTCCTAATATATAGGGACCCAGACATGACTACACTGTGCACCTTTAGTACTTGTCCTAATATGCGGGGGACCCAGACGTGACTACACAGTGCACCCTAAGTACTTGCCCTAATATATAGGAGACCAGATATGGCTACACAGTGCACCCTTAGTACTTGTCCTAATATATAGGAGACCATATATGGCTACACAGTGCACCCTTAGTACTTGTCCTAATATATAGGGACCCAGACATGACTACACAGTGCACCCTTAGTACTTATCCTAATATATAGGAGACCAGATATGGGTACACAGTGCGCCCTTGGTACTTGTCCTAATATATAGGAGACCAGATATGGGTACACAGTGCACCCTTAGTACTTGTCCTAATATATAGGAGACCAGATATGGCTACACAGTGCACCCTTAGTACTTGTCCTAATATATAGGGAACCCAGACATGGCTACACAGTGCACCCTTAGTACTTGTCCTAATATACAGAGGACCCAGACATGGCTACACAGTGCACCCTTAGTACTTGTTCTAATACATAAGGGGCGCAGACATGGCTACACAGTGCACCCTTAGTACTTGTCCTAATATGCAGAGGAACAAAGACATGGCTACACAGTGCACGCTTAGTACTTGTCCTAATATATAGGAGACCAGATACGGCTACACAGTGGACCCTTAGTACTTGTCCTAATATATAGGAGACCAGATATGGCTACACAGTGCACCCTTAGTACTTGTCCTAATATATAGGAGACCAGATATGGCTACACAGTGCACCTTTAGTACTTGTCCTAATATATAGGGACCAGACATGACTACACAGTGCACCCTTAGTACTTGTCCTAATATACAGCAGACCCTGACATGACTACACAGTGCACCCTTAGTACTTCTCCTAATATATAGGGACCGGACATGGCTCCACAGGGCACAGTTAGTACTTGTTCTAATATATAGGGACTCAGACATGGATACACAGTGCACCCTTAGTACTTGTCCTAATATACAGGGGACCCAGACATGACTACACAGTGCACCCTTAGTACTTGTCCTAATATATAGTGACCGGACATGGCTACACAGTGCACCGTTAGTACTAGTCCTAATATATAGGGGAACCAGACATGACTACACAGTGCACCCTTAGTACTTGTCCTAATATATGTAGCGGACCCAGACGTGACTACACAGTGCACCCTTAGTACTTGTCCTAATATATAGGGACCAGACATGGCTACACAGTGCACCGTTAGTACTAGTCCTAATATATAGGGGACCCAGACATGGCTACACAGTGCACCCTTAGTACTTGTCCTAATATACAGGAGACCACACATGACTACACAGTGCACCCTTAGTACTTCTCCTAATATATAGGGACCCAGACATGACTACACAGTGCACCCTTAGTACTTGTCCTAATATATAGGGACCCAGACATGACTACAGAGTGCACGTATAGTACTTATCCTAATATACAGGAGGGCAGACATGACTAAACAGTGCACCCTTAGTACTTGTCCTAATATATAGGAGTCCAGACATGGCTACACAGTGCACCCTTAGTACTTGTCCTAATATACAGCAGACCAGACATGACTAAACAGTGCACCCTTAGTACTTGTCCTAATATATAGGAGACCAGACATGGCTACACAGTGCACCCTTAGTACTTGTCCTAATATACAGGAGACCCAGACATGGCTACACAATGCACCCTTAGTACTTGTCCTAATATATAGATGACTCAGACATGGCTACACAGTGCACCCTTAGTACTTGTCCTAATATATAGGAGACCCAGACATGACTACACAGTGCACCCTTAGTACTTGTCCTAATATGCAGATGACCAAGACATGGCTACACAGTGCACCCTTAGTACTTGTCCTAATATACAGGAGACCCAGACATGGCTACACAGTGCACCCTTAGTACTTGTCCTAATATACAGGGACCCACACATGACTACACAGTGCACCCTTAGTACTTGTTCTAATATATGTAGGGGACTCAGATATGGCTACACAGTGCACCCTTAGTACTTGTCCTAATACATAAGGGGCGCAGACATGGCTACACAGTGCACCCTTAGTACTTATCCTAATATACAGGAGACCCAGACATGACTACACAGTGCACCCATAGTACCTGTCCTAATATATAGGGGAACAGAAATGGCTACACAGTGCACCCTTAGTACTTGTCCTAGTATACAGGGGACTCAGATATGGCTACACAGTGCACCCTTAGTACTTATCCTAATATACAGGAGACCCAGACATGACTACACAGTGCACCCATAGTACTTGTCCTAATATATAGGGGAACAGACATGGCTACACAGTGCCCCCTTAGTACTTGTCCTAGTATACAGGGGGCCCAGACATGGGTACACAGTGCACCCTTAGTACTTGTCCTAATATACAGGGGGCCCAGACATGGCTACACAGTGCACCCTTAGTACTTATCCTAATATACAGGAGACCCAGACATGGCTACACAGTGCACCCTTAGTGCTTGTACTAATATATAGGGGACCCAGACATGACTAAACAGTGCACCCTAATGCTTGTCCTAATTTGCAGGGGACCACGACATGGCTACACAGTGCACCCTTAGTACTTGTCCTAATATATAGGAGACCAGATATGGCTACACAGTGCACCCTTAGTACTTGTCCTAATATATAGGAGACCAGACATGGCTACACTGTGCACCCTTAGTACTTGTCCTAATATATAGGAGACCAGATATGGCTACACAGTGCACCCTTAGTACTTGTCCTAATACATAGGGACCCAGACATGACTACACAGTGCACCCCTAGTACTTGTCCTAATATATAGGGACCAAGACATGACTACACAGTGCACCCTTAGTACTTGTCCTAAAATATAGGGACCAAGACATGACTACACGGTGCACCCTTAGTACTTGTCCTAATATATAGGGACCCAGACATGACTACACAGTGCACCCTTAGTACTTGTCCTAATATATAGGAGACCCAGACATGGCTACACAGTGCACCCTTAGTACTTGTCCTAATATATAGGTGACCCAGACATGACTACACAGTGCACCCTAATGCTTGTCCTAATATGCAGGGGACCAAGACATGGCTACACCGTGCACCCTTAGTACTTGTCCTAATATATAGGCGACCCATACATGGCTACACAGTGCACCCTTAGTACTTGTCCTAATATATAGGTGACCCAGACATGACTACACAGTGCACCCTAATGCTTGTCCTAATATGCAGGGGACCAAGACATGGCTACACCGTGCATCCTTAGTACTTATCCTAATATATAGGGGACCAGATATGTCTACACAGTGCACCCTTAGTACTTGTCCTAATATATAGGGGACCAGACATGACTACACAGTGCACCCTTAGTACTTGTCCTAATATATAGGGGGCCAGACATGACTAAACAGTGCAGCCTTAGTACTTGTCCTAATATACAGGAAACCCAGACATGGCTACACAGTGCACCCTTAGTACTTGTCCTAATATACAGGGGGCCCATACATGGCTACACAGTGCACCCTTAGTACTTGTCCTAATATACAGGAGACCCAGACATGGCTACACAGTGCACCCTTAGTACTTGTCCTAATATATAGGGGACCCAGACATGACTACACAGTGCACCCTTAGTACTTGTCCTAATATATAGGAGACCAGACATGGCTACACAGTGTACCCTTAGTACTTGTCCTAATATATAGGTGACCCAGACATGGCTACACAGTGCACCCTTAGTACTTGTCCTAATATATAGGGGACCCAGACATGACTACACAGTGCACCCTAATGCTTGTCCTAATATGCAGGGGACCAAGACATGGCTACACCGTGCACCCTTAGTACTTGTCCTAATATATAGGCGACCCATACATGGCTACACAGTGCACCCTTAGTACTTGTCCTAATATATAGGAGACCAGACATGGCTACACAGTGCACCCTTAGTACTTGTCCTAATATATAGGTGACCCAGACATGGCTACACAGTGCACCCTTAGTACTTGTCCTAATATATAGGGGACCCAGACATGACTACACAGTGCACCCTAATGCTTGTCCTAATATGCAGGGGACCACGACATGGCTACACAGTGCACCCTTAGTACTTGTCCTAATATATAGGTGACCCAGACATGGCTACACAGTGCACCCTTAGTACTTGCCCTAATATATAGGGGACCCAGACATGACTACACAGTGCACCCTAATGCTTGTCCTAATATGCAGGGGACCACGACATGGCTACACAGTGCACCCTTAGTACTTGTCCTAATATATAGGAGACCAGATAAGGCTACACAGTGCACCCTTAGTACTTGTCCTAATATATAGGAGACCAGACATGGCTACACAGTGCACCCTTAGTATTTGTCCTAATATATAGGTGACCCAGACATGACTACACAGTGCACCCTAATGCTTGTCCTAATATGCAGGGGACCAAGACATGGCTACACCGTGCACCCTTAGTACTTGTCCTAATATATAGGGGACCAGATGTGGCTACACAGTGCACCCTTAGTACTTGTCCTAATATATAGGGGGCCAGACATCACTACACAGTGCACCCTTAGTACTTGTCCTAATACATAGGGGACCAGACATGACTAAACAGTGCACCCTTAGTTCTTGTCCTAATATACAGGAGACCCAGACATGACTACACAGTGCACCCTTAGTACTTGTCCTAATATATAGGGAACCAGACATGGCTACACAGTGCACCCTTAGTACTTGTACTTATATATATGAGGACCCAGACAGAACTACACAGGGCACCCTTAATACTTGTCCTAATATGTAGGGCACCCACACATGGATACACTGTGCATCCTTAGTACTTGTCCTAATATATAGGGCACCCACACATGGATACACAGTGCACCCTTACTACTTGTCCTAATATGCAATGGACCAAGACATAGCTACACAGGACACCTATAGTACTTGTCCTAATATATAGGGACCCAGACATGACTACACAGTGCACGCTTAGTACTTCTCCTAATATATGGGGACCCAGACATGACTACACAGTGCACCCTTAGTATTTGTCCTAATATATAGGGGACACAGACATGACTACACAGTGCACCCTTAGTACTTGTCCTAATATATAGGGGACCAGACATGGCTACACAGTGCACCCTTAGTACTTGTCCTAATATATAGGGGACCCAGACATGGCCACACAGTGCACCCTTAGTACTTGTCCTAATATGCAGGGGAATAAAGACATGGCTACACAGTGCACCCTTAGTACTTGTCCTAATATATAGGAGACCAGATATGGCTACACAGTGCACCCTTAGTACTTGTCCTAATATATAGGAGACCAGATATGGCTACACAGTGCACCCTTAGTACTTGTCCTAATATATAGGAGACCAAATATGGGTACATAGTGCACCCTTAGTACTTGTCCTAATATATAGGGGACCCAGACAAGGCTACATAGTGCACCCTTAGTAGTTGTCCTCAATTGCAGGGGACCCAGACATGGCGACACAGTGCACCCTTAGTACTTGTTCTAATACATAAGGGGCGCAGACATGGCTACACAAAACAGCCTTAGTACTTGTCTTAATATGCAGGGAACCAAGACATTTCTACACAGTGCACCCTTAGTACTTGTCCTAATATGCAGGGGAACAAAGACATGGCTACACAGTGCACCCTTAGTACTTGTCCTAATATGCAGGGGACCAAGACATGGCTACACAGTGCACCCTTAGTACTTGTCCTAATACATAGGGACCCAGACATGGCTACACAGTGCACCCTTAGTACTTGTCTTAATATATAGGGGACCCAGACATGGCTACACAGTGCACCCTTAGTACTTGTCCTAATATATAGGGGACCCAGACATGACTACACAGTGAACCCTAATGCTTGTCCTAATACACAGGGGACCCAGACATGACTACACAGTACACCCTTAGTACTTGTACTAATATATAGGGGACCAGACATGGCTACACAGTGCCCCCTTAGTACTTGTCCTAATATACAGGGGGCCCAGACATGGCTACACAGTGCACCCATAGTGCTTATCCTAATATACAGGAGACCCAGACATGACTACACAGTGCACCCTTAGTACTTGTCCTAATATATAGGGGACCCAGACATGACTACACAGTGCACCCTAATGCTTGTCCTAATATGCAGGGGACCAAGACATGGCTACACCGTGCACCCTTAGTACTTGTCCTAATATATAGGAGACCAGACATTGCTACACAGTGCACCCTTAGTACTTGTCCTAATATGCAGGGGACCCAGACATGGCTACACAGTGCACCCTTAGTACTTGTCCTAATATATAGGAGACCAGATATGGCTACACAGTGCACCCTTAGTAGTTGTCCTAATATATAGGAGACCCAATATGGCTACACAGTGTACCCTTAGTACTTGTCCTAATATATAGGGGACCAGACATGGCTACACAGTGCACCCTTAGTACTTGTCATAATATACAGGAAACCCAGACATGACTACACAGTGCACCCTTAGAACTTGTCCTAATATATAGGGACCCAGACATGACTACACAGTGCACCTTTAGTACTTGTCCTAATATGCGGGGGACCCAGACGTGACTACACAGTGCACCCTTAGTACTTGTCCTAATATATAGGAGACCAGATATAACTACACAGTGCACCCTTAGTACTTGTCCTAATATATAGGAGACCAGATATGGCTACACAGTGCACCCTTAGTACTTGTCCTAATATATAGGGACCCAGACATGACTACACAGTGCACCCTTAGTACTTATCCTAATATATAGTAGACCAGATATGGGTACACAGTGCACCCTTGGTACTTGTCCTAATATATAGGAGACCAGATATGGGTACACAGTGCACCCTTAGTACTTGCCCTAATATATAGGGGACCCATACATGACTACACAGTGAACCCTAATGCTTGTCCTAATACACAGGGGACCCAGACATGACTACACAGTACACCCTTAGTACTTGTCCTAATATATAGGGGACCAGACATGGCTACACAGTGCCCCCTTAGTACTTGTCCTAATATACAGGGGGCCCAGACATGGCTACACAGTGCACCCTTAGTGCTTATCCTAATATACAGGAGACCCAGACATGACTACACAGTGCACCCTAATGCTTGTCCTAATATGCAGGGGACCAAGACATGGCTACACCGTGCACCCTTAGTACTTGTCCTAATATATAGGAGACCAGACATGGCTACACAGTGCACCCTTAGTACTTGTCCTAATATGCAGGGGACCCAGACATGGCTACACAGTGCACCCTTAGTACTTGTCCTAATATATAGGAGACCAGATATGGCTACACAGTGCACCCTTAGTAGTTGTCCTAATATATAGGAGACCCAATATGGCTACACAGTGTACCCTTAGTACTTGTCCTAATATATAGGGGACCAGACATGGCTACACAGTGCACCCTTAGTACTTGTCATAATATACAGGAAACCCAGACATGACTACACAGAGCACCCTTAGAACTTGTCCTAATATATAGGGACCCAGACATGACTACACAGTGCACCTTTAGTACTTGTCCTAATATGCGGGGGACCCAGACGTGACTACACAGTGCACCCTTAGTACTTGTCCTAATATATAGGAGACCAGATATGGCTACACAGTGCACCCTTAGTACTTGTCCTAATATATAGGAGACCACATATGGCTACACAGTGCACCCTTAGTACTTGTCCTAATATATAGGGACCCAGACATGACTACACAGTGCACCCTTAGTACTTATCCTAATATATAGGAGACCAGATATGGGTACACAGTGTACCCTTGGTACTTGTCCTAATATATAGAAGGCCAGATATGGGTACACAGTGCACCCTTAGTACTTGTCCTAATATATAGGGGACCCAGACATGACTACACAGTGAACCCTAATGCTTGTCCTAATACACTGGGGACCCAGACATGACTTCACAGTACACCCTTAGTACTTGTCCTAATATATAGGGGACCAGACATGGCTACACAGTGCCCCCTTAGTACTTGTCCTAATATACAGGGGGCCCAGACATGGCTACACAGTGCACCCTTAGTGCTTATCCTAATATACAGGAGACCCAGACATGACTACACAGTGCACCCTAATGCTTGTCCTAATATGCAGGGGACCAAGACATGGCTACACAGTGCACCCTTAGTACTTGTCCTAATATATAGGGGACCCAGACATAGCTACACAGTGCACCCTAAGTACTTGTCCTAATACATAGGGACCCAGACATGGCTACACAGTGCACCCTTAGTACTTGTCCTAATATGCAGGGGACCCAGACATGGCTACACAGTGCACCCTTAGTACTTGTCCTAATATATAGGAGACCAGATATGGCTACACAGTGCACCCTTAGTACTTGTCCTAATATATAGGGGACCAGACATGGCTAAACAGTGCACCCTTAGTACTTGTCATAATATACAGGAAACCCAGACATGACTACACAGTGCACCCTTAGAACTTGTCCTAATTTATAGGGACCCAGACATCACTACACAGTGCACCTTTAGTACTTGTCCTAATATGCGGGGGACCCAGACGTGACTACACAGTGCACCCTTAGTACTTGTCCTAATATATAGGATACCAGATATGGCTACACAGTGCACCCTTAGTACTTGTCCTAATATATAGGGGACCCAGACATGGCTACACAGTGCACCCTAATGCTTGTCCTAATATGCAGGGGACCAAGACATGACTACACAGTGCACCCTTAGTACTTGTCCTAATATATAGGGGACCCAGACATGACTACACAGTGCACCCTAATGCTTGTCCTAATATGCAGGGGACCAAGACATGGCTACACCGTGCACCCTTAGTACTTGTCCTAATATATAGGAGACCAGACATGGCTACACAGTGCACCCTTAGTACTTGTCCTAATATGCAGGGGACCCAGACATGGCTACACAGTGCACCCTTAGTACTTGTCCTAATATATAGGAGACCAGATATGGCTACACAGTGCACCCTTAGTAGTTGTCCTAATATATAGGAGACCCAATATGGCTACACAGTGTACCCTTAGTACTTGTCCTAATATATAGGGGACCAGACATGGCTAAACAGTGCACCCTTAGTACTTGTCATAATATACAGGAAACCCAGACATGACTACACAGTGCACCCTTAGAACTTGTCCTAATTTATAGGGACCCAGACATGACTACACAGTGCACCTTTAGTACTTGTCCTAATATGCGGGGGACCCAGACGTGACTACACAGTGCACCCTTAGTACTTGTCCTAATATATAGGATACCAGATATGGCTACACAGTGCACCCTTAGTACTTGTCCTAATATATAGGAGACCAGATATGGCTACACAGTGCACCCTTAGTACTTGTCCTAATATATAGGAGACCAGATATGGGTACACAGTGCACCCTTGGTACTTGTCCTAATATATAGGAGACCAGATATGGGTACACAGTGCACCCTTAGTACTTGTCCTAATATTCAGTGGAACAAAGACATGGCTACACAGTGCACCCTTAGTACTTGTCCTAATATGCAGGGGACCCAGACATGGCTACACAGTGCACCCTTAGTACTTGTCCTAATATATAGGATACCAGATATGGCTACACAGTGCACCCTTAGTACTTGTCCTAATATATAGGGGACCCAGACATGACTACACAGTGCACCCTTAGTACTTGTCCTAATATACAGAGGACCCAGACATGGCTACACAGTGCACCCTTAGTACTTGTCCTAATATATAGGAGACCCAGACATGGCTACACAGTGCACCCTTAGTACTTGTCCTAATACATAGGGACCCAGACGTGGCTACACAGTGCAGCCTTAGTACTTGTTCTAATACATAAGGGGCGCAGACATGGTTACACAGTGCACCCTTAGTACTTGTCCTAATATATAGGGGGCCCAGACATGGCTACACAGTGCACCCTTAGTACTTGTCCTAATATATAGGGGACCCAGACATGACTACACAGTGCACCCTAATGCTTTTCCTAATACACAGGGGACGCAGACATGACTACACAGTACACCCTTAGTAATTGTCCTAATATATAGGAAACCAGACATGGCTACACAGTGCACCCTTAGTATTTGTCCTAATATATAGGGGACCCAGACATGACTACACAGTGCACCCTTAGTACTTGTCCTAATACATAGGGAACCAGACATGGCTACACAGTGCACCCTTAGTACTTGTCCTTATATATATGAGGACCCAGACATTACTACACAGGGCACCCTTAATACTTGTCCTAATATATAGGGCACCCACACATGGATACACAGTGTACCCTTACTACTTGTCCTAATATGCAATTGACCAAGACATAGCTACACAGGACACCTATAGTACTTGTCCTAATATATAGGGACCCAGACATGACTACACAGTGCACGCTTAGTACTTCTCCTAATATATGGGGACCCAGACATGGCTACACAGTGCACCCTTAGTACTTGTCCTAATATATGGGGGACCCAGACATGACTACACAGTGCACCCTTAGTATTTGTCCTAATATATAGGGGACACAGACA
Source organism: Eleutherodactylus coqui (assembly GCF_035609145.1). Taxonomy (NCBI): domain Eukaryota; kingdom Metazoa; phylum Chordata; class Amphibia; order Anura; family Eleutherodactylidae; genus Eleutherodactylus; species Eleutherodactylus coqui. The sequence continues at coordinate 61,262,622 of NC_089847.1, read as the reverse complement.
TGACTACACAGTGCACCCTTAGTACTTGTCCTAATATATAGGGGACCAGACATGGCTAAACAGTACACCCTTAGTACTTGTCCTAATATATAGGGGACCAGACATGGCTACACAGTGCACCCTTAGTACTTGTCCTAATATATAGGGGACCCAGACATGGCCACACAGTGCACCCTTAGTACTTGTCCTAATATGCAGGGGAATAAAGACATGGCTACACAGTGCACCCTTAGTACTTGTCCTAATATATAGGAGACCAGATATGGCTACACAGTGCACCCTTAGTACTTGTCCTAATATATAGGAGACCAAATATGGGTACATAGTGCACCCTTAGTACTTGTCCTAATATATAGTGGACCCAGACAAGGCTACATAGTGCACCCTTAGTAGTTGTCCTCAATTGCAGGGGACCCAGACATGGCGACACAGTGCACCCTTAGTACTTGTTCTAATACATAAGGGGCGCAGACATGGCTACACAAAACAGCCTTAGTACTTGTCTTAATATGCAGGGAACCAAGACATTTCTACACAGTGCACCCTTAGTACTTGTCCTAATATGCAGGGGAACAAAGACATGGCTACACAGTGCACCCTTAGTACTTGTCCTAATATGCAGGGGACCAAGACATGGCTACACAGTGCACCCTTAGTACTTGTCCTAATATATAGGGGACCCAGACATAGCTACACAGTGCACCCTAAGTACTTGTCCTAATACATAGGGACCCAGACATGGCTACACAGTGCACCCTTAGTACTTGTCTTAATATATAGGGGACCCAGACATGGCTAAACAGTGCACCCTTAGTACTTGTCTTAATATATAGGGGACTCAGACATGGCTACACAGTGCACCCTTAGTACTTGTCCTAATATATAGGGGACCCAGACATGACTACACAGTGAACCCTAATGCTTGTCCTAATACACAGGGGACCCAGACATGACTACACAGTACACCCTTAGTACTTGTCCTAATATATAGGGGACCAGACATGGCTACACAGTGCCCCCTTAGTACTTGTCCTAATATACAGAGGGCCCAGACATGGCTACACAGTGCACCCTTAGTGCTTATCCTAATATACAGGAGACCCAGACATGACTACACAGTGCACCCTTAGTACTTGTCCTAATATATAGGGGACGCAGACATGACTACACACTGAACCCTAATGCTTGTCCTAATACTGAGGGGACCCAGACATGACTACACAGTACACCCTTAGTACTTGTCCTAATATATAGGGGACCAGACATGGCTACACAGTGCCCCCTTAGTACTTGTCCTAATATACAGGGGGCCCAGACATGGCTACACAGTGCACCCTTAGTGCTTATCCTAATATACCGGAGACCCAGACATGACTACACAGTGCACCCTTAGTACTTGTCCTAATATATAGGGGACCCAGACATGACTACACAGTGCACCCTAATGCTTGTCCTAATATGCAGGGGACCAAGACATGGCTACACCGTGCACCCTTAGTACTTGTCCTAATATATAGGAGACCAGACATGGCTACACAGTGCACCCTTAGTACTTGTCCTAATATGCAGGGGACCCAGACATGGCTACACAGTGCACCCTTAGTACTTGTCCTAATATATAGGAGACCAGATATGGCTACACAGTGCACCCTTAGTAGTTGTCCTAATATATAGGAGACCCAATATGGCTACACAGTGTACCCTTAGTACTTGTCCTAATATATAGGGGACCAGACATGGCTAAACAGTGCATCCTTAGTACTTGTCATAATATACAGGAAACCCAGACATGACTACACAGTGCACCCTTAGAACTTGTCCTAATTTATAGGGACCCAGACATGATTACACAGTGCACCTTTAGTACTTGTCCTAATATGCGGGGGACCCAGACGTGACTACACAGTGCACCCTTAGTACTTGTCCTAATATATAGGATACCAGATATGGCTACACAGTGCACCCTTAGTACTTGTCCTAATATATAGGGGACCCAGACATGGCTACACAGTGCACCCTTAGTACTTGTCCTAATATATAGGAGACCAGATACGGCTACACAGTGCACCCTTAGTAGTTGTCCTAATATATAGGAGACCCAATATGGCTACACAGTGTACCCTTAGTACTTGTCCAAATATATAGGAAACCAGATATGGCTACACAGTGCACCCTTAGTACTTGTCCTAATATATAGGAGACCAGATATGGGTACACAGTGCACCCTTGGTACTTGTCCTAATATATAGGAGACCAGATATGGGTACACAGTGCACCCTTAGTACTTGTCCTAATATTTAGTGGAACAAAGACATGGCTACACAGTGCACCCTTAGTACTTGTCCTAATATGCAGGGGACCCAGACATGGCTACACAGTGCACCCTTAGTACTTGTCCTAATATATAGGATACCAGATATGGCTACACAGTGCACCCTTAGTACTTGTCCTAATATATAGGGGACCCAGACATGACTACACAGTGCACCCTTAGTACTTGTCCTAAAATATTGGGGACCCAGACATGACTACACACTGAACCCTAATGCTTGTCCTAATACTGAGGGGACCCAGACATGACTACACAGTACACCCTTAGTACTTGTCCTAATATATAGGGGACCAGACATGGCTACACAGTGCCCCCTTAGTACTTGTCCTAATATACAGGGGGCCCAGACATGGCTACACAGTGCACCCTTAGTGCTTATCCTAATATACAGGAGACCCAGACATGACTACACAGTGCATCCTTAGTACTTGTCCTAATATATAGGGGACCCAGACATGACTACACAGTGCACCCTAATGCTTGTCCTAATATGCAGGGGACCCAGACATGGCTACACAGTGCACCCTTAGTACTTGTCCTAATATATAGGAGACCAGATATGGCTACACAGTGCACCCTTAGTAGTTGTCCTAATATATAGGAGACCCAATATGGCTACACAGTGTACCCTTAGTACTTGTCCTAATATATAGGGGACCAGACATGGCTAAACAGTGCACCCTTAGTACTTGTCATAATATACAGGAAACCCAGACATGACTACACAGTGCACCCTTAGAACTTGTCCTAATTTATAGGGACCCAGACATGACTACACAGTGCACCTTTAGTACTTGTCCTAATATGCGGGGGACCCAGACGTGACTACACAGTGCACCCTTAGTACTTGTCCTAATATATAGGATACCAGATATGGCTACACAGTGCACCCTTAGTACTTGTCCTAATATATAGGGGACCCAGACATGGCTACACAGTGCACCCTAATGCTTGTCCTAATATGCAGGGGACCAAGACATGACTACACAGTGCACCCTTAGTACTTGTCCTAATATATAGGGGACCCAGACATGAATACACAGTGCACCCTAATGCTTGTCCTAATATGCAGGGGACCAAGACATGGCTACACCGTGCACCCTTAGTACTTGTCCTAATATATAGGAGACCAGACATGGCTACACAGTGCACCCTTAGTACTTGTCCTAATATGCAGGGGACCCAGACATGGCTACACAGTGCACCCTTAGTACTTGTCCTAATATATAGGAGACCAGATATGGCTACACAGTGCACCCTTAGTAGTTGTCCTAATATATAGGAGACCCAATATGGCTACACAGTGTACCCTTAGTACTTGTCCTAATATATAGGGGACCAGACATGGCTAAACAGTGCACCCTTAGTACTTGTCATAATATACAGGAAACCCAGACATGACTACACAGTGCACCCTTAGAACTTGTCCTAATTTATAGGGACCCAGACATGACTACACAGTGCACCTTTAGTACTTGTCCTAATATGCGGGGGACCCAGACGTGACTACACAGTGCACCCTTAGTACTTGTCCTAATATATAGGATACCAGATATGGCTACACAGTGCACCCTTAGTACTTGTCCTAATATATAGGAGACCAGATATGGCTACACAGTGCACCCTTAGTACTTGTCCTAATATATAGGAGACCAGATATGGGTACACAGTGCACCCTTGGTACTTGTCCTAATATATAGGAGACCAGATATGGGTACACAGTGCACCCTTAGTACTTGTCCTAATATTCAGTGGAACAAAGACATGGCTACACAGTGCACCCTTAGTACTTGTCCTGATATGCAGGGGACCCAGACATGGCTACACAGTGCACCCTTAGTACTTGTCCTAATATATAGGATACCAGATATGGCTACACAGTGCACCCTTAGTACTTGTCCTAATATATAGGGGACCCAGACATGACTACACAGTGCACCCTTAGTACTTGTCCTAATATACAGAGGACCCAGACATGGCTACACAGTGCACCCTTAGTACTTGTCCTAATATATAGGAGACCCAGACATGGCTACACAGTGCACCCTTAGTACTTGTCCTAATACATAGGGACCCAGACGTGGCTACACAGTGCAGCCTTAGTACTTGTTCTAATACATAAGGGGCGCAGACATGGTTACACAGTGCACCCTTAGTACTTGTCCTAATATACAGGGGGCCCAGACATGGCTACACAGTGCACCCTTAGTGCTTATCCTAATATACAGGAGACCCAGACATGACTACACAGTGCACCCTTAGTACTTGTCCTAATACATAGGGGACCCAGACATGACTACACAGTGCACCCTAATGCTTGTCCTAATATGCAGGGGACCAAGACATGGCTACACCGTGCACCCTTAGTACTTGTCCTAATATATAGGAGACCAGACATGGCTACACAGTGCACCCTTAGTACTTGTCCTAATATGCAGGGGACCCAGACATGGCTACACAGTGCACCCTTAGTACTTGTCCTAATATATAGGAGACCAGATATGGCTACACAGTGCACCCTTAGTACTTGTCCTAATATATAGGGGACCAGACATGGCTAAACAGTGCACCCTTAGTACTTGTCATAATATACAGGAAACCCAGACATGACTACACAGTGCACCCTTAGAACTTGTCCTAATTTATAGGGACCCAGACATCACTACACAGTGCACCTTTAGTACTTGTCCTAATATGCGGGGGACCCAGACGTGACTACACAGTGCACCCTTAGTACTTGTCCTAATATATAGGATAGCAGATATGGCTACACAGTGCACCCTTAGTACTTGTCCTAATATATAGGGGACCCAGACATGGCTACACAGTGCACCCTAATGCTTGTCCTAATATGCAGGGGACCAAGACATGACTACACAGTGCACCCTTAGTACTTGTCCTAATATATAGGGGACCCAGACATGACTACACAGTGCACCCTAATGCTTGTCCTAATATGCAGGGGACCAAGACATGGCTACACCGTGCACCCTTAGTACTTGTCCTAATATATAGGAGACCAGACATGGCTACACAGTGCACCCTTAGTACTTGTCCTAATATGCAGGGGACCCAGACATGGCTACACAGTGCACCCTTAGTACTTATCCTAATATATAGGAGACCAGATATGGCTACACAGTGCACCCTTAGTAGTTGTCCTAATATATAGGAGACCCAATATGGCTACACAGTGTACCCTTAGTACTTGTCCTAATATATAGGGGACCAGACATGGCTAAACAGTGCACCCTTAGTACTTGTCATAATATACAGGAAACCCAGACATGACTACACAGTGCACCCTTAGAACTTGTCCTAATTTATAGGGACCCAGACATGACTACACAGTGCACCTTTAGTACTTGTCCTAATATGCGGGGGACCCAGACGTGACTACACAGTGCACCCTTAGTACTTGTCCTAATATATAGGATACCAGATATGGCTACACAGTGCACCCTTAGTACTTGTCCTAATATATAGGAGACCAGATATGGCTACACAGTGCACCCTTAGTACTTGTCCTAATATATAGGAGACCAGATATGGGTACACAGTGCACCCTTGGTACTTGTCCTAATATATAGGAGACCAGATATGGGTACACAGTGCACCCTTAGTACTTGTCCTAATATTCAGTGGAACAAAGACATGGCTACACAGTGCACCCTTAGTACTTGTCCTAATATGCAGGGGACCCAGACATGGCTACACAGTGCACCCTTAGTACTTGTCCTAATATATAGGATACCAGATATGGCTACACAGTGCACCCTTAGTACTTGTCCTAATATATAGGGGACCCAGACATGACTACACAGTGCACCCTTAGTACTTGTCCTAATATACAGAGGACCCAGACATGGCTACACAGTGCACCCTTAGTACTTGTCCTAATATATAGGAGACCCAGACATGGCTACACAGTGCACCCTTAGTACTTGTCCTAATACATAGGGACCCAGACGTGGCTACACAGTGCAGCCTTAGTACTTGTTCTAATACATAAGGGGCGCAGACATGGTTACACAGTGCACCCTTAGTACTTGTCCTAATATATAGGGGGCCCAGACATGGCTACACAGTGCACCCTTAGTACTTGTCCTAATATATAGGGGACCCAGACATGACTACACAGTGCACCCTAATGCTTTTCCTAATACACAGGGGACGCAGACATGACTACACAGTACACCCTTAGTAATTGTCCTAATATATAGGAAACCAGACATGGCTACACAGTGCACCCTTAGTATTTGTCCTAATATATAGGGGACCCAGACATGACTACACAGTGCACCCTTAGTACTTGTCCTAATACATAGGGAACCAGACATGGCTACACAGTGCACCCTTAGTACTTGTCCTTATATATATGAGGACCCAGACATTACTACACAGGGCACCCTTAATACTTGTCCTAATATATAGGGCACCCACACATGGATACACAGTGTACCCTTACTACTTGTCCTAATATGCAATTGACCAAGACATAGCTACACAGGACACCTATAGTACTTGTCCTAATATATAGGGACCCAGACATGACTACACAGTGCACGCTTAGTACTTCTCCTAATATATGGGGACCCAGACATGGCTACACAGTGCACCCTTAGTACTTGTCCTAATATATGGGGGACCCAGACATGACTACACAGTGCACCCTTAGTATTTGTCCTAATATATAGGGGACACAGACATGACTACACAGTGCACCCTTAGTACTTGTCCTAATATATAGGGGACCAGACATGGCTAAACAGTACACCCTTAGTACTTGTCCTAATATATAGGGGACCAGACATGGCTACACAGTGCACCCTTAGTACTTGTCCTAATATATAGGGGACCCAGACATGGCCACACAGTGCACCCTTAGTACTTGTCCTAATATGCAGGGGAATAAAGACATGGCTACACAGTGCACCCTTAGTACTTGTCCTAATATATAGGAGACCAGATATGGCTACACAGTGCACCCTTAGTACTTGTCCTAATATATAGGAGACCAAATATGGGTACATAGTGCACCCTTAGTACTTGTCCTAATATATAGTGGACCCAGACAAGGCTACATAGTGCACCCTTAGTAGTTGTCCTCAATTGCAGGGGACCCAGACATGGCGACACAGTGCACCCTTAGTACTTGTTCTAATACATAAGGGGCGCAGACATGGCTACACAAAACAGCCTTAGTACTTGTCTTAATATGCAGGGAACCAAGACATTTCTACACAGTGCACCCTTAGTACTTGTCCTAATATGCAGGGGAACAAAGACATGGCTACACAGTGCACCCTTAGTACTTGTCCTAATATGCAGGGGACCAAGACATGGCTACACAGTGCACCCTTAGTACTTGTCCTAATATATAGGGGACCCAGACATAGCTACACAGTGCACCCTAAGTACTTGTCCTAATACATAGGGACCCAGACATGGCTACACAGTGCACCCTTAGTACTTGTCTTAATATATAGGGGACCCAGACATGGCTAAACAGTGCACCCTTAGTACTTGTCTTAATATATAGGGGACCCAGACATGGCTACACAGTGCACCCTTAGTACTTGTCCTAATATATAGGGGACCCAGACATGACTACACAGTGAACCCTAATGCTTGTCCTAATACACAGGGGACCCAGACATGACTACACAGTACACCCTTAGTACTTGTCCTAATATATAGGGGACCAGACATGGCTACACAGTGCCCCCTTAGTACTTGTCCTAATATACAGGGGGCCCAGACATGGCTACACAGTGCACCCTTAGTGCTTATCCTAATATACAGGAGACCCAGACATGACTACACAGTGCACCCTTAGTACTTGTCCTAATATATAGGGGACCCAGACATGACTACACACTGAACCCTAATGCTTGTCCTAATACTGAGGGGACCCAGACATGACTACACAGTACACCCTTAGTACTTGTCCTAATATATAGGGGACCAGACATGGCTACACAGTGCCCCCTTAGTACTTGTCCTAATATACAGGGGGCCCAGATATGGCTACACAGTGCACCCTTAGTGCTTATCCTAATATACAGGAGACCCAGACATGACTACACAGTGCACCCTTAGTACTTGTCCTAATATATAGGGGACCCAGACATGACTACACAGTGCACCCTAATGCTTGTCCTAATATGCAGGGGACCAAGACATGGCTACACCGTGCACCCTTAGTACTTGTCCTAATATATAGGAGACCAGACATGGCTACACAGTGCACCCTTAGTACTTGTCCTAATATGCAGGGGACCCAGACATGGCTACACAGTGCACCCTTAGTACTTGTCCTAATATATAGGAGACCAGATATGGCTACACAGTGCACCCTTAGTAGTTGTCCTAATATATAGGAGACCCAATATGGCTACACAGTGTACCCTTAGTACTTGTCCTAATATATAGGGGACCAGACATGGCTAAACAGTGCATCCTTAGTACTTGTCATAATATACAGGAAACCCAGACATGACTACACAGTGCACCCTTAGAACTTGTCCTAATTTATAGGGACCCAGACATGATTACACAGTGCACCTTTAGTACTTGTCCTAATATGCGGGGGACCCAGACGTGACTACACAGTGCACCCTTAGTACTTGTCCTAATATATAGGATACCAGATATGGCTACACAGTGCACCCTTAGTACTTGTCCTAATATATAGGGGACCCAGACATGGCTACACAGTGCACCCTTAGTACTTGTCCTAATATATAGGAGACCAGATACGGCTACACAGTGCACCCTTAGTAGTTTTCCTAATATATAGGAGACCCAATATGGCTACACAGTGTACCCTTAGTACTTGTCCAAATATATAGGAAACCAGATATGGCTACACAGTGCACCCTTAGTACTTGTCCTAATATATAGGAGACCAGATATGGGTACACAGTGCACCCTTGGTACTTGTCCTAATATATAGGAGACCAGATATGGGTACACAGTGCACCCTTAGTACTTGTCCTAATATTTAGTGGAACAAAGACATGGCTACACAGTGCACCCTTAGTACTTGTCCTAATATGCAGGGGACCCAGACATGGCTACACAGTGCACCCTTAGTACTTGTCCTAATATGTAGGATACCAGATATGGCTACACAGTGCACCCTTAGTACTTGTCCTAATATATAGGGGACCCAGACATGACTACACAGTGCACCCTTAGTACTTCTCCTAATATACAGAGGACCCAGACATGGCTACACAGTGCACCCTTAGTACTTGTCCTAATATATAGGAGACCCAGACATGGCTACACAGTGCACCCTTAGTACTTGTCCTAATACATAGGGACCCAGACGTGGCTACACAGTGCAGCCTTAGTACTTGTTCTAATACATAAGGGGCGCAGACATGGTTACACAGTGCACCCTTAGTACTTGTCCTAATATATAGGGGGCCCAGACATGGCTACACAGTGCACCCTTAGTACTTGTCCTAATATATAGGGGACCCAGACATGACTACACAGTGCACCCTAATGCTTTTCCTAATACACAGGGGACGCAGACATGACTACACAGTACACCCTTAGTAATTGTCCTAATATATAGGAAACCAGACATGGCTACACAGTGCACCCTTAGTATTTGCCCTAATATATAGGGGACCCAGACATGACTACACAGTGCACCTTTAGTACTTGTCCTAATATATAGGGGACCAGACATGGCTACACAGTATACCCTTAGTACTTGTCCTAATATATAGGGGACCCATACATGACTACACAGTGCACCCTTAGTACTTGTCCTAATATATATGGGACCAGACATGACTACACAGTGCACCCTAATGCTTGTCCTAATACACAGGGGACGCAGACATGACTACACAGTACACCCTTAGTACTTGTCCTAATATATAGGGGACCAGACATGGCTACACAGTGCACCCTTAGTACTTGTCCTAATATATAGGGGACCAGACATGGCTACACAGTACACCCTTAGTACTTGTCCTAATATATAGGGGACCCAGACAAGACTACGCAGTGCACCCTTAGTACTTGTCCTAATATATAGGGGACCAGACATGGCTACACAGTGCACCCTTAGTACTTGTCCTAATATATAGGGGACCCAGACATGACTACACAGTGCACCCTTAGTACTTGTCCTAATATATAGGAGACCCAGACATGGCTACACAGTGCACCCTTAGTACTTGTCCTAATATATAGGGGACCCAGACATGACTACACAGTGCACCCTAATGCTTGTCCTAATATGCAGGGGACCAAGACATGGCTTCACCGTGCACCCTTAGTACTTGTCCTAATATATAGGAGACCAGACATGGCTACACAGTGCACCCTTAGTACTTGTCCTAATATGCAGGGGACCCAGACATGGCTACACAGTGCACCCTTAGTACTTGTCCTAATATATAGGGGACCAGACATGGCTACACAGTACACCCTTAGTACTTGTCCTAATATATAGTGGACCAAGACATGACTACACAGTGCACCCTTAGTACTTGTCCTAATATATAGGGGACCAGACATGGCTACACAGTGCACCCTTAGTACTTGTCCTAATATATAGGGGACCCAGACATGACTACACAGTGCACCCTTAGTACTTGTCCTAATATATAGGGACCAGACATGGCTACACGGTACACCCTTAGTACTTGTCCTAATATATAGGGGACCAGACATGGCTACACAGTGCACCCTTAGTACTTGTCCTAATATATAGGGGACCCAGACATGGCCACACAGTGCACCCTTAGTACTTGTCCTAATATGCAGGGGAACAAAGACATGGCTACACAGTGCACCCTTAGTACTTGTCCTAATATGCAGGGGACCCAGACATGGCTACACAGTGCACCCTTAATACTTGTCCTAATATATAGGAGACCAGATATGGCTACACAGTGCACCCCTCGTACTTGTCCTAATTTATAGGAGACCAAATATGGGTACATAGTGCACCCTTAGTACTTGTCCTAATATATAGGGGACCCAGACATGGCGACACAGTGCACCCTTAGTACTTGTTCTAATACATAAGGGGCGCAGACATGGCTACACAATACAGCCTTAGTACTTGTCTTAATATGCAAGGAACCAAGACATGGCTACACAGTGCACCCTTAGTACTTGTCCTAATATGCAGGGGAAGAAAGACATGGCTACACAGTGCACCCTTAGTACTTGTCCTAATATGCAGGGGACCAAGACATGGCTACACAGTGCACCCTTAGTACTTGTTCTAATACATAAGGGGCGCAGACATGGCTACACAGTGCACCCTTAGTACTTGTCTTAATATATAGGGGACCCAGACATGGCTACACAGTGCACCCTTAGTACTTTTCCTAATATATAGGGGACCCAGACATGACTACACAGTGCACCCTAATGCTTGTCCTAATATGCAGGGGACAAAGACATGGCTACACCGTGCACCCTTAGTACTTGTCATAATATATAGGAGACCAGACATGGCTACACCGTGCACCCTTAGTACTTGTCCTAATATATAGGGACCCAGACATGGCTACACAGTGCACGCTTAGTACTTGTCCTAATATATAGGAGACCAGATATGGCAACACAGAGCAGCCTTAGTACTTGTCCTAATATATAGGAGACCCAATATGGCTACACAGTGTACCCTTAGTACTTGTCCTAATATATAGGGGACCAGACATGGCTACACAGTGCACCCTTAGTACTTGTCCTAATATACAGGGGACCCAGACATGGCTTCACAGTGCACCCTAAGGCCTTAGTCAGACGGGCGTTTTTTGCCGCGATTTGCGGATCGCATGACGGATGCGCATCCGCAAATCGCGTGACCGGTGCGCGCAAGTCGCCCGCAAATCGCCCGAAAATCTGCTCCTAGCCGCGTTTCATTAGAAACGGGCCGGAGCTGTCCAGCGCATTGCATTCAATGGAGACGGCAATACAGCCGTCTCCATTGAAAGCAATGCGCTGCGGGCGAGCCCGGGATGAATTGTCGGTAAGGGCTTAAATATATAAGCCCTTACCTGCAATCCATCCTAAAATGTGTTAAAATAAAAAAAAAATTGCATTCTCACCTTCTGCCTGCAGCTCCGGGCAGCCGTCCTGCAGTGGGTGTGAAGGGGGTGTGAGTCAGACCTGCCCCCTGATTGGCTCAGCGCTGAGCCAATCAGAGGCATGCCTCACTCACACCCATTCATGAATTCATGAATGGATGTGAGTCAGACCTGCCCCTGATTGGCTCAGCGCTGAGAGGCAGCAGTCACTCACCCATTCATGAATTCATGAATGGGTGTGTGAGTGAAACCGGACTCTGATTGGTCAGGCTGTGACCAATCAGAGCAGATCATTCAGCAGGCGGGGATTTTAAAGCCCCGCCGGCTGAATAGTGCCGAGAAGCAGTTCAGGAGAACTGACAGCGGCCGCGGCTGGACTGCGGCTGCAGCGGAAAGGTGAGTATACAATTTTTTTTTATTTTAACACATTTTAGCATGAATTGCAGGGAAGGGTTTATATATTTAACCCCTTCCCGACAATTAACCCCGCGCACGCCGGCAGCCCATTGCTTTCAATGGAGCGGCTGTATTGCCGCTCCATTGAATTCAATGGGCAAACATCGTTCTTCTCTGCCACAGCTGTTACAGCTGTGGCAGAGAAGAATGATTTGTCTTATATATGTTCTCAATGGGGTCGGCGCTGCTGCCGCCGGCCCCATTGAGCGCATATACAGAAGCGAACAGGAATCGCAGATCGCAGATAGGTGCGGTCTGCGATTTTTTGTTCTATAATTTTTCGGACGAGCGCATAAAAAGCGCTCATGTGTCCGATACCATTGCGAAGCAATGGTTTTAAAAAATCGCCGGACGCATGCGCAAATCGCGGCAAAAAACGCCCGTCTGACTAAGCCCTTAGTATTTATCCTAATATACAGGAGACCCAGACATGGCTACACAGTGCACCCTTAGTACTTGTCCTAATATATAGGGGACCCAGACATGACTACACAGTGCACCCTAATGCTTGTTCTAATATGCAGGGGACCACGACATGGCTACACAGTGCACCCTTAGTACTTGTCCTAATATATAGGAGACCAGATATGGCTACACAGTGCACCCTTAGTACTTGTCCTAATATATAGGGACCCAGACATGGCTACACAGTGCACCCTTAGTACTTGTCCTAATATATAGGAGACCAGATATGGCTACACAGTGCACCCTTAGTACTTGTCCTAATATATAGGGACCCAGACATGGCTACACAGTGCACCCTTAGTACTTGTCCTAATATATAGGAGACCAGATATGGCTACACAGTGCACCCTTAGTACTTGTCCTAATATATAGGGACCCAGACATGGCTACACAGTGCACCCTTAGTACTTGTCCTAATATATAGGGACCAAGACATGACTACACAGTGCACCCTTAGTACTTGTCCTAATATATAGGGACCAAGACATGACTACACGGTGCACCCTTAGTTCTTGTCCTAATATATAGGGACCCAGACATGACTACACAGTGCACCCTTAGCACTTGTCCTAATATATAGGGACCAAGACATGACTACACAGTGCACCCTTAATACTTGTCCTAATATATATGGGACCAGACATGGCTACACACCGCATCCTTAGTACTTGCCCATTCTTGTTGCCCTGCTATGTGCCGCCACTCTGCACCCTGACATGGAAACTACATGTGAGCAGCCACACATAGATATTTCAGGGTGCAGATGGCTTGGGCGGCACAGAATGGCGCTGTGGGCCACATGTGTCCTCCGGGCGGTATGTTGTGCACCCCTGGCTTACAGTACCAGTAGAGTAACATCCTGGTTTGTGATATAAGTGCTTCCATAAGGCAGGTCCTAAAATACACCTTGGTGAACACTTTGGTATTTATTACGGTTTTAGCTGTTTTTCCTCTTTGGTTTGCTCCCATATAGTTACAGTGTGGAGACGAGGCTACTGACCAAAAGCTGGGAGAGAAGTCCAAGTTTATGTAGCTTTTTGTGCAGTAATGAAAGAGCCTCTTAATCTTTCCAGTTCCTGTGTGATCATACCCAGTGGGCTCCAGGCAAGCAGGGAGATGAGCACCTCTGATGACGCTTGGCAAATGGGAAAACCAAGTATCAGATGGGAAAAGTCCCTCTAGAAGAAAACTACAAACCCTACAGGATATAATTTAGGTTTATTCAGCAACATCCTGAGTCCTCCACAAATCACCTTAGTGTTGAAGTTAATAAGATGAGGAGGAGGAGGGTACGCAGCTGAAGATTCTCTGTATGTCTGCAAGACTGCATGGAGCACAGAAGTGGGATATATATGGATGGCTCCGGGGTCTTTGTAAATTGTATACAGAGCTATGGGGGACTATAGATGCACTATGACCTCAAGTCGTCTTACAAAACAGCCCCTCTCTTGAACACTGCCTGTGTGTATTGGAGGTCTTTCTTATTCAAAAGAATGGGATGACATGCAATACCAGCCACTAGCAGTGGACAAGAGGGGCGCTAATATTGGAAAAAAGACATTTAAAAGTGTGAAGTTTTGACTGAACTATCTGCCACCATTCATAGTTACAGTTTATAGGTGACCCATATTAATACTCCTGTTCTGCAGTTCCTCAGACTGTAATTAAAGGGGTTTTCCTGATGCTAAAATAAAGTATTAATCTTGCCTTCCTCATATTACATGTATGGCTGGGAATACCTTCACATACTTTTTTTTTTTTTTTTTACAAATTTGAGCCTGTTCCATGATGCTGGGGGGTCCTCCCTTCGTTGGGTTGGTTGTTTGTATCCTTGCCTTCTGGTCTGCAGCAGTTTCCGGCTCCTATGGCTCCATTTACACAATACACAGCACTGAAACCACCCACTGCATCCCTATCATACTCATCAAGCCCACCCACTGTATCTCTCACCGCCATCTTGGAATCATCTGTACTCCTGCATTCATGAATAGCTAAGCGCCGGCTGTAATTGGCTGAGCGCTCAGCCAATCAGCACAGCCCTTTCAGGAGGCGGGGATTTTTAAATTCCCGCCTGCTGAAAGTGCTGGACAGCAGTGCAGGGGAGCCAGCCGGAGGACGCGTCTGAGCGGCGGAGAGGTGAGTACATTTTTTTTTTTTAACCAGCTAATGATGATTTTCAGGGAAGGGCTTATATTTCAAGCCGTTCCCCGAAAATCATGCTGCGGGGGTTGCCACAAACCACCTCTTTGAATGGTGCTGGCAGCAGCGCCAACCCCATTGAAAGCAATGAGATAGCATGCTGGACTTCTGCCACAGCTGTGACAGCTGTGGCAAAAGTTCGCGGTCTTCTCCCTATGTTTTCAATGGGGCTAGTGCTGCTGCCGCTGGCCCCATGGAAAACAATGGCGCTATCCCAGCGTTTTTCTTGCGCTGCGAGGCGAGTGTTTTCTCTCATTCTCGCAGCGCAAGAGAAAAAAAAACGCTAGTGGGTGTCCGCCCTTAGTCGGGCTTTACTCTTCTCACCTTTTAAAAATCACGTTCAAACCTTCTGTGAGCCAATCATCATGAGAATGCAGCGGGAACAAAACTCTCATGTACTTTACAATACTTCCAGTTTATTTACCACATTCAGTAAACCAACATGAAGAAACGACAGCAGTAACATCAGTGTAAGGAATAGAAGGAAATGGGCCCTCTAAAGGGAAGAAATATAACAGGTGAACGGAGATGAATATGACTATTTACATGATATCCTCTATTAGACTCATCAGATACTGATGGGAAGCGATGGAACATTGGTCCGCCGATAGCACCTTGTGAGTCGGCTCTCGGTCCCCCATAATGGTGCAGTTGGATTTATATCATATCTGTTCCCATATAGTGAAGCCACTTAGTTCCTCTTGCATAAAGATGGCGGCTGCTCTTGGATTGGCGCGCTTCTTCGTTTTACTTTTTTAAAATGTCCTCTTGCATTATGAGGCACAATGTAACGGCGCCGTTCTTCTGTAAAGCTGCAAGGATCTTCCCGCGATTCTCTTCATAATGCTGAATCATCTCCTCCATGTTCTTATCGGCATCTATCACTGAAGTATCCCTAAAATAGCACAATGTGTGATCAGTGCCGGTCCGACCGGTGAGATCACCACCAGTCATAAGAATGAAGGAGCCAATGATGGCGATAGGGCTGAGCTGCAATACCCAACACTGCCAATAGAGGAGAGCAGAAATGTGTCTACACTATAAGGGGCAGCAGCCCTCCTACAGGTGGCTTGGCCCTCCATTCTTGTGATCAGTAAGGGTCACAGCGACTGGATAGTCGTCCTGCTTAAACATGGCAGAAAGATGATGCAGAATAATTTGCTCACTCGTCATTTTGCTTCCGCTCAACTAAAAAATAGTCGCTGATTGATCAAAAGTCATCTGGTGTAAAGTCGCACTGGAGCAAATTATGAACAAATTTGAATGGAGATCCCCCTACAAAGAATATTTTGGCGAACGACTAATGAACAATCATCACTCTATGTACAGGCAAATAAACGACTGCTGTTCATAGACTTCAGCGACTTTTTCGGAGGGATGAGCTGAGTAATAGTTGCTCCGTGTAAAAGATGTCTTGTATTGTGTGATATTGGGAAGCCATCATATTTACCCAGAGACCAGGAACTATTACTTACCCCCTATTGATCGCTAGATGTTTTAGTTCATCCCCCGCTCTCTACCTGCAGGTCCTCATCTTCTACTCACTAGCTTACGGCACTCTCCAACCACATAGACCAGAGCAACTATGGACTAGCTGTGCGACCGTCTGACATGGTTATTAGCAACGTAATATCGTGTTTCTACGAAAATAAGACCCTGTCATATTAATTTTTGCCCCAAAAGAGGCTCTATGTTTTATTTTCAGGGGATGTCTTATTAAACGTACCTAGGAGATTTGGTGCAGGTCCCTCCCGCTGCTCTTTGGAGCTTCAATGAGCTGAGCCATGACATTGATTGGCCAATTATAAATCCTGCCTCCACAATGCGATGGCTGTGATTGGTTCTTCTTGCACTGCTCAGCCAATCACAACCATTGCTTTCTGGAGATGAGATGTTTTTTTCATGAATCCCGTAACCAGAAAGTGATCTTCAGTGGGCGAACGAGGACTGCAGAACGCACGGCAGAGCTCCAGACAGCAGATGGAGGACCCGGACCGAGCCTGCTAGGTAGGTATTCCTTTTTTAATGTAATGCAGTTAAGGCTTATTTTGGGAGTAGGGCTTATATTTAGACCCTATATCACCAAGGGAATCACTAATAGATAAAATATAACTTTTATTAAATAATATTTAAAAATGTATTGGGCGCGATCCTTAATTATAACTAATGTGCCCCAACTATAAGGGTTCGCACCATACAAAAAATATATAGGTCCTTAGACACACTATATTGTCAGTGCACCAAAAGAGGGGACTGCACTGATAACAGTATAGTCCAACAGCTACAATGACGATGGCAAATGTAATTGGTGTATAGCCATTAGTCAAACATGTAGCTGTATACAGCTCTAACGAATCAATCGCTGTTTTTGTTATTGACTGGTATAGGTAGATCACCAGCACTTTTATTGATATAAATATACTGTCGTAGAGCTGACAAGTAGGTTAGACTACTCATACGTTTTGGGAATAGAGCACATACGGGTTTCTATTGTATGGTGGCTCACTGAATGACCATGTAGTGTCCAACCAGAAACCAATAATGTAGCACCCCTGTCATGCGATGCCCATTTATTAGAGTGGCTAACCTGAAAACAGAGTCAATTATGCAACACGACCCTGTTCTAAGGAACCTACAATACTATATGCAGCCAAAAGATAAAGGCTGAATATAGCCGCTTTCATTCAAGCAAAAGCCACTAGTAGTAGCACATTATAGTAGACAGGGGTGCTACATTATTGGTTTCTGGTTGGACACTACATGGTCATTCAGTGAGCCACCATACAATAGAAACCCGTAAATAAAAGTGCTGGTGATCTACCTATACCAGTCAATAAAAAAACAGCGATTGATTCGTTAGAGCTGTATACAGCGACATGTTTGACTAATGGCTATACACCAATTACATTTGCCATCGTCATGGTAGCTGTTGGACTATACTGTTATCAGTGCAGTCCCCTCTTTTGGTGCACTGACAATATAGTGTGTCTAAGGACCTATATATTTTTTGAATGGTGCCAACCCTTATAGTTGGGGCACCTTAGTTATAATTAAGCATCACGCCCAATACATTTTTTAATGTTATTTAATAAAAGTTATATTTTATCTATTAGTGATTCCCTCGGTGATATCGTATTCTGCTCTTTTAGGGTATCCTTCTGTCACGGTGACATATTTATATTTAGACCCTCCCCAAAAATCCTGCAAAATCAGGGTAGGGCTTATTTTCAATGTAGGTCTTATTTTCGGGGGAAAACACCAACAGCATCTCCATGTCCCGGACTTACTGACTGCTGCTTTTTAGGTTGAGTTCACACACTGCAGAACTGTTGCAGTAGTTTGGTACCAAAGTTCTGCAACAATGCACA
The DNA here is from genome assembly GCF_035609145.1 of Eleutherodactylus coqui. NCBI lineage: Eukaryota > Metazoa > Chordata > Amphibia > Anura > Eleutherodactylidae > Eleutherodactylus > Eleutherodactylus coqui. The sequence goes on along the minus strand of NC_089847.1, from coordinate 61,243,729 downwards.
GTGCAATGTAAATGAATCACAGTGGGGAAAATCTGCAGCAGAAAACAGACATGCAGCCGATTTTCAAATCAAATGTGAAAACGTGATGGATTTTCCCCAGATTTCATTCATTGCGATGCCAGAGCTGAATTATGTGTTGGGCACAAACACTAAAATCCACATGCAGGTTTTGGTGCAGATTTCCTCTTTGATGTCGGCACATAGCCTTACACTTTGGATTATTTCAGCCCCCCCAGCTTGCAGCCCTCCTACTCCTGGTGAACTGTTCCATCTGTCCGCTGCCATCTGGGGAAAGCTTCTTCCAGGGCTTAAACAGACGGGCGCATGCGCAAAAACACTCGCCGCTACAGAGCGTGTTAGAACATGAACCAGTGGAAAGTCTCTCGGTGTAGTAATATCTCATGAGAATTACGCTAGTCAAAATGAAACCATGGAAATCAATGATTTTGCTTCATCACTTTTTACGTCCACAAAAAGCTCCACAAGCACGGCCATCTGTTTAACCTCTTAATAGGAGGAAAGTGCCCATTAGTTTGGCCACAATGAACTGAGGCTTCGGGGAGACCTGGTCACAAAAGTTTATCTGACTGACTGATGTGAGGGGCATGGGCTGGGGAACAAGTGGTTGAACAGGGGGAAAAGGACCTACAGGGGACAAGTGGCACAGGGAGAAAGAGGGACATTGGACACAGGAGGTGGGGCAAGTGGTGGTACATGGGATTGTATGGGTGGGGACAAGTGGTTTCACAGGGCAAGATGGGGCACGGGGGACAAGTAGTACCGCGGGTAAAAGAGACATGGGGAGGAGGGCCAAGTTGAAACATGGGGAGACAAATGGTGGCACAGTAGGAGAAAAGCCAAAAGTGGCACAAATGGTGGAATAAGGAGAGAGGGTGGCATGTGAGGGACAAGAGATGGAAGAGAAGCACATATGGGGAGGAGGGGCAAGTGGTGTCATGGGCAAAGTATTAGATTTATTATCTTAATTGACAATTTTTTAGATCTAATTCTTCTAAAATCAGTTTGCATCTCTTTTATTACTGATGATATACCAGGGTTGGCTTATATTGGCTATCCACAGGATGGGTGATGAAGGTCTAATCAGTGAGGGTCTATCATTCCAAAGAATTGGGGTCCAGTGTCCCCCATTTTCCTAACTGTGGGCTCTCTACACCCTCTACAGTGACGTGGAGATGGCATCTTGGCAGTGGTTGCACATGCACAGTGCAGCTGCATTTATTTCAATGGCGATGATGAAAATAGCTAGTACAAGCACTCAGCCGTCTGCATTAAAGAACAATGGAGCAGCTCCACACATGCAGCGACACTGCTCTATTCAATCTACTCCTCACTCTGCCGAGGGGTGAAGGCAGGCAGTGAGCCCAGAGTGACAGAAGAGGGCTTAAACAGGCGGACCTTTCAGACTCTCATTCTGGAGACCACAAGGGGTCTTCAGTGATGAGACCCCCACCAATCAGACTTGCATCATCTGTGGATTGGCCCTATTGCAGATAGATTGGGCAGTCAGTGTCTAAACCAGGCCTGCACAACATATGGCACGTTGGCCACAAGTGGCCCAGCAGAGGATTTCTGGCAGCCTGTGACATGGCTGTGATGTCAAGAGACTAGTCGCTCGCCTCTTAATATAGTCATGCCACAGTCCGCGGCACAGTCATGTCACGCTAACCGCTAGCTATGAATTTTACCAGATAAAGGGCCTTCAGCCATGCTCAGCAGCAAAGTAGGGGATAGCCGGAGTCAGATGTGTGACTTGAACATTACCTTGAACATGCAGCTGATGCCCGCTATCCCTTCCCTTGTTGATTGACCAATTCAATTCAGGGAAGGTCCTTTAGTCCTGGGGAGCACTGCTGCAGCGATGGAAGAATCTTTCTAAGGGACATTGTAAAAAAAGATCCCCTCCCAGAAGGAGTTGTCAGAATCAAATGAAACTTTCTCTATGTGATTGTAACGTTGATATAAGGGATTACAATATCAGAGCAAAAGGATCTTTTATTGCAGAAAACTGACCCCTTGAGGGGCGGCTCTAGTCCCTGTTGGGCTCCTCTAGCCTGATTGCAAGATGAGATACGGGCGGGCATGGAGGAATACAGGTTTTGTATGGTAGTCTACCGCATATTGATCCACATTTGCTGTACCTGAACCTCTAGATCTCCTAACAGTCTGGTCAGAATGGTCCAGGTGGCGGGCAATTTCTCTAAAAGACCATTTCGCATCCCCATAATGCATTCCTTCTCATACGCTTTTAACAGAGACAAGTCTCTTTGATTGCGTCTCCCCTGCCTTCCTGCACACAGGACCTCCAACACATCCAATACATCTTTGGAGTCGTGTCACCCCCAGGCATCCTGTTGTCCTATCCAGCCGAAATGCGTATTCTATTGCTGGTTTTTAATTTGTGAAAAATTAATAAAAAAGAAGTGCTTTCACCTTCACACATTGGACTTTGATCTACATCTTCTAGTAGCTTAGAGGGTTGCGCCTCCATACCAGTTCTTTTCACATCCTTTTCGCTACACTTACGCCCACACTGGTGGAGCGTCATCTGGTTGGCAGCACCTCCACCATTCAAAATACTCAATCATTGAAAGCTCTTTGTACTCCATAAACATTCCACCACCCTCACTGGGTCTTGCTCCACCCTCCTTTTTTATTTCCTTTACTCACTACATACAAGGAGCCTCCGAGAGCCTTTTATAGGCCATATGTGTTAGCGTACCATACATCATGGCTGCAACGATACAAGCAAATACAAGTGGCTGCAACACTACTGCAAGCACCTAATATCTGAATTTAAATGGCATTCTTGTTATATTTACTGACATATGAAGATGTGAGGTTCTTAGCACACATTTTGATCAAAACATGTGAGCCCATCTGCCACGTCAAGGCGACCTCTTGTAGATGGGACCTACACTACACTAACCTCTCTTTAGGCCTGCTGGGCTAATCCCTTTACGTTCTCTCTGTGGGAAGGGACAACATTCAAGGAGGCATACGGGAAAAGCTGCAGGGGGCGCTAGATTTTATCAGAAGGGCACCACATTGTTCTGATATAATTGTTAAATTGTGGTCTAATGTTTGGGGTCTAAATAGTAAGATGTTTTTTCATGGGATTAGCTGTCTGAGTGCTTTTTGTGGGGTGAGTTGTGTTTTTTCACTGGTACAATTTAATATACCATAAAATATGCTGAAAAACTACAGATTTCTCAGTGGGCTGAAATGAAAAAAAAATCCAATTATGCTTATTTTTGGACCTGTTGTTTTTGGTGTGCACACTGTGGCACAAATTACATGAAAACTTTATTCTGTGTGTGTCAGCACATTTACCACAATTTCCAAACTACATTTTTTTTTGTCTTCAAAAATTGAAATATATAAAAAAAATTAGTTTCTGTTGCTATTTTAAGGCGCCATCACTTTTTCATTTTACTGTTGATGCAGCGGATGTGTGGACTCAATTTCTGCAGGATGACTAGTGGTTGTGTAACTTTTTGATGGCGTTATATTTCATATTTTTTCTTGGAGCCAGGGTAATGAAAAAATACAAATCTGGTGTTATGTATTTTTTTCATAATGGTGTTCATTATCAGGGATAAATAATTCAATATTTTAAACGGACTTTTATGCAGGCTGCAATGCAAATTACTTTTCTTTTTTTTTAGAAATATAGGACAAGGTTTTTTTTAACTTTTTTCAAAAATTTTTTACACTTATTTTTTTAGGCCTCTAATGGTGCTTGAACTTGGGATCATTAATTCACTTATACAACCCAGGGAAGGCCATTTGGAACATTTAAATGCTGATTAGGTTATTCAAATGCCACTGTAAGAATTGACAGCTGCATTAAAATACTCAACAGCCATAATTGAAGTTATCTCTGATCATAGCTGTTGCTTCTAGGTGTGAATTGTCAAAGACAGGCGGCGCCACTTCAGTATGTGGAGTGAGCTTGGGAGCCAAGTCCATTCCATACAGACCCCACACACATCCCCTGTACATTTATAGTCGATGTCACCAAGGGGTAAAAAAAAAAAAAAAAATCCGGCCTCCTCCACCCCTTAATAGCCGGCCAACACTCACCTCATTTCCCCATCGCTCATTACAATACTGTTATGGGCATGAGGAAATGCAATTACCAGTAAATGTGAACTAGTCATAGACATGTGCTTAGATGTCATAAGATAAAAAAAAATGTCCGGCCTCCTTCCACCCCTTAATAGCCGGCCATCGCGCACCAATGTGTTTCCCGCCCCCTGTGGCAGCACCATCAGCTGCTGCTGTCATTGGTTCAGGGAAATCCATTTACTGGTAAGAAAAAAAGGTTTTTAGATACATCACATGTCTATGGGTATATGGGGCGCAGATGTTGTGGCGCCTGTACTTACCGCCAGCTGGGTGGTACTGCTGGCTCTCTCCTCAGGGGTCCCTCGCCGTCCTTCCTTGTGATGTCGTTGCAGGGGCTCAGGAGGGCCGCTCGCTCAGGTGGTTGTAGAGCCGGTGTCTAAGAGGGTCTTCATGTTGGAGAATGAAAACCCTCTGAACTTGGCCTGGTCTTCCGGTGACAGCTCGGATTGCTTGGCCTCTTCTGCTTCGATGGTGTCTAAGTCGAATTGCTGATGGAATTCCGACTTAGTTGGGGCAGGGATGTGCGGCGGGGCCATCCTCAGGGTTTCCACAGAGTCCCATTCTACATGCTGGAAGAACCGATGACCACGGATGTTCCCATTGACTCCTAGACGCTTGGCTGGATTTTTCTTGAGGAGCTGAAATCAGAAATGTAGTTTTTAATACTAACTACAATTACAAGAATCTGACAAAGAAAGACAATAAAAGCATACAAAATTAGTAACATGCTTACCTGCATTATGATGTTCTTCGCTCCGGAGGTGGACTCATTAAAGAGTTTTTGATGATACTTACGCTCGCCGGTGATCATTTGATTCATGATGACTCCGAATGAAAACCAGTCTACGGCGGCGTTGTACTCCTCTCCGGCGTCCATCTGCCATAAACAGACAACAGTTAGTTAGTTGGGAAATAAGTTCTACATCATTAATAACATAAGTCGTCTGCCCTAAAAGAAAGGCATTACATGGGATATGTGCACTGCTCTAGACTAGCATTGTGTAGAGACCGCAGTCATCTATTCCATCTCGGACTGCTGTCTCCATGATCCACAACCCAAGAACATAAATACACTTATGTCAACAACTGGTAAGAAGATTCTATTCCACTCACCTCAGGAGCAATATAGTCTTCGGTCCCAGCATAGTCAGTAGCTGTTCGACCTCCAAGCATGTTGTCCAGGGCGAGACCGAAATCGGTGATCTTCAGGTGCCCTGTCTCAGCCACCAAGATGTTTTCGGGCTTCAGGTCTCTGTGGATGATCCCCTTGGCGTGGAGGTGTTGGATGCCGCACACCATCTCCGCAGCGTAGAATCTGTAAGAAAGAGAATAAGTAGTCGGTGTGAGATCCTGAGGAGCGACAAAATACTGTTTCCTAAACTGTAGCTAAAGTATGATTATTGGATGGATCACTAATCATCAGCCATGTAGGAGGAGGCTCGCGATCCGACAATTGTGCGCAAATGGTTGTCATCTGCTGACCAGATCTTTTATGTGGGCATAAAAGTGTTAGCTCACCAGCAGCACATCTCCCCATGTAAACAGCGGAATGTGCCATACTAATGATCTGCTCATGTTAGACCACCTTAACGAGCATCAACCAACATGCTATCTTGTCAGTTGTTGCTTGTTAATAGGCAAAATATGTGCCGTGTAAAACCACCCTAAATCTTTACCTGGAACTGTTGATATCGAGCCGTCCCTTTGACTGTAGGAGTTGATTCAGGTCCCCGCAGCTTAGAAACTCTAATCCAAGTAGAACGTGCGTCTGTAATGTAGAAGAGACATGTAAGGAGGTTGGTTAATATGAAGTTATGCTACAAAGTCCACATCTACGGTGCACATACTAGTGATGTGCGATAACATACTTGGAGATATCGCACATACTTGGAGATGTGTGATAACAACTATACCTTGGTCTGAAATGCAAATTCTGCATGGATGAGGAAAGGACTTCCTGACGTCATCTGCAACACGCGGTGCTCCACCATCACGTCCGCCAGCTCCACTTCTGCTAGTAGGGCCTTCTTCCTGATGACCTTCACCGCAAACTGCTGACAGGTAACGATGTCTTCTGCCAGCACGACTTCTCCGTAGGCTCCCCGGCCGAGCACATGATGAAATCGTAGTCGTTCTTGGATGGTTGTAGATGTGGTGCTTCCTGAGCCAGTTGGTCGAACACTGCTGGGTCCTCCTAATAGTGATTATAATAGCACAATATACAGGCTATAGGTTATAATAGAGGTAGGTGCCTGCAGCCAGACGGTCAGATACAAGGCTCCTCTGGGAACTGTAGTTGCTACGTTAAAATCAGCCATCACATCACGGGAACAGAAGGACAACCACTTTAATACAGAAGATAACGTCTTATATAGTCTGTAGGTATTAACTATCACTCCTATAAGGGGCTCAGTATGTATTGTATCTGTATTATGGACATGTGACGTAGGCTTTAGATGCATATTTTACTAATTCGGGCCTTATTTGCCTAGTTATGTGATCAGTAACTGCGAATGCTGTATATATTGTGTAAAAAATAAATAAATAACACATCAGACCCCATAAGACAACAGGAAAACCTTCTCCTATGGAAGGATTGTCCTGCTTACTCCTGGGTTCCATTGGATTTTTGGTATAAAGTATACAGCACTCAGGTACAACAATACAACTGAGGCAAAAGTCTGGACACACACGTTTAACTGGTATAATAACGAGATAATTTACTTCCAATGTGTAAAAGTATTAGTTGGGGAGGTGGCTGCATTTCTTGGTGGAGGAGATGTTTTAGGAGGCCATTTTGACATCCAACATATTGAATTAGCTTAGGTTTTTCAAATAAGAAGGGGTCATAGAATGGTAGAGTTGGAAGGGACCTCCAGGGTCATCGGGTCCAACCCCCTTCTCAGTGCAGATTTCACTAAATCACCCCAGACAGATGTTTTTCCAGCCTTTGTTTGAACACTTCCATTTAAGGGGAACTCACCACCTCCCGTGGTAACCCGTTCCACTCATTGATCAACCTCACTGTCTAATATCTAATTTGTGTCTCCCCCCTTTCAGTTTCATCCCATTGCTTCTAGTCTTTCCTTGTGCAGATGAGAATAGGGCTGATCCCTCTGCACTGTGACAGCCCTTCAGATATTTGTAGACCGCTATTAAGTCTCCTCTCAGCCTAAACATTCCCAGATCCTTTGATCGTTCCTCATAGGACATGATTTGCAGACCGCTCACCATCTTGGTAACTCTTCCCTGGATATAATATATATAATAATATACCTAGGAATATAACAGTCTTGGCTAGATTTGACTCAGACACACAATGGGAGGGTCAGTGTTGCCAATTTTATTGCTCAGCAGTTAATTGAGGAAAAGTTTCACAAAGTGCTTTTTATGATGTGTTGATGTGGCCACCATTCAGTTGGATGCACAAGAATCCAGCCTTCATGAACTCGCTGAACTGCAGCTGATGCTTCCTAACCGCTCTATAGGATTCACTGTTTCAGGTGAACTGTATTGTGTATTTTTTTGCATACACAAGGGGCTTTAAATGACCCCTGAGTTAGGAGGAGAGGTCTGGCAGAATGGCAACTAAGGCGATTTAAACTACCAAACATGGTAACAGTACATTCTCCTGTCCTAGGAGGTGTTACCACAGGCAGCACAGATGGCCTCAATTTGGTCGTATTCCCAAACATCCCCTTTAGGCCTCAGTCAGACGACCGTTTTTTGCCGCGATTTACGGATCGCATGACAGATGCGCATCCGCAAATCACGTGACCGGGGCCGACGATTCGCCGCAAAATCTGCTAGCAACGTTTTTGGCGAAACGGGCCCGATCAAAGGAGCGCTGTCCGCCCATTGAAAGTCAATGGAGCCGGCAATACAGCCGGCTCCATTGAAAGCAATGGGCTGCCGGCGAGCGCAGGATGAATTTTCGGAAAGGGCTTAAACATATAAGCCCTTCCCTGAAAATCATCCAAAAATGGTTAAAAAAAAATGTACTCACTTTGTCCCTGCAGCCAGAGTTCAGCCGCGGCCGGCCGGCAGTTCTCCTGAACTGCTCTGTGTATTATTCAGCAGGCGGGGATTTAAAATCCCCGCCTGCTGAATGGGCTGCCTCTAATTGGTCACAGCCCTCACCAATCAGAGGCAGCTCTCACTCACCCATTCATGAATTCATGAATGGGTGAGTGAGTGCTGCCTCTGATTGGCTCAGCGCAGGGACAAATCAGGGGCAGCTCTCAGCTGTCATTCAATAGCTTACATGTCCAGCGTGTAAGTGGTAGGTGTCCAGTATGTAAGTGATACATGTCCGGTGTGTAAGTGGTAGGTGTCCAGTATGTAAGTGATACGTGTCCGGTGTGTAAGTGGTAGGTGTCCAGTATGTAAGTGATACGTGTCCGGTGTGTAAGTGGTAGGTGTCCAGTATGTAAGTGATACGTGTCCGGTGTGTAAGTGGTAGGTGCTCGGTGTGTAAGTGGTAGGTGTCTAGTATGTAAGTGCTAGATGATTGGTGTGTAAGTGATACGTGTCCAGCGTGTAAGTGCTAGATGTCCAATGTGTAAGTGATACATGTCCAATGTGTAAGTGATACATGTCCGGCGTGTAAGTGGTAGATGTCCGGTGTGTAAGTGATACATGTCCGGTGTGTAAATCGTACATGTCCGGTGTGTAAGTGGTAGATGTCCGGTGTGTAAGTGGTAGATGTCCGGTGTGTAAGTCGTACATGTCCGGTGTGTAAGTCGTACATGTCCGGTGTGTAAGTCGTACATGTCCGGTGTGTAAGTCGTACGTGTCCGGTGTGTAAGTCGTACGTGTCCGGTGTGTAAGTGGTAGGTGTCCGGTGTGTAAGTGCTAGATGTCCGGTGTGTAAGTGCTAGATGTCCGGTGTGTAAGTGCTAGATGTCCGGTGTGTAAGTGCTGGATGTCCGGTGTGTAAGTGCTGGATGTCCGGTGTGTAAGTGCTAGATGTCCGGTGTGTAAGTGCTAGATGTCCGGTGTGTAAGTGCTAGATGTCCGGTGTGTAAGTGCTAGATGTCCGGTGTGTAAGTGCTAGATGTCCGGTGTGTAAGTGCTAGATGTCCGGTGTGTAAGTGCTAGATGTCCGGTGTGTAAGTGCTAGATGTCCGGTGTGTAAGTGCTAGATGTCCGGTGTGTAAGTGCTAGATGTCCGGTGTGTAAGTGCTAGATGTCCGGTGTGTAAGTGCTAGATGTCCGGTGTGTAAGTGCTAGATGTCCGGTGTGTAAGTGCTAGATGTCCGGTGTGTAAGTGCTAGATGTCCGGTGTGTAAGTGCTAGATGTCCGGTGTGTAAGTGCTAGATGTCCGGTGTGTAAGTGCTAGATGTCCGGTGTGTAAGTGCTAGATGTCCGGTGTGTAAGTGCTAGATGTCCGGTGTGTAAGTGCTAGATGTCCGGTGTGTAAGTGCTAGATGTCCGGTGTGTAAGTGCTAGATGTCCGGTGTGTAAGTGCTAGATGTCCGGTGTGTAAGTGCTAGATGTCCGGTGTGTAAGTGCTAGATGTCCGGTGTGTAAGTGCTAGATGTCCGGTGTGTAAGTGCTAGGTGTCCGGTGTGTAAGTGGTAGGTGTCCAGTGTGTAAGTGGTAGATGTCCGGTGTGTAAGTGGTAGATGTCCGGTGTGTAAGTGGTAGATGTCCGGTGTGTAAGTGATAGATGTCCGGTGTGTAAGTCGTACATGTCCGGTGTGTAAGTGATACATGTCCGGTGTGTAAGTGGTAGATGTCCGGTGTGTAAGTGGTAGATGTCCGGTGTGTAAGTGGTAGATGTCCGGTGTGTAAGTGGTAGATGTCCGGTGTGTAAGTGGTAGATGTCCGGTGTGTAAGTGGTAGATGTCCGGTGTGTAAGTGGTAGATGTCCGGTGTGTAAGTGGTAGATGTCCGGTGTGTAAGTGCTAGATGTCCGGTGTGTAAGTGCTAGATGTCCGGTGTGTAAGTGCTAGATGTCCGGTGTGTAAGTGCTAGATGTCCGGTGTGTAAGTGCTAGATGTCCGGTGTGTAAGTGCTAGATGTCCGGTGTGTAAGTGCTAGATGTCCGGTGTGTAAGTGCTAGATGTCCGGTGTGTAAGTGCTAGATGTCCGGTGTGTAAGTGCTAGATGTCCGGTGTGTAAGTGCTAGATGTCCGGTGTGTAAGTGCTAGATGTCCGGTGTGTAAGTGCTAGATGTCCGGTGTGTAAGTGCTAGATGTCCGGTGTGTAAGTGCTAGATGTCCGGTGTGTAAGTGCTAGATGTCCGGTGTGTAAGTGCTAGATGTCCGGTGTGTAAGTGCTAGATGTCCGGTGTGTAAGTGGTAGGTGTCCAGTATGTAAGTGCTAGGTGTCCAGTGTGTAAGTGGTAGATGTCCGGTGTGTAAGTGGTAGATGTCCGGTGTGTAAGTGGTAGATGTCCGGTGTGTAAGTGATAGATGTCCGGTGTGTAAGTCGTACATGTCCGGTGTGTAAGTGGTAGGTGTCCGGTGTGTAAGTGATACATGTCCGGTGTGTAAGTGGTAGATGTCCGGTGTGTAAGTGGTAGATGTCCGGTGTGTAAGTGGTAGATGTCCGGTGTGTAAGTGGTAGATGTCCGGTGTGTAAGTGGTAGATGTCCGGTGTGTAAGTGGTAGATGTCCGGTGTGTAAGTGGTAGATGTCCGGTGTGTAAGTGGTAGATGTCCGGTGTGTAAGTGGTAGATGTCCGGTGTGTAAGTGGTAGATGTCCGGTGTGTAAGTGGTAGATGTCCGGTGTGTAAGTGGTAGATGTCCGGTGTGTAAGTGGTAGATGTCCGGTGTGTAAGTGGTAGATGTCCGGTGTGTAAGTGGTAGATGTCCGGTGTGTAAGTGGTAGATGTCCGGTGTGTAAGTGGTAGATGTCCGGTGTGTAAGTGGTAGATGTCCGGTGTGTAAGTGGTAGGTGCCCGGCGTATAAGTGGCGTCTGTATTATCTATCCCGTGTGAGGGTAGCATCACTGTAGAGGTATGTAATAAACACAGTATGACATCTACACGCTCCACAAATATCAGCTTTATTAATAAACAACACTGATTAAAAACAAACTCTTAACGAGACATAAAACTCAATAAGTGGCAATAAATACCATCAAAAAGCAGCAAAATATCAAATTGTGTGCAAGCGAGGGTAGCTACACAGTCCATGCGCCACATAGCACAATAACATACAAGTGCTGTATATACTGCCCACCGGCCGAGATACCGGGGACTGGCCAACAATATACCTCTGTAGAGATGAAGAGGGATCTGTGAGCAGTCCTGGCCGGTCCCATCAGCATGTAGAGTCTACGACTAATGATGTATACTAATGCACAGCGTGTATCAGGGGGTCAGAGAAGTGGCGCCACCTCTGTTTGTCCAGGACCGGAGGGTCGCTGTAGGCCGTACAGCCCATTGTATATATATTCTGCACCCCTATACATGGCTCTGATTACACTTAGTAGCAGTTTGTTCTTTATGGTTTTCTTTCATTCTTCTCTCAGTAATAACACAAACATTATTTCTCTTTCCCCCTCAGATCCAATAGAATATGAGTCAGTATTTATAGTGTTTGCTCTGTGACTGAGGCTGGAGTGATATCAGTATACTCATATGTCCCTTAGGTCTAGATCTATTTCATCTGGCTGTCGTATAGTCACTTGCGCAGGTGAACTCAGACATATTTGGTGCGTTGGCCCTCGTACGTGTGTCTAATGTGTCTATTGAGGAGCTGCTGCCCAACCATGTAACCAGCCAACGTGCCGGGGGCTCAGCGGTGCGGACCCCTCAGATTGGCCGCATCTAAGACCGGAAAGTGGCGTAAATTATAGCGAGAATCTATCGCAGCTTCTGGCTGGCAGACATCTCCTTCTGTGGCACACGGGCAGTCGGAGGCGTTCCTTATATAACATACATTACTAACATATATATATAGTAAGGGCATTAATAGACGGCAGATCACCCACCACGGTCCATTATTGTTTATTGCACTGACATATATAGCACATACATATTCCACAGCGCTGTACACAGTTCAGCATTATATCGGGCTTTGTCCCCCTGGGGGCTCACAATCTATATATTCACACTGGACAATGAACCCAGATTTGAACCCGGATACCCCCTTACTGAAAGGCAACTGAGCCCCCATGCTGCCCACAGGAAAACTAACACAATTTTTGTTTCAAAAACACCCCATTTTGGTATTGTCAGGGCTCCTACCCATTTGCATTTTTTTAACGCTGCCCTTTTTTAACACAATTGTTAATGGGATTTCTAATGTTATAAACTCATCACAAGTTGGCGCTTTATGATTTTTGTGCGATGCGTTTCTAACATTAGAAAGTCCCATTGACAATCGCGTTAAAAAAAAACACAGCGATATCGCAGCGTTAAAGAACCCCTAGTGGGTAGGAGCCCTTACACAGTGGGGGGCAGCCATAGCGCTGTGATCACCTCCGCTGAGGAACAATTGCTGAATCTACACACTTCCTAAAGGTTCAGTCACAATTTTTGGCCCAATTTTGTCAGATTTTCATGCAGATCTGCAGCAGATTATATCCTTTCATTTAAATACAAATTGCATGGGTGACTGCTGCGGCAGATCTGCGCCAAAATCTGCAGCAATGAGTGATGTGTGAACGCCCCCGAAGAGCAGGTCATCTAAACATGGGAGAAGATGAGTAACCAAAAAAGTGTACATTTCAGCAGCAAATGTTTTTTTTTTTTTTAAAAAGAAAGCCTGGCCAGCCCAAATCTGCCAGTGTAAACGGATTTTGGCCGGCAAGGTGGTTTTTTTTAAATGCACACATACATGTTACATCTGCAGACAAAAATATAAAGTCAGACAATCTCATTGATTTTATGCCTTAACGCTTTGCAAAAATGCCGGTCTCCTGAGTATTCACCGCGCATTTACACAAGCGCATCGATGGGCTCAAATCTGCAGAAAAAAGGGCATATTTTTGGGTGTAAGCTGAAAAACTACATTTGATTGTCCCGATAAAATGAATGGGTTCTGTTCCCTGCGTGCGCAATATACTGCACAAATACAGACGTGTGAATCCGGCCTAAACAGAAGTAACATCTGACATGTCACAATATACATAAATACAACATCATACAATGGAACATTTGTGTCTTTTCTCCCCAGAATACAAAACACATGAATTGTAAGAAGAACCAGAAAACGGTACATTCCAGCAGCTCATCTATAAGGGCTCCTGCACACGGGCGATTTAGCAAATGCAAAATTTACCATTTTTGCACCCGTATTTCCGTTGAGCAAAAAATATGCAACATGCTCTATTTTCACGCAAATTTGAGCACCCGAGCCACCATAACGGCGCAATTTTGCGGTATTATTTGATAACACTGGTGATTATTTAGGCCGCTCAGCCAGTTCTAAAACGGGTATAAACAACCTCAGCAGCGCAAAAAGTACAGTAAGCAGCGCGGAAAGGTTCATGGGAAAATGTAATAGCGCTCCATACACAGCGCCATCACGCCATCTCCTTGCGAGCGTTTATACGTCACACGTGTGCAGGAGCCCTTATCACAATAATATTGGACATTTCACATTATACAATGTACATAAATACAGTTTGATACAATGTAACATTTCCATCATTTTCTCCCCAGAATACAAAACACGTGAATTGTAAGAAGATGACGAACCAGAAAACGGTCCATTTCAGCAGCTCATCCATAACCGCAGGAACATCATACAATGTACATACAGTGTAATACAATGGAACATTTGGATCGCTTTCCTCCCTCCTCCTCTCCGGCAGACAACCCCCATGAATTACCAGACATGGCGGTACAGTGTGGGACCCTCAGGCTGCGTTCACACTTAGCGGACTTACTGAAAATCTGCACCAAAATCTGCATTAAATTCTGCATCCAAACACAAACCATTGCTGTGGATTCTAATGTGGACTTTGATGCAAATCCTGAGCAGACTTCACCCCTTCAGATGAAAAGATGAAATCTGCCACCGATCTGCACCAATATCTGGCATGTGTGAATGCGCTCCTACAGCTCCGCAGATCTCCAGCGGTACCTGAGCCTCCCGGGTCTTCTTTCTGTATCTTTACAGGTGGGTCCTTTTCTCCCACCGAAGAATCCAGATGCCTCTTCTTGGGTCGCTTCTTCCCAACGAGGTCTTTCTTCACCGAATCAGTCGGTGGAACGATGGGCTTCGCTGAGCTCGATGACTTCCTCCTCCTCTTCCTCCTCTGGCTCTTGCTTGAAGCCTCATCTGAAGAATCCAAGACATGTCTTGGTCTTCTCACTCCTTTCTTCCTCCGAATCTCCTCCTCTCCCTCCATAAAATCGCTCTGCTCTGGTCCAGCAGACATCGCCTCCTTCTCCATCGCCAGTCTCCAACACTCTCAACTGCCAACCGCCGTGACAACACAATTGCCCTGGCTGTAACCATGGCAGCAGTCATGTGATCAGTAACTGACCAATCACAGCCAACCATGATAAGTTTGAAATCGTATGTCCGCAGTTACTGAGATGTGATGAAGGACATTTACAGGAATATTCTCACCATTTTCCTAATAATCTTTATTATTATAGTGGGATCTTGTCATGTCTGAGTGCTGAAGCCGTCCAGGACTTGGTGCGGGGTGATATTTGGGGGCCACATTCACATTCTTACAGTTTATTCTTCTTTCTTACTGCCAGATATTATTATTTTCCCGAATATAATCTTATATTATAATCCATCCATCCACCATATTAACCTTCACATATAAATGAGCATCTGTAATAATCCACGTTGCGGTTGTGTCATTGTTTGGCAGATTTCCCAATATGTCCCCATTTTCCCCCATATGACCTGATGATAGATTAACCACAGGCCGGGTCTCTTGTATAGAGATGGTGATTAATGATAATATCTCTCTACAAGGTGCCTCCATGGTTCTCCTTGTAATTGGCGCACACACGTTCGGGGTCTCCAGATCCCTCGCTCCCCATGACATGGCCATAGAGAAAATGATAAAATCCTGACCGCTGCCATCACTACCAGCTGATTAAAGACAGATGTAGTTTTAGGCCCATCAGAACATCATCCTGCTCTCATAGCCACAAAATAACCACACAGGATCCATCAACAGCATCTTGTTGGGGGTTTCCAGATACTTTACACTTAATATATGGTACACTGCAAAGACAATGGGGATCTACCAAGAGCAGGAGGATTACCTTACTGACTACAGAGCCAACCTGGGGCTTCATTACAGACAATCTGCACCCACAATGAAGACATAGAGGGGCGAATAGAAGAACAAACATTGTAAATGTTCCTATTCAAATGGGTTTGAAGAGATCCTAAATAACAGCAACACTTGATTGACACTCAGCTGGGGGACGTTTTCTGTCCATTGATTCTCGCTTTTATGTTTTTAGCTTCAGGCAGGTGACATCACGAAAGAAATATAAGCTGCAGATATACTGAAATAGTATGGAGACCAAAAGGCTGTGAGATACAGAACAAGATAAAAGACACCAATGTATTCCAAACATATATATTTATATTTAACCCCTTAAGGATATTGGCCTATTTTGGGCTTAAGGACGCAACAATTTTTGGTGGATTTTCTTGACCGTTTATCAAAAGCCATAACTTTTTTATTTTTCCGTCGACGCGGCCGTATAAGGGCTTGTTTTTTGCGAGGCAAACTCTAGTTTCTATCGGCGTCATTTTTGGGTACATAGACTATATTGTAAAACTTGTATTATTTTTTTATGACAGCAGGGAGAGAAAACGCATCAATTCTGCCATAGATTTTTTTTTCCAGCGTTAATCATGCAGCATAAATAAGACATTCCATTTTTTCTGCGGACCGGTACGGTTACAACGATACCAAAATTCTTACATTTTTTTTAATTTTTTTTCCACTTTTCTGCAATAAAAACCCTTTTTTTGGAAATCTTTTTTTTTCTAAATCGCTGCATTCAAAGTCCTGTAACTTTTTTATTTTTTGATGAACGGAGCTCTATGAGGGCTTATTTTTCGCGAGACGAGCTATAGTCTTTATTGCTACCATTTTGGGGTACATACTGCTTTTTTGATCACTTTTATTGCAATTTTAGTGATGCCTCAGTTTTTTAGCGGGTTTTTTTTTGCGTTTTTTTCCGTGCATAGTCAAACGCATGTGCATCTTATTTTACGCGTCGTTACGGATGCGACAATATCAAGTTTGTGGGTTTTTTTGGTTTTTTTTACCTTTTTTATGCTAATCTGAGAAAAAGCATAAAAAATGTGTTTTTTTACTCTTTTTTTTACATTTTTTTTATTCATTTTTTTTTAATCTTTGGTTTTTTTTGCACTGTTTGTGTCCCCTTGGGGGACTTTGACCACTGCCCTGATAATCGCTGTCATAAGGGTAGCTCTACCATGCCTTATAGCTTATACAGCGATCCCAGGCACTGGTAACACAGGACGCCAGTGTCTGGCGTCCTGTTACCATGGCGACAGGCCGGGCTCTCGCAATAACATCGCGAGAGCCGGCCAGAGAAACAGAGGAAGTCCGCTCCCTCTGTGAACCCTTTCCCTGCCGCGATCTACTTAGATCGCGGCAGGGAAGGGGTTATCAGCGGGGGGCGCATCTCCGATGTCCTCCCGCTGTTGCAGCGGGACGCCGGCTGTGACTGACAGCCGGCTCCCGCTGCAGGATAGCGCGGAATCATATGTGATCCCGCGCTATCTCCAGGACGTAAGTTTACGTCCTGTTGCGGGAAGTACCAGGCTCCCAGGACGTAAACTTACGTCCTGCAGCGGGAATGGGTTAAAGTGCTGCTAACATTGTAGAACAGCATGTGGGACTGAGAAAGACCATGTGCCCATCCAGTCCAGCCTATTTTTCTGTAATGTTGATCCACAGGAAGGCAAAAAAAAATCCAATGAGGTAATTTTTCCTAATTTTAGAGGTACAAATTCCTTCCCAACTCTAATATGGCAATCAGAATAATCCCTGGATCACCGACCCTACTGAAGTAATCAGTGACTATTCAAGAAAGGTGTCCAGGCCCCTCTTAAACTCTTTTATCAAGTTCACTATCACTAAGCCCTCAGGCAGAGAGTTCCATAGCCTCACTGCTCTTACAGTAAAGAACCCCCTTCTATGTCGGTGTAGAAACCTTCTTTCCTCTGGACTTAAAGGGCGCCCCCTTGTTACAGTCACAGTCCTGGGTATAAATATATGATGGGAGAGATCTCTGTATCCCCTGATATACTTATACATAGTTATTAGGTCGCCCCTCAGTGCTCTTTTTTGCTAAGCTAAATAACCCAATTTTGATAACGATTTCTGTTGCCCGCCTTTATACCCGCTCAAACTTTATACGTCCTTTTTGAGTACTGGTACACAAAGCTGTATACAATATTCCATGTGTGGTCTGATCAGTGACTTGTAAAGAGGAAGAACAATATTATCATCATGTGTCTCTAGATGTATTTTTATGCACCCCTTTGATCCTATTTGTTTTGGCTACAGCTGCCTGACACTGGTTGCTCCAGTTCAGCTTAAGGCCCATTTACACGGAGCGATGATCACTAAAAACGCTAAAAGGCGATCGTTTTAGCAATAATCGTTGCGTCTAAATGCATGCCAATCATCCACTTTTCGGGCACTGTTAGCTGATCGTTACATTGAGGCCAAACTAAAAATCGATGTTCAGTCTTATCAGCAGTTCTCCACGGGTAGTGCTGATAGCATTGTTTCCCGCTGGAGAACAAAGGATCGGAATACAGTTCATAGCCTTCGGGCTATGAACTGCTTTCAGATAAGGCTTCATTTGCACACTAGTAAGCTATTAAGTAGCTGAGTACACCAAAAATAAGCCCTGATTGCATAAAAATCAGTGCGTCACCTAACATTTGCTGTCCGCTCCACCGCAACTCTCCTTGCAGGTGACCCAGGCATGACTACACAGTGCACCCTTAGTACTTGTCCTAATATATAGGAGACCAGACATGGCTACACAGTGCACCCTTAGTACTTGTCCTAATATATAGGGGACCCAGACATGGCTACACAGTACAGCCTTACTACTTGTTCTAATACATAAGGGGCCCAGACATGACTACACAGCACAGACTTACTACTTGTCTTAATATTCAGGGGACCAAGACATGGCTACACAGTGCACCCTTAGTACTTGTCCTAATATATAGGAGACCAGATATGGCTACACAGTGCACGCTTAGTACTTGTCTGGTCTCCTATATATTAGGACATGGCTATACAGTGCACCCTTAGTACCTGTCCTAATATATAGTAGACTAGATATGGGTACACAGTGCACCTTTAGTACTTGTCCTAATATACAGGAGACCCAGACATGACTACACAGTGCACCCTTAGTACTTGTCCTAAGACATAAGGGGCGCAGACATGGCTACACAGTGCACCCTTAGTACTTGTCATAATATATAGGAGACCCAATATGGCTACACAGTGCACCCTTAGTACTTGTCCTAATATATAGGGACCCAGATATGGCTACACAGTTCACGCTTAGTGCTTGTCCTAATATATAGGGGGCCAGACATGACTACACAGTGCACCCTTAATACTTTTCCTAATATGCAGGGGAACAAAGATATGGCTACACAGTGCACCCTTAGTACTTGTCCTAATATGCAGGGGACCCAGATATGGCTACACAGTGCACCCTTAATACTTGTCCTAATATATAGGAGACCAGATATGGGTACACAGTGCACCCTTAGTACTTGTCCTAATATATAGGAGACCAGATATGGCTACACAGTGCACCCTTAGTACTGGTCCTAATATGCAGGGGACCAAGACATGGCTACACAGTGCACCCTTAGTACTTGTCCTAATATATAGGAGACCAGATATGGCTACACAGTGCACCCTTAGTACTTGTCCTAATATATAGGAGACCAGATATGGCTACACAGTGCACCCTTAGTACTTGTCCTAATATATAGGGGACCAGATATGGCTACACAGTGCACCCTTAGTACTTGTCCTAATACACAGGAGACCCAATATGGCTATACAGTGCACACTTAGTACTTGTCCTAATATATAGGGGGCCAGGCATGACTACACAGTGTACCCTTAGTAATTGTCTTAATATGCAGGGGACCAAGACATGACTACACAGTGCACCCTTAGCACTTGTCCTAATATGCAGGGGAACAAAGATATGGCTACACAGTGCACCCTTAGTACTTGTCCTAATATGCAGGGGAACAAAGATATGGCTACACAGTGCACCCTTAGTACTTGTCCTAATATGCAGGGGACCAAGACATTACTACACAGTGCACCCATAGTACTTGTCCTAATATATAGGAGACCAGACATGGCTATACAGTGCACCCTTAGTACTGGTCCTAATATATAAGAGACCAGATATGGGTACACAGTGCACCCTTAGTACTGGTCCTAATATATAGGAGACCAGATATGGGTACACAGTGCACCCTTAGTACTTGTCCTAATATGCAGGGGACCAAGACATGGCTACACCGTGCACCCTTAGTACTTGTCCTAATATAAAGGAGACCAGACATGGCTACACAGTGCACCCTTAGTACTTGTCCTAATATGCAGGGGACCCAGACATGGCTACACAGTGCACGCTTAGTACTTGTCCTAATATAAAGGGGGCCCAGACATGACTACACAGTGCACCTTTAGTACTTGTCCTAATATGCAGGGGACCCAGACGTGAGTACACAGTGCACCCTTAGTACTTGTCCTAATATATAGGAGACCAGACATGGCTCCACAGGGCACAGTTAGTACTTGTTCTAATATACAGGGACCCAGACATGACTACACAGTGCACCCTTAGTACTTGACCTAATATATAGGGACCCAGACATGACTACACTGTGCACCCTTAGTACTTGTCCTAATATATAGGAGACCAGATATGGGTACACAGTGCACCCTTAGTACTTGTCCTAATATATAGGAGACCAGATATGGCTACACAGTGCACCCTTAGTACTGGTCCTAATATGCAGGGGACCAAGACATGGCTACACAGTGCACCCTTAGTACTTGTCCTAATATATAGGAGACCCAATATGGCTACACAGTGCACCCTTAGGACTTGGCCTAATATATAGGAGACGAGACATGGCTACACAGTGCACCCTTAGTACTTGTCCTAATATGCAGGAGACCCAGACATGGCTACACAGTGTAACCTTAGTACTTGTCCTAATATATAGGAGACCCAATAAGGCTACACAGTGCACCCTTAGTACTTGTCCTAATATATAGGGACTCAGATATGGCTACACAGTGCACCCTTAGTACTTGTCCTAATACATAGGGACCCAGACGTGGCTACATAGTGCACCCTTAGTACTTGTTCTAATACATAAGGGGCGCAGACATGGCTACACAATACAGCCTTATTACTTGTCTTAATATGCAGGGGACCAAGACATGGCCACACAGTGCACCCTTAGTACTTGTCCTAATGTGCAGCGGAACAAAGACATGGCTACACAGTGCACCCTTAGTACTTGTCCTAATATGCAGGGGACCCAGACAGGGCTACATAGTGCACCCTTAGTACTTGTCCTAATATAAAGGGGACCTAGACATGGCTACACAGTGCACCCTTAGTACATGTCCTAATATACAGAGGTCCCAGACATGGCTACACAGTGCACCCTTAGTACTTGTTCTAATACATAAGGGGCGCAGACATGGCTACACAATACAGCCTCAGTACTTGTCTTAATATGCGGGGGAACAAGACATGGCTACACAGTGCACCCTTAGTACTTGTACTAATATGCAGGGGAACAAAGACATGGCTACACAGTGCACCCTTAGTACTTGTCCTAATATGCAGGGGAACAAAGACATGGCTACACAGTGCACCCTTAGTACTTGTCCTAATATATAGGAGACCCAGACATGGCTACACAGTGCACCCTTAGTACTTGTCCTAATATATAGGGGACCAGACATGACTACACAGTGCACCCTTAGTACTTGTCCTAATATATAGGGGACCCAGACATGGCTACACAGTGCACCCTTAGTACTTGTCCTAATATATAGGGGACCAGACATGGCTACACAGTGCACCCTTAGTACTTGTCCTAATATATAGGAGACCCAGACATGGCTACACAGTGCACCCTTAGTACTTATCCTAATATATAGGGACTCAGACATGGCTACATAGTGCACCCTTAGTACTTGTCCTAATATATAGGGACTCAGCCATGTCTACACAGTGCACCCTTAGTAATTGTCCTAATATATAGGGGACCAAGACATGGCTACACAGTGCACGCTTAGTACTTGTCCTAATATATAGGAGACCAGATATGGCTACACAGTGCACCCTTAGTACTTGTCCTAATATGCAGGGGACCAGACATGACTAGACAGTGCACCCTTAGTACTTGTCCTAGTATATAGGGGACCCACACATGGATACACAGTGCACACATTAGTACTTATCCTAATATATAGGGGACCCAGACATGACTACACAGTGCACCCTTAGTACTTGTCCTAATATACAGGGGACCCAGACATGGCTACACAGTGCACCCTTAGTGCTTCTCCTAATATATAGGGGACCCAGCCATGGCTACACAGTGCACCCTTAGTACTTGTCCTAATATATAGGGGACCAGACATGGCTACACAGTGCACCCTTAGTGCTTCTCCTAATATACAGAAGACCCAGACATAGCTACACAGTGCACCCGTAGTACTTGTCCTAATATATAGAGACCCAGGCATGACTACACAGTGCACCCTTAGTACTTGTCCTGTATACAGGGACCCAGACATGGCTACACAGTGCACCCTTAGTACTTGCCCTAACATATAGAGGACCCAGACATGACTACACAGTGCACCCTTAGTACTTGTCCTAATATATAGAAGACCCAGACATGACTACACAGTGCACCCTTAGTACTTGTCCTGCATACAGGGACCCAGACATGACTACACAGTGCACCCTTAGTACTTGTCCTGTATACAGGGACCCAGACAGGACTACACAGGGCACCCTTAGTACTTGTCCTAATATATAAGAGACCCAGACATGACTACACAGTGCACCCTGATTACTTCTCCTAATATATAGGGGACCCAGACATGGCTACACAGTGCACCCTGAGTACTTGTCCTAATATACAGGGGGCCTAGACATTACTACACAGCACCTTTAGTACTTGTCCTAATATGCAGGGGACCCAGACGTGACTACACTGTGCACCCTTAGTACTTGTACTAATATATAGGAGACCAGATATGGCTACACAGTGCACCCTTAGTACTTGTCCTAATATATAGGGGACCCAGACATGACTACACAGTGCACCCTTACTACTTGTCATAATATTTAGGGGACCCAGACATGACTACACAGTGCACCCTTAGTACTTGTCCTAATATATAGGGGACCCAGACATGGCTACACAGTGCACCCCTAGTACTTGTCCTAATATATAGGGGACCAGACATGGCTACACAGTGCACCCTTAGTACTTGTCCTAATATATAGGAGACCCAGACATGGCTACACAGTGCACCCTTAGTACTTATCCTAATATATAGGGAGTCAGACATGGCTACACAGTGCACCCTTAGTAATTGTCCTAATATATAGGGGACCCAGACATGGCTACACAGTGCACCCTAATGCTTGTCCTAATATGCAGGGGACCAAGACATGGCTACACAGTGCACGCTTAGTACTTATCCTAATATATAGGAGACCAGATATGGCTACACAGTGCACCCTTAGTACTTGTCCTAATATACAGGGGGCCCAGACATGGCTACACAGTGCCCCCTTAGTACTTGTCCTAATATGCAAGGGAACAAAGACATGGCTACACAGTGCACCCTTAGTACTTGTCCTAATATGCAGGGGACCAGACATGACTACACAGTGCACCCTAAGTACTTGTCCTAGTATATAGGGGACACACATTGATACACAGTGCACCCTTAGTACTTATCCTAATATATAGGGGACCCAGACATGACTACACAGTACACCCATAGTACTTGTCCTAATATATAGGGAACCCAGACATGATAACACAGTGCACCCTTAGTACTTGTCCTAATATACAGGGGACCCAGACATGGCTACACAGTGCACCCTTAGTGCTTCTCCTAATATATAGGGGACCCAGCCATGGCTACACAGTGCACCCTTAGTACTTGTCCTAATATATAGGGGACCAGACATGGCTACACAGTGCACCCTTAGTGCTTGTCCTAATATATAGGGGACCCAGACATGGCTACACAGTGCACCCTTAGTACTTATCCTAATACATAGGGACCCAGACGTGGCTACACAGTGCAGCCTTAGTACTTGTTCTAATACATAAGGGGCGCAGACATGGCTACACAGTGCACCCTTAGTACTTGTCCTAATATATAGGGGACCAGACATGGCTACACAGTACACCCTTAGTGCTTGTCCTAATATATAGGGGACCCAGACATGGCCACACAGTGCACCCTTAGTACTTGTCCTAATATGCAGGGGAACAAAGACATGGCTACACAGTGCACCCTTAGTACTTGTCCTAATATGCAGGGGACCCAGACATGGCTACACAGTGCACCCTTAGTACTTGTCCTAATATATAGGAGACCAGATATGGCTACACAGTGCAACCTTAGTACTTGTCCTCCTAATATATAGAGGACCCAGACATGGCTACACAGTGCACCCTTAGTACTTGTTCTAATACATAAGGGGCGCAGACATGGCTACACAGTGCACCCTTAGTACTTGTCCTAATATATAGGGGACCAGACATGGCTACACAGTACACCCTTAGTACTTGTCCTAATATATAGGGGACCAGATATGGGTACACAGTGCACCCTTAGTACTTGTCCTAATATAAAGGAAACCAGATATGGCTACACAGTGCACCCTTAGTACTTGTTCTAATATGTGGGAGACCAAATATGGGTACATAGTGCACACTTAGTACTTGTCCTAATATATAGGGGACCCAGACATGGCTACACAGTGCACCCTTAGTACTTGTCCTAATATATAGAGGACTCAGACATGGCTACACAGTGCACCCTTAGTACTTATCCTAATACATAGGGACCCAGACGTGGCTACACAGTGCAGCCTTGGTACTTGTTCTAATACATAAGGGGCGCAGACATGGCTACACAGTGCACCCTTAGTACTTGTCCTAATATATAGGGGACCAGACATGGCTACACAGTGCACCCTTAGTACTTGTCCTAATATATAGGGGACCCAGACGTGACTACACAGTGCACCCTTAGTGCTTGTCCTAATATATAGGGGACCCAGACATGGCTACACAGTGCACCCTTAGTACTTGTCCTAATATATAGAGGACTCAGACATGGCTACACAGTGCACCCTTAGTACTTATCCTAATACATAGGCACCCAGACGTGGCTACACAGTGCAGCCTTGGTACTTGTTCTAATACATAAGGGGCGCAGACATGGCTACACAGTGCACCCTTAGTACTTGTCCTAATATATAGGGGACCAGACATGGCTACACAGTACACCCTTAGTACTTGTCCTAATATATAGGGGACCCAGACATGGCCACACAGTGCACCCTTAGTACTTGTCCTAATATGCAGGGGAACAAAGACATGGCTACACAGTGCACCCTAAGTGCTTGTCCTAATATGCAGGGGACCCAGACATGGCTACACAGTGCACCCTTAGTACTTGTCCTAATATGCAGGGGACCCAGACATGGCTACACAGTGCACCCTTAGTACTTATCCTAATATATAGGGACCCAGACATGGCTACACAGTGCACCCTTAGTACTTATCCTAATACATAGGGACCCAGACATGACTACACAGTGCACCCTTAGTACTTGTCCTAATGTATAGGGACCCAGACATGGCTACACAGTGCACCCTTAGTATTTGTCCTAATATATAGGGGACCAAATATGGCTACACAGTGCACCCTTAGTAATTGTCCTAATATATAGGGGACCAGACATGGCTACACAGTGCACCCTTAGTAATTGTCCTAATATATAGGAGACCAGGTATGGCCACACAGTGCACCCTTAGTACTTGTCCTAATATGCAGGGGAACAAAGATATGGCTACACAGGGCACCTTAGTACTTGTCCTAATATATAGGGGGCCAGACATGACTACACAGTGCACCCTTAGTAATTGTCCTAATATATAGGAGACCAGGTATGGCCACACAGTGCACCCTTAGTACTTGTCCTAATATGCAGGGGACCAAGACATGGCTACACAGTAAACCCTTAGTACTTGTCCTAATATATAGGGGACGCAGACATGGCTACACAGTGCACCCTTAGTACTTGTCCTAATATATAGGGGACCAGACATGGCTACACAGTGCACCCTTAGTACTTGTCCTAATATATAGGGGACCCAGACATGACTACACAGTGCACCCTAATGCTTGTCCTAATATGCAGGGGACCAAGACATGGCTACACAGTGCACGCTTAGTACTTGTCCTAATATATAGGAGACCAGATATGGCTACACACTGCACCATTAGTACTTGTACTAATATATAGGGGACCCAGACATGACTACACAGTGCACCCTTAGTACTTGTCCTAATATATAGGGGACCAGACATGGCTACACAGTGCACCCTTAGTACTTATCCTAATATATAGGGACCCAGACATGGCTACACAGTGCACCCTTAGTACTTATCCTAATATATAGGAGACCAGATATGGCTACACAGTGCACCCTTAGTACTTGTCCTAATATATAGGGACCCAGACATGGCTACACAGTGCACCCTTAGTACTTGTTCTAATACATAAGGGGCGCAGACATGGCTACACAGTGCACCCTTAGTACTTGTCCTAATATATAGGGGACCAGACATGGCTACACAGTACACCCTTAGTACTTGTCCTAATATATAGGGGACCAGATATGGGTACACAGTGCACCCTTAGTACTTGTCCTAATATAAAGGAAACCAGATATGGCTACACAGTGCACCCTTAGTACTTGTTCTAATATGTGGGAGACCAAATATGGGTACATAGTGCACACTTAGTACTTGTCCTAATATATAGGGGACCCAGACATGGCTACACAGTGCACCCTTAGTACTTGTCCTAATATATAGAGGACTCAGACATGGCTACACAGTGCACCCTTAGTACTTATCCTAATACATAGGGACCCAGACGTGGCTACACAGTGCAGCCTTGGTACTTGTTCTAATACATAAGGGGCGCAGACATGGCTACACAGTGCACCCTTAGTACTTGTCCTAATATATAGGGGACCAGACATGGCTACACAGTGCACCCTTAGTACTTGTCCTAATATATAGGGGACCCAGACGTGACTACACAGTGCACCCTTAGTGCTTGTCCTAATATATAGGGGACCCAGACATGGCTACACAGTGCACCCTTAGTACTTGTCCTAATATATAGAGGACTCAGACATGGCTACACAGTGCACCCTTAGTACTTATCCTAATACATAGGCACCCAGACGTGGCTACACAGTGCAGCCTTGGTACTTGTTCTAATACATAAGGGGCGCAGACATGGCTACACAGTGCACCCTTAGTACTTGTCCTAATATATAGGGGACCAGACATGGCTACACAGTACACCCTTAGTACTTGTCCTAATATATAGGGGACCCAGACATGGCCACACAGTGCACCCTTAGTACTTGTCCTAATATGCAGGGGAACAAAGACATGGCTACACAGTGCACCCTAAGTGCTTGTCCTAATATGCAGGGGACCCAGACATGGCTACACAGTGCACCCTTAGTACTTGTCCTAATATGCAGGGGACCCAGACATGGCTACACAGTGCACCCTTAGTACTTATCCTAATATATAGGGACCCAGACATGGCTACACAGTGCACCCTTAGTACTTATCCTAATACATAGGGACCCAGACATGACTACACAGTGCACCCTTAGTACTTGTCCTAATGTATAGGGACCCAGACATGGCTACACAGTGCACCCTTAGTATTTGTCCTAATATATAGGGGACCAAATATGGCTACACAGTGCACCCTTAGTAATTGTCCTAATATATAGGGGACCAGACATGGCTACACAGTGCACCCTTAGTAATTGTCCTAATATATAGGAGACCAGGTATGGCCACACAGTGCACCCTTAGTACTTGTCCTAATATGCAGGGGAACAAAGATATGGCTACACAGGGCACCTTAGTACTTGTCCTAATATATAGGGGGCCAGACATGACTACACAGTGCACCCTTAGTAATTGTCCTAATATATAGGAGACCAGGTATGGCCACACAGTGCACCCTTAGTACTTGTCCTAATATGCAGGGGACCAAGACATGGCTACACAGTAAACCCTTAGTACTTGTCCTAATATATAGGGGACGCAGACATGGCTACACAGTGCACCCTTAGTACTTGTCCTAATATATAGGGGACCAGACATGGCTACACAGTGCACCCTTAGTACTTGTCCTAATATATAGGGGACCCAGACATGACTACACAGTGCACCCTAATGCTTGTCCTAATATGCAGGGGACCAAGACATGGCTACACAGTGCACGCTTAGTACTTGTCCTAATATATAGGAGACCAGATATGGCTACACACTGCACCATTAGTACTTGTACTAATATATAGGGGACCCAGACATGACTACACAGTGCACCCTTAGTACTTGTCCTAATATATAGGGGACCAGACATGGCTACACAGTGCACCCTTAGTACTTATCCTAATATATAGGGACCCAGACATGGCTACACAGTGCACCCTTAGTACTTATCCTAATATATAGGAGACCAGATATGGCTACACAGTGCACCCTTAGTACTTGTCCTAATATATAGGGACCCAGACATGGCTACACAGTGCACCCTTAGTACTTATACTAATATATAGGGACCCAGACATGGCTACACAGTGCACCCTTAGTACTTGTCCTAATATATAGGGACCCAGACATGACTACACAGTGCACCCTTAGTACTTATCCTAATATATAGGAGACCAGATATGGCTACACAGTGCACGCTTAGTACTTGTCCTAATGTATAGGAGACCAGACATGGCTACACAGTGCACCCTTAGTACTTGTCCTAATATATAGGGGACCCGATATGGCTACACAGTGCACCCTTAGTACTTGTCCTAATATATAGAAGACCAGATATGGGTACACAGTGCACCCTTGGTACTTGTCCTAATATATAGGAGACCAGACATGGGTACACAGTGCACCCTTAGTACTTGTCCTAATATGTAGGAGACCAGACATGGCTCCACAGGGCACAGTTAGCACTTGTTCTAATATATAGAGACCCAGACATGACTACACAGTGCACCCTTAGTACTTGTCCTAATACATAGGGATCCAGACGAGGCTACACAGTGCACCCTTAGTACTTGTTCTAATACATAAGGGGCGCAGACATGGCTACACAGAGCATCCTTAGTACTTGTCCTAATATATAGGGGACCCAGACATGACTACACAGTGCACCCTTAGTACTTGTCCTAATATATAGGGGACCAGACATGGCTACACAGTGCACACTAATGCTTGTCCTAATACACAGGGGACCCAGACATGACTACACAGTACACCTTTAGTACTTGTCCTAATATATAGGGGACCAGACATGGCTACACAGTGCCCCCTTAGTACTTGTCCTAATATATAGGAGACCCAGACATGGCTACACAGTGCACCCTCTGTACTTGTCCTAATATATAGGGGACCCAACCATGACTACACAGTGCACCCTAATGCTTGTCCTAATACACAGGGGACCCAGACATGACTACACAGTACACCCTTAGTACTTGTCCTAATATATAGGGGACCGGACATGACTACACAGTGCACCCTAATGCTTGTCCTAATATGCAGGGGACCAAGACATGGCTACACAGTGCACGCTTAGTACTTGTCCTAATATATAGGAGACCAGATATGGCTACACACTGCACCATTAGTACTTGTACTAATATATAGGGACCCAGACATGGCTACACAGTGCACCCTTAGTACTTGCCCTAACATATAGAGGACCCAGACATGACTACACAGTGCACCCTTAGTACTTGTCCTAATATATAGGCGACCAGACAAGGCTCCACAGGGCACACTTAGTACTTGTTCTAATATATAGGGACCCAGACATGACTACACAGTGCACTCTTAGTAATTGTCTTAATATGCAGGGGACCAAGACATGACTACACAGTGCATCCTTAGTACTTGTCCTAATATACAGGGGGCCCAGACATGACTACACAGTGCACCCTTAGTACTTGTCCTAATATGCAGGGGAACAAAGATATGGCTACACAGTGCACACTTAGTACTTGTCCTAATATGCAGGGGAACAAAGATATGGCTACACAGTGCACCCTTAGTACTTGTCCTAATATATAGGGACCCAGACATGACTACACAGGACACCCTTAGTACTTGTCCTAATATATAGGGACCAGACATGGCTACACAGTGCACCGTTAGTACTGGTCGTAATATATAGGGGAACCAGACATGACCACACTGGGCACCCTTAGTACTTGTCCTAATATACAGGAGACCAGACATGACTACACAGTGCACCCTTAGTACTTGTTCTAATACATAAGGGGCGCAGACATGGCTACACAATACAGCCTTAGTACTTGCCTAATATGCAGGGGAACAAAGACATGGCTACACAGTGCACCCTTAGTACTTGTCCTAACATACAGGAGACCCAGACATGGCTACACAGTGCACCCTTAGTACTTGTCCTAATATATAGGGGACCCAGACATGGCTACACAGTGCAGCCTTAGTACTTGTTCTAATACATAAGGGGCGCAGACATGGCTACACAGTGCACCCTTAGTACTTGTCCTAATACATAGGGGACCAGACATGGCTACACAGTACACCCTTAGTACTTGTCCTAATACATAGGGGACCCAGACATGACTACACAGTGCACCCTTAGTACTTGTCCTAATATATAGGGGACCAGACATGGCTACACAGTACACCCTTAGTACTTGTCCTAATATATAGGGGACCAGACATGGCTACACAGTATACCCTTAGTACTTGTCCTAATATATAGGAGACCAGATATGGGTACACAGTGCACCCCTAGTACTTGTCCTAATATATAGGAGACCAGATATGGCTACACAGTGCACCCTTAGTACTTGTCCTAATATACAGGAGACCCAGACATGGCTACACAGTGCACCCTTAGTACTTGTCCTAACATACAGGAGACCCAGACATGGCTACACAGAGCATCCTTTGTACTTGTCCTAATATACAGGGACCCACACATGACTACACAGTGCACCCTTAGTACTTGTCCTAATATATAGGGGACCCAGACATGGCTACACAGTGCACCTTTAGTACTTATCCTAATATATAGGGACTCAGACATGGCTACACAGTGCACCCTTAGTACTTATCCTAATATATAGGGACTCAGACATGGCTACACAGTGCACCCTTAGTACTTATCCTAATACATAGGGACTCGGACATGGCTACACAGTGCACCCTTAGTACTTATCCTAATATATAGGGACTCAGACGTGGCTACACAGTGCACCCTTAGTACTTGTTCTAATACATAAGGGGCGCAGACATGGCTACACAGTGCACCCTTAGTACTTGTCCTAATATATAGGGGACCCAGACATGACTACACAGTATACCCTTAGTACTTGTCCTAATATATAGGGGACCAGACATGGCTACACAGTGCCCCCTTAGTACTTGTCCTAATATAGAGGGGGGCCCAGACATGGCTACACAGTGTACCCTTAGTACTTATCCTAATATACAGGAGACCCAGACATGACTACACAGTGCACCCTTAGTACTTGTCCTAATATACAGGAGACCCAGACATGACTACACAGTGCACCCTTAGTGCTTGTCCTAATATATAGGGGACCCAGACATGACTACACAGTGCACCCTAATGCTTGTCCTAATACACAGGGGACCCAGACATGACTACACAGTACACCCTTAGTACTTGTTCTAATATATAGGGGACCAGACATGGCTACACAGTGCACCCTTAGTACTTGTCCTAATATATAGGGGACCAGACATGGCTACACAGTGCACCCTTAGTACTTATCCTAATATATAGGGACCCAGACATGGCTACACAGTGCACCCTTAGTACTTGTCCTAATACATATGGACCCAGACATGACTACACAGTGCACCCTTAGTACTTGTCCTAATATATAGGGACCCAGACATGGCTACACAGTGCACCCTTAGTACTTGTCCTAATATACAGGAGACCCAGACATGGCTACACAGTGCACCCTTAGTACTTGTCCTAATATATAGGAGACCAGATATGGTTACACAGTGCACCCTTAGTACTTGTCCTAATATGCAGGGGACCCAGACGTGACTACACAGTGCACCCTTAGTACTTGTCCTAATATATAGGAGACCAGATATGGCTACACAGTGCACCCTTAGTACTTGTCCTAATATGTAGGAGACCAGACATGGCTCCACAGGGCACAGTTAGCACTTGTTCTAATATATAGAGACCCAGACATGACTACTCAGTGCACCCTTAGTACTTGTCCTAATATATAGGAGACCAGACATGGCTACACAGTGCACCCTTAGTACTTGTCCTAATATATAGGAGACCAGACATGGCTCCACAGGGCACAGTTAGCACTTGTTCTAATATATAGAGACCCAGACATGAATACACAGTGCACCCTTGGTACTTGTCCTAATATATAGGAGACCAGATATGGGTACACAGTGCACCCTTAGTGCTTGTCCTAATATGCAGGGGACCAAGACATGACTACACAGTGCACCCATAGTACTTGTCCTAATATATAGGAGACCAGATATGGCTACACAGTGCACCCTTAGTACTTGTCCTAATATATAGGAGACCAAATATGGGTACATAGTGCACCCTTAGTACTTGTCCTAATATATAGGGGACCCA
Organism: Eleutherodactylus coqui; assembly: GCF_035609145.1. Taxonomy (NCBI): domain Eukaryota; kingdom Metazoa; phylum Chordata; class Amphibia; order Anura; family Eleutherodactylidae; genus Eleutherodactylus; species Eleutherodactylus coqui. The sequence goes on along the minus strand of NC_089847.1, from coordinate 61,211,545 downwards.
GACATGGCTACACAGTGCACCCTTAGTACTTGTTCTAATACATAAGGGGCGCAGGCATGGCTACACAGTGCACCTTTAGTACTTGTCCTAATATATAGGGGACCCAGACACAGCTACACAGTGCACCCTTAGTACTTGTCCTAATATATAGGAGACCCAGACATGGCTACACAGTGCACCCTTAGTACTTGTCCCAATACATAGGGACCCAGACGTGGCTACACAGTGCAGCCTTAGTACTTGTCCTAATACATAGGGACCCAGACGTGGCTACACAGTGCAGCCTTAGTACTTGTTCTAATACATAAGGGGCGCAGACATGGCTACACAGTGCACCCTTAGTACTTGTCCTAATATATAGGGGACCAGACATGGCTACACAGTACACCCTTAGTACTTGTCCTAATACATAGGGGACCCAGACATGACTACACAGTGCACCCTTAGTACTTGTCCTAATATATAGGGGAGCAGAAATGGCTACACAGTATACCCTTAGTACTTGTCCTAATATATAGGAGACCAGATATGGGTACACAGTGCACCCCTAGTACTTGTCCTAATATATAGGAGACCAGATATGGCTACACAGTGCACCCTTAGTACTGGTCCTAATATGCAGGGGACCAAGACATGGCTACACAGTGCACCCTTAGTACTTGTCCTAATATACAGGAGACCAAGACATGGCTACACAGTGCACCCTTAGTACTTGTCCTAACATACAGGGACCCACACATGACTACACAGTGCACCCTTAGTACTTGTCCTAATATATAGGGGACCCAGACATGGCTACACAGTGCACCCTTAGTACTTGTCCTAATATATAGGGACCCAGACATGACTACACAGTGCACCCTTAGTACTTATCCTAATATACAGGAGACCCAGACATGACTACACAGTGCACCCTTAGCACTTGTCCTAATATACAGGGGGCCCAGACATGGCTACACAGTGCACCCTTAGTACTTGTCCTAATATATAGGGGACCCAGACATGACTACACAGTGCACCCTAATGCTTGTCCTAATATGCAGGGGACCAAGACATGGCTACACCGTGCACCCTTAGTACTTGTCCTAATATATAGGAGACCAGACATGGCTACACAGTGCACCCTTAGTACTTGTCCTAATATGCAGGGGACCCAGACATGGCTACACAGTGCACGCTTAGTACTTGTCCTAATATATAGGAGACCAGATATGGCTACACAGTGCACCCTTGGTACTTGTCCTAATATATAGGAGACCAGATATGGCTACACAGTTCACCCTTAGTACTTGTCCTAATATATAGGAGACCAGATATGGCTACACAGTTCACCCTTAGTACTTGTCCTAATATATAGGGGACCAGACATGACTACACAGTGCACCCTTAGTACTTGTCCTAATATGCAGGGGACCAAGACATGGCTACACAGTGCACCCTTAGTACTTGTCCTAATATATAGAAGCGCCGGAATATTAGCCGCAGGCGTATATATGTAGGCAGCACATGACAGGGTTAACGGGGAGGCTAGGGGTTAACAGTAGTGCAGAGGTGGGGGGGGATGAGAATAGGGAGGGGGGAGCAGTTAGAAAGTGCGGGAAAAGCAGGAGTAGGAGTTTCAGTCGGCAGCAGAAGGAAGAAGGAGCAGAAGAGAAGAAGACGGAGACAGCGAGGAAGTAGAGAGAAGAAATCGTGAGTAAAGAAGAGTGAAGACGGCTGAAAGCACCGAAGAGCCCGAAGAGGAGCGTCTGGAAGAGCCCAGAAGACGACTTACCGGTATGGACGGCTTCATGGAGAGGATCCGGGCAGCGGTGGAGGAGCGGGGCTTAGACTGGCTGTTGAGCTTACTGGATGCAGGGGCCCCTGGCCCGGAGCACGTGGGAGCGGGTCCGGCACAGGCTGCAGGAGCGGAGGAAGCGGCGCCCGTTGTAGCAGCTGCAGCGCCGGGCAGAGGAAGAGGACGGAGCCCGGCTGCTGCTGGGAGCCGTGTGACAGAAGCAGCAGCGGGACGAAGCCCAGGGACAGAGCATGGCCGCAATGCCTCAGCGGTGGGGAGGCGCGGGACACAGGCAGTGGAGAGGAGAGAGCCGAGGCCACGGAGGGCTCGCGCCCCAGCGCGGCTGAGCCCTGATTTAACCCCTCAGCGTCGGCGCCGCATTGAGAGTCCCTCACGGGCTCCTCCGGGCCGGCTCCCAGTTTCCAATTCAGCAGGTGGGGAGCGCAGGCCCGGGAGGAATCTCACCAGGCGGGTCCCGTGCCGCCAGGGGGGCGGGGTCTGGCACCGGACCGTCGGCGGAGAGAGCTGGAGCAGCGTGGGGCCGCTCGCCGGGAGAGGTGGTGGTCGGCGAGCAGCCTCACAGTTTTCTTTCAGTCCCACAGGACACGCGGCCCGTGGGAGCCAGTTCGAGCAGCAGAGGAGCGGCTGCGACTCCGGTGGCGCGACTGCAGCCAGATGAGGACCTCGAGTGCCAGCGCGGATCACCGTCTGACGAGGACTCGGATCCGCTGGAGGGAGGATCGGCGGCTGGTGGGACTACAGCCCCTACGCAGCCAGGTGAGCGAACACACGGGGACACACATATCGCAGTTAGCCGCGTTGCGCCAGCGGCAGATAGTGTGGGGGGGCGGACAGGGGGCGGGGGGGGGGGGGGTGACGGTAGGCACACGGGGCGCAGCGAGCGAGTTGGGGTTAATGTTAGGGGGATTATTGGAGCTTTGGCGCAAGCAACAGTCTGGGCCAGGGCCGTCGCCGGTATCCGCCTGGACTTTACCGTCCAATGCGGTGAGTGGTCGCGATAGCGATACGGGGGGAGTTGGGACGGGATCGTCGGTGGGGCAGCAAACACCTCCTGTCACGGTAGGCGTTCAGACAGAAAAGGAAGGGGACAGGATTCGCCTTGATGACAGAGCGAAGGGGGAGGTATATGTTTGCTTTGAGGGCCCCCTAGGTGCGCACTTGAAAAAGGAGGTTAGAGAAAAGATCTGGCACGACGAGTACGTTGAGATCTTTTCCCTTCTCCCTTTAGAAAAATTTAATTTGGATAAAGGGAAAAGGACGGAATACAAGAAGGAGGAGGAAGAGAAACGTCGGTGGCGACTGATTCCACAGACTTTCTCTAATTGGATGCAAGCTTTCGCTATTCTGGCTAGCGTTATAGGGGAAAAGGCGCCGGAGAATTGTTCCGGCCTCTTTTGTTACCTCGATGCGATAGGGGAGGCGTATAGGGTGTATGGGGGACAGACGTGGCTTAGGTATGATGAACAGTTTCGTCAAAGAAAAGCGATCCGACCGTCTATTCGGTGGGATCAGAAAGACATAGGGCTGTGGTTGAGGGTAATGGCCCCAGTTAGGTTCGGGCAGCCCTTTCAGGGAGGGGCCGGGACGAGTAGCTCGGCCAGCGGTTCCCAGGGAGGAAGTCAGGGCGGACAGTCGGGGAGTCATAGGCTCGGATTGTGTTGGCAGTTTAACGACGGCCAATGCAAATTCGGAAATAGCTGCAGGTTCAAGCACGTTTGCTCCCTGTGTAACGCTACATCACACGGAGCAGCAAGGTGCTTTAAGAAAGGAAAAGGAAAGTTTTTCGGGGCAGCTGGAAAAAGGGATGACACCAGTGAAACTGGCAAAGATGGTGCCGTTTCTAAATAGGTACCCCGACCGAGAGAAGGCGAGTTTATTATTAGAAGGTTTTAGGGATGGTTTTAAAATTCCCGCCCCAGTTCATAGGGTTCCTGTTACTACAAAAAATTTACCGTCGGCGCTCCGGTATTCGGCGGTGGTAACAGAGAAATTGCGTAAGGAGGTTCAGTTAGGATGGATGGCGGGGCCGTTTAGCTCCCCTCCGGTTACGGAGTTGGTAGTTTCTCCGCTTGGAGTAGTTCCTAAAAAAGAGCCAAATAGGTTCAGGCTCATACATCACTTGTCTTACCCGAAAGGGGCGTCAGTGAACGACGGTATCGACCCGGAAATATGTTCCGTGGTGTATACCTCTTTTGACGCCACTACGAAATGGGTGCGCAAGTACGGGCAGGGGGCTAGGTTGGCTAAAGTGGACATTGAGTCCGCTTTTAGGTTACTCCCAGTGGCCCCAGAAAGTATTCGTTTGTTAGGCTGTTTTTGGGAAGGAAGTTACTTCGCGGATAGGTGTCTACCCATGGGCTGTTCTATTTCGTGCGCTTATTTTGAAGCGTTCAGCTCATTTTTAGAATGGGTAGTTAGGGATTGCACAGGGATTAGGTCGGTTATCCATTATTTGGATGACTTCCTATGCATAGGTCCGGCAAGTTCGCCACTTTGCGCAAACTTGCTGGGGTCCCTTCAATGGGTTACCGGTCAGTTCGGGGTGCCTTTGGCACCAGGGAAGACCGAAGGGCCCACAACGTGTTTGAAGTTTCTGGGCATTACCATTGACACTGAGGCAATGGAATGCAGGTTGCCCGAGGACAAAGTGGCGGAATTAAAGGCTGAAGTCAACAGGGCAAGGGTTGTCACAAAAGTTACGTTAAGAGAGCTGCAATCGTTGTTAGGCAATCTCAATTTCGCCTGTCGCATTATGCCGATGGGTCGGATTTTCAGTAGGAGATTAGCATCAGCCACAGCAGGGGTTCGGTTACCCCACCATTTTATACGGCTGGGCAAAGGCCACAAGAAGGACCTGGCAGTATGGGCGGCGTTTTTAGAAAATTATAACGGAAGGTCAGTGATGATGGAGGAGGTGGTGGACAATTTCGATTTGGAATTGTTCACTGACGCCGCAGGTAGTTCGGGTTTTGGAGCATACTTCCAAGGCCGGTGGTGCACGTCGGGGTGGCCGAGCTAATGGTTTTCGTCGGGTTTGGTAAAAAACCTGGTGCTGCTTGAGCTATTCCCCATAATAGTAGCTGTTGAGCTATGGGGAGCTCAGTTTAGAGATAAAAGGGTGCGCTTTCACTGCGACAACCTGGGGGTGGTGCAGGCAATAAACAGATTGTCTGCATCATCCCCCCCAGTGGTAGCATTATTGTGCCACCTGGTGCTGCAGGCGTTGTCGCTGAATGCTTGGATTGGGGCAGTACACGTGCCAGGGGTAAGCAACTCAATAGCGGATGCTCTTTCTCGCTTTCAGTGGGAGCGATTCCGACGGTTGGCCCCAGGAGCAGAAGAAGAAGGGGTGTCTTGCCCGAGACACATATGGAGCGTGGTCAGCGAGCAGTGAGGCACCTGATAGGTGCCTCCTTGGCTCGGAACACATGGGCGGCTTACAAGGCAGCATGGGTAGAATGGGAGGAGTGGTTGAAGCAGTGGGGCAATGTACGGACGGACGAGGACGCGGCAGGGGCGTTGTTGGGGTGGCTGGCAAAAAGCGCGGAGGCTGGTTTGTCGGTGGCTACAGTTAACAAGTTTATGGGGGGGGTGGCGTTTGGCGCTAAGTTGAGGGGTGTAACGGATGTAACGAAGAACTTTGTAGTGAGGCAGGCGCTTAAAGGTTTTAGAAAGGGGTGGGGTAGTCCGGATACGCGTCGCCCGGTTTCGTTTGAGTTACTACAAAAATTGGGGTTCGCGTTGCAGGAGATTTGTGGGAACGTGTTTGAGTATTCTCTTTTTAGGTTCGCTTTTTCGTTAGCCTTTTTCGGGGCGTTACGAGTGGGGGAATTGGTTTCCCCAAGCAAAAAGATAGGGGGGGGGGGGGGGGTTGAAAGCCGAGGACACTAGAGTTGTAAAGGAACGTTTAGAAATAGTCATTCGGCGTTCTAAGACGGATCAGGTCGGAAGGGGTCGTCGGGTGTCGCTGGGGCGTATTCCAGGGGAAAACATGTGCCCGGTTAGTTGTTGGGAGAACTACTGTTCTCTAGCAGGGGCCAGGGTAGGGCCCCTGTTACAGCATCAGGACGGTCATTATTTATCAAGGTTCCAGTTTGAGGCGGTGTTTAAAAGAGCGATAGCTGTTCTGGGACTGGATGGGTCAGGTTTTGGAACGCATTCGTTTAGAATAGGTGCGGCGACAGAGGCGGCAGCGAGGGGTATGGATAGTCAGGCGGTGATGGGAATCGGTCGGTGGAAGTCGGAGAGGTTCAGACGGTATATTAGACCGCATTTGCTGTAAGGGCGGGTAGGGGGCAGATGGTGGGGGCGTTATTTACGGTTAGTTTTTGTTCTTTTTTGTTACAGATCCGCGTGCTGCACTCGTGTGGATAATGGGCCACTCGTATGTTTTTTTTTGGGGGGGAGAGGTCTAAGGTTAGGCCTAATGGGAGGCAACTTAGACTGAGTAAGGATGCGGCGGTACTTCGCTGGATAGGAGTGCGGGGCATGGCCTGGTCGCGGGTTTTGCAGGATGTACAGCGCCTAGTCTCCCTGGACAGGACGCCCGACATTCTAGTATTGCACGTCGGGGGCAACGACTTGGGGCATAGACCGTTCAGGGAGCTAGGCAGAGACATACGGTATGATATGCTTCGGTTATTGCAGATGTACCGGGGCTTGATCTTGGTCTGGTCCGAGATGGTCCCTCGTAAGGTTTGGCGGAATGTGCGTTCGGTGCGCGGTATAGATAAGGCAAGGATCAAAGTGAATCGTGAGGTGTCTCGTTTCGTGGTGCGGAATGGAGGAGTCGCCGTGCGGCATATTGATCTTGAGAAAGGGGCGGGAAATTATTGGAGAGGCGACGGGGTCCATCTCAACGAGATTGGGACAGATCTTTGGTTAGAGGGCATACAGGAGGGGATAGAACGCGCATTGGTTCTGTGGGGGGCTGCGCAGGCATGAGGTGGTCATGCCATGCTGGCTGTGGCAGTTGGAGGGGGGGGGGGGGTGGAGTTCTCGGAGCCAGTGTTAGGATGCGGGGCGAGGGGGGGGGGGGGGGGAGAGCGGAGGGCCGATGGCTGCCTGTCCCCCCTTCCCGCCCCATTATTGATTTACAGTGTGCGGTAGGTCTGTCGCCTCCCGGCTCTGTCAGGCCGTAGTCCCTGCGGAGACCAGTCGGCTGGCCTAGGAACGGCTAGCGGGTCTCTGAGTCGGGAGGTGGGCGACTAGGGGCAACCGTGTGCGTGTTGCCTCCCGAGTCGGCGGTCTCGCGACGGGAGGGCGGTAGCGGGAGGGATCTTCGGTCTCCCGAGTCGGATAGTGGGAGAGCGGCGGGAGGCAGTACGGAAGATCCTTTTCCCTGTAGTGAGGCGACAGAGGGGGTTGTAGGCTCCGGGGACTTCCCCCTTTTGGTGGGTTGTCTATTCTTGTGTTTTTTACCCATTGTTAAACTTAAAGTTAAATAAATGGCCGCTGTGGCCAAAATTATCCAAACTAGAAGTAGTAGCGTATTGTTTTGGTGGGTTACAGGGAAGTGGGGGGATAGGTCACAGAGGCTCACTCCGTGATACCCGCGTCAAGGAGACCAGATATGGGTACACAGTGCACCCTTAGTACTTGGCCTAATATATAGGGGACCCAGACATCGCTACACAGTGCACCCTTAGTACTTGTCCTAATATACAGAGGACCCAGACATGGCTACACAGTGCACCCTTAGTACTTGTTCTAATACATAAGGGACGCAGACATGGCTACACAATACAGCCTAAGTACTTGTCTTAATATGCAGGGGACCAAGACATGGCTACACAGTGCACCCTTAGTACTTGTCCTAATATGCAGGGGACCAAAGACATGGCTACACAGTGCACCCTTAGTACTTGTCCTAATATGCAGGGGACCAAGACATGGCTACACAGTGCACCCTTGGTACTTGTCCTAATATATAGGAGACCAGATATGGGTACACAGTGCACCCTTAGTACTTGTCCTAATATATAGGGGACCAAGACATGGCTACACAGTGCACCCTTAGTACTTGTCCTAATATGCAGGGGACCAAAGACATGGCTACACAGTGCACCCTTAGTACTTGTCCTAATATGCAGGGGAACAAAGACATGGCTACACAGTGCACGCTTAGTACTTGTCCTAATGTATAGGAGACCAGATACGGCTACACAGTGCACCCTTAGTACTTGTCCTAATATATAAGGGACCAGATATGGCTACACAGTGCACCCTTAGTACTTGTCCTAATATATAGGAGACCAGATATGGGTACACAGTGCACCCTTAGTACTTTTCCTAATATTAAGGAGACCAGATATGGGTACACAGTGCACCCTTAGTACTTGTCCTAATATACAGGGACTCAGACATGGCTACACAGTGCACCCTTAGTACTTGTCCTAATATATAGGGACCCAGACATGGCTACACAGTGCACCGTTAGTACTAGTCCTAATATATAGGGGAACCAGACATGGCTATACAGTGCACCCTTAGTACTTGTCCTAATATATAGAGACCCAGACATGACTACAGAGTGCACCCTTAGTACTTATCCTAATATACAGGAGACCAGACATGACTAAACAGTGCACCCTTAGTACTTGTCCTAATATATAGGAGACCAGATACTGCTACACAGTGCATCCTTAGTACTTGTCCTAATATATAGGAGACCAGACATGGCTGCACAGTGCACCCTTAGTACTTGTCCTAATATATAGGAGACCAGACATGGCTACACAGTGCACCCTTAGTACTTGTCCTAATATATGTAGGGGACTCAGATATGGCAACACAGTGCACCCTTAGTACTTGTCCTTATACATAGGGACCCAGACGTGGCTACACAGTGCACCCTTAGTACTTGTTCTAATACATAAGGGTCGCAGACATGGCTACACAGTGCACCCTTAGTACTTATCCTAATATATAGGGACTCAGACATGGCTACACAGTGCACCCTTAGTACTTGTCCTAATATATAGGGGACACAGACATGGCTACACAGTACACCCTTAGTACTTGTCCTAATATATAGGGGACCAGACATGGCTACACAGTGCACCCTTAATACGTGTCCTAATATATAGGGCACCCACCCATGGATACACAGTGCACCCTTAGTACTTGTTCTAATACATAAGGGGCCCAGACATGGCTACACACCGCACCCTTAGTACTTGCCCATTCTTGTTGCCCTGCTATGTGCCCCCACTCTGCACCCTGACATGGAAACTACATGTGAGCACCCACACATAGATATTTCAGGGTGCAGATGGCTTGGGCGGCACAGAATGGCACTGTGGGCTACATGTGGCCTCCGGGCGGTATGTTGTGCACCCCTGGCTTACAGTACCAGTAGAGTAACATCCTGGTTTGTGATATAAGTGCTTCCATAAGGCAGGTCCTAATATATACTTTAGTGAACACTTTGGTATTTATTACTGTTTTAGCTGTTTTTCCTCTTTGGTAGAGATGAGCGAACGTACTCGTCCGAGCTTGATATTCGTGCGAATATTACGGTGTTCGGGATGCTCGTTACTCGTAACGAGTACCACGCGGTGTTCCGGTTACTTTCAGTTTCCTCTCTGAGACGTTAGCGCGCTTTTCTGGCCAATTGAAAGACAGGGAAGGCATTACAACTTCCCCCTGTGACGTTCAAGCCCTATACCACCCCCCTGCTGTGAGTGGCTGGGGTGATCAGATGTCACCCGAGTATAAAAGTCGGCCCCTCCCACGGCTCGGCTCAGATGCCGTGTGAGTTAGTGAGGGAAAGTGCTGTTCTATTGGAGTTGCTGTAGGGAGAGTGTTTGTAGTGAGTGTAGGCTTCAAGAACCCCAACGGTCCTTCTTAGGGCCACATCTACCTGTGTGCAGGCTGCTGTTATCAGTGGAAATTTTTATTTTTTTTTCTCAAAATCGGCAGTGCAGAGCGTTGCACCCGGCATTAGGGACAGAAGTGGTGCTTAGGCAGGGAGAGTGTTAGGGGTGAGTGTAGCCTTCAAGATCCTCAACGGTCCTTTCTAGGGCCACATTTAACTGTGTGGAGTACTGTGCAGGCTGCTGTTAGCTGTGTTGCTTTTTTTTTTTTTTTCTCAAAATCAGCGGTGCAGAGCATTGCACCCTCCATTGATACTACAGGCACAGAATTGTGTAGGCAGGGCCACAACACAGTTATTAGTCATTGAATAGACGCAGTGGGCCTATCCTTTTAAACAAAAGGGAAGAAAGTATATTTGCCCTGTCTCTGTCAGTCCTAAGGGCTCTGGGTACGTGTGTGCTGCGTGGAGAACGTAAAAAAATCAGACGCAACCAGCTACGGTTGAGTGCAGCCTTGCGCCAATTTCTTTCCTGCCTGGAAAATCAAATCACTGGTAATACAGCATGCTGAGGGGTAGGGGTAGGCCTACAGGATGTGGATGCGGCCGAGGACGCGGAGGGCCAAGTGAGGGTGTGGGCACAGGCCGAGCCAGTGCGGTGGCCAGGGGTAGAGGCAGGGCCAGACCGAATAATCCACCAACTGTTTCCCAAAGCGCCCCCTCGCGCCATGCCACCCTGCACAGGTCAAGGTGCTCTACGGTGTGGCAGTTTTTCACAGAGATGCCTGACGACCGACGAACAGTGGTGTGCAACCTTTGTCGCGCCAAGATCAGCTGGGGAGGCACCACCAACAGCATGCGCAGGCATATGATGGCCAAGCACCCCACAAGGTGGGACGATGCCCGTTCACCGCCTCCGGTTTGCACCACTGCCTCTCCCCCTGTGCCCCCACCTGCCACTGAGATCCAACCCCCCTCTGAGGACACAGGCACTACCGTCTCCTGGCCTGCACCCACACCCTCACCTCCGCTGTCCTCGGCCCCATCCAGCAATGTCTCTCAGCGCAGCGTCCAGACGTCGCTAGTGCCACAGTTTGAGCGCAAGCGCAAGTACGACGCCACGCGCCCGCACGCTCAAGCGTTAAACGTGCACATTGCAAAATTGATCAGCCTAGAGATGCTGCCGTATAGGCTTGTGGAAACGGAGGCTTTCAAAAGCATGATGGCGGCGGCTGCCCCGCGCTACTCGGTTCCCAGTCGCCACTACTTTTCCCGATAAGCCGTCCCAGCCCTGCACGACCACGTCTCCCGCAACATTGTACGCGCCCTCACCAACGCGGTTACTGCCAAGGTCCACTTAACAACGGACACGTGGACAAGCACAGGCGGGCAGGGCCACTACATCTCCCTGACGGCACATTGGGTGAATTTAGTGGAGGCTGGGACAGAGTCAGAGCCTGGGACCGCTCACGTCCTACCCACCCCCAGAATTGCGGGCCACAACTCGGTGGTGGTATCTGCGGCGGTGTATGCTTCCTCCACTAAAGCACCTTCCTCCTCCTCCTCCTCCTCCAACGCAACCTCTGTCTCACAATCAAGATGTGTCAGCAGCACGTCGCCAGCAGTCGGTGTCACGCGGCGTGGCAGCACAGCGGTGGGCAAGCGTCAGCAGGCCGTGCTGAAACTACTCAGCTTAGGAGATAGGAGGCACACGGCCCACGAACTGCTGCAGGGTCTGACAGAGCAGACCGACCACTGGCTTTCGCCGCTGAGCCTCCAACCGGGCATGGTCGTGTGTGACAACGGCCGTAACCTGGTGGCGGCTCTGCAGCTCGGCAGCCTCACGCACGTGCCATGCCTGGCCCATGTCTTTAATTTGGTGGTTCAGCGCTTTCTGAAAAGCTACCCCCACTTGTCATACCTGCTCGGAAAGGTGCGCCAGCTCTGCGCACATTTCCGCAAATCCCACACGCACGCTGCCACCCTGCGGACACTGCAACATAGGTTTAATCTGCCAGTGCACCGACTGCTGTGCGACGTGCCCACACAGTGGAACTCTACGCTCCACATGTTGGCCAGACTCTATGAGCAGCGTAGAGCTATAGTGGAATACCAACTCCAACTTGCGCGGCGCAGTGGGAGTCAGCCTCCTCAATTATTTACAGAAGAGTGGCCCTGGTTGGCAGCCATCTGCCAGGTCCTTGGAAAATTTGAGGAGTCTACCCAGGTGGTGAGCGGCGATGCTGCAATCATTAGCGTCACCATTCCTCTGCTATGCATCTTGAGAAGTTCCCTGCAAAGCATAAAGGCAGACGCTTTGCGCTCGGAAACAGAGCCGGGGGAAGACAGTATGTCGCTGGATAGTCAGAGCACCCTCCTGTCTATATCTCAGCGTGTTGAGGAGGAGGAGGAGCATGAGGAGGATGAGGAGGAGGGGGAAGAGACAGCTTGGCCCACTGCTGACGGTACCCATGCTGCTTGCCTGTCATCCTTTCAGCGTGTATGGCCTGAGGAGGAGGAAGAGGAGGAGGATCCTGAAAGTGATCTTCCTAGTGAAGACAGCCATGTGTTGCGTACAGGTACCCTGGCACACATGGCTGACTTTATGTTAGGATGCCTTTCTCGTGACCCTCGAGTTACACGCATTCTGGCCACTACGGATTACTGGGTGTACACACTGCTCGATCCACGGTATAAGGAGAGCCTTTGCACTCTCATTCCCGAAGAGGAAAGGGGTTCGAGAATGATGCTATACCACAGGGCGCTGGTGGACAAATTGATGGTAAACTTCCCATCCGACAGCGCTAGTGGCAGAAGGCGCAGTTCCGAGGGCCAGGTAGCAGGGGAGGCGCAGAGATCAGGCAGCATGTACAGCGCAGGCAGGGGAACATTCTCCAAGGCCTTTGCCAGCTTTATGGCTCCCCAGCAAGACTGTGTCACCGCTCCCCAGTCAAGGCTGAGTCGGCGGGAGCACTGTAAAAGGATGGTGAGGGAGTACGTAGCCGATCGCACGACCGTCCTCCGTGACGCCTCTGCCCCCTACAACTACTGGGTGTCGAAGCTGGACACGTGGCCTGAACTCGCGCTGTATGCCCTGGAGGTGCTTGCTTGTCCTGCGGCTAGCGTCTTGTCAGAGAGTGTGTTTAGTGCGGCTGGGGGAATCATCACGGATAAGCGTACCCACCTGTCAACCGACAGTGCCGACAGGCTTACACTCATCAAGATGAACAAAGCCTGGATTTCCCCAGACTTCTCTTCTCCACCAGCGGACAGCAGCGATACGTAAGCAATACGTAGGCTGCACCCACGGATGGAAGCTACGTTCTCTCTCACCATCCAAAACGGGGACATTTCTGCTTCATCAATCTGTGTCTAATATTCCTCCTCCTCCTCCTCCTCCTGAAACCTCACGTAATCACGCTGAACGGGCAATTTTTCTTAGGGCCACAAGGCTCAGTCATATAATTTTTCTAAACAATTTTTATATGTTTCAATGCTCTTAAAAGCGTTGAAACTTTAACTTGAACCAATTTTTTGTTAAACTGGGCTGCCTCCAGGCCTAGTTACCACTTAACCCCTTGAGTGGCACGCCCGGAAAATTTCCGGGGACGAGCTCCACTGCTCATAGCAACATAGCCCGGAAGATTTCCAGGCTATGTATCACTATGGGAGCTGCAGAGCACAATGCCACAAGCTGTGACAGTGTGCTCTGCCTGCACCGATCCACAGAGAGCAGTGCAAGGGCTTTGAAAAACCAGCAGAAGATATTGCCGACATGTCGGCAATCTCCTGCTTTGTTTACAGGTTGCCATAGAGACCATCGGCTTGTCAGAAGCAAGCCGATGGTCTCTGTGGCAGGGAGAGCTGGTTGTTAGCTGTCAGAGGACAGCTAGGTACTAGCTCTTACAGCAGAGATCAGAGAAAAACTCCGATCTCTGCTGTGTTAACCCTTTACATGCTGCAGTCTATGTGACTGCAGCATGTAAAGGGTTGTCACTGCAGCATGTAAAGGGCTGACCCCCGGAATGTGATCAGGGGTCCTGATGGGTCCCTGTGGAAGTCCCCTAAAGGGACAAAAAAAAAATAATTTTTTTTAAATAATAAAAAAAAAAGTAAAAAAAATTATTAAAAAAATAAAAAAAACACTTGTCTCCCTTTACTTTGTAAAAAATCAAAAATACAATCACACATGTGGTATCCATGCATCGTAATGACCCAGAGAAGGAAGTTAATACATTATTTAACCGCTTAATGACATGGCCCCTTTTTTTCTTTTTTCCCCCCATTTCTTTTTTTCCTCCCCCCTGTTTAAAAAATCACAACTTGTCCCGCAAAAAACAAGCCCTCATATGGCCATGTCAATGGAAAAATGAAAAAGTTATGGCTCTTGAGATGCAACGGCAAAACTAGTTGAAATTCAATGAATAGACCATTTTAAAAAACCTGCCCTGGTGGGCACGACAGGGTGGTAGGAAACCCGCCACTCAAGGGGTTAAGCCACATTAACCAAAGCGATTAATGGGTTTCACCTGCCCTCTTGGTTGGCCATGGCCAATTTTTTGGATGTACATTAGTACTGTTGATACAGCAATATTTGTGGGCCCTCGCCTACAGTGTAATCAAATGAATTTTTAGCCCACCTGCATTACAGCTGACGTTACATCCGCTGTGTTGGGCAATGCAATGGGATATTTTTCTGTATCGCCGGTGGGTTCCATGGAGCCACCCATGCTGTAGGTGCACACGGAGTTTAACCTACATGTGTCCACTTGTAAAGAACCCCAGTCTGACTGGGGCATGCAGTGTGGGCCGAAGCCCACCTGCATTAAGCACGACATTACTACCTCCGCTGTGTTGGGCAATGCAATGGGATATTTTTATGTACCGCCGGTGGCTTCCTGGCACCCACCTGTTACGGCACTCTGCCCCCCGAGCGCCAGTTGGGGTGCCCTGATCTCCCGCACCCCCACTGTCCCTGCCTACTTGCCTCGGCCCTGGCTAACCCCAGGCGGACAACTGGACGGCGGTCCCTGCCCTGGCGACTGACAAACAGGAACCTACCTAATGGGGGTACAGAGTGCCGACAGAGGAGGCAGATGAATCAGACCAACAAAACTGACAAGGCTGGAGATGGAACTCAGGCAAACTGGCAGGGTGCTGGATAGCAACTAGTGCTGACTGGGCCAGACTAGATTAGAGGCAAACAGAACCAACTAAAACAGACTGAGTAACAGGGGACCAGAGGGAGCTGACCGACAACTAGGGACTGACTGAGGAGGACCGCAGACAGACTGGCTAGGTGCATGCAGAACCAATAACTGGCAATGAGCTCAGTTCACTGCCAGTCTTTTAACCACAAGGTTCCGCCCAGGGGCGGAGAGTGGGAGGAGGCAACTCCACCCACTGCTGTATAAGAAGCACAGAGGAGTGCGGGCGGCACCCTACGGGCGGGCACGCCCACGCCGCCGCCCACTGGCCAACCCAAGCTGCTGGGATGACCTCGACACAGGGCTCCAGGCTGCTGGAGCCGACGCCGGAGCGACGCGCGCCGACCGCGGGACCCCATGCCGCACTGTATGGTAACATTACCCCCCCCTCTGACGGGAGACCTCCGGGCCCCCGGAAACTCGACCAGGCGAGACAACAGGTTTCGACAAAGACTTATGGCACCCCGTGCGACCCCTCCTTTTGCGATTTCCAGAGGACCGGTACCCCTTCTGTTCGACTGAGCAGGGGGGAGGGGGAGCGCGATGGCTATGGCAGGACGGCCCCCACTGGGTTAGCTCCCCAGTGGCCCAATCGAATTGGGGGTTGTGCAACGCCAGCCACGGCATCCCTAGTACCATGTCTCCCGACATTTTCTCCATCACCAGGAATGATAGACCTTCCGAATGGCGACCCCCCACCATGAGTTGTAACACTGGGGTCCTCCATCGAACCAAGCCCGAAGCAAGGGGAGTAGCATCAATGCTATCAAAACGAATTGGCGTCTTCAGCGCCACAAATTCAGCCCTCAGGGGCTCAACGAGACGCATGCTTATCAGGTTAGCAGCTGCTCCGGAATCAATAAACGCCTGCCCTAGGCGGGAGAAGTTCCGGAATCTAACCTGGCAGGGTATCAGAAGTCTAGGACGTACCTGAGGTCCTAGGCGACCCTCCCTGCAGTCGCCTAGGAGTGGAAGTCTTTCTGCCGATTCAGACTGTGGACGCTGAGGCCTCCAGGGGCAAGTTATCACCCGATGTCCAGCTTTCCCGCAGTAGAGGCAGAGATTATGTAATAACCGAATCCGGCGTCGCTCCTTGGGGTCCAGCGGGTCCAGTTCCATAGGTTCGGGAACAGAGACTGGTACGGACGGGGAGGGAACAGGACAAATGACCTCCCTGACTCTATGGGTCGGTCTATCTTGCTTCCCAGCCCTGAGCCTCCTATCTGCCTTCACTGCTAACTCCATAGCCTCCTTTAAGGACCCGGGGACGGGATGGGAGATCAACAGTTCTTTGACCGCGTCTGAGAGACCTTGCATAAAAACGTCTTTCAGGGCACTATCGTTCCATGCAGTATCACCCGCATAGCGTCTGAAATTGGAGCAATAATCCTCCACACAAAGCGACCCCTGATGCAGCGCCAGCAACCGAGAAACCGCCAACCCCACTCTGTCCGGTTCATCGAAGATGCCCACAAGTTCCTGAAAAAAGGAATCCACCGAATGCAGGGAGGGGGAACCCTCGGGAATGGAAAAGGCCCAAGTCTGGGCAGAGCCCCGCAGCAGGGACATTATGAGCCCGACCCTCTGGACCTCCGAGCCGGAAGAGCGGGGACGCATCCGAAAAAACAGGCGACACGCCTGTTGAAAAACAAAAAACTTGTTCCTCTCCCCAGAGAACACCTCGGGAAGAGGGCACTTGGGTTCGGGACTGGTAACGGCCTTCTGCTCCTGCGACAATGCCCACTGCTCCTGGGCCACCATGCGAGCTGACAAATCCCGGATCACCGGCACCAGGTCTTGCAGCTGGTTTGCGAGGGCGCTGATCGCCGCCATGAAAAGAAAAACAGTATTTTAAGGGCCAGTTATGTTACGGCACTCTGCCCCCCGAGCGCCAGTTGGGGTGCCCTGATCTCCCGCACCCCCACTGTCCCTGCCTACTTGCCTCAGCCCTGGCTAACCCCAGGCGGACAACTGGACGGCGGTCCCTGCCCTGGCTAGGGACCTGGCGACTGACAAGCAGGAACCTACCTAATGGGGGGAACAGAGTGCCGACAGAGGAGGCAGATGAATCAGACCAACAAAACTGACAAGGCTGGAGATGGAACTCACAGGCAAACTGGCAGGGTGCTGGATAGCAACTAGTGCTGACTGGGCCAGACTAGATTAGAGGCAAACAGAACCAACTAAAACAGACTGAGTAACAGGGGACCAGAGGGAGCTGACCGACAACTAGGGACTGCCTGAGGCGGACCGCAGACAGACTGGCTAGGTGCATGCAGAACCAATAACTGGCAATGAGCTCAGTTCACTGCCAGTCTTTTAACCACAAGGTTCCGCCCAGGGGCGGAGAGTGGGAGGAGGCAACTCCACCCACTGCTGTATAAGAAGCACAGAGGAGTGCGGGCGGCACCCTATGGGCGGGCACGCCCACGCCGCCGCCCAATGGCCAACCCAAGCTGCTGGGATGACCTCGACACAGGGCTCCAGGCTGCTGGAGCCGACGCCGGAGCGACGCGCGCCGACCGCGGGACCCCATGCCGCACTGTATGGTAACACCACCCATGCTGTGGGTCCACAGGGAATTATAAATGCATCTGTTTCCACTTGTAAAGAACCCCAGTCAGACTGGGGCATGCAGTGTGGGCCGAAGCCCACCTGCATTAAACATGACATTACTACCTCAGCTGTGATGGGCACTGCAATGGGATATTTTTATGTACCGCCGGTGGGTTCCAGGGAGCCACCCATGCTGTCGGTCCACAGGGACTTCACAATAGGGAGTTGTACCTGCCTGTGTCTATGAATTAAAAAGCCCGGTCTGACTGGGGCATGCAGACACCTTGACAGAATGAATAGTGTGTGGCACATAGGTTCCCCATTGCTATGCCCACGTGTGCAGCTCCTGATGGCGGTGGCACAGGATTTTATTTCTCATTGCTTCTGTACAGCATTGTGGGCTATCGCCCCGCCCCTTTTAAAGAGGGTCGCTGCCTAGCCGTGCCAACCCTCTGTAGTGTGTGCCTGCGGTTCCTCCTCATGGCAGATGCACTTATAAATAGACATGAGTGTGGCGTGGCATGAGGGCAGCTGAAGGCTGCGCAGGGACAATTTGGTGTGCGCTGTGGACACTGGGTCGTGCGGGGGGGTTGGGCAGCATGTAACCCAGGAGAAGTGGCAGCGGAGTGTCATGCAGGCAGTGATTGTGCTTTGTTGGAGGTAGTGTGGTGCTTAGCTAAGGTATGCATTGCTAATGAGGGCTTTTCAGAAGTAAAAGTTGTTGGGAGAGGGGGGGGCACTCTTGCCGGTATTGTGGCTTAATAGTGGGACCTGTGAACTTGAGATGCAGCCCAACATGTAGCCCCTCGCCTGCCCTATCCGTTGCTGTGTCGTTCCCATCACTTTCTTGAATTGCCCAGATTTTTACACATGAAAACCTTAGCGAGCATCGGCGAAATACAAAAATGCTCGGGTCGCCCATTGACTTCAATGGGGTTCGTTACTCGAAACGAACCCTCGAGCATCGCGATAATTTCGTCCCGAGTAACGAGCACCCGAGCATTTTGGTGCTCGCTCATCTCTACTCTTTGGTTCGCTCCCATATAGTTCTAGTGTGGAGACGAGGCTACTGACCAAAAGCTGGGAGAGAAGTCCAAGTTTATGTAGCTTTTTGTGCACTAATGAAAGAGCCTCTTAATCTTTCCAGGTCCTGTGTGATCATACCCAGTGGGCTCCGGGCAAACAGGGAGATGAGCAACTCTGATGCCGCTTGGCAAATGGGAAAACCAAGTATCAGATGGGAAAAGTCCCTCTAGAAGAAAACTACAAACCCTACAGGATATAATTTAGGTTTATTCAGCAACACCCTGAGTCCTCCACAAATCACCTTAGTGTTGAAGTAAATAAGATGAGGAGGAGGAGGGTACGCAGCTGAAGATTCTCTGTATGTCTGCAAGACTGCATGGAGCACAGAAGTGGGATATATATGGATGGCTCCGGGGTCTTTGTAAATTGTATACAGAGCTATGGGGGACTATAGATGCACTATGACCTCAAGTCGTCTTACAAACAGCCCCTCTCTTAAACACTGCCTGTGTGTATTGGAGGTCTTTCTTATTCAAAAGAATGGGGTGACATGCAATACCAGCCACTAGCAGTGGACAGGAGGGGCGCTAATATTAGAAAAAAGACATTTAAAAGTGTGAAGTTTTGACTGTACCATCTGCCACCATTCATAGTTACAGTTTATAGGTGACCCATATTAATACTCCTGTTCTGCAGTTCCTCAGACTGTAATTAAAGGGGGTTTCCTGATGCTAAAATAAAGTATTAATCTTGCCTTTCTCATATTACATGTATGGCTTTGAATACCTTCACATCCTTTTTTTTTTTTTTTTTACAAATTTGAGCCTGTTCCATGATGCTGGGGCGTCCTCCCTTCGTTGGGTTGGTTGTTTGTATCCTTGCCTTCTGGTCTGCAGCAGTTTCTGACTCCTATGGCTCCATTTTACACAATACACAGCACTGGCATCTCAGCCAAATTGTGAAACCCACCACTGCATCCCCCTCATACTCATCAAGCCCACCCACTGTATCTCTCACCGCCATCTTGGAATCATCTGTACTCCTGCATTCATGAATAGCTAAGCGCTGGCTGTAATTGGCTGAGCGCTCAGCCAATCAGCACAGCCCTTTCAGGAGGCGGGCATTTTTAAATCCCCACCTGCCATAAGTGCTGGACAGCAGTGCAGGGGAGCCAGCCGGAGGACACGTCTGAGCGGCAGAGAGGTGAATAAATTTTATTTTTTTAACCAGCTAATGATGATTTTCAGGGAAGGGCTTATATTTCAAGCGGTTCCCCGAAAATCATGCTGCGGGGGTTGCCACAAACCACTGCTTTCGATGGTGCTGGCAGCAGCGCCAACCCCATTGAAAGCAATGGGGTAGCATGCTGGACTTCTGCCACAGCTGTGACAGCTGTGGCAAAAGTCGGCGGTCTTCTCCCTATGTTTTCAATGGGGCTAGTGCTGCTTTCGTTGGCCCCATGGAAAACACTGGCGATATCCCAGCGTTTTTCTTGCGCTGCTAGCAAGTGTTTTCTCTCACTCTCGCAGCGCAAGAGACAAAAAGCCGCTAGTGGGTGTCCGCCCTTAGTCGGGCTTTACTCTTCTCACCTTTTAAAAATCACGATCAAACCTGCTGTGAGCCAATCATCATGAGAATGCAGCGGTAACAAAACTCTCATGTACTTTACAATACTTCCAGTTTATTTACCACATTCAGTAAACCAACATGAAGAAACGACAGCAGTAACATCAGTGTAAGGAATAGAAGGAAATGGGCCCTCTAAAGGGAAGAAATATAACAGGTGAACGGAGATGAATAAATATGACTATTTACATGATATCCTCTATTAGACTCATCAGATACTGATGGGAAGCGATGGAACATTGGTCCGCCGATAGCACCTTGTGAGTCGGCTCTCGGTCCCCCATAATGGTGCAGTTGGATTTATATCATATCTGTTCCTATATAGTGAAGCCACTTAGTTCCTCTTGCATAAAGATGGCGGCTGCTCTTGGATTGGCGCACATCGTCCTTTTCCCTTTTTTAGAATATCCTCTTGCATTATGAGGCACAATGTAACGGCGCCGTTCTTCTGTAAAGCTGCAAGGATCTTCCCGCGATTCTCTTCATAATGCTGAATCATCTCCTCCATGTTCTTATCAGCATCTATCACTGAAGTATCCCTAAAATAGCACAATGTGTGATCAGTGGCGGTCCGACCGCGGAGATCACCACCAGTCATAAGAATGAAGAAGCCAATGATGGCGATAGGGCTGAGCTGCAATACCCAACACTGCCAATAGAGGAGAGCAGAAATGTGTCTACACTATAAGGGGCAGCAGCCCTCCTACAGGTATCTTGGCCCTCCATTCTTGTGATCAGTAAGGGTCACAGCGACTGGATAGTCGTCCTGCTTAAACATGGCAGAAAGATGATGCAGAATAATTTGCTCACTCGTCATTTTGCTTCCGCTCAACTAAAAAATAGTCGCTGATTGATCAAAAGTCATCTGGTGTAAAGCCGCACTGGAACGAATTATGAACAAATTTGAATGGAGATCCCCCTACAAACAATATTTTGGCGAACGACTAATGAACAATCATCACTCTATGTAAAGGCAAATAAACGACTGCTGTTCATAGACTTCAGAGACTTTTTCGGAGTGATGAGCTGAGTAATAGTTGCTCCGTGTAAAAGATGCCTTGTATTGTGTGATATTGGGAAGTCATCATATTTACCCAGAGACCAGGAACTATTACTTACCCCCTATTGATCGCTAGATGTTTTAGTTCATCCCTTGCTCTCTACCTGCAGGTCCTCATCTTCTAATCACTAGCTTACGGCACTCTCCAACCACACAGACCAGAGTAACTATGGACTAGCTGTGCGACCGTCTGACATGGTTATTAGCAACGTATTATCGTGTTTCTACGAAAATAAGACCCTGTCATATTAATTTTTGCCCCAAAAGAGGCTCTAGGTTTTATTTTCAGGGGATGTCTTATTAAACGTACCTAGGAGATTTGGTGCAGGTCCCTCCCGCTGCTCTTTGGAGCTTCAATGAGCTGAGCCATGACATTGATTGGCCAATTAATAAATCCTGCCTCCACAATGCGATGGCCGTGATTGGTTCTTCTTGCACTGCTCAGCCAATCACAACCATTGCTTTCTGGAGATGAGATGTTTTTTTCATGAATCCTGTAACCAAAAAGTGATCTTCAGTGGGCGAACGAGGACTGCAGAATGCACTGCGGAGCTCCAGACAGCAGATGGAGGACTCGGACCGAGCCTGCTAGGTAGGTATTCCTTTTTTAATGTAATGCAGCTAAGGCTTATTTTAGGAGCAGGGCTTATATTTAGACCCTCCCCAAAAATCCTGCAAAATCAGGGTAGGGCTTATTTTCAATGTAGATCTTATTTTCGGGGGAAACACCAACAGCATCTCCATGTCCCGGACTTACTGACTGCTGCTTTTTAGGTTGAGTTCACACACTGCAGAACTGTTGCAGTAGTTTGGTACCAAAGTTCTGCAACAATGCATAGTGCAATGTAAATGAATCACAGTGGGGAAAATCTGCAGCAGAAAACAGACATGCAGCCGATTTTCAAATCAAATGTGAAAACGTGATGGATTTCCCCAGATTTCATTCATTGCGATGCCAGAGCTGAATTATGTGTTGGACACAAACACTAAAATCCACATGCAGGTTTTGGTGCAGATTTCCTCTTTGATGTCGGCACATAGCCTTACACTTCGGATTATTTCAGCCCCCCCAGCTTGCAGCCCTCCGACTCCTGGTGAACTGTTCCATCTGTCCGCTGCCATCTGGGGAAAGCTTCTTCCAGGGCTTAAACAGACGGGCGCATGCGCAAAAACACTCGCCGCTACAGAGCGTGTTAGAACATGAACCAGTGGAAAGTCTTTTTTTTTTAACTGTTCAAATTCCATGCCATTGGGTCTGCAAGAAAAATAAACCTGAAAGATAGGACAAGTTGTATCTTTTCTCGGTGTAGTAATATCTCATGAGAATTACGCTAGTCAAAATGAAACCATGGAAATCAATGATTTTGCTTCATCACTTTTCACGTCCGCAAAAAGCTCCACAAGCACGGCCATCTGTTTAACCTCTTAATAGGAGGAAAGTGCTCATTAGTTTGGCCACAATGAACTGAGGCTTCGGGGAGACCGGGTCACAAAAGTTTATCTGACTGACTGATGTGAGGGGCATGGGCTGGGGAACAAGTGGTTGAACAGGGGGAAAAGGACCTAGGGGTGGCAAGTGGCACAGAGAGAAAGAGGGACATTGGACACAGGAGGTGGGGCAAGTGGTGGTACATGGGATTGTATGGGTGGGGACAAGTGGTTTCACAGGGCAAGATGGGGCACGGGGGACAAGTAGTACCGCGGGTAAAAGAGACATGGGGAGGAGGGCCAAGTTGAAACATGGGGAGACAAATGGTGGCACAGTAGGAGAAAAGCCAAAAGTGGCACAAATGGTGGAATAAGGAGAGAGGGTGGCATGTGAGGGACAAGAGATGGAAGAGAAACACATATGGGGAGGAGGGGCAAGTGGTGTCATGGGCAAAGTATTAGATTTATTATCTTAATTGACAATTTTTTAGATCTAATTCTTCTAAAATCAGTTTGCATCTCTTTTATTACTGAGGATATACCAGGGTTGGCTTATATTGGCTATCCACAGGATGGGTGATGAAGGTCTAATCAGTGAGGGTCTATCATTCCAAAGAATTGGGGTCCTGTGTCCCCATTTTCCTAACTGTGGGCTCTCTACACCCTCTACAGAGACGTGGAGATGGCATCTTAGCACTGGTTGCACATGCACAGTGCAGCTCCATTTATTTCAATGGCGATGATGAAAATAGCTAGTACAAGCACTCAGGGGTCTGCATTAAAGAACAATGGAGCAGCTCCACACATGCAGCGACACTGCTCTATTCAATCTACTCCTCACTCTGCCGAGGGGTGAAGGCAGGCAGTGAGCCCAGAGTGACAGAAGAGGGCTTAAACAGGCGGACCTTTCAGACTCTCATTCTGGAGACCACAAGGGGTCTTCAGTGATGAGACCCCCACCAATCAGACTTGCATCATCTGTGGATTGGTCCTATTGCAGATAGATTGGGCAGTCAGTGTCTAAACCAGGCCTGCACAACATATGGCACGTTGGCCACAAGTGGCCCAGCAGAGGATTTCTGGCGGCCTGTGACATGGCTGTGATGTCAAGAGACTAGTCGCTCGCCTCTTAATATAGTCATGCCACAGTCCGCGGCACAGTCATGTCACGCTAACCGCTAGCTATGAATTTTACCAGATAAAGGGCCTTCAGCCATGCTCAGCAGCAAAGTAGGGGATAGCGGGAGTCAGATGTGTGACTTGAACATTACCTTGAACATGCAGCTGATGCCCGCTATCCCTTCCCTTGTTGATTGACCAATTCAATTCAGGGAAGGTCCTTTAGTCCCGGGGAGCACTGCTGCAGCGATGGAAGAATCTTTCTAAGGGACATTGTAAAAAAAGATCCCCTCCCAGAAGGAGTTGTCAGAATCAAATGAAACTTTCTCTATGTGATTGTAACGTTGATATAAGGGATTACAATATCAGAGCAAAAGGATCTTTTATTGCAGAAAACTGACCCCTTGAGGGGAGGCTCTAGTCCCTGTTGGGCTTCTCTAGCCTGATTACAAGATGAGATACGGGCGGGCATGGAGGAATACAGGTTTTGTATGGTAGTCTACCGCATATTGATCCACATTTGCTGTATCTGAACGTCTAAATCTCCTAACAGTCTGGTCAGAATGGTCCAGGTGGCGGGCAATTTCTCTAAAAGACCATTTCGCATCCCCATAATGCATTCCTTCTCATACGCTTTTAACAGAGACAAGTCTCTTTGATTGCGTCTCCCCTGCCTTCCTGCACACAGGACCTCCGACACATCCAATACATCTTTGGAGTCGTGTCCCCCCCAGGCATCCTGTTGTCCTATCCAGCCGAACTGACGAAGGGGTTCTTCCCCGGAATGCGTATTCTATTGCTGGTTTTTAATTTGTGAAAAATTAATAAAAAAGAAGTGCTTTCACCTTCACACATTGGACTTTGATCTACATCTTCTAGTAGCTTAGAGGGTTGCGCCTCCATACCAGTTCTTTTCACATCCTTTTCGCTACACTCACGCCCACACTGGCGGAGCGTCATCTGGTTGGCAGCACCTCCACCATTCAAAATACTCAATCATTGAAAGCTCTTTGTACTCCATAAACATTCCACCACCCTCACTGGGTCTTGCTCCACCCTTCTTTTTTATTTCCTTTACTCACTACATACAAGGAGCCTCCGAGAGCCTTTTATAGGCCATATGTGTTAGCGCACCATACATCATGGCTGCAACGATACAAGCAAATACAAGTGGCTGCAACACTACTGCAAGCACCTAATATCTGAATTTAAATGGCATTCTTGTTATATTTACTGACATATGAAGATGTGAGGTTCTTAGCACACATTTTGATCAAAACATGTGAGCCCATCTGCCACGTCAAGGCGACCTCTTGTAGATGGGACCTACACTACACTAACCTCTCTTTAGGCCTGCTGGGCTAATCCCTTTACGTTCTCTCTGTGGGAAGGGACAACATTCAAGGAGTCATACGGGAAAAGCTGCAGGGGGCGCTAGATTTTATCAGAAGGGCACCACATTGTTCTGATATAATTGTTAAATTGTGGTCTAATGTTTGGGGTCTAAATAGCAAGATGTTTTTTTCATGGGATTAGCTGTCTGAGTGCTTTTTGTGGGGTGAGTTGTGTTTTTCACTGGTACAATTTAATATACCATAAAATATGCTGAAAAACTACAGATTTCTCAGTGGGCTGAAATGAAAAAAAAATTCAATTATGCTTATTTTTGGACCTGTTGTTTTTGGTGTGCACACTGTGGCACAAATTACATGAAAACTTTATTCTGTGTGCGTCAGCACATTTACCACAATTTCCAAACTACATTTTTTTTGTCTTCAAAAATTGAAATATATAAAAAAAAAAAGTTTCTGTGGCTATTTTAAGGCGCCATCACTTTTTCATTTTACTGTTGATGCAGCGGATGTGTGGACTCAATTTCTGCAGGATGACTAGTGGTTGTGTAACTTTTTGATGGCGTTATATTTCATATTTTTTCTTGGAGCCAGGGTAATGAAAAAATACAAATCTGGTGTTATGTATTTTTTTCATAATGGTGTTCATTATCAGGGATAAATAATTCAATATTTTAAACGGACTTTTACGCAGGCTGCAATGCAAATTACTTTTCTTTTTTTTTTTTAGAAATATAGGACAAGGTTTTTTTTAACTTTTTTCAAAGTTTTTTTACACTTATTTTTTTAGGCCTCTAATGGTGCTTGAACTTGGGATCATTAATTCACTTATACAACCCAGGGAAGGCCATTTGGAACATTTAAATGCTGATTAGGTTATTCAAATGCCACTGTAAGAATTGACAGCTGCATTAAAATACTCAACAGCCATAATTGAAGTTATTTCTGATCATAGCTGTTGCTTCTAGGTGTGAATTGTCAAAGACAGGCGGCGCCACTTCAGTATGTGGAGTGAGCTTGGGAGCCAAGTCCATTCCATACAGACCCCACACACATCCCCTGTACATTTATAGTCGATGTCACCAATGGTTAAAAAAAAAAAAAAAATCCGGCCTCCTCCACCCCTTAATAGCCGGCCAACACTCACCTCATTTCCCCATCGCTCATTACAATACTGTTATGGGCGTGAGGAAATGCAATTACCAGTAAATGTGAACTAGTCATAGACATGTGCTTAGATGTCATAAGATAAAAAAAAAAATGTCCGGCCTCCTTCCACCCCTTAATAGCCGGCCATCGCGCACCAATGTGTTTCCCGCCCCCCGTGGCAGCACCATCAGCTGCTGCTGTCATTGGTTCAGGGAAATCCATTTACTGGTAAGAAAAAAAGGTTTTTAGATACAGCACATGTCTATGGGTATATGGGGCGCAGATGTTGTGGCGCCTGTACTTACCGCCAGCTGGGTGGTACTGCTGGCTCTCTCCTCAGGGGTCCCTCGCCGTCCTTCCTTGTGATGCCGTTGCAGGGGCTCAGGACTGCCGCTCGCTCAGGTGGTTGTAGAGCCGGTGTCTAAGAGGGTCTTCATGTTAGAGAATGAAAACCCTCTGAACTTGGCCTGGTCTTCCGGTGACAGCTCAGATTGCTTGGCCTCTTCTGCTTCGATGGTGTCTAAGTCGAATTGCTGATGGAATTCCGGCTTAGTGGGGGCAGGGATGTGCGGTGGGGCCATCCTCAGGGTTTCCACAGAGTCCCATTCTACATGCTGGAAGAACCGATGACCACGGATATTCCCATTGACTCCTAGACGCTTGGCTGGATTTTTCTTGAGGAGCTGAAATCAGAAATGTCGTTTTTAATACTAACTACAATTACAAGAATCTGACTAGTAAAGACAATAAAAGCATACAAAATTAGTAACATGCTTACCTGCATTATGATGTTCTTCGCTCCGGAGGTGGACTCATTAAAGAGTTTTTGATGATACTTACGCTCGCCGGTGATCATTTGATTCATGATGACTCCGAATGAAAACCAGTCTACGGCGGCGTTGTACTCCTCTCCGGCGTCCATCTGCCATAAACAGACAACAGTTAGTTAGTTGGGAAATAAGTTCTACATCATTAATAACATAAGTCGTCTGCCCTAAAAGAAAGGCATTACATGGGATATGTGCACTGCTCTAGACTAGCATTGTGTAGAGACCGCAGTCATCTATTCCATCCCTGCTGTCTCCATGATCCACAACCCAAGAACATAAATACACTTATGTCAACATCTGGTAAGAAGATTCTATTCCACTCACCTCAGGAGCAATATAGTCTTCGGTCCCAGCATAGTCAGTAGCTGTTCGACCTCCAAGCATGTTGTCCAGGGCGAGACCGAAATCGGTGATCTTCAGGTGCCCTGTCTCAGCCACCAAGATGTTTTCGGGCTTCAGGTCTCTGTGGATGATCCCCTTGGCGTGGAGGTGTTGGATGCCGCACACCATCTCCGCAGCGTAGAATCTGTAAGAAAGAGAATAAGTAGTCGGTGTGAGATCCTGAGGAGCGACAAAATACTGTTTCCTAAACTGTAGCTAAAGTATGATTATTGGATGGATCACTAATCATCAGCCATGTAGGAGGAGGCTCGCGATCCGACAATTGTGCGCAAATGGTTGTCATCTGCTGACCAGATCTTTTATGTGAGCATAAAAGTGTTGGCTCACCAGCAGCACATCTCCCCATGTAAACAGCGGAATGTGCCATACTAATGATCTGCTCATGTTAGACCACCTTAACGAGCAACAACCAACATGCTATCTTGTCAGTTGTTGCTTGTTAATAGGCAAAATATGTGCCGTGTAAAACCACCCTAAATCTTTACCTGGAACTGTTGATATCGAGCCGTCCCTTTGACTGTAGGAGTTGATTCAGGTCCCCGCAGCTTAGAAACTCTAATCCAAGTAGAACGTGCGTCTGTAATGTAGAAGAGACATGTAAGAAGGTTGGTTAATTAGAAGTTATACTACAAAGTCCACATCTACGGTGCACATACTAGTGATGTGCGATAACATACTTGGAGATATCGCACATACTTGGAGATGTGTGATAACAACTATACCTTGGTCTGAAATGCAAATTCTGCATGGATGAGGAAAGGACTTCCTGACGTCATCTGCAACACGCGGTGCTCCACCATCACGTCCGCCAGCTCCACTTCTGCTAGCAGGGCCTTCTTCCTGATGACCTTCACCGCAAACTGCTGACAGGTAACGATGTCTTCTGCCAGCACGACTTCTCCGTAGGCTCCCCGGCCGAGCACATGATGAAATCGTAGTCGTTCTTGGATGGTTGTAGATGTGGTGCTTCCTGAGCCAGTTGATTGAACACCGCTGGGTCCTCCTAATAGTGATTATAATAGCACAATATACAGGCTATAGGTTATAATAGAGGTAGGTGCCTGCAGCCAGACGGTCAGATACAAGGCTCCTCTGGGAACTGTAGTTGCTACGTTAAAATCAGCCATCACGTCACGGGAACAGAAGGACAACCACTTTAATACAGAAGATAACGTCTTATATAGTCTGTAGGTATTAACTATCACTCATATAAGGGGCTCAGTATGTATTGTATCTGTATTATGGACATGTGACGTAGGCTTTAGATGCATATTTTACTAATTTGGGTCTTATTTGCCTAGTTATGTGATCAGTAACTGCGAATGCTGTATATATTGTGTAAAAAATAAATAAATAACACATCAGACCCCATAAGACAACAGGAAAACCTTCTCCTATGGAAGGATTGTCCTGCTTACTCCTGGGTTCCATTGGATTTTTGGTATAAAGTATACAGCACTCAGGTACAACAATACAACTGAGGCAAAAGTCTGAACACACACGTTTAACTGGTATAATAACGAGATAATTTACTTCCAATGTGTAAAAGTATTAGTTGGGGAGGTGGCTGCATTTCTTGGTGGAGGAGATGTTTTAGGAGGCCATTTTGACATCCAACATATTGAATTAGCTTAGGTTTTTCAAATAAGAAGGGGTCGTAGAATGGTAGAGTTGGAAGGGACCTCCAGGGTCATCGGGTCCAACCCCCTTCTCAGTGCAGATTTCACTAAATCACCCCAGACAGATGTTTTTCCAGCCTTTGTTTGAACACTTCCATTTAAGGGGAACTCACCACCTCCTGTGGTAACCCGTTCCACTCATTGATCAACCTCACTGTCTAATATCTAATTTGTGTCTCCCCCCTTTCAGTTTCATCCCATTGCTTCTAGTCTTTCCTTGTGCAGATGAGAATAGGGCTGATCCCTCTGCACTGTGACAGCCCTTCAGATATTTGTAGACCGCTATTAAGTTTCCTCTCAGCCTAAACATTCCCAGATCCTTTGATCGTTCCTCATAGGACATGATTTGCAGACCGCTCACCATCTTGGTAACTCTTCCCTGGATATAATATATATAATAATATACCTAGGAATATAACAGTATTGGCTAGATTTGACTAAGACACACAATGGGAGGGTCAGTGTTGCCAATTTTATTGCTCAGCAGTTAATTGAGGAAAAGTTTCACAAAGTGCTTTTTATGATGTGTTGATGTGGCCACCATTCAGTCGGATGCACAAGAATCCAGCCTTCATGAACTCGCTGAACTGCAGCTGATGCTTCCTAACAGCTCTGTAGGATTCACTGTTTCAGGTGAACTGTATTGTGTATTTTTTTGCATACACAAGGGGCTTTAAATGACCCCTGAGTTAGGAGGAGAGGTCTGGCAGAATGGCAACTAAGGCGATTTAAACTACCAAACATGGTAACAGTACATTCTCCTGTCCTAGGAGGAGTTACCACAGGCAGCACAGATGGCCTCAATTTGGTTGTATTCCCAAACATCCCCTTTAGGCCTCAGTCAGACGACCATTTTTTGCCGCGATTTACGGATCGCATGACA
Source organism: Eleutherodactylus coqui (assembly GCF_035609145.1). NCBI lineage: Eukaryota > Metazoa > Chordata > Amphibia > Anura > Eleutherodactylidae > Eleutherodactylus > Eleutherodactylus coqui. Next base: position 61,181,614 of record NC_089847.1, on the reverse strand, counting down.
GATGCGCATCCGCAAATCACGTGACCGGGGCCGACGCTTCGCCGAAAAATCTGCTAGCCACGTTTTTGGCGAAACGGGTCCGATCAAAGGAGCGCTGTCCGCCCATTGAAAGTCAATGGAGCCGGCAATACAGCCGGCTCCATTGAAAGCAATGGGCTGCCGGCGAGCGCAGGATGAATTTTCGGAAAGGGCTTAAACATATAAGCCCTTCCCTGAAAATCATCCAAAAATGGTTAAAAAAAAAAAATGTACTCACTTTGTCCCTGCAGCCAGAGTTCAGCCGCGGCTGGCCGGCAGTTCTCCTGAACTGCTCTGTGTATTATTCAGCAGGCGGGGATTTAAAATCCCCGCCTGCTGAATGGGCTGCCTCTAATTGGTCACAGCCCTGACCAATCAGAGGCAGCTCTCACTCATTCATGAATTCATGGATGGGTGAGTGAGTGCTGCCTCTGATTGGCTCAGCGCAGGGACAAATCAGGGGCAGCTCTCAGCTGTCATTCAATAGCTTACATGTCCAGCGTGTAAGTGGTAGGTGTCCAGTATGTAAGTGATACATGTCCGGTGTGTAAGTGGTAGGTGTCCAGTATGTGAGTGATACGTGTCCGGTGTGTAAGTGGTAGGTGTCCAGTATGCAAGTGATACGTGTCCGGTGTGTAAGTGGTAGGTGCTCGGTGTGTAAGTGGTAGGTGTCCAGTATGTAAGTGCTAGATGGTTGGTGTGTAAGTGATACATGTCCAGCGTGTAAGTGGTAGGTGTCCAGTATGTAAGTGCTAGATGTCCTGTGTGTAAGTGGTAGGTGTCCAGTATGTAAGTGCTAGATGTCCGGTGTGTAAGTGGTAGATGTCCGGTGTGTAAGTGGTAGGTGTCCGATGTGTAAGTGGTAGATGTCCGGTGTGTAAGTGGTAGGTGTCCAGTATGTAAGTGCTAGGTGTCCAGTGTGTAAGTGGTAGATGTCCGGTGTGTAAGTGATACATGTCCGGTGTGTAAGTGGTAGATGTCCAGTGTGTAAGTAGTAGATGTCCGGTGTGTAAGTAGTAGGTGTCCGGTGTGTAAGTGGTAGATGTCCGGTGTGTAAGTAGTAGGTGTCCGGCGTGTAAGTGGTGTCTGTATTATCTATCCCGTGTGAGGGTAGCATCACTGTAGAGGTATGTAATGAACACAGTATGACATCTACACGCTCCACAAATATCAGCTTTATTAATAAACAACACTGATTAAAAACAAACTCTTAACGAGACATAAAACTCAATAAGTGGCAATAAATACCATCAAAAAGCAGCAAAATATCAAATTGTGTGCAAGCGAGGGTAGCTACACAGTCCATGCCCCACATAGCACAATAACGTACAAGTGCTGTATATACTGCCCACCGGCCGAGATACCGGGGACTGGCCAACAATATACCTCTGTAGGGATGAAGAGGGATCTGTGAGCAGTCCTGGCCGGTCCCATCAGCATGTAGAGTCTACGACTAATGATGTATACTAATGCACAGCGTGTATCAGGGGGTCAGAGAAGTGGGGCCCCCTCTGTTTGTCCAGGACCGGAGGGTCGCTATAGGCAGTACAGCCCATTGTATATATATATATTCTGCACCCCTATACATGGCTCTGATTACACTTAGTAGCAGTTTGTTCTTTATGGTTTTCTTTCATTCTTCTCTCAGTAATAACACAAACATTATTTCTCTTTCCCCCTCAGATCCAATAGAATATGAGTCAGTATTTATAGTGTTTGCTCTGTGACTGAGGCTGGAGTGATATCAGTATACTCATATATGTCCCTTAGGTCTAGATCTGTTTCATCTGATTGTCTTATAGTCACTTGCGCAGGTGAACTAAGACATATTTGGTGTGCTGGCCCTCGCATGTGTGTCTAATGTGTCTATTGAGGAGCCCAACCATGTAACCAGCCAACGTGCCGGGGGCTCAGCGGTGCGGACCCCTCAGATTCGCTGCATTTAAGACCAGAAAGGGGCGTAAATTATAGCGAGAATCTATTGCAGCTTCTGGCTGGCAGAGATCTCCTCCTGTGGCATTCTGAGGCATTCTTTATATAACATACATTACTAACATATATATAGTAAGGGCATTAATAGACGGCAGATCACCCACCACGGTACATTATTGTTTATTGCACTGACATATATAGCACATACATATTCCACAGCGCTGTACACAGTTTAGCATTATATCGGGCTTTGTCCCCCTGGGGGCTCACAATCTATATATTCACACTGGACAATGAACCCAGATTTGAACCCGGATACCCCCTTACTGAAAGGCAACTGAGCCCCCATGCTGCCCACAGGAAAACTAACACAATTTTTGTTTCAAAAACACCCCATTTTGGTATTGTCAGGGCTCCTACCCATTTGCATTTTTTTAACGCTGCCCTTTTTTAACACAATTGTTAATGGGATTTCTAATGTTATAAACTCATCACAAGTTGGCGCTTTATGATTTTTGTGCGATGTGTTTCTAACATTAGAAAGTCCCATTGACAATCGCGTTAAAAAATCACAGCGATATCGCAGCGTTAAAGAACCCCTAGTGGGTAGGAGCCCTTACACAGTGGGGGGCGGCCATAGCGCTGTGATCACCTCCGCTGAGGAACAATTGCTGAATCTACACACTTCCTAAAGGTTCAGTCACAATTTTTGGCCCGATTTTGTCAGATTTTCATGCAGATCTGCAGCAGATTATATCCTTTCATTTAAATACAAATTGCATGGGTGACTGCTGCGGCAGATCTGCGCAAAAATCTGCAGCAAATGAGTGATGTGTGAACGTATCCGAAGAGCAGGTCATCTAAACATGGGAGAAGATGAGTAACCAAAAAAGTGTACATTTCAGCAGCAAATGTTGTTTGTTTTTTTTAAAAAGAAAGCCTGGCCAGCCCAAATCTGCCAGTGTAAACGGATTTTGGCCGGCAAGGTGTTTTTTTTTAAATGCACACATACATGTTACATCTGCAGACAAAAATATAAAGTCAGACAATCTCATTGATTTTATGCCTTAACGCTTTGCAAAAATGCCGGTCTCCTGAGTATTCACCGCACATTTACACAAGCGCATCGATGGGCTCAAATCTGCAGAAAAAAGGGCATATTTTTGGGTGTAAGCTGAAAAACTACATTTGATTGTCCCGATAAAATGAATGGGTTCTGTTCACTGCGTGCGCAATATACTGCACAAATACAGACGTGTGAATCCGGCCTAAACAGCAGTAACATCTGACATGTCACAATATACATAAATACAACATCATACAATGGAACATTTGTGTCTTTTCTCCCCAGAATACAAAACACATGAATTGTAAGAAGAACCAGAAAACGGTACATTCCAGCAGCTCATCTATAAGGGCTCCTGCACACGGGCGATTGAGCAAATGCAAAATTTACCATTTTTGCACCCGTATTTCCGTTGAGCAAAAAAATATGCAACATGCTCTATTTTCACGCAAATTTGAGCACCCGAGCCACCATAACGGCGCGATTTTGCGGTATTATTTGATAACACTGGTGATTATTTAGGCCGCTCAGCCAGTTCTAAAACGGGTATAAACAACCTCAGCAGCGCAAAAAGTACAGTAAGCAGCGCAGAAAGGTTCATGGGAAAATATAATAGTGCTCCATACACAGCGCCATCACGCCATCTCCTTGCGAGCGTTTACACTTCACACGTGTGCAGGAGCCCTTATCACAGTAATATTGGACATTTCACATTATACAATGTACATAAATACAGTTTGATACAATGTAACATTTCCATCATTTTCTCCCCAGAATACAAAACACGTGAATTGTAAGAAGACGACGAACCAGAAAACGGTCCATTTCAGCAGCTCATCCATAACCGCAGGAACATCATACAATGTACATACAGTGTAATACAATGGAACATTTGGATCACTTTCCTCGCTCCTCCTCTCCGGCAGACAACCCCCATCAATTACCAGACATGGCGGTACAGTGTGGGACCCTCAGGCTGCGCTCACACTTAGCGGACTTACTGAAAATCTGCACCAAAATCCGCATTAAATTCTGCATCCAAACACAAACCATTGCTGTGGATTCTAATGTGGACTTTGATGCAAATCCTGAGCAGACTTCACCCCTTCAGATGAAAAGATGAAATCTGCCACCGATCTGCACCAATATCTGGCATGTGTGAATGCGCTCCTACAGCTCCGCAGATCTCCAGCGGTACCTGAGCCTCCCGGGTCTTCTTTCTGTATCTTTACAGGTGGGTCCTTTTCTCCCACCGAAGAATCCAGATGCCTCTTCTTGGGTCGCTTCTTCCCAACGAGGTCTTTCTTCACCGAATCAGTCGGTGGAACGATGGGCTTCGCTGAGCTCGATGACTTCCTCCTCCTCTTCCTCCTCTGGCTCTTGCTTGAAGCCTCATCTGAAGAATCCAAGACATGTCTTGGTCTTCTCACTGCTTTCTTCCTCCGAATCTCCTCCTCTCCCTCCATAAAATCGCTCTGCTCTGGTCCAGCAGACATCGCCTCCTTCTCCATCGCCAGTTTCCAACACTCTCAACTGCCAACCGCCGTGACAACACAATTGCCCTGGCTGTAACCATGGCAGCAGTCATGTGATCAGTAACTGACCAATCACAGCCAACCATGATAAGTTTGAAATCGTATGTCCGCAGTTACTGAGATGTGATGAAGGACATTTACAGGAATATTCTCACCATTTTCCTAATAATCTTTATTATTATAGTGGGATCTTGTCATGTCTGAGTGCTGAAGCCGTCCAGGACTTGGTGCGGGGTGATATTTGGGGGCCACATTCACATTCTTACAGTTTATTCTTCTTTCTTACTGCCAGATATTATTATTTTCCCGAATATAATCTTATATTATAATCCATCCATCCACCATATTAACCTTCACATATAAATGAGCATCTGTAATAATCCACGTTGCGGTTGTGTCATTGTTTGGCAGATTTCCCAATATGTCCCCATTTTCCCCCATATGAGCTGATGATAGATTAACCACAGGCCGGGTCTCTTGTATAGAGATGGTGATTAATGATAATATCTCTCTACAAGGTGCCTCCATGGTTCTCCTTGTAATTGGCGCACACACGTTCGGGGTCTCCAGATCCCTCGCTCCCCATGACATGGCCATAGAGAAAATGATAAAATCCTGACCGCTGCCATCACTACCAGCTGATTAAAGACAGATGTAGTTTTAGGCCCATCAGAACATCATCCTGCTCTCATAGCCACAAAATAACCACACAGGATCCATCAACAGCATCTTGTTGGGGGTTTCCAGATACTTTACACTTAATATATGGTACACTGCAAAGACAATGGGGATCTACCAAGAGCAGGAGGATTACCTTACTGACTACAGAGCCAACCTGGGGCTTCATTACAGACAATCTGCGCCCACAATGAAGACATAGAGGGGCGAATAGAAGAACAAACATTGTAAATGTTCCTATTCAAATGGGTTTGAAGAGATCCTAAATAACAGCAACACTTGATTGACACTCAGCTGGGGGACGTTTTCTGTCCATTGATTCTCGCTTTTATGTTTTTAGCTTCAGGCAGGTGACATCACGAAAGAAATATAAGCTGCAGATATACTGATATAGTATGGAGACCAAAAGGCTGTGAGATACAGAACAAGATAAAAGACACCAATGTATTCCAAACATATATATTTATATTTAACCCCTTTAGGATATTGGCCTATTTTGGGCTTAAGGACGCAACAATTTTTGGTGGATTTTCTTGACCGTTTATCAAAAGCCATAACTTTTTTATTTTTCCGTCGACGCGGCCGTATAAGGGCTTGTTTTTTGCGAGGCAAACTCTAGTTTCTATCGGCGTCATTTTTGGGTACATAGACTATATTGTAAAACTTGTATTATTTTTTTATGATAGCAGGGAGAGAAAACGCATCAATTCTGCCATAGATTTTTTTTATTTTTTTTCCAGCGTTAATCATGCAGCATAAATAAGACATTCCATTTTTTCTGCGGACCGGTACGGTTACAACGATACCAAAATTCTTACATTTTTTTTTATTTTTTTCCACTTTTCTGCAATAAAAACCCTTTTTTTGGAAATCTTTTTTTTTTTCTAAATCGCTGCATTCAAAGTCCTGTAACTTTTTTATTTTTTGATGAACGGAGCTCTATGAGGGCTTATTTTTCACGAGACGAGCTATAGTCTTTATTGCTACCATTTTGGGGTACATACTGCTTTTTTGATCACTTTTATTGCAATTTTAGTGATGTCTCAGTTTTTTAGCGGGTTTTTTTTGCGTTTTTTTTTCCGTGCATAGTCAAACGCATGTGCATCTTATTTTACGCGTCGTTACGGATGCGACAATATCAAGTTTGTGGGTTTTTTTGTTTTTTTTTACCTTTTTTATGCTAATCTGAGAAAAAGCATAAAAAATGTGTTTTTTTTCTCTTTTTTTTACATTTTTTTTATTCATTTTTTTTAATCTTTGGTTTTTTTTGCACTGTTTGTGTCCCCTTGGGGGACTTTGACCACTGCCCTGATAATCGCTGTCATAAGGGTGGCTCTGCCATGCCTTATAGCTTATACAGCGATCCCAGGCACTGGTAACACAGGACGCCAGTGTCTGGCGTCCTGTTACCATGGCGACAGGCCGGGCTCTCGCAATAACATTGCGAGAGCCGGCCAGAGAAACAGAGGAAGTCCGCTCCCTCTGTGAACCCTTTCCGGCAGGGAAGGGGTTATCAGCGGGGGGCGCATCTCCGATGTCCTCCCGCTGTTGCAGCGGGACGCCGGCTGTGACTGACAGCCGGCTCCCGCTGCAGGATAGCGCGGAATCATATGTGATCCCGCGCTATCTCCAGGACGTAAGTTTACGTCCTGTTGCGGGAAGTACCAGGCTCCCAGGACGTAAACTTACGTCCTGCAGCGGGAATGGGTTAAAGTGCTGCTAACATTGTAGAACAGCATGTGGGACTGAGAAAGACCATGTGCCCATCCAGTCCAGCCTATTTTTCTGTAATGTTGATCCACAGGAAGGCAAAAAAAAATCCAATGAGGTAATTTTTCCTAATTTTAGAGGTACAAATTCCTTCCCAACTCTAATATGGCAATCAGAATAATCCCTGGATCACCGACCCTACTGAAGTAATCAGTGACTATTCAAGAAAGGTGTCCAGGCCCCTCTTAAACTCTTTTATCAAGTTCACTATCACTAAGCCCTCAGGCAGAGAGTTCCATAGCCTCACTGCTCTTACAGTAAAGAACCCCCTTCTATGTCGGTGTAGAAACCTTCTTTCCTCTGGACTTAGAGGGCGCCCCCTTGTTACAGTCACAGTCCTGGGTATAAATATATGATGGGAGAGATCTCTGTATCCCCTGATATACTTATACATAGTTATTAGGTCGCCCCTCAGTGCTCTTTTTTGCTAAGCTAAATAACCCAATTTTGATAACGATTTCTGTTGCCCGCCTTTATACCCGCTCAAACTTTATACGTCCTTTTTGAGTACTGGTACACAAAGCTGTATACAATATTCCATGTGTGGTCTGATCAGTGACTTGTAAAGAGGAAGAACAATATTATCATCATGTGTCTCTAGATGTATTTTTATGCACCCCTTTGATCCTATTTGCTTTGGCTACAGCTGCCTGACACTGGTTGCTCCAGTTAAGCTTAAGGCCCATTTACACGGAGCGATGATCACTAAAAAAAGCTAAAAGGCGATCGTTTTAGCAATAATCGTTGCGTCTAAATGCATACCCATCATCCACTTTTCGGGCACTGCTAGCTGATCGTTACATTCAGGCCAAACTAAAAATCGCTGTTCAGTCTTATCAGCAGTTCTCCACGGGTAGTGCTGATAGCATTGTTTCCCGCTGGAGAACAAAGGATCGGAATACAGTTCATAGCCTTCGGGCTATGAACTGCTTTCAGCTAAGGCTTCATTTGCACACTAGTGAGCTATTAAGTAGCTGAGTACACCAAAAATAAGCCCTGATTGCATAAAAATCAGTGCGTCACCTAACATTTGCTGTCCGCTCCACCGCAACTCTCCTTGCAGGTGACCCAGACATGACTACACAGTGCACCCTTAGTACTTGTCCTAATATATAGGGACTCAGACATGGTTACACAGTGCACCCTTAGTACTTGTCCTAATATATAGGAGACCAGACATGGCTACACAGTGCACCCTTAGTACTTGTCCTAATATATAGGGACCCAGACATGACTACAGAGTGCACCCTTAGTACTTGTCCTAATATATAGGAGACCAGAAATGACTACACAGTGCACCCTTAGTACTTGTCCTAATATATAGGGACCCAGACATGACTACACAGTGCACCCTTAGAACTTGTCCTAATATATAGGAGACCCAAACATGACTACACAGTGCACCCTTAGTACTTGTCCTAATATATAGGAGACCAGACATGACTACACAGTGCACCCTTAGTACTTGTCCTAATATATAGGGACCCAGACATGGCTACACAGTGCACCCTTAGTACTTGTCCTAATATATAGAGACCCAGACATGACTACACAGTGCACCCTTAGTACTTGTCCTAATATATAGGGGACCCAGACATGGCTTCACAGTACAGCCTTACTACTTGTTCTAATACATAAGGGGCCCAGACATGACTACACAGCACAGACTTACTACTTGTCTTAATATTCAGGGGACCAAGACATGACTACACAGTGCACCCTTAGTACTTGTCCTAATATATAGGGACTCAGACATGGTTACACAGTGCACCCTTAGTACTTGTCCTAATATATAGGAGACCAGATATGGCTACACAGTGCACGCTTAGTACTTGTCCTAATATATAGGAGACCAGACATGGCTATACAGTGCACCCTTAGTGCCAGTCCTAATATATAGTAGACCAGATATGGGTACACAGTGCACCCTTAGTACTTGTCCTAATATATAGGAGACCAGATATGGCTACACAGTGCAGCCTTAGTACTTGTCCTAATATATAGGAGACCAGACATGGCTATACAGTGCACCCTTAGTACCTGTCCTAATATATAGTAGACCAGATATGGGTACACAGTGCACCTTTAGTACTTGTCCTAATATACAGGAGACCCAGACATGACTACACAGTGCACCCTTAATACTTGTCCTAATATATAGCGACTCAGACATGGCTACACAGTGCACCCTTAGTACTTGTCCTAAGACATAAGGGGCCCAGACATGGCTACACAGTGCACCCTTAGTACTTGTCATAATATATAGGAGACCCAATATGGCTACACAGTGCACCCTTAGTACTTGTCCTAATATACAGGAGACCCAGACATAACTACACAGTGCACCCTTAGTACTTGTCCTAATATATAGGGACCCAGAAATGGCTACACAGTGCACGCTTAGTACTTGTCCTAATATATAGGGGGACAGACATGACTACACAGTGCACCCTTAATACTTTTCCTAATATGCAGGGGAACAAAGATATGGCTACACAGTGCACCCTTAGTACTTGTCCTAATATATAGGAGACCATATATGGGTACACAGTGCACTCTTAGTACTTGTCCTAAGATGCAGGGGACCAAGACATGGCTACGCCGTGCACCCTTAGTACTTGTTCTAATATATAGGAGACCAGACATGGCTACACAGTGCACCCTTAGTACTGGTCCTAATATATAGGAGACCAGATATGACTACACAGTGCACCCTTAATACTTGTCCTAATATATAGGAGACCAGATATGGGTACACAGTGCACTCTTAGTACTTGTCCTAAGATGCAGGGGACCAAGACATGGCTACGTTGTGCACCCTTAGTACTTGTTCTAATGTATAGGAGACCAGACATGGCTACACAGTGCACCCTTAGTACTGGTCCTAATATATAGGAGACCAGATATGGCTACACAGTGCACCCTTAGTACTTGTCCTAATATATAGGAGACCAGATATGGCTACACAGTGCACCCTTAGTACTTGTCCTAATATATAGGGGACCAGATATGGCTACAAAGTGCACCCTTAGTACTTGTCCTGATATGCAGGGGACCAAGACATGGCTACACAGTGCACCCTTAGTACTTGTCCTAATACACAGGAGACCCAATATGGTTATACAGTGCACACTTAGTACTTGTCCTAATATATAGGGGGCCAGACATGACTACACAGTGCACCCTTAGTAATTGTCTTAATATGCAGGGGACCAAGACATGACTACACAGTGCACCCTTAGTACTTGTCCTAATATGCAGGGGAACAAAGATATGGCTACACAGTGCACCCTTAGTACTTGTCCTAATATGCAGGGGAACAAAGATATGGCTACACAGTGCACCCTTAGTACTTGTCCTAATATGCAGGGGACCAAGACATGACTACACAGTGCACCCATAGTACTTGTCCTAATATATAGGAGACCAGACATGGCTATACAGTGCACCCTTAGTACTGGTCCTAATATATAGGACACCAGATATGGGTACACAGTGCACCCTTAGTACTGGTCCTAATATATAGGAGACCAGATATGGGTACACAGTGCACCCTTAGTACTTGTCCTAATATGCAGGGGACCAAGACATGGCTACACCGTGCACCCTTAGTACTTGTCCTAATATAAAGGAGACCAGACATGGCTACACAGTGCACCCTTAGTACTTGTCCTAATATGCAGGGGACCCAGACATGGCTACACAGTGCACGCTTAGTACTTGTCCTAATATATAGGAGACCAGATATGGCTACACAGCGCACCCATAGTACTTGTCCTAATATATAGGAGACCCAGACATGGCTACACAGTGCACCCTTAGTACTTGTCCTAATATACAGGGGGCCCAGACATGACTACACAGTGCACCTTTAGTACTTGTCCTAATATGCAGGGGACCCAGACGTGAGTACACAGTGCACCCTTAGTACTTGTCCTAATATATAGGGACCCAGACATGACTACACAGTGCACCCTTAGAACTTGTCCTAATATATAGGGACCCAGACATGACTACACTGTGCACCCTTAGTACTTGTCCTAATATATAGGAGACCAGATATGGGTACACAGTGCACCCTTAGTACTTGTCCTAATATATAGGAGACCAGATATGGCTACACAGTGCACCCTTAGTACTGGTCCTAATATGCAGGGGACCAAGACATGGCTACACAGTGCACCCTTAGTACTTGTCCTAATATATAGGAGACCCAATATGGCTACACAGTGCACCCTTAGGACTTGTCCTAATATATGTAGGGGACTCAGATATGGCTACACAGTGCACCTTTAGTACTTGTCCTAATATGCAGGGGACCCAGACAAGGCTACACAGTGTAACCTTAGTACTTGTCCTAATATATAGGAGACCCAATATGGCTACACAGTGCACCCTTAGTACTTGTCCTAATATATGTAGGGGACTCAGATATGGCTACACAGTGCACCCTTAGTACTTGTCCTAATATATAGGGACTCAGACATGGCTACACAGTGCACCCTTAGTACTTGTCCTAATATACAGAGGGCCCAGACATGGCTACACAGTGCACCCTTAGTACTTGTCCTAATACATAGGGACCCAGACGTGGCTACATAGTGCACCCTTAGTACTTGTTCCAATACATAAGGGGCGCAGACATGGCTACACAATACCGCCTTATTACTTGTCTTAATATGCAGCGGACCAAGACATGGCCACACAGTGCACCCTTAGTACTTGTCCTAATATATAGGAGACCCAAACATGACTACACAGTGCACCCTTAGTACTTGTCCTAATATATAGGAGACCAGACATGACTACACAGTGCACCCTTAGTACTTGTCCTAATATATAGGGAGCCAGACATGGCTACACAGTGCACCCTTAGTACTTGTCCTAATATATAGAGACCCAGACATGACTACACAGTGCACCCTTAGTACTTGTCCTAATATATAGGGGACCCAGACATGGCTACACAGTACAGCCTTACTACTTGTTCTAATACATAAGGGGCCCAGACATGACTACACAGCACAGACTTACTACTTGTCTTAATATTCAGGGGACCAAGACATGGCTACACAGTGCACCCTTAGTACTTGTCCTAATATATAGGAGACCAGATATGGCTACACAGTGCACGCTTAGTACTTGTCCTAATATATAGGAGACCAGACATGGCTATACAGTGCACCCTTAGTACCAGTCCTAATATATAGTAGACCAGATATGGGTACACAGTGCACCCTTAGTACTTGTCCTAATATATAGGAGACCAGATATGGCTACACAGTGCAGCCTTAGTACTTGTCCTAATATATAGGAGACCAGACATGGCTATACAGTGCACCCTTAGTACCTGTCCTAATATAAAGTAGACCAGATATGGGTACACAGTGCACCTTTAGTACTTGTCCTAATATACAGGAGACCCAGACATGACTACACAGTGCACCCTTAATACTTGTCCTAATATATAGCGACTCAGACATGGCTACACAGTGCACCCTTAGTACTTGTCCAAAGACATAAGGGGCCCAGACATGGCTACACAGTGCACCCTTAGTACTTGTCCTAATATATAGGGACCCAGACATGACTACACAGTGCACCCTTAGTACTTGTCCTAATATATAGGGGACCCAGACATGGCTACACAGTACAGCCTTACTGCTTGTTCTAATACATAAGGGGCCCAGACATGACTACACAGCACAGACTTACTACTTGTCTTAATATTCAGGGGACCAAGACATGACTACACAGTGCACCCTTAGTACTTGTCCTAATATATAGGGACTCAGACATGGTTACACAGTGCACCCTTAGTACTTGTCCTAATATATAGGAGACCAGATATGGCTACACAGTGCACGCTTAGTACTTGTCCTAATATATAGGAGACCAGACATGGCTATACAGTGCACCCTTAGTGCCAGTCCTAATATATAGTAGACCAGATATGGGTACACAGTGCACCCTTAGTACTTGTCCTAATATATAGGAGACCAGATATGGCTACACAGTGCAGCCTTAGTACTTGTCCTAATATATAGGAGACCAGACATGGCTATACAGTGCACCCTTAGTACCTGTCCTAATATATAGTAGACCAGATATGGGTACACAGTGCACCTTTAGTACTTGTCCTAATATACAGGAGACCCAGACATGACTACACAGTGCACCCTTAATACTTGTCCTAATATATAGCGACTCAGACATGGCTACACAGTGCACCCTTAGTACTTGTCCTAAGACATAAGGGGCCCAGACATGGCTACACAGTGCACCCTTAGTACTTGTCATAATATATAGGAGACCCAATATGGCTACACAGTGCACCCTTAGTACTTGTCCTAATATACAGGAGACCCAGACATAACTACACAGTGCACCCTTAGTACTTGTCCTAATATATAGGGACCCAGAAATGGCTACACAGTGCACGCTTAGTACTTGTCCTAATATATAGGGGGCCAGACATGACTACACAGTGCACCCTTAATACTTTTCCTAATATGCAGGGGAACAAAGATATGGCTACACAGCGCACCCATAGTACTTGTCCTAATATATAGGAGACCCAGACATGGCTACACAGTGCACCCTTAGTACTTGTCCTAATATACAGGGGGCCCAGACATGACTACACAGTGCACCTTTAGTACTTGTCCTAATATGCAGGGGACCCAGACGTGAGTACACAGTGCACCCTTAGTACTTGTCCTAATATATAGGGACCCAGACATGACTACACAGTGCACCCTTAGAACTTGTCCTAATATATAGGGACCCAGACATGACTACACTGTGCACCCATAGTACTTGTGCTAATATATAGGAGACCAGATATGGGTACACAGTGCACCCTTAGTACTTGTCCTAATATATAGGAGACCAGATATGGCTACACAGTGCACCCTTAGTACTGGTCCTAATATGCAGGGGACCAAGACATGGCTACACAGTGCACCCTTAGTACTTGTCCTAATATATAGGAGACCCAATATGGCTACACAGTGCACCCTTAGGACTTGTCCTAATATATGTAGGGGACTCAGATATGGCTACACAGTGCACCCTTAGTACTTGTCCTAATATGCAGGGGACCCAGACAAGGCTACACAGTGTAACCTTAGTACTTATCCTAATATATAGGAGACCCAATATGGCTACACAGTGCACCCTTAGTACTTGTCCTAATATATGTAGGGGGACTCAGATATGGCTACACAGTGCACCCTTAGTACTTGTCCTAATATATAGGATACCCAAACATGACTACACAGTGCACCCTTAGTACTTGTCCTAATATATAGGAGACCAGACATGACTACACAGTGCACCCTTAGTACTTGTCCTAATATATAGGGACCCAGACATGGCTACACAGTGCACCCTTAGTACTTGTCCTAAAATATAGAGACCCAGACATGACTACACAGTGCACCCTTAGTACTTGTCCTAATATATAGGGGACCCAGACATGGCTACACAGTACAGCCTTACTACTTGTTCTAATACATAAGGGGCCCAGACAAGACTACACAGCACAGACTTACTACTTGTCTTAATATTCAGGGGACCAAGACATGGCTACACAGTGCACCCTTAGTACTTGTCCTAATATATAGGAGACCAGATATGGCTACACAGTGCACGCTTAGTACTTGTCCTAATATATAGGAGACCAGACATGGCTATACAGTGCACCCTTAGTACCAGTCCTAATATATAGTAGACCAGATATGGCTACACAGTGCACCCTTAGTACTTGTCCTAATATATAGGAGACCAGATATGGCTACACAGTGCAGCCTTAGTACTTGTCCTAATCTATAGGAGACCAGACATGGCTATACAGTGCACCCTTAGTACCTGTCCTAATATAAAGTAGACCAGATATGGGTACACAGTGCACCTTTAGTACTTGTCCTAATATACAGGAGACCCAGACATGACTACACAGTGCACTCTTAATACTTGTCCTAATATATAGCGACTCAGACATGGCTACACAGTGCACCCTTAGTACTTGTCCTAAGACATAAGGGGCCCAGACATGGCTACACAGTGCACCCTTAGTACTTGTCCTAATACATAGGGACCCAGATATGGCTACACAGTGCACGATTAGTACTTGTCCTAATATATAGGGGGCCAGACATGACTACACAGTGCACCCTTAATACATTTCCTAATATGCAGGGGAACAAAGATATGGCTACACAGTGCACCCTTAGTACTTGTCCTAATATATAGGAGACCATATATGGGTACACAGTGCACTCTTAGTACTTGTCCTAAGATGCAGGGGACCAAGACATGGCTACGCCGTGCACCCTTAGTACTTGTTCTAATATATAGGAGACCAGACATGGCTACACAGTGCACCCTTAGTACTGGTCCTAATATATAGGAGACCAGATATGACTACACAGTGCACCCTTAATACTTGTCCTAATATATAGGAGACCAGATATGGGTACACAGTGCACTCTTAGTACTTGTCCTAAGATGCAGGGGACCAAGACATGGCTACGTTGTGCACCCTTAGTACTTGTTCTAATATATAGGAGACCAGACATGGCTACACAGTGCACCCTTAGCACTGGTCCTAATATATAGGAGACCAGATATGCCTACACAGTGCACCCTTAGTACTTGTCCTAATATATAGGAGACCAGATATGGCTACACAGTGCACCCTTAGTACTTGTCCTAATATATAGGGGACCAGATATGGCTACACAGTGCACCCTTAGTACTTGTCCTAATATATAGGGACCCAGACATGACTACACAGTGCACCCTTAGTACTTGTCCTAATATATAGGAGACCAGACATGGCTCCACAGGGCACAGTTAGTACTTATTCTAATATATAGGGACTCAGACATGGCTACACAGTGCACCCTTAGTACTTGTCCTAATATATAGGGGACCCAGACATGGCTACACAGGGCGCCCTTAGAACCTGTCCTAATATATAGGAGACCAGATACGGCTACACAGTGCACCCTTAGTACTTGTCCTAATATATAGGAGACCCAATATGGCTACACAGTGCACCCTTAGTACTTGTCCTAATACACAGGAGACCCAATATGGCTATACAGTGCACACTTAGTACTTGTCCTAATATGCAGGGGAACAAAGATATGGCTACACAGTGCACCCTTAGTACTTGTCCTAATATGCAGGGGAACAAAGATATGGCTACACAGTGCACCCTTAGTACTTGTCCTAATATGCAGGGGACCAAGACATGACTACACAGTGCACCCATAGTACTTGTCCTAATATATAGGACACCAGACATGGCTATACAGTGCACCCTTAGTACTGGTCCTAATATATAGGAGACCAGATATGGGTACACAGTGCACCCTTAGTACTGGTCCTAATATATAGGAGACCAGATATGGGTACACAGTGCACCCTTAGTACTTGTCCTAATATGCAGGGGACCAAGACATGGCTACACCGTGCACCCTTAGTACTTGTCCTAATATAAAGGAGACCAGACATGGCTGCACAGTGCACCCTTAGTACTTGTCCTAATATGCAGGGGACCCAGACATGGCTACACAGTGCACGCTTAGTACTTGTCCTAATATATAGGAGACCAGATATGGCTACACAGCGCACCCATAGTACTTGTCCTAATATACAGGAGACCCAGACATGGCTACACAGTGCACCCTTAGTACTTGTCCTAATATACAGCAGACCCCGACATGACTACACAGTGCACCCTTAGTACTTGTCATAATATACAGGGGGCCCAGACATGACTACACAGTGCACCTTTAGTACTTGTCCTAATATGCAGGGGACCCAGACGTGAGTACACAGTGCACCCTTAGTACTTGTCCTAATATATAGGGACCCAGACATGACTACACAGTGCACCCTTAGTACTTGTCCTAATATATAGGGACCCAGACATGACTACACTGTGCACCCTTAGTACTTGTCCTAATATATAGGAGACCAGATATGGGTACACAGTGCACCCTTAGTACTTGTCCTAATATATAGGAGACCAGATATGGCTACACAGTGCACCCTTAGTACTGGTCCTAATATGCAGGGGACCAAGACATGGCTACACAGTGCACCCTTAGCACTTGTCCTAATATATAGGAGACCCAATATGGCTACACAGTGCACCCTTAGGACTTGTCCTAATATATGTCGGGGACTCAGATATGGCTACACAGTGCACCCTTAGTACTTGGCCTAATATATAGGAGACGAGACATGGCTACACAGTGCACCCTTAGTACTTGTCCTAATATGCAGGGGACCCAGACAAGGCTACACAGTGTAACCTTAGTACTTGTCCTAATATATAGGAGACCCAATATGGCTACACAGTGCACCCTTAGTACTTGTCCTAATATATGTAGGGGACTCAGATATGGCTACACAGTGCACCCTTAATACTTGTCCTAATATACAGAGCGCCCAGACATGGCTACACAGTGCACCCTTAGTACTTGTCCTAATACATAGGTACCCAGACGTGGCTACATAGTGCACCCTTAGTACTTGTTCTAATACATAAGGGGCGCAGACATGGCTACACAATACAGCCTAATTACTTGTCTTAATATGCAGGGGACCAAGACATGGCCACACAGTGCACCCTTAGTACTTGTCCTAATATGCAGGGGAACAAAGACATGGCTACACAGTGCACCCTTAGTACTTGTCCTAATATGCAGGGGACCCAGACATGGCTACATAGTGCACCCTTAGTACTTGTCCTAATATATGTAGGGGACTCAGATATGGCTACACAGTGCACCCTTAGTACTTGTCCTAATATGCAGGGGAACAAAGATATGGCTACACAGTGCACCCTTAGTACTTGTCCTAATATGCAGGGGAACAAAGATATGGCTACACAGTGCACCCTTAGTACTTGTCCTAATATGCAGGGGACCAAGACATGACTACACAGTGCACCCATAGTACTTGTCCTAATATATAGGACACCAGACATGGCTATACAGTGCACCCTTAGTACTGGTCCTAATATATAGGAGACCAGATATGGGTACACAGTGCACCCTTAGTACTGGTCCTAATATATAGGAGACCAGATATGGGTACACAGTGCACCCTTAGTACTTGTCCTAATATGCAGGGGACCAAGACATGGCTACACCGTGCACCCTTAGTACTTGTACTAATATAAAGGAGACCAGACATGGCTGCACAGTGCACCCTTAGTACTTGTCCTAATATGCAGGGGACCCAGACATGGCTACACAGTGCACGCTTAGTACTTGTCCTAATATATAGGACACCAGACATGGCTATACAGTGCACCCTTAGTACTGGTCCTAATATATAGGAGACCAGATATGGGTACACAGTGCACCCTTAGTACTGGTCCTAATATATAGGAGACCAGATATGGGTACACAGTGCACCCTTAGTACTTGTCCTAATATGCAGGGGACCAAGACATGGCTACACCGTGCACCCTTAGTACTTGTACTAATATAAAGGAGACCAGACATGGCTGCACAGTGCACCCTTAGTACTTGTCCTAATATGCAGGGGACCCAGACAAGGCTACACAGTGTAACCTTAGTACTTGTCCTAATATATAGGAGACCCAATATGGCTACACAGTGCACCCTTAGTACTTGTCCTAATATATGTAGGGGACTCAGATATGGCTACACAGTGCACCCTTAGTACTTGTCCTAATATGTAGGAACTCAGACATGGCTACACAGTGCACCCTTAATACTTGTCCTAATATACAGAGCGCCCAGACATGGCTACACAGTGCACCCTTAGTACTTGTCCTAATACATAGGTACCCAGACGTGGCTACATAGTGCACCCTTAGTACTTGTTCTAATACATAAGGGGCGCAGACATGGCTACACAATACAGCCTAATTACTTGTCTTAATATGCAGGGGACCAAGACATGGCCACACAGTGCACCCTTAGTACTTGTCCTAATATGCAGGGGAACAAAGACATGGCTACACAGTGCACCCTTAGTACTTGTCCTAATATGCAGGGGACCCAGACATGGCTACATAGTGCACCCTTAGTACTTGTCCTAATATATGTAGGGGACTCAGATATGGCTACACAGTGCACCCTTAGTACTTGTCCTAATATGCAGGGGAACAAAGATATGGCTACACAGTGCACCCTTAGTACTTGTCCTAATATGCAGGGGAACAAAGATATGGCTACACAGTGCACCCTTAGTACTTGTCCTAATATGCAGGGGACCAAGACATGACTACACAGTGCACCCATAGTACTTGTCCTAATATATAGGACACCAGACATGGCTATACAGTGCACCCTTAGTACTGGTCCTAATATATAGGAGACCAGATATGGGTACACAGTGCACCCTTAGTACTGGTCCTAATATATAGGAGACCAGATATGGGTACACAGTGCACCCTTAGTACTTGTCCTAATATGCAGGGGACCAAGACATGGCTACACCGTGCACCCTTAGTACTTGTACTAATATAAAGGAGACCAGACATGGCTGCACAGTGCACCCTTAGTACTTGTCCTAATATGCAGGGGACCCAGACATGGCTACACAGTGCACGCTTAGTACTTGTCCTAATATATAGGAGACCAGATATGGCTACACAGCGCACCCATAGTACTTGTCCTAATATACAGGAGACCCAGACATGGCTACACAGTGCACCCTTAGTACTTGTCCTAATATACAGCAGACCCCGACATGACTACACAGTGCACCCTTAGTACTTGTCATAATATACAGGGGGCCCAGACATGACTACACAGTGCACCTTTAGTACTTGTCCTAATATGCAGTGGACCCAGACGTGAGTACACAGTGCACCCTTAGTACTTGTCCTAATATATAGGGACCCAGACATGACTACACAGTGCACCCTTAGTACTTGTCCTAATATATAGGGACCCAGACATGACTACACTGTGCACCCTTAGTACTTGTCCTAATATATAGGAGACCAGATATGGGTACACAGTGCACCCTTAGTACTTGTCCTAATATATAGGAGACCAGATATGGCTACACAGTGCACCCTTAGTACTGGTCCTAATATGCAGGGGACCAAGACATGGCTACACAGTGCACCCTTAGCACTTGTCCTAATATATAGGAGACCCAATATGGCTACACAGTGCACCCTTAGGACTTGTCCTAATATATGTCGGGGACTCAGATATGGCTACACAGTGCACCCTTAGTACTTGGCCTAATATATAGGAGACGAGACATGGCTACACAGTGCACCCTTAGTACTTGTCCTAATATGCAGGGGACCCAGACAAGGCTACACAGTGTAACCTTAGTACTTGTCCTAATATATAGGAGACCCAATATGGCTACACAGTGCACCCTTAGTACTTGTCCTAATATATGTAGGGGACTCAGATATGGCTACACAGTGCACCCTTAGTACTTGTCCTAATATGTAGGAACTCAGACATGGCTACACAGTGCACCCTTAATACTTGTCCTAATATACAGAGCGCCCAGACATGGCTACACAGTGCACCCTTAGTACTTGTCCTAATACATAGGGACCCAGACGTGGCTACATAGTGCACCCTTAGTACTTGTTCTAATACATAAGGGGCGCAGACATGGCTACACAATACAGCCTAATTACTTGTCTTAATATGCAGGGGACCAAGACATGGCCACACAGTGCACCCTTAGTACTTGTCCTAATATGCAGGGGAACAAAGACATGGCTACACAGTGCACCCTTAGTACTTGTCCTAATATGCAGGGGACCCAGACATGGCTACATAGTGCACCCTTAGTACTTGTCCTAATATATGTAGGGGACTCAGATATGGCTACACAGTGCACCCTTAGTACTTGTCCTAATATATAGGGACTCAGACATGGCTACACAGTGCACCCTAAGTACTTGTCCTAATATATAGAGGCCTCAGACATGGCTACACAGTGCCCCCTTAGTACTTGTCCTAATATACAGAGGACCCAGACATGGCTACACAGTGCACCCTTAGTACTTGTTCTAATACATTAGGGGCGCAGACATGGCTACACAATACAGCCTTAGTACTTGTCTTAATATGCAGGGGACCAAGACATGGCTACACAGTGCACCCTTAGTACTTGTCCTAATATGCAGGGGAACAAAGACATGGCTACACAGTGCACCATTAAAACTTGTCCTAATATATATGGGACCCAGACATAGCTACACAGTGCACCCTTAGTACTTGTCCTAATATATAGGAGACCCAATCATGGCTCCACAGTGCACCCTAATGCTTGTCCTAATACACAGGGGACCCAGACATGACTACACAGTACACCCTTAGTACTTGTCCTAATACATAGGGACCCAGACGTGGCTACACAGTGCAGCCTTAGTACTTGTTCTAATACATAATTGGCGCAGTATGGCTACACAGTGCACCCTTAGTACTTGTCCTAATATATAGGGGACCCAGACATGACTACACAGTGCACCCCAATCCTTGTCCTAATACACAGGGGACCCAGACATGACTACACAGTACACCCTTAGTACTTGTCCTAATATATAGGGGACCAGACATGGCTACACAGTGCACCCTTAGTACTTGTCCTAATATATAGGGGACCCAGACATGACTACACAGTGCACCCTTAGTACTTGTCCTAATATATAGGGGACCCAGACATGACTACACAGTGCAGCCTTAGTACTTGTCCTAATATATAGGGGACCAGACATGACTACACAGTGCACCCTTAGTACTTGTCCTAATATATAGGGGACCCAGACATGGCTACACAGTGCACCCTTATTACTTGTCCTAATATATAGGGGACCAGACATGGCTACACAGTGCACCCTTAGTACTTGCCCTAATATATAGGAGACCCAGACATGGCTACACAGTGCACCCTTAGTACTTATCCTAATATATAGGGACTCAGACATGGCTACACAGTGCACCCTTAGTACTTGTCCTAATATATAGGGACTCAGACATGGCTACACAGTGCACCCTTAGTAATTGTCCTAATATATAGGGGACCCAGACATGGCTACACAGTGCACCCTAATGCTTGTCCTAATATGCAGGGGACCAAGACATGGCTACACAGTGCACCCTTAGTACTTGTCCTAATATATAGGGGACCATACATGGCTACACAGTGCACCCTTAGTACTTGCCCTAATATGCAAGGGAACAAAGACATGGCTACACAGTGCACCCTTAGTACTTGTCCTAGTATATAGGGGACCCACACATGGATACACAGTGCACCCTTAGTACTTATCCTAATATATAGGGGACCCAGACATGACTACACAGTACACCAATAGTACTTGTCCTAATATATAGGGAACCCAGACATGACTACACAGTGCACCCTTAGTACTTGTCCTAATATATAGGGACCCAGACATGACTACACAGTGCACCCTTAGTAATTGTCCTAATATACAGGGGACCCAGACATGGCTACACAGTGCACCCTTAGTGCTTCTCCTAATATATAGGGGACCCAGCCATGGCTACACAGTGCACCCTTAGTACTTGTCCTAATATATAGGGGACCATACATGGCTACACAGTGCACCCTTAGTGCTTCTCCTAATATACAGAAGACCCAGACATAGCTACACAGTGCACCCTTAGTACTTGTCCTAAAATATAGAGACCCAGGCATGACTACACAGTGCACCCTTAGTACTTGTCCTGTATACAGGGACCCAGACATGGCTACACAGTGCACCCTTAGTACTTGTCCTAACATATAAGAGACCCAGACATGACTACACAGTGCACCCTAAGTACTTGTCCTAATATACAGGGGACCCAGACATGGCTACACAGTGCACCCTTAGTGCTTCTCCTAATATATAGGGGACCCAGACATGGCTACACAGTGCACCCTGAGTACTTGTCCTAATATATAGGAGACCAGAAATGGCTCCACAGGGCACAGTTAGTACTTGTTCTAATATATAGGGACCCAGACATGACTACACAGTGCACCCTTAGTACTTGTCCTAATATATAGGGTGCCCAGACATGACTACACAGTGCACCCTGAGTACTTGTCCTAATATATAGGAGACCAGATATGGCTACACAGTGCACCCTTAGTACTTGTCCTAATATACAGGAGACCCAGACATGATTACACAGTGCACCCTTAGTACTTGTCCTAATGTACAGAGGCCCAGACATGACTACACAGCACCTTTAGTACTTGTCCTAATATGCAGGGGATCCAGACGTGACTACACTGTGCACCCTTAGTACTTGTCCTAATATATAGGAGACCGGACATGGCTCCACAGGGCACAGTTAGTACTTGTTCTAATATATAGGGACCCATACAGGACAACACAGTGCACCTTTAGTACTTGTCCAAATATATAGGGACCCAGACATGACTAAACAGTGCACCCTTAGTACTTGTCCTAATATATAGGGACCCAGACATGACTACACAGTGCACCCTTAGTACTTGTCCTAATATATAGGAGACCAGATATGGGTACACAGTGCACCCTTAGTACTTGTCCTAATATATAGGGGACCAGATATGGCTGCACAGTGCACCCTTAGTACTGGTCCTAATATGCAGGGGACCAAGACATGGCTACACAGTGCACCCTTAGTACTTGTCCTAATATATAGGAGACCCAATATGGCTACACAGTGCACCCTTAGTACTTGCCCTAATATATATGAGACCAGATAAGGGTACACAGTGCACCCTTAGTACTTGTCCTAATATATAAGGAACCAGATATGGCTACTCAGTGCCCCCTTAGTACTTGTCCTAATATGCAGGGGACCCAGACATGGCTACACAGTGCACCCTTAGTACTTGTCCTAATATATAGGGGACCCAGACATGACTACACAGTGCACCCCAATCCTTGTCCTAATACACAGGGGACCCAGACATGACTACACAGTACACCCTTAGTACTTGTCCTAATATATAGGGGACCAGACATGGCTACACAGTGCACCCTTAGTACTTGTCCTAATATATAGGGGACCCAGACATGACTACACAGTGCACCCTTAGTACTTGTCCTAATATATAGGGGACCCAGACATGACTACACAGTGCAGCCTTAGTACTTGTCCTAATATATAGGGGACCAGACATGACTACACAGTGCACCCTTAGTACTTGTCCTAATATATAGGGGACCCAGACATGGCTACACAGTGCACCCTTATTACTTGTCCTAATATATAGGGGACCAGACATGGCTACACAGTGCACCCTTAGTACTTGCCCTAATATATAGGAGACCCAGACATGGCTACACAGTGCACCCTTAGTACTTATCCTAATATATAGGGACTCAGACATGGCTACACAGTGCACCCTTAGTACTTGTCCTAATATATAGGGACTCAGACATGGCTACACAGTGCACCCTTAGTAATTGTCCTAATATATAGGGGACCCAGACATGGCTACACAGTGCACCCTAATGCTTGTCCTAATATGCAGGGGACCAAGACATGGCTACACAGTGCACCCTTAGTACTTGTCCTAATATATAGGGGACCATACATGGCTACACAGTGCACCCTTAGTACTTGCCCTAATATGCAAGGGAACAAAGACATGGCTACACAGTGCACCCTTAGTACTTGTCCTAGTATATAGGGGACCCACACATGGATACACAGTGCACCCTTAGTACTTATCCTAATATATAGGGGACCCAGACATGACTACACAGTACACCAATAGTACTTGTCCTAATATATAGGGAACCCAGACATGACTACACAGTGCACCCTTAGTACTTGTCCTAATATATAGGGACCCAGACATGACTACACAGTGCACCCTTAGTAATTGTCCTAATATACAGGGGACCCAGACATGGCTACACAGTGCACCCTTAGTGCTTCTCCTAATATATAGGGGACCCAGCCATGGCTACACAGTGCACCCTTAGTACTTGTCCTAATATATAGGGGACCATACATGGCTACACAGTGCACCCTTAGTGCTTCTCCTAATATACAGAAGACCCAGACATAGCTACACAGTGCACCCTTAGTACTTGTCCTAATATATAGAGACCCAGGCATGACTACACAGTGCACCCTTAGTACTTGTCCTGTATACAGGGACCCAGACATGGCTACACAGTGCACCCTTAGTACTTGTCCTAACATATAAGAGACCCAGACATGACTACACAGTGCACCCTAAGTACTTGTCCTAATATACAGGGGACCCAGACATGGCTACACAGTGCACCCTTAGTGCTTCTCCTAATATATAGGGGACCCAGACATGGCTACACAGTGCACCCTGAGTACTTGTCCTAATATATAGGAGACCAGAAATGGCTCCACAGGGCACAGTTAGTACTTGTTCTAATATATAGGGACCCAGACATGACTACACAGTGCACCCTTAGTACTTGTCCTAATATATAGGGTGCCCAGACATGACTACACAGTGCACCCTGAGTACTTGTCCTAATATATAGGAGACCAGATATGGCTACACAGTGCACCCTTAGTACTTGTCCTAATATACAGGAGACCCAGACATGATTACACAGTGCACCCTTAGTACTTGTCCTAATGTACAGAGGCCCAGACATGACTACACAGCACCTTTAGTACTTGTCCTAATATGCAGGGGATCCAGACGTGACTACACTGTGCACCCTTAGTACTTGTCCTAATATATAGGAGACCGGACATGGCTCCACAGGGCACAGTTAGTACTTGTTCTAATATATAGGGACCCATACAGGACAACACAGTGCACCTTTAGTACTTGTCCAAATATATAGGGACCCAGACATGACTAAACAGTGCACCCTTAGTACTTGTCCTAATATATAGGGACCCAGACATGACTACACAGTGCACCCTTAGTACTTGTCCTAATATATAGGAGACCAGATATGGGTACACAGTGCACCCTTAGTACTTGTCCTAATATATAGGGGACCAGATATGGCTGCACAGTGCACCCTTAGTACTGGTCCTAATATGCAGGGGACCAAGACATGGCTACACAGTGCACCCTTAGTACTTGTCCTAATATATAGGAGACCCAATATGGCTACACAGTGCACCCTTAGTACTTGTCCTAATATATATGAGACCAGATAAGGGTACACAGTGCACCCTTAGTACTTGTCCTAATATATAAGGAACCAGATATGGCTACTCAGTGCCCCCTTAGTACTTGTCCTAATATGCAGGGGACCCAGACATGGCTACACAGTGCACCCTTAGTACTTGTCCTAATATATAAGGGACCAGACATGGCTACACAGTGCACCCTTAGTACTTGTCCTAATATATGTATGGAACTCAGATATGGCTACACAGTGCACCCTTAGTACTTGTCCTAATACATAGGGACCCAGACGTTGCTACACAGTGCACCCTTAGTACTTGTTCTAATACATAAGGGGCGCAGACATGGCTACTCAGTGCACCCTTAGTACTTGTCCTAATATATTGGGACCCTGACATGACTACACAGTGCACCCTTAGTACTTGTCCTAATATATAGGAGACCAGATATGGGTACACAGCGCACCCTTAGTACTTGTCCTAATATGTAGGGGACCAGACATGGCTACACAGGGCACCCTTAGTACTTGTTCTAATACATAAGGGGCGCAGACATGGCTACACAGTGCACCCTTAGTACTTGTCCTAATATATAGGGGACCCAGACATGGCTACACAGTGCACCCTTAGTACTTGTTCTAATACATAAGGGGCGCAGACATGGCTACACAGTGCACCCTTAGTACTTGTCCTAATATATAGGGGACCCAGACATGACTACACAGTGCACCCTAATGCTTGTCCTAATACACAGGGGACCCAGACATGACTACACAGTACACCCTTAGTACTTGTCCTAACACATAGGGGACCAGACATGGCTACACAGTGCCCCCTTAGTACTTGTCCTAATATACAGGGGGCCCAGACATGGCTACACAGTGCCCCCTTAGTACTTGTCCTAATATACAGGGGACCCAGACATGACTACACAGTGCACCCTTAGAACTTAACATAATATATAGGGACTCAGACATGGAAACACAGTGCACCCTTAGTACTTGTCCTAATATATAGGAGACCAGACATGGCTACACAGTGCACCCTAATGCTTGTCCTAATATGCAGGGGACCAAGACATGGCTACACCGTGCACCCTTAGTACTTGTCCAAATATATAGGAGACCAGACATGGCTACACAGTGCAACCTTAGTACTTGTCCTAATATGCAGGGACCCAGACATGACTATACAGTGCACCCTTAGTACTTGTCCTAATATATAGGAGACCCAATATGGCTACACAGTGCACCCTTAGTACTTGTCCTAATATATAGGGGACCAGACATGGCTACACAGTGCACCCTTAGTACTTGTCCTAATATACAGGAGACGCAGACATGACTACACAGTGCACCCTTAGTACTTGTCCTAATACATAGGGACCCAGACATGACTACACAGTGCACCTTTAGTACTTGTCCTAATATGCAGGGGACCCAGACGTGATTACACAGTGCACCCTTAGTACTTGCCCTAATATATAGGAGACCAGATATGGCTACACAGTGCACCCTTAGTACTTGTCCTAATATATAGGAGACCAGATATGGGTACACAATGCACCCTTAGTACTTGCCCTAATATATAGGAGACGAGATATGGGTACACAGTGCACCCTTAGTACTTGTCCTAATATATAGGGACCCAGACATGACTACAGAGTGCAAACTTAGTACTTGTCCTAATATCTAGGAGACCAGATATGGTTACACAGTGCACCCTTAGTACTTGTCCTAATATATAGTAGACCAGATATGGGTACACAGTGCACCCTTAGTACTTGTCCTAATATACAGGAGACCCAGACATGACTACACAGTGCACCCTTAATACTTGTCCAAATATATAGGGACTCAGACATGGCTACACAGTGCACCCTTAGTACTTGTCCTAAGACATAAGGGGCCCAGACATGGCTACACAGTGCACCCTTAGTACTTGTCCTAATATATAGGGGACCCAGACATGGCTACACAGTGCACCCTTAGTACTTGTCATAATATATAGGAGACCCAATATGGCTACACAGTGCACCCTTAGTACTTGTCCTAATATATAGGGGCCCAGATATGGCTACACAGTGCACGCTTAGTACTTGTCCTAATATATAGGGGGCCAGACATGACTACACAGTGCACCCTTAGTACTTTTCCTAATATGCAGGGGAACAAAGATATGGCTACGCAGTGCACCCTTAGTACTTGTCCTAATATGCAGGGGACCCAGATATGGCTACACAGTGCACCCTTAATACTTGTCCTAATATATAGGAGACCAGATATGGGTACACAGTAGACCCTTAGTACTTGTCCTAATATGCAGGGGACCAGACATGACTACACAGTGCACCCTTAGTACTTGTCCTAATATATAGGAGACCAGATATGGCTACACAGTGCCCCCCTAGTATTTGTCCTAATATATAGGGGACCAGATATGGCTACACAGTGCACCCTTAGTACTTGTCCTAATAAATAGGAGACCCAGACATGGCTACACAGTGCACCCTTAGTACTTGTCCTAATATATAGGAGACTAGACATGGCTACACAGTGCACCCTTAGTACTTGTCCTAATATATAGGAGACCAGATATGGCTACACAGTGCACCCTTAGTACTTGTCCTAATATGCAGGGGACCAAGACATGGCTACACAGTGCACCCTTAGTACTTGTCCTAATATATAAGGGACCAGACATGGCTACACAGTGCACCCTTAGGACTTGTCGTAATATATGTAGGGGACTCAGATATGGCTACACAGTGCACCCTTAGTACTTGTCCTAATACATAGGGACCCTGACGTGGCTACATAGTGCACCCTTAGTACTTGTTCTAATACATAAGGGGCACAGACATGGCTACACAATACAGCCTTAGTACTTGTCTTAATATGCAGGGGACCAAGACATGGCCACATAGTGCACCCTTAGTACTTGTCCTAATATGCAGGGGACCCAGACATGGCTACATAGTGCACTCTTAGTACTTGTCCTAATATATAGGAGACCTGATATGGCTACATAGTGCACCCTTAGTGCTTGTACTAATATATAGGGCACCTAGACATGGCTACACAGGGCACCCTAAGTACTTATCCTAATATATAGAGGACTCAGACATGGCTACACAGTGCACCCTTAGTACTTGTTCTAATACATAAGGGGCGCAGACATGGCTACACAATAGAGCCTTAGTACTTGTCTTAATATGCAGGGGACTAAGACATGGCTACACAGTGCACCCTTAGTACTTGTCCTAATATGCAGTGGTACAAAGACATAGCTACACAGTGCACCCTAAGTACTTGTCCTAATATATAGGGGACCCAGACATGACAACACAGTGCACCCTTAGTACTTGTCCTAATATATAGGGGACCTGACATGGCTACACAGTGCACCCTTAGTACTTGTCCTAATATGCAGTGGTACAAAGACATAGCTACACAGTGCACCCTAAGTACTTGTCCTAATATATAGGGGACCCAGACATGACAACACAGTGCACCCTTAGTACTTGTCCTAATATATAGGGGACCAGACATGGCTACACAGTGCACCCTTAGTACTTGTCCAAATATATAGGAGACCAGACATGGCTACACAGTGCAACCTTAGTACTTGTCCTAATATGCAGGGACCCAGACATGACTACACAGTGCACCCTTAGTACTTGTCCTAATATATAGGAGACCCAATATGGCTACACAGTGCACCCTTAGTACTTGTCCTAATATATAGGGGACCAGACATGGCTACACAGTGCACCCTTAGTACTTGTCCTAATATACAGGAGACCCAGACATGACTACACAGTGCACCCTTAGTACTTGTCCTAATACATAGGGACCCAGACATGACTACACAGTGCACCTTTAGTACTTGTCCTAATATGCAGGGGACCCAGACGTGACTACACAGTGCACCCTTAGTACTTGCCCTAATATATAGGAGACCAGATATGGCTACACAGTGCACCCTTAGTACTTGTCCTAATATATAGGAGACCAGATATGGGTACACAGTGCACCCTTAGTACTTGCCCTAATATATAGGAGACCAGATATGGGTACACAGTGCACCCTTAGTACTTGTCCTAATATATAGGGACCCAGACATGACTACAGAGTGCAAACTTAGTACTTGTCCTAATATATAGGAGACCAGATATGGTTACACAGTGCACCCTTAGTACTTGTCCTAATATATAGTAGACCAGATATGGGTACACAGTGCACCCTTAGTACTTGTCCTAATATACAGGAGACCCAGACATGACTACACAGTGCACCCTTAGTACTTGTCCAAATATATAGGGACTCAGACATGGCTACACAGTGCACCCTTAGTACTTGTCCTAAGACATAAGGGGCCCAGACATGGCTACAGAGTGCACCCTTAGTACTTGTCCTAATATATAGGGGACCCAGACATGGCTACACAGTGCACCCTTAGTACTTGTCATAATATATAGGAGACCCAATATGGCTACACAGTGCACCCTTAGTACTTGTCCTAATATATAGGGGCCCAGATATGGCTACACAGTGCACGCTTAGTACTTGTCCTAATATATAGGGGGCCAGACATGACTACACAGTGCACCCTTAGTACTTTTCCTAATATGCAGGGGAACAAAGATATGGCTACACAGTGCACCCTCAGTACTTGTCCTAATATATAGGAGACCTGATATGGCTACATAGTGCACCCTTAGTGCTTGTACTAATATATAGGGCACCTAGACATGGCTACACAGGGCACCCTAAGTACTTATCCTAATATATAGAGGACTCAGACATGGCTACACAGTGCACCCTTAGTACTTGTTCTAATACATAAGGGGCGCAGACATGGCTACACAATAGAGCCTTAGTACTTGTCTTAATATGCAGGGGACTAAGACATGGCTACACAGTGCACCCTTAGTACTTGTCCTAATATGCAGTGGTACAAAGACATAGCTACACAGTGCACCCTAAGTACTTGTCCTAATATATAGGGGACCCAGACATGACAACACAGTGCACCCTTAGTACTTGTCCTAATATATAGGGGACCTGACATGGCTACACAGTGCACCCTTAGTACTTGTCCTAATATGCAGTGGTACAAAGACATAGCTACACAGTGCACCCTAAGTACTTGTCCTAATATATAGGGGACCCAGACATGACAACACAGTGCACCCTTAGTACTTGTCCTAATATATAGGGGACCAGACATGGCTACACAGTGCACCCTTAGTACTTGTCCAAATATATAGGAGACCAGACATGGCTACACAGTGCAACCTTAGTACTTGTCCTAATATGCAGGGACCCAGACATGACTACACAGTGCACCCTTAGTACTTGTCCTAATATATAGGAGACCCAATATGGCTACACAGTGCACCCTTAGTACTTGTCCTAATATATAGGAGACCCAATATGGCTACACAGTGCACCCTTAGTACTTGTCCTAATATATAGGGGACCAGACATGGCTACACAGTGCACCCTTAGTACTTGTCCTAATATACAGGAGACCCAGACATGACTACACAGTGCACCCTTAGTACTTGTCCTAATACATAGGGACCCAGACATGACTACACAGTGCACCTTTAGTACTTGTCCTAATATGCAGGGGACCCAGACGTGACTACACAGTGCACCCTTAGTACTTGCCCTAATATATAGGAGACCAGATATGGCTACACAGTGCACCCTTAGTACTTGTCCTAATATATAGGAGACCAGATATGGGTACACAGTGCACCCTTAGTACTTGCCCTAATATATAGGAGACCAGATATGGGTACACAGTGCACCCTTAGTACTTGTCCTAATATATAGGGACCCAGACATGACTACAGAGTGCAAACTTAGTACTTGTCCTAATATATAGGAGACCAGATATGGTTACACAGTGCACCCTTAGTACTTGTCCTAATATATAGTAGACCAGATATGGGTACACAGTGCACCCTTAGTACTTGTCCTAATATACAGGAGACCCAGACATGACTACACAGTGCACCCTTAGTACTTGTCCAAATATATAGGGACTCAGACATGGCTACACAGTGCACCCTTAGTACTTGTCCTAAGACATAAGGGGCCCAGACATGGCTACAGAGTGCACCCTTAGTACTTGTCCTAATATATAGGGGACCCAGACATGGCTACACAGTGCACCCTTAGTACTTGTCATAATATATAGGAGACCCAATATGGCTACACAGTGCACCCTTAGTACTTGTCCTAATATATAGGGGCCCAGATATGGCTACACAGTGCACGCTTAGTACTTGTCCTAATATATAGGGGGCCAGACATGACTACACAGTGCACCCTTAGTACTTTTCCTAATATGCAGGGGAACAAAGATATGGCTACACAGTGCACCCTCAGTACTTGTCCTAATATGCAGGGGACCCAGATATGGCTACACAGTGCACCCTTAATACTTGTCCTAATATATAGGAGACCAGATATGGGTACACAGTGCACCCTTAGTACTTGTCCTAATATGCAGGGGACCAGACATGACTACACAGTGCACCCTTAGTACTTGTCCTAATATATAGGAGACCAGATATGGCTACACAGTGCACCCTTAGTATTTGTCCTAATATATAGGGGACCAGATATGGCTACACAGTGCACCCTTAGTACTTGTCCTAATAAATAGGAGACCCAGACATGGCTACACAGTGCACCCTTAGTACTTGTCCTAATATATAGGAGACTAGACATGGCTACACAGTGCACCCTTAGTACTTGTCCTAATATATAGGAGACCAGATATGGCTACACAGTGCACCCTTAGTACTTGTCCTAATATGCAGGGGACCAAGACATGGCTACACAGTGCACCCTTAGTACTTGTCCTAATATATAAGGGACCAGACATGGCTACACAGTGCACCCTTAGGACTTGTCGTAATATATGTAGGGGACTCAGATATGGCTACACAGTGCACCCTTAGTACTTGTCCTAATGCATAGGGACCCTGACGTGGCTACATAGTGCACCCTTAGTACTTGTTCTAATACATAAGGGGCACAGACATGGCTACACAATACAGCCTTAGTACTTGTCTTAATATGCAGGGGACCAAGACATGGCCACACAGTGCACCCTTAGTACTTGTCCTAATATGCAGGGGACCCAGACATGGCTACATAGTGCACTCTTAGTACTTGTCCTAATATATAGGAAACCTGATATGGCTACATAGTGCACCCTTAGTGCTTGTACTAATATATAGGGCACCTAGACATGGCTACACGGGGCACCCTAAGTACTTGTCCTAATATATAGAGGACTCAGACATGGCTACACAGTGCACCCTTAGTACTTGTTCTAATACATAAGGGGCGCAGACATGGCTACACAATAGAGCCTTAGTACTTGTCTTAATATGCAGCGGACTAAGACATGGCTACACAGTGCACCCTTAGTACTTGTCCTAATATGCAGTGGTACAAAGACATAGCTACACAGTGCACCCTAAGTACTTGTCCTAATATATAGGGGACCCAGACATGACAACACAGTGCACCCTTAGTACTTGTCCTAATATATAGGGGACCTGACATGGCTAGACAGTGCACCCTTAGTACTTGTCCTAATATGCAGTGGTACAAAGACATAGCTACACAGTGCACCCTAAGTACTTGTCCTAATATATAGGGGACCCAGACATGACAACACAGTGCACCCTTAGTACTTGTCCTAATATATAGGGGACCAGACATGGCTACACAGTGCACCCTTAGTACTTGTCCTAATATATAGGGGACCCAGACAAAGCCACACAGTGCACCCTTAGTACTTGTCCTAATATGCAGGGGACCCAGATATGGCTACACAGTGCACCCTTAATACTTGTCCTAATATATAGGAGACCAGATATGGGTACACAGTGCACCCTTAGTACTTGTCCTAATATGCAGGGGACCAGACATGACTACACAGTGCACCCTTAGTACTTGTCCTAATATATAGGAGACCAGATATGGCTACACAGTGCACCCTTAGTATTTGTCCTAATATATAGGGGACCAGATATGGCTACACAGTGCACCCTTAGTACTTGTCCTAATAAATAGGAGACCCAGACATGGCTACACAGTGCACCCTTAGTACTTGTCCTAATATATAGGAGACTAGACATGGCTACACAGTGCACCCTTAGTACTTGTCCTAATATATAGGAGACCAGATATGGCTACACAGTGCACCCTTAGTACTTGTCCTAATATGCAGGGGACCAAGACATGGCTACACAGTGCACCCTTAGTACTTGTCCTAATATATAAGGGACCAGACATGGCTACACAGTGCACCCTTAGGACTTGTCGTAATATATGTAGGGGACTCAGATATGGCTACACAGTGCACCCTTAGTACTTGTCCTAATGCATAGGGACCCTGACGTGGCTACATAGTGCACCCTTAGTACTTGTTCTAATACATAAGGGGCACAGACATGGCTACACAATACAGCCTTAGTACTTGTCTTAATATGCAGGGGACCAAGACATGGCCACACAGTGCACCCTTAGTACTTGTCCTAATATGCAGGGGACCCAGACATGGCTACATAGTGCACTCTTAGTACTTGTCCTAATATATAGGAAACCTGATATGGCTACATAGTGCACCCTTAGTGCTTGTACTAATATATAGGGCACCTAGACATGGCTACACGGGGCACCCTAAGTACTTGTCCTAATATATAGAGGACTCAGACATGGCTACACAGTGCACCCTTAGTACTTGTTCTAATACATAAGGGGCGCAGACATGGCTACACAATAGAGCCTTAGTACTTGTCTTAATATGCAGCGGACTAAGACATGGCTACACAGTGCACCCTTAGTACTTGTCCTAATATGCAGTGGTACAAAGACATAGCTACACAGTGCACCCTAAGTACTTGTCCTAATATATAGGGGACCCAGACATGACAACACAGTGCACCCTTAGTACTTGTCCTAATATATAGGGGACCTGACATGGCTAGACAGTGCACCCTTAGTACTTGTCCTAATATGCAGTGGTACAAAGACATAGCTACACAGTGCACCCTAAGTACTTGTCCTAATATATAGGGGACCCAGACATGACAACACAGTGCACCCTTAGTACTTGTCCTAATATATAGGGGACCAGACATGGCTACACAGTGCACCCTTAGTACTTGTCCTAATATATAGGGGACCCAGACAAAGCCACACAGTGCACCCTTAGTACTTGTCCTAATATGCAGGGGACCCAGATATGGCTACACAGTGCACCCTTAATACTTGTCCTAATATATAGGAGACCAGATATGGGTACACAGTGCACCCTTAGTACTTGTCCTAATATGCAGGGGACCAGACATGACTACACAGTGCACCCTTAGTACTTGTCCTAATATATAGGAGACCAGATATGGCTACACAGTGCACCCTTAGTATTTGTCCTAATATATAGGGGACCAGATATGGCTACACAGTGCACCCTTAGTACTTGTCCTAATAAATAGGAGACCCAGACATGGCTACACAGTGCACCCTTAGTACTTGTCCTAATATATAGGAGACTAGACATGGCTACACAGTGCACCCTTAGTACTTGTCCTAATATATAGGAGACCAGATATGGCTACACAGTGCACCCTTAGTACTTGTCCTAATATGCAGGGGACCAAGACATGGCTACACAGTGCACCCTTAGTACTTGTCCTAATATATAAGGGACCAGACATGGCTACACAGTGCACCCTTAGGACTTGTCGTAATATATGTAGGGGACTCAGATATGGCTACACAGTGCACCCTTAGTACTTGTCCTAATGCATAGGGACCCTGACGTGGCTACATAGTGCACCCTTAGTACTTGTTCTAATACATAAGGGGCACAGACATGGCTACACAATACAGCCTTAGTACTTGTCTTAATATGCAGGGGACCAAGACATGGCCACACAGTGCACCCTTAGTACTTGTCCTAATATGCAGGGGACCCAGACATGGCTACATAGTGCACTCTTAGTACTTGTCCTAATATATAGGAAACCTGATATGGCTACATAGTGCACCCTTAGTGCTTGTACTAATATATAGGGCACCTAGACATGGCTACACGGGGCACCCTAAGTACTTGTCCTAATATATAGAGGACTCAGACATGGCTACACAGTGCACCCTTAGTACTTGTTCTAATACATAAGGGGCGCAGACATGGCTACACAATAGAGCCTTAGTACTTGTCTTAATATGCAGCGGACTAAGACATGGCTACACAGTGCACCCTTAGTACTTGTCCTAATATGCAGTGGTACAAAGACATAGCTACACAGTGCACCCTAAGTACTTGTCCTAATATATAGGGGACCCAGACATGACAACACAGTGCACCCTTAGTACTTGTCCTAATATATAGGGGACCTGACATGGCTAGACAGTGCACCCTTAGTACTTGTCCTAATATGCAGTGGTACAAAGACATAGCTACACAGTGCACCCTAAGTACTTGTCCTAATATATAGGGGACCCAGACATGACAACACAGTGCACCCTTAGTACTTGTCCTAATATATAGGGGACCAGACATGGCTACACAGTGCACCCTTAGTACTTGTCCTAATATATAGGGGACCCAGACAAAGCCACACAGTGCACCCTTAGTACTTGTCCTAATATGCAGGGGACCCAGACATGGCTACACAGTGCACCCTTAGTACTTGTCCTAATATATAGGAGACCAGATATGGCTACACAGTGCACCCTTAGTACTTGTCCTAATATATAGGAGACCAGATATGGCTACACAGTGCACCCTTAGTACTTGTCCTAATATACAGAGGACCCAGACATGGCTACACAGTGCACCCTTAGTACTTGTTCTAATACATAAGGGGCGCAGACATGGCTACACAATACAGCCTTAGTACTTGTCCTAATATGCAGGGGAACAAAGACATGGCTACACAGTGCACCCTTAGTACTTGTCCTAATATACAGGAGACCCAGACATGGCTACACAGTGCACCCTTAGTACTTGTCCTAATATATAGGGGATCCAGACATGGCTACACAGTGCACCCTTAATACTTATCCTAATATATAGGGACTCAGACATGGCTACACAGTGCTCCCTTAGTACTTGCCCTAATACATAGATATCCAGACGTGGCTACACAGTGCACGCTTAGTACTTGTTCTAATACATAAGGGGCGCAGACATGGCTACACAGTGCACCCATAGTACTTGTCCTAATATATAGGAGACCAGATATGGCTACACAGTGCACCCTTAGTACTTGTCCTAATACACAGAGGACCCAGACATGGCTACACAGTGCACCCTTAGTACTTGTTCTAATACATAAGGGGCGCAGACATGGCTACACAATACAGCCTTAGTACTTGTCCTAATATGCAGGGGAACAAAGACATGGCTACACAGTGCACCCTTAGTACTTGTCCTAATATACAGGAGACCCAGACATGGCTACACAGTGCACCCTTAGTACTTGTCCTAATATATAGGGGATCCAGACATGGCTACACAGTGCACCCTTAATACTTATCCTAATATATAGGGACTCAGACATGGCTACACAGTGCTCCCTTAGTACTTGTCCTAATACATAGGGATCCAGACGTGGCTACACAGTGCACCCTTAGTACTTGTTCTAATACATAAGGGGCGCAGACATGGCTACACAGTGCACCCTTAGTACTTGTCCTAATATATAGGGGACCAGACATGGCTACACAGTGCACCCTTAGTACTTGTCCTAATATGCAGTGGTACAAAGACATAGCTACACAGTGCACCCTAAGTACTTGTCCTAATATATAGGGGACCCAGACATGACAACACAGTGCACCCTTAGTACTTGTCCTAATATATAGGGGACCAGACATGGCTACACAGTGCACCCTTAGTACTTGTCCTAATATATAGGGGACCCACACAAAGCCACACAGTGCACCCTTAGTACTTGTCCTAATATGCAGGGGACCCAGACATGGCTACACAGTGCACCCTTAGTACTTGTCCTAATATATAGGAGACCAGATATGGCTACACAGTGCACCCTTAGTACTTGTCCTAATATATAGGAGCCCAGATATGGCTACACAGTGCACCCTTAGTACTTGTCCTAATATACAGAGGACCCAGACATGGCTACACAGTGCACCCTTAGTACTTGTTCTAATACATAAGGGGCGCAGACATGGCTACACAATACAGCCTTAGTACTTGTCCTAATATGCAGGGGAACAAAGACATGGCTACACAGTGCACCCTTAGTACTTGTCCTAACATACAGGAGACCCAGACATGGCTACACAGTGCACCCTTAGTACTTGTCCTAATATATAGGGGACCCAGACATGGCTACACAGTGCACCCTTAGTACTTGTCCTAATATATAGGGGACCCAGACATGACTACGCAGTGCACCCTAATGCTTGTCCTAATACACAGGGGACCCAGACATGACTACACAGTACACCCTTAGTACTTGTCCTAATATATAGGGGACCAGACATGGCTACACAGTGCCCCCTTAGTACTTGTCCTAATATACAGGGGGCCCAGACATGGCTACACAGGGCACCCTTAGTACTTATCCTAATATACAGGAGACCCAGACATGACTACACAGTGCACCCTTAGTACTTGTCCTAATATATAGGAGACCCAGACATGGCTACAGAGCGCACCCTTAGTACTTATCCTAATATATAGGGACTCAGACATGGCTACACAGTGCTCCCTTAGTACTTGTCCTAATACATAGGGATCCAGACGTGGCTACACAGTGCACCCTTAGTACGTGTTCTAATACATAAGGGGCGCAGACATGGCTACACAGTGCACCCTTAGTACTTGTCCTAATATATAGGGGACCAGACATGGCTACACAGTGCACCCTTAGTACTTGTCCTAATATATAGGGGACCCAGACATGACAACACAGTGCACCCTTAGTACGTGTCCTAATATATAGGGGACCAGACATGGCTACACAGTGCACCCTTAGTTCTTGTCCTAATATATAGGAGACCGGATATGGGTACACAGTGCACCCTTAGTACTTGTCCTAATATATAGGAGACCAGATATGGGTACACAGTGCACCCTTAGTACTTGTCCTAATATTTAGGGACCCAGACATGACTACAGAGTGTAAACTTAGTACTTGTCCTAATATATAGGAGACCAGACATGGCTACACAGTGCACGCTTAGTACTTGTCCTAATGCATAGGGACCCTGACGTGGCTACATAGTGCACCCTTAGTACTTGTTCTAATACATAAGGGGCACAGACATAGCTACACAATACAGCCTTAGTACTTGTCTTAATATGCAGGGGACCAAGACATGGCCACACAGTGCACCCTTAGTACTTGTCCTAATATGCAGGGGACCCAGACATGGCTACATAGTGCACTCTTAGTACTTGTCCTAATATATAGGAAACCTGATATGGCTACATAGTGCACCCTTAGTGCTTGTACTAATATATAGGGCACCTAGACATGGCTACACGGGGCACCCTAAGTACTTGTCCTAATATATAGAGGACTCAGACATGGCTACACAGTGCACCCTTAGTACTTGTTCTAATACATAAGGGGCGCAGACATGGCTACACAATAGAGCCTTAGTACTTGTCTTAATATGCAGCGGACTAAGACATGGCTACACAGTGCACCCTTAGTACTTGTCCTAATATGCAGTGGTACAAAGACATAGCTACACAGTGCACCCTAAGTACTTGTCCTAATATATAGGGGACCCAGACATGACAACACAGTGCACCCTTAGTACTTGTCCTAATATATAGGGGACCTGACATGGCTAGACAGTGCACCCTTAGTACTTGTCCTAATATGCAGTGGTACAAAGACATAGCTACACAGTGCACCCTAAGTACTTGTCCTAATATATAGGGGACCCAGACATGACAACACAGTGCACCCTTAGTACTTGTCCTAATATATAGGGGACCAGACATGGCTACACAGTGCACCCTTAGTACTTGTCCTAATATATAGGGGACCCAGACAAAGCCACACAGTGCACCCTTAGTACTTGTCCTAATATGCAGGGGACCCAGACATGGCTACACAGTGCACCCTTAGTACTTGTCCTAATATATAGGAGACCAGATATGGCTACACAGTGCACCCTTAGTACTTGTCCTAATATATAGGAGACCAGATATGGCTACACAGTGCACCCTTAGTACTTGTCCTAATATACAGAGGACCCAGACATGGCTACACAGTGCACCCTTAGTACTTGTTCTAATACATAAGGGGCGCAGACATGGCTACACAATACAGCCTTAGTACTTGTCCTAATATGCAGGGGAACAAAGACATGGCTACACAGTGCACCCTTAGTACTTGTCCTAATATACAGGAGACCCAGACATGGCTACACAGTGCACCCTTAGTACTTGTCCTAATATATAGGGGATCCAGACATGGCTACACAGTGCACCCTTAATACTTATCCTAATATATAGGGACTCAGACATGGCTACACAGTGCTCCCTTAGTACTTGCCCTAATACATAGATATCCAGACGTGGCTACACAGTGCACGCTTAGTACTTGTTCTAATACATAAGGGGCGCAGACATGGCTACACAGTGCACCCTTAGTACTTGTCCTAATATATAGGAGACCAGATATGGCTACACAGTGCACCCTTAGTACTTGTCCTAATACACAGAGGACCCAGACATGGCTACACAGTGCACCCTTAGTACTTGTTCTAATACATAAGGGGCGCAGACATGGCTACACAATACAGCCTTAGTACTTGTCCTAATATGCAGGGGAACAAAGACATGGCTACACAGTGCACCCTTAGTACTTGTCCTAATATACAGGAGACCCAGACATGGCTACACAGTGCACCCTTAGTACTTGTCCTAATATATAGGGGATCCAGACATGGCTACACAGTGCACCCTTAATACTTATCCTAATATATAGGGACTCAGACATGGCTACACAGTGCTCCCTTAGTACTTGTCCTAATACATAGGGATCCAGACGTGGCTACACAGTGCACCCTTAGTACTTGTTCTAATACATAAGGGGCGCAGACATGGCTACACAGTGCACCCTTAGTACTTGTCCTAATATATAGGGGACCAGACATGGCTACACAGTGCACCCTTAGTACTTGTCCTAATATGCAGTGGTACAAAGACATAGCTACACAGTGCACCCTAAGTACTTGTCCTAATATATAGGGGACCCAGACATGACAACACAGTGCACCCTTAGTACTTGTCCTAATATATAGGGGACCAGACATGGCTACACAGTGCACCCTTAGTACTTGTCCTAATATATAGGGGACCCACACAAAGCCACACAGTGCACCC
This sequence comes from Eleutherodactylus coqui, assembly GCF_035609145.1. NCBI lineage: Eukaryota > Metazoa > Chordata > Amphibia > Anura > Eleutherodactylidae > Eleutherodactylus > Eleutherodactylus coqui. The sequence continues at coordinate 61,140,071 of NC_089847.1, read as the reverse complement.
TTAGTACTTGTCCTAATATGCAGGGGACCCAGACATGGCTACACAGTGCACCCTTAGTACTTGTCCTAATATATAGGAGACCAGATATGGCTACACAGTGCACCCTTAGTACTTGTCCTAATATATAGGAGCCCAGATATGGCTACACAGTGCACCCTTAGTACTTGTCCTAATATACAGAGGACCCAGACATGGCTACACAGTGCACCCTTAGTACTTGTCCTAATATATAGGGGACCCAGACATGACTACGCAGTGCACCCTAATGCTTGTCCTAATACACAGGGGACCCAGACATGACTACACAGTACACCCTTAGTACTTGTCCTAATATATAGGAGACCAGACATGGCTACACAGTGCCCCCTTAGTACTTGTCCTAATATACAGGGGGCCCAGACATGGCTACACAGGGCACCCTTAGTACTTATCCTAATATACAGGAGACCCAGACATGACTACACAGTGCACCCTTAGTACTTGTCCTAATATATAGGAGACCCAGACATGGCTACAGAGCGCACCCTTAGTACTTATCCTAATATATAGGGACTCAGACATGGCTACACAGTGCTCCCTTAGTACTTGTCCTAATACATAGGGATCCAGACGTGGCTACACAGTGCACCCTTAGTACGTGTTCTAATACATAAGGGGCGCAGACATGGCTACACAGTGCACCCTTAGTACTTGTCCTAATATATAGGGGACCAGACATGGCTACACAGTGCACCCTTAGTACTTGTCCTAATATATAGGGGACCCAGACATGACAACACAGTGCACCCTTAGTACGTGTCCTAATATATAGGGGACCAGACATGGCTACACAGTGCACCCTTAGTTCTTGTCCTAATATATAGGAGACCGGATATGGGTACACAGTGCACCCTTAGTACTTGTCCTAATATATAGGAGACCAGATATGGGTACACAGTGCACCCTTAGTACTTGTCCTAATATTTAGGGACCCAGACATGACTACAGAGTGTAAACTTAGTACTTGTCCTAATATATAGGAGACCAGACATGGCTACACAGTGCACGCTTAGTACTTGTCCTAATATTAAGGAGACCAGACATGGCTACACAGTGCAACCTTAGTACTTGTCCTAATATGCAGGGGACCAAGACATGACTACACAGTGCACCCTTAGTACTTGTCCTAATATATAGGAGATCCAATATGGCTACACAGTGCACCCTTAGTACTTGTCCTAATATATAGGGGAGCAGACATGGCTACACAGTGCACCCTTAGTACTTGTCCTAATATACAGGAGACCCAGACATGACTACACAGTGCACCCTTAGTACTTGTCCTAATACATAGGGACCCAGACATAACTACACAGTGCACCTTTAGTACTTGTCCTAATATGCAGGGGACCCAGACGTGACTACACAGTGCACCCTTAGTACTTGCCCTAATATATAGGAGACCAGATATGGGTACACAGTGCACCCTTAGTACTTGTCCTAATATACAGGAGACCCAGACATGACTACACAGTGCACCCTTAATACTTGTCCCAATATATAGGGACTCAGACATGGCTACACAGTGCACCCTTAGTACTTGTCCTAATATATAGGGGACCAGACATGGCTACACAGTGCACCCTTAGTACTTGTCCTAATACATAGGGACCCAGACATAACTACACAGTGCACCTTTAGTACTTGTCCTAATATGCAGGGGACCCAGACGTGACTACACAGTGCACCCTTAGTACTTGCCCTAATATATAGGAGACCAGATATGGGTACACAGTGCACTCTTAGTACTTGTCCTAATATACAGGAGACCCAGACATGACTACACAGTGCACCCTTAATACTTGTCCTAATATATAGGGGACCCAGACATGACAACACAGTGCACCCTTAGTACTTGTCCTAATATATAGGGGACCAGACATGGCTACACAGTGCACCCTTAGTACTTGTCCTAATATATAGGGGACCCAGACAAAGCCACACAGTGCACCCTTAGTACTTGTCCTAATATGCAGGGGAATAAAGACATGGCTACACAGTGCACCCTTAGTACTTGTCCTAATATGCAGGGGACCCAGACATGGCTACACAGTGCACCCTTAGTACTTGTCCTAATATATAGGAGACCAGATATGGCTACACAGTGCACCCTTAGTACTTGTCCCAATATATAGGAAATCAGATATGGCTACACAGTGCACCCTTAGTACTTGTCCTAATATGCAGTGGTACAAAGACATAGCTACACAGTGCACCCTAAGTACTTGTCCTAATATATAGGGGACCCAGACATGACAACACAGTGCACCCTTAGTACTTGTCCTAATATATAGGGGACCAGACATGGCTACACAGTGCACCCTTAGTACTTGTCCTAATATGCAGTGGTACAAAGACATAGCTACACAGTGCACCCTAAGTACTTGTCCTAATATATAGGGGACCCAGACATGACAACACAGTGCACCCTTAGTACTTGTCCTAATATATAGGAGACCAGATATGGCTACACAGTGCACCCTTAGTACTTGTCCTAATATACAGAGGACCCAGACATGGCTACACAGTGCACCCTTAGTACTTGTTCTAATACATAAGGGGCGCAGACATGGCTACACAATACAGCCTTAGTACTTGTCCTAATATGCAGGGGAACAAAGACATGGCTACACAGTGCACCCTTAGTACTTGTCCTAACATACAGGAGACCCAGACATGGCTACACAGTGCACCCTTACTACTTGTCCTAATATATAGGGGATCCAGACATGGCTACACAGTGCACCCTTAGTACTTATCCTAATATATAGGGACTCAGACATAGCTACACAGTGCTCCCTTAGTACTAGTCCTAATACATAGGGATCCAGACGTGGCTACACAGTGCACCCTTAGTACGTGTTCTAATACATAAGGGGCGCAGACATGGCTACACAGTGCACCCTTAGTACTTGTCCTAATATATAGGGGACCAGACATGGCTACACAGTGCACCCTTAGTACTTGTCCTAATATATAGGGGACCCAGACATGGCTACACAGTGCACCCTTAGTACTTGTCCTAATATATAGGAGACCAGATATGGCTACACAGTGCACCCTTAGTACTTGTCCTAATATATAGGAGACCAGATATGGCTACACAGTGCACCCTTAGTACTTGTCCTAATATACAGAGGACCCAGACATGGCTACACAGTGCACCCTTAGTACTTGTTCTAATACATAAGGGGCGCAGACATGGCTACACAATACAGCCTTAGTACTTGTCCTAATATGCAGGGGAACAAAGACATGGCTACACAGTGCACCCTTAGTACTTGTCCTAATATACAGGAGACCCAGACATGGCTACACAGTGCACCCTTAGTACTTGTCCTAATATATAGGGGATCCAGACATGGCTACACAGTGCTCCCTTAGTACTTGTCCTAATACATAGGGATCCAGACGTGGCTACACAGTGCACCCTTAGTACTTGTTCTAATACATAAGGGGCGCAGACATGGCTACACAGTGCACCCTTAGTACTTGTCCTAATATATAGGGGACCCAGACATGGCTACACAGTGCACCCTTAGTACTTGTTCTAATACATAAGGGGCGCAGACATGGCTACACAATACAGCCTTAGTACTTGTCCTAATATGCAGGGGAACAAAGACATGGCTACACAGTGCACCCTTAGTACTTGTCCTAATATACAGGAGACCCAGACATGGCTACACAGTGCACCCTTAGTACTTGTCCTAATATACAGGAGACCCAGTCATGACTACACAGTGCACCCTTAATACTTGTCCCAATATATAGGGACTCAGACATGGCTACACAGTGCACCCTTAGTACTTGTCCTAATATATAGGGGACCAGACATGGCTACACAGTGCACCCTTAGTACTTGTCCTAATACATAGGGACCCAGACATAACTACACAGTGCACCTTTAGTACTTGTCCTAATATGCAGGGGACCCAGACGTGACTACACAGTGCACCCTTAGTACTTGCCCTAATATATAGGAGACCAGATATGGGTACACAGTGCACCCTTAGTACTTGTCCTAATATACAGGAGACCCAGACATGACTACACAGTGCACCCTTAATACTTGTCCTAATATATAGGGGACCCAGACATGACAACACAGTGCACCCTTAGTACTTGTCCTAATATATAGGGGACCAGACATGGCTACACAGTGCACCCTTAGTACTTGTCCTAATATGCAGGGGAATAAAGACATGGCTACACAGTGCACCCTTAGTACTTGTCCTAATATGCAGGGGACCCAGACATGGCTACACAGTGCACCCTTAGTACTTGTCCTAATATATAGGAGACCAGATATGGCTACACAGTGCACCCTTAGTACTTGTCCCAATATATAGGAAATCAGATATGGCTACACAGTGCACCCTTAGTACTTGTCCTAATATGCAGTGGTACAAAGACATAGCTACACAGTGCACCCTAAGTACTTGTCCTAATATATAGGGGACCCAGACATGACAACACAGTGCACCCTTAGTACTTGTCCTAATATATAGGGGACCAGACATGGCTACACAGTGCACCCTTAGTACTTGTCCTAATATGCAGTGGTACAAAGACATAGCTACACAGTGCACCCTAAGTACTTGTCCTAATATATAGGGGACCCAGACATGACAACACAGTGCACCCTTAGTACTTGTCCTAATATATAGGAGACCAGATATGGCTACACAGTGCACCCTTAGTACTTGTCCTAATATACAGAGGACCCAGACATGGCTACACAGTGCACCCTTAGTACTTGTTCTAATACATAAGGGGCGCAGACATGGCTACACAATACAGCCTTAGTACTTGTCCTAATATGCAGGGGAACAAAGACATGGCTACACAGTGCACCCTTAGTACTTGTCCTAACATACAGGAGACCCAGACATGGCTACACAGTGCACCCTTACTACTTGTCCTAATATATAGGGGATCCAGACATGGCTACACAGTGCACCCTTAGTACTTATCCTAATATATAGGGACTCAGACATAGCTACACAGTGCTCCCTTAGTACTAGTCCTAATACATAGGGATCCAGACGTGGCTACACAGTGCACCCTTAGTACGTGTTCTAATACATAAGGGGCGCAGACATGGCTACACAGTGCACCCTTAGTACTTGTCCTAATATATAGGGGACCAGACATGGCTACACAGTGCACCCTTAGTACTTGTCCTAATATATAGGGGACCCAGACATGGCTACACAGTGCACCCTTAGTACTTGTCCTAATATATAGGAGACCAGATATGGCTACACAGTGCACCCTTAGTACTTGTCCTAATATATAGGAGACCAGATATGGCTACACAGTGCACCCTTAGTACTTGTCCTAATATACAGAGGACCCAGACATGGCTACACAGTGCACCCTTAGTACTTGTTCTAATACATAAGGGGCGCAGACATGGCTACACAATACAGCCTTAGTACTTGTCCTAATATGCAGGGGAACAAAGACATGGCTACACAGTGCACCCTTAGTACTTGTCCTAATATACAGGAGACCCAGACATGGCTACACAGTGCACCCTTAGTACTTGTCCTAATATATAGGGTATCCAGACATGGATACACAGTGCTCCCTTAGTACTTGTCCTAATACATAGGGATCCAGACGTGGCTACACAGTGCACCCTTAGTACTTGTTCTAATACATAAGGGGCGCAGACATGGCTACACAGTGCACCCTTAGTACTTGTCCTAATATATAGGGGACCCAGACATGGCTACACAGTGCACCCTTAGTACTTGTTCTAATACATAAGGGGCGCAGACATGGCTACACAATACAGCCTTAGTACTTGTCCTAATATGCAGGGGAACAAAGACATGGCTACACAGTGCACCCTTAGTACTTGTCCTAATATACAGGAGACCCAGACATGGCTACACAGTGCACCCTTAGTACTTGTCCTAATATATAGGGGATCCAGACATGGCTACACAGTGCTCCCTTAGTACTTGTCCTAATACATAGGGATCCAGACGTGGCTACACAGTGCACCCTTAGTACTTGTTCTAATACATAAGGGGCGCAGACATGGCTACACAGTGCACCCTTAGTACTTGTCCTAATATATAGGGGACCAGACATGGCTACACAGTGCACCCTTAGTACTTGTCCTAATATATAGGGGACCCAGACATGACAACACAGTGCACCCTTAGTACTTGTCCTAATATATAGGGGACCAGACATGGCTACACAGTGCACCCTTAGTACTTGTCCTAATATATAGGGGACCCAGACAAAGCCACACAGTGCACCCTTAGTACTTGTCCTAATATATAGGAGACCAGATATGGCTACACAGTGCACCCTTAGTACTTGTCCTAATATATAGGAGACCAGATATGGCTACACAGTGCACCCTTAGTACTTGACCTAATATACAGAGGACCCAGGCATGGCTACACAGTGCACCCTTAGTACTTGTTCTAATACATAAGGGGCGCAGACATGGCTACACAATACAGCCTTAGTACTTGTCCTATTATGCAGGGGAACAAAGACATGGCTACACAGTGCACCCTTAGTACGTGTCATAACATACAGGAGACCCAGACATGACTACACAGTGCACCCTTAATACTTGTCCCAATATATAGGGACTCAGACATGGCTACACAGTGCACCCTTAGTACTTGTCCTAATATATAGGGGACCCAGATATGACAACACAGTGCACCGTTAGTACTTGTCCTAATATATAGGGGACCAGACATGGCTACACAGTGCACCCTTAGTACTTGTCCTAATATATAGGGGACCCAGACAAAGCCACACAGTGCACCCTTAGTACTTGTCCTAATATGCAGGGGAATAAAGACATGGCTACACAGTGCACCCTTAGTACTTGTCCTAATATGCAGGGGACCCAGACATGGCTACACAGTGCACCCTTAGTACTTGTCCTAATATATAGGAGACCAGATATGGCTACACAGTGCACCCTTAGTACTTGTCCTAATATATAGGAGACCAGATATGGCTACACAGTGCACCCTTAGTACTTGTCCTAATACACAGAGGACCCAGACATGGCTACACAGTGCACCCTTAGTACTTGTTCTAATACATAAGGGGCGCAGACATGGCTACACAATACAGCCTTAGTACTTGTCCTAATATGCAGGGGAACAAAGACATGGCTACACAGTGCACCCTTAGTACTTGTCCTAATATACAGGAGACCCAGACATGGCTAAACAGTGCACCCTTAGTACTTGTCCTAATATATAGGGGATCCAGACATGGCTACACAGTGCACCCTTAATACTTATCCTAATATATAGGGACTCAGACATGGCTACACAGTGCTCCCTTAGTACTTGTCCTAATACATAGGGATCCAGACGTGGCTACACAGTGCACCCTTAGTACTTGTTCTAATACATAAGGGGCGCAGACATGGCTACACAGTGCACCCTTAGTACTTGTCCTAATATATAGGGGACCAGACATGGCTACACAGTGCACCCTTAGTACTTGTCCTAATATATAGGGGACCCAGACATGACAACACAGTGCACCCTTAGTACTTGTCCTAATATATAGGGGACCAGACATGGCTACACAGTGCACCCTTAGTACTTGTCCTAATATATAGGGGACCCAGACAAAGCCACACAGTGCACCCTTAGTACTTGTCCTAATATGCAGGGGAACAAAGACATGGCTACGCAGTGCACCCTTAGTACTTGTCCTAATATATAGGAGACCAGATATGGCTACACAGTGCACCCTTAGTACTTGTCCTAATATATAGGAGATCAGATATGGCTACACAGTGCACCCTTAGTACTTGACCTAATATACAGAGGACCCAGACATGGCTACACAGTGCACCCTTAGTACTTGTTCTAATACATAAGGGGCGCAGACATGGCTACACAATACAGCCTTAGTACTTGTCCTAAAATGCAGGGGAACAAAGACATGGCTACACAGTGCACCCTTAGTACGTGTCATAACATACAGGAGACCCAGACATGGCTACACAGTGCACCCTTAGTACTTGTCCTAATATATAGGGGACCCAGACATGGCTACACAGTGCACCCTTAGTACTTGTTCTAATACATAGGGACTCAAACATTGCTACACAGGGCTCCCTTAGTACTTGTCCTAATACATAGGGATCCAGACATGGCTACACAGTGCACCCTTAGTACTTGTCCTAATATATAGGGGACCCAGACATGGCTACACAGTGCACCCTTAGTACTTGTCCTAATATATAGGGGACCCAGACATGACTACGCAGTGCACCCTAATGCTTGTCCTAATATATAGGGGACCAGACATGGCTACACAGTGCCCCCTTAGTACTTGTCCTAATATACAGGGGGCCCAGACATGGCTACACAGGGCACCCTTAGTACTTATACTAATATACAGGAGACCCAGACATGACTACACAGTGCACCCTTAGTACTTGTCCTAATATATAGGAGACCCAGACATGGCTACAGAGTGCACCCTTAGTACTTATCCTAATATATAGGGACTCAGACATGGCTACACAGTGCACCCTCAGTACTTGTCCTAATATATAGGGGACCCAGACATGACTACACAGTGCACCCTAATGCTTGTCCTAATATATAGGGGACCAAGACATGGCTACACAGTGCACGCCTAGTACTTGTCCTAATATATAGGAGACCAGATATGGCTACACAGTGCACCCTTAGTACTTGTCCTAATATATAGAAGACCGGACATGGCTACACAGTACACCCTTAGTACTTGTCCTAATATACAGGAGACCCAGACATGACTACACAGTGCACCCTTAGTACTTGTCCTAATATATAGGGGACCCAGACATGACTACACAGTGCACCCTTAGTACTTGTCCTAATATATAGTAGACCAGATATGGGTACACAGTGCACCCTTAGTACTTGTCCTAATACACAGGAGACCCAGACATGACTACACAGTGCACCCTTAATACTTGTCCTAATATATAGGGACTCAGACATGGCTACACAGTGCACCCTTAGTACTTGTCCTAATATATAGGGGACCCAGACAAAGCCCCACACTGCACCCTTAGTACTTGTCCTAATATGCAGGGGAATAAAGACATGGCTACACAGTGCACCCTTAGTACTTGTCCTAATATGCAGGGGACCCAGACATGGCTACACAGAGCACCCTTAGTACTTGTCCTAATATATAGGAGACCAGATATGGCTACACAGTGCACCCTTAGTACTTGTCCTAATATGCAGGGGAACAAAGACATGGCTACACAGTGCAGCCTTAGTACTTGTTCTAATACATAAGGGGCGCAGACATGGCTACACAGTGCACCCTTAGTACTTGTCCTAATATATAGGGGACCCAGACATGGCTACACAGTGCACCCTTAGTACTTGTCCTAATATATAGGGGACCAGATATGGCTACACAGTGCACCCTTAGTACTTGTCCTAATATGCAGGGGAACAAAGACATGGCTACACAGTGCAGCCTTAGTACTTGTTCTAATACATAAGGGGCGCAGACATGGCTACACAGTGCACCCTTAGTACTTGTCCTAATATATAGGGGACCCAGACATGGCTACACAGTGCACCCTTAGTACTTGTCCTAATATATAGGGGACCCAGACATGACTACACAGTGCACCCTAATGCTTGTCCTAATACACAGGGGACCCAGACATGACTACACAGTACACCCTTAGTACTTGTCCTAATATATAGGGGACCAGACATGGCTACACAGTGCACCCTTAGTACTTGTCCTAATATATAGGGGACCCAGACATGACAACACAGTGCACCCTTAGTACTTGTCCTAATATATAGGGGACCAGACATGGCTACACAGTACACCCTTAGCACTTGTCCTAATATATAGGGGACCCGACATGGCTACACAGTGCACCCTTAGTACTTGTCCTAATATATAGGGGACCCAGACATGGTCACACAGTGCACCCTTAGTACTTGTCCTAATATGCAGGGGAACAAAGACATGGCCACACAGTGCACCCTTAGTACTTGTCCTAATATATGGGAGACCAGACATGGCTACACAGTGCACCCTTAGTACTTGTCCTAATATATAGGAGACCAGATATGGCTACACAGTGCACCCTTAGTACTTGTCCTAATATACAGAGGACCCAGACATGGCTACACAGTGCACCCTTAGTACTTGTTCTAATACATAAGGGGCGCAGACATGGCTACACAATATAGCCTTAGTACTTGTCCTTATATGCAGGGGAACAAAGACATGGCTACACAGTGCACCCTTAGTACTTGTCCTAATATGCAGGGGACCAAGACATGGCTACACAGTGCACCCTTAGTACTTGTTCTAACATACAGGAGACCCAGACATGGCTACACAGTGCACCCTTAGTACTTATCCTAATATATAGGGACTCAGACATGGCTACACAGTGCTCCCTTCGTACTTGTCCTAATACATAGGGATCCAGACGTGGCTACACAGTGCACCCTTAGTAGTTGTTCTAAAACATAAGGGGCGCAGACATGGCTGCACAGTGCACCCTTAGTACTTATCCTAATATATAGGGGACCCAGACATGGCTACACAGTGCACCCTTAGTACTTGTTCTAATACATAAGGGGAGCAGACATGGCTAAACAATACAGCCCTAGTACTTGTCTTAATATGCAGGGGAACAAAGACATGGCTACACAGTGCACCCTTAGTACTTGTCCTAATATGCAGGGGAACAAAGACATGGCTACACAGTGCACCCTTAGTACTTGTCCTAATATATAGGGGACCCAGACATAGCTACACAGTGCACCCTTAGTACTTGTCCAAATATATAGGAGACCCAGACATGGCTACACAGTGCACCCTTAGTACTTCTCCTAATACATAGGGACCCAGACGTGGCTACACAGTGCAGCCTTAGTACTTGTTCTAATACATAAGGGGCGCAGACATGGCTACACAGTGCACCCTTAGTACTTGTCCTAATATATAGGGGACCCAGACATGGCTACACAGTGCACCGTTAGTACTTGTCCTAATATATAGGGGACCCAGACATGAGTACACAGTGCACCCTTAGTTCTTATCCTAATATAAAGGAGACCCAGACATGACTACACAGTGCACCCTTAGTACTTGTCCTAATATATAGGGGACCAGACATGGCTACACAGTGCACCCTTAGTACTTATCCTAATATATAGGTACCCAGACATGGCTACACAGAGCACGCTTAGTACTTATCCTAATATATAGGGACCCAGACATGGCTACACAGTGCAACCTTAGTACTTGTCCTAATACATAGGGACCCAGACATGGCTACACAGTGCACCCTTAGTACTTGTCCTAATATATAGGGACCCAGACATGGCTACACAGTGCACCCTTAGTACTTATCCTAATATATAGGAGACCAGATATGGCTACACAGTGCACGCTTAGTACTTGTCCTAATATATAGGAGACCAGACATGGCTATACAGTGCACCCTTAGTATTTGTCCTAATATACAGGAGACCCAGACATGGCTACACAGTGCACCCTTAGTACTTGTCCTAATATATAGGAGACCAGATATGGGTACACAGTGCACCCTTAGTTCTTGTCCTAATATATAGGTTACCAGATATGGCTACACAGTGCACCTTTAGTACTTGTCCTAATATGCAGGGAACCCAGATGTGACTACACAGTGCACCCTTAGTACTTGTCCTAATATATAGGAGACTAGATATGGCTACACAGTGCACCCTTAGTACTTGTCCTAATATATAGGAGACCAGATATGGGTACACAGTGCACCCTTAGTACTTGTCCTAATATGTAGGAGACCAGACATGGCTCCACAGGGCACAGTTAGCACTTGTTCTAATACAGAAGGGGCGCAGACATGGCTACACAATACAGCCTTAGTACTTGTCTTAATATGCAGGGGACCAAGACATGGCCACATACTGCACCATTAGTACTTGTCCAAATATGCAGGGGACCCAGACATGGCTACATAGTACACTCTTAGTACTTGTCCTAATATATAGGAGACCAGACATGGCTACACAGTGCACCCTTAGTACTTGTCCTAATATACAGAGGACCCAGACATGGCTACACAGTGCACCCTTAGTACTTGTTCTAATACATAAGGGGCGCAGACATGGCTACACAATACAGCCTTAGTACTTGTCTTAATATGCAGGGGACCAAGACATGGCTACACAGTGCACCCTTAGTACTTGTCCTAATATATAGGGGACCCAGACATGGCTACACAGTGCACCGTTAGTACTTGTCCTAATATATAGGGGACCCAGACATGACTACACAGTGCACCCTTAGTTCTTATCCTAATATAAAGGAGACCCAGACATGACTACACAGTGCACCCTTAGTACTTGTTCTAATATATAGGGGACCAGACATGGCTACACAGTGCACCCTTAGTACTTATCCTAATATATAGGTACCCAGACATGGCTACACAGAGCACCCTTAGTACTTATCCTAATATATAGGGACCCGGACATGGCTACACAGTGCAACCTTAGTACTTGTCCTAATACATAGGGACCCAGACATGACTACACAGTGCACCCTTAGTACTTGTCCTAATATATGGGGACCCAGACATGGCTACACAGTGCACCCTTAGTACTTATCCTAATATATAGGAGACCAGATATGGCTACACAGTGCACGCTTAGTACTTGTCCTAATATATAGGAGACAAGACATGGCTATACAGTGCCCCCTTAGTACTTGTCCTAATATACAGTAGACCCAGACATGGCTACACAGTGCACCCTTAGTACTTGTCCTAATATATAGGAGACCAGATATGGGTACACAGTGCACCCTTAGTTCTTGTCCTAATATATAGGGGACCAGATATGGCTACACAGTGCACCCTTAGTACTTGTCCTAATATGCAGGGGACCCAGATGTGACTACACAGTGCACCCTTAGTACTTGTCCTAATATATAGGAGACTAGATATGGCTACACAGTGCACCCTTAGTACTTGTCCTAATATATAGGAGACCAGATATGGGTACACAGTGCACCCTTAGTACTTGTCCTAATATGTAGGAGACCAGACATGGCTCCACAGGGCACAGTTAGCACTTGTTCTAATACAGAAGGGGCGCAGACATGGCTACACAATACAGCCTTAGTACTTGTCTTAATATGCAGGGGACCAAGACATGGGTACACAGTGCACCCTTAGTACTTGTCCTAATATGCAGGGGACCAAGACATGGCTACACAGTGCACCCTTAGTAGTTGTTCTAATGCATAAGGGGCGCAGACATGGCTACACAGTGCACCCTTAGTACTTGTCCTAATATATAGGGGACCCAGACATGGCTACACAGTGCAACCTTAGTACTTGTCCTATTATGTAGGGGACCCAGACATGACTACACAGTGCACCCTAATGCTTGTCCTAATACACAGGGGACCCAGACATGACTACACAGTACACCCTTAGTACTTGTCCTAATATATAGGGGACCAGACATGGCTACACAGTGCCTCCTTAGTACTTGTCCTAATATACAGGGGGCCCAGACATGGCTACACAGTGCACCCTTAGTACTTATCCTAATATACAGGAGACCCAGACATGACTACACAGTGCACCCTTAGTACTTGTCCTAATATATAGGGGACCAGACATGGCTACACAGTGCACCCTTAGTACTTATCCTAATATATAGGGACCCAGACATGGCTACACAGTGCACCCTTAGTACTTATCCTAATATATAGGGACCCAGACATGGCTACACAGTGCACCCTTAGTACATGTTCTAATACATAGGGACCAAGACATGACTACACAGTGCACCCTTAGTACTTGTCCTAATATATAGGGACCCAGACATGGCTACACAGTGCACCCTTAGTACTTATCCTTATATATAGGGACCCAGACATGGCTACAAAGTGCACCCTTAGTACTTGTCCTAATATATAGGGACCCAGACATGACTACACAGTGCACCCTTAGTACTTATCCTAATATATAGGAGACCAGATATGGCTACACAGTGCACGCTTAGTACTTGTCCTTATATATAGGAGACCAGACATGGCTATACAGTGCACCCTTAGTACTTGTCCTAATATACAGGAGACCCAGACATGGCTACACAGTGCACCCTTAGTACTTGTCCTAATATATAGGAGACCAGATATGGGTACACAGTGCACCCTTAGTACTTGTCCTAATATATAGCGGACCAGATATGGCTACACAGTGCACCCTTAGTACTTATCCTAATATACAGGAGACCCAGACATGACTACACAGTGCACCCTTAGTACTTGTCCTAATATATAGGAGACCAGATATGGGTACACAGTGCACCCTTAGTACTTGTCCTAATATATAGCGGACCAGATATGGCTACACAGTGCACCCTTAGTACTTATCCTAATATACAGGAGACCCAGACATGACTACACAGTGCACCCTTAGTACTTGTCCTAATATATAGGGGACCAGACATGGCTACACAGTGCACCCTTAGTACTTATCCTAATATATAGGGACCCAGACATGGCTACACAGTGCACCCTTAGTACTTATCCTAATATATAGGGACCCAGACATGGCTACACAGTGCACCCTTAGTACATGTTCTAATACATAGGGACCAAGACATGACTACACAGTGCACCCTTAGTACTTGTCCTAATATATAGGGACCCAGACATGGCTACACAGTGCACCCTTAGTACTTATCCTTATATATAGGGACCCAGACATGGCTACAAAGTGCACCCTTAGTACTTGTCCTAATATATAGGGACCCAGACATGACTACACAGTGCACCCTTAGTACTTATCCTAATATATAGGAGACCAGATATGGCTACACAGTGCACGCTTAGTACTTGTCCTTATATATAGGAGACCAGACATGGCTATACAGTGCACCCTTAGTACTTGTCCTAATATACAGGAGACCCAGACATGGCTACACAGTGCACCCTTAGTACTTGTCCTAATATATAGGAGACCAGATATGGGTACACAGTGCACCCTTAGTACTTGTCCTAATATATAGCGGACCAGATATGGCTACACAGTGCACCCTTAGTACTTGTCCTAATATGCAGGGGACCCAGATGTGACTACACAGTGCACCCTTAGTCCTAGTCCTAATATATAGGAGACCAGATATGGCTACACAGTGCACCCCTAGTACTTGTCCTAATATATAGGAGACCAGATATGGGTACACAGTGCACCCTTACTACTTGTCCTAATATGTAGGAGACCAGACATGGCTCCACAGGGCACAGTTAGCATTTGTTCTAATACATAAGGGGCGCAGACATGGCTACACAATACAGCCTTAGTACTTGTCTTAATATGCAGGGGACCAAGACATGGCCACACACTGCACCCTTAGTACTTGTCCTAATATGCAGGGTACCCAGACATGGCTACATAGTGCACTCTTAGTACTTGTCCTAATATATAGGGGACCTAGACATGGCTACACAGTGCACCCTTAGTACTTGTCCTAATATAGAGGACTCAGACATGGCTACACAGTGCACTTTTAGTACTTGTCCTAATATACAGAGGACCCAGACATGGCTACACAGTGCACCCTTAGTACTTGTTCTAATACATAAGGGGCGCAGACATGGCTACACAATACAGCCTTAGTACTTGTCCTAATATATAGGGGACCCAGACATGACTACACAGTGCACCCTAATGCTTGTCCTAATACACAGGGGACCTAGACATGGCTACACAGTACACCCTTAGTACTTGTCCTAATATATTGGGGACCAGACATGGCTACACAGTGCACCCTTAGTACTTGTCCTAATATATAGGGGACCCAGACATGACTACACAGTGCACCCTAATGCTTGTCCTAATACACAGGGGACCCAGACATGGCTACACAGTGCACCCTTAGTACTTGTCCTAATATATAGGGACCCAGACATGGCTACACAGTGCACCCTTAGTACTTATCCTAATATATAGGAGACCAGATATGGCTACACAGTGCACGCTTAGTACTTGTCCTAATATATAGGAGACCAGACATGGCTATACAGTGCACCCTTAGTATTTGTCCTAATATACAGGAGACCCAGACATGGCTACACAGTGCACCCTTAGTACTTGTCCTAATATATAGGAGACCAGATATGGGTACACAGTGCACCCTTAGTTCTTGTCCTAATATATAGGGGACCAGATATGGCTACACAGTGCACCCTTAGTACTTGTCCTAATATGCAGGGAACCCAGATGTGACTACACAGTGAACCCTTAGTACTTGTCCTAATATATAGGAGACTAGATATGGCTACACAGTGCACCCTTAGTACTTGTCCTAATATATAGGAGACCAGATATGGGTACACAGTGCACCCTTAGTACTTGTCCTAATATGTAGGAGACCAGACATGGCTCCACAGGGCACAGTTAGCACTTGTTCTAATACAGAAGGGGCGCAGACATGGCTACACAATACAGCCTTAGTACTTGTCTTAATATGCAGGGGACCAAGACATGGCCACATACTGCACCATTAGTACTTGTCCAAATATGCAGGGGACCCAGACATGGCTACATAGTACACTCTTAGTACTTGTCCTAATATATAGGAGACCAGACATGGCTACACAGTGCACCCTTAGTACTTGTCCTAATATACAGAGGACCCAGACATGGCTACACAGTGCACCCTTAGTACTTGTTCTAATACATAAGGGGCGCAGACATGGCTACACAATACAGCCTTAGTACTTGTCTTAATATGCAGGGGACCAAGACATGGCTACACAGTGCACCCTTAGTACTTGTCCTAATATATAGGGGACCCAGACATGGCTACACAGTGCACCGTTAGTACTTGTCCTAATATATAGGGGACCCAGACATGACTACACAGTGCACCCTTAGTTCTTATCCTAATATAAAGGAGACCCAGACATGACTACACAGTGCACCCTTAGTACTTGTTCTAATATATAGGGGACCAGACATGGCTACACAGTGCACCCTTAGTACTTATCCTAATATATAGGTACCCAGACATGGCTACACAGAGCACCCTTAGTACTTATCCTAATATATAGGGACCCGGACATGGCTACACAGTGCAACCTTAGTACTTGTCCTAATACATAGGGACCCAGACATGACTACACAGTGCACCCTTAGTACTTGTCCTAATATATGGGGACCCAGACATGGCTACACAGTGCACCCTTAGTACTTATCCTAATATATAGGAGACCAGATATGGCTACACAGTGCACGCTTAGTACTTGTCCTAATATATAGGAGACAAGACATGGCTATACAGTGCCCCCTTAGTACTTGTCCTAATATACAGTAGACCCAGACATGGCTACACAGTGCACCCTTAGTACTTGTCCTAATATATAGGAGACCAGATATGGGTACACAGTGCACCCTTAGTTCTTGTCCTAATATAGGGGACCAGATATGGCTACACAGTGCACCCTTAGTACTTGTCCTAATATGCAGGGGACCCAGATGTGACTACACAGTGCACCCTTAGTACTTGTCCTAATATATAGGAGACTAGATATGGCTACACAGTGCACCCTTAGTACTTGTCCTAATATATAGGAGACCAGATATGGGTACACAGTGCACCCTTAGTACTTGTCCGAATATGTAGGAGACCAGACATGGCTCCACAGGGCACAGTTAGCACTTGTTCTAATACAGAAGGGGCGCAGACATGGCTACACAATACAGCCTTAGTACTTGTCTTAATATGCAGGGGACCAAGACATGGGTACACAGTGCACCCTTAGTACTTGTCCTAATATGCAGGGGACCAAGACATGGCTACACAGTGCACCCTTAGTAGTTGTTCTAATGCATAAGGGGCGCAGACATGGCTACACAGTGCACCCTTAGTACTTGTCCTAATATATAGGGGACCCAGACATGGCTACACAGTGCAACCTTAGTACTTGTCCTATTATGTAGGGGACCCAGACATGACTACACAGTGCACCCTAATGCTTGTCCTAATACACAGGGGACCCAGACATGACTACACAGTACACCCTTAGTACTTGTCCTAATATATAGGGGACCAGACATGGCTACACAGTGCCTCCTTAGTACTTGTCCTAATATACAGGGGGCCCAGACATGGCTACACAGTGCACCCTTAGTACTTATCCTAATATACAGGAGACCCAGACATGACTACACAGTGCACCCTTAGTACTTGTCCTAATATATAGGGGACCAGACATGGCTACACAGTGCACCCTTAGTACATGTTCTAATACATAGGGACCAAGACATGACTACACAGTGCACCCTTAGTACTTGTCCTAATATATAGGGACCCAGACATGGCTACACAGTGCACCCTTAGTACTTATCCTTATATATAGGGACCCAGACATGGCTACAAAGTGCACCCTTAGTACTTGTCCTAATATATAGGGACCCAGACACGACTACACAGTGCACCCTTAGTACTTATCCTAATATATAGGAGACCAGATATGGCTACACAGTGCACGCTTAGTACTTGTCCTTATATATAGGAGACCAGACATGGCTATACAGTGCACCCTTAGTACTTGTCCTAATATACAGGAGACCCAGACATGGCTACACAGTGCACCCTTAGTACTTGTCCTAATATATAGGAGACCAGATATGGGTACACAGTGCACCCTTAGTACTTGTCCTAATATATAGCGGACCAGATATGGCTACACAGTGCACCCTTAGTACTTATCCTAATATACAGGAGACCCAGACATGACTACACAGTGCACCCTTAGTACTTGTCCTAATATATAGGAGACCAGATATGGGTACACAGTGCACCCTTAGTACTTGTCCTAATATATAGCGGACCAGATATGGCTACACAGTGCACCCTTAGTACTTATCCTAATATACAGGAGACCCAGACATGACTACACAGTGCACCCTTAGTACTTGTCCTAATATATAGGGGACCAGACATGGCTACACAGTGCACCCTTAGTACTTATCCTAATATATAGGGACCCAGACATGGCTACACAGTGCACCCTTAGTACTTATCCTAATATATAGGGTCCCAGACATGGCTACACAGTGCACCCTTAGTACATGTTCTAATACATAGGGACCAAGACATGACTACACAGTGCACCCTTAGTACTTGTCCTAATATATAGGGACCCAGACATGGCTACACAGTGCACCCTTAGTACTTATCCTTATATATAGGGACCCAGACATGGCTACAAAGTGCACCCTTAGTACTTGTCCTAATATATAGGGACCCAGACATGACTACACAGTGCACCCTTAGTACTTATCCTAATATATAGGAGACCAGATATGGCTACACAGTGCACGCTTAGTACTTGTCCTTATATATAGGAGACCAGACATGGCTATACAGTGCACCCTTAGTACTTGTCCTAATATACAGGAGACCCAGACATGGCTACACAGTGCACCCTTAGTACTTGTCCTAATATATAGGAGACCAGATATGGGTACACAGTGCACCCTTAGTACTTGTCCTAATATATAGCGGACCAGATATGGCTACACAGTGCACCCTTAGTACTTGTCCTAATATGCAGGGGACCCAGATGTGACTACACAGTGCACCCTTAGTACTTGTCCTAATATATAGGAGACCAGATATGGCTACACAGTGCACCCTTAGTACTTGTCCTAATATATAGGAGACCAGATATGGGTACACAGTGCACCCTTACTACTTGTCCTAATATGTAGGAGACCAGACATGGCTCCACAGGGCACAGTTAGCATTTGTTCTAATACATAAGGGGCGCAGACATGGCTACACAATACAGCCTTAGTACTTGTCTTAATATGCAGGGGACCAAGACATGGCCACACACTGCACCCTTAGTACTTGTCCTAATATGCAGGGTACCCAGACATGGCTACATAGTGCACTCTTAGTACTTGTCCTAATATATAGGGGACCTAGACATGGCTACACAGTGCACCCTTAGTACTTGTCCTAATATAGAGGACTCAGACATGGCTACACAGTGCACTTTTAGTACTTGTCCTAATATACAGAGGACCCAGACATGGCTACACAGTGCACCCTTAGTACTTGTTCTAATACATAAGGGGCGCAGACATGGCTACACAATACAGCCTTAGTACTTGTCCTAATATATAGGGGACCCAGACATGACTACACAGTGCACCCTAATGCTTGTCCTAATACACAGGGGACCCAGACATGGCTACACAGTACACCCTTAGTACTTGTCCTAATATATTGGGGACCAGACATGGCTACACAGTGCACCCTTAGTACTTGTCCTAATATATAGGGGACCCAGACATGACAACACAGTGCACCCTTAGTACTTGTCCTAATATATAGGGGACCAGACATGACAACACAGTGCACCCTTAGTACTTGTCCTAATATATAGGAGACCAGACATGGCTACACAGTGCACCCTTAGTACTTGTCCTAATATATAGGAGACCAGATATGGCTACACAGTGCACCCTTAGTACTTGTCCTAATATACAGAGGACCCAGACATGGCTACACAGTGCACCCTTAGTACTTGTTCTAATACATAAGGGGCGCAGACATGGCTACACAATACAGCCTTAGTACTTGTCCTTATATGCAGGGGAACAAAGACATGGCTACACAGTGCACCCTTAGTACTTGTCCTAATATGCAGGGGACCAAGACATGGCTACACAGTGCACCCTTAGTACTTGTCCTAACATACAGGAGACCCAGACATGGCTACACAGTGCACCCTTAGTACTTGTCCTAATATATAGGGGACCCAGAGATGGCTACACAGTGCACCCTTAGTACTTATCCTAATATATAGGGACTCAGACATGGCTACACAGTGCTCCCTTCGTACTTGTCCTAATACATAGGGATCCAGACGTGGCTACACAGTGCACCCTTAGTAGTTGTTCTAATACATAAGGGGTGCAGACATGGCTACACAGTGCACCCTTAGTACTTGTCCTAATATATAGGGGACCCAGACATGGCTACACAGTGCACCCTTAGTACTTGTTCTAATACATAAGGGGAGCAGACATGGCTAAACAATACAGCCCTAGTACTTGTCTTAATATGCAGGGGACCAAGACATGGCTACACAGTGCACCGTTAGTACTTGTCCTAATATGCAGGGGAACAAAGACATGGCTACACAGTGCACCCTTAGTATTTGTCCTAATATATAGGGGACCCAGACATAGCTACACAGTGCACCCTTAGTACTTGTCCTAATATATAGGAGACCCAGACATGGCTACCCAGTGCACCCTTAGTACTTGTCCTAATACATAGGGACCCAGACGTGGCTACACAGTGCAGCCTTAGTACTTGTTCTAATACATAAGGGGCGCAGACATGGCTACACAGTGCACCCTTAGTACTTGTCCTAATATATAGGGGACCCAGACATGGCTGCACAGTGCACCCTTAGTACTTGTGCTAATATATAGGGGACCCAGACATGAATACACAGTGCACCCTAATGCTTGTTCTAATACACTGGGGACCCAGACATGACTACACAGTACACCCTTAGTACTTGTCCTAATATATAGGGGACCAGACATGGCTGCACAGTGCACCCTTAGTACTTGTCCTAATATGCAGGGGAACAAAGACATGGCTACACAGTGCACCCTTAGTACTTGTCCTAATATATAGGGGACCCAGACATAGCTACACAGTGCACCCTTAGTACTTGTCCTAATATATAGAAGACCCAGACATGGCTACACAGTGCACCCTTAGTACTTGTCCTAATACATAGGGACCCAGACGTGGCTACACAGTGCAGCCTTAGTACTTGTTCTAATACATAAGGGGCGCAGACATGGCTACACAGTGCACGCTTAGTACTTGTCCTAATATATAGGGGACCAGACATGGCTACACAGTGCACCCTTAGTACTTGTCCTAATATATAGGGGACCCAGACATGACAACACAGTGCACCCTTAGTACTTGTCCTAATATATAGGGGACCAGACATGGCTACACAGTGCACCCTTAGTACTTGTCCTAATTTATAGGGGACCCAGACATGACTACGCAGTGCACCCTTAGTACTTGTCCTAATATATAGGGGACCAGACATGGCTACACAGTACACCCTTAGTACTTGTCCTAATATATTTGGGACCCAGACATGGCTGCACAGTGCACCCTTAGTACTTGTCCTAATATGCAGGGGAACAAAGACATGGCTACACAGTGCACCCTTAGTACTTGTCCGAATATATAGGGGACCCAGACATAGCTACACAGTGCACCCTTAGTACTTGTCCTAATATATAGAAGACCCAGACATGGCTACACAGTGCACCCTTAGTACTTGTCCTAATACATAGGGACCCAGACGTGGCTACACAGTGCAGCCTTAGTACTTGTTCTAATACATAAGGGGCGCAGACATGGCTACACAGTGCACCCTTAGTACTTGTCCTAATATATAGGGGACCAGACATGGCTACACAGTGCACCCTTAGTACTTGTCCTAATATATAGGGGACCCAGACAAAGCCACACAGTGCACCCTTAGTACTTGTCCTAATATGCAGGGGAACAAAGACATGGCTACACAGTGCACCCTTAGTACTTGTCCTCATATGCAGGGGACCCAGACATGGCTACACAGTGCACCCTTAGTACTTGTCCTAATAAATAGGAGACCCAGACATGGCTACACAGTGCACCCTTAGTACTTGTCCTAATATATAGGAGACTAGACATGGCTACACAGTGCACCCTTAGTACTTGTCCTAATACATAGGGACCCAGACGTGGCTACACAGTGCAGCCTTAGTACTTGTTCTAATACATAAGGGGCGCAGATATGGCTACACAGTGCACCCTTAGTACTTGTCCTAATATATAGGGGACCCAGACATAGCTACACAGTGCACCCTTAGTACTTGTCCTAATATATAGGAGACCCAGACATGGCTACACAGTGCACCCTTAGTACTTCTCCTAATACATAGGGACCCAGACGTGGCTACACAGTGCAGCCTTAGTACTTGTTCTAATACATAAGGGGCGCAGACATGGCTACACAGTGCACCCTTAGTACTTGTCCTAATATATAGGGGACCCAGACATGGCTACACAGTGCACCGTTAGTACTTGTCCTAATATATAGGGGACCCAGACATGAGTACACAGTGCACCCTTAGTTCTTATCCTAATATAAAGGAGACCCAGACATGACTACACAGTGCACCCTTAGTACTTGTCCTAATATATAGGGGACCAGACATGGCTACACAGTGCACCCTTAGTACTTATCCTAATATATAGGTACCCAGACATGGCTACACAGAGCACCCTTAGTACTTATCCTAATATATAGGGACCCAGACATGGCTACACAGTGCAACCTTAGTACTTGTCCTAATACATAGGGACCCAGACATGGCTACACAGTGCACCCTTAGTACTTGTCCTAATATATAGGGACCCAGACATGGCTACACAGTGCACCCTTAGTACTTATCCTAATATATAGGAGACCAGATATGGCTACACAGTGCACGCTTAGTACTTGTCCTAATATATAGGAGACCAGACATGGCTATACAGTGCACCCTTA
Source organism: Eleutherodactylus coqui (assembly GCF_035609145.1). Classification (NCBI taxonomy): domain Eukaryota; kingdom Metazoa; phylum Chordata; class Amphibia; order Anura; family Eleutherodactylidae; genus Eleutherodactylus; species Eleutherodactylus coqui. The sequence continues at coordinate 61,116,356 of NC_089847.1, read as the reverse complement.
GTATTTGTCCTAATATACAGGAGACCCAGACATGGCTACACAGTGCACCCTTAGTACTTGTCCTAATATATAGGAGACCAGATATGGGTACACAGTGCACCCTTAGTTCTTGTCCTAATATATAGGTTACCAGATATGGCTACACAGTGCACCTTTAGTACTTGTCCTAATATGCAGGGAACCCAGATGTGACTACACAGTGCACCCTTAGTACTTGTCCTAATATATAGGAGACTAGATATGGCTACACAGTGCACCCTTAGTACTTGTCCTAATATATAGGAGACCAGATATGGGTACACAGTGCACCCTTAGTACTTGTCCTAATATGTAGGAGACCAGACATGGCTCCACAGGGCACAGTTAGCACTTGTTCTAATACAGAAGGGGCGCAGACATGGCTACACAATACAGCCTTAGTACTTGTCTTAATATGCAGGGGACCAAGACATGGCCACATACTGCACCATTAGTACTTGTCCAAATATGCAGGGGACCCAGACATGGCTACATAGTACACTCTTAGTACTTGTCCTAATATATAGGAGACCAGACATGGCTACACAGTGCACCCTTAGTACTTGTCCTAATATACAGAGGACCCAGACATGGCTACACAGTGCACCCTTAGTACTTGTTCTAATACATAAGGGGCGCAGACATGGCTACACAATACAGCCTTAGTACTTGTCTTAATATGCAGGGGACCAAGACATGGCTACACAGTGCACCCTTAGTACTTGTCCTAATATATAGGGGACCCAGACATGGCTACACAGTGCACCGTTAGTACTTGTCCTAATATATAGGGGACCCAGACATGACTACACAGTGCACCCTTAGTTCTTATCCTAATATAAAGGAGACCCAGACATGACTACACAGTGCACCCTTAGTACTTGTTCTAATATATAGGGGACCAGACATGGCTACACAGTGCACCCTTAGTACTTATCCTAATATATAGGTACCCAGACATGGCTACACAGAGCACCCTTAGTACTTATCCTAATATATAGGGACCCGGACATGGCTACACAGTGCAACCTTAGTACTTGTCCTAATACATAGGGACCCAGACATGACTACACAGTGCACCCTTAGTACTTGTCCTAATATATGGGGACCCAGACATGGCTACACAGTGCACCCTTAGTACTTATCCTAATATATAGGAGACCAGATATGGCTACACAGTGCACGCTTAGTACTTGTCCTAATATATAGGAGACAAGACATGGCTATACAGTGCCCCCTTAGTACTTGTCCTAATATACAGTAGACCCAGACATGGCTACACAGTGCACCCTTAGTACTTGTCCTAATATATAGGGGACCAGATATGGCTACACAGTGCACCCTTAGTACTTGTCCTAATATGCAGGGGACCCAGATGTGACTACACAGTGCACCCTTAGTACTTGTCCTAATATATAGGAGACTAGATATGGCTACACAGTGCACCCTTAGTACTTGTCCTAATATATAGGAGACCAGATATGGGTACACAGTGCACCCTTAGTACTTGTCCTAATATGTAGGAGACCAGACATGGCTCCACAGGGCACAGTTAGCACTTGTTCTAATACAGAAGGGGCGCAGACATGGCTACACAATACAGCCTTAGTACTTGTCTTAATATGCAGGGGACCAAGACATGGGTACACAGTGCACCCTTAGTACTTGTCCTAATATGCAGGGGACCAAGACATGGCTACACAGTGCACCCTTAGTAGTTGTTCTAATGCATAAGGGGCGCAGACATGGCTACACAGTGCACCCTTAGTACTTGTCCTAATATATAGGGGACCCAGACATGGCTACACAGTGCAACCTTAGTACTTGTCCTATTATGTAGGGGACCCAGACATGACTACACAGTGCACCCTAATGCTTGTCCTAATACACAGGGGACCCAGACATGACTACACAGTACACCCTTAGTACTTGTCCTAATATATAGGGGACCAGACATGGCTACACAGTGCCTCCTTAGTACTTGTCCTAATATACAGGGGGCCCAGACATGGCTACACAGTGCACCCTTAGTACTTATCCTAATATACAGGAGACCCAGACATGACTACACAGTGCACCCTTAGTACTTGTCCTAATATATAGGGGACCAGACATGGCTACACAGTGCACCCTTAGTACTTATCCTAATATATAGGGACCCAGACATGGCTACACAGTGCACCCTTAGTACTTATCCTAATATATAGGGACCCAGACATGGCTACACAGTGCACCCTTAGTACATGTTCTAATACATAGGGACCAAGACATGACTACACAGTGCACCCTTAGTACTTGTCCTAATATATAGGGACCCAGACATGGCTACACAGTGCACCCTTAGTACTTATCCTTATATATAGGGACCCAGACATGGCTACAAAGTGCACCCTTAGTACTTGTCCTAATATATAGGGACCCAGACATGACTACACAGTGCACCCTTAGTACTTATCCTAATATATAGGAGACCAGATATGGCTACACAGTGCACGCTTAGTACTTGTCCTTATATATAGGAGACCAGACATGGCTATACAGTGCACCCTTAGTACTTGTCCTAATATACAGGAGACCCAGACATGGCTACACAGTGCACCCTTAGTACTTGTCCTAATATATAGGAGACCAGATATGGGTACACAGTGCACCCTTAGTACTTGTCCTAATATATAGCGGACCAGATATGGCTACACAGTGCACCCTTAGTACTTATCCTAATATACAGGAGACCCAGACATAACTACACAGTGCACCCTTAGTACTTGTCCTAATATATAGGAGACCAGATATGGGTACACAGTGCACCCTTAGTACTTGTCCTAATATATAGCGGACCAGATATGGCTACACAGTGCACCCTTAGTACTTATCCTAATATACAGGAGACCCAGACATGACTACACAGTGCACCCTTAGTACTTGTCCTAATATATAGGGGACCAGACATGGCTACACAGTGCACCCTTAGTACTTATCCTAATATATAGGGACCCAGACATGGCTACACAGTGCACCCTTAGTACTTATCCTAATATATAGGGACCCAGACATGGCTACACAGTGCACCCTTAGTACATGTTCTAATACATAGGGACCAAGACATGACTACACAGTGCACCCTTAGTACTTGTCCTAATATATAGGGACCCAGACATGGCTACACAGTGCACCCTTAGTACTTATCCTTATATATAGGGACCCAGACATGGCTACAAAGTGCACCCTTAGTACTTGTCCTAATATATAGGGACCCAGACATGACTACACAGTGCACCCTTAGTACTTATCCTAATATATAGGAGACCAGATATGGCTACACAGTGCACGCTTAGTACTTGTCCTTATATATAGGAGACCAGACATGGCTATACAGTGCACCCTTAGTACTTGTCCTAATATACAGGAAACCCAGACATGGCTACACAGTGCACCCTTAGTACTTGTCCTAATATATAGGAGACCAGATATGGGTACACAGTGCACCCTTAGTACTTGTCCTAATATATAGCGGACCAGATATGGCTACACAGTGCACCCTTAGTACTTGTCCTAATATGCAGGGGACCCAGATGTGACTACACAGTGCACCCTTAGTACTTGTCCTAATATATAGGAGACCAGATATGGCTACACAGTGCACCCTTAGTACTTGTCCTAATATATAGGAGACCAGATATGGGTACACAGTGCACCCTTACTACTTGTCCTAATATGTAGGAGACCAGACATGGCTCCACAGGGCACAGTTAGCATTTGTTCTAATACATAAGGGGCGCAGACATGGCTACACAATACAGCCTTAGTACTTGTCTTAATATGCAGGGGACCAAGACATGGCCACACACTGCACCCTTAGTACTTGTCCTAATATGCAGGGTACCCAGACATGGCTACATAGTGCACTCTTAGTACTTGTCCTAATATATAGGGGACCTAGACATGGCTACACAGTGCACCCTTAGTACTTGTCCTAATATAGAGGACTCAGACATGGCTACACAGTGCACTTTTAGTACTTGTCCTAATATACAGAGGACCCAGACATGGCTACACAGTGCACCCTTAGTACTTGTTCTAATACATAAGGGGCGCAGACATGGCTACACAATACAGCCTTAGTACTTGTCTTAATATATAGGGGACCCAGACATGACTACACAGTGCACCCTAATGCTTGTCCTAATACACAGGGGACCCAGACATGGCTACACAGTACACCCTTAGTACTTGTCCTAATATATTGGGGACCAGACATGGCTACACAGTGCACCCTTAGTACTTGTCCTAATATATAGGGGACCCAGACATGACAACACAGTGCACCCTTAGTACTTGTCCTAATATATAGGGGACCAGACATGACAACACAGTGCACCCTTAGTACTTGTCCTAATATATAGGAGACCAGACATGGCTACACAGTGCACCCTTAGTACTTGTCCTAATATATAGGAGACCAGATATGGCTACACAGTGCACCCTTAGTACTTGTCCTAATATACAGAGGACCCAGACATGGCTACACAGTGCACCCTTAGTACTTGTTCTAATACATAAGGGGCGCAGACATGGCTACACAATACAGCCTTAGTACTTGTCCTTATATGCAGGGGAACAAAGACATGGCTACACAGTGCACCCTTAGTACTTGTCCTAATATGCAGGGGACCAAGACATGGCTACACAGTGCACCCTTAGTACTTGTCCTAACATACAGGAGACCCAGACATGGCTACACAGTGCACCCTTAGTACTTGTCCTAATATATAGGGGACCCAGAGATGGCTACACAGTGCACCCTTAGTACTTATCCTAATATATAGGGACTCAGACATGGCTACACAGTGCTCCCTTCGTACTTGTCCTAATACATAGGGATCCAGACGTGGCTACACAGTGCACCCTTAGTAGTTGTTCTAATACATAAGGGGTGCAGACATGGCTACACAGTGCACCCTTAGTACTTGTCCTAATATATAGGGGACCCAGACATGGCTACACAGTGCACCCTTAGTACTTGTTCTAATACATAAGGGGAGCAGACATGGCTAAACAATACAGCCCTAGTACTTGTCTTAATATGCAGGGGACCAAGACATGGCTACACAGTGCACCGTTAGTACTTGTCCTAATATGCAGGGGAACAAAGACATGGCTACACAGTGCACCCTTAGTATTTGTCCTAATATATAGGGGACCCAGACATAGCTACACAGTGCACCCTTAGTACTTGTCCTAATATATAGGAGACCCAGACATGGCTACCCAGTGCACCCTTAGTACTTGTCCTAATACATAGGGACCCAGACGTGGCTACACAGTGCAGCCTTAGTACTTGTTCTAATACATAAGGGGCGCAGACATGGCTACACAGTGCACCCTTAGTACTTGTCCTAATATATAGGGGACCCAGACATGGCTGCACAGTGCACCCTTAGTACTTGTGCTAATATATAGGGGACCCAGACATGAATACACAGTGCACCCTAATGCTTGTTCTAATACACTGGGGACCCAGACATGACTACACAGTACACCCTTAGTACTTGTCCTAATATATAGGGGACCAGACATGGCTGCACAGTGCACCCTTAGTACTTGTCCTAATATGCAGGGGAACAAAGACATGGCTACACAGTGCACCCTTAGTACTTGTCCTAATATATAGGGGACCCAGACATAGCTACACAGTGCACCCTTAGTACTTGTCCTAATATATAGAAGACCCAGACATGGCTACACAGTGCACCCTTAGTACTTGTCCTAATACATAGGGACCCAGACGTGGCTACACAGTGCAGCCTTAGTACTTGTTCTAATACATAAGGGGCGCAGACATGGCTACACAGTGCACGCTTAGTACTTGTCCTAATATATAGGGGACCAGACATGGCTACACAGTGCACCCTTAGTACTTGTCCTAATATATAGGGGACCCAGACATGACAACACAGTGCACCCTTAGTACTTGTCCTAATATATAGGGGACCAGACATGGCTACACAGTGCACCCTTAGTACTTGTCCTAATTTATAGGGGACCCAGACATGACTACGCAGTGCACCCTTAGTACTTGTCCTAATATATAGGGGACCAGACATGGCTACACAGTACACCCTTAGTACTTGTCCTAATATATTTGGGACCCAGACATGGCTGCACAGTGCACCCTTAGTACTTGTCCTAATATGCAGGGGAACAAAGACATGGCTACACAGTGCACCCTTAGTACTTGTCCGAATATATAGGGGACCCAGACATAGCTACACAGTGCACCCTTAGTACTTGTCCTAATATATAGAAGACCCAGACATGGCTACACAGTGCACCCTTAGTACTTGTCCTAATACATAGGGACCCAGACGTGGCTACACAGTGCAGCCTTAGTACTTGTTCTAATACATAAGGGGCGCAGACATGGCTACACAGTGCACCCTTAGTACTTGTCCTAATATATAGGGGACCAGACATGGCTACACAGTGCACCCTTAGTACTTGTCCTAATATATAGGGGACCCAGACAAAGCCACACAGTGCACCCTTAGTACTTGTCCTAATATGCAGGGGAACAAAGACATGGCTACACAGTGCACCCTTAGTACTTGTCCTCATATGCAGGGGACCCAGACATGGCTACACAGTGCACCCTTAGTACTTGTCCTAATAAATAGGAGACCCAGACATGGCTACACAGTGCACCCTTAGTACTTGTCCTAATATATAGGAGACTAGACATGGCTACACAGTGCACCCTTAGTACTTGTCCTAATACATAGGGACCCAGACGTGGCTACACAGTGCAGCCTTAGTACTTGTTCTAATACATAAGGGGCGCAGATATGGCTACACAGTGCACCCTTAGTACTTGTCCTAATATATAGGGGACCCAGACATAGCTACACAGTGCACCCTTAGTACTTGTCCTAATATATAGGAGACCCAGACATGGCTACACAGTGCACCCTTAGTACTTCTCCTAATACATAGGGACCCAGACGTGGCTACACAGTGCAGCCTTAGTACTTGTTCTAATACATAAGGGGCGCAGACATGGCTACACAGTGCACCCTTAGTACTTGTCCTAATATATAGGGGACCCAGACATGGCTACACAGTGCACCGTTAGTACTTGTCCTAATATATAGGGGACCCAGACATGAGTACACAGTGCACCCTTAGTTCTTATCCTAATATAAAGGAGACCCAGACATGACTACACAGTGCACCCTTAGTACTTGTCCTAATATATAGGGGACCAGACATGGCTACACAGTGCACCCTTAGTACTTATCCTAATATATAGGTACCCAGACATGGCTACACAGAGCACCCTTAGTACTTATCCTAATATATAGGGACCCAGACATGGCTACACAGTGCAACCTTAGTACTTGTCCTAATACATAGGGACCCAGACATGGCTACACAGTGCACCCTTAGTACTTGTCCTAATATATAGGGACCCAGACATGGCTACACAGTGCACCCTTAGTACTTATCCTAATATATAGGAGACCAGATATGGCTACACAGTGCACGCTTAGTACTTGTCCTAATATATAGGAGACCAGACATGGCTATACAGTGCACCCTTAGTATTTGTCCTAATATACAGGAGACCCAGACATGGCTACACAGTGCACCCTTAGTACTTGTCCTAATATATAGGAGACCAGATATGGGTACACAGTGCACCCTTAGTTCTTGTCCTAATATATAGGTTACCAGATATGGCTACACAGTGCACCTTTAGTACTTGTCCTAATATGCAGGGAACCCAGATGTGACTACACAGTGCACCCTTAGTACTTGTCCTAATATATAGGAGACTAGATATGGCTACACAGTGCACCCTTAGTACTTGTCCTAATATATAGGAGACCAGATATGGGTACACAGTGCACCCTTAGTACTTGTCCTAATATGTAGGAGACCAGACATGGCTCCACAGGGCACAGTTAGCACTTGTTCTAATACAGAAGGGGCGCAGACATGGCTACACAATACAGCCTTAGTACTTGTCTTAATATGCAGGGGACCAAGACATGGCCACATACTGCACCATTAGTACTTGTCCAAATATGCAGGGGACCCAGACATGGCTACATAGTACACTCTTAGTACTTGTCCTAATATATAGGAGACCAGACATGGCTACACAGTGCACCCTTAGTACTTGTCCTAATATACAGAGGACCCAGACATGGCTACACAGTGCACCCTTAGTACTTGTTCTAATACATAAGGGGCGCAGACATGGCTACACAATACAGCCTTAGTACTTGTCTTAATATGCAGGGGACCAAGACATGGCTACACAGTGCACCCTTAGTACTTGTCCTAATATATAGGGGACCCAGACATGGCTACACAGTGCACCGTTAGTACTTGTCCTAATATATAGGGGACCCAGACATGACTACACAGTGCACCCTTAGTTCTTATCCTAATATAAAGGAGACCCAGACATGACTACACAGTGCACCCTTAGTACTTGTTCTAATATATAGGGGACCAGACATGGCTACACAGTGCACCCTTAGTACTTATCCTAATATATAGGTACCCAGACATGGCTACACAGAGCACCCTTAGTACTTATCCTAATATATAGGGACCCGGACATGGCTACACAGTGCAACCTTAGTACTTGTCCTAATACATAGGGACCCAGACATGACTACACAGTGCACCCTTAGTACTTGTCCTAATATATGGGGACCCAGACATGGCTACACAGTGCACCCTTAGTACTTATCCTAATATATAGGAGACCAGATATGGCTACACAGTGCACGCTTAGTACTTGTCCTAATATATAGGAGACAAGACATGGCTATACAGTGCCCCCTTAGTACTTGTCCTAATATACAGTAGACCCAGACATGGCTACACAGTGCACCCTTAGTACTTGTCCTAATATATAGGGGACCAGATATGGCTACACAGTGCACCCTTAGTACTTGTCCTAATATGCAGGGGACCCAGATGTGACTACACAGTGCACCCTTAGTACTTGTCCTAATATATAGGAGACTAGATATGGCTACACAGTGCACCCTTAGTACTTGTCCTAATATATAGGAGACCAGATATGGGTACACAGTGCACCCTTAGTACTTGTCCTAATATGTAGGAGACCAGACATGGCTCCACAGGGCACAGTTAGCACTTGTTCTAATACAGAAGGGGCGCAGACATGGCTACACAATACAGCCTTAGTACTTGTCTTAATATGCAGGGGACCAAGACATGGGTACACAGTGCACCCTTAGTACTTGTCCTAATATGCAGGGGACCAAGACATGGCTACACAGTGCACCCTTAGTAGTTGTTCTAATGCATAAGGGGCGCAGACATGGCTACACAGTGCACCCTTAGTACTTGTCCTAATATATAGGGGACCCAGACATGGCTACACAGTGCAACCTTAGTACTTGTCCTATTATGTAGGGGACCCAGACATGACTACACAGTGCACCCTAATGCTTGTCCTAATACACAGGGGACCCAGACATGACTACACAGTACACCCTTAGTACTTGTCCTAATATATAGGGGACCAGACATGGCTACACAGTGCCTCCTTAGTACTTGTCCTAATATACAGGGGGCCCAGACATGGCTACACAGTGCACCCTTAGTACTTATCCTAATATACAGGAGACCCAGACATGACTACACAGTGCACCCTTAGTACTTGTCCTAATATATAGGGGACCAGACATGGCTACACAGTGCACCCTTAGTACTTATCCTAATATATAGGGACCCAGACATGGCTACACAGTGCACCCTTAGTACTTATCCTAATATATAGGGACCCAGACATGGCTACACAGTGCACCCTTAGTACATGTTCTAATACATAGGGACCAAGACATGACTACACAGTGCACCCTTAGTACTTGTCCTAATATATAGGGACCCAGACATGGCTACACAGTGCACCCTTAGTACTTATCCTTATATATAGGGACCCAGACATGGCTACAAAGTGCACCCTTAGTACTTGTCCTAATATATAGGGACCCAGACATGACTACACAGTGCACCCTTAGTACTTATCCTAATATATAGGAGACCAGATATGGCTACACAGTGCACGCTTAGTACTTGTCCTTATATATAGGAGACCAGACATGGCTATACAGTGCACCCTTAGTACTTGTCCTAATATACAGGAGACCCAGACATGGCTACACAGTGCACCCTTAGTACTTGTCCTAATATATAGGAGACCAGATATGGGTACACAGTGCACCCTTAGTACTTGTCCTAATATATAGCGGACCAGATATGGCTACACAGTGCACCCTTAGTACTTATCCTAATATACAGGAGACCCAGACATAACTACACAGTGCACCCTTAGTACTTGTCCTAATATATAGGAGACCAGATATGGGTACACAGTGCACCCTTAGTACTTGTCCTAATATATAGCGGACCAGATATGGCTACACAGTGCACCCTTAGTACTTATCCTAATATACAGGAGACCCAGACATGACTACACAGTGCACCCTTAGTACTTGTCCTAATATATAGGGGACCAGACATGGCTACACAGTGCACCCTTAGTACTTATCCTAATATATAGGGACCCAGACATGGCTACACAGTGCACCCTTAGTACTTATCCTAATATATAGGGACCCAGACATGGCTACACAGTGCACCCTTAGTACATGTTCTAATACATAGGGACCAAGACATGACTACACAGTGCACCCTTAGTACTTGTCCTAATATATAGGGACCCAGACATGGCTACACAGTGCACCCTTAGTACTTATCCTTATATATAGGGACCCAGACATGGCTACAAAGTGCACCCTTAGTACTTGTCCTAATATATAGGGACCCAGACATGACTACACAGTGCACCCTTAGTACTTATCCTAATATATAGGAGACCAGATATGGCTACACAGTGCACGCTTAGTACTTGTCCTTATATATAGGAGACCAGACATGGCTATACAGTGCACCCTTAGTACTTGTCCTAATATACAGGAAACCCAGACATGGCTACACAGTGCACCCTTAGTACTTGTCCTAATATATAGGAGACCAGATATGGGTACACAGTGCACCCTTAGTACTTGTCCTAATATATAGCGGACCAGATATGGCTACACAGTGCACCCTTAGTACTTGTCCTAATATGCAGGGGACCCAGATGTGACTACACAGTGCACCCTTAGTACTTGTCCTAATATATAGGAGACCAGATATGGCTACACAGTGCACCCTTAGTACTTGTCCTAATATATAGGAGACCAGATATGGGTACACAGTGCACCCTTACTACTTGTCCTAATATGTAGGAGACCAGACATGGCTCCACAGGGCACAGTTAGCATTTGTTCTAATACATAAGGGGCGCAGACATGGCTACACAATACAGCCTTAGTACTTGTCTTAATATGCAGGGGACCAAGACATGGCCACACACTGCACCCTTAGTACTTGTCCTAATATGCAGGGTACCCAGACATGGCTACATAGTGCACTCTTAGTACTTGTCCTAATATATAGGGGACCTAGACATGGCTACACAGTGCACCCTTAGTACTTGTCCTAATATAGAGGACTCAGACATGGCTACACAGTGCACTTTTAGTACTTGTCCTAATATACAGAGGACCCAGACATGGCTACACAGTGCACCCTTAGTACTTGTTCTAATACATAAGGGGCGCAGACATGGCTACACAATACAGCCTTAGTACTTGTCTTAATATATAGGGGACCCAGACATGACTACACAGTGCACCCTAATGCTTGTCCTAATACACAGGGGACCCAGACATGGCTACACAGTACACCCTTAGTACTTGTCCTAATATATTGGGGACCAGACATGGCTACACAGTGCACCCTTAGTACTTGTCCTAATATATAGGGGACCCAGACATGACAACACAGTGCACCCTTAGTACTTGTCCTAATATATAGGGGACCAGACATGACAACACAGTGCACCCTTAGTACTTGTCCTAATATATAGGAGACCAGACATGGCTACACAGTGCACCCTTAGTACTTGTCCTAATATATAGGAGACCAGATATGGCTACACAGTGCACCCTTAGTACTTGTCCTAATATACAGAGGACCCAGACATGGCTACACAGTGCACCCTTAGTACTTGTTCTAATACATAAGGGGCGCAGACATGGCTACACAATACAGCCTTAGTACTTGTCCTTATATGCAGGGGAACAAAGACATGGCTACACAGTGCACCCTTAGTACTTGTCCTAATATGCAGGGGACCAAGACATGGCTACACAGTGCACCCTTAGTACTTGTCCTAACATACAGGAGACCCAGACATGGCTACACAGTGCACCCTTAGTACTTGTCCTAATATATAGGGGACCCAGAGATGGCTACACAGTGCACCCTTAGTACTTATCCTAATATATAGGGACTCAGACATGGCTACACAGTGCTCCCTTCGTACTTGTCCTAATACATAGGGATCCAGACGTGGCTACACAGTGCACCCTTAGTAGTTGTTCTAATACATAAGGGGTGCAGACATGGCTACACAGTGCACCCTTAGTACTTGTCCTAATATATAGGGGACCCAGACATGGCTACACAGTGCACCCTTAGTACTTGTTCTAATACATAAGGGGAGCAGACATGGCTAAACAATACAGCCCTAGTACTTGTCTTAATATGCAGGGGACCAAGACATGGCTACACAGTGCACCGTTAGTACTTGTCCTAATATGCAGGGGAACAAAGACATGGCTACACAGTGCACCCTTAGTATTTGTCCTAATATATAGGGGACCCAGACATAGCTACACAGTGCACCCTTAGTACTTGTCCTAATATATAGGAGACCCAGACATGGCTACCCAGTGCACCCTTAGTACTTGTCCTAATACATAGGGACCCAGACGTGGCTACACAGTGCAGCCTTAGTACTTGTTCTAATACATAAGGGGCGCAGACATGGCTACACAGTGCACCCTTAGTACTTGTCCTAATATATAGGGGACCCAGACATGGCTGCACAGTGCACCCTTAGTACTTGTGCTAATATATAGGGGACCCAGACATGAATACACAGTGCACCCTAATGCTTGTTCTAATACACTGGGGACCCAGACATGACTACACAGTACACCCTTAGTACTTGTCCTAATATATAGGGGACCAGACATGGCTGCACAGTGCACCCTTAGTACTTGTCCTAATATGCAGGGGAACAAAGACATGGCTACACAGTGCACCCTTAGTACTTGTCCTAATATATAGGGGACCCAGACATAGCTACACAGTGCACCCTTAGTACTTGTCCTAATATATAGAAGACCCAGACATGGCTACACAGTGCACCCTTAGTACTTGTCCTAATACATAGGGACCCAGACGTGGCTACACAGTGCAGCCTTAGTACTTGTTCTAATACATAAGGGGCGCAGACATGGCTACACAGTGCACGCTTAGTACTTGTCCTAATATATAGGGGACCAGACATGGCTACACAGTGCACCCTTAGTACTTGTCCTAATATATAGGGGACCCAGACATGACAACACAGTGCACCCTTAGTACTTGTCCTAATATATAGGGGACCAGACATGGCTACACAGTGCACCCTTAGTACTTGTCCTAATATATAGGGGACCCAGACATGACTACGCAGTGCACCCTTAGTACTTGTCCTAATATATAGGGGACCAGACATGGCTACACAGTACACCCTTAGTACTTGTCCTAATATATTTGGGACCCAGACATGGCTGCACAGTGCACCCTTAGTACTTGTCCTAATATGCAGGGGAACAAAGACATGGCTACACAGTGCACCCTTAGTACTTGTCCGAATATATAGGGGACCCAGACATAGCTACACAGTGCACCCTTAGTACTTGTCCTAATATATAGAAGAGCCAGACATGGCTACACAGTGCACCCTTAGTACTTGTCCTAATACATAGGGACCCAGACGTGGCTACACAGTGCAGCCTTAGTACTTGTTCTAATACATAAGGGGCGCAGACATGGCTACACAGTGCACCCTTAGTACTTGTCCTAATATATAGGGGACCAGACATGGCTACACAGTGCACCCTTAGTACTTGTCCTAATATATAGGGGACCCAGACAAAGCCACACAGTGCACCCTTAGTACTTGTCCTAATATGCAGGGGAACAAAGACATGGCTACACAGTGCACCCTTAGTACTTGTCCTCATATGCAGGGGACCCAGACATGGCTACACAGTGCACCCTTAGTACTTGTCCTAATATATAGGAGACCAGATATGGCTACACAGTGCACCCTTAGTACTTGTCCTAATATATAGGAGACCAGATATGGCTACACAGTGCACCCTTAGTACTTGACCTAATATACAGAGGACCCAGACATGGCTACACAGTGCACCCTTAGTACTTGTTCTAATACATAAGGGGCGCAGACATGGCTACACAATACAGCCTTAGTACTTGTCCTAATATGCAGGGGAACAAAGACATGGCTACACAGTGCACCCTTAGTACGTGCCATAACATACAGGAGACCCAGACATGGCTACACAGTGCACCCTTAGTACTTGTCCTAATATATAGGGGACCCAGACATGGCTACACAGTGCACCCTTAGTACTTGTTCTAATACATAGGGACTCAAACATTGCTACACATTGCTCCCTTAGTACTTGTCCTAATACATAGGGATCAAGACATGGCTACACAGTGCACCCTTAGTACTTGTCCTAATATATAGGGGACCCAGACATGGCTACACAGTGCACCCTTAGTACTTGTCCTAATATATAGGGGACCCAGACATTACTACGTAGTGCACCCTAATGCTTGTCCTAATACACAGGGGACCCAGACATGACTACACAGTACACCCTTAGTACTTGTCCTAATATATAGGGGACCAGACATGGCTACACAGTGCCCCCTTAGTACTTGTCCTAATATACAGGGGGCCCAGACATGGCTACACAGGGCACCCTTAGTACTTATACTAATATACAGGAGACCCAGACATGACTACACAGTGCACCCTTAGTACTTGTCCTAATATATAGGAGACCCAGACATGGCTACAGAGTGCACCCTTAGTACTTATCCTAATATATAGGGACTCAGACATGGCTACACAGTGCACCCTTAGTACTTGTCCTAATATATAGGGGCTCAGACATGGCTACACAGTGCACGCCTAGTACTTGTCCTAATATATAGGAGACCAGATATGGCTACACAGTGCACCCTTAGTACTTGTCCTAATATATAGGAGACCGGACATGGCTACACAGTACACCCTTAGTACTTGTCCTAATATACAGGAGACCCAGACATGACTACACAGTGCACCCTTAGTACTTGTCCTAATATATAGGGGACCCAGACACGACTACACAGTGCACCCTTAGTACTTGTCCTAATATATAGTAGACCAGATATGGGTACACAGTGCACCCTTAGTACTTGTCCTAATACACAGGAGACCCAGACATGACTACACAGTGCACCCTTAATACTTGTCCTAATATATAGGGACTCAGACATGGCTACACAGTGCACCCTTAGTACTTGTCCTAAGACATAAAGGGCCCAGACATGGCTACACAGTGCACCCTTAGTACTTGTCCTAATATACAGGGGACCCAGACATGACAACACAGTGCACCCTTAGTACTTGTCCTAATATATAGGGGACCAGACATGGCTACACAGTGCACCCTTAGTACTTGTCCTAATATATAGGGGACCCAGACAAAGCCACACAGTGCACCCTTAGTACTTGTCCTAATATGCAGGGGAATAAAGACATGGCTACACAGTGCACCCTTAGTACTTGTCCTAATATGCAGGGGACCCAGACATGGCTACACAGTGCACCCTTAGTACTTGTCCTAATATATAGGAGACCAGATATGGCTACACAGTGCACCCTTGGTACTTGTCCTAATATGCAGGGGAACAAAGACATGGCTACACAGTGCAGCCTTAGTACTTGTTCTAATACATAAGGGGCGCAGACATGGCTACACAGTGCACCCTTAGTACTTGTCCTAATATATAGGGGACCCAGACATGGCTACACAGTGCACCCTTAGTACTTGTCCTAATATATAGGGGACCCAGACATGACTACACAGTGCACCCTAATGCTTGTCCTAATACACAGGGGACCCAGACATGACTACACAGTACACCCTTAGTACTTGTCCTAATATATAGGGGGCCAGACATGGCTACACAGTGCACCCTTAGTACTTGTCCTAATATATAGGGGACCCAGACATGACAACACAGTGCACCCTTAGTACTTGTCCTAATATATAGCGGACCAGACATGGCTACACAGTACACCCTTAGTACTTGTCCTAATATATAGGGGACCAGACATGGCTACACAGTGCACCCTTAGTACTTGTCCTAATATATAGGGGACCCAGACATGGTCACACAGTGCACCCTTAGTACTTGTCCTAATATGCAGGGGAACAAAGACATGGCCACATGGTGCACCCTTAGTACTTGTCCTAATATATGGGAGACCAGACATGGCTACACAGTGCACCCTTAGTACTTGTCCTAATATATAGGAGACCAGATATGGCTACACAGTGCACCCTTAGTACTTGTCCTAATATACAGAGGACCCAGACATGGCTACACAGTGCACCCTTAGTACTTGTTCTAATACATAAGGGGCGCAGACATGGCTACACAATATAGCCTTAGTACTTGTCCTTATATGCAGGATAACAAAGACATGGCTACACAGTGCACCCTTAGTACTTGTCCTAATATGCAGGGGACCAAGACATGGCTACACAGTGCACCCTTAGTACTTGTCCTAACATACAGGAGACCCAGACATGACTACACAGTGCACCCTTAGTACTTGTCCAAATATATAAGGGACCCAGACATGGCTACACAGTGCACCCTTAGTACTTGTCCTAATACATAGGGATCCAGACGTGGCTACACAGTGCACCCTTAGTACTTGTTCTAATACATAAGGGGCGCAGACATGGCTACACAGTGCACCCTTAGTACTTGTCCTAATATATAGGGGACCAGACATGGCTACACAGTGCACCCTTAGTACTTGTCCTAATATATAGGGGACCCAGACATGACAACACAGTGCACCCTTAGTACTTGTCCTAATATATAGGGGGCCAGACATGGCTACACAGTGCACCCTTAGTACTTGTCCTAATATGCAGTGGCACAAAGACATAGCTACACAGTGCACCCTAAGTACTTGTCCTAATATATAGGGGACCCAGACATGACAACACAGTGCACCCTTAGTACTTTTCCTAATATATAGGGGACCAGACATGGCTACACAGTGCACCCTTAGTACTTGTCCTAATATGCAGTGGTACAAAGACATAGCTACACAGTGCACCCTAAGTACTTGTCCTAATATATAGGGGGCCCAGACATGACAACACAGTGCACCCTTAGTAGTTGTCCTAATATATAGGGGACCAGACATGGCAACACAGTGCACCCTTAGTACTTGTCCTAATATATAGGGGACCCAGACAAAGCCACACAGTGCACCCTTAGTACTTGTCCTAATATGCAGGGGACCCAGACATATTACACAGTGCACCCTTAGTACTTGTCCTAATATATAGGAGACCAGATATGGCTACACAGTGCACCCTTAGTACTTGTCCTAATATATAGGAGACCAGATATGGCTACACAGTGCACCCTTAGTACTTGTCCTAATATACAGAGGACCCAGACATGGCTACACAGTGCACCCTTAGTACTTGTTCTAATACATAAGGGGCGCAGACATGGCTACACAATACAGCCTTAGTACTTGTCCTAATATGCAGGGGAACAAAGACATGGCTACACAGTGCACCCTTAGTACTTGTCCTAACATACAGGAGACCCAGACATGGCTACACAGTGCACCCTTAGTACTTGTCCTAATATATAGGGGATCCAGACATGGCTACACAGTGCACCCTTAGTACTTATCCTAATATATAGGGACTCAGACATAGCTACACAGTGCTCCCTTAGTACTAGTCCTAATACATAGGGATCCAGACGTGGCTACACAGTGCACCCTTAGTACAAGTTCTAATACATAAGGGGCGCAGACATGGCTACACAGTGCACCCTTAGTACTTGTCCTAATATATAGGGGACCAGACATGGCTACACAGTGCACCCTTAGTACATGTCCTAATATATAGGGGACCCAGACATGGCTACACAGTGCACCCTTAGTACTTGTCCTAATATATAGGAGACCAGATATGGCTACACAGTGCACCCTTAATACTTGTCCTAATATGCAGTGGTACAAAGACATAGCTACACAGTGCACCCTAAGTACTTGTCCTAATATATAGGGGACCCAGACATGACAACACAGTGCACCCTTAGTACTTGTCCTAATATATAGGGGACCAGACATGGCTACACAGTGCACCCTTAGTACTTGTCCTAATATGCAGTGGTACAAAGACATAGCTACACAGTGCACCCTAAGTACTTGTCCTAATATATAGGGGACCCAGACATGACAACACAGTGCACCCTTAGTACTTGTCCTAATATATAGGGGACCAGACATGGCTACACAGTGCACCCTTAGTACTTGTCCTAATATATAGGGGGCCCAGACATAGCCACACAGTGCACCCTTAGTACTTGTCCTAATATGCAGGGGACCCAGACATGGCTACACAGTGCACCCTTAGTACTTGTCCTAATATATAGGAGACCAGATATGGCTACACAGTGCACCCTTAGTACTTGTCCTAATATATAGGAGAACAGATATGGCTACACAGTGCACCCTTAGTACTTGTCCTAATATATAGAGGACCCAGACATGGCTACACAGTGCACCCTTAGTACTTGTTCTAATACATAAGGGGCGCAGACATGGCTACACAATACAGCCTTAGTACTTGTCCTAATATGCAGGGGAACAAAGACATGGCTACACAGTGCACCCTTAGTACTTGTCCTAACATACCGGAGACCCAGACATGGCTACACAGTGCACCCTTAGTACTTGTCCTAATATATAGGGGATCCAGACATGGCTACACAGTGCACCATTAGTACTTATCCTAATATATAGGGACTCAGACATGGCTACACAGTGCTCCCTTAGTACTAGTCCTAATACATAGGGATCCAGACGTGGCTACACAGTGCACCCTTAGTACGTGTTCTAATACATAAGGGGCGCAGACATGGCTACACAGTGCACCCTTAGTACTTGTCCTAATATATAGGGGACCAGACATGGCTACACAGTGCACCCTTAGTACTTGTCCTAATATATAGGGGACCCAGACATGGCTACACAGTGCACCCTTAGTACTTGTCCTAATATATAGGAGACCAGATATGGCTACACAGTGCACCCTTAGTACTTGTCCTAATATATAGGAGACCAGATATGGCTACACAATGCACCCTTAGTACTTGTCCTAATATACAGAGGACCCAGACATGGCTACACAGTGCACCCTTAGTACTTGTTCTAATACATAAGGGGCGCAGACATGGCTACACAATACAGCCTTAGTACTTGTCCTAATATGCAGGGGAACAAAGACATGGCTACACAGTGCACCCTTAGTACTTGTCCTAATATACAGGAGACCCAGACATGGCTACACAGTGCACCCTTAGTACTTGTCCTAATATATAGGGGATCCAGACATGGCTACACAGTGCTCCCTTAGTACTTGTCCTAATACATAGGGATCCAGACGTGGCTACACAGTGCACCCTTAGTACTTGTTCTAATACATAAGGGGCGCAGACATGGCTACACAGTGCACCCTTAGTACTTGTCCTAATATATAGGGGACCCAGACATGGCTACACAGTGCACCCTTAGTACTTGTTCTAATACATAAGGGGCGCAGACATGGCTACACAATACAGCCTTAGTACTTGTCCTAATATGCAGGGGAACAAAGACATGGCTACACAGTGCACCCTTAGTACTTGTCCTAATATACAGGAGACCCAGACATGGCTACACAGTGCACCCTTAGTACTTGTCCTAATATATAGGGGATCCAGACATGGCTACACAGTGCTCCCTTAGTACTTGTCCTAATACATAGGGATCCAGACGTGGCTACACAGTGCACCCTTAGTACTTGTTCTAATACATAAGGGGCGCAGACATGGCTACACAGTGCACCCTTAGTACTTGTCCTAATATATAGGGGACCCAGACATGACAACACAGTGCACCCTTAGTACTTGTCCTAATATATAGGGGACCAGACATGGCTACACAGTGCACCCTTAGTACTTGTCCTAATATATAGGGGACCCAGACAAAGCCACACAGTGCACCCTTAGTACTTGTCCTAATATATAGGAGACCAGATATGGCTACACAGTGCACCCTTAGTACTTGACCTAATATACAGAGGACCCAGACATGGCTACACAGTGCACCCTTAGTACTTGTTCTAATACATAAGGGGCGCAGACATGGCTACACAATACAGCCTTAGTACTTGTCCTATTATGCAGGGGAACAAAGACATGGCTACACAGTGCACCCTTAGTACGTGTCATAACATACAGGAGACCCAGACATGACTACACAGTGCACCCTTAATACTTGTCCCAATATATAGGGACTCAGCCATGGCTACACAGTGCACCCTTAGTACTTGTCCCAATATATAGGGGACCCAGATATGACAACACAGTGCACCGTTAGTACTTGTCCTAATATATAGGGGACCAGGCATGGTTACACAGTGCACCCTTAGTACTTGTCCTAATATATAGGGGACCCAGACAAAGCCACACAGTGCACCCTTAGTACTTGTCCTAATATGCAGGGGAATAAAGACATGGCTACACAGTGCACCCTTAGTACTTGTCCTAATATGCAGGGGACCCAGACATGGCTACACAGTGCACCCTTAGTACTTGTCCTAATATATAGGAGACCAGATATGGCTACACAGTGCACCCTTAGTACTCTTCCTAATATATAGGAGACCAGATATGGCTACACAGTGCACCCTTAGTACTTGTCCTAATACACAGAGGACCCAGACATGGCTACACAGTGCACCCTTAGTACTTGTTCTAATACATAAGGGGCGCAGACATGGCTACACAATACAGCCTTAGTACTTGTCCTAATATGCAGGGGAACAAAGACATGGCTACACAGTGCACCCTTAGTACTTGTCCTAATATACAGGAGACCCAGACATGGCTAAACAGTGCACCCTTAGTACTTGTCCTAATATATAGGGGATCCAGACATTTCTACACAATGCACCCTTAATACTTATCCTAATATATAGGGACTCAGACATGGCTACACAGTGCTCCCTTAGTACTTGTCCTAATACATAGGGATCCAGACGTGGCTACACAGTGCACCCTTAGTACTTGTTCTAATACATAAGGGGCGCAGACATGGCTACACAGTGCACCCTTAGTACTTGTCCTAATATGTAGGGGACCAGACATGGCTACACAGTGCACCCTTAGTACTTGTCCTAATATATAGGGGACCCAGACATGACAACACAGTGCACCCTTAGTACTTGTCCTAATATATAGGGGACCAGACATGGCTACACAGTGCACCCTTAGTACTTGTCCTAATATATAGGGGACCCAGACAAAGCCACACAGTGCACTTTTAGTACTTGTCCTAATATGCAGGGGAACAAAGACATGGCTACACAGTGCACCCTTAGTACTTGTCCTAATATATAGGAGACCAGATATGGCTACACAGTGCACCCTTAGTACTTGTCCTAATATATAGGAGACCAGATATGGCTACACAGTGCACCCTTAGTACTTGACCTAATATACAGAGGACCCAGACATGGCTACACAGTGCACCCTTAGTACTTGTTCTAATACATAAGGGGCGCAGACATGGCTACACAATACAGCCTTAGTACTTGTCCTAATATGCAGGGGAACAAAGACATGGCTACACAGTGCACCCTTAGTACGTGTCATAACATACAGGAGACCCAGACATGGCTACACAGTGCACCCTTAGTACTTGTCCTAATATATAGGGGACCCAGACATGGCTACACAGTGCACCCTTAGTACTTGTTCTAATACATAGGGACTCAAACATTGCTACACAGGGCTCCCTTAGTACTTGTCCTAATACATAGGGATCCAGACATGGCTACACAGTGCACCCTTAGTACTTGTCCTAATATATAGGGGACCCAGACATGGCTACACAGTGCACCCTTAGTACTTGTCCTAATATATAGGGGACCCAGACATGACTACGCAGTGCACCCTAATGCTTGTCCTAATATATAGGGGACCAGACATGGCTACACAGTGCCCCCTTAGTACTTGTCCTAATATACAGGGGGCCCAGACATGGCTACACAGGGCACCCTTAGTACTTATACTAATATACAGGAGACCCAGACATGACTACACAGTGCACCCTTAGTACTTGTCCTAATATATAGGAGACCCAGACATGGCTACAGAGTGCACCCTTAGTACTTATCCTAATATATAGGGACTCAGACATGGCTACACAGTGCACCCTCAGTACTTGTCCTAATATATAGGGGACCCAGACATGACTACACAGTGCACCCTAATGCTTGTCCTAATATATAGGGGACCAAGACATGGCTACACAGTGCACGCCTAGTACTTGTCCTAATATATAGGAGACCAGATATGGCTACACAGTGCACCCTTAGTACTTGTCCTAATACATAGAAGACCGGACATGGCTACACAGTACACCCTTAGTACTTGTCCTAATATACAGGAGACCCAGACATGACTACACAGTGCACCCTTAGTACTTGTCCTAATATATAGGGGACCCAGACATGACTACACAGTGCACCCTTAGTACTTGTCCTAATATATAGTAGACCAGATATGGGTACACAGTGCACCCTTAGTACTTGTCCTAATACACAGGAGACCCAGACATGACTACACAGTGCACCCTTAATACTTGTCCTAATATATAGGGACTCAGACATGGCTACACAGTGCACCCTTAGTACTTGTCCTAAGACATAAGGGGCCCCAGACATGGCTACACAGTGCACCCTTAGTACTTGTCCTAATATATAGGGGACCCAGACATGACAACGCAGTGCACCCTTAGTACTTGTCCTAATATATAGGGGACCAGACATGGCTACACAGTGCACCCTTAGTACTTGTCCTCATATATAGGGGACCCAGACAAAGCCCCACACTGCACCCTTAGTACTTGTCCTAATATGCAGGGGAATAAAGACATGGCTACACAGTGCACCCTTAGTACTTGTCCTAATATGCAGGGGACCCAGACATGGCTACACAGAGCACCCTTAGTACTTGTCCTAATATATAGGAGACCAGATATGGCTACACAGTGCACCCTTAGTACTTGTCCTAATATGCAGGGGAACAAAGACATGGCTACACAGTGCAGCCTTAGTACTTGTTCTAATACATAAGCGGCGCAGACATGGCTACACAGTGCACCCTTAGTACTTGTCCTAATATATAGGGGACCCAGACATGGCTACACAGTGCACCCTTAGTACTTGTCCTAATATATAGGGGACCCAGACATGACTACACAGTGCACCCTAATGCTTGTCCTAATACACAGGGGACCCAGACATGACTACACAGTACACCCTTAGTACTTGTCCTAATATATAGGGGACCAGACATGGCTACACAGTGCACCCTTAGTACTTGTCCTAATATATAGGGGACCCAGACATGACAACACAGTGCACCCTTAGTACTTGTCCTAATATATAGGGGACCAGACATGGCTACACAGTACACCCTTAGTACTTGTCCTAATATATAGGGGACCCGACATGGCTACACAGTGCACCCTTAGTACTTGTCCTAATATATAGGGGACCCAGACATGGTCACACAGTGCACCCTTAGTACTTGTCCTAATATGCAGGGGAACAAAGACATGGCCACACAGTGCACCCTTAGTACTTGTCCTAATATATGGGAGACCAGACATGGCTACACAGTGCACCCTTAGTACTTGTCCTAATATATAGGAGACCAGATATGGCTACACAGTGCACCCTTAGTACTTGTCCTAATATACAGAGGACCCAGACATGGCTACACAGTGCACCCTTAGTACTTGTTCTAATACATAAGGGGCGCAGACATGGCTACACAATATAGCCTTAGTACTTGTCCTTATATGCAGGGGAACAAAGACATGGCTACACAGTGCACCCTTAGTACTTGTCCTAATATGCAGGGGACCAAGACATGGCTACACAGTGCACCCTTAGTACTTGTTCTAACATACAGGAGACCCAGACATGGCTACACAGTGCACCCTTAGTACTTATCCTAATATATAGGGACTCAGACATGGCTACACAGTGCTCCCTTCGTACTTGTCCTAATACATAGGGATCCAGACGTGGCTACACAGTGCACCCTTAGTAGTTGTTCTAATACATAAGGGGCGCAGACATGGCTGCACAGTGCACCCTTAGTACTTATCCTAATATATAGGGGACCCAGACATGGCTACACAGTGCACCCTTAGTACTTGTTCTAATACATAAGGGGAGCAGACATGGCTAAACAATACAGCCCTAGTACTTGTCTTAATATGCAGGGGAACAAAGACATGGCTACACAGTGCACCCTTAGTACTTGTCCTAATATGCAGGGGAACAAAGACATGGCTACACAGT
The DNA here is from genome assembly GCF_035609145.1 of Eleutherodactylus coqui. Taxonomy (NCBI): domain Eukaryota; kingdom Metazoa; phylum Chordata; class Amphibia; order Anura; family Eleutherodactylidae; genus Eleutherodactylus; species Eleutherodactylus coqui. Next base: position 61,091,580 of record NC_089847.1, on the reverse strand, counting down.
GCACCCTTAGTACTTGTCCTAATATATAGGGGACCCAGACATAGCTACACAGTGCACCCTTAGTACTTGTCCTAATATATAGGAGACCCAGACATGGCTACACAGTGCACCCTTAGTACTTCTCCTAATACATAGGGACCCAGACGTGGCTACACAGTGCAGCCTTAGTACTTGTTCTAATACATAAGGGGCGCAGACATGGCTACACAGTGCACCCTTAGTACTTGTCCTAATATATAGGGGACACAGACATGGCTACACAGTGCACCGTTAGTACTTGTCCTAATATATAGGGGACCCAGACATGAGTACACAGTGCACCCTTAGTTCTTATCCTAATATAAAGGAGACCCAGACATGACTACACAGTGCACCCTTAGTACTTGTCCTAATATATAGGGGACCAGACATGGCTACACAGTGCACCCTTAGTACTTATCCTAATATATAGGTACCCAGACATGGCTACACAGAGCACCCTTAGTACTTATCCTAATATATAGGGACCCAGACATGGCTACACAGTGCAACCTTAGTACTTGTCCTAATACATAGGGACCCAGACATGGCTACACAGTGCACCCTTAGTACTTGTCCTAATATATAGGGACCCAGACATGGCTACACAGTGCACCCTTAGTACTTATCCTAATATATAGGAGACCAGATATGGCTACACAGTGCACGCTTAGTACTTGTCCTAATATATAGGAGACCAGACATGGCTATACAGTGCACCCTTAGTATTTGTCCTAATATACAGGAGACCCAGACATGGCTACACAGTGCACCCTTAGTACTTGTCCTAATATATAGGAGACCAGATATGGGTACACAGTGCACCCTTAGTTCTTGTCCTAATATATAGGGGACCAGATATGGCTACACAGTGCACCCTTAGTACTTGTCCTAATATGCAGGGAACCCAGATGTGACTACACAGTGCACCCTTAGTACTTGTCCTAATATATAGGAGACTAGATATGGCTACACAGTGCACCCTTAGTACTTGTCCTAATATATAGGAGACCAGATATGGGTACACAGTGCACCCTTAGTACTTGTCCTAATATGTAGGAGACCAGACATGGCTCCACAGGGCACAGTTAGCACTTGTTCTAATACAGAAGGGGCGCAGACATGGCTACACAATACAGCCTTAGTACTTGTCTTAATATGCAGGGGACCAAGACATGGCCACATACTGCACCATTAGTACTTGTCCTAATATGCAGGGGACCCAGACATGGCTACATAGTACACTCTTAGTACTTGTCCTAATATATAGGAGACCAGACATGGCTACACAGTGCACCCTTAGTACTTGTCCTAATATACAGAGGACCCAGACATGGCTACACAGTGCACCCTTAGTACTTGTTCTAATACATAAGGGGCGCAGACATGGCTACACAATACAGCCTTAGTACTTGTCTTAATATGCAGGGGACCAAGACATGGCTACACAGTGCACCCTTAGTACTTGTCCTAATATATAGGGGACCCAGACATGGCTACACAGTGCACCGTTAGTACTTGTCCTAATATATAGGGGACCCAGACATGACTACACAGTGCACCCTTAGTTCTTATCCTAATATAAAGGAGACCCAGACATGACTACACAGTGCACCCTTAGTACTTGTCCTAATATATAGGGGACCAGACATGGCTACACAGTGCACCCTTAGTACTTATCCTAATATATAGGTACCCAGACATGGCTACACAGAGCACCCTTAGTACTTATCCTAATATATAGGGACCCGGACATGGCTACACAGTGCAACCTTAGTACTTGTCCTAATACATAGGGACCCAGACATGACTACACAGTGCACCCTTAGTACTTGTCCTAATATATAGGGACCCAGACATGGCTACACAGTGCACCCTTAGTACTTATCCTAATATATAGGAGACCAGATATGGCTACACAGTGCACGCTTAGTACTTGTCCTAATATATAGGAGACCAGACATGGCTATACAGTGCCCCCTTAGTACTTGTCCTAATATACAGGAGACCCAGACATGGCTACACAGTGCACCCTTAGTACTTGTCCTAATATATAGGAGACCAGATATGGGTACACAGTGCACCCTTAGTTCTTGTCCTAATATATAGGGGACCAGATATGGCTACACAGTGCACCCTTAGTACTTGTCCTAATATGCAGGGGACCCAGATGTGACTACACAGTGCACCCTTAGTACTTGTCCTAATATATAGGAGACTAGATATGGCTACACAGTGCACCCTTAGTACTTGTCCTAATATATAGGAGACCAGATATGGGTACACAGTGCACCCTTAGTACTTGTCCTAATATGTAGGAGACCAGACATGGCTCCACAGGGCACAGTTAGCACTTGTTCTAATACAGAAGGGGCGCAGACATGGCTACACAATACAGCCTTAGTACTTGTCTTAATATGCAGGGGACCAAGACATGGCTACACAGTGCACCCTTAGTACTTGTCCTAATATGCAGGGGACCAAGACATGGCTACACAGTGCACCCTTAGTAGTTGTTCTAATGCATAAGGGGCGCAGACATGGCTACACAGTGCACCCTTAGTACTTGTCCTAATATATAGGGGACCCAGACATGGCTACACAGTGCACCCTTAGTACTTGTCCTATTATGTAGGGGACCCAGACATGACTACACAGTGCACCCTAATGCTTGTCCTAATACACAGGGGACCCAGACATGACTACACAGTACACCCTTAGTACTTGTCCTAATATATAGGGGACCAGACATGGCTACACAGTGCCTCCTTAGTACTTGTCCTAATATACAGGGGGCCCAGACATGGCTACACAGGGCACCCTTAGTACTTATACTAATATACAGGAGACCCAGACATGACTACACAGTGCACCCTTAGTACTTGTCCTAATATATAGGAGACCCAGACATGGCTACAGAGTGCACCCTTAGTACTTATCCTAATATATAGGGACTCAGACATGGCTACACAGTGCACCCTCAGTACTTGTCCTAATATATAGGGGACCCAGACATGACTACACAGTGCACCCTAATGCTTGTCCTAATATATAGGGGACCAAGACATGGCTACACAGTGCACGCCTAGTACTTGTCCTAATATATAGGAGACCAGATATGGCTACACAGTGCACCCTTAGTACTTGTCCTAATATATAGAAGACCGGACATGGCTACACAGTACACCCTTAGTACTTGTCCTAATATACAGGAGACCCAGACATGACTACACAGTGCACCCTTAGTACTTGTCCTAATATATAGGGGACCCAGACATGACTACACAGTGCACCCTTAGTACTTGTCCTAATATATAGTAGACCAGATATGGGTACACAGTGCACCCTTAGTACTTGTCCTAATACACAGGAGACCCAGACATGACTACACAGTGCACCCTTAATACTTGTCCTAATATATAGGGACTCAGACATGGCTACACAGTGCACCCTTAGTACTTGTCCTAAGACATAAGGGGCCCCAGACATGGCTACACAGTGCACCCTTAGTACTTGTCCTAATATATAGGGGACCCAGACATGACAACGCAGTGCACCCTTAGTACTTGTCCTAATATATAGGGGACCAGACATAGCTACACAGTGCACCCTTAGTACTTGTCCTCATATATAGGGGACCCAGACAAAGCCCCACACTGCACCCTTAGTACTTGTCCTAATATGCAGGGGAATAAAGACATGGCTACACAGTGCACCCTTAGTACTTGTCCTAATATGCAGGGGACCCAGACATGGCTACACAGAGCACCCTTAGTACTTGTCCTAATATATAGGAGACCAGATATGGCTACACAGTGCACCCTTAGTACTTGACCTAATATGCAGGGGAACAAAGACATGGCTACACAGTGCAGCCTTAGTACTTGTTCTAATACATAAGCGGCGCAGACATGGCTACACAGTGCACCCTTAGTACTTGTCCTAATATATAGGGGACCCAGACATGGCTACACAGTGCACCCTTAGTACTTGTCCTAATATATAGGGGACCCAGACATGACTACACAGTGCACCCTAATGCTTGTCCTAATACACAGGGGACCCAGACATGACTACACAGTACACCCTTAGTACTTGTCCTAATATATAGGGGACCAGACATGGCTACACAGTGCACCCTTAGTACTTGTCCTAATATATAGGGGACCCAGACATGACAACACAGTGCACCCTTAGTACTTGTCCTAATATATAGGGGACCAGACATGGCTACACAGTACACCCTTAGTACTTGTCCTAATATATAGGGGACCCGACATGGCTACACAGTGCACCCTTAGTACTTGTCCTAATATATAGGGGACCCAGACATGGTCACACAGTGCACCCTTAGTACTTGTCCTAATATGCAGGGGAACAAAGACATGGCCACACAGTGCACCCTTAGTACTTGTCCTAATATATGGGAGACCAGACATGGCTACACAGTGCACCCTTAGTACTTGTCCTAATATATAGGAGACCAGATATGGCTACACAGTGCACCCTTAGTACTTGTCCTAATATACAGAGGACCCAGACATGGCTACACAGTGCACCCTTAGTACTTGTTCTAATACATAAGGGGCGCAGACATGGCTACACAATATAGCCTTAGTACTTGTCCTTATATGCAGGGGAACAAAGACATGGCTACACAGTGCACCCTTAGTACTTGTCCTAATATGCAGGGGACCAAGACATGGCTACACAGTGCACCCTTAGTACTTGTTCTAACATACAGGAGACCCAGACATGGCTACACAGTGCACCCTTAGTACTTATCCTAATATATAGGGACTCAGACATGGCTACACAGTGCTCCCTTCGTACTTGTCCTAATACATAGGGATCCAGACGTGGCTACACAGTGCACCCTTAGTAGTTGTTCTAATACATAAGGGGCGCAGACATGGCTGCACAGTGCACCCTTAGTACTTATCCTAATATATAGGGGACCCAGACATGGCTACACAGTGCACCCTTAGTACTTGTTCTAATACATAAGGGGAGCAGACATGGCTAAACAATACAGCCCTAGTACTTGTCTTAATATGCAGGGGAACAAAGACATGGCTACACAGTGCACCCTTAGTACTTGTCCTAATATGCAGGGGAACAAAGACATGGCTACACAGTGCACCCTTAGTACTTGTCCTAATATATAGGGGACCCAGACATAGCTACACAGTGCACCCTTAGTACTTGTCCTAATATATAGGAGACCCAGACATGGCTACACAGTGCACCCTTAGTACTTCTCCTAATACATAGGGACCCAGACGTGGCTACACAGTGCAGCCTTAGTACTTGTTCTAATACATAAGGGGCGCAGACATGGCTACACAGTGCACCCTTAGTACTTGTCCTAATATATAGGGGACACAGACATGGCTACACAGTGCACCGTTAGTACTTGTCCTAATATATAGGGGACCCAGACATGAGTACACAGTGCACCCTTAGTTCTTATCCTAATATAAAGGAGACCCAGACATGACTACACAGTGCACCCTTAGTACTTGTCCTAATATATAGGGGACCAGACATGGCTACACAGTGCACCCTTAGTACTTATCCTAATATATAGGTACCCAGACATGGCTACACAGAGCACCCTTAGTACTTATCCTAATATATAGGGACCCAGACATGGCTACACAGTGCAACCTTAGTACTTGTCCTAATACATAGGGACCCAGACATGGCTACACAGTGCACCCTTAGTACTTGTCCTAATATATAGGGACCCAGACATGGCTACACAGTGCACCCTTAGTACTTATCCTAATATATAGGAGACCAGATATGGCTACACAGTGCACGCTTAGTACTTGTCCTAATATATAGGAGACCAGACATGGCTATACAGTGCACCCTTAGTATTTGTCCTAATATACAGGAGACCCAGACATGGCTACACAGTGCACCCTTAGTACTTGTCCTAATATATAGGAGACCAGATATGGGTACACAGTGCACCCTTAGTTCTTGTCCTAATATATAGGGGACCAGATATGGCTACACAGTGCACCCTTAGTACTTGTCCTAATATGCAGGGAACCCAGATGTGACTACACAGTGCACCCTTAGTACTTGTCCTAATATATAGGAGACTAGATATGGCTACACAGTGCACCCTTAGTACTTGTCCTAATATATAGGAGACCAGATATGGGTACACAGTGCACCCTTAGTACTTGTCCTAATATGTAGGAGACCAGACATGGCTCCACAGGGCACAGTTAGCACTTGTTCTAATACAGAAGGGGCGCAGACATGGCTACACAATACAGCCTTAGTACTTGTCTTAATATGCAGGGGACCAAGACATGGCCACATACTGCACCATTAGTACTTGTCCTAATATGCAGGGGACCCAGACATGGCTACATAGTACACTCTTAGTACTTGTCCTAATATATAGGAGACCAGACATGGCTACACAGTGCACCCTTAGTACTTGTCCTAATATACAGAGGACCCAGACATGGCTACACAGTGCACCCTTAGTACTTGTTCTAATACATAAGGGGCGCAGACATGGCTACACAATACAGCCTTAGTACTTGTCTTAATATGCAGGGGACCAAGACATGGCTACACAGTGCACCCTTAGTACTTGTCCTAATATATAGGGGACCCAGACATGGCTACACAGTGCACCGTTAGTACTTGTCCTAATATATAGGGGACCCAGACATGACTACACAGTGCACCCTTAGTTCTTATCCTAATATAAAGGAGACCCAGACATGACTACACAGTGCACCCTTAGTACTTGTCCTAATATATAGGGGACCAGACATGGCTACACAGTGCACCCTTAGTACTTATCCTAATATATAGGTACCCAGACATGGCTACACAGAGCACCCTTAGTACTTATCCTAATATATAGGGACCCAGACATGGCTACACAGTGCAACCTTAGTACTTGTCCTAATACATAGGGACCCAGACATGGCTACACAGTGCACCCTTAGTACTTGTCCTAATATATAGGGACCCAGACATGGCTACACAGTGCACCCTTAGTACTTATCCTAATATATAGGAGACCAGATATGGCTACACAGTGCACGCTTAGTACTTGTCCTAATATATAGGAGACCAGACATGGCTATACAGTGCACCCTTAGTATTTGTCCTAATATACAGGAGACCCAGACATGGCTACACAGTGCACCCTTAGTACTTGTCCTAATATATAGGAGACCAGATATGGGTACACAGTGCACCCTTAGTTCTTGTCCTAATATATAGGGGACCAGATATGGCTACACAGTGCACCCTTAGTACTTGTCCTAATATGCAGGGAACCCAGATGTGACTACACAGTGCACCCTTAGTACTTGTCCTAATATATAGGAGACTAGATATGGCTACACAGTGCACCCTTAGTACTTGTCCTAATATATAGGAGACCAGATATGGGTACACAGTGCACCCTTAGTACTTGTCCTAATATGTAGGAGACCAGACATGGCTCCACAGGGCACAGTTAGCACTTGTTCTAATACAGAAGGGGCGCAGACATGGCTACACAATACAGCCTTAGTACTTGTCTTAATATGCAGGGGACCAAGACATGGCCACATACTGCACCATTAGTACTTGTCCTAATATGCAGGGGACCCAGACATGGCTACATAGTACACTCTTAGTACTTGTCCTAATATATAGGAGACCAGACATGGCTACACAGTGCACCCTTAGTACTTGTCCTAATATACAGAGGACCCAGACATGGCTACACAGTGCACCCTTAGTACTTGTTCTAATACATAAGGGGCGCAGACATGGCTACACAATACAGCCTTAGTACTTGTCTTAATATGCAGGGGACCAAGACATGGCTACACAGTGCACCCTTAGTACTTGTCCTAATATATAGGGGACCCAGACATGGCTACACAGTGCACCGTTAGTACTTGTCCTAATATATAGGGGACCCAGACATGACTACACAGTGCACCCTTAGTTCTTATCCTAATATAAAGGAGACCCAGACATGACTACACAGTGCACCCTTAGTACTTGTCCTAATATATAGGGGACCAGACATGGCTACACAGTGCACCCTTAGTACTTATCCTAATATATAGGTACCCAGACATGGCTACACAGAGCACCCTTAGTACTTATCCTAATATATAGGGACCCGGACATGGCTACACAGTGCAACCTTAGTACTTGTCCTAATACATAGGGACCCAGACATGACTACACAGTGCACCTTTAGTACTTGTCCTAATATATAGGGACCCAGACATGGCTACACAGTGCACCCTTAGTACTTATCCTAATATATAGGAGACCAGATATGGCTACACAGTGCACGCTTAGTACTTGTCCTAATATATAGGAGACCAGACATGGCTATACAGTGCCCCCTTAGTACTTGTCCTAATATACAGGAGACCCAGACATGGCTACACAGTGCACCCTTAGTACTTGTCCTAATATATAGGAGACCAGATATGGGTACACAGTGCACCCTTAGTTCTTGTCCTAATATATAGGGGACCAGATATGGCTACACAGTGCACCCTTAGTACTTGTCCTAATATGCAGGGGACCCAGATGTGACTACACAGTGCACCCTTAGTACTTGTCCTAATATATAGGAGACTAGATATGGCTACACAGTGCACCCTTAGTACTTGTCCTAATATATAGGAGACCAGATATGGGTACACAGTGCACCCTTAGTACTTGTCCTAATATGTAGGAGACCAGACATGGCTCCACAGGGCACAGTTAGCACTTGTTCTAATACAGAAGGGGCGCAGACATGGCTACACAATACAGCCTTAGTACTTGTCTTAATATGCAGGGGACCAAGACATGGCTACACAGTGCACCCTTAGTACTTGTCCTAATATGCAGGGGACCAAGACATGGCTACACAGTGCACCCTTAGTAGTTGTTCTAATGCATAAGGGGCGCAGACATGGCTACACAGTGCACCCTTAGTACTTGTCCTAATATATAGGGGACCCAGACATGGCTACACAGTGCACCCTTAGTACTTGTCCTATTATGTAGGGGACCCAGACATGACTACACAGTGCACCCTAATGCTTGTCCTAATACACAGGGGACCCAGACATGACTACACAGTACACCCTTAGTACTTGTCCTAATATATAGGGGACCAGACATGGCTACACAGTGCCTCCTTAGTACTTGTCCTAATATACAGGGGGCCCAGACATGGCTACACAGTGCACCCTTAGTACTTATCCTAATATACAGGAGACCCAGACATGACTACACAGTGCACCCTTAGTACTTGTCCTAATATATAGGGGACCAGACATGGCTACACAGTGCACCCTTAGTACTTATCCTAATATATAGGGACCCAGACATGGCTACACAGTGCACCCTTAGTACTTATCCTAATATATAGGGACCCAGACATGGCCACACAGTGCACCCTTAGTACTTGTTCTAATACATAGGGACCAAGACATGACTACACAGTGCACCCTTAGTACTTGTCCTAATATATAGGGACCCAGACATGGCTACACAGTGCACCCTTAGTACTTATCCTTATATATAGGGACCCAGACATGGCTACAAAGTGCACCCTTAGTACTTGTCCTAATATATAGGGACCCAGACATGACTACACAGTGCACCCTTAGTACTTGTCCTAATATATAGGAGACCAGATATGGCTACACAGTGCACGCTTAGTACTTGTCCTTATATATAGGAGACCAGACATGGCTATACAGTGCACCCTTAGTACTTGTCCTAATATACAGGAGACCCAGACATGGCTACACAGTGCACCCTTAGTACTTGTCCTAATATATAGGAGACCAGATATGGGTACACAGTGCACCCTTAGTACTTGTCCTAATATATAGCGGACCAGATATGGCTACACAGTGCACCCTTAGTACTTGTCCTAATATGCAGGGGACCCAGATGTGACTACACAGTGCTCCCTTAGTACTTGTCCTAATATATAGGAGACCAGATATGGCTACACAGTGCACCCTTAGTACTTGTCCTAATATATAGGAGACCAGATATGGGTACACAGTGCACCCTTACTACTTGTCCTAATATGTAGGAGACCAGACATGGCTCCACAGGGCACAGTTAGCACTTGTTCTAATACATAAGGGGCGCAGACATGGCTACACAATACAGCCTTAGTACTTGTCTTAATATGCAGGGGACCAAGACATGGCCACACACTGCACCCTTAGTACTTGTCCTAATATGCAGGGTACCCAGACATGGCTACATAGTGCACTCTTAGTACTTGTCCTAATATATAGGGGACCTAGACATGGCTACACAGTGCACCCTTAGTACTTGTCCTAATATAGAGGACTCAGACATGGCTACACAGTGCACTTTTAGTACTTGTCCTAATATACAGAGGACCCAGACATGGCTACACAGTGCACCCTTAGTACTTGTTCTAATACATAAGGGGCGCAGACATGGCTACACAATACAGCCTTAGTACTTGTCCTAATATATAGGGGACGCAGACATGACTACACAGTGCACCCTAATGCTTGTCCTAATACACAGGGGACCCAGACATGGCTACACAGTACACCCTTAGTACTTGTCCTAATATATAGGGGACCAGACATGGCTACACAGTGCACCCTTAGTACTTGTCCTAATATATAGGGGACCCAGACATGACAACACAGTGCACCCTTAGTACTTGTCCTAATATATAGGGGACCAGACATGACAACACAGTGCACCCTTAGTACTTGTCCTAATATATAGGAGACCAGACATGGCTACACAGTGCACCCTTAGTACTTGTCCTAATATATAGGAGACCAGATATGGCTACACAGTGCACCCTTAGTACTTGTCCTAATATACAGAGGACCCGGACATGGCTACACAGTGCACCCTTAGTACTTGTTCTAATACATAAGGGGCGCAGACATGGCTACACAATACAGCCTTAGTACTTGTCCTTATATGCAGGGGAACAAAGACATGGCTACACAGTGCACCCTTAGTACTTGTCCTAATATGCAGGGGACCAAGACATGGCTACACAGTGCACCCTTAGTACTTGTCCTAACATACAGGAGACCCAGACATGGCTACACAGTGCACCCTTAGTACTTGTCCTAATATATAGGGGACCCAGAGATGGCTACACAGTGCACCCTTAGTACTTATCCTAATATATACGGACTCAGACATGGCTACACAGTGCTCCCTTCGTACTTGTCCTAATACAAAGGGATCCAGACGTGGCTACACAGTGCACCCTTAGTAGTTGTTCTAATACATAAGGGGTGCAGACATGGCTACACAGTGCACCCTTAGTACTTGTCCTAATATATAGGGGACCCAGACATGGCTACACAGTGCACCCTTAGTACTTGTTCTAATACATAAGGGGAGCAGACATGGCTAAACAATACAGCCCTAGTACTTGTCTTAATATGCAGGGGACCAAGACATGGCTACACAGTGCACCGTTAGTACTTGTCCTAATATGCAGGGGAACAAAGACATGGCTACACAGTGCACCCTTAGTACTTGTCCTAATATATAGGGGACCCAGACATAGCTACACAGTGCACCCTTAGTACTTGTCCTAATATATAGGAGACCCAGACATGGCTACCCAGTGCACCCTTAGTACTTGTCCTAATACATAGGGACCCAGACGTGGCTACACAGTGCAGCCTTAGTGCTTGTTCTAATACATAAGGGGCGCAGACATGGCTACACAGTGCACCCTTAGTACTTGTCCTAATATATAGGGGACCCAGACATGGCTGCACAGTGCACCCTTAGTACTTGTGCTAATATATAGGGGACCCAGACATGAATACACAGTGCACCCTAATGCTTGTTCTAATACACTGGGGACCCAGACATGACTACACAGTACACCCTTAGTACTTGTCCTAATATATAGGGGACCAGACATGGCTACACAGTGCACCCTTAGTACTTGTCCTAATATATAGGGGACCCAGACATGACTACGCAGTGCACCCTTAGTACTTGTCCTAATATATAGGGGACCAGACATGGCTACACAGTACACCCTTAGTACTTGTCCTAATATATAGGGGACCCAGACATGGCTGCACAGTGCACCCTTAGTACTTGTCCTAATATGCAGGGGAACAAAGACATGGCTACACAGTGCACCCTTAGTACTTGTCCTAATACATAGGGGACCCAGACATAGCTACACAGTGCACCCTTAGTACTTGTCCTAATATATAGAAGACCCAGACATGGCTACACAGTGCACCCTTAGTACTTGTCCTAATACATAGGGACCCAGACGTGGCTACACAGTGCAGCCTTAGTACTTGTTCTAATACATAAGGGGCGCAGACATGGCTACACAGTGCACGCTTAGTACTTGTCCTAATATATAGGGGACCAGACATGGCTACACAGTGCACCCTTAGTACTTGTCCTAATATATAGGGGACCCAGACATGACAACACAGTGCACCCTTAGTACTTGTCCTAATATATAGGGGACCAGACATGGCTACACAGTGCACCCTTAGTACTTGTCCTAATATATAGGGGACCCAGACATGACTACGCAGTGCACCCTTAGTACTTGTCCTAATATATAGGGGACCAGACATGGCTACACAGTACACCCTTAGTACTTGTCCTAATATATTTGGGACCCAGACATGGCTGCACAGTGCACCCTTAGTACTTGTCCTAATATGCAGGGGAACAAAGACATGGCTACACAGTGCACCCTTAGTACTTGTCCTAATATATAGGGGACCCAAACATAGCTACACAGTGCACCCTTAGTACTTGTCCTAATATATAGAAGACCCAGACATGGCTACACAGTGCACCCTTAGTACTTGTCCTAATACATAGGGAGCCAGACGTGGCTACACAGTGCAGCCTTAGTACTTGTTCTAATACATAAGGGGCGCAGACATGGCTACACAGTGCACCCTTAGTACTTGTCCTAATATATAGGGGACCAGACATGGCTACACACTGCACCCTTAGTACTTGTCCTAATATATAGGGGACCCAGACAAAGCCACACAGTGCACCCTTAGTACTTGTCCTAATATGCAGGGGAACAAAGACATGGCTACACAGTGCACCCTTAGTACTTGTCCTCATATGCAGGGGACCCAGACATGGCTACACAGTGCACCCTTAGTACTTGTCCTAATATATAGGAGACCAGATATGGCTACACAGTGCACCCTTAGTACTTGTCCTAATATATAGGAGACCAGATATGGCTACACAGTGCACCCTTAGTACTTGACCTAATATACAGAGGACCCAGACATGGCTACACAGTGCACCCTTAGTACTTGTTCTAATACATAAGGGGCGCAGACATGGCTACACAATACAGCCTTAGTACTTGTCCTAATATGCAGGGGAACAAAGACATGGCTACACAGTGCACCCTTAGTACGTGCCATAACATACAGGAGACCCAGACATGGCTACACAGTGCACCCTTAGTACTTGTCCTAATATATAGGGGACCCAGACATGGCTACACAGTGCACCCTTAGTACTTGTTCTAATACATAGGGACTCAAACATTGCTACACATTGCTCCCTTAGTACTTGTCCTAATACATAGGGATCAAGACATGGCTACACAGTGCACCCTTAGTACTTGTCCTAATATATAGGGGACCCAGACATGGCTACACAGTGCACCCTTAGTACTTGTCCTAATATATAGGGGACCCAGACATTACTACGTAGTGCACCCTAATGCTTGTCCTAATACACAGGGGACCCAGACATGACTACACAGTATACCCTTAGTACTTGTCCTAATATACAGGGGGCCCAGACATGGCTACACAGGGCACCCTTAGTACTTATACTAATATACAGGAGACCCAGACATGACTACACAGTGCACCCTTAGTACTTGTCCTAATATATAGGAGACCCAGACATGGCTACAGAGTGCACCCTTAGTACTTATCCTAATATATAGGGACTCAGACATGGCTACACAGTGCACCCTTAGTACTTGTCCTAATATATAGGGGACCCAGACATGACTACACAGTGCACCCTAATGCTTGTCCTAATATGCAAGGGACCAAGACATGGCTACACAGTGCACGCCTAGTACTTGTCCTAATATATAGGAGACCAGATATGGCTACACAGTGCACCCTTAGTACTTGTCCTAATATATAGGAGACCGGACATGGCTACACAGTACACCCTTAGTACTTGTCCTAATATACAGGAGACCCAGACATGACTACACAGTGCACCCTTAGTACTTGTCCTAATATATAGGGGACCCAGACACGACTACACAGTGCACCCTTAGTACTTGTCCTAATATATAGTAGACCAGATATGGGTACACAGTGCACCCTTAGTACTTGTCCTAATACACAGGAGACCCAGACATGACTACACAGTGCACCCTTAATACTTGTCCTAATATATAGGGACTCAGACATGGCTACACAGTGCACCCTTAGTACTTGTCCTAAGACATAAAGGGCCCAGACATGGCTACACAGTGTACCCTTAGTACTTGTCCTAATATATAGGGGACCCAGACATGACAACACAGTGCACCCTTAGTACTTGTCCTAATATATAGGGGACCAGACATGGCTACACAGTGCACCCTTAGGACTTGTCCTAATATATAGGGGACCCAGACAAAGCCACACAGTGCACCCTTAGTACTTGTCCTAATATGCAGGGGAATAAAGACATGGCTACACAGTGCACCCTTAGTACTTGTCCTAATATGCAGGGGACCCAGACATGGCTACACAGTGCACCCTTAGTACTTGTCCTAATATATAGGAGACCAGATATGGCTACACAGTGCACCCTTGGTACTTGTCCTAATATGCAGGGGAACAAAGACATGGCTACACAGTGCAGCCTTAGTACTTGTTCTAATACATAAGGGGCGCAGACATGGCTACACAGTGCACCCTTAGTACTTGTCCTAATATATAGGGGACCCAGACATGGCTACACAGTGCACCCTTAGTACTTGTCCTAATATATAGGGGACCCAGACATGACTACACAGTGCACCCTAATGCTTGTCCTAATACACAGGGGACCCAGACATGACTACACAGTACATCCTTAGTACTTGTCCTAATATATAGGGGGCCAGACATGGCTACACAGTGCACCCTTAGTACTTGTCCTAATATATAGGGGACCCAGACATGACAACACAGTGCACCCTTAGTACTTGTCCTAATATGCAGGGGAACAAAGACATGGCCACACAGTGCACCCTTAGTACTTGTCCTAATATATGGGAGACCAGACATGGCTACACAGTGCACCCTTAGTACTTGTCCTAATATATAGGAGACCAGATATGGCTACACAGTGCACCCTTAGTACTTGTCCTAATATACAGAGGACCCAGACATGGCTACACAGTGCACCCTTAGTACTTGTTCTAATACATAAGGGGCGCAGACATGGCTACACAATATAGCCTTAGTACTTGTCCTTATATGCAGGATAACAAAGACATGGCTACACAGTGCACCCTTAGTACTTGTCCTAATATGCAGGGGACCCAGACATGGCTACACAGTGCACCCTTAGTACTTGTCCAAATATATAAGGGACCCAGACATGGCTACACAGTGCACCCTTAGTACTTATCCTAATATATAGGGACTCAGACATGGCTACACAGTGCTCCCTTCGTACTTGTCCTAATACATAGGGATCCAGACGTGGCTACACAGTGCACCCTTAGTAGTTGTTCTAATACATAAGGGGTGCAGACATGGCTACACAGTGCACCCTTAGTACTTGTCCTAATATATAGGGGACCCAGACATGGCTACACAGTGCACCCTTAGTACTTGTTCTAATACATAAGGGGAGCAGACATGGCTAAACAATACAGCCCTAGTACTTGTCTTAATATGCAGGGGAACAAAGACATGGCTACACAGTGCACCCTTAGTACTTGTCCTAATATGCAGGGGAACAAAGACATGGCTACACAGTGCACCCTTAGTACTTGTCCTAATATATAGGGGACCCAGACATAGCTACACAGTGCACCCTTAGTACTTGTCCTAATATATAGGAGACCCAGACATGGCTACACAGTGCACCCTTAGTACTTGTCCTAATACATAGGGACCCAGACGTGGCTACACAGTGCAGCCTTAGTACTTGTTCTAATACATAAGGGGCGCAGACATGGCTACACAGTGCACCCTTAGTACTTGTCCTAATATATAGGGGACCCAGACATGGCTACACAGTGCACCGTTAGTACTTGTCCTAATATATAGGGGACCCAGACATGACTACACAGTGCACCCTAATGCTTGTTCTAATACACTGGGGACCCAGACATGACTACACAGTACACCCTTAGTACTTGTCCTAATATATAGGGGACCAGACATGGCTACACAGTGCACCCTTAGTACTTGTCCTAATATATAGGGGACCCAGACATGACTACGCAGTGCACCCTTAGTACTTGTCCTAATATATAGGGGAGCAGACATGGCTACACAGTACACCCTTAGTACCTGTCCTAATACATAGGGACCCAGACGTGGCTACACATTGCAGCCTTAGTACTTGTTCTAATACATAAGGGGCGCAGACATGGCTACACAGTGCACCCTTAGTTCTTGTCCTAATATGCAGGGGAACAAAGACATGGCTACACAGTGCACCCTTAGTACTTGTCCTAATATATAGGGGACCCAGACATTGCTACACAGTACACCCTTAGTACTTGTCCTAATATATAGGAGACCCAGACATGGCTACACAGTGCACCCTTAGTACTTGTCCTAATACATAGGGACCCAGACGTGGCTACACAGTGCACCCTTAGTACTTGTCCTAATATATAGGAGACCAGATATGGCTACACAGTGCACCCTTAGTACTTGTCCTAATATATAGGAGACCAGATATGGCTACACAGTGCACCCTTAGTACTTGTCCTAATATACAGAGGACCCAGACATGGCTACACAGTGCACCCTTAGTACTTGTTCTAATACATAAGGGGCGCAGACATGGCTACACAATACAGCCTTAGTACTTGTCCTAATATGCAGGGGAACAAAGACATGGCTACACAGTGCACCCTTAGTACTTGTCCTAACATACAGGAGACCCAGACATGGCTACACAGTGCACCCTTAGTACTTGTCCTAATATATAGGGGATCCAGACATGGCTACACAGTGCACCCTTAGTACTTATCCTAATATATAGGGACTCAGACATGGCTACACAGTGCTCCCTTAGTACTAGTCCTAATACATAGGGATCCAGACGTGGCTACACAGTGCACCCTTAGTACGTGTTCTAATACATAAAGGGCGCAGACATGGCTACACAGTGCACCCTTAGTACTTGTCCTAATATATAGGGGGCCAGACATGGCTACACAGTGCACCCTTAGTACTTGTCCTAATATATAGGGGACCCAGACATGGCTACACAGTGCACCCTTAGTACTTGTCCTAATATATAGGAGACCAGATATGGCTACACAGTGCACCCTTAATACTTGTCCTAATATGCAGTGGTACAAAGACATAGCTACACAGTGCACCCTAAGTACTTGTCCTAATATATAGGGGACCCAGACATGACAACACAGTGCACCCTTAGTACTTGTCCTAATATATAGGGGACCAGACATGGCTACACAGTGCACCCTTAGTACTTGTCCTAATATGCAGTGGTACAAAGACATAGCTACACAGTGCACCCTAAGTACTTGTCCTAATATATAGGGGACCCAGACATGACAACACAGTGCACCCTTAGTACTTGTCCTAATATATAGGGGACCAGACATGGCTACACAGTGCACCCTTAGTACTTGTCCTAATATATAGGGGACCCAGACAAAGCCACACAGTGCACCCTTAGTACTTGTCCTAATATATAGGAGACCAGATATGGCTACACAGTGCACCCTTAGTTCTTGTCCTAATATGCAGGGGAACAAAGACATGGCTACACAGTGCACCCTTAGTACTTGTCCTAATATATAGGGGACCCAAACATTGCTACACAGTACACCCTTAGTACTTGTCCTAATATATAGGAGACCCAGACATGGCTACACAGTGCACCCTTAGTACTTGTCCTAATACATAGGGACCCAGACGTGGCTACACAGTGCAGCCTTAGTACTTGTTCTAATACATAAGGGGCGCAGACATGGCTACACAGTGCACCCTTAGTACTTGTCCTAATATATAGGGGACCCAGACATGGCTACACAGTGCACCCTTAGTACTTGTCCTAAAATATAGGGGACCCAGACATGGCTACACAGTGCACCCTTAGTACTTGTCCTAATATATAGGGGGCCAGACATGGCTACACAGTGCACCCTTAGTACTTGTCCTAATATGCAGTGGTACAAAGACATAGCTACACAGTGCACCCTAAGTACTTGTCCTAATATATAGGGGACCCAGACATGACAACACAGTGCACGCTTAGCACTTGTCCTAATATATAGGGGACCAGACATGGCTACACAGTGCACCCTTAGTACTTGTCCTAATATATAGGAGACCAGATATGGCTACACAGTGCACCCTTAGTACTTGTCCTAATATATAGGAGACCAGATATGGCTACACAGTGCACCCTTAGTACTTGTCCTAATATACAGAGGACCCAGACATGGCTACACAGTGCACCCTTAGTACTTGTTCTAATACATAAGGGGCGCAGACATGGCTACACAATACAGCCTTAGTACTTGTCCTAATATGCAGGGGAACAAAGACATGGCTACACAGTGCACCCTTAGTACTTGTCCTAACATACAGGAGACCCAGACATGGCTACACAGTGCACCCTTAGTACTTGTCCTAATATATAGGGGATCCAGACATGGCTACACAGTGCACCCTTAGTACTTATCCTAATATATAGGGACTCAGACATGGCTACACAGTGCTCCCTTAGTACTAGTCCTAATACATAGGGATCCAGACGTGGCTACACAGTGCACCCTTAGTACGTGTTCTAATACATAAAGGGCGCAGACATGGCTACACAGTGCACCCTTAGTACTTGTCCTAATATATAGGGGGCCAGACATGGCTACACAGTGCACCCTTAGTACTTGTCCTAAGATATAGGGGACCCAGACATGGCTACACAGTGCACCCTTAGTACTTGTCCTAATATATAGGAGACCAGATATGGCTACACAGTGCACCCTTAATACTTGTCCTAATATGCAGTGGTACAAAGACATAGCTACACAGTGCACCCTAAGTACTTGTCCTAATATATAGGGGACCCAGACATGACAACACAGTGCACCCTTAGTACTTGTCCTAATATATAGGGGACCAGACATGGCTACACAGTGCACCCTTAGTACTTGTCCTAATATGCAGTGGTACAAAGACATAGCTACACAGTGCACCCTAAGTACTTGTCCTAATATATAGGGGACCCAGACATGACAACACAGTGCACCCTTAGTACTTGTCCTAATATATAGGGGACCAGACATGGCTACACAGTGCACCCTTAGTACTTGTCCTAATATATAGGGGACCCAGACAAAGCCACACAGTGCACCCTTAGTACTTGTCCTAATATGCAGGGGACCCAGACATGGCTACACAGTGCACCCTTAGTACTTGTCCTAATATATAGGAGACCAGATATGGCTACACAGTGCACCCTTAGTACTTGTCCTAATATATAGGAGACCAGATATGGCTACACAGTGCACCCTTAGTACTTGTCCTAATATACAGAGGACCCAGACATGGCTACACGGTGCAACCTTAGTACTTGTTCTAATACATAAGGGGCGCAGACATGGCTACACAATACAGCCTTAGTACTTGTCCTAATATGCAGGGGAACAAAGACATGGCTACACAGTGCACCCTTAGTACTTCAAAAAAAAAAAAAATCAAATCATGGTATTTGTATAGCGCCAACTTATTCCGCAGCGCTTTCAGGTAATTATTACTTATTACCCCCCACCAAGCTGGGTTCTCATTTTACCGACCTCGGAAGGATGGAAGGCTGAGTCAACCTTGAGCCGGCTACCTGATTCATGCGGGGATCGAACTTGCAACCTTCAGGTCGTAGGCGAGAGCTTACACTCTGCACCACACGAGGCTCTTGTCCTAATATACAGGAGACCCAGACATGGCTACACAGTGCACCCTTAGTACTTGTCCTAATATATAGGGGATCCAGACATGGCTACACAGTGCTCCCTTAGTACTTGTCCTAATACATAGGGATCCAGACGTGGCTACACAGTGCACCCTTAGTACTTGTTCTAATACATAAGGGGCGCAGACATGGCTACACAGTGCACCCTTAGTACTTGTCCTAATATATAGGGGACCCAGACATGGCTACACAGTGCACCCTTAGTACTTGTTCTAATACATAAGGGGCGCAGACATGGCTACACAATACAGCCTTAGTACTTGTCCTAATATGCAGGGGAACAAAGAGATGGCTACACAGTGCACCCTTAGTACTTGTCCTAATATACAGGAGACCCAGACATGGCTACACAGTGCACCGTTAGTACTTGTCCTAATATATAGGGGATCCAGACATGGCTACACAGTGCTCCCTTAGTAATTGTCCTAATACATAGGGATCCAGACGTGGCTACACAGTGCACCCTTAGTACTTGTTCTAATACATAAGGGGCGCAGACATGGCTACACAGTGCACCCTTAGTACTTGTCCTAATATATAGGGGACCAGACATGGCTACACAGTGCACCCTTAGTACTTGTCCTAATATATAGGGGACCCAGACATGACAGCACAGTGCACCCTTAGTACTTGTCCTAATATATAGGGGACCAGACATGGCTACACAGTGCACCCTTAGTACTTGTCCTAATATATAGGGGACCCAGACAAAGCCACACAGTGCACCCTTAGTACTTGTCCTAATATGCAGGGGAACAAAGACATGGCTACACAGTGCACCCTTAGTACTTGTCCTATTATGCAGGGGAACAAAGACATGGCTACACAGTGCACCCTTAGTACGTGTCATAACATACAGGAGACCCAGACATGACTACACAGTGCACCCTTAATACTTGTCCCAATATATAGGGACTCAGACATGGCTACACAATGCACCCTTAGTACTTGTCCTAATATATAGGGGACCCAGATATGACAACACAGTGCACCGTTAGTACTTGTCCTAATATATAGGGGACCAGACATGGCTACACAGTGCACCCTTAGTACTTGTCCTAATATATAGGGGACCCAGACAAAGCCACACAGTGCACCCTTAGTACTTGTCCTAATATGCAGGGGAATAAAGACATGGCTACACAGTGCACCCTTAGTACTTGTCCTAATATGCAGGGGACCCGGACATGGCTACACAGTGCACCCTTAGTACTTGTCCTAATATATAGGAGACCAGATATGGCTACACAGTGCACCCTTAGTACTTGTCCTAATATATAGGAGACCAGATATGGCTACACAGTGCACCCTTAGTACTTGTCCTAATATATAGGGGACCAGACATGGCTACACAGTGCACCCTTAGTACTTGTTCTAATACATAAGGGGCGCAGACATGGCTACACAATACAGCCTTAGTACTTGTCCTAATATGCAGGGGAACAAAGACATGGCTACACAGTGCACCCTTAGTACGTGTCATAACATACAGGAGACCCAGACATGGCTACACAGTGCACCCTTAGTACTTGTCCTAATATATAGGGGACCCAGACATGGCTACACAGTGCACCCTTAGTACTTGTCCTAATATATAGGGGACCCAGACATGGCTACACAGTGCACCCTTAGTACTTGTCCTAATATATAGGGGACCCAGACATGACTACGCAGTGCACCCTAATGCTTGTCCTAATATATAGGGGACCAGACATGGCTACACAGTGCCCCCTTAGTACTTGTCCTAATATACAGGGGGCCCAGACATGGCTACACAGGGCACCCTTAGTACTTATACTAATATACAGGAGACCCAGACATGACTACACAGTGCACCCTTAGTACTTGTCCTAATATATAGGAGACCCAGACATGGCTACAGAGTGCACCCTTAGTACTTGTCCTAATATATGGGGGACCCAGACATGACTACACAGTGCACCCTAATGCTTGTCCTAATATATAGGGGACCAAGACATGGCTACACAGTGCACGCCTAGTACTTGTCCTAATATATAGGAGACCAGATATGGCTACACAGTGCACCCTTAGTACTTGTCCTAATATATAGAAGACCGGACATGGCTACACAGTACACCCTTAGTACTTGTCCTAATATACAGGAGACCCAGACATGACTACACAGTGCACCCTTAGTACTTGTCCTAATATATAGGGGACCCAGACATGACTACACAGTGCACCCTTAGTACTTGTCCTAATATATAGTAGACCAGATATGGGTACACAGTGCACCCTTAGTACTTGTCCTAATACACAGGAGACCCAGACATGACTACACAGTGCACCCTTAATACTTGTCCTAATATATAGGGACTCAGACATGGCTACACAGTGCACCCTTAGTACTTGTCCTAAGACATAAGGGGCCCAGACATGGCTACACAGTGCACCCTTAGTACTTGTCCTAATATATAGGGGACCCAGACATGACAACACAGTGCACCCTTAGTACTTGTCCTAATATATAGGGGACCAGACATGGCTACACAGTGCACCCTTAGTACTTGTCCTAATATATAGGGGACCCAGACAAAGCCCCACACTGCACCCTTAGTACTTGTCCTAATATGCAGGGGAATAAAGACATGGCTACACAGTGCACCCTTAGTACTTGTCCTAATATGCAGGGGACCCAGACATGGCTACACAGAGCACCCTTAGTACTTGTCCTAATATATAGGAGACCAGATATGGCTACACAGTGCACCCTTAGTACTTGTCCTAATATGCAGGGGAACAAAGACATGGCTACACAGTGCAGCCTTAGTACTTGTTCTAATACATAAGGGGCGCAGACATGGCTACACAGTGCACCCTTAGTACTTGTCCTAATATATAGGGGACCCAGACATGGCTACACAGTGCACCCTTAGTACTTGTCCTAATATATAGGGGACCCAGACATGACTACACAGTGCACCCTAATGCTTGTCCTAATACACAGGGGACCCAGACATGACTACACAGTACACCCTTAGTACTTGTCCTAATATATAGGGGACCAGACATGGCTACACAGTGCACCCTTAGTACTTGTCCTAATATATAGGGGACCCAGACATGACAACACAGTGCACCCTTAGTACTTGTCCTAATATATAGGGGACCAGACATGGCTACACAGTACACCCTTAGTACTTGTCCTAATATATAGGGGACCAGACATGGCTACACAGTGCACCCTTAGTACTTGTCCTAATATATAGGGGACCCAGACATGGTCACACAGTGCACCCTTAGTACTTGTCCTAATATGCAGGGGAACAAAGACATGGCCACACAGTGCACCCTTAGTACTTGTCCTAATATATGGGAGACCAGACATGGCTACACAGTGCACCTTAGTACTTGTCCTAATATATAGGAGACCAGATATGGCTACACAGTGCACCCTTAGTACTTGTCCTAATATACAGAGGACCCAGACATGGCTACACAGTGCACCCTTAGTACTTGTTCTAATACATAAGGGGCGCAGACATGGCTACACAATATAGCCTTAGTACTTGTCCTTATATGCAGGATAACAAAGACATGGCTACACAGTGCACCCTTAGTACTTGTCCTAATATGCAGGGGACCCAGACATGGCTACACAGTGCACCCTTAGTACTTGTCCAAATATATAAGGGACCCAGACATGGCTACACAGTGCACCCTTAGTACTTATCCTAATATATAGGGACTCAGACATGGCTACACAGTGCTCCCTTCGTACTTGTCCTAATACATAGGGATCCAGACGTGGCTACACAGTGCACTCTTAGTAGTTGTTCTAATACATAAGGGGTGCAGACATGGCTGCACAGTGCACCCTTAGTACTTGTCCTAATATATAGGGGACCCAGACATGGCTACACAGTGCACCCTTAGTACTTGTTCTAATACATAAGGGGAGCAGACATGGCTAAACAATACAGCCCTAGTACTTGTCTTAATATGCAGGGGAACAAAGACATGGCTACACAGTGCACCCTTAGTACTTGTCCTAATATGCAGGGGAACAAAGACATGGCTACACAGTGCACCCTTAGTACTTGTCCTAATATATAGGGGACCCAGACATAGCTACACAGTGCACCCTTAGTACTTGTCCTAATATATAGGAGACCCAGACATGGCTACACAGTGCACCCTTAGTACTTGTCCTAATACATAGGGACCCAGACGTGGCTACACAGTGCAGCCTTAGTACTTGTTCTAATACATAAGGGGCGCAGACATGGCTACACAGTGCACCCTTAGTACTTGTCCTAATATATAGGGGACCCAGACATGGCTACACAGTGCACCCTTAGTACTTGTCCTAATATATAGGGGACCCAGACATGACTACACAGTGCACCCTAATGCTTGTCCTAATACACAGGGGACCCAGACATGACTACACAGTACACCCTTAGTACTTGTCCTAATATATAGGGGACCAGACATGGCTACACAGTGCACCCTTAGTACTTGTCCTAATATATAGGGGACCCAGACATGACAACACAGTGCACCCTTAGTACTTGTCCTAATATATAGGGGACCAGACATGGCTACACAGTACACCCTTAGTACTTGTCCTAATATATAGGGGACCAGACATGGCTACACAGTGCACCCTTAGTACTTGTCCTAATATATAGGGGACCCAGACATGGTCACACAGTGCACCCTTAGTACTTGTCCTAATATGCAGGGGAACAAAGACATGGCCACACAGTGCACCCTTAGTACTTGTCCTAATATATGGGAGACCAGACATGGCTACACAGTGCACCTTAGTACTTGTCCTAATATATAGGAGACCAGATATGGCTACACAGTGCACCCTTAGTTCTTGTCCTAATATACAGAGGACCCAGACATGGCTACACAGTGCACCCTTAGTACTTGTTCTAATACATAAGGGGCGCAGACATGGCTACACAATATAGCCTTAGTACTTGTCCTTATATGCAGGATAACAAAGACATGGCTACACAGTGCACCCTTAGTACTTGTCCTAATATGCAGGGGACCCAGACATGGCTACACAGTGCACCCTTAGTACTTGTCCAAATATATAAGGGACCCAGACATGGCTACACAGTGCACCCTTAGTACTTATCCTAATATATAGGGACTCAGACATGGCTACACAGTGCTCCCTTCGTACTTGTCCTAATACATAGGGATCCAGACGTGGCTACACAGTGCACTCTTAGTAGTTGTTCTAATACATAAGGGGTGCAGACATGGCTGCACAGTGCACCCTTAGTACTTGTCCTAATATATAGGGGACCCAGACATGGCTACACAGTGCACCCTTAGTACTTGTTCTAATACATAAGGGGAGCAGACATGGCTAAACAATACAGCCCTAGTACTTGTCTTAATATGCAGGGGAACAAAGACATGGCTACACAGTGCACCCTTAGTACTTGTCCTAATATGCAGGGGAACAAAGACATGGCTACACAGTGCACCCTTAGTACTTGTCCTAATATATAGGGGACCCAGACATAGCTACACAGTGCACCCTTAGTACTTGTCCTAATATATAGGAGACCCAGACATGGCTACACTGTGCACCCTTAGTACTTGTCCTAATACATAGGGACCCAGACGTGGCTACACAGTGCAGCCTTAGTACTTGTTCTAATACATAAGGGGCGCAGACATGGCTACACAGTGCACCCTTAGTACTTGTCCTAATATATAGGGGACCCAGACATGGCTACACAGTGCACCGTTAGTACTTGTCCTAATATATAGGGGACCCAGACATGACTACACAGTGCACCCTAATGCTTGTTCTAATACACTGGGGACCCAGACATGACTACACAGTACACCCTTAGTACTTGTCCTAATATATAGGGGACCAGACATGGCTACACAGTGCACCCTTAGTACTTGTCCTAATATATAGGGGACCCAGACATGACTACGCAGTGCACCCTTAGTACTTGTCCTAATATATAGGGGAGCAGACATGGCTACACAGTACACCCTTAGTACCTGTCCTAATACATAGGGACCCAGACGTGGCTACACATTGCAGCCTTAGTACTTGTTCTAATACATAAGGGGCGCAGACATGGCTACACAGTGCACCCTTAGTACTTGTCCTAATATGCAGGGGAACAAAGACATGGCTACACAGTGCACCCTTAGTACTTGTCCTAATATATAGGGGACCCAGACATTGCTACATAGTACACCCTTAGTACTTGTCCTAATATATAGGAGACCCAGACATGGCTACACAGTGCACCCTTAGTACTTGTCCTAATACATAGGGACCCAGACGTGGCTACACAGTGCAGCCTTAGTACTTGTTCTAATACATAAGGGGCGCAGACATGGCTACACAGTGCACCCTTAGTACTTGTCCTAATATATAGGGGACCCAGACATGGCTACACAGTGCACCCTTAGTACTTGTCCTAAAATATAGGGGACCCAGACATGGCTACACAGTGCACCCTTAGTACTTGTCCTAATATATTGGGGGCCAGACATGGCTACACAGTGCACCCTTAGTACTTGTCCTAATATGCAGTGGTACAAAGACATAGCTACACAGTGCACCCTAAGTACTTGTCCTAATATATAGGGGACCCAGACATGACAACACAGTGCACCCTTAGTACTTGTCCTAATATATAGGGGACCAGACATGGCTACACAGTGCACCCTTAGTACTTGTCCTAATATGCAGTGGTACAAAGACATAGCTACACAGTGCACCCTAAGTACTTGTCCTAATATATAGGGGACCCAGACATGACAACACAGTGCACGCTTAGTACTTGTCCTAATATATAGGGGACCAGACATGGCTACACAGTGCACCCTTAGTACTTGTCCTAATATATAGGGGACCCAGACAAAGCCACACAGTGCACCCTTAGTACTTGTCCTAATATGCAGGGGACCCAGACATGGCTACACAGTGCACCCTTAGTACTTGTCCTAATATATAGGAGACCAGATATGGCTACACAGTGCACCCTTAGTACTTGTCCTAATATATAGGAGACCAGATATGGCTACACAGTGCACCCTTAGTACTTGTCCTAATATACAGAGGACCCAGACATGGCTACACAGTGCACCCTTAGTACTTGTTCTAATACATAAGGGGCGCAGACATGGCTACACAATACAGCCTTAGTACTTGTCCTAATATGCAGGGGAACAAAGACATGGCTACACAGTGCACCCTTAGTACTTGTCCTAACATACAGGAGACCCAGACATGGCTACACAGTGCACCCTTAGTACTTGTCCTAATATATAGGGGACCCAGACATTGCTACATAGTACACCCTTAGTACTTGTCCTAATATATAGGAGACCCAGACATGGCTACACAGTGCACCCTTAGTACTTGTCCTAATACATAGGGACCCAGACGTGGCTACACAGTGCAGCCTTAGTACTTGTTCTAATACATAAGGGGCGCAGACATGGCTACACAGTGCACCCTTAGTACTTGTCCTAATATATAGGGGACCCAGACATGGCTACACAGTGCACCCTTAGTACTTGTCCTAAAATATAGGGGACCCAGACATGGCTACACAGTGCACCCTTAGTACTTGTCCTAATATATTGGGGGCCAGACATGGCTACACAGTGCACCCTTAGTACTTGTCCTAATATGCAGTGGTACAAAGACATAGCTACACAGTGCACCCTAAGTACTTGTCCTAATATATAGGGGACCCAGACATGACAACACAGTGCACCCTTAGTACTTGTCCTAATATATAGGGGACCAGACATGGCTACACAGTGCACCCTTAGTACTTGTCCTAATATGCAGTGGTACAAAGACATAGCTACACAGTGCACCCTAAGTACTTGTCCTAATATATAGGGGACCCAGACATGACAACACAGTGCACGCTTAGTACTTGTCCTAATATATAGGGGACCAGACATGGCTACACAGTGCACCCTTAGTACTTGTCCTAATATATAGGGGACCCAGACAAAGCCACACAGTGCACCCTTAGTACTTGTCCTAATATGCAGGGGACCCAGACATGGCTACACAGTGCACCCTTAGTACTTGTCCTAATATATAGGAGACCAGATATGGCTACACAGTGCACCCTTAGTACTTGTCCTAATATATAGGAGACCAGATATGGCTACACAGTGCACCCTTAGTACTTGTCCTAATATACAGAGGACCCAGACATGGCTACACAGTGCACCCTTAGTACTTGTTCTAATACATAAGGGGCGCAGACATGGCTACACAATACAGCCTTAGTACTTGTCCTAATATGCAGGGGAACAAAGACATGGCTACACAGTGCACCCTTAGTACTTGTCCTAACATACAGGAGACCCAGACATGGCTACACAGTGCACCCTTAGTACTTGTCCTAATATATAGGGGATCCAGACATGGCTACACAGTGCACCCTTAGTACTTATCCTAATATATAGGGACTCAGACATGGCTACACAGTGCTCCCTTAGTACTAGTCCTAATACATAGGGATCCAGACGTGGCTACACAGTGCACCCTTAGTACGTGTTCTAATACATAAGGGGCGCAGACATGGCTACACAGTGCACCCTTAGTACTTGTCCTAATATATAGGGGACCAGACATGGCTACACAGTGCACCCTTAGTACTTGTCCTAATATATAGGGGACCCAGACATGGCTACACAGTGCACCCTTAGTACTTGTCCTAATATATAGGAGACCAGATATGGCTACACAGTGCACCCTTAATACTTGTCCTAATATGCAGTGGTACAAAGACATAGCTACACAGTGCACCCTAAGCACTTGTCCTAATATATAGGGGACCCAGACATGACAACACAGTGCACCCTTAGTACTTGTCCTAATATATAGGGGACCAGACATGGCTACACAGTGCACCCTTAGTACTTGTCCTAATATGCAGTGGTACAAAGACATAGCTACACAGTGCACCCTAAGTACTTGTCCTAATATATAGGGGACCCAGACATGACAACACAGTGCACCCTTAGTACTTGTCCTA
The DNA here is from genome assembly GCF_035609145.1 of Eleutherodactylus coqui. Lineage (NCBI taxonomy): Eukaryota > Metazoa > Chordata > Amphibia > Anura > Eleutherodactylidae > Eleutherodactylus > Eleutherodactylus coqui. The sequence goes on along the minus strand of NC_089847.1, from coordinate 61,062,295 downwards.
ATATATAGGGGACCAGACATGGCTACACAGTGCACCCTTAGTACTTGTCCTAATATATAGGGGACCCAGACAAAGCCACACAGTGCACCCTTAGTACTTGTCCTAATATGCAGGGGACCCAGACATGGCTACACAGTGCACCCTTAGTACTTGTCCTAATATATAGGAGACCAGATATGGCTACACAGTGCACCCTTAGTACTTGTCCTAATATATAGGAGACCAGATATGGCTACACAGTGCACCCTTAGTACTTGTCCTAATATACAGAGGACCCAGACATGGCTACACGGTGCAACCTTAGTACTTGTTCTAATACATAAGGGGCGCAGACATGGCTACACAATACAGCCTTAGTACTTGTCCTAATATGCAGGGGAACAAAGACATGGCTACACAGTGCACCCTTAGTACTTGTCCTAACATACCGGAGACCCAGACATGGCTACACAGTGCACCCTTAGTACTTGTCCTAATATATAGGGGATCCAGACATGGCTACACAGTGCACCCTTAGTACTTATCCTAATATATAGGGACTCAGACATGGCTACACAGTGCTCCCTTAGTACTAGTCCTAATACATAGGGATCCAGACGTGGCTACACAGTGCACCCTTAGTACGTGTTCTAATACATAAGGGGCGCAGACATGGCTACACAGTGCACCCTTAGTACTTGTCCTAATATATAGGGGACCAGACATGGCTACACAGTGCACCCTTAGTGCTTGTCCTAATATATAGGGGACCCAGACATGGCTACACAGTGCACCCTTAGTACTTGTCCTAATATATAGGAGACCAGATATGGCTACACAGTGCACCCTTAGTACTTGTCCTAATATATAGGAGACCAGATATGGCTACACAGTGCACCCTTAGTACTTGTCCTAATATACAGAGGACCCAGACATGGCTACACAGTGCACCCTTAGTACTTGTTCTAATACATAAGGGGCGCAGACATGGCTACACAATACAGCCTTAGTACTTGTCCTAATATGCAGGGGAACAAAGACATGGCTACACAGTGCACCCTTAGTACTTGTCCTAATATACAGGAGACCCAGACATGGCTACACAGTGCACCCTTAGTACTTGTCCTAATATATAGGGGATCCAGACATGGCTACACAGTGCTCCCTTAGTACTTGTCCTAATACATAGGGATCCAGACGTGGCTACACAGTGCACCCTTAGTACTTGTTCTAATACATAAGGGGCGCAGACATGGCTACACAGTGCACCCTTAGTACTTGTCCTAATATATAGGGGACCCAGACATGGCTACACAGTGCACCCTTAGTACTTGTTCTAATACATAAGGGGCACAGACATGGCTACACAATACAGCCTTAGTACTTGTCCTAATATGCAGGGGAACAAAGACATGGCTACACAGTACACCCTTAGTACTTGTCCTAATATACAGGAGACCCAGAGATGGCTACACAGTGCACCCTTAGTACTTGTCCTAATATATAGGGGATCCAGACATGGCTACACAGTGCTCCCTTAGTACTTGTCCTAATACATAGGGATCCAGACGTGGCTACACAGTGCACCCTTAGTACTTGTTCTAATACATAAGGGGCGCAGACATGGCTACACAGTGCACCCTTAGTACTTGTCCTAATATATAGGGGACCAGACATGGCTACACAGTGCACCCTTAGTACTTGTCCTAATATATAGGGGACCCAGACATGACAACACAGTGCACCCTTAGTACTTGTCCTAATATATAGGGGACCAGACATGGCTACACAGTGCACCCTTAGTACTTGTCCTAATATATAGGGGACCTAGACAAAGCCACACAGTGCACCCTTAGTACTTGTCCTAATATGCAGGGGAACAAAGACATGGCTACACAGTGCACCCTTAGTACTTGTCCTAATATGCAGGGGACCCAGACATGGCTACACAGTGCACCCTTAGTACTTGTCCTAATATAGAGGAGACCAGATATGGCTACACAGTGCACCCTTAGTACTTGTCCTAATATATAGGAGACCAGATATGGCTACACAGTGCACCCTTAGTACTTGACCTAATATACAGAGGACCCAGACATGGCTACACAGTGCACCCTTAGTACTTGTTCTAATACATAAGGGGCGCAGACATGGCTACACAATACAGCCTTAGTACTTGTCCTATTATGCAGGGGAACAAAGACATGGCTACACAGTGCACCCAAAGTACGTGTCATAACATACAGGAGACCCAGACATGACTACACAGTGCACCCTTAATACTTGTCCCAATATATAGGGACTCAGACATGGCTACACAGTGCACCCTTAGTACTTGTCCTAATATATAGGGGACCCAGATATGACAACACAGTGCACCGTTAGTACTTGTCCTAATATATAGGGACTCAGATATGGCTACACAGTGCTCCCTTAGTACTTGTCCTAATACATAGGGATCCAGACGTGGCTACACAGTGCACCCTTAGTACTTGTTCTAATACATAAGGGGCGCAGACATGGCTACACAGTGCACCCTTAGTACTTGTCCTAATATATAGGGGACCAGACATGGCTACACAGTGCACCCTTAGTACTTGTCCTAATATATAGGGGACCCAGACATGACAACACAGTGCACCCTTAGTACTTGTCCTAATATATAGGGGACCAGACATGGCTACACAGTGCACCCTTAGTACTTGTCCTAATATATAGGGGACCCAGACAAAGCCACACAGTGCACCCTTAGTACTTGTCCTAATATGCAGGGGAACAAAGACATGGCTACACAGTGCACCCTTAGTACTTGTCCTAATATATAGGAGACCAGATATGGCTACACAGTGCACCCTTAGTACTTGTCCTAATATATAGGAGACCAGATATGGCTACACAGTGCACCCTTAGTACTTGACCTAATATACAGAGGACCCAGACATGGCTACACAGTGCACCCTTAGTACTTGTTCTAATACATAAGGGGCGCAGACATGGCTACACAATACAGCCTTAGTACTTGTCCTAATATGCAGGGGAACAAGACATGGCTACACAGTGCACCCTTAGTACGTGTCATAACATACAGGAGACCCAGACATGGCTACACAGTGCACCCTTAGTACTTGTCCTAATATATAGGGGACCCAGACATGGCTACACAGTGCACCCTTAGTACTTGTTCTAATACATAGGGACTCAGACATTGCTACACAGTGCTCCCTTAGTACTTGTCCTAATACATAGGGATCCAGACATGGCTACACAGTGCACCCTTAGTACTTGTCCTAATATATAGGGGACCCAGACATGGCTACACAGTGCACCCTTAGTACTTGTCCTAATATATAGGGGACCCAGACATGACTACGCAGTGCACCCTAATGCTTGTCCTAATATATAGGGGACCAGACATGGCTACACAGTGCCCCCTTAGTACTTGTCCTAATATACAGGGGGCCCAGACATGGCTACACAGGGCACCCTTAGTACTTATACTAATATACAGGAGACCCAGACATGACTACACAGTGCACCCTTAGTACTTGTCCTAATATATAGGAGACCCAGACATGGCTACAGAGTGCACCCTTAGTACTTATCCTAATATATAGGGACTCAGACATGGCTACACAGTGCACCCTCAGTACTTGTCCTAATATATGGGGGACCCAGACATGACTACACAGTGCACCCTAATGCTTGTCCTAATATATAGGGGACCAAGACATGGCTACACAGTGCACGCCTAGTACTTGTCCTAATATATAGGAGACCAGATATGGCTACACAGTGCACCCTTAGTACTTGTCCTAATATATAGAAGACCGGACATGGCTACACAGTACACCCTTAGTACTTGTCCTAATATACAGGAGACCCAGACATGACTACACAGTGCACCCTTAGTACTTGTCCTAATATATAGGGGACCCAGACATGACTACACAGTGCACCCTTAGTACTTGTCCTAATATATAGGGGACCCAGACATGGCTACACAGTGCACCCTTAGTACTTGTTCTAATACATAGGGACTCAAACATTGCTACACAGTGCTCCCTTAGTACTTGTCCTAATACATAGGGATCCAGACATGGCTACACAGTGCACCCTTAGTACTTGTCCTAATATATAGGGGACCCAGACATGGCTACACAGTGCACCCTTAGTACTTGTCCTAATATATAGGGGACCCAGACATGACTACGCAGTGCACCCTAATGCTTGTCCTAATATATAGGGGACCAGACATGGCTACACAGTGCCCCCTTAGTACTTGTCCTAATATACAGGGGGCCCAGACATGGCTACACAGGGCACCCTTAGTACTTATACTAATATACAGGAGACCCAGACATGACTACACAGTGCACCCTTAGTACTTGTCCTAATATATAGGAGACCCAGACATGGCTACAGAGTGCACCCTTAGTACTTATCCTAATATATAGGGACTCAGACATGGCTACACAGTGCACCCTCAGTACTTGTCCTAATATATGGGGGACCCAGACATGACTACACAGTGCACCCTAATGCTTGTCCTAATATATAGGGGACCAAGACATGGCTACACAGTGCACACCTAGTACTTGTCCTAATATATAGGAGACCAGATATGGCTACACAGTGCACCCTTAGTACTTGTCCTAATATATAGAAGACCGGACATGGCTACACAGTACACCCTTAGTACTTGTCCTAATATACAGGAGACCCAGACATGACTACACAGTGCACCCTTAGTACTTGTCCTAATATATAGGGGACCCAGACATGACTACACAGTGCACCCTTAGTACTTGTCCTAATATATAGTAGACCAGATATGGGTACACAGTGCACCCTTAGTACTTGTCCTAATACACAGGAGACCCAGACATGACTACACAGTGCACCCTTAATACTTGTCCTAATATATAGGGACTCAGACATGGCTACACAGTGCACCCTTAGTACTTGTCCTAAGACATAAGGGGCCCAGACATGGCTACACAGTGCACCCTTAGTACTTGTCCTAATATATAGGGGACCCAGACATGACAACACAGTGCACCCTTAGTACTTGTCCTAATATATAGGGGACCAGACATGGCTACACAGTGCACCCTTAGTACTTGTCCTAATATATAGGGGACCCAGACAAAGCTCCACACTGCACCCTTAGTACTTGTCCTAATATGCAGGGGAATAAAGACATGGCTACACAGTGCACCCTTAGTACTTGTCCTAATATGCAGGGGACCCAGACATGGCTACACAGAGCACCCTTAGTACTTGTCCTAATATATAGGAGACCAGATATGGCTACACAGTGCACCCTTAGTACTTGTCCTAATATGCAGGGGAACAAAGACATGGCTACACAGTGCAGCCTTAGTACTTGTTCTAATACATAAGGGGCGCAGACATGGCTACACAGTGCACCCTTAGTACTTGTCCTAATATATAGGGGACCCAGACATGGCTACACAGTGCACCCTTAGTACTTGTCCTAATATATAGGGGACCCAGACATGACTACACAGTGCACCCTAATGCTTGTCCTAATACACAGGGGACCCAGACATGACTACACAGTACACCCTTAGTACTTGTCCTAATATATAGGGGACCAGACATGGCTACACAGTGCACCCTTAGTACTTGTCCTAATATATAGGGGACCCAGACATGACAACACAGTGCACCCTTAGTACTTGTCCTAATATATAGGGGACCAGACATGGCTACACAGTAAACCCTTAGTACTTGTCCTAATATATAGGGGACCAGACATGGCTACACAGTGCACCCTTAGTACTTGTCCTAATATATAGGGGACCCAGACATGGTTACACAGTGCTCCCTTAGTACTTGCCCTAATATGCAGGGGAACAAAGACATGGCCACACAGTGCACCCTTAGTACTTGTCCTAATATGCAGGGGACCAAGACATGGCTACACAGTGCACCCTTAGTACTTGTTCTAACATACAGGAGACCCAGACATGGCTACACAGTGCACCCTTAGTACTTATCCTAATATATAGGGACTCAGACATGGCTACACAGTGCTCCCTTCGTACTTGTCCTAATACATAGGGATCCAGACGTGGCTACACAGTGCACCCTTAGTAGTTGTTCTAATACATAAGGGGCGCAGACATGGCTGCACAGTGCACCCTAGGTACTTATCCTAATATATAGGGGACCCAGACATGGCTACACAGTGCACCCTTAGTACTTGTTCTAATACATAAGGGGAGCAGACATGGCTAAACAATACAGCCTTAGTACTTGTCTTAATATGCAGGGGACCAAGACATGGCCACACACTGCACCCTTAGTACTTGTCCTAATATGCAGGGTACCCAGACATGGCTACATAGTGCACTCTTAGTACTTGTCCTAATATATAGGGGACCTAGACATGGCTACACAGTGCACCCTAAGTACTTGTCCTAATATAGAGGACTCAGACATGGCTACACAGTGCACTTTTAGTACTTGTCCTAATATACAGAGGACCCAGACATGGATACACAGTGCACCCTTAGTACTTGTTCTAATACATAAGGGGCGCAGACATGGCTACACAATACAGCCTTAGTACTTGTCCTAATATATAGGGGACCCAGACATGACTACACAGTGCACCCTAATGCTTGTCCTAATACACAGGGGACCCAGACATGGCTACACAGTACACCCTTAGTACTTGTCCTAATATATAGGGGACCAGACATGGCTACACAGTGCACCCTTAGTACTTGTCCTAATATATAGGGGACCCAGACATGACAACACAGTGCACCCTTAGTACTTGTCCTAATATATAGGAGACCAGACATGGCTACACAGTGCACCCTTAGTACTTGTCCTAATATATAGGAGACCAGATATGGCTACACAGTGCACCCTTAGTACTTGTCCTAATATACAGAGGACCCAGACATGGCTACACAGTGCACCCTTAGTACTTGTTCTAATACATAAGGGGCGCAGACATGGCTACACAATACAGCCTTAGTACTTGTCCTTATATGCAGGGGAACAAAGACATGGCTACACAGTGCACCCTTAGTACTTGTCCTAATATGCAGGGGACCAAGACATGGCTACACAGTGCACCCTTAGTACTTGTCCTAACATACAGGAGACCCAGACATGGCTACACAGTGCACCCTTAGTACTTGTCCTAATACATAGGGATCCAGACGTGGCTACACAGTGCACCCTTAGTAGTTGTTCTAATACATAAGGGGTGCAGACATGGCTACACAGTGCACCCTTAGTACTTGTCCTAATATATAGGGGACCCAGACATGGCTACACAGTGCACCCTTAGTACTTGTTCTAATACATAAGGGGAGCAGACATGGCTAAACAATACAGCCCTAGTACTTGTCTTAATATGCAGGGGACCAAGACATGGCTACACAGTGCACCGTTAGTACTTGTCCTAATATGCAGGGGAACAAAGACATGGCTACACAGTGCACCCTTAGTACTTGTCCTAATATATTGGGGACCCAGACATAGCTACACAGTGCACCCTTAGTACTTGTCCTAATATATAGGAGACCCAGACATGGCTACCCAGTGCACCCTTAGTACTTGTCCTAATACATAGGGACCCAGACGTGGCTACACAGTGCAGCCTTAGTACTTATTCTAATACATAAGGGGCGCAGACATGGCTACACAGTGCACCCTTAGTACTTGTCCTAATATATAGGGGACCCAGACATGGCTGCACAGTGCACCCTTAGTACTTGTCCTAATATATAGGGGACCCAGACATGAATACACAGTGCACCCTAATGCTTGTTCTAATACACTGGGGACCCAGACATGACTACACAGTACACCCTTAGTACTTGTCCTAATATATAGGGGACCAGACATGGCTACACAGTGCACCCTTAGTACTTGTCCTAATATATAGGGGACCCAGACATGACTACGCAGTGCACCCTTAGTACTTGTCCTAATATATAGGGGACCAGACATGGCTACACAGTACACCCTTAGTACTTGTCCTAATATATAGGGGACCCAGACATGGCTGCACAGTGCACCCTTAGTACTTGTCCTAATATGCAGGGGAACAAAGACATGGCTACACAGTGCACCCTTAGTACTTGTCCTAATATATAGGGGACCCAGACATAGCTACACAGTGCACCCTTAGTACTTGTCCTAATATATAGAAGACCCAGACATGGCTACACAGTGCACCCTTAGTACTTGTCCTAATACATAGGGACCCAGACGTGGCTACACAGTGCAGCCTTAGTACTTGTTCTAATACATAAGGGGCGCAGACATGGCTACACAGTGCACGCTTAGTACTTGTCCTAATATATAGGGGACCAGACATGGCTACACAGTGCACCCTTAGTACTTGTCCTAATATATAGGGGACCCAGACATGACAACACAGTGCACCCTTAGTACTTGTCCTAATATATAGGGGACCAGACATGGCTACACAGTGCACCCTTAGTACTTGTCCTAATATATAGGGGACCCAGACATGACTACGCAGTGCACCCTTAGTACTTGTCCTAATATATAGGGGACCAGACATGGCTACACAGTACACCCTTAGTACTTGTCCTAATATATTTGGGACCCAGACATGGCTGCACAGTGCACCCTTAGTACTTGTCCTAATATGCAGGGGAACAAAGACATGGCTACACAGTGCACCCTTAGTACTTGTCCTAATATATAGGGGACCCAGACATAGCTACACAGTGCACCCTTAGTACTTGTCCTAATATATAGAAGACCCAGACATGGCTACACAGTGCACCCTTAGTACTTGTCCTAATACATAGGGACCCAGACGTGGCTACACAGTGCAGCCTTAGTACTTGTTCTAATACATAAGGGGCGCAGACATGGCTACACAGTGCACCCTTAGTACTTGTCCTAATATATAGGGGACCAGACATGGCTACACAGTGCACCCTTAGTACTTGTCCTAATATATAGGGGACCTAGACAAAGCCACACAGTGCACCCTTAGTACTTGTCCTAATATGCAGGGGAACAAAGACATGGCTACACAGTGCACCCTTAGTACTTGTCCTCATATGCAGGGGACCCAGACATGGCTACACAGTGCACCCTTAGTACTTGTCCTAATATATAGGAGACCAGATATGGCTACACAGTGCACCCTTAGTACTTGTCCTAATATATAGGAGACCAGATATGGCTACACAGTGCACCCTTAGTACTTGACCTAATATACAGAGGACCCAGACATGGCTACACAGTGCACCCTTAGTACTTGTTCTAATACATAAGGGGCGCAGACATGGCTACACAATACAGCCTTAGTACTTGTCCTAATATGCAGGGGAACAAAGACATGGCTACACAGTGCACCCTTAGTACGTGTCATAACATACAGGAGACCCAGACATTGCTACACAGTGCACCCTTAGTACTTTTCCTAATATATAGGGGACCCAGACATGGCTACAAAGTGCACCCTTAGTACTTGTTCTAATACATAGGGACTCAGACATTGCTACACATTGCTCCCTTAGTACTTGTCCTAATACATAGGGATCCAGACATGGCTACACAGTGCACCCTTAGTACTTGTCCTAATATATAGGGGACCCAGACATGGCTACACAGTGCACCCTTAGTACTTGTCCTAATATATAGGGGACCCAGACATTACTACGCAGTGCACCCTAATGCTTGTCCTAATACACAGGGGACCCAGACATGACTACACAGTACACCCTTAGTACTTGTCCTAATATATAGGGGACCAGACATGGCTACACAGTGCCCCCTTAGTACTTGTCCTAATATATAGGGGGCCCAGACATGGCTACACAGGGCACCCTTAGTACTTATACTAATATACAGGAGACCCAGACATGACTACACAGTGCACCCTTAGTACTTGTCCTAATATATAGGAGACCCAGACATGGCTACAGAGTGCACCCTTAGTACTTATCCTAATATATAGGGACTCAGACATGGCTACACAGTGCACCCTCAGTACTTGTCCTAATATATAGGGGACCCAGACATGACTACACAGTGCACCCTAATGCTTGTCCTAATATGCAAGGGACCAAGACATGGCTACACAGTGCACGCCTAGTACTTGTCCTAATATATAGGAGACCAGATATGGCTACACAGTGCACCCTTAGTACTTGTCCTAATATATAGGAGACCGGACATGGCTGCACAGTACACCCTTAGTACTTGTCCTAATATACAGGAGACCCAGACATGACTACACAGTGCACCCTTAATACTTGTCCTAATATATAGGGACTCAGACATGGCTACACAGTGCACCCTTAGTACTTGTCCTAAGACATAAGGGGCCCAGACATGGCTACACAGTGCACCCTTAGTACTTGTCCTAATATATAGGGGACCCAGACATGACAACACAGTGCACCCTTAGTACTTGTCCTAATATATAGGGGACCAGACATGGCTACACAGTGCACCCTTAGTACTTGTCCTAATATATAGGGGACCCAGACAAAGCCACACAGTGCACCCTTAGTACTTGTCCTAATATGCAGGGGAATAAAGACATGGCTACACAGTGCACCCTTAGTACTTGTCCTAATATGCAGGGGACCCAGACATGGCTACACAGTGCACCCTTAGTACTTGTCCTAATATATAGGAGACCAGATATGGCTACACAGTGCACCCTTGGTACTTGTCCTAATATGCAGGGGAACAAAGACATGGCTACACAGTGCAGCCTTAGTACTTGTTCTAATACATAAGGGGCCAGACATGGCTACACAGTGCACCCTTAGTACTTGTCCTAATATATAGGGGACCCAGACATGGCTACACAGTGCACCCTTAGTACTTGTCCTAATATATAGGGGACCCAGACATGACTACACAGTGCACCCTAATGCTTGTCCTAATAAACAGGGGACCCAGACATGACTACACAGTACACCCTTAGTACTTGTCCTAATATATAGGGGGCCAGACATGGCTACACAGTGCACCCTTAGTACTTGTCCTAATATATAGGGGACCCAGACATGACAACACAGTGCACCCTTAGTACTTGTCCTAATATATAGGGGACCAGACATGGCTACACAGTACACCCTTAGTACTTGTCCTAATATATAGGGGACCAGACATGGTCACACAGTGCACCCTTAGTACTTGTCCTAATATGCAGGGGAACAAAGACATGGCCACACAGTGCACCCTTAGTACTTGTCCTAATATGCAGGGGAACAAAGACATGGCCACACAGTGCACCCTTAGTACTTGTCCTAATATATGGGAGACCAGACATGGCTACACAGTGCACCCTTAGTACTTGTCCTAATATATAGTAGACCAGATATGGGTACACAGTGCACCCTTAGTACTTGTCCTAATACACAGGAGACCCAGACATGACTACACAGTGCACCCTTAATACTTGTCCTAATATATAGGGACTCAGACATGGCTACACAGTGCACCCTTAGTACTTGTCCTAAGACATAAGGGGCCCAGACATGGCTACACAGTGCACCCTTAGTACTTGTCCTAATATATAGGGGACCCAGACATGACAACACAGTGCACCCTTAGTACTTGTCCTAATATATAGGGGACCAGACATGGCTACACAGTGCACCCTTAGTACTTGTCCTAATATATAGGGGACCCAGACAAAGCCACACAGTGCACCCTTAGTACTTGTCCTAATATGCAGGGGAATAAAGACATGGCTACACAGTGCACCCTTAGTACTTGTCCTAATATGCAGGGGACCCAGACATGGCTACACAGTGCACCCTTAGTACTTGTCCTAATATATAGGAGACCAGATATGGCTACACAGTGCACCCTTGGTACTTGTCCTAATATGCAGGGGAACAAAGACATGGCTACACAGTGCACCCTTAGTACTTGTCCTAATATATAGGGGACCCAGACATGGCTACACAGTGCACCCTTAGTACTTGTCCTAATATATAGGGGACCCAGACATGACTACACAGTGCACCCTAATGCTTGTCCTAATACACAGGGGACCCAGACATGACTACACAGTACACCCTTAGTACTTGTCCTAATATATAGGGGGCCAGACATGGCTACACAGTGCACCCTTAGTACTTGTCCTAATATATAGGGGACCCAGACATGACAACACAGTGCACCCTTAGTACTTGTCCTAATATATAGGGGACCAGACATGGCTACACAGTACACCCTTAGTACTTGTCCTAATATATAGGGGACCAGACATGGCTACACAGTGCACCCTTAGTACTTGTCCTAATATATAGGGGACCCAGACATGGTCACACAGTGCACCCTTAGTACTTGTCCGAATATGCAGGGGAACAAAGACATGGCCACACAGTGCACCCTTAGTACTTGTCCTAATATATGGGAGACCAGACATGGCTACACAGTGCACCCTTAGTACTTGTCCTAATATATAGGAGACCAGATATGGCTACACAGTGCACCCTTAGTACTTGTCCTAATATACAGAGGACCCAGACATGGCTACACAGTGCACCCTTAGTACTTGTTCTAATACATAAGGGGCGCAGACATGGCTACACAATATAGCCTTAGTACTTGTCCTTATATGCAGGGGAACAAAGACATGGCTACACAGTGCACCCTTAGTACTTGTTCTAACATACAGGAGACCCAGACATGGCTACACAGTGCACCCTTAGTACTTATCCTAATATATAGGGACTCAGACATGGCTACACAGTGCTCCCTTCGTACTTGTCCTAATACATAGGGATCCAGACGTGGCTACACAGTGCACCCTTAGTAGTTGTTCTAATACATAAGGGGCGCAGACATGGCTGCACAGTGCACCCTTAGTACTTATCCTAATATATAGGGGACCCAGACATGGCTACACAGTGCACCCTTAGTACTTGTTCTAATACATAAGGGGAGCAGACATGGCTAAACAATACAGCCTTAGTACTTGTCTTAATATGCAGGGGACCAAGACATGGCCACACACTGCACCCTTAGTACTTGTCCTAATATGCAGGGTACCCAGACATGGCTACATAGTGCACTCTTAGTACTTGTCCTAATATATAGGGGACCTAGACATGGCTACACAGTGCACTTTTAGTACTTGTCCTAATATACAGAGGACCCAGACATGGCTACACAGTGCACCCTTAGTACTTGTTCTAATACATAAGGGGCGCAGACATGGCTACACTATACAGCCTTAGTACTTGTCCTAATATATAGGGGACCCAGACATGACTACACAGTGCACCCTAATGCTTGTCCTAATACACAGGGGACCCAGACATGGCTACACAGTACACCCTTAGTACTTGTCCTAATATATAGGGGACCAGACATGGCTACACAGTGCACCCTTAGTACTTGTCCTAATATATAGGGGACCCAGACATGACAACACAGTGCACCCTTAGTACTTGTCCTAATATATAGGGGACCAGACATGACAACACAGTGCACCCTTAGTACTTGTCCTAATATATAGGAGACCAGACATGGCTACACAGTGCACCCTTAGTACTTGTCCTAATATATAGGAGACCAGATATGGCTACACAGTGCACCCTTAGTACTTGTCCTAATATACAGAGGACCCAGACATGGCTACACAGTGTACCCTTAGTACTTGTTCTAATACATAAGGGGCGCAGACATGGCTACACAATACAGCCTTAGTACTTGTCCTTATATGCAGGGGAACAAAGACATGGCTACACAGTACACCCTTAGTACTTGTCCTAACATACAGGAGACCCAGACATGGCTACACAGTGCACCCTTAGTACTTGTCCTAATATATAGGGGACCCAGAGATGGCTACACAGTGCACCCTTAGTACTTATCCTAATATATAGGGACTCAGACATGGCTACACAGTGCTCCCTTCGTACTTGTCCTAATACATAGGGATCCAGACGTGGCTACACAGTGCACCCTTAGTAGTTGTTCTAATACATAAGGGGTGCAGACATGGCTACACAGTGCACCCTTAGTACTTGTCCTAATATATAGGGGACCCAGACATGGCTACACAGTGCACCCTTAGTACTTGTTCTAATACATAAGGGGAGCAGACATGGCTAAACAATACAGCCCTAGTACTTGTCTTAATATGCAGGGGACCAAGACATGGCTACACAGTGCACCGTTAGTGCTTGTCCTAATATGCAGGGGAACAAAGACATGGCTACACAGTGCACCCTTAGTACTTGTCCTAATATATAGGGGACCCAGACATAGCTACACAGTGCACCCTTAGTACTTGTCCTAATATATAGGAGACCCAGACATGGCTACCCAGTGCACCCTTAGTACTTGTCCTAATACATAGGGACCCAGACGTGGCTACACAGTGCAGCCTTAGTACTTGTTCTAATACATAAGGGGCGCAGACATGGCTACACAGTGCACCCTTAGTACTTGTCCTAATATATAGGGGACCCAGACATGGCTGCACAGTGCACCCTTAGTACTTGTCCTAATATATAGGGGACCCAGACATGAATACACAGTGCACCCTAATGCTTGTTCTAATACACTGGGGACCCAGACATGACTACACAGTACACCCTTAGTACTTGTCCTAATATATAGGGGACCCAGACATGACAACACAGTGCACCCTTAGTACCTGTCCTAATATATAGGGGACCAGACATGGCTACACAGTGCACCCTTAGTACTTGTCCTAATATATAGGGGACCCAGACATGACTACGCAGTGCACCCTTAGTACTTGTCCTAATATATAGGGGACCAGACATGGCTACACAGTACACCCTTAGTACTTGTCCTCATATATTTGGGACCCAGACATGGCTGCACAGTGCACCCTTAGTACTTGTCCTAATATGCAGGGGAACAAAGACATGGCTACACAGTGCACCCTTAGTACTTGTCCTAATATATAGGGGACCCAGACATAGCTACATAGTGCACCCTTAGTACTTGTCCTAATATATAGAAGACCCAGACATGGCTACACAGTGCACCCTTAGTACTTGTCCTAATACATAGGGACCCAGACGTGGCTACACAGTGCAGCCTTAGTACTTGTTCTAATACATAAGGGGCGCAGACATGGCTACACAGTGCACCCTTAGTACTTGTCCTAATATATAGGGGACCAGACATGGCTACACAGTGCACCCTTAGTACTTGTCCTAATATATAGGGGACCCAGACAAAGCCACACAGTGCACCCTTAGTACTTGTCCTAATATGCAGGGGAACAAAGACATGGCTACACAGTGCACCCTTAGTACTTGTCCTCATATGCAGGGGACCCAGACATGGCTACACAGTGCACCCTTAGTACTTGTCCTAATATATAGGAGACCAGATATGGCTACACAGTGCACCCTTAGTACTTGTACTAATATATAGGAGACCAGATATGGCTACACAGTGCACCCTTAGTACTTGACCTAATATACAGAGGACCCAGACATGGCTACACAGTGCACCCTTAGTACTTGTTCTAATACATAAGGGGCACAGACATGGCTACACAATACAGCCTTAGTACTTGTCCTAATATGCAGGGGAACAAAGACATGGCTACACAGTGCACCCTTAGTACGTGTCATAACATACAGGAGACCCAGACATGGCTACACAGTGCACCCTTAGTACTTGTCCTAATATATAGGGGACCCAGACATGGCTACACAGTGCACCCTTAGTACTTGTTCTAATACATAGGGACTCAAACATTGCTACACATTGCTCCCTTAGTACTTGTCCTAATACATAGGGATCCAGACATGGCTACACAGTGCACCCTTAGTACTTGTCCTAATATATAGGGGACCCAGACATGGCTACACAGTGCACCCTTAGTACTTGTCCTAATATATAGGGGACCCAGACATTACTACGCAGTGCACCCTAATGCTTGTCCTAATACACAGGGGACCCAGACATGACTACACAGTACACCCTTAGTACTTGTCCTAATATATAGGGGACCAGACATGGCTACACAGTGCCCCCTTAGTACTTGTCCTAATATACAGGGGGCCCAGACATGGCTACACAGGGCACCCTTAGTACTTATACTAATATACAGGAGACCCAGACATGACTACACAGTGCACCCTTAGTACTTGTCCTAATATATAGGAGACCCAGACATGGCTACAGAGTGCACCCTTAGTACTTATCCTAATATATAGGGACTCAGACATGGCTACACAGTGCACCCTTAGTACTTGTCCTAATATATAGGGGACCCAGACATGACTACACAGTGCACCCTAATGCTTGTCCTAATATGCAGGGGAACAAAGACATGGCTACACAGTGCACGCCTAGTACTTGGACTAATATATAGGAGACCAGATATGGCTACACAGTGCACCCTTAGTACTTGTCCTAATATATAGGAGACCGGACATGGCTGCACAGTACACCCTTAGTACTTGTCTTAATATACAGGAGACCCAGACATGACTACACAGTGCACCCTTAGTACTTGTCCTAATATATAGGGGACCCAGACACGACTACACAGTGCACCCTTAGTACTTGTCCTAATATATAGTAGACCAGATATGGGTACACAGTGCACCCTTAGTACTTGTCCTAATACACAGGAGACCCAGACATGACTACACAGTGCACCCTTAATACTTGTCCTAATATTTAGGGACTCAGACATGGCTACACAGTGCACCCTTAGTACTTGTCCTAAGACATAAGGGGCCCAGACATGGCTACACAGTGCACCCTTAGTACTTGTCCTAATATATAGGGGACCCAGACATGACAACACAGTGCACCCTTAGTACTTGTCCTAATATATAGGGGACCAGACATGGCTACACAGTGCACCCTTAGTACTTGTCCTAATATATAGGGGACCCAGACAAAGCCACACAGTGCACCCTTAGTACTTGTCCTAATATGCAGGGGAATAAAGACATGGCTACACAGTGCACCCTTAGTACTTGTCCTAATATGCAGGGGACCCAGACATGGCTACACAGTGCACCCTTAGTACTTGTCCCAATATATAGGAGACCAGATATGGCTACACAGTGCACCCTGGGGACTTGTCCTAATATGCAGGGGAACAAAGACATGGCTACACAGTGCAGCCTTAGTACTTGTTCTAATACATAAGGGGCGCAGACATGGCTACACAGTGCACCCTTAGTACTTGTCCTAATATATAGGGGACCCAGACATGGCTACACAGTGCACCCTTAGTACTTGTCCTAATATATAGGGGACCCAGACATGACTACACAGTGCACCCTAATGCTTGTCCTAATACACAGGGGACCCAGACATGACTACACAGTACACCCTTAGTACTTGTCCTAATATATAGGGGGCCAGACATGGCTACACAGTGCACCCTTAGTACTTGTCCTAATATATAGGGGACCCAGACATGACAACACAGTGCACCCTTAGTACTTGTCCTAATATATAGGGGACCAGACATGGCTACACAGTACACCCTTAGTACTTGTCCTAATATATAGGGGACCAGACATGGCTACACAGTGCACCCTTAGTACTTGTCCTAATATATAGGGGACCCAGACATGGTCACACAGTGCACCCTTAGTACTTGTCCTAATATGCAGGGGAACAAAGACATGGCCACACAGTGCACCCTTAGTACTTGTCCTAATATATGGGAGACCAGACATGGCTACACAGTGCACCCTTAGTACTTGTCCTAATATATAGTAGACCAGATATGGGTACACAGTGCACCCTTAGTACTTGTCCTAATACACAGGAGACCCAGACATGACTACACAGTGCACCCTTAATACTTGTCCTAATATATAGGGACTCAGACATGGCTACACAGTGCACCCTTAGTACTTGTCCTAAGACATAAGGGGCCCAGACATGGCTACACAGTGCACCCTTAGTACTTGTCCTAATATATAGGGGACCCAGACATGACAACACAGTGCACCCTTAGTACTTGTCCTAATATATAGGGGACCAGACATGGCTACACAGTGCACCCTTAGTACTTGTCCTAATATATAGGGGACCCAGACAAAGCCACACAGTGCACCCTTAGTACTTGTCCTAATATGCAGGGGACCCAGACATGGCTACACAGTGCACCCTTAGTACTTGTCCTAATATATAGGAGACCAGATATGGCTACACAGTGCACCCTTAGTACTTGTCCTAATATGCAGGGGAACAAAGACATGGCTACACAGTGCACCCTTAGTACTTGTCCTAATATATAGGGGACCCAGACATGGCTACACAGTGCACCCTTAGTACTTGTCCTAATATATAGGGGACCCAGACATGACTACACAGTGCACCCTAATGCTTGTCCTAATACACAGGGGACCCAGACATGACTACACAGTACACCATTAGTACTTGTCCTAATATATAGGGGGCCAGACATGGCTACACAGTGCACCCTTAGTACTTGTCCTAATATATAGGGGACCCAGACATGACAACACAGTGCACCCTTAGTACTTGTCCTAATATATAGGGGACCAGACATGGCTACACAGTACACCCTTAGTACTTGTCCTAATATATAGGGGACCAGACATGGCTACACAGTGCACCCTTAGTACTTGTCCTAATATATAGGGGACCCAGACATGGTCACACAGTGCACCCTTAGTACTTGTCCTAATATGCAGGGGAACAAAGACATGGCCACACAGTGCACCCTTAGTACTTGTCCTAATATATGGGAGACCAGACATGGCTACACCGTGCACCCTTAGTACTTGTCCTAATATACAGAGGACCCAGACATGGCTACACTGCACCCTTAGTACTTGTTCTAATACATAAGGGGCGCAGACATGGCTACACAATATAGCCTTAGTACTTGTCCTTATATGCAGGGGAACAAAGACATGGCTACACAGTGCACCCTTAGTACTTGTCCTAATATGCAGGGGACCAAGACATGGCTACACAGTGCACCCTTAGTACTCTTCCTAATATATAGGGGACCCAGACATGACAACACAGTGCACCCTTAGTACTTGTCCTAATATATAGGGGACCAGACATGGCTACACAGTACACCCTTAGTACTTGTCCTAATATATAGGGGACCAGACATGGCTACACAGTGCACCCTTAGTACTTGTCCTAATATATAGGGGACCCAGACATGGTCACACAGTGCACCCTTAGTACTTGTCCTAATATGCAGGGGAACAAAGACATGGCCACACAGTGCACCCTTAGTACTTGTCCTAATATATGGGAGACCAGACATGGCTACACCGTGCACCCTTAGTACTTGTCCTAATATACAGAGGACCCAGACATGGCTACACAGTGCACCCTTAGTACTTGTTCTAATACATAAGGGGCGCAGACATGGCTACACAATATAGCCTTAGTACTTGTCCTTATATGCAGGGGAACAAAGACATGGCTACACAGTGCACCCTTAGTACTTGTCCTAATATGCAGGGGACCAAGACATGGCTACACAGTGCACCCTTAGTACTTGTCCTAACATACAGGAGACCCAGACATGGCTACACAGTGCACCCTTAGTACTTGTCCAAATATATAAGGGACCCAGACATGGCTACACAGTGCACCCTTAGTACTTATCCTAATATATAGGGACTCAGACATGGCTGCACAGTGCTCCCTTCGTACTTGTCCTAATACATAGGGATCCAGACGTGGCTACACAGTGCACCCTTAGTAGTTGTTCTAATACATAAGGGGTGCAGACATGGTTGCACAGTGCACCCTTAGTACTTGTCCTAATATATAGGGGACCCAGACATGGCTACACAGTGCACCCTTAGTACTTGTTCTAATACATAAGGGGAGCAGACATGGCTAAACAATACAGCCCTAGTACTTGTCTTAATATGCAGGGGAACAAAGACATGGCTACACAGTGCACCCTTAGTACTTGTCCTAATATGCAGGGGAACAAAGACATGGCTACACAGTGCACCCTTAGTACTTGTCCTAATACATAGGGACCCAGACGTGGCTACACAGTGCAGCCTTAGTACTTGTTCTAATACATAAGGGGCGCAGACATGGCTACACAGTGCACCCTTAGTACTTGTCCTAATATATAGGGGACCCAGACATGGCTACACAGTGCACCGTTAGTACTTGTCCAAATATATAGGGGACCCAGACATGACTACACAGTGCACCCTAATGCTTGTTCTAATACACTGGGGACCCAGACATGACTACACAGTACAACCTTAGTACTTGTCCTAATATATAGGGGACCAGACATGGCTACACAGTGCACCCTTAGTACTTGTCCTAATATATAGGGGACCCAGACATGACTACGCAGTGCACCCTTAGTACTTGTCCTAATATATAGGGGAGCAGACATGGCTACACAGTACACCCTTAGTACCTGTCCTAATACATAGGGACCCAGACGTGGCTACACATTGCAGCCTTAGTACTTGTTCTAATACATAAGGGGCGCAGACATGGCTACACAGTGCACCCTTAGTACTTGTCCTAATATGCAGGGGAACAAAGACATGGCTACACAGTGCACCCTTAGTACTTGTCCTACAATATAGGGGACCCAGACATTGCTACACAGTACACCCTTAGTACTTGTCCTAATATATAGGAGACCCAGACATGGCTACACAGTGCACCCTTAGTACTTGTCCTAATACATAGGGACCCAGACGTGGCTACACAGTGCAGCCTTAGTACTTGTTCTAATACATAAGGGGCGCAGACATGGCTACACAGTGCACCCTTAGTACTTGTCCTAATATATAGGGGACCCAGACATGGCTACACAGTGCACCCGGTGTACTTGTCCTAAAATATAGGGGACCCAGACATGGCTACACAGTGCACCCTTAGTACTTGTCCTAATGTATAGGGGACCCAGACATGACTACACAGTGCACCCTTAGTACTTGTCCTAATATATAGGGGACCAGACATGGCTACACAATGCACCCTTAGTACTTGTCCTAATATATAGGGGACCCAGACATGACTACACAGTGCACCCTTAGTACTTGTCCTAATATATAGGGGACCAGACATGGCTACACAGTACACCCTTAGCACTTGTCCTAATATAGTGGACCCAGACATGGCTACACAGTGCACCCTTAGTACTTGTCCTAATATATAGGGGGCCAGACATGGCTACACAGTACACCCTTAGTACTTGTCCTAATATATAGGGGACCAGACATGACTACACAGTGCACCCTTAGTACTTGTCCTAATATATAGGGTACCCAGACATGGCCACACAGTGCACCCTTAGTACTTGTCCTAATATGCAGGGGAACAAAGACATGGCTACACAGTGCACCCTTAGTACTTGTCCTAATATGCAGGGGACCCAGACATGGCTACACAGTGCACCCTTAGTACTTGTCCTAATATGCAGGGGACCCAGACATGGCTACACAGTACACCCTTAGTACTTGTCCTAATATATAGGAGACCAGATACGGCTACACAGTGCACCCTTAGTACTTGTCCTAATATATAGGGGACCAGATATGGCTACACAGTGCACCCTTAGTACTTGTCCTAATATATAGGAGACAAGATATGGCTACACAGTGCACCCTTAGTACTTGTCCTAATATACAGAGGACCCAGACATGGCTACACAGAGCACCCTTAGTACTTGTTCTAATACATAAGGGGCGCAGACATGGCTACACAATACAGCCTTAGTACTTGTCCTTTTATGCAGGGGAACAAAGACATGGCTACACAGTGCACCCTTAGTACTTGTCCTAATATGCAGGGGACCAAGACATGGCTACACAGTGCACCCTTAGTAGTTGTTCTAATGCATAAGGGGCGCAGACATGGCTACACAGTGCACCCTTAGTACTTGTCCTAATATATAGGGGACCCAGACATGGCTACACAGTGCACCCTTAGTACTTGTCCTAATATACAGGAGACCCAGACATGGCTACACAGTGCACCCTTAGTACTTGTCCTAATATATAGGGGACCAGACATGGCTACACAGTACACCCTTAGTACTTGTCCTAATATATAGGGGACCAGACATGGCTACACAGTGCACCCTTAGTACTTGTCCTAATATATAGGGGACCCAGACATGGTCACACAGTGCACCCTTAGTACTTGTCCTAATATGCAGGGGAACAAAGACATGGCCACACAGTGCACCCTTAGTACTTGTCCTAATATATGGGAGACCAGACATGGCTACACCGTGCACCCTTAGTACTTGTCCTAATATACAGAGGACCCAGACATGGCTACACAGTGCACCCTTAGTACTTGTTCTAATACATAAGGGGCGCAGACATGGCTACACAATAAAGCCTTAGTACTTGTCCTTATATGCAGGGGAACAAAGACATGGCTACACAGTGCACCCTTAGTACTTGTCCTAATATGCAGGGGACCAAGACATGGCTACACAGTGCACCCTTAGTACTTGTCCTAACATACAGGAGACCCAGACATGGCTACACAGTGCACCCTTAGTACTTGTCCAAATATATAAGGGACCCAGACATGGCTACACAGTGCACCCTTAGTACTTATCCTAATATATAGGGACTCAGACATGGCTACACAGTGCTCCCTTCGTACTTGTCCTAATACATAGGGATCCAGACGTGGCTACACAGTGCACCCTTAGTAGTTGTTCTAATACATAAGGGGTGCAGACATGGTTGCACAGTGCACCCTTAGTACTTGTCCTAATATATAGGGGACCCAGACATGGCTACACAGTGCACCCTTAGTACTTGTTCTAATACATAAGGGAAGCAGACATGGCTAAACAATACAGCCCTAGTACTTGTCTTAATATGCAGGGGAACAAAGACATGGCTACACAGTGCACCCTTAGTACTTGTCCTAATATGCAGGGGAACAAAGACATGGCTACACAGTGCACCCTTAGTACTTGTCCTAATACATAGGGACCCAGACGTGGCTACACAGTGCAGCCTTAGTACTTGTTCTAATACATAAGGGGCGCAGACATGGCTACACAGTGCACCCTTAGTACTTGTCCTAATATATAGGGGACCCAGACATGGCTACACAGTGCACCGTTAGTACTTGTCCTAATATATAGGGGACCCAGACATGACTACACAGTGCACCCTAATGCTTGTTCTAATACACTGGGGACCCAGACATGACTACACAGTACACCCTTAGTACTTGTCCTAATATATAGGGGACCAGACATGGCTACACAGTGCACCCTTAGTACTTGTCCTAATATATAGGGGACCCAGACATGACTACGCAGTGCACCCTTAGTACTTGTCCTAATATATAGGGGAGCAGACATGGCTACACAGTACACCCTTAGTACCTGTCCTAATACATAGGGACCCAGACGTGGCTACACATTGCAGCCTTAGTACTTGTTCTAATACATAAGGGGCGCAGACATGGCTACACAGTGCACCCTTAGTACTTGTCCTAATATGCAGGGGAACAAAGACATGGCTACACAGTGCACCCTTAGTACTTGTCCTAATATATAGGGGACCCAGACATTGCTACACAGTACACCCTTAGTACTTGTCCTAATATATAGGAGACCCAGACATGGCTACACAGTGCACCCTTAGTACTTGTCCTAATACATAGGGACCCAGACGTGGCTACACAGTGCAGCCTTAGTACTTGTTCTAATACATAAGGGGCGCAGACATGGCTACACAGTGCACCCTTAGTACTTGTCCTAATATATAGGGGACCCAGACATGGCTACACAGTGCACCCGGTGTACTTGTCCTAAAATATAGGGGACCCAGACATGGCTACACAGTGCACCCTTAGTACTTGTCCTAATGTATAGGGGACCCAGACATGACTACACAGTGCACCCTTAGTACTTGTCCTAATATATAGGGGACCAGACATGGCTACACAATGCACCCTTAGTACTTGTCCTAATATATAGGGGACCCAGACATGACTACACAGTGCACCCTTAGTACTTGTCCTAATATATAGGGGACCAGACATGGCTACACAGTACACCCTTAGCACTTGTCCTAATATAGTGGACCCAGACATGGCTACACAGTGCACCCTTAGTACTTGTCCTAATATATAGGGGGCCAGACATGGCTACACAGTACACCCTTAGTACTTGTCCTAATATATAGGGGACCAGACATGACTACACAGTGCACCCTTAGTACTTGTCCTAATATATAGGGTACCCAGACATGGCCACACAGTGCACCCTTAGTACTTGTCCTAATATGCAGGGGAACAAAGACATGGCTACACAGTGCACCCTTAGTACTTGTCCTAATATGCAGGGGACCCAGACATGGCTACACAGTGCACCCTTAGTACTTGTCCTAATATGCAGGGGACCCAGACATGGCTACACAGTACACCCTTAGTACTTGTCCTAATATATAGGAGACCAGATACGGCTACACAGTGCACCCTTAGTACTTGTCCTAATATATAGGGGACCAGATATGGCTACACAGTGCACCCTTAGTACTTGTCCTAATATATAGGAGACAAGATATGGCTACACAGTGCACCCTTAGTACTTGTCCTAATATACAGAGGACCCAGACATGGCTACACAGTGCACCCTTAGTACTTGTTCTAATACATAAGGGGCGCAGACATGGCTACACAATACAGCCTTAGTACTTGTCCTTTTATGCAGGGGAACAAAGACATGGCTACACAGTGCACCCTTAGTACTTGTCCTAATATGCAGGGGACCAAGACATGGCTACACAGTGCACCCTTAGTAGTTGTTCTAATGCATAAGGGGCGCAGACATGGCTACACAGTGCACCCTTAGTACTTGTCCTAATATATAGGGGACCCAGACATGGCTACACAGTGCACCCTTAGTACTTGTCCTAATATACAGGAGACCCAGACATGGCTACACAGTGCACCCTTAGTACTTGTCCTAATATATAGGAGACCAGATATGGGTACACAGTGCACCCTTAGTTCTTGTCCTAATATATAGGGGACCAGATATGGCTACACAGTACACCCTTAGTACTTGTCCTAATATATAGGAGACCAGATACGGCTACACAGTGCACCCTTAGTACTTGTCCTAATATATAGGGGACCAGATATGGCTACACAGTGCACCCTTAGTACTTGTCCTAATATATAGGAGACAAGATATGGCTACACAGTGCACCCTTAGTACTTGTCCTAATATACAGAGGACCCAGACATGGCTACACAGTGCACCCTTAGTACTTGTTCTAATACATAAGGGGCGCAGACATGGCTACACAATACAGCCTTAGTACTTGTCCTTTTATGCAGGGGAACAAAGACATGGCTACACAGTGCACCCTTAGTACTTGTCCTAATATGCAGGGGACCAAGACATGGCTACACAGTGCACCCTTAGTAGTTGTTCTAATGCATAAGGGGCGCAGACATGGCTACACAGTGCACCCTTAGTACTTGTCCTAATATATAGGGGACCCAGACATGGCTACACAGTGCACCCTTAGTACTTGTCCTAATATACAGGAGACCCAGACATGGCTACACAGTGCACCCTTAGTACTTGTCCTAATATATAGGAGACCAGATATGGGTACACAGTGCACCCTTAGTTCTTGTCCTAATATATAGGGGACCAGATATGGCTACACAGTGCACCCTTAGTACTTGTCCTAATATGCAGGGGACCCAGATGTGACTACACAGTGCACCCTTAGTACTTGTCCTAATATGTAGGAGACCAGACATGGCTCCACTGGGCACAGTTAGCACTTGTTCTAATACATAAGGGGCGCAGACATGGCTACACAATACAGCCTTAGTACTTGTCTTAATATGCAGGGGACCAAGACATGGCCACATACTGCACCATTAGTACTTGTCCTAATATGCAGAGGACCCAGACATGGCTACATAGTACACTCTTAGTACTTGTCCTAATATATAGGAGACCAGACATGGCTACACAGTGCACCCTTAGTACTTGTCCTAATATACAGAGGACCCAGACATGGCTACACAGTGCACCCTTAGTACTTGTTCTAATACATAAGGGGCGCAGACATGGCTACACAATACAGCCTTAGTACTTGTCTTAATATGCAGGGGACCAAGACATGGCTACACAGTGCACCCTTAGTACTTGTCCTAATATGCAGGGGACCAAGACATGGCTACACAGTGCATCCTTAGTAGTTGTTCTAATGCATAAGGGGCGCAGACATGGCTACACAGTGCACCCTTAGTACTTGTCCTAATATATAGGGGACCCAGACATGGCTACACAGTGCACCCTTAGTACTTGTCCTAATATATAGGTGACCCAGACATGACTACACAGTGCACCCTAATGCTTGTCCTAATACACAGGGGACCCAGACATGACTACACAGTACACCCTTAGTACTTGTCCTAATATATAGGGGACCAGACATGGCTACACAGTGCCCCCTTAGTACTTGTCCTAATATACAGGGGGCCCAGACATGGCCAAACAGTGCACCCTTAGTTCTTATCCTAATATAAAGGAGACCCAGACATGACTACACAGTGCACCCTTAGTACTTGTCCTAATATATAGGGGACCAGACATGGCTACACAGTGCACCCTTAGTACTTATCCTAATATATAGGAACCCAGACATGGCTACACAGTGCACCCTTAGTACTTGTCCTAATACATAGGGACCCAGACATGACTACACAGTGCACCCTTAGTACTTGTCCTAATATATAGGGACCCAGACATGGCTACACAGCGCACCCTTAGTACTTGTCCTAATATATAGGGACCCAGACATGACTACACAGTGCACCCTTAGTACTTATCCTAATATATAGGAGACCAGATATGGCTACACAGTGCACGCTTAGTACTTGTCCTAATATATAGGAGACCAGATATGGCTATACAGTGCACCCTTAGTACTTGTCCTAATATACAGGAGACCCAGACATGGCTACACAGTGCACCCTTAGTACTTGTCCTAATATATAGGAGACCAGATATGGGTACACAGTGCACCCTTAGTTCTTGTCCTAATATATAGGGGACCAGATATGGCTACACAGTGCACCCTTAGTACTTGTCCTAATATGCAGGGGACCCAGATGTGACTACACAGTGCACCCTTAGTACTTGTCCTAATATATAGGAGACTAGATATGGCTACACAGTGCACCCTTAGTACTTGTCCTAATATATAGGAGACCAGATATGGGTACACAGTGCACCCTTAGTACTTGTCCTAATATGTAGGAGACCAGACATGGCTCCACAGGGCACAGTTAGCACTTGCTCTAATACATAAGGGGCGCAGACATGGCTACACAATACAGCCTTAGTACTTGTCTTAATATGCAAGGGACCAAGACATGGCCACATACTGCACCATTAGTACTTGTCCTAATATGCAGGGGACCCAGACATGGCTACATAGTACACTCTTAGTACTTGTTCTAATACATAAGGGGCGCAGACATGGCTACACAATACAGCCTTAGTACTTGTCTTAATATGCAGGGGACCAAGACATGGCTACACAGTGCACCCTTAGTACTTGTACTAATATGCAGGGGACCAAGACATGGCTACACAGTGCACCCTTAGTAGTTGTTCTAATGCATAAGGGGCGCAGACATGGCTACACAGTGCACCCTTAGTACTTGTCCTAATATACAGAGGACCCAGACATGGCTACACAGTGCACCCTTAGTACTTGTTCTAATACATAAGGGGCGCAGACATGGCTACACAATACAGCCTTAGTACTTGTCTTAATATGCAGGGGACCAAGACATGGCTACACAGTGCACCCTTAGTACTTGTCCTAATATGCAGGGGACCAAGACATGGCTACACAGTGCACCCTTAGTAGTTGTTCTAATGCATAAGGGGCGCAGACATGGCTACACAGTGCACCCTTAGTACTTGTCCTAATATATAGGGGACCCAGACATGGCTACACAGTGCACCCTTAGTACTTGTCCTAATATGTAGGGGACCCAGACATGACTACACAGTGCACCCTAATGCTTGTCCTAATACACAGGGGACCCAGACATGACTACACAGTACACCCTTAGTAATTGTCCTAATATATAGGGGACCAGACATGGCTACACAGTGCCTCCTTAGTACTTGTCCTAATATACAGGGGGCCCAGACATGGCTACACAGTGCACCCTTAGTACTTATCCTAATATACAGGAGACCCAGACATGACTACACAGTGCACCCTTAGTACTTGTCCTAATATATAGGGGACCAGACATGGCTACACAGTGCACCCTTAGTACTTATCCTAATATATAGGGACCCAGACATGGCTACACAGTGCACCCTTAGTACTTGTCCTAATATATAGGGGACCAGACATGGCTACACAGTGCACCCTTAGTACTTGTCCTAATATATAGGGGACCAGACATGACTACACAGTGCACCCTTAGTACTTATCCTAATATATAGGGACCCAGACATGGCTACACAGTGCACCCTTAGTACTTGTTCTAATACATAGGGACCCAGACATGACTACACAGTGCACCCTTAGTACTTGTCCTAATATATAGGGACCCAGACATGGCTACACAGTGCACCCTTAGTACTTATCCTAATATATAGGGACCCAGACATGGCTACACAGTGCACCCTTAGTACTTGTTCTTATATATAGGAGACCAGACATGGCTATACAGTGCACCCTTAGTACTTGTCCTAATATACAGGAGACCCAGACAAGGCTACACAGTGCACCCTTAGTACTTGTCCTAATATATAGGAGACCAGATATGGGTACACAGTGCACCCTTAGTACTTGTCCTAATATATAGGGGACCAGATATGGCTACACAGTGCACCCTTAGTACTTGTCCTAATATGCAGGGGACCCAGATGTGACTACACAGTGCACCCTTAGTACTTGTCCTAATATATAGGAGACCAGATATGGCTACACAGTGCACCCTTAGTAATTGTCCTAATATATAGGAGACCAGATATGGGTACACAGTGCACCCTTACTACTTGTCCTAATATGTAGGAGACCAGATATGGCTCCCCAGGGCACAGTTAGCACTTGTTCTAATACATAAGGGGGCAGACATGGCTACACAATACAGCCTTAGTACTTGTCCTAATATGCAGGGTACCCAGACATGGTTACATAGTGCACTCTTAGTACTTGTCCTAATATATAGGGGACCTAGACATGGCTACACAGTGCACCCTTAGTACTTGTCCTAATATATAGAGGACTCAGACATGGCTACACAGTGCACCCTTAGTACTTGTCCTAATATACAGAGGACCCAGACATGACTACACAGTGCACCCTTAGTACTTGTTCTAATACATAAGGGGCGCAGACATGGCTACACAATACAGCCTTAGTACTTGTCCTAATATATAGGGGACCCAGACATGACTACACAGTGCACCCTAATGCTTGTCCTAATACACAGGGGACCCAGACATGACTACACAGTACACCCTTAGTACTTGTCCTAATATATAGGGGACCAGACATGGCTACACATTGCACCCTTAGTACTTGTCCTAATATATAGGGGACCCAGACATGACAACACAGTGCACCCTTAGTACTTGTCCTAATATATAGGGGACCAGACATGACAACACAGTGCACCCTTAGTACTTGTCCTAATATATAGGGGACCCAGACATGGCTACACAGTGCACCCTTAGTACTTGTCCTAATATATAGGAGACCAGACATGGCTACACAGTGCACCCTTAGTACTTGTCCTAATATATAGGAGACCAGATATGGCTACACAGTGCACCCTTAGTACTTGTCCTAATATACAGAGGACCCAGACATGGCTACACAGTGCACCCTTAGTACTTCTTCTAATACATAAGGGGCGCAGACATGGCTACACAATATAGCCTTAGTACTTGTCCTTATATGCAGGGGAACAAAGACATGGCTACACAGTGCATCCTTAGTACTTGTCCTAATATGCAGGGGACCAAGACATGGCTACACAGTGCACCCTTAGTACTTGTCCTAACATACAGGAGACCCAGACATGGCTACACAGTGCACCCTTAGTACTTGTCCTAATATATAGGGGACCCAGACATGAATACACAGTGCACCCTAATGCTTGTTCTAATACACTGGGGACCCAGACATGAGTACACAGTACACCCTTAGTACTTGTCCTAATATATAGGGGACCAGACATGGCTACACAGTGCACCCTTAGTACTTGTCCTAATATATAGGGGACCCAGACATGACTACGCAGTGCACCCTTAGTACTTGTCCTAATATATAGGGGACCAGACATGGCTACACAGTACACCCTTAGTACTTGTCCTAATATATAGGGGACCCAGACATGGCTGCACAGTGCACCCTTAGTACTTGTCCTAATATGCAGGGGAACAAAGACATGGCTACACAGTGCACCCTTAGTACTTGTCCTAATATATAGGGGACCCAGACATAGCTACACAGTGCACCCTTAGTACTTGTCCTAATATATAGAAGACCCAGACATGGCTACACAGTGCACCCTTAGTACTTGTCCTAATACATAGGGACCCAGACGTGGCTACACAGTGCAGCCTTAGTACTTGTTCTAATACATAAGGGGCGCAGACATGGCTACACAGTGCACCCTTAGTACTTGTCCTCATATATAGGGGACCCAGACATGGCTACACAGTGCACCCTTAGTACTTGTCCTAAAATATAGGGGACCCAGACATGGCTACACAGTGCACCCTTAGTACTTGTCCTAATATATAGGGGACCAGACATGGCTACACAGTGCACCCTTAGTACTTGTCCTAATATATAGGGGACCCAGACATGACTACGCAGTGCACCCTTAGTACTTGTCCTAATATATAGGGGACCAGACATGGCTACACAGTACACCCTTAGTACTTGTCCTAATATATAGGGGACCCAGACATGGCTGCACAGTGCACCCTTAGTACTTGTCCTAATATGCAGGGGAACAAAGACATGGCTACACAGTGCACCCTTAGTACTTGTCCTAATATACAGAGGACCCAGACATGGCTACACAGTGCACCCTTAGTACTTGTTCTAATATACAGAGGACCTAGACATGGCTACACAGTGCACCCTTAGTACTTGTCCTAATATATAGAGGACTCAGACATGGCTACACAGTGCACCCTTAGTACTTGTTCTAATACATAAGGGGCGCAGACATGGCTACACAGTGCACCCTTAGCACTTGTCCTCATATATAGGGGACCCAGACATGGCTACTCAGTGCACCCTTAGTACTTGTCCTAAAATATAGGGGACCCAGACATGGCTACACAGTGCACCCTTAGTACTTGTCCTAATATATAGGGGACCCAGACATGGTTACACAGTGCACCCTTAGTACTTGTCCTAATATATAGGGGACCAGACATGACTACACAGTGCACCCTTAGTACTTCTACTAATATATAGGGGACCCAGACATGACAGCACAGTTCACCCTTAGTACTTGTCCTAATATATAGGGGACCAGACATGGCTGCACAGTGCACCCTTAGTACTTGTCCTAATATATAGGGGACCCAGACATGGCCACACAGTGCACCCTTAGTACTTGTCCTAATATGCAGGGGAACAAAGACATGGCTACACAGTGCACCCTTAGTACTTGTCCTAATATGCAGGGGACCCAGACATGGCTGCAAAGTGCACCCTTAGTACTTGTCCTAATATGCAGGGGACCCAGACATGGCTACACAGTGCACCCTAATGCTTGTCCTAATACACAGGGGACCCAGACATGGCTACACAGTACACCCTTAGTACTTGTCCTAATATATAGGGGACCAGACATGGCTACACAGTGCACCCTTAGTACTTGTCCTAATATATAGGGGACCCAGACATGACAACACAGTGCACCCTTAGTACTTGTCCTAATATATAGGGGACCAGACATGACAACACAGTGCACCCTTAGTACTTGTCCTAATATATAGGAGACCAGACATGGCTACACAGTGCACCCTTAGTACTTGTCCTAATATATAGGAGACCAGATATGGCTACACAGTGCACCCTTAGTACTTGTCCTAATATACAGAGGACCCAGACATGGCTACACAGTGCACCCTTAGTACTTGTTCTAATACATAAGGGGCGCAGACATGGCTACACAATACAGCCTTAGTACTTGTCCTTATATGCAGGGGAACAAAGACATGGCTACACAGTGCACCCTTAGTACTTGTCCTAATATGCAGGGGACCAAGACATGGCTACACAGTGCACCCTTAGTACTTGTCCTAACATACAGGAGACCCAGACATGGCTACACAGTGCACCCTTAGTACTTGTCCTAATATATAGGGGACCCAGAGATGGCTACACAGTGCACCCTTAGTACTTATCCTTATATATAGGGACTCAGACATGGCTACACAGTGCTCCCTTCGTACTTGTCCTAATACATAGGGATCCAGACGTGGCTACACAGTGCACCCTTAGTAGTTGTTCTAATACATAAGGGGTGCAGACATGGCTACACAGTGCACCCTTAGTACTTGTCCTAATATATAGGGGACCCAGACATGGCTACACAGTGCACCCTTAGTACTTGTTCTAATACATAAGGGGAGCAGACATGGCTAAACAATACAGCCCTAGTACTTGTCTTAATATGCAGGGGACCAAGACATGGCTACACAGTGCACCGTTAGTACTTGTCCTAATATGCAGGGGAACAAAGACATGGCTACACAGTGCACCCTTAGTACTTGTCCTAATATATAGGGGACCCAGACATAGCTACACAGTGCACCCTTAGTACTTGTCCTAATATATAGGAGACCCAGACATGGCTACCCAGTGCACCCTTAGTACTTGTCCTAATACATAGGGACCCAGACGTGGCTACACAGTGCAGCCTTAGTACTTGTTCTAATACATAAGGGGCGCAGACATGGCTACACAGTGCACCCTTAGTACTTGTCCTAATATATAGGGGACCCAGACATGGCTGCACAGTGCACCCTTAGTACTTGTCCTAATATATAGGGGACCCAGACATGAATACACAGTGCACCCTAATGCTTGTTCTAATACACTGGGGACCCAGACATGACTACACAGTACACCCTTAGTACTTGTCCTAATATATAGGGGACCAGACATGGCTACACAGTGCACCCTTAGTACTTGTCCTAATATATAGGGGACCCAGACATGACTACGCAGTGCACCCTTAGTACTTGTCCTAATATATAGGGGACCAGACATGGCTACACAGTACACCCTTAGTACTTGTCCTAATATATAGGGGACCCAGACATGGCTGCACAGTGCACCCTTAGTACTTGTCCTAATATGCAGGGGAACAAAGACATGGCTACACAGTGCACCCTTAGTACTTGTCCTAATATATAGGGGACCCAGACATAGCTACACAGTGCACCCTTAGTACTTGTCCTAATATATAGAAGACCCAGACATGGCTACACAGTGCACCCTTAGTACTTGTCCTAATACATAGGGACCCAGACGTGGCTACACAGTGCAGCCTTAGTACTTGTTCTAATACATAAGGGGCGCAGACATGGCTACACAGTGCACCCTTAGTACTTGTCCTAATATATAGGGGACCAGACATGGCTACACAGTGCACCCTTAGTACTTGTCCTAATATATAGGGGACCTAGACAAAGCCACACAGTGCACCCTTAGTACTTGTCCTAATATGCAGGGGAACAAAGACATGGCTACACAGTGCACCCTTAGTACTTGTCCTCATATGCAGGGGACCCAGACATGGCTACACAGTGCACCCTTAGTACTTGTCCTAATATATAGGAGACCAGATATGGCTACACAGTGCACCCTTAGTACTTGTCCTAATATATAGGAGACCAGATATGGCTACACAGTGCACCCTTAGTACTTGACCTAATATACAGAGGACCCAGACATGGCTACACAGTGCACCCTTAGTACTTGTTCTAATACATAAGGGGCGCAGACATGGCTACACAATACAGCCTTAGTACTTGTCCTAATATGCAGGGGAACAAAGACATGGCTACACAGTGCACCCTTAGTACGTGTCATAACATACAGGAGACCCAGACATGGCTACACAGTGCACCCTTAGTACTTGTCCTAATATATAGGGGACCCAGACATGGCTACAAAGTGCACCCTTAGTACTTGTTCTAATACATAGGGACTCAGACATTGCTACACATTGCTCCCTTAGTACTTGTCCTAATACATAGGGATCCAGACATGGCTACACAGTGCACCCTTAGTACTTGTCCTAATATATAGGGGACCCAGACATGGCTACACAGTGCACCCTTAGTACTTGTCCTAATATATAGGGGACCCAGACATTACTACGCAGTGCACCCTAATGCTTGTCCTAATACACAGGGGACCCAGACATGACTACACAGTACACCCTTAGTACTTGTCCTAATATATAGGGGACCAGACATGGCTACACAGTGCCCCCTTAGTACTTGTCCTAATATACAGGGGGCCCAGACATGGCTACACAGGGCACCCTTAGTACTTATACTAATATACAGGAGACCCAGACATGACTACACAGTGCACCCTTAGTACTTGTCCTAATATATAGGAGACCCAGACATGGCTACAGAGTGCACCCTTAGTACTTATCCTAATATATAGGGACTCAGACATGGCTACACAGTGCACCCTCAGTACTTGTCCTAATATATAGGGGACCCAGACATGACTACACAGTGCACCCTAATGCTTGTCCTAATATGCAAGGGACCAAGACATGGCTACACAGTGCACGCCTAGTACTTGTCCTAATATATAGGAGACCAGATATGGCTACACAGTGCACCCTTAGTACTTGTCCTAATATATAGGAGACCGGACATGGCTGCACAGTACACCCTTAGTACTTGTCCTAATATACAGGAGACCCAGACATGACTACACAGTGCACCCTTAGTACTTGTCCTAATATATAGGGGACCCAGACACGACTACACAGTGCACCCTTAGTACTTGTCCTAATAAATAGTAGACCAGATATGGGTACACAGTGCACCCTTAGTACTTGTCCTAATACACAGGAGACCCAGACATGACTACACAGTGCACCCTTAATACTTGTCCTAATATATAGGGACTCAGACATGGCTACACAGTGCACCCTTAGTACTTGTCCTAAGACATAAGGGGCCCAGACATGGCTACACAGTGCACCCTTAGTACTTGTCCTAATATATAGGGGACCCAGACATGACAACACAGTGCACCCTTAGTACTTGTCCTAATATATAGGGGACCAGACATGGCTACACAGTGCACCCTTAGTACTTGTCCTAATATATAGGGGACCCAGACAAAGCCACACAGTGCACCCTTAGTACTTGTCCTAATATGCAGGGGAATAAAGACATGGCTACACAGTGCACCCTTAGTACTTGTCCTAATATGCAGGGGACCCAGACATGGCTACACAGTGCACCCTTAGTACTTGTCCTAATATATAGGAGACCAGATATGGCTACACAGTGCACCCTTGGTACTTGTCCTAATATGCAGGGGAACAAAGACATGGCTACACAGTGCAGCCTTAGTACTTGTTCTAATACATAAGGGGCGCAGACATGGCTACACAGTGCACCCTTAGTACTTGTCCTAATATATAGGGGACCCAGACATGGCTACACAGTGCACCCTTAGTACTTGTCCTAATATATAGGGGACCCAGACATGACTACACAGTGCACCCTAATGCTTGTCCTAATACACAGGGGACCCAGACATGACTACACAGTACACCCTTAGTACTTGTCCTAATATATAGGGGGCCAGACATGGCTACACAGTGCACCCTTAGTACTTGTCCTAATATATAGGGGACCCAGACATGACAACACAGTGCACCCTTAGTACTTGTCCTAATATATAGGGGACCAGACATGGCTACACAGTACACCCTTAGTACTTGTCCTAATATATAGGGGACCAGACATGGTCACACAGTGCACCCTTAGTACTTGTCCTAATATGCAGGGGAACAAAGACATGGCCACACAGTGCACCCTTAGTACTTGTCCTAATATATGGGAGACCAGACATGGCTACACAGTGCACCCTTAGTACTTGTCCTAATATATAGTAGACCAGATATGGGTACACAGTGCACCCTTAGTACTTGTCCTAATACACAGGAGACCCAGACATGACTACACAGTGCACCCTTAATACTTGTCCTAATATATAGGGACTCAGACATGGCTACACAGTGCACCCTTAGTACTTGTCCTAAGACATAAGGGGCCCAGACATGGCTACACAGTGCACCCTTAGTACTTGTCCTAATATATAGGGGACCCAGACATGACAACACAGTGCACCCTTAGTACTTGTCCTAATATATAGGGGACCAGACATGGCTACACAGTGCACCCTTAGTACTTGTCCTAATATATAGGGGACCCAGACAAAGCCACACAGTGCACCCTTAGTACTTGTCCTAATATGCAGGGGAATAAAGACATGGCTACACAGTGCACCCTTAGTACTTGTCCTAATATGCAGGGGACCCAGACATGGCTACACAGTGCACCCTTAGTACTTGTCCTAATATATAGGAGACCAGATATGGCTACACAGTGCACCCTTGGTACTTGTCCTAATATGCAGGGGAACAAAGACATGGCTACACAGTGCACCCTTAGTACTTGTCCTAATATATAGGGGACCCAGACATGGCTACACAGTGCACCCTTAGTACTTGTCCTAATATATAGGGGACCCAGACATGACTACACAGTGCACCCTAATGCTTGTCCTAATACACAGGGGACCCAGACATGACTACACAGTACACCCTTAGTACTTGTCCTAATATATAGGGGGCCAGACATGGCTACACAGTGCACCCTTAGTACTTGTCCTAATATATAGGGGACCCAGACATGACAACACAGTGCACCCTTAGTACTTGTCCTAATATATAGGGGACCAGACATGGCTACACAGTACACCCTTAGTACTTGTCCTAATATATAGGGGACCAGACATGGCTACACAGTGCACCCTTAGTACTTGTCCTAATATATAGGGGACCCAGACATGGTCACACAGTGCACCCTTAGTACTTGTCCTAATATGCAGGGGAACAAAGACATGGCCACACAGTGCACCCTTAGTACTTGTCCTAATATATGGGAGACCAGACATGGCTACACCGTGCACCCTTAGTACTTGTCCTAATATACAGAGGACCCAGACATGGCTACACAGTGCACCCTTAGTACTTGTTCTAATACATAAGGGGCGCAGACATGGCTACACAATATAGCCTTAGTACTTGTCCTTATATGCAGGGGAACAAAGACATGGCTACACAGTGCACCCTTAGTACTTGTCCTAATATGCAGGGGACCAAGACATGGCTACACAGTGCACCCTTAGTACTTGTCCTAACATACAGGAGACCCAGACATGGCTACACAGTGCACCCTTAGTACTTGTCCAAATATATAAGGGACCCAGACATGGCTACACAGTGCACCCTTAGTACTTATCCTAATATATAGGGACTCAGACATGGCTACACAGTGCTCCCTTCGTACTTGTCCTAATACATAGGGATCCAGACGTGGCTACACAGTGCACCCTTAGTAGTTGTTCTAATACATAAGGGGTGCAGACATGGTTGCACAGTGCACCCTTAGTACTTGTCCTAATATATAGGGGACCCAGACATGGCGACACAGTGCACCCTTAGTACTTGTTCTAATACATAAGGGGAGCAGACATGGCTAAACAATGCAGCCCTAGTACTTGTCTTAATATGCAGGGGAACAAAGACATGGCTACACAGTGCACCCTTAGTACTTGTCCTAATATGCAGGGGAACAAAGACATGGCTACACAGTGCACCCTTAGTACTTGTCCTAATACATAGGGACCCAGACGTGGCTACACAGTGCAGCCTTAGTACTTGTTCTAATACATAAGGGGCGCAGACATGGCTACACAGTGCACCTATAGTACTTGTCCTAATATATAGGGGACCCAGACATGGCTACACAGTGCACCGTTAGTACTTGTCCTAATATATAGGGGACCCAGACATGACTACACAGTGCACCCTAATGCTTGTTCTAATACACTGGGGACCCAGACATGACTACACAGTACACCCTTAGTACTTGTCCTAATATATAGGGGACCAGACATGGCTACACAGTGCACCCTTAGTACTTGTCCTAATATATAGGGGACCCAGACATGACTACGCAGTGCACCCTTAGTACTTGTCCTAATATATAGGGGAGCAGACATGGCTACACAGTACACCCTTAGTACCTGTCCTAATACATAGGGACCCAGACGTGGCTACACATTGCAGCCTTAGTACTTGTTCTAATACATAAGGGGCGCAGACATGGCTACACAGTGCACCCTTAGTACTTGTCCTAATATGCAGGGGAACAAAGACATGTCTACACAGTGCACCCTTAGTACTTGTCCTAATATATAGGGGACCCAGACATTGCTACACAGTACACCCTTAGTACTTGTCCTAATATATAGGAGACCCAGACATGGCTACACAGTGCACCCTTAGTACTTGTCCTAATACATAGGGACCCAGACGTGGCTACACAGTGCAGCCTTAGTACTTGTTCTAATACATAAGGGGCGCAGACATGGCTACACAGTGCACCCTTAGTACTTGTCCTAATATATAGGGGACCCAGACATGGCTACACAGTGCACCCGGTGTACTTGTCCTAAAATATAGGGGACCCAGACATGGCTACACAGTGCACCCTTAGTACTTGTCCTAATGTATAGGGGACCCAGACATGACTACACAGTGCACCCTTAGTACTTGTCCTAATATATAGGGGACCAGACATGGCTACACAATGCACCCTTAGTACTTGCCCTAATATATAGGGGACCCAGACATGACTACACAGTGCACCCTTAGTACTTGTCCTAATATATAGGGGACCAGACATGGCTACACAGTACACCCTTAGCACTTGTCCTAATATAGTGGACCCAGACATGGCTACACAGTGCACCCTTAGTACTTGTCCTAATATATAGGGGGCCAGACATGGCTACACAGTACACCCTTAGTACTTGTCCTAATATATAGGGGACCAGACATGACTACACAGTGCACCCTTAGTACTTGTCCTAATATATAGGGTACCCAGACATGGCCACACAGTGCACCCTTAGTACTTGTCCTAATATGCAGGGGAACAAAGACATGGCTACACAGTGCACCCTTAGTACTTGTCCTAATATGCAGGGGACCCAGACATGGCTACACAGTGCACCCTTAGTACTTGTCCTAATATGCAGGGGACCCAGACATGGCTACACAGTACACCCTTAGTACTTGTCCTAATATATAGGAGACCAGATACGGCTACACAGTGCACCCTTAGTACTTGTCCTAATATATAGGGGACCAGATATGGCTACACAGTGCACCCTTAGTACTTGTCCTAATATATAGGAGACAAGATATGGCTACACAGTGCACCCTTAGTACTTGTCCTAATATACAGAGGACCCAGACATGGCTACACAGTGCACCCTTAGTACTTGTTCTAATACATAAGGGGCGCAGACATGGCTACACAATACAGCCTTAGTACTTGTCCTTTTATGCAGGGGAACAAAGACATGGCTACACAGTGCACCCTTAGTACTTGTCCTAATATGCAGGGGACCAAGACATGGCTACACAGTGCACCCTTAGTAGTTGTTCTAATGCATAAGGGGCGCAGACATGGCTACACAGTGCACCCTTAGTACTTGTCCTAATATATAGGGGACCCAGACATGGCTACACAGTGCACCCTTAGTACTTGTCCTAATATACAGGAGACCCAGACATGGCTACACAGTGCACCCTTAGTACTTGTCCTAATATATAGGAGACCAGATATGGGTACATAGTGCACCCTTAGTTCTTGTCCTAATATATAGGGGACCAGATATGGCTACACAGTGCACCCTTAGTACTTGTCCTAATATGCAGGGGACCCAGATGTGACTACACAGTGCACCCTTAGTACTTGTCCTAATATGTAGGAGACCAGACATGGCTCCACTGGGCACAGTTAGCACTTGTTCTAATACATAAGGGGCGCAGACATGGCTACACAATACAGCCTTAGTACTTGTCTTAATATGCAGGGGACCAAGACATGGCCACATACTGCACCATTAGTACTTGTCCTAATATGCAGGGGACCTAGACATGGCTACATAGTACACTCTTAGTACTTGTCCTAATATATAGGAGACCAGACATGGCTACACAGTGCACCCTTAGTACTTGTCCTAATAAACAGAGGACCCAGACATGGCTACACAGTGCACCCTTAGTACTTGTTCTAATACATAAGGGGCGCAGACATGGCTACACAATACAGCCTTAGTACTTGTCTTAATATGCAGGGGACCAAGACATGGCTACACAGTGCACCCTTAGTACTTGTCCTAATATGCAGGGGACCAAGACATGGCTACACAGTGCACCCTTAGTAGTTGTTCTAATGCATAAGGGGCGCAGACATGGCTACACAGTGCACCCTTAGTACTTGTCCTAATATATAGGGGACCCAGACACGGCTACACAGTGCACCCTTAGTACTTGTCCTAATATGCAGGGGACCAAGACATGGCCACATACTGCACCATTAGTACTTGTCCTAATATGCAGGGGACCCAGACATGGCTACATAGTACACTCGTAGTACTTGTCCTAATATATAGGAGACCAGACATGGCTACACAGTGCACCCTTAGTACTTGTCCTAATATACAGAGGACCCAGACATGGCTACACAGTGCACCCTTAGTACTTGTCCTAATATGCAGGGGACCAAGACATGGCTACACAGTGCACCCTTAGTACTTGTTCTAATACATAAGGGGCGCAGACATGGCTACACAATACAGCCTTAGTACTTGTCTTAATATGCAGGGGACCAAGACATGGCTACACAGTGCACCCTTAGTACTTGTCCTAATATGCAGGGGACCAAGACATGGCTACACAGTGCACCCTTAGTAGTTGTTCTAATGCATAAGGGGCGCAGACATGGCTACACAGTGCACCCTTAGTACTTGTCCTAATATATAGGGGACCCAGACATGGCTACACAGTGCACCCTTAGTACTTGTCCTAATATGTAGGGGACCCAGACATGACTACACAGTGCACCCTAATGCTTGTCCTAATACACAGGGGACCCAGACATGACTACACAGTACACCCTTAGTAATTGTCCTAATATATAGGGGACCAGACATGGCTACACAGTGCCTCCTTAGTACTTGTCCTAATATACAGGGGGCCCAGACATGGCTACACAGTGCACCCTTAGTACTTATCCTAATATACAGGAGACCCAGACATGACTACACAGTGCACCCTTAGTACTTGTCCTAATATATAGGGGACCAGACATGGCTACACAGTGCACCCTTAGTACTTATCCTAATATATAGGGACCCAGACATGGCTACACAGTGCACCCTTAGTACTTGTCCTAATATATAGGGGACCAGACATGGCTACACAGTGCACCCTTAGTACTTGTCCTAATATATAGGGGACCAGACATGACTACACAGTGCACCCTTAGTACTTATCCTAATATATAGGGACCCAGACATGGCTACACAGTGCACCCTTAGTACTTGTTCTAATACATAGGGACCCAGACATGACTACACAGTGCACCCTTAGTACTTGTCCTAATATATAGGGACCCAGACATGGCTACACAGTGCACCCTTAGTACTTATCCTAATATATAGGGACCCAGACATGGCTACACAGTGCACCCTTAGTACTTGTTCTTATATATAGGAGACCAGACATGGCTATACAGTGCACCCTTAGTACTTGTCCTAATATACAGGAGACCCAGACAAGGCTACACAGTGCACCCTTAGTACTTGTCCTAATATATAGGAGACCAGATATGGGTACACAGTGCACCCTTAGTACTTGTCCTAATATATAGGGGACCAGATATGGCTACACAGTGCACCCTTAGTACTTGTCCTAATATGCAGGGGACCCAGATGTGACTACACAGTGCACCCTTAGTACTTGTCCTAATATATAGGAGACCAGATATGGCTACACAGTGCACCCTTAGTAATTGTCCTAATATATAGGAGACCAGATATGGGTACACAGTGCACCCTTACTACTTGTCCTAATATGTAGGAGACCAGACATGGCTCCACAGGGCACAGTTAGCACTTGTTCTAATACATAAGGGGGCAGACATGGCTACACAATACAGCCTTAGTACTTGTCCTAATATGCAGGGTACCCAGACATGGTTACATAGTGCACTCTTAGTACTTGTCCTAATATATAGGGGACCTAGACATGGCTACACAGTGCACCCTTAGTACTTGTCCTAATATATAGAGGACTCAGACATGGCTACACAGTGCACCCTTAGTACTTGTCCTAATATACAGAGGACCCAGACATGACTACACAGTGCACCCTTAGTACTTGTTCTAATACATAAGGGGCGCAGACATGGCTACACAATACAGCCTTAGTACTTGTCCTAATATATAGGGGACCCAGACATGACTACACAGTGCACCCTAATACTTGTCCTAATAC
Organism: Eleutherodactylus coqui; assembly: GCF_035609145.1. Lineage (NCBI taxonomy): Eukaryota > Metazoa > Chordata > Amphibia > Anura > Eleutherodactylidae > Eleutherodactylus > Eleutherodactylus coqui. Next base: position 61,019,602 of record NC_089847.1, on the reverse strand, counting down.
ACAGGGGACCCAGACATGACTACACAGTACACCCTTAGTACTTGTCCTAATATATAGGGGACCAGACATGGCTACACAGTGCACCCTTAGTACTTGTCCTAATATATAGGGGACCCAGACATGACAACACAGTGCACCCTTAGTACTTGTCCTAATATATAGGGGACCAGACATGACAACACAGTGCACCCTTAGTACTTGTCCTAATATATAGGGGACCCAGACATGGCTACACAGTGCACCCTTAGTACTTGTCCTAATATATAGGAGACCAGACATGGCTACACAGTGCACCCTTAGTACTTGTCCTAATATATAGGAGACCAGATATGGCTACACAGTGCACCCTTAGTACTTGTCCTAATATACAGAGGACCCAGACATGGCTACACAGTGCACCCTTAGTACGTCTTCTAATACATAAGGGGCGCAGACATGGCTACACAATACAGCCTTAGTACTTGTCCTTATATGCAGGGGAACAAAGACATGGCTACACAGTGCATCCTTAGTACTTGTCCTAATATGCAGGGGACCAAGACATGGCTACACAGTGCACCCTTAGTACTTGTACTAACATACAGGAGACCCAGACATGGCTACACAGTGCACCCTTAGTACTTGTCCTAATATATAGGGTACCCAGACATGAATACACAGTGCACCCTAATGCTTGTTCTAATACACTGGGGACCCAGACATGAGTACACAGTACACCCTTAGTACTTGTCCTAATATATAGGGGACCAGACATGGCTACACAGTGCACCCTTAGTACTTGTCCTAATATATAGGGGACCCAGACATGACTACGCAGTGCACCCTTAGTACTTGTCCTAATATATAGGGGACCAGACATGGCTACACAGTACACCCTTAGTACTTGTCCTAATATATAGGGGACCCAGACATGGCTGCACAGTGCACCCTTAGTACTTGTCCTAATATGCAGGGGAACAAAGACATGGCTACACAGTGCACCCTTAGTACTTGTCCTAATATATAGGGGACCCAGACATAGCTACACAGTGCACCCTTAGTACTTGTCCTAATATATAGAAGACCCAGACATGGCTACACAGTGCACCCTTAGTACTTGTCCTAATACATAGGGACCCAGACGTGGCTACACAGTGCAGCCTTAGTACTTGTTCTAATACATAAGGGGCGCAGACATGGCTACACAGTGCACCCTTAGTACTTGTCCTCATATATAGGGGACCCAGACATGGCTACACAGTGCACCCTTAGTACTTGTCCTAAAATATAGGGGACCCAGACATGGCTACACAGTGCACCCTTAGTACTTGTCCTAATATATAGGGGACCAGACATGGCTACACAGTGCACCCTTAGTACTTGTCCTAATATATAGGGGACCCAGACATGACTACGCAGTGCACCCTTAGTACTTGTCCTAATATATAGGGGACCAGACATGGCTACACAGTACACCCTTAGTACTTGTCCTAATATATAGGGGACCCAGACATGGCTGCACAGTGCACCCTTAGTACTTGTCCTAATATGCAGGGGAACAAAGACATGGCTACACAGTGCACCCTTAGTACTTGTCCTAATATACAGAGGACCCAGACATGGCTACACAGTGCACCCTTAGTACTTGTTCTAATATACAGAGGACCTAGACATGGCTACACAGTGCACCCTTAGTACTTGTCCTAATATATAGAGGACTCAGACATGGCTACACAGTGCACCCTTAGTACTTGTTCTAATACATAAGGGGCGCAGACATGGCTACACAGTGCACCCTTAGCACTTGTCCTCATATATAGGGGACCCAGACATGGCTACTCAGTGCACCCTTAGTACTTGTCCTAAAATATAGGGGACCCAGACATGGCTACACAGTGCACCCTTAGTACTTGTCCTAATATATAGGGGACCCAGACATGGTTACACAGTGCACCCTTAGTACTTGTCCTAATATATAGGGGACCAGACATGACTACACAGTGCACCCTTAGTACTTGTACTAATATATAGGGGACCCAGACATGACAACACAGTTCACCCTTAGTACTTGTCCTAATATATAGGGGACCAGACATGGCTGCACAGTGCACCCTTAGTACTTGTCCTAATATATAGGGGACCCAGACATGGCCACACAGTGCACCCTTAGTACTTGTCCTAATATGCAGGGGAACAAAGACATGGCTACACAGTGCACCCTTAGTACTTGTCCTAATATGCAGGGGACCCAGACATGGCTGCACAGTGCACCCTTAGTACTTGTCCTAATATATAGGAGACCAGATAAGGCTACACAGTGCACCCTTAGTACTTGTCCTAATATATAGGAGACCAGATATGGCCACACAGTGCACCCTTAGTACTTGTCCTAATATGCAGGGGAACAAAGACATGGCTACACAGTGCACCCTTAGTACTTGTCCTAATATGCAGGGGACCCAGACATGGCTACACAGTGCACCCTTAGTACTTGTCCTAATATATAGGGACCCAGACATGATTACAGAGTGCACCCTTAGTACTTGTCCTAATATATAGGGACCCAGACATGGCTACACAGTGCACCCTTAGTACTTATCCTAATATAAAGGGACCCAGACATGGCTACACAGTGCACCCTTAGTACTTGTCCTAATATATAGGGACCCAGACATGACTACACAGTGCACCCTCAGTACTTATCCTAATATATAGGAGACCAGATATGGCTACACAGTGCACGCTTAGTACTTGTCCTAAAATATAGGAGACCAGATATGGGTACACAGTGCACCCTTAGTACTTGTCCTAATATGCAGGCGACCTAGACGTGACTACACAGTGCACCCTTAGTACTTGTCCTAATATATAGGAGACCAGATATGGGTACACAGTGCACCCTTAGTACTTGTCCTAATATGTAGGAGACCAGACATGGCTCCACAGGGCACAGTTAGCACTTGTTCTAATATATAGAGACGCAGACATGACTACACAGTGCACCCTTAGTACTTGTCCTAATATATAGGGACCCAGACATCACTACACAGTGCACCCTTAGTACTTGTCCTAATATATAGAAGACCAGATATGGGTACACAGTGCACCCTTAGTACTTGTCCTAATATATAGGGACCCAGACATGACTACACAGTGCACCCTTAGTTCTTGTCCTAATATGCAGGGGACCCAGACATGGCTACACAGTGCACCGTTAGTACTTGTCCTAATATATAGGAGACCAGACATTGCTCCACAGGGCACACTTAGTACTTGTCCTAATATATAGGGACCCAGACATGGCTACACAGTGCACCCTTAGTACTTGTCCTAAAATATAGGAGACCAGACATGGCTACACAGTGCACCCTTAGTACTTGTCCTAATACATAGGGACCCAGACGTGGCTACACAGTGCAGCCTTAGTACTTGTTCTAATATATAGGGGACCAGACATGGCTACACAGTGCACCGTTAATACTTGGCCTAATATATAGGGGACTTAGACATGACTACACAGTGCACCGTTAGCACTTGTCCTAATATATAGGGGATCCAGACATGGCTACACAGTGCACCCTTAGTTCTTGTCCTAATATATAGGGGACCCAGACATGACTACACAGTGCAGCCTTAGTACTTGTCCTAGTATATAAGGGACCCAGACATGACTACACAGTGCAGCCTTAGTACTTGTCCTAATATATAGGGGACCCAGACATGACTACACAGTGCAGCCTTAGTACTTGTCCTAATATATAAGGGACCCAGACATGACTACACAGTGCAGCCTTGGTACTTGTCCTAATATGTAGGGGAGCCAGACATGACTACACAGTGCAGCCTTAGTACTTGTCCTAATATATAGGGGACCCACACATGACTACACAATGCAGCCTTAGTACTTGTCCTAGTATATAAGGGTCCCAGACATGACTACACAGTGCAGCCTTAGTACTTGTCCATATATATAGGGGAGCCAGACATGACTACACACCGCACGCTTAGTACTTGTCCTAATATATAGGGGACCCACACATGACTACACAGTGCACCCTTAGTACTTGTACTAATATATATGGGGACCCAGTCCTGGCTACACAGTGCACCCCTAGTACTTGTCCTAATACATAGGGGACCTAGACATGACTGCACAGTGCAGCCTTAGTACTTCTCCTAATATATAGGGGACCCAGACATGGCTGCACAGTGCACCATTAGTACTTGTCCCAATATATAGGGGACCCAGACTTGACTACACAGTGCACCATTAGTACTTGTCCTAATATATATAGGGACCCAGACATGACTACACAGTGCAGCCTTAGTACTTGCCGTAATATATAGGGGACCCAGACATGACTACACAATCCACCGTTAGTACGTGTCCTAATATATAGGGGACCCAGACATGGCTACAAAGTGCATCGTTAGTACTAGTCCTAATAGATAGGGGACCCAGACATGACTACACAGTGCAGCCTTAGTACTTGTCCTAATATATAGGGGACCCAGACATGGCTACACAGTGCATCGTTAGTACTAGTCCTAATAGATAGGGGACCCAGACATGACTACACAGTGAATCCTTAGTACTTTTCCTAATTTATAGTGGACCCAGACATGACTACACAGTGCAGCCTTAGTACTTGTCCTAAAATATAGGGGATCCAGACATGACTACACAGTGCACTATTAGTACTTGTCCTAATATATAGTGGACCCAGACATGACTACACAGTGCAGCCTTAGTACTTGTCTTACTGTATAGGGGACCCAGAGATGGCTACACAGTGCACCGTTAGTACTTGTCCTAATATATAGGGGAGCCAGACATGACTACACAGTGCACCGTTAGTACTTGTCCTAATATATAGGGGATCCAGGCATGACTACACAGTGTAGCCTTAGTACTTTTCCTAGTATATAAGGGACCCAGACATGACTACACAGTGCAGCCTTAGTACTTGTCCTAATATATAGGGGACCCAGACAAGACTACACAGTGCACCCTTAGTACTTGCTGTAATATATTGGGGACCTAGACATGACTACACAATGCACCGTTAGTAGGTGTCCTAATATATAGGGGAGCCAGACATGACTACACAGTGCAGCCTTAGTACTTGTCCTAATATATAGGGGATCCAGACAGGACTACACAATGCACCGCTAGTACGTGTCCTAATATATAGGGGAGCCAGACATGACTACACAGTGCAGCCTTAGTACTTGTCCTAATATATAGGGGACCCACACATGACTACACAGTGCACCCTTAGTACTTGTCCTAATATATAGTGGACCCAGACATGGCTACACAGTGCACCCTTAGTACTTCTACTAATATATATGGGGACGCAGACATGGCTACACAGTGCACCCCTAGTACTTGTCCTAATACATAGGGGACCTAGACATGACTGCACAGTGCAGCCTTAGTACTTGTCCTAATATATAGGGGACCCAGACATGGCTACACAGTGCACCATTAGTACTTGTCCTAATATATAGGGGACCCAGACATGGCTACACAGTGCACCCTCAGTACTTGTCCTAATATACAGGGGACCCAGACATGGCTACACAGTGCACCCTTAGTACTTGTCCTAATATATAGGGGACCCAGACATGACTACACAGTGCAGCCTTAGAACTTGTCCTAGTATAAAATGGACCTAGACATGACTACACAGTGCAGCCTTGTTACTTGTCCTAATATATAGGGGAGCCAGACATGACTATACAGTGCAGCCTTAGTACTTGTCCTAATATGCAGGGGAACCAGACATGGCTACACAGTGCACCCTTAGTACTTGTCCTAATATGCAGCGGACCAAGACATGGCTACACAGTGCACCCTTAGTACTTGTTCTAATATATAGGGACCCAGACATGACTACACAGTGCACCCTTAGTACTTGTCCTAATATATAGGGACCCAGACATGATTACAGAGTGCACCCTTAGTACTTGTCCTAATATATAGGGACCCAGACATGGCTACACAGTGCACCCTTAGTACTTATCCTAATATAAAGGGACCCAGACATGGCTACACAGTGCACCCTTAGTACTTGTCCTAATATATAGGGACCCAGACATGACTACACAGTGCACCCTCAGTACTTATCCTAATATATAGGAGACCAGATATGGCTACACAGTGCACGCTTAGTACTTGTCCTAAAATATAGGAGACCAGATATGGGTACACAGTGCACCCTTAGTACTTGTCCTAATATGCAGGCGACCTAGACGTGACTACACAGTGCACCCTTAGTACTTGTCCTAATATATAGGAGACCAGATATGGGTACACAGTGCACCCTTAGTACTTGTCCTAATATGTAGGAGACCAGACATGGCTCCACAGGGCACAGTTAGCACTTGTTCTAATATATAGAGACGCAGACATGACTACACAGTGCACCCTTAGTACTTGTCCTAATATATAGGGACCCAGACATCACTACACAGTGCACCCTTAGTACTTGTCCTAATATATAGAAGAGCAGATATGGGTACACAGTGCACCCTTAGTACTTGTCCTAATATATAGGAGACCAGATATGGGTACACAGTGCACCCTTAGTACTTGTCCTAATATGTAGGAGACCAGACATGGCTCCACAGGGCACAGTTAGCACTTGTTCTAATATATAGAGACGCAGACATGACTACACAGTGCACCCTTAGTACTTGTCCTAATATATAGGGACCCAGACATGACTACACAGTGCACCCTTAGTTCTTGTCCTAATATACAGGGGACCCAGACATGGCTACACAGTGCACCGTTAGTACTTGTCCTAATATATAGGAGACCAGACATTGCTCCACAGGGCACACTTAGTACTTGTCCTAATATATAGGGACCCAGACATGGCTACACAGTGCACCCTTAGTACTTGTCCTAAAATATAGGAGACCAGACATGGCTACACAGTGCACCCTTAGTACTTGTCCTAATACATAGGGACCCAGACGTGGCTACACAGTGCAGCCTTAGTACTTGTTCTAATACATAAGGGGCGCAGACATGGCTACACAGTGCACCCTTAGTACTTGTCCTAATATATAGGGGACCAGACATGGCTACACAGTGCACCGTTAATACTTGGCCTAATATATAGGGGACTCAGACATGACTACACAGTGCACCGTTAGCACTTGTCCTAATATATAGGGGATCCAGACATGGCTACACAGTGCACCCTTAGTACTTGTCCTAATATATAGGGGACCAAGACATGACTACACAGTGCAGCCTTAGTACTTGTCATAGTATATAAGGGACCCAGACATGACTACACAGTGCAGCCTTAGTACTTGTCCTAATATATAGGGGGACCCAGTCCTGGCTACACAGTGCACCGTTAATACTTGGCCTAATATATAGGGGACTCAGACATGACTACACAGTGCACCGTTAGCACTTGTCCTAATATATAGGGGATCCAGACATGGCTACACAGTGCACCCTTAGTACTTGTCCTAATATACAGGGGACCCAGACATGGCTACACAGTGCACCGTTAATACTTGGCCTAATATATAGGGGACTCAGACATGACTACACAGTGCACCGTTAGCACTTGTCCTAATATATAGGGGATCCAGACATGGCTACACAGTGCACCCTTAGTACTTGTCCTAATATATAGGGGACCCAGACATGACTACACAGTGCAGCCTTAGTACTTGTCCTAGTATATAAGGGACCCAGACATGACTACACAGTGCAGCCTTAGTACTTGTCCTAATATATAGGGGACCAGACATGGCTACACAGTGCACCGTTAATACTTGGCCTAATATATAGGGGACTCAGACATGACTACACAGTGCACCGTTAGCACTTGTCCTAATATATAGGGGATCCAGACATGGCTACACAGTGCACCCTTAGTACTTGTCCTAATATACAGGGGACCCAGACATGGCTACACAGTGCACCCTTAGTACTTGTCCTAATATATAGGGGACCCAGACATGACTACACAGTGCAGCCTTAGAACTTGTCCTAGTATATAATGGACCCAGACATGACTACACAGTGCAGCCTTGTTACTTGTCCTAATATATAGGGGAGCCAGACATGACTATACAGTGCAGCCTTAGTACTTGTCCTAATATATAGGGACCCAGACATGACTACACAGTGCACCCTCAGTACTTATCCTAATATATAGGAGACCAGATATGGCTACACAGTGCACGCTTAGTACTTGTCCTAAAATATAGGAGACCAGATATGGGTACACAGTGCACCCTTAGTACTTGTCCTAATATGCAGGCGACCTAGACGTGACTACACAGTGCACCCTTAGTACTTGTCCTAATATATAGGAGACCAGATATGGGTACACAGTGCACCCTTAGTACTTGTCCTAATATGTAGGAGACCAGACATGGCTCCACAGGGCACAGTTAGCACTTGTTCTAATATATAGAGACGCAGACATGACTACACAGTGCACCCTTAGTACTTGTCCTAATATATAGGGACCCAGACATCACTACACAGTGCACCCTTAGTACTTGTCCTAATATATAGAAGACCAGATATGGGTACACAGTGCACCCTTAGTACTTGTCCTAATATATAGGGACCCAGACATGACTACACAGTGCACCCTTAGTTCTTGTCCTAATATGCAGGGGACCCAGACATGGCTACACAGTGCACCGTTAGTACTTGTCCTAATATATAGGAGACCAGACATTGCTCCACAGGGCACACTTAGTACTTGTCCTAATATATAGGGACCCAGACATGGCTACACAGTGCACCCTTAGTACTTGTCCTAAAATATAGGAGACCAGACATGGCTACACAGTGCACCCTTAGTACTTGTCCTAATACATAGGGACCCAGACGTGGCTACACAGTGCAGCCTTAGTACTTGTTCTAATATATAGGGGACCAGACATGGCTACACAGTGCACCGTTAATACTTGGCCTAATATATAGGGGACTCAGACATGACTACACAGTGCACCGTTAGCACTTGTCCTAATATATAGGGGATCCAGACATGGCTACACAGTGCACCCTTAGTTCTTGTCCTAATATATAGGGGACCCAGACATGACTACACAGTGCAGCCTTAGTACTTGTCCTAGTATATAAGGGACCCAGACATGACTACACAGTGCAGCCTTAGTACTTGTCCTAATATATAGGGGACCCAGACATGACTACACAGTGCAGCCTTAGTACTTGTCCTAATATATAAGGGACCCAGACATGACTACACAGTGCAGCCTTGGTACTTGTCCTAATATGTAGGGGAGCCAGACATGACTACACAGTGCAGCCTTAGTACTTGTCCTAATATATAGGGGACCCACACATGACTACACAATGCAGCCTTAGTACTTGTCCTAGTATATAAGGGTCCCAGACATGACTACACAGTGCAGCCTTAGTACTTGTCCATATATATAGGGGAGCCAGACATGACTACACACCGCACGCTTAGTACTTGTCCTAATATATAGGGGACCCACACATGACTACACAGTGCACCCTTAGTACTTGTACTAATATATATGGGGACCCAGTCCTGGCTACACAGTGCACCCCTAGTACTTGTCCTAATACATAGGGGACCTAGACATGACTGCACAGTGCAGCCTTAGTACTTCTCCTAATATATAGGGGACCCAGACATGGCTGCACAGTGCACCATTAGTACTTGTCCCAATATATAGGGGACCCAGACTTGACTACACAGTGCACCATTAGTACTTGTCCTAATATATATAGGGACCCAGACATGACTACACAGTGCAGCCTTAGTACTTGCCGTAATATATAGGGGACCCAGACATGACTACACAATCCACCGTTAGTACGTGTCCTAATATATAGGGGACCCAGACATGGCTACAAAGTGCATCGTTAGTACTAGTCCTAATAGATAGGGGACCCAGACATGACTACACAGTGCAGCCTTAGTACTTGTCCTAATATATAGGGGACCCAGACATGGCTACACAGTGCATCGTTAGTACTAGTCCTAATAGATAGGGGACCCAGACATGACTACACAGTGAATCCTTAGTACTTTTCCTAATTTATAGTGGACCCAGACATGACTACACAGTGCAGCCTTAGTACTTGTCCTAAAATATAGGGGATCCAGACATGACTACACAGTGCACTATTAGTACTTGTCCTAATATATAGTGGACCCAGACATGACTACACAGTGCAGCCTTAGTACTTGTCTTACTGTATAGGGGACCCAGAGATGGCTACACAGTGCACCGTTAGTACTTGTCCTAATATATAGGGGAGCCAGACATGACTACACAGTGCACCGTTAGTACTTGTCCTAATATATAGGGGATCCAGGCATGACTACACAGTGTAGCCTTAGTACTTTTCCTAGTATATAAGGGACCCAGACATGACTACACAGTGCAGCCTTAGTACTTGTCCTAATATATAGGGGACCCAGACAAGACTACACAGTGCACCCTTAGTACTTGCTGTAATATATTGGGGACCTAGACATGACTACACAATGCACCGTTAGTAGGTGTCCTAATATATAGGGGAGCCAGACATGACTACACAGTGCAGCCTTAGTACTTGTCCTAATATATAGGGGATCCAGACAGGACTACACAATGCACCGCTAGTACGTGTCCTAATATATAGGGGAGCCAGACATGACTACACAGTGCAGCCTTAGTACTTGTCCTAATATATAGGGGACCCACACATGACTACACAGTGCACCCTTAGTACTTGTCCTAATATATAGTGGACCCAGACATGGCTACACAGTGCACCCTTAGTACTTCTACTAATATATATGGGGACGCAGACATGGCTACACAGTGCACCCCTAGTACTTGTCCTAATACATAGGGGACCTAGACATGACTGCACAGTGCAGCCTTAGTACTTGTCCTAATATATAGGGGACCCAGACATGGCTACACAGTGCACCATTAGTACTTGTCCTAATATATAGGGGACCCAGACATGGCTACACAGTGCACCCTCAGTACTTGTCCTAATATACAGGGGACCCAGACATGGCTACACAGTGCACCCTTAGTACTTGTCCTAATATATAGGGGACCCAGACATGACTACACAGTGCAGCCTTAGAACTTGTCCTAGTATAAAATGGACCTAGACATGACTACACAGTGCAGCCTTGTTACTTGTCCTAATATATAGGGGAGCCAGACATGACTATACAGTGCAGCCTTAGTACTTGTCCTAATATGCAGGGGAACCAGACATGGCTACACAGTGCACCCTTAGTACTTGTCCTAATATGCAGCGGACCAAGACATGGCTACACAGTGCACCCTTAGTACTTGTTCTAATATATAGGGACCCAGACATGACTACACAGTGCACCCTTAGTACTTGTCCTAATATATAGGGACCCAGACATGATTACAGAGTGCACCCTTAGTACTTGTCCTAATATATAGGGACCCAGACATGGCTACACAGTGCACCCTTAGTACTTATCCTAATATAAAGGGACCCAGACATGGCTACACAGTGCACCCTTAGTACTTGTCCTAATATATAGGGACCCAGACATGACTACACAGTGCACCCTCAGTACTTATCCTAATATATAGGAGACCAGATATGGCTACACAGTGCACGCTTAGTACTTGTCCTAAAATATAGGAGACCAGATATGGGTACACAGTGCACCCTTAGTACTTGTCCTAATATGCAGGCGACCTAGACGTGACTACACAGTGCACCCTTAGTACTTGTCCTAATATATAGGAGACCAGATATGGGTACACAGTGCACCCTTAGTACTTGTCCTAATATGTAGGAGACCAGACATGGCTCCACAGGGCACAGTTAGCACTTGTTCTAATATATAGAGACGCAGACATGACTACACAGTGCACCCTTAGTACTTGTCCTAATATATAGGGACCCAGACATCACTACACAGTGCACCCTTAGTACTTGTCCTAATATATAGAAGAGCAGATATGGGTACACAGTGCACCCTTAGTACTTGTCCTAATATATAGGAGACCAGATATGGGTACACAGTGCACCCTTAGTACTTGTCCTAATATGTAGGAGACCAGACATGGCTCCACAGGGCACAGTTAGCACTTGTTCTAATATATAGAGACGCAGACATGACTACACAGTGCACCCTTAGTACTTGTCCTAATATATAGGGACCCAGACATGACTACACAGTGCACCCTTAGTTCTTGTCCTAATATACAGGGGACCCAGACATGGCTACACAGTGCACCGTTAGTACTTGTCCTAATATATAGGAGACCAGACATTGCTCCACAGGGCACACTTAGTACTTGTCCTAATATATAGGGACCCAGACATGGCTACACAGTGCACCCTTAGTACTTGTCCTAAAATATAGGAGACCAGACATGGCTACACAGTGCACCCTTAGTACTTGTCCTAATACATAGGGACCCAGACGTGGCTACACAGTGCAGCCTTAGTACTTGTTCTAATACATAAGGGGCGCAGACATGGCTACACAGTGCACCCTTAGTACTTGTCCTAATATATAGGGGACCAGACATGGCTACACAGTGCACCGTTAATACTTGGCCTAATATATAGGGGACTCAGACATGACTACACAGTGCACCGTTAGCACTTGTCCTAATATATAGGGGATCCAGACATGGCTACACAGTGCACCCTTAGTACTTGTCCTAATATATAGGGGACCAAGACATGACTACACAGTGCAGCCTTAGTACTTGTCATAGTATATAAGGGACCCAGACATGACTACACAGTGCAGCCTTAGTACTTGTCCTAATATATAGGGGGACCCAGTCCTGGCTACACAGTGCACCGTTAATACTTGGCCTAATATATAGGGGACTCAGACATGACTACACAGTGCACCGTTAGCACTTGTCCTAATATATAGGGGATCCAGACATGGCTACACAGTGCACCCTTAGTACTTGTCCTAATATACAGGGGACCCAGACATGGCTACACAGTGCACCGTTAATACTTGGCCTAATATATAGGGGACTCAGACATGACTACACAGTGCACCGTTAGCACTTGTCCTAATATATAGGGGATCCAGACATGGCTACACAGTGCACCCTTAGTACTTGTCCTAATATATAGGGGACCCAGACATGACTACACAGTGCAGCCTTAGTACTTGTCCTAGTATATAAGGGACCCAGACATGACTACACAGTGCAGCCTTAGTACTTGTCCTAATATATAGGGGACCAGACATGGCTACACAGTGCACCGTTAATACTTGGCCTAATATATAGGGGACTCAGACATGACTACACAGTGCACCGTTAGCACTTGTCCTAATATATAGGGGATCCAGACATGGCTACACAGTGCACCCTTAGTACTTGTCCTAATATACAGGGGACCCAGACATGGCTACACAGTGCACCCTTAGTACTTGTCCTAATATATAGGGGACCCAGACATGACTACACAGTGCAGCCTTAGAACTTGTCCTAGTATATAATGGACCCAGACATGACTACACAGTGCAGCCTTGTTACTTGTCCTAATATATAGGGGAGCCAGACATGACTATACAGTGCAGCCTTAGTACTTGTCCTAATATGCAGGGGAACAAAGACATGGCTACACAGTGCACCCTTAGTACTTGTCCTAATATGCAGGGGACCCAGACATGGCTGCACAGTGCACCCTTAGTACTTGTCCTAATATGCAGGGGACCCAGACATGGCTACACAGTACACCCTTAGTACTTGTCCTAATATATAGGAGACCAGATAAGGCTACACAGTGCACCCTTAGTACTTGTCCTAATATATAGGAGACCAGATATGGCCACACAGTGCACCCTTAGTACTTGTCCTAATATGCAGGGGAACAAAGACATGGCTACACAGTGCACCCTTAGTACTTGTCCTAATATGCAGGGGACCCAGACATGGCTACACAGTGCACCCTTAGTACTTGTCCTAATATATAGGACACCAGATATGGCTACACAGTGCACCCTTAGTACTTGTCCTAATATATAGAGGACTCAGACATGGCTACACAGTGCACCCTTAGTACTTGTCCTAATATACAGAGGACCCAGACATGGCTGCACAGTGCACCCTTAGTACTTGTCCTAATATATAGGGGACCCAGACATGAATACACAGTGCACCCTAATGCTTGTTCTAATACACTGGGGACCCAGACATGACTACACAGTACACCCTTAGTACTTGTCCTAATATATAGGGGACCAGACATGGCTACACAGTGCACCCTTAGTACTTGTCCTAATATATAGGGGACCCAGACATGACTACGCAGTGCACCCTTAGTACTTGTCCTAATATATAGGGGACCAGACATGGCTACACAGTACACCCTTAGTACTTGTCCTAATATATAGGGGACCCAGACATGGCTGCACAGTGCACCCTTAGTACTTGTCCTAATATGCAGGGGAACAAAGACATGGCTACACAGTGCACCCTTAGTACTTGTCCTAATATATAGGGGACCCAGACATAGCTACACAGTGCACCCTTAGTACTTGTCCTAATATATAGAAGACCCAGACATGGCTACACAGTGCACCCTTAGTACTTGTCCTAATACATAGGGACCCAGACGTGGCTACACAGTGCAGCCTTAGTACTTGTCCTAAAATATAGGGGACCCAGACATGGCTACACAGTGCACCCTTAGTACTTGTCCTAATGTATAGGGGACCCAGACATGACTACACAGTGCACCCTTAGTACTTGTCCTAATATATAGGGGACCAGACATGGCTACACAGTGCACCCTTAGTACTTGTCCTAATGTATAGGGGACCCAGACATGACTACACAGTGCACCCTTAGTACTTGTCCTAATATATAGGGGACCAGACATGGCTACACAGTGCACCCTTAGTACTTGTCCTAATATATAGGGGACCCAGACATGGCCAAACAGTGCACCCTTAGTACTTGTCCTAATATATAGGGGACCAGACATGGCTACACAGTACACCCTTAGTACTTGTCCTAATATATAGGGGACCCAGACATGGCTACACAGTGCACCCTTAGTACTTGTCCTAATATGCAGGGGAACAAAGACATGGCTACACAGTGCACCCTTAGTACTTGTCCTAATATGCAGGGGACCCAGACATGGCTGCACAGTGCACCCTTAGTACTTGTCCTAATATATAGGAGACCAGATATGGCCACACAGTGCACCCTTAGTACTTGTCCTAATATGCAGGGGAACAAAGACATGGCTACACAGTGCACCCTTAGTACTTGTCCTAATATGCAGGGGACCCAGACATGGCTACACAGTGCACCCTTAGTACTTGTCCTAATATATAGGAGACCAGATATGGCTACACAGTGCACCCTTAGTACTTGTCCTAATATATAGAGGACTCAGACATGGCTACACAGTGCACCCTTAGTACTTGTCCTAATATACAGAGGACCCAGACATGGCTACACAGTGCACCCTTAGTACTTGTTCTAATACATAAGGGGCGCAGACAGGGCTACACAATACAGCCTTAGTACTTGTCCTTATATGCAGGGGAACAAAGAGATGGCTACACAGTGCACCCTTAGTACTTGTCCTAATATGCAGGGGACCAAGACATGGCTACACAGTGCACCCTTAGTACTTGTTCTAATATATAGGGACCCAGACATGACTACACAGTGCACCCTTAGTATTTGTCCTAATATATAGGGACCCAGACATGATTACAGAGTGCACCCTTAGTAATTGTCCTAATATATAGGGACCCAGACATGGCTAAACAGTGCACCCTTAGTACTTGTCCTAATATATAGGAGACCAGATATGGGTACACAGTGCACCCTTAGTACTTGTCCTAATATGCAGGCGACCTAGACGTGACTACACAGTGCACCCTTAGTACTTGTCCTAATATATAGGAGACCAGATATGGCTACACAGTGCACCCTTAGTACTTCTCCTAATATATAGGAGACCAGATATGGGTACACAGTGCACCCTTAGTACTTGTCCTAATATGTAGGAGACCAGACATGGCTCCACAGGGCACAGTTAGCACTTGTTCTAATATATAGAGACGCAGACATAACTACACAGTCACCCTTAGTACTTGTCCTAATATATAGGGACCCAGACATCACTACACAGTGCACCCTTAGTACTTGTCCTAATATATAGAAGACCAGACATGGCTACACAGTGCACCCTTAGTACTTGTCCTAATACATAGGGACCCAGACGTGGCTACACAGTGCAGCCTTAGTACTTGTTCTAATACATAAGGGGCGCAGACATGGCTACACAGTGCACCCTTAGTACTTATCCTAATATAAAGGGACCCAGACATGGCTACACAGTGCACCCTTAGTACTTGTCCTAATATATAGGGACCCAGACATGACTACACAGTGCACCCTCAGTACTTATCCTAATATATAGGATACCAGATATGGCTACACAGTGCACGCTTAGTACTTGTCCTAATATATAGGAGACCAGATATGGGTACACAGTGCACCCTTAGTACTTGTCCTAATATGCAGGCGACCTAGACGTGACTACACAGTGCACCCTTAGTACTTGTCCTAATATATAGGAGACCAGATATGGCTACACAGTGCACCCTTAGTACTTCTCCTAATATATAGGAGACCAGATATGGGTACACAGTGCACCCTTAGTACTTGTCCTAATATGTAGGAGACCAGACATGGCTCCACAGGGCACAGTTAGCACTTGTTCTAATATATAGAGACGCAGACATAACTACACAGTCACCCTTAGTACTTGTCCTAATATATAGGGACCCAGACATCACTACACAGTGCACCCTTAGTACTTGTCCTAATATATAGAAGACCAGATATGGGTACACAGTGCACCCTTAGTACTTGTCCTAATATATAGGGACCCAGACATGACTACACAGTGCACCCTTAGTTCTTGTCCTAATATATAGGGACCCAGACATGGCTACACAGTGCACCGTTAGTACTTGTCCTAATATATAGGAGACCAGACATTGCTCCACAGGGCACACTTAGTACTTGTCCTAATATATAGGAAACCAAACATGGCTACACAGTGCACCCTTAGTACTTGTCCTAATATATAGAAGACCAGACATGGCTACACAGTGCACCCTTAGTACTTGTCCTAATACATAGGGACCCAGACGTGGCTACACAGTGCAGCCTTAGTACTTGTTCTAATACATAAGGGGCGCAGACATGGCTACACAGTGCACCCTTAGTACTTGTCCTAATATATAGGGGACCAGACATGGCTACACAGTGCACCCTTAGTACTTGTCCTAATATATAGGGGACCCAGACATGACTACGCAGTGCACCCTTAGTACTTGTCCTAATATATAGGGGACCCAGACATGGCTGCACAGTGCACCCTTAGTACTTGTCCTAATATGCAAGGGAACAAAGACATGGCTACACAGTGCACCCTTAGTACTTGTCCTAATATATAGGGGACCCAGACATAGCTACACAGTGCACCCTTAGTACTTGTCCTAATATATAGAAGACCCAGACATGGCTACACAGTGCACCCTTAGTACTTGTCCTAATACATAGGGACCCAGACGTCGCTACACAGTGCAGCCTTAGTACTTGTTCTAATACATAAGGGGCGCAGACATGGCTACACAGTGCACCCTTAGTACTTGTCCTAATATGCAGGGGAACAAAGACATGGCTACACAGTGCACCCTTAGTACTTGTCCTAATATATAGGGGACCCAGACATAGCTACACAGTGCACCCTTAGTACTTGTCCTAATATATAGGAGACCCAGACATGGCTACACAGTGCACCCTTAGTACTTGTCCTAATACATAGGGACCCAGACGTGGCTACACAGTGCAGCCTTAGTACTTTTCCTAATATATAGGGACCCAGACATGGCTACACAGTGCACCCTTAGTACTTGTCCTAATATATAGGGGACCCAGACATGACTACGCAGTGCACCCTTAGTACTTGTCCTAATATATAGGGGACCAGACATGGCTACACAGTACACCCTTAGTACTTGTCCTAATATATAGGGGACCCAGACATGGCTGCACAGTGCACCCTTAGTACTTGTCCTAATATGCAGGGGAACAAAGACATGGCTACACAGTGCACCCTTAGTACTTGTCCTAATATATAGGGGACCAAGACATAGCTACACAGTGCACCCTTAGTACTTGTCCTAATATATAGAAGACCCAGACATGGCTACACAGTGCACCCTTAGTACTTGTCCTAATACATAGGGACCCAGACGTGGCTACACAGTGCAGCCTTAGTACTTGTTCTAATACATAAGGGGCGCAGACATGGCTACACAGTGCACCCTTAGTACTTGTCCTCATATATAGGGGACCCAGACATGGCTACTCAGTGCACCCTTAGTACTTGTCCTAAAATATAGGGGACCCAGACATGGCTACACAGTGCACCCTTAGTGCTTGTCCTAATGTATAGGGGACCCAGACATGACTACACAGTGCACCCTTAGTACTTGTCCTAATATATAGGGGACCAGACATAGCTACACAGTGCACCCTTAGTACTTGTCCTAATATATAGGGGACCCAGACATGACTACACAGTGCACCCTTAGTACTTGTCCTAATATATAGGGGACCAGACATGGCTACACAGTACACCTTAGTACTTGTCCTAATATATAGGGGACCCAGACATGGTTACACAGTGCACCCTTAGTACTTGTCCTAATATATAGGGGACCAGACATGGCTACACAGTGCACCCTTAGTACTTGTACTAATATATAGGGGACCCAGACATGACAACACAGTTCACCCTTAGTACTTGTCCTAATATATAGGGGACCAGACATGGCTACACAGTGCACCCTTAGTACTTGTCCTAATATATAGGGGACCCAGACATGGCCACACAGTGCACCCTTAGTACTTGTCCTAATATGCAGGGGAACAAAGACATGGCTACACAGTGCACCCTTAGTACTTGTCCTAATATGCAGGGGACCCAGACATGGCTGCACAGTGCACCCTTAGTACTTGTCCTAATATGCAGGGGACCCAGACATGGCTACACAGTACACCCTTAGTACTTGTCCTAATATATAGGAGACCAGATAAGGCTACACAGTGCACCCTTAGTACTTGTCCTAATATATAGGAGACCAGATATGGCCACACAGTGCACCCTTAGTACTTGTCCTAATATGCAGGGGAACAAAGACATGGCTACACAGTGCACCCTTAGTACTTGTCCTAATATGCAGGGGACCCAGACATGGCTACACAGTGCACCCTTAGTACTTGTCCTAATATATAGGAGACCAGATATGGCTACACAGTGCACCCTTAGTACTTGTCCTAATATATAGAGGACTCAGACATGGCTACACAGTGCACCCTTAGTACTTGTCCTAATATACAGAGGACCCAGACATGGCTACACTGTGCACCCTTAGTACTTGTTCTAATACATAAGGGGCGCAGACATGGCTACACAATACAGCCTTAGTACTTGTCCCTATATGCAGGGGAACAAAGAGATGGCTACACAGTGCACCCTTAGTACTTGTCCTAATATGCAGGGGACCAAGACATGGCTACACAGTGCACCCTTAGTAATTGTTCTAATATATAGGGACCCAGACATGACTACACAGTGCACCCTTAGTACTTGTCCTAATATATAGGGACCCAGACATGATTACAGAGTGCACCCTTAGTACTTGTCCTAATATATAGGGACCCAGACATGGCTACACAGTGCACCCTTAGTACTTGTCCTAATATATAGGGGACCCAGACGTCGCTACACAGTGCAGCCTTAGTACTTGTTCTAATACATAAGGGGCGCAGACATGGCTACACAGTGCACCCTTAGTACTTGTCCTAATATGCAGGGGAACAAAGACATGGCTACACAGTGCACCCTTAGTACTTGTCCTAATATATAGGGGACCCAGACATAGCTACACAGTGCACCCTTAGTACTTGTCCTAATATATAGGAGACCCAGACATGGCTACACAGTGCACCCTTAGTACTTGTCCTAATACATAGGGACCCAGACGTGGCTACACAGTGCAGCCTTAATACTTTCCCTAATATATAGGGACCCAGACATGGCTACACAGTGCACAGTTAGTACTTGTCCTAATATATAGGAGACCAGACATTGCTCCACAGGGCACACTTAGTACTTGTCCTAATATATAGGGACCCAGACATGGCTACACAGTGCACCCTTAGTACTTGTCCTAATATATAGGAGACCAGACATGGCTACACAGTGCACCCTTAGTACTTGTCCTAATACATAGGGACCCAGACGTGGCTACACAGTGCAGCCTTAGTACTTGTTCTAATACATAAGGGGCGCAGACATGGCTACACAGTGCACCCTTAGTACTTGTCCTAACATATAGGGGACCAGACATGGCTACACAGTGCACCCTTAGTACTTGTCCTAATATATAGGGGACCCAGACATGACTACGCAGTGCACCCTTAGTACTTGTCCTAATATATAGGGGACCAGACATGGCTACACAGTACACCCTTAGTACTTGTCCTAATATATAGGGGACCCAGACATGGCTGCACAGTGCACCCTTAGTACTTGTCCTAATATGCAGGGGAACAAAGACATGGCTACACAGTGCACCCTTAGTACTTGTCCTAATATATAGGGGACCCAGACATAGCTACACAGTGCACCCTTAGTACTTGTCCTAATATATAGAAGACCCAGACATGGCTACACAGTGCACCCTTAGTACTTGTCCTAATACATAGGGACCCAGACGTGGCTACACAGTGCAGCCTTAGTACTTGTTCTAATACATAAGGGGCGCAGACATGGCTACACAGTGCACCCTTAGTACTTGTCCTCATATATAGGGGACCCAGACATGGCTACACAGTGCACCCTTAGTACTTGTCCTAAAATATAGGGGACCCAGACATGGCTGCACAGTGCACCCTTAGTACTTGTCCTAATATGCAGGGGAACAAAGACATGGCTACACAGTGCACCCTTAGTACTTGTCCTAATATACAGAGGACCCAGACATGGCTACACAGTGCACCCTTAGTACTTGTTCTAATATACAGAGGACCTTGACATGGCTACACAGTGCACCCTTAGTACTTGTCCTAATATATAGGGGACCCAGACATGGTTACACAGTGCACCCTTAGTACTTGTCCTAATATATAGGGGACCAGACATGGCTACACAGTGCACCCTTAGTACTTGTACTAATATATAGGGGACCCAGACATGACAACACAGTTCACCCTTAGTACTTGTCCTAATATATAGGGGACCAGACATGGCTGCACAGTGCACCCTTAGTACTTGTCCTAATATATAGGGGACCCAGACATGGCCACACAGTGCACCCTTAGTACTTGTCCTAATATGCAGGGGAACAAAGACATGGCTACACAGTGCACCCTTAGTACTTGTCCTAATATGCAGGGGACCCAGACATGGCTGCACAGTGCACCCTTAGTACTTGTCCTAATATGCAGGGGACCCAGACATGGCTACACAGTACACCCTTAGTACTTGTCCTAATATATAGGAGACCAGATAAGGCTACACAGTGCACCCTTAGTACTTGTCCTAATATATAGGAGACCAGATATGGCCACACATAGTGCACCCTTAGTACTTGTCCTAATATGCAGGGGAACAAAGACATGGCTACACAGTGCACCCTTAGTACTTGTCCTAATATGCAGGGGACCCAGACATGGCTACACAGTGCACCCTTAGTACTTGTCCTAATATGCAGGGGACCAAGACATGGCTACACAGTGCACCCTTAGTACTTGTTCTAATATATAGGGACCCAGACATGACTACACAGTGCACCCTTAGTACTTGTCCTAATATATAGGGACCCAGACATGATTACAGAGTGCACTCTTAGTACTTGTCCTAATATATAGGGACCCAGACATGGCTACACAGTGCACCCTTAGTACTTATCCTAATATAAAGGGACCCAAACATGGCTACACAGTGCACCCTTAGTACTTGTCCTAATATATAGGGACCCAGACATGACTACACAGTGCACCCTCAGTACTTATCCTAATATATAGGAGACCAGATATGGCTACACAGTGCACGCTTAGTACTTGTCCTAAAATATAGGAGACCAGATATGGGTACACAGTGCACCCTTAGTACTTGTCCTAATATGTAGGAGACCAGACATGGCTCCACAGGGCACAGTTAGCACTTGTTCTAATATATAGAGACGCAGACATGACTACACAGTGCACCCTTAGTACTTGTCCTAATATATAGGGACCCAGACATCACTACACAGTGCACCCTTAGTACTTGTCCTAATATATAGAAGACCAGATATGGGTACACAGTGCACCCTTAGTACTTGTCCTAATATATAGGGACCCAGACATGACTACACAGTGCACCCTTAGTTCTTGTCCTAATATGCAGGGGACCCAGACATGGCTACACAGTGCACCGTTAGTACTTGTCCTAATATATAGGAGACCAGACATTGCTCCACAGGGCACACTTAGTACTTGTCCTAATATATAGGGACCCAGACATGGCTACACAGTGCACCCTTAGTACTTGTCCTAAAATATAGGAGACCAGACATGGCTACACAGTGCACCCTTAGTACTTGTCCTAATACATAGGGACCCAGACGTGGCTACACAGTGCAGCCTTAGTACTTGTTCTAATACATAAGGGGCGCAGACATGGCTACACAGTGCACGCTTAGTACTTGTCCTAATATATAGGGGACCAGACATGGCTACACAGTGCACCGTTAATACTTGGCCTAATATATAGGGGACTCAGACATGACTACACAGTGCACCGTTAGCACTTGTCCTAATATATAGGGGATCCAGACATGGCTACACAGTGCACCCTTAGTACTTGTCCTAATATATAGGGGACCCAGACATGACTACACAGTGCAGCCTTAGTACTTGTCCTAGTATATAAGGGACCCAGACATGACTACACAGTGCAGCCTTAGTACTTGTCCTAATATATAGGGGACCCAGACATGACTACACAGTGCAGCCTTAGTACTTGTCCTAATATATAAGGGACCCAGACATGACTACACAGTGCAGCCTTGGTACTTGTCCTAATATGTAGGGGAGCCAGACATGACTACACAGTGCAGCCTTAGTACTTGTCCTAATATATAGGGGACCCACACATGACTACACAATGCAGCCTTAGTACTTGTCCTAGTATATAAGGGTCCCAGACATGACTACACAGTGCAGCCTTAGTACTTGTCCATATATATAGGGGAGCCAGACATGACTACACACCGCACGCTTAGTACTTGTCCTAATATATAGGGGACCCACACATGACTACACAGTGCACCCTTAGTACTTGTACTAATATATATGGGGACCCAGTCCTGGCTACACAGTGCACCCCTAGTACTTGTCCTAATACATAGGGGACCTAGACATGACTGCACAGTGCAGCCTTAGTACTTCTCCTAATATATAGGGGACCCAGACATGGCTGCACAGTGCACCATTAGTACTTGTCCCAATATATAGGGGACCCAGACTTGACTACACAGTGCACCATTAGTACTTGTCCTAATATATATAGGGACCCAGACATGACTACACAGTGCAGCCTTAGTACTTGCCGTAATATATAGGGGACCCAGACATGACTACACAATGCACCGTTAGTACGTGTCCTAATATATAGGGGACCCAGACATGGCTACAAAGTGCATCGTTAGTACTAGTCCTAATAGATAGGGGACCCAGACATGACTACACAGTGCAGCCTTAGTACTTGTCCTAATATATAGGGGACCCAGACATGGTTACACAGTGCATCGTTAGTACTAGTCCTAATAGATAGGGGACCCAGACATGACTACACAGTGAATCCTTAGTACTTTTCCTAATTTATAGTGGACCCAGACATGACTACACAGTGCAGCCTTAGTACTTGTCCTAAAATATAGGGGATCCAGACATGACTACACAGTGCACTATTAGTACTTGTCCTAATATATAGTGGACCCAGACATGACTACACAGTGCAGCCTTAGTACTTGTCTTACTGTATAGGGGACCCAGAGATGGCTACACAGTGCACCGTTAGTACTTGTCCTAATATATAGGGGAGCCAGACATGACTACACAGTGCACCGTTAGTACTTGTCCTAATATATAGGGGATCCAGGCATGACTACACAGTGTAGCCTTAGTACTTTTCCTAGTATATAAGGGACCCAGACATGACTACACAGTGCAGCCTTAGTACTTGTCCTAATATATAGGGGACCCAGACAAGACTACACAGTGCAACCTTAGTACTTGCCGTAATATATTGGGGACCTAGACATGACTACACAATGCACCGTTAGTAGGTGTCCTAATATATAGGGGAGCCAGACATGACTACACAGTTCAGCCTTAGTACTTGTCCTAATATATAGGGGATCCAGACAGGACTACACAATGCACCGCTAGTACGTGTCCTAATAAATAGGGGAGCCAGACATGACTACACAGTGCAGCCTTAGTACTTGTCCTAATATATAGGGGACCCACACATGACTACACAGTGCACCCTTAGTACTTGTCCTAATATATAGTGGACCCAGACATGGCTACACAGTGCACCCTTAGTACTTCTCCTAATATATATGGGGACGCAGACATGGCTACACAGTGCACCCCTAGTACTTGTCCTAATACATAGGGGACCTAGACATGACTGCACAGTGCAGCCTTAGTACTTGTCCTAATATATAGGGGACCCAGACATGGCTACACAGTGCACCATTAGTACTTGTCCTAATATATAGGGGACCCAGACATGGCTACACAGTGCACCCTTAGTACTTGTCCTAATATACAGGGGACCCAGACATGGCTACACAGTGCACCCTTAGTACTTGTCCTAATATATAGGGGACCCAGACATGACTACACAGTGCAGCCTTAGAACTTGTCCTAGTATATAATGGACCCAGACATGACTACACAGTGCAGCCTTGTTACTTGTCCTAATATATAGGGGAGCCAGACATGACTATACAGTGCAGCCTTAGTACTTGTCCTAATATGCAGGGGAACAAAGACATGGCTACACAGTGCACCCTTAGTACTTGTCCTAATATGCAGGGGACCCAGACATGGCTGCACAGTGCACCCTTAGTACTTGTCCTAATATGCAGGGGACCCAGACATGGCTACACAGTACACCCTTAGTACTTGTCCTAATATGTAGGAGACCAGATAAGGCTACACAGTGCACCCTTAGTACTTGTCCTAATATATAGGAGACCAGATATGGCCACACAGTGCACCCTTAGTACTTGTCCTAATATGCAGGGGAACAAAGACATGGCTACACAGTGCACCCTTAGTACTTGTCCTAATATGCAGGGGACCCAGACATGGCTACACAGTGCACCCTTAGTACTTGTCCTAATATATAGGACACCAGATATGGCTACACAGTGCACCCTTAGTACTTGTCCTAATATATAGAGGACTCAGACATGGCTACACAGTGCACCCTTAGTACTTGTCCTAATATACAGAGGACCCAGACATGGCTGCACAGTGCACCCTTAGTACTTGTCCTAATATATAGGGGACCAGACATGGCTACACAGTGCACCCTTAGTACTTGTCCTAATATATAGGGGACCCAGATATGGCTACACAGTGCACCCTTAGTACTTGTCCTAATATATAGGGGACCCAGACATGACTACGCAGTGCACCCTTAGTACTTGTCCTAATATATAGGGGACCAGACATGGCTACACAGTACACCCTTAGTACTTGTCCTAATATATAGGGGACCAGACATGGCTACACAGTGCACCCTTAGTACTTGTCCTAATATATAGGGGACCCAGACATGACTACGCAGTGCACCCTTAGTACTTGTCCTAATATATAGGGGACCAGACATGGCTACACAGTACACCCTTAGTACTTGTCCTAATATATAGGGGACCCAGACATGGCTGCACAGTGCACCCTTAGTACTTGTCCTAATATGCAGGGGAACAAAGACATGGCTACACAGTGCACCCTTAGTACTTGTCCTAATATATAGGGGACCCAGACATAGCTACACAGTGCACCCTTAGTACTTGTCCTAATATATAGAAGACCCAGACATGGCTACACAGTGCACCCTTAGTACTTGTCCTAATACATAGGGACCCAGACGTGGCTACACAGTGCAGCCTTAGTACTTGTCCTAATGTATAGGGGACCCAGACATGACTACACAGTGCACCCTTAGTACTTGTCCTAATATATAGGGGACCAGACATGGCTACACAGTGCACCCTTAGTACTTGTCCTAATATATAGGGGACCCAGACATGGCCAAACAGTGCACCCTTAGTACTTGTCCTAATATATAGGGGACCAGACATGGCTACACAGTACACCCTTAGTACTTGTCCTAATATATAGGGGACCCAGAAATGGTTACACAGTGCACCCTTAGTACTTGTCCTAATATATAGGGGACCAGACATGGCTACACAGTGCACCCTTAGTACTTGTACTAATATATAGGGGACCAGACATGGCTACACAGTGCACCCTTAGTACTTGTCCTAATATATAGGGGACCCAGACATGGCCACACAGTGCACCCTTAGTACTTGTCCTAATATGCAGGGGAACAAAGACATGGCTACACAGTGCACCCTTAGTACTTGTCCTAATATGCAGGGGACCCAGACATGGCTGCACAGTGCACCCTTAGTACTTGTCCTAATATATAGGAGACCAGATATGGCCACACAGTGCACCCTTAGTACTTGTCCTAATATGCAGGGGAACAAAGACATGGCTACACAGTGCACCCTTAGTACTTGCCCTAATATGCAGGGGACCCAGACATGGCTACACAGTGCACCCTTAGTACTTGTCCTAATATATAGGAGACCAGATATGGCTACACAGTGCACCCTTAGTACTTGTCCTAATATATAGAGGACTCAGACATGGCTACACAGTGCACCCTTAGTACTTGTTCTAATACATAAGGGGCGCAGACATGGCTACACAATACAGCCTTAGTACTTGTCCTTATATGCAGGGGAACAAAGAGATGGCTACACAGTGCACCCTTAGTACTTGTCCTAATATGCAGGGGACCAAGACATGGCTACACAGTGCACCCTTAGTACTTGTTCTAATACATAGGGACCCAGACATGACTACACAGTGCACCCTTAGTACTTGTCCTAATATATAGGGACCCAGACATGATTACAGAGTGCACCCTTAGTAATTGTCCTAATATATAGGGACCCAGACATGGCTACACAGTGCAGCCTTAGTACTTATCCTAATATAAAGGGACCCAGACATGGCTACACAGTGCACCCTTAGTACTTGTCCTAATATATAGGGACCCAGACATGACTACACAGTGCACCCTCAGTACTTATCCTAATATATAGGAGACCAGATATGGCTACACAGTGCACGCTTAGTACTTGTCCTAATATATAGGAGACCAGATATGGGTACACAGTGCACCCTTAGTACTTGTCCTAATATGCAGGCGACCTAGACGTGACTACACAGTGCACCCTTAGTACTTGTCCTAATATATAGGAGACCAGATATGGCTACACAGTGCACCCTTAGTACTTGTCCTAATATATAGGAGACCAGATATGGGTACACAGTGCACCCTTAGTACTTGTCCTAATATGTAGGAGACCAGACATGGCTCCACAGGGCACAGTTAGCACTTGTTCTAATATATAGAGACGCAGACATGACTACACAGTCACCCTTAGTACTTGTCCTAATATATAGGGACCCAGACATCACTACACAGTGCACCCTTAGTACTTGTCCTAATATATAGAAGACCAGATATGGGTACACAGTGCACCCTTAGTACTTGTCCAAATATATAGGGACCCAGACATGACTACACAGTGCACCCTTAGTTCTTGTCCTAATATGCAGGGGACCCAGACATGGCTACACAGTGCACCCTTAGTACTTTTCCTAATATATAGGGACCCAGACATGGCTACACAGTGCACCGTTAGTACTTGTCCTAATATATAGGAGACCAGACATTGCTCCACAGGGCACACTTAGTACTTGTCCTAATATATAGGAAACCAAACATGGCTACACAGTGCACCCTTAGTACTTGTCCTAATATATAGAAGACCAGACATGGCTACACAGTGCACCCTTAGTACTTGTCCTAATACATAGGGACCCAGACGTGGCTACACAGTGCAGCCTTAGTACTTGTTCTAATACATAAGGGGCGCAGACATGGCTACACAGTGCACCCTTAGTACTTGTCCTAATATAGAGGGGACCAGACATGGCTACACAGTGCACCCTTAGTACTTGTCCTAATATATAGGGGACCCAGACATGACTACGCAGTGCACCCTTAGTACTTGTCCTAATATATAGGGGACCAGACATGGCTACACAGTACACCCTTAGTACTTGTCCTAATATATAGGGGACCCAGACATGGCTGCACAGTGCACCCTTAGTACTTGTCCTAATATGCAGCGGAACAAAGACATGGCTACACAGTGCACCCTTAGTACTTGTCATAATATATAGGGGACCCAGACATAGCTACACAGTGCACCCTTAGTACTTGTCCTAATATATAGAAGACCCAGACATGGCTACACAGTGCACCCTTAGTACTTGTCCTAATACATAGGGACCCAGACGTGGCTACACAGTGCAGCCTTAGTACTTGTCCTAATGTATAGGGGACCAGACATGGCTACACAGTGCACCCTTAGTACTTGTCCTAATATATAGGGGACCCAGAAATGGTTACACAGTGCACCCTTAGTACTTGTCCTAATATATAGGGGACCAGACATGGCTACACAGTGCACCCTTAGTACTTGTACTAATATATAGGGGACCAGACATGGCTACACAGTGCACCCTTAGTACTTGTCCTAATATATAGGGGACCCAGACATGGCCACACAGTGCACCCTTAGTACTTGTCCTAATATGCAGGGGAACAAAGACATGGCTACACAGTGCACCCTTAGTACTTGTCCTAATATGCAGGGGACCCAGACATGGCTGCACAGTGCACCCTTAGTACTTGTCCTAATATATAGGAGACCAGATATGGCCACACAGTGCACCCTTAGTACTTGTCCTAATATGCAGGGGAACAAAGACATGGCTACACAGTGCACCCTTAGTACTTGCCCTAATATGCAGGGGACCCAGACATGGCTACACAGTGCACCCTTAGTACTTGTCCTAATATATAGGAGACCAGATATGGCTACACAGTGCACCCTTAGTACTTGTCCTAATATATAGAGGACTCAGACATGGCTACACAGTGCACCCTTAGTACTTGTTCTAATACATAAGGGGCGCAGACATGGCTACACAATACAGCCTTAGTACTTGTCCTTATATGCAGGGGAACAAAGAGATGGCTACACAGTGCACCCTTAGTACTTGTCCTAATATGCAGGGGACCAAGACATGGCTACACAGTGCACCCTTAGTACTTGTTCTAATACATAGGGACCCAGACATGACTACACAGTGCACCCTTAGTACTTGTCCTAATATATAGGGACCCAGACATGATTACAGAGTGCACCCTTAGTAATTGTCCTAATATATAGGGACCCAGACATGGCTACACAGTGCACCCTTAGTACTTATCCTAATATAAAGGGACCCAGACATGGCTACACAGTGCACCCTTAGTACTTGTCCTAATATATAGGGACCCAGACATGACTACACAGTGCACCCTCAGTACTTATCCTAATATATAGGAGACCAGATATGGCTACACAGTGCACGCTTAGTACTTGTCCTAATATATAGGAGACCAGATATGGGTACACAGTGCACCCTTAGTACTTGTCCTAATATGCAGGCGACCTAGACGTGACTACACAGTGCACCCTTAGTACTTGTCCTAATATATAGGAGACCAGATATGGCTACACAGTGCACCCTTAGTACTTGTCCTAATATATAGGAGACCAGATATGGGTACACAGTGCACCCTTAGTACTTGTCCTAATATGTAGGAGACCAGACATGGCTCCACAGGGCACAGTTAGCACTTGTTCTAATATATAGAGACGCAGACATGACTACACAGTCACCCTTAGTACTTGTCCTAATATATAGGGACCCAGACATCACTACACAGTGCACCCTTAGTACTTGTCCTAATATATAGAAGACCAGATATGGGTACACAGTGCACCCTTAGTACTTGTCCAAATATATAGGGACCCAGACATGACTACACAGTGCACCCTTAGTTCTTGTCCTAATATGCAGGGGACCCAGACATGGCTACACAGTGCACCCTTAGTACTTTTCCTAATATATAGGGACCCAGACATGGCTACACAGTGCACCGTTAGTACTTGTCCTAATATATAGGAGACCAGACATTGCTCCACAGGGCACACTTAGTACTTGTCCTAATATATAGGAAACCAAACATGGCTACACAGTGCACCCTTAGTACTTGTCCTAATATATAGAAGACCAGACATGGCTACACAGTGCACCCTTAGTACTTGTCCTAATACATAGGGACCCAGACGTGGCTACACAGTGCAGCCTTAGTACTTGTTCTAATACATAAGGGGCGCAGACATGGCTACACAGTGCACCCTTAGTACTTGTCCTAATATATAGGGGACCAGACATGGCTACACAGTGCACCCTTAGTACTTGTCCTAATATATAGGGGACCCAGACATGACTACGCAGTGCACCCTTAGTACTTGTCCTAATATATAGGGGACCAGACATGGCTACACAGTACACCCTTAGTACTTGTCCTAATATATAGGGGACCCAGACATGGCTGCACAGTGCACCCTTAGTACTTGTCCTAATATGCAGCGGAACAAAGACATGGCTACACAGTGCACCCTTAGTACTTGTCATAATATATAGGGGACCCAGACATAGCTACACAGTGCACCCTTAGTACTTGTCCTAATATATAGAAGACCCAGACATGGCTACACAGTGCACCCTTAGTACTTGTCCTAAATCATAGGGACCCAGACGTCGCTACACAGTGCAGCCTTAGTACTTGTTCTAATACATAAGGGGCGCAGACATGGCTACACAGTGCACCCTTAGTACTTGTCCTAATATGCAGGGGAACAAAGACATGGCTACACAGTGCACCCTTAGTACTTGTCCTAATATATAGGGGACCCAGACATAGCTACACAGTGCACCCTTAGTACTTGTCCTAATATATAGGAGACCCAGACATGGCTACACAGTGCACCCTTAGTACTTGTCCTAATACATAGGGACCCAGACGTGGCTACACAGTGCAGCCTTAGTACTTTTCCTAATATATAGGGACCCAGACATGGCTACACAGTGCACCCTTAGTACTTGTCCTAATATATAGGGGACCCAGACATGACTACGCAGTGCACCCTTAGTACTTGTCCTAATATATAGGGGACCAGACATGGCTACACAGTACACCCTTAGTACTTGTCCTAATATATAGGGGACCCAGACATGGCTGCACAGTGCACCCTTAGTACTTGTCCTAATATGCAGGGGAAGAAAGACATGGCTACACAGTGCACCCTTAGTACTTGTCCTAATATATAGGGGACCCAGACATAGCTACACAGTGCACCCTTAGTACTTGTCCTAATATATAGAAGACCCAGACATGGCTACACAGTGCACCCTTAGTACTTGTCCTAATACATAGGGACCCAGACGTGGCTACACAGTGCAGCCTTAGTACTTGTTCTAATACATAAGGGGCACAGACATGGCTACACAGTGCACCCTTAGTACTTGTCCTAATGTATAGGGGACCCAGACATGACTACACAGTGCACCCTTAGTACTTGTCCTAATATATAGGGGACCAGACATGGCTACACAGTGCACCCTTAGTAATTGTCCTAATATATAGGGGACCCAGACATGACTACACAGTGCACCCTTAGTACTTGTCCTAATATATAGGGGACCAGACATGGCTACACAGTACACCCTTAGTACTTGTCCTAATATATAGGGGACCCAGACATGGTTACACAGTGCACCCTTAGTACTTGTCCTAATATGCAGGCGACCTAGACGTGACTACACAGTGCACCCTTAGTACTTGTCCTAATATATAGGAGACCAGATATGGCTACACAGTGCATCCTTAGTACTTGTCCTAATATATAGGAGACCAGATATGGGTACACAGTGCACCCTTAGTACTTGTCCTAATATGTAGGAGACCAGACATGGCTCCACAGGGCACAGTTAGCACTTGTTCTAATATATAGAGACGCAGACATGACTACACAGTGCACCCTTAGTACTTGTCCTAATAAATAGGGACCCAGACATCACTACACAGTACACCCTTAGTACTTGTCCTAATATATGGAAGACCAGATATGGGTACACAGTGCACCCTTAGTACTTGTCCTAATATATAGGGACCCAGACATGACTATACAGTGCTCCCTTAGTTCTTGTCCTAATATGCAGGGGACCCAGACATGGCTACACAGTGCACCGTTAGTACTTGTCCTAATATATAGGAGACCAGACATTGCTCCACAGGGCACACTTAGTACTTGTCCTAATATATAGGGACCCAGACATGGCTACACAGTGCACCCTTAGTACTTGTCCTAATATATAGGAGACCAGACATGGCTACACAGTGCACCCTTAGTAATTGTCCTAATACATAGGGACCCAGACGTGGCTAAACAGTGCAGCCTTAGTACTTGTTCTAATACATAAGGGGCGCAGACATGGCTACACAGTGCACCCTTAGTACTTGTCCTAATATATAGGGGACCAGACATGGCTACACAGTGCACTCTTAGTACTTGTCCTAATATATAGGGGACCCAGACATGACTACGCAGTGCACCCTTAGTACTTGTCCTAATATATAGGGGACCAGACATGGCTACACAGTACACCCTTAGTACTTGTCCTAATATATAGGGGACCCAGACATGGCTGCACAGTGCACCCTTAGAACTTGTCCTAATATGCAGGGGAACAAAGACATGGCTACACAGTGCACCCTTAGTACTTGTCCTAATATATAGGGGACCCAGACATAGCTACACAGTGCACCCTTAGTACTTGTCCTAATATATAGAAGACCCAGACATGGCTACACAGTGCACCCTTAGTACTTGTCCTAATACATAGGGACCCAGACGTGGCTACACAGTGCAGCCTTAGTACTTGTCCTAATATATAGGGGACCAGACATGGCTACACAGTACACCCTTGGTACTTGTCCTAATATATAGGGGACCCAGACATGGTTACACAGTGCACCCTTAGTACTTGTCCTAATATATAGGGGACCAGACATGGCTACACAGTGCACCCTTAGCACTTGTACTAATATATAGGGGACCCAGACATGACAACACAGTTCACCCTTAGTACTTGTCCTAATATATAGGGGACCAGACATGGCTACACAGTGCACCCTTAGTACTTGTCCTAATATATAGGGGACCCAGACATGGCCACACAGTGCACCCTTAGTACTTGTCCTAATATGCAGGGGAACAAAGACATGGCTACACAGTGCACCCTTAGTACTTGTCCTAATATGCAGGGGACCCAGACATGGCTGCACAGTGCACCCTTAGTACTTGTCCTAATATGCAGGGGACCCAGACATGGCTACACAGTACACCCTAAGTACTTGTCCTAATATATAGGAGACCAGATAAGGCTACACAGTGCACCCTTAGTACTTGTCCTAATATATAGGAGACCAGATATGGCCACACCGTGCACCCTTAGTTCTTGTCCTAATATGCAGGGGAACAAAGACATGGCTACACAGTGCAACCTTAGTACTTGTCCTAATATGCAGGGGACCCAGACATGGCTACACAGTGCACCCTTAGTACTTGTCCTAATATATAGAGGACTCAGACATGGCTACACAGTGCACCCTTAGTACTTGTCCTAGTATACAGAGGACCCAGACATGACTACACTGTGCACCCTTAGTACTTGTTCTAATACATAAGGGGCGCAGACATGGCTACACAATACAGCCTTAGTACTTGTCCTTATATGCAGGGGAACAAAGAGATGGCTACACAGTGCACCCTTAGTACTTGTCCTAATATGCAGGGGACCAAGACATGGCTACACAGTGCACCCTTAGTACTTGTTCTAATATATAGGGACCCAGACATGACTACACAGTGCACCCTTAGTACTTGTCCTAATATATAGGGACCCAGGCATGATTACAGAGTGCACCCTTAGTACTTGTCCTAATATATAGGGACCCAGACATGGCTACACAGTGCACCCTTAGTACTTATCCTAATATAAAGGGACACAGACATGGCTACACAGTGCACCCTTAGTACTTGTCCTAATATATAGGGACCCAGACATGACTACACAGTGCACCCTCAGTACTTATCCTAATATATAGGAGACCAGATATGGCTACACAGTGCACGTTTAGTACTTGTCCTAATATATAGGAGACCAGATATGGGTACACAGTGCACCCTTAGTACTTGTCCTAATATGCAGGCGACCTAGACGTGACTACACAGTGCACCCTTAGTACTTGTCCTAATATATAGGAGACCAGATATGACTACACAGTGCATCCTTAGTACTTGTCCTAATATATAGGAGACCAGATATGGGTACACAGTGCACCCTTAGTACTTGTCCTAATATGTAGGAGACCAGACATGGCTCCACAGGGCACAGTTAGCACTTGTTCTAATATATAGAGACGCAGACATGACTACACAGTGCACCCTTAGTACTTGTCCTAATATATAGGGACCCAGACATCACTACACAGTGCACCCTTAGTACTTGTCCTAATATATAGAAGACCAGATATGGGTACACAGTGCACCCTTAGTACTTGTCCTAATACATAGTGACGCAGACATGACTACACAGTGCACCCTTAGTTCTTGTCCTAATATGCAGGGGACCCAGACATGGCTACACAGTGCACCGTTAGTACTTGTCCTAATATATAGGAGACCAGACATTGCTCCACAGGGCACACTTAGTACTTGTCCTAATATATAGGGACCCAGACATGGCTACACAGTGCACCCTTAGTACTTGTCCTAATATATAGGGGACCAGACATGGCTACACAGTGCACCCTTAGTACTTGTCCTAATATATAGGGGACCCAGACATGATTACGCAGTGCACCCTTAGAACTTGTCCTAATACATAGGGGACCAGACATGGCTACACAGTACACCCTTAGCACTTGTCCTAATATATAGGGGACCCAGACATGGCTGCACAGTGCACCCTTAGTACTTGTCCTAATATGCAGGGGAACAAAGACATGGCTACACAGTGCACCCTTAGTACTTGTCCTAATACATAGGGACCCAGACGTCGCTACACAGTGCAGCCTTAGTACTTGTTCTAATACATAAGGGGCGCAGACATGGCTACACAGTGCACCCTTAGTACTTGTCCTAATATATAGGGGACCCAGACATAGCTACACAGTGCACCCTTAGTACTTGTCCTAATATATAGGAGACCCAGACATGGCTACACAGTGCACCCTTAGTACTTGTCCTAATACATAGGGACCCAGACGTGGCTACACAGTGCAGCCTTAGTACTTGTTCTAATACATAAGGGGCGCAGACATGGCTACACAGTGCACCCTTAGTACTTGTCCTAATATATAGGGGACCCAGACATGGCTACACAGTGCACCCTTAGTACTTGTCCTAAAATATAGGGGACCCAGACATGGCTACACAGTGCACCCTTAGTACTTGTCCTAATGTATAGTGGACCCAGACATGACTACACAGTGCACCCTTAGTACTTGTCCTAATATATAGGGACCCAGACATCACTACACAGTGCACCCTTAGTACTTGTCCTAATATATAGGGGACCAGACATGGCTACACAGTACACCCTTAGTACTTGTCCTAATATATAGGGGACCCAGACATGGTTACACAGTGCACCCTTAGTACTTGTCCAAATATATAGGGGACCCGACATGGCTACACAGTGCACCCTTAGTACTTGTCCTAATATATAGGGGACCCAGACATGACAACACAGTTCACCCTTAGTACTTGTCCTAATATATAGGGGACCAGACATGGCTACACAGTGCACCCTTAGTACTTGTCCTAATATATAGGGGACCCAGACATGGCCACACAGTGCACCCTTAGTACTTGTCCTAATATGCAGGGGACCAAGACATGGCTACACAGTGCACCCTTAGTACTTGTTCTAATATATACGGACCCAGACATGACTACACAGTGCACCCTTAGTACCTGTCCTAATATATAGGGACCCAGACATGATTACAGAGTGCACCCTTAGTACTTGTCCTAATATATAGGGACCCAGACATGGCTCCACAGTGCACCCTTAGTACTTATCCTAATATAAAGGGACCCAGACATGGCTACACAGTGCACCCTTAGTACTTGTCCTAATATATAGGGGACCAGACATGGCTACACAGTACACCCTTAGTACTTGTCCTAATATATAGGGGACCCAGACATGGCTGCACAGTGCACCCTTAGTACTTGTCCTAATATGCAGGGGAACAAAGACATGGCTACACAGTGCACCCTTAGTACTTGTCCTAATATATAGGGGACCCAGACATAGCTACACAGTGCACCCTTAGTACATGTCCTAATATATAGAAGACCCAGACATGGCTACACAGTGCACCCTTAGTACTTGTCCTAATACAT
The DNA here is from genome assembly GCF_035609145.1 of Eleutherodactylus coqui. Classification (NCBI taxonomy): domain Eukaryota; kingdom Metazoa; phylum Chordata; class Amphibia; order Anura; family Eleutherodactylidae; genus Eleutherodactylus; species Eleutherodactylus coqui. The sequence continues at coordinate 60,982,742 of NC_089847.1, read as the reverse complement.
AGGGACCCAGACGTCGCTACACAGTGCAGCCTTAGTACTTGTTCTAATACATAAGGGGCGCAGACATGGCTACATAGTGCACCCTTAGTACTTGTCCTAATATGCAGGGGAACAAAGACATGGCTACACAGTGCACCCTTAGTACTTGTCCTAATATATAGGGGACCCAGACATAGCTACACAGTGCACCCTTAGTACTTGTCCTAATATATAGGGGACCCAGACATGGCCACACAGTGCACCCTTTGTACTTGTCCTAATATGCAGGGGACCAAGACATGGCTACACAGTGCACCCTTAGTACTTGTTTTAATATATAGGGACCCAGACATGACTACACAGTGCACCCTTAGTACTTGTCCTAATATATAGGGACCCAGACATGGCTCCACAGTGCACCCTTAGTACTTATCCTAATATAAAGGGACCCAGACATGGCTACACAGTGCACCCTTAGTACTTGTCCTAATATATAGGGGACCAGACATGGCTACACAGTACACCCTTAGTACTTGTCCTAATATATAGGGGACCCAGACATGGCTGCACAGTGCACCCTTAGTACTTGTCCTAATATGCAGGGGAACAAAGACATGGCTACACAGTGCACCCTTAGTACTTGTCCTAATATATAGGGGACCCAGACATAGCTACACAGTGCACCCTTAGTACATGTCCTAATATATAGAAGACCCAGACATGGCTACACAGTGCACCCTTAGTACTTGTCCTAATACATAGGGACCCAGACGTCGCTACACAGTGCAGCCTTAGTACTTGTTCTAATACATAAGGGGCGCAGACATGGCTACATAGTGCACCCTTAGTACTTGTCCTAATATGCAGGGGAACAAAGACATGGCTACACAGTGCACCCTTAGTACTTGTCCTAATATATAGGGGACCCAGACATAGCTACACAGTCCACCCTTAGTACTTGTCCTAATATATAGGAGACCCAGACATGGCTACACAGTGCACCCTTAGTACTTGTCCTAATACATAGGGACCCAGACGTGGCTACACAGTGCAGCCTTAGTACTTGTTCTAATACATAAGGGGCGCAGACATGGCTACACAGTGCACCCTTAGTACTTGTCCTAATATATAATGGACCCAGACATGGCTACACAGTGCACCCTTAGTACTTGTCCTAAAATATAGGGGACCCAGACATGGCTACACAGTGCACCCTTAGTACTTGTCCTAATATATAGGGGACCCAGACATGACTACACAGTGCACCCTTAGTACTTGTCCTAATATATAGGGGACCCAGACATGAATACACAGTGCACCCTAATGCTTGTTCTAATACACTGGGGACCCAGACATGGTTACACAGTGCACCCTTAGTACTTGTCCTAATATATAGGGGACCAGACATGGCTACACAGTGCACCCTTAGTACTTGTCCTTATATATAGGGGACCCAGACATGACAACACAGTTCACCCTTAGTACTTGTCCTAATATATAGGGGACCAGACATGGCTACACAGTGCACCCTTAGTACTTGTCCTAATATATAGGGGACCCAGACATGGCCACACAGTGCACCCTTAGTACTTGTCCTAACATGCAGGGGAACAAAGACATGGCTACACAGTGCACCCTTAGTACTTGTCCTAATATGCAGGGGACCCAGACATGGCTGTACAGTGCACCCTTAGTACTTGTCCTAATATGCAGGCGACCCAGACGTGACTACACAGTGCACCCTTAGTACTTGTCCTAATATATAGGAGACCAGATATGGCTACACAGTGCACCCTTAGTACTTGTCCTAATATATAGGAGACCAGATATGGGTACACAGTGCACCCTTAGTACTTGTCCTAATAAGTAGGAGACCAGACATGGCTCCACAGGGCACAGTTAGCACTTGTTCTAATACATAAGGGGCGCAGACATGGCTACACAATACAGCCTTAGTACTTGTCTTAATATGCAGGGAACCAAGACATGGCCACACACTGCACCCTTAGTACTTGTCCTAATATGCAGGGTACCCAGACATGGCTACATAGTGCACTCTTAGTACTTGTCCTAATATACAGAGGACCCAGACATGGCTACACAGTGCACCCTTAGTACTTGTCCTAATATACAGAGGACCCAGACATGGCTACACAGTGCACCCTTAGTACTTGTTCTAATACATAAGGGGCGCAGACATGGCTACACAATACAGCCTTAGTACTTGTCCTAATATATAGGGGACCCAGACATGACTACACAGTGCACCCTAATGCTTGTCCTAATACACAGGGGACCCAGACATGACTACACAGTACACCCTTAGTACTTGTCCTAATATATAGGGGACCAGACATGGCTACACAGTGCACCCTTAGTACTTGTCCTAATATATAGGGGACCCAGACATGACAACACAGTGCACCCTTAGTACTTGTCCTAATATATAGGGGACCAGACATGACAACACAGTGCACCCTTAGTACTTGTCCTAATATATAGGGGACCCAGACATGGCTACACAGTGCACCCTTAGTACTTGTCCTAATATATAGGAGACCAGACATGGCTACACAGTGCACCCTTAGTACTTGTCCTAATATATAGGAGACCAGATATGGCTACACAGTGCACCCTTAGTACTTGTCCTAATATACAGAGGACCCAGACATGGCTACACAGTGCACCCTTAGTACTTGTTCTAATACATAAGGGGCGCAGACATGGCTACACAATACAGCCTTAGTACTTGTCCTTATATGCAGGGGAACAAAGACATGGCTACACAGTGCACCCTTAGTACTTGTCCTAATATGCAGGGGACCAAGACATGGCTACACAGTGCACCCTTAGTACTTGTCCTAACATACAGGAGACCCAGACATGGCTACACAGTGCACCCTTAGTACTTGTCCTAATATATAGGGGACCCAGACATGGCTACACAGTGCACCCTTAGTACTTATCCTAATATATAGGGACTCAGACATGGCTACACAGTGCTCCCTTCGTACTTGTCCTAATACATAGGGATCCAGACGTGGCTACACAGTGCAGCCTTAGTACTTTTTCTAATACATAAGGGGCGCAGACATGGCTACACAGTGCACCCTTAGTACTTGTCCTAATATGCAGGGGAACAAAGACATGGCTACACAGTGCACCCTTAGTACTTGTCCTAATATATAGGGGACCCAGACATAGCTACACAGTGCACCCTTAGTACTTTTCCTAATATATAGGGACCCAGAAATGGCTACACAGTGCACCCTTAGTACTTGTCCTAATGTATAGGAGACCAGACATTGATCCACAGGGCACACTTAGTACTTGTCCTAATATATAGGGACCCAGACATGGCTACACAGTGCACCCTTAGTACTTGTCCTAATATATAGGAGACCAGACATGGCTAAACAGTGCACCCTTAGTACTTGTCCTAATACATAGGGACCCAGACGTGGCTACACAGTGCAGCCTTAGTACTTATTCTAATACATAAGGGGCGCAGACATGGCTACACAGTGCACCCTTAGTACTTGTCCTAATATGCAGGGGAACAAAGACATGGCTACACAGTGCACCCTTAGTACTTGTCCTAATATATAGGGGACCCAGACATAGCTACACAGTGCACCCTTAGTACTTGTCCTAATATATAGGAGACCCAGACATGGCTACACAGTGCACCCTTAGTACTTGTCCTAATACATAGGGACCCAGACGTGGCTACACAGTGCAGCCTTAGTACTTGTTCTAATACATAAGGGGCGCAGACATGGCTACACAGTGCACCCTTAGTACTTGTCCTAAAATATAGGGGACCCAGACATGGCTACACAGTGCACCCTTAGTACTTGTCCTAATGTATAGGGGACCCAGACATGACTACACAGTGCACCCTTAGTACTTGTCCTAATATATAGGGGACCAGACATGGCTACACAGTGCACCCTTAGTACTTGTCCTAATATATAGGGGACCCAGACATGACTACACAGTGCACCCTTAGTACTTGTCCTAATATATAGGGGACCCAGACATGAATACACAGTGCACCCTAATGCTTGTTCTAATACACTGGGGACCCAGACATGGTTACACAGTGCACCCTTAGTACTTGTCCTAATATATAGGGGACCAGACATGGCTACACAGTGCACCCTTAGTACTTGTCCTAATATATAGGGGACCCAGACATGACAACACAGTTCACCCTTAGTACTTGTCCTAATATATAGGGGACCAGACATGGCTACACAGTGCACCCTTAGTACTTGTCCTAATATATAGGGGACCCAGACATGGCCACACAGTGCACCCTTAGTACTTGTCCTAACATGCAGGGGAACAAAGACATGGCTACACAGTGCACCCTTAGTACTTGTCCTAATATGCAGGGGACCCAGACATGGCTGTACAGTGCACCCTTAGTACTTGTCCTAATATGCAGGCGACCCAGACGTGACTACACAGTGCACCCTTAGTACTTGTCCTAATATATAGGAGACCAGATATGGCTACACAGTGCACCCTTAGTACTTGTCCTAATATATAGGAGACCAGATATGGGTACACAGTGCACCCTTAGTACTTGTCCTAATAAGTAGGAGACCAGACATGGCTCCACAGGGCACAGTTAGCACTTGTTCTAATACATAAGGGGCGCAGACATGGCTACACAATACAGCCTTAGTACTTGTCTTAATATGCAGGGAACCAAGACATGGCCACACACTGCACCCTTAGTACTTGTCCTAATATGCAGGGTACCCAGACATGGCTACATAGTGCACTCTTAGTACTTGTCCTAAAATATATAGGGGACCTAGACATGGCTACACAGTGCACCCTTAGTACTTGTCCTAATATATAGAGGACTCAGACATGGCTACACAGTGCACCCTTAGTACTTGTCCTAATATACAGAGGACCCAGACATGGCTACACAGTGCACCCTTAGTACTTGTTCTAATACATAAGGGGCGCAGACATGGCTACACAATACAGCCTTAGTACTTGTCCTAATATATAGGGGACCCAGACATGACTACACAGTGCACCCTAATGCTTGTCCTAATACACAGGGGACCCAGACATGACTACACAGTACACCCTTAGTACTTGTCCTAATATATAGGGGACCAGACATGGCTACACAGTGCACCCTTAGTACTTGTCCTAATATATAGGGGACCCAGACATGACAACACAGTGCACCCTTAGTACTTGTCCTAATATATAGGGGACCAGACATGACAACACAGTGCACCCTTAGTACTTGTCCTAATATATAGGGGACCCAGACATGGCTACACAGTGCACCCTTAGTACTTGTCCTAATATATAGGAGACCAGACATGGCTACACAGTGCACCCTTAGTACTTGTCCTAATATATAGGAGACCAGATATGGCTACACAGTGCACCCTTAGTACTTGTCCTAATATACAGAGGACCCAGACATGGCTACACAGTGCACCCTTAGTACTTGTTCTAATACATAAGGGGCGCAGACATGGCTACACAATACAGCCTTAGTACTTGTCCTTATATGCAGGGGAACAAAGACATGGCTACACAGTGCACCCTTAGTACTTGTCCTAATATGCAGGGGACCAAGACATGGCTACACAGTGCACCCTTAGTACTTGTCCTAACATACAGGAGACCCAGACATGGCTACACAGTGCACCCTTAGTACTTGTCCTAATATATAGGGGACCCAGACATGGCTACACAGTGCACCCTTAGTACTTATCCTAATATATAGGGACTCAGACATGGCTACACAGTGCTCCCTTCGTACTTGTCCTAATACATAGGGATCCAGACGTGGCTACACAGTGCAGCCTTAGTACTTTTTCTAATACATAAGGGGCGCAGACATGGCTACACAGTGCACCCTTAGTACTTGTCCTAATATGCAGGGGAACAAAGACATGGCTACACAGTGCACCCTTAGTACTTGTCCTAATATATAGGGGACCCAGACATAGCTACACAGTGCACCCTTAGTACTTGTCCTAATATATAGGAGACCCAGACATGGCTACACAGTGCACCCTTAGTACTTGTCCTAATACATAGGGACCCAGACGTGGCTACACAGTGCAGCCTTAGTACTTGTTCTAATACATAAGGGGCGCAGACATGGCTACACAGTGCACCCTTAGTACTTGTCCTAATATATAGGGGACCCAGACATGGCTACACAGTGCACCCTTAGTACTTGTCCTAAAATATAGGGGACCCAGACATGGCTACACAGTGCACCCTTAGTACTTGTCCTAATATATAGGGGACCAGACATGGCTACACAGTGCACCCTTAGTACTTGTCCTAATATATAGGGGACCGAGACATGGCCACACAGTGCACCCTTAGTACTTGTCCTAACATGCAGGGGAACAAAGACATGGCTACACAGTGCACCCTTAGTACTTGTCCTAATATGCAGGGGACCCAGACATGGCTGTACAGTGCACCCTTAGTACTTGTCCTAATATGCAGGCGACCCAGACGTGACTACACAGTGCACCCTTAGTACTTGTCCTAATATATAGGAGACCAGATATGGCTACAAAGTGCACCCTTAGTACTTGTCCTAATATATAGGAGACCAGATATGGGTACACAGTGCACCCTTAGTACTTGTCCTAATAAGTAGGAGACCAGACATGGCTCCACAGGGCACAGTTAGCACTTGTTCTAATACATAAGGGGCGCAGACATGGCTACACAATACAGCCTTAGTACTTGTCTTAATATGCAGGGAACCAAGACATGGCCACACACTGCACCCTTAGTACTTGTCCTAATATGCAGGGTACCCAGACATGGCTACATAGTGCACTCTTAGTACTTGTCCTAATATATAGGGGACCTAGACATGGCTACACAGTGCACCCTTAGTACTTGTCCTAATATATAGAGGACCCAGACATGGCTACACAGTGCACCCTCAGTACTTGTTCTAATACATAAGGGGCGCAGACATGGCTACACAATACAGCCTTAGTACTTGTCCTAATATATAGGGGACCCAGACATGACTACACAGTGCACCCTAATGCTTGTCCTAATACACAGGGGACCCAGACATGACTACACAGTACACCCTTAGTACTTGTCCTAATATATAGGGGACCAGACATGGCTACACAGTGCACCCTTAGTACTTGTCCTAATATATAGGGGACCCAGACATGACAACACAGTGCACCCTTAGTACTTGTCCTAATATATAGGGGACCAGACATGACAACACAGTGCACCCTTAGTACTTGTCCTAATATATAGGGGACCCAGACATGGCTACACAGTGCACCCTTAGTACTTGTCCTAATATATAGGAGACCAGACATGGCTACACAGTGCACCCTTAGTACTTGTCCTAATATATAGGAGACCAGATATGGCTACACAGTGCACCCTTAGTACTTGTCCTAATATACAGAGGACCCAGACATGGCTACACAGTGCACCCTTAGTACTTGTTCTAATACATAAGGGGCGCAGACATGGCTACACAATACAGCCTTAGTACTTGTCCTTATATGCAGGGGAACAAAGACATGGCTACACAGTGCACCCTTAGTACTTGTCCTAATATGCAGGGGACCAAGACATGGCTACACAGTGCACCCTTAGTACTTGTCCTAACATACAGGATACCCAGACATGGCTACACAGTGCACCCTTAGTACTTGTCCTAATATATAGGGGACCCAGACATGGCTACACAGTGCACCCTTAGTACTTATCCTAATATATAGGGACTCAGACATGGCTACACAGTGCTCCCTTCGTACTTGTCCTAATACATAGGGATCCAGACGTGGCTACACAGTGCAGCCTTAGTACTTGTTCTAATACATAAGGGGCGCAGACATGGCTACACAGTGCACCCTTAGTACTTGTCCTAATATGCAGGGGAACAAAGACATGGCTACACAGTGCACCCTTAGTACTTGTCCTAATATATAGGGGACCCAGACATAGCTACACAGTGCACCCTTAGTACTTGTCCTAATATATAGGAGACCCAGACATGGCTACACAGTGCACCCTTAGTACTTGTCCTAATACATAGGGACCCAGACGTGGCTACACAGTGCAGCCTTAGTACTTGTTTTAATACATAAGGGGCGCAGACATGGCTACACAGTGCACCCTTAGTACTTGTCCTAATATATAGGGGACCCAGACATGGCTACACAGTGCACCCTTAGTACTTTTCCTAATATATAGGGACCCAGACATGGCTACACAGTGCACCCTTAGTACTTGTCCTAATGTATAGGAGACCAGACATTGATCCACAGGGCACACTTAGTACTTGTCCTAATATATAGGGACCCATACATGGCTACACAGTGCACCCTTAGTACTTGTCCTAATATATAGGAGACCAGACATGGCTAAACAGTGCACCCTTAGTACTTGTCCTAATACATAGGGACCCAGACGTGGCTACACAGTGCAGCCTTAGTACTTGTTCTAATACATAAGGGGCGCAGACATGGCTACACAGTGCACCCTTAGTACTTGTCCTAATATGCAGGGGAACAAAGACATGGCTACACAGTGCACCCTTAGTACTTGTCCTAATATATAGGGGACCCAGACATAGCTACACAGTGCACCCTTAGTACTTGTCCTAATATATAGGAGACCCAGACATGGCTACACAGTGCACCCTTAGTACTTGTCCTAATACATAGGGACCCAGACGTGGCTACACAGTGCAGCCTTAGTACTTGTTCTAATACATAAGGGGCGCAGACATGGCTACACAGTGCACCCTTAGTACTTGTCCTAAAATATAGGGGACCCAGACATGGCTACACAGTGCACCCTTAGTACTTGTCCTAATGTATAGGGGACCCAGACATGACTACACAGTGCACCCTTAGTACTTGTCCTAATATATAGGGGACCAGACATGGCTACACAGTGCACCCTTAGTACTTGTCCTAATATATAGGGGACCCAGACATGACTACACAGTGCACCCTTAGTACTTGTCCTAATATATAGGGGACCCAGACATGAATACACAGTGCACCCTAATGCTTGTTCTAATACACTGGGGACCCAGACATGGTTACACAGTGCACCCTTAGTACTTGTCCTAATATATAGGGGACCAGACATGGCTACACAGTGCACCCTTAGTACTTGTCCTAATATATAGGGGACCCAGACATGACAACACAGTTCACCCTTAGTACTTGTCCTAATATATAGGGGACCAGACATGGCTACACAGTGCACCCTTGGTACTTGTCCTAATATATAGGGGACCCAGACATGGCCACACAGTGCACCCTTAGTACTTGTCCTAACATGCAGGGGAACAAAGACATGGCTACACAGTGCACCCTTAGTACTTGTCCTAATATGCAGGGGACCCAGACATGGCTGTACAGTGCACCCTTAGTACTTGTCCTAATATGCAGGCGACCCAGACGTGACTACACAGTGCACCCTTAGTACTTGTCCTAATATATAGGAGACCAGATATGGCTACACAGTGCACCCTTAGTACTTGTCCTAATATATAGGAGACCAGATATGGGTACACAGTGCACCCTTAGTACTTGTCCTAATAAGTAGGAGACCAGACATGGCTCCACAGGGCACAGTTAGCACTTGTTCTAATACATAAGGGGCGCAGACATGGCTACACAATACAGCCTTAGTACTTGTCTTAATATGCAGGGAACCAAGACATGGCCACACACTGCACCCTTAGTACTTGTCCTAATATGCAGGGTACCCAGACATGGCTACATAGTGCACTCTTAGTACTTGTCCTAATATATAGGGGACCTAGACATGGCTACACAGTGCACCCTTAGTACTTGTCCTAATATATAGAGGACTCAGACATGGCTACACAGTGCACCCTTAGTACTTGTCCTAATATACAGAGGACCCAGACATGGCTACACAGTGCACCCTTAGTACTTGTTCTAATACATAAGGGGCGCAGACATGGCTACACAATACAGCCTTAGTACTTGTCCTAATATATAGGGGACCCAGACATGACTACACAGTGCACCCTAATGCTTGTCCTAATACACAGGGGACCCAGACATGACTACACAGTACACCCTTAGTACTTGTCCTAATATATAGGGGACCAGACATGGCTACACAGTGCACCCTTAGTACTTGTCCTAATATATAGGGGACCCAGACATGACAACACAGTGCACCCTTAGTACTTGTCCTAATATATAGGGGACCAGACATGACTACACAGTGCACCCTTAGTACTTGTCCTAATATATAGGGGACCCAGACATGGCTACACAGTGCACCCTTAGTACTTGTCCTAATATATAGGAGACCAGACATGGCTACACAGTGCACCCTTAGTACTTGTCCTAATATATAGGAGACCAGATATGGCTACACAGTGCACCCTTAGTACTTGTCCTAATATACAGAGGACCCAGACATGGCTACACAGTGCACCCTTAGTACTTGTTCTAATACATAAGGGGCGCAGACATGGCTACACAATACAGCCTTAGTACTTGTCCTTATATGCAGGGGAACAAAGACATGGCTACACAGTGCACCCTTAGTACTTGTCCTAATATGCAGGGGACCAAGACATGGCTACACAGTGCACCCTTAGTACTTGTCCTAACATACAGGAGACCCAGACATGGCTACACAGTGCACCCTTAGTACTTGTCCTAATATATAGGGGACCCAGACATGGCTACACAGTGCACCCTTAGTACTTATCCTAATATATAGGGACTCAGACATGGCTACACAGTGCTCCCTTCGTACTTGTCCTAATACATAGGGATCCAGACGTGGCTACACAGTGCACCCTTAGTAGTTGTTCTAATATATAAGGGGCGCAGACATGGCTACACAGTGCACCCTTAGTACTTGTCCTAATATATAGGGGACCCAGACATGGCTACACAGTGCACCCTTAGTACTTGTTCTAATACATAAGGGGAGCAGACATGGCTAAACAATACAGCCCTAGTACTTGTCTTAATATGCAGGAGACCAAGACATGGCTACACAGTGTACCGTTAGTACTTGTCCTAATATGCAGGGGAACAAAGACATGGCTACACAGTGCACCCTTAGTACTTGTCCTAATATATAGGGGACTCAGACATAGCTACACAGTGCACCCTTAGTACTTGTCCTAATATATAGGAGACCCAGACATGGCTACCCAGTGCACACTTAGTACTTGTCCTAATACATAGGGACCCAGACGTGGCTACACAGTGCAGCCTTAGTTCTTGTTCTAATACATAAGGGGCGCAGACATGGCTACACAGTGCACCCTTAATACTTGTCCTAATATATAGGGGACCCAGACATGGCTGCACAGTGCACCCTTAATACTTGTCCTAATATATAGGGGACCCAGACATGAATACACAGTGCACCCTAATGCTTGTTCTAATACACTGGGGACCCAGACATGACTACACAGTACACCCTTAGTACTTGTCCTAATATATAGGGGACCAGACATGGCTACACAGTGCACCCTTAGTACTTGTCCTAATATATAGGGGACCCAGACATGAATACGCAGTGCACCCTTAGTACTTGTCCTAATATATAGGGGACCAGACATGGCTACACAGTACACCCTTAGTACTTGTCCTAATATATAGGGGACCCAGACATGGCTGCACAGTGCACCCTTAGTACTTGTCCTAATATGCAGTGGAACAAAGACATGGCTACACAGTGCACCCTTAGTACTTGTCCTAATATATAGGGGACCCAGACATAGCTACACAGTGCACCCTTAGTACTTGTCCTAATATATAGAAGACCCAGACATGGCTACACAGTGCAACCTTAGTACTTGTCCTAATACATAGGGACCCAGACGTGGCTACACAGTGCAGCCTTAGTACTTGTTCTAATACATAAGGGGCGCAGACATGGCTACACAGTGCACCCTTAGTACTTGTCCTAATATGCAGGGGAACAAAGACATGGCTACACAGTGCACCCTTAGTACTTGGCCATAATATATAGGGACCCAGACATAGCTACACAGTGCACCCTTAGTACTTGTCCTAATATATAGGAGACCCAGACATGGCTACACAGTGCACCCTTAGTACTTGTCCTAATACATAGGGACCCAGACGTGGCTACACAGTGCAGCCTTAGTACTTGTTCTAATACATAAGGGGCGCAGACATGGCTACACAGTGCACCCTTAGTACTTGTCCTAATATATAGGGGACCAGACATGGCTACACAGTGCACCCTTAGTACTTGTCCTAATATATAGGGGACCCAGACATGACTACGCAGTGCACCCTTAGTACTTGTCCTAATATATAGGGGACCAGACATGGCTACACAGTACACCCTTAGTACTTGTCCTAATATATAGGGGACCCAGACATGGCTGCACAGTGCACCCTTAGTACTTGTCCTAATATGCAGGGGAACAAAGACATGGCTACACAGTGCACCCTTAGTACTTGTCCTAATATATAGGGGACCCAGACATAGCTACACAGTGCACCCTTAGTACTTGTCCTAATATATAGAAGACCCAGACATGGCTACACAGTGCACCCTTAGTACTTGTCCTAATACATAGGGACCCAGACGTTGCTACACAGTGCAGCCTTAGTACTTGTTCTAATACATAAGGGGCGCAGACATGGCTACACAGTGCACCCTTAGTACTTGTCCTAATATATAGGGGACCAGACATGGCTACACAGTGCACCCTTAGTACTTGTCCTAATATATAGGGGACCCAGACATGGCCACACAGTGCACCCTTAGTACTTGTCCTAACATGCAGGGGAACAAAGACATGGCTACACAATGCACCCTTAGTACTTGTCCTAATATGCAGGGGACCCAGACATGGCTGTACAGTGCACCCTTAGTACTTGTCCTAATATGCAGGCGACCCAGACGTGACTACACAGTGCACCCTTAGTACTTGTCCTAATATATAGGAGACCAGATATGGCTACACAGTGCACCCTTAGTACTTGTCCTAATATATAGGAGACCAGATATGGGTACACAGTGCACCCTTAGTACTTGTCCTAATAAGTAGGAGACCAGACATGGCTCCACAGGGCACAGTTAGCACTTGTTCTAATACATAAGGGGCGCAGACATGGCTACACAATACAGCCTTAGTACTTGTCTTAATATGCAGGGAACCAAGACATGGCCACACACTGCACCCTTAGTACTTGTCCTAATATGCAGGGTACCCAGACATGGCTACATAGTGCACTCTTAGTACTTGTCCTAATATATAGGGGACCTAGACATGGCTACACAGTGCACCCTTAGTACTTGTCCTAATATATAGAGGACTCAGACATGGCTACACAGTGCACCCTTAGTACTTGTCCTAATATACAGAGGACCCAGACATGGCTACACAGTGCACCCTTAGTACTTGTTCTAATACATAAGGGGCGCAGACATGGCTACACAATACAGCCTTAGTACTTGTCCTAATATATAGGGGACCCAGACATGACTACACAGTGCACCCTAATGCTTGTCCTAATACACAGGGGACCCAGACATGACTACACAGTACACCCTTAGTACTTGTCCTAATATATAGGGGACCAGACATGGCTACACAGTGCACCCTTAGTACTTGTCCTAATATATAGGGGACCCAGACATGACAACACAGTGCACCCTTAGTACTTGTCCTAATATATAGGGGACCAGACATGACAACACAGTGCACCCTTAGTACTTGTCCTAATATATAGGGGACCCAGACATGGCTACACAGTGCACCCTTAGTACTTGTCCTAATATATAGGAGACCAGACATGGCTACACAGTGCACCCTTAGTACTTGTCCTAATATATAGGAGACCAGATATGGCTACACAGTGCACCCTTAGTACTTGTCCTAATATACAGAGGACCCAGACATGGCTACACAGTGCACCCTTAGTACTTGTTCTAATACATAAGGGGCGCAGACATGGCTACACAATACAGCCTTAGTACTTGTCCTTATATGCAGGGGAACAAAGACATGGCTACACAGTGCACCCTTAGTACTTGTCCTAATATGCAGGGGACCAAGACATGGCTACACAGTGCACCCTTAGTACTTGTCCTAACATACAGGAGACCCAGACATGGCTACACAGTGCACCCTTAGTACTTGTCCTAATATATGGGGGACCCAGACATGGCTACACAGTGCACCCTTAGTACTTATCCTAATATATAGGGACTCAGACATGGCTACACAGTGCTCCCTTCGTACTTGTCCTAATACATAGGGATCCAGACGTGGCTACACAGTGCACCCTTAGTAGTTGTTCTAATATATAAGGGGCGCAGACATGGCTACACAGTGCACCCTTAGTACTTGTCCTAATATATAGGGGACCCAGACATGGCTACACAGTGCACCCTTAGTACTTGTTCTAATACATAAGGGGAGCAGACATGGCTAAACAATACAGCCCTAGTACTTGTCTTAATATGCAGGGGACCAAGACATGGCTACACAGTGCACCGTTAGTACTTGTCCTAATATGCAGGGGAACAAAGACATGGCTACACAGTGCACCCTTAGTACTTGTCCTAATATATAGGGGACTCAGACATAGCTACACAGTGCACCCTTAGTACTTTTCCTAATATATAGGAGACCCAGACATGGCTACCCAGTGCACCCTTAGTACTTGTCCTAACACATAGGGACCCAGACGTGGCTACACAGTGCAGCCTTAGTTCTTGTTCTAATATATAAGGGGCGCAGACATGGCTACAAAGTGCACCCTTAGTACTTGTCCTAATATATAGGGGACCCAGACATGGCTGCACAGTGCACCCTTAGTACTTGTCCTAATATGCAGGCGACCCAGACGTGACTACACAGTGCACCCTTAGTACTTGTCCTAATATATAGGAGACCAGATATGGCTACACAGTGCACCCTTAGTACTTGCCCTAATATATAGGAGACCAGATATGGGTACACAGTGCACCCTTAGTACTTGTCCTAATAAGTAGGAGACCAGACATGGCTCCACAGGGCACAGTTAGCACTTGTTCTAATACATAAGGGGCGCAGACATGGCTACACAATACAGCCTTAGTACTTGTCTTAATATGCAGGGAACCAAGACATGGCCACACACTGCACCCTTAGTACTTGTCCTAATATGCAGGGTACCCAGACATGGCTACATAGTGCACTCTTAGTACTTGTCCTAATATATAGGGGACCTAGACATGGCTACACAGTGCACCCTTAGTACTTGTCCTAATATATAGAGGACTCAGACATGGCTACACAGTGCACCCTTAGTACTTGTCCTAATATGCAGGGGAACAAAGACATGGCTACACAGTGCACCCTTAGTACTTGTCCTAATATATAGGGGACCCAGACATAGCTACACAGTGCACCCTTAGTACTTGTCCTAACATATAGGAGACCCAGACATGGCTACACAGTGCACCCTTAGTACTTGTCCTAATACATAGGGACCCAGACGTGGCTACACAGTGCAGCCTTAGTACTTGTTCTAATACATAAGGGGCGCAGACATGGCTACACAGTGCACCCTTAGTACTTGTCCTAATATATAGGGGACCCAGACATGGCTACACAGTGCACCCCTTAGTACTTGTCCTAAAATATAGGGGACCCAGACATGGCTACACAGTGCACCCTTAGTACTTGTCCTAATGTATAGGGGACCCAGACATGGCTACACAGTGCACCCTTAGCACTTGTCCTAATATATAGGGGACCAGACATGGCTACACAGTGCACCCTTAGTACTTGTCCTAATATATAGGGGACCCAGACATGACTACACAGTGCACCCTTAGTACTTGTCCTAATATATAGGGGACCCAGACATGAATACACAGTGCACCCTAATGCTTGTTCTAATACACTGGGGACCCAGACATGGTTACACAGTGCACCCTTAGTGCTTGTCCTAATATATAGGGGACCAGACATGGCTACACAGTGCAACCTTAGTACTTGTCCTAATATATAGGGGACCCAGACATGACAACACAGTTCACCCTTAGTACTTGTCCTAATATATAGGGGACCAGACATGGCTACACAGTGCACCCTTAGTACTTGTCCTAATATATAGGGGACCCAGACATGGCCACACAGTGCACCCTTAGTACTTGTCCTAACATGCAGGGGAACAAAGACATGGCTACACAGTGCACCCTTAGTACTTGTCCTAATATGCAGGGGACCCAGACATGGCTGTACAGTGCACCCTTAGTACTTGTCCTAATATGCAGGCGACCCAGACGTGACTACACAGTGCACCCTTAGTATTTGTCCTAATATATAGGAGACCAGATATGGCTACACAGTGCACCCTTAGTACTTGTCCTAATATATAGGAGACCAGATATGGGTACACAGTGCACCCTTAGTACTTGTCCTAATAAGTAGGAGACCAGACATGGCTCCACAGGGCACAGTTAGCACTTGTTCTAATACATAAGGGGCGCAGACATGGCTACACAATACAGCCTTAGTACTTGTCTTAATATGCAGGGAACCAAGACATGGCCACACACTGCACCCTTAGTACTTGTCCTAATATGCAGGGTACCCAGACATGGCTACATAGTGCACTCTTAGTACTTGTCCTAATATATAGGGGACCTAGACATGGCTACACAGTGCACCCTTAGTACTTGTCCTAATATATAGAGGACTCAGACATGGCTACACAGTGCACCCTTAGTACTTGTCCTAATATACAGAGGACCCAGACATGGCTACACAGTGCACCCTTAGTACTTGTTCTAATACATAAGGGGCGCAGACATGGCTACACAATACAGCCTTAGTACTTGTCCTAATATATAGGGGACCCAGACATGACTACACAGTGCACCCTAATGCTTGTCCTAATACACAGGGGACCCAGACATGACTACACAGTACACCCTTAGTACTTGTCCTAATATATAGGGGACCAGACATGGCTACACAGTGCACCCTTAGTACTTGTCCTAATATATAGGGGACCCAGACATGACAACACAGTGCACCCTTAGTACTTGTCCTAATATATAGGGGACCAGACATGACAACACAGTGCACCCTTAGTACTTGTCCTAATATATAGGGGACCCAGACATGGCTACACAGTGCACCCTTAGTACTTGTCCTAATATATAGGAGACCAGACATGGCTACACAGTGCACCCTTAGCACTTGTCCTAATATATAGGAGACCAGATATGGCTACACAGTGCACCCTTAGTACTTGTCCTAATATACAGAGGACCCAGACATGGCTACACAGTGCACCCTTAGTACTTGTTCTAATACATAAGGGGCGCAGACATGGCTACACAATACAGCCTTAGTACTTGTCCTTATATGCAGGGGAACAAAGACATGGCTACACAGTGCACCCTTAGTACTTGTCCTAATATGCAGGGGACCAAGACATGGCTACACAGTGCACCCTTAGTACTTGTCCTAACATACAGGAGACCCAGACATGGCTACACAGTGCACCCTTAGTACTTGTCCTAATATATAGGGGACCCAGACATGGCTACACAGTGCACCCTTAGTACTTATCCTAATATATAGGGACTCAGACATGGCTACACAGTGCTCCCTTCGTACTTGTCCTAATACATAGGGATCCAGACGTGGCTACACAGTGCAGCCTTAGTACTTGTTCTAATACATAAGGGGCGCAGACATGGCTACACAGTGCACCCTTAGTACTTGTCCTAATATGCAGGGGAACAAAGACATGGCTACACAGTGCACCCTTAGTACTTGTCCTAATATATAGGGGACCCAGACATAGCTACACAGTGCACCCTTAGTACTTGTCCTAATATATAGGAGACCCAGACATGGCTACACAGTGCACCCTTAGTACTTGTCCTAATACATAGGGACCCAGACGTGGCTACACAGTGCAGCCTTAGTACTTGTTTTAATACATAAGGGGCGCAGACATGGCTACACAGTGCACCCTTAGTACTTGTCCTAATATATAGGGGACCCAGACATGGCTACACAGTGCACCCTTAGTACTTGTCCTAAAATATAGGGGACCCAGACATGGCTACACAGTGCACCCTTAGTACTTTTCCTAATATATAGGGACCCAGACATGGCTACACAGTGCACCCTTAGTACTTGTCCTAATGTATAGGAGACCAGACATTGATCCACAGGGCACACTTAGTACTTGTCCTAATATATAGGGACCCATACATGGCTACACAGTGCACCCTTAGTACTTGTCCTAATATATAGGAGACCAGACATGGCTAAACAGTGCACCCTTAGTACTTGTCCTAATACATAGGGACCCAGACGTGGCTACACAGTGCAGCCTTAGTACTTGTTCTAATACATAAGGGGCGCAGACATGGCTACACAGTGCACCCTTAGTACTTGTCCTAATATGCAGGGGAACAAAGACATGGCTACACAGTGCACCCTTAGTACTTGTCCTAATATATAGGGGACCCAGACATAGCTACACAGTGCACCCTTAGTACTTGTCCTAATATATAGGAGACCCAGACATGGCTACACAGTGCACCCTTAGTACTTGTCCTAATACATAGGGACCCAGACGTGGCTACACAGTGCAGCCTTAGTACTTGTTCTAATACATAAGGGGCGCAGACATGGCTACACAGTGCACCCTTAGTACTTGTCCTAAAATATAGGGGACCCAGACATGGCTACACAGTGCACCCTTAGTACTTGTCCTAATGTATAGGGGACCCAGACATGACTACACAGTGCACCCTTAGTACTTGTCCTAATATATAGGGGACCAGACATGGCTACACAGTGCACCCTTAGTACTTGTCCTAATATATAGGGGACCCAGACATGACTACACAGTGCACCCTTAGTACTTGTCCTAATATATAGGGGACCCAGACATGAATACACAGTGCACCCTAATGCTTGTTCTAATACACTGGGGACCCAGACATGGTTACACAGTGCACCCTTAGTACTTGTCCTAATATATAGGGGACCAGACATGGCTACACAGTGCACCCTTAGTACTTGTCCTAATATATAGGGGACCCAGACATGACAACACAGTTCACCCTTAGTACTTGTCCTAATATATAGGGGACCAGACATGGCTACACAGTGCACCCTTGGTACTTGTCCTAATATATAGGGGACCCAGACATGGCCACACAGTGCACCCTTAGTACTTGTCCTAACATGCAGGGGAACAAAGACATGGCTACACAGTGCACCCTTAGTACTTGTCCTAATATGCAGGGGACCCAGACATGGCTGTACAGTGCACCCTTAGTACTTGTCCTAATATGCAGGCGACCCAGACGTGACTACACAGTGCACCCTTAGTACTTGTCCTAATATATAGGAGACCAGATATGGCTACACAGTGCACCCTTAGTACTTGTCCTAATATATAGGAGACCAGATATGGGTACACAGTGCACCCTTAGTACTTGTCCTAATAAGTAGGAGACCAGACATGGCTCCACAGGGCACAGTTAGCACTTGTTCTAATACATAAGGGGCGCAGACATGGCTACACAATACAGCCTTAGTACTTGTCTTAATATGCAGGGAACCAAGACATGGCCACACACTGCACCCTTAGTACTTGTCCTAATATGCAGGGTACCCAGACATGGCTACATAGTGCACTCTTAGTACTTGTCCTAATATATAGGGGACCTAGACATGGCTACACAGTGCACCCTTAGTACTTGTCCTAATATATAGAGGACTCAGACATGGCTACACAGTGCACCCTTAGTACTTGTCCTAATATACAGAGGACCCAGACATGGCTACACAGTGCACCCTTAGTACTTGTTCTAATACATAAGGGGCGCAGACATGGCTACACAATACAGCCTTAGTACTTGTCCTAATATATAGGGGACCCAGACATGACTACACAGTGCACCCTAATGCTTGTCCTAATACACAGGGGACCCAGACATGACTACACAGTACACCCTTAGTACTTGTCCTAATATATAGGGGACCAGACATGGCTACACAGTGCACCCTTAGTACTTGTCCTAATATATAGGGGACCCAGACATGACAACACAGTGCACCCTTAGTACTTGTCCTAATATAGAGGGGACCAGACATGACTACACAGTGCACCCTTAGTACTTGTCCTAATATATAGGGGACCCAGACATGGCTACACAGTGCACCCTTAGTACTTGTCCTAATATATAGGAGACCAGACATGGCTACACAGTGCACCCTTAGTACTTGTCCTAATATATAGGAGACCAGATATGGCTACACAGTGCACCCTTAGTACTTGTCCTAATATACAGAGGACCCAGACATGGCTACACAGTGCACCCTTAGTACTTGTTCTAATACATAAGGGGCGCAGACATGGCTACACAATACAGCCTTAGTACTTGTCCTTATATGCAGGGGAACAAAGACATGGCTACACAGTGCACCCTTAGTACTTGTCCTAATATGCAGGGGACCAAGACATGGCTACACAGTGCACCCTTAGTACTTGTCCTAACATACAGGAGACCCAGACATGGCTACACAGTGCACCCTTAGTACTTGTCCTAATATATAGGGGACCCAGACATGGCTACACAGTGCACCCTTAGTACTTATCCTAATATATAGGGACTCAGACATGGCTACACAGTGCTCCCTTCGTACTTGTCCTAATACATAGGGATCCAGACGTGGCTACACAGTGCACCCTTAGTAGTTGTTCTAATATATAAGGGGCGCAGACATGGCTACACAGTGCACCCTTAGTACTTGTCCTAATATATAGGGGACCCAGACATGGCTACACAGTGCACCCTTAGTACTTGTTCTAATACATAAGGGGAGCAGACATGGCTAAACAATACAGCCCTAGTACTTGTCTTAATATGCAGGAGACCAAGACATGGCTACACAGTGTACCGTTAGTACTTGTCCTAATATGCAGGGGAACAAAGACATGGCTACACAGTGCACCCTTAGTACTTGTCCTAATATATAGGGGACTCAGACATAGCTACACAGTGCACCCTTAGTACTTGTCCTAATATATAGGAGACCCAGACATGGCTACCCAGTGCACACTTAGTACTTGTCCTAATACATAGGGACCCAGACGTGGCTACACAGTGCAGCCTTAGTTCTTGTTCTAATACATAAGGGGCGCAGACATGGCTACACAGTGCACCCTTAATACTTGTCCTAATATATAGGGGACCCAGACATGGCTGCACAGTGCACCCTTAATACTTGTCCTAATATATAGGGGACCCAGACATGAATACACAGTGCACCCTAATGCTTGTTCTAATACACTGGGGACCCAGACATGACTACACAGTACACCCTTAGTACTTGTCCTAATATATAGGGGACCAGACATGGCTACACAGTGCACCCTTAGTACTTGTCCTAATATATAGGGGACCCAGACATGAATACGCAGTGCACCCTTAGTACTTGTCCTAATATATAGGGGACCAGACATGGCTACACAGTACACCCTTAGTACTTGTCCTAATATATAGGGGACCCAGACATGGCTGCACAGTGCACCCTTAGTACTTGTCCTAATATGCAGTGGAACAAAGACATGGCTACACAGTGCACCCTTAGTACTTGTCCTAATATATAGGGGACCCAGACATAGCTACACAGTGCACCCTTAGTACTTGT
This sequence comes from Eleutherodactylus coqui, assembly GCF_035609145.1. Taxonomy (NCBI): domain Eukaryota; kingdom Metazoa; phylum Chordata; class Amphibia; order Anura; family Eleutherodactylidae; genus Eleutherodactylus; species Eleutherodactylus coqui. The sequence goes on along the minus strand of NC_089847.1, from coordinate 60,961,018 downwards.
CCTAATATATAGAAGACCCAGACATGGCTACACAGTGCAACCTTAGTACTTGTCCTAATACATAGGGACCCAGACGTGGCTACACAGTGCAGCCTTAGTACTTGTTCTAATACATAAGGGGCGCAGACATGGCTACACAGTGCACCCTTAGTACTTGTCCTAATATGCAGGGGAACAAAGACATGGCTACACAGTGCACCCTTAGTACTTGGCCATAATATATAGGGACCCAGACATAGCTACACAGTGCACCCTTAGTACTTGTCCTAATATATAGGAGACCCAGACATGGCTACACAGTGCACCCTTAGTACTTGTCCTAATACATAGGGACCCAGACGTGGCTACACAGTGCAGCCTTAGTACTTGTTCTAATACATAAGGGGCGCAGACATGGCTACACAGTGCACCCTTAGTACTTGTCCTAATATATAGGGGACCAGACATGGCTACACAGTGCACCCTTAGTACTTGTCCTAATATATAGGGGACCCAGACATGACTACGCAGTGCACCCTTAGTACTTGTCCTAATATATAGGGGACCAGACATGGCTACACAGTACACCCTTAGTACTTGTCCTAATATATAGGGGACCCAGACATGGCTGCACAGTGCACCCTTAGTACTTGTCCTAATATGCAGGGGAACAAAGACATGGCTACACAGTGCACCCTTAGTACTTGTCCTAATATATAGGGGACCCAGACATAGCTACACAGTGCACCCTTAGTACTTGTCCTAATATATAGAAGACCCAGACATGGCTACACAGTGCACCCTTAGTACTTGTCCTAATACATAGGGACCCAGACGTTGCTACACAGTGCAGCCTTAGTACTTGTTCTAATACATAAGGGGCGCAGACATGGCTACACAGTGCACCCTTAGTACTTGTCCTAATATATAGGGGACCAGACATGGCTACACAGTGCACCCTTAGTACTTGTCCTAATATATAGGGGACCCAGACATGGCCACACAGTGCACCCTTAGTACTTGTCCTAACATGCAGGGGAACAAAGACATGGCTACACAATGCACCCTTAGTACTTGTCCTAATATGCAGGGGACCCAGACATGGCTGTACAGTGCACCCTTAGTACTTGTCCTAATATGCAGGCGACCCAGACGTGACTACACAGTGCACCCTTAGTACTTGTCCTAATATATAGGAGACCAGATATGGCTACACAGTGCACCCTTAGTACTTGTCCTAATATATAGGAGACCAGATATGGGTACACAGTGCACCCTTAGTACTTGTCCTAATAAGTAGGAGACCAGACATGGCTCCACAGGGCACAGTTAGCACTTGTTCTAATACATAAGGGGCGCAGACATGGCTACACAATACAGCCTTAGTACTTGTCTTAATATGCAGGGAACCAAGACATGGCCACACACTGCACCCTTAGTACTTGTCCTAATATGCAGGGTACCCAGACATGGCTACATAGTGCACTCTTAGTACTTGTCCTAATATATAGGGGACCTAGACATGGCTACACAGTGCACCCTTAGTACTTGTCCTAATATATAGAGGACTCAGACATGGCTACACAGTGCACCCTTAGTACTTGTCCTAATATACAGAGGACCCAGACATGGCTACACAGTGCACCCTTAGTACTTGTTCTAATACATAAGGGGCGCAGACATGGCTACACAATACAGCCTTAGTACTTGTCCTAATATATAGGGGACCCAGACATGACTACACAGTGCACCCTAATGCTTGTCCTAATACACAGGGGACCCAGACATGACTACACAGTACACCCTTAGTACTTGTCCTAATATATAGGGGACCAGACATGGCTACACAGTGCACCCTTAGTACTTGTCCTAATATATAGGGGACCCAGACATGACAACACAGTGCACCCTTAGTACTTGTCCTAATATATAGGGGACCAGACATGACAACACAGTGCACCCTTAGTACTTGTCCTAATATATAGGGGACCCAGACATGGCTACACAGTGCACCCTTAGTACTTGTCCTAATATATAGGAGACCAGACATGGCTACACAGTGCACCCTTAGTACTTGTCCTAATATATAGGAGACCAGATATGGCTACACAGTGCACCCTTAGTACTTGTCCTAATATACAGAGGACCCAGACATGGCTACACAGTGCACCCTTAGTACTTGTTCTAATACATAAGGGGCGCAGACATGGCTACACAATACAGCCTTAGTACTTGTCCTTATATGCAGGGGAACAAAGACATGGCTACACAGTGCACCCTTAGTACTTGTCCTAATATGCAGGGGACCAAGACATGGCTACACAGTGCACCCTTAGTACTTGTCCTAACATACAGGAGACCCAGACATGGCTACACAGTGCACCCTTAGTACTTGTCCTAATATATGGGGGACCCAGACATGGCTACACAGTGCACCCTTAGTACTTATCCTAATATATAGGGACTCAGACATGGCTACACAGTGCTCCCTTCGTACTTGTCCTAATACATAGGGATCCAGACGTGGCTACACAGTGCACCCTTAGTAGTTGTTCTAATATATAAGGGGCGCAGACATGGCTACACAGTGCACCCTTAGTACTTGTCCTAATATATAGGGGACCCAGACATGGCTACACAGTGCACCCTTAGTACTTGTTCTAATACATAAGGGGAGCAGACATGGCTAAACAATACAGCCCTAGTACTTGTCTTAATATGCAGGGGACCAAGACATGGCTACACAGTGCACCGTTAGTACTTGTCCTAATATGCAGGGGAACAAAGACATGGCTACACAGTGCACCCTTAGTACTTGTCCTAATATATAGGGGACTCAGACATAGCTACACAGTGCACCCTTAGTACTTTTCCTAATATATAGGAGACCCAGACATGGCTACCCAGTGCACCCTTAGTACTTGTCCTAACACATAGGGACCCAGACGTGGCTACACAGTGCAGCCTTAGTTCTTGTTCTAATATATAAGGGGCGCAGACATGGCTACAAAGTGCACCCTTAGTACTTGTCCTAATATATAGGGGACCCAGACATGGCTGCACAGTGCACCCTTAGTACTTGTCCTAATATGCAGGCGACCCAGACGTGACTACACAGTGCACCCTTAGTACTTGTCCTAATATATAGGAGACCAGATATGGCTACACAGTGCACCCTTAGTACTTGCCCTAATATATAGGAGACCAGATATGGGTACACAGTGCACCCTTAGTACTTGTCCTAATAAGTAGGAGACCAGACATGGCTCCACAGGGCACAGTTAGCACTTGTTCTAATACATAAGGGGCGCAGACATGGCTACACAATACAGCCTTAGTACTTGTCTTAATATGCAGGGAACCAAGACATGGCCACACACTGCACCCTTAGTACTTGTCCTAATATGCAGGTACCCAGACATGGCTACATAGTGCACTCTTAGTACTTGTCCTAATATATAGGGGACCTAGACATGGCTACACAGTGCACCCTTAGTACTTGTCCTAATATATAGAGGACTCAGACATGGCTACACAGTGCACCCTTAGTACTTGTCCTAATATGCAGGGGAACAAAGACATGGCTACACAGTGCACCCTTAGTACTTGTCCTAATATATAGGGGACCCAGACATAGCTACACAGTGCACCCTTAGTACTTGTCCTAACATATAGGAGACCCAGACATGGCTACACAGTGCACCCTTAGTACTTGTCCTAATACATAGGGACCCAGACGTGGCTACACAGTGCAGCCTTAGTACTTGTTCTAATACATAAGGGGCGCAGACATGGCTACACAGTGCACCCTTAGTACTTGTCCTAATATATAGGGGACCCAGACATGGCTACACAGTGCACCCCTTAGTACTTGTCCTAAAATATAGGGGACCCAGACATGGCTACACAGTGCACCCTTAGTACTTGTCCTAATGTATAGGGGACCCAGACATGGCTACACAGTGCACCCTTAGTACTTGTCCTAATATATAGGGGACCAGACATGGCTACACAGTGCACCCTTAGTACTTGTCCTAATATATAGGGGACCCAGACATGACTACACAGTGCACCCTTAGTACTTGTCCTAATATATAGGGGACCCAGACATGAATACACAGTGCACCCTAATGCTTGTTCTAATACACTGGGGACCCAGACATGGTTACACAGTGCACCCTTAGTACTTGTCCTAATATATAGGGGACCAGACATGGCTACACAGTGCAACCTTAGTACTTGTCCTAATATATAGGGGACCCAGACATGACAACACAGTTCACCCTTAGTACTTGTCCTAATATATAGGGGACCAGACATGGCTACACAGTGCACCCTTAGTACTTGTCCTAATATATAGGGGACCCAGACATGGCCACACAGTGCACCCTTAGTACTTGTCCTAACATGCAGGGGAACAAAGACATGGCTACACAGTGCACCCTTAGTACTTGTCCTAATATGCAGGGGACCCAGACATGGCTGTACAGTGCACCCTTAGTACTTGTCCTAATATGCAGGCGACCCAGACGTGACTACACAGTGCACCCTTAGTATTTGTCCTAATATATAGGAGACCAGATATGGCTACACAGTGCACCCTTAGTACTTGTCCTAATATATAGGAGACCAGATATGGGTACACAGTGCACCCTTAGTACTTGTCCTAATAAGTAGGAGACCAGACATGGCTCCACAGGGCACAGTTAGCACTTGTTCTAATACATAAGGGGCGCAGACATGGCTACACAATACAGCCTTAGTACTTGTCTTAATATGCAGGGAACCAAGACATGGCCACACACTGCACCCTTAGTACTTGTCCTAATATGCAGGGTACCCAGACATGGCTACATAGTGCACTCTTAGTACTTGTCCTAATATATAGGGGACCTAGACATGGCTACACAGTGCACCCTTAGTACTTGTCCTAATATATAGAGGACTCAGACATGGCTACACAGTGCACCCTTAGTACTTGTCCTAATATACAGAGGACCCAGACATGGCTACACAGTGCACCCTTAGTACTTGTTCTAATACATAAGGGGCGCAGACATGGCTACACAATACAGCCTTAGTACTTGTCCTAATATATAGGGGACCCAGACATGACTACACAGTGCACCCTAATGCTTGTCCTAATACACAGGGGACCCAGACATGACTACACAGTACACCCTTAGTACTTGTCCTAATATATAGTGGACCAGACATGGCTGCACAGTGCACCCTTAGTACTTGTCCTAATATATAGGGGACCCAGACATGACAACACAGTGCACCCTTAGTACTTGTCCTAATATATAGGGGACCAGACATGACAACACAGTGCACCCTTAGTACTTGTCCTAATATATAGGGGACCCAGACATGGCTACACAGTGCACCCTTAGTACTTGTCCTAATATATAGGAGACCAGACATGGCTACACAGTGCACCCTTAGTACTTGTCCTAATATATAGGAGACCAGATATGGCTACACAGTGCACCCTTAGTACTTGTCCTAATATACAGAGGACCCAGACATGGCTACACAGTGCACCCTTAGTACTTGTTCTAATACATAAGGGGCGCAGACATGGCTACACAATACAGCCTTAGTACTTGTCCTTATATGCAGGGGAACAAAGACATGGCTACACAGTGCACCCTTAGTACTTGTCCTAATATGCAGGGGACCAAGACATGGCTACACAGTGCACCCTTAGTACTTGTCCTAACATACAGGAGACCCAGACATGGCTACACAGTGCACCCTTAGTACTTGTCCTAATATATAGGGGACCCAGACATGGCTACACAGTGCACCCTTAGTACTTATCCTAATATATAGGGACTCAGACATGGCTACACAGTGCTCCCTTCGTACTTGTCCTAATACATAGGGATCCAGACGTGGCTACACAGTGCACCCTTAGTAGTTGTTCTAATATATAAGGGGCGCAGACATGGCTACACAGTGCACCCTTAGTACTTGTCCTAATATATAGGGGACCCAGACATGGCTACACAGTGCACCCTTAGTACTTGTTCTAATACATAAGGGGAGCAGACATGGCTAAACAATACAGCCCTAGTACTTGTCTTAATATGCAGGAGACCAAGACATGGCTACACAGTGTACCGTTAGTACTTGTCCTAATATGCAGGGGAACAAAGACTTGGCTACACAGTGCACCCTTAGTACTTGTCCTAATATATAGGGGACTCAGACATAGCTACACAGTGCACCCTTAGTACTTGTCCTAATATATAGGAGACCCAGACATGGCTACCCAGTGCACACTTAGTACTTGTCCTAATACATAGGGACCCAGACGTGGCTACACAGTGCAGCCTTAGTTCTTGTTCTAATACATAAGGGGCGCAGACATGGCTACACAGTGCACCCTTAGTACTTGTCCTAATATATAGGGGACCCAGACATGGCTGCACAGTGCACCCTTAATACTTGTCCTAATATATAGGGGACCCAGACATGAATACACAGTGCACCCTAATGCTTGTTCTAATACACTGGGGACCCAGACATGACTACACAGTACACCCTTAGTACTTGTCCTAATATATAGGGGACCAGACATGGCTACACAGTGCACCCTTAGTACTTGTCCTAATATATAGGGGACCCAGACATGAATACGCAGTGCACCCTTAGTACTTGTCCTAATATATAGGGCACCAGACATGGCTACACAGTACACCCTTAGTACTTGTCCTAATATATAGGGGACCCAGACATGGCTGCACAGTGCACCCTTAGTACTTGTCCTAATATGCAGGGGAAAAAAGACATGGCTACACAGTGCACCCTTAGTACTTGTCCTAATATATAGGGGACCCAGACATAGCTACACAGTGCACCCTTAGTACTTGTCCTAATATATAGAAGACCCAGACATGGCTACACAGTGCAACCTTAGTACTTGTCCTAATACATAGGGACCCAGACGTGGCTACACAGTGCAGCCTTAGTACTTGTTCTAATACATAAGGGGCGCAGACATGGCTACACAGTGCACCCTTAGTACTTGTCCTAATATGCAGGGGAACAAAGACATGGCTACACAGTGCACCCTTAGTACTTGGCCATAATATATAGGGACCCAGACATAGCTACACAGTGCACCCTTAGTACTTGTCCTAATATATAGGAGACCCAGACATGGCTACACAGTGCACCCTTAGTACTTGTCCTAATACATAGGGACCCAGACGTGGCTACACAGTGCACCCTTAGTACTTGTCCTAATACATAAGGGGCGCAGACATGGCTACACAGTGCACCCTTAGTACTTGTCCTAATATATAGGGGACCAGACATGGCTACACAGTGCACCCTTAGTACTTGTCCTAATATATAGGGGACCCAGACATGACTACGCAGTGCACCCTTAGTACTTGTCCTAATATATAGGGGACCAGACATGGCTACACAGTACACCCTTAGTACTTGTCCTAATATATAGGGGACCCAGACATGGCTGCACAGTGCACCCTTAGTACTTGTCCTAATATGCAGGGGAACAAAGACATGGCTACACAGTGCACCCTTAGTACTTGTCCTAATATATAGGGGACCCAGACATAGCTACACAGTGCACCCTTAGTACTTGTCCTAATATATAGAAGACCCAGACATGGCTACACAGTGCACCCTTAGTACTTGTCCTAATACATAGGGACCCAGACGTTGCTACACAGTGCAGCCTTAGTACTTGTTCTAATACATAAGGGGCGCAGACATGGCTACACAGTGCACCCTTAGTACTTGTCCTAATATATAGGGGACCAGACATGGCTACACAGTGCACCCTTAGTACTTGTCCTAATATATAGGGGACCCAGACATGGCCACACAGTGCACCCTTAGTACTTGTCCTAACATGCAGGGGAACAAAGACATGGCTACACAGTGCACCCTTAGTACTTGTCCTAATATGCAGGGGACCCAGACATGGCTGTACAGTGCACCCTTAGTACTTGTCCTAATATGCAGGCGACCCAGACGTGACTACACAGTGCACCCTTAGTACTTGTCCTAATATATAGGAGACCAGATATGGCTACACAGTGCACCCTTAGTACTTGTCCTAATATATAGGAGACCAGATATGGGTACACAGTGCACCCTTAGTACTTGTCCTAATAAGTAGGAGACCAGACATGGCTCCACAGGGCACAGTTAGCACTTGTTCTAATACATAAGGGGCGCAGACATGGCTACACAATACAGCCTTAGTACTTGTCTTAATATGCAGGGAACCAAGACATGGCCACACACTGCACCCTTAGTACTTGTCCTAATATGCAGGGTACCCAGACATGGCTACATAGTGCACTCTTAGTACTTGTCCTAATATATAGGGGACCTAGACATGGCTACACAGTGCACCCTTAGTACTTGTCCTAATATATAGAGGACTCAGACATGGCTACACAGTGCACCCTTAGTACTTGTCCTAATATACAGAGGACCCAGACATGGCTACACAGTGCACCCTTAGTACTTGTTCTAATACATAAGGGGCGCAGACATGGCTACACAATACAGCCTTAGTACTTGTCCTAATATATAGGGGACCCAGACATGACTACACAGTGCACCCTAATGCTTGTCCTAATACACAGGGGACCCAGACATGACTACACAGTACACCCTTAGTACTTGTCCTTATATATAGGGGACCAGACATGGCTACACAGTGCACCCTTAGTACTTGTTCTAATATATAGGGGACCCAGACATGACAACACAGTGCACCCTTAGTACTTGTCCTAATATATAGGGGACCAGACATGACAACACAGTGCACCCTTAGTACTTGTCCTAATATATAGGGGACCCAGACATGGCTACACAGTGCACCCTTAGTACTTGTCCTAATATATAGGAGACCAGACATGGCTACACAGTGCACCCTTAGTACTTGTCCTAATATATAGGAGACCAGATATGGCTACACAGTGCACCCTTAGTACTTGTCCTAATATACAGAGGACCCAGACATGGCTACACAGTGCACCCTTAGTACTTGTTCTAATACATAAGGGGCGCAGACATGGCTACACAATACAGCCTTAGTACTTGTCCTTATATGCAGGGGAACAAAGACATGGCTACACAGTGCACCCTTAGTACTTGTCCTAATATGCAGGGGACCAAGACATGGCTACACAGTGCACCCTTAGTACTTGTCCTAACATACAGGAGACCCAGACATGGCTACACAGTGCACCCTTAGTACTTGTCCTAATATATAGGGGACCCAGACATGGCTACACAGTGCACCCTTAGTACTTATCCTAATATATAGGGACTCAGACATGGCTACACAGTGCTCCCTTCGTACTTGTCCTAATACATAGGGATCCAGACGTGGCTACACAGTGCACCCTTAGTAGTTGTTCTAATATATAAGGGGCGCAGACATGGCTACACAGTGCACCCTTAGTACTTGTCCTAATATATAGGGGACCCAGACATGGCTACACAGTGCACCCTTAGTACTTGTTCTAATACATAAGGGGAGCAGACATGGCTAAACAATACAGCCCTAGTACTTGTCTTAATATGCAGGAGACCAAGACATGGCTACACAGTGTACCGTTAGTACTTGTCCTAATATGCAGGGGAACAAAGACATGGCTACACAGTGCACCCTTAGTACTTGTCCTAATATATAGGGGACTCAGACATAGCTACACAGTGCACCCTTAGTACTTGTCCTAATATATAGGAGACCCAGACATGGCTACCCAGTGCACACTTAGTACTTGTCCTAATACATAGGGACCCAGACGTGGCTACACAGTGCAGCCTTAGTTCTTGTTCTAATACATAAGGGGCGCAGACATGGCTACACAGTGCACCCTTAGTACTTGTCCTAATATATAGGGGACCCAGACATGGCTGCACAGTGCACCCTTAATACTTGTCCTAATATATAGGGGACCCAGACATGAATACACAGTGCACCCTTATGCTTGTTCTAATACACTGGGGACCCAGACATGACTACACAGTACACCCTTAGTACTTGTCCTAATATATAGGGGACCAGACATGGCTACACAGTGCACCCTTAGTACTTGTCCTAATATATAGGGGACCCAGACATGAATACGCAGTGCACCCTTAGTACTTGTCCTAATATATAGGGGACCAGACATGGCTACACAGTACACCCTTAGTACTTGTCCTAATATATAGGGGACCCAGACATGGCTGCACAGTGCACCCTTAGTACTTGTCCTAATATGCAGGGGAACAAAGACATGGCTACACAGTGCACCCTTAGTACTTGTCCTAATATATAGGGGACCCAGACATAGCTACACAGTGCACCCTTAGTACTTGTCCTAATATATAGAAGACCCAGACATGGCTACACAGTGCAACCTTAGTACTTGTCCTAATACATAGGGACCCAGACGTGGCTACACAGTGCAGCCTTAGTACTTGTTCTAATACATAAGGGGCGCAGACATGGCTACACAGTGCACCCTTAGTACTTGTCCTAATATGCAGGGGAACAAAGACATGGCTACACAGTGCACCCTTAGTACTTGGCCATAATATATAGGGACCCAGACATAGCTACACAGTGCACCCTTAGTACTTGTCCTAATATATAGGAGACCCAGACATGGCTACACAGTGCACCCTTAGTACTTGTCCTAATACATAGGGACCCAGACGTGGCTACACAGTGCAGCCTTAGTACTTGTTCTAATACATAAGGGGCGCAGACATGGCTACACAGTGCACCCTTAGTACTTGTCCTAATATATAGGGGACCAGACATGGCTACACAGTGCACCCTTAGTACTTGTCCTAATATATAGGGGACCCAGACATGACTACGCAGTGCACCCTTAGTACTTGTCCTAATATATAGGGGACCAGACATGGCTACACAGTACACCCTTAGTACTTGTCCTAATATATAGGGGACCCAGACATGGCTGCACAGTGCACCCTTAGTACTTGTCCTAATATGCAGGGGAACAAAGACATGGCTACACAGTGCACCCTTAGTACTTGTCCTAATATATAGGGGACCCAGACATAGCTACACAGTGCACCCTTAGTACTTGTCCTAATATATAGAAGACCCAGACATGGCTACACAGTGCACCCTTAGTACTTGTCCTAATACATAGGGACCCAGACGTTGCTACACAGTGCAGCCTTAGTACTTGTTCTAATACATAAGGGGCGCAGACATGGCTACACAGTGCACCCTTAGTACTTGTCCTAATATATAGGGGACCAGACATGGCTACACAGTGCACCCTTAGTACTTGTCCTAATATATAGGGGACCCAGACATGGCCACACAGTGCACCCTTAGTACTTGTCCTAACATGCAGGGGAACAAAGACATGGCTACACAGTGCACCCTTAGTACTTGTCCTAATATGCAGGGGACCCAGACATGGCTGTACAGTGCACCCTTAGTACTTGTCCTAATATGCAGGCGACCCAGACGTGACTACACAGTGCACCCTTAGTACTTGTCCTAATATATAGGAGACCAGATATGGCTACACAGTGCACCCTTAGTACTTGTCCTAATATATAGGAGACCAGATATGGGTACACAGTGCACCCTTAGTACTTGTCCTAATAAGTAGGAGACCAGACATGGCTCCACAGGGCACAGTTAGCACTTGTTCTAATACATAAGGGGCGCAGACATGGCTACACAATACAGCCTTAGTACTTGTCTTAATATGCAGGGAACCAAGACATGGCCACACACTGCACCCTTAGTACTTGTCCTAATATGCAGGGTACCCAGACATGGCTACATAGTGCACTCTTAGTACTTGTCCTAATATATAAGGGACCTAGACATGGCTACACAGTGCACCCTTAGTACTTGTCCTAATATATAGAGGACTCAGACATGGCTACACAGTGCACCCTTAGTACTTGTCCTAATATACAGAGGACCCAGACATGGCTACACAGTGCACCCTTAGTACTTGTTCTAATACATAAGGGGCGCAGACATGGCTACACAATACAGCCTTAGTACTTGTCCTAATATATAGGGGACCCAGACATGACTACACAGTGCACCCTAATGCTTGTCCTAATACACAGGGGACCCAGACATGACTACACAGTACACCCTTAGTACTTGTCCTAATATATAGGGGACCAGACATGGCTACACAGTGCACCCTTAGTACTTGTCCTAATATATAGGGGACCCAGACATGACAACACAGTGCACCCTTAGTACTTGTCCTAATATATAGGGGACCAGACATGACAACACAGTGCACCCTTAGTACTTGTCCTAATATATAGGGGACCCAGACATGGCTACACAGTGCACCCTTAGTACTTGTCCTAATATATAGGAGACCAGACATGGCTACACAGTGCACCCTTAGTACTTGTCCTAATATATAGGAGACCAGATATGGCTACACAGTGCACCCTTAGTACTTGTCCTAATATACAGAGGACCCAGACATGGCTACACAGTGCACCCTTAGTACTTGTTCTAATACATAAGGGGCGCAGACATGGCTGCACAATACAGCCTTAGTACTTGTCCATATATGCAGGGGAACAAAGACATGGCTACACAGTGCACCCTTAGTACTTGTCCTAATATGCAGGGGACCAAGACATGGCTACACAGTGCACCCTTAGTACTTGTCCTAACATACAGGAGACCCAGACATGGCTACACAGTGCACCCTTAGTACTTGTCCTAATATATAGGGGACCCAGACATGGCTACACAGTGCACCCTTAGTACTTATCCTAATATATAGGGACTCAGACATGGCTACACAGTGCTCCCTTCGTACTTGTCCTAATACATAGGGATCCAGACGTGGCTACACAGTGCACCCTTAGTAGTTGTTCTAATACATAAGGGGCGCAGACATGGCTACACAGTGCACCCTTAGTACTTGTCCTAATATATAGGGGACCCAGACATGGCTACACAGTGCACCCTTAGTACTTGTTCTAATACATAAGGGGAGCAGACATGGCTAAACAATACAGCCCTAGTACTTGTCTTAATATGCAGGGGACCAAGACATGGCTACACAGTGCACCGTTAGTACTTGTCCTAATATGCAGGGGAACAAAGACATGGCTACACAGTGCACCCTTAGTACTTGTCCTAATATATAGGGGACTCAGACATAGCTACACAGTGCACCCTTAGTACTTGTCCTAATATATAGGAGACCCAGACATGGCTACCCAGTGCACCCTTAGTACTTGTCCTAATACATAGGGACCCAGACGTGGCTACACAGTGCAGCCTTAGTTCTTGTTCTAATACATAAGGGGCGCAGACATGGCTACACAGTGCACCCTTAGTACTTGTCCTAATATATAGGGGACCCAGACATGGCTGCACAGTGCACCCTTAGTACTTGTCCTAATATGCAGGCGACCCAGACGTGACTACACAGTGCACCCTTAGTACTTGTCCTAATATATAGGAGACCAGATATGGCTACACAGTGCACCCTTAGTACTTGTCCTAATATATAGGAGACCAGATATGGGTACACAGTGCACCCTTAGTACTTGTCCTAATAAGTAGGAGACCAGACATGGCTCCACAGGGCACAGTTAGCACTTGTTCTAATACATAAGGGGCGCAGACATGGCTACACAATACAGCCTTAGTACTTGTCTTAATATGCAGGGAACCAAGACATGGCCACACACTGCACCCTTAGTACTTGTCCTAATATGCAGGGTACCCAGACATGGCTACATAGTGCACTCTTAGTACTTGTCCTAATATATAGGGGACCTAGACATGGCTACACAGTGCACCCTTAGTACTTGTCCTAATATATAGAGGACTCAGACATGGCTACACAGTGCACCCTTAGTACTTGTCCTAATATACAGAGGACCCAGACAAGGCTACACAGTGCACCCTAAGTACTTGTTCTAATACATAAGGGGCGCAGACATGGCAACACAATACAGCCTTAGTACTTGTCCTAATATATAGGGGACCCAGACATGACTACACAGTGCACCCTAATGCTTGTCCTAATACACAGGGGACCCAGACATGACTACACAGTACACCCTTAGTACTTGTCCTAATATATAGGGGACCAGACATGGCTACACAGTGCACCCTTAGTACTTGTCCTAATATATAGGGGACCCAGACATGACAACACAGTGCACCCTTAGTACTTGTCCTAATATATAGGGGACCAGACATGACAACACAGTGCACCCTTAGTACTTGTCCTAATATATAGGGGACCCAGACATGGCTACACAGTGCACCCTTAGTACTTGTCCTAATATATAGGAGACCAGACATGGCTACACAGTGCACCCTTAGTACTTGTCCTAATATATAGGAGACCAGATATGGCTACACAGTGCACCCTTAGTACTTGTCCTAATATACAGAGGACCCAGACATGGCTACACAGTGCACCCTTAGTACTTGTTCTAATACATAAGGGGCGCAGACATGGCTACACAATACAGCCTTAGTACTTGTCCTTATATGCAGGGGAACAAAGACATGGCTACACAGTGCACCCTTAGTACTTGTCCTAATATGCAGGGGACCAAGACATGGCTACACAGTGCACCCTTAGTACTTGTCCTAACATACAGGAGACCCAGACATGGCTACACAGTGCACCCTTAGTACTTGTCCTAATATATAGGGGACCCAGACATGGCTACACAGTGCACCCTTAGTACTTATCCTAATATATAGGGACTCAGACTTGGCTACACAGTGCTCCCTTCGTACTTGTCCTAATACATAGGGATCCAGACGTGGCTACACAGTGCACCCTTAGTAGTTGTTCTAATACATAAGGGGCGCAGACATGGCTACACAGTGCACCCTTAGTACTTGTCCTAATATATAGGGGACCCAGACATGGCTACACAGTGCACCCTTAGTACTTGTTCTAATACATAAGGGGAGCAGACATGGCTAAACAATACAGCCCTAGTACTTGTCTTAATATGCAGGAGACCAAGACATGGCTACACAGTGCACCGTTAGTACTTGTCCTACTATGCAGGGGAACAAAGACATGGCTACACAGTGCACCCTTAGTACTTGTCCTAATATATAGGGGACTCAGACATAGCTACACAGTGCACCCTTAGTACTTGTCCTAATATATAGGAGACCCAGACATGGCTGCCCAGTGCACCCTTAGTACTTGTCCTAATACATAGGGACCCAGACGTGGCTACACAGTGCAGCCTTAGTTCTTGTTCTAATACATAAGGGGCGCAGACATGGCTACACAGTGCACCCTTAGTACTTGTCCTAGTATATAGGGGACCCAGACATGGCTGCACAGTGCACCCTTAATACTTGTCCTAATATATAGGGGACCCAGACATGAATACACAGTGCACCCTAATGCTTGTTCTAATACACTGGGGACCCAGACATGACTACACAGTACACCCTTAGTACTTGTCCTAATATATAGGGGACCAGACATGGCTACACAGTGCACCCTTAGTACTTGTCCTAATATATAGGGGACCCAGACATGACTACGCAGTGCACCCTTAGTACTTGTCCTAATATATAGGGGACCAGACATGGCTACACAGTACACCCTTAGTACTTGTCCTAATATATAGGGGACCCAGACATGGCTGCACAGTGCACCCTTAGTACTTGTCCTAATATATAGGGGACCCAGACATGGCTGCACAGTGCACCCTTAGTACTTGTCCTAATATGCAGGGGAACAAAGACATGGCTACACAGTGCACCCTTAGTACTTGTCCTAATATATAGGGGACCCAGACATAGCTACACAGTGCACCCTAAGGGCGAGCACCCACTGGCGTTTGCGTTTCCCGCGGGGAAAAAACGCAGCGTTTTTCGCGGCGTTTTCGCGGCGTTTTCGCGGCTTTGCCATTAATTTCCATGGAGAAAAATAAGGACACATATGCAACTGACAGTTCCTATGTTAAAAACGCAAACGCAATGCAAAAAAAACGCCAGTGGACAGGAACACATGTTATCTCTATGCCTGTGCAGGAAAAACGCAAAACGCAAAACGCAAAACGCAGGTAAAAAAACGCCAGTGGGTGCTCGCCCTTAGTACTTGTCCTAATATATAGAAGACCCAGACATGGCTACACAGTGCAACCTTAGTACTTGTCCTAATACATAGGGACCCAGACGTGGCTACACAGTGCAGCCTTAGTACTTGTTCTAATACATAAGGGGCGCAGAAATGGCAACACAGTGCACCCTTAGTACTTGTCCTAATATGCAGGGGAACAAAGACATGGCTACACAGTGCACCCTTAGTACTTGGCCATAATATATAGGGACCCAGACATAGCTACACAGTGCACCCTTAGTACTTGTCCTAATATATAGGAGACCCAGACATGGCTACACAGTGCACCTTTAGTACTTGTCCTAATACATAGGGACCCAGACGTGGCTACACAGTGCAGCCTTAGTACTTGTTCTAATACATAAGGGGCGCAGACATGGCTACACAGTGCACCCTTAGTACTTGTCCTAATATATAGGGGACCAGACATGGCTACACAGTGCACCCTTAGTACTTGTCCTAATATATAGGGGACCCAGACATGACTACGCAGTGCACCCTTAGTACTTGTCCTAATATATAGGGTACCAGACATGGCTACACAGTACACCCTTAGTACTTGTCCTAATATATAGGGGACCCAGACATGGCTGCACAGTGCACCCTTAGTACTTGTCCTAATATGCAGGGGAACAAAGACATGCCTACACAGTGCACCCTTAGTACTTGTCCTAATATATAGGGGACCCAGACATAGCTACACAGTGCACCCTTAGTACTTGTCCTAATATATAGAAGACCCAGACATGGCTACACAGTGCACCCTTAGTACTTGTCCTAATACATAGGGACCCAGACGTTGCTACACAGTGCAGCCTTGGTACTTGTTCTAATACATAAGGGGCGCAGACATGGCTACACAGTGCACCCTTAGTACTTGTCCTAATATGCAGAGGAACAAAGACATGGCTACACAGTGCACCCTTAGTACTTGTCCTAATACATAGGGACCCAGACGTGGCTACACAGTGCAGCCTTAGTACTTGTTCTAATACATAAGGGGCGCAGACATGGCTACACAGTGCACCCTTAGTACTTGTCCTAATATATAGGGGACCCAGATATGGCTACACAGTGCACCCTTAGTACTTGTCCTAAAATATAGGGGACCCAGACATGGCTACACAGTGCACCCTTAGTACTTGTCCTAATGTATAGGGGACCCAGACATGACTACACAGTGCACCCTTAGTACTTGTCCTAATATATAGGGGACCAGACATGGCTACACAGTGCACCCTTAGTACTTGTCCTAATATATAGGGGACCCAGACATGACTACACAGTGCACCCTTAGTACTTGTCCTAATATATAGGGGACCAGACATGGCTACACAGTACACCCTTAGTACTTGTCCTAATATATAGGGGACCCTGACATGGTTACACAGTGCACCCTTAGTACTTGTCCTAATATATAGGGGACCAGACATGGCTACACAGTGCACCCTTAGCACTTGTCCTAATATATAGGGGACCCAGACATGAAAACACAGTTCACCCTTAGTACTTGTCCTAATATATAGAGGACCAGACATGGCTACACAGTGCACCCTTAGTACTTGTCCTAATATATAGGGGACCCAGACATGGCCACACAGTGCACCCTTAGTACTTGTCCTAATATGCAGGGGAACAAAGACATGGCTACACAGTGCACCCTTAGTACTTGTCCTAATATGCAGGGGACCCAGACATGGCTGCACAGTGCACCCTTAGTACTTGTCCTAATATGCAGGGGACCCAGACATGGCTACACAGTACACCCTTAGTACTTGTCCTAATATATAGGAGACCAGATAAGGCTACACAGTGCACCCTTAGTACTTGTCCTAATATATAGGGGACCAGATATGGCTACACAGTGCACCCTTAGTACTTGTCCTAATATATAGAGGACTCAGACATGGCTACACAGTGCACCCTTAGTACTTGTCCTAATATACAGAGGACCCAGACATGGCTACACAGTGCACCCTTAGTACTTGTTCTAATACATAAGGGGCGCAGACATGGCTACACAATACAGCCTTAGTACTTGTCCTTATATGCAGGGGAACAAAGAGATGGCTACACAGTGCACCCTTAGTACTTGTCCTAATATGCAGGGGACCAAGACATGGCTACACAGTGCACCCTTAGTACTTGTTCTAATATATAGGGACCCAGACATGACTACACAGTGCAACCTTAGTACTTGTCCTAATATATAGGGACCCAGACACGGCTACACAGTGCACCCTTAGTACTTATCCTAATATAAAGGGACCCAGACATGGCTACACAGTGCACCCTTAGTACTTGTTCTAATATATAGGGACCCAGACATGACTACACAGTGCACCCTTAGTACTTGTCCTAATATATAGGGACCCAGACATGATTACAGAGTGCACCCTTAGTACTTGTCCTAATATATAGGGACCCAGACATGGCTACACAGTGCACCCTTAGTACTTTTCCTAATATAAAGGGAACCAGACATGGCTACACAGTGCACCCTTAGTACTTGTCCTAATATATAGGGACCCAGACATGACTACACAGTGCACCCTCAGTACTTATCCTAATATATAGGAGACCAGATATGGCTACACAGTGCACGCTTAGTGCTTGTCCTAATATATAGGAGACCAGATATGGGTACACAGTGCACCCTTAGTACTTGTCCTAATATGCAGGCGACCCAGACGTGACTACACAGTGCACCCTTAGTACTTGTCCTAATATGCAGGGGACCCAGACATGGCTACACAGTGCACCCTTAGTACTTTTCCTAATATATAGGGACCCAGACATGGCTACACAGTGCACCCTTAGTACTTGTCCTAATGTATAGGAGACCAGACATTGCTCCACAAGGGCACACTTAGTACTTGTCCTAATATATAGGGACCCAGACATGGCTACACAGTGCACCCTTAGTACTTGTCCTAATATATAGGAGACCAGACATGGCTACATAGTGCACCCTTAGTACTTGTCCTAATATATAGGGGACCCAGACATGACAACACAGTTCACCCTTAGTACTTGTCCTAATATATAGGGGACCAGACATGGCTACACAGTGCACCCTTAGTACTTGTCCTAATATATAGGGGACCCAGACATGGCCACACAGTGCACCCTTAGTACTTGTCCTAACATGCAGGGGAACAAAGACATGGCTACACAGTGCACCCTTAGTACTTGTCCTAATGTATAGGAGACCAGACATTGCTCCACAGGGCACACTTAGTACTTGTCCTAATATATAGGGACCCAGACATGGCTACACAGTGCAGCCTTAGTACTTGTTCCAATACATAAGGGGCACAGACATGGCTACACAGTGCACCCTTAGTACTTGTCCTAATATATAGGGGACCCAGACATGGCTACACAGTGCACCCTTAGTACTTGTCCTAAAATATAGGGGACCCAGACATGGCTACACAGTGCACCCTTAGTACTTGTCCTAATGTATAGGGGACCCAGGCATGACTACACAGTGCACCCTTAGTACTTGTCCTAATGTATAGGGGACCCAGGCATGACTACACAGTGCACCCTTAGTACTTGTCCTAATATATAGGGGACCAGACATGGCTACACAGTGCACCCTTAGTACTTGTCCTAATATATAGGGGACCCAGACATGACTACACAGTGCACCCTTAGTACTTGTCCTAATATATAGGGGACCCAGACATGAATACACAGTGCACCCTAATGCTTGTTCTAATACACTGGGGACCCAGACATGGTTACACAGTGCACCCTTAGTACTTGTCCTAATATATAGGGGACCAGACATGGCTACACAGTGCACCCTTAGTACTTGTCCTAATATATAGGGGACCCAGACATGACAACACAGTTCACCCTTAGTACTTGTCCTAATATATAGGGGACCAGACATGGCTACACAGTGCACCCTTAGTACTTGTCCTAATATATAGGGGACCCAGACATGGCCACACAGTGCACCCTTAGTACTTGTCCTAACATGCAGGGGAACAAAGACATGGCTACACAGTGCACCCTTAGTACTTGTCCTAATATGCAGGGGACCCAGACATCGCTGTACAGTGCACCCTTAGTACTTGTCCTAATATGCAGGGGACCCAGACATGGCTACACAGTACACCCTTAGTACTTGTCCTAATATATAGGAGACCAGGTAAGGCTACACAGTGCACCCTTAGTACTTGTCCTAATATATAGGGGACCAGATATGGCTACACAGTGCACCCTTAGTACTTGTCCTAATATATAGGAGACCAGATATGGCCACACAGTGCACCCTTAGTACTTGTCCTAATATGCAGGGGAACAAAGACATGGCTACACAGTGCACCCTTAGTACTTGTCCTAATATGCAGGGGACCCAGACATGGCTACACAGTGCACCCTTAGTACTTGTCCTAATATAAAGGAGACCAGATATGGCTACACAGTGCACCCTTAGTACTTGTCCTAATATATAGAGGACTCAGACATGGCTACACAGTGCACCCTTAGTACTTGTCCTAATATACAGAGGACCCAGACATGGCTACACAGTGCACCCTTAGTACTTGTTCTAATACATAAGGGGCGCAGACATGGCTACACAATACAGCCTTAGTACTTGTCCTTATATGCAGGGGAACAAAGAGATGGCTACACAGTGCACCCTTAGTACTTGTCCTAATATGCAGGGGACCAAGACATGGCTACACAGTGCACCCTTAGTACTTGTTCTAATATATAGGGACCCAGACATGACTACACAGTGCAACCTTAGTACTTGTCCTAATATATAGGGACCCAGACACGGCTACACAGTGCACCCTTAGTACTTATCCTAATATAAAGGGACCCAGACATGGCTACACAGTGCACCCTTAGTACTTGTCCTAATATATAGGGACCCAGACATGACTACACAGTGCACCCTCAGTACTTATCCTAATATATAGGAGACCAGATATGGCTACACAGTGCACGCTTAGTACTTGTCCTAATATATAGGAGACCAGATATGGGCACACAGTGCACCCTTAGTACTTGTCCTAATATGCAGGCGACCCAGACGTGACTACACAGTGCACCCTTAGTACTTGTCCTAATATATAGGAGACCAGATATGGCTACACAGTGCACCCTTAGTACTTGTCCTAATATATAGGAGACCAGATATGGGTACACAGTGCACCCTTAGTACTTGTCCTAATATATAGGGGACCCAGACATGGCCACACAGTGCACCCTTAGTACTTGTCCTAACATGCAGGGGAACAAAGACATGGCTACACAGTGCACCCTTAGTACTTGTCCTAATGTATAGGAGACCAGACATTGCTCCACAGGGCACACTTAGTACTTGTCCTAATATATAGGGACCCAGACATGGCTACACAGTGCAGCCTTAGTACTTGTTCCAATACATAAGGGGCACAGACATGGCTACACAGTGCACCCTTAGTACTTGTCCTAATATATAGGGGACCCAGACATGGCTACACAGTGCACCCTTAGTACTTGTCCTAAAATATAGGGGACCCAGACATGGCTACACAGTGCACCCTTAGTACTTGTCCTAATGTATAGGGGACCCAGGCATGACTACACAGTGCACCCTTAGTACTTGTCCTAATATATAGGGGACCAGACATGGCTACACAGTGCACCCTTAGTACTTGTCCTAATATATAGGGGACCCAGACATGACTACACAGTGCACCCTTAGTACTTGTCCTAATATATAGGGGACCCAGACATGAATACACAGTGCACCCTAATGCTTGTTCTAATACACTGGGGACCCAGACATGGTTACACAGTGCACCCTTAGTACTTGTCCTAATATATAGGGGACCAGACATGGCTACACAGTGCACCCTTAGTACTTGTCCTAATATATAGGGGACCCAGACATGACAACACAGTTCACCCTTAGTACTTGTCCTAATATATAGGGGACCAGACATGGCTACACAGTGCACCCTTAGTACTTGTCCTAATATATAGGGGACCCAGACATGGCCACACAGTGCACCCTTAGTACTTGTCCTAACATGCAGGGGAACAAAGACATGGCTACACAGTGCACCCTTAGTACTTGTCCTAATATGCAGGGGACCCAGACATCGCTGTACAGTGCACCCTTAGTACTTGTCCTAATATGCAGGGGACCCAGACATGGCTACACAGTACACCCTTAGTACTTGTCCTAATATATAGGAGACCAGGTAAGGCTACACAGTGCACCCTTAGTACTTGTCCTAATATATAGGGGACCAGATATGGCTACACAGTGCACCCTTAGTACTTGTCCTAATATATAGGAGACCAGATATGGCCACACAGTGCACCCTTAGTACTTGTCCTAATATGCAGGGGAACAAAGACATGGCTACACAGTGCACCCTTAGTACTTGTCCTAATATGCAGGGGACCCAGACATGGCTACACAGTGCACCCTTAGTACTTGTCCTAATATAAAGGAGACCAGATATGGCTACACAGTGCACCCTTAGTACTTTTCCTAATATATAGAGGACTCAGACATGGCTACACAGTGCACCCTTAGTACTTGTCCTAATATACAGAGGACCCAGACATGGCTACACAGTGCACCCTTAGTACTTGTTCTAATACATAAGGGGCGCAGACATGGCTACACAATACAGCCTTAGTACTTGTCCTTATATGCAGGGGAACAAAGAGATGGCTACACAGTGCACCCTTAGTACTTGTCCTAATATGCAGGGGACCAAGACATGGCTACACAGTGCACCCTTAGTACTTGTTCTAATATATAGGGACCCAGACATGACTACACAGTGCAACCTTAGTACTTGTCCTAATATATAGGGACCCAGACACGGCTACACAGTGCACCCTTAGTACTTATCCTAATATAAAGGGACCCAGACATGGCTACACAGTGCACCCTTAGTACTTGTCCTAATATATAGGGACCCAGACATGACTACACAGTGCACCCTCAGTACTTATCCTAATATATAGGAGACCAGATATGGCTACACAGTGCACGCTTAGTACTTGTCCTAATATATAGGAGACCAGATATGGGCACACAGTGCACCCTTAGTACTTGTCCTAATATGCAGGCGACCCAGACGTGACTCCACAGGGCACAGTTAGCACTTGTTCTAATATATAGAGACGCAGACATGACTACACAGTGCACCCTTAGTACTTCTCCTGATATATAGGGACCCAGACATGACTACACAGTGCACCCTTAGTACTTGTCCTAATATATAGGGACCCAGACATCACTACACAGTGCACCCTTAGTTCTTGTCCTAATATATAGAAGACCAGATATGGGTACACAGTGCACCCTTAGTACTTGTCCTAATATATAGGGACCCAGACATGACTACACAGTGCACCCTTAGTACTTGTCCTAATATGCAGGGGACCCAGACATGGCTACACAGTGCACCCTTAGTACTTTTCCTAATATATAGGGACCCAGACATGGCTACACAGTGCACCCTTAGTACTTGTCCTAATATATAGGAGACCAGACATTGCTCCACAGGGCACACTTAGTACTTGTCCTAATATATTGGGACCCAGACATGGCTACACAGTGCACCCTTAGTACTTGTCCTAATATATAGGAGACCAGATATGGCTACACAGTGCACCCTTAGTACTTGTCCTAATATGCAGGGGACCAAGACATGGCTACACAGTACACCCTTAGTACTTGTCCTAATATATAGGGGACCCAGACATGGCTACACAGTGCACCCTTAGTACTTGTCCTAATATATAGGGGACCAGACATGGCTATACAGTGCACCCTTAGTACTTGTTCTAATATATAGGGGACCCAGACATGACAACACAGTGCACCCTTAGTACTTGTCCTAATATATAGGGGACCAGACATGGCTACACAGTGCACCCTCAGTACTTATCCTAATATATAGGGGACCAGATATGGCTACACAGTGCACGCTTAGTACTTGTCCTAATATATAGGAGACCAGATATGGGTACACAGTGCACCCTTAGTACTTGTCCTAATATGCAGGCGACCCAGACGTGACTACACAGTGCACCGTTAGTACTTGTCCTAATATATAGGAGACCAGATATGGCTGCACAGTGTACCCTTAGTACTTGTCCTAATATATAGGAGACCAGATATGGGTACACAGTGCACCCTTAGTACTTGTCCTAATATGTAGGAGACCAGACATGGCTCCACAGGGCACAGTTAGCACTTGTTCTAATATATAGAGACGCAGACATGACTACACAGTGCACCCTTAGTACTTGTCCTAATATATAGGGACCCAGACATCACTACACAGTGCACCCTTAGTACTTGTCCTAATATATAGACCAGATATGGGTACACAGTGCACCCTTAGTACTTGTCCTAATATATAGGGACCCAGTCATGACTACACAGTGCACCCTTAGTACTTGTCCTAATATGCAGGGGACCCAGACAAGGCTACACAGTGCACCCTCAGTACTTTTCCTAATATATAGGGACCCAGACATGGCTACACAGTGCACCCTTAGTACTTGTCCTAATATATAGGAGACCAGACATTGCTCCACAGGGCACACTTAGTACTTGTCCTAATATATAGGGACCCAGACATGGCTACACAGTGCACCCTTAGTACTTGTCCTAATATATAGGAGACCAGACATGGCTCCACAGGGCACACTTAGTACTTGTTCTAATATATAGGGACCCAGACATGACTACGCAGTGCACCCTTAGTACTTGTCCTAATATATAGGGACCCAGACATGACTACAGAGTGCACCCTTAGTACTTGTCCTAATATATAGGGACTCAGACATGACTCCACAGTGCACCCTTAGTAATTGTCCTAATATATAGGAGACCAGATATGGCTACAAAGTGCACCCTTAGTACTTGTCCTAATATGCAGGGGACCAAGACATGGCTACACAGTACACCCTTAGTACTTGTCCTAATATATAGGGGACCCAGACATGGCTACACAGTGCACCCTTAGTACTTTTCCTAATATATAGGGGACCAGACATGGCTACACAGTGCACCCTTAGTACTTGTCCTAATATATAGGGGACCCAGACATGACAACACAGTGCACCCTTAGTACTTGTCCTAATATATAGGGGACCAGACATGGCTTCACAGTGCACCCTTAGTACTAGTCCTAATATATAGGGGACCCAGACATGGCCACACAGTGCACCCTTAGTACTTGTCCTAATATGCAGGGGAACAAAGACATGGCTACACATTGCACCCTTAGTGCTTGTCCTAATATGCAGGGGACCAAGACATGGCTACACAGTGCACCCTTAGTACTTGTCCTAATATGCAGGGGACCCAGACATGGCTACACAGTACACCCTTAGTACTTGTCCTAATATATAGGAGACCAGATACGGCTACACAGTGCACCCTTAGTACTTGTCCTAATATATAGGAGACCAGGTATGGCTACACAGTGCACCCTTAGTACTTGTCCTAATATGCAGGGGACCCAGACATGGCTACACAGTGCACCCTTAGTACTTGTCCTAATATATAGGAGACCAGATATGGCTACACAGTGCACCCTTAGTACTTGTCCTAATATATAAAGGACTCAGACATGGCTACACAGTGCACCCTTAGTACTTGTCCTAATATACAGAGGACCCAGACATGGCTACACAGTGCACCCTTAGTACTTGTTCTAATACATAAGGGGCGCAGACATGGCTACACAATACAGCCTTAGTACTTGTCCTTATATGCAGGGGAACAAAGAGATGGCTACACAGTGCACCCTTAGTACTTGTCCTAATATGCAGGGGACCAAGACATGGCTACACAGTGCACCCTTAGTACTTGTTCTAATATATAGGGACCCAGACATGACTACACAGTGCACCCTTAGTACTTGTCCTAATATATAGGGACCCAGACATGATTACAGAGTGCACCCTTAGTACTTGTCCTAATATATAGGGACCCAGACATGGCTACACATTGCACCCTTAGTACTTATCCTAATATAAAGGGACCCAGACATGGCTACACAGTGCACCCTTAGTACTTGTCCTAATATATAGGGGACCAGACATGGCTATACAGTGCACCCTTAGTACTTGTTCTAATATATAGGGGACCCAGACATGACAACACAGTGCACCCTTAGTACTTGTCCTAATATATAGGGGACCAGACATGGCTACACAGTGCACCCTCAGTACTTATCCTAATATATAGGAGACCAGATATGGCTACACAGTGCACGCTTAGTACTTGTCCTAATATATAGGAGACCAGATATGGGTACACAGTGCACCCTTAGTACTTGTCCTAATATGCAGGCGACCCAGACGTGACTACACAGTGCACCCTTAGTACTTGTCCTAATATATAGGAGACCAGATATGGCTGCACAGTGTACCCTTAGTACTTGTCCTAATATATAGGAGACCAGATATGGGTACACAGTGCACCCTTCGTACTTGTCCTAATATGTAGGAGACCAGACATGGCTCCACAGGGCACAGTTAGCACTTGTTCTAATATATAGAGACGCAGACATGACTACACAGTGCACCCTTAGTACTTGTCCTAATATATAGGGACCCAGACATCACTACACAGTGCACCCTTAGTACTTGTCCTAATATATAGACCAGATATGGGTACACAGTGCACCCTTAGTACTTGTCCTAATATATAGACCAGATATGGGTACACAGTGCACCCTTAGTACTTGTCCTAATATATAGGGACCCAGTCATGACTACACAGTGCACCCTTAGTACTTGTCCTAATATGCAGGGGACCCAGACATGGCTACACAGTGCACCCTTAGTACTTTTCCTAATATATAGGGACCCAGACATGGCTACACAGTGCACCCTTAGTACTTGTCCTAATATATAGGAGACCAGACATTGCTCCACAGGGCACACTTAGTACTTGTCCTAATATATAGGGACCCAGACATGGCTACACAGTGCACCCTTAGTACTTGTCCTAATATATAGGAGACCAGACATGGCTCCACAGGGCACACTTAGTACTTGTTCTAATATATAGGGACCCAGACATGACTACGCAGTGCACCCTTAGTACTTGTCCTAATATATAGGGACCCAGACATGACTACAGAGTGCACCCTTAGTACTTGTCCTAATATATAGGGACCCAGACATGACTCCACAGTGCACCCTTAGTAATTGTCCTAATATATAGGAGACCAGATATGGCTACAAAGTGCACCCTTAGTACTTGTCCTAATATGCAGGGGACCAAGACATGGCTACACAGTACACCCTTAGTACTTGTCCTAATATATAGGGGACCCAGACATGGCTACACAGTGCACCCTTAGTACTTTTCCTAATATATAGGGGACCAGACATGGCTACACAGTGCACCCTTAGTACTTGTCCTAATATATAGGGGACCCAGACATGACAACACAGTGCACCCTTAGTACTTGTCCTAATATATAGGGGACCAGACATGGCTACACAGTACACCCTTAGTACTTGTCCTAATATATAGGGGACCAGACATGGCTTCACAGTGCACCCTTAGTACTAGTCCTAATATATAGGGGACCCAGACATGGCCACACAGTGCACCCTTAGTACTTGTCCTAATATGCAGGGGAACAAAGACATGGCTACACATTGCACCCTTAGTGCTTGTCCTAATATGCAGGGGACCCAGACATGGCTACACAGTGCACCCTTAGTACTTGTCCTAATATGCAGGGGACCCAGACATGGCTACACAGTACACCCTTAGTACTTGTCCTAATATATAGGAGACCAGATACGGCTACACAGTGCACCCTTAGTACTTGTCCTAATATATAGGAGACCAGGTATGGCTACACAGTGCACCCTTAGTACTTGTCCTAATATATAGGAGACCAGATATGGCCACACAGTGCACCCTTAGTACTTGTCCTAATATGCAGGGGAACAAAGACATGGCTACACAGTGCACCCTTAGTACTTGTCCTAATATATAGGAGACCAGATATGGCTACACAGTGCACCCTTAGTACTTGTCCTAATATATAAAGGACTCAGACATGGCTACACAGTGCACCCTTAGTACTTGTCCTAATATACAGAGGACCCAGACATGGCTACACAGTGCACCCTTAGTACTTGTTCTAATACATAAGGGGCGCAGACATGGCTACACAATACAGCCTTAGTACTTGTCCTTATATGCAGGGGAACAAAGAGATGGCTACACAGTGCACCCTTAGTACTTGTCCTAATATGCAGGGGACCAAGACATGGCTACACAGTGCACCCTTAGTACTTGTTCTAATATATAGGGACCCAGACATGACTACACAGTGCACCCTTAGTACTTGTCCTAATATATAGGGACCCAGACATGATTACAGAGTGCACCCTTAGTACTTGTCCTAATATATAGGGACCCAGACATGGCTACACATTGCACCCTTAGTACTTATCCTAATATAAAGGGACCCAGACATGGCTACACAGTGCACCCTTAGTACTTGTCCTAATATATAGGGACCCAGACATGACTACACAGTGCACCCTCAGTACTTATCCTAATATATAGGAGACCAGATATGGCTACACAGTGCACGCTTAGTACTTGTCCTAATATGTAGGAGACCAGACATGGCTCCACAGGGCACAGTTAGCACTTGTTCTAATATATAGAGACGCAGACATGACTACACAGTGCACCCTTAGTACTTGTCCTAATATGCAGGGGACCCAGACATGACTACACAGTGCACCCTTAGTACTTGTCCTAATATATAGGGACCCAGACATCACTACACAGTGCATCCTTAGTACTTGTCCTAATATATAGAAGACCAGATATGGGTACACAGGGCACCCTTAGTGCTTGTCCTAATATATAGTGACCCAGACATGACTACACAGTGCACCCTTAGTACTTGTCCTAATATGCAGGGGACCCAGACATGGCTACACAGTGCACCCTTAGTACTTTTCCTAATATATAGGGACCCAGACATGGCTACACAGTGCACCCTTAGTACTTGTCCTAATATATAGGAGACCAGACATTGCTCCACAGGGCACACTTAGTACTTGTCCTAATATATTGGGACCCAGACATGGCTACACAGTGCACCCTTAGTACTTGTCCTAATATATAGGAGACCAGATATGGCTACACAGTGCACACTTAGTACTTGTCCTAATATGCAGGGGACCAAGACATGGCTACACAGTACACCCGTAGTACTTGTCCTAATATATAGGGGACCCAGACATGGCTACACAGTGCACCCTTAGTACTTGTCCTAATATATAGGGGACCAGACATGGCTATACAGTGCACCCTTAGTACTTGTTCTAATATATAGGGGACCCAGACATGACAACACAGTGCACCCTTAGTACTTGTCCTAATATATAGGGGACCAGACATGGCTACACAGTGCACCCTCAGTACTTATCCTAATATATAGGAGACCAGATATGGCTACACAGTGCACGCTTAGTACTTGTCCCAATATATAGGAGACCAGATATGGGTACACAGTGCACCCTTAGTACTTGTCCTAATATGCAGGCGACCCAGACGTGACTACACAGTGCACCCTTAGTACTTGTCCTAATATATAGGAGACCAGATATGGCTACACAGTGTACCCTTAGTACTTGTCCTAATATATAGGAGACCAGATATGGGTACACAGTGCACCCTTAGTACTTGTCCTAATATGTAGGAGACCTGACATGGCTCCACAGGGCACAGTTAGCACTTGTTCTAATATATAGAGACGCAGACATGACTACACAGTGCACCCTTAGTACTTGTCCTAATATATAGGGACCCAGACATCACTACACAGTGCACCCTTAGTACTTGTCCTAATATGCAGGGGACCCAGACATGGCTACACAGTGCACCCTTAGTAATTGTCCTAATATATAGGAGACTAGATATGGCTACACAGTGCACCCTTAGTACTTGTCCTAATATGCAGGGGACCAAGACATGGCTACACACTACACCCCTAGTACTTGTCCTAATTTATAGGGGACCCAGACATGGCTACACAGTGCACCCTTAGTACTTGTCCTAATATATAGGGGACCAGACATGGCTACACAGTGCACCCTTAGTACTTGTCCTAATATATAGGGGACCCAGACATGACAACACAGTGCACCCTTAGTACTTGTCCTAATATATAGGGGACCAGACATGTCTACACAGTACACCCTTAGTACTTGTCCTAATATATAGGGACCCAGACATGACTACACAGTGCACCCTTAGTACTTGTCCTAATATGCAGGGGACCCAGACATGGCTACACAGTGCACCCTTAGTACTTGTCCTAATATGCAGGGGACCAAGACATGGCTACACAGTGCACCCTTAGTACTTGTTCTAATATATAGGGACCCAGACATGACTACACAGTGCAACCTTAGTACTTGTCCTAATATATAGGGACCCAGACACGGCTACACAGTGCACCCTTAGTACTTATCCTAATATAAAGGGACCCAGACATGGCTACACAGTGCACCCTTAGTACTTGTCCTAATATATAGGGACCCAGACATGGCTACACAGTGCACCCTTAGTACTTGTCCTAATATATAGGAGACCAGACATTGCTCCACAGGGCACACTTAGTACTTGTCCTAATATATTGGGACCCAGACATGGCTACACAGTGCACCCTTAGTACTTGTCCTAATATGCAGGGGACCAAGACATGGCTACACAGTACACCCTTAGTACTTGTCCTAATATATAGGGGACCCAGACATGGCTACACAGTGCACCCTTAGTACTTGTCCTAATATATAGGGGACCAGACATGGCTATACAGTGCACCCTTAGTACTTGTTCTAATATATAGGGGACCCAGACATGACAACACAGTGCACCCTTAGTACTTGTCCTAATATATAGGGGACGAGACATGGCTACACAGTGCACCCTCAGTACTTATCCTAATATATAGGGGACCAGATATGGCTACACAGTGCACGCTTAGTACTTTTCCTAATATATAGGAGACCAGATATGGGTACACAGTGCACCCTTAGTACTTGTCCTAATATGCAGGCGACCCAGACGTGACTACACAGTGCACCCTTAGTACTTGTCCTAATATATAGGAGACCAGATATGGCTACACAGTGTACCCTTAGTACTT
This sequence comes from Eleutherodactylus coqui, assembly GCF_035609145.1. Classification (NCBI taxonomy): domain Eukaryota; kingdom Metazoa; phylum Chordata; class Amphibia; order Anura; family Eleutherodactylidae; genus Eleutherodactylus; species Eleutherodactylus coqui. The sequence continues at coordinate 60,929,694 of NC_089847.1, read as the reverse complement.
GTCCTAATATATAGGAGACCAGATATGGGTACACAGTGCACCCTTAGTACTTGTCCTAATATGTAGGAGACCAGACATGGCTCCACAGGGCACAGTTAGCACTTGTTCTAATATATAGAGACGCAGACATGACTACACAGTGCACCCTTAGTACTTGTCCTAATATATAGGGACCCAGACATCACTACACAGTGCACCCTTAGTACTTGTACTAATATATAGAAGACCAGATATGGGTACACAGTGCACCCTTAGTACTTGTCCTAATATATAGGGACCCAGTCATGACTACACAGTGCACCCTTAGTACTTGTCCTAATATGCAGGGGACCCAGACATGGCTACACAGTGCACCCTTAGTACTTTTCCTAATATATAGGGACCCAGACATGGCTACACAGTGCACCCTTAGTACTTGTCCTAATATATAGGAGACCAGACATTGCTCCACAGGGCACACTTAGTACTTGTCCTAATATATAGGGACCCAGACATGGCTACACAGTGCACCCTTAGTACTTGTCCTAATATATAGGAGACCAGACATGGCTCCACAGGGCACACTTAGTACTTGTTCTAATATATAGGGACCCAGACATGACTACACAGTGCACCCTTAGTACTTGTCCTAATATATAGGGACCCAGACATGACTACAGAGTGCACCCTTAGTACTTGTCCTAATATATAGGGACCCAGACATGACTACACAGTGCACCCTTAGTAATTGTCCTAATATATAGGAGACCAGATATGGCTACACAGTGCACCCTTAGTACTTGTCCTAATATGCAGGGGACCAAGACATGGCTACACAGTACACCCTTAGTACTTGTCCTAATTTATAGGGGACCCAGACATGGCTACACAGTGCACCCTTAGTACTTGTCCTAATATATAGGGGACCAGACATGGCTACACAGTGCACCCTTAGTACTTGTCCTAATATATAGGGGACCCAGACATGACAACACAGTGCACCCTTAGTACTTGTCCGAATATATAGGGGACCAGACATGGCTACACAGTACACCCTTAGTACTTGTCCTAATATATAGGGGACCAGACATGGCTACACAGTGCACCCTTAGTACTAGTCCTAATATATAGGGGACCCAGACATGGCCACACAGTGCACCCTTAGTACTTGTCCTAATATGCAGGGGAACAAAGACATGGCTACACATTGCACCCTTAGCGCTTGTCCTAATATGCAGGGGACCCAGACATGGCTACACAGTGCACCCTTAGTACTTGTCCTAATATGCAGGGGACCCAGACATGGCTACACAGTACACCCTTAGTACTTGTCCTAATATATAGGAGACCAGATATGGCTGCACAGTGCACCCTTAGTACTTGTCCTAATATGCAGGGGACCAAGACATGGCTACACAGTACACCCTTAGTACTTGTCCTAATATATAGGGGACCCAGACATGGCTACACAGTGCACCCTTAGTACTTGTCCTAATATATAGGGGACCAGACATGGCTATACAGTGCACCCTTAGTACTTGTTCTAATATATAGGGGACCCAGACATGACAACACAGTGCACCCTTAGTACTTGTCCTAATATATAGGGGACCAGACATGGCTACACAGTGCACCCTCAGTACTTATCCTAATATATAGGGGACCAGATATGGCTACACAGTGCACGCTTAGTACTTGTCCTAATATATAGGAGACCAGATATGGGTACACAGTGCACCCTTAGTACTTGTCCTAATATGCAGGCGACCCAGACGTGACTACACAGTGCACCTTTAGTACTTGTCCTAATATATAGGAGACCAGATATGGCTACACAGTGTACCCTTAGTACTTGTCCTAATATATAGGAGACCAGATATGGGTACACAGTGCACCCTTAGTACTTGTCCTAATATGTAGGAGACCAGACATGGCTCCACAGGGCACAGTTAGCACTTGTTCTAATATATAGAGACGCAGACATGACTACACAGTGCACCCTTAGTACTTGTCTTAATATATAGGGACCCAGACATCACTACACAGTGCACCCTTAGTACTTGTACTAATATATAGAAGACCAGATATGGGTACACAGTGCACCCTTAGTACTTGTCCTAATATATAGGGACCCAGTCATGACTACACAGTGCACCCTTAGTACTTGTCCTAATATGCAGGGGACCCAGACATGGCTACACAGTGCACCCTTAGTACTTTTCCTAATATATAGGGACCCAGACATGGCTACACAGTGCACCCTTAGTACTTGTCCTAATATATAGGAGACCAGACATTGCTCCACAGGGCACACTTAGTACTTGTCCTAATATATAGGGACCCAGACATGGCTACACAGTGCACCCTTAGTACTTGTCCTAATATATAGGAGACCAGACATGGCTCCACAGGGCACACTTAGTACTTGTTCTAATATATAGGGACCCAGACATGACTACACAGTGCACCCTTAGTACTTGTCCTAATATATAGGGACCCAGACATGACTACAGAGTGCACCCTTAGTACTTGTCCTAATATATAGGGACCCAGACATGACTACACAGTGCACCCTTAGTAATTGTCCTAATATATAGGAGACCAGATATGGCTACACAGTGCACCCTTAGTACTTGTCCTAATATGCAGGGGACCAAGACATGGCTACACAGTACACCCTTAGTACTTGTCCTAATTTATAGGGGACCCAGACATGGCTACACAGTGCACCCTTAGTACTTGTCCTAATATATAGGGGACCAGACATGGCTACACAGTGCACCCTTAGTACTTGTCCTAATATATAGGGGACCCAGACATGACAACACAGTGCACCCTTAGTACTTGTCCGAATATATAGGGGACCAGACATGGCTACACAGTACACCCTTAGTACTTGTCCTAATATATAGGGGACCAGACATGGCTACACAGTGCACCCTTAGTACTAGTCCTAATATATAGGGGACCCAGACATGGCCACACAGTGCACCCTTAGTACTTGTCCTAATATGCAGGGGAACAAAGACATGGCTACACATTGCACCCTTAGTGCTTGTCCTAATATGCAGGGGACCCAGACATGGCTACACAGTGCACCCTTAGTACTTGTCCTAATATGCAGGGGACCCAGACATGGCTACACAGTACACCCTTAGTACTTGTCCTAATATATAGGAGACCAGATACGGCTACACAGTGCACCCTTAGTACTTGTCCTAATATATAGGAGACCAGGTATGGCTACACAGTGCACCCTTAGTACTTGTCCTAATATATAGGAGACCAGATATGGCTACACAGTGCACCCTTAGTACTTGTCCTAATATACAGAGGAACCAGACATGGCTACACAGTGCACCCTTAGTACTTGTTCTAATACATAAGGGGCGCAGACATGGCTACACAATACAGCCTTAGTACTTGTCCTTATATGCAGGGGAACAAAGACATGGCTACACAGTGCACCCTTAGTACTTGTCCTAATATGCAGGGGACCAAGACATGGCTACACAGTGCACCCTTAGTACTTGTCCTAACATACAGGAGACCCAGACATGGCTACACAGTGCACCCTTAGTACTTATCCTAATATACAGGAGACCCAGACATGACTACACAGTGCACCCTTAGTACTTGTCCTAATATATAGGAGACCCAGACATGACTACACAGTGCACCCTTAGTACTTATCCTAATATATAGGGACTCAGACATGGCTACACAGTGCACCCTTAGTACTTGTCCTAATATATAGGGGACCCAGACATGACTACACAGTGCACCCTAATGCTTGTCCTAATACACAGGGGACCCAGACATGACTACACAGTACACCCTTAGTACTTGTCCTAATATATAGGGGACCAGACATGGCTACACAGTGCCCCCTTAGTACTTGTCCTAATATACAGGGGGCCCAGACATGGCTACACAGTGCACCCTTAGAACTTATCCTAATATACAGGAGACCCAGACATGACTACACAGTGCACCCTTAGTACTTGTCCTAATATATAGGAGACCCAGACAAGACTACACAGTGCACCCTTAGTACTTATCCTAAAATATAGGGACTCAGACATGGCTACACAGTGCACCCTTAGTACTTGTCCTAATATATAGGGGACCCAGACATGACTACACAGTGCACCCTAATGCTTGTCCTAATATGCAGGGGACCAAGACATGGCTACACAGTGCACGCTTAGTACTTGTCCTAATATATAGGAGACCAGATATGGCTACACAGTGCACCCTTAGTACTTGTCCTAATATATAGGAGACCAGATATGGCTACACAGTGCACCCTTAGTACTTGTCCTAATATATAGGAGACCAGATATGGCTACACAGTGCACCCTTAGTACTTGTCCTAATATACAGGAGACCCAGACATGACTACACAGTGCACCCTTAGTACTTGTCCTAATATATAGGGGACCCAGACATGACTACACAGTGCACCCTAATGCTTGACCTAATACACAGGGGACCCAGACATGACTACACAGTACACCCTTAGTACTTGTCCTAATATATAGGGGACCAGGCATGGCTACACAGTGCACTCTTAGTACTTGTCCTAATATATAGGGGACCCAGAAATGACTACACAGTGCACCCTTAGTACTTGTCCTAATATATAGGGGACCAGACTTGGCTACACAGACCACCCTTAGTACTTGTCCTAATATATAGGGGACCCAGACATGACTACACAGTGCACCCTTAGTACTTGTCCTAATATATAGGGGAACAGATATGGCTACACAGTGCACCCTTAGTACTTGTCCTAATATATAGGGGACCCAGACATGACTACACAGTGCACCCTTAGTACTTGTCCTAATATATAGGGGACCCAGACATGGCCACACAGTGCACCCTTAGTACTTGTCCTAATATGCAGGGGACCCAGACATGGCTACACAGTGCACCATTAGTACTTGTCCTAATATATAGGAGACCAGATATGGCTACACAGTGCACCCTTAGTACTTGTCCTAATATATAGAGGACTCAGACATGGCTACACAGTGCACCCTTAGTACTTGTCCTAATATATAGGAGACCAGACATGGCTCCACAAGGCACACTTAGTACTTGTTCTAATATATAGGGACCCAGACATGACTACACAGTGCACCCTTAGTACTTGTCCTAATATATAGGGACCCAGACATGACTACAGAGTGCACCTTTAGTACTTGTCCTAATATATAGGGACCCAGACATGACTACACAGTGCACCCTTAGTAATTGTCCTAATATATAGGAGACCAGATATGGCTACACAGTGCACCCTTAGTACTTGTCCTAATATGCAGGGGACCAAGACAGGGCTACACAGTACAGCCTTAGTACTTGTCCTAATATATAGGGGACCCAGACATGGCTACACAGTGCACCCTTAGTACTTGTCCTAATATATAGGGGACCAGACATGGCTACACAGTGCACCCTTAGTACTTGTCCTAATATATAGGGGACCCAGACATGACAACAAAGGGCACCCTTAGTACTTGTCCTAATATATAGGGGACCAGACATGGCTACACAGTACACCCTTAGTACTTGTCCTAATATATAGGGGACCAGACATGGCTACACAGTGCACCCTTAGTACTAGTCCTAATATATAGGGGACCCAGACATGGCCACACAGTGCACCCTTAGTACTTGTCCTAATATGCAGGGGAACAAAGACATGGCTACACATTGCACCCTTAGTGCTTGTGCTAATATGCAGGGGACCCAGACATGGCTACACAGTGCACCCTTAGTACTTGTCCTAATATGCAGGGGACCCAGACATACCTACACAGTACACCCTTTGTACTTGTCCTAATATATAGGAGACCAGATACGGCTACACAGTGCACCCTTAGTACTTGTCCTAATATATAGGAGACCAGATATGGCTACACAGTGCACCCTTAGTACTTGTCCTAATATATAGGAGACCAGATATTGCTACACAGTGCACCCTTAGTACTTGTCCTAATATACAGAGGACCCAGACATGGCTACACAGTGCACCCTTAGAACTTGTTCTAATACATAAGGGGCGCAGACATGGCTACACAATACAGATTTGGTACTTGTCCTTATATGCAGGGGAACAAAGACATGGCTACACAGTGCACCCTTAGTACTTGTCCTAATATGCAGGGGACCAAGACATGGCTACACAGTGCACCCTTAGTACTTGTCCTAACATACAGGAGACCCAGACATGGCTACACAGTGCACCCTTAGTACTTATTCTAATATATAGGGACTCAGACATGGCTACACAGTGCTCCCTTAGTACTTGTCCTAATATGCAGGGGACCAAGACATGGCTACACAGTGCACCCTTAGTACTTGTCCTAATATATAGGGGACCCAGACATGGCTACACAGTGCACCCTTAGTACTTGTCCTGATATATAGGTGACGCAGACATGGCTACACAGTGCACCCTTAGTACTTGTCCTAATATATAGGAGACCAGACATGGCTCCACAAGGCACACTTAGTACTTGTTCTAATATATAGGGACCCAGACATGACTACACAGTGCACCCTTAGTACTTGTCCTAATATATAGGGACCCAGACATGACTACAGAGTGCACCTTTAGTACTTGTCCTAATATATAGGGACCCAGACATGACTACACAGTGCACCCTTAGTACTGGTCCTAATATATAGGAGACCCAGACATGACTACACAGTGCACCCTTAGTACTTATCCTAATATATAGGGACTCAGACATGGCTACACAGTGCACCCTTAGTACTTGTCCTAATATATAGGGGACCCAGACATGACTACACAGTGCACCCTAATGCTTGTCCTAATACACAGGGGACCCAGACATGACTACACAGTACACCCTTAGTACTTGTCCTAATATATAGGGGACCAGACATGGCTACACAGTGCCCCCTTAGTACTTGTCCTAATATACAGGGGGCCCAGACATGGCTACACAGTGCACCCTTAGAACTTATCCTAATATACAGGAGACCCAGACATGACTACACAGTGCACCCTTAGTACTTGTCCTAATATATAGGAGACCCAGACAAGACTACACAGTGCACCCTTAGTACTTATCCTAAAATATAGGGACTCAGACATGGCTACACAGTGCACCCTTAGTACTTGTCCTAATATATAGGGGACCCAGACATGACTACACAGTGCACCCTAATGCTTGTCCTAATATGCAGGGGACCAAGACATGGCTACACAGTGCACGCTTAGTACTTGTCCTAATATATAGGAGACCAGATATGGCTACACAGTGCACCCTTAGTACTTGTCCTAATATATAGGAGACCAGATATGGCTACACAGTGCACCCTTAGTACTTGTCCTAATATATAGGAGACCAGATATGGCTACACAGTGCACCCTTAGTACTTGTCCTAATATACAGGAGACCCAGACATGACTACACAGTGCACCCTTAGTACTTGTCCTAATATATAGGGGACCCAGACATGACTACACAGTGCACCCTAATGCTTGACCTAATACACAGGGGACCCAGACATGACTACACAGTACACCCTTAGTACTTGTCCTAATATATAGGGGACCAGGCATGGCTACACAGTGCACTCTTAGTACTTGTCCTAATATATAGGGGACCCAGAAATGACTACACAGTGCACCCTTAGTACTTGTCCTAATATATAGGGGACCAGACTTGGCTACACAGACCACCCTTAGTACTTGTCCTAATATATAGGGGACCCAGACATGACTACACAGTGCACCCTTAGTACTTGTCCTAATATATAGGGGAACAGATATGGCTACACAGTGCACCCTTAGTACTTGTCCTAATATATAGGGGACCCAGACATGACTACACAGTGCACCCTTAGTACTTGTCCTAATATATAGGGGACCCAGACATGGCCACACAGTGCACCCTTAGTACTTGTCCTAATATGCAGGGGACCCAGACATGGCTACACAGTGCACCATTAGTACTTGTCCTAATATATAGGAGACCAGATATGGCTACACAGTGCACCCTTAGTACTTGTCCTAATATATAGAGGACTCAGACATGGCTACACAGTGCACCCTTAGTACTTGTCCTAATATATAGGAGACCAGACATGGCTCCACAAGGCACACTTAGTACTTGTTCTAATATATAGGGACCCAGACATGACTACACAGTGCACCCTTAGTACTTGTCCTAATATATAGGGACCCAGACATGACTACAGAGTGCACCTTTAGTACTTGTCCTAATATATAGGGACCCAGACATGACTACACAGTGCACCCTTAGTAATTGTCCTAATATATAGGAGACCAGATATGGCTACACAGTGCACCCTTAGTACTTGTCCTAATATGCAGGGGACCAAGACAGGGCTACACAGTACAGCCTTAGTACTTGTCCTAATATATAGGGGACCCAGACATGGCTACACAGTGCACCCTTAGTACTTGTCCTAATATATAGGGGACCAGACATGGCTACACAGTGCACCCTTAGTACTTGTCCTAATATATAGGGGACCCAGACATGACAACAAAGGGCACCCTTAGTACTTGTCCTAATATATAGGGGACCAGACATGGCTACACAGTACACCCTTAGTACTTGTCCTAATATATAGGGGACCAGACATGGCTACACAGTGCACCCTTAGTACTAGTCCTAATATATAGGGGACCCAGACATGGCCACACAGTGCACCCTTAGTACTTGTCCTAATATGCAGGGGAACAAAGACATGGCTACACATTGCACCCTTAGTGCTTGTGCTAATATGCAGGGGACCCAGACATGGCTACACAGTGCACCCTTAGTACTTGTCCTAATATGCAGGGGACCCAGACATACCTACACAGTACACCCTTTGTACTTGTCCTAATATATAGGAGACCAGATACGGCTACACAGTGCACCCTTAGTACTTGTCCTAATATATAGGAGACCAGATATGGCTACACAGTGCACCCTTAGTACTTGTCCTAATATATAGGAGACCAGATATTGCTACACAGTGCACCCTTAGTACTTGTCCTAATATACAGAGGACCCAGACATGGCTACACAGTGCACCCTTAGAACTTGTTCTAATACATAAGGGGCGCAGACATGGCTACACAATACAGATTTGGTACTTGTCCTTATATGCAGGGGAACAAAGACATGGCTACACAGTGCACCCTTAGTACTTGTCCTAATATGCAGGGGACCAAGACATGGCTACACAGTGCACCCTTAGTACTTGTCCTAACATACAGGAGACCCAGACATGGCTACACAGTGCACCCTTAGTACTTATTCTAATATATAGGGACTCAGACATGGCTACACAGTGCTCCCTTAGTACTTGTCCTAATATGCAGGGGACCAAGACATGGCTACACAGTGCACCCTTAGTACTTGTCCTAATATATAGGGGACCCAGACATGGCTACACAGTGCACCCTTAGTACTTGTCCTGATATATAGGTGACGCAGACATGGCTACACAGTGCACCCTTAGTACTTGTCCTAATATATAGGAGACCAGACATGGCTCCACAAGGCACACTTAGTACTTGTTCTAATATATAGGGACCCAGACATGACTACACAGTGCACCCTTAGTACTTGTCCTAATATATAGGGACCCAGACATGACTACAGAGTGCACCTTTAGTACTTGTCCTAATATATAGGGACCCAGACATGACTACACAGTGCACCCTTAGTAATTGTCCTAATATATAGGAGACCAGATATGGCTACACAGTGCACCCTTAGTACTTGTCCTAATATGCAGGGGACCAAGACAGGGCTACACAGTACACCCTTAGTACTTGTCCTAACATATAGGGGACCCAGACATGGCTACACAGTGCACCCTTAGTACTTGTCCTAATATATAGGGGACCAGACATGGCTACACAGTGCACCCTTAGTACTTGTCCTAATATATAGGGGACCCAGACATGACAACAAAGGGCACCCTTAGTACTTGTCCTAATATATAGGGGACCAGACATGGCTACACAGTACACCCTTAGTACTTGTCCTAATATATAGGGGACCAGACATGGCTACACAGTGCACCCTTAGTACTAGTCCTAATATATAGGGGACCCAGACATGGCCACACAGTGCACCCTTAGTACTTGTCCTAATATGCAGGGGAACAAAGACATGGCTACACATTGCACCCTTAGTGCTTGTCCTAATATGCAGGGGACCCAGACATGGCTACACAGTGCACCCTTAGTACTTGTCCTAATATGCAGGGGACCCAGACATACCTACACAGTACACCCTTAGTACTTGTCCTAATATATAGGAGACCAGATACGGCTACACAGTGCACCCTTAGTACTTGTCCTAATATATAGGAGACCAGATATGGCTACACAGTGCACCCTTAGTACTTGTCCTAATATATAGGAGACCAGATATTGCTACACAGTGCACCCTTAGTACTTGTCCTAATATACAGAGGACCCAGACATGGCTACACAGTGCACCCTTAGTGCTTGTTGTAATACATAAGGGGCGCAGACATGGCTACACAATACAGATTTGGTACTTGTCCTTATATGCAGGGGAACAAAGACATGGCTACACAGTGCACCCTTAGTACTTGTCCTAATATGCAGGGGACCAAGACATGGCTACACAGTGCACCCTTAGTACTTGTCCTAACATACAGGAGACCCAGACATGGCTACACAGTGCACCCTTAGTACTTATTCTAATATATAGGGACTCAGACATGGCTACACAGTGCTCCCTTAGTACTTGTCCTAATATGCAGGGGACCAAGACATGGCTACACAGTGCACCCTTAGTACTTGTCCTAATATATAGGGGACCCAGACATGGCTACACAGTGCACCCTTAGTACTTGTCCTGATATATAGGTGACGCAGACATGACTACACAGTGCACCCTAATGCTTGTCCTAATACACAGGGGACCCAGACATGACTGCACAGTACACCCTTAGTACTTGTCCTAATATATAGGGGACCAGACATGGCTACACAGTGCCCCCTTAGTACTTGTCCTAATAGACAGGGGGTCCAGACATGGCTACACAGTGCACCCTTAGTACTTATCCTAATATACAGGAGACCCAGACATGACTACACAGTGCACCCTTAGTACTTGTCCTAATATATAGGAGACCCAGACATGACTACACAGTGCACCCTTAGTACATATCCTAATATATAGGGACTCAGACATGGCTACACAGTGCACCCTTAGTACTTGTCCTAATATATAGGGGACCCAGACATGACTACACAGTGCACCCTAATGCTTGTCCTAATATGCAGTGGACCAAGACATGGCTACACAGTGCACGCTTAGTACTTGTCCTAATATATAGGAGACCAGATATGGCTACACAGTGCACCCTTAGTACTTGTCCTAATATATAGGAGACCAGATATGGCTACACAGTGCACCCTTAGTACTTGTCCTAATATATAGGAGGCCAGATATGGCTACACAGTGCACCCTTAGTACTTGTCCTAATATACAGGAGACCCAGACATGACTACACAGTGCTCCCTTAGTACTTGTCCTAATATGCAGGGGACCAAGACATGGCTACACAGTGCACCCTTGGTACTTGTCCTAATATATAGGGGACCCAGACATGGCTACACAGTGCACCCTTAGTACTTGTCCTAATATATTAGGGGACCCAGACATGACTACACAGTGCACCCTAATGCTTGACCTAATACACAGGGGACCCAGACATGACTACACAGTACACCCTTAGTACTTGTCCTAATATATAGGGGACCAGGCATGGCTACACAGTGCACTCTTAGTACTTGTCCTAATATATAGGGGACCCAGAAATGACTACACAGTGCACCCTTAGTACTTGTCCTAATATATAGGGGACCAGACTTGGCTACACAGACCACCCTTAGTACTTGTCCTAATATATAGGGGACCCAGACATGACTACACAGTGCACCCTTAGTACTTGTCCTAATATATAGGGGACCAGATATGGCTACACAGTGCACCCTTAGTACTTGTCCTAATATATAGGGGACCCAGACATGACTACACAGTGCACCCTTAGTACTTGTCCTAATATATAGGGGACCCAGACATGGCCACACAGTGCACCCTTAGTACTTGTCCTAATATGCAGGGGACCCAGACATGGCTACACAGTGCACCATTAGTACTTGTCCTAATATATAGGAGACCAGATATGGCTACACAGTGCACCCTTAGTACTTGTCCTAATATATAGAGGACTCAGACATGGCTACACAGTGCACCCTTAGTACTTGTCCTAATATATAGGAGACCAGACATGGCTCCACAAGGCACACTTAGTACTTGTTCTAATATATAGGGACCCAGACATGACTACACAGTGCACCCTTAGTACTTGTCCTAATATATAGGGACCCAGACATGACTACAGAGTGCACCTTTAGTACTTGTCCTAATATATAGGGACCCAGACATGACTACACAGTGCACCCTTAGTAATTGTCCTAATATATAGGAGACCAGATATGGCTACACAGTGCACCCTTAGTACTTGTCCTAATATGCAGGGGACCAAGACAGGGCTACACAGTACAGCCTTAGTACTTGTCCTAATATATAGGGGACCCAGACATGGCTACACAGTGCACCCTTAGTACTTGTCCTAATATATAGGGGACCAGACATGGCTACACAGTGCACCCTTAGTACTTGTCCTAATATATAGGGGACCCAGACATGACAACAAAGGGCACCCTTAGTACTTGTCCTAATATATAGGGGACCAGACATGGCTACACAGTACACCCTTAGTACTTGTCCTAATATATAGGGGACCAGACATGGCTACACAGTGCACCCTTAGTACTAGTCCTAATATATAGGGGACCCAGACATGGCCACACAGTGCACCCTTAGTACTTGTCCTAATATGCAGGGGAACAAAGACATGGCTACACATTGCACCCTTAGTGCTTGTGCTAATATGCAGGGGACCCAGACATGGCTACACAGTGCACCCTTAGTACTTGTCCTAATATGCAGGGGACCCAGACATACCTACACAGTACACCCTTTGTACTTGTCCTAATATATAGGAGACCAGATACGGCTACACAGTGCACCCTTAGTACTTGTCCTAATATATAGGAGACCAGATATGGCTACACAGTGCACCCTTAGTACTTGTCCTAATATATAGGAGACCAGATATTGCTACACAGTGCACCCTTAGTACTTGTCCTAATATACAGAGGACCCAGACATGGCTACACAGTGCACCCTTAGTACTTGTTCTAATACATAAGGGGCGCAGACATGGCTACACAATACAGATTTGGTACTTGTCCTTATATGCAGGGGAACAAAGACATGGCTACACAGTGCACCCTTAGTACTTGTCCTAATATGCAGGGGACCAAGACATGGCTACACAGTGCACCCTTAGTACTTGTCCTAACATACAGGAGACCCAGACATGGCTACACAGTGCACCCTTAGTACTTATTCTAATATATAGGGACTCAGACATGGCTACACAGTGCTCCCTTAGTACTTGTCCTAATATGCAGGGGACCAAGACATGGCTACACAGTGCACCCTTAGTACTTGTCCTAATATATAGGGGACCCAGACATGGCTACACAGTGCACCCTTAGTACTTGTCCTGATATATAGGTGACGCAGACATGGCTACACAGTGCACCCTTAGTACTTGTCCTAATATATAGGAGACCAGACATGGCTCCACAAGGCACACTTAGTACTTGTTCTAATATATAGGGACCCAGACATGACTACACAGTGCACCCTTAGTACTTGTCCTAATATATAGGGACCCAGACATGACTACAGAGTGCACCTTTAGTACTTGTCCTAATATATAGGGACCCAGACATGACTACACAGTGCACCCTTAGTAATTGTCCTAATATATAGGAGACCAGATATGGCTACACAGTGCACCCTTAGTACTTGTCCTAATATGCAGGGGACCAAGACAGGGCTACACAGTACAGCCTTAGTACTTGTCCTAATATATAGGGGACCCAGACATGGCTACACAGTGCACCCTTAGTACTTGTCCTAATATATAGGGGACCAGACATGGCTACACAGTGCACCCTTAGTACTTGTCCTAATATATAGGGGACCCAGACATGACAACAAAGGGCACCCTTAGTACTTGTCCTAATATATAGGGGACCAGACATGGCTACACAGTACACCCTTAGTACTTGTCCTAATATATAGGGGACCAGACATGGCTACACAGTGCACCCTTAGTACTAGTCCTAATATATAGGGGACCCAGACATGGCCACACAGTGCACCCTTAGTACTTGTCCTAATATGCAGGGGAACAAAGACATGGCTACACATTGCACCCTTAGTGCTTGTGCTAATATGCAGGGGACCCAGACATGGCTACACAGTGCACCCTTAGTACTTGTCCTAATATGCAGGGGACCCAGACATACCTACACAGTACACCCTTTGTACTTGTCCTAATATATAGGAGACCAGATATGGCTACACAGTGCACCCTTAGTACTTGTCCTAATATATAGGAGACCAGATATGGCTACACAGTGCACCCTTAGTACTTGTCCTAATATATAGGAGACCAGATATTGCTACACAGTGCACCCTTAGTACTTGTCCTAATATACAGAGGACCCAGACATGGCTACACAGTGCACCCTTAGTGCTTGTTCTAATACATAAGGGGCGCAGACATGGCTACACAATACAGATTTGGTACTTGTCCTTATATGCAGGGGAACAAAGACATGGCTACACAGTGCACCCTTAGTACTTGTCCTAATATGCAGGGGACCAAGACATGGCTACACAGTGCACCCTTAGTACTTGTCCTAACATACAGGAGACCCAGACATGGCTACACAGTGCACCCTTAGTACTTATTCTAATATATAGGGACTCAGACATGGCTACACAGTGCTCCCTTAGTACTTGTCCTAATATGCAGGGGACCAAGACATGGCTACACAGTGCACCCTTAGTACTTGTCCTAATATATAGGGGACCCAGACATGGCTACACAGTGCACCCTTAGTACTTGTCCTGATATATAGGTGACGCAGACATGGCTACACAGTGCACCCTTAGTACTTGTCCTAATATATAGGAGACCAGACATGGCTCCACAAGGCACACTTAGTACTTGTTCTAATATATAGGGACCCAGACATGACTACACAGTGCACCCTTAGTACTTGTCCTAATATATAGGGACCCAGACATGACTACAGAGTGCACCTTTAGTACTTGTCCTAATATATAGGGACCCAGACATGACTACACAGTGCACCCTTAGTAATTGTCCTAATATATAGGAGACCAGATATGGCTACACAGTGCACCCTTAGTACTTGTCCTAATATGCAGGGGACCAAGACAGGGCTACACAGTACACCCTTAGTACTTGTCCTAACATATAGGGGACCCAGACATGGCTACACAGTGCACCCTTAGTACTTGTCCTAATATATAGGGGACCAGACATGGCTACACAGTGCACCCTTAGTACTTGTCCTAATATATAGGGGACCCAGACATGACAACAAAGGGCACCCTTAGTACTTGTCCTAATATATAGGGGACCAGACATGGCTACACAGTACACCCTTAGTACTTGTCCTAATATATAGGGGACCAGACATGGCTACACAGTGCACCCTTAGTACTAGTCCTAATATATAGGGGACCCAGACATGGCCACACAGTGCACCCTTAGTACTTGTCCTAATATGCAGGGGAACAAAGACATGGCTACACATTGCACCCTTAGTGCTTGTCCTAATATGCAGGGGACCCAGACATGGCTACACAGTGCACCCTTAGTACTTGTCCTAATATGCAGGGGACCCAGACATACCTACACAGTACACCCTTAGTACTTGTCCTAATATATAGGAGACCAGATACGGCTACACAGTGCACCCTTAGTACTTGTCCTAATATATAGGAGACCAGATATGGCTACACAGTGCACCCTTAGTACTTGTCCTAATATATAGGAGACCAGATATTGCTACACAGTGCACCCTTAGTACTTGTCCTAATATACAGAGGACCCAGACATGGCTACACAGTGCACCCTTAGTGCTTGTTCTAATACATAAGGGGCGCAGACATGGCTACACAATACAGATTTGGTACTTGTCCTTATATGCAGGGGAACAAAGACATGGCTACACAGTGCACCCTTAGTACTTGTCCTAATATGCAGGGGACCAAGACATGGCTACACAGTGCACCCTTAGTACTTGTCCTAACATACAGGAGACCCAGACATGGCTACACAGTGCACCCTTAGTACTTATTCTAATATATAGGGACTCAGACATGGCTACACAGTGCTCCCTTAGTACTTGTCCTAATATGCAGGGGACCAAGACATGGCTACACAGTGCACCCTTAGTACTTGTCCTAATATATAGGGGACCCAGACATGGCTACACAGTGCACCCTTAGTACTTGTCCTGATATATAGGTGACGCAGACATGACTACACAGTGCACCCTAATGCTTGTCCTAATACACAGGGGACCCAGACATGACTACACAGTACACCCTTAGTACTTGTCCTAATATATAGGGGACCAGACATGGCTACACAGTGCCCCCTTAGTACTTGTCCTAATAGACAGGGGGTCCAGACATGGCTACACAGTGCACCCTTAGTACTTATCCTAATATACAGGAGACCCAGACATGACTACACAGTGCACCCTTAGTACTTGTCCTAATATATAGGAGACCCAGACATGACTACACAGTGCACCCTTAGTACATATCCTAATATATAGGGACTCAGACATGGCTACACAGTGCACCCTTAGTACTTGTCCTAATATGCAGGGGAACAAAGACATGGCTACACATTGCACCCTTAGTGCTTGTGCTAATATGCAGGGGACCCAGACATGGCTACACAGTGCACCCTTAGTACTTGTCCTAATATGCAGGGGACCCAGACATACCTACACAGTACACCCTTTGTACTTGTCCTAATATATAGGAGACCAGATATGGCTACACAGTGCACCCTTAGTACTTGTCCTAATATATAGGAGACCAGATATGGCTACACAGTGCACCCTTAGTACTTGTCCTAATATATAGGAGACCAGATATTGCTACACAGTGCACCCTTAGTACTTGTCCTAATATACAGAGGACCCAGACATGGCTACACAGTGCACCCTTAGTGCTTGTTCTAATACATAAGGGGCGCAGACATGGCTACACAATACAGATTTGGTACTTGTCCTTATATGCAGGGGAACAAAGACATGGCTACACAGTGCACCCTTAGTACTTGTCCTAATATGCAGGGGACCAAGACATGGCTACACAGTGCACCCTTAGTACTTGTCCTAACATACAGGAGACCCAGACATGGCTACACAGTGCACCCTTAGTACTTATTCTAATATATAGGGACTCAGACATGGCTACACAGTGCTCCCTTAGTACTTGTCCTAATATGCAGGGGACCAAGACATGGCTACACAGTGCACCCTTAGTACTTGTCCTAATATATAGGGGACCCAGACATGGCTACACAGTGCACCCTTAGTACTTGTCCTGATATATAGGTGACGCAGACATGGCTACACAGTGCACCCTTAGTACTTGTCCTAATATATAGGAGACCAGACATGGCTCCACAAGGCACACTTAGTACTTGTTCTAATATATAGGGACCCAGACATGACTACACAGTGCACCCTTAGTACTTGTCCTAATATATAGGGACCCAGACATGACTACAGAGTGCACCTTTAGTACTTGTCCTAATATATAGGGACCAAGACATGGCTACACAGTGCACCCTTAGTACTTGTCCTAATATATAGGGGACCCAGACATGGCTACACAGTGCACCCTTAGTACTTGTCCTGATATATAGGTGACGCAGACATGACTACACAGTGCACCCTAATGCTTGTCCTAATACACAGGGGACCCAGACATGACTACACAGTGCACCCTTAGTACTTGTCCTAATAGACAGGGGGTCCAGACATGGCTACACAGTGCACCCTTAGTACTTATCCTAATATACAGGAGACCCAGACATGACTACACAGTGCACCCTTAGTACTTGTCCTAATATATAGGAGACCCAGACATGACTACACAGTGCACCCTTAGTACATATCCTAATATATAGGGACTCAGACATGGCTACACAGTGCACCCTTAGTACTTGTCCTAATATATAGGGGACCCAGACATGACTACACAGTGCACCCTAATGCTTGTCCTAATATGCAGGGGACCAAGACATGGCTACACAGTGCACGCTTAGTACTTGTCCTAATATATAGGAGACCAGATATGGCTACACAGTGCACCCTTAGTACTTGTCCTAATATATAGGAGACCAGATATGGCTACACAGTGCACCCTTAGTACTTGTCCTAATATATAGGAGGCCAGATATGGCTACACAGTGCACCCTTAGTACTTGTCCTAATATACAGGAGACCCAGACATGACTACACAGTGCTCCCTTAGTACTTGTCCTAATATGCAGGGGACCAAGACATGGCTACACAGTGCACCCTTGGTACTTGTCCTAATATATAGGGGACCCAGACATGGCTACACAGTGCACCCTTAGTACTTGTCCTAATATATAGGGGACCCAGACATGACTACACAGTGCACCCTAATGCTTGTCCTAATACACAGGGGACCCAGACATGACTACACAGTACACCCTTAGTACTTCTCCTAATATATAGGGGACCAGACATGGCTACACAGTGCCCACTTAGTACTTGTCCTAATATACAGGGGGCCCAGACATGGCTACACAGTGCACCCTTAGTACTTATCCTAATATACAGGAGACCCAGACATGACTACACAGTGCACCCTTAGTACTTGTCCTAATATATAGGAGACCCAGACATGACTACACAGTGCACCCTTAGTACTTATCCTAATATATAGGGACTCAGACATGGCTACACAGTGCACCCTTAGTACTTGTCCTAATATATAGAGGACCCAGACATGACTACACAGTGCACCCTAATGCTTGTCCTAATACACAGGGGACCCAGACATGACTACACAGTACACCCTTAGTACTTGTCCTAATATATAGGGGACCAGACATGGCTACACAGTGCCCCCTTAGTACTTGTCCTAATATACAGGGGGCCCAGACATGGCTACACAGTGCACCCTTAGAACTTATCCTAATATACAGGAGACCCAGACATGACTACACAGTGCACCCTTAGTACTTGTCCTAATATATAGGAGACCCAGACAAGACTACACAGTGCACCCTTAGTACTTATCCTAAAATATAGGGACTCAGACATGGCTACACAGTGCACCCTTAGTACTTGTCCTAATATAAAGGGGACCCAGAAATGACTACACAGTGCACCCTAATGCTTGTCCTAATATGCAGGGGACCAAGACATGGCTACACAGTGCACGCTTAGTACTTGTCCTAATATATAGGAGACCAGATATGGCTACACAGTGCACCCTTAGTACTTGTCCTAATATATAGGAGACCAGATATGGCTACACAGTGCACCCTTAGTACTTGTCCTAATATATAGGAGACCAGATATGGCTACACAGTGCACCCTTAGTACTTGTCCTAATATACAGGAGACCCAGACATGACTACACAGTGCACCCTTAGTACTTGTCCTAATATATAGGGGACCCAGACATGACTACACAGTGCACCCTAATGCTTGACCTAATACACAGGGGACCCAGACATGACTACACAGTACACCCTTAGTACTTGTCCTAATATATAGGGGACCAGGCATGGCTACACAGTGCACTCTTAGTACTTGTCCTAATATATAGGGGACCCAGAAATGACTACACAGTGCACCCTTAGTACTTGTCCTAATATATAGGGGACCAGACTTGGCTACACAGTACACCCTTAGTACTTGTCCTAATATATAGGGGACCCAGACATGACTACACAGTGCACCCTTAGTACTTGTCCTAATATATAGGGGACCAGATATGGCTACACAGTGCACCCTTAGTACTTGTCCTAATATATAGGGGACCCAGACATGACTACACAGTGCACCCTTAGTACTTGTCCTAATATATAGGGGACCCAGACATGGCCACACAGTGCACCCTTAGTACTTGTCCTAATATGCAGGGGACCCAGACATGGCTACACAGTGCACCATTAGTACTTGTCCTAATATATAGGAGACCAGATATGGCTACACAGTGCACCCTTAGTACTTGTCCTAATATATAGAGGACTCAGACATGGCTACACAGTGCACCCTTAGTACTTGTCCTAATATATAGGAGACCAGACATGGCTCCACAAGGCACACTTAGTACTTGTTCTAATATATAGGGACCCAGACATGACTACACAGTGCACCCTTAGTACTTGTCCTAATATATAGGGACCCAGACATGACTACAGAGTGCACCTTTAGTACTTGTCCTAATATATAGGGACCCAGACATGACTACACAGTGCACCCTTAGTAATTGTCCTAATATATAGGAGACCAGATATGGCTACACAGTGCACCCTTAGTACTTGTCCTAATATGCAGGGGACCAAGACAGGGCTACACAGTACACCCTTAGTACTTGTCCTAATATATAGGGGACCCAGACATGGCTACACAGTGCACCCTTAGTACTTGTCCTAATATATAGGGGACCAGACATGGCTACACAGTGCACCCTTAGTACTTGTCCTAATATATAGGGGACCCAGACATGACAACAAAGGGCACCCTTAGTACTTGTCCTAATATATAGGGGACCAGACATGGCTACACAGTACACCCTTAGTACTTGTCCTAATATATAGGGGACCAGACATGGCTACACAGTGCACCCTTAGTACTAGTCCTAATATATAGGGGACCCAGACATGGCCACACAGTGCACCCTTAGTACTTGTCCTAATATGCAGGGGAACAAAGACATGGCTACACATTGCACCCTTAGTGCTTGTGCTAATATGCAGGGGACCCAGACATGGCTACACAGTGCACCCTTAGTACTTGTCCTAATATGCAGGGGACCCAGACATACCTACACAGTACACCCTTTGTACTTGTCCTAATATATAGGAGACCAGATACGGCTACACAGTGCACCCTTAGTACTTGTCCTAATATATAGGAGACCAGATATGGCTACACAGTGCACCCTTAGTACTTGTCCTAATATATAGGAGACCAGATATTGCTACACAGTGCACCCTTAGTACTTGTCCTAATATACAGAGGACCCAGACATGGCTACACAGTGCACCCTTAGTACTTGTTCTAATACATAAGGGGCGCAGACATGGCTACACAATACAGATTTGGTACTTGTCCTTATATGCAGGGGAACAAAGACATGGCTACACAGTGCACCCTTAGTACTTGTCCTAATATGCAGGGGACCAAGACATGGCTACACAGTGCACCCTTAGTACTTGTCCTAACATACAGGAGACCCAGACATGGCTACACAGTGCACCCTTAGTACTTATTCTAATATATAGGGACTCAGACATGGCTACACAGTGCTCCCTTAGTACTTGTCCTAATATGCAGGGGACCAAGACATGGCTACACAGTGCACCCTTAGTACTTGTCCTAATATATAGGGGACCCAGACATGGCTACACAGTGCACCCTTAGTACTTGTCCTGATATATAGGTGACGCAGACATGGCTACACAGTGCACCCTTAGTACTTGTCCTAATATATAGGAGACCAGACATGGCTCCACAAGGCACACTTAGTACTTGTTCTAATATATAGGGACCCAGACATGACTACACAGTGCACCCTTAGTACTTGTCCTAATATATAGGGACCCAGACATGACTACAGAGTGCACCTTTAGTACTTGTCCTAATATATAGGGACCCAGACATGACTACACAGTGCACCCTTAGTAATTGTCCTAATATATAGGAGACCAGATATGGCTACACAGTGCACCCTTAGTACTTGTCCTAATATGCAGGGGACCAAGACAGGGCTACACAGTACACCCTTAGTACTTGTCCTAATATATAGGGGACCCAGACATGGCTACACAGTGCACCCTTAGTACTTGTCCTAATATATAGGGGACCAGACATGGCTACACAGTGCACCCTTAGTACTTGTCCTAATATATAGGGGACCCAGACATGACAACAAAGGGCACCCTTAGTACTTGTCCTAATATATAGGGGACCAGACATGGCTACACAGTACACCCTTAGTACTTGTCCTAATATATAGGGGACCAGACATGGCTACACAGTGCACCCTTAGTACTAGTCCTAATATATAGGGGACCCAGACATGGCCACACAGTGCACCCTTAGTACTTGTCCTAATATGCAGGGGAACAAAGACATGGCTACACATTGCACCCTTAGTGCTTGTCCTAATATGCAGGGGACCCAGACATGGCTACACAGTGCACCCTTAGTACTTGTCCTAATATGCAGGGGACCCAGACATACCTACACAGTACACCCTTAGTACTTGTCCTAATATATAGGAGACCAGATACGGCTACACAGTGCACCCTTAGTACTTGTCCTAATATATAGGAGACCAGATATGGCTACACAGTGCACCCTTAGTACTTGTCCTAATATATAGGAGACCAGATATTGCTACACAGTGCACCCTTAGTACTTGTCCTAATATACAGAGGACCCAGACATGGCTACACAGTGCACCCTTAGTACTTGTTCTAATACATAAGGGGCGCAGACATGGCTACACAATACAGATTTGGTACTTGTCCTTATATGCAGGGGAACAAAGACATGGCTACACAGTGCACCCTTAGTACTTGTCCTAATATGCAGGGGACCAAGACAGGGCTACACAGTGCACCCTTAGTACTTGTCCTAACATACAGGAGACCCAGACATGGCTACACAGTGCACCCTTAGTACTTATTCTAATATATAGGGACTCAGACATGGCTACACAGTGCTCCCTTAGTACTTGTCCTAATATGCAGGGGACCAAGACATGGCTACACAGTGCACCCTTAGTACTTGTCCTAATATATAGGGGACCCAGACATGGCTACACAGTGCACCCTTAGTACTTGTCCTGATATATAGGTGACGCAGACATGACTACACAGTGCACCCTAATGCTTGTCCTAATACACAGGGGACCCAGACATGACTACACAGTACACCCTTAGTACTTGTCCTAATATATAGGGGACCAGACATGGCTACACAGTGCCCCCTTAGTACTTGTCCTAATAGACAGGGGGTCCAGACATGGCTACACAGTGCACCCTTAGTACTTATCCTAATATACAGGAGACCCAGACATGACTACACAGTGCACCCTTAGTACTTGTCCTAATATATAGGAGACCCAGACATGACTACACAGTGCACCCTTAGTACTTATCCTAATATATAGGGACTCAGACATGGCTACACAGTGCACCCTTAGTACTTGTCCTAATATATAGGGGACCCAGACATGACTACACAGTGCACCCTAATGCTTGTCCTAATATGCAGGGGACCAAGACATGGCTACACAGTGCACGCTTAGTACTTGTCCTAATATATAGGAGACCAGATATGGCTACACAGTGCACCCTTAGTACTTGTCCTAATATATAGGAGACCAGATATGGCTACACAGTGCACCCTTAGTACTTGTCCTAATATATAGGAGGCCAGATATGGCTACACAGTGCACCCTTAGTACTTGTCCTAATATACAGGAGACCCAGACATGACTACACAGTGCACCCTTAGTACTTGTCCTAATATATAGGGGACCGAGACATGACTACACAGTGCACCCTAATGCTTGTCCTAATACACAGGGGACCCAGACATGACTACACAGTGCACCCTTAGTACTTGTCCTAATATATAGGAGACCCAGACATGGCTACACAGTGCACCCTTAGTACTTGTCCTAATATATAGGGGACCAGACATGGCTACACAGTGCACCCTTAGTACTTGTCCTAATATATAGGGGACCAGACATGGCTACACAGTACACCCTTAGTACTTATCCTAATATACAGGAGACCCAGACATGACTACACAGTGCACCCTTAGTACTTGTCCTAATATATAGGGGACCAGACATGGCTACACAGTGCACCCTTAGTACTTGTCCTAATATATAGGGGACCCAGACATGACTACACAGTGCACCCTTAGTACTTGTCCTAATATATAGGAGACCCAGACATGGCTACATAGTGCACCCTTAGTACTTGTCCTAATATATAGGGGACCCAGACATGGCTACACAGTGCACCATTAGTACTTGTCCTAATATATAGGGGACCCAGACATGACTACACAGTGCACCCTAATGCTTGTCCTAATACACAGGAGACCCAGACATGACTACACAGTACACCCTTAGTACTTGTCCTAATATATAGGGGACCAGACATGACTACACAGTGCACTCTTAGTACTTGTCCTAATATATAGGGGACCCAGACATGACTACACAGTGCACCCTTAGTACTTGTCCTAATATATAGGGGACCAGACATGGCTACACAGTGCACCCTTAGTACTTGTCCTAATATATAGGGGACCAGACATGGCTACACAGTACACCCTTAGTACTTATCCTAATATACAGGAGACCCAGACATGACTACACAGTGCAACCTTAGTACTTGTCCTAATATATAGGGGACCAGACATGGCTACACAGTACACCCTTAGTACTTATCCTAATATACAGGAGACCCAGAAATGACTACACAGTGCACCCTTAGTACTTGTCCTAATATATAGGTGACCCAGACATGACTACACAGTGCACCCTAATGCTTGTCCTAATATGCAGGGGACCAAGACATGGCTGCACCGTGCACCCTTAGTACTTGTCCTAATATATAGGGGACCAGATATGGCTACACAGTGCACCCTAAGTACTTGTCCTAATATATAGGGGACCAGACTTGACTACACAGTGCACCCTTAGTACTTGTCCTAATATATAGGGGACCAGACATGACTAAACAGTGCACCCTTAGTACTTGTCCTAATATACAGGAGACCCAGACATGACTACACAGTGCACCCATAGTACTTGTCCTAATATATAGGGACCCAGACATGGCTACACAGTGCACCCTTAGTACTTGTCCTAATATATAGGGCACCCACACATGGATACACAGTGCACCCTTAGTACTTGTCCTAATATGCAATGGACCAAGACATAGCTACACAGGACACCTATAGTACTTGTCCTAATATATAGGGACCCAGACATGACTACACAGTGCACGCTTAGTACTTCTCCTAATATATGGGGACCCAGACATGGCTACACAGTGCACCCTTAGTATTTGTCCTAATATATGAGGGACCCAGATATGACTGCACAGTGCACCCTTAGTACTTGTCCTAATATATAGGGGACCCAGACATGACTACACAGTGCACCCTTAGTACTTGTCCTAATATATAGGGGACCAGACATGGCTACACAGTACACCCTTAGTACTTGTCCTAATATATAGGGGACCAGACATGGCTACACAGTGCACCCTTAGTACTTGTCCTAATATATAGGGGACCCAGACATGGCCACACAGTGCACCCTTAGTACTTGTCCTAATATGCAGGGGAACAAAGACATGGCTACACAGTGCACCCTTAGTACTTGTCCTAATATATAGGAGACCAGATATGGCTACACAGTGCACCCTTAGTATTTGTCCTAATATATAGGAGACCAAATATGGGTACATAGTGCACCCTTAGTACTTGTCCTAATATATAGGAGACCAAATATGGGTCCATAGTGCACCCTTAGTACTTTTCCTAATATATAGGGGACCCAGACATGGCTACATAGTGCACCCTTAGTACTTGTCCTAATATGCAGGGGACCCAGACATGGCGACACAGTGCACCCTTAGTACTTGTTCTAATACATAAGGGGCGCAGACATGGCTACACAAAACAGCCTTAGTACTTGTCTTAATATGCTGGGAACCAAGACATGGCTACACAGTACACCCTTAGTACTTGTCCTAATATGCAGGGGACCCAGACATGACTACACAGTACACCCTTAGTACTTGTCCTAATATATAGGGGACCAGACATGGCTACACAGTTCACTCTTAGTACTTGTCCTAATATATAGGGGACCCAGAAATGACTACACAGTGCACCCTTAGTACTTATCCTAATATACAGGAGACCCAGACATGACTACACAGTGCACCCTTAGTACTTGTCCTAAAATATAGGGGACCCAGACATGGCTACACAGTGAACCCTTAGTACTTGTCCTAATATATAAGGGACCCAGACATGACTACACAGTGCACCCTAATGCTTGTCCTAATACACAGGGGACCCAGACATGACTACACAGTACACCCTTAGTACTTGTCCTAATATATAGGGGACCAGACATGGCTACACAGTGCACGCTTAGTACTTGTCCTAATATACAGGGGGCTCAGACATGGCTACACAGTGCACCCTTAGTACTTATCCTAATATACAGGAGACCCAGACATGACTACACAGTGCACCCTTAGTACTTGTCCTAATATATAGGAGACCCAGACATGACTACACAGTGCACCCTTAGTACTTATCCTAATATATAGGGACTCAGACATGGCTACACAGTGCACCCTTAGTACTTGTCCTAATATATAGGGGACCCAGACATGACTACACAGTGCACCCTAATGCTTGTCCTAATATGCAGGGGACCAAGACATGGCTACACAGTGCACGCTTAGTACTTGTCCTAATATATAGGAGACCAGATATGGCTACACAGTGCACCCTTAGTACTTGTCCTAATATATAGGAGACCAGATATGGCTACCCAGTGCACCCTTAGTACTTGTCCTAATATATAGGAGACCAGATATGGTTACACAGTGCACCCTTAGTACTTGTCCTAATATACATGAGACCCAGACATGACTACACAGTGCACCCTTAGTACTTGTCCTAATATATAGGGGACCCAGACATGACTACACAGTGCACCCTAATGCTTGTCCTAATACACAGGGGACCCAGACATGACTACACAGTACACCCTTAGTACTTGTCCTAATATATAGGGGACCAGACATGGCTACACAGTGCACTCTTAGTACTTGTCCTAATATATAGGGGACCCAGAAATGACTACACAGTGCACCCTTAGTACTTGTCCTAATATATAGGGGACCAGACATGGCTACACAGTACACCCTTAGTACTTGTGCTAATATATAGGGGACCCAGACATGATTACACAGTGCACCCTTAGTACTTGTCCTAATATATAGGGGACCAGACATGGCTACACAATGCACCCTTAGTACTTTTCCTAATATATAGGGGACCAGACATGGCTACACAGTACACCCTTAGTACTTATCCTATTATACAGGAGACCCAGACATGACTACACAGTGCACCCTTAGTACTTGTCCTAATATATAGGGGACCAGACATGGCTACACAGTGCACCCTTAGTACTTGTCCTAATATATAGGGGACCCAGACATGACTACACAGTGCACCCTTAGTACTTGTCCTAATATATAGGAGACCCAGACATGGCTACACAGTGCACCCTTAGTACTTGTCCTAATATATAGGGGACCCAGACATGGCTACACAGTGCACCCTTAGTACTTGTCCTAATATATAGGGGACCCAGACATGACTACACAGTGCACCCTAATGCTTGTCCTAATACACAGGGGACCCAGACATGACTACACAGTACACCCTTAGTACTTGTCCTAATATATAGGGGACCAGACATGGCTACACAGTGCCCCCTTAGTACTTGTCCTAATATACAGGGGGCCCAGACATGGCTACACAGTGCACCCTTAGTACTTATCCTAATATAGAGGAGACCCAGACATGACTACACAGTGCACCCTTAGTACTTGTCCTAATATATAGGAGTCCCAGACATGACTACACAGTGCACCCTTAGTACTTATCCTAATATATAGGGACTCAGACATGGCTACACAGTGCACCCTAAGTACTTGTCCTAATATACAGGAGACCCAGACATGACTAAACAGTGCACCCTTAGTACTTGTCCTAATATACAGGAGACCCAGACATGACTACACAGTGCACCCTTAGTACTTGTCCTAATATATAGGGACCCAGACATGGCTACACAGTGCACCCTTAGTACTTGTCCTTATATATATGAGGACCCAGACATTACTACACAGGGCACCCTTAATACTTGTCCTAATATATAGGGCACCCACACATGGATACACAGTGCATCCTTAGTACTTGTACTAATATATAGGGCACCCACACATGGATACACAGTGCACCCTTAGTACTTGTCCTAATATGCAATTGACCAAGACATAGCTACACAGGACACCTATAGTACTTGTCCTAATATTTAGGGACCCAGACATGACTACACAGTGCACGCTTAGTACTTCTCCTAATATATGGGTACCCAGACATGGCTACACAGTGCACCCTAAGTACTTGTCCTAATATACAGGAGACCCAGACATGACTAAACAGTGCACCCTTAGTACTTGTCCTAATATACAGGAGACCCAGACATGACTACACAGTGCACCCTTAGTACTTGTCCTAATATATAGGGACCCAGACATGGCTATACAGTGCACCCTTAGTACTTGTCCTTATATATATGAGGACCCAGACATTACTACACAGGGCACTCTTAATACTTGTCCTAATATATAGGGCACCCACACATGGATACACAGTGCATCCTTAGTACTTGTCCTAATATATAGGGCACCCACACATGGATACACAGTGCACCCTTAGTACTTGTCCTAATATGCAATGGACCAAGACATAGCTACACAGGACACCTATAGTACTTGTCCTAATATTTAGGGACCCAGACATGACTACACAGTGCACGCTTAGTACTTCTCCTAATATATGGGTACCCAGACATGGCTACACAGTGCACCCTTAGTACTTGTCCTAATATATGGGGGACCCAGACATGACTACACAGTGCACCCTTAGTACTTGTCCTAATATATAGGGGACCCAGACATGACTACACAGTGCACCCTTAGTACTTGTCCTAATATACAGGGGACCAAGACATGGCTTCACAGTGCACGCTTAGTACTTGTCCTAATATATAGGAAACCAGATATGGCTACACAGTGCACCCTTAGTACTTGTCCTAATATATAGGAGACCAGATATGGCTACACAGTGCACCCTTAGTACTTGTCCTAATATATAGGAGACCAGATATGGCTACACAGTGCACCCTTAGTACTTGTCCTAATATACAGGAGACCCAGACATGGCTACACAGTGCACCCTTAGTACTTGTCCTAATATGCAGGGGACCCAGACATGGCTACACAGTGCACGCTTAGTACTTGTCCTAATATAGAGGAGACCAGATATGGCTACACAGTGCACTCTTAGTACTTGTCCTAATATATAGGAGACCCAATATGGCTACACAGTGTACCCTTAGTACTCGTCCTAATATATAGGGGACCAGACATGGCTACACAGTGCACCCTTAGTACTTGTCATAATATACAGGAAACCCAGACATGACTACACAGTGCACCCTTAGTACTTGTCCTAATATATAGGGACCCAGACATGACTACACAGTGCACCTTTAGTACTTGTCCTAATATGCGGGGGACCCAGACGTGACTACACAGTGCACCCTTAGTACTTGTCCTAATATATAGGGACCCAGACATGGCTACACAGTGCACCCTTAGTACTTGTCCTTATATATATGAGGACCCAGACATTACTACACAGGGCACCCTTAATACTTGTCCTAATATATAGGGCACCCACACATGGATACACAGTGCACCCTTAGTACTTGTCCTAATATGCAATGGACCAAGACATAGCTACACAGGACACCTATAGTACTTGTCCTAATATATAGGGACCCAGACATGACTACACAGTGCACGCTTAGTAGTTCTCCTAATATATAGGGGACCCAGACATGGCTACACAGTGCACCCTTAGTACTTGTCTTAATATATAGGGGATCCAGACATGGCTACACAGTGCACCCTTAGTACTTGTCCTAATATATAGGGGACCCAGACATGACTACACAGTGAACCCTAATGCTTGTCCTAATACACAGGGGACCCAGACATGACTACACAGTACACCCTTAGTACTTGTCCTAATATATAGGGGACCAGACATGGCTACACAGTGCCCCCTTAGTACTTGTCCTAATAAACAGGGGGCCCAGACATGGCTACACAGTGCACCCTTAGTACTTATCCTAATATACAGGAGACCCAGACATGACTACACAGTGCACCCTTAGTACTTGTCCTCAAATATAGGGGACCCAGACATGACTACACAGTGCACACTAATGCTTGTCCTAATATGCAGGGGACCCAGACATGGCTACACCGTGCACCCTTAGTACTTGTCATAATATATAGGAGACCAGACATGGCTACACAGTGCACCCTTAGTACTTGTCCTAATATGCAGGGGACCCAGACATGGCTACACAGTGCACGCTTAGTACTTGTCCTAATATATAGGAGACCAGATATGGCTACACAGAGCAGCCTTAGTACTTGTCCTAATATATAGGAGACCCAATATGGCTACACAGTGCACCCTTAGTACTTGTCCTAATATACAGGAGACCCAGACAAAACTACACAGTGCTCCCTTAGTACTTGTCCTAATATATAGGGACCCAGACATGACTACACAGTGCACCTTTAGTACTTGTCCTAATATGCGGGGGACCCAGACATGACTACACAGTGCACCCTTAGTACTTGTCCTAATATATAGGAGACCAGATATGGCTACACAGTGCACCCTTAGTACTTGTCCTAATATATAGGAGACCAGATATGGCTACACAGTGCACCCTTAGTACTTGTCCTAATATATAGGAGACCAGATATGGCTACACAGTGCACCCTTAGTAGTTGTCCTAATATATAGGAGACCAGATATGGCTACACAGTGCACCCTTAGTACTTGTCCTAATATATAGGGGACCCAGACATGGCTACACAGTGCACCCTTAGTACTTGTCCTAATATACAGAGGACCCAGACATGGCTACACAGTGCACCCTTAGTACTTGTTCTAATACATAAGGGGCGCAGACATGGCTACACAGTGCACCCTTAGTACTTGTCCTAATATGCAGAGGAACAAAGACATGGCTACACAGTGCACGCATAGTACTTGTCCGAATATATAGGAGACCAGATACGGCTACACAGTACACCCTTAGTACTTGTCCTAATATATAGGAGACCAGATATGGCTACACAGTGCACCCTTAGTACTTGTCCTAATATATAGGAGACCAGATATGGCTACACAGTGCACCTTTAGTACTTGTCCTAATATATAGGGACCAGACATGACTACACAGTGCACCCTTAGTACTTGTCCTAATATACAGCAGACCCAGACATGACAACACAGTGCACCCTTAGTACTTCTCCTAATATATAGGGACCGGACATGGCTCCACAGGGCACAGTTAGTACTTGTTCTAATATATAGGGACTCAGACATGGCTACACAGTGCACCCTTAGTACTTGTCCTAATATACAGGGGACCCAGACATGACTACACAGTGCACCCTTAGTACTTCTCCTAATATATAGTGACCGGACATGGCTACACAGTGCACCGTTAGTACTAGTCCTAATATATAGGGGAACCAGACATGAATACACAGTGCACCCTTAGTACTTGTCCTAATATATGTAGCGGACCCAGACGTGACTACACAGTGCACCCTTAGTACTTGTCCTAATATATAGGGACCAGACATGGCTACACAGTGCACCGTTAGTACTAGTCCTAATATATAGGGGACCCAGACATGGCTACACAGTGCACCCTTAGTACTTGTCCTAATATACAGGAGACCACACATGACTACACAGTGCACCCTTAGTACTTGTCCTAATATATAGGGACCCAGACATGACTACACAGTGCACCCTTAGTACTTGTCCTAATATATAGGGACCCAGACATGACTACAGAGTGCACGTATAGTACTTATCCTAATATACAGGAGGGCAGACATGACTAAACAGTGCACCCTTAGTACTTGTCCTAATATATGGGAGTCCAGAGATGGCTACACAGTGCACCCTTAGTACTTGTCCTAATATACAGCAGACCAGACATGACTAAACAGTGCACCCTTAGTACTTGTCCTAATATATAGATGACTCAGACATGGCTACACAGTGCACCCTTTGTACTTGTCCTAATATATAGGAGACCCAGACATGACTACACAGTGCACCCTTAGTACTTGTCCTAATATGCAGGGGAACAAAGACATGGCTACACAGTGCACCCTTAGTACTTGTCCTAATATAAAGGAGGCCAGATATGGCTACACAGTGCACACTTAGTACTGGTCCTAATATGCAGGGGACCAAGACATGGCTACACAGTGCACCCTTAGTACTTGTCCTAATATACAGGAGACCCAGACATGGCTACACAGTGCACACTTAGTACTTGTCCTAATATACAGGGACACACACATGACTACACAGTGCACCCTTAGTACTTGTTCTAATATATGTAGGGGAGTCAGATATGGCTACACAGTGCACCCTTAGTACTTGTCCTAATACATAAGGGGCGCAGACATGGCTACACAGTGCACCCTTAGTACTTGTCCTAATATATAGGGGACCCAGACATGACTACACAGTGCACCCTTAGTACTTATCCTAATATACAGGAGACCCAGACATGACTACACAGTGCACCCTTAGTACTTGTCCTAATATATAGGGGAACAGACATGGCTACACAGTGCCCCCTTAGTACTTGTCCTAGTATACAGGGGGCCCAGACATGGGTACACAGTGCACCCTTAGTACTTGTCCTAATATACAGGGGGCCCAGACATGGCTACACAGTGCACCCTTAGTACTTATCCTAATATACAGGAGACCCAGACATGGCTACACAGTGCACCCTTAGTGCTTGTCCTAATATATAGGGGACCCAGACATGACTAAACAGTGCACCCTAATGCTTGTCCTAATTTGCAGGGGACCACGGCATGGCTACACAGTGCACCCTTAGTACTTGTCCTAATATATAGGTGGCCAGATATGGCTACACAGTGCACCCTTAGTACTTGTCCTAATATATAGGAGACCAGACATGGCTACACAGTGCACCCTTAGTACTTGTCCTAATATATAGGAGACCAGATATGGCTACACAGTGCACCCTTAGTACTTGTCCTAATATATAGGGACCCAGACATGACTACACAGTGCACCCTTAGTACTTGTCCTAATATATAGGGACCAAGACATGACTACACGGTGCACCCTTAGTACTTGTCCTAATATATAGGGACCCAGACATGACTACACAGTGCACCCTTAGTACTTGTCCTAATATATAGGGACCAAGACATGACTTGGAAAAGACCCTTGAGTGGGTTGAAACGCGTTGCATTAAAACTACACCTTTTAAGGTGCAGAAAAATATACTTCTTCCCGTGAAGCGCTATTTTGGATATTTTTTCTTTGACTCCTGTATATTAGGATAAGTACTATACGTGCACTCTGTAGTCATGTCTGGGTCCCTATATATTAGGACAAGTACTAAGGGTGCACTCTGTAGTCATGTCTGGGTCCCTATATATTAGGACAAGTACTAAGGGTGCACTGTGTAGTCATGTGTGGTCTCCTGTATATTAGGACAAGTACTAAGGGTGCACTGTGTAGCCATGTCTGGGTCCCCTATATATTAGGACTAGTACTAACGGTGCACTGTGTAGCCATGTCTGGTCCCTATATATTAGGACAAGTACTAAGGGTGCACTGTGTAGTCACGTCTGGGTCCGCTACATATATTAGGACAAGTACTAAGGGTGCACTGTGTATTCATGTCTGGTTCCCCTATATATTAGGACTAGTACTAACGGTGCACTGTGTAGCCATGTCCGGTCACTATATATTAGGAGAAGTACTAAGGGTGCACTGTGTAGTCATGTCTGGGTCCCCTGTATATTAGGACAAGTACTAAGGGTGCACTTGTGCTTGAAAAAGACCCTTGAGTGGGTTGAAACGCGTTGCATTAAAACTACACCTTTTAAGGTGCAGAAAAATATACTTCTTCCCGTGAAGCGCTATTTTGGATATTTTTTCTTTGATTCCTGAACACACTGGGCTCCCTGGTCCTGGGGACCCCAGACATCCAAGCAGCTCTCCAGACAGGATTGGGAAGGAAGTCCGTCCAATTTATCTACAGGCTGTCCCGGATTTGGAGGTACTAGTGAGTTAACCCTTCATAGGGTTGCTCACCTAGTGCCGGGTAAGTCCTTCTCCTTATACATTTTTATAATCATTAGCACTGCAGGAGCGCTTCCACTGATCCCGACACCATTGTTATTCTCTAATATACAGGAGGGCAGACATGACTAAACAGTGCACCCTTAGTACTTGTCCTAATATATAGGAGTCCAGACATGGCTACACAGTGCACCCTTAGTACTTCTCCTAATATACAGGAGACCCAGACATGGCTACACAGTGCACCCTTAGTACTTGTCCTAATATATAGGGGACCCAGACATGGCCACACAGTGCACCCTTAGTACTTGTCCTAATATGCAGGGGAACAAAGACATGGTTACACAGTGTACCCTTAGTGCTTGTCCTAATATGCAGGGGACCCAGACATGGCTACACAGTGCACCCTTAGTACTTGTCCTAATATATAGGGACCAAGACATGACTACACAGTGCACCCTTAGTACTTGTCCTAATATATAGGGACCAAGACATGACTACACGGTGCACCCTTAGTACTTGTCCTAATATATAGGGACCCAGACATGACTACACAGTGCACCCTTAGTACTTGTCCTAATATATAGGGACCAAGACATGACTACACAGTGCACCCTTAGTACTTGTCATAATATATAGGAGACCCAGACATGGCTACACAGTGCACCCTTAGTACTTGTCCTAATATATAGGTGACCCAGACATGACTACACAGTGCACCCTAATGCTTGTCCTAATATGCAGGGGACCAAGACATGGCTACACCGTGCACCCTTAGTACTTGTCCTAATATATAGGCGACCCATACATGGCTACACAGTGCACCCTTAGTACTTGTCCTAATATATAGGTGACCCAGACATGACTACACAGTGCACCGTAATGCTTGTCCTCATATGCAGGGGACCAAGACATGGCTACACCGTGCACCCTTAGTACTTGTCCTAATATATAGGGGACCAGATATGGCTACACAGTGCACCCTTAGTACTTGTTCTAATATATAGGAGACCAGATATGGCTACACAGTGCACCCTTAGTACTTGTCCTAATATATAGGAGACCAGATATGGCTACACAGTGCACCCTTAGTACTTGTCCTAATATATAGGGGACCCAGACATGGCTACACAGTGCACCCTTAGTACTTCTCCTATTATACAGAGGACCCAGACATGGCTACACAGTGCACCCTTAGTACTTGTTCTAATACATAAGGGGCGCAGACATGGCTACACAGTGCACCCTTAGTACTTGTCCTAATATGCAGAGGAACAAAGACATGGCTACACAGTGCACGCTTAGTACTTGTCCTAATATATAGGAGACCAGATACGGCTACACAGTGCACCCTTAGTACTTGTCCTAATATATAGGAGACCAGATATGGCTACACAGTGCACCCTTAGTAATTGTCCTAATATATAGGGGACCAGACATGGCTACACAGTGCACCCTTAGTACTTGTCCTAATATATAGGGGACCAGACATGGCTACACAGTGCACCCTTAGTACTTGTCCTAATATATAGGGGACCCAGACATGACAACAAAGGGCACCCTTAGTACTTGTCCTAATATATAGGGGACCAGACATGGCTACACAATACACCCTTAGTACTTGTCCTAATATATAGGGGACCAGACATGGCTACACAGTGCACCCTTAGTACTAGTCCTAATATATAGGGGACCCAGACATGGCCACACAGTGCACCCTTAGTACTTGTCCTAATATGCAGGGGAACAAAGACATGGCTACACATTGCACCCTTAGTGCTTGTCCTAATATGCAGGGGACCCAGACATGGCTACACAGTGCACCCTTAGTACTTGTCCTAATATGCAGGGGACCCAGACATACCTACACAGTACACCCTTAGTACTTGTCCTAATATATAGGAGACCAGATACGGCTACACAGTGCACCCTTAGTACTTGTCCTAATATATAGGAGACCAGATATGGCTACACAGTGCACCCTTAGTACTTGTCCTAATATATAGGAGACCAGATATTGCTACACAGTGCACCCTTAGTACTTGTCCTAATATACAGAGGACCCAGACATGGCTACACAGTGCACCCTTAGTACTTGTTCTAATACATAAGGGGCGCAGACATGGCTACACAATACAGATTTGGTACTTGTCCTTATATGCAGGGGAACAAAGACATGGCTACACAGTGCACCCTTAGTACTTGTCCTAATATGCAGGGGACCAAGACATGGCTACACAGTGCACCCTTAGTACTTGTCCTAACATACAGGAGACCCAGACATGGCTACACAGTGCACCCTTAGTACTTATTCTAATATATAGGGACTCAGACATGGCTACACAGTGCTCCCTTAGTACTTGTCCTAATATGCAGGGGACCAAGACATGGCTACACAGTGCACCCTTAGTACTTGTCCTAATATATAGGGGACCCAGACATGGCTACACAGTGCACCCTTAGTACTTGTCCTGATATATAGGTGACGCAGACATGACTACACAGTGCACCCTAATGCTTGTCCTAATACACAGGGGACCCAGACATGACTACACAGTACACCCTTAGTACTTGTCCTAATATATAGGGGACCAGACATGGCTACACAGTGCCCCCTTAGTACTTGTCCTAATAGACAGGGGGTCCAGACATGGCTACACAGTGCACCCTTAGTACTTATCCTAATATACAGGAGACCCAGACATGACTACACAGTGCACCCTTAGTACTTGTCCTAATATATAGGAGACCCAGACATGACTACACAGTGCACCCTTAGTACTTATCCTAATATATAGGGACTCAGACATGGCTACACAGTGCACCCTTAGTACTTGTCCTAATATATAGGGGACCCAGACATGACTACACAGTGCACCCTAATGCTTGTCCTAATATGCAGGGGACCAAGACATGGCTACACAGTGCACGCTTAGTACTTGTCCTAATATATAGGAGACCAGATATGGCTACACAGTGCACCCTTAGTACTTGTCCTAATATATAGGAGACCAGATATGGCTACACAGTGCACCCTTAGTACTTGTCCTAATATATAGGAGGCCAGATATGGCTACACAGTGCACCCTTAGTACTTGTCCTAATATACAGGAGACCCAGACATGACTACACAGTGCACCCTTAGTACTTGTCCTAATATATAGGGGACCGAGACATGACTACACAGTGCACCCTAATGCTTGTCCTAATACACAGGGGACCCAGACATAACTACACAGTGCACCCTTAGTACTTGTCCTAATATATAGGGGACCAGACATGGCTACACAGTGCACCCTTAGTACTTGTCCTAATATATAGGGGACCAGACATGGCTACACAGTACACCCTTAGTACTTATCCTAATATACAGGAGACCCAGACATGACTACACAGTGCACCCTTAGTACTTGTCCTAATATATAGGGGACCAGACATGGCTACACAGTGCACCCTTAGTACTTGTCCTAATATATAGGGGACCCAGACATGACTACACAGTGCACCCTTAGTACTTGTCCTAATATATAGGAGACCCAGACATGGCTACATAGTGCACCCTTAGTACTTGTCCTAATATATAGGGGACCCAGACATGGCTACACAGTGCACCATTAGTACTTGTCCTAATATATAGGGGACCCAGACATGACTACACAGTGCACCCTAATGCTTGTCCTAATACACAGGAGACCCAGACATGACTACACAGTACACCCTTAGTACTTGTCCTAATATATAGGGGACCAGACATGACTACACAGTGCACTCTTAGTACTTGTCCTAATATATAGGGGACCCAGACATGACTACACAGTGCACCCTTAGTACTTGTCCTAATATATAGGGGACCAGACATGGCTACACAGTGCACCCTTAGTACTTGTCCTAATATATAGGGGACCAGACATGGCTACACAGTACACCCTTAGTACTTATCCTAATATACAGGAGACCCAGACATGACTACACAGTGCAACCTTAGTACTTGTCCTAATATATAGGGGACCAGACATGGCTACACAGTACACCCTTAGTACTTATCCTAATATACAGGAGACCCAGAAATGACTACACAGTGCACCCTTAGTACTTGTCCTAATATATAGGTGACCCAGACATGACTACACAGTGCACCCTAATGCTTGTCCTAATATGCAGGGGACCAAGACATGGCTGCACCGTGCACCCTTAGTACTTGTCCTAATATATAGGGGACCAGATATGGCTACACAGTGCACCCTAAGTACTTGTCCTAATATATAGGGGACCAGACATGACTACACAGTGCACCCTTAGTACTTGTCCTAATATATAGGGGACCAGACATGACTAAACAGTGCACCCTTAGTACTTGTCCTAATATACAGGAGACCCAGACATGACTACACAGTGCACCCATAGTACTTGTCCTAATATATAGGGACCCAGACATGGCTACACAGTGCACCCTTAGTACTTGTCCTAATATATAGGGCACCCACACATGGATACACAGTGCACCCTTAGTACTTGTCCTAATATGCAATGGACCAAGACATAGCTACACAGGACACCTATAGTACTTGTCCTAATATATAGGGACCCAGACATGACTACACAGTGCACGCTTAGTACTTCTCCTAATATATGGGGACCCAGACATGGCTACACAGTGCACCCTTAGTATTTGTCCTAATATATGGGGGACCCAGATATGACTGCACAGTGCACCCTTAGTACTTGTCCTAATATATAGGGGACCCAGACATGACTACACAGTGCACCCTTAGTACTTGTCCTAATATATAGGGGACCAGACATGGCTACACAGTGCACCCTTAGTACTTGTCCTAATATATAGGGGACCCAGACATGGCCACACAGTGCACCCTTAGTACTTGTCCTAATATGCAGGGGAACAAAGACATGGCTACACAGTGCACCCTTAGTACTTGTCCTAATATATAGGAGACCAGATATGGCTACACAGTGCACCCTTAGTATTTGTCCTAATATATAGGAGACCAAATATGGGTACATAGTGCACCCTTAGTACTTGTCCTAATATATAGGAGACCAAATATGGGTCCATAGTGCACCCTTAGTACTTTTCCTAATATATAGGGGACCCAGACATGGCTACATAGTGCACCCTTAGTACTTGTCCTAATATGCAGGGGACCCAGACATGGCGACACAGTGCACCCTTAGTACTTGTTCTAATACATAAGGGGCGCAGACATGGCTACACAAAACAGCCTTAGTACTTGTCTTAATATGCTGGGAACCAAGACATGGCTACACAGTAAACCCTTAGTACTTGTCCTAATATGCAGGGGACCCAGACATGACTACACAGTACACCCTTAGTACTTGTCCTAATATATAGGGGACCAGACATGGCTACACAGTTCACTCTTAGTACTTGTCCTAATATATAGGGGACCCAGAAATGACTACACAGTGCACCCTTAGTACTTATCCTAATATACAGGAGACCCAGACATGACTACACAGTGCACCCTTAGTACTTTTCCTAAAATATAGGGGACCCAGACATGGCTACACAGTGAACCCTTAGTACTTGTCCTAATATATAAGGGACCCAGACATGACTACACAGTGCACCCTAATGCTTGTCCTAATACACAGGGGACCCAGACATGACTACACAGTACACCCTTAGTACTTGTCCTAATATATAGGGGACCAGACATGGCTACACAGTGCACGCTTAGTACTTGTCCTAATATACAGGGGGCTCAGACATGGCTACACAGTGCACCCTTAGTACTTATCCTAATATACAGGAGACCCAGACATGACTACACAGTGCACCCTTAGTACTTGTCCTAATATATAGGAGACCCAGACATGACTACACAGTGCACCCTTAGTACTTATCCTAATATATAGGGACTCAGACATGGCTACACAGTGCACCCTTAGTACTTGTCCTAATATATAGGGGACCCAGACATGACTACACAGTGCACCCTAATGCTTGTCCTAATATGCAGGGGACCAAGACATGGCTACACAGTGCACGCTTAGTACTTGTCCTAATATATAGGAGACCAGATATGGCTACACAGTGCACCCTTAGTACTTGTCCTAATATATAGGAGACCAGATATGGCTACCCAGTGCACCCTTAGTACTTGTCCTAATATATAGGAGACCAGATATGGTTACACAGTGCACCCTTAGTACTTGTCCTAATATACATGAGACCCAGACATGACTACACAGTGCACCCTTAGTACTTGTCCTAATATATAGGGGACCCAGACATGACTACACAGTGCACCCTAATGCTTGTCCTAATACACAGGGGACCCAGACATGACTACACAGTACACCCTTAGTACTTGTCCTAATATATAGGGGACCAGACATGGCTACACAGTGCACTCTTAGTACTTGTCCTAATATATAGGGGACCCAGAAATGACTACACAGTGCACCCTTAGTACTTGTCCTAATATATAGGGGACCAGACATGGCTACACAGTACACCCTTAGTACTTGTGCTAATATATAGGGGACCCAGACATGATTACACAGTGCACCCTTAGTACTTGTCCTAATATATAGGGGACCAGACATGGCTACACAATGCACCCTTAGTACTTTTCCTAATATATAGGGGAACAGACATGGCTACACAGTACACCCTTAGTACTTATCCTATTATACAGGAGACCCAGACATGACTACACAGTGCACCCTTAGTACTTGTCCTAATATATAGGGGACCAGACATGGCTACACAGTGCACCCTTAGTACTTGTCCTAATATATAGGGGACCCAGACATGACTACACAGTGCACCCTTAGTACTTGTCCTAATATATAGGAGACCCAGACATGGCTACACAGTGCACCCTTAGTACTTGTCCTAATATATAGGGGACCCAGACATGGCTACACAGTGCACCCTTAGTACTTGTCCTAATATATAGGGGACCCAGACATGACTACACAGTGCACCCTAATGCTTGTCCTAATACACAGGGGACCCAGACATGACTACACAGTACACCCTTAGTACTTGTCCTAATATATAGGGGACCAGACATGGCTACACAGTGCCCCCTTAGTACTTGTCCTAATATACAGGGGGCCCAGACATGGCTACACAGTGCACCCTTAGTACTTATCCTAATATAGAGGAGACCCAGACATGACTACACAGTGCACCCTTAGTACTTGTCCTAATATATAGGAGTCCCAGACATGACTACACAGTGCACCCTTAGTACTTATCCTAATATATAGGGACTCAGACATGGCTACACAGTGCACCCTAAGTACTTGTCCTAATATACAGGAGACCCAGACATGACTAAACAGTGCACCCTTAGTACTTGTCCTAATATACAGGAGACCCAGACATGACTACACAGTGCACCCTTAGTACTTGTCCTAATATATAGGGACCCAGACATGGCTACACAGTGCACCCTTAGTACTTGTCCTTATATATATGAGGACCCAGACATTACTACACAGGGCACCCTTAATACTTGTCCTAATATATAGGGCACCCACACATGGATACACAGTGCATCCTTAGTACTTGTCCTAATATATAGGGCACCCACACATGGATACACAGTGCACCCTTAGTACTTGTCCTAATATGCAATTGACCAAGACATAGCTACACAGGACACCTATAGTACTTGTCCTAATATTTAGGGACCCAGACATGACTACACAGTGCACGCTTAGTACTTCTCCTAATATATGGGTACCCAGACATGGCTACACAGTGCACCCTAAGTACTTGTCCTAATATACAGGAGACCCAGACATGACTAAACAGTGCACCCTTAGTACTTGTCCTAATATACAGGAGACCCAGACATGACTACACAGTGCACCCTTAGTACTTGTCCTAATATATAGGGACCCAGACATGGCTATACAGTGCACCCTTAGTACTTGTCCTTATATATATGAGGACCCAGACATTACTACACAGGGCACTCTTAATACTTGTCCTAATATATAGGGCACCCACACATGGATACACAGTGCATCCTTAGTACTTGTCCTAATATATAGGGCACCCACACATGGATACACAGTGCACCCTTAGTACTTGTCCTAATATGCAATGGACCAAGACATAGCTACACAGGACACCTATAGTACTTGTCCTAATATTTAGGGACCCAGACATGACTACACAGTGCACGCTTAGTACTTCTCCTAATATATGGGTACCCAGACATGGCTACACAGTGCACCCTTAGTACTTGTCCTAATATATGGGGGACCCAGACATGACTACACAGTGCACCCTTAGTACTTGTCCTAATATATAGGGGACCCAGACATGACTACACAGTGCACCCTTAGTACTTGTCCTAATATATAGGGGACCAGACATGGCTACACAGTGCACCCTTACTACTTGTCCTAATATATAGGGGACCAGACATGGCTACACAGTGCACCCTTAGTACTTGTCCTAATATATAGGGGACCCAGACATGGCCACACAGTGCACCCTTAGTACTTGTCCTAATATGCAGGGGACCAAGACATGGCTTCACAGTGCACGCTTAGTACTTGTCCTAATATATAGGAAACCAGATATGGCTACACAGTGCACCCTTAGTACTTGTCCTAATATATAGGAGACCAGATATGGCTACACAGTGCACCCTTAGTACTTGTCCTAATATATAGGAGACCAGATATGGCTACACAGTGCACCCTTAGTACTTGTCCTAATATACAGGAGACCCAGACATGGCTACACAGTGCACCCTTAGTACTTGTCCTAATATGCAGGGGACCCAGACATGGCTACACAGTGCACGCTTAGTACTTGTCCTAATATAGAGGAGACCAGATATGGCTACACAGTGCACTCTTAGTACTTGTCCTAATATATAGGAGACCCAATATGGCTACACAGTGTACCCTTAGTACTCGTCCTAATATATAGGGGACCAGACATGGCTACACAGTGCACCCTTAGTACTTGTCATAATATACAGGAAACCCAGAC
Source organism: Eleutherodactylus coqui (assembly GCF_035609145.1). Classification (NCBI taxonomy): domain Eukaryota; kingdom Metazoa; phylum Chordata; class Amphibia; order Anura; family Eleutherodactylidae; genus Eleutherodactylus; species Eleutherodactylus coqui. The sequence continues at coordinate 60,886,297 of NC_089847.1, read as the reverse complement.
ATGACTACACAGTGCACCCTTAGTACTTGTCCTAATATATAGGGACCCAGACATGACTACACAGTGCACCTTTAGTACTTGTCCTAATATGCGGGGGACCCAGACGTGACTACACAGTGCACCCTTAGTACTTGTCCTAATATATAGGGACCCAGACATGGCTACACAGTGCACCCTTAGTACTTGTCCTTATATATATGAGGACCCAGACATTACTACACAGGGCACCCTTAATACTTGTCCTAATATATAGGGCACCCACACATGGATACACAGTGCACCCTTAGTACTTGTCCTAATATGCAATGGACCAAGACATAGCTACACAGGACACCTATAGTACTTGTCCTAATATATAGGGACCCAGACATGACTACACAGTGCACGCTTAGTAGTTCTCCTAATATATAGGGGACCCAGACATGGCTACACAGTGCACCCTTAGTACTTGTCTTAATATATAGGGGATCCAGACATGGCTACACAGTGCACCCTTAGTACTTGTCCTAATATATAGGGGACCCAGACATGACTACACAGTGAACCCTAATGCTTGTCCTAATACACAGGGGACCCAGACATGACTACACAGTACACCCTTAGTACTTGTCCTAATATATAGGGGACCAGACATGGCTACACAGTGCCCCCTTAGTACTTGTCCTAATAAACAGGGGGCCCAGACATGGCTACACAGTGCACCCTTAGTACTTATCCTAATATACAGGAGACCCAGACATGACTACACAGTGCACCCTTAGTACTTGTCCTCAAATATAGGGGACCCAGACATGACTACACAGTGCACACTAATGCTTGTCCTAATATGCAGGGGACCCAGACATGGCTACACCGTGCACCCTTAGTACTTGTCATAATATATAGGAGACCAGACATGGCTACACAGTGCACCCTTAGTACTTGTCCTAATATGCAGGGGACCCAGACATGGCTACACAGTGCACGCTTAGTACTTGTCCTAATATATAGGAGACCAGATATGGCTACACAGAGCAGCCTTAGTACTTGTCCTAATATATAGGAGACCCAATATGGCTACACAGTGCACCCTTAGTACTTGTCCTAATATACAGGAGACCCAGACAAAACTACACAGTGCTCCCTTAGTACTTGTCCTAATATATAGGGACCCAGACATGACTACACAGTGCACCTTTAGTACTTGTCCTAATATGCGGGGGACCCAGACATGACTACACAGTGCACCCTTAGTACTTGTCCTAATATATAGGAGACCAGATATGGCTACACAGTGCACCCTTAGTACTTGTCCTAATATATAGGAGACCAGATATGGCTACACAGTGCACCCTTAGTACTTGTCCTAATATATAGGAGACCAGATATGGCTACACAGTGCACCCTTAGTAGTTGTCCTAATATATAGGAGACCAGATATGGCTACACAGTGCACCCTTAGTACTTGTCCTAATATATAGGGGACCCAGACATGGCTACACAGTGCACCCTTAGTACTTGTCCTAATATACAGAGGACCCAGACATGGCTACACAGTGCACCCTTAGTACTTGTTCTAATACATAAGGGGCGCAGACATGGCTACACAGTGCACCCTTAGTACTTGTCCTAATATGCAGAGGAACAAAGACATGGCTACACAGTGCACGCATAGTACTTGTCCGAATATATAGGAGACCAGATACGGCTACACAGTACACCCTTAGTACTTGTCCTAATATATAGGAGACCAGATATGGCTACACAGTGCACCCTTAGTACTTGTCCTAATATATAGGAGACCAGATATGGCTACACAGTGCACCTTTAGTACTTGTCCTAATATATAGGGACCAGACATGACTACACAGTGCACCCTTAGTACTTGTCCTAATATACAGCAGACCCAGACATGACAACACAGTGCACCCTTAGTACTTCTCCTAATATATAGGGACCGGACATGGCTCCACAGGGCACAGTTAGTACTTGTTCTAATATATAGGGACTCAGACATGGCTACACAGTGCACCCTTAGTACTTGTCCTAATATACAGGGGACCCAGACATGACTACACAGTGCACCCTTAGTACTTCTCCTAATATATAGTGACCGGACATGGCTACACAGTGCACCGTTAGTACTAGTCCTAATATATAGGGGAACCAGACATGAATACACAGTGCACCCTTAGTACTTGTCCTAATATATGTAGCGGACCCAGACGTGACTACACAGTGCACCCTTAGTACTTGTCCTAATATATAGGGACCAGACATGGCTACACAGTGCACCGTTAGTACTAGTCCTAATATATAGGGGACCCAGACATGGCTACACAGTGCACCCTTAGTACTTGTCCTAATATACAGGAGACCACACATGACTACACAGTGCACCCTTAGTACTTGTCCTAATATATAGGGACCCAGACATGACTACACAGTGCACCCTTAGTACTTGTCCTAATATATAGGGACCCAGACATGACTACAGAGTGCACGTATAGTACTTATCCTAATATACAGGAGGGCAGACATGACTAAACAGTGCACCCTTAGTACTTGTCCTAATATATGGGAGTCCAGAGATGGCTACACAGTGCACCCTTAGTACTTGTCCTAATATACAGCAGACCAGACATGACTAAACAGTGCACCCTTAGTACTTGTCCTAATATATAGATGACTCAGACATGGCTACACAGTGCACCCTTTGTACTTGTCCTAATATATAGGAGACCCAGACATGACTACACAGTGCACCCTTAGTACTTGTCCTAATATGCAGGGGAACAAAGACATGGCTACACAGTGCACCCTTAGTACTTGTCCTAATATAAAGGAGGCCAGATATGGCTACACAGTGCACACTTAGTACTGGTCCTAATATGCAGGGGACCAAGACATGGCTACACAGTGCACCCTTAGTACTTGTCCTAATATACAGGAGACCCAGACATGGCTACACAGTGCACACTTAGTACTTGTCCTAATATACAGGGACACACACATGACTACACAGTGCACCCTTAGTACTTGTTCTAATATATGTAGGGGAGTCAGATATGGCTACACAGTGCACCCTTAGTACTTGTCCTAATACATAAGGGGCGCAGACATGGCTACACAGTGCACCCTTAGTACTTGTCCTAATATATAGGGGACCCAGACATGACTACACAGTGCACCCTTAGTACTTATCCTAATATACAGGAGACCCAGACATGACTACACAGTGCACCCTTAGTACTTGTCCTAATATATAGGGGAACAGACATGGCTACACAGTGCCCCCTTAGTACTTGTCCTAGTATACAGGGGGCCCAGACATGGGTACACAGTGCACCCTTAGTACTTGTCCTAATATACAGGGGGCCCAGACATGGCTACACAGTGCACCCTTAGTACTTATCCTAATATACAGGAGACCCAGACATGGCTACACAGTGCACCCTTAGTGCTTGTCCTAATATATAGGGGACCCAGACATGACTAAACAGTGCACCCTAATGCTTGTCCTAATTTGCAGGGGACCACGGCATGGCTACACAGTGCACCCTTAGTACTTGTCCTAATATATAGGTGGCCAGATATGGCTACACAGTGCACCCTTAGTACTTGTCCTAATATATAGGAGACCAGACATGGCTACACAGTGCACCCTTAGTACTTGTCCTAATATATAGGAGACCAGATATGGCTACACAGTGCACCCTTAGTACTTGTCCTAATATATAGGGACCCAGACATGACTACACAGTGCACCCTTAGTACTTGTCCTAATATATAGGGACCAAGACATGACTACACGGTGCACCCTTAGTACTTGTCCTAATATATAGGGACCCAGACATGACTACACAGTGCACCCTTAGTACTTGTCCTAATATATAGGGACCAAGACATGACTACACAGTGCACCCTAATGCTTGTCCTAATATGCAGGGGACCACGACATGGCTACACAGTGCACCCTTAGTACTTGTCCTAATATATAGGAGACCAGATATGGCTACACAGTGCACCCTTAGTACTTGTCCTAATATATAGGGACCCAGACATGACTACACAGTGCACCCTTAGTACTTGTCCTAATATATAGGGACCAAGACATGACAACACGGTGCACCCTTAGTACTTGTCCTAATATATAGGGACCCAGACATGACTACACAGTGCACCCTTAGTACTTGTCCTAATATATAGGAGACCCAGACATGGCTACACAGTGCACCCTTAGTACTTGTCCTAATATATAGGTGACCCAGACATGACTACACAGTGCACCCTAATGCTTGTCCTAATATGCAGGGGACCAAGACATGGCTACACCGTGCACCCTTAGTACTTGTCCTAATATATAGGCGACCCATACATGGCTACACAGTGCACCTTAGTACTTGTCCTAATATATAGGTGACCCAGACATGACTACACAGTGCACCGTAATGCTTGTCCTCATATGCAGGGGACCAAGACATGGCTACACCGTGCACCCTTAGTACTTGTCCTAATATATAGGGGACCAGATATGGCTACACAGTGCACCCTTAGTACTAGTCCTATAATATAGGAGACCAGATATGGCTACACAGTGCACCCTTAGTTCTTGTCCTAATATATAGGAGACCAGATATGGCTACACAGTGCACCCTTAGTACTTGTCCTAATATATAGGGGACCCAGACATGGCTACACAGTGCACCCTTAGTACTTCTCCTAATATACAGAGGACCCAGACATGGCTACACAATGCACCCTTAGTACTTGTTCTAATACATAAGGGGCGCAGACATGGCTACACAGTGCACCCTTAGTACTTGTCCTAATATGCAGAGGAACAAAGACATGGCTACACAGTGCACGCTTAGTACTTGTCCTAATATATAGGAGACCAGATACGGCTACACAGTGCACCCTTAGTACTTGTCCTAATATATAGGAGACCAGATATGGCTACACAGTGCACCCTTAGTACTTGTCCTAATATATAGGAGACCAGATATGGCTACACAGTGCACCTTTAGTACTTGTCCTAATATATAGGGACCAGACATGACTACACAGTGCACCCTTAGTACTTGTCCTAATATACAGCAGACCCAGACATGACTACACAGTGCACCCTTAGTACTTCTCCTAATATATAGGGACCGGACATGGCTCCACAGGGCACAGTTAGTACTTGTTCTAATATATAGGGACTCAGACATGGCTACACAGTGCACCCTTAGTACTTGTCCTAATATACAGGGGACCCAGACATGACTACACAGTGCACCCTTAGTACTTCTCCTAATATATAGTGACCGGACATGGCTACACAGTGCACCGTTAGTACTAGTCCTAATATATAGGGGAACCAGACATGAATACACAGTGCACCCTTAGTACTTGTCCTAATATATGTAGCGGACCCAGACGTGACTACACAGTGCACCCTTAGTACTTGTCCTAATATATAGGGACCAGACATGGCTACACAGTGCACCGTTAGTACTAGTCCTAATATATAGGGGACCCAGACATGGCTACACAGTGCACCCTTAGTACTTGTCCTAATATACAGGAGACCACACATGACTACACAGTGCACCCTTAGTACTTGTCCTAATATATAGGGACCCAGACATGACTACAGAGTGCACCCTTAGTACTTGTCCTAATATATAGGGACCCAGACATGACTACAGAGTGCACGTATAGTACTTATCCTAATATACAGGAGGGCAGACATGACTAAACAGTGCACCCTTAGTACTTGTCCTAATATATAGGAGTCCAGACATGGCTACACAGTGCACCCTTAGTACTTCTCCTAATATACAGGAGACCCAGACATGGCTACACAGTGCACCCTTAGTACTTGTCCTAATATATAGGGGACCCAGACATGGCCACACAGTGCACCCTTAGTACTTGTCCTAATATGCAGGGGAACAAAGACATGGTTACACAGTGTACCCTTAGTGCTTGTCCTAATATGCAGGGGACCCAGACATGGCTACACAGTGCACCCTTAGTACTTGTCCTAATATATAGGGACCAAGACATGACTACACAGTGCACCCTTAGTACTTGTCCTAATATATAGGGACCAAGACATGACTACACGGTGCACCCTTAGTACTTGTCCTAATATATAGGGACCCAGACATGACTACACAGTGCACCCTTAGTACTTGTCCTAATATATAGGGACCAAGACATGACTACACAGTGCACCCTTAGTACTTGTCATAATATATAGGAGACCCAGACATGGCTACACAGTGCACCCTTAGTACTTGTCCTAATATATAGGTGACCCAGACATGACTACACAGTGCACCCTAATGCTTGTCCTAATATGCAGGGGACCAAGACATGGCTACACCGTGCACCCTTAGTACTTGTCCTAATATATAGGCGACCCATACATGGCTACACAGTGCACCCTTAGTACTTGTCCTAATATATAGGTGACCCAGACATGACTACACAGTGCACCGTAATGCTTGTCCTCATATGCAGGGGACCAAGACATGGCTACACCGTGCACCCTTAGTACTTGTCCTAATATATAGGGGACCAGATATGGCTACACAGTGCACCCTTAGTACTTGTTCTAATATATAGGAGACCAGATATGGCTACACAGTGCACCCTTAGTACTTGTCCTAATATATAGGAGACCAGATATGGCTACACAGTGCACCCTTAGTACTTGTCCTAATATATAGGGGACCCAGACATGGCTACACAGTGCACCCTTAGTACTTCTCCTATTATACAGAGGACCCAGACATGGCTACACAGTGCACCCTTAGTACTTGTTCTAATACATAAGGGGCGCAGACATGGCTACACAGTGCACCCTTAGTACTTGTCCTAATATGCAGAGGAACAAAGACATGGCTACACAGTGCACGCTTAGTACTTGTCCTAATATATAGGAGACCAGATACGGCTACACAGTGCACCCTTAGTACTTGTCCTAATATATAGGAGACCAGATATGGCTACACAGTGCACCCTTAGTAATTGTCCTAATATATAGGGGACCAGACATGGCTACACAGTGCACCCTTAGTACTTGTCCTAATATATAGGGGACCAGACATGGCTACACAGTGCACCCTTAGTACTTGTCCTAATATATAGGGGACCCAGACATGACAACAAAGGGCACCCTTAGTACTTGTCCTAATATATAGGGGACCAGACATGGCTACACAATACACCCTTAGTACTTGTCCTAATATATAGGGGACCAGACATGGCTACACAGTGCACCCTTAGTACTAGTCCTAATATATAGGGGACCCAGACATGGCCACACAGTGCACCCTTAGTACTTGTCCTAATATGCAGGGGAACAAAGACATGGCTACACATTGCACCCTTAGTGCTTGTCCTAATATGCAGGGGACCCAGACATGGCTACACAGTGCACCCTTAGTACTTGTCCTAATATGCAGGGGACCCAGACATACCTACACAGTACACCCTTAGTACTTGTCCTAATATATAGGAGACCAGATACGGCTACACAGTGCACCCTTAGTACTTGTCCTAATATATAGGAGACCAGATATGGCTACACAGTGCACCCTTAGTACTTGTCCTAATATATAGGAGACCAGATATTGCTACACAGTGCACCCTTAGTACTTGTCCTAATATACAGAGGACCCAGACATGGCTACACAGTGCACCCTTAGTACTTGTTCTAATACATAAGGGGCGCAGACATGGCTACACAATACAGATTTGGTACTTGTCCTTATATGCAGGGGAACAAAGACATGGCTACACAGTGCACCCTTAGTACTTGTCCTAATATGCAGGGGACCAAGACATGGCTACACAGTGCACCCTTAGTACTTGTCCTAACATACAGGAGACCCAGACATGGCTACACAGTGCACCCTTAGTACTTATTCTAATATATAGGGACTCAGACATGGCTACACAGTGCTCCCTTAGTACTTGTCCTAATATGCAGGGGACCAAGACATGGCTACACAGTGCACCCTTAGTACTTGTCCTAATATATAGGGGACCCAGACATGGCTACACAGTGCACCCTTAGTACTTGTCCTGATATATAGGTGACGCAGACATGACTACACAGTGCACCCTAATGCTTGTCCTAATACACAGGGGACCCAGACATGACTACACAGTACACCCTTAGTACTTGTCCTAATATATAGGGGACCAGACATGGCTACACAGTGCCCCCTTAGTACTTGTCCTAATAGACAGGGGGTCCAGACATGGCTACACAGTGCACCCTTAGTACTTATCCTAATATACAGGAGACCCAGACATGACTACACAGTGCACCCTTAGTACTTGTCCTAATATATAGGAGACCCAGACATGACTACACAGTGCACCCTTAGTACTTATCCTAATATATAGGGACTCAGACATGGCTACACAGTGCACCCTTAGTACTTGTCCTAATATATAGGGGACCCAGACATGACTACACAGTGCACCCTAATGCTTGTCCTAATATGCAGGGGACCAAGACATGGCTACACAGTGCACGCTTAGTACTTGTCCTAATATATAGGAGACCAGATATGGCTACACAGTGCACCCTTAGTACTTGTCCTAATATATAGGAGACCAGATATGGCTACACAGTGCACCCTTAGTACTTGTCCTAATATATAGGAGGCCAGATATGGCTACACAGTGCACCCTTAGTACTTGTCCTAATATACAGGAGACCCAGACATGACTACACAGTGCACCCTTAGTACTTGTCCTAATATATAGGGGACCGAGACATGACTACACAGTGCACCCTAATGCTTGTCCTAATACACAGGGGACCCAGACATAACTACACAGTGCACCCTTAGTACTTGTCCTAATATATAGGGGACCAGACATGGCTACACAGTGCACCCTTAGTACTTGTCCTAATATATAGGGGACCAGACATGGCTACACAGTACACCCTTAGTACTTATCCTAATATACAGGAGACCCAGACATGACTACACAGTGCACCCTTAGTACTTGTCCTAATATATAGGGGACCAGACATGGCTACACAGTGCACCCTTAGTACTTGTCCTAATATATAGGGGACCCAGACATGACTACACAGTGCACCCTTAGTACTTGTCCTAATATATAGGAGACCCAGACATGGCTACATAGTGCACCCTTAGTACTTGTCCTAATATATAGGGGACCCAGACATGGCTACACAGTGCACCATTAGTACTTGTCCTAATATATAGGGGACCCAGACATGACTACACAGTGCACCCTAATGCTTGTCCTAATACACAGGAGACCCAGACATGACTACACAGTACACCCTTAGTACTTGTCCTAATATATAGGGGACCAGACATGACTACACAGTGCACTCTTAGTACTTGTCCTAATATATAGGGGACCCAGACATGACTACACAGTGCACCCTTAGTACTTGTCCTAATATATAGGGGACCAGACATGGCTACACAGTGCACCCTTAGTACTTGTCCTAATATATAGGGGACCAGACATGGCTACACAGTACACCCTTAGTACTTATCCTAATATACAGGAGACCCAGACATGACTACACAGTGCAACCTTAGTACTTGTCCTAATATATAGGGGACCAGACATGGCTACACAGTACACCCTTAGTACTTATCCTAATATACAGGAGACCCAGAAATGACTACACAGTGCACCCTTAGTACTTGTCCTAATATATAGGTGACCCAGACATGACTACACAGTGCACCCTAATGCTTGTCCTAATATGCAGGGGACCAAGACATGGCTGCACCGTGCACCCTTAGTACTTGTCCTAATATATAGGGGACCAGATATGGCTACACAGTGCACCCTAAGTACTTGTCCTAATATATAGGGGACCAGACATGACTACACAGTGCACCCTTAGTACTTGTCCTAATATATAGGGGACCAGACATGACTAAACAGTGCACCCTTAGTACTTGTCCTAATATACAGGAGACCCAGACATGACTACACAGTGCACCCATAGTACTTGTCCTAATATATAGGGACCCAGACATGGCTACACAGTGCACCCTTAGTACTTGTCCTAATATATAGGGCACCCACACATGGATACACAGTGCACCCTTAGTACTTGTCCTAATATGCAATGGACCAAGACATAGCTACACAGGACACCTATAGTACTTGTCCTAATATATAGGGACCCAGACATGACTACACAGTGCACGCTTAGTACTTCTCCTAATATATGGGGACCCAGACATGGCTACACAGTGCACCCTTAGTATTTGTCCTAATATATGGGGGACCCAGATATGACTGCACAGTGCACCCTTAGTACTTGTCCTAATATATAGGGGACCCAGACATGACTACACAGTGCACCCTTAGTACTTGTCCTAATATATAGGGGACCAGACATGGCTACACAGTGCACCCTTAGTACTTGTCCTAATATATAGGGGACCCAGACATGGCCACACAGTGCACCCTTAGTACTTGTCCTAATATGCAGGGGAACAAAGACATGGCTACACAGTGCACCCTTAGTACTTGTCCTAATATATAGGAGACCAGATATGGCTACACAGTGCACCCTTAGTATTTGTCCTAATATATAGGAGACCAAATATGGGTACATAGTGCACCCTTAGTACTTGTCCTAATATATAGGAGACCAAATATGGGTCCATAGTGCACCCTTAGTACTTTTCCTAATATATAGGGGACCCAGACATGGCTACATAGTGCACCCTTAGTACTTGTCCTAATATGCAGGGGACCCAGACATGGCGACACAGTGCACCCTTAGTACTTGTTCTAATACATAAGGGGCGCAGACATGGCTACACAAAACAGCCTTAGTACTTGTCTTAATATGCTGGGAACCAAGACATGGCTACACAGTAAACCCTTAGTACTTGTCCTAATATGCAGGGGACCCAGACATGACTACACAGTACACCCTTAGTACTTGTCCTAATATATAGGGGACCAGACATGGCTACACAGTTCACTCTTAGTACTTGTCCTAATATATAGGGGACCCAGAAATGACTACACAGTGCACCCTTAGTACTTATCCTAATATACAGGAGACCCAGACATGACTACACAGTGCACCCTTAGTACTTGTCCTAAAATATAGGGGACCCAGACATGGCTACACAGTGAACCCTTAGTACTTGTCCTAATATATAAGGGACCCAGACATGACTACACAGTGCACCCTAATGCTTGTCCTAATACACAGGGGACCCAGACATGACTACACAGTACACCCTTAGTACTTGTCCTAATATATAGGGGACCAGACATGGCTACACAGTGCACGCTTAGTACTTGTCCTAATATACAGGGGGCTCAGACATGGCTACACAGTGCACCCTTAGTACTTATCCTAATATACAGGAGACCCAGACATGACTACACAGTGCACCCTTAGTACTTGTCCTAATATATAGGAGACCCAGACATGACTACACAGTGCACCCTTAGTACTTATCCTAATATATAGGGACTCAGACATGGCTACACAGTGCACCCTTAGTACTTGTCCTAATATATAGGGGACCCAGACATGACTACACAGTGCACCCTAATGCTTGTCCTAATATGCAGGGGACCAAGACATGGCTACACAGTGCACGCTTAGTACTTGTCCTAATATATAGGAGACCAGATATGGCTACACAGTGCACCCTTAGTACTTGTCCTAATATATAGGAGACCAGATATGGCTACCCAGTGCACCCTTAGTACTTGTCCTAATATATAGGAGACCAGATATGGTTACACAGTGCACCCTTAGTACTTGTCCTAATATACATGAGACCCAGACATGACTACACAGTGCACCCTTAGTACTTGTCCTAATATATAGGGGACCCAGACATGACTACACAGTGCACCCTAATGCTTGTCCTAATACACAGGGGACCCAGACATGACTACACAGTACACCCTTAGTACTTGTCCTAATATATAGGGGACCAGACATGGCTACACAGTGCACTCTTAGTACTTGTCCTAATATATAGGGGACCCAGAAATGACTACACAGTGCACCCTTAGTACTTGTCCTAATATATAGGGGACCAGACATGGCTACACAGTACACCCTTAGTACTTGTGCTAATATATAGGGGACCCAGACATGATTACACAGTGCACCCTTAGTACTTGTCCTAATATATAGGGGACCAGACATGGCTACACAATGCACCCTTAGTACTTTTCCTAATATATAGGGGACCAGACATGGCTACACAGTACACCCTTAGTACTTATCCTATTATACAGGAGACCCAGACATGACTACACAGTGCACCCTTAGTACTTGTCCTAATATATAGGGGACCAGACATGGCTACACAGTGCACCCTTAGTACTTGTCCTAATATATAGGGGACCCAGACATGACTACACAGTGCACCCTTAGTACTTGTCCTAATATATAGGAGACCCAGACATGGCTACACAGTGCACCCTTAGTACTTGTCCTAATATATAGGGGACCCAGACATGGCTACACAGTGCACCCTTAGTACTTGTCCTAATATATAGGGGACCCAGACATGACTACACAGTGCACCCTAATGCTTGTCCTAATACACAGGGGACCCAGACATGACTACACAGTACACCCTTAGTACTTGTCCTAATATATAGGGGACCAGACATGGCTACACAGTGCCCCCTTAGTACTTGTCCTAATATACAGGGGGCCCAGACATGGCTACACAGTGCACCCTTAGTACTTATCCTAATATAGAGGAGACCCAGACATGACTACACAGTGCACCCTTAGTACTTGTCCTAATATATAGGAGTCCCAGACATGACTACACAGTGCACCCTTAGTACTTATCCTAATATATAGGGACTCAGACATGGCTACACAGTGCACCCTAAGTACTTGTCCTAATATACAGGAGACCCAGACATGACTAAACAGTGCACCCTTAGTACTTGTCCTAATATACAGGAGACCCAGACATGACTACACAGTGCACCCTTAGTACTTGTCCTAATATATAGGGACCCAGACATGGCTACACAGTGCACCCTTAGTACTTGTCCTTATATATATGAGGACCCAGACATTACTACACAGGGCACCCTTAATACTTGTCCTAATATATAGGGCACCCACACATGGATACACAGTGCATCCTTAGTACTTGTCCTAATATATAGGGCACCCACACATGGATACACAGTGCACCCTTAGTACTTGTCCTAATATGCAATTGACCAAGACATAGCTACACAGGACACCTATAGTACTTGTCCTAATATTTAGGGACCCAGACATGACTACACAGTGCACGCTTAGTACTTCTCCTAATATATGGGTACCCAGACATGGCTACACAGTGCACCCTAAGTACTTGTCCTAATATACAGGAGACCCAGACATGACTAAACAGTGCACCCTTAGTACTTGTCCTAATATACAGGAGACCCAGACATGACTACACAGTGCACCCTTAGTACTTGTCCTAATATATAGGGACCCAGACATGGCTATACAGTGCACCCTTAGTACTTGTCCTTATATATATGAGGACCCAGACATTACTACACAGGGCACTCTTAATACTTGTCCTAATATATAGGGCACCCACACATGGATACACAGTGCATCCTTAGTACTTGTCCTAATATATAGGGCACCCACACATGGATACACAGTGCACCCTTAGTACTTGTCCTAATATGCAATGGACCAAGACATAGCTACACAGGACACCTATAGTACTTGTCCTAATATTTAGGGACCCAGACATGACTACACAGTGCACGCTTAGTACTTCTCCTAATATATGGGTACCCAGACATGGCTACACAGTGCACCCTTAGTACTTGTCCTAATATATGGGGGACCCAGACATGACTACACAGTGCACCCTTAGTACTTGTCCTAATATATAGGGGACCCAGACATGACTACACAGTGCACCCTTAGTACTTGTCCTAATATATAGGGGACCAGACATGGCTACACAGTGCACCCTTACTACTTGTCCTAATATATAGGGGACCAGACATGGCTACACAGTGCACCCTTAGTACTTGTCCTAATATATAGGGGACCCAGACATGGCCACACAGTGCACCCTTAGTACTTGTCCTAATATGCAGGGGACCAAGACATGGCTTCACAGTGCACGCTTAGTACTTGTCCTAATATATAGGAAACCAGATATGGCTACACAGTGCACCCTTAGTACTTGTCCTAATATATAGGAGACCAGATATGGCTACACAGTGCACCCTTAGTACTTGTCCTAATATATAGGAGACCAGATATGGCTACACAGTGCACCCTTAGTACTTGTCCTAATATACAGGAGACCCAGACATGGCTACACAGTGCACCCTTAGTACTTGTCCTAATATGCAGGGGACCCAGACATGGCTACACAGTGCACGCTTAGTACTTGTCCTAATATAGAGGAGACCAGATATGGCTACACAGTGCACTCTTAGTACTTGTCCTAATATATAGGAGACCCAATATGGCTACACAGTGTACCCTTAGTACTCGTCCTAATATATAGGGGACCAGACATGGCTACACAGTGCACCCTTAGTACTTGTCATAATATACAGGAAACCCAGACATGACTACACAGTGCACCCTTAGTACTTGTCCTAATATATAGGGACCCAGACATGACTACACAGTGCACCTTTAGTACTTGTCCTAATATGCGGGGGATCCAGACGTGACTACACAGTGCACCCTTAGTACTTGTCCTAATATATAGGGACCCAGACATGGCTACACAGTGCACCCTTAGTACTTGTCCTTATATATATGAGGACCCAGACATTACTACACAGGGCACCCTTAATACTTGTCCTAATATATAGGGCACCCACACATGGATACACAGTGCACCCTTAGTACTTGTCCTAATATGCAATGGACCAAGACATAGCTACACAGGACACCTATAGTACTTGTCCTAATATATAGGGACCCAGACATGACTACACAGTGCACGCTTAGTAGTTCTCCTAATATATAGGGGACCCAGACATGGCTACACAGTGCACCCTTAGTACTTGTCTTAATATATAGGGGATCCAGACATGGCTACACAGTGCACCCTTAGTACTTGTCCTAATATATAGGGGACCCAGACATGACTACACAGTGAACCCTAATGCTTGTCCTAATACACAGGGGACCCAGACATGACTACACAGTACACCCTTAGTACTTGTCCTAATATATAGGGGACCAGACATGGCTACACAGTGCCCCCTTAGTACTTGTCCTAATAAACAGGGGGCCCAGACATGGCTACACAGTGCACCCTTAGTACTTATCCTAATATACAGGAGACCCAGACATGACTACACAGTGCACCCTTAGTACTTGTCCTCAAATATAGGGGACCCAGACATGACTACACAGTGCACACTAATGCTTGTCCTAATATGCAGGGGACCCAGACATGGCTACACCGTGCACCCTTAGTACTTGTCATAATATATAGGAGACCAGACATGGCTACACAGTGCACCCTTAGTACTTGTCCTAATATGCAGGGGACCCAGACATGGCTACACAGTGCACGCTTAGTACTTGTCCTAATATATAGGAGACCAGATATGGCTACACAGAGCAGCCTTAGTACTTGTCCTAATATATAGGAGACCCAATATGGCTACACAGTGCACCCTTAGTACTTGTCCTAATATACAGGAGACCCAGACAAAACTACACAGTGCTCCCTTAGTACTTGTCCTAATATATAGGGACCCAGACATGACTACACAGTGCACCTTTAGTACTTGTCCTAATATGCGGGGGACCCAGACATGACTACACAGTGCACCCTTAGTACTTGTCCTAATATATAGGAGACCAGATATGGCTACACAGTGCACCCTTAGTACTTGTCCTAATATATAGGAGACCAGATATGGCTACACAGTGCACCCTTAGTACTTGTCCTAATATATAGGAGACCAGATATGGCTACACAGTGCACCCTTAGTAGTTGTCCTAATATATAGGAGACCAGATATGGCTACACAGTGCACCCTTAGTACTTGTCCTAATATATAGGGGACCCAGACATGGCTACACAGTGCACCCTTAGTACTTGTCCTAATATACAGAGGACCCAGACATGGCTACACAGTGCACCCTTAGTACTTGTTCTAATACATAAGGGGCGCAGACATGGCTACACAGTGCACCCTTAGTACTTGTCCTAATATGCAGAGGAACAAAGACATGGCTACACAGTGCACGCATAGTACTTGTCCGAATATATAGGAGACCAGATACGGCTACACAGTACACCCTTAGTACTTGTCCTAATATATAGGAGACCAGATATGGCTACACAGTGCACCCTTAGTACTTGTCCTAATATATAGGAGACCAGATATGGCTACACAGTGCACCTTTAGTACTTGTCCTAATATATAGGGACCAGACATGACTACACAGTGCACCCTTAGTACTTGTCCTAATATACAGCAGACCCAGACATGACTACACAGTGCACCCTTAGTACTTCTCCTAATATATAGGGACCGGACATGGCTCCACAGGGCACAGTTAGTACTTGTTCTAATATATAGGGACTCAGACATGGCTACACAGTGCACCCTTAGTACTTGTCCTAATATACAGGGGACCCAGACATGACTACACAGTGCACCCTTAGTACTTCTCCTAATATATAGTGACCGGACATGGCTACACAGTGCACCGTTAGTACTAGTCCTAATATATAGGGGAACCAGACATGAATACACAGTGCACCCTTAGTACTTGTCCTAATATATGTAGCGGACCCAGACGTGACTACACAGTGCACCCTTAGTACTTGTCCTAATTTATAGGGACCAGACATGGCTACACAGTGCACCGTTAGTACTAGTCCTAATATATAGGGGACCCAGACATGGCTACACAGTGCACCCTTAGTACTTGTCCTAATATACAGGAGACCACACATGACTACACAGTGCACCCTTAGTACTTGTCCTAATATATAGGGACCCAGACATGACTACACAGTGCACCCTTAGTACTTGTCCTAATATATAGGGACCCAGACATGACTACAGAGTGCACGTATAGTACTTATCCTAATATACAGGAGGGCAGACATGACTAAACAGTGCACCCTTAGTACTTGTCCTAATATATGGGAGTCCAGAGATGGCTACACAGTGCACCCTTAGTACTTGTCCTAATATACAGCAGACCAGACATGACTAAACAGTGCACCCTTAGTACTTGTCCTAATATATAGATGACTCAGACATGGCTACACAGTGCACCCTTTGTACTTGTCCTAATATATAGGAGACCCAGACATGACTACACAGTGCACCCTTAGTACTTGTCCTAATATGCAGGGGAACAAAGACATGGCTACACAGTGCACCCTTAGTACTTGTCCTAATATAAAGGAGGCCAGATATGGCTACACAGTGCACACTTAGTACTGGTCCTAATATGCAGGGGACCAAGACATGGCTACACAGTGCACCCTTAGTACTTGTCCTAATATACAGGAGACCCAGACATGGCTACACAGTGCACCCTTAGTACTTGTCCTAATATACAGGGACACACACATGACTACACAGTGCACCCTTAGTACTTGTTCTAATATATGTAGGGGAGTCAGATATGGCTACACAGTGCACCCTTAGTACTTGTCCTAATACATAAGGGGCGCAGACATGGCTACACAGTGCACCCTTAGTACTTGTCCTAATATATAGGGGACCCAGACATGACTACACAGTGCACCCTTAGTACTTATCCTAATATACAGGAGACCCAGACATGACTACACAGTGCACCCTTAGTACTTGTCCTAATATATAGGGGAACAGACATGGCTACACAGTGCCCCCTTAGTACTTGTCCTAGTATACAGGGGGCCCAGACATGGGTACACAGTGCACCCTTAGTACTTATCCTAATATACAGGAGACCCAGACATGGCTACACAGTGCACCCTTAGTGCTTGTCCTAATATATAGGGGACCCAGACATGACTAAACAGTGCACCCTAATGCTTGTCCTAATTTGCAGGGGACCACGACATGGCTACACAGTGCACCCTTAGTACTTGTCCTAATATATAGGTGGCCAGATATGGCTACACAGTGCACCCTTAGTACTTGTCCTAATATATAGGAGACCAGACATGGCTACACAGTGCACCCTTAGTACTTGTCCTAATATATAGGAGACCAGATATGGCTACACAGTGCACCCTTAGTACTTGTCCTAATATATAGGGACCCAGACATGACTACACAGTGCACCCTTAGTACTTGTCCTAATATATAGGGACCAAGACATGACTACACGGTGCACCCTTAGTACTTGTCCTAATATATAGGGACCCAGACATGACTACACAGTGCACCCTTAGTACTTGTCCTAATATATAGGGACCAAGACATGACTACACAGTGCACCCTAATGCTTGTCCTAATATGCAGGGGACCACGACATGGCTACACAGTGCACCCTTAGTACTTGTCCTAATATATAGGAGACCAGATATGGCTACACAGTGCACCCTTAGTACTTGTCCTAATATATAGGGACCCAGACATGACTACACAGTGCACCCTTAGTACTTGTCCTAATATATAGGGACCAAGACATGACAACACGGTGCACCCTTAGTACTTGTCCTAATATATAGGGACCCAGACATGACTACACAGTGCACCCTTAGTACTTGTCCTAATATATAGGAGACCCAGACATGGCTACACAGTGCACCCTTAGTACTTGTCCTAATATATAGGTGACCCAGACATGACTACACAGTGCACCCTAATGCTTGTCCTAATATGCAGGGGACCAAGACATGGCTACACCGTGCACCCTTAGTACTTGTCCTAATATATAGGCGACCCATACATGGCTACACAGTGCACCTTAGTACTTGTCCTAATATATAGGTGACCCAGACATGACTACACAGTGCACCGTAATGCTTGTCCTCATATGCAGGGGACCAAGACATGGCTACACCGTGCACCCTTAGTACTTGTCCTAATATATAGGGGACCAGATATGGCTACACAGTGCACCCTTAGTACTAGTCCTAATATATAGGAGACCAGATATGGCTACACAGTGCACCCTTAGTTCTTGTCCTAATATATAGGAGACCAGATATGGCTACACAGTGCACCCTTAGTACTTGTCCTAATATATAGGGGACCCAGACATGGCTACACAGTGCACCCTTAGTACTTCTCCTAATATACAGAGGACCCAGACATGGCTACACAATGCACCCTTAGTACTTGTTCTAATACATAAGGGGCGCAGACATGGCTACACAGTGCACCCTTAGTACTTGTCCTAATATGCAGAGGAACAAAGACATGGCTACACAGTGCACGCTTAGTACTTGTCCTAATATATAGGAGACCAGATACGGCTACACAGTGCACCCTTAGTACTTGTCCTAATATATAGGAGACCAGATATGGCTACACAGTGCACCCTTAGTACTTGTCCTAATATATAGGAGACCAGATATGGCTACACAGTGCACCTTTAGTACTTGTCCTAATATATAGGGACCAGACATGACTACACAGTGCACCCTTAGTACTTGTCCTAATATACAGCAGACCCAGACATGACTACACAGTGCACCCTTAGTACTTCTCCTAATATATAGGGACCGGACATGGCTCCACAGGGCACAGTTAGTACTTGTTCTAATATATAGGGACTCAGACATGGCTACACAGTGCACCCTTAGTACTTGTCCTAATATACAGGGGACCCATACATGACTACACAGTGCACCCTTAGTACTTCTCCTAATATATAGTGACCGGACATGGCTACACAGTGCACCGTTAGTACTAGTCCTAATATATAGGGGAACCAGACATGAATACACAGTGCACCCTTAGTACTTGTCCTAATATATGTAGCGGACCCAGACGTGACTACACAGTGCACCCTTAGTACTTGTCCTAATATATAGGGACCAGACATGGCTACACAGTGCACCGTTAGTACTAGTCCTAATATATAGGGGACCCAGACATGGCTACACAGTGCACCCTTAGTACTTGTCCTAATATACAGGAGACCACACATGACTACACAGTGCACCCTTAGTACTTGTCCTAATATATAGGGACCCAGACATGACTACAGAGTGCACCCTTAGTACTTGTCCTAATATATAGGGACCCAGACATGACTACAGAGTGCACGTATAGTACTTATCCTAATATACAGGAGGGCAGACATGACTAAACAGTGCACCCTTAGTACTTGTCCTAATATATAGGAGTCCAGACATGGCTACACAGTGCACCCTTAGTACTTGTCCTAATATACAGCAGACCAGACATGACTAAACAGTGCACCCTTAGTACTTGTCCTAATATATAGGAGACCAGACATGGCTACACAGTGCACCCTTAGTACTTCTCCTAATATACAGGAGACCCAGACATGGCTACACAGTGCACCCTTAGTACTTGTCCTAATATATAGGGGACCCAGACATGGCCACACAGTGCACCCTTAGTACTTGTCCTAATATGCAGGGGAACAAAGACATGGTTACACAGTGTACCCTTAGTGCTTGTCCTAATATGCAGGGGACCCAGACATGGCTACACAGTGCACCCTTAGTACTTGTCCTAATATATAGGGACCAAGACATGACTACACAGTGCACCCTTAGTACTTGTCCTAATATATAGGGACCAAGACATGACTACACGGTGCACCCTTAGTACTTGTCCTAATATATAGGGACCCAGACATGACTACACAGTGCACCCTTAGTACTTGTCCTAATATATAGGGACCAAGACATGACTACACAGTGCACCCTTAGTACTTGTCATAATATATAGGAGACCCAGACATGGCTACACAGTGCACCCTTAGTACTTGTCCTAATATATAGGTGACCCAGACATGACTACACAGTGCACCGTAATGCTTGTCCTCATATGCAGGGGACCAAGACATGGCTACACCGTGCACCCTTAGTACTTGTCCTAATATATAGGGGACCAGATATGGCTACACAGTGCACCCTTAGTACTTGTTCTAATATATAGGAGACCAGATATGGCTACACAGTGCACCCTTAGTACTTGTCCTAATATATAGGAGACCAGATATGGCTACACAGTGCACCCTTAGTACTTGTCCTAATATATAGGGGACCCAGACATGGCTACACAGTGCACCCTTAGTACTTCTCCTAATATACAGAGGACCCAGACATGGCTACACAGTGCACCCTTAGTACTTGTTCTAATACATAAGGGGCGCAGACATGGCTACACAGTGCACCCTTAGTACTTGTCCTAATATGCAGAGGAACAAAGACATGGCTACACAGTGCACGCTTAGTACTTGTCCTAATATATAGGAGACCAGATACGGCTACACAGTGCACCCTTAGTACTTGTCCTAATATATAGGAGACCAGATATGGCTACACAGTGCACCCTTAGTACTTGTCCTAATATATAGGAGACCAGATATGGCTACACAGTGCACCTTTAGTACTTGTCCTAATATATAGGGACCAGACATGACTACACAGTGCACCCTTAGTACTTGTCCTAATATACAGCAGACCCAGACATGACTACACAGTGCACCCTTAGTACTTCTCCTAATATATAGGGACCGGACATGGCTCCCCAGGGCACAGTTAGTACTTGTTCTAATATATAGGGACTCAGACATGGCTACACAGTGCACCCTTAGTACTTGTCCTAATATACAGGGGACCCAGACATGACTACACAGTGCACCCTTAGTACTTCTCCTAATATATAGTGACCGGACATGGCTACACAGTGCACCGTTAGTACTAGTCCTAATATATAGGGGAACCAGACATGAATACACAGTGCACCCTTAGTACTTGTCCTAATATATGTAGCGGACCCAGACGTGACTACACAGTGCACCCTTAGTACTTGTCCTAATATATAGGGACCAGACATGGCTACACAGTGCACCGTTAGTACTAGTCCTAATATATAGGGGACCCAGACATGGCTACACAGTGCACCCTTAGTACTTGTCCTAATATACAGGAGACCACACATGACTACACAGTGCACCCTTAGTACTTGTCCTAATATATAGGGACCCAGACATGACTACAGAGTGCACCCTTAGTACTTGTCCTAATATATAGGGACCCAGACATGACTACAGAGTGCACGTATAGTACTTATCCTAATATACAGGAGGGCAGACATGACTAAACAGTGCACCCTTAGTACTTGTCCTAATATATAGGAGTCCAGACATGGCTACACAGTGCACCCTTAGTACTTGTCCTAATATACAGCAGACCAGACATGACTAAACAGTGCACCCTTAGTACTTGTCCTAATATATCGGAGACCAGACATGGCTACACAGTGCACCCTTAGTACTTCTCCTAATATACAGGAGACCCAGACATGGCTACACAGTGCTCCCTTAGTACTTGTCCTAATATATAGATGACTCAGACATGGCTACACAGTGCACCCTTAGTACTTGTCCTAATATATAGGAGACCCAGACATGACTACACAGTGCACCCTTAGTACTTGTCCTAATATGCAGGGGAACAAAGACATGGCTACACAGTGCACCCTTAGTACTTGTCCTAATATAAAGGAGGCCAGATATGGCTACACAGTGCACACTTAGTACTGGTCCTAATATGCAGGGGACCAAGACATGGCTACACAGTGCACCCTTAGTACTTGTCCTAATATACAGGAGACCCAGACATGGCTACACAGTGCACCCTTAGTACTTGTCCTAATATACAGGGACCCACACATGACTACACAGTGCACCCTTAGTACTTGTTCTAATATATGTAGGGGACTTAGATATGGCTACACAGTGCACCCTTAGTGCTTGTCCTAATACATAAGGGGCGCAGACATGGCTACACAGTGCACCCTTAGTACTTGTCCTAATATATAGGGGACCCAGACATGACTACACAGTGCACCCTTAGTACTTATCCTAATATAAAGGAGACCCAGACATGACTACACAGTGCACCCTTAGTACTTGTCCTAATATATAGGGGAACAGACATGGCTACACAGTGCCCCCTTAGTACTTGTCCTAGTATACAGGGGGCCCAGACATGGGTACACAGTGCAAACTTAGTACTTGTCCTAATATACAGGGGGCCCAGACATGGCTACACAGTGCACCCTTAGTACTTATCCTAATATACAGGAGACCCAGACATGGCTACACAGTGCACCCTTAGTGCTTGTCCTAATATATAGGGGACCCAGACATTACTAAACAGTGCACCCTAATGCTTGTCCTAATTTACAGGGGACCACGACATGGCTACACAGTGCACCCTTAGTACTTGTCCTAATATATAGGAGACCAGATATGGCTACACAGTGCACCCTTAGTACTTGTCCTAATATATAGGGACCCAGACATGACTACACAGTGCACCCTTAGTACTTGTCCTAATATATAGGGACCAAGACATGACTACACAGTGCACCCTTAGTACTTGTCCTAATATATAGGGACCCAGACATGACTACACAGTGCACCCTTAGTACTTGTCCTAATATATAGGGACCAAGACATGACTACAAAGTGCACCCTTAGTACTTGTCCTAATATATAGGAGACCCAGACATGGCTACACAGTGCACCCTTAGTACTTGTCCTAATATATAGGTGACCCAGATATGACTACACAGTGCACCCTTATGCTTGTCCTAATATGCATGGGACCAAGACATGGCTACACCGTGCACCCTTAGTACTTGTCCTAATATATAGGCGACCCATACATGGCTACACAGTGCACCCTTAGTACTTGTCCTAATATATAGGTGACCCAGACATGACTACACAGTGCACCCTAATGCTTGTCCTAATATGCAGGGGACCAAGACATGGCTACACCGTGCACTCTTAGTACTTGTCCTAATATATATTGGGCCAGATATGTCTACACAGTGCACCCTTAGTACTTGTCCTAATATATAGGGGACCAGACATGACTACAAAGTGCGCCCTTAGTACTTGTCCTAATATATAGGGGACCAGACATGACTAAACAGTGCAGCCTTAGTACTTGTCCTAATATACAGGAGACCCAGACATGACTACACAGTGCACCCTTAGTACTTGTCCTAATATATAGGGGAACAGACATGGCTACACAGTGCCCCCTTAGTACTTGTCCTAATATACAGGGGGCCCAGACAAGGCTACACAGTGCACCCTTAGTACTTATCCTAATATACAGGAGACCCAGACATGACTACACAGCGCACCCTTAGTACTTGTCCTAATATATAGGAGACCCAGACATGGCTACACAGTGCACCCTTAGTACTTGTCCTAATATACAGGGGGCCCATACATGGCTACACAGTGCAGCCTTAGTACTAATCCTAATATACAGGAGACCCAGACATGGCTACACAGTGCACCCTTAGTACTTGTCCTAATATATAGGGGACCCAGACATGACTACACAGTGCACCCTTAGTACTTGTCCTAATATATAGGAGACCAGACATGGCTACACAGTGTACCCTTAGTACTTGTCCTAATATATAGGTGACCCAGACATGGCTACACAGTGCACCCTTAGTACTTGTCCTAATATATAGGGGACCCAGACATGACTACACAGTGCACCCTAATGCTTGTCCTAATATGCAGGGGACCACGACATGGCTACACAGTGCACCCTTAGTACTTGTCCTAATATATAGGAAACCAGATATGGCTACACAGTGCACCCTTAGTACTTGTCCTAATTAATAGGAGACCAGACATGGCTACACAGTGCACCCTTAGTACTTGTCCTAATATATAGGTGACCCAGACATGACTACACAGTGCACCCTAATGCTTGTCCTAATATGCAGGGGACCAAGACATGGCTACACCGTGCACCCTTAGTACTTGTCCTAATATATAGGCGACCCATACATGGCTACACAGTGCACCCTTAGTACTTGTCCTAATATATAGGGGACCAGACATGGCTACACAGTGCACCCTTAGTACTTGTCCTAATATATAGGTGACCCAGACATGGCTACACAGTGCACCCTTAGTACTTGTCCTAATATATAGGGGACCCAGACATGACTACACAGTGCACCCTAATGCTTGTCCTAATATGCAGGGGACCACGACATGGCTACACAGTGCACCCTTAGTACTTGTCCTAATATATAGGTGACCCAGACATGGCTACACAGTGCACCCTTAGTACTTGTCCTAATATATAGGGGACCCAGACATGACTACACAGTGCACCCTAATGCTTGTCCTAATATATAGGAGACCAGATATGGCTACACAGTGCACCCTTAGTACTTGTCCTAATATATAGGGACCCAGACATGACTACACAGTGCACCCTTAGTACTTGTCCTAATATATAGGCGACCCATACATGGCTACACAGTGCACCCTTAGTACTTGTCCTAATATATAGGAGACCAGACATGGCTACACAGTGCACCCTTAGTACTTGTCCTAATATATAGGTGACCCAGACATGGCTACACAGTGCACCCTTAGTACTTGTCCTAATATATAGGGGACCCAGACATGACTACACAGTGCACCCTAATGCTTGTCCTAATATGCAGGGGACCACGACATGGCTACACAGTGCACCCTTAGTACTTGTCCTAATATATAGGTGACCCAGACATGGCTACACAGTGCACCCTTAGTACTTGTCCTAATATATAGGGGACCCAGACATGACTACACAGTGCACCCTAATGCTTGTCCTAATATATAGGAGACCAGATATGGCTACACAGTGCACCCTTAGTACTTGTCCTAATATATAGGGACCCAGACATGACTACACAGTGCACCCTTAGTACTTGTCCTAATATATAGGGGACCCAGACATGACTACACAGTGCACCCTTAGTACTTGTCCTAATATATAGGAGACCAGACATGGCTACACAGTGTACCCTTAGTACTTGTCCTAATATATAGGTGACCCAGACATGGCTACACAGTGCACCCTTAGTACTTGTCCTAATATATAGGGGACCCAGACATGACTACACAGTGCACCCTAATGCTTGTCCTAATATGCAGGGGACCACGACATGGCTACACAGTGCACCCTTAGTACTTGTCCTAATATATAGGTGACCCAGACATGACTACACAGTGCACCCTAATGCTTGTCCTAATATGCAGGGGACCAAGACATGGCTACACCGTGCACCCTTAGTACTTGTCCTAATATATAGGCGACAAATACATGGCTACACAGTGCACCCTTAGTACTTGTCCTAATATATAGGAGACCAGACATGGCTACACAGTGCACCCTTAGTACTTGTCCTAATATATAGGTGACCCAGACATGGCTACACAGTACACCCTTAGTACTTGTCCTAATATATAGGGGACCCAGACATGACTACACAGTGCACCCTAATGCTTGTCCTAATATGCAGGGGACCATGACATGGCTACACAGTGCACCCTTAGTACTTGTCCTAATATATAGGTGACCCAGACATGGCTACACAGTGCACCCTTAGTACTTGTCCTAATATATAGGGGACCCAGACATGACTACACAGTGCACCCTAATGCTTGTCCTAATATATAGGAGACCAGATATGGCTACACAGTGCACCCTTAGTACTTGTCCTAATTTATAGGGACCCAGACATGACTACACAGTGCACCCTTAGTACTTGTCCTAATATATAGGGACCAAGACATGACTACACGGTGCACCCTTAGTACTTGTCCTAATATATAGGGACCCAGACATGACTACACAGTGCACCCTTAGTACTTGTCCTAATATATAGGGACCAAGACATGACTACACAGTGTACC
Organism: Eleutherodactylus coqui; assembly: GCF_035609145.1. NCBI lineage: Eukaryota > Metazoa > Chordata > Amphibia > Anura > Eleutherodactylidae > Eleutherodactylus > Eleutherodactylus coqui. The sequence continues at coordinate 60,859,398 of NC_089847.1, read as the reverse complement.
CTTAGTACTTGTCCTAATATATAGGAGACCCAGACATGGCTACACAGTGCACCCTTAGTACTTGTCCTAATATATAGGTGACCCAGATATGACTACACAGTGCACCCTTATGCTTGTCCTAATATGCAGGGGACCAAGACATGGCTACACCGTGCACCCTTAGTACTTGTCCTAATATATAGGCGACCCATACATGGCTACACAGTGCACCCTTAGTACTTGTCCTAATATATAGGTGACCCAGACATGACTACACAGTGCACCCTAATGCTTGTCCTAATATGCAGGGGACCAAGACATGGCTACACCGTGCACTCTTAGTACTTGTCCTAATATATATTGGACCAGATATGTCTACACAGTGCACCCTTAGTACTTGTCCTAATATATAGGGGACCAGACATGACTACACAGTGCACCCTTAGTACTTGTCCTAATATATAGGGGACCAGACATGACTAAACAGTGCAGCCTTAGTACTTGTCCTAATATACAGGAGACCCAGACATGACTACACAGAGCACCCTTAGTACTTGTCCTAATATATAGGGGAACAGACATGGCTACACAGTGCCCCCTTAGTACTTGTCCTAATATACAGGGGGCCCAGACAAGGCTACACAGTGCACCCTTAGTACTTATCCTAATATACAGGAGACCCAGACATGACTACACAGCGCACCCTTAGTACTTGTCCTAATATATAGGAGACCCAGACATGGCTACACAGTGCACCCTTAGTACTTGTCCTAATATACAGGGGGCCCATACATGGCTACACAGTGCAGCCTTAGTACTAATCCTAATATACAGGAGACCCAGACATAGCTACACAGTGCACCCTTAGTACTTGTCCTAATATATAGGGGACCCAGACATGACTACACAGTGCACCCTTAGTACTTGTCCTAATATATAGGAGACCAGACATGGCTACACAGTGTACCCTTAGTACTTGTCCTAATATATAGGTGACCCAGACATGGCTACACAGTGCACCCTTAGTACTTGTCCTAATATATAGGGGACCCAGACATGACTACACAGTGCACCCTAATGCTTGTCCTAATATGCAGGGGACCACGACATGGCTACACAGTGCACCCTTAGTACTTGTCCTAATATATAGGAAACCAGATATGGCTACACAGTGCACCCTTAGTACTTGTCCTAATATATAGGAGACCAGACATGGCTACACAGTGCACCCTTAGTACTTGTCCTAATATATAGGTGACCCAGACATGACTACACAGTGCACCCTAATGCTTGTCCTAATATGCAGGGGACCAAGACATGGCTACACCGTGCACCCTTAGTACTTGTCCTAATATATAGGGGACCAGATATGGCTACACAGTGCACCCTTAGTACTTGTCCTAATATATAGGGGGCCAGACATCACTACACAGTGCACCCTTAGTACTTGTCCTAATACATAGGGGACCAGACATGACTAAACAGTGCACCCTTAGTTCTTGTCCTAATATACAGGAGACCCAGACATGACTACACAGTGCACCCTTAGTACTTGTCCTAAAATATAGGGAACCAGACATGGATACACAGTGCACCCTTAGTACTTGTCCTTATATATATGAGGACCCAGACATTACTACACAGGGCACCCTTAATACTTGTCCTAATATATAGGGCACCCACACATGGATACACAGTGCACCCTTACTACTTGTCCTAATATGCAATGGACCAAGACATAGCTACACAGGACACCTATAGTACTTGTCCTAATATATAGGGACCCAGACATGACTACACAGTGCACGCTTAGTACTTCTCCTAATATATGGGGACCCAGACATGGCAACAGTGCACCCTTAGTACTTGTCCTAATATATGGGGGACCCAGACATGACTACACAGTGCACCCTTAGTATTTGTCCTAATATATAGGGGACACAGACATGACTACACAGTGCACCCTTAGTACTTGTCCTAATATATAGGGGACCAGACATGGCTAAACAGTACACCCTTAGTACTTGTCCTAATATATAGGGGACCAGACATGGCTACACAGTGCACCCTTAGTACTTGTCCTAATATATAGGGGACCCAGACATGGCCACACAGTGCACCCTTAGTACTTGTCCTAATATGCAGGGGAATAAAGACATGGCTACACAGTGCACCCTTAGTACTTGTCCTAATATATAGGAGACCAGATATGGCTACACAGTGCACCCTTAGTACTTGTCCTAATATATAGGAGACCAAATATGGGTACATAGTGCACCCTTAGTACGTGTCCTAATATATAGGGGACCCAGACAAGGCTACATAGTGCACCCTTAGTAGTTGTCCTCAATTGCAGGGGACCCAGACATGACGATACAGTGCACCCTTAGTACTTGTTCTAATACATAAGGGGCGCAGACATGGCTACACAAAACAGCCTTAGTACTTGTCTTAATATGCAGGGAACCAAGACATTTCTACACAGTGCACCCTTAGTACTTGTCCTAATATGCAGGGGACCAAAGACATGGCTACACAGTGCACCCTTAGTACTTGTCCTAATATGCAGGGGACCAAGACATGGCTACACAGTGCACCCTTAGTACTTGTCCTAATACATAGGGACCCAGACATGGCTACACAGTGCACCCTTAGTACTTGTCTTAATATATAGGGGACCCAGACATGGCTACACAGTGCACCCTTAGTACTTGTCTTAATATATAGGGGACCCAGACATGGCTACACAGTGCACCCTTAGTACTTGTCCTAATATATAGGGGACCCAGACATGACTACACAGTGAACCCTAATGCTTGTCCTAATACACAGGGGACCCAGACATGACTACACAGTACACCCTTAGTACTTGTCCTAATATATAGGGGACCAGACATGGCTACACAGTGCCCCCTTAGTACTAGTCCTAATATACAGGGGGCCCAGACATGGCTACACAGTGCACCCTTAGTGCTTATCCTAATATACAGTAGACCCAGACATGACTACACAGTGCACGCTTAGTACTTGTCCTAATATATAGGGGACCCAGACATGACTACACAGTGCACCCTAATGCTTGTCCTAATATGCAGGGGACCAAGACATGGCTACACCGTGCACCCTTAGTACTTGTCCTAATATGTAGGAGACCAGACATGGCTACACAGTGCACCCTTAGTACTTGTCCTAATATATAGGAGACCCAATATGGGTACATAGTGCACCCTTAGTACTTGTCCTAATACATAGGGGACCCAGACAAGGCTACATAGTGCACCCTTAGTAGTTGTCCTCAATTGCAGGGGACCCAGACATGGCGACACAGTGCACCCTTAGTACTTGTTCTAATACATAAGGGGCGCAGACATGGCTACACAAAACAGCCTTAGTACTTGTCTTAATATGCAGGGAACCAAGACATTTCTACACAGTGCACCCTTAGTACTTGTCCTAATATGCAGGGGAACAAAGACATGGCTACACAGTGCACCCTTAGTACTTGTCCTAATATGCAGGGGACCAAGACATGGCTACACAGTGCACCCTTAGTACTTGTCCTAATACATAGGGACCCAGACATGGCTACACAGTGCACCCTTAGTACTTGTCTTAATATATAGGGGACCCAGACATGGCTACACAGTGCACCCTTAGTACTTGTCTTAATATATAGGGGACCCAGACATGGCTACACAGTGCACCCTTAGTACTTGTCCTAATATATAGGGGACCCAGACATGACTACACAGTGAACCCTAATGCTTGTCCTAATACACAGGGGACCCAGACATGACTACACAGTACACCCTTAGTACTTGTCCTAATATATAGGGGACCAGACATGGCTACACAGTGCCCCCTTAGTACTTGTCCTAATATACAGGGGGCCCAGACATGGCTACACAGTGCACCCTTAGTACTTGTCCTAATATATAGGAGACCCAATATGGCTACACAGTGTACCCTTAGTACTTGTCCTAATATATAGGGGACCAGACATGGCTACAAAGTGCACCCTTAGTACTTGTCATAATATACAGGAAACCCAGACATGACTACACAGTGCACCCTTAGAACTTGTCCTAATATATAGGGACCCAGACATGACTACGCAGTGCACCTTTAGTATTTGTCCTAATATGCGGGGGACCCAGACGTGACTACACAGTGCACCCTTAGTACTTGTCCTAATATATAGGAGACCAGATATGGCTACACAGTGCACCCTTAGTACTTGTCCTAATATTCAGTGGAACAAAGACATGGCTACACAATGCACCCTTAGTACTTGTCCTAATATGCAGGGGACCCAGACATGGCTACACAGTGCATCCTTAGTACTTGTCCTAATATATAGGAGACCAGATATGGCTACACAGTGCACCCTTAGTAGTTGTCCTAATATATAGGAGACCCAATATGGCTACACAGTGTACCCTTAGTACTTGTCCTAATATATAGGGGACCAGACATGGCTACACAGTGCACCCTTAGTACTTGTCATAATATACAGGAAACCCAGACATGACTACACAGTGCACCCTTAGAACTTGTCCTAATATATAGGGACCCAGACATGACTACGCAGTGCACCTTTAGTACTTGTCCTAATATGCGGGGGACCCAGACGTGACTACACAGTGCACCCTTAGTACTTGTCCTAATATATAGGAGACCAGATATGGCTACACAGTGCACCCTTAGTACTTGTCCTAATATATAGGAGACCAGATATGGCTACACAGTGCACCGTTAGTACTTTTCCTAATATATAGGGACCCAGACATGACTACACAGTGCACCCTTAGTACTTATCCTAATATATAGGAGACCAGATATGGGTACACAGTGCACCCTTGGTACTTGTCCTAATATATAGGAGACCAGATATGGGTACACAGTGCACCCTTAGTACTTGTCCTAATATTCAGTGGAACAAAGACATGGCTACACAGTGCACCCTTAGTATTTGTCCTAATATGCAGGGGACCCAGACATGGCTACACAGTGCACCCTTAGTACTTGTCCTAATTTATAGGATACCAGATATGGCTACACAATGCACCCTTAGTACTTGTCCTAATATATAGGGGACCTAGACATGGCTACACAGTGCACCCTTAGTACTTGTCCTAATATACAGAGGACCCAGACATGGCTACACAGTGCACCCTTAGTACTTGTCCTAATATATAGGAGACCCAGACATGGCTACACAGTGCAACCTTAGTACTTGTCCTAATACATAGGGACCCAGACGTGGCTACACAGTGCAGCCTTAGTACTTGTTCTAATACATAAGGGGCGCAGACATGGTTACACAGTGCACCCTTAGTACTTGTCCTAATATATAGGGGGCCCAGACATGGCTACACAGTGCACCCTTAGTAATTGTCCTAATATATAGGGGACCAGATATGGCTACACAGTGCACCCTTAGTACTTGTCCTAATATATAGGAGACCAGATATGGCTACACAGTGCACCCTTAGTACTTGTCCTAATATATAGGGACCCAGACATGACTACACAGTGCACCCTTAGTACTTATCCTAATATATAGGAGACCAGATATGGGTACACAGTGCACCCTTGGTACTTGTCCTAATATATAGGAGACCAGATATGGGTACACAGTGCACCCTTAGTACTTGTCCTAATATTCAGTGGAACAAAGACATGGCTACACAGTGCACCCTTAGTACTTGTCCTAATATGCAGGGGACCCAGACATGGCTACACAGTGCACCCTTAGTACTTGTCCTAATATATAGGAGACCAGATATGGCTACACAGTGCACCCTTAGTAGTTGTCCTAATATATAGGAGACCCAATATGGCTACACAGTGTACCCTTAGTACTTGTCCTAATATATAGGGGACCAGACATGGCTACACAGTGCACCCTTAGTACTTGTCATAATATACAGGAAACCCAGACATGACTACACAGTGCACCCTTAGAACTTGTCCTAATATATAGGGACCCAGACATGACTACGCAGTGCACCTTTAGTACTTGTCCTAATATGCGGGGGACCCAGACGTGACTACACAGTGCACCCTTAGTACTTGTCCTAATATATAGGAGACCAGATATGGCTACACAGTGCACCCTTAGTACTTGTCCTAATATATAGGAGACCAGATATGGCTACACAGTGCACCGTTAGTACTTTTCCTAATATATAGGGACCCAGACATGACTACACAGTGCACCCTTAGTACTTATCCTAATATATAGGAGACCAGATATGGGTACACAGTGCACCCTTGGTACTTGTCCTAATATATAGGAGACCAGATATGGGTACACAGTGCACCCTTAGTACTTGTCCTAATATTCAGTGGAACAAAGACATGGCTACACAGTGCACCCTTAGTACTTGTCCTAATATGCAGGGGACCCAGACATGGCTACACAGTGCACCCTTAGTACTTGTCCTAATTTATAGGATACCAGATATGGCTACACAGTGCACCCTTAGTACTTGTCCTAATATATAGGGGACCTAGACATGGCTACACAGTGCACCCTTAGTACTTGTCCTAATATACAGAGGACCCAGACATGGCTACACAGTGCACCATTAGTACTTGTCCTAATATATAGGAGACCCAGACATGGCTACACAGTGCACCCTTAGTACTTGTCCTAATACATAGGGACCCAGACGTGGCTACACAGTGCAGCCTTAGTACTTGTTCTAATACATAAGGGGCGCAGACATGGTTACACAGTGCACCCTTAGTACTTGTCCTAATATATAGGGGGCCCAGACATGGCTACACAGTGCACCCTTAGTACTTGTCCTAATATATAGGGGACCAGATATGGCTACACAGTGCACCCTTAGTACTTGTCCTAATATATAGGAGACCAGATATGGCTACACAGTGCACCCTTAGTACTTGTCCTAATATATAGGGACCCAGACATGACTACACAGTGCACCCTTAGTACTTGTCCTAATATATAGGAGACCAGATATGGGTACACAGTGCACCCTTGGTACTTGTCCTAATATATAGGAGACCAGATATGGGTACACAGTGCACCCTTAGTACTTGTCCTAATATTCAGTGGAACAAAGACATGGCTACACAGTGCACCCTTAGTACTTGTCCTAATATGCAGGGGACCCAGACATGGCTACACAGTGCACCCTTAGTACTTGTCCTAATATATAGGAGACCAGATATGGCTACACAGTGCACCCTTAGTAGTTGTCCTAATATATAGGAGACCCAATATGGCTACACAGTGTACCCTTAGTACTTGTCCTAATATATAGGGGACCAGACATGGCTACACAGTGCACCCTTAGTACTTGTCATAATATACAGGAAACCCAGACATGACTACACAGTGCACCCTTAGAACTTGTCCTAATATATAGGTACCCAGACATGACTACGCAGTGCACCTTTAGTACTTGTCCTAATATGCGGGGACCCAGACGTGACTACACAGTGCACCCTTAGTACTTGTCCTAATATATAGGAGACCAGATATGGCTACACAGTGCACCCTTAGTACTTGTCCTAATATATAGGAGACCAGATATGGCTACACAGTGCACCGTTAGTACTTTTCCTAATATATAGGGACCCAGACATGACTACACAGTGCACCCTTAGTACTTATCCTAATATATAGGAGACCAGATATGGGTACACAGTGCACCCTTGGTACTTGTCCTAATATATAGGAGACCAGATATGGGTACACAGTGCACCCTTAGTACTTGTCCTAATATTCAGTGGAACAAAGACATGGCTACACAGTGCACCCTTAGTACTTGTCCTAATATGCAGGGGACCCAGACATGGCTACACAGTGCACCCTTAGTACTTGTCCTAATTTATAGGATACCAGATATGGCTACACAGTGCACCCTTAGTACTTGTCCTAATATATAGGGGACCTAGACATGGCTACACAGTGCACCCTTAGTACTTGTCCTAATATACAGAGGACCCAGACATGGCTACACAGTGCACCCTTAGTACTTGTCCTAATATATAGGAGACCCAGACATGGCTACACAGTGCACCCTTAGTACTTGTCCTAATACATAGGGACCCAGACGTGGCTACACAGTGCAGCCTTAGTACTTGTTCTAATACATAAGGGGCGCAGACATGGTTACACAGTGCACCCTTAGTACTTGTCCTAATATATAGGGGGCCCAGACATGGCTACACAGTGCACCCTTAGTACTTGTCCTAATATATAGGGGACCCAGACATGACTACACAGTGCACCCTAATGCTTTTCCTAATACACAGGGGACGCAGACATGACTACACAGTACACCCTTAGTAATTGTCCTAATATATAGGAAACCAGACATGGCTACACAGTGCACCCTTAGTATTTGTCCTAATATATAGGGGACCCAGACATGACTACACAGTGCACCTTTAGTACTTGTCCTAATATATAGGGGACCAGACATGGCTACACAGTATACCCTTAGTACTTGTCCTAATATATAGGGGACCCATACATGACTACACAGTGCACCCTTAGTACTTGTCCTAATATATATGGGACCAGACATGGCTACACAGTGCACCCTTAGTACTTGTCCTAATATATAGGGGACCCAGACATGACTACACAGTGCACCCTTAGTACTTGTCCTAATATATAGGAGACCCAGACATGGCTACACAGTGCACCCTTAGTACTTGTCCTAATATATAGGAGACCCAATATGGCTACACAGTGTACCCTTAGTACTTGTCCTAATATATAGGGGACCAGACATGGCTACACAGTGCACCCTTAGTACTTGTCATAATATACAGGAAACCCAGACATGACTACACAGTGCACCCTTAGTACTTGTCCTAATATATAGTGACCCAGACATGACTACACAGTGCACCTTTAGTACTTGTCCTAATATGCGGGGCCCCAGACGTGACTACACAGTGCACCCTTAGTACTTGTCCTAATATATAGGGACCCAGACATGACTACACAGTGCACCCTTATTACTTGTCCTAATATATGGGAGACCAGATATGGGTACACAGTGCACCCTTGGTACTTGTCCTAATATATAGGAGACCAGATATGGGTACACAGTGCACCCTTAGTACTTGTCCTAATATATAGGAGACCAGACATGGCTACACAGTGCACCCTTAGTACTTGTCCTAATATATAGGTGACCCAGACATGACTTTACAGTGCACCCTAATGCTTGTCCTAATATGCAGGGGACCAGGACATGGCTACACCGTGCACCCTTAGTACTTGTCCTAATATATAGGCGACCCATACATGGCTACACAGTGCACCCTTAGTACTTGTCCTAATATATAGGAGACCAGACATGGCTACACAGTGCACCCTTAGTACTTGTCCTAATATATAGGTGACCCAGACATGGCTACACAGTGCACCCTTAGTACTTGTCCTAATATATAGGGGACCCAGACATGACTACACAGTGCACCCTAATGCTTGTCCTAATATGCAGGGGACCACGACATGGCTACACAGTGCACCCTTTGTACTTGTCCTAATATATAGGTGACCCAGACATGGCTACACAGTGCACCCTTAGTACTTGTCCTAATATATAGGGGACAAAGACATGACTACACAGTGCACCCTAATGCTTGTCCTAATATGCAGGGGACCACGACATGGCTACACAGTGCACCCTTAGTACTTGTCCAAATATATAGGAGACCATATATGGCTACACAGTGCACCCTTAGTACTTGTCCTAATATATAGGAGACCAGACATGGCTACACAGTGCACCCTTAGTATTTGTCCTAATATATAGGAGACCCAGACATGGCTACACAGTGCACCCTTAGTACTTGTCCTAATATATAGGAGACCCAATATGGCTACACAGTGTACCCTTAGTACTTGTCCTAATATATAGGGGACCAGACATGGCTACACAGTGCACCCTTAGTACTTGTCATAATATACAGGAAACCCAGACATGACTACACAGTGCACCCTTAGTACTTGTCCTAATATATAGGAGACCCAGACATGGCTACACAGTGCACCCTTAGTACTTGTCCTAATATATAGGAGACCCAATATGGCTACACAGTGTACCCTTAGTACTTGTCCTAATATATAGGGGACCAGACATGGCTACACAGTGCACCCTTAGTACTTGTCATAATATACAGGAAACCCAGACATGACTACACAGTGCACCCTTAGTACTTGTCCTAATATATAGTGACCCAGACATGACTACACAGTGCACCTTTAGTACTTGTCCTAATATGCGGGGCCCCAGACGTGACTACACAGTGCACCCTTAGTACTTGTCCTAATATATAGGGACCCAGACATGACTACACAGTGCACCCTTATTACTTGTCCTAATATATGGGAGACCAGATATGGGTACACAGTGCACCCTTGGTACTTGTCCTAATATATAGGAGACCAGATATGGGTACACAGTGCACCCTTAGTACTTGTCCTAATATATAGGAGACCAGACATGGCTACACAGTGCACCCTTAGTACTTGTCCTAATATATAGGTGACCCAGACATGACTTTACAGTGCACCCTAATGCTTGTCCTAATATGCAGGGGACCAGGACATGGCTACACCGTGCACCCTTAGTACTTGTCCTAATATATAGGCGACCCATACATGGCTACACAGTGCACCCTTAGTACTTGTCCTAATATATAGGAGACCAGACATGGCTACACAGTGCACCCTTAGTACTTGTCCTAATATATAGGTGACCCAGACATGGCTACACAGTGCACCCTTAGTACTTGTCCTAATATATAGGGGACCCAGACATGACTACACAGTGCACCCTAATGCTTGTCCTAATATGCAGGGGACCACGACATGGCTACACAGTGCACCCTTTGTACTTGTCCTAATATATAGGTGACCCAGACATGGCTACACAGTGCACCCTTAGTACTTGTCCTAATATATAGGGGACAAAGACATGACTACACAGTGCACCCTAATGCTTGTCCTAATATGCAGGGGACCACGACATGGCTACACAGTGCACCCTTAGTACTTGTCCAAATATATAGGAGACCATATATGGCTACACAGTGCACCCTTAGTACTTGTCCTAATATATAGGAGACCAGACATGGCTACACAGTGCACCCTTAGTATTTGTCCTAATATATAGGTGACCCAGACATGACTACACAGTGCACCCTAATGCTTGTCCTAATATGCAGGGGACCAAGACATGGCTACACCGTGCACCCTTAGTACTTGTCCTAATATATAGGGGACCAGATATGGCTACACAGTGCACCCTTAGTACTTGTCCTAATATATAGGGGGCCAGACATGACTACACAGTGCACCCTTAGTACTTGTCCTAATACATAGTGGACCAGACATGACTAAACAGTGCACCCTTAGTTCTTGTCCTAATATACAGGAAAAACAGACATGACTACACAGTGCACCCTTAGTACTTGTCCTAATATATAGGGAACCAGACATGGCTACACAGTGCACCCTTAGTACTTGTCCTTATATATATGAGGACCCAGACATTACTACACAGGGCACCCTTAATACTTGTCCTAATATATAGGGCACCCACACATGGATACACTGTGCATCCTTAGTACTTGTCCTAATATATAGGGCACCCACACATGGATACACAGTGCACCCTTACTACTTGTCCTAATATGCAATGGACCAAGACATAGCTACACAGGACACCTATAGTACTTGTCCTAATATATAGGGACCCAGACATGACTACACAGTGCACGCTTAGTACTTCTCCTAATATATGGGGACCCAGACATGGCTACACAGTGCACCCTTAGTACTTGTCCTAATATATGGGGGACCCAGACATGACTACACAGTGCACCCTTAGTATTTGTCCTAATATGTAGGGGACACAGACATGACTACACAGTGCACCCTTAGTACTTGTCCTAATATATAGGGGACCCAGACATGACTACACAGTGCACCCTAATGCTTTTCCTAATACACAGGGGACGCAGACATGACTACACAGTACACCCTTAGTAATTGTCCTAATATATAGGAAACCAGACATGGCTACACAGTGCACCCTTAGTATTTGTCCTAATATATAGGGGACCCAGACATGACTACACAGTGCACCTTTAGTACTTGTCCTAATATATAGGGGACCAGACATGGCTACACAGTATACCCTTAGTACTTGTCCTAATATATAGGGGACCCATACATGACTACACAGTGCACCCTTAGTACTTGTCCTAATATATATGGGACCAGACATGGCTACACAGTGCACCCTTAGTACTTGTCCAAATATATAGGGGACCCAGACATGACTACACAGTGCACCCTTAGTACTTGTCCTAATATATAGGAGACCCAGACATGGCTACACAGTGCACCCTTAGTACTTGTCCTAATATATAGGAGACCCAATATGGCTACACAGTGTACCCTTAGTACTTGTCCTAATATATAGGGGACCAGACATGGCTACACAGTGCACCCTTAGTACTTGTCATAATATACAGGAAACCCAGACATGACTACACAGTGCACCCTTAGTACTTGTCCTAATATATAGTGACCCAGACATGACTACACAGTGCACCTTTAGTACTTGTCCTAATATGCGGGGCCCCAGACGTGACTACACAGTGCACCCTTAGTACTTGTCCTAATATATAGGGACCCAGACATGACTACACAGTGCACCCTTGGTACTTGTCCTAATATATAGGAGACCAGATATGGCTACACAGTGCACCCTTAGTACTTGTCCTAATATATAGGGACCCAGACATGACTACACAGTGCACCCTTATTACTTGTCCTAATATATGGGAGACCAGATATGGGTACACAGTGCACCCTTGGTACTTGTCCTAATATATAGGAGACCAGATATGGGTACACAGTGCACCCTTAGTACTTGTCCTAATATATAGGAGACCAGACATGGCGACACAGTGCACCCTTAGTACTTGTTCTAATACATAAGGGGCGCAGACATGGCTACACAAAACAGCCTTAGTACTTGTCTTAATATGCAGGGAACCAAGACATTTCTACACAGTGCACCCTTAGTACTTGTCCTAATATGCAGGGGAACAAAGACATGGCTACACAGTGCACCCTTAGTACTTGTCCTAATATGCAGGGGACCAAGACATGGCTACACAGTGCACCCTTAGTACTTGTCCTAATACATAGGGACCCAGACATGGCTACACAGTGCACCCTTAGTACTTGTCTTAATATATAGGGGACCCAGACATGGCTACACAGTGCACCCTTAGTACTTGTCTTAATATATAGGGGACCCAGACATGGCTACACAGTGCACCCTTAGTACTTGTCCTAATATATAGGGGACCCAGACATGACTACACAGTGAACCCTAATGCTTGTCCTAATACACAGGGGACCCAGACATGACTACACAGTACACCCTTAGTACTTGTCCTAATATATAGGGGACCAGACATGGCTACACAGTGCCCCCTTAGTACTTGTCCTAATATACAGGGGGCCCAGACATGGCTACACAGTGCACCCTTAGTACTTGTCCTAATATATAGGAGACCCAATATGGCTACACAGTGTACCCTTAGTACTTGTCCTAATATATAGGGGACCAGACATGGCTACAAAGTGCACCCTTAGTACTTGTCATAATATACAGGAAACCCAGACATGACTACACAGTGCACCCTTAGAACTTGTCCTAATATATAGGGACCCAGACATGACTACGCAGTGCACCTTTAGTACTTGTCCTAATATGCGGGGGACCCAGACGTGACTACACAGTGCACCCTTAGTACTTGTCCTAATATATAGGAGACCAGATATGGCTACACAGTGCACCCTTAGTACTTGTCCTAATATTCAGTGGAACAAAGACATGGCTACACAATGCACCCTTAGTACTTGTCCTAATATGCAGGGGACCCAGACATGGCTACACAGTGCATCCTTAGTACTTGTCCTAATATATAGGAGACCAGATATGGCTACACAGTGCACCCTTAGTAGTTGTCCTAATATATAGGAGACCCAATATGGCTACACAGTGTACCCTTAGTACTTGTCCTAATATATAGGGGACCAGACATGGCTACACAGTGCACCCTTAGTACTTGTCATAATATACAGGAAACCCAGACATGACTACACAGTGCACCCTTAGAACTTGTCCTAATATATAGGGACCCAGACATGACTACGCAGTGCACCTTTAGTACTTGTCCTAATATGCGGGGGACCCAGACGTGACTACACAGTGCACCCTTAGTACTTGTCCTAATATATAGGAGACCAGATATGGCTACACAGTGCACCCTTAGTACTTGTCCTAATATATAGGAGACCAGATATGGCTACACAGTGCACCGTTAGTACTTTTCCTAATATATAGGGACCCAGACATGACTACACAGTGCACCCTTAGTACTTATCCTAATATATAGGAGACCAGATATGGGTACACAGTGCACCCTTGGTACTTGTCCTAATATATAGGAGACCAGATATGGGTACACAGTGCACCCTTAGTACTTGTCCTAATATTCAGTGGAACAAAGACATGGCTACACAGTGCACCCTTAGTATTTGTCCTAATATGCAGGGGACCCAGACATGGCTACACAGTGCACCCTTAGTACTTGTCCTAATTTATAGGATACCAGATATGGCTACACAATGCACCCTTAGTACTTGTCCTAATATATAGGGGACCTAGACATGGCTACACAGTGCACCCTTAGTACTTGTCCTAATATACAGAGGACCCAGACATGGCTACACAGTGCACCCTTAGTACTTGTCCTAATATATAGGAGACCCAGACATGGCTACACAGTGCAACCTTAGTACTTGTCCTAATACATAGGGACCCAGACGTGGCTACACAGTGCAGCCTTAGTACTTGTTCTAATACATAAGGGGCGCAGACATGGTTACACAGTGCACCCTTAGTACTTGTCCTAATATATAGGGGGCCCAGACATGGCTACACAGTGCACCCTTAGTAATTGTCCTAATATATAGGGGACCAGATATGGCTACACAGTGCACCCTTAGTACTTGTCCTAATATATAGGAGACCAGATATGGCTACACAGTGCACCCTTAGTACTTGTCCTAATATATAGGGACCCAGACATGACTACACAGTGCACCCTTAGTACTTATCCTAATATATAGGAGACCAGATATGGGTACACAGTGCACCCTTGGTACTTGTCCTAATATATAGGAGACCAGATATGGGTACACAGTGCACCCTTAGTACTTGTCCTAATATTCAGTGGAACAAAGACATGGCTACACAGTGCACCCTTAGTACTTGTCCTAATATGCAGGGGACCCAGACATGGCTACACAGTGCACCCTTAGTACTTGTCCTAATATATAGGAGACCAGATATGGCTACACAGTGCACCCTTAGTAGTTGTCCTAATATATAGGAGACCCAATATGGCTACACAGTGTACCCTTAGTACTTGTCCTAATATATAGGGGACCAGACATGGCTACACGGTGCACCCTTAGTACTTGTCATAATATACAGGAAACCCAGACATGACTACACAGTGCACCCTTAGAACTTGTCCTAATATATAGGGACCCAGACATGACTACGCAGTGCACCTTTAGTACTTGTCCTAATATGCGGGGGACCCAGACGTGACTACACAGTGCACCCTTAGTACTTGTCCTAATATATAGGAGACCAGATATGGCTACACAGTGCACCCTTAGTACTTGTCCTAATATATAGGAGACCAGATATGGCTACACAGTGCACCGTTAGTACTTTTCCTAATATATAGGGACCCAGACATGACTACACAGTGCACCCTTAGTACTTATCCTAATATATAGGAGACCAGATATGGGTACACAGTGCACCCTTGGTACTTGTCCTAATATATAGGAGACCAGATATGGGTACACAGTGCACCCTTAGTACTTGTCCTAATATTCAGTGGAACAAAGACATGGCTACACAGTGCACCCTTAGTACTTGTCCTAATATGCAGGGGACCCAGACATGGCTACACAGTGCACCCTTAGTACTTGTCCTAATTTATAGGATACCAGATATGGCTACACAGTGCACCCTTAGTACTTGTCCTAATATATAGGGGACCTAGACATGGCTACACAGTGCACCCTTAGTACTTGTCCTAATATACAGAGGACCCAGACATGGCTACACAGTGCACCATTAGTACTTGTCCTAATATATAGGAGACCCAGACATGGCTACACAGTGCACCCTTAGTACTTGTCCTAATACATAGGGACCCAGACGTGGCTACACAGTGCAGCCTTAGTACTTGTTCTAATACATAAGGGGCGCAGACATGGTTACACAGTGCACCCTTAGTACTTGTCCTAATATATAGGGGGCCCAGACATGGCTACACAGTGCACCCTTAGTACTTGTCCTAATATATAGGGGACCAGATATGGCTACACAGTGCACCCTTAGTACTTGTCCTAATATATAGGAGACCAGATATGGCTACACAGTGCACCCTTAGTACTTGTCCTAATATATAGGGACCCAGACATGACTACACAGTGCACCCTTAGTACTTGTCCTAATATATAGGAGACCAGATATGGGTACACAGTGCACCCTTGGTACTTGTCCTAATATATAGGAGACCAGATATGGGTACACAGTGCACCCTTAGTACTTGTCCTAATATTCAGTGGAACAAAGACATAGCTACACAGTGCACCCTTAGTACTTGTCCTAATATGCAGGGGACCCAGACATGGCTACACAGTGCACCCTTAGTACTTGTCCTAATATATAGGAGACCAGATATGGCTACACAGTGCACCCTTAGTAGTTGTCCTAATATATAGGAGACCCAATATGGCTACACAGTGTACCCTTAGTACTTGTCCTAATATATAGGGGACCAGACATGGCTACACAGTGCACCCTTAGTACTTGTCATAATATACAGGAAACCCAGACATGACTACACAGTGCACCCTTAGAACTTGTCCTAATATATAGGTACCCAGACATGACTACGCAGTGCACCTTTAGTACTTGTCCTAATATGCGGGGACCCAGACGTGACTACACAGTGCACCCTTAGTACTTGTCCTAATATATAGGAGACCAGATATGGCTACACAGTGCACCCTTAGTACTTGTCCTAATATATAGGAGACCAGATATGGCTACACAGTGCACCGTTAGTACTTTTCCTAATATATAGGGACCCAGACATGACTACACAGTGCACCCTTAGTACTTATCCTAATATATAGGAGACCAGATATGGGTACACAGTGCACCCTTGGTACTTGTCCTAATATATAGGAGACCAGATATGGGTACACAGTGCACCCTTAGTACTTGTCCTAATATTCAGTGGAACAAAGACATGGCTACACAGTGCACCCTTAGTACTTGTCCTAATATGCAGGGGACCCAGACATGGCTACACAGTGCACCCTTAGTACTTGTCCTAATTTATAGGATACCAGATATGGCTACACAGTGCACCCTTAGTACTTGTCCTAATATATAGGGGACCTAGACATGGCTACACAGTGCACCCTTAGTACTTGTCCTAATATACAGAGGACCCAGACATGGCTACACAGTGCACCCTTAGTACTTGTCCTAATATATAGGAGACCCAGACATGGCTACACAGTGCACCCTTAGTACTTGTCCTAATACATAGGGACCCAGACGTGGCTACACAGTGCAGCCTTAGTACTTGTTCTAATACATAAGGGGCGCAGACATGGTTACACAGTGCACCCTTAGTACTTGTCCTAATATATAGGGGGCCCAGACATGGCTACACAGTGCACCCTTAGTACTTGTCCTAATATATAGGGGACCCAGACATGACTACACAGTGCACCCTAATGCTTTTCCTAATACACAGGGGACGCAGACATGACTACACAGTACACCCTTAGTAATTGTCCTAATATATAGGAAACCAGACATGGCTACACAGTGCACCCTTAGTATTTGTCCTAATATATAGGGGACCCAGACATGACTACACAGTGCACCTTTAGTACTTGTCCTAATATATAGGGGACCAGACATGGCTACACAGTATACCCTTAGTACTTGTCCTAATATATAGGGGACCCATACATGACTACACAGTGCACCCTTAGTACTTGTCCTAATATATATGGGACCAGACATGGCTACACAGTGCACCCTTAGTACTTGTCCTAATATATAGGGGACCCAGACATGACTACACAGTGCACCCTTAGTACTTGTCCTAATATATAGGAGACCCAGACATGGCTACACAGTGCACCCTTAGTACTTGTCCTAATATATAGGAGACCAGACATGGCTACACAGTGCACCCTTAGTACTTGTCCTAATATATAGGTGACCCAGACATGGCTACACAGTGCACCCTTAGTACTTGTCCTAATATATAGGGGACCCAGACATGACTACACAGTGCACCCTAATGCTTGTCCTAATATGCAGGGGACCACGACATGGCTACACAGTGCACCCTTTGTACTTGTCCTAATATATAGGTGACCCAGACATGGCTACACAGTGCACCCTTAGTACTTGTCCTAATATATAGGGGACAAAGACATGACTACACAGTGCACCCTAATGCTTGTCCTAATATGCAGGGGACCACGACATGGCTACACAGTGCACCCTTAGTACTTGTCCAAATATATAGGAGACCATATATGGCTACACAGTGCACCCTTAGTACTTGTCCTAATATATAGGAGACCAGACATGGCTACACAGTGCACCCTTAGTATTTGTCCTAATATATAGGAGACCCAGACATGGCTACACAGTGCACCCTTAGTACTTGTCCTAATATATAGGAGACCCAATATGGCTACACAGTGTACCCTTAGTACTTGTCCTAATATATAGGGGACCAGACATGGCTACACAGTGCACCCTTAGTACTTGTCATAATATACAGGAAACCCAGACATGACTACACAGTGCACCCTTAGTACTTGTCCTAATATATAGGAGACCCAGACATGGCTACACAGTGCACCCTTAGTACTTGTCCTAATATATAGGAGACCCAATATGGCTACACAGTGTACCCTTAGTACTTGTCCTAATATATAGGGGACCAGACATGGCTACACAGTGCACCCTTAGTACTTGTCATAATATACAGGAAACCCAGACATGACTACACAGTGCACCCTTAGTACTTGTCCTAATATATAGTGACCCAGACATGACTACACAGTGCACCTTTAGTACTTGTCCTAATATGCGGGGCCCCAGACGTGACTACACAGTGCACCCTTAGTACTTGTCCTAATATATAGGGACCCAGACATGACTACACAGTGCACCCTTATTACTTGTCCTAATATATGGGAGACCAGATATGGGTACACAGTGCACCCTTGGTACTTGTCCTAATATATAGGAGACCAGATATGGGTACACAGTGCACCCTTAGTACTTGTCCTAATATATAGGAGACCAGACATGGCTACACAGTGCACCCTTAGTACTTGTCCTAATATATAGGTGACCCAGACATGACTTTACAGTGCACCCTAATGCTTGTCCTAATATGCAGGGGACCAGGACATGGCTACACCGTGCACCCTTAGTACTTGTCCTAATATATAGGCGACCCATACATGGCTACACAGTGCACCCTTAGTACTTGTCCTAATATATAGGAGACCAGACATGGCTACACAGTGCACCCTTAGTACTTGTCCTAATATATAGGTGACCCAGACATGGCTACACAGTGCACCCTTAGTACTTGTCCTAATATATAGGGGACCCAGACATGACTACACAGTGCACCCTAATGCTTGTCCTAATATGCAGGGGACCACGACATGGCTACACAGTGCACCCTTTGTACTTGTCCTAATATATAGGTGACCCAGACATGGCTACACAGTGCACCCTTAGTACTTGTCCTAATATATAGGGGACAAAGACATGACTACACAGTGCACCCTAATGCTTGTCCTAATATGCAGGGGACCACGACATGGCTACACAGTGCACCCTTAGTACTTGTCCAAATATATAGGAGACCATATATGGCTACACAGTGCACCCTTAGTACTTGTCCTAATATATAGGAGACCAGACATGGCTACACAGTGCACCCTTAGTATTTGTCCTAATATATAGGTGACCCAGACATGACTACACAGTGCACCCTAATGCTTGTCCTAATATGCAGGGGACCAAGACATGGCTACACCGTGCACCCTTAGTACTTGTCCTAATATATAGGGGACCAGATATGGCTACACAGTGCACCCTTAGTACTTGTCCTAATATATAGGGGGCCAGACATGACTACACAGTGCACCCTTAGTACTTGTCCTAATACATAGTGGACCAGACATGACTAAACAGTGCACCCTTAGTTCTTGTCCTAATATACAGGAAAAACAGACATGACTACACAGTGCACCCTTAGTACTTGTCCTAATATATAGGGAACCAGACATGGCTACACAGTGCACCCTTAGTACTTGTCCTTATATATATGAGGACCCAGACATTACTACACAGGGCACCCTTAATACTTGTCCTAATATATAGGGCACCCACACATGGATACACTGTGCATCCTTAGTACTTGTCCTAATATATAGGGCACCCACACATGGATACACAGTGCACCCTTACTACTTGTCCTAATATGCAATGGACCAAGACATAGCTACACAGGACACCTATAGTACTTGTCCTAATATATAGGGACCCAGACATGACTACACAGTGCACGCTTAGTACTTCTCCTAATATATGGGGACCCAGACATGGCTACACAGTGCACCCTTAGTACTTGTCCTAATATATGGGGGACCCAGACATGACTACACAGTGCACCCTTAGTATTTGTCCTAATATGTAGGGGACACAGACATGACTACACAGTGCACCCTTAGTACTTGTCCTAATATATAGGGGACCCAGACATGACTACACAGTGCACCCTAATGCTTTTCCTAATACACAGGGGACGCAGACATGACTACACAGTACACCCTTAGTAATTGTCCTAATATATAGGAAACCAGACATGGCTACACAGTGCACCCTTAGTATTTGTCCTAATATATAGGGGACCCAGACATGACTACACAGTGCACCTTTAGTACTTGTCCTAATATATAGGGGACCAGACATGGCTACACAGTATACCCTTAGTACTTGTCCTAATATATAGGGGACCCATACATGACTACACAGTGCACCCTTAGTACTTGTCCTAATATATATGGGACCAGACATGGCTACACAGTGCACCCTTAGTACTTGTCCTAATATATAGGGGACCCAGACATGACTACACAGTGCACCCTTAGTACTTGTCCTAATATATAGGAGACCCAGACATGGCTACACAGTGCACCCTTAGTACTTGTCCTAATATATAGGAGACCCAATATGGCTACACAGTGTACCCTTAGTACTTGTCCTAATATATAGGGGACCAGACATGGCTACACAGTGCACCCTTAGTACTTGTCATAATATACAGGAAACCCAGACATGACTACACAGTGCACCCTTAGTACTTGTCCTAATATATAGTGACCCAGACATGACTACACAGTGCACCTTTAGTACTTGTCCTAATATGCGGGGCCCCAGACGTGACTACACAGTGCACCCTTAGTACTTGTCCTAATATATAGGGACCCAGACATGACTACACAGTGCACCCTTGGTACTTGTCCTAATATATAGGAGACCAGATATGGCTACACAGTGCACCCTTAGTACTTGTCCTAATATATAGGGACCCAGACATGACTACACAGTGCACCCTTATTACTTGTCCTAATATATGGGAGACCAGATATGGGTACACAGTGCACCCTTGGTACTTGTCCTAATATATAGGAGACCAGATATGGGTACACAGTGCACCCTTAGTACTTGTCCTAATATATAGGAGACCAGACATGGCTACACAGTGCACCCTTAGTACTTGTCCTAATATATAGGTGACCCAGACATGACTTTACAGTGCACCCTAATGCTTGTCCTAATATGCAGGGGACCAGGACATGGCTACACCGTGCACCCTTAGTACTTGTCCTAATATATAGGCGACCCATACATGGCTACACAGTGCACCCTTAGTACTTGTCCTAATATATAGGAGACCAGACATGGCTACACAGTGCACCCTTAGTACTTGTCCTAATATATAGGTGACCCAGACATGGCTACACAGTGCACCCTTAGTACTTGTCCTAATATATAGGGGACCCAGACATGACTACACAGTGCACCCTAATGCTTGTCCTAATATGCAGGGGACCACGACATGGCTACACAGTGCACCCTTTGTACTTGTCCTAATATATAGGTGACCCAGACATGGCTACACAGTGCACCCTTAGTACTTGTCCTAATATATAGGGGACAAAGACATGACTACACAGTGCACCCTAATGCTTGTCCTAATATGCAGGGGACCACGACATGGCTACACAGTGCACCCTTAGTACTTGTCCAAATATATAGGAGACCATATATGGCTACACAGTGCACCCTTAGTACTTGTCCTAATATATAGGAGACCAGACATGGCTACACAGTGCACCCTTAGTATTTGTCCTAATATATAGGTGACCCAGACATGACTACACAGTGCACCCTAATGCTTGTCCTAATATGCAGGGGACCAAGACATGGCTACACCGTGCACCCTTAGTACTTGTCCTAATATATAGGGGACCAGATATGGCTACACAGTGCACCCTTAGTACTTGTCCTAATATATAGGGGGCCAGACATGACTACACAGTGCACCCTTAGTACTTGTCCTAATACATAGTGGACCAGACATGACTAAACAGTGCACCCTTAGTTCTTGTCCTAATATACAGGAAAAACAGACATGACTACACAGTGCACCCTTAGTACTTGTCCTAATATATAGGGAACCAGACATGGCTACACAGTGCACCCTTAGTACTTGTCCTTATATATATGAGGTCCCAGACATTACTACACAGGGCACCCTTAATACTTGTCCTAATATATAGGGCACCCACACATGGATACACTGTGCATCCTTAGTACTTGTCCTAATATATAGGGCACCCACACATGGATACACAGTGCACCCTTACTACTTGTCCTAATATGCAATGGACCAAGACATAGCTACACAGGACACCTATAGTACTTGTCCTAATATATAGGGACCCAGACATGACTACACAGTGCACGCTTAGTACTTCTCCTAATATATGGGGACCCAGACATGGCTACACAGTGCACCCTTAGTACTTGTCCTAATATATGGGGGACCCAGACATGACTACACAGTGCACCCTTAGTATTTGTCCTAATATATAGGGGACACAGACATGACTACACAGTGCACCCTTAGTACTTGTCCTAATATATAGGGGACCAGACATGGCTAAACAGTACACCCTTAGTACTTGTCCTAATATATAGGGGACCAGACATGGCTACACAGTGCACCCTTAGTACTTGTCCTAATATATAGGGGACCCAGACATGGCCACACAGTGCACCCTTAGTACTTGTCCTAATATGCAGGGGAATAAAGACATGGCTACACAGTGCACCCTTAGTACTTGTCCTAATATTAGGGAGACCAGATATGGCTACACAGTGCACCCTTAGTACTTGTCCTAATATATAGGAGACCAAATATGGGTACATAGTGCACCCTTAGTACTTGCCCTAATATATAGGGGACCCAGACAAGGCTACATAGTGCACCCTTAGTAGTTGTCCTCAATTGCAGGGGACCCAGACATGGCGACACAGTGCACCCTTAGTACTTGTCCTAATACATAGGGACCCAGACGTGGCTACATAGTGCACCCTTAGTACTTGTTCTAATACATAAGGGGTGCAGACATGGCTACACAAAACAGCCTTAGTACTTGTCTTAATATGCAGGGAACCAAGACATTTCTACACAGTCCACCCTTAGTACTTGTCCTAATATGCAGGGAAACAAAGACATGGCTACACAGTGCACCCTTAGTACTTGTCCTAATATGCAGGGGACCAAGACATGGCTACACAGTGCACCCTTAGTACTTGTCCTAATATATAGGGGACCCAGACATAGCTACACAGTGCACCCTAAGTACTTGTCCTAATACATAGGGACCCAGACATGGCTACACAGTGCACCCTTAGTACTTGTCTTAATATATAGGGGACCCAGACAAGGCTACACAGTGCACCCTTAGTACTTGTCTTAATATATAGGGGACCCAGACATGGCTACACAGTGCACCCTTAGTACTTGTCCTAATATATAGGGGACCCAGACATGACTACACAGTGAACCCTAATGCTTGTCCTAATACACAGGGGACCCAGACATGACTACACAGTACACCCTTAGTACTTGTCCTAATATATAGGGGACCAGACATGGCTACACAGTGCCCCCTTAGTACTTGTCCTAATATACAGGGGGCCCAGACATGGCTACACAGTGCACCCTTAGTGCTTATCCTAATATACAGGAGACCCAGACATGACTACACAGTGCACCCTTAGTACTTGTCCTAATATATAGGGGACCCAGACATGACTACACAGTGAACCCTAATGCTTGTCCTAATACTGAGGGGACCCAGACATGACTACACAGTACACCCTTAGTACTTGTCCTAATATATAGGGGACCCAGACATGGCTACACAGTGCACCCTTAGTACTTGTCTTAATATATAGGGGACCCAGACATGGCTACACAGTGCACCCTTAGTACTTGTCCTAATATATAGGGGACCCAGACATGACTACACAGTGAACCCTAATGCTTGTCCTAATACACAGGGGACCCAGACATGACTACACAGTACACCCTTAGTACTTGTCCTAATATATAGGGGACCAGACATGGCTACACAGTGCACCCTTAGTGCTTATCCTAATATACAGGAGACCCAGACATGACTACACAGTGCACCCTTAGTACTTGTCCTAATATATAGGAGACCCAGACATGACTACACAGTGCACCCTAATGCGTGTCCTAATATGCAGGGGACCAAGACATGGCTACACCGTGCACCCTTAGTACTTGTCCTAATATATAGGAGACCAGACATGGCTACACAGTGCACCCTTAGTACTTGTCCTAATATGCAGGGGACCCAGACATGGCTACACAGTGCACCCTTAGTACTTGTCCTAATATATAGGAGACCAGATATGGCTACACAGTGCACCCTTAGTAGTTGTCCTAATATATAGGATGCCCAATATGGCTACACAGTGTACCCTTAGTACTTGTCCTAATATATAGGGGACCAGACATGGCTACACAGTGCACCCTTAGTACTTGTCATAATATACAGGAAACACAGACATGACTACACAGTGCACCCTTAGAACTTGTCCTAATATATAGGGACCCAGACATGACTACACAGTGCACCTTTAGTACTTGTCCTAATATGCGTGGGACCCAGATGTGACTACACAGTGCACCCTTAGTACTTGTCCTAATATATAGGAGACCAGATATGGCTACACAGTGCACCCTTAGTACTTATCCTAATATATAGGAGACCAGATATGGGTACACAATGCACCCTTGGTACTTGTCCTAATATATAGGAGACCAGATATGGGTACACAGTGCACCCTTAGTACTTGTCCTAATATTCAGTGGAACAAAGACATGGCTACACAGTGCACCCTTAGTACTTGTCCTAATATGCAGGGGACCCAGACATGGCTACACAGTGCACCCTTAGTACTTGTCCTAATATATAGGATACCAGATATGGCTACACAGTGCACCCTTAGTACTTGTCCTAATATATAGGGGACCCAGACATGGCTACACAGTGCACCCTTAGTACTTGTCCTAATATACAGAGGACCCAGACATGGCTACACAGTGCACCCTTAGTACTTGTCCTAATATATAGGGGACCCAGACATGACTACACAGTGCACCCTTAGTACTTGTCCTAATATATAGGAGACCCAGACATGGCTACACAGTGCACCCTTAGTACTTGTCCTAATATATAGGGGACCCAGACATGACTACACAGTGCACCCTAATGCTTGTCCTAATATGCAGGGGACCAAGACACGGCTACAACGTGCACCCTTAGTACTTGTCCTAATATATAGGAGACCAGACATGGCTACACAGTGCACCCTTAGTACTTGTCCTAATATGCAGGGGACCCAGACATGGCTACACAATGCACGCTTAGTACTTGTCCTAATATATAGGAGACCAGATATGGCTACACAGTGCACCCTTAGTACTTGTCCTAATATATAGGAGACCCAATATGGCTACACAGTGTACCCTTAGTACTTGTCCTAATATATAGGGGAAGAGACATGGCTACACAGTGCACCCTTAGTACTTGTCATAATATACAGGAAACCCAGACATGACTACACAGTGCACCCTTAGTACTTGTCCTAATATATAGTGACCCAGACATGACTACACAGTGCACCCTTAGTACTTGTCCTAATATGCGGGGGACCCAGACGTGACAACACAGTGCACCCTTAGTACTTGTCCTAATATATAGGGACCCAGACATGACTACACAGTGCACCCTTAGTACTTGTCCTAATATATAGGAGACCAGATATGGCTACACAGTGCACCCTTAGTACTTGTCCTAATATATAGGGACCCAGACATGACAACACAGTGCACCCTTATTACTTGTCCTAATATATGGGAGACCAGATATGGGTACACAGTGCACCCTTGGTACTTGTCCTAATATATAGGAGACCAGATATGGGTACACAGTGCACCCTTAGTACTTGTCCTAATATGCAGGGGAACAAAGACATGGCTACACAGTGCACCCTTAGTACTTGTCCTAATATGCAGGGGACCCAGACATGGCTACACAGTGCACCCTTAGTACTTGTCCTAATATATAGGATACCAGATATGGCTAAACAGTGCACCCTTAATACTTGTTCTAATACATAGGGACCCAGACGTGGCTACACAGTGCAGCCTTAGTACTTGTTCTAATACATAAGGGGCGCAGACATGGTTACACAGTGCACCCTTAGTACTTGTCCTAATATATAGGGGACCCAGACATGGCTACACAGTGCACCCTTAGTACTTGTCCTAATATATAGGGGACCCAGACATGACTACACAGTGCACCCTAATGCTTGTCCTAATACACAGGGGACGCAGACATGACTACACAGTACACCCTTAGTAATTGTCCTAATATATAGGGGACCAGACATGGCTACACAGTGCACCCTTAGTACTTGTCCTAATATATAGGGGACCCAGACATGACTACACAGTGCACCCTTAGTACTTGTCCTAATATATAGGGGACCAGACATGGCTACACAGTAAACCCTTAGTACTTGTCCTAATATATAGGGGACCCAGACAAGACTACACAGTGCACCCTTAGTACTTGTCCTAATATATAGGAGACCCAGACATGGCTGCACAGTGCACCCTTAGTACTTGTCCTAATATATAGGGGACCCAGACATGACTACACAGTGCACCCTAATGCTTGTCCTAATATGCAGGGGACCAAGACATGGCTTCACCGTGCACCCTTAGTACTTGTCCTAATATATAGGAGACCAGACATGGCTACACAGTGCACCCTTAGTACTTGTCCTAATATGCAGGGGACCCAGACATGGCTACACAGTGCACCCTTAGTACTTGTCCTAATATATAGGAGACCAGATATGGCTACACAGTGCACCCTTAGTACTTGTCCTAATATATAGGGATCCAGACATGGCTACACAGTGCACCCTTAGTACTTGTCCTAATATATAGGGACCAAGACATGACTACACAGTGCACCCTTAGTACTTGTCCTAATATATAGGGACCAAGACATGACTACACGGTGCACCCTTAGTTCTTGTCCTAATATATAGGGACCCAGACATGACTACACAGTGCACCCTTAGTACTTGTCCTAATATATAGGAGACCCAGACATGACTACACAGTGCACCCTTAATACTTGTCCTAATATATATGGGACCAGACATGGCTACACACCGCACCCTTAGTACTTGCCCATTCTTGTTGCCCTGCTATGTGCCGCCACTCTGCACCCTGACATGGAAACTACATGTGAGCAGCCACACATAGATATTTCAGGGTGCAGATGGCTTGGGCGGCACAGAATGGCACTGTGGGCCACATGTGTCCTCCGGGCGGTATGTTGTGCACCCCTGGCTTACAGTACCAGTAGAGTAACATCCTGGTTTGTGATATAAGTGCTTCCATAAGGCAGGTCCTAAAATACACCTTGGTGAACACTTTGGTATTTATTACGGTTTTAGCTGTTTTTCCTCTTTGGTTTGCTCCCATATAGTTACAGTGTGGAGACGAGGCTACTGACCAAAAGCTGGGAGAGAAGTCCAAGTTTATGTAGCTTTTTGTGCAGTAATGAAAGAGCCTCTTAATCTTTCCAGTTCCTGTGTGATCATACCCAGTGGGCTCCAGGCAAGCAGGGAGATGAGCACCTCTGATGCCGATTGGCAAATGGGAAAACCAAGTATCAGATGGGAAAAGTCCCTCTAGAAGAAAACTACAAACCCTACAGGATATAATTTAGGTTTATTCAGCAACATCCTGAGTCCTCCACAAATCACCTTAGTGTTGAAGTTAATAAGATGAGGAGGAGGAGGGTACGCAGCTGAAGATTCTCTGTATGTCTGCAAGACTGCATGGAGCACAGAAGTGGGATATATATGGATGGCTCCGGGGTCTTTGTAAATTGTATACAGAGCTATGGGGGACTATAGATGCACTATGACCTCAAGTCGTCTTACAAAACAGCCCCTCTCTTGAACACTGCCTGTGTGTATTGGAGGTCTTTCTTATTCAAAAGAATGGGATGACATGCAATACCAGCCACTAGCAGTGGACAAGAGGGGCGCTAATATTGGAAAAAAGACATTTAAAAGTGTGAAGTTTTGACTGAACTATCTGCCACCATTCATAGTTACAGTTTATAGGTGACCCATATTAATACTCCTGTTCTGCAGTTCCTCAGACTGTAATTAAAGGGGTTTTCCTGATGCTAAAATAAAGTATTAATCTTGCCTTCCTCATATTACATGTATGGCTGGGAATACCTTCACATACTTTTTTTTTTTTTTTTTACAAATTTGAGCCTGTTCCATGATGCTGGGGGGTCCTCCCTTCGTTGGGTTGGTTGTTTGTATCCTTGCCTTCTGGTCTGCAGCAGTTTCCGGCTCCTATGGCTCCATTTACACAATACACAGCACTGAAACCACCCACTGCATCCCTATCATACTCATCAAGCCCACACACTGTATCTCTCACCGCCATCTTGGAATCATCTGTACTCCTGCATTCATGAATAGCTAAGCGCCGGCTGTAATTGGCTGAGCGCTCAGCCAATCAGCACAGCCCTTTCAGGAGGCGGGGATTTTTAAATTCCCGCCTGCTGAAAGTGCTGGACAGCAGTGCAGGGGAGCCAGCCGGAGGACGCGTCTGAGCGGCGGAGAGGTGAGTACATTTTTTTTTTTTAACCAGCTAATGATGATTTTCAGGGAAGGGCTTATATTTCAAGCCGTTCCCCGAAAATCATGCTGCGGGGGTTGCCACAAACCACCTCTTTGAATGGTGCTGGCAGCAGCGCCAACCCCATTGAAAGCAATGGGATAGCATGCTGGACTTCTGCCACAGCTGTGACAGCTGTGGCAAAAGTTCGCGGTCTTCTCCCTATGTTTTCAATGGGGCTAGTGCTGCTGCCGCTGGCCCCATGGAAAACAATGGCGCTATCCCAGCGTTTTTCTTGCGCTGCGAGGCGAGTGTTTTCTCTCATTCTCGCAGCGCAAGAGAAAAAAAACCGCTAGTGGGTGTCCGCCCTTAGTCGGGCTTTACTCTTCTCACCTTTTAAAAATCACGTTCAAACCTTCTGTGAGCCAATCATCATGAGAATGCAGCGGGAACAAAACTCTCATGTACTTTACAATACTTCCAGTTTATTTACCACATTCAGTAAACCAACATGAAGAAACGACAGCAGTAACATCAGTGTAAGGAATAGAAGGAAATGGGCCCTCTAAAGGGAAGAAATATAACAGGTGAACGGAGATGAATAAATATGACTATTTACATGATATCCTCTATTAGACTCATCAGATACTGATGGGAAGCGATGGAACATTGGTCCGCCGATAGCACCTTGTGAGTCGGCTCTCGGTCCCCCATAATGGTGCAGTTGGATTTATATCATATCTGTTCCCATATAGTGAAGCCACTTAGTTCCTCTTGCATAAAGATGGCGGCTGCTCTTGGATTGGCGCGCTTCTTCGTTTTACTTTTTTAAAATGTCCTCTTGCATTATGAGGCACAATGTAACGGCGCCGTTCTTCTGTAAAGCTGCAAGGATCTTCCCGCGATTCTCTTCATAATGCTGAATCATCTCCTCCATGTTCTTATCGGCATCTATCACTGAAGTATCCCTAAAATAGCACAATGTGTGATCAGTGCCGGTCCGACCGCCGAGATCACCACCAGTCATAAGAATGAAGGAGCCAATGATGGCGATAGGGCTGAGCTGCAATACCCAACACTGCCAATAGAGGAGAGCAGAAATGTGTCTACACTATCAGGGGCAGCAGCCCTCCTACAGGTGCCTTGGCCCTCCATTCTTGTGATCAGTAAGGGTCACAGCGACTGGATAGTCGTCCTGCTTAAACATGGCAGAAAGATGATGCAGAATAATTTGCTCACTCGTCATTTTGCTTCCGCTCAACTAAAAAATAGTCGCTGATTGATCAAAAGTCATCTGGTGTAAAGTCGCACTGGAGCAAATTATGAACAAATTTGAATGGAGATCCCCCTACAAACAATATTTTGGCGAACGACTAATGAACAATCATCACTCTATGTACAGGCAAATAAACGACTGCTGTTCATAGACTTCAGCGACTTTTTCGGAGGGATGAGCTGAGTAATAGTTGCTCCGTGTAAAAGATGCCTTGTATTGTGTGATATTGGGAAGCCATCATATTTACCCAGAGACCAGGAACTATTACTTACCCCCTATTGATCGCTAGATGTTTTAGTTCATCCCCCGCTCTCTACCTGCAGGTCCTCATCTTCTACTCACTAGCTTACGGCACTCTCCAACCACATAGACCAGAGCAACTATGGACTAGCTGTGCGACCGTCTGACATGGTTATTAGCAACGTAATATCGTGTTTCTACGAAAATAAGACCCTGTCATATTAATTTTTGCCCCAAAAGAGGCTCTATGTTTTATTTTCAGGGGATGTCTTATTAAACGTACCTAGGAGATTTGGTGCAGGTCCCTCCCGCTGCTCTTTGGAGCTTCAATGAGCTGAGCCATGACATTGATTGGCCAATTATAAATCCTGCCTCCACAATGCGATGGCTGTGATTGGTTCTTCTTGCACTGCTCAGCCAATCACAACCATTGCTTTCTGGAGATGAGATGTTTTTTTCATGAATCCCGTAACCAGAAAGTGATCTTCAGTGGGCGAACGAGGACTGCAGAACGCACGGCAGAGCTCCAGACAGCAGATGGAGGACCCGGACCGAGCCTGCTAGGTAGGTATTCCTTTTTTAATGTAATGCAGTTAAGGCTTATTTTGGGAGTAGGGCTTATATTTAGACCCTATATCACCAAGGGAATCACTAATAGATAAAATATAACTTTTATTAAATAATATTTTAAAATGTATTGGGCGTGATCCTTAATTATAACCAATGTGCCCCAACTATAAGGGTTCGCACCATACAAAAAATATATAGGTCCTTAGACACACTATATTGTCAGTGCACCAAAAGAGGGGACTGCACTGATAACAGTATAGTCCAACAGCTACAATGACGATGGCAAATGTAATTGGTGTATAGCCATTAGTCAAACATGTAGCTGTATACAGCTCTAACGAATCAATCGCTGTTTTTGTTATTGACTGGTATAGGTAGATCACCAGCACTTTTATTTATATAAATATACTGTCGTAGAGCTGACAAGTAGGTTAGACTACTCATACGTTTTGGGAATAGAGCACATACGGGTTTCTATTGTATGGTGGCTCACTGAATGACCATGTAGTGTCCAACCAGAAACCAATAATGTAGCACCCCTGTCATGCGATGCCCATTTATTAGAGTGGCTAACCTGAAAACAGAGTCAATTATGCAACACGACCCTGTTCTAAGGAACCTACAATACTATATGCAGCCAAAAGATAAAGGCTGAATATAGCCGCTTTCATTCAAGCAAAAGCCACTAGTAGTAGCACATTATAGTAGACAGGGGTGCTACATTATTGGTTTCTGGTTGGACACTACATGGTCATTCAGTGAGCCACCATACAATAGAAACCCGTAAATAAAAGTGCTGGTGATCTACCTATACCAGTCAATAAAAAAACAGCGATTGATTCGTTAGAGCTGTATACAGCGACATGTTTGACTAAAGAAAAGGGCCGGAACGTGCCGCGAGGGGCATATACGTGTAGGCCCTGCATGACAGGGTTTGCCGGGAACAAGAAAGTTAGGATAGGGTTAACTGTAAAGGTGAGGGGAGTGATTGTTAGGAAGTAGTTTAAAGGGATTGGTTAGTGAGAAAAGAAGGGGGGGGGGAATTGCAGGGGGGGGTTAGTTATAAAAAGGGGCATTTGGGCGGGAGCGCCATCTTTTGAACGTTTCAGAGAGAGAGAAACGTTTCAGAGAAAGTGAGAGAGAGAGAGAATAGATAGCGGAGCCGGTAGAGAAGTTTTATCGGCAGCGGAGCGGAGCTAGTGTTTGCGGAGGACCCAGCTGGGAAGAGCGGTAGCGGAGTGAGCGCCGAGTACAGAGAAGAACAGGTTACCGGGATGTCAGCGGTGGAAGCGGCCTTAGCGATCCTCCGGGCAGCGGCGGTGAATCATCCCCCGGGGTGGCTGCAGGCTCAGATGACAGGAGCGGAGAGAGGTGAGCCGGCAGCAGCCAGCGGAGACGGAGCCCCGGCAAGGCGCGCGCGTGCGCGCAGGACACGTCCTCCGGCTAGGTTAATAGCCGAGGAGGCGGAGCCCAGGACCCGGCGCAGGGTTAGGAGCCCCTCCGGGGACCCTCTGGCCGGTCGCTCATCACCCACAGCCAGGGTGGCTGGGGACAGACCGGCCAGGAGGAATCCGAGACAACGCCCGGGTCCAACGGCCGTCCGCAGGTCTCGCTCTCCTCGGGGGGCGGGGCTTGCCCGGCCAGACGCCATCTTAGACGGAGAGGACACGGCTACCCCCCAGGGTGAAGTGCCGGCCCGGGGGGGGGCCAGGCAGCGAGAGAGAGGTCGAAGCGCGGTAGGAGCAGTGCGTCGCTTTGAAAATCCGCCCAGGGCAACGGGGAGCTCGTCCGAGCGCCCCCAGGTTTCGGACTTGGTGCAGGGAGCAGGATTGTTTCATCAGCAGGAAGATCCGCCGAGGGCTACGGGGAGCTTGTCGGAGCGCCCCAGGGATTTATTTCCAGGAGTGCATTGCGAGGTGGCAGGAGGTAGTCGGCAGGTCAGGTCGGCCATCTTCGTGCCACTACCAGACGGGCGCCAAGTGGGCCCGGAGCAGTTAAACGATCCGGAGCAACGGCAGCGAGAGAGCCTTTTTCCCTACCAGCGGGACGAGACGGCGGCTGGCGCAAGTCGGGCGCAGGAACGACGACCGGATCCGCGGATGACGGCTGATGGGATCACAGCGCCCATGCGGCCCGGTGAGCATGAATGTTTAACACAATGCTATAATTTTGATGATATTAATCTGCCTAGAGGGAGCGGGGAGTTTATGTTAGGGGGGAGCGGGGGTAGTGCAGGTGGAGGTCAGCGGGAAGTTGAATTACGCTCGTTGTTAGGTAATATGAGGGAGATGTTGGTCCGCTGTGAGCAGGGCCTGGGTTTGGGGACTCAGACAGTTGCATCGCCAGTGGCGGCGTGGTTGTCTGAAGGGTCAAGAGGTGTTTCACAAGGAAGTGGCGCGGTAGGTGGGAGTCAAGGGGTGACTACAGGATCCGCGGTGTCGGGGGTGACGGTAGGAATTCAGACGGAGAAAGATGGGGACGCGATCCGACTGGACGATAAGGCTAGGGGTGAAGTCTATGTCTGTTTTGAGGGGCCCCTAGGGGCCCATCTAAAGAAGGAGGTTCGCGAGAAAATCTGGAGAGATGAATATGTAGAGATTTTTTCCCTCTTACCTTTGGAAAAGTTTAACTTGGACAAAGGAAAAAGGACTGATTCTAAGAAGGAGGACGAAGAAAAGAAACGGTGGCGGTTGATTCCGCAAACGTTTCAAAATTGGTTGCAAGCTTTTGCGATTTTGGCTAGTGTGATAGGCGAAAAAGCCCCGGAGAATTGTTCGGGCCTTTTTTGTTATTTAGATGCGATAGCGGAAGCGTATCGCACGTATGGCGGGCAGACATGGCTTCGTTATGACGAACAGTTTCGTCAACGAAAGGCGGTCAGGCCAAGCATACGGTGGGATAATAAAGACATTGGTCTTTGGTTAAGGGTGATGGCCCCGGTCAGGTACGGGCATCCTTTTCAAGGTGGGGCCGGCGGGGCCGGCGTTGGATCAGGGGGAGGAACGGGACAGCAGGTGGGCCAACAAAATGTTAAGAAGCCCGGCGTGTGTTGGGCATTTAATGAGGGGAGATGTAAGTTTGGGGCCACCTGTCGATTCAAGCACGTCTGCTCAGTTTGCGACGGAGTGTCGCACGGAGCAGCGCGTTGTTTTAAAAGAGACAAGGCCAGAAGTGCCGGTAGTGGTGGAAAAAGGGATGACGCCGGTGATGCTACAAAGGATGGCCCCTTATCTAAGTAGATATGGGAACCGGGAGAAAAGTTCTTTATTGTTTGATGGTTTTGATGTTGGTTTTCGTATTCCCCCTCCGGGGCATGTAGTTCCTGTTACGTTAAGGAACCTGAAGTCAGCGTTGTTGCACAAGGAGGTGGTAAAAGAAAAGTTGGAGAAAGAGGTACGATTAGGGAGAATGGCGGGCCCCTTTTTAGCTCCACCATGGGACGATTTGATTGTATCACCGCTTGGGGTGGTGCCGAAAAAAGAGCCGAACAAGTTTCGGCTTATTCAGCATCTATCCTATCCAAAAGGGGCCTCGGTCAATGATGGGATTGACCCCGAGCTGTGTTCGGTGGATTATACCTCATTTGACACAGCGGTTAAGTGGGTTCAAAAGTTCGGTAAGGGAGCTTTGTTGGCCAAGACCGATATCGAATCGGCTTTTCGTTTGCTGCCGGTTCATCCGGAAAGTTGCAAACTGCTGGGGTGTTTTTGGGAAGGGCAGTATTACGTTGACAGATGCTTGCCCATGGGTTGTTCTATTTCTTGTGCGTATTTTGAGATGTTCAGCACATTTTTGGAATGGGTGATGCATGAGGTGTCAGGGGCGCGTTCTATTATCCATTATTTGGATGATTTTTTATGCATTGGCGAGGCAGATTCGCCCATGTGTGGCAATTTGTTATCAACGGTTCAATGGGTGGCCAATCATTTTGGCGTCCCATTGGCTCCTGAAAAGACGGAAGGGCCAACGAAATCTTTAAGTTTTCTAGGGATTACAATTGATACCGAAGCAATGGAATTTAGGTTACCCACGGAAAAGTTAGAGGTCTTAAGGGAGGAATTGCAGAAGGCAAAGGCAGGGAAAAAGATTACATTGCAGCGGTTGCAGTCATTGTTAGGAAAGTTAAACTTTGCTGGGAGAATTATGCCCATGGGAAGAATATTTGGTAGAAGAATGGCACGAGCGACAACAGGGGTTAAAAAGCCTCACCATTTTATAAGGGTGTCAAAGAGTTTGAAGGCTGATTTGGAGGTTTGGTTGTCCTTTCTGGAGAAGTACAACGGGAGGACCATGGTGATTGAGGAAGTGGTCGATAGTGCAGTATGTGAGTTGTTCACTGATGCAGCGGGAAGCGCCGGTTTTGGCGCATTTTTCAGGGGTCAGTGGTGTGCGGAAGCTTGGCCAGAGGAGTGGGTGACAGCGGGTTTAACAAAAAACCTAACGTTGCTTGAGTTGTTTCCGATTGTGGCTGCGGTAGTTATTTGGGGTGAATTTTTCAGAAACAAAAAAGTGATTTTGGTTGCGATAACCTGGGGGTAGTGCAGGCTATTAATAAGGGATCGGCGTCTTCGGCTCCGGTTATTGATTTGTTGCGGCAATTGGTTCTGTCAGGGTTAACATTGAACGCTTGGTTTGTGGCTGAACACGTTCCTGGGGTAAAAAACTGCATAGCTGACTCACTCTCTCGCTTTCAGTGGGAGCGCTTTCGGACCCTGGTGCCAGAGGCGGATACGGAAGGACGGCTGTGCCCTCCAGAACTTTGGCGATTGGTCGACGTGCGGCGGAGCACCTGATCCGGGGGTCGCTGGCGGCCGGCACATTGAAAGCTTATGAGGCAGCTTGGGGAGAATGGATGCAGTGGATTGAGAATATAGGGGAGGTATATTCTGAGGAGGACCAGGTAGGGGCATTGTTGTTATTGATAAGTGAGGCGCATGGTGCTAATTGGTCGGTGGCCAAGATCGACAGATTAATGGCGGGTTTAGCATTTGGCTTCAAACTTAGGGGTACGGAGGATATTACAAAGCGCTTTATTATATCCCAGACTTTGAAGGGTTTCAAGAAAGGGAGGAGGGTGAAGGATAGGAGGAGGCCAATTTCTTTTTCGATGTTAGAAAGGATTGGTAGGATATTGGAAGACGTTTGTTCGGATGATTCGGAAGTTGCGCTATTTCAATCGGTTTTTTCGTTTGCATTTTTTGGGGCATTTCGTATTAGCGAGCTGGTGTCACCTAGTAAAACGACTGCTGGCGGTTTACAAAGGACAGACGTCAGTTTGAGTGAAGATAATGTTGTTATTTGGCTGACACACTCAAAAACAGATCAGATGCGAAAAGGGAAGAGGATTGTATTGGATAGAGTGTCGGGTGCTAGGATGTGCCCCGTAACGTGTTTCATTAGCCTGATGGAAAAAGTGCCGGGCGACCAGGGTCCTTTATTCCAGCATAGGGACGGGTCTTTTGTATCTAAGTTTCAATTTGGCGCAATGCTGGGAAAAGCGTTGCAAGAATTGGGCATGGAGCGGATGGGATTTTCTTCGCATTCGTTCCGAATAGGGGCAGCTACGGAGGCATACGAGCGAGGCCTGAGCCCGGGAGTGTTACAAAAAATTGGCAGATGGAGATCCAATAGATACCGGCTGTACGTCAGGCCGGAAGGATGGTTTGGGAATGTATAATACGTAGAGATATAGTATATAAAAAAAAACAAAAAAAAACCCTATGTTATGGATTGCATTATGATGATCATATGTAAAGTTATCCTGCTTAACGCCCCCATTTTTGTTTTCCCTCTTTTTTGTTCCTTTTTCATTGTGTTTCTTGACAGAGGGAAGCCCGGCGCTCGTGTGGATATTAGGGCACTCTTTTGTGTTTTGGGCAGCTGAGCGGGCACAGGTTAGACCAGAAGGAAGACAGCTGGGTTTTTCCAGAAGGGAGGCCATAATCCGCTGGATGGGTACTCGGGGTATGATGTGGGGAAGGGTCATACCAGAAATCACGTCCTATGCAGAGCTTGATAGGGCTCCAGACGTTCTGGTAATACATGCAGGGGGTAATGACCTTGGGGGGCGTCCAGCCAGAGAGGTTAGGCGGGACATCCAACATGACTTTCTGCGGCTCCGTAGGGCATTCCCAGCCATGGTAATTGTGTGGTCCGAAATCTTGCCCAGAAAGTCATGGAGGATGGCCAGATCAGTTCTGAAAATTAACAAAGCAAGAATAAAAATAAATAGACACATTTCAGCTTTTGTGGTTAGAAATGGAGGGGTGAAAGTTAGACATGAGATTTTGGAAGGTGGGGTAGGGGGGTATTGGTTAGATGACGGCGTACATTTAAATGACGTCGGCTTGGATATGTGGTCATTGCGTATACAAGAAGGGATAGAAAGGGCTTGATGGTATGGAGGGCGGCGCAGACTTAGGGGGTAAGTCGTGCTGGCTGTGGCAGGCGGGGGGGGGGGTCCTTGGAGGCAGTTTATATTGGGTGGAAGGAGTTACGGTGGGGACGGCCTCACCTGGAGTGATTATCACCCTAATGGTTTTGGTTGGGTCTGGCGCGGTGGTAGCAGGCCAGGGAAGGGGTCCCGGGTGGCCTACAATTTTATATGTTGATTGCCTCCCAGAGGGGGTTTTTGGGCATCCGAGCCGGGTGACGGTTGGAAGCCAGGTACAGTTTTGTTTCATGGATTATTATACGCCAGACCCTTATTATTATTATTATTATTATTATTATTATTATTATTATTATATTGGATGGGACTCCAAGGGCCTCCTTCCCCGTATAGTTTAATGGATACGGTGTTTATTTTGTGTATGTTTAATAAAGGCTGCTGTGGCCAAAATATTCCAATTAAGAAGTGGTTCGGAGATTTATTAACGGGAAAAAGAGGTATGGATTTATTTAATACTGGGTGAGTCGGCCATACCCTGGTCAAGAAAAGGGCCGGAACGTGCCGCGAGGGGCATATACGTGTAGGCCCTGCATGACAGGGTTTGCCGGGAACAAGAAAGTTAGGATAGGGTTAACTGTAAAGGTGAGGGGAGTAACATAGTAACATAGTATGTAAGGCCGAATGAAGACATTGTCCATCTAGTCCAGCCTGTCTATCCTACTGTGTTGATCCAGAGGAAGGCAAAAAACCCCAAGGCCAGAAGTCAATTGGCTCTTTTGGGGAAAAAATTCCTTCCCGACTCCCTAATGGCAATCAGACTGTTCCCTGGATCAACCCCTAATAGTTCCTACCTGCCTATATACCAGGATTGACACTTAAACTAAAATTTATATCCTGTAATATCCTTCTCCAGAAAGACATCAAGTCCCCTTTTAAACTTCTCTAAGGATTTTGCCATCACCACTTCCTCCGGTAGAGAGTTCCACATTCTAACTGCTCTTACAGTAAAGAACCCCTTTCTGTGTTGGTGATGAAACCTACTTTCCTCTAATCGTAGCGGATGTCCTCTTGTTACCGTCGTGGTCCTGGGTGTAAACAGATCGCGGGAGAGATCCATGTGTTGTCCCCTCATGTACTTATACATGGTTATTTGGTCGCCTCTTAACCTTCTTTTTTCTAGAGTAAATAGTCCCAATTTGGATAGCCTCTCTGGGTATTCCAGTCCCGTCATTCCATGTATTAGTTTAGTCGCTCTTCTTTGAACCCCCTCAAGCACTGTGACATCTTTCCTGAGCACCGGTGTCCAGAATTGTACGCAGTATTCCATGTGAGGTCTGACAAGTGCCTTATATAATGGAAGGATAATGTTCTCGTCCTTCGCCCCTATACCTCTTTTGATGCACCCCAAGACTTTATTTGCCTTTGCAGCGGCTGACTTGCATTGGTTACTCCAGTTTAGTCTATTATCCACTAGTACCCCCAGATCCTTTTCCATATCACTTTTCCCTAGTGGTACCCCATTAAGTGAATATTGGTTACATCCGTTCCTCCTGCCCATGTGCATAGTCTTACATTTTTCAACATTGAACTTCATTTGCCATTTTTCTGCCCAAGCCCCCAGCTTATCCAGGTCCGTTTGTAGCCGCACATTGTCCTCCGTTGCATTAATTATATTGTATAATTTTGTGTCATCTGCAAATATTGATATTTTGCTGTGCAGCCCCTCTATCAGGTCATTGATAAATATGTTGAACAGAGTGGGGCCTAATACTGAACCCTGTGGCACCCCGCTAGCGACTGTGGTCCAATCAGAGTACGAACCATTTATTACCACCCTCTGCTTTCTATCGTTGAGCCAATTTTTTACCCACTTACACACGTTTTCGCCCAGTCCGAGCTGCCTCATTTTGTATATTAGCCTATTATGAGGCACGGTGTCAAAGGCTTTAGAGAAGTCCAGATATACAAGATCAATAGATTCTCCCTGGTCCAGCTTAGAGCTTACTTCATCGTAGAAACTGATCAGATTTGTCTGACATGAGCGACCCTTCATGAATCCATGTTGGTGAGGAGTTATTCCCTTAATCTCCTTGAGGTACTCATCGATTGCGTCTCTCAGAATCCCCTCGAAAATTTTTCCCGTTACTGAAGTGAGACTTACTGGCCTGTAGTTACCAGGCTCACTTTTGCTCCCTTTTTTGTAAATTGGGACCACGTTGGCAATGCGCCAGTCCAATGGTACTACTCCGGTCTTAATAGTGTCTAGAAATATTAGGTATAGCGGCCTAGCTATCTCGTCACTTAGTTCCTTTATTATCCTTGGGTGTAATCCATCTGGGCCCGGTGATTTATCAATTTTAGTTTTCTTTAGACGCTTCCGCACCTCCTCCTGCGTTAGGTATGAGATATTTTGTGAGGGGTTCGTTTTATTCCCCTGCATCTCGTATGGCATTTCCTTTTCTTTGGTGAACACACTTGAGAAGAAACTGTTTAGTAGATTTGCTTTCCCTTTGTCATCATCAATGATTTCTCCTGCATTGTTTTTTAAAGGGCCAGCGCTCTCCCTGCAAATCCTTTTGCTGTTTATGTAGTTGAAAAATAGCTTCGGGTTGTTTCTGCTCTCTTTTGCGATCCGTCTTTCTGCTTCCTCCTTGGCAGTTTTGATCGTATCTTTGCATATTTTGTTTTTTTCCCTGTATGATTTTAGCGCTTCTTCGCTGCCTTGTTGCTTTAGTAGTTTGAACGCTTTCTTCTTTTCGTTTATTGCCCCTCTTACCGTCTTGTCGAGCCACATTGGTTTCCTTTTAGTTGAGTTTCTTTTATTTTTAAAGGGAATGAACTGCTCACATGAGGCGATTAGGATCCTTTTGAACTTTTCCCATTTTTCCTCCGTACTGATATTTTTGAGGATGTTGTCCCAATTAATGTTACCGATAGTAGTTCTAAGCTCATCAAATTTTGCTTTACTAAAGTTTAGTTTCTTTGTCACTCCCTTATAGGGCTTCCTATTGATTGACAGCTGGAAGTTGATTATATTGTGGTCGCTGTTCCCCAAGTGCCCCTCAACCTGCACCCCCTTTATACGTTCCGGTTTGTTAGTTAGCACTAGGTCCAGAATGGCCCTCCCTCTTGTTGGTTCCTGCACAAGTTGGTTCAGGTAATTGTCTTTAATTACTCTCAAGAACTTATCACCCCTGTGAGATTTGCAGGTTTCGTTCTCCCATGTTATATCTGGGTAATTAAAGTCCCCCATGATAATTACTTCGTTTCGTTTTGACACCTCTTCTATCTGCCTTAGTAGTAAGTCTTCAGTTTCTTCTGTTGCTTTTGGTGGCCTATAGAAGACCCCTATCAGGATTTTGTTATTTTTTCCTCCCTGTATTTCTACCCACAGAGATTCCACCTGTTCGTCTCCTACCCCTATATCCTCCCGTAGCCTCGGCTTCAAGTTCGATTTGACGTACAGACATACCCCTCCCCCTTTCTGGTTCCTTAGGAAGTAGTTTAAAGGGATTGGTTAGTGAGAAAAGAAGGGGGGGGGGAATTGCAGGGGGGGTTAGTTATAAAAAGGGGCATTTGGGCGGGAGCGCCATCTTTTGAACGTTTCAGAGCCCACCCACCCTCCCGATTTTTGGTGGATAGGTTGATAAATATATTTATATAAAAAAAAAAAAAAAAATTTTCTTTTGAATAAGTGAATATATATTAACTGGTTTAGGCGGGTAGTATATTTATGAGAAGATATGAGTGAAGCTGTTGATTATATAATTTATAGGTATTTACCACGTCATGGCAGCTGGCTGTGGCAGGCGGGGGGGGGGGTCCTTGGAGGCAGTTTATATTGGGTGGAAGGAGTTACGGTGGGGATGGCCTCACCTGGAGTGATTATCACCCTAATGGTTTTGGTTGGGTCTGGCGCGGTGGTAGCAGGCCAGGGAAGGGGTCCCGGGTGGCCTACAATTTTATATGTTGATTGCCTCCCAGAGGGGGTTTTTGGGCATCCGAGCCGGGTGACGGTTGGAAGCCAGGTACAGTTTTGTTTCATGGATTATTATACGCCAGACCCTTATTATTATTATTATTATTATTATTATTATTATATTGGATGGGACTCCAAGGGCCTCCTTCCCCGTATAGTTTAATGGATACGGTGTTTATTTTGTGTATGTTTAATAAAGGCTGCTGTGGCCAAAATATTCCAATTAAGAAGTGGTTCGGAGATTTATTAACGGGAAAAAGAGGTATGGATTTATTTAATACTGGGTGAGTCGGCCATACCCTGGTCATGGCTATACACCAATTACATTTGCCATCGTCATGGTAGCTGTTGGACTATACTGTTATCAGTGCAGTCCCCTCTTTTGGTGCACTGACAATATAGTGTGTCTAAGGACCTATATATTTTTTGAATGGTGCCAACCCTTATAGTTGGGGCACCTTAGTTATAATTAAGCATCACGCCCAATACATTTTTTAATGTTATTTAATAAAAGTTATATTTTATCTATTAGTGATTCCCTCGGTGATATCGTATTCTGCTCTTTTAGGGTATCCTTCTGTCACGGTGACATATTTATATTTAGACCCTCCCCAAAAATCCTGCAAAATCAGGGTAGGGCTTATTTTCAATGTAGGTCTTATTTTCGGGGGAAAACACCAACAGCATCTCCATGTCCCGGACTTACTGACTGCTGCTTTTTAGGTTGAGTTCACACACTGCAGAACTGTTGCAGTAGTTTGGTACCAAAGTTCTGCAACAATGCACAGTGCAATGTAAATGAATCACAGTGGGGAAAATCTGCAGCAGAAAACAGACATGCAGCCGATTTTCAAATCAAATGTGAAAACGTGATGGATTTTCCCCAGATTTCATTCATTGCGATGCCAGAGCTGAATTATGTGTTGGGCACAAACACTAAAATCCACATGCAGGTTTTGGTGCAGATTTCCTCTTTGATGTCGGCACATAGCCTTACACTTCGGATTATTTCAGCCCCCCCAGCTTGCAGCCCTCCTACTCCTGGTGAACTGTTCCATCTGTCCGCTGCCATCTGGGGAAAGCTTCTTCCAGGGCTTAAACAGACGGGCGCATGCGCAAAAACACTCGCCGCTACAGAGCGTGTTAGAACATGAACCAGTGGAAAGTCTCTCGGTGTAGTAATATCTCATGAGAATTACGCTAGTCAAAATGAAACCATGGAAATCAATGATTTTGCTTCATCACTTTTTACGTCCACAAAAAGCTCCACAAGCACGGCCATCTGTTTAACCTCTTAATAGGAGGAAAGTGCCCATTAGTTTGGCCACAATGAACTGAGGCTTCGGGGAGACCTGGTCACAAAAGTTTATCTGACTGACTGATGTGAGGGGCATGGGCTGGGGAACAAGTGGTTGAA
Organism: Eleutherodactylus coqui; assembly: GCF_035609145.1. NCBI lineage: Eukaryota > Metazoa > Chordata > Amphibia > Anura > Eleutherodactylidae > Eleutherodactylus > Eleutherodactylus coqui. The sequence continues at coordinate 60,815,966 of NC_089847.1, read as the reverse complement.
CAGGGGGAAAAGGACCTACAGGGGACAAGTGGCACAGGGAGAAAGAGGGACATTGGACACAGGAGGTGGGGCAAGTGGTGGTACATGGGATTGTATGGGTGGGGACAAGTGGTTTCACAGGGCAAGATGGGGCACGGGGGACAAGTAGTACCGCGGGTAAAAGAGACATGGGGAGGAGGGCCAAGTTGAAACATGGGGAGACAAATGGTGGCACAGTAGGAGAAAAGCCAAAAGTGGCACAAATGGTGGAATAAGGAGAGAGGGTGGCATGTGAGGGACAAGAGATGGAAGAGAAGCACATATGGGGAGGAGGGGCAAGTGGTGTCATGGGCAAAGTATTAGATTTATTATCTTAATTGACAATTTTTTAGATCTAATTCTTCTAAAATCAGTTTGCATCTCTTTTATTACTGATGATATACCAGGGTTGGCTTATATTGGCTATCCACAGGATGGGTGATGAAGGTCTAATCAGTGAGGGTCTATCATTCCAAAGAATTGGGGTCCAGTGTCCCCCATTTTCCTAACTGTGGGCTCTCTACACCCTCTACAGTGAAGTGGAGATGGCATCTTGGCAGTGGTTGCACATGCACAGTGCAGCTGCATTTATTTCAATGGCGATGATGAAAATAGCTAGTACAAGCACTCAGCCGTCTGCATTAAAGAACAATGGAGCAGCTCCACACATGCAGCGACACTGCTCTATTCAATCTACTCCTCACTCTGCCGAGGGGTGAAGGCAGGCAGTGAGCCCAGAGTGACAGAAGAGGGCTTAAACAGGCGGACCTTTCAGACTCTCATTCTGGAGACCACAAGGGGTCTTCAGTGATGAGACCCCCACCAATCAGACTTGCATCATCTGTGGATTGGCCCTATTGCAGATAGATTGGGCAGTCAGTGTCTAAACCAGGCCTGCACAACATATGGCACGTTGGCCACAAGTGGCCCAGCAGAGGATTTCTGGCAGCCTGTGACATGGCTGTGATGTCAAGAGACTAGTCGCTCGCCTCTTAATATAGTCATGCCACAGTCCGCGGCACAGTCATGTCACGCTAACCGCTAGCTATGAATTTTACCAGATAAAGGGCCTTCAGCCATGCTCAGCAGCAAAGTAGGGGATAGCCGGAGTCAGATGTGTGACTTGAACATTACCTTGAACATGCAGCTGATGCCCGCTATCCCTTCCCTTGTTGATTGACCAATTCAATTCAGGGAAGGTCCTTTAGTCCTGGGGAGCACTGCTGCAGCGATGGAAGAATCTTTCTAAGGGACATTGTAAAAAAAGATCCCCTCCCAGAAGGAGTTGTCAGAATCAAATGAAACTTTCTCTATGTGATTGTAACGTTGATATAAGGGATTACAATATCAGAGCAAAAGGATCTTTTATTGCAGAAAACTGACCCCTTGAGGGGCGGCTCTAGTCCCTGTTGGGCTCCTCTAGCCTGATTGCAAGATGAGATACGGGCGGGCATGGAGGAATACAGGTTTTGTATGGTAGTCTACCGCATATTGATCCACATTTGCTGTACCTGAACCTCTAGATCTCCTAACAGTCTGGTCAGAATGGTCCAGGTGGCGGGCAATTTCTCTAAAAGACCATTTTGCATCCCCATAATGCATTCCTTCTCATACGCTTTTAACAGAGACAAGTCTCTTTGATTGCGTCTCCCCTGCCTTCCTGCACACAGGACCTCCAACACATCCAATACATCTTTGGAGTCGTGTCACCCCCAGGCATCCTGTTGTCCTATCCAGCCGAACTGACGAAGGGGTTCTTCCCCGAAATGCGTATTCTATTGCTGGTTTTTAATTTGTGAAAAATTAATAAAAAAGAAGTGCTTTCACCTTCACACATTGGACTTTGATCTACATCTTCTAGTAGCTTAGAGGGTTGCGCCTCCATACCAGTTCTTTTCACATCCTTTTCGCTACACTTACGCCCACACTGGTGGAGCGTCATCTGGTTGGCAGCACCTCCACCATTCAAAATACTCAATCATTGAAAGCTCTTTGTACTCCATAAACATTCCACCACCCTCACTGGGTCTTGCTCCACCCTCCTTTTTTATTTCCTTTACTCACTACATACAAGGAGCCTCCGAGAGCCTTTTATAGGCCATATGTGTTAGCGCACCATACATCATGGCTGCAACGATACAAGCAAATACAAGTGGCTGCAACACTACTGCAAGCACCTAATATCTGAATTTAAATGGCATTCTTGTTATATTTACTGACATATGAAGATGTGAGGTTCTTAGCACACATTTTGATCAAAACATGTGAGCCCATCTGCCACGTCAAGGCGACCTCTTGTAGATGGGACCTACACTACACTAACCTCTCTTTAGGCCTGCTGGGCTAATCCCTTTACGTTCTCTCTGTGGGAAGGGACAACATTCAAGGAGGCATACGGGAAAAGCTGCAGGGGGCGCTAGATTTTATCAGAAGGGCACCACATTGTTCTGATATAATTGTTAAATTGTGGTCTAATGTTTGGGGTCTAAATAGTAAGATGTTTTTTCATGGGATTAGCTGTCTGAGTGCTTTTTGTGGGGTGAGTTGTGTTTTTTCACTGGTACAATTTAATATACCATAAAATATGCTGAAAAACTACAGATTTCTCAGTGGGCTGAAATGAAAAAAAAATTCAATTATGCTTATTTTTGGACCTGTTGTTTTTGGTGTGCACACTGTGGCACAAATTACATGAAAACTTTATTCTGTGTGTGTCAGCACATTTACCACAATTTCCAAACTACATTTTTTTTTTGTCTTCAAAAATTGAAATATATAAAAAAAATTAGTTTCTGTTGCTATTTTAAGGCGCCATCACTTTTTCATTTTACTGTTGATGCAGCGGATGTGTGGACTCAATTTCTGCAGGATGACTAGTGGTTGTGTAACTTTTTGATGGCGTTATATTTCATATTTTTTCTTGGAGCCAGGGTAATGAAAAAATACAAATCTGGTGTTATGTATTTTTTTTCATAATGGTGTTCATTATCAGGGATAAATAATTCAATATTTTAAACGGACTTTTATGCAGGCTGCAATGCAAATTACTTTTCTTTTTTTTAGAAATATAGGACAAGGGTTTTTTTAACTTTTTTCAAAAATGTTTTACACTTATTTTTTTAGGCCTCTAATGGTGCTTGAACTTGGGATCATTAATTCACTTATACAACCCAGTGAAGGCCATTTGGAACATTTAAATGCTGATTAGGTTATTCAAATGCCACTGTAAGAATTGACAGCTGCATTAAAATACTCAACAGCCATAATTGAAGTTATTTCTGATCATAGCTGTTGCTTCTAGGTGTGAATTGTCAAAGACAGGCGGCGCCACTTCAGTATGTGGAGTGAGCTTGGGAGCCAAGTCCATTCCATACAGACCCCACACACATCCCCTGTACATTTATAGTCGATGTCACCAAGGGGTAAAAAAAAAAAAAAAATCCGGCCTCCTCCACCCCTTAATAGCCGGCCAACACTCACCTCATTTCCCCATCGCTCATTACAATACTGTTATGGGCGTGAGGAAATGCAATTACCAGTAAATGTGAACTAGTCATAGACATGTGCTTAGATGTCATAAGATAAAAAAAAATGTCCGGCCTCCTTCCACCCCTTAATAGCCGGCCATCGCGCACCAATGTGTTTCCCGCCCCCTGTGGCAGCACCATCAGCTGCTGCTGTCATTGGTTCAGGGAAATCCATTTACTGGTAAGAAAAAAAGGTTTTTAGATACATCACATGTCTATGGGTATATGGGGCGCAGATGTTGTGGCGCCTGTACTTACCGCCAGCTGGGTGGTACTGCTGGCTCTCTCCTCAGGGGTCCCTCGCCGTCCTTCCTTGTGATGTCGTTGCAGGGGCTCAGGAGGGCCGCTCGCTCAGGTGGTTGTAGAGCCGGTGTCTAAGAGGGTCTTCATGTTGGAGAATGAAAACCCTCTGAACTTGGCCTGGTCTTCCGGTGATAGCTCGGATTGCTTGGCCTCTTCTGCTTCGATGGTGTCTAAGTCGAATTGCTGATAGAATTCCGACTTAGTTGGGGCAGGGATGTGCGGCGGGGCCATCCTCAGGGTTTCCACAGAGTCCCATTCTACATGCTGGAAGAACCGATGACCACGGATGTTCCCATTGACTCCTAGACGCTTGGCTGGATTTTTCTTGAGGAGCTGAAATCAGAAATGTAGTTTTTAATACTAACTACAATTACAAGAATCTGACAAAGAAAGACAATAAAAGCATACAAAATTAGTAACATGCTTACCTGCATTATGATGTTCTTCGCTCCGGAGGTGGACTCATTAAAGAGTTTTTGATGATACTTACGCTCGCCGGTGATCATTTGATTCATGATGACTCCCAATGAAAACCAGTCTACGGCGGCGTTGTACTCCTCTCCGGCGTCCATCTGCCATAAACAGACAACAGTTAGTTAGTTGGGAAATAAGTTCTACATCATTAATAACATAAGTCGTCTGCCCTAAAAGAAAGGCATTACATGGGATATGTGCACTGCTCTAGACTAGCATTGTGTAGAGACCGCAGTCATCTATTCCATCTCGGACTGCTGTCTCCATGATCCACAACCCAAGAACATAAATACACTTATGTCAACAACTGGTAAGAAGATTCTATTCCACTCACCTCAGGAGCAATATAGTCTTCGGTCCCAGCATAGTCAGTAGCTGTTCGACCTCCAAGCATGTTGTCCAGGGCGAGACCGAAATCGGTGATCTTCAGGTGCCCTGTCTCAGCCACCAAGATGTTTTCGGGCTTCAGGTCTCTGTGGATGATCCCCTTGGCGTGGAGGTGTTGGATGCCGCACACCATCTCCGCAGCGTAGAATCTGTAAGAAAGAGAATAAGTAGTCGGTGTGAGATCCTGAGGAGCGACAAAATACTGTTTCCTAAACTGTAGCTAAAGTATGATTATTGGATGGATCACTAATCATCAGCCATGTAGGAGGAGGCTCGCGATCCGACAATTGTGCGCAAATGGTTGTCATCTGCTGACCAGATCTTTTATGTGAGCATAAAAGTGTTAGCTCACCAGCAGCACATCTCCCCATGTAAACAGCGGAATGTGCCATACTAATGATCTGCTCATGTTAGACCACCTTAACGAGCAACAACCAACATGCTATCTTGTCAGTTGTTGCTTGTTAATAGGCAAAATATGTGCCGTGTAAAACCACCCTAAATCTTTACCTGGAACTGTTGATATCGAGCCGTCCCTTTGACTGTAGGAGTTGATTCAGGTCCCCGCAGCTTAGAAACTCTAATCCAAGTAGAACGTGCGTCTGTAATGTAGAAGAGACATGTAAGGAGGTTGGTTAATATGAAGTTATGCTACAAAGTCCACATCTACGGTACACATACTAGTGATGTGCGATAACATACTTGGAGATATCGCACATACTTGGAGATGTGTGATAACAACTATACCTTGGTCTGAAATGCAAATTCTGCATGGATGAGGAAAGGACTTCCTGACGTCATCTGCAACACGCGGTGCTCCACCATCACGTCCGCCAGCTCCACTTCTGCTAGTAGGGCCTTCTTCCTGATGACCTTCACCGCAAACTGCTGACAGGTAACGATGTCTTCTGCCAGCACGACTTCTCCGTAGGCTCCCCGGCCGAGCACATGATGAAATCGTAGTCGTTCTTGGATGGTTGTAGATGTGGTGCTTCCTGAGCCAGTTGGTCGAACACTGCTGGGTCCTCCTAATAGTGATTATAATAGCACAATATACAGGCTATAGGTTATAATAGAGGTAGGTGCCTGCAGCCAGACGGTCAGATACAAGGCTCCTCTGGGAACTGTAGTTGCTACGTTAAAATCAACCATCACATCACGGGAACAGAAGGACAACCACTTTAATACAGAAGATAACGTCTTATATAGTCTGTAGGTATTAACTATCACTCCTATAAGGGGCTCAGTATGTATTGTATCTGTATTATGGACATGTGACGTAGGCTTTAGATGCATATTTTACTAATTCGGGCCTTATTTGCCTAGTTATGTGATCAGTAACTGCGAATGCTGTATATATTGTGTAAAAAATAAATAAATAACACATCAGACCCCATAAGACAACAGGAAAACCTTCTCCTACGGAAGGATTGTCCTGCTTACTCCTGGGTTCCATTGGATTTTTGGTATAAAGTATACAGCACTCAGGTACAACAATACAACTGAGGCAAAAGTCTGGACACACACGTTTAACTGGTATAATAACGAGATAATTTACTTCCAATGTGTAAAAGTATTAGTTGGGGAGGTGGCTGCATTTCTTGGTGGAGATGTTTTAGGAGGCCATTTTGACATCCAACATATTGAATTAGCTTAGGTTTTTCAAATAAGAAGCGGTCATAGAATGGTAGAGTTGGAAGGGACCTCCAGGGTCATCGGGTCCAACCCCCTTCTCAGTGCAGATTTCACTAAATCACCCCAGACAGATGTTTTTCCAGCCTTTGTTTGAACACTTCCATTTAAGGGGAACTCACCACCTCCCGTGGTAACCCGTTCCACTCATTGATCAACCTCACTGTCTAATATCTAATTTGTGTCTCCCCCCTTTCAGTTTTATCCCATTGCTTCTAGTCTTTCCTTGTGCAGATGAGAATAGGGCTGATCCCTCTGCACTGTGACAGCCCTTCAGATATTTGTAGACCGCTATTAAGTCTCCTCTCAGCCTAAACATTCCCAGATCCTTTGATCGTTCCTCATAGGACATGATTTGCAGACCACTCACCATCTTGGTAACTCTTCCCTGGATATAATATATATAATAATATACCTAGGAATATAACAGTCTTGGCTAGATTTGACTCAGACACACAATGGGAGGGTCAGTGTTGCCAATTTTATTGCTCAGCAGTTAATTGAGGAAAAGTTTCACAAAGTGCTTTTTATGATGTGTTGATGTGGCCACCATTCAGTTGGATGCACAAGAATCCAGCCTTCATGAACTCGCTGAACTGCAGCTGATGCTTCCTAACCGCTCTGTAGGATTCACTGTTTCAGGTGAACTGTATTGTGTATTTTTTTGCATACACAAGGGGCTTTAAATGACCCCTGAGTTAGGAGGAGAGGTCTGGCAGAATGGCAACTAAGGCGATTTAAACTACCAAACATGGTAACAGTACATTCTCCTGTCCTAGGAGGAGTTACCACAGGCAGCACAGATGGCCTCAATTTGGTTGTATTCCCAAACATCCCCTTTAGGCCTCAGTCAGACGACCGTTTTTTGCCGCGATTTACGGATCGCATGACAGATGCGCATCCGCAAATCACGTGACCGGGGCCGACGATTCGCCGAAAAATCTGCTAGCAACGTTTTTGGCGAAACGGGCCCGATCAAAGGAGCGCTGTCCGCCCATTGAAAGTCAATGGAGCCGGCAATACAGCCGGCTCCATTGAAAGCAATGGGCTGCCGGCGAGCGCAGGATGAATTTTCGGAAAGGGCTTAAACATATAAGCCCTTCCCTGAAAATCATCCAAAAATGGTTAAAAAAAAATGTACTCACTTTGTCCCTGCAGCCAGAGTTCAGCCGCGGCCGGCCGGCAGTTCTCCTGAACTGCTCTGTGTATTATTCAGCAGGCGGGGATTTAAAATCCCCGCCTGCTGAATGGGCTGCCTCTAATTGGTCACAGCCCTCACCAATCAGAGGCAGCTCTCACTCACCCATTCATGAATTCATGAATGGGTGAGTGAGTGCTGCCTCTGATTGGCTCAGCGCAGGGACAAATCAGGGGCAGCTCTCAGCTGTCATTCAATAGCTTACATGTCCAGCGTGTAAGTGGTAGGTGTCCAGTATGTAAGTGATACATGTCCGGTGTGTAAGTGGTAGGTGTCCAGTATGTAAGTGATACGTGTCCGGTGTGTAAGTGGTAGGTGTCCAGTATGTAAGTGATACGTGTCCGGTGTGTAAGTGGTAGGTGCTCGGTGTGTAAGTGGTAGGTGTCTAGTATGTAAGTGCTAGATGGTTGGTGTGTAAGTGATACATGTCCAGCGTGTAAGTGGTAGGTGTCCAGTGTGTAAGTGCTAGATGTCCGGTGTGTAAGTGATACATGTCCGGTGTGTAAGTGGTAGATGTCCGGTGTGTAAGTGATACATGTCCGGTGTGTAAGTCGTACATGTCCGGTGTGTAAGTGGTAGGTGTCCGGTGTGTAAGTGGTAGATGTCCGGTGTGTAAGTGCTAGATGTCCGGTGTGTAAGTGGTAGGTGTCCGGTGTGTAAGTGCTAGATGTCCGGTGTGTAAGTGGTAGGTGTCCAGTATGTAAGTGCTAGGTGTCCAGTGTGTAAGTGGTAGATGTCCGGTGTGTAAGTGATACATGTCCGGTGTGTAAGTGGTAGATGTCCGGTGTGTAAGTGGTAGATGTCCGGTGTGTAAGTGGTAGATGTCCGGTGTGTAAGTGGTAGGTGTCCGGTGTGTAAGTGATACATGTCCGGTGTGTAAGTCGTACATGTCCGGTGTGTAAGTGGTAGGTGTCCGGTGTGTAAGTAGTAGGTGTCCGGTGTGTAAGTGGTAGGTGTCCGGTGTGTAAGTGGTAGATGTCCGGTGTGTAAGTGGTAGATGTCCGGTGTGTAAGTGGTAGGTGTCCGGTGTGTAAGTAGTAGGTGCCCGGCGTATAAGTGGCGTCTGTATTATCTATCCCGTGTGAGGGTAGCATCACTGTAGAGGTATGTAATAAACACAGTATGACATCTACACGCTCCACAAATATCAGCTTTATTAATAAACAACACTGATTAAAAACAAACTCTTAACGAGACATAAAACTCAATAAGTGGCAATAAATACCATCAAAAAGCAGCAAAATATCAAATTGTGTGCAAGCGAGGGTAGCTACACAGTCCATGCGCCACATAGCACAATAACATACAAGTGCTGTATATACTGCCCACCGGCCGAGATACCGGGGACTGGCCAACAATATACCTCTGTAGAGATGAAGAGGGATCTGTGAGCAGTCCTGGCCGGTCCCATCAGCATGTAGAGTCTACGACTAATGATGTATACTAATGCACAGCGTGTATCAGGTGGTCAGAGAAGTGGCGCCACCTCTGTTTGTCCAGGACCGGAGGGTCGCTGTAGGCCGTACAGCCCATTGTATATATATTCTGCACCCCTATACATGGCTCTGATTACACTTAGTAGCAGTTTGTTCTTTATGGTTTTCTTTCATTCTTCTCTCAGTAATAACACAAACATTATTTCTCTTTCCCCCTCAGATCCAATAGAATATGAGTCAGTATTTATAGTGTTTGCTCTGTGACTGAGGCTGGAGTGATATCAGTATACTCATATATGTCCCTTAGGTCTAGATCTATTTCATCTGGCTGTCGTATAGTCACTTGCGCAGGTGAACTCAGACATATTTGGTGCGTTGGCCCTCGTACGTGTGTCTAATGTGTCTATTGAGGAGCTGCTGCCCAACCATGTAACCAGCCAACGTGCCGGGGGCTCAGCGGTGCGGACCCCTCAGATTGGCCGCATCTAAGACCGGAAAGTGGCGTAAATTATAGCGAGAATCTATCGCAGCTTCTGGCTGGCAGACATCTCCTTCTGTGGCACACGGGCAGTCGGAGGCGTTCCTTATATAACATACATTACTAACATATATATAGTAAGGGCATTAATAGACGGCAGATCACCCACCACGGTCCATTATTGTTTATTGCACTGACATATATAGCACATACATATTCCACAGCGCTGTACACAGTTTAGCATTATATCGGGCTTTGTCCCCCTGGGGGCTCACAATCTATATATTCACACTGGACAATGAACCCAGATTTGAACCCGGATACCCCCTTACTGAAAGGCAACTGAGCCCCCATGCTGCCCACAGGAAAACTAACACAATTTTTGTTTCAAAAACACCCCATTTTGGTATTGTCAGGGCTCCTACCCATTTGCATTTTTTTAACGCTGCCCTTTTTTAACACAATTGTTAATGGGATTTCTAATGTTATAAACTCATCACAAGTTGGCGCTTTATGATTTTTGTGCGATGCGTTTCTAACATTAGAAAGTCCCATTGACAATCGCGTTAAAAAAAAACACAGCGATATCGCAGCGTTAAAGAACCCCTAGTGGGTAGGAGCCCTTACACAGTGGGGGGCAGCCATAGCGCTGTGATCACCTCCGCTGAGGAACAATTGCTGAATCTACACACTTCCTAAAGGTTCAGTCACAATTTTTGGCCCAATTTTGTCAGATTTTCATGCAGATCTGCAGCAGATTATATCCTTTCATTTAAATACAAATTGCATGGGTGACTGCTGCGGCAGATCTGCGCAAAAATCTGCAGCAAATGAGTGATGTGTGAACGTATCCGAAGAGCAGGTCATCTAAACATGGGAGAAGATGAGTAACCAAAAAAGTGTACATTTCAGCAGCAAATGTTGTTTGTTTTTTTTAAAAAGAAAGCCGGGCCGGCCCAAATCTGCCAGTGTAAACGGATTTTGGCCGGCAAGGTGTTTTTTTTTAAATGCACACATACATGTTACATCTGCAGACAAAAATATAAAGTCAGACAATCTCATTGATTTTATGCCTTAACGCTTTGCAAAAATGCCGGTCTCCTGAGTATTCACCGCGCATTTACACAAGCGCATCGATGGGCTCAAATCTGCAGAAAAAAGGGCATATTTTTGGGTGTAAGCTGAAAAACTACATTTGATTGTCCCGATAAAATGAATGGGTACTGTTCACTGCGTGCGCAATATACTGCACAAATACAGACGTGTGAATCCGGCCTAAACAGCAGTAACATCTGACATGTCACAATATACATAAATACAACATAATACAATGGAACATTTGTGTCTTTTCTCCCCAGAATACAAAACACATGAATTGTAAGAAGAACCAGAAAACGGTACATTCCAGCAGCTCATCTATAAGGGCTCCTGCACACGGGCGATTGAGCAAATGCAAAATTTACCATTTTTGCACCCGTATTTCCGTTGAGCAAAAAAATATGCAACATGCTCTATTTTCACGCAAATTTGAGCACCCGAGCCACCATAACGGCGCGATTTTGCGGTATTATTTGATAACACTGATGATTATTTAGGCCGCTCAGCCAGTTCTAAAACGGGTATAAACAACCTCAGCAGCGCAAAAAGTACAGTAAGCAGCGCAGAAAGGTTCATGGGAAAATATAATAGTGCTCCATACACAGCGCCATCACGCCATCTCCTTGCGAGCGTTTACACGTCACACGTGTGCAGGAGCCCTTATCACAGTAATATTGGACATTTCACATTATACAATGTACATAAATACAGTTTGATACAATGTAACATTTCCATCATTTTCTCCCCAGAATACAAAACACGTGAATTGTAAGAAGACGACGAACCAGAAAACGGTCCATTTCAGCAGCTCATCCATAACCGCAGGAACATCATACAATGTACATACAGTGTAATACAATGGAACATTTGGATCACTTTCCTCGCTCCTCCTCTCCGGCAGACAACCCCCATCAATTACCAGACATGGCGGTACAGTGTGGGACCCTCAGGCTGCGCTCACACTTAGCGGACTTACTGAAAATCTGCACCAAAATCCGCATTAAATTCTGCATCCAAACACAAACCATTGCTGTGGATTCTAATGTGGACTTTGATGCAAATCCTGAGCAGACTTCACCCCTTCAGATGAAAAGATGAAATCTGCCACCGATCTGCACCAATATCTGGCATGTGTGAATGCGCTCCTACAGCTCCGCAGATCTCCAGCGGTACCTGAGCCTCCCGGGTCTTCTTTCTGTATCTTTACAGGTGGGTCCTTTTCTCCCACCGAAGAATCCAGATGCCTCTTCTTGGGTCGCTTCTTCCCAACGAGGTCTTTCTTCACCGAATCAGTCGGTGGAACGATGGGCTTCGCTGAGCTCGATGACTTCCTCCTCCTCTTCCTCCTCTGGCTCTTGCTTGAAGCGTCATCTGAAGAATCCAAGACATGTCTTGGTCTTCTCACTCCTTTCTTCCTCCGAATCTCCTCCTCTCCCTCCATAAAATCGCTCTGCTCTGGTCCAGCAGACATCGCCTCCTTCTCCATCGCCAGTCTCCAACACTCTCAACTGCCAACCGCCGTGACAACACAATTGCCCTGGCTGTAACCATGGCAGCAGTCATGTGATCAGTAACTGACCAATCACAGCCAACCATGATAAGTTTGAAATCGTATGTCCGCAGTTACTGAGATGTGATGAAGGACATTTACAGGAATATTCTCACCATTTTCCTAATAATCTTTATTATTATAGTGGGATCTTGTCATGTCTGAGTGCTGAAGCCGTCCAGGACTTGGTGCGGGGTGATATTTGGGGGCCACATTCACATTCTTACAGTTTATTCTTCTTTCTTACTGCCAGATATTATTATTTTCCCGAATATAATCTTATATTATAATCCATCCATCCACCATATTAACCTTCACATATAAATGAGCATCTGTAATAATCCACGTTGCGGTTGTGTCATTGTTTGGCAGATTTCCCAATATGTCCCCATTTTCCCCCATATGACCTGATGATAGATTAACCACAGGCCGGGTCTCTTGTATAGAGATGGTGATTAATGATAATATCTCTCTACAAGGTGCCTCCATGGTTCTCCTTGTAATTGGCGCACACACGTTCGGGGTCTCCAGATCCCTCGCTCCCCATGACATGGCCATAGAGAAAATGATAAAATCCTGACCGCTGCCATCACTACCAGCTGATTAAAGACAGATGTAGTTTTAGGCCCATCAGAACATCATCCTGCTCTCATAGCCACAAAATAACCACACAGGATCCATCAACAGCATCTTGTTGGGGGTTTCCAGATACTTTACACTTAATATATGGTACACTGCAAAGACAATGGGGATCTACCAAGAGCAGGAGGATTACCTTACTGACTACAGAGCCAACCTGGGGCTTCATTACAGACAATCTGCGCCCACAATGAAGACATAGAGGGGCGAATAGAAGAACAAACATTGTAAATGTTCCTATTCAAATGGGTTTGAAGAGATCCTAAATAACAGCAACACTTGATTGACACTCAGCTGGGGGACGTTTTCTGTCCATTGATTCTCGCTTTTATGTTTTTAGCTTCAGGCAGGTGACATCACGAAAGAAATATAAGCTGCAGATATACTGATATAGTATGGAGACCAAAAGGCTGTGAGATACAGAACAAGATAAAAGACACCAATGTATTCCCAACATATATATTTATATTTAACCCCTTAAGGATATTGGCCTATTTTGGGCTTAAGGACGCAACAATTTTTGGTGGATTTTCTTGACCGTTTATCAAAAGCCATAACTTTTTTATTTTTCCGTCGACGCGGCCGTATAAGGGCTTGTTTTTTGCGAGGCAAACTCTAGTTTCTATCGGCGTCATTTTTGGGTACATAGACTATATTGTAAAACTTGTATTATTTTTTTATGATAGCAGGGAGAGAAAACGCATCAATTCTGCCATAGATTTTTTTTATTTTTTTTCCAGCGTTAATCATGCAGCATAAATAAGACATTCCATTTTTTCTGCGGACCAGTACGGTTACAACGATACCAAAATTCTTACATTTTTTTTTATTTTTTTCCACTTTTCTGCAATAAAAACCCTTTTTTTGGAAATCTTTTTTTTTTCTAAATCGCTGCATTCAAAGTCCTGTAACTTTTTTATTTTTTGATGAACGGAGCTCTATGAGGGCTTATTTTTCGCGAGACGAGCTATAGTCTTTATTGCTACCATTTTGGGGTACATACTGCTTTTTTGATCACTTTTATTGCAATTTTAGTGATGCCTCAGTTTTTTAGCGGGTTTTTTTTTGCGTTTTTTTCCGTGCATAGTCAAACGCATGTGCATCTTATTTTACGCGTCGTTACGGATGCGACAATATCAAGTTTGTGGGTTTTTTTGGTTTTTTTTACCTTTTTAATGCTAATCTGAGAAAAAGCATAAAAAATGTGTTTTTTTACCCTTTTTTTTACATTTTTTTTATTCATTTTTTGTAATCTTTGTTTTTTTTTACACTGTTTGTGTCCCCTTGGGGGACTTTGACCACTGCCCTGATAATCGCTGTCATAAGGGTGGCTCTGCCATGCCTTATAGCTTATACAGCGATCCCAGGCACTGGTAACACAGGACGCCAGTGTCTGGCGTCCTGTTACCATGGCGACAGGCCGGGCTCTCGCAATAACATTGCGAGAGCCGGCCAGAGAAACAGAGGAAGTCCGCTCCCTCTGTGAACCCTTTCCGGCAGGGAAGGGGTTATCAGCGGGGGGCGCATCTCCGATGTCCTCCCGCTGTTGCAGCGGGACGCCGGCTGTGACTGACAGCCGGCTCCCGCTGCAGGATAGCGCGGAATCATATGTGATCCCGCGCTATCTCCAGGACGTAAGTTTACGTCCTGTTGCGGGAAGTACCAGGCTCCCAGGACGTAAACTTACGTCCTGCAGCGGGAATGGGTTAAAGTGCTGCTAACATTGTAGAACAGCATGTGGGACTGAGAAAGACCATGTGCCCATCCAGTCCAGCCTATTTTTCTGTAATGTTGATCCACAGGAAGGCAAAAAAAATCCAATGAGGTAATTTTTCCTAATTTTAGAGGTACAAATTCCTTCCCAACTCTAATATGGCAATCAGAATAATCCCTGGATCACCGACCCTACTGAAGTAATCAGTGACTATTCAAGAAAGGTGTCCAGGCCCCTCTTAAACTCTTTTATCAAGTTCACTATCACTAAGCCCTCAGGCAGAGAGTTCCATAGCCTCACTGCTCTTACAGTAAAGAACCCCCTTCTATGTCGGTGTAGAAACCTTCTTTCCTCTGGACTTAGAGGGCGCCCCCTTGTTACAGTCACAGTCCTGGGTATAAATATATGATGGGAGAGATCTCTGTATCCCCTGATATACTTATACATAGTTATTAGGTCGCCCCTCAGTGCTCTTTTTTGCTAAGCTAAATAACCCAATTTTGATAACGATTTCTGTTGCCCGCCTTTATACCCGCTCAAACTTTATACGTCCTTTTTGAGTACTAGTACACAAAGCTGTATACAATATTCCATGTGTGGTCTGATCAGTGACTTGTAAAGAGGAAGAACAATATTATCATCATGTGTCTCTAGATGTATTTTTATGCACCCCTTTGATCCTATTTGCTTTGGCTACAGCTGCCTGACACTGGTTGCTCCAGTTAAGCTTAAGGCCCATTTACAGGGAGCGATGATCACTAAAAAAAGCTAAAAGGCGATCGTTTTAGCAATAATCGTTGCGTCTAAATGCATACCCATCATCCACTTTTCGGGCACTGCTAGCTGATCGTTACATTCAGGCCAAACTAAAAATCGCTGTTCAGTCTTATCAGCAGTTCTCCACGGGTAGTGCTGATAGCATTGTTTCCCGCTGGAGAACAAAGGATCGGAATACAGTTCATAGCCTTCGGGCTATGAACTGCTTTCAGCTAAGGCTTCATTTGCACACTAGTGAGCTATTAAGTAGCTGAGTACACCAAAAATAAGCCCTGATTGCATAAAAATCAGTGCGTCACCTAACATTTGCTGTCCGCTCCACCGCAACTCTCCTTGCAGGTGACCCAGACATGACTACACAGTGCACCCTTAGTACTTGTCCTAATATATAGGGACTCAGACATGGTTACACAGTGCACCCTTAGTACTTGTCCTAATAAATAGGAGACCAGACATGGCTACACAGTGCACCCTTAGTACTTGTCCTAATATATAGGGACCCAGACATGACTACAGAGTGCACCCTTAGTACTTGTCCTAATATATAGGAGACCAGAAATGACTACACAGTGCACCCTTAGTACTTGTCCTAATATATAGGGACCCAGACATGACTACACAGTGCACCCTTAGTACTTGTCCTAATATATAGGAGACCCAAACATGACTACACAGTGCACCCTTAGTACTTGTCCTAATATATAGGAGACCAGACATGACTACACAGTGCACCCTTAGTACTTGTCCTAATATATAGAGACCCAGACATGACTACACAGTGCACCCTTAGTACTTGTCCTAATATATAGGGGACCCAGACATGGCTACACAGTACAGCCTTACTACTTGTTCTAATACATAAGGGGCCCAGACATGACTACACAGCACAGACTTACTACTTGTCTTAATATTCAGGGGACCAAGACATGGCTACACAGTGCACCCTTAGTACTTGTCCTAATATATAGGAGACCAGATATGGCTACACAGTGCACGCTTAGTACTTGTCCTAATATATAGGAGACCAGACATGGCTATACAGTGCACCCTTAGTAGTAGTCCTAATATATAGTAGACCAGATATGGGTACACAGTGCACCCTTAGTACTTGTCCTAATATATAGGAGACCAGATATGGCTGCACAGTGCAGCCTTAGTACTTGTCCTAATATATAGGAGACCAGACATGGCTATACAGTGCACCCTTAGTACCTGTCCTAATATATAGTAGACCAGATATGGGTACACAGTGCACCTTTAGTACTTGTCCTAATATACAGGGGACCCAGACATGACTACACAGTGCACCCTTAATACTTGTCCTAATATATAGCGACTCAGACATGGCTACACAGTGCACCCTTAGTACTTGTCATAATATATAGGAGACCCAATATGGCTACACAGTGCACGCTTAGTACTTGTCCTAATATACAGGAGACCCAGACATGACTACACAGTGCACCCTTAGTACTTGTCCTAATATATAGGGACCCAGATATGGCTACACAGTGCACGCTTAGTACTTGTCCTAATATATAGGGGGCCAGACATGGCTACACAGTGCACCCTTAGTACTTGTCCTAATATATAGGAGACCATATATGGGTACACAGTGCACTCTTAGTACTTGTCCTAAGATGCAGGGGACCAAGACATGGCTACGCCGTGCACCCTTAGTACTTGTTCTAATATATAGGAGACCAGACATGGCTACACAGTGCACCCTTAGTACTGGTCCTAATATATAGGAGACCAGATATGACTACACAGTGCACCCTTAATACTTGTCCTAATATATAGGAGACCAGATATGGGTACACAGTGCACTCTTAGTACTTGTCCTAAGATGCAGGGGACCAAGACATGGCTACGTTGTGCACCCTTAGTACTTGTTCTAATATATAGGAGACCAGACATGGCTACACAGTGCACCCTTAGTACTGGTCCTAATATATAGGAGACCAGATATGGCTACACAGTGCACCCTTAGTACTTGTCCTAATATGTAGCAGACCAGATATGGCTACACAGTGCACCCTTAGTACTTGTCCTAATATATAGGGGACCAGATATGGCTACACAGTGCACCCTTAGTACTTGTCCTGATATGCAGGGGACCAAGACATGGCTACACAGTGCACCCTTAGTACTTGTCCTAATATATAGGGACCCAGACATGACTACACAGTGCACCCTTAGTACTTGTCCTAATATATAGGAGACCAGACATGGCTCCACTGGGCACAGTTAGTACTTATTCTAATATATAGGGACTCAGACATGGCTACACAGTGCACCCTTAGTACTTGTCCTAATATATAGGGGACCCAGACATGGCTACACAGGGCGCCCTTAGAACCTGTCCTAATATATAGGAGACCAGATACGGCTACACAGTGCACCCTTAGTACTTGTCCTAATATATAGGAGACCCAATATGGCTACACAGTGCACCCTTAGTACTTGTCCTAATACACAGGAAACCCAATATGGCTATACAGTGCACACTTAGTACTTGTCCTAATATATAGGGGGCCAGACATGACTACACAGTGCACCCTTAGTAATTGTCTTTATATGCAGGGGACCAAGACATGACTACACAGTGCACCCTTAGTACTTGTCCTAATATGCAGGGGAACAAAGATATGGCTACACAGTGCACCCTTAGTACTTGTCCTAATATGCAGGGGAACAAAGATATGGCTACACAGTGCACCCTTAGTACTTGTCCTAATATGCAGGGGACCAAGACATGACTACACAGTGCACCCATAGTACTTGTCCTAATATATAGGAGACCAGACATGGGTACACAGTGCAACCTTAGTACTGGTCCTAATATATAGGAGACCAGATATGGGTACACAGTGCACCCTTAGTACTGGTCCTAATATATAGGAGACCAGATATGGGTACACAGTGCACCCTTAGTACTTGTCCTAATATGCAGGGGACCAAGACATGGCTACACCGTGCACCCTTAGTACTTGTCCTAATATAAAGGAGACCAGACATGGCTACACAGTGCACCCTTAGTACTTGTCCTAATATGCAGGGGACCCAGACATGGCTACACAGTGCACGCTTAGTACTTGTCTAAATATATAGGAGACCAGATATGGCTACACAGCGCACCCATAGTACTTGTCCTAATATATAGGAGACCCAGACATGGCTACACAGTACACACTTAGTACTTGTCCTAATATACAGCAGACCCCGACATGACTACACAGTGCACCCTTAGTACTTGTCATAATATACAGGGGGCCAAACATGACTACACAGTGCAACTTTAGTACTTGTCCTAATATGCAGGGGACCCAGACGTGAGTACACAGTGCACCCTTAGTACTTGTCCTAATATATAGGGACCCAGACATGACTACACAGTGCACCCTTAGTATTTGTCCTAATATATAGGGACCCAGACATGACTAAACAGTGCACCCTAAGTACTTGTCCTAATATATAGAGGCCTCAGACATGGCTACACAGTGCCCCCTTAGTACTTGTCCTAATATACAGAGGACCCAGACATGGCTACACAGTGCACCTTTATTACTTGTTCTAATACATTAGGGGCGCAGACATGGCTACACAATACAGCCTTAGTACTTGTCTTAATATGCAGGGGACCAAGACATGGCTACACAGTGCACCCTTAGTACTTGTCCTAATATGCAGGGGAACAAAGACATGGCTACACAGTGCACCATTAAAACTTGTCCTAATATATATGGGACCCAGACATAGCTACACAGTGCACCCTTAGTACTTGTCCTAATATATAGGAGACCCAGACATGGCTCCACAGTGCACCCTAATGCTTGTCCTAATACACAGGGGACCCAGACATGACTACACAGTACACCCTTAGTACTTGTCCCAATACATAGGGACCCAGACGTGGCTACACAGTGCAGCCTTAGTACTTGTGCTAATACATAAGGGGCGCAGTATGGCTACACAGTGCACCCTTAGTACTTGTCCTAATATATAGGGGACCCAGACATGACTACACAGTGCACCCCAATGCTTGTCCTAATACACAGGGGACCCAGACATGACTACACAGTACACCCTTAGTACTTGTCCTAATATATAGGGGACCAGACATGACTACACAGTGCACCCTTAGTACTTGTCCTAATATATAGGGGACCCAGACATGACTACACAGTGCACCCTTAGTACTTGTCCTAATATATAGGGGACCAGACATGACTACACAGTGCACCCTTAGTACTTGGCTAATGTATAGGGGACCCAGACATGGCTACACAGTGCACCCTTATTACTTGTCCTAATATATAGGGGACCAGACATGGCTACACAGTGCACCCTTAGTACTTGCCCTAATATATAGGAGACCCAGACATGGCTACACAGTGCACCCTTAGTACTTATCCTAATATATAGGGATTCAGACATGGCTACACAGTGCACCCTTAGTACTTGTCCTAATATATAGGGACTCAGACATGGCTACACAGTGCACCCTTAGTAATTGTCCTAATATATAGGGGACCCAGACATGGCTACACAGTGCACCCTAATGCTTGTCCTAATATGCAGGGGACCAAGACATGGCTACACAGTGCACCCTTAGTACTTGTCCTAATATATAGGGGACCATACATGGCTACACAGTGCACCCTTAGTACTTGTCCTAATATGCAAGGGAACAAAGACATGGCTACACAGTGCACCCTTAGTACTTGTCCTAGTATATAGGGGACCCACACATGGATACACAGTGCACCCTTAGTACTTATCCTAATATATAGGGGACCCAGACATGACTACACAGTACACCAATAGTACTTGTCCTAATATATAGGGAACCCAGACATGACTACACAGTGCACCCTTAGTACTTGTCCTAATATATAGGGACCCAGACATGACTACACAGTGCACCCTTAGTACTTGTCCTAATATACAGGGGACCCAGACATGGCTGCACAGTGCACCCTTAGTGCTTCTCCTAATATATAGGGGACCCAGCCATGGCTACACAGTGCACCCTTAGTACTTGTCCTAATATATAGGGGACCATACATGGCTACACAGTGCACCCTTAGTACTTGTCCTAATATATAGAGACCCAGGCATGACTACACAGTGCACCCTTAGTACTTGTCCTGTATACAGGGACCCAGACATGGCTACACAGTGCACCCTTAGTACTTGTCCTAACATATAAGAGACCCAGACATGACTACACAGTGCACCCTAAGTACTTGTCCTAATATACAGGGGACCCAGACATGGCTACACAGTGCACCCTGAGTACTTGTCCTAATATATAGGGGACCAGACATGGCTACACAGTGCACCCTTAGTACTTGTCCTAATATACTGGAGACCCAGATATGACTACACAGTGTACCCTTAGTACTTGTCCTAATATACAGGGGGCCCAGACATGACTACACAGCACCTTTAGTACTTGTCCTAATATGCAGGGGACCCAGACGTGACTACACTGTGCACCCTTAGTACTTGTACTAATATATAGGAGACCAGATATGGCTACACAGTGCACCCTTAGAACTTGTCCTAATATATAGGAGACCAGAAATGGCTCCAAAGGGCACAGTTAGTACTTGTTCTAATATATAGGGGACCCAGACATGACTACACAGTGCACCCTTAGTACTTGTCCTAATATATAGGGGACCAGACATGACTACACAGTGCACCCTTAGTACTTGTCCTAATGTATAGGGGACCCAGACATGGCTACACAGTGCACCCTTATTACTTGTCCTAATATATAGGGGACCAGACATGGCTACACAGTGCACCCTTAGTACTTGCCCTAATATATAGGAGACCCAGACATGGCTACACAGTGCACCCTTAGTACTTATCCTAATATATAGGGATTCAGACATGGCTACACAGTGCACCCTTAGTACTTGTCCTAATATATAGGGACTCAGACATGGCTACACAGTGCACCCTTAGTAATTGTCCTAATATATAGGGGACCCAGACATGGCTACACAGTGCACCCTAATGCTTGTCCTAATATGCAGGGGACCCAGACATGACTACACAGTACACCAATAGTACTTGTCCTAATATATAGGGAACCCAGACATGACTACACAGTGCACCCTTAGTACTTGTCCTAATATATAGGGACCCAGACATGACTACACAGTGCACCCTTAGTACTTGTCCTAATATACAGGGGACCCAGACATGGCTGCACAGTGCACCCTTAGTGCTTCTCCTAATATATAGGGGACCCAGCCATGGCTACACAGTGCACCCTTAGTACTTGTCCTAATATATAGGGGACCATACATGGCTACACAGTGCACCCTTAGTGCTTCTCCTAATAAACAGAAGACCCAGACATAGCTACACAGTGCACCCTTAGTACTTGTCCTAATATATAGAGACCCAGGCATGACTACACAGTGCACCCTTAGTACTTGTCCTGTATACAGGGACCCAGACATGGCTACACAGTGCACCCTTAGTACTTGTCCTAACATATAAGAGACCCAGACATGACTACACAGTGCACCCTAAGTACTTGTCCTAATATACAGGGGACCCAGACATGGCTACACAGTGCACCCTGAGTACTTGTCCTAATATATAGGGGACCAGACATGGCTACACAGTGCACCCTTAGTACTTGTCCTAATATACTGGAGACCCAGATATGACTACACAGTGTACCCTTAGTACTTGTCCTAATATACAGGGGGCCCAGACATGACTACACAGCACCTTTAGTACTTGTCCTAATATGCAGGGGACCCAGACGTGACTACACTGTGCACCCTTAGTACTTGTACTAATATATAGGAGACCAGATATGGCTACACAGTGCACCCTTAGAACTTGTCCTAATATATAGGAGACCAGAAATGGCTCCACAGGGCACAGTTAGTACTTGTTCTAATATATAGGGACCCAGACATGACTACACAGTGCACCCTTAGTACTTGTCCTAATATATAGGGGGCCCAGACATGACTACACAGTGCACCCTGAGTACTTGTCCTAATATATAGGAGACCAGATATGGCTACACAGTGCACCCTTAGTACTTGTCCTAATATACAGGAGACCCAGACATGATTACACAGTGCACCCTTAGTATTGTCCTAATGTACAGAGGCCCAGACATAAATACACAGCACCTTTAGTACTTGTCCTAATATGCAGGGGACCCATACATGACAACACAGTGCACCTTTAGTACTTGTCCAAATATATAGGGACCCAGACATGACTAAACAGTGCACCCTTAGTACTTGTCCTAATATATAGGGACCCAGACATGACTACACAGTGCACCCTTAGTACTTGTCCTAATATATAGGAGACCAGATATGGGTACACAGTGCACCCTTAGTACTTGTCCTAATATATAGGGGACCAAGACATGGCTACACAGTGCACCCATAGTACTTGTCCTAATATATAGGAGACCCAATATGGCTACACAGTGCACCCTTAGTACTTGTCCTAATATATATGAGACCAGATAAGGGTACACAGTGCACCCTTAGTACTTGTCCTAATATATAAGGAACCAGATATGGCTACTCAGTGCCCCCTTAGTACTTGTCCTAATATGCAGGGGACCCAGACATGGCTACACAGTGCACCCTTAGTACTTGTCCTAATACATAGGGACCCAGACATGACTACACAGTGCACCTTTAGTACTTGTCCTAATATGCAGGGGACCCAGACGTGACTACACAGTGCACCCTTAGTACTTGTCCTAATATATGTATGGAACTAAGATATGGCTACACAGTGCACCCTTAGTACTTGTCCTAACACATAGGGACCCAGACGTTGCCACGCAGTGCACCCTTAGTACTTGTTCTAATACATAAGGGGCGCAGACATGGCTACACAGTGCACCCTTAGTACTTGTCCTAATATATAGGGACCCTGACATGACTACACAGTGCACCCTTAGTACTTGTCCTAATATATAGGAGACCAGATATGGGTACACAGCGCACCCTTAGTACTTGTCCTAATATGTAGGGGACCAGACATGGCTACACAGGGCACCCTTAGTACTTGTTCTAATACATAAGGGGCGCAGACATGGCTACACAGTGCACCCTTAGTACTTGTCCTAATATATAGGGGACCCAGACATGGCTACACAGTGCACCCTTAGTACTTGTTCTAATACATAAGGGGCGCAGACATGGCTACACAGTGCACCCTTAGTACTTGTCCTAATATATAGGGGACCCAGACATGACTACACAGTGCACCCTAATGCTTGTCCTAATACACAGGGGACCCAGACATGACTACACAGTACACCCTTAGTACTTGTCCTAATATATAGGGGACCAGACATGGCTACACAGTGCCCCCTTAGTACTTGTCCTAATATACAGGGGGCCCAGACATGGCTACACAGTGCCCCCTTAGTACTTGTCCTAATATACAGGGGACCCAGACATGACTACACAGTGCACCCTTAGAACTTAACATAATATATAGGGACTCAGACATGGAAACACAGTGCACCCTTAGTACTTGTCCTAATATATAGGAGACCAGACATGACTACACAGTGCACCCTAATGCTTGTCCTAATATGTAGGGGACCAAGACATGGCTACACCGTGCACCCTTAGTACTTGTCCTAATATATAGGAGACCAGACATGGCTACACAGTGCAACCTTAGTACTTGTCCTAATATGCAGTGGACCCAGACATGACTACACAGTGCACCCTTAGTACTTGTCCTAATATATAGGAGACCCAATATGGCTACACAGTGCACCCTTAGTACTTGTCCTAATATACAGGAGACCCAGACATGACTACACAGTGCACCCTTAGTACTTGTCCTAATACATAGGGACCCAGACATGACTACACAGTGCACCTTTAGTACTTGTCCTAATATGCAGGGGACCCAGACGTGACTACACAGTGCACCCTTAGTACTTGCCCTAATATATAGGAGACCAAATATGGCTACACAGTGCACCCTTAGGACTTGTCCTAATATATAGGAGACCAGATATGGGTGCACAGTGCACCCTTAGTACTTGTCCTAATATATAGGAGACCAGATATGGGTACACAGTGCACCCTTAGTACTTGTCCTAATATATAGGGACCCAGACATGACTACAGAGTGCAACCTTAGTACTTGTCCTAATATATAGGAGACCAGATATGGGTACACAGTGCACCCTTAGTACTTGTCCTAATATACAGGAGACCCAGACATGACTACACAGTGCACCCTTAATACTTGTCCAAATATATAGGGACTCAGACATGGCTACACAGTGCACCCTTAGTACTTGTCCTAAGACATAAGGGGCCCAGACATGGCTACACAGTGCACCCTTAGTACTTGTCCTAATATATAGGGGACCCAGACATGGCTACACAGTGCACCCTTAGTACTTGTCATAATATGTAGGAGACCCAATATGGCTACACAGTGCACCCTTAGTACTTGTCCTAATATATAGGGGCCCAGATATGGCTACACAGTGCACGCTTAGTACTTGTCCTAATATATAGGGGCCCAGACATGACTACACAGTGCACCCTTAGTACTTTTCCTAATATGCAGGGGAACAAAGATATGGCTACACAGTGCACCCTTAGTACTTGTCCTAATATGCAGGGGACCCAGATATGGCTACACAGTGCACCCTTAATACTTGTCCTAATATATAGGAGACCAGATATGGGTACACAGTGCACCCTTAGTACTTGTCCTAATATATAGGAGACCAGATATGGCTACACAGTGCACGCTTAGTACTTGTCCTAATATATAGGGGCCCAGACATGACTACACAGTGCACCCTTAGTACTTTTCCTAATATGCAGGGGAACAAAGATATGGCTACACAGTGCACCCTTAGTACTTGTCCTAATATGCAGGGGACCCAGATATGGCTACACAGTGCACCCTTAATACTTGTCCTAATATATAGGAGACCAGATATGGGTACACAGTCCACCCTTAGTACTTGTCCTAATATATAGGAGACCAGATATGGCTACACAGTGTACCCTTAGTATTTGTCCTAATATATAGGGGACCAGATATGGCTACACAGTGCACACTTAGTACTTGTCCTAATAAATAGGAGACCCAGACATGGCTACGCCGTGCACCCTTAGTACTTGTCCTAATATATAGGAGACCAGACATGGCTACACAGTGCACCCTTAGTACTTGTCCTAATATATAGGAGACCAGATATGGCTACACAGTGCACCCTTAGTACTTGTCCTAATATGCAGGGGACCAAGACATGGCTACACAGTGCACCCTTAGTACTTGTCCTAATATATAAGGGACCAGACATGGCTACACAGTGCACCCTTAGGACTTGTCGTAATATATGTAGGGGACTCAGATATGGCTACACAGTGCACCCTTAGTACTTGTCCTAATACATAGGGACCCTGACGTGGCTACATAGTGCACCCTTAGTACTTGTTCTAATACATAAGGGGCACAGACATGGCTACACAATACAGCCTTAGTACTTGTCTTAATATGCAGGGGACCAAGACATGGCCACACAGTGCACCCTTAGTACTTGTCCTAATATGCAGGGGACCCAGACATGGCTACATAGTGCACTCTTAGTACTTGTCCTAATATATAGGAGACCTGATATGGCTACATAGTGCACCCTTAGTGCTTGTACTAATATATAGGGCACCTAGACATGGCTACACAGGGCACCCTAAGTACTTGTCCTAATATATAGAGGACTCAGACATGGCTACACAGTGCACCCTTAGTACTTGTCCTAATATACAGAGGACCCAGACATGGCTACACAGTGCACCCTTAGTACTTGTCCTAATATACAGAGGACCCAGACATGGCTACACAGTGCACCCTTAGTACTTGTTCTAATACATAAGGGGCGCAGACATGGCTACACAATAGAGCCTTAGTACTTGTCTTAATATGCAGGGGACTAAGACATGGCTACACAGTGCACCCTTAGTACTTGTCCTAATATGCAGTGGTACAAAGACATAGCTACACAGTGCACCCTAAGTACTTGTCCTAATATATAGGGGACCCAGACATGACAACACAGTGCACCCTTAGTACTTGTCCTAATATATAGGGGACCAGACATGGCTACACAGTGCACCCTTAGTACTTGTCCTAATATATAGGGGACCCAGACAAAGCCACACAGTGCACCCTTAGTACTTGTCCTAATATGCAGGGGAATAAAGACATGGCTACACAGTGCACCCTTAGTACTTGTCCTAATATGCAGGGGACCCAGACATGGCTACACAGTGCACCCTTAGTACTTGTCCTAATATATAGGAGACCAGATATGGCTACACAGTGCACCCTTAGTACTTGTCCTAATATATAGGAGACCAGATATGGCTACACAGTGCACCCTTAGTACTTGTCCTAATATACAGAGGACCCAGACATGGCTACACAGTGCACCCTTAGTACTTGTTCTAATACATAAGGGGCGCAGACATGGCTACACAATACAGCCTTAGTACTTGTCCTAATATGCAGGGGAACAAAGACATGGCTACACAGTGCACCCTTAGTACTTGTCCTAACATACAGGAGACCCAGACATGGCTACACAGTGCACCCTTAGTACTTGTCCTAATATATAGGGGATCCAGACATGGCTACACAGTGCACTCTTAGTACTTATCCTAATATATAGGGACTCAGACATGGCTACACAGTGCTCCCTTAGTACTAGTCCTAATACGTAGGGATCCAGACGTGGCTACACAGTGCACCCTTAGTACGTGTTCTAATACATAAGGGGCGCAGACATGGCTACACAGTGCACCCTTAGTACTTGTCCTAATATATAGGGGACCAGACATGGCTACACAGTGCACCCTTAGTACTTGTCCTAATATATAGGGGACCCAGACATGACAACACAGTGCACCCTTAGTACTTGTCCTAATATATAGGGGACCAGACATGGCTACACAGTGCACCCTTAGTACTTGTCCTAATATATAGGAGACCAGATATGGGTACACAGTGCACCCTTAATACTTGTCCTAATATATAGGAGACCAGATATGGGTACACAGTGCACGCTTAGTACTTGTCCTAATATTAAGGAGACCAGACATGGCTACACAGTGCAACCTTAGTACTTGTCCTAATATGCAGGGGACCCAGACATGACTACACAGTGCACCCTTAGTACTTGTCCTAATATATAGGAGACCCAATATGGCTACACAGTGCACCCTTAGTACTTGTCCTAATATATAGGGGACTCAGACATGGCTACACAGTGCACCCTTAGTACTTGTCCTAATATACAGGAGACGCAGACATGACTACACAGTGCACCCTTAGTACTTGTCCTAATACATAGGGACCCAGACATAACTACACAGTGCACCTTTAGTACTTGTCCTAATATGCAGGGGACCCAGACGTGACTACACAGTGCACCCTTAGTACTTGCCCTAATATATAGGAGACCAGATATGGGTACACAGTGCACCCTTAGTACTTGTCCTAATATATAGGAGACCAGATATGGGTACACAGTGCACCCTTAGTACTTGTCCTAATATACAGGTGACCCAGACATGACTACACAGTGCACCCTTAATACTTGTCCCAATATATAGGGACTCAGACATGGCTACACAGTGCACCCTTAGTACTTGTCCTAATATATAGGGGACCCAGACATGACAACACAGTGCACCCTTAGTACTTGTCCTAATATATAGGGGACCAGACATGGCTACACAGTGCACCCTTAGTACTTGTCCTAATATATAGGGGACCCAGACAAAGCCACACAGTGCACCTTTAGTACTTGTCCTAATATGCAGGGGAATAAAGACATGGCTACACAGTGCACCCTTAGTACTTGTCCTAATATGCAGGGGACCCAGACATGGCTACACAGTGCACCCTTAGTACTTGTCCTAATATATAGGAGACCAGAAATGGCTACACAGTGCACCCTTAGTACTTATCCTAATATATAGGAGACCAGATATGGCTACACAGTGCACCCTTAGTACTTGTCCTAATATACAGAGGACCCAGACATGGCTACACAGTGCACCCTTAGTACTTGTTCTAATACATAAGGGGCGCAGACATGGCTACACAATACAGCCTTAGTACTTATCCTAATATGCAGGGGAACAAAGACATGGCTACACAGTGCACCCTTAGTACTTGTCCTAATATACAGGAGACCCAGACATGGCTACACAGTGCACCCTTAATACTTATCCTAATATATAGGGACTCAGACATGGCTACACAGTGCTCCCTTAGTACTTGTCCTAATACATAGGGATCCAGACGTGGCTACACAGTGCACCCTTAGTACTTGTTCTAATACATAAGGGGCGCAGACATGGCTACACAGTGCACCCTTAGTACTTGTCCTAATATATAGGGGACCAGACATGGCTACACAGTGCACCCTTAGTACTTGTCCTAATATATAGGGGACCCAGACATGACAACACAGTGCACCCTTAGTACTTGTCCTAATATATAGGGGACCAGACATGGCTACACAGTGCACCCTTAGTACTTGTCCTAATATATAGGGGACCCAGACAAAGCCACAAAGTGCACCCTTAGTACTTGTCCTAATATGCAGGGGAACAAAGACATGGCTACACAGTGCACCCTTAGTACTTTTCCTAATATGCAGGGGACCCAGACATGGCTACACAGTGCACCCTTAGTACTTGTTCTAATATATAGGAGACCAGACATGGCTACACAGTGCACCCTTAGTACTTGTCCTAATATATAGGAGACCCAGACATGGC
Source organism: Eleutherodactylus coqui (assembly GCF_035609145.1). Lineage (NCBI taxonomy): Eukaryota > Metazoa > Chordata > Amphibia > Anura > Eleutherodactylidae > Eleutherodactylus > Eleutherodactylus coqui. The sequence goes on along the minus strand of NC_089847.1, from coordinate 60,786,829 downwards.
TACACAGTGCACCCTTAGTACTTGTTCTAATACATAAGGGGCGCAGACATGGCTACACAATACAGCCTTAGTACTTGTCCTATTATGCAGGGGAACAAAGACATGGCTACACAGTGCACCCTTAGTACGTGTCATAACATACAGGAGACCCAGACATGACTACACAGTGCACCCTTAGTACTTGTCCAAATATATAGGGGACCAGACATGGCTACACAGTGCACCCTTAGTACTTGTCCTAATATATAGGGACCCAGACATGACTACAGAGTGTAAAGTTAGTACTTGTCCTAATATATAGGAGACCAGACATGGCTACACAGTGCACGCTTAGTACTTGTCCTAATATTAAGGAGACCAGACATGGCTACACAGTGCAAACTTAGTACTTGTCCTAATATGCAGGGGACCCAGACATGACTACACAGTGCACCCTTAGTACTTGTCCTAATATATAGGAGACCGGATATGGGTACACAGTGCACCCTTAGTAGTTGTCCTAATATATAGGAGACCAGATATGGGTACACAGTGCACCCTTAGTACTTGTCCTAATATATAGGGACCCAGACATGACTACAGAGTGTAAACTTAGTACTTGTCCTAATATATAGGAGACCAGACATGGCTACACAGTGCACGCTTAGTACTTGTCCTCCTAATATTAAGGAGACCAGACATGGCTACACAGTGCAAACTTAGTACTTGTCCTAATATATAGGAGACCCAATATGGCTACACAGTGCACCCTTAGTACTTGTCCTAATATATAGGGGAGCAGACATGGCTACACAGTGCACCCTTAGTACTTGTCCTAATATACAGGAGACGCAGACATGACTACACAGTGCACCCTTAGTACTTGTCCTAATACATAGGGACCCAGACATAACTACACAGTGCACCTTTAGTACTTGTCCTAATATGCAGGGGACCCAGACGTGACTACACAGTGCACCCTTAGTACTTGCCCTAATATATAGGAGACCAGATATGGGTACACAGTGCACCCTTAGTACTTGTCCTAATATATAGTAGACCAGATATGGGTAAACAGTGCACCCTTAGTACTTGTCCTAATATACAGGTGACCCAGACATGACTACACAGTGCACCCTTAATACTTGTCCCAATATATAGGGACTCAGACATGGCTACACAGTGCACCCTTAGTACTTGTCCTAATATATAGGGGACCCAGACATGACAACACAGTGCACCCTTAGTACTTGTCCTAATATATAGGGGACCAGACATGGCTACACAGTGCACCCTTAGTACTTGTCCTAATATATAGGGGACCCAGACAAAGCCACACAGTGCACCTTTAGTACTTGTCCTAATATGCAGGGGAATAAAGACATGGCTACACAGTGCACCCTTAGTACTTGTCCTAATATGCAGGGGACCCAGACATGGCTACACAGTGCACCCTTAGTACTTGTCCTAATATATAGGAGACCAGATATGGCTACACAGTGCACCCTTAGTACTTGTCCTAATATATAGGAGACCAGATATGGCTACACAGTGCACCCTTAGTACTTGTCCTAATATATAGGGGACCAGACATGGCTACACAGTGCACCCTTAGTACTTGTTCTAATACATAAGGGGCGCAGACATGGCTACACAATACAGCCTTAGTACTTATCCTAATATGCAGGGGAACAAAGACATGGCTACACAGTGCACCCTTAGTACTTGTCCTAATATACAGGAGACCCAGACATGGCTACACAGTGCACCCTTAGTACTTGTCCTAATATATAGGGGATCCAGACATGGCTACACAGTGCACCCTTAATACTTATCCTAATATATAGGGACTCAGACATGGCTACACAGTGCTCCCTTAGTACTTGTCCTAATACATAGGGATCCAGACGTGGCTACACAGTGCACCCTTAGTACTTGTCCTAATATATAGGAGACCCAGACATGGCTACAGAGTGCACCCTTAGTACTTATCCTAATATATAGGGACTCAGACATGGCTACACAGTGCACCCTTAGTACTTGTCCTAATATATAGGGGACCCAGACATGACAACACAGTGCACCCTTAGTACTTGTCCTAATATATAGGGGACCAGACATGGCTACACAGTGCACCCTTAGTACTTGTCCTAATATATAGGGGACCCAGACAAAGCCACACAGTGCACCCTTAGTACTTGTCCTAATATGCAGGGGAACAAAGACATGGCTACACAGTGCACCCTTAGTACTTTTCCTAATATGCAGGGGACCCAGACATGGCTACACAGTGCACCCTTAGTACTTGTTCTAATATATAGGAGACCAGATATGGCTACACAGTGCACCCTTAGTACTTGTCCTAATATATAGGAGACCCAGACATGGCTACACAGTGCACCCTTAGTACTTGTTCTAATACATAAGGGGCGCAGACATGGCTACACAATACAGCCTTAGTACTTGTCCTATTATGCAGGGGAACAAAGACATGGCTACACAGTGCACCCTTAGTACGTGTCATAACATACAGGAGACCCAGACATGACTACACAGTGCACCCTTAGTACTTGTCCAAATATATAGGGGACCAGACATGGCTACACAGTGCACCCTTAGTACTTGTCCTAATATATAGGGACCCAGACATGACTACAGAGTGTAAAGTTAGTACTTGTCCTAATATATAGGAGACCAGACATGGCTACACAGTGCACGCTTACTACTTGTCCTAATATTAAGGAGACCAGACATGGCTACACAGTGCAAACTTAGTACTTGTCCTAATATGCAGGGGACCCAGACATGACTACACAGTGCACCCTTAGTACTTGTCCTAATATATAGGAGACCGGATATGGGTACACAGTGCACCCTTAGTAGTTGTCCTAATATATAGGAGACCAGATATGGGTACACAGTGCACCCTTAGTACTTGTCCTAATATATAGGGACCCAGACATGACTACAGAGTGTAAACTTAGTACTTGTCCTAATATATAGGAGACCAGACATGGCTACACAGTGCACGCTTAGTACTTGTCCTCCTAATATTAAGGAGACCAGACATGGCTACACAGTGCAAACTTAGTACTTGTCCTAATATGCAGGGGACCCAGACATGACTACACAGTGCACCCTTAGTACTTGTCCTAATATATAGGAGACCCAATATGGCTACACAGTGCACGCTTAGTACTTGTCCTAATATATAGGGGAGCAGACATGGCTACACAGTGCACCCTTAGTACTTGTCCTAATATACAGGAGACGCAGACATGACTACACAGTGCACCCTTAGTACTTGTCCTAATACATAGGGACCCAGACATAACTACACAGTGCACCTTTAGTACTTGTCCTAATATGCAGGGGACCCAGACGTGACTAAACAGTGCACCCTTAGTACTTGCCCTAATATATAGGAGACCAGATATGGGTACACAGTGCACCCTTAGTACTTGTCCTAATATATGGTAGACCAGATATGGGTAAACAGTGCACCCTTAGTACTTGTCCTAATATACAGGAGACCCAGACATGACTACACAGTGCACCCTTAATACTTGTCCCAATATATAGGGACTCAGACATGGCTACACAGTGCACCCTTAGTACTTGTCCTAATATATAGGGGACCCAGACATGACAACACAGTGCACCCTTAGTACTTGTCCTAATATATAGGGGACCAGACATGGCTACACAGTGCACCCTTAGTACTTGTCCTAATATATAGGGGACCCAGACAAAGCCACACAGTGCACCCTTAGTACTTGTCCTAATATGCAGGGGAATAAAGACATGGCTACACAGTGCACCCTTAGTACTTGTCCTAATATGCAGGGGACCCAGACATGGCTACACAGTGCACCCTTAGTACTTGTCCTAATATATAGGAGACCAGATATGGCTACACAGTGCACCCTTAGTACTTGTCCTAATATATAGGAGACCAGATATGGCTACACAGTGCACCCTTAGTACTTGTCCTAATATACAGAGGACCCAGACATGGCTACACAGTGCACCCTTAGTACTTGTTCTAATACATAAGGGGCGCAGACATGGCTACACAATACAGCCTTAGTACTTGTCCTAATATGCAGGGGAACAAAGACATGGCTACACAGTGCACCCTTAGTACTTGTCCTAATATACAGGAGACCCAGACATGGCTACACAGTGCACCCTTAGTACTTGTCCTAATATATAGGGGATCCAGACATGGCTACACAGTGCACCCTTAATACTTATCCTAATATATAGGGACTCAGACATGGCTACACAGTGCTCCCTTAGTACTTGTCCTAATACATAGGGATCCAGACGTGGCTACACAGTGCACCCTTAGTATTTGTTCTAATACATAAGGGGCGCAGACATGGCTACACAGTGCACCCTTAGTACTTGTCCTAATATATAGGGGACCAGACATGGCTACACAGTGCACCCTTAGTACTTGTCCTAATATATAGGGGACCCAGACATGACAACACAGTGCACCCTTAGTACTTGTCCTAATATATAGGGGACCAGACATGGCTACACAGTGCACCCTTAGTACTTGTCCTAATATATAGGGGACCCAGACAAAGCCACACAGTGCACCCTTAGTACTTGTCCTAATATGCAGGGGAACAAAGACATGGCTACACAGTGCACCCTTAGTACTTTTCCTAATATGCAGGGGACCCAGACATGGCTACACAGTGCAGCCTTAGTACTTGTCCTAATATATAGGAGACCAGATATGGCTACACAGTGCACCCTTAGTACTTGTCCTAATATATAGGAGACCCAGACATGGCTACACAGTGCACCCTTAGTACTTGTTCTAATACATAAGGGGCGCAGACATGGCTACACAATACAGCCTTAGTACTTGTCCTATTATGCAGGGGAACAAAGACATGGCTACACAGTGCACCCTTAGTACGTGTCATAACATACAGGAGACCCAGACATGACTACACAGTGCACCCTTAATACTTGTCCCAATATATAGGGGACCAGACATGGCTACACAGTGCACCCTTAGTACTTGTCCTAATATATAGGGGACCCAGACAAAGCCACACAGTGCACCCTTAGTACTTGTCCTAATATGCAGGGGAACAAAGACATGGCTACACAGTGCACCCTTAGTACTTTTCCTAATATGCAGGGGACCCAGACATGGCTACACAGTGCACCCTTAGTACTTGTCCTAATATATAGGAGACCAGATATGGCTACACAGTGCACCCTTAGTACTTGTCCTAATATATAGGAGACCAGATATGGCTACACAGTGCACCCTTAGTACTTGTCCTAATATACAGAGGACCCAGACATGGCTACACAGTGCACCCTTAGTACTTGTTCTAATACATAAGGGGCGCAGACATGGCTACACAATACAGCCTTAGTACTTGTCCTAATATGCAGGGGACCAAAGACATGGCTACACAGTGCACCCTTAGTACTTGTCCTAATATATAGGAGACCCAGACATGGCTACAGAGTGCACCCTTAGTACTTATCCTAATATATAGGGACTCAGACATGGCTACACAGTGCACCCTTAGTACTTGTCCTAATATATAGGGGACCCAGACATGACTACACAGTGCACCCTAATGCTTGTCCTAGTATATAGGGGACCAAGACATGGCTACACAGTGCACGCCTAGTACTTGTCCTAATATATAGGAGACCAGATATGGCTACACAGTGCACCCTAAGTACTTGTCCTAATATATAGGAAACCGGACATGGCTACACAGTACACCCTTAGTACTTGTCCTAATATACAGGAGACCCAGACATGACTACACAGTGCACCCTTAGTACTTGTCCTAATATATAGGGGACCCAGACATGACTACACAGTGCACCCTTAGTACTTGTCCTAATATATAGTAGACCAGATATGGGAACACAGTGCACCCTTAGTACTTGTCCTAATACACAGGAGACCCAGACATGACTACACAGTGCACCCTTAATACTTGTCCTAATATATAGGGACTCAGACATGGCTACACAGTGCACCCTTAGTACTTGTCCTAAGACATAAGGGGCTTAGACATGGCTACACAGTGCACCCTTAGTACTTGTCCTAATATATAAGGGACCCAGACATGACAACACAGTGCACCCTTAGTACTTGTCCTAATATATAGGGGACCAGACATGGCTACACAGTGCACCCTTAGTACTTGTCCTAATATATAGGGGACCCAGACAAAGCCACACAGTGCACCCTTAGTACTTGTCCTAATATGCAGGGGAATAAAGACATGGCTACACAGTGCACCCTTAGTACTTGTCCTAATATGCAGGGGACCCAGACATGGCTACACAGTGCACCCTTAGTACTTGTCCTAATATATAGGAGACCAGATATGGCTACACAGTGCACCCTTAGTACTTGTCCTAATATGCAGGGGAACAAAGACATGGCTACACAGTGCAGCCTTAGTACTTGTTCTAATACATAAGGGGCGCAGACATGGCTACACAGTGAACCCTTAGTACTTGTCCTAATATATAGGAGACCCAGACATGGCTACACAGTGCACCCTTAGTACTTGTCCTAATATATAGGGGACCCAGACATGACAACACAGCGCACCCTTAGTACTTGTCCTAATATATAGGGGACCAGACATGGCTACACAGTGCACCCTTAGTACTTGTCCTAATATATAGGGGACCCAGACAAAGCCACACAGTGCACCCTTAGTACTTGTCCTAATATGTAGGGGAACAAAGACATGGCTACACAGTGCACCCTTAGTACTTGTCCTAATATGCAGGGGACCCAGACATGGCTACACAGTGCACCCTTAGTACTTGTCCTAATATATAGGAGACCAGATATGGCTACACAGTGCACCCTTAGTACTTGTCCTAATATATAGGAGACCAGATATGGCTACACAGTGCACCCTTAGTACTTGACCTAATATACAGAGGACCCAGACATGGCTACACAGTGCACCCTTAGTACTTGTTCTAATACATAAGGGGCGCAGACATGGCTACACAATACAGCCTTAGTACTTGTCCTAATATGCAGGGGAACAAAGACATGGCTACACAGTGCACCCTTAGTACGTGTCATAATATACAGGAGACCCAGACATGGCTACACAGTGCACCCTTAGTACTTGTCCTAATATATAGGGGACCCAGACATGGCTACACAGTGCACCCTTAGTACTTGTTCTAATACATAGGGACTCAAACATTGCTACACAGTGCTCCCTTAGTACTTGTCCTAATACATAGGGATCCAGACATGGCTACACAGTGCACCCTTAGTACTTGTCCTAATATATAGGGGACCCAGACATGGCTACACAGTGCACCCTTAGTACTTGTCCTAATATATAGGGGACCCAGACATGACTACGCAGTGCACCCTAATGCTTGTCCTAATACACAGGGGACCCAGACATGACTACTCAGTACACCCTTAGTACTTTTCCTAATATATAGGGGACCAGACATGGCTACACAGTGCCCCCTTAGTACTTGTCCTAATATACAGGGGGCCCAGACATGGCTACACAGGGCACCCTTAGTACTTATACTAATATACAGGAGACCCAGACATGACTACACAGTGCACCCTTAGTACTTGTCCTAATATATAGGAGACCCAGACATGGCTACAGAGTGCACCCTTAGTACTTATCCTAATATATAGGGACTCAGACATGGCTACACAGTGCACCCTTAGTACTTGTCCTAATATATAGGGGAACAAAGACATGACTACACAGTGCACCCTAATGCTTGTCCTAATATATAGGGGACCAAGACATGGCTACACAGTGCACGCCTAGTACTTGTCCTAATATATAGTAGACCAGATATGGCTACACAGTGCACCCTTAGTACTTGTCCTAATATATAGGAAACCGGACATGGCTACACAGTACACCCTTAGTACTTGTCCTAATATACAGGAGACCCAGACATGACTACACAGTGCACCCTTAGTACTTGTCCTAATATATAGGGGACCCAGACATGCCTACACAGTGCACCCTTAGTACTTGTCCTAATATATAGTAGACCAGATATGGGAACACAGTGCACCCTTAGTACTTGTCCTAATACACAGGAGACCCAGACATGACTACACAGTGCACCCTTAATACTTGTCCTAATATATAGGGACTCAGACATGGCTACACAGTGCACCCTTAGTACTTGTCCTAAGACATAAGGGGCCCAGACATGGCTACACAGTGCACCCTTAGTACTTGTCCTAATATATAAGGGACCCAGACATGACAACACAGTGCACCCTTAGTACTTGTCCTAATATATAGGGGACCAGACATGGCTACACAGTGCACCCTTAGTACTTGTCCTAATATATAGGGGACCCAGACAAAGCCACACAGTGCACCCTTAGTACTTGTCCTAATATGCAGGGGAATAAAGACATGGCTACACAGTGCACCCTTAGTACTTGTCCTAATATGCAGGGGACCCAGACATGGCTACACAGTGCACCCTTAGTACTTGTCCTAATATATAGGAGACCAGATATGGCTACACAGTGCACCCTTAGTACTTGTCCTAATATGCAGGGGAACAAAGACATGGCTACACAGTGCAGCCTTAGTACTTGTTCTAATACATAAGGGGCGCAGACATGGCTACACAGTGAACCCTTAGTACTTGTCCTAATATATAGGGGACCCAGACATGGCTACACAGTGCACCCTTAGTACTTGTCCTAATATATAGGGGACCCAGACATGACAACACAGCGCACCCTTAGTACTTGTCCTAATATATAGGGGACCAGACATGGCTACACAGTGAACCCTTAGTACTTGTCCTAATATATAGGGGACCCAGACATGGCTACACAGTGCACCCTTAGTACTTGTCCTAATATATAGGGGACCCAGACATGACTACACAGTGCACCCTAATGCTTGTCCTAATACACAGGGGACCCAGACATGACTACACAGTACACCCTTAGTACTTGTCCTAATATATAGGGGACCAGACATGGCTACACAGTGCACCCTTAGTACTTGTCCTAATATATAGGGGACACAGACATGACAACACAGTGCACCCTTAGTACTTGTCCTAATATATAGGGGACCAGACATGGCTACACAGTACACCCTTAGTACTTGTCCTAATATATAGGGGACCAGACATGGCTACACAGTACACCCTTAGTACTTGTCCTAATATATAGGGGACCCAGACATGGTCACACAGTGCACCCTTAGTACTTGTCCTAATATGCAGGGGAACAAAGACATGGCCACACAGTGCACCCTTAGTACTTGTCCTAATATATGGGAGACCAGACATGGCTACACAGTGCACCCTTAGTACTTGTCCTAATATATAGGAGACCAGATATGGCTACACAGTGCACCCTTAGTACTTGTCCTAATATACAGAGGACCCAGACATGGCTACACAGTGCACCCTTAGTACTTGTTCTAATACATAAGGGGCGCAGACATGGCTACACAATATAGCCTTAGTACTTGTCCTTATATGCAGGGGAACAAAGACATGGCTACACAGTGCACCCTTAGTACTTGTCCTAATATGCAGGGGACCAAGACATGGCTACACAGTGCACCCTTAGTACTTGTCCTAACATACAGGAGACCCAGACATGGCTACACAGTGCACCCTTAGTACTTGTCCAAATATATAGGGGACCCAGACATGGCTACACAGTGCACCCTTAGTACTTATCCTAATATATAGGGACTCAGACATGGCTACACAGTGCTCCCTTCGTACTTGTCCTAATACATAGGGATCCAGACGTGGCTACACAGTGCACCCTTAGTAGTTGTTCTAATACATAAGGGGCGCAGACATGGCTGCACAGTGCACCCTTAGTACTTGTCCTAATTTGCAGGGGAACAAAGACATGGCTACACAGTGCAGCCTTAGTACTTGTTCTAATACATAAGGGGAACAGACATGGCTAAACAATACAGCCCTAGTACTTGTCTTAATATGCAGGGGAACAAAGACATGGCTACACAGTGCACCCTTAGTACTTGTCCTAATATGCAGGGGAACAAAGACATGGCTACACAGTGCACCCTTAGTACTTGTCCTAATATATAGGGGACCCAGACATAGCTACACAGTGCACCCTTAGTACTTGTCCTAATATATCGGAGACCCAGACATGGCTACACAGTGCACCCTTAGTACTTGTCCTAATACATAGGGACCCAGACGTGGCTACACAGTGCAGCCTTAGTACTTGTTCTAATACATAAGGGGCGCAGACATGGCTACACAGTGCACCCTTAGTACTTGTCCTAATATATAGGGGACCCAGACATGGCTACACAGTGCACCGTTAGTACTTGTCCTAATATATAGGGGACCCAGACATGACTACACAGTGCACCCTAATGCTTGTTCTAATACACTGGGGACCCAGACATGACTACACAGTACACCCTTAGTACTTGTCCTAATATATAGGGGACCAGACATGGCTACACAGTGCACCCTTAGTACTTGTCCTAATATATAGGGGACCCAGACATGACTACGCAGTGCACCCTTAGTACTTGTCCTAATATATAGGGGAGCAGACATGGCTACACAGTACACCCTTAGTACCTGTCCTAATACATAGGGACCCAGACGTGGCTACACATTGCAGCCTTAGTACTTGCTCTAATACATAAGGGGCGTAGACATGGCTACACAGTGCCCCCTTAGTACTTGTCCTAATATGCAGGGGAACAAAGACATTGCTACACAGTGCACCCTTAGTACTTGTCCTAATATATAGGGGACCCAGACATTGCTACACAGTACACCCTTAGTACTTGTCCTAATATATAGGAGACCCAGACATGGCTACACAGTGCACCCTTAGTACTTGTCCTAATACATAGGGACCCAGACGTGGCTACACAGTGCAGCCTTAGTACTTGTTCTAATACATAAGGGGCGCAGACATGGCTACACAGTGCACCCTTAGTACTTGTCCTAATATATAGGGGACCCAGACATGGCTACACAGTGCACCCATAGTACTTGTCCTAATACATAGGGACCCAGACGTGGCTACACAGTGCACCCTTAGTACTTGTCCTAATATATAGGGGACCCAGACATGGCTACACAGTGCACCCTTAGTACTTGTCCTAAAATATACGGGACCCAGACATGGCTACACAGTGCACCCTTAGTACTTGTCCTAATGTATAGGGGACCCAGACATGACTACACAGTGCACCCTTAGTACTTGTCCTAATATATAGGGGACCAGACATGGCTACACAACGCACCCTTAGTACTTGTCCTAATATATAGGGGACCCAGACATGACTACACAGTGCACCCTTAGTACTTGTCCTAATATATAGGGGACCCAGACATGGCTACACAGTGCACCCTTAGTACTTGTCCTAATATATAGGGGACCAGACATGGCTACACAGTGAACCCTTAGTACTTGTCCTAATATATAGGGGACCCAGACATGGCTACACAGTGCACCCTTAGTACTTGTCCTAATATATAGGGGACCCAGACATGACTACACAGTGCACCCTAATGCTTGTCCTAATACACAGGGGACCCAGACATGACTACACAGTACACCCTTAGTACTTGTCCTAATATATAGGGGACCAGACATGGCTACACAGTGCACCCTTAGTACTTGTCCTAATATATAGGGGACACAGACATGACAACACAGTGCACCCTTAGTACTTGTCCTAATATATAGGGGACCAGACATGGCTACACAGTACACCCTTAGTACTTGTCCTAATATATAGGGGACCAGACATGGCTACACAGTACACCCTTAGTACTTGTCCTAATATATAGGGGACCCAGACATGGTCACACAGTGCACCCTTAGTACTTGTCCTAATATGCAGGGGAACAAAGACATGGCCACACAGTGCACCCTTAGTACTTGTCCTAATATATGGGAGACCAGACATGGCTACACAGTGCACCCTTAGTACTTGTCCTAATATATAGGAGACCAGATATGGCTACACAGTGCACCCTTAGTACTTGTCCTAATATACAGAGGACCCAGACATGGCTACACAGTGCACCCTTAGTACTTGTTCTAATACATAAGGGGCGCAGACATGGCTACACAATATAGCCTTAGTACTTGTCCTTATATGCAGGGGAACAAAGACATGGCTACACAGTGCACCCTTAGTACTTGTCCTAATATGCAGGGGACCAAGACATGGCTACACAGTGCACCCTTAGTACTTGTCCTAACATACAGGAGACCCAGACATGGCTACACAGTGCACCCTTAGTACTTGTCCAAATATATAGGGGACCCAGACATGGCTACACAGTGCACCCTTAGTACTTATCCTAATATATAGGGACTCAGACATGGCTACACAGTGCTCCCTTCGTACTTGTCCTAATACATAGGGATCCAGACGTGGCTACACAGTGCACCCTTAGTAGTTGTTCTAATACATAAGGGGCGCAGACATGGCTGCACAGTGCACCCTTAGTACTTGTCCTAATTTGCAGGGGAACAAAGACATGGCTACACAGTGCAGCCTTAGTACTTGTTCTAATACATAAGGGGAACAATGAAAACAAAGATCTGGTACCGTGTTAGCCAGTAGAGCAAAATGTGATTGTTCTCAGCAAGAGAAACGACGTAATCTTGTAGATATGATACCTTTTAATGGCTAACAAAAATACATGATGTTATAATAGCGAGCTTTCGTACCAACGCAGGGTACTTCTTCCGGCTAAAATGGATTGGATCTGAAGAGGCATGCATATTTATACACACTTATAACATACATACTTATGACAAGGCACAGATATGGATGTGATTGGTTCGCACTTAAAAGGAGTTCTGCAAAACAGAAAACAAACTTTTTTTGTCTAGGCACTGATAGCGGAGTGAAAGTTTTATGATCCCTAAATTACTGTTGGAGGGGGGGAGGTCAGCAGGCTTGACTTTCTACAAGAGATACACAAACATTTTTAGCTAAATACTGATAAGGGAGTGAAAGTTAATGGCCCCTGAATTACTGCTGATGGGGGTCTTATCTGTGCAATCAAGTCTCACACTTCCCATTCACGCATAAATCCTGGGGAATAATTTAACCCAGTATTCAGCGTGTCAAAGGTTGTTATCAATTTATATTCCCAAATTCTTCTGTGGTTTTGTGACTTGAAACCACCCTTCAATATCAAAACTCTCATATCTCCTATGTCATGACCGTGGTTAGAGAAGTGTTCGGCCACAGGTAATTCTCTTCTTCTGTGTTCAATCGTGTGGCGATGAGATCTCATCCTGGCTTTGAGTTTCTGTCCTGTTTCTCCAACATAAAGACCCCCAACAGGACATTTACTGCACATGATTAGGTACACCACATTGGACGAGGAACATGTAAATGTCCCTGGGATCTTATAGTCCTGCTGTGTGTTGGGAATCCGTATCCTGTCCGCAGTCAGTATATGTGAGCAGGTCTTACAGCTCCTTACATTACAGGGATAAGTTCCTTTTTGTGTGTCAGAGGGTAATGCACTCCTGATTATAAAGTTCCTCAAGTTAGGGGGTTGCCTGTAACACAGAAGCGGAGGGTCCGGGAATATGGTTTTCAGACGGTCATCCTTGTGCAGGGTATGGTGGAGTTTTCTTGCGGTTTTCCTTAGTACCTCTAGTTGCGGATTGTAGGTCACTACTAGAGGCACACGATTGTTTCTTTCCTTCTCCTTGTATTGGAGTAGTTGACTTCTGGGTATCCTGGTGGCTCTGGTGATTTGGTCATCAATTGAGGTGGGATGGTAGCCCTGATTTATAAATGTTCTTTTAAGATGGTACAAGTGTTCCTCTCTGTCTGTTGGGTTGGAGCAGATCCGGTTGTATCTGATGGCCTGGCTGTAGACAATGGACTTTTTGATGTGTTTAGGATGGAAACTGTCCCATCTGAGGTATGTAGGCCGATCAATCGGTTTTTGGTACAGGGATGTCTGTATTGAGTTATTTGAAATCTTTATGGTGGTGTCCAAAAAGTTGATTTCTGTATGCGAGTAGTTTAATGTCAGGTTTATGGTGGGGTGGAATGCATTGAATCTTTCATGGAATTTTATTAATTCTTGTTCGGTGTTGGTCCAGATGATCATGATGTCATCAATGTAGCGGAAGTAGGCCAATGGTTTGCTGGGGCAAGAGGCCAGAAAGTCACTCTCCAGTTTTGCCATAAAAAGGTTGGCATATTGCGGTGCCATTTTACTGCCCATGGCAGTCCCTGTGAGTTGCAGGAATTTCTCTTTGCCAAAGGAGAAATAATTGTGTGTGAGAATGAATCTTGTGAGTTGTAGCACTGCATCAGAGGCAACCCCATTGGCCTCAAGGTGCGCCTGGCAGGCAGTCAGTCCATCCTCGTGTGGGATGTTGGAATACAAGGATTCCACATCCATAGTGGCCAGGATGGTGCCATTGGGGAGGGGACCTACAGTTGACAGTTTGTTCAGTAGGTCCGTGGTGTCTTGCAGGTAGCTGATTGTGTTTCTCACCAGTGGTTTGAGGATGCCTTCCACCCATCCTGAGATTCCTTCAGTGAGGGTTCCCACACCTGAGATAATCGGTCTTCCTGGGTTGCCAGCTTTGTGTAGTTTTGGAAGCATGTAGAATGTCCCCACCTTGGGGTTCTCCGGTATCAAGTCCAGAAGTTTTGTGGAGCCCACAGACAGGCTTCTAATGACCCTTCTCAATTCCCTCACATATGTCTGAGTCGGGTCTTGATTCAGTTTGGTGTAGTATCTGGTGTCCGTCAGCTGTCTGTTTGCTTCCTTTTTGTAGTCCGATGTGTTCATGAGGACTATAGCACCACCCTTATCTGCAGGCTTAATTGTGATTTCCTTGTTGCTCTTAAGTGCATGGATGGCCCTTCTTTCCTGCATATTGATATTAAATGTTTCACTTCCATGCTTGTCCAGTATAGTGGATTGCACTGCATGCCTAAAGGAGTCTATGTATTTGTCCAAAGTGCGACTCCGGCCAGGAGGGGGCGTCCAATCAGACTTCTTTTTGGCCCCAAGTTTATCCTGTGTTTGTGTGCTTGAAAGGCCTGTGTCCTCTTTATCATGAAAGAATTCTTTCAGTCTTAGTCTTCTGAAATATTCCTCCATGTCACTACAAAGTTCCGTTTTGTCAAGTGTTTTAGTGGGACAGAATGAAAGTCCCCTGGAGAGGACACTGAGCTCCACCTTACTGGGGTTGTGAGATGACAGATTGATAACACAGCTGACTTTACCTTTGTCCGTGTCCCGTTGGGGGTTCTGTTCCCTCCCGCCAGACTCGGGGTGCTCCTGATCTGTGTTTGGGTACAGGCCTGCTTTGAGTCGAAGTCTCTGGAGTTTCTTTTCCTTGTTCTGAATAAGGCAGCATCGTAGTGTTGTGTAAAAGTGTTGCATTTCCAGGTTCACGTCCTCTGTAAGTGTATTTCTTAAAGTTTGTATGTCCATGAGGGCCTTATTCTTGTTGCTGTAGAAGACGTGGATAAGGTGATTCCGCAGTCTCTCAGAAGTCCTGTAGCAAAGACGTTGTGCATAACGAGTGTTGTAAGTGTGCAGAGTTGGGTTCTTTAGGCAGAGGCCTTTGGGAATTAGATGTTCCTTCTTGCATCTGGCTAGAAAGAAAATGTCGCTGTCCAGTTGTGCCAACTTCTTCAGAAGATGTTTCAGTTCCATTTTTGTACGGTACATTCTGGTATCCTCCATTAGGTATAATGAAAACAAAGATCTGGTACCGTGTTAGCCAGTAGAGCAAAATGTGATTGTTCTCAGCAAGAGAAACGACGTAATCTTGTAGATATGATACCTTTTAATGGCTAACAAAAATACATGATGTTATAATAGCGAGCTTTCGTACCAACGCAGGGTACTTCTTCCGGCTAAAATGGATTGGATCTGAAGAGGCATGCATATTTATACACACTTATAACATACATACTTATGACAAGGCACAGATATGGATGTGATTGGTTCGCACTTAAAAGGAGTTCTGCAAAACAGAAAACAAACTTTTTTTGTCTAGGCACTGATAGCGGAGTGAAAGTTTTATGATCCCTAAATTACTGTTGGAGGGGGGGAGGTCAGCAGGCTTGACTTTCTACAAGAGATACACAAACATTTTTAGCTAAATACTGATAAGGGAGTGAAAGTTAATGGCCCCTGAATTACTGCTGATGGGGGTCTTATCTGTGCAATCAAGTCTCACACTTCCCATTCACGCATAAATCCTGGGGAATAATTTAACCCAGTATTCAGCGTGTCAAAGGTTGTTATCAATTTATATTCCCAAATTCTTCTGTGGTTTTGTGACTTGAAACCACCCTTCAATATCAAAACTCTCATATCTCCTATGTCATGACCGTGGTTAGAGAAGTGTTCGGCCACAGGTAATTCTCTTCTTCTGTGTTCAATCGTGTGGCGATGAGATCTCATCCTGGCTTTGAGTTTCTGTCCTGTTTCTCCAACATAAAGACCCCCAACAGGACATTTACTGCACATGATTAGGTACACCACATTGGACGAGGAACATGTAAATGTCCCTGGGATCTTATAGTCCTGCTGTGTGTTGGGAATCCGTATCCTGTCCGCAGTCAGTATATGTGAGCAGGTCTTACAGCTCCTTACATTACAGGGATAAGTTCCTTTTTGTGTGTCAGAGGGTAATGCACTCCTGATTATAAAGTTCCTCAAGTTAGGGGGTTGCCTGTAACACAGAAGCGGAGGGTCCGGGAATATGGTTTTCAGACGGTCATCCTTGTGCAGGGTATGGTGGAGTTTTCTTGCGGTTTTCCTTAGTACCTCTAGTTGCGGATTGTAGGTCACTACTAGAGGCACACGATTGTTTCTTTCCTTCTCCTTGTATTGGAGTAGTTGACTTCTGGGTATCCTGGTGGCTCTGGTGATTTGGTCATCAATTGAGGTGGGATGGTAGCCCTGATTTATAAATGTTCTTTTAAGATGGTACAAGTGTTCCTCTCTGTCTGTTGGGTTGGAGCAGATCCGGTTGTATCTGATGGCCTGGCTGTAGACAATGGACTTTTTGATGTGTTTAGGATGGAAACTGTCCCATCTGAGGTATGTAGGCCGATCAATCGGTTTTTGGTACAGGGATGTCTGTATTGAGTTATTTGAAATCTTTATGGTGGTGTCCAAAAAGTTGATTTCTGTATGCGAGTAGTTTAATGTCAGGTTTATGGTGGGGTGGAATGCATTGAATCTTTCATGGAATTTTATTAATTCTTGTTCGGTGTTGGTCCAGATGATCATGATGTCATCAATGTAGCGGAAGTAGGCCAATGGTTTGCTGGGGCAAGAGGCCAGAAAGTCACTCTCCAGTTTTGCCATAAAAAGGTTGGCATATTGCGGTGCCATTTTACTGCCCATGGCAGTCCCTGTGAGTTGCAGGAATTTCTCTTTGCCAAAGGAGAAATAATTGTGTGTGAGAATGAATCTTGTGAGTTGTAGCACTGCATCAGAGGCAACCCCATTGGCCTCAAGGTGCGCCTGGCAGGCAGTCAGTCCATCCTCGTGTGGGATGTTGGAATACAAGGATTCCACATCCATAGTGGCCAGGATGGTGCCATTGGGGAGGGGACCTACAGTTGACAGTTTGTTCAGTAGGTCCGTGGTGTCTTGCAGGTAGCTCACTCTCACAACCCCAGTAAGGTGGAGCTCAGTGTCCTCTCCAGGGGACTTTCATTCTGTCCCACTAAAACACTTGACAAAACGGAACTTTGTAGTGACATGGAGGAATATTTCAGAAGACTAAGACTGAAAGAATTCTTTCATGATAAAGAGGACACAGGCCTTTCAAGCACACAAACACAGGATAAACTTGGGGCCAAAAAGAAGTCTGATTGGACGCCCCCTCCTGGCCGGAGTCGCACTTTGGACAAATACATAGACTCCTTTAGGCATGCAGTGCAATCCACTATACTGGACAAGCATGGAAGTGAAACATTTAATATCAATATGCAGGAAAGAAGGGCCATCCATGCACTTAAGAGCAACAAGGAAATCACAATTAAGCCTGCAGATAAGGGTGGTGCTATAGTCCTCATGAACACATCGGACTACAAAAAGGAAGCAAACAGACAGCTGACGGACACCAGATACTACACCAAACTGAATCAAGACCCGACTCAGACATATGTGAGGGAATTGAGAAGGGTCATTAGAAGCCTGTCTGTGGGCTCCACAAAACTTCTGGACTTGATACCGGAGAACCCCAAGGTGGGGACATTCTACATGCTTCCAAAACTACACAAAGCTGGCAACCCAGGAAGACCGATTATCTCAGGTGTGGGAACCCTCACTGAAGGAATCTCAGGATGGGTGGAAGGCATCCTCAAACCACTGGTGAGAAACACAATCAGCTACCTGCAAGACACCACGGACCTACTGAACAAACTGTCAACTGTAGGTCCCCTCCCCAATGGCACCATCCTGGCCACTATGGATGTGGAATCCTTGTATTCCAACATCCCACACGAGGATGGACTGACTGCCTGCCAGGCGCACCTTGAGGCCAATGGGGTTGCCTCTGATGCAGTGCTACAACTCACAAGATTCATTCTCACACACAATTATTTCTCCTTTGGCAAAGAGAAATTCCTGCAACTCACAGGGACTGCCATGGGCAGTAAAATGGCACCGCAATATGCCAACCTTTTTATGGCAAAACTGGAGAGTGACTTTCTGGCCTCTTGCCCCAGCAAACCATTGGCCTACTTCCGCTACATTGATGACATCATGATCATCTGGACCAACACCGAACAAGAATTAATAAAATTCCATGAAAGATTCAATGCATTCCACCCCACCATAAACCTGACATTAAACTACTCGCATACAGAAATCAACTTTTTGGACACCACCATAAAGATTTCAAATAACTCAATACAGACATCCCTGTACCAAAAACCGATTGATCGGCCTACATACCTCAGATGGGACAGTTTCCATCCTAAACACATCAAAAAGTCCATTGTCTACAGCCAGGCCATCAGATACAACCGGATCTGCTCCAACCCAACAGACAGAGAGGAACACTTGTACCATCTTAAAAGAACATTTATAAATCAGGGCTACCATCCCACCTCAATTGATGACCAAATCACCAGAGCCACCAGGATACCCAGAAGTCAACTACTCCAATACAAGGAGAAGGAAAGAAACAATCGTGTGCCTCTAGTAGTGACCTACAATCCGCAACTAGAGGTACTAAGGAAAACCGCAAGAAAACTCCACCATACCCTGCACAAGGATGACCGTCTGAAAACCATATTCCCGGACCCTCCGCTTCTGTGTTACAGGCAACCCCCTAACTTGAGGAACTTTATAATCAGGAGTGCATTACCCTCTGACACACAAAAAGGAACTTATCCCTGTAATGTAAGGAGCTGTAAGACCTGCTCACATATACTGACTGCGGACAGGATACGGATTCCCAACACACAGCAGGACTATAAGATCCCAGGGACATTTACATGTTCCTCGTCCAATGTGGTGTACCTAATCATGTGCAGTAAATGTCCTGTTGGGGGTCTTTATGTTGGAGAAACAGGACAGAAACTCAAAGCCAGGATGAGATCTCATCGCCACACGATTGAACACAGAAGAAGAGAATTACCTGTGGCCGAACACTTCTCTAACCACGGTCATGACATAGGAGATATGAGAGTTTTGATATTGAAGGGTGGTTTCAAGTCACAAAACCACAGAAGAATTTGGGAATATAAATTGATAACAACCTTTGACACGCTGAATACTGGGTTAAATTATTCCCCAGGATTTATGCGTGAATGGGAAGTGTGAGACTTGATTGCACAGATAAGACCCCCATCAGCAGTAATTCAGGGGCCATTAACTTTCACTCCCTTATCAGTATTTAGCTAAAAATGTTTGTGTATCTCTTGTAGAAAGTCAAGCCTGCTGACCTCCCCCCCTCCAACAGTAATTTAGGGATCATAAAACTTTCACTCCGCTATCAGTGCCTAGACAAAAAAAGTTTGTTTTCTGTTTTGCAGAACTCCTTTTAAGTGCGAACCAATCACATCCATATCTGTGCCTTGTCATAAGTATGTATGTTATAAGTGTGTATAAATATGCATGCCTCTTCAGATCCAATCCATTTTAGCCGGAAGAAGTACCCTGCGTTGGTACGAAAGCTCGCTATTATAACATCATGTATTTTTGTTAGCCATTAAAAGGTATCATATCTACAAGATTACGTCGTTTCTCTTGCTGAGAACAATCACATTTTGCTCTACTGGCTAACACGGTACCAGATCTTTGTTTTCATTATACCTAATGGAGGATACCAGAATGTACCGTACAAAAATGGAACTGAAACATCTTCTGAAGAAGTTGGCACAACTGGACAGCGACATTTTCTTTCTAGCCAGATGCAAGAAGGAACATCTAATTCCCAAAGGCCTCTGCCTAAAGAACCCAACTCTGCACACTTACAACACTCGTTATGCACAACGTCTTTGCCACAGGACTTCTGAGAGACTGCGGAATCACCTTATCCACGTCTTCTACAGCAACAAGAATAAGGCCCTCATGGACATACAAACTTTAAGAAATACACTTACAGAGGACGTGAACCTGGAAATGCAACACTTTTACACAACACTACGATGCTGCCTTATTCAGAACAAGGAAAAGAAACTCCAGAGACTTCGACTCAAAGCAGGCCTGTACCCAAACACAGATCAGGAGCACCCCGAGTCTGGCGGGAGGGAACAGAACCCCCAACGGGACACGGACAAAGGTAAAGTCAGCTGTGTTATCAATCTGTCATCTCACAACCCCAGTAAGGTGGAGCTCAGTGTCCTCTCCAGGGGACTTTCATTCTGTCCCACTAAAACACTTGACAAAACGGAACTTTGTAGTGACATGGAGGAATATTTCAGAAGACTAAGACTGAAAGAATTCTTTCATGATAAAGAGGACACAGGCCTTTCAAGCACACAAACACAGGATAAACTTGGGGCCAAAAAGAAGTCTGATTGGACGCCCCCTCCTGGCCGGAGTCGCACTTTGGACAAATACATAGACTCCTTTAGGCATGCAGTGCAATCCACTATACTGGACAAGCATGGAAGTGAAACATTTAATATCAATATGCAGGAAAGAAGGGCCATCCATGCACTTAAGAGCAACAAGGAAATCACAATTAAGCCTGCAGATAAGGGTGGTGCTATAGTCCTCATGAACACATCGGACTACAAAAAGGAAGCAAACAGACAGCTGACGGACACCAGATACTACACCAAACTGAATCAAGACCCGACTCAGACATATGTGAGGGAATTGAGAAGGGTCATTAGAAGCCTGTCTGTGGGCTCCACAAAACTTCTGGACTTGATACCGGAGAACCCCAAGGTGGGGACATTCTACATGCTTCCAAAACTACACAAAGCTGGCAACCCAGGAAGACCGATTATCTCAGGTGTGGGAACCCTCACTGAAGGAATCTCAGGATGGGTGGAAGGCATCCTCAAACCACTGGTGAGAAACACAATCAGCTACCTGCAAGACACCACGGACCTACTGAACAAACTGTCAACTGTAGGTCCCCTCCCCAATGGCACCATCCTGGCCACTATGGATGTGGAATCCTTGTATTCCAACATCCCACACGAGGATGGACTGACTGCCTGCCAGGCGCACCTTGAGGCCAATGGGGTTGCCTCTGATGCAGTGCTACAACTCACAAGATTCATTCTCACACACAATTATTTCTCCTTTGGCAAAGAGAAATTCCTGCAACTCACAGGGACTGCCATGGGCAGTAAAATGGCACCGCAATATGCCAACCTTTTTATGGCAAAACTGGAGAGTGACTTTCTGGCCTCTTGCCCCAGCAAACCATTGGCCTACTTCCGCTACATTGATGACATCATGATCATCTGGACCAACACCGAACAAGAATTAATAAAATTCCATGAAAGATTCAATGCATTCCACCCCACCATAAACCTGACATTAAACTACTCGCATACAGAAATCAACTTTTTGGACACCACCATAAAGATTTCAAATAACTCAATACAGACATCCCTGTACCAAAAACCGATTGATCGGCCTACATACCTCAGATGGGACAGTTTCCATCCTAAACACATCAAAAAGTCCATTGTCTACAGCCAGGCCATCAGATACAACCGGATCTGCTCCAACCCAACAGACAGAGAGGAACACTTGTACCATCTTAAAAGAACATTTATAAATCAGGGCTACCATCCCACCTCAATTGATGACCAAATCACCAGAGCCACCAGGATACCCAGAAGTCAACTACTCCAATACAAGGAGAAGGAAAGAAACAATCGTGTGCCTCTAGTAGTGACCTACAATCCGCAACTAGAGGTACTAAGGAAAACCGCAAGAAAACTCCACCATACCCTGCACAAGGATGACCGTCTGAAAACCATATTCCCGGACCCTCCGCTTCTGTGTTACAGGCAACCCCCTAACTTGAGGAACTTTATAATCAGGAGTGCATTACCCTCTGACACACAAAAAGGAACTTATCCCTGTAATGTAAGGAGCTGTAAGACCTGCTCACATATACTGACTGCGGACAGGATACGGATTCCCAACACACAGCAGGACTATAAGATCCCAGGGACATTTACATGTTCCTCGTCCAATGTGGTGTACCTAATCATGTGCAGTAAATGTCCTGTTGGGGGTCTTTATGTTGGAGAAACAGGACAGAAACTCAAAGCCAGGATGAGATCTCATCGCCACACGATTGAACACAGAAGAAGAGAATTACCTGTGGCCGAACACTTCTCTAACCACGGTCATGACATAGGAGATATGAGAGTTTTGATATTGAAGGGTGGTTTCAAGTCACAAAACCACAGAAGAATTTGGGAATATAAATTGATAACAACCTTTGACACGCTGAATACTGGGTTAAATTATTCCCCAGGATTTATGCGTGAATGGGAAGTGTGAGACTTGATTGCACAGATAAGACCCCCATCAGCAGTAATTCAGGGGCCATTAACTTTCACTCCCTTATCAGTATTTAGCTAAAAATGTTTGTGTATCTCTTGTAGAAAGTCAAGCCTGCTGACCTCCCCCCCTCCAACAGTAATTTAGGGATCATAAAACTTTCACTCCGCTATCAGTGCCTAGACAAAAAAAGTTTGTTTTCTGTTTTGCAGAACTCCTTTTAAGTGCGAACCAATCACATCCATATCTGTGCCTTGTCATAAGTATGTATGTTATAAGTGTGTATAAATATGCATGCCTCTTCAGATCCAATCCATTTTAGCCGGAAGAAGTACCCTGCGTTGGTACGAAAGCTCGCTATTATAACATCATGTATTTTTGTTAGCCATTAAAAGGTATCATATCTACAAGATTACGTCGTTTCTCTTGCTGAGAACAATCACATAAGGGGAACAGACATGGCTAAACAATACAGCCCTAGTACTTGTCTTAATATGCAGGGGAACAAAGACATGGCTACACAGTGCACCCTTAGTACTTGTCCTAATATGCAGGGGAACAAAGACATGGCTACACAGTGCACCCTTAGTACTTGTCCTAATATATAGGGGACCCAGACATAGCTACACAGTGCACCCTTAGTACTTGTCCTAATATATCGGAGACCCAGACATGGCTACACAGTGCACCCTTAGTACTTGTCCTAATACATAGGGACCCAGACGTGGCTACACAGTGCAGCCTTAGTACTTGTTCTAATACATAAGGGGCGCAGACATGGCTACACAGTGCACCCTTAGTACTTGTCCTAATATATAGGGGACCCAGACATGGCTACACAGTGCACCGTTAGTACTTGTCCTAATATATAGGGGACCCAGACATGACTACACAGTGCACCCTAATGCTTGTTCTAATACACTGGGGACCCAGACATGACTACACAGTACACCCTTAGTACTTGTCCTAATATATAGGGGACCAGACATGGCTACACAGTGCACCCTTAGTACTTGTCCTAATATATAGGGGACCCAGACATGACTACGCAGTGCACCCTTAGTACTTGTCCTAATATATAGGGGAGCAGACATGGCTACACAGTACACCCTTAGTACCTGTCCTAATACATAGGGACCCAGACGTGGCTACACATTGCAGCCTTAGTACTTGCTCTAATACATAAGGGGCGTAGACATGGCTACACAGTGCCCCCTTAGTACTTGTCCTAATATGCAGGGGAACAAAGACATTGCTACACAGTGCACCCTTAGTACTTGTCCTAATATATAGGGGACCCAGACATTGCTACACAGTACACCCTTAGTACTTGTCCTAATATATAGGAGACCCAGACATGGCTACACAGTGCACCCTTAGTACTTGTCCTAATACATAGGGACCCAGACGTGGCTACACAGTGCAGCCTTAGTACTTGTTCTAATACATAAGGGGCGCAGACATGGCTACACAGTGCACCCTTAGTACTTGTCCTAATATATAGGGGACCCAGACATGGCTACACAGTGCATCCATAGTACTTGTCCTAATACATAGGGACCCAGACGTGGCTACACAGTGCACCCTTAGTACTTGTCCTAATATATAGGGGACCCAGACATGGCTACACAGTGCACCCTTAGTACTTGTCCTAAAATATACGGGACCCAGACATGGCTACACAGTGCACCCTTAGTACTTGTCCTAATGTATAGGGGACCCAGACATGACTACACAGTGCACCCTTAGTACTTGTCCTAATATATAGGGGACCAGACATGGCTACACAACGCACCCTTAGTACTTGTCCTAATATATAGGGGACCCAGACATGACTACACAGTGCACCCTTAGTACTTGTCCTAATATTTAGGGGACCAGACATGGCTACACAGTACACCCTTAGTACTTGTCCTAATATATAGTGGACCCAGACATGGCTACACAGTGCACCCTTAGTACTTGTCCTAATATATAGGGGGCCAGACATGGCTACACAGTGCACCCTTAGTACTTGTCCTAATATATAGGGGACCCAGACATGACAACACAGTTCACCCTTAGTACTTGTCCTAATATATAGGGGACCAAACATGGCTACACAGTACACCCTTAGTACTTGTCCTAATATATAGGGGACCAGACATGACTACACAGTGCACCCTTAGTACTTGTCCTAATATATAGGGTACCCAGACATGGCCACACAGTGCACCCTTAGTACTTGTCCTAATGTGCAGGGGAACAAAGACATGGCTACACAGTGCACCCTTAGTACTTGTCCTAATATGCAGGGGACCCAGACATCGCTACACAGTGCACCCTTAGTACTTGTCCTAATATGCAGGGGACCCAGACATGGCTACACAGTACACCCTTAGTACTTTTCCTAATATATAGGAGACCAGATACGGCTACACAGTGCACCCTTAGTACTTGTCCTAATATATAGGGGACCAGATATGGCTACACAGTGCACCCTTAGTACTTGTCCTAATATACAGAGGACCCAGACATGGCTACACAGTGCACCCTTAGTACTTGTTCTAATACATAAGGGGCGCAGACATGGCTACACAATACAGCCTTAGTACTTGTCCTTATATGCAGGGGAACAAAGACATGGCTACACAGTGCACCCTTAGTACTTGTCCTAATATGCAGGGGACCAAGACATGACTACACAGTGCACCCTTAGTAGTTGTTCTAATGCATAAGTGGCGCAGACATGGCTACACAGTGCACCCTTAGTACTTGTCCTAATATATAGGGGACCCAGACATGGCTACACAGTGCACCCTTAGTACTTGTCCTAATATATAGGGGACCCAGACATGACTACACAGTGCACCCTAATGCTTGTCCTAATACACAGGGGACCCAGACATGACTACACAGTACACCCTTAGTACTTGACCTAATATATATGGGACCAGACATGGCTACACAGTGCCCCCTTAGTACTTGTCCTAATATACAGGGGGCCCAGACATGGCTACACAGTGCACCCTTAGTTCTTATCCTAATATAAAGGAGACCCAGACATGACTACACAGTGCACCCTTAGTACTTGTCCTAATATATAGGGGACCAGACATGGCTACACAGTGCACCCTTAGTACTTGTCCTAATATATAGGGGACCCAGACATGACTACACAGTGCACCCTAATGCTTGTCCTAATACACAGGGGACCCAGACATGACTACACAGTACACCCTTAGTACTTGACCTAATATATATGGGACCAGACATGGCTACACAGTGCCCCCTTAGTACTTGTCCTAATATACAGGGGGCCCAGACATGGCTACACAGTGCACCCTTAGTTCTTATCCTAATATAAAGGAGACCCAGACATGACTACACAGTGCACCCTTAGTACTTGTCCTAATATATAGGTACCCAGACATGACTACACAGAGCACCCTTAGTACTTATCCTAATATATAGGGACCCAGACCTGGCTACACAGTGCACCCTTAGTACTTGTCCTAATACATAGGGACCCAGACATGACTACACAGTGCACCCTTAGTACTTGTCCTAATATATAGGGACCCAGACATGGCTACACAGTGCACCCTTAGTACTTGTCCTAATATATAGGGACCCAGACATGACTACACAGTGCACCCTTAGTACTTATCCTAATATATAGGAGACCAGATATGACTACACAGTGCACGCTTAGTACTTGTCCTAATATATAGGAGACCAGACATGGCTATACAGTGCACCCTTAGCACTTGTCCTAATATACAGGAGACCCAGACATGGCTACACAGTGCACCCCTAGTACTTGTCCTAATATATAGGAGACCAGATATGGGTACACAGTGCACCCTTAGTTCTTGTCCTAATATATAGGGGACCAGATATGGCTACACAGTGCACCCTTAGTACTTGTCCTAATATGCAGGGGACCCAGATGTGACTACACAGTGCACCCTTAGTACTTGTCCTAATATATAGGAGACTAGATATGGCTACACAGTGCACCCTTAGTACTTGTCCTAATATATAGGAGACCAGATATGGGTACACAGTGCACCCTTAGTACTTGTCCTAATATGTAGGAGACCAGACATGGCTCCACAGGGCACAGTTAGCACTTGTTCTAATACATAAGGGGCGCAGACATGGCTACACAATACAGCCTTAGTACTTGTCTTAATATGCAGGGGACCAAGACATGGCCACATACTGCACCATTAGTACTTGTCCTAATATGCAGGGGACCCAGACATGGCTACATAGTACACTCTTAGTACTTGTCCTAATATACAGAGGACCCAGACATGGCTACACAGTGCACCCTTAGTACTTGTCCTAATATACAGAGGACCCAGACATGGCTACACAGTGCAACTTAGTACTTGTTCTAATACATAAGGGGCGCAGACATGGCTACACAATACAGCCTTAGTACTTGTCTTAATATGTAGGGGACCAAGACATGGCTACACAGTGCACCCTTAGTACTTGTCCTAATATGCAGGGGACCAAGACATGGCTACACAGTGCACCCTTAGTAGTTGTTCTAATGCATAAGGGGCGCAGACACGGCTACACAGTGCACCCTTAGTACTTGTCCTAATATATAGGGGACCCAGACATGGCTACACAGTGCACCCTTAGTACTTGTCCTAATATGTAGGGGACCCAGACATGACTACACAGTGCACCCTAATGCTTGTCCTAATACACAGGGGACCCAGACATGACTACACAGTACACCCTTAGTACTTGTCCTAATATATAGGGGACCAGACATGGCTACACAGTGCACCCTTAGTACTTGTCCTAATATACAGGGGGCCCAGACATGGCTACACAGTGCACCCTTAGTACTTATCCTAATATACAGGAGACCCAGACATGACTACACAGTGCACCCTTAGTACTTGTCCTAATATATAGGGGACCAGACATGGCTACACAGTGCACCCTTAGTACTTATCCTAATATATAGGGACCCAGACATGGCTACACAGTGCACCCTTAGTACTTATCCTAATATACAGGGACCCAGACATGGCTACACAGTGCACCCTTAGTACTTGTTCTAATACATAGGGACCCAGACATGACTACACAGTGCACCCTTAGTAATTGTCCTAATATATAGGGACCCAGACATGGCTACACAGTGCACCCTTAGTACTTATCCTTATATATAGGGACCCAGACATGGCTACAAAGTGCACCCTTAGTACTTGTCCTAATATATAGGGACCCAGACATGACTACACAGTGCACCCTTTGTACTTATCCTAATATATAGGAGACCAGATATGGCTACACAGTGCACGCTTAGTACTTGTCCTTATATATAGGGACCCAGACATGGCTACAAAGTGCACCCTTAGTACTTGTCCTAATATACAGGAGACCCAGACATGGCTACACAATGCACCCTTAGTACTTGTCCTAATATATAGGAGACCAGATATGGGTACACAGTGCACCCTTAGTACTTGTCCTAATATATAGGGGACCAGATATGGCTACACAGTGCAGCCTTAGTACTTGTCGTAATATGCAGGGGACCCAGATGTGACTACACAGTGCACCCTTAGTACTTGTCCTAATATATAGGAGACCAGATATGGCTACACAGTGCACCCTTAGTACTTGTCCTAATATATAGGAGACCAGATATGGGTACACAGTGCACCCTTAGTACTTGTCCTAATATGTAGGAGACCAGTCATGGCTCCACAGGGCACAGTTAGCACTTGTTCTAATACATAACGGGCGCAGACATGGCTACACAATACAGCCTTAGTACTTGTCTTAATATGCAGGGGAACAAAGACATGGCTACACAGTGCACCCTTAGTACTTGTCCTAATATGCAGGGGAACAAAGACATGGCTACACAGTGCACCCTTAGTACTTGTCCTAATATATAGGGGACCCAGACATAGCTACACAGTGCACCCTTAGTACTTGTCCTAATATATAGGAGACCCAGACATGGCTACACAGTGCACCCTTAGTACTTGTCCTAATACATAGGGACCCAGACGTGGCTACACAGTGCAGCCTTAGTACTTGTTCTAATACATAAGGGGCGCAGACATGGCTACACAGTGCACCCTTAGTACTTGTCCTAATATATAGGGGACCCAGACATGGCTACACAGTGCACCGTTAGTACTTGTCCTAATATATAGGGGACCCAGACATGACTACACAGTGCACCCTAATGCTTGTTCTAATACACTGGGGACCCAGACATGACTACACAGTACACCCTTAGTACTTGTCCTAATATATAGGGGACCAGACATGGCTACACAGTGCACCCTTAGTACTTGTCCTAATATATAGGGGAGCAGACATGGCTACACAGTACACCCTTAGTACCTGTCCTAATACATAGGGACCCAGACGTGGCTACACATTGCAGCCTTAGTACTTGCTCTAATACATAAGGGGCGCAGACATGGCTACACAGTGCCCCCTTAGTACTTGTCCTAATATGCAGGGGAACAAAGACATGGCTACACAGTGCACCCTTAGTACTTGTCCTAATATATAGGGGACCCAAACATTGCTACACAGTACACCCTTAGTACTTGTCCTAATATATAGGAGACCCAGACATGGCTACACAGTGCACCCTAAGTACTTGTCCTAATACATAGGGACCCAGACGTGGCTACACAGTGCAGCCTTAGTACTTGTTCTAATACATAAGGGGCGCAGACATGGCTACACAGTGCACCCTTAGTACTTGTCCTAATATATAGGGGACCCAGACATGGCTACACAGTGCACCCTTAGTACTTGTCCTAAAATATAGGGGACCCAGACATGGCTACACAGTGCACCCTTAGTACTTGTCCTAATGTATAGGGGACCCAGACATGACTACACAGTGCACCCTTAGTACTTGTCCTAATATATAGGGGACCAGACATGGCTACACAACGCACCCTTAGTACTTGTCCTAATATATAGGGGACCCAGACATGACTACACAGTGCACCCTTAGTACTTGTCCTAATATTTAGGGGACCAGACATGGCTACACAGTACACCCTTAGTACTTGTCCTAATATATAGTGGACCCAGACATGGCTACACAGTGCACCCTTAGTACTTGTCCTAATATATAGGGGGCCAGACATGGCTACACAGTGCACCCTTAGTACTTGTCCTAATATATAGGGGACCCAGACATGACAACACAGTTCACCCTTAGTACTTGTCCTAATATATAGGGGACCAGACATGACT
The DNA here is from genome assembly GCF_035609145.1 of Eleutherodactylus coqui. NCBI lineage: Eukaryota > Metazoa > Chordata > Amphibia > Anura > Eleutherodactylidae > Eleutherodactylus > Eleutherodactylus coqui. The sequence goes on along the minus strand of NC_089847.1, from coordinate 60,756,565 downwards.
ACACAGTGCACCCTTAGTACTTGTCCTAATATATAGGGTACGCAGACATGGCCACACAGTGCACCCTTAGTACTTGTCCTAATATGCAGGGGAACAAAGACATGGCTACACAGTGCACCCTTAGTACTTGTCCTAATATGCAGGGGACCCTGACATCGCTACACAGTGCACCCTTAGTACTTGTCCTAATATGCAGGGGACCTAGACATGGCTACACAGTACACCCTTAGTACTTGTCCTAATATATAGGAGACCAGATACGGCTACACAGTGCACCCTTAGTACTTGTCCTAATATATAGGGGACCAGATATGGCTACACAGTGCACCCTTAGTACTTGTCCTAATATATAGGAGACCAGATATGGCTACACAGTGCACCCTTAGTACTTGTCCTAATATACAGAGGACCCAGACATGGCTACACAGTGCACCCTTAGTACTTGTTCTAATACATAAGGGGCGCAGACATGGCTACACAATACAGCCTTAGTACTTGTCCTTATATGCAGGGGAACAAAGACATGGCTACACAGTGCACCCTTAGTACTTGTCCTAATATGCAGGGGACCAAGACATGACTACACAGTGCACCCTTAGTAGTTGTTCTAATGCATAAGGGGCGCAGACATGGCTACACAGTGCACCCTTAGTACTTGTCCTAATATATAGGGGACCCAGACATGGCTACACAGTGCACCCTTAGTACTTGTCCTAATATATAGGGGACCCAGACATGACTACACAGTGCACCCTAATGCTTGTCCTAATACACAGGGGACCCAGACATGACTACACAGTACACCCTTAGTACTTGTCCTAATATATAGGGGACCAGACATGGCTACACAGTGCCCCCTTAGTACTTGTCCTAATATACAGGGGGCCCAGACATGGCTACACAGTGCACCCTTAGTTCTTATCCTAATATAAAGGAGACCCAGACATGACTACACAGTGCACCCTTAGTACTTGTCCTAATATATAGGGGACCAGACATGGCTACACAGTGCACCCTTAGTACTTATCCTAATATATAGGTACCCAGACATGGCTACACAGAGCACCCTTAGTACTTATCCTAATATATAGGGACCCAGACATGGCTACACAGTGCACCCTTAGTACTTGTCCTAATACATAGGGACCTAGACATGACTACACAGTGCACCCTTAGTACTTGTCCTAATATATAGGGACCCAGACATGGCTACACAGTGCACCCTTAGTACTTGTCCTAATATATAGGGACCCAGACATGACTACACAGTGCACCCTTAGTACTTATCCTAATATATAGGAGACCAGATATGGCTACACAGTGCACGCTTAGTACTTGTCCTAATATATAGGAGACCAGACATGGCTATACAGTGCACCCTTAGTACTTGTCCTAATATACAGGAGACCCAGACATGGCTACACAGTGCACCCCTAGTACTTGTCCTAATATATAGGAGACCAGATATGGGTACACAGTGCACCCTTAGTTCTTGTCCTAATATATAGGGGACCAGATATGGCTACACAGTGCACCCTTAGTACTTGTCCTAATATGCAGGGGACCCAGATGTGACTACACAGTGCACCCTTAGTACTTGTCCTAATATATAGGAGACTAGATATGGCTACACAGTGCACCCTTAGTACTTGTCCTAATATATAGGAGACCAGATATGGGTACACAGTGCACCCTTAGTACTTGTCCTAATATGTAGGAGACCAGACATGGCTCCACAGGGCACAGTTAGCACTTGTTCTAATACATAAGGGGCGCAGACATGGCTACACAATACAGCCTTAGTACTTGTCTTAATATGCAGGGGACCAAGACATGGCCACATACTGCTCCATTAGTACTTGTCCTAATATGCAGGGGACCCAGACATGGCTACATAGTACACTCTTAGTACTTGTCCTAATATATAGGAGACCAGACATGGCTACACAGTGCACCCTTAGTACTTGTCCTAATATACAGAGGACCCAGACATGGCTACACAGTGCAACTTAGTACTTGTTCTAATACATAAGGGGCGCAGACATGGCTACACAATACAGCCTTAGTACTTGTCTTAATATGCAGGGGACCAAGACATGGCTACACAGTGCACCCTTAGTACTTGTCCTAATATGCAGGGGACCAAGACATGGCTACACAGTGCACCCTTAGTAGTTGTTCTAATGCATAAGGGGCGCAGACATGGCTACACAGTGCACCCTTAGTACTTGTCCTAATATATAGGGGACCCAGACATGGCTACACAGTGCACCCTTAGTACTTGTCCTAATATGTAGGGGACCCAGACATGACTACACAGTGCACCCTAATGCTTGTCCTAATACACAGGGGACCCAGACAAGACTACACAGTACACCCTTAGTACTTGTCCTAATATATAGGGGACCAGACATGGCTACACAGTGCACCCTTAGTACTTGTCCTAATATACAGGGGGCCCAGACATGGCTACACAGTGCACCCTTAGTACTTATCCTAATATACGGGAGACCCAGACATGACTACACAGTGCACCCTTAGTACTTGTCCTAATATATAGGGGACCAGACATGGCTACACAGTGCACCCTTAGTACTTATCCTAATATATAGGGACCCAGACATGGCTACACAGTGCACCCTTAGTACTTATCCTAATATATAGGGACCCAGACATGGCTACACAGTGCACCCTTAGTACTTGTTCTAATACATAGGGACCCAGACATGACTACACAGTGCACCCTTAGTAATTGTCCTAATATATAGGGACCCAGACATGGCTACACAGTGCACCCTTAGTACTTATCCTTATATATAGGGACCCAGACATGGCTACAAAGTGCACCCTTAGTACTTGTCCTAATATATAGGGACCCAGACATGACTACACAGTGCACCCTTAGTACTTATCCTAATATATAGGAGACCAGATATGGCTACACAGTGCACGCTTAGTACTTGTCCTTATATATAGGGACCCAGACATGGCTACAAAGTGCACCCTTAGTACTTGTCCTAATATACAGGAGACCCAGACATGGCTACACAGTGCACCCTTAGTACTTGTCCTAATATATAGGAGACCAGATATGGGTACACAGTGCACCCTTAGTACTTGTCCTAATATATAGGGGACCAGATATGGCTACACAGTGCACCCTTAGTACTTGTCCTAATATGCAGGGGACCCAGATGTGACTACACAGTGGACCCTTAGTACTTGTCCTAATATATAGGAGACCAGATATGGCTACACAGTGCACCCTTAGTACTTGTCCTAATATATAGGAGACCAGATATGGGTACACAGTGCACCCTTAGTACTTGTCCTAATATGTAGGAGACCAGACATGGCTCCACAGGGCACAGTTAGCACTTGTTCTAATACATAAGGGGCGCAGACATGGCTACACAATACAGCCTTAGTACTTGTCCTAATATGCAGGGGACCCAGACATGGCTACATAGTACACTCTTAGTACTTGCCCTAATATATAGGAGACCAGACATGGCTACACAGTGCACCCTTAGTACTTGTCCTAATATACAGAGGACCCAGACATGGCTACACAGTGCACCCTTAGTACTTGTTCTAATACATAAGGGGCGCAGACATGGCTACACAATACAGCCTTAGTACTTGTCTTAATATGCAGGGGACCAAGACATGGCTACACAGTGCACCTTTAGTACTTGTCCTAATATGCAGGGGACCAAGACATGGCTACACAGTGCACCCTTAGTAGTTGTTCTAATGCATAAGGGGCGCAGACATGGCTACACAGTGCACCCTTAGTACTTGTCCTAATATATAGGGGACCCAGACATGGCTACACAGTGCACCCTTAGTACTTGTCCTAATATGTAGGGGACCCAGACATGACTACACAGTGCACCCTAATGCTTGTCCTAATACACAGGGGACCCAGACATGACTGCACAGTACACCCTTAGTACTTGTCCTAATATATAGGGGACCAGACATGGCTACACAGTGCACCCTTAGTACTTGTCCTAATATACAGGGGGCCCAGACATGGCTACACAGTGCACCCTTAGTACTTATCCTAATATACAGGAGACCCAGACATGACTACACAGTGCACCCTTAGTACTTGTCCTAATATATAGGGGACCAGACATGGCTACACAGTGCACCCTTAGTACTTATCCTAATATATAGGGACCCAGACATGGCTACACAGTGCACCCTTAGTACTTATCCTAATATATAGGGACCCAGACATGGCTACACAGTGCACCCTTAGTACTTGTTCTAATACATAGGGACCCAGATATGACTACACAGTGCACCCTTAGTACTTGTCCTAATTTATAGGGGACCTAGACATGGCTACACAGTGCACCCTTAGTACTTATCCTTATATATAGGGACCCAGACATGGCTACAAAGTGCACCCTTAGTACTTGTCCTAATATATAGGGACCCAGACATGACTACACAGTGCACCCTTAGTACTTATCCTAATATATAGGAGACCAGATATGGCTACACAGTGCACGCTTAGTACTTGTCCTTATATATAGGGACCCAGACATGGCTACAAAGTGCACCCTTAGTACTTGTCCTAATATACAGGAGACCCAGACATGGCTACACAATGCACCCTTAGTACTTGTCCTAATATATAGGAGACCAGATATGGGTACACAGTGCACCCTTAGTACTTTTCCTAATATATAGGGGACCAGATATGGCTACACAGTGCACCCTTAGTACTTGTCGTAATATGCAGGGGACCCAGATGTGACTACACAGTGCACCCTTAGTACTTGTCCTAATATATAGGAGACCAGATATGGCTACACAGTGCACCCTTAGTACTTGTCCTAATATATAGGAGACCAGATATGGGTACACAGTGCACCCTTAGTACTTGTCCTAATATGTAGGAGACCAGACATGGCTCCACAGGGCACAGTTAGCACTTGTTCTAATACATAACGGGCGCAGACATGGCTACACAATACAGCCTTAGTACTTGTCTTAATATGCAGGGGAACAAAGACATGGCTACACAGTGCACCCTTAGTACTTGTCCTAATATGCAGGGGAACAAAGACATGGCTACACAGTGCACCCTTAGTACTTGTCCTAATATATAGGGGACCCAGACATAGCTACACAGTGCACCCTTAGTACTTGTCCTAATATATAGGAGACCCAGACATGGCTACACAGTGCACCCGTAATACTTGTCCTAATACATAGGGACCCAGACGTGGCTACACAGTGCAGCCTTAGTACTTGTTCTAATACATAAGGGGCGCAGACATGGCTACACAGTGCACCCTTAGTACTTGTCCTAATATATAGGGGACCCAGACATGGCTACACAGTGCACCCTTAGTACTTGTTCTAATACATAAGGGGCGCAGACATGGCTACACAATACAGCCTTAGTACTTGTCCTAATATGCAGGGGAACAAAGACATGGCTACACAGTGCACCCTTAGTACTTGTCCTAATATACAGGAGACCCAGACATGGCTACACAGTGCACCCTTAGTACTTGTCCTAATATATAGGGGATCCAGACATGGCTACACAGTGCTCCCTTAGTACTTGTCCTAATACATAGGGATCCAGACGTGGCTACACAGTGCACCCTTAGTACTTGTTCTAATACATAAGGGGCGCAGACATGGCTACACAGTGCACCCTTAGTACTTGTCCTAATATATAGGGGACCCAGACATGACAACACAGTGCACCCTTAGTACTTGTCCTAATATATAGGGGACCAGACATGGCTACACAGTGCACCCTTAGTACTTGTCCTAATATATAGGGGACCCAGACAAAGCCACACAGTGCACCCTTAGTACTTGTCCTAATATATAGGAGACCAGATATGGCTACACAGTGCACCCTTAGTACTTGACCTAATATACAGAGGACCCAGACATGGCTACACAGTGCACCGTTAGTACTTGTCCTAATATATAGGGGACCCAGACATGACTACACAGTGCACCCTAATGCTTGTTCTAATACACTGGGGACCCAGACATGACTACACAGTACACCCTTAGTACTTGTCCTAATATATAGGGGACCAGACATGGCTACACAGTGCACCCTTAGTACTTGTCCTAATATATAGGGGACCCAGACATGACTACGCAGTGCACCCTTAGTACTTGTCCTAATATATAGGGGAGCAGACATGGCTACACAGTACACCCTTAGTACCTGTCCTAATACATAGGGACCCAAACGTGGCTACACATTGCAGCCTTAGTACTTGCTCTAATACATAAGGGGCGCAGACATGGCTACACAGTGCCCCCTTAGAACTTGTCCTAATATGCAGGGGAACAAAGACATGGCTACACAGTGCACCCTTAGTACTTGTCCTAATATATAGGGGACCAGATATGGCTACACAGTGCACCCTTAGTACTTGTCCTAATATGCAGGGGACCCAGATGTGACTACACAGTGGACCCTTAGTACTTGTCCTAATATATAGGAGACCAGATATGGCTACACAGTGCACCCTTAGTACTTGTCCTAATATATAGGAGACCAGATATGGGTACACAGTGCACCCTTAGTACTTGTCCTAATATGTAGGAGACCAGACATGGCTCCACAGGGCACAGTTAGCACTTGTTCTAATACATAAGGGGCGCAGACATGGCTACACAATACAGCCTTAGTACTTGTCCTAATATGCAGGGGACCCAGACATGGCTACATAGTACACTCTTAGTACTTGTCCTAATATATAGGAGACCAGACATGGCTACACAGTGCACCCTTAGTACTTGTCCTAATATACAGAGGACCCAGACATGGCTACACAGTGCACCCTTAGTACTTGTTCTAATACATAAGGGGCGCAGACATGGCTACACAATACAGCCTTAGTACTTGTCTTAATATGCAGGGGACCAAGACATGGCTACACAGTGCACCTTTAGTACTTGTCCTAATATGCAGGGGACCAAGACATGGCTACACAGTGCACCCTTAGTAGTTGTTCTAATGCATAAGGGGCGCAGACATGGCTACACAGTGCACCCTTAGTACTTGTCCTAATATATAGGGGACCCAGACATGGCTACACAGTGCACCCTTAGTACTTGTCCTAATATGTAGGGGACCCAGACATGACTACACAGTGCACCCTAATGCTTGTCCTAATACACAGGGGACCCAGACATGACTGCACAGTACACCCTTAGTACTTGTCCTAATATATAGGGGACCAGACATGGCTACACAGTGCACCCTTAGTACTTGTCCTAATATACAGGGGGCCCAGACATGGCTACACAGTGCACCCTTAGTACTTATCCTAATATACAGGAGACCCAGACATGACTACACAGTGCACCCTTAGTACTTGTCCTAATATATAGGGGACCAGACATGGCTACACAGTGCACCCTTAGTACTTATCCTAATATATAGGGACCCAGACATGGCTACACAGTGCACCCTTAGTACTTATCCTAATATATAGGGACCCAGACATGGCTACACAGTGCACCCTTAGTACTTGTTCTAATACATAGGGACCCAGATATGACTACACAGTGCACCCTTAGTACTTGTCCTAATTTATAGGGGACCTAGACATGGCTACACAGTGCACCCTTAGTACTTATCCTTATATATAGGGACCCAGACATGGCTACAAAGTGCACCCTTAGTACTTGTCCTAATATATAGGGACCCAGACATGACTACACAGTGCACCCTTAGTACTTATCCTAATATATAGGAGACCAGATATGGCTACACAGTGCACGCTTAGTACTTGTCCTTATATATAGGGACCCAGACATGGCTACAAAGTGCACCCTTAGTACTTGTCCTAATATACAGGAGACCCAGACATGGCTACACAATGCACCCTTAGTACTTGTCCTAATATATAGGAGACCAGATATGGGTACACAGTGCACCCTTAGTACTTTTCCTAATATATAGGGGACCAGATATGGCTACACAGTGCACCCTTAGTACTTGTCGTAATATGCAGGGGACCCAGATGTGACTACACAGTGCACCCTTAGTACTTGTCCTAATATATAGGAGACCAGATATGGCTACACAGTGCACCCTTAGTACTTGTCCTAATATATAGGAGACCAGATATGGGTACACAGTGCACCCTTAGTACTTGTCCTAATATGTAGGAGACCAGACATGGCTCCACAGGGCACAGTTAGCACTTGTTCTAATACATAACGGGCGCAGACATGGCTACACAATACAGCCTTAGTACTTGTCTTAATATGTAGGGGAACAAAGACATGGCTACACAGTGCACCCTTAGTACTTGTCCTAATATGCAGGGGAACAAAGACATGGCTACACAGTGCACCCTTAGTACTTGTCCTAATATATAGGGGACCCAGACATAGCTACACAGTGCACCCTTAGTACTTGTCCTAATATATAGGAGACCCAGACATGGCTACACAGTGCACCCGTAATACTTGTCCTAATACATAGGGACCCAGACGTGGCTACACAGTGCAGCCTTAGTAATTGTTCTAATACATAAGGGGCGCAGACATGGCTACACAGTGCACCCTTAGTACTTGTCCCAATATATAGGGGACCCAGACATGGCTACACAGTGCACCGTTAGTACTTGTCCTAATATATAGGGGACCCAGACATGACTACACAGTGCACCCTAATGCTTGTTCTAATACACTGGGGACCCAGACATGACTACACAGTACACCCTTAGTACTTGTCCTAATATATAGGGGACCAGACATGGCTACACAGTGCACCCTTAGTACTTGTCCTAATATATAGGGGACCCAGACATGACTACGCAGTGCACCCTTAGTACTTGTCCTAATATATAGGGGAGCAGACATGGCTACACAGTACACCCTTAGTACCTGTCCTAATACATAGGGACCCAGACGTGGCTACACATTGCAGCCTTAGTACTTGCTCTAATACATAAGGGGCGCAGACATGGCTACACAGTGCCCCCTTAGAACTTGTCCTAATATGCAGGGGAACAAAGACATGGCTACACAGTGCACCCTTAGTACTTGTCCTAATATATAGGGGACCCAGACATTGCTACACAGTACACCCTTAGTACTTGTCCTAATATATAGGAGACCCAGACATGGCTACACAGTGCACCCTAAGTACTTGTCCTAATACATAGGGACCCAGACGTGGCTACACAGTGCAGCCTTAGTACTTGTTCTAATACATAAGGGGCGCAGACATGGCTACACAGTGCACCCTTAGTACTTGTCCTAATATATAGGGGACCCAGACATGGCTACACAGTGCACCCTTAGTAGTTGTCCTAATATACAGAGGACCCAGACATGGCTACACAGTGCACCCTTAGTACTTGTTCAAATACATAAGGGGCGCAGACATGGCTACACAATACAGCCTTAGTACTTGTCCTTATATGCAGGGGAACAAAGACATGGCTACACAGTGCACCCTTAGTACTTGTCCTAATATGCAGGGGACCAAGACATGGCTACACAGTGCACCCTTAGTACTTGTCCTAATATACAGAGGACCCAGACATGGCTACACAGTGCACCCTTAGTACTTGTTCTAATACATAAGGGGCGCAGACATGGCTACACAATACAGCCTTAGTACTTGTCCTTATATGCAGGGGAACAAAGACATGGCTACACAGTGCTCCCTTAGTACTTGTCCTAATATGCAGGGGACCAAGACATGGCTACACAGTGCACCATTAGTACTTGTCCTAATATATAGGGGACCCAGACATGGCTACACAGTGCACCCTTAGTACTTGTCCTGATATATAGGTGACCCAGACATGACTACACAGTGCACCCTAATGCTTGTCCTAATACACAGGGGACCCAGACATGACTACACAGTACACCCTTAGTACTTGTCCTAATATATAGGGGACCAGACATGGCTACACAGTGCCCCCTTAGTACTTGTCCTAATAGACAGGGGGCCCAGACATGTCTACACAGTGCACCCTTAGTACTTATCCTAATATACAGGAGACCCAGACATGACTACACAGTGCACCCTTAGTACTTGTCCTACTATATAGGAGACCCAGACATGACTACACAGTGCACCCTTAGTACTTGTCCTAATATATAGGGGACCAGACATGGCTACACAGTGCACCCTTAGTACTTGTCCTAATATATAGGGGACCCAGACATGACTACACAGTGCACCCTAATGCTTGTCCTAATATGCAGGGGACCAAGACATGGCTACACAGTGCACGCTTAGTACTTGTCCTAATATATAGGGGACCCAGACATGACTACACAGTGCACCCTTAGTACTTGTCCTAATATATAGGGGACCAGACATGGCTACACAGTACACCTTTAGTACTTGTCCTAATATATAGGGGACCAGACATGGCTACACAGTGCACCCTAAGTACTTGTCCTAATATATAGGGGACCCAGACATGGCCACACAGTGCACCCTTAGTACTTGTCCTAATATGTAGGGGAACAAAGACATGGCTACACAGTGCACCCTTAGTACTTGTCCTAATTTATATGAGACCAGATATGGCTACACAGTGCACCCTTAGTATTTGTCCTAATATATAGGAGACCAAATATGGGTACATAGTGCACCCTTAGTACTTGTCCTAATATATAGGAGACCAAATATGGGTACATAGTGCACCCTTAGTACTTTTCCTAATATATAGGGGACCCAGACATGGCTACATAGTGCACCCTTAGTACTTGTCCTAATATGCAGGGGACCTAGACATGGCGACACAGTGCACCCTTAGTACTTGTCCTAATATATAGGGGACCAGACATGGCTACACAGTGCACTCTTAGTACTTGTCCTAATATATAGGGGACCCGGAAATGACTACACAGTGCACCCTTAGTACTTATCCTAATATACAGGAGACCCAGACATGACTACACAGTGCACCCTTAGTACTTGTCCTAAAATATAGGGGACCCAGACATGGCTACACAGTGCACCCTTAGTACTTGTCCTAATATATAGGGGACCCAGACATGACTACACAGTGCACCCTAATGCTTGTCCTAATACACAGGGGACCCAAACATGACTACACAGTACACCCTTAGTACTTGTCCTAATATATAGGGGACCAGACATGGCTACACAGTGCACGCTTAGTACTTGTCCAAATATACAGGGGGCCCAGACATGGCTACACAGTGCACCCTTAGTACTTATCCTAATATACAGGAAACCCAGACATGACTACACAGTGCACCCTTAGTACTTATCCTAATATATAGGGACTCAGACATGGCTACACAGTGCACCCTTAGTACTTGTCCTAATATATAGGGGACCCAGACATGACTACACAGTGCACCCTAATGCTTGTCCTAATATGCAGGGGACCAAGACATGGCTACACAGTGCACGCTTAGTACTTGTCCTAATATATAGGAGACCAGATATGGCTACACAGTGCACCCTTAGTACTTGTCCTAATATATAGGAGACCAGATATGGCTACCCAGTGCACCCTTAGTACTTGTCCTAATATATAGGAGACCAGATATGGTTACACAGTGCACCCTTAGTACTTGTCCTAATATACAGGAGACCCAGACATGACTACACAGTGCACCCTTAGTACTTGTCCTAATATATAGGGGACCCAGACATGACTACACAGTGCACCCTAATGCTTGTCCTAATACACAGGGGACCCAGACATGACTACACAGTACACCCTTAGTACTTGTCATAATATATAGGGGACCAGACATAGCTACACAGTACACTCTTAGTACTTGTCCTAATATATAGGGGACCCAGAAATGACTACACAGTGCACCCTTAGTACTTGTCCTAATATATAGGGGACCAGACATGGCTACACAGTACAATCTTAGTACTTGTCCTAATATATAGGGGACACAGACATGACTACACAGTGCACCCTTAGTACTTGTCCTAATATATAGGGGACCAGACATGGCTACACAATGCACCCTTAGTACTTTTCCTAATATATAGGGGACCAGACATGGCTACACAGTACACCCTTAGTACTTATCCTAATATACAGGAGACCCAGACATGACTACACAGTGCACCCTTAGTACTTGTCCTAATATATAGGGGACCAGACATGGCTACACAGTGCACCCTTAGTTATTGTCCTAATATATAGGGGACCCAGACATGACTACACAGTGCACCCTTAGTACTTGTCCTAATATATAGGAGACCCAGACATGGCTACACAGTGCACCCTTAGTACTTGTCCTAATATATAGGGGACCCAGACATGGCTACACAGTGCACACTTAGTACTTGTCCTAATATATAGGGGACCCAGACATGACTACACAGTGCACCCTAATGCTTGTCCTAATACATAGGGGACCCAGACATGACTACACAGTACACCCTTAGTACTTGTCCTAATATATAGGGGACCAGACATGGCTACACAGTGCCCCCTTAGTACTTGTCCTAATATACAGGGGGCCCAGACATGGCTACACAGTGCACCCTTAGTACTTATCCTAATATACAGGAGACCCAGACATGACTACACAGTGCACCCTTAGTACTTGTCCTAATATTTAGGAGACCCAGACATGACTACACAGTGCACCCTTAGTACTTGTCCTAATATATAGGGGACCAGACATGGCTACACAGTGCACCCTTAGTACTTGTCCTAATATATAGGGGACCCAGACATGACTACACAGTGCACCCTAATGCTTGTCCTAATAGGCAGGGGACCAAGACATGGCTACACAGTGCACGCTTAGTACTTGTCCTAATATATAGGGGACCCAGACATGACTACACAGTGCACCCTTAGTACTTGTCCTAATATATAGGGGACCAGACATGGCTACACAGTACACCCTTAGTACTTGTCCTAATATATAGGAGACCAGATATGGTTACACAGTGCACCCTTAGTACTTGTCCTAATATACAGGAGACCCAGACATGACTACACAGTGCACCCTTAGTACTTGTCCTAATATATAGGGGACCCAGACATGACTACACAGTGCACCCTAATGCTTGTCCTAATACACAGGGGACCCAGACATGACTACACAGTACACCCTTAGTACTTGTCATAATATATAGTGGACCAGACATAGCTACACAGTGCACTCTTAGTACTTGTCCTAATATATAGGGGACCCAGAAATGACTACACAGTGCACCCTTAGTACTTGTCCTAATATATAGGGGACCAGACATGGCTACACAGTACAATCTTAGTACTTGTCCTAATATATAGGGGACCCAGACATGACTACACAGTGCACCCTTAGTACTTGTCCTAATATATAGGGGACCAGACATGGCTACACAATGCACCCTTAGTACTTTTCCTAATATATAGGGGACCAGACATGGCTACACAGTACACCCTTAGTACTTATCCTAATATACAGGAGACCCAGACATGACTACACAGTGCACCCTTAGTACTTGTCCTAATATATAGGGGACCAGACATGGCTACACAGTGCACCCTTAGTTATTGTCCTAATATATAGGGGACCCAGACATGACTACACAGTGCACCCTTAGTACTTGTCCTAATATATAGGAGACCCAGACATGGCTACACAGTGCACCCTTAGTACTTGTCCTAATATATAGGGGACCCAGACATGACTACACAGTGCACCCTTAGTTATTGTCCTAATATATAGGGGACCCAGACATGACTACACAGTGCACCCTTAGTACTTGTCCTAATATATAGGAGACCCAGACATGGCTACACAGTGCACCCTTAGTACTTGTCCTAATATATAGGGGACCCAGACATGACTACACAGTGCACCCTAATGCTTGTCCTAATACACAGGGGACCCAGACATGACTACACAGTACACCCTTAGTACTTGTCCTAATATATAGGGGACCAGACATGGCTACACAGTGCCCCCTTAGTACTTGTCCTAATATACAGGGGGCCCAGACATGGCTACACAGTGCACCCTTAGTACTTATCCTAATATACAGGAGACCCAGACATGACTACACAGTGCACCCTTAGTACTTGTCCTAATATTTAGGAGACCCAGACATGACTACACAGTGCACCCTTAGTACTTGTCCTAATATATAGGGGACCAGACATGGCTACACAGTGCACCCTTAGTACTTGTCCTAATATATAGGGGACCCAGACATGACTACACAGTGCACCCTAATGCTTGTCCTAATAGGCAGGGGACCAAGACATGGCTACACAGTGCACGCTTAGTACTTGTCCTAATATATAGGGGACCCAGACATGACTACACAGTGCACCCTTAGTACTTGTCCTAATATATAGGGGACCAGACATGGCTACACAGTACACCCTTAGTACTTGTCCTAATATATAGGGGACCAGACATGGCTACACAGTGCACCCTTAGTACTTGTCCTAATATATAGGGGACCCAGATATGGCCACACAGTGCACCCTTAGTACTTGTCCTAATATGTAGGGGAACAAAGACATGGCTACACAGTGCACCCTTAGTACTTGTCCTAATATATATGAGACCAGATATGGCTACACAGTGCACCCTTAGTATTTGTCCTAATATATAGGAGACCAAATATGGGTACATAGTGCACCCTTAGTACTTGTCCTAATATATAGGAGACCAAATATGGGTACATAGTGCACCCTTAGTACTTTTCCCAATATATAGGGGACCCAGACATGGCTAAATAGTGCACCCTTAGTACTTGTCCTAATATGCAGGGGACCCAGACATGGCTAAATAGTGCACCCTTAGTACTTGTCCTAATATGCAGGGGACCTAGACATGGCGACACAGTGCACCCTTAGTACTTGTTCTAATACATAAGGGGCGCAGACATGGCTACACAAAACAGCCTTAGTACTTGTCTTAATATGCTGGGAACCAACACATGGCTACACAGTACACCCTTAGTACTTGTCTTAATATGCAGGGGACCCAGACATGACTACACAGTACACCCTTAGTACTTGTCCTAATATATAGGGGACCAGACATGGCTACACAGTGCACTCTTAGTACTTGTCCTAATATATAGGGGACCCGGAAATGACTACACAGTGCACCCTTAGTACTTATCCTAATATACAGGAGACCCAGACATGACTACACAGTGCACCCTTAGTACTTGTCCTAAAATATAGGGGACCCAGACATGGCTACACAGTGCACCCTTAGTACTTGTCCTAATATATAGGGGACCCAGACATGACTACACAGTGCACCCTAATGCTTGTCCTAATACACAGGGGACCCAGACGTGACTACACAGTACACCCTTAGTACTTGTCCTAATATATAGGGGACCAGACATGGCTACACAGTGCACGCTTAGTACTTGTCCTAATATACAGGGGGCCCAGACATGGCTACACAGTGCACCCTTAGTACTTATCCTAATATACAGGAGACCCAGACATGACTACACAGTGCACCCTTAGTACTTATCCTAATATATAGGGACTCAGACATGGCTACACAGTGCACCCTTAGTACTTGTCCTAATATATAGGGGACCCAGACATGACTACACAGTACACCCTTAGTACTTGTCCTAATATATAGGAGACCAGATATGGCTACACAGTGCACCCTTAGTACTTGTCCTAATATATAGGAGACCAGATATGGCTACCCAGTGCACCCTTAGTACTTGTCCTAATATATAGGAGACCAGATATGGTTACACAGTGCACCCTTAGTACTTGTCCTAATATACAGGAGACCCAGACATGACTACACAGTGCACCCTTAGTACTTGTCCTAATATATAGGGGACCCAGACATGACTACACAGTGCACCCTAATGCTTGTCCTAATACACAGGGGACCCAGACATGACTACACAGTACACCCTTAGTACTTGTCCTAATATATAGGGGACCAGACATGGCTACACAGTGCACTCTTAGTACTTGTCCTAATATATAGGGGACCCAGAAATGACTACACAGTGCACCCTTAGTACTTGTCCTAATATATAGGGGACCCAGACATGACTACACAGTACACCCTTAGTACTTGTCCTAATATATAGGGGACCCAGACATGACTACACAGTGCACCCTTAGTACTTGTCCTAATATATAGGGGACCAGACATGGCTACACAATGCACCCTTAGTACTTTTCCTAATATATAGGGGACCAGACATGGCTACACAGTACACCCTTAGTACTTGTCCTAATATATAGGGGACCAGACATGGCTACACAGTGCACCCTTAGTTATTGTCCTAATATATAGGGGACCAGACATGGCTACACAGTGCACCCTTAGTTATTGTCCTAATATATAGGGGACCCAGACATGACTACACAGTGCACCCTTAGTACTTGTCCTAATATATAGGGGACCAGACATGGCTACACAATGCACCCTTAGTACTTTTCCTAATATATAGGGGACCAGACATGGCTACACAGTACACTCTTAGTACTTATCCTAATATACAGGAGACCCAGACATGACTACACAGTGCACCCTTAGTACTTGTCCTAATATATAGGGGACCAGACATGGCTACACAGTGCACCCTTAGTTATTGTCCTAATATATAGGGGACCCAGACATGACTACACAGTGCACCCTTAGTACTTGTCCTAATATATAGGAGACCCAGACATGGCTACACAGTGCACCCTTAGTACTTGTCCTAATATATAGGGGACCCAGACATGGCTACACAGTGCACCCTTAGTACTTGTCCTAATATATAGGGGACCCAGCCATGACTACACAGTGCACCCTAATGCTTGTCCTAATACACAGGGGACCCAGACATGACTACTCAGTACACCCTTAGTACTTGTCCTAATATATAGGGGACCAGACATGGCTACACAGTGCCCCCTTAGTACTTGTCCTAATATACAGGGGGCCCAGACATGGCTACACAGTGCACCCTTAGTACTTGTCCTGATATATAGGTGACCCAGACATGACTACACAGTGCACCCTAATGCTTGTCCTAATACACAGGGGACCCAGACATGACTACACAGTACACCCTTAGTACTTGTCCTAATATATAGGGGACCAGACATGGCTACACAGTGCCCCCTTAGTACTTGTCCTAATAGACAGGGGGCCCAGACATGGCTACACAGTGCACCCTTAGTACTTATCCTAATATACAGGAGACCCAGACATGACTACACAGTGCACCCTTAGTACTTGTCCTAATATATAGGAGACCCAGACATGGCTACACAGTGCACCCTTAGTACTTGTCCTAATATATAGGGGACCCAGACATGACTACACAGTGCACCCTAATGCTTGTCCTAATACACAGGGGACCCAGACATGACTACACAGTACACCCTTAGTACTTGTCCTAATATATAGGGGACCAGACATGGCTACACAGTGCCCCCTTAGTACTTGTCCTAATATACAGGGGGCCCAGACATGGCTACACAGTGCACCCTTAGTACTTATCCTAATATACAGGAGACCCAGACATGACTACACAGTGCACCCTTAGTACTTGTCCTAATATTTAGGAGACCCAGACATGACTACACAGTGCACCCTTAGTACTTGTCCTAATATATAGGGGACCAGACATGGCTACACAGTGCACCCTTAGTACTTGTCCTAATATATAGGGGACCCAGACATGACTACACAGTGCACCCTAATGCTTGTCCTAATAGGCAGGGGACCAAGACATGGCTACACAGTGCACGCTTAGTACTTGTCCTAATATATAGGGGACCCAGACATGACTACACAGTGCACCCTTAGTACTTGTCCTAATATATAGGGGACCAGACATGGCTACACAGTACACCCTTAGTACTTGTCCTAATATATAGGGGAACAGACATGGCTACACAGTGCACCCTTAGTACTTGTCCTAATATATAGGGGACCCAGATATGGCCACACAGTGCACCCTTAGTACTTGTCCTAATATGTAGGGGAACAAAGACATGGCTACACAGTGCACCCTTAGTACTTGTCCTAATATATATGAGACCAGATATGGCTACACAGTGCACCCTTAGTATTTGTCCTAATATATAGGAGACCAAATATGGGTACATAGTGCACCCTTAGTACTTGTCCTAATATATAGGAGACCAAATATGGGTACATAGTGCACCCTTAGTACTTTTCCCAATATATAGGGGACCCAGACATGGCTACATAGTGCACCCTTAGTACTTGTCCTAATATGCAGGGGACCTAGACATGGCGACACAGTGCACCCTTAGTACTTGTTCTAATACATAAGGGGCGCAGACATGGCTACACAAAACAGCCTTAGTACTTGTCTTAATATGCTGGGAACCAACACATGGCTACACAGTACACCCTTAGTACTTGTCCTAATATGCAGGGGACCCAGACATGACTACACAGTACACCCTTAGTACTTGTCCTAATATATAGGGGACCAGACATGGCTACACAGTGCACTCTTAGTACTTGTCCTAATATATAGGGGACCCGGAAATGACTACACAGTGCACCCTTAGTACTTATCCTAATATACAGGAGACCCAGACATGACTACACAGTGCACCCTTAGTACTTGTCCTAAAATATAGGGGACCCAGACATGGCTACACAGTGCACCCTTAGTACTTGTCCTAATATATAGGGGACCCAGACATGACTACACAGTGCACCCTAATGCTTGTCCTAATACACAGGGGACCCAGACGTGACTACACAGTACACCCTTAGTACTTGTCCTAATATATAGGGGACCAGACATGGCTACACAGTGCACGCTTAGTACTTGTCCTAATATACAGGGGGCCCAGACATGGCTACACAGTGCACCCTTAGTACTTATCCTAATATACAGGAGACCCAGACATGACTACACAGTGCACCCTTAGTACTTATCCTAATATATAGGGACTCAGACATGGCTACACAGTGCACCCTTAGTACTTGTCCTAATATATAGGGGACCCAGACATGACTACACAGTACACCCTTAGTACTTGTCCTAATATATAGGAGACCAGATATGGCTACACAGTGCACCCTTAGTACTTGTCCTAATATATAGGAGACCAGATATGGCTACCCAGTGCACCCTTAGTACTTGTCCTAATATATAGGAGACCAGATATGGTTACACAGTGCACCCTTAGTACTTGTCCTAATATACAGGAGACCCAGACATGACTACACAGTGCACCCTTAGTACTTGTCCTAATATATAGGGGACCCAGACATGACTACACAGTGCACCCTAATGCTTGTCCTAATACACAGGGGACCCAGACATGACTACACAGTACACCCTTAGTACTTGTCCTAATATATAGGGGACCAGACATGGCTACACAGTGCACTCTTAGTACTTGTCCTAATATATAGGGGACCCAGAAATGACTACACAGTGCACCCTTAGTACTTGTCCTAATATATAGGGGACCCAGACATGACTACACAGTACACCCTTAGTACTTGTCCTAATATATAGGGGACCCAGACATGACTACACAGTGCACCCTTAGTACTTGTCCTAATATATAGGGGACCAGACATGGCTACACAATGCACCCTTAGTACTTTTCCTAATATATAGGGGACCAGACATGGCTACACAGTACACCCTTAGTACTTGTCCTAATATATAGGGGACCAGACATGGCTACACAGTGCACCCTTAGTTATTGTCCTAATATATAGGGGACCAGACATGGCTACACAGTGCACCCTTAGTTATTGTCCTAATATATAGGGGACCCAGACATGACTACACAGTGCACCCTTAGTACTTGTCCTAATATATAGGGGACCAGACATGGCTACACAATGCACCCTTAGTACTTTTCCTAATATATAGGGGACCAGACATGGCTACACAGTACACTCTTAGTACTTATCCTAATATACAGGAGACCCAGACATGACTACACAGTGCACCCTTAGTACTTGTCCTAATATATAGGGGACCAGACATGGCTACACAGTGCACCCTTAGTTATTGTCCTAATATATAGGGGACCCAGACATGACTACACAGTGCACCCTTAGTACTTGTCCTAATATATAGGAGACCCAGACATGGCTACACAGTGCACCCTTAGTACTTGTCCTAATATATAGGGGACCCAGACATGGCTACACAGTGCACCCTTAGTACTTGTCCTAATATATAGGGGACCCAGCCATGACTACACAGTGCACCCTAATGCTTGTCCTAATACACAGGGGACCCAGACATGACTACTCAGTACACCCTTAGTACTTGTCCTAATATATAGGGGACCAGACATGGCTACACAGTGCCCCCTTAGTACTTGTCCTAATATACAGGGGGCCCAGACATGGCTACACAGTGCACCCTTAGTACTTGTCCTGATATATAGGTGACCCAGACATGACTACACAGTGCACCCTAATGCTTGTCCTAATACACAGGGGACCCAGACATGACTACACAGTACACCCTTAGTACTTGTCCTAATATATAGGGGACCAGACATGGCTACACAGTGCCCCCTTAGTACTTGTCCTAATAGACAGGGGGCCCAGACATGGCTACACAGTGCACCCTTAGTACTTATCCTAATATACAGGAGACCCAGACATGACTACACAGTGCACCCTTAGTACTTGTCCTAATATATAGGAGACCCAGACATGACTACACAGTGCACCCTTAGTACTTGTCCTAATATATAGGGGACCAGACATGGCTACACAGTGCACCCTTAGTACTTGTCCTAATATATAGGGGACCCAGACATGACTACACAGTGCACCCTAATGCTTGTCCTAATATGCAGGGGACCAAGACATGGCTACACAGTGCACGCTTAGTACTTGTCCTAATATATAGGGGACCCAGACATGACTACACCGTGCACCCTTAGTACTTGTCCTAATATATAGGGGACCAGACATGGCTACACAGTACACCCTTAGTACTTGTCCTAATATATAGGGGACCAGACATGGCTACACAGTGCACCCTTAGTACTTGTCCTAATATATAGGGGACCCAGACATGGCCACACAGTGCACCCTTAGTACTTGTCCTAATATGTAGGGGAACAAAGACATGGCTACACAGTGCACCCTTAGTACTTGTCCTAATATGCAGGGGACCCAGACATGGCTACACAGTGCACCCTTAGTACTTGTCCTAATATATAGGAGACCAGATATGGCGACACAGTGCACCCTTAGTACTTGTCCTAATATATAGAGGACTCAGACATGGCTACACAGTGCACCCTTAGTACTTGTCCTAACATACAGAGGACCCAGACATGGCTACACAGTGCACCCTTAGTGCTTGTTCTAATACATAGGGGCGCAGACATGGCTACACAATACAGCCTTAGTACTTGTCCTTATATGCAGGGGAACAAAGAGATGGCTACACAGTGCACCCTTAGTACTTGTCCTAATATGCAGGGGACCAAGACATGGCTACACAGTGCACCCTTAGTACTTGTTCTAATATATAGGGACCCAGACATGACTACACAGTGCACCCTTAGTACTTGTCCTAATATATAGGGACCCAGACATGATTACAGAGTGCACCCTTAGTACTTGTCCTAATATACAGGGACCCAGACATGGCTACACAGTGCACCCTTAGTACTTATCCTAATATAAAGGGACCCAGACATGGCTACACAGTGCACCCTTAGTACTTGTCCTAATATATAGGGACCCAGACATGACTACACAGTGCACCCTCAGTACTTATCCTAATATATAGCAGACCAGATATGGCTACACAGTGCACGCTTAGTACTTGTCCTAATATATAGGAGACCAGATATGGGCACACAGTGCACCCTTAGTACTTGTCCTAATATATAGGGGACCCAGACATGAATACACAGTGCACCCTAATGCTTGTTCTAATACACTGGGGACCCAGACATGGTTACACAGGGCACACTTAGTACTTGTTCTAATATATAGGGACCCAGACATGACTACACAGTGCACCCTTAGTACTTGTCCTAATATATAGTGACCCAGACATGACTACAGAGTGCACCTTTAGTACTTGTCCTAATATATAGGGACCCAGACATGACTACACAGTGCACCCTTAGTAATTGTCCTAATATATAGGAGACCAGATATGGCTACACAGTGCACCCTTAGTACTTGTCCTAATATGCAGGGGACCAAGACAGGGCTACACAGTACACCCTTAGTACTTGTCCTAATATATAGGGGACCCAGACAAGGCTACACAGTGCACCCTTAGTACTTGTCCTAATATATAGGGGACCAGACATGGCTACACAGTGCACCCTTAGTACTTGTCCTAATATATAGGGGACCCAGACATGACAACAAAGGGCACCCTTAGTACTTGTCCTAATATATAGGGGACCAGACATGGCTACACAGTACACCCTTAGTACTTGTCCTAATATATAGGGGACCAGACATGGCTACACAGTGCACCCTTAGTACTAGTCCTAATATATAGGGGACCCAGACATGGCCACACAGTGCACCCTTAGTACTTGTCCCAATATGCAGGGGAACAAAGACATGGCTACACATTGCACCCTTAGTGCTTGTCCTAATATGCAGGGGACCCAGACATGGCTACACAGTGCACCCTTAGTACTTGTCCTAATATGCAGGGGACCCAGACATACCTACACAGTACACCCTTAGTACTTGTCCAAATATATAGGAGACCAGATACGGCTACACAGTGCACCCTTAGTACTTGTCCTAATATATAGGAGACCAGATATGGCTACACAGTGCACCCTTAGTACTTGTCCTAATATATAGGAGACCAGATATTGCTACACAGTGCACCCTTAGTACTTGTCCTAATATACAGAGGACCCAGACATGGCTACACAGTGCACCCTTACTACTTGTTCTAATACATAAGGGGCGCAGACATGGCTACACAATACAGCCTTAGTACTTGTCCTTATATGCAGGGGAACAAAGACATGGCTACACAGTGCACCCTTAGTACTTGTCCTAATATGCAGGGGACCAAGACATGGCTACACAGTGCACCCTTAGTACTTGTCCTAATATACAGAGGACCCAGACATGGCTACACAGTGCACCCTTAGTACTTGTTCTAATACATAAGGGGCGCAGACATGGCTACACAATACAGCCTTAGTACTTGTCCTTATATGCAGGGGAACAAAGACATGGCTACACAGTGCTCCCTTAGTACTTGTCCTAATATGCAGGGGACCAAGACATGGCTACACAGTGCACCCTTAGTACTTGTCCTAATATATAGGGTACCCAGACATGGCTACACAGTGCACCCTTAGTACTTGTCCTGATATATAGGTGACCCAGACATGACTACACAGTGCACCCTAATGCTTGTCCTAATACACAAGGGACCCAGACATGACTACACAGTACACCCTTAGTACTTGTCCTAATATATAGGGGACCAGACATGGCTACACAGTGCCCCCTTAGTACTTGTCCTAATAGACAGGGGGCCCAGACATGGCTACACAGTGCACCCTTAGTACTTATCCTAATATACAGGAGACCCAGACATGACTACACAGTGCACCCTTAGTACTTGTCCTAATATATAGGAGACCCAGACATGACTAAACAGTGCACCCTTAGTACTTGTCCTAATATATAGGGGACCAGACATGGCTACACAGTGCACCCTTAGTACTTGTCCTAATATATAGGGGACCCAGACATGACTACACAGTGCACCCTAATGCTTGTCCTAATACACAGGGAACCCAGACATGACTACACAGTACACCCTTAGTACTTGTCCTAATATATAGGGGACCAGACATGGCTACACAGTGCCCCCTTAGTACTTGTCCTAATATACAGGGGGCCCAGACATGGCTACACAGTGCACCCTTAGTACTTATCCTAATATACAGGAGACCCAGACATGACTACACAGTGCACCCTTAGTACTTGTCCTAATATATAGGAGACCCAGACATGACTACACAGTGCACCCTTAGTACTTATCCTAATATATAGGGACTCAGACATGGCTACACAGTGCACCCTAAGTACTTGTCCTAATATACAGGAGACCCAGACATGACTAAACAGTGCACCCTTAGTACTTGTCCTAATATACAGGAGACCCAGACATGACTACACAGTGCACCCTTAGTACTTGTCCTAATATATAGGGACCCAGACATGGCTACACAGTGCACCCTTAGTACTTGTCCTTATATATATGAGGACCCAGACAATACTACACAGGGCACCCTTAATACTTGTCCTAATATATAGGGCACCCACACATGGATACACAGTGCATCCTTAGTACTTGTCCTAATATATAGGGCACCCACACATGGATACACAGTGCACCCTTAGTACTTGTCCTAATATGCAATGGACCAAGACATAGCTACACAGGACACCTATAGTACTTGTCCTAATATATAGGGACCCAGACATGACTACACAGTGCACGCTTAGTACTTCTCCTAATATATGGGTACCCAGACATGGCTACACAGTGCACCCTTAGTACTTGTCCTAATATATGGGGGACCCAGACATGACTACACAGTGCACCCTTAGTACTTGTCCTAATATATAGGGGACCCAGACATGACTACACAGTGCACCCTTAGTACTTGCCCTAATATATAGGGGACCCAGACATGACTACACAGTGCACCCTTAGTACTTGTCCTAATATATAGGGGACCCAGACATGACTACACAGTGCACCCTAATGCTTGTCTTAATACACAGGGGACCCAGACATGACTACACAGTACACCCTTAGTACTTGTCCTAATATATAGGGGACCAGACATGGCTACACAGTGCACTCTTAGTACTTGTCCTAATATATAGGGGACCCAGAAATGACTACACCGTGCACCCTTAGTACTTGTCCTAATATATAGGGGACCAGACATGGCTACACAGTACACCCTTAGTACTTGTCCTAATATATAGGGGACCCAGACATGACTACACAGTGCACCCTTAGTACTAGTCCTAATATATAGGGGACCAGACATGGCTACACAGTGCACCCTCAGTACTTGTCCTAATATATAGGAGACCCAGACATGGCTACACAGTGCACCCTTAGTACTTGTCCTAATATATAGGTGACCCAGACATGACTACACAGTGCACCCTAATGCTTGTCCTAATATGCAGGGGACCAAGACATGTGTACACCGTGCACCCTTAGTACTTGTCCTAATATATAGGGGACCAGACATGTCTACACAGTGAACCCTTAGTACTTGTCCTAATATATAGGAGACCTAGACATGGCTACACAGTGCACCCTTAGTACTTGTCCTAATATATAGGTGACCCAGACATGACTACACAGTGCCCCCTAATGCTTGTCCTAATATGCAGGGGACCAAGACATGGCTACACCGTGCACCCTTAGTACTTGTCCTAATATATAGGGGACCAGATATGGCTACACAGTGCACCCTTAGTACTTGTCCTAATATATAGGGGACCAGACATGACTACACAGTGCACCCTTAGTACTTGTCCTAATATATAGGGGACCAGACATGACTAAACAGTGCACCCTTAGTACTTGTCCTAATATACAGGAGACCCAGACATGACTACACAGTGCACCCTTAGTACTTGTCCTAATATATAGCGACCCAGACATGGCTACACAGTGCACCCTTAGTACTTGTCCTTATATATATGAGGACCCAGACATTACTACACAGGGCACCCTTAATACTTGTCCTAATATATAGGGCACCCACACATGGATACACAGTGCATCCTTAGTACTTGTCCTAATATATAGGGCACCCACACATGGATACACAGTGCACCCTTAGTACTTGTCCTAATATGCAATGGACCAAGACATAGCTACACAGGACACCTATAGTACTTGTCCTAAAATATAGGGACCCAGACATGACTACACAGTGCACGCTTAGTACTTCTCCTAATATATGGGTACCCAGACATGGCTACACAGTGCACCCTTAGTACTTGTCCTAATATATGGGGGACCCAGACGTGACTACACAGTGCACCCTTAGTACTTGTCCTAATATATAGGGACCCAGACATGACTACACAGTGCACCCGTAGTACTTGTCCTAATATATGGGGACCCAGACATGACTTCACAGTGCACCCTTAGTACTTGTCCTAATATATAGGAGACCAGATATGGGTACACAGTGCACCCTTAGTACTTGTCCTAATATGCAGGGGAACAAAGACATGGCTACACAGTGCACCCTTAGTACTTGTCCTAATATGCAGGGGACCCAGACATGGCTACACAGTGCACCCTTAGTACTTGTCCTAATATATAGGATACCAGATATGGCTACACAGTGCACCCTTAGTACTTGTTCTAGTACATAGGGACCCAGACGTTGCTACACAGTGCAGCCTTAGTACTTGTTCTAATACATAAGGGGCGCAGACATGGTTGCACAGTGCACCCTTAGTATTTGTCCTAATATATAGGGGACCCAGACATGGCTACACAGTGCACCCTTAGTACTTGTCCTAATATATAGGGGACCCAGACATGACTACACAGTGCACCCTAATGCTTGTCCTAATACACAGGGGACGCAGACATGACTACACTGTACACCCTTAGTAATTGTCCTAATATATAGGGGACCAGACATGGCTACACAGTGCACCCTTAGTACTTGTCCTAATATATAGGGGACCAGACATGGCTACACAGTACACCCTTAGTACTTGTCCTAATATATAGGGGACCCAGACATGACTACACAGTGCACCCTTAGTACTTGTCCTAATATATAGGGGACCAGACATGGCTACACAGTGCACCCTTAGTACTTGTCCTAATATAAAGGGGACCAGACATGACTACACAGTGCACCCTTAGTACTTGTCCTAATATATAGGAGACCCAGACATGGCTACACAGTGCACCCTTAGTACTTGTCCTAATATATAGGGGACCCAGACATGACTACACAGTGCACCCTAATGCTTGTCCTAATATGCAGGGGACCAAGACATGGCTACACCGTGCACCCTTAGTACTTGTCCTAATATATAGGAGAGCAGACATGGCTACACAGTGCACCCTAAGTACTTGTCCTAATATGCAGGGGACCCAGACATGGCTACACAGTGCACCCTTAGTACTTGTCCTAATATATAGGAGACCAGATATGGCTACACAGTGCACCCTTGGTACTTGTCCTAATATATAGGAGACCCAATATGGCTACACAGTGTACTTTTAGTACTTGTCCTAATATATAGGGGACCAGACATGGCTACACAGTGCACCCTTAGTACTTGTCCTAATATATAGGCACCCAGACATGACTACACAGTGCACCCTTAGTACTTGTCCTAATATATAGGAGACCCAGACATGGCTACACAATGCACCCTTAGTACTTGTCCTAATATATAGGGGACCCAGACATGACTACACAGTGCACCCTAATGCTTGTCCTAATATGCAGGGGACCAAGACATGGCTGCACCGTGCACCCTTAGTACTTGTCCTAATATATAGGAGACCAGACATGGCTACACAGTGCACCCTTAGTACTTGTCCTAATATGCAGGGGACCCAGACATGGCTACACAGTGCACGCTTAGTACTTGTCCTAATATATAGGAGACCAGATATGGCTACACAGTGCACCCTTAGTACTTGTCCTAATATATAGGAGACCCAATATGGCTACACAGTGAACCCTTAGTACTTGTCCTAATATATAGGGGACCAGACATGGCTACACAGTGCACCCTTAGTACTTGACCTAATATGCAGGGGACCCAGACATGGCTACACAGTGCACCCTTAGTACTTCTCCTAATATATAGGATACCAGATATGGATACACAGTGCACCCTTAGTACTTGTTCTAATACATAGGGACCCAGACGTGGCTACACAGTGCACCCTTAGTATTTGTCCTAATATATAGGGGACCCAGACATGGCTACACAGTGCACCCTAATGCTTGTCCTAATACACAGGGGACGCAGACATGACTACACTGTACACCCTTAGTAATTGTCCTAATATATAGGGGACCAGACATGGCTACACAGTGCACCATTAGTACTAGTCCTAATATATAGGGGACCCAGACATGACTACACAGTGCACCCTTAGTACTTGTCCTAATATATAGGGGACCCAGACATGACTACACAGTGCACCCTTAGTACTTGTCCTAATATATAGGAGACCAGACATGGCTACACAGTGCACCCTTAGTACTTGTCCTAATATATAGGGGACCCAGAGATGACTACACAGTGCACCCTTAGTACTTGTCCTAATATATAGGAGACCCAGACATGGCTGCACAGTGCACCCTTAGTACTTGTCCTAATATATAGGGGACCCAGACATGACTACACAGTGCACCCTTAGTACTTGTCCTAATATATAGGCACCCAGACATGACTACACAGTGCACCTTTAGTACTTGTCCTAATATGCGGCGGACCCAGACGTGACTACACAGAGCACCCTTAGTACTTGTCCTAATATATAGGAGACCAGATATGGCTACACAGTGCACCCTTAGTACTTGTCCTAATATATAGGAGACCAGATATGGCTACACAGTGCACCCTTAGTACTTGTCCTCATATATAGGGGACCAGACATGGCTACACAGTGCACCCTTAGTACTTGTCCTAATATATAGGGACCCAGACATGACTACACAGTGCACCTTTAGTACTTGTCCTAATATGCGGCGGACCCAGACGTGAATACACAGTGCACCCTTAGTACTTGTCCTAATATATAGGAGACCAGATATGGCTACACAGTGCACCCTTAGTACTTGTCCTAATATATAAGAGACCAGATACGGGTTCACAGTGCACCCTTGGTACTTGTCCTAATATATAGGAGACCAGATATGGTTACACAGTGCACCATTAGTACTTGTCCTAATATGCAGGGGAACAAAGACATGGCTACACAGTGCACCCTTAGTACTTGTCCTAATATGCAGGGGACCCAGACATGGCTACACAGTGCACCCTTAGTACTTGTCCTAATATATAGAATACTAGATATGGCTACACAGTGCACCCTTAGTACTTGTCCTAATATATAGGGGACCCAGACATGGCTACACAGTGCACCCTTAGTACTTGTCCTAATATACAGAGGACACAGACATGGCTACACAGTGCACCCTTAGTACTTGTCCTAATATATAGGAGACCCAGACATGGCTACACAGTGCACCCTTAGTACTTGTCCTAATACATAGGGACCCAGACGTGGCTACACAGTGCAGCCTTAGTACTTGTTCTAATACCTAAGGGGCGCAGACATGGCTACACAGTGCACCCTTAGTACTTGTCCTAATATATAGGGGACCCAGACATGGCTACACAGTGCACCCTTAGTACTTGTCCTAATATATAGCGGACCCAGACATGACTACACAGTGCACCCTAATGCTTGCCCTAATACACAGGGGAGGCAGACATGACTACACAGTACACCCTTAGTACTTGTCCTAATATATAGGGGACCCAGACATGACTACACAGTGCACCCTTAGTACTTGTCCTAATATATAGGGGACCAGACATGGCTACACAGTGCACCCTTAGTACTTGTCCTAATATATAGGGGACCCAGACATGACTACACAGTGCACCCTTAGTACTTGTCCTAATATATAGGGGACCAGACATGGCTACACAGTACACCCTTAGTACTTGTCCTTATATATAGGGGACCAGACATGGCTACACAGTGCACCCTTAGTACTTGTCCTAATATATAGGGGACCCAGACAAGGCCACACAGTGCACCCTTAGTACTTGTCCTAATATGCAGGGGAACAAAGACATGGCTACACAGTTCACCCTTAGTACTTGTCCTAATATGCAGGGGACCCAGACATGGCTACACAGTGCACACTTAGTACTTGTCCTAATATATAGGAGACCAGATATGGCTACACAGTGCACCCTTCGTACTTGTCCTAATATATAGGAGACCAAATATGGGTACATAGTGCACCCTTAGTACTTGTCCTAATATATAGGGGACCCAGACATGGCTACACAGTTCACCCTTAGTACTTGTCTTAATATGCAGGGAACCAAGACATGGCTACACAGTGCACCCTTAGTTCTTGTCCTAATATGCGGGGGAACAAAGACATGGCTACACAGTGCACCTTTAGTACTTGTCCTAATATGCAGGGGACCAAGACATGGCTACACAGTGCACCCTTAGTACTTGTTCTAATACATAAGGGGCGCAGACATGGCTACACAGTGCACCCTTAGTACTTGTCTTAATATATAGGGGATCCAGACATGGCTACACAGTGCACCCTTAGTACTTGTCCTAATATATAGTGGACCCAGACATGACTACACAGTGAACCCTAATGCTTGTCCTAATACACAGGGGACCCAGACATGACTACACAGTACACCCTTAGTACTTGTCCTAATATATAGGGGACCAGACATGGCTACACAGTGCCCCCTTAGTACTTGTCCTAATAAACAGGGGGCCCAGACATGGCTACACAGTGCACCCTTAGTACTTATCCTAATATACAGGAGACCCAGACATGACTATACAGTGCACCTTTAGTACTTGTCCTCAAATATAG
Source organism: Eleutherodactylus coqui (assembly GCF_035609145.1). Classification (NCBI taxonomy): domain Eukaryota; kingdom Metazoa; phylum Chordata; class Amphibia; order Anura; family Eleutherodactylidae; genus Eleutherodactylus; species Eleutherodactylus coqui. Next base: position 60,725,927 of record NC_089847.1, on the reverse strand, counting down.
GGGACCCAGACATGACTACACAGTGCACCCTAATGCTTGTCCTAATATGCAGGGGACCAAGACATGGCTACACCGTGCACCCTTAGTACTTGTCATAATATATAGGAGACCAGACATGGCTACACAGTGCACCCTTAGTACTTGTCCTAATATGCAGGGGACCCAGACATGGCTACACAGTGCACGCTTAGTACTTGTCCTAATATATAGGAGACCAGATATGGCTACACAGAGCAGCCTTAGTACTTGTCCTAATATATAGGAGACCCAATATGGCTACACAGTGTACCCTTAGTACTTGTCCTAATATATAGGGGACCAGACATGACTAAACAGTGCACCCTTAGTACTTGTCCTAATATACAGGAGACCCAGACATGACTACACAGTGCACCCTTAGTACTTGTCCTAATATATAGGGACCCAGACATGGCTACACAGTGCACCCTTAGTACTTGTCCTTATATATATGAGGACCCAGACATTACTACACAGGGCACCCTTAATACTTGTCCTAATATATAGGGCACCCACACATGGATACACAGTGCATCCTTAGTACTTGTCCTAATATATAGGGCACCCACACATGGATACACAGTGCACCCTTAGTACTTGTCCTAATATGCAATGGACCAAGACATAGCTACACAGGACAACTATAGTACTTGTCCTAATATATAGGGACCCAGACATGACTACACAGTGCACGCTTAGTACTTCTCCTAATATATGGGTACCCAGACATGGCTACACAGTGCACCCTTAGTACTTGTCCTAATATATGGGGGACCCAGACGTGACTACACAGTGCACCCTTAGTACTTGTCCTAATATATAGGGACCCAGACATGACTACATAAGTGCACCCGTAGTACTTGTCCTAATATATGGGGACCCAGACATGACTACACAGTGCACCCTTAGTACTTGTCCTAATATATAGGAGACCAGATATGGGTACACAGTGCACCCTTAGTACTTGTCCTAATATGCAGGGGAACAAAGACATGGCTACACAGTGCACCCTTAGTACTTGTCCTAATATGCAGGGGACCCAGACATGGCTACACAGTGCACCCTTAGTACTTGTCCTAATATATAGGATACCAGATATGGCTACACAGTGCACCCTTAGTACTTGTTCTAATACATAGGGACCCAGACGTTGCTACACAGTGCAGCCTTAGTACTTGTTCTAATACATAAGGGGCGCAGACATGGTTGCACAGTGCACCCTTAGTATTTGTCCTAATATATAGGGGACCCAGACATGGCTACACAGTGCACCCTTAGTACTTGTCCTAATATATAGGGGACCCAGACATGACTACACAGTGCACCCTAATGCTTGTCCTAATACACAGAGGACGCAGACATGACTACACTGTACACCCTTAGTAATTGTCCTAATATATAGGGGACCAGACATGGCTACACAGTGCACCCTTAGTACTTGTCCTAATATATAGGGGACCAGACATGGCTACACAGTACACCCTTAGTACTTGTCCTAATATATAGGGGACCCAGACATGACTACACAGTGCACCCTTAGTACTTGTCCTAATATATAGGGGACCAGACATGGCTACACAGTGCACCCTTAGTACTTGTCCTAATATATAGGGGACCAGTCATGACTACACAGTGCACCCTTAGTACTTGTCCTAATATATAGGAGACCCAGACATGGCTACACAGTGCACCCTTAGTACTTGTCCTAATATATAGGGGACCCAGACATGACTACACAGTGCACCCTAATGCTTGTCCTAATATGCAGGGGACCAAGACATGGCTACACCGTGCACCCTTAGTACTTGTCCTAATATATAGGAGAGCAGACATGGCTACACAGTGCACCCTAAGTACTTGTCCTAATATGCAGGGGACCCAGACATGGCTACACAGTGCACCCTTAGTACTTGTCCTAATATATAGGAGACCAGATATGGCTACACAGTGCACCCTTAGTACTTGTCCTAATATATAGGAGACCCAATATGGCTACACAGTGTACTTTTAGTACTTGTCCTAATATATAGGGTACCAGACATGGCTACACAGTGCACCCTTAGTACTTGTCCTAATATATAGGCACCCAGACATGACTACACAGTGCACCCTTAGTACTTGTCCTAATATATAGGAGACCCAGACATGGCTACACAATGCACCCTTAGTACTTGTCCTAATATATAGGGGACGCAGACATGACTACACAGTGCACCCTAATGCTTGTCCTAATATGCAGGGGACCAAGACATGGCTACACCGTGCACCCTTAGTACTTGACCTAATATGCAGGGGACCCAGACATGGCTACACAGTGCACCCTTAGTACTTCTCCTAATATATAGGATACCAGATATGGATACACAGTGCACCCTTAGTACTTGTTCTAATACATAGGGACCCAGACGTGGCTACACAGTGCACCCTTAGTATTTGTCCTAATATATAGGGGACCCAGACATGGCTACACAGTGCACCCTAATGCTTGTCCTAATACACAGGGGACGCAGACATGACTACACTGTACACCCTTAGTAATTGTCCTAATATATAGGGGACCAGACATGGCTACACAGTGCACCATTAGTACTAGTCCTAATATATAGGGGACCCAGACATGACTACACAGTGCACCCTTAGTACTTGTCCTAATATATAGGGGACCCAGACATGACTACACAGTGCACCCTTAGTACTTGTCCTAATATATAGGAGACCAGACATGGCTACACAGTGCACCCTTAGTACTTGTCCTAATATATAGGGGACCCAGACATGACTACACAGTGCACCCTTAGTACTTGTCCTAATATATAGGAGACCCAGACATGGCTACACAGTGCACCCTTAGTACTTGTCCTAATATATAGGGGACCCAGACATGACTACACAGTGCACCCTAATGCTTGTCCTAATATGCAGGGGACCAAGACATCGCTGCACCGTGCACCCTTAGTACTTGTCCTAATATGCAGGGGACCCAGACATGGCTACACAGTGCACCCTTAGTACTTGTCCTAATATATAGGAGACCAGATATGGCTACACAGTGCACCCTTAGTACTTGTCCTAATATATAGGAGACCCAATATAGCTACACAGTGTACCCTTAGTACTTGTCCTAATATATAGGGGACCAGACATGGCTACACAGTGCACCCTTAGTACTTGTCCTAATATATAGGCACCCAGACATGACTACACAGTGCACCTTTAGTACTTGTCCTAATATGCGGCGGACCCAGACGTGACTACACAGTGCACCCTTAGTACTTGTCCTAATATATAGGAGACCAGATATGGCTACACAGTGCACCCTTAGTACTTGTCCTAATATATAGGAGACCAGATATGGCTACATAGTGCACCCTTAGTACTTGTCCTCATATATAGGGGACCAGACATGGCTACACAGTGCACCCTTAGTACTTGTCCTAATATATAGGGACCCAGACATGACTACACAGTGCACCTTTAGTACTTGTCCTAATATATAGGAGACCAGATATGGCTACACAGTGCACCCTTAGTACTTGTCCTAATATATAAGAGACCAGAAACGGGTTCACAGTGCCCCCTTGGTACTTGTCCTAATATATAGGAGACCAGATATGGGTACACAGTGCACACTTAGTACTTGTCCTAATATGCAGGGGAACAAAGACATGGCTACACAGTGCACCCTTAGTACTTGTCCTAATATGCAGGGGACCCAGACATGGCTACACAGTGCACCCTTAGTACTTGTCCTAATATATAGGATACTAGATATGGCTACACAGTGCACCCTTAGTACTTGTCCTAATATATAGGGGACCCAGACATGGCTACACAGTGCACCCTTAGTACTTGTCCTAATATACAGAGGACACAGACATGGCTACACAGTGCACCCTTAGTACTTGTCCTAATATATAGGAGACCCAGACATGGCTACACAGTGCACCCTTAGTACTTGTCCTAATACATAGGGACCCAGACGTGGCTACACAGTGCAGCCTTAGTACTTGTTCTAATACCTAAGGGGCGCAGACATGGCTACACAGTGCACCCTTAGTACTTGTCCTAATATATAGGGGACCCAGACATGGCTACACAGTGCACCCTTAGTACTTGTCCTAATATATAGGGGACCCAGACATGACTACACAGTGCACCCTAATGCTTGCCCTAATACACAGGGGAGGCAGACATGACTACACAGTACACCCTTAGTACTTGTCCTAATATATAGGGGACCCAGACATGACTACACAGTGCACCCTTAGTACTTGTCCTAATATATAGGGGACCAGACATGGCTACACAGTGCACCCTTAGTACTTGTCCTAATATATAGGGGACCCAGACATGGCCACACATTGCACCCTTAGTACTTGTCCTAATATGCAGGGGAACAAAGACATGGCTACACAGTTCACCCTTAGTACTTGTCCTAATATGCAGGGGACCCAGACATGGCTACACAGTGCACCCTTAGTACTTGTCCTAATATATAGGAGACCAGATATGGCTACACAGTGCACCCTTCGTACTTGTCCTAATATATAGGAGACCAAATATGGGTACATAGTGCACCCTTAGTACTTGTCCTAATATATAGGGGACCCAGACATGGCTACACAGTTCACCCTTAGTACTTGTCTTAATATGCAGGGAACCAAGACATGGCTACACAGTGCACCCTTAGTTCTTGTCCTAATATGCGGGGGAACAAAGACATGGCTACACAGTGCACCTTTAGTACTTGTCCTAATATGCAGGGGACCAAGACATGGCTACACAGTGCACCCTTAGTACTTGTTCTAATACATAAGGGGCGCAGACATGGCTACACAGTGCACCCTTAGTACTTGTCTTAATATATAGGGGATCCAGACATGGCTACACAGTGCACCCTTAGTACTTGTCCTAATATATAGGGGACCCAGACATGACTACACAGTGAACCCTAATGCTTGTCCTAATACACAGGGGACCCAGACATGACTACACAGTACACCCTTAGTACTTGTCCTAATATATAGGGGACCAGACATGGCTACACAGTGCCCCCTTAGTACTTGTCCTAATAAACAGGGGGCCCAGACATAGCTACACAGTGCACCCTTAGTACTTATCCTAATATACAGGAGACCCAGACATGACTATACAGTGCACCCTTAGTACTTGTCCTCAAATATAGGGGACCCAGACATGACTACACAGTGCACACTAATGCTTGTCCTAATATGCAGGGGACCAAGACATGGCTACACCGTGCACCCTTAGTACTTGTCATAATATATAGGAGACCAGACATGGCTACACAGTGCACCCTTAGTACTTGTCCTAATATGCAGGGGACCCAGACATGGCTACACAGTGCACGCTTAGTACTTGTCCTAATATATAGGAGACCAGATATGGCTACACAGAGCAGCCTTAGTACTTGTCCTAATATATAGGAGACCCAATATGGCTACACAGTGTACCCTTAGTACTTGTCCTAATATATAGGGGACCCAGACATGGCTACACAGTGCACCCTTAGTACTTGTCCTAATATACAGGAGACCCAGACAAAACTACACAGTGCACCCTTAGTACTTGTCCTAATATATAGGGACCCAGACATGACTACACAGTGCACCTTTAGTACTTGTCCTAATATGCGGGGGACCCAGACATGACTACACAGTGCACCCTTAGTACTTGTCCTAATATATAGGAGACCAGATATGGCTACACAGTGCACCCTTAGTACTTGTCCTAATATATAGGAGACCAGATATGGCTACACAGTGCACCCTTAGTACTTGTCCTAATATATATAGGAGACCAGATATGGCTACACAGTGCACCCTTAGTACTTGTCCTAATATATAGGAGACCAGATATGGCTACACAGTGCACCCTTAGTACTTGTCCTAATATATAGGGGACCCAGACATGGCTACACAGTGCACCCTTAGTACTTGTCCTAATATACAGAGGACCCAGACATGGCTACACAGTGCACCCTTAGTACTTGTTCTAATACATAAGGGGCGCAGACATGGCTACACAGTGCACCCTTAGCACTTGTCCTAATATGCAGAGGAACAAAGACATGGCTACACAGTGCACGCTTAGTACTTGTCCTAATATATAGGAGACCAGATACGGCTACACAGTGCACCCTTAGTACTTGTCCTAATATATAGGAGACCAGATATGGCTACACAGTGCACCCTTAGTACTTGTCCTAATATATAGGAGACCACACATGACTACACAGTGCACCCTTAGTACTTGTCCTAATATATAGGGACCAGACATGACTACACAGTGCACCCTTAGTACTTGTCCTAATATACAGCAGACCCAGACATGACTACACAGTGCACCCTTAGTACTTCTCCTAATATATAGGGACCGGACATGGCTCCACAGGGCACAGTTAGTACTTGTTCTAATATATAGGGACTCAGACATGGCTACACAGTGCACCCTTAGTACTTGTCCTAATATACAGGGGACCCAGACATGACTACACAGTGCACCCTTAGTACTTCTCCTAATATATAGTGACCGGACATGGCTACACAGTGCACCGTTAGTACTAGTCCTAATATATAGGGGAACCAGACATGACTACACAGTGCACCCTTAGTACTTGTCCTAATATATGCAGCGGACCCAGACGTGACTACACAGTGCACCCTTAGTACTTGTCCTAATATATAGGGGACCAGACATGGCTACACAGTGCACCCTTAGTACTTGTCCTAATATATAGGGGACCCAGACATGACTACACAGTGCACCCTTAGTACTTGTCCTAATATATAGGGGACCAGACATGGCTACACAGTACACCCTTAGTACTTGTCCTTATATATAGGGGACCAGACAGGGCTACACAGTGCACCCTTAGTACTTGTCCTAATATATAGGGGACCCAGACATGGCCACACAGTGCACCCTTAGTACTTGTCCTAATATGCAGGGGAACAAAGACATGGCTACACAGTTCACCCTTAGTACTTGTCCTAATATGCAGGGGACCCAGACATGGCTACACAGTGCACCCTTAGTACTTGTCCTAATATATAGGAGACCAGATATGGCTACACAGTGCACCCTTCGTACTTGTCCTAATATATAGGAGACCAAATATGGGTACATAGTGCACCCTTAGTACTTGTCCTAATATATAGGGGACCCACACATGGCTACACAGTTCACCCTTAGTACTTGTCTTAATATGCAGGGAACCAAGACATGGCTACACAGTGCACCCTTGGTTCTTGTCCTAATATGCGGGGGAACAAAGACATGGCTACACAGTGCACCTTTAGTACTTGTCCTAATATGCAGGGGACCAAGACATGGCTACACAGTGCACCCTTAGTACTTGTTCTAATACATAAGGGGCGCAGACATGGCTACACAGTGCACCCTTAGTACTTGTCTTAATATATAGGGGATCCAGACATGGCTACACAGTGCACCCTTAGTACTTGTCCTAATATATAGGGGACCCAGACATGACTACACAGTGAACCCTAATGCTTGTCCTAATACACAGGGGACCCAGACATGACTACACAGTACACCCTTAGTACTTGTCCTAATATATAGGGGACCAGACATGGCTACACAGTGCCCCCTTAGTACTTATCCTAATATACAGGAGACCCAGACATGACTATACAGTGCACCCTTAGTACTTGTCCTCAAATATAGGGGACCCAGACATGACTACACAGTGCACACTAATGCTTGTCCTAATATGCAGGGGACCAAGACATGGCTACACCGTGCACCCTTAGTACTTGTCATAATATATAGGAGACCAGACATGGCTACACAGTGCACCCTTAGTACTTGTCCTAATATGCAGGGGACCCAGACATGGCTACACAGTGCACGCTTAGTACTTGTCCTAATATATAGGAGACCAGATATGGCTACACAGAGCAGCCTTAGTACTTGTCCTAATATATAGGAGACCCAATATGGCTACACAGTGTACCCTTAGTACTTGTCCTAATATATAGGGGACCCAGACATGGCTACACAGTGCACCCTTAGTACTTGTCCTAATATACAGGAGACCCAGACAAAACTACACAGTGCACCCTTAGTACTTGTCCTAATATATAGGGACCCAGACATGTCTACACAGTGCACCTTTAGTACTTGTCCTAATATGCGGGGGACCCAGACATGACTACACAGTGCACCCTTAGTACTTGTCCTAATATATAGGAGACCAGATATGGCTACACAGTGCACCCTTAGTACTTGTCCTAATATATAGGAGACCAGATATGGCTACACAGTGCACCCTTAGTACTTGTCCTAATATATATAGGAGACCAGATATGGCTACACAGTGCACCCTTAGTACTTCTCCTAATATATAGTGACCGGACATGGCTACACAGTGCACCGTTAGTACTAGTCCTAATATATAGGGGAACCAGACATGACTACACAGTGCACCCTTAGTACTTGTCCTAATATATGCAGCGGACCCAGACGTGACTACACAGTGCACCCTTAGTACTTGTCCTAATATATAGGGACCAGACATGGCTACACAGTGCACCGTTAGTACTAGTCCTAATATATAGGGGACCCAGACATGGCTACACAGTGCACCCTTAGTACTTGTCCTAATATACAGGAGACCACACATGACTACACAGTGCACCCTTAGTACTTGTCCTAATATATAGGGACCCAGACATGACTACACAGTGCAACCTAAGTACTTGTCCTAATATATAGGGACCCAGACATGACTACAGAGTGCACGTATAGTACTTATCCTAATATACAGGAGGGCAGACATGATTAAACAGTGCACCCTTAGTACTTGTCCTAATATATAGGAGTCCAGACATGGCTACACAGTGCACCCTTAGTACTTGTCCTAATATACAGCAGACCAGACATGACTAAACAGTGCACCCTTAGTACTTGTCCTAATATATGGGAGACCAGACATGGCTACACAGTGCACCCTTAGTACTTGTCCTAATATACAGAAGACCCAGACATGGCTACACAGTGCACCCTTAGTACTTGTCCTAATACATAGATGACTCAGACATGGCTACACAGTGCACCCTTAGTACTTGTCCTAATATATAGGAGACCCAGACATGACTACACAGTGCACCCTTAGTACTTGTCCTAATATGCAGGGGAACAAAGACATGGCTACACAGTGCACCCTTAGTACTTGTCCTAATATATAGGAGGCCAGATATGGCTACACAGTGCACACTTAGTACTGGTCCTAATATGCAGGGGACCAAGACATGGCTACACAGTGCACCCTTAGTACTTGTCCTAATATACAGGAGACCCAGACATGGCTACACAGTGCACCCTTAGTACTTGTCCTAATATACAGGGACCCACACATGACTACACAGTGCACCCTTAGTACTTGTTCTAATATATGTAGGGGACTCAGATATGGCTACACAGTGCACCCTTAGTACTTGTCCTAATACATAAGGGGCGCAGACATGGCTACACAGTGCACCCTTAGTACTTGTCCTAATATATAGGGGACCCAGACATGACTACACAGTGCACCCTTAGTACTTATCCTAATATACAGGAGACCCAGACATGACTACACAGTGCACCCTTAGTACTTGTCCTAATGTATAGGGGAACAGACATGGCTACACAGTGCCCCCTTAGTACTTGTCCTAGTATACAGGGGGCCCAGACATGGCTACACAGTGCACCCTTAGTACTTGTCCTAATATACAGGGGGCCCAGACATGGCTACACAGTGCACCCTTAGTACTTATCCTAATATACAGGAGACCCAGACATGGCTACACAGTGCACCCTTAGTGCTTGTCCTAATATATAGGGGACCCAGACATGACTAAACAGTGCACCCTAATGCTTGTCCTAATTTGCAGGGGACCACGACATGGCTACACAGTGCACCCTTAGTACTTGTCCTAATATATAGGAGACCAGACATGGCTACACAGTGCACCCTTAGTACTTGTCCTAATATATAGGGACCCAGACATGACTACACAGTGCACCCTTAGTACTTGTCCTAATATATAGGGACCAAGACATGACTACACAGTGCACCCTTAGTACTTGTCCTAATATATAGGAACCAAGACATGACTACACGGTGCACCCTTAGTACTTGTCCTAATATATAGGTGACCCAGACATGACTACACAGTGCACCCTAATGCTTGTCCTAATATGCAGGGGACCAAGACATGGCTACACCGTGCACCCTTAGTACTTGTCCTAATATATAGGCGACCCATACATGGCTACACAGTGCACCCTTAGTACTTGTCCTAATATATAGGTGACCCAGACATGACTACACAGTGCACCCTAATGCTTGTCCTAATATGCAGGGGACCAAGACATGGCTACACCGTGCACCCTTAGTACTTCTCCCAATATATAGGGGACCAGACATGACTACACAGTGCACCCTTAGTACTTGTCCTAATATATAGGGGACCAGACATGACTAAACAGTGCAGCCTTAGTACTTGTCCTAATATACAGGAGACCCAGACATGACTACACAGCGCACCCTTAGTACTTGTCCTAATATATAGGAGACCCAGACATGGCTACACAGTGCACCCTTAGTACTTGTCCTAATATACAGGGGGCCCATACATGACCACACAGTGCACCATAATGCTTGATCTAATATGCAGGGGACCACGACATGGCTACACAGTGCACCCTTAGTACTTGTCCTAATATATAGGAAACCAGATATGGCTACACAGTGCACCCTTAGTACTTGTCCTAATATATAGGAGACCAGACATGGCTACACAGTGCACCCTTAGTACTTGTCCTAATATATAGGTGACCCAGACATGACTACACAGTGCACCCTAATGCTTGTCCTAATATGCAGGGGACCAAGACATGGCTACACCGTGCACCCTTAGTACTTGTCCTAATATATAGGCGACCCATACATGGCTACACATTGCACCCTTAGTACTTGTCCTAATATATAGGAGACCAGACATGGCTACACAGTGCACCCTTAGTACTTGTCCTAATATATAAGGGACCCAGACATGACTACACAGTGCACCCTAATGCTTGTCCTAATATGCAGGGAACCACGACATGGCTACACAGTGCACCCTTAGTACTTGTCCTAATATATAGGTGACCCAGACATGGCTACACAGTGCACCCTTAGTACTTGTCCTAATATATAGGGGACCCAGACATGACTACACAGTGCACCCTTAGTACTTGTCCTAATATATAGGAGACCAGACATGGCTACACAGTGCACCCTTAGTACTTGTCCTAATATATAGGGGACCCAGACATGACTACACAGTGCACCCTTAGTACTTGTCCTAATATATAGGAGACCCAGACATGGCTACACAGTGCACCCTTAGTACTTGTCCTAATATATAGGGGACCCAGACATGACTACACAGTGCACCCTAATGCTTGTCCTAATATGCAGGGGACCAAGACATGGCTACACCGTGCACCCTTAGTACTTGTCCTAATATGCAGGGGACCCAGACATGGCTACACAGTGCACCCTTAGTACTTGTCCTAATATATAGGAGACCAGATATGGCTACACAGTGCACCCTTAGTACTTGTCCTAATATATAGGAGACCCAATATAGCTACACAGTGTACCCTTAGTACTTGTCCTAATATATAGGGGACCAGACATGGCTACACAGTGCACCCTTAGTACTTGTCCTAATATATAGGCACCCAGACATGACTACACAGTGCACCTTTAGTACTTGTCCTAATATGCGGCGGACCCAGACGTGACTACACAGTGCACCCTTAGTACTTGTCCTAATATATAGGAGACCAGATATGGCTACACAGTGCACCCTTAGTACTTGTCCTAATATATAGGAGACCAGATATGGCTACACAGTGCACCCTTAGTACTTGTCCTCATATATAGGGGACCAGACATGGCTACACAGTGCACCCTTAGTACTTGTCCTAATATATAGGGACCCAGACATGACTACACAGTGCACCTTTAGTACTTGTCCTAATATGCGGCGGACCCAGACGTGAATACACAGTGCACCCTTAGTACTTGTCCTAATATATAGGAGACCAGATATGGCTACACAGTGCACCCTTAGTACTTGTCCTAATATATAAGAGACCAGATACGGGTTCACAGTGCACCCTTGGTACTTGTCCTAATATATAGGAGACCAGATATGGGTACACAGTGCACCCTTAGTACTTGTCCTAATATGCAGGGGAACAAAGACATGGCTACACAGTGCACCCTTAGTACTTGTCCTAATATATAGGATACTAGATATGGCTACACAGTGCACCCTTAGTACTTGTCCTAATATATAGGGGACCCAGACATGGCTACACAGTGCACCCTTAGTACTTGTCCTAATATACAGAGGACACAGACATGGCAACACAGTGCACCCTTAGTACTTGTCCTAATATATAGGAGACCCAGACATGGCTACACAGTGCACCCTTAGTACTTGTCCTAATACATAGGGACCCAGACGTGGCTACACAGTGCAGCCTTAGTACTTGTTCTAATACCTAAGGGGCGCAGACATGGCTACACAGTGCACCATTAGTACTTGTCCTAATATATAGGGGACCCAGACATGGCTACACAGTGCACCCTTAGTACTTGTCCTAATATATAGGGGACCCAGACATGACTACACAGTGCACCCTAATGCTTGCCCTAATACACAGGGGAGGCAGACATGACTACACAGTACACCCTTAGTACTTGTCCTAATATATAGGGGACCCAGACATGACTACACAGTGCACCCTTAGTACTTGTCCTAATATATAGGGGACCAGACATGGCTACACAGTGCACCCTTAGTACTTGTCCTAATATATAGGGGACCCAGACATGACTACACAGTGCACCCTTAGTACTTGTCCTAATATATAGGGGACCAGACATGGCTACACAGTACACCCTTAGTACTTGTCCTTATATATAGGGGACCAGACATGGCTACACAGTGCACCCTTAGTACTTGTCCTAATATATAGGGGACCCAGACATGGCCACACAGTGCACCCTTAGTACTTGTCCTAATATGCAGGGGAACAAAGACATGGCTACACAGTTCACCCTTAGTACTTGTCCTAATATGCAGGGGACCCAGACATGGCTACACAGTGCACCCTTAGTACTTGTCCTAATATATAGGAGACCAGATATGGCTACACAGTGCACCCTTCGTACTTGTCCTAATATATAGGAGACCAAATATGGGTACATAGTGCACCCTTAGTACTTGTCCTAATATATAGGGGACCCAGACATGGCTACACAGTTCACCCTTAGTACTTGTCTTAATATGCAGGGAACCAAGACATGGCTACACAGTGCACCCTTAGTTCTTGTCCTAATATGCGGGGGAACAAAGACATGGCTACACAGTGCACCTTTAGTACTTGTCCTAATATGCAGGGGACCAAGACATGGCTACACAGTGCACCCTTAGTACTTGTTCTAATACATAAGGGGCGCAGACATGGCTACACAGTGCACCCTTAGTACTTGTCTTAATATATAGGGGATCCAGACATGGCTACACAGTGCACCCTTAGTACTTGTCCTAATATATAGGGGACCCAGACATGACTACACAGTGAACCCTAATGCTTGTCCTAATACACAGGGGACCCAGACATGACTACACAGTACACCCTTAGTACTTGTCCTAATATATAGGGGACCAGACATGGCTACACAGTGCCCCCTTAGTACTTGTCCTAATAAACAGGGGGCCCAGACATGGCTACACAGTGCACCCTTAGTACTTATCCTAATATACAGGAGACCCAGACATGACTATACAGTGCACCCTTAGTACTTGTCCTCAAATATAGGGGACCCAGACATGACTACACAGTGCACCCTAATGCTTGTCCTAATATGCAGGGGACCAAGACATGGCTACACCGTGCACCCTTAGTACTTGTCATAATATATAGGAGACCAGACATGGCTACACAGTGCACCCTTAGTTCTTGTCCTAATATGCAGGGGACCCAGACATGGCTACACAGTGCACGCTTAGTACTTGTCCTAATATATAGGAGACCAGATATGGCTACACAGAGCAGCCTTAGTACTTGTCCTAATATATAGGAGACCCAATATGGCTACACAGTGTACCCTTAGTACTTGTCCTAATATATAGGGGACCCAGACATGGCTACACAGTGCACCCTTAGTACTTGTCCTAATATACAGGAGACCCAGACAAAACTACACAGTGCACCCTTAGTACTTGTCCTAATATATAGGGACTCAGACATGACTACACAGTGCACCTTTAGTACTTGTCCTAATATGCGGGGGACCCAGACATGACTACACAGTGCACCCTTAGTACTTGTCCTAATATATAGGAAACCAGATATGGCTACACAGTGCACCCTTAGTACTTGTCCTAATATATAGGAGACCAGATATGGCTACACAGTGCACCCTTAGTACTTGTCCTAATATATATAGGAGACCAGATATGGCTACGCAGTGCACCCTTAGTACTTGTCCTAATATATAGGAGACCAGACATGGCTACACAGTGCACCCTTAGTACTTGTCCTAATATACAGAGGACCCAGACATGGCTACACAGTGCACCCTTAGTACTTGTTCTAATACATAAGGGGCGCAGACATGGCTACACAGTGCACCCTTAGTACTTGTCCTAATATGCAGAGGAACAAAGACATGGCTACACAGTGCATGCTTAGTACTTGTCCTAATATATAGGAGACCAGATACGGCTACACAGTGCACCCTTAGTACTTGTCCTAATATATAGGAGACCAGATATGGCTACACAGTGCACCCTTAGTACTTGTCCTAATATATAGGAGACCAGATATGGCTACACAGTGCACCTTTAGTACTTGTCCTAATATATAGGGACCAGACATGACTACACAGTGCACCCTTAGTACTTGTCCTAATATACAGCAGACCCAGACATGACTACACAGTGCACCCTTAGTACTTCTCCTAATATATAGGGACCGGACATGGCTCCACAGGGCACAGTTAGTACTTGTTCTAATATATAGGGACTCAGACATGGCTACACAGTGCACCCTTAGTACTTGTCCTAATATACAGGGGACCCAGACATGACTACACAGTGCACCCTTAGTACTTCTCCTAATATATAGTGACCGGACATGGCTACACAGTGCACCGTTAGTACTAGTCCTAATACAGAGGGGAACCAGACATGACTACACAGTGCACCCTTAGTACTTGTCCTAATATATGCAGCGGACCCAGACGTGACTACACAGTGCACCCTTAGTACTTGTCCTAATATATAGGGACCAGACATGGCTACACAGTGCACCGTTAGTACTAGTCCTAATATATAGGGGAACCAGACATGGCTACACAGTGCACCCTTAGTACTTGTCCTAATATACAGGAGACCACACATGACTACACAGTGCACCCTTAGTACTTGTCCTAATATATAGGGACCCAGACATGACTACACAGTGCACCCTTAGTACTTGTCCTAATATATAGGGACCCAGACATGACTACAGAGTGCACGTATAGTACTTATCCTAATATACAGGAGGGCAGACATGACTAAACAGTGCACCCTTAGTACTTGTCCTAATATATAGGAGTCCAGACATGGCTACACAGTGCACCCTTAGTACTTGTCCTAATATACAGCAGACCAGACATGACTAAACAGTGCACCCTTAGTACTTTTCCTAATATATAGGAGACCAGACATGGCTACACAGTGCACCCTTAGTACTTGTCCTAATATACAGGAGACCCAGACATGGCTACACAGTGCACCCTTAGTACTTGTCCTAATACATAGATGACTCAGACATGGCTACACAGTGCACCCTTAGTACTTGTCCTAATATATAGGAGACCCAGACATGACTACACAGTGCACCCTTAGTACTTGTCCTAATATGCAGGGGAACAAAGACATGGCTACACAGTGCACCCTTAGTACTTGTCCTAATATATAGGAGGCCAGATATGGCTACACAGTGCACACTTAGTACTGGTCCTAATATGCAGGGGACCAAGACATGGCTACACAGTGCACCCTTAGTACTTGTCCTAATATACAGGAGACCCAGACATGGCTACACAGTGCACCCTTAGTACTTGTCCTAATATACAGGGACCCACACATGACTACACAGTGCACCCTTAGTACTTGTTCTAATATATGTAGGGGACTCAGATATGGCTACACAGTGCACCCTTAGTACTTGTCCTAATACATAAGGGGCGCAGACATGGCTACACAGTGCACCCTTAGTACTTGTCCTAATATATAGGGGACCCAGACATGACTACACAGTGCACCCTTAGTACTTATCCTAATATACAGGAGACCCAGACATGACTACACAGTGCACCCTTAGTACTTGTCCTAATATATAGGGGAACAGACATGGCTACACAGTGCCCCCTTAGTACTTGTCCTAGTATACAGGGGGCCCAGACATGGCTACACAGTGCACCCTTAGTACTTGTCCTAATATACAGGGGGCCCAGACATGGCTACACAGTGCACCCTTAGTACTTATCCTAATATACAGGAGACCCAGACATGGCTACACACTGCACCCTTAGTGCTTGTCCTAATATATAGGGGACCCAGACATGACTAAACAGTGCACCCTAATGCTTGTCCTAATTTGCAGGGGACCACGACATGGCTACACAGTGCACCCTTAGTACTTGTCCTAATATATAGGAGACCAGATATGGCTACACAGTGCACCCTTAGTACTTGTCCTAATATATAGGAGACCAGACATGGCTACACAGTGCACCCTTAGTACTTGTCCTAATATATAGGAGACCAGATATGGCTACACAGTGCACCCTTAGTACTTGTCCTAATATATAGGGACCCAGACATGACTACACAGTGCACCCTTAGTACTTGTCCTAATATATAGGGACCAAGACATGACTACACAGTGCACCCTTAGTACTTGTCCTAATATATAGGGACCAAGACATGACTACACGGTGCACCCTTAGTACTTGTCCTAATATATAGGAGACCAGATATGGCTACACAGTGCACCCTTAGTACTTGTCCTAATATACAGGAGACCACACATGACTACACAGTGCACCCTTAGTACTTGTCCTAATATATAGGGACCCAGACATGACTACACAGTGCACCCTTAGTACTTGTCCTAATATATAGGGACCCAGACATGACTACAGAGTGCACGTATAGTACTTATCCTAATATACAGGAGGGCAGACATGACTAAACAGTGCACCCTTAGTACTTGTCCTAATATATAGGAGTCCAGACATGGCTACACAGTGCACCCTTAGTACTTGTCCTAATATACAGCAGACCAGACATGACTAAACAGTGCACCCTTAGTACTTGTCCTAATATATAGGAGACCAGACATGGCTACACAGTGCACCCTTAGTACTTGTCCTAATATACAGGAGACCCAGACATGGCTACACAGTGCACCCTTAGTACTTGTCCTAATACATAGATGACTCAGACATGGCTACACAGTGCACCCTTAGTACTTGTCCTAATATATAGGAGACCCAGACATGACTACACAGTGCACCCTTAGTACTTGTCCTAATATGCAGGGGAACAAAGACATGGCTACACAGTGCACCCTTAGTACTTGTCCTAATATATAGGAGGCCAGATATGGCTACACAGTGCACACTTAGTACTGGTCCTAATATGCAGGGGACCAAGACATGGCTACACAGTGCACCCTTAGTACTTGTCCTAATATACAGGAGACCCAGACATGGCTACACAGTGCACCCTTAGTACTTGTCCTAATATACAGGGACCCACACATGACTACACAGTGCACCCTTAGTACTTGTTCTAATATATGTAGGGGACTCAGATATGGCTACACAGTGCACCCTTAGTACTTGTCCTAATACATAAGGGGCGCAGACATGGCTACACAGTGCACCCTTAGTACTTGTCCTAATATATAGGGGACCCAGACATGACTACACAGTGCACCCTTAGTACTTATCCTAATATACAGGAAACCCAGACATGACTACACAGTGCACCCTTAGTACTTGTCCTAATATATAGGGGAACAGACATGGCTACACAGTGCCCCCTTAGTACTTGTCCTAGTATACAGGGGGCCCAGACATGGCTACACAGTGCACCCTTAGTACTTGTCCTAATATACAGGGGGCCCAGACATGGCTACACAGTGCACCCTTAGTACTTATCCTAATATACAGGAGACCCAGACATGGCTACACACTGCACCCTTAGTGCTTGTCCTAATATATAGGGGACCCAGACATGACTAAACAGTGCACCCTAATGCTTGTCCTAATTTGCAGGGGACCACGACATGGCTACACAGTGCACCCTTAGTACTTGTCCTAATATATAGGAGACCAGATATGGCTACACAGTGCACCCTTAGTACTTGTCCTAATATATAGGAGACCAGACATGGCTACACAGTGCACCCTTAGTACTTGTCCTAATATATAGGAGACCAGATATGGCTACACAGTGCACCCTTAGTACTTGTCCTAATATATAGGGACCCAGACATGACTACACAGTGCACCCTTAGTACTTGTCCTAATATATAGGGACCAAGACATGACTACACAGTGCACCCTTAGTACTTGTCCTAATATATAGGGACCAAGACATGACTACACGGTGCACCCTTAGTACTTGTCCTAATATATAGGGACCCAGACATGACTACACAGTGCACCCTTAGTACTTGTCCTAATATATAGGGACCAAGACATGACTACACAGTGCACCCTTAGTACTTGTCCTAATATATAGGAGACCCAGACATGGCTACACAGTGCACCCTTAGTACTTGTCCTAATATATAGGTGACCCAGACATGACTACACAGTGCACCCTAATGCTTGTCCTAATATGCAGGGGACCAAGACATGGCTACACCGTGCACCCTTAGTACTTGTCCTAATATATAGGCGACCCATACATGGCTACACAGTGCACCCTTAGTACTTGTCCTAATATATAGGTGACCCAGACATGACTACACAGTGCACCCTAATGCTTGTCCTAATATGCAGGGGACCAAGACATGGCTACACCGTGCACCCTTAGTACTTGTCCTAATATATAGGGGACCAGACATGACTACACAGTGCACCCTTAGTACTTGTCCTAATATATAGGGGACCAGACATGACTAAACAGTGCAGCCTTAGTACTTGTCCTAATATACAGGAGACCCAGACATGACTACACAGTGCACTCTTAGTACTTGTCCTAATATATAGGGGAACAGACATGGCTACACAGTGCCCCCTTAGTACTTGTCCTAATATACAGGGGGCCCAGACAAGGCTACACAGTGCACCCTTAGTACTTATCCTAATATACAGGAGACCCAGACATGACTACACAGCGCACCCTTAGTACTTGTCCTAATATATAGGAGACCCAGACATGGCTACACAGTGCACCCTTAGTACTTGTCCTAATATACAGGGGGCCCATACATGGCTACACAGTGCACCCTTAGTACTTATCCTAATATACAGGAGACCCAGACATGGCTACACAGTGCACCCTTAGTACTTGTCCTAATATATAGGGGACCCAGACATGACTACACAGTGCACCCTTAGTACTTGTCCTAATATATAGGAGACCAGACATGGCTACACAGTGTACCCTTAGTACTTGTCCTAATATATAGGTGACCCAGACATGGCTACACAGTGCACCCTTAGTACTTGTCCTAATATATAGGGGACCCAGACATGACTACACAGTGCACCCTAATGCTTGTCCTAATATGCAGGGGACCACGACATGGCTACACAGTGCACCCTTAGTACTTGTCCTAATATATAGGAAACCAGATATGGCTACACAGTGCACCCTTAGTACTTGTCCTAATATATAGGAGACCAGACATGGCTACACAGTGCACCCTTAGTACTTGTCCTAATATATAGGTGACCCAGACATGACTACACAGTGCACCCTAATGCTTGTCCTAATATGCAGGGGACCAAGACATGGCTACACCGTGCACCCTTAGTACTTGTCCTAATATATAGGCGACCCATACATGGCTACACATTGCACCCTTAGTACTTGTCCTAATATATAGGAGACCAGACATGGCTACACAGTGCACCCTTAGTACTTGTCCTAATATATAAGGGACCCAGACATGACTACACAGTGCACCCTAATGCTTGTCCTAATATGCAGGGGACCACGACATGGCTACACAGTGCACCCTTAGTACTTGTCCTAATATATAGGAGACCAGATATGGCTACACAGTGCACCCTTAGTACTTGTCCTAATATATAGGGACCCAGACATGACTACACAGTGCACCCTTAGTACTTGTCCTAATATATAGGGACCAAGACATGACTACACAGTGCACCCTTAGTACTTGTCCTAATATATAGGGACCAAGACATGACTACACGGTGCACCCTTAGTACTTGTCCTAATATATAGGGACCCAGACATGACTACACAGTGCACCCTTAGTACTTGTCCTAATATATAGGGACCAAGACATGACTACACAGTGCACCCTTAGTACTTGTCCTAATATATAGGAGACCCAGACATGGCTACACAGTGCACCCTTAGTACTTGTCCTAATATAGGTGACCCAGACATGACTACACAGTGCACCCTAATGCTTGTCCTAATATGCAGGGGACCAAGACATGGCTACACCGTGCACCCTTAGTACTTGTCCTAATATATAGGCGACCCATACATGGCTACACAGTGCACCCTTAGTACTTGTCCTAATATATAGGCGACCCATACATGGCTACACATTGCACCCTTAGTACTTGTCCTAATATATAGGAGACCAGACATGGCTACACAGTGCACCCTTAGTACTTGTCCTAATATATAAGGGACCCAGACATGACTACACAGTGCACCCTAATGCTTGTCCTAATATGCAGGGGACCACGACATGGCTACACAGTGCACCCTTAGTACTTGTCCTAATATATAGGAGACCAGATATGGCTACACAGTGCACCCTTAGTACTTGTCCTAATATATAGGGACCCAGACATGACTACACAGTGCACCCTTAGTACTTGTCCTAATATATAGGGACCAAGACATGACTACACAGTGCACCCTTAGTACTTGTCCTAATATATAGGGACCAAGACATGACTACACGGTGCACCCTTAGTACTTGTCCTAATATATAGGGACCCAGACATGACTACACAGTGCACCCTTAGTACTTGTCCTAATATATAGGGACCAAGACATGACTACACAGTGCACCCTTAGTACTTGTCCTAATATATAGGAGACCCAGACATGGCTACACAGTGCACCCTTAGTACTTGTCCTAATATATAGGTGACCCAGACATGACTACACAGTGCACCCTAATGCTTGTCCTAATATGCAGGGGACCAAGACATGGCTACACCGTGCACCCTTAGTACTTGTCCTAATATATAGGCGACCCATACATGGCTACACAGTGCACCCTTAGTACTTGTCCTAATATATAGGTGACCCAGACATGACTACACAGTGCACCCTAATGCTTGTCCTAATATGCAGGGGACCAAGACATGGCTACACCGTGCACCCTTAGTACTTGTCCTAATATATAGGGGACCAGACATGACTACACAGTGCACCCTTAGTACTTGTCCTAATATATAGGGGACCAGACATGACTAAACAGTGCAGCCTTAGTACTTGTCCTAATATACAGGAGACCCAGACATGACTACACAGTGCACTCTTAGTACTTGTCCTAATATATAGGGGAACAGACATGGCTACACAGTGCCCCCTTAGTACTTGTCCTAATATACAGGGGGCCCAGACAAGGCTACACAGTGCACCCTTAGTACTTATCCTAATATACAGGAGACCCAGACATGACTACACAGCGCACCCTTAGTACTTGTCCTAATATATAGGAGACCCAGACATGGCTACACAGTGCACCCTTAGTACTTGTCCTAATATACAGGGGGCCCATACATGGCTACACAGTGCACCCTTAGTACTTATCCTAATATACAGGAGACCCAGACATGGCTACACAGTGCACCCTTAGTACTTGTCCTAATATATAGGGGACCCAGACATGACTACACAGTGCACCCTTAGTACTTGTCCTAATATATAGGAGACCAGACATGGCTACACAGTGTACCCTTAGTACTTGTCCTAATATATAGGTGACCCAGACATGGCTACACAGTGCACCCTTAGTACTTGTCCTAATATATAGGGGACCCAGACATGACTACACAGTGCACCCTAATGCTTGTCCTAATATGCAGGGGACCACGACATGGCTACACAGTGCACCCTTAGTACTTGTCCTAATATATAGGAAACCAGATATGGCTACACAGTGCACCCTTAGTACTTGTCCTAATATATAGGAGACCAGACATGGCTACACAGTGCACCCTTAGTACTTGTCCTAATATATAGGTGACCCAGACATGACTACACAGTGCACCCTAATGCTTGTCCTAATATGCAGGGGACCAAGACATGGCTACACCGTGCACCCTTAGTACTTGTCCTAATATATAGGCGACCCATACATGGCTACACATTGCACCCTTAGTACTTGTCCTAATATATAGGAGACCAGACATGGCTACACAGTGCACCCTTAGTACTTGTCCTAATATATAAGGGACCCAGACATGACTACACAGTGCACCCTAATGCTTGTCCTAATATGCAGGGGACCACGACATGGCTACACAGTGCACCCTTAGTACTTGTCCTAATATATAGGTGACCCAGACATGGCTACACAGTGCACCCTTAGTACTTGTCCTAATATATAGGGGACCCAGACATGACTACACAGTGCACCCTAATGCTTGTCCTAATATGCAGGGGACCACGACATGGCTACACACTGCACCCTTAGTACTTGTCCTAATATATAGGAGACCAGATATGGCTACACAGTGCACCCTTAGTACTTGTCCTAATATATAGGAGACCAGACATGGCTACACAGTGCACCCTTAGTATTTGTCCTAATATGTAGGTGACCCAGACATGACTACACAGTGCACCCTAATGCTTGTCCTAATATGCAGGGGACCAAGACATGGCTACACCGTGCACCCTTAGTACTTGTCCTAATATATAGGGGACCAGACATGACTAAACAGTGCAGCCTTAGTACTTGTCCTAATATACAGGAGACCCAGACATGACTACACAGTGCACTCTTAGTACTTGTCCTAATATATAGGGGAACAGACATGGCTACACAGTGCCCCCTTAGTACTTGTCCTAATATACAGGGGGCCCAGACAAGGCTACACAGTGCACCCTTAGTACTTATCCTAATATACAGGAGACCCAGACATGACTACACAGCGCACCCTTAGTACTTGTCCTAATATATAGGAGACCCAGACATGGCTACACAGTGCACCCTTAGTACTTGTCCTAATATACAGGGGGCCCATACATGGCTACACAGTGCACCCTTAGTACTTATTCTAATATACAGGAGACCCAGACATGGCTACACAGTGCACCCTTAGTACTTGTCCTAATATATAGGGGACCCAGACATGACTACACAGTGCACCCTTAGTACTTGTCCTAATATATAGGAGACCAGACATGGCTACACAGTGTACCCTTAGTACTTGTCCTAATATATAGGGGACCCAGACATGACTACACAGTGCACCCTTAGTACTTGTCCTAATATATAGGAGACCAGACATGGCTACACAGTGCACCCTTAGTACTTGTCCTAATATATAGGAGACCAGACATGGCTACACAGTGCACCCTTAGTACTTGTCCTAATATATAGGAGACCAGATATGGCTACACAGTGCACCCTTAGTACTTGTCCTAATATATAGGGACCCAGACATGACTACACAGTGCACCCTTAGTACTTGTCCTAATATATAGGGACCAAGACATGACTACACAGTGCACCCTTAGTACTTGTCCTAATATATAGGGACCAAGACATGACTACACGGTGCACCCTTAGTACTTGTCCTAATATATAGGGACCCAGACATGACTACACAGTGCACCCTTAGTACTTGTCCTAATATATAGGGACCAAGACATGACTACACAGTGCACCCTTAGTACTTGTCCTAATATATAGGAGACCCAGACATGGCTACACAGTGCACCCTTAGTACTTGTCCTAATATATAGGTGACCCAGACATGACTACACAGTGCACCCTAATGCTTGTCCTAATATGCAGGGGACCAAGACATGGCTACACCGTGCACCCTTAGTACTTGTCCTAATATATAGGCGACCCATACATGGCTACACAGTGCACCCTTAGTACTTGTCCTAATATATAGGTGACCCAGACATGACTACACAGTGCACCCTAATGCTTGTCCTAATATGCAGGGGACCAAGACATGGCTACACCGTGCACCCTTAGTACTTGTCCTAATATATAGGGGACCAGACATGACTACACAGTGCACCCTTAGTACTTGTCCTAATATATAGGGGACCAGACATGACTAAACAGTGCAGCCTTAGTACTTGTCCTAATATACAGGAGACCCAGACATGACTACACAGTGCACTCTTAGTACTTGTCCTAATATATAGGGGAACAGACATGGCTACACAGTGCCCCCTTAGTACTTGTCCTAATATACAGGGGGCCCAGACAAGGCTACACAGTGCACCCTTAGTACTTATCCTAATATACAGGAGACCCAGACATGACTACACAGCGCACCCTTAGTACTTGTCCTAATATATAGGAGACCCAGACATGGCTACACAGTGCACCCTTAGTACTTGTCCTAATATACAGGGGGCCCATACATGGCTACACAGTGCACCCTTAGTACTTATCCTAATATACAGGAGACCCAGACATGGCTACACAGTGCACCCTTAGTACTTGTCCTAATATATAGGGGACCCAGACATGACTACACAGTGCACCCTTAGTACTTGTCCTAATATATAGGAGACCAGACATGGCTACACAGTGTACCCTTAGTACTTGTCCTAATATATAGGTGACCCAGACATGGCTACACAGTGCACCCTTAGTACTTGTCCTAATATATAGGGGACCCAGACATGACTACACAGTGCACCCTAATGCTTGTCCTAATATGCAGGGGACCACGACATGGCTACACAGTGCACCCTTAGTACTTGTCCTAATATATAGGAAACCAGATATGGCTACACAGTGCACCCTTAGTACTTGTCCTAATATATAGGAGACCAGACATGGCTACACAGTGCACCCTTAGTACTTGTCCTAATATATAGGTGACCCAGACATGACTACACAGTGCACCCTAATGCTTGTCCTAATATGCAGGGGACCAAGACATGGCTACACCGTGCACCCTTAGTACTTGTCCTAATATATAGGCGACCCATACATGGCTACACATTGCACCCTTAGTACTTGTCCTAATATATAGGAGACCAGACATGGCTACACAGTGCACCCTTAGTACTTGTCCTAATATATAAGGGACCCAGACATGACTACACAGTGCACCCTAATGCTTGTCCTAATATGCAGGGGACCACGACATGGCTACACAGTGCACCCTTAGTACTTGTCCTAATATATAGGAGACCAGATATGGCTACACAGTGCACCCTTAGTACTTGTCCTAATATATAGGGACCCAGACATGACTACACAGTGCACCCTTAGTACTTGTCCTAATATATAGGGACCAAGACATGACTACACAGTGCACCCTTAGTACTTGTCCTAATATATAGGGACCAAGACATGACTACACGGTGCACCCTTAGTACTTGTCCTAATATATAGGGACCCAGACATGACTACACAGTGCACCCTTAGTACTTGTCCTAATATATAGGGACCAAGACATGACTACACAGTGCACCCTTAGTACTTGTCCTAATATATAGGAGACCCAGACATGGCTACACAGTGCACCCTTAGTACTTGTCCTAATATAGGTGACCCAGACATGACTACACAGTGCACCCTAATGCTTGTCCTAATATGCAGGGGACCAAGACATGGCTACACCGTGCACCCTTAGTACTTGTCCTAATATATAGGCGACCCATACATGGCTACACAGTGCACCCTTAGTACTTGTCCTAATATATAGGCGACCCATACATGGCTACACATTGCACCCTTAGTACTTGTCCTAATATATAGGAGACCAGACATGGCTACACAGTGCACCCTTAGTACTTGTCCTAATATATAAGGGACCCAGACATGACTACACAGTGCACCCTAATGCTTGTCCTAATATGCAGGGGACCACGACATGGCTACACAGTGCACCCTTAGTACTTGTCCTAATATATAGGAGACCAGATATGGCTACACAGTGCACCCTTAGTACTTGTCCTAATATATAGGGACCCAGACATGACTACACAGTGCACCCTTAGTACTTGTCCTAATATATAGGGACCAAGACATGACTACACAGTGCACCCTTAGTACTTGTCCTAATATATAGGGACCAAGACATGACTACACGGTGCACCCTTAGTACTTGTCCTAATATATAGGGACCCAGACATGACTACACAGTGCACCCTTAGTACTTGTCCTAATATATAGGGACCAAGACATGACTACACAGTGCACCCTTAGTACTTGTCCTAATATATAGGAGACCCAGACATGGCTACACAGTGCACCCTTAGTACTTGTCCTAATATATAGGTGACCCAGACATGACTACACAGTGCACCCTAATGCTTGTCCTAATATGCAGGGGACCAAGACATGGCTACACCGTGCACCCTTAGTACTTGTCCTAATATATAGGCGACCCATACATGGCTACACAGTGCACCCTTAGTACTTGTCCTAATATATAGGTGACCCAGACATGACTACACAGTGCACCCTAATGCTTGTCCTAATATGCAGGGGACCAAGACATGGCTACACCGTGCACCCTTAGTACTTGTCCTAATATATAGGGGACCAGACATGACTACACAGTGCACCCTTAGTACTTGTCCTAATATATAGGGGACCAGACATGACTAAACAGTGCAGCCTTAGTACTTGTCCTAATATACAGGAGACCCAGACATGACTACACAGTGCACTCTTAGTACTTGTCCTAATATATAGGGGAACAGACATGGCTACACAGTGCCCCCTTAGTACTTGTCCTAATATACAGGGGGCCCAGACAAGGCTACACAGTGCACCCTTAGTACTTATCCTAATATACAGGAGACCCAGACATGACTACACAGCGCACCCTTAGTACTTGTCCTAATATATAGGAGACCCAGACATGGCTACACAGTGCACCCTTAGTACTTGTCCTAATATACAGGGGGCCCATACATGGCTACACAGTGCACCCTTAGTACTTATCCTAATATACAGGAGACCCAGACATGGCTACACAGTGCACCCTTAGTACTTGTCCTAATATATAGGGGACCCAGACATGACTACACAGTGCACCCTTAGTACTTGTCCTAATATATAGGAGACCAGACATGGCTACACAGTGTACCCTTAGTACTTGTCCTAATATATAGGTGACCCAGACATGGCTACACAGTGCACCCTTAGTACTTGTCCTAATATATAGGGGACCCAGACATGACTACACAGTGCACCCTAATGCTTGTCCTAATATGCAGGGGACCACGACATGGCTACACAGTGCACCCTTAGTACTTGTCCTAATATATAGGAAACCAGATATGGCTACACAGTGCACCCTTAGTACTTGTCCTAATATATAGGAGACCAGACATGGCTACACAGTGCACCCTTAGTACTTGTCCTAATATATAGGTGACCCAGACATGACTACACAGTGCACCCTAATGCTTGTCCTAATATGCAGGGGACCAAGACATGGCTACACCGTGCACCCTTAGTACTTGTCCTAATATATAGGCGACCCATACATGGCTACACATTGCACCCTTAGTACTTGTCCTAATATATAGGAGACCAGACATGGCTACACAGTGCACCCTTAGTACTTGTCCTAATATATAAGGGACCCAGACATGACTACACAGTGCACCCTAATGCTTGTCCTAATATGCAGGGGACCACGACATGGCTACACAGTGCACCCTTAGTACTTGTCCTAATATATAGGTGACCCAGACATGGCTACACAGTGCACCCTTAGTACTTGTCCTAATATATAGGGGACCCAGACATGACTACACAGTGCACCCTAATGCTTGTCCTAATATGCAGGGGACCACGACATGGCTACACACTGCACCCTTAGTACTTGTCCTAATATATAGGAGACCAGATATGGCTACACAGTGCACCCTTAGTACTTGTCCTAATATATAGGAGACCAGACATGGCTACACAGTGCACCCTTAGTATTTGTCCTAATATGTAGGTGACCCAGACATGACTACACAGTGCACCCTAATGCTTGTCCTAATATGCAGGGGACCAAGACATGGCTACACCGTGCACCCTTAGTACTTGTCCTAATATATAGGGGACCAGACATGACTAAACAGTGCAGCCTTAGTACTTGTCCTAATATACAGGAGACCCAGACATGACTACACAGTGCACTCTTAGTACTTGTCCTAATATATAGGGGAACAGACATGGCTACACAGTGCCCCCTTAGTACTTGTCCTAATATACAGGGGGCCCAGACAAGGCTACACAGTGCACCCTTAGTACTTATCCTAATATACAGGAGACCCAGACATGACTACACAGCGCACCCTTAGTACTTGTCCTAATATATAGGAGACCCAGACATGGCTACACAGTGCACCCTTAGTACTTGTCCTAATATACAGGGGGCCCATACATGGCTACACAGTGCACCCTTAGTACTTATCCTAATATACAGGAGACCCAGACATGGCTACACAGTGCACCCTTAGTACTTGTCCTAATATATAGGGGACCCAGACATGACTACACAGTGCACCCTTAGTACTTGTCCTAATATATAGGAGACCAGACATGGCTACACAGTGTACCCTTAGTACTTGTCCTAATATATAGGTGACCCAGACATGGCTACACAGTGCACCCTTAGTACTTGTCCTAATATATAGGGGACCCAGACATGACTACACAGTGCACCCTAATGCTTGTCCTAATATGCAGGGGACCAAGACATGGCTACACCGTGCACCCTTAGTACTTGTCCTAATATATAGGCGACCCATACATGGCTACACATTGCACCCTTAGTACTTGTCCTAATATATAGGAGACCAGACATGGCTACACAGTGCACCCTTAGTACTTGTCCTAATATATAAGGGACCCAGACATGACTACACAGTGCACCCTAATGCTTGTCCTAATATGCAGGGGACCACGACATGGCTACACAGTGCACCCTTAGTACTTGTCCTAATATATAGGTGACCCAGACATGGCTACACAGTGCACCCTTAGTACTTGTCCTAATATATAAGGGACCCAGACATGACTACACAGTGCACCCTAATGCTTGTCCTAATATGCAGGGGACCAAGACATGGCTACACCGTGCACCCTTAGTACTTGTCCTAATATATAGGGGACCAGACATGACTAAACAGTGCAGCCTTAGTACTTGTCCTAATATACAGGAGACCCAGACATGACTACACAGTGCACTCTTAGTACTTGTCCTAATATATAGGGGAACAGACATGGCTACACAGTGCCCCCTTAGTACTTGTCCTAATATACAGGGGGCCCAGACAAGGCTACACAGTGCACCCTTAGTACTTATCCTAATATACAGGAGACCCAGACATGACTACACAGCGCACCCTTAGTACTTGTCCTAATATATAGGAGACCCAGACATGGCTACACAGTGCACCCTTAGTACTTGTCCTAATATACAGGGGGCCCATACATGGCTACACAGTGCACCCTTAGTACTTATCCTAATATACAGGAGACCCAGACATGGCTACACAGTGCACCCTTAGTACTTGTCCTAATATATAGGGGACCCAGACATGACTACACAGTGCACCCTTAGTACTTGTCCTAATATATAGGGGACCCAGACATGACTACACAGTGCACCCTAATGCTTGTCCTAATATGCAGGGGACCAAGACATGGCTACACCGTGCACCCTTAGTACTTGTCCTAATATATAGGCGACCCATACATGGCTACACATTGCACCCTTAGTACTTGTCCTAATATATAGGAGACCAGACATGGCTACACAGTGCACCCTTAGTACTTGTCCTAATATATAAGGGACCCAGACATGACTACACAGTGCACCCTAATGCTTGTCCTAATATGCAGGGGACCACGACATGGCTACACAGTGCACCCTTAGTACTTGTCCTAATATATAGGTGACCCAGACATGGCTACACAGTGCACCCTTAGTACTTGTCCTAATATATAGGGGACCCAGACATGACTACACAGTGCACCCTAATGCTTGTCCTAATATGCAGGGGACCACGACATGGCTACACACTGCACCCTTAGTACTTGTCCTAATATATAGGAGACCAGATATGGCTACACAGTGCACCCTTAGTACTTGTCCTAATATATAGGAGACCAGACATGGCTACACAGTGCACCCTTAGTATTTGTCCTAATATGTAGGTGACCCAGACATGACTACACAGTGCACCCTAATGCTTGTCCTAATATGCAGGGGACCAAGACATGGCTACACCGTGCACCCTTAGTACTTGTCCTAATATATAGGGGACCAGATATGGCTACACAGTGCACCCTTAGTACTTGTCCTAATATATAGGGGGCCAGACATGACTACACAGTGCACCCTTAGTACTTATCCTAATACATAGGGGACCAGACATGACTAAACAGTGCACCCTTAGTTCTTGTCCTAATATACAGGAGACCCAGACATGACTACACAGTGCACCCTTAGTACTTGTCCTAATATATAGGGAACCAGACATGGCTACACAGTGCACCCTTAGTACTTGTCCTTATATATATGAGGACCCAGACATTACTACACAGGGCACCCTTAATACTTGTCCTAATCTATAGGGCACCCACACATGGATACACAGTGCATCCTTAGTACTTGTCCTAATATATAGGGCACCCACACATGGATACACAGTGCACCCTTACTACTTGTCCTAATATGCAATGGACCAAGACATAGCTACACAGGACACCTATAGTACTTGTCCTAATATATAGGGACCCAGACATGACTACACAGTGCACGCTTAGTACTTCTCCTAATATATGGGGACCCAGACATGGCTACACAGTGCACCCTTAGTACTTGTCCTAATATATGGGGGACCCAGATATGACTACACAGTGCGCCCTTAGTATTTGTCCTAATATATAGGGGACACAGACATGACTACACAGTGCACCCTTAGTACTTGTCCTAATATATAGGGGACCAGACATGGCTAAACAGTACACACTTAGTACTTGTCCTAATATATAGGGGACCAGACATGGCTACACAGTGCACCCTTAGTACTTGTCCTAATATATAGGGGACCCAGACATGGCCACACAGTGCACCCTTAGTACTTGTCCTAATATGCAGGGGAATAAAGACATGGCTACACAGTGCACCCTTAGTACTAGTCCTAATATATAGGAGACCAGATATGGCTACACAGTGCACCCTTAGTACTTGTCCTAATATATAGGAGACCAAATATGGGTACATAGTGCACCCTTAGTACTTGTCCTAATATATAGGGGACCCAGACAAGGCTACATAGTGCACCCTTAGTAGTTGTCCTCAATTGCAGGGGACCCAGACATGGCGACACAGTGCACCCTTAGTACTTGTTCTAATACATTAGGGGCGCAGACATGGCTACACAAAACAGCCTTAGCACTTGTCTTAATATGCAGGGAACCAAGACATTTCTACACAGTGCACCCTTAGTACTTGTCCTAATATGCAGGGGAACAAAGACATGGCTACACAGTGCACCCTTAGTACTTGTCCTAATATGCAGGGGACCAAGACATGGCTACACAGTGCACCCTTAGTACTTGTCCTAATACATAGGGACCCAGACATGGCTACACAGTGCACCCTTAGTACTTGTCTTAATATATAGGGGACCCAGACATGGCTACACAGTGCACCCTTAGTACTTGTCTTAATATATAGGGGACCCAGACATGGCTACACAGTGCACCCTTAGTACTTGTACTAATATATAGGGGACCCAGACATGACTACACAGTGAACCCTAATGCTTGTCCTAATACACAGGGGACCCAGACATGACTACACAGTACACCCTTAGTACTTGTCCTAATATATAGGGGACCAGACATGGCTACACAGTGCCCCCTTAGTACTTGTCCTAATATACAGGGGGCCCAGACATGGCTACACAGTGCACCCTTAGTGCTTATCATAATATACAGGAGACCCAGACATGACTACACAGTGCACCCTTAGTACTTGTCCTAATATATAGGGGACCCAGACATGACTACACAGTGCACCCTAATGCTTGTCCTAATATGCAGGGGACCAAGACATGGCTACACCGTGCACCCTTAGTACTTGTCCTAATATATAGGAGACCAGACATGGCTACACAGTGCACCCTTAGTACTTGTCCTAATATGCAGGGGACCCAGACATGGCTACACAGTGCACCCTTAGTACTTGTCCTAATATATAGGAGACCAGATATGGCTACACAGTGCACCCTTAGTAGTTGTCCTAATTTATAGGAGACCCAATATGGCTACACAGTGTACCCTTAGTACTTGTCCTAATATATAGGGGACCAGACATGGCTACACAGTGCACCCTTAGTACTTGTCATAATATACAGGAAACCCAGACATGACTACACAGTGCACCCTTAGAACTTGTCCTAATATATAGGGACCCAGACATGGCTACACAGTGCACCCTTAGTACTTGTCATAATATACAGGAAACCCAGACATGACTACACAGTGCACCCTTAGAACTTGTCCTAATATATAGGGACCCAGACATGACTACACAGTGCACCTTTAGTACTTGTCCTAATATATAGGAGACCAGATATGGCTACACAGTGCACCCTTAGTACTTGTCCTAATATATAGGAGACCAGATATGGCTACACAGTGCACCCTTAGTACTTGTCCTAATATATAGGGACCCAGACATGACTACACAGTGCACCCTTAGTACTTATCCTAATATATAGGAGACCAGATATGGGTACACAGTGCACCCTTGGTACTTATCCTAATATATAGGAGACCAGATATGGGTACACAGTGCACCCTTAGTACTTGTCCTAATATTCAGTGGAACAAAGACATGGCTACACAGTGCACCCTTAGTACTTGTCCTAATATGCAGGGGACCCAGACATGGCTACACAGTGCACCCTTAGTACTTGTCCTAATATATAGGAGACCAGATATGGCTACACAGTGCACCCTTAGTAGTTGTCCTAATATATAGGAGACCCAATATGGCTACACAGTGTACCCTTAGTACTTGTCCTAATATATAGGGGACCAGACATGGCTACACAGTGCACCCTTAGTACTTGTCATAATATACAGGAAACCCAGACATGACTACACAGTGCACCCTTAGAACTTGTCCTAATATATAGGGACCCAGACATGACTACACAGTGCACCTTTAGTACTTGTCCTAATATGCGGGGGACCCAGACGTGACTACACAGTGCACCCTTAGTACTTGTCCTAATATATAGGAGACCAGATATGGCTACACAGTGCACCCTTAGTACTTGTCCTAATATATAGGAGACCAGAAATGGCTACACAGTGCACCCTTAGTACTTGTCCTAATATATAGGGGACCCAGACATGACTACACAGTGAACCCTAATGCTTGTCCTAATACACAGGGGACCCAGACATGACTACACAGTACACCCTTAGTACTTGTCCTAATATATAGGGGACCAGACATGGCTACACAGTGCCCCCTTAGTACTTGTCCTAATATACAGGGGGCCCAGACATGGCTACACAGTGCACCCTTAGTGCTTATCCTAATATACAGGAGACCCAGACATGACTACACAGTGCACCCTTAGTACTTGTCCTAATATATAGGGGACCCAGACATGACTACACAGTGCACCCTAATGCTTGTCCTAATATGCAGGGGACCAAGACATGGCTACACCGTGCACCCTTAGTACTTGTCCTAATATATAGGAGACCAGACATGGCTACACAGTGCACCCTTAGTACTTGTCCTAATATGCAGGGGACCCAGACATGGCTACACAGTGCACCCTTAGTACTTGTCCTAATATATAGGAGACCAGATATGGCTACACAGTGCACCCTTAGTAGTTGTCCTAATATATAGGAGACCCAATATGGCTACACAGTGTACCCTTAGTACTTGTCCTAATATATAGGGGACCAGACATGGCTACACAGTGCACCCTTAGTACTTGTCATAATATACAGGAAACCCAGACATGACTACACAGTGCACCCTTAGAACTTGTCCTAATATATAGGGACCCAGACATGACTACACAGTGCACCTTTAGTACTTGTCCTAATATGCGGGGGACCCAGACGTGACTACACAGTGCACCCTTAGTACTTGTCCTAATATATAGGAGACCAGATATGGCTACACAGTGCACCCTTAGTACTTGTCCTAATATATAGGAGACCAGAAATGGCTACACAGTGCACCCTTAGTACTTGTCCTAATATATAGGGACCCAGACATGACTACACAGTGCACCCTTAGTACTAATCCTAATATATAGGAGACCAGATATGGGTACACAGTGCACCCTTGGTACTTGTCCTAATATATAGGAGACCAGATATGGGTACACAGTGCACCCTTAGTACTTGTCCTAATATTCAGTGGAACAAAGACATGGCTACACAGTGCACCCTTAGTACTTGTCCTAATATGCAGGGGACCCAGACATGGCGACAAAGTGCACCCTTAGTACTTGTCCTAATATATAGGAGACCAGATATGGCTACACAGTGCACCCTTAGTAGTTGTCCTAATATATAGGAGACCCAATATGGCTACACAGTGTACCCTTAGTACTTGTCCTAATATATAGGGGACCAGACATGGCTACACAGTGCACCCTTAGTACTTGTCATAATATACAGGAAACCCAGACATGACTACACAGTGCACCCTTAGAGCTTGTCCTAATATATAGGGACCCAGACATGACTACACAGTGCACCTTTAGTACTTGTCCTAATATGCGGGGGACCCAGACGTGACAACACAGTGCACCCTTAGTACTTGTCCTAATATATAGGAGACCAGATATGGCTACACAGTGCACCCTTTATACTTGTCCTAATATATAGGGACCCAGACATGAATACACAGTGCACCCTTAGTACTTATCCTAATATATAGGAGACCAGATATGGGTACACAGTGCACCCTTGGTACTTGTCCTAATATATAGGAGACCAGATATGGGTACACAGTGCACCCTTAGTACTTGTCCTAATATTCAGTGGAACAAAGACATGGCTACACAGTGCACCTTTAGTACTTGTCCTAATATGCAGGGGACCCAGACATGGCTACACAGTGCACCCTTAGTACTTGTCCTAATATATAGGATACCAGATATGGCTACACAGTGCACCCTTAGTACTTGTCCTAATATATAGGGGACCCAGACATGGCTACACAGTGCACCCTTAGTACTTGTCCTAATATACAGAGGACCCAGACATGGCTACACAGTGCGCCCTTAGTACTTGTCCTAATACATAGGGACCCAGACGTGGCTACACAGTGCAGCCTTAGTACTTGTCCTAATATATAGGGGGCCCAGACATGGCTACACAGTGCACCCTTAGTACTTGTCCTAATATATAGGGGACCCAGACATGACTACACAGTGCACCCTAATGCTTTTCCTAATACACAGGGGACGCAGACAAGACTACACAGTACACCCTTAGTAATTGTCCTAATATATAGGAAACCAGACATGGCTACACAGTGCACCCTTAGTATTTGTCCTAATATATAGGGGACCCAGACATGACAACACAGTGCACCTTTAGTACTTGTCCTAATATATAGGGGACCAGACATGGCTACACAGTATACCCTTAGTACTTGTCCTAATATATAGGGGACCCATACATGACTACACAGTGCACCCTTAGTACTTGTCCTAATATATATGGGACCAGACATGGCTACACAGTGCACCCTTAGTACTTGTCCTAATATATAGGGGACCCAGACATGACTACACAGTGCCCCCTTAGTACTTGTCCTAATATATAGGAGACCCAGACATGGCTACACAGTGCACCCTTAGTACTTGTCCTAATATATAGGGGACCCAGACATGACTACACAGTGCACCCTAATGCTTGTCCTAATATGCAGGGGACCAAGACACGGCTACAACGTGCACCCTTAGTACTTGTCCTAATATATAGGAGACCAGACATGGCTACACAGTGCACCCTTAGTACTTGTCCTAATATGCAGGGGACCCAGACATGGCTACACAGTGCACGCTTAGTACTTGTCCTAATATATAGGAGACCAGATATGGCTACACAGTGCACCCTTAGTACTTGTCCTAATATATAGGAGACCCAATATGGCTACACAGTGTACCCTTAGTACTTGTCCTAATATATAGGGGACCAGACATGGCTACACAGTGCACCCTTAGTACTTGTCATAATATACAGGAAACCCAGACATGACTACACAGTGCACCCTTAGTACTTGTCCTAATATATAGTGACCCAGACATGACTACACAGTGCACCTTTAGTACTTGTCCTAATATGCGGGGGACCCAGACGTGACTACACAGTGCACCCTTAGTACTTGTCCTAATATATAGGGACCCAGACATGACTACACAGTGCACCCTTAGTACTTGTCCTAACATATAGGAGACCAGATATGGCTACACAGTGCACCCTTAGTACTTGTCCTAATATATAGGGACCTAGACATGACAACACAGTGCACCCTTATTACTTGTCCTAATATATGGAAGACCAGATATGGGTACACAGTGCACCCTTGGTACTTGTCCTAATATATAGGAGACCAGATATGGGTACACAGTGCACCCTTAGTACTTGTCCTAATATGCAGGGGAACAAAGACATGGCTACACAGTGCACCCTTAGTACTTGTCCTAATATGCAGGGGACCCAGACATGGCTACACAGTGCACCCTTAGTACTTGTCCTAATATATAGGGGACCCAGACATGGCGACACAGTGCACCCTTAGTACTTGTTCTAATACATAAGGGGCGCAGACATGGCTACACAATACAGCCTTAGTACTTGTCTTAATATGCAAGGAACCAAGACATGGCTACACAGTGCACCCTTAGTACTTGTCCTAATATGCAGGGGAAGAAAGACATGGCTACACAGTGCACCCTTAGTACTTGTCCTAATATGTAGGGGACCAAGACATGGCTACACAGTGCACCCTTAGTACTTGTTCTAATACATAAGGGGCGCAGACATGGCTACACAGTGCACCCTTAGTACTTGTCTTAATATATAGGGGACCCAGACATGGCTACACAGTGCACCCTTAGTACTTTTCCTAATATATAGGGGACCCAGACATGACTACACAGTGCACCCTAATGCTTGTCCTAATATGCAGGGGACAAAGACATGGCTACACCGTGCACCCTTAGTACTTGTCATAATATATAGGAGACCAGACATGGCTACACCGTGCACCCTTAGTACTTGTCCTAATATATAGGGACCCAGACATGGCTACACAGTGCACGCTTAGTACTTGTCCTAATATATAGGAGACCAGATATGGCAACACAGAGCAGCCTTAGTACTTGTCCTAATATATAGGAGACCCAATATGGCTACACAGTGTACCCTTAGTACTTGTCCTAATATATAGGGGACCAGACATGGCTACACAGTGCACCCTTAGTACTTGTCCTAATATACAGGGGGCCCAGACATGGCTTCACAGTGCACCCTTAGTACTTATCCTAATATACAGGAGACCCAGACATGGCTACACAGTGCACCCTTAGTACTTGTCCTAATATATAGGGGACCCAGACATGACTACACAGTGCACCCTAATGCTTGTCCTAATATGCAGGGGACCACGACATGGCTACACAGTGCACCCTTAGTACTTGTCCTAATATATAGGAGACCTGACATGGCTACACAGTGCACCCTTAATACTTGTCCTAATATATAGGAGACCAGATATGGCTACACAGTGCACCCTTAGTACTTGTCCTAATATATAGGGACCCAGACATGGCTACACAGTGCACCCTTAGTACTTGTCCTAATATATAGGAGACCAGATATGGCTACACAGTGCACCCTTAGTACTTGTCCTAATATATAGGGACCCAGACATGGCTACACAGTGCACCCTTAGTACTTGTCCTAATATATAGGGACCAAGACATGACTACACAGTGCACCCTTAGTACTTGTCCTAATATATATAAGGACCAAGACATGACTACACGGTGCACCCTTAGTTCTTGTCCTAATATATAGGGACCCAGACATGACTACACAGTGCACCCTTAGTACTTGTCCTAATATATAGGGACCAAGACATGACTACACAGTGCACCCTTAATACTTGTCCTAATATATATGGGACCAGACATGGCTACACACCGCACCCTTAGTACTTGCCCATTCTTGTTGCCCTGCTATGTGCCGCCACTCTGCACCCTGACATGGAAACTACATGTGAGCAGCCACACATAGATATTTCAGGGTGCAGATGGCTTGGGCGGCACAGAATGGCACTGTGGGCCACATGTGTCCTCCGGGCGGTATGTTGTGCACCCCTGGCTTACAGTACCAGTAGAGTAACATCCTGGTTTGTGATATAAGTGCTTCCATAAGGCAGGTCCTAAAATACACCTTGGTGAACACTTTGGTATTTATTACGGTTTTAGCTGTTTTTCCTCTTTGGTTTGCTCCCATATAGTTACAGTGTGGAGACGAGGCTACTGACCAAAAGCTGGGAGAGAAGTCCAAGTTTATGTAGCTTTTTGTGCAGTAATGAAAGAGCCTCTTAATCTTTCCAGTTCCTGTGTGATCATACCCAGTGGGCTCCAGGCAAGCAGGGAGATGAGCACCTCTGATGCCGCTTG
The DNA here is from genome assembly GCF_035609145.1 of Eleutherodactylus coqui. Classification (NCBI taxonomy): domain Eukaryota; kingdom Metazoa; phylum Chordata; class Amphibia; order Anura; family Eleutherodactylidae; genus Eleutherodactylus; species Eleutherodactylus coqui. Next base: position 60,686,658 of record NC_089847.1, on the reverse strand, counting down.
GCAAATGGGAAAACCAAGTATCAGATGGGAAAAGTCCCTCTAGAAGAAAACTACAAACCCTACAGGATATAATTTAGGTTTATTCAGCAACATCCTGAGTCCTCCACAAATCACCTTAGTGTTGAAGTTAATAAGATGAGGAGGAGGAGGGTACGCAGCTGAAGATTCTCTGTATGTCTGCAAGACTGCATGGAGCACAGAAGTGGGATATATATGGATGGCTCCGGGGTCTTTGTAAATTGTATACAGAGCTATGGGGGACTATAGATGCACTATGACCTCAAGTCGTCTTACAAAACAGCCCCTCTCTTGAACACTGCCTGTGTGTATTGGAGGTCTTTCTTATTCAAAAGAATGGGATGACATGCAATACCAGCCACTAGCAGTGGACAAGAGGGGCGCTAATATTGGAAAAAAGACATTTAAAAGTGTGAAGTTTTGACTGAACTATCTGCCACCATTCATAGTTACAGTTTATAGGTGACCCATATTAATACTCCTGTTCTGCAGTTCCTCAGACTGTAATTAAAGGGGTTTTCCTGATGCTAAAATAAAGTATTAATCTTGCCTTCCTCATATTACATGTATGGCTGGGAATACCTTCACATACTTTTTTTTTTTTTTTTTACAAATTTGAGCCTGTTCCATGATGCTGGGGGGTCCTCCCTTCGTTGGGTTGGTTGTTTGTATCCTTGCCTTCTGGTCTGCAGCAGTTTCCGGCTCCTATGGCTCCATTTACACAATACACAGCACTGAAACCACCCACTGCATCCCTATCATACTCATCAAGCCCACCCACTGTATCTCTCACCGCCATCTTGGAATCATCTGTACTCCTGCATTCATGAATAGCTAAGCGCCGGCTGTAATTGGCTGAGCGCTCAGCCAATCAGCACAGCCCTTTCAGGAGGCGAGGATTTTTAAATTCCCGCCTGCTGAAAGTGCTGGACAGCAGTGCAGGGGAGCCAGCCGGAGGACGCGTCTGAGCGGCGGAGAGGTGAGTACATTTTTTTTTTTTAACCAGCTAATGATGATTTTCAGGGAAGGGCTTATATTTCAAGCCGTTCCCCGAAAATCATGCTGCGGGGGTTGCCACAAACCACCTCTTTGAATGGTGCTGGCAGCAGCGCCAACCCCATTGAAAGCAATGGGATAGCATGCTGGACTTCTGCCACAGCTGTGACAGCTGTGGCAAAAGTTCGCGGTCTTCTCGCTATGTTTTCAATGGGGCTAGTGCTGCTGCCGCTGGCCCCATGGAAAACAATGGCGCTATCCCAGCGTTTTTCTTGCGCTGCGAGGCGAGTGTTTTCTCTCATTCTCGCAGCGCAAGAGAAAAAAAAACGCTAGTGGGTGTCCGCCCTTAGTCGGGCTTTACTCTTCTCACCTTTTAAAAATCACGTTCAAACCTTCTGTGAGCCAATCATCATGAGAATGCAGCGGGAACAAAACTCTCATGTACTTTACAATACTTCCAGTTTATTTACCACATTCAGTAAACCAACATGAAGAAACGACAGCAGTAACATCAGTGTAAGGAATAGAAGGAAATGGGCCCTCTAAAGGGAAGAAATATAACAGGTGAACGGAGATGAATAAATATGACTATTTACATGATATCCTCTATTAGACTCATCAGATACTGATGGGAAGCGATGGAACATTGGTCCGCCGATAGCACCTTGTGAGTCGGCTCTCGGTCCCCCATAATGGTGCAGTTGGATTTATATCATATCTGTTCCCATATAGTGAAGCCACTTAGTTCCTCTTGCATAAAGATGGCGGCTGCTCTTGGATTGGCGCGCTTCTTCGTTTTACTTTTTTAAAATGTCCTCTTGCATTATGAGGCACAATGTAACGGCGCCGTTCTTCTGTAAAGCTGCAAGGATCTTCCCGCGATTCTCTTCATAATGCTGAATCATCTCCTCCATGTTCTTATCGGCATCTATCACTGAAGTATCCCTAAAATAGCACAATGTGTGATCAGTGCCGGTCCGACCGCCGAGATCATCACCAGTCATAAGAATGAAGGAGCCAATGATGGCGATAGGGCTGAGCTGCAATACCCAACACTGCCAATAGAGGAGAGCAGAAATGTGTCTACACTATCAGGGGCAGCAGCCCTCCTACAGGTGCCTTGGCCCTCCATTCTTGTGATCAGTAAGGGTCACAGCGACTGGATAGTCGTCCTGCTTAAACATGGCAGAAAGATGATGCAGAATAATTTGCTCACTCGTCATTTTGCTTCCGCTCAACTAAAAAATAGTCGCTGATTGATCAAAAGTCATCTGGTGTAAAGTCGCACTGGAGCAAATTATGAACAAATTTGAATGGAGATCCCCCTGCAAACAATATTTTGGCGAACGACTAATGAACAATCATCACTCTATGTACAGGCAAATAAACGACTGCTGTTCATAGACTTCAGCGACTTTTTCGGAGGGATGAGCTGAGTAATAGTTGCTCCGTGTAAAAGATGCCTTGTATTGTGTGATATTGGGAAGCCATCATATTTACCCAGAGACCAGGAACTATTACTTACCCCCTATTGATCGCTAGATGTTTTAGTTCATCCCCCGCTCTCTACCTGTAGGTCCTCATCTTCTACTCACTAGCTTACGGCACTCTCCAACCACATAGACCAGAGCAACTATGGACTAGCTGTGCGACCGTCTGACATGGTTATTAGCAACGTAATATCGTGTTTCTACGAAAATAAGACCCTGTCATATTAATTTTTGCCCCAAAAGAGGCTCTATGTTTTATTTTCAGGGGATGTCTTATTAAACGTACCTAGGAGATTTGGTGCAGGTCCCTCCCGCTGCTCTTTGGAGCTTCAATGAGCTGAGCCATGACATTGATTGGCCAATTATAAATCCTGCCTCCACAATGCGATGGCTGTGATTGGTTCTTCTTGCACTGCTCAGCCAATCACAACCATTGCTTTCTGGAGATGAGATGTTTTTTTCATGAATCCCGTAACCAGAAAGTGATCTTCAGTGGGCGAACGAGGACTGCAGAACGCACGGCAGAGCTCCAGACAGCAGATGGAGGACCCGGACCGAGCCTGCTAGGTAGGTATTCCTTTTTTAATGTAATGCAGTTAAGGCTTATTTTGGGAGTAGGGCTTATATTTAGACCCTATATCACCAAGGGAATCACTAATAGATAAAATATAACTTTTATTAAATAATATTTAAAAATGTATTGGGCGCGATCCTTAATTATAACCAATGTGCCCCAACTATAAGGGTTCGCACCATACAAAAAATATATAGGTCCTTAGACACACTATATTGTCAGTGCACCAAAAGAGGGGACTGCACTGATAACAGTATAGTCCAACAGCTACAATGACGATGGCAAATGTAATTGGTGTATAGCCATTAGTCAAACATGTAGCTGTATACAGCTCTAACGAATCAATCGCTGTTTTTGTTATTGACTGGTATAGGTAGATCACCAGCACTTTTATTGATATAAATATACTGTCGTAGAGCTGACAAGTAGGTTAGATTACTCATACGTTTTGGGAATAGAGCACATACGGGTTTCTATTGTATGGTGGCTCACTGAATGACCATGTAGTGTCTAACCAGAAACCAATAATGTAGCACCCCTGTCATGCGATGCCCATTTATTAGAGTGGCTAACCTGAAAACAGAGTCAATTATGCAACACGACCCTGTTCTAAGGAACCTACAATACTATATGCAGCCAAAAGATAAAGGCTGAATATAGCCGCTTTCATTCAAGCAAAAGCCACTAGTAGTAGCACATTATAGTAGACAGGGGTGCTACATTATTGGTTTCTGGTTGGACACTACATGGTCATTCAGTGAGCCACCATACAATAGAAACCCGTAAATAAAAGTGCTGGTGATCTACCTATACCAGTCAATAAAAAAACAGCGATTGATTCGTTAGAGCTGTATACAGCGACATGTTTGACTAATGGCTATACACCAATTACATTTGCCATCGTCATGGTAGCTGTTGGACTATACTGTTATCAGTGCAGTCCCCTCTTTTGGTGCACTGACAATATAGTGTGTCTAAGGACCTATATATTTTTTGAATGGTGCCAACCCTTATAGTTGGGGCACCTTAGTTATAATTAAGCATCACGCCCAATACATTTTTTAATGTTATTTAATAAAAGTTATATTTTATCTATTAGTGATTCCCTCGGTGATATCGTATTCTGCTCTTTTAGGGTATCCTTCTGTCACGGTGACATATTTATATTTAGACCCTCCCCAAAAATCCTGCAAAATCAGGGTAGGGCTTATTTTCAATGTAGGTCTTATTTTCGGGGGAAACACCAACAGCATCTCCATGTCCCGGACTTACTGACTGCTGCTTTTTAGGTTGAGTTCACACACTGCAGAACTGTTGCAGTAGTTTGATACCAAAGTTCTGCAACAATGCACAGTGCAATGTAAATGAATCACAGTGGGGAAAATCTGCAGCAGAAAACAGACATGCAGCCGATTTTCAAATCAAATGTGAAAACGTGATGGATTTTCCCCAGATTTCATTCATTGCGATGCCAGAGCTGAATTATGTGTTGGGCACAAACACTAAAATCCACATGCAGGTTTTGGTGCAGATTTCCTCTTTGATGTCGGCACATAGCCTTACACTTTGGATTATTTCAGCCCCCCCAGCTTGCAGCCCTCCGACTCCTGGTGAACTGTTCCATCTGTCCGCTGCCATCTGGGGAAATCTTCTTCCAGGGCTTAAACAGACGGGCGCATGCGCAAAAACACTCGCCGCTACAGAGCGTGTTAGAACATGAACCAGTGGAAAGTCTCTCGGTGTAGTAATATCTCATGAGAATTACGCTAGTCAAAATGAAACCATGGAAATCAATGATTTTGCTTCATCACTTTTTACGTCCACAAAAAGCTCCACAAGCACGGCCATCTGTTTAACCTCTTAATAGGAGGAAAGTGCCCATTAGTTTGGCCACAATGAACTGAGGCTTCGGGGAGACCTGGTCACAAAAGTTTATCTGACTGACTGATGTGAGGGGCATGGGCTGGGAAACAAGTGGTTGAACAGGGGGAAAAGGACCTACAGGGGACAAGTGGCACAGGGAGAAAGAGGGACATTGGACACAGGAGGTGGGGCAAGTGGTGGTACATGGGATTGTATGGGTGGGGACAAGTGGTTTCACAGGGCAAGATGGGGCACGGGGGACAAGTAGTACCGCGGGTAAAAGAGACATGGGGAGGAGGGCCAAGTTGAAACATGGGGAGACAAATGGTGGCACAGTAGGAGAAAAGCCAAAAGTGGCACAAATGGTGGAATAAGGAGAGAGGGTGGCATGTGAGGGACAAGAGATGGAAGAGAAGCACATATGGGGAGGAGGGGCAAGTGGTGTCATGGGCAAAGTATTAGATTTATTATCTTAATTGACAATTTTTTAGATCTAATTCTTCTAAAATCAGTTTGCATCTCTTTTATTACTGATGATATACCAGGGTTGGCTTATATTGGCTATCCACAGGATGGGTGATGAAGGTCTAATCAGTGAGGGTCTATCATTCCAAAGAATTGGGGTCCAGTGTCCCCCATTTTCCTAACTGTGGGCTCTCTACACCCTCTACAGTGACGTGGAGATGGCATCTTGGCAGTGGTTGCACATGCACAGTGCAGCTGCATTTATTTCAATGGCGATGATGAAAATAGCTAGTACAAGCACTCAGCCGTCTGCATTAAAGAACAATGGAGCAGCTCCACACATGCAGCGACACTGCTCTATTCAATCTACTCCTCACTCTGCCGAGGGGTGAAGGCAGGCAGTGAGCCCAGAGTGACAGAAGAGGGCTTAAACAGGCGGACCTTTCAGACTCTCATTCTGGAGACCACAAGGGGTCTTCAGTGATGAGACCCCCACCAATCAGACTTGCATCATCTGTGGATTGGCCCTATTGCAGATAGATTGGGCAGTCAGTGTCTAAACCAGGCCTGCACAACATATGGCACGTTGGCCACAAGTGGCCCAGCAGAGGATTTCTGGCAGCCTGTGACATGGCTGTGATGTCAAGAGACTAGTCGCTCGCCTCTTAATATAGTCATGCCACAGTCCGCGGCACAGTCATGTCACGCTAACCGCTAGCTATGAATTTTACCAGATAAAGGGCCTTCAGCCATGCTCAGCAGCAAAGTAGGGGATAGCCGGAGTCAGATGTGTGACTTGAACATTACCTTGAACATGCAGCTGATGCCCGCTATCCCTTCCCTTGTTGATTGACCAATTCAATTCAGGGAAGGTCCTTTAGTCCTGGGGAGCACTGCTGCAGCGATGGAAGAATCTTTCTAAGGGACATTGTAAAAAAAGATCCCCTCCCAGAAGGAGTTGTCAGAATCAAATGAAACTTTCTCTATGTGATTGTAACGTTGATATAAGGGATTACAATATCAGAGCAAAAGGATCTTTTATTGCAGAAAACTGACCCCTTGAGGGGCGGCTCTAGTCCCTGTTGGGCTCCTCTAGCCTGATTGCAAGATGAGATACGGGCGGGCATGGAGGAATACAGGTTTTGTATGGTAGTCTACCGCATATTGATCCACATTTGCTGTACCTGAACCTCTAGATCTCCTAACAGTCTGGTCAGAATGGTCCAGGTGGCGGGCAATTTCTCTAAAAGACCATTTCGCATCCCCATAATGCATTCCTTCTCATACGCTTTTAACAGAGACAAGTCTCTTTGATTGCGTCTCCCCTGCCTTCCTGCACACAGGACCTCCAACACATCCAATACATCTTTGGAGTCGTGTCACCCCCAGGCATCCTGTTGTCCTATCCAGCCGAACTGACGAAGGGGTTCTTCCCCGAAATGCGTATTCTATTGCTGGTTTTTAATTTGTGAAAAATTAATAAAAAAGAAGTGCTTTCACCTTCACACATTGGACTTTGATCTACATCTTCTAGTAGCTTAGAGGGTTGCGCCTCCATACCAGTTCTTTTCACATCCTTTTCGCTACACTTACGCCCACACTGGTGGAGCGTCATCTGGTTGGCAGCACCTCCACCATTCAAAATACTCAATCATTGAAAGCTCTTTGTACTCCATAAACATTCCACCACCCTCACTGGGTCTTGCTCCACCCTCCTTTTTTATTTCCTTTACTCACTACATACAAGGAGCCTCCGAGAGCCTTTTATAGGCCATATGTGTTAGCGCACCATACATCATGGCTGCAACGATACAAGCAAATACAAGTGGCTGCAACACTACTGCAAGCACCTAATATCTGAATTTAAATGGCATTCTTGTTATATTTACTGACATATGAAGATGTGAGGTTCTTAGCACACATTTTGATCAAAACATGTGAGCCCATCTGCCACGTCAAGGCGACCTCTTGTAGATGGGACCTACACTACACTAACCTCTCTTTAGGCCTGCTGGGCTAATCCCTTTACGTTCTCTCTGTGGGAAGGGACAACATTCAAGGAGGCATACGGGAAAAGCTGCAGGGGGCGCTAGATTTTATCAGAAGGGCACCACATTGTTCTGATATAATTGTTAAATTGTGGTCTAATGTTTGGGGTCTAAATAGTAAGATGTTTTTTCATGGGATTAGCTGTCTGAGTGCTTTTTGTGGGGTGAGTTGTGTTTTTTCACTGGTACAATTTAATATACCATAAAATATGCTGAAAAACTACAGATTTCTCAGTGGGCTGAAATGAAAAAAAAATTCAATTATGCTTATTTTTGGACCTGTTGTTTTTGGTGTGCACACTGTGGCACAAATTACATGAAAACTTTATTCTGTGTGTGTCAGCACATTTACCACAATTTCCAAACTACATTTTTTTTTTGTCTTCAAAAATTGAAATATATAAAAAAAATTAGTTTCTGTTGCTATTTTAAGGCGCCATCACTTTTTCATTTTACTGTTGATGCAGCGGATGTGTGGACTCAATTTCTGCAGGATGACTAGTGGTTGTGTAACTTTTTGATGGCGTTATATTTCATATTTTTTCTTGGAGCCAGGGTAATGAAAAAATACAAATCTGGTGTTATGTATTTTTTTTCATAATGGTGTTCATTATCAGGGATAAATAATTCAATATTTTAAACGGACTTTTATGCAGGCTGCAATGCAAATTACTTTTCTTTTTTTTTAGAAATATAGGACAAGGGTTTTTTTTAACTTTTTTCAAAAATTTTTTACACTTATTTTTTTAGGCCTCTAATGGTGCTTGAACTTGGGATCATTAATTCACTTATACAACCCAGTGAAGGCCATTTGGAACATTTAAATGCTGATTAGGTTATTCAAATGCCACTGTAAGAATTGACAGCTGCATTAAAATACTCAACAGCCATAATTGAAGTTATTTCTGATCATAGCTGTTGCTTCTAGGTGTGAATTGTCAAAGACAGGCGGCGCCACTTCAGTATGTGGAGTGAGCTTGGGAGCCAAGTCCATTCCATACAGACCCCACACACATCCCCTGTACATTTATAGTCGATGTCACCAAGGGGTAAAAAAAAAAAAAAAAAATCCGGCCTCCTCCACCCCTTAATAGCCGGCCAACACTCACCTCATTTCCCCATCGCTCATTACAATACTGTTATGGGCGTGAGGAAATGCAATTACCAGTAAATGTGAACTAGTCATAGACATGTGCTTAGATGTCATAAGATAAAAAAAAAATGTCCGGCCTCCTTCCACCCCTTAATAGCCGGCCATCGCGCACCAATGTGTTTCCCGCCCCCTGTGGCAGCACCATCAGCTGCTGCTGTCATTGGTTCAGGGAAATCCATTTACTGGTAAGAAAAAAAGGTTTTTAGATACATCACATGTCTATGGGTATATGGGGCGCAGATGTTGTGGCGCCTGTACTTACCGCCAGCTGGGTGGTACTGCTGGCTCTCTCCTCAGGGGTCCCTCGCCGTCCTTCCTTGTGATGTCGTTGCAGGGGCTCAGGAGGGCCGCTTGCTCAGGTGGTTGTAGAGCCGGTGTCTAAGAGGGTCTTCATGTTGGAGAATGAAAACCCTCTGAACTTGGCCTGGTCTTCCGGTGACAGCTCGGATTGCTTGGCCTCTTCTGCTTCGATGGTGTCTAAGTCGAATTGCTGATGGAATTCCGACTTAGTTGGGGCAGGGATGTGCGGCGGGGCCATCCTCAGGGTTTCCACAGAGTCCCATTCTACATGCTGGAAGAACCGATGACCACGGATGTTCCCATTGACTCCTAGACGCTTGGCTGGATTTTTCTTGAGGAGCTGAAATCAGAAATGTAGTTTTTAATACTAACTACAATTACAAGAATCTGACAAAGAAAGACAATAAAAGCATACAAAATTAGTAACATGCTTACCTGCATTATGATGTTCTTCGCTCCGGAGGTGGACTCATTAAAGAGTTTTTGATGATACTTACGCTCGCCGGTGATCATTTGATTCATGATGACTCCCAATGAAAACCAGTCTACGGCGGCGTTGTACTCCTCTCCGGCGTCCATCTGCCATAAACAGACAACAGTTAGTTAGTTGGGAAATAAGTTCTACATCATTAATAACATAAGTCGTCTGCCCTAAAAGAAAGGCATTACATGGGATATGTGCACTGCTCTAGACTAGCATTGTGTAGAGACCGCAGTCATCTATTCCATCTCGGACTGCTGTCTCCATGATCCACAACCCAAGAACATAAATACACTTATGTCAACAACTGGTAAGAAGATTCTATTCCACTCACCTCAGGAGCAATATAGTCTTCGGTCCCAGCATAGTCAGTAGCTGTTCGACCTCCAAGCATGTTGTCCAGGGCGAGACCGAAATCGGTGATCTTCAGGTGCCCTGTCTCAGCCACCAAGATGTTTTCGGGCTTCAGGTCTCTGTGGATGATCCCCTTGGCGTGGAGGTGTTGGATGCCGCACACCATCTCCGCAGCGTAGAATCTGTAAGAAAGAGAATAAGTAGTCGGTGTGAGATCCTGAGGAGCGACAAAATACTGTTTCCTAAACTGTAGCTAAAGTATGATTATTGGATGGATCACTAATCATCAGCCATGTAGGAGGAGGCTCGCGATCCGACAATTGTGCGCAAATGGTTGTCATCTGCTGACCAGATCTTTTATGTGAGCATAAAAGTGTTAGCTCACCAGCAGCACATCTCCCCATGTAAACAGCGGAATGTGCCATACTAATGATCTGCTCATGTTAGACCACCTTAACGAGCAACAACCAACATGCTATCTTGTCAGTTGTTGCTTGTTAATAGGCAAAATATGTGCCGTGTAAAACCACCCTAAATCTTTACCTGGAACTGTTGATATCGAGCCGTCCCTTTGACTGTAGGAGTTGATTCAGGTCCCCGCAGCTTAGAAACTCTAATCCAAGTAGAACGTGCGTCTGTAATGTAGAAGAGACATGTAAGGAGGTTGGTTAATATGAAGTTATGCTACAAAGTCCACATCTACGGTGCACATACTAGTGATGTGCGATAACATACTTGGAGATATCGCACATACTTGGAGATGTGTGATAACAACTATACCTTGGTCTGAAATGCAAATTCTGCATGGATGAGGAAAGGACTTCCTGACGTCATCTGCAACACGCGGTGCTCCACCATCACGTCCGCCAGCTCCACTTCTGCTAGTAGGGCCTTCTTCCTGATGACCTTCACCGCAAACTGCTGACAGGTAACGATGTCTTCTGCCAGCACGACTTCTCCGTAGGCTCCCCGGCCGAGCACATGATGAAATCGTAGTCGTTCTTGGATGGTTGTAGATGTGGTGCTTCCTGAGCCAGTTGGTCGAACACTGCTGGGTCCTCCTAATAGTGATTATAATAGCACAATATACAGGCTATAGGTTATAATAGAGGTAGGTGCCTGCAGCCAGACGGTCAGATACAAGGCTCCTCTGGGAACTGTAGTTGCTACGTTAAAATCAGCCATCACATCACGGGAACAGAAGGACAACCACTTTAATACAGAAGATAACGTCTTATATAGTCTGTAGGTATTAACTATCACTCCTATAAGGGGCTCAGTATGTATTGTATCTGTATTATGGACATGTGACGTAGGCTTTAGATGCATATTTTACTAATTCGGGCCTTATTTGCCTAGTTATGTGATCAGTAACTGCGAATGCTGTATATATTGTGTAAAAAATAAATAAATAACACATCAGACCCCATAAGACAACAGGAAAACCTTCTCCTACGGAAGGATTGTCCTGCTTACTCCTGGGTTCCATTGGATTTTTGGTATAAAGTATACAGCACTCAGGTACAACAATACAACTGAGGCAAAAGTCTGGACACACACGTTTAACTGGTATAATAACGAGATAATTTACTTCCAATGTGTAAAAGTATTAGTTGGGGAGGTGGCTGCATTTCTTGGTGGAGGAGATGTTTTAGGAGGCCATTTTGACATCCAACATATTGAATTAGCTTAGGTTTTTCAAATAAGAAGCGGTCATAGAATGGTAGAGTTGGAAGGGACCTCCAGGGTCATCGGGTCCAACCCCCTTCTCAGTGCAGATTTCACTAAATCACCCCAGACAGATGTTTTTCCAGCCTTTGTTTGAACACTTCCATTTAAGGGGAACTCACCACCTCCCGTGGTAACCCGTTCCACTCATTGATCAACCTCACTGTCTAATATCTAATTTGTGTCTCCCCCCTTTCAGTTTTATCCCATTGCTTCTAGTCTTTCCTTGTGCAGATGAGAATAGGGCTGATCCCTCTGCACTGTGACAGCCCTTCAGATATTTGTAGACCGCTATTAAGTCTCCTCTCAGCCTAAACATTCCCAGATCCTTTGATCGTTCCTCATAGGACATGATTTGCAGACCACTCACCATCTTGGTAACTCTTCCCTGGATATAATATATATAATAATATACCTAGGAATATAACAGTCTTGGCTAGATTTGACTCAGACACACAATGGGAGGGTCAGTGTTGCCAATTTTATTGCTCAGCAGTTAATTGAGGAAAAGTTTCACAAAGTGCTTTTTATGATGTGTTGATGTGGCCACCATTCAGTTGGATGCACAAGAATCCAGCCTTCATGAACTCGCTGAACTGCAGCTGATGCTTCCTAACCGCTCTGTAGGATTCACTGTTTCAGGTGAACTGTATTGTGTATTTTTTTGCATACACAAGGGGCTTTAAATGACCCCTGAGTTAGGAGGAGAGGTCTGGCAGAATGGCAACTAAGGCGATTTAAACTACCAAACATGGTAACAGTACATTCTCCTGTCCTAGGAGGAGTTACCACAGGCAGCACAGATGGCCTCAATTTGGTTGTATTCCCAAACATCCCCTTTAGGCCTCAGTCAGACGACCGTTTTTTGCCGCGATTTACGGATCGCATGACAGATGCGCATCCGCAAATCACGTGACCGGGGCCGACGATTCGCCGAAAAATCTGCTAGCAACGTTTTTGGCGAAACGGGCCCGATCAAAGGAGCGCTGTCCGCCCATTGAAAGTCAATGGAGCCGGCAATACAGCCGGCTCCATTGAAAGCAATGGGCTGCCGGCGAGCGCAGGATGAATTTTCGGAAAGGGCTTAAACATATAAGCCCTTCCCTGAAAATCATCCAAAAATGGTTAAAAAAAAATGTACTCACTTTGTCCCTGCAGCCAGAGTTCAGCCGCGGCCGGCCGGCAGTTCTCCTGAACTGCTCTGTGTATTATTCAGCAGGCGGGGATTTAAAATCCCCGCCTGCTGAATGGGCTGCCTCTAATTGGTCACAGCCCTCACCAATCAGAGGCAGCTCTCACTCACCCATTCATGAATTCATGAATGGGTGAGTGAGTGCTGCCTCTGATTGGCTCAGCGCAGGGACAAATCAGGGGCAGCTCTCAGCTGTCATTCAATAGCTTACATGTCCAGCGTGTAAGTGGTAGGTGTCCAGTATGTAAGTGATACATGTCCGGTGTGTAAGTGGTAGGTGTCCAGTATGTAAGTGATACGTGTCCGGTGTGTAAGTGGTAGGTGTCCAGTATGTAAGTGATACGTGTCCGGTGTGTAAGTGGTAGGTGCTCGGTGTGTAAGTGGTAGGTGTCTAGTATGTAAGTGCTAGATGGTTGGTGTGTAAGTGATACATGTCCAGCGTGTAAGTGGTAGGTGTCCAGTGTGTAAGTGCTAGATGTCCGGTGTGTAAGTGATACATGTCCGGTGTGTAAGTGGTAGATGTCCGGTGTGTAAGTGATACATGTCCGGTGTGTAAGTCGTACATGTCCGGTGTGTAAGTGGTAGGTGTCCGGTGTGTAAGTGATACATGTCCGGTGTGTAAGTCGTACATGTCCGGTGTGTAAGTGGTAGGTGTCCGGTGTGTAAGTGGTAGATGTCCGGTGTGTAAGTGCTAGATGTCCGGTGTGTAAGTGGTAGGTGTCCGGTGTGTAAGTGCTAGATGTCCGGTGTGTAAGTGGTAGGTGTCCAGTATGTAAGTGCTAGGTGTCCAGTGTGTAAGTGGTAGATGTCCGGTGTGTAAGTGATACATGTCCGGTGTGTAAGTGGTAGATGTCCGGTGTGTAAGTGATACATGTCCGGTGTGTAAGTCGTACATGTCCGGTGTGTAAGTGGTAGGTGTCCGGTGTGTAAGTGATACATGTCCGGTGTGTAAGTCGTACATGTCCGGTGTGTAAGTGGTAGGTGTCCGGTGTGTAAGTGGTAGATGTCCGGTGTGTAAGTGGTAGATGTCCGGTGTGTAAGTGGTAGGTGTCCGGTGTGTAAGTAGTAGGTGCCCGGCGTATAAGTGGCGTCTGTATTATCTATCCCGTGTGAGGGTAGCATCACTGTAGAGGTATGTAATAAACACAGTATGACATCTACACGCTCCACAAATATCAGCTTTATTAATAAACAACACTGATTAAAAACAAACTCTTAACGAGACATAAAACTCAATAAGTGGCAATAAATACCATCAAAAAGCAGCAAAATATCAAATTGTGTGCAAGCGAGGGTAGCTACACAGTCCATGCGCCACATAGCACAATAACATACAAGTGCTGTATATACTGCCCACCGGCCGAGATACCGGGGACTGGCCAACAATATACCTCTGTAGAGATGAAGAGGGATCTGTGAGCAGTCCTGGCCGGTCCCATCAGCATGTAGAGTCTACGACTAATGATGTATACTAATGCACAGCGTGTATCAGGGGGTCAGAGAAGTGGCGCCACCTCTGTTTGTCCAGGACCGGAGGGTCGCTGTAGGCCGTACAGCCCATTGTATATATATTCTGCACCCCTATACATGGCTCTGATTACACTTAGTAGCAGTTTGTTCTTTATGGTTTTCTTTCATTCTTCTCTCAGTAATAACACAAACATTATTTCTCTTTCCCCCTCAGATCCAATAGAATATGAGTCAGTATTTATAGTGTTTGCTCTGTGACTGAGGCTGGAGTGATATCAGTATACTCATATATGTCCCTTAGGTCTAGATCTATTTCATCTGGCTGTCGTATAGTCACTTGCGCAGGTGAACTCAGACATATTTGGTGCGTTGGCCCTCGTACGTGTGTCTAATGTGTCTATTGAGGAGCTGCTGCCCAACCATGTAACCAGCCAACGTGCCGGGGGCTCAGCGGTGCGGACCCCTCAGATTGGCCGCATCTAAGACCGGAAAGTGGCGTAAATTATAGCGAGAATCTATCGCAGCTTCTGGCTGGCAGACATCTCCTTCTGTGGCACACGGGCAGTCGGAGGCGTTCCTTATATAACATACATTACTAACATATATATAGTAAGGGCATTAATAGACGGCAGATCACCCACCACGGTCCATTATTGTTTATTGCACTGACATATATAGCACATACATATTCCACAGCGCTGTACACAGTTTAGCATTATATCGGGCTTTGTCCCCCTGGGGGCTCACAATCTATATATTCACACTGGACAATGAACCCAGATTTGAACCCGGATACCCCCTTACTGAAAGGCAACTGAGCCCCCATGCTGCCCACAGGAAAACTAACACAATTTTTGTTTCAAAAACACCCCATTTTGGTATTGTCAGGGCTCCTACCCATTTGCATTTTTTTAACGCTGCCCTTTTTTAACACAATTGTTAATGGGATTTCTAATGTTATAAACTCATCACAAGTTGGCGCTTTATGATTTTTGTGCGATGCGTTTCTAACATTAGAAAGTCCCATTGACAATCGCGTTAAAAAAAACACAGCGATATCGCAGCGTTAAAGAACCCCTAGTGGGTAGGAGCCCTTACACAGTGGGGGGCAGCCATAGCGCTGTGATCACCTCCGCTGAGGAACAATTGCTGAATCTACACACTTCCTAAAGGTTCAGTCACAATTTTTGGCCCAATTTTGTCAGATTTTCATGCAGATCTGCAGCAGATTATATCCTTTCATTTAAATACAAATTGCATGGGTGACTGCTGCGGCAGATCTGCGCCAAAATCTGCAGCAATGAGTGATGTGTGAACGCCCCCGAAGAGCAGGTCATCTAAACATGGGCGAAGATGAGTAACCAAAAAAGTGTACATTTCAGCAGCAAATGTTGTTTTGTTTTTTTTTAAAAAGAAAGCCTGGCCAGCCCAAATCTGCCAGTGTAAACGGATTTTGGCCGGCAAGGTGTTTTTTTTTTAAATGCACACATACATGTTACATCTGCAGACAAAAATATAAAGTCAGACAATCTCATTGATTTTATGCCTTAACGCTTTGCAAAAATGCCGGTCTCCTGAGTATTCACCGTGCATTTACACAAGCGCATCGATGGGCTCAAATCTGCAGAAAAAAGGGCATATTTTTGGGTGTAAGCTGAAAAACTACATTTGATTGTCCCGATAAAATGAATGGGTTCTGTTCCCTGCGTGCGCAATATACTGCACAAATACAGACGTGTGAATCCGGCCTAAACAGCAGTAACATCTGACATGTCACAATATACATAAATACAACATCATACAATGGAACATTTGTGTCTTTTCTCCCCAGAATACAAAACACATGAATTGTAAGAAGAACCAGAAAACGGTACATTCCAGCAGCTCATCTATAAGGGCTCCTGCACACGGGCGATTTAGCAAATGCAAAATTTACCATTTTTGCACCCGTATTTCCGTTGAGCAAAAAATATGCAACATGCTCTATTTTCACGCAAATTTGAGCACCCGAGCCACCATAACGGCGCGATTTTGCGGTATTATTTGATAACACTGGTGATTATTTAGGCCGCTCAGCCAGTTCTAAAACGGGTATAAACAACCTCAGCAGCGCAAAAAGTACAGTAAGCAGCGCGGAAAGGTTCATGGGAAAATGTAATAGCGCTCCATACACAGCGCCATCACGCCATCTCCTTGCGAGCGTTTATACGTCACACGTGTGCAGGAGCCCTTATCACAATAATATTGGACATTTCACATTATACAATGTACATAAATACAGTTTGATACAATGTAACATTTCCATCATTTTCTCCCCAGAATACAAAACACGTGAATTGCAAGAAGATGACGAACCAGAAAACGGTCCATTTCAGCAGCTCATCCATAACCGCAGGAACATCATACAATGTACATACAGTGTAATACAATGGAACATTTGGATCGCTTTCCTCCCTCCTCCTCTCCGGCAGACAACCCCCATGAATTACCAGACATGGCGGTACAGTGTGGGACCCTCAGGCTGCGTTCACACTTAGCGGACTTACTGAAAATCTGCACCAAAATCTGCATTAAATTCTGCATCCAAACACAAACCATTGCTGTGGATTCTAATGTGGACTTTGATGCGGATCCTGAGAAGACTTCACCCCTTCAACCGAAAAGATGAAATCTGCCACCGATCTGCACCAATATCTGGCATGTGTGAATGCGCTCCTACAGCTCCGCAGATCTCCAGCGGTACCTGGGCCTCCCGGGTCTTCTTTCTGTATCTTTACAGGTGGGTCCTTTTCTCCCACCGAAGAATCCAGATGCCTCTTCTTGGGTTGCTTCTTCCCAACGAGGTCTTTCTTCACCGAATCAGTCGGTGGAACGATGGGCTTCGCTGAGCTCGATGACTTCCTCCTCCTCTTCCTCCTCTGGCTCTTGCTTGAAGCCTCATCTGAAGAATCCAAGACATGTCTTGGTCTTCTCACTCCTTTCTTCCTCCGAATCTCCTCCTCTCCCTCCATAAAATCGCTCTGCTCTGGTCCAGCAGACATCGCCTCCTTCTCCATCGCCAGTCTCCAACACTCTCAACTGCCAACCGCCGTGACAACACAATTGCCCTGGCTGTAACCATGGCAGCAGTCATGTGACCAGTAACTGACCAATCACAGCCAACCATGATAAGTTTGAAATCGTATGTCCGCAGTTACTGAGATGTGATGAAGGACATTTACAGGAATATTCTCACCATTTTCCTCAGACTAATGACAATCTTTATTATTATAGTGGGAACTTGTCATGTCTGAGTGCTGAAGCCGTCCAGGACTTGGTGCGGGGTGATATTTGGGGGCCACATTCACATTCTTACAGTTTATTCTTCTTTCTTACTGCCAGATATTATTATTTTCGTGAATATAATCTTATATTATAAGATTTTGAATCCATCCACCATATTAAACTTCACATATAAATCAGCATCTGTAATAATCCACGTTGCGGTTGTGTCAGATTTGGCAGATTTCCCAATATGTCCCCATTTTCCCCCATATGACCTGATGATAGATTAACCACAGGCCGGGTCTCTTGTATAGATATGGTGATTAATGATAATATCTCTCTATATGGTGCCTCCATGGCTCTACTTGTAATTGGCGCACACACGTTCGGGGTCTCCAGATCCCTCGCTCCCCATGACATGGCCATAGAGAAAATGATAAAATCCTGACGGCTGCCATCACTACCAGCTGATTAAAGACAGATGTAGTTTTAGGCCCATCAGAACATCATCCTGCTCTCAGAGCCACAAAATACCCTCACAGGATCCATCAACAGCATCTTGTTGGGGGTTTCCAGAAACTTTACACTTAATATATGGTACACTGCAGAGACAATGGGAATCTAGAAGAGCAGGAGGATTACCTTATTGACTGCAGAGCCAACCTGGGGCTTCATTACAGACAAGCTGCGCCCACAATGAAGACATAGAGGGGCGAATAGAAGAACAAACATTGTAAATGTTCCTATTCAAATGGGTTTGAAGAGATCCTAAATAACAGCAACACTTGATTGATACTCAGCTGGGGGACGTCTTCTGTCCATTGATTCTCGCTTTTATGTTTTTAGCTTCAGGCAGGTGACATCACGAAAGAAATATAAGCTGCAGATATACTGATATAGTATGGAGACCAAAAGGCTGTGAGATACAGAACAAGATAAAAGACACCAATGTATTCCAAACATATATATTTATATTTAACCCCTTAAGGATATTGGCCTATTTTGGGCTTAAAGGGGTTGTCCCGAGGCAGCAAGTGGGTCTATACACTTCTGTATGGCCATAATAATGCACTTTGTAATATACATTGTGCATTAATTATGAGCCATACAGAAGTTATAAAAAGTTTTTTACTTTCCTGCTCCGTTGCTAGCGTCCTCGTCTCCATGGTGCCGACTAATTTTTGGCCTCCGATGGCCAAATTAGCAGCGCTTGCGCAGTCCGGGTCTTCAGCAGTCTTCTATGGAGCCGCTCGTGCCAGAGAGCGGCTCCGTGTAGCTCCGCCCCGTCACGTGCCGATTCCAGCCAATCAGGAGGCTGGAATCGGCAGTGGACCGCACAGAAGAGCTGCGGTCCACGAAGACAGAGGATCCCGGCGGCCATCTTCAGCAGGTGAGTATGAAGACGCCGGACCGCCGGGATTCAGGTAAGCGCTGTGCGGGTGGTTTTTTTAACCCCTGCATCGGGGTTGTCTCGCGCCGAACGGGGGGGGGGGGGGTTTAAAAAAAAAAAAACCCGTTTCGGCGCGGGACATCTCCTTTAAGGACGCAACAATTTTTGGTGGATTTTCTTGACCGTTTATCAAAAGCCATAACTTTTTTATTTTTCCGTCGACGCGGCCGTATAAGGGCTTGTTTTTTGCGAGGCAAACTCTAGTTTCTATCGGCGTCATTTTTGGGTACATAGACTATATTGTAAAACTTGTATTATTTTTTTATGACAGCAGGGAGAGAAAACGCATCAATTCTGCCATAGATTTTTTTTTCCAGCGTTAATCATGCAGCATAAATAAGACATTCCATTTTTTCTGCGGACCGGTACGGTTACAACGATACCAAAATTCTTACATTTTTTTAAATTTTTTTCCACTTTTCTGCAATAAAAACCCTTTTTTTGGAAATCTTTTTTTTTTCTAAATCGCTGCATTCAAAGTCCTGTAACTTTTTTATTTTTTGATGAACGGAGCTCTATGAGGGCTTATTTTTCGCGAGACGAGCTATAGTCTTTATTGCTACCATTTTGGGGTACATACTGCTTTTTTGATCACTTTTATTGCAATTTTAGTGATGCCTCAGTTTTTTAGCGGGTTTTTTTTTGCGTTTTTTTCCGTGCATAGTCAAACGCATGTGCATCTTATTTTACGCGTCGTTACGGATGCGACAATATCAAGTTTGTGGGTTTTTTTGGTTTTTTTTACCTTTTTTATGCTAATCTGAGAAAAAGCATAAAAAATGTGTTTTTTTACTCTTTTTTTTACATTTTTTTTATTCATTTTTTTTTAATCTTTGGGTTTTTTTGCACTGTTTGTGTCCCCTTGGGGGACTTTGACCACTGCCCTGATAATCGCTGTCATAAGGGTAGCTCTACCATGCCTTATAACTTATACAGCGATCCCAGGCACTGGTAACACAGGACGCCAGTGTCTGGCGTCCTGTTACCATGGCGACAGGCCGGGCTCTCGCAATAACATCGCGAGAGCCGGCCAGAGAAACAGAGGAAGTCCGCTCCCTCTGTGAACCCTTTCCCTGCCGCGATCTACTTAGATCGCGGCAGGGAAGGGGTTATCAGCGGGGGGCGCATCTCCGATGTCCTCCCGCTGTTGCAGCGGGACGCCGGCTGTGACTGACAGCCGGCTCCCGCTGCAGGATAGCGCGGAATCATATGTGATCCCGCGCTATCTCCAGGACGTAAGTTTACGTCCTGTTGCGGGAAGTACCAGGCTCCCAGGACGTAAACTTACGTCCTGCAGCGGGAATGGGTTAAAGTGCTGCTAACATTGTAGAACAGCATGTGGGACTGAGAAAGACCATGTGCCCATCCAGTCCAGCCTATTTTTCTGTAATGTTGATCCACAGGAAGGCAAAAAAAATCCAATGAGGTAATTTTTCCTAATTTTAGAGGTACAAATTCCTTCCCAACTCTAATATGGCAATCAGAATAATCCCTGGATCACCGACCCTACTGAAGTAATCAGTGACTATTCAAGAAAGGTGTCCAGGCCCCTCTTAAACTCTTTTATCAAGTTCACTATCACTAAGCCCTCAGGCAGAGAGTTCCATAGCCTCACTGCTCTTACAGTAAAGAACCCCCTTCTATGTCGGTGTAGAAACCTTCTTTCCTCTGGACTTAGAGGGCGCCCCCTTGTTACAGTCACAGTCCTGGGTATAAATATATGATGGGAGAGATCTCTGTATCCCCTGATATACTTATACATAGTTATTAGGTCGCCCCTCAGTGCTCTTTTTTGCTAAGCTAAATAACCCAATTTTGATAACGATTTCTGTTGCCCGCCTTTATACCCGCTCAAACTTTATACGTCCTTTTTGAGTACTGGTACACAAAGCTGTATACAATATTCCATGTGTGGTCTGATCAGTGACTTGTAAAGAGGAAGAACAATATTATCATCATGTGTCTCTAGATGTATTTTTATGCACCCCTTTGATCCTATTTGCTTTGGCTACAGCTGCCTGACACTGGTTGCTCCAGTTAAGCTTAAGGCCCATTTACACGGAGCGATGATCACTAAAAAAAGCTAAAAGGCGATCGTTTTAGCAATAATCGTTGCGTCTAAATGCATACCCATCATCCACTTTTCGGGCACTGCTAGCTGATCGTTACATTCAGGCCAAACTAAAAATCGCTGTTCAGTCTTATCAGCAGTTCTCCACGGGTAGTGCTGATAGCATTGTTTCCCGCTGGAGAACAAAGGATCGGAATACAGTTCATAGCCTTCGGGCTATGAACTGCTTTCAGCTAAGGCTTCATTTGCACACTAGTGAGCTATTAAGTAGCTGAGTACACCAAAAATAAGCCCTGATTGCATAAAAATCAGTGCGTCACCTAACATTTGCTGTCCGCTCCACCGCAACTCTCCTTGCAGGTGACCCAGACATGACTACACAGTGCACCCTTAGTACTTGTCCTAATATATAGGGACTCAGACATGGTTACACAGTGCACCCTTAGTACTTGTCCTAATAAATAGGAGACCAGACATGGCTACACAGTGCACCCTTAGTACTTGTCCTAATATATAGGGACCCAGACATGACTACAGAGTGCACCCTTAGTACTTGTCCTAATATATAGGAGACCAGAAATGACTACACAGTGCACCCTTAGTACTTGTCCTAATATATAGGGACCCAGACATGACTACACAGTGCACCCTTAGTACTTGTCCTAATATATAGGAGACCCAAACATGACTACACAGTGCACCCTTAGTACTTGTCCTAATATATAGGAGACCAGACATGACTACACAGTGCACCCTTAGTACTTGTCCTAATATATAGAGACCCAGACATGACTACACAGTGCACCCTTAGTACTTGTCCTAATATATAGGGGACCCAGACATGGCTACACAGTACAGCCTTACTACTTGTTCTAATACATAAGGGGCCCAGACATGACTACACAGCACAGACTTACTACTTGTCTTAATATTCAGGGGACCAAGACATGGCTACACAGTGCACCCTTAGTACTTGTCCTAATATATAGGAGACCAGATATGGCTACACAGTGCACGCTTAGTACTTGTCCTAATATATAGGAGACCAGACATGGCTATACAGTGCACCCTTAGTAGTAGTCCTAATATATAGTAGACCAGATATGGGTACACAGTGCAGCCTTAGTACTTGTCCTAATATATAGGAGACCAGATATGGCTGCACAGTGCAGCCTTAGTACTTGTCCTAATATATAGGAGACCAGACATGGCTATACAGTGCACCCTTAGTACCTGTCCTAATATATAGTAGACCAGATATGGGTACACAGTGCACCTTTAGTACTTGTCCTAATATACAGGAGACCCAGACATGACTACACAGTGCACCCTTAATACTTGTCCTAATATATAGCGACTCAGACATGGCTACACAGTGCACCCTTAGTACTTGTCATAATATATAGGAGACCCAATATGGCTACACAGTGCACGCTTAGTACTTGTCCTAATATACAGGAGACCCAGACATGACTACACAGTGCACCCTTAGTACTTGTCCTAATATATAGGGACCCAGATATGGCTACACAGTGCACGCTTAGTACTTGTCCTAATATATAGGGGGCCAGACATGACTACACAGTGCACCCTTAATACTTTTCCTAATATGCAGGGGAACAAAGATATGGCTACACAGTGCACCCTTAGTACTTGTCCTAATATATAGGAGACCATATATGGGTACACAGTGCACTCTTAGTACTTGTCCTAAGATGCAGGGGACCAAGACATGGCTACGCCGTGCACCCTTAGTACTTGTTCTAATATATAGGAGACCAGACATGGCTACACAGTGCACCCTTAGTACTGGTCCTAATATATAGGAGACCAGATATGACTACACAGTGCACCCTTAATACTTGTCCTAATATATAGGAGACCAGATATGGGTACACAGTGCACTCTTAGTACTTGTCCTAAGATGCAGGGGACCAAGACATGGCTACGTTGTGCACCCTTAGTACTTGTTCTAATATATAGGAGACCAGACATGGCTACACAGTGCACCCTTAGTACTGGTCCTAATATATAGGAGACCAGATATGGCTACACAGTGCACCCTTAGTACTTGTCCTAATATGTAGCAGACCAGATATGGCTACACAGTGCACCCTTAGTACTTGTCCTAATATATAGGGGACCAGATATGGCTACACAGTGCACCCTTAGTACTTGTCCTGATATGCAGGGGACCAAGACATGGCTACACAGTGCACCCTTAGTACTTGTCCTAATATATAGGGACCCAGACATGACTACACAGTGCACCCTTAGTACTTGTCCTAATATATAGGAGACCAGACATGGCTCCACTGGGCACAGTTAGTACTTATTCTAATATATAGGGACTCAGACATGGCTACACAGTGCACCCTTAGTACTTGTCCTAATATATAGGGGACCCAGACATGGCTACACAGGGCGCCCTTAGAACCTGTCCTAATATATAGGAGACCAGATACGGCTACACAGTGCACCCTTAGTACTTGTCCTAATATATAGGAGACCCAATATGGCTACACAGTGCACCCTTAGTACTTGTCCTAATACACAGGAAACCCAATATGGCTATACAGTGCACACTTAGTACTTGTCCTAATATATAGGGGGCCAGACATGACTACACAGTGCACCCTTAGTAATTGTCTTTATATGCAGGGGACCAAGACATGACTACACAGTGCACCCTTAGTACTTGTCCTAATATGCAGGGGAACAAAGATATGGCTACACAGTGCACCCTTAGTACTTGTCCTAATATGCAGGGGAACAAAGATATGGCTACACAGTGCACCCTTAGTACTTGTCCTAATATGCAGGGGACCAAGACATGACTACACAGTGCACCCATAGTACTTGTCCTAATATATAGGAGACCAGACATGGCTATACAGTGCAACCTTAGTACTGGTCCTAATATATAGGAGACCAGATATGGGTACACAGTGCACCCTTAGTACTGGTCCTAATATATAGGAGACCAGATATGGGTACACAGTGCACCCTTAGTACTTGTCCTAATATGCAGGGGACCAAGACATGGCTACACCGTGCACCCTTAGTACTTGTCCTAATATAAAGGAGACCAGACATGGCTACACAGTGCACCCTTAGTACTTGTCCTAATATGCAGGGGACCCAGACATGGCTACACAGTGCACGCTTAGTACTTGTCTAAATATATAGGAGACCAGATATGGCTACACAGCGCACCCATAGTACTTGTCCTAATATATAGGAGACCCAGACATGGCTACACAGTACACACTTAGTACTTGTCCTAATATACAGCAGACCCCGACATGACTACACAGTGCACCCTTAGTACTTGTCATAATATACAGGGGGCCAAACATGACTACACAGTGCAACTTTAGTACTTGTCCTAATATGCAGGGGACCCAGACGTGAGTACACAGTGCACCCTTAGTACTTGTCCTAATATATAGGGACCCAGACATGACTACACAGTGCACCCTTAGTATTTGTCCTAATATATAGGGACCCAGACATGACTACACAGTGCACCCTTAGTACTTGTCCTAATATATAGGAGACCCAATATGGCTACACAGTGCACCCTTAGGACTTGTCCTAATATATGTAGGGGACTCAGATATGGCTACACAGTGCACCCTTAGTACTTGGCCTAATATATAGGAGACGAGACATGGCTACACAGTGCACGGTTAGTACTTGTCCTAATATGCAGGGGACCCAGACAAGGCTACACAGTGTAACCTTAGTACTTGTCCTAATATATAGGAGACCCAATATGGCTACACAGTGCACCCTTAGTACTTGTCCTAATATATGTAGGGGACTCAGATATGGCTACACAGTGCACCCTTAGTACTTGTCCTAATATGTAGGAACTCAGACATGGCTACACAGTGCACCCTTAATACTTGTCCTAATATACAGAGCGCCCAGACATGGCTACACAGTGCACCCTTAGTACTTGTCCTAATACATAGGGACCCAGACGTGGCTACATAGTGCACCCTTAGTACTTGTTCTAATACATAAGGGGCGCAGACATGGCTACACAATACAGCCTTATTACTTGTCTTAATATGCAGGGGACCAAGACATGGCCACACAGTGCACCCTTAGTACTTGTCCTAATATGCAGGGGAACAAAGACATGGCTACACAGTGCACCCTTAGTACTTGTCCTAATATACAGGGGACCCAGACATGGCTACATAGTGCACCCTTAGTACTTGTCCTAATATATGTAGGGGACTCAGATATGGCTACACAGTGCACCCTTAGTACTTGTCCTAATATATAGGGACTCAGACATGGCTACACAGTGCACCCAAAGTACTTGTCCTAATATATAGAGGCCTCAGACATGGCTACACAGTGCCCCCTTAGTACTTGTCCTAATATACAGAGGACCCAGACATGGCTACACAGTGCACCCTTAGTACTTGTCCTAATATGCAGGGGACCCAGACATGGCTACACAGTGCACGCTTAGTACTTGTCCTAATATATAGGAGACCAGATATGGCTACACAGCGCACCCATAGTACTTGTCCTAATATATAGGAGACCCAGACATGGCTACACAGTGCACCCTTAGTACTTGTCCTAATATACAGCAGACCCCGACATGACTACACAGTGCACCCTTAGTACTTGTCATAATATAAAGGGGGCCCAGACATGACTACACAGTGCACCTTTAGTACTTGTCCTAATATGCAGGGGACCCAGACGTGAGTACACAGTGCACCCTTAGTACTTGTCCTAATATATAGGGACCCAGACATGACTACACAGTGCACCCTTAGTACTTGTCCTAATATATAGGGACCCAGACATGACTACACTGTGCACCCTTAGTACTTGTCCTAATATATAGGAGACCAGATATGAGTACACAGTGCACCCTTAGTACTTGTCCTAATATATAGGAGACCAGATATGGCTACACAGTGCACCCTTAGTACTGGTCCTAATATGCAGGGGACCAAGACATGGCTACACAGTGCACCCTTAGTACTTGTCCTAATAGATAGGAGACCCAATATGGCTACACAGTGCACCCTTAGGACTTGTCCTAATATATGTAGGGGACTCAGATATGGCTACACAGTGCACCCTTAGTACTTGTCCTAATATATAGAGGCCTCAGACATGGCTACACAGTGCACCCAAAGTACTTGTCCTAATATATAGAGGCCTCAGACATGGCTACACAGTGCCCCCTTAGTACTTGTCCTAATATACAGAGGACCCAGACATGGCTACACAGTGCACCCTTAGTACTTGTCCTAATATGCAGGGGACCCAGACATGGCTACACAGTGCACGCTTAGTACTTGTCCTAATATATAGGAGACCAGATATGGCTACACAGCGCACCCATAGTACTTGTCCTAATATATAGGAGACCCAGACATGGCTACACAGTGCACCCTTAGTACTTGTCCTAATATACAGCAGACCCCGACATGACTACACAGTGCACCCTTAGTACTTGTCATAATATAAAGGGGGCCCAGACATGACTACACAGTGCACCTTTAGTACTTGTCCTAATATGCAGGGGACCCAGACGTGAGTACACAGTGCACCCTTAGTACTTGTCCTAATATATAGGGACCCAGACATGACTACACAGTGCACCCTTAGTACTTGTCCTAATATATAGGGACCCAGACATGACTACACTGTGCACTCTTAGTACTTGTCCTAATATATAGGAGACCAGATATGAGTACACAGTGCACCCTTAGTACTTGTCCTAATATATAGGAGACCAGATATGGCTACACAGTGCACCCTTAGTACTGGTCCTAATATGCAGGGGACCAAGACATGGCTACACAGTGCACCCTTAGTACTTGTCCTAATATATAGGAGACCCAATATGGCTACACAGTGCACCCTTAGGACTTGTCCTAATATATGTAGGGGACTCAGATATGGCTACACAGTGCACCCTTAGTACTTGGCCTAATATATAGGAGACGAGACATGGCTACACAGTGCACCCTTAGTACTTGTCCTAATATGCAGGGGACCCAGACAAGGCTACACAGTGTAACCTTAGTACTTGTCCTAATATATAGGAGACCCAATATGGCTACACAGTGCACCCTTAGTACTTGTCCTAATATATGTAGGGGACTCAGATATGGCTACACAGTGCACCCTTAATACTTGTCCTAATATACAGAGCGCCCAGACATGGCTACACAGTGCACCCTTAGTACTTGTCCTAATACATAGGGACCCAGACGTGGCTACATAGTGCACCCTTTGTACTTGTTCTAATACATAAGGGGCGCAGACATGGCTACACAATACAGCCTTATTACTTGTCTTAATATGCAGGGGACCAAGACATGGCCACACAGTGCACCCTTAGTACTTGTCCTAATATGCAGGGGAACAAAGACATGGCTACACAGTGCACCCTTAGTACTTGTCCTAATATGCAGGGGACCCAGACATGGCTACATAGTGCACCCTTAGTACTTGTCCTAATATATGTAGGGGACTCAGATATGGCTACACAGTGCACCCTTAGTACTTGTCCTAATATATAGGGACTCAGACATGGCTACACAGTGCACCCTAAGTACTTGTCCTAATATATAGAGGCCTCAGACATGGCTACACAGTGCCCCCTTAGTACTTGTCCTAATATACAGAGGACCCAGACATGGCTACACAGTGCACCCTTATTACTTGTTCTAATACATTAGGGGCGCAGACATGGCTACACAATACAGCCTTAGTACTTGTCTTAATATGCAGGGGACCAAGACATGGCTACACAGTGCACCCTTAGTACTTGTCCTAATATGCAGGGGAACAAAGACATGGCTACACAGTGCACCATTAAAACTTGTCCTAATATATATGGGACCCAGACATAGCTACACAGTGCACCCTTAGTACTTGTCCTAATATATAGGAGACCCAGACATGGCTCCACAGTGCACCCTAATGCTTGTCCTAATACACAGGGGACCCAGACATGACTACACAGTACACCCTTAGTACTTGTCCCAATACATAGGGACCCAGACGTGGCTACACAGTGCAGCCTTAGTACTTGTGCTAATACATAAGGGGCGCAGTATGGCTACACAGTGCACCCTTAGTACTTGTCCTAATATATAGGGGACCCAGACATGACTACACAGTGCACCCCAATGCTTGTCCTAATACACAGGGGACCCAGACATGACTACACAGTACACCCTTAGTACTTGTCCTAATATATAGGGGACCAGACATGACTACACAGTGCACCCTTAGTACTTGTCCTAATATATAGGGGACCCAGACATGACTACACAGTGCACCCTTAGTACTTGTCCTAATATATAGGGGACCAGACATGACTACACAGTGCACCCTTAGTACTTGGCTAATGTATAGGGGACCCAGACATGGCTACACAGTGCACCCTTATTACTTGTCCTAATATATAGGGGACCAGACATGGCTACACAGTGCACCCTTAGTACTTGCCCTAATATATAGGAGACCCAGACATGGCTACACAGTGCACCCTTAGTACTTATCCTAATATATAGGGATTCAGACATGGCTACACAGTGCACCCTTAGTACTTGTCCTAATATATAGGGACTCAGACATGGCTACACAGTGCACCCTTAGTAATTGTCCTAATATATAGGGGACCCAGACATGGCTACACAGTGCACCCTAATGCTTGTCCTAATATGCAGGGGACCAAGACATGGCTACACAGTGCACCCTTAGTACTTGTCCTAATATATAGGGGACCATACATGGCTACACAGTGCACCCTTAGTACTTGTCCTAATATGCAAGGGAACAAAGACATGGCTACACAGTGCACCCTTAGTACTTGTCCTAGTATATAGGGGACCCACACATGGATACACAGTGCACCCTTAGTACTTATCCTAATATATAGGGGACCCAGACATGACTACACAGTACACCAATAGTACTTGTCCTAATATATAGGGAACCCAGACATGACTACACAGTGCACCCTTAGTACTTGTCCTAATATATAGGGACCCAGACATGACTACACAGTGCACCCTTAGTACTTGTCCTAATATACAGGGGACCCAGACATGGCTGCACAGTGCACCCTTAGTGCTTCTCCTAATATATAGGGGACCCAGCCATGGCTACACAGTGCACCCTTAGTACTTGTCCTAATATATAGGGGACCATACATGGCTACACAGTGCACCCTTAGTGCTTCTCCTAATAAACAGAAGACCCAGACATAGCTACACAGTGCACCCTTAGTACTTGTCCTAATATATAGAGACCCAGGCATGACTACACAGTGCACCCTTAGTACTTGTCCTGTATACAGGGACCCAGACATGGCTACACAGTGCACCCTTAGTACTTGTCCTAACATATAAGAGACCCAGACATGACTACACAGTGCACCCTAAGTACTTGTCCTAATATACAGGGGACCCAGACATGGCTACACAGTGCACCCTGAGTACTTGTCCTAATATATAGGGGACCAGACATGGCTACACAGTGCACCCTTAGTACTTGTCCTAATATACTGGAGACCCAGATATGACTACACAGTGTACCCTTAGTACTTGTCCTAATATACAGGGGGCCCAGACATGACTACACAGCACCTTTAGTACTTGTCCTAATATGCAGGGGACCCAGACGTGACTACACTGTGCACCCTTAGTACTTGTACTAATATATAGGAGACCAGATATGGCTACACAGTGCACCCTTAGAACTTGTCCTAATATATAGGAGACCAGAAATGGCTCCACAGGGCACAGTTAGTACTTGTTCTAATATATAGGGGACCCAGACATGACTACACAGTGCACCCTTAGTACTTGTCCTAATATATAGGGGACCAGACATGACTACACAGTGCACCCTTAGTACTTGTCCTAATGTATAGGGGACCCAGACATGGCTACACAGTGCACCCTTATTACTTGTCCTAATATATAGGGGACCAGACATGGCTACACAGTGCACCCTTAGTACTTGCCCTAATATATAGGAGACCCAGACATGGCTACACAGTGCACCCTTAGTACTTATCCTAATATATAGGGATTCAGACATGGCTACACAGTGCACCCTTAGTACTTGTCCTAATATATAGGGACTCAGACATGGCTACACAGTGCACCCTTAGTAATTGTCCTAATATATAGGGGACCCAGACATGGCTACACAGTGCACCCTAATGCTTGTCCTAATATGCAGGGGACCCAGACATGACTACACAGTACACCAATAGTACTTGTCCTAATATATAGGGAACCCAGACATGACTACACAGTGCACCCTTAGTACTTGTCCTAATATATAGGGACCCAGACATGACTACACAGTGCACCCTTAGTACTTGTCCTAATATACAGGGGACCCAGACATGGCTGCACAGTGCACCCTTAGTGCTTCTCCTAATATATAGGTGACCCAGCCATGGCTACACAGTGCACCCTTAGTACTTGTCCTAATATATAGGGGACCATACATGGCTACACAGTGCACCCTTAGTGCTTCTCCTAATAAACAGAAGACCCAGACATAGCTACACAGTGCACCCTTAGTACTTGTCCTAATATATAGAGACCCAGGCATGACTACACAGTGCACCCTTAGTACTTGTCCTGTATACAGGGACCCAGACATGGCTACACAGTGCACCCTTAGTACTTGTCCTAACATATAAGAGACCCAGACATGACTACACAGTGCACCCTAAGTACTTGTCCTAATATACAGGGGACCCAGACATGGCTACACAGTGCACCCTGAGTACTTGTCCTAATATATAGGGGACCAGACATGGCTACACAGTGCACCCTTAGTACTTGTCCTAATATACTGGAGACCCAGATATGACTACACAGTGTACCCTTAGTACTTGTCCTAATATACAGGGGGCCCAGACATGACTACACAGCACCTTTAGTACTTGTCCTAATATGCAGGGGACCCAGACGTGACTACACTGTGCACCCTTAGTACTTGTACTAATATATAGGAGACCAGATATGGCTACACAGTGCACCCTTAGAACTTGTCCTAATATATAGGAGACCAGAAATGGCTCCACAGGGCACAGTTAGTACTTGTTCTAATATATAGGGACCCAGACATGACTACACAGTGCACCCTTAGTACTTGTCCTAATATATAGGGGGCCCAGACATGACTACACAGTGCACCCTGAGTACTTGTCCTAATATATAGGAGACCAGATATGGCTACACAGTGCACCCTTAGTACTTGTCCTAATATACAGGAGACCCAGACATGATTACACAGTGCACCCTTAGTATTGTCCTAATGTACAGAGGCCCAGACATAAATACACAGCACCTTTAGTACTTGTCCTAATATGCAGGGGACCCATACATGACAACACAGTGCACCTTTAGTACTTGTCCAAATATATAGGGACCCAGACATGACTAAACAGTGCACCCTTAGTACTTGTCCTAATATATAGGGACCCAGACATGACTACACAGTGCACCCTTAGTACTTGTCCTAATATATAGGAGACCAGATATGGGTACACAGTGCACCCTTAGTACTTGTCCTAATATATAGGGGACCAAGACATGGCTACACAGTGCACCCATAGTACTTGTCCTAATATATAGGAGACCCAATATGGCTACACAGTGCACCCTTAGTACTTGTCCTAATATATATGAGACCAGATAAGGGTACACAGTGCACCCTTAGTACTTGTCCTAATATATAAGGAACCAGATATGGCTACTCAGTGCCCCCTTAGTACTTGTCCTAATATGCAGGGGACCCAGACATGGCTACACAGTGCACCCTTAGTACTTGTCCTAATACATAGGGACCCAGACATGACTACACAGTGCACCTTTAGTACTTGTCCTAATATGCAGGGGACCCAGACGTGACTACACAGTGCACCCTTAGTACTTGTCCTAATATATGTATGGAACTAAGATATGGCTACACAGTGCACCCTTAGTACTTGTCCTAACACATAGGGACCCAGACGTTGCCACGCAGTGCACCCTTAGTACTTGTTCTAATACATAAGGGGCGCAGACATGGCTACACAGTGCACCCTTAGTACTTGTCCTAATATATAGGGACCCTGACATGACTACACAGTGCACCCTTAGTACTTGTCCTAATATATAGGAGACCAGATATGGGTACACAGCGCACCCTTAGTACTTGTCCTAATATGTAGGGGACCAGACATGGCTACACAGGGCACCCTTAGTACTTGTTCTAATACATAAGGGGCGCAGACATGGCTACACAGTGCACCCTTAGTACTTGTCCTAATATATAGGGGACCCAGACATGGCTACACAGTGCACCCTTAGTACTTGTTCTAATACATAAGGGGCGCAGACATGGCTACACAGTGCACCCTTAGTACTTGTCCTAATATATAGGGGACCCAGACATGACTACACAGTGCACCCTAATGCTTGTCCTAATACACAGGGGACCCAGACATGACTACACAGTACACCCTTAGTACTTGTCCTAATATATAGGGGACCAGACATGGCTACACAGTGCCCCCTTAGTACTTGTCCTAATATACAGGGGGCCCAGACATGGCTACACAGTGCCCCCTTAGTACTTGTCCTAATATACAGGGGACCCAGACATGACTACACAGTGCACCCTTAGAACTTAACATAATATATAGGGACTCAGACATGGAAACACAGTGCACCCTTAGTACTTGTCCTAATATATAGGAGACCAGACATGACTACACAGTGCACCCTAATGCTTGTCCTAATATGTAGGGGACCAAGACATGGCTACACCGTGCACCCTTAGTACTTGTCCTAATATATAGGAGACCAGACATGGCTACACAGTGCAACCTTAGTACTTGTCCTAATATGCAGTGGACCCAGACATGACTACACAGTGCACCCTTAGTACTTGTCCTAATATATAGGAGACCCAATATGGCTACACAGTGCACCCTTAGTACTTGTCCTAATATACAGGAGACCCAGACATGACTACACAGTGCACCCTTAGTACTTGTCCTAATACATAGGGACCCAGACATGACTACACAGTGCACCTTTAGTACTTGTCCTAATATGCAGGGGACCCAGACGTGACTACACAGTGCACCCTTAGTACTTGCCCTAATATATAGGAGACCAAATATGGCTACACAGTGCACCCTTAGGACTTGTCCTAATATATAGGAGACCAGATATGGGTGCACAGTGCACCCTTAGTACTTGTCCTAATATATAGGAGACCAGATATGGGTACACAGTGCACCCTTAGTACTTGTCCTAATATATAGGGACCCAGACATGACTACAGAGTGCAACCTTAGTACTTGTCCTAATATATAGGAGACCAGATATGGGTACACAGTGCACCCTTAGTACTTGTCCTAATATACAGGAGACCCAGACATGACTACACAGTGCACCCTTAATACTTGTCCAAATATATAGGGACTCAGACATGGCTACACAGTGCACCCTTAGTACTTGTCCTAAGACATAAGGGGCCCAGACATGGCTACACAGTGCACCCTTAGTACTTGTCCTAATATATAGGGGACCCAGACATGGCTACACAGTGCACCCTTAGTACTTGTCATAATATGTAGGAGACCCAATATGGCTACACAGTGCACCCTTAGTACTTGTCCTAATATATAGGGGCCCAGATATGGCTACACAGTGCACGCTTAGTACTTGTCCTAATATATAGGGGCCCAGACATGACTACACAGTGCACCCTTAGTACTTTTCCTAATATGCAGGGGAACAAAGATATGGCTACACAGTGCACCCTTAGTACTTGTCCTAATATGCAGGGGACCCAGATATGGCTACACAGTGCACCCTTAATACTTGTCCTAATATATAGGAGACCAGATATGGGTACACAGTGCACCCTTAGTACTTGTC
The DNA here is from genome assembly GCF_035609145.1 of Eleutherodactylus coqui. Lineage (NCBI taxonomy): Eukaryota > Metazoa > Chordata > Amphibia > Anura > Eleutherodactylidae > Eleutherodactylus > Eleutherodactylus coqui. The sequence goes on along the minus strand of NC_089847.1, from coordinate 60,652,782 downwards.
CTAATATATAGGAGACCAGATATGGCTACACAGTGCACGCTTAGTACTTGTCCTAATATATAGGGGCCCAGACATGACTACACAGTGCACCCTTAGTACTTTTCCTAATATGCAGGGGAACAAAGATATGGCTACACAGTGCACCCTTAGTACTTGTCCTAATATGCAGGGGACCCAGATATGGCTACACAGTGCACCCTTAATACTTGTCCTAATATATAGGAGACCAGATATGGGTACACAGTCCACCCTTAGTACTTGTCCTAATATATAGGAGACCAGATATGGCTACACAGTGTACCCTTAGTATTTGTCCTAATATATAGGGGACCAGATATGGCTACACAGTGCACACTTAGTACTTGTCCTAATAAATAGGAGACCCAGACATGGCTACGCCGTGCACCCTTAGTACTTGTCCTAATATATAGGAGACCAGACATGGCTACACAGTGCACCCTTAGTACTTGTCCTAATATATAGGAGACCAGATATGGCTACACAGTGCACCCTTAGTACTTGTCCTAATATGCAGGGGACCAAGACATGGCTACACAGTGCACCCTTAGTACTTGTCCTAATATATAAGGGACCAGACATGGCTACACAGTGCACCCTTAGGACTTGTCGTAATATATGTAGGGGACTCAGATATGGCTACACAGTGCACCCTTAGTACTTGTCCTAATACATAGGGACCCTGACGTGGCTACATAGTGCACCCTTAGTACTTGTTCTAATACATAAGGGGCACAGACATGGCTACACAATACAGCCTTAGTACTTGTCTTAATATGCAGGGGACCAAGACATGGCCACACAGTGCACCCTTAGTACTTGTCCTAATATGCAGGGGACCCAGACATGGCTACATAGTGCACTCTTAGTACTTGTCCTAATATATAGGAGACCTGATATGGCTACATAGTGCACCCTTAGTGCTTGTACTAATATATAGGGCACCTAGACATGGCTACACAGGGCACCCTAAGTACTTGTCCTAATATATAGAGGACTCAGACATGGCTACACAGTGCACCCTTAGTACTTGTCCTAATATACAGAGGACCCAGACATGGCTACACAGTGCACCCTTAGTACTTGTCCTAATATACAGAGGACCCAGACATGGCTACACAGTGCACCCTTAGTACTTGTTCTAATACATAAGGGGCGCAGACATGGCTACACAATAGAGCCTTAGTACTTGTCTTAATATGCAGGGGACTAAGACATGGCTACACAGTGCACCCTTAGTACTTGTCCTAATATGCAGTGGTACAAAGACATAGCTACACAGTGCACCCTAAGTACTTGTCCTAATATATAGGGGACCCAGACATGACAACACAGTGCACCCTTAGTACTTGTCCTAATATATAGGGGACCAGACATGGCTACACAGTGCACCCTTAGTACTTGTCCTAATATATAGGGGACCCAGACAAAGCCACACAGTGCACCCTTAGTACTTGTCCTAATATGCAGGGGAATAAAGACATGGCTACACAGTGCACCCTTAGTACTTGTCCTAATATGCAGGGGACCCAGACATGGCTACACAGTGCACCCTTAGTACTTGTCCTAATATATAGGAGACCAGATATGGCTACACAGTGCACCCTTAGTACTTGTCCTAATATATAGGAGACCAGATATGGCTACACAGTGCACCCTTAGTACTTGTCCTAATATACAGAGGACCCAGACATGGCTACACAGTGCACCCTTAGTACTTGTTCTAATACATAAGGGGCGCAGACATGGCTACACAATACAGCCTTAGTACTTGTCCTAATATGCAGGGGAACAAAGACATGGCTACACAGTGCACCCTTAGTACTTGTCCTAACATACAGGAGACCCAGACATGGCTACACAGTGCACCCTTAGTACTTGTCCTAATATATAGGGGATCCAGACATGGCTACACAGTGCACTCTTAGTACTTATCCTAATATATAGGGACTCAGACATGGCTACACAGTGCTCCCTTAGTACTAGTCCTAATACATAGGGATCCAGACGTGGCTACACAGTGCACCCTTAGTACGTGTTCTAATACATAAGGGGCGCAGACATGGCTACACAGTGCACCCTTAGTACTTGTCCTAATATATAGGGGACCAGACATGGCTACACAGTGCACCCTTAGTACTTGTCCTAATATATAGGGGACCCAGACATGACAACACAGTGCACCCTTAGTACTTGTCCTAATATATAGGGGACCAGACATGGCTACACAGTGCACCCTTAGTACTTGTCCTAATATATAGGAGACCAGATATGGGTACACAGTGCACCCTTAATACTTGTCCTAATATATAGGAGACCAGATATGGGTACACAGTGCACCCTTAGTACTTGTCCTAATATATAGGGACCCAGACATGACTACAGAGTGCAACCTTAGTACTTGTCCTAATATATAGGAGACCAGACATGGCTACACAGTGCACGCTTAGTACTTGTCCTAATATTAAGGAGACCAGACATGGCTACACAGTGCAACCTTAGTACTTGTCCTAATATGCAGGGGACCCAGACATGACTACACAGTGCACCCTTAGTACTTGTCCTAATATATAGGAGACCCAATATGGCTACACAGTGCACCCTTAGTACTTGTCCTAATATATAGGGGACCAGACATGGCTACACAGTGCACCCTTAGTACTTGTCCTAATATACAGGAGACGCAGACATGACTACACAGTGCACCCTTAGTACTTGTCCTAATACATAGGGACCCAGACATAACTACACAGTGCACCTTTAGTACTTGTCCTAATATGCAGGGGACCCAGACGTGACTACACAGTGCACCCTTAGTACTTGCCCTAATATATAGGAGACCAGATATGGGTACACAGTGCACCCTTAGTACTTGTCCTAATATATAGTAGACCAGATATGGGTAAACAGTGCACCCTTAGTACTTGTCCTAATATACAGGTGACCCAGACATGACTACACAGTGCACCCTTAATACTTGTCCCAATATATAGGGACTCAGACATGGCTACACAGTGCACCCTTAGTACTTGTCCTAATATATAGGGGACCCAGACATGACAACACAGTGCACCCTTAGTACTTGTCCTAATATATAGGGGACCAGACATGGCTACACAGTGCACCCTTAGTACTTGTCCTAATATATAGGGGACCCAGACAAAGCCACACAGTGCACCTTTAGTACTTGTCCTAATATGCAGGGGAATAAAGACATGGCTACACAGTGCACCCTTAGTACTTGTCCTAATATGCAGGGGACCCAGACATGGCTACACAGTGCACCCTTAGTACTTGTCCTAATATATAGGAGACCAGAAATGGCTACACAGTGCACCCTTAGTACTTATCCTAATATATAGGAGACCAGATATGGCTACACAGTGCACCCTTAGTACTTGTCCTAATATACAGAGGACCCAGACATGGCTACACAGTGCACCCTTAGTACTTGTTCTAATACATAAGGGGCGCAGACATGGCTACACAATACAGCCTTAGTACTTATCCTAATATGCAGGGGAACAAAGACATGGCTACACAGTGCACCCTTAGTACTTGTCCTAATATACAGGAGACCCAGACATGGCTACACAGTGCACCCTTAATACTTATCCTAATATATAGGGACTCAGACATGGCTACACAGTGCTCCCTTAGTACTTGTCCTAATACATAGGGATCCAGACGTGGCTACACAGTGCACCCTTAGTACTTGTTCTAATACATAAGGGGCGCAGACATGGCTACACAGTGCACCCTTAGTACTTGTCCTAATATATAGGGGACCAGACATGGCTACACAGTGCACCCTTAGTACTTGTCCTAATATATAGGGGACCCAGACATGACAACACAGTGCACCCTTAGTACTTGTCCTAATATATAGGGGACCAGACATGGCTACACAGTGCACCCTTAGTACTTGTCCTAATATATAGGGGACCCAGACAAAGCCACAAAGTGCACCCTTAGTACTTGTCCTAATATGCAGGGGAACAAAGACATGGCTACACAGTGCACCCTTAGTACTTTTCCTAATATGCAGGGGACCCAGACATGGCTACACAGTGCACCCTTAGTACTTGTTCTAATATATAGGAGACCAGACATGGCTACACAGTGCACCCTTAGTACTTGTCCTAATATATAGGAGACCCAGACATGGCTACACAGTGCACCCTTAGTACTTGTTCTAATACATAAGGGGCGCAGACATGGCTACACAATACAGCCTTAGTACTTGTCCTATTATGCAGGGGAACAAAGACATGGCTACACAGTGCACCCTTAGTACGTGTCATAACATACAGGAGACCCAGACATGACTACACAGTGCACCCTTAGTACTTGTCCAAATATATAGGGGACCAGACATGGCTACACAGTGCACCCTTAGTACTTGTCCTAATATATAGGGACCCAGACATGACTACAGAGTGTAAAGTTAGTACTTGTCCTAATATATAGGAGACCAGACATGGCTACACAGTGCACGCTTAGTACTTGTCCTAATATTAAGGAGACCAGACATGGCTACACAGTGCAAACTTAGTACTTGTCCTAATATGCAGGGGACCCAGACATGACTACACAGTGCACCCTTAGTACTTGTCCTAATATATAGGAGACCGGATATGGGTACACAGTGCACCCTTAGTAGTTGTCCTAATATATAGGAGACCAGATATGGGTACACAGTGCACCCTTAGTACTTGTCCTAATATATAGGGACCCAGACATGACTACAGAGTGTAAACTTAGTACTTGTCCTAATATATAGGAGACCAGACATGGCTACACAGTGCACGCTTAGTACTTGTCCTCCTAATATTAAGGAGACCAGACATGGCTACACAGTGCAAACTTAGTACTTGTCCTAATATATAGGAGACCCAATATGGCTACACAGTGCACCCTTAGTACTTGTCCTAATATATAGGGGAGCAGACATGGCTACACAGTGCACCCTTAGTACTTGTCCTAATATACAGGAGACGCAGACATGACTACACAGTGCACCCTTAGTACTTGTCCTAATACATAGGGACCCAGACATAACTACACAGTGCACCTTTAGTACTTGTCCTAATATGCAGGGGACCCAGACGTGACTACACAGTGCACCCTTAGTACTTGCCCTAATATATAGTAGACCAGATATGGGTAAACAGTGCACCCTTAGTACTTGTCCTAATATACAGGTGACCCAGACATGACTACACAGTGCACCCTTAATACTTGTCCCAATATATAGGGACTCAGACATGGCTACACAGTGCACCCTTAGTACTTGTCCTAATATATAGGGGACCCAGACATGACAACACAGTGCACCCTTAGTACTTGTCCTAATATATAGGGGACCAGACATGGCTACACAGTGCACCCTTAGTACTTGTCCTAATATATAGGGGACCCAGACAAAGCCACACAGTGCACCTTTAGTACTTGTCCTAATATGCAGGGGAATAAAGACATGGCTACACAGTGCACCCTTAGTACTTGTCCTAATATGCAGGGGACCCAGACATGGCTACACAGTGCACCCTTAGTACTTGTCCTAATATATAGGAGACCAGATATGGCTACACAGTGCACCCTTAGTACTTGTCCTAATATATAGGAGACCAGATATGGCTACACAGTGCACCCTTAGTACTTGTCCTAATATATAGGGGACCAGACATGGCTACACAGTGCACCCTTAGTACTTGTTCTAATACATAAGGGGCGCAGACATGGCTACACAATACAGCCTTAGTACTTATCCTAATATGCAGGGGAACAAAGACATGGCTACACAGTGCACCCTTAGTACTTGTCCTAATATACAGGAGACCCAGACATGGCTACACAGTGCACCCTTAGTACTTGTCCTAATATATAGGGGATCCAGACATGGCTACACAGTGCACCCTTAATACTTATCCTAATATATAGGGACTCAGACATGGCTACACAGTGCTCCCTTAGTACTTGTCCTAATACATAGGGATCCAGACGTGGCTACACAGTGCACCCTTAGTACTTGTCCTAATATATAGGAGACCCAGACATGGCTACAGAGTGCACCCTTAGTACTTATCCTAATATATAGGGACTCAGACATGGCTACACAGTGCACCCTTAGTACTTGTCCTAATATATAGGGGACCCAGACATGACAACACAGTGCACCCTTAGTACTTGTCCTAATATATAGGGGACCAGACATGGCTACACAGTGCACCCTTAGTACTTGTCCTAATATATAGGGGACCCAGACAAAGCCACACAGTGCACCCTTAGTACTTGTCCTAATATGCAGGGGAACAAAGACATGGCTACACAGTGCACCCTTAGTACTTTTCCTAATATGCAGGGGACCCAGACATGGCTACACAGTGCACCCTTAGTACTTGTTCTAATATATAGGAGACCAGATATGGCTACACAGTGCACCCTTAGTACTTGTCCTAATATATAGGAGACCCAGACATGGCTACACAGTGCACCCTTAGTACTTGTTCTAATACATAAGGGGCGCAGACATGGCTACACAATACAGCCTTAGTACTTGTCCTATTATGCAGGGGAACAAAGACATGGCTACACAGTGCACCCTTAGTACGTGTCATAACATACAGGAGACCCAGACATGACTACACAGTGCACCCTTAGTACTTGTCCAAATATATAGGGGACCAGACATGGCTACACAGTGCACCCTTAGTACTTGTCCTAATATATAGGGACCCAGACATGACTACAGAGTGTAAAGTTAGTACTTGTCCTAATATATAGGAGACCAGACATGGCTACACAGTGCACGCTTACTACTTGTCCTAATATTAAGGAGACCAGACATGGCTACACAGTGCAAACTTAGTACTTGTCCTAATATGCAGGGGACCCAGACATGACTACACAGTGCACCCTTAGTACTTGTCCTAATATATAGGAGACCGGATATGGGTACACAGTGCACCCTTAGTAGTTGTCCTAATATATAGGAGACCAGATATGGGTACACAGTGCACCCTTAGTACTTGTCCTAATATATAGGGACCCAGACATGACTACAGAGTGTAAACTTAGTACTTGTCCTAATATATAGGAGACCAGACATGGCTACACAGTGCACGCTTAGTACTTGTCCTCCTAATATTAAGGAGACCAGACATGGCTACACAGTGCAAACTTAGTACTTGTCCTAATATGCAGGGGACCCAGACATGACTACACAGTGCACCCTTAGTACTTGTCCTAATATATAGGAGACCCAATATGGCTACACAGTGCACGCTTAGTACTTGTCCTAATATATAGGGGAGCAGACATGGCTACACAGTGCACCCTTAGTACTTGTCCTAATATACAGGAGACGCAGACATGACTACACAGTGCACCCTTAGTACTTGTCCTAATACATAGGGACCCAGACATAACTACACAGTGCACCTTTAGTACTTGTCCTAATATGCAGGGGACCCAGACGTGACTAAACAGTGCACCCTTAGTACTTGCCCTAATATATAGGAGACCAGATATGGGTACACAGTGCACCCTTAGTACTTGTCCTAATATATGGTAGACCAGATATGGGTAAACAGTGCACCCTTAGTACTTGTCCTAATATACAGGAGACCCAGACATGACTACACAGTGCACCCTTAATACTTGTCCCAATATATAGGGACTCAGACATGGCTACACAGTGCACCCTTAGTACTTGTCCTAATATATAGGGGACCCAGACATGACAACACAGTGCACCCTTAGTACTTGTCCTAATATATAGGGGACCAGACATGGCTACACAGTGCACCCTTAGTACTTGTCCTAATATATAGGGGACCCAGACAAAGCCACACAGTGCACCCTTAGTACTTGTCCTAATATGCAGGGGAATAAAGACATGGCTACACAGTGCACCCTTAGTACTTGTCCTAATATGCAGGGGACCCAGACATGGCTACACAGTGCACCCTTAGTACTTGTCCTAATATATAGGAGACCAGATATGGCTACACAGTGCACCCTTAGTACTTGTCCTAATATATAGGAGACCAGATATGGCTACACAGTGCACCCTTAGTACTTGTCCTAATATACAGAGGACCCAGACATGGCTACACAGTGCACCCTTAGTACTTGTTCTAATACATAAGGGGCGCAGACATGGCTACACAATACAGCCTTAGTACTTGTCCTAATATGCAGGGGAACAAAGACATGGCTACACAGTGCACCCTTAGTACTTGTCCTAATATACAGGAGACCCAGACATGGCTACACAGTGCACCCTTAGTACTTGTCCTAATATATAGGGGATCCAGACATGGCTACACAGTGCACCCTTAATACTTATCCTAATATATAGGGACTCAGACATGGCTACACAGTGCTCCCTTAGTACTTGTCCTAATACATAGGGATCCAGACGTGGCTACACAGTGCACCCTTAGTATTTGTTCTAATACATAAGGGGCGCAGACATGGCTACACAGTGCACCCTTAGTACTTGTCCTAATATATAGGGGACCAGACATGGCTACACAGTGCACCCTTAGTACTTGTCCTAATATATAGGGGACCCAGACATGACAACACAGTGCACCCTTAGTACTTGTCCTAATATATAGGGGACCAGACATGGCTACACAGTGCACCCTTAGTACTTGTCCTAATATATAGGGGACCCAGACAAAGCCACACAGTGCACCCTTAGTACTTGTCCTAATATGCAGGGGAACAAAGACATGGCTACACAGTGCACCCTTAGTACTTTTCCTAATATGCAGGGGACCCAGACATGGCTACACAGTGCAGCCTTAGTACTTGTCCTAATATATAGGAGACCAGATATGGCTACACAGTGCACCCTTAGTACTTGTCCTAATATATAGGAGACCCAGACATGGCTACACAGTGCACCCTTAGTACTTGTTCTAATACATAAGGGGCGCAGACATGGCTACACAATACAGCCTTAGTACTTGTCCTATTATGCAGGGGAACAAAGACATGGCTACACAGTGCACCCTTAGTACGTGTCATAACATACAGGAGACCCAGACATGACTACACAGTGCACCCTTAATACTTGTCCCAATATATAGGGGACCAGACATGGCTACACAGTGCACCCTTAGTACTTGTCCTAATATATAGGGGACCCAGACAAAGCCACACAGTGCACCCTTAGTACTTGTCCTAATATGCAGGGGAACAAAGACATGGCTACACAGTGCACCCTTAGTACTTTTCCTAATATGCAGGGGACCCAGACATGGCTACACAGTGCACCCTTAGTACTTGTCCTAATATATAGGAGACCAGATATGGCTACACAGTGCACCCTTAGTACTTGTCCTAATATATAGGAGACCAGATATGGCTACACAGTGCACCCTTAGTACTTGTCCTAATATACAGAGGACCCAGACATGGCTACACAGTGCACCCTTAGTACTTGTTCTAATACATAAGGGGCGCAGACATGGCTACACAATACAGCCTTAGTACTTGTCCTAATATGCAGGGGACCAAAGACATGGCTACACAGTGCACCCTTAGTACTTGTCCTAATATATAGGAGACCCAGACATGGCTACAGAGTGCACCCTTAGTACTTATCCTAATATATAGGGACTCAGACATGGCTACACAGTGCACCCTTAGTACTTGTCCTAATATATAGGGGACCCAGACATGACTACACAGTGCACCCTAATGCTTGCCCTAGTATATAGGGGACCAAGACATGGCTACACAGTGCACGCCTAGTACTTGTCCTAATATATAGGAGACCAGATATGGCTACACAGTGCACCCTAAGTACTTGTCCTAATATATAGGAAACCGGACATGGCTACACAGTACACCCTTAGTACTTGTCCTAATATACAGGAGACCCAGACATGACTACACAGTGCACCCTTAGTACTTGTCCTAATATATAGGGGACCCAGACATGACTACACAGTGCACCCTTAGTACTTGTCCTAATATATAGTAGACCAGATATGGGAACACAGTGCACCCTTAGTACTTGTCCTAATACACAGGAGACCCAGACATGACTACACAGTGCACCCTTAATACTTGTCCTAATATATAGGGACTCAGACATGGCTACACAGTGCACCCTTAGTACTTGTCCTAAGACATAAGGGGCTTAGACATGGCTACACAGTGCACCCTTAGTACTTGTCCTAATATATAAGGGACCCAGACATGACAACACAGTGCACCCTTAGTACTTGTCCTAATATATAGGGGACCAGACATGGCTACACAGTGCACCCTTAGTACTTGTCCTAATATATAGGGGACCCAGACAAAGCCACACAGTGCACCCTTAGTACTTGTCCTAATATGCAGGGGAATAAAGACATGGCTACACAGTGCACCCTTAGTACTTGTCCTAATATGCAGGGGACCCAGACATGGCTACACAGTGCACCCTTAGTACTTGTCCTAATATATAGGAGACCAGATATGGCTACACAGTGCACCCTTAGTACTTGTCCTAATATGCAGGGGAACAAAGACATGGCTACACAGTGCAGCCTTAGTACTTGTTCTAATACATAAGGGGCGCAGACATGGCTACACAGTGAACCCTTAGTACTTGTCCTAATATATAGGAGACCCAGACATGGCTACACAGTGCACCCTTAGTACTTGTCCTAATATATAGGGGACCCAGACATGACAACACAGCGCACCCTTAGTACTTGTCCTAATATATAGGGGACCAGACATGGCTACACAGTGCACCCTTAGTACTTGTCCTAATATATAGGGGACCCAGACAAAGCCACACAGTGCACCCTTAGTACTTGTCCTAATATGTAGGGGAACAAAGACATGGCTACACAGTGCACCCTTAGTACTTGTCCTAATATGCAGGGGACCCAGACATGGCTACACAGTGCACCCTTAGTACTTGTCCTAATATATAGGAGACCAGATATGGCTACACAGTGCACCCTTAGTACTTGTCCTAATATATAGGAGACCAGATATGGCTACACAGTGCACCCTTAGTACTTGACCTAATATACAGAGGACCCAGACATGGCTACACAGTGCACCCTTAGTACTTGTTCTAATACATAAGGGGCGCAGACATGGCTACACAATACAGCCTTAGTACTTGTCCTAATATGCAGGGGAACAAAGACATGGCTACACAGTGCACCCTTAGTATGTGTCATAATATACAGGAGACCCAGACATGGCTACACAGTGCACCCTTAGTACTTGTCCTAATATATAGGGGACCCAGACATGGCTACACAGTGCACCCTTAGTACTTGTTCTAATACATAGGGACTCAAACATTGCTACACAGTGCTCCCTTAGTACTTGTCCTAATACATAGGGATCCAGACATGGCTACACAGTGCACCCTTAGTACTTGTCCTAATATATAGGGGACCCAGACATGGCTACACAGTGCACCCTTAGTACTTGTCCTAATATATAGGGGACCCAGACATGACTACGCAGTGCACCCTAATGCTTGTCCTAATACACAGGGGACCCAGACATGACTACTCAGTACACCCTTAGTACTTTTCCTAATATATAGGGGACCAGACATGGCTACACAGTGCCCCCTTAGTACTTGTCCTAATATACAGGGGGCCCAGACATGGCTACACAGGGCACCCTTAGTACTTATACTAATATACAGGAGACCCAGACATGACTACACAGTGCACCCTTAGTACTTGTCCTAATATATAGGAGACCCAGACATGGCTACAGAGTGCACCCTTAGTACTTATCCTAATATATAGGGACTCAGACATGGCTACACAGTGCACCCTTAGTACTTGTCCTAATATATAGGGGAACAAAGACATGACTACACAGTGCACCCTAATGCTTGTCCTAATATATAGGGGACCAAGACATGGCTACACAGTGCACGCCTAGTACTTGTCCTAATATATAGTAGACCAGATATGGCTACACAGTGCACCCTTAGTACTTGTCCTAATATATAGGAAACCGGACATGGCTACACAGTACACCCTTAGTACTTGTCCTAATATACAGGAGACCCAGACATGACTACACAGTGCACCCTTAGTACTTGTCCTAATATATAGGGGACCCAGACATGCCTACACAGTGCACCCTTAGTACTTGTCCTAATATATAGTAGACCAGATATGGGAACACAGTGCACCCTTAGTACTTGTCCTAATACACAGGAGACCCAGACATGACTACACAGTGCACCCTTAATACTTGTCCTAATATATAGGGACTCAGACATGGCTACACAGTGCACCCTTAGTACTTGTCCTAAGACATAAGGGGCCCAGACATGGCTACACAGTGCACCCTTAGTACTTGTCCTAATATATAAGGGACCCAGACATGACAACACAGTGCACCCTTAGTACTTGTCCTAATATATAGGGGACCAGACATGGCTACACAGTGCACCCTTAGTACTTGTCCTAATATATAGGGGACCCAGACAAAGCCACACAGTGCACCCTTAGTACTTGTCCTAATATGCAGGGGAATAAAGACATGGCTACACAGTGCACCCTTAGTACTTGTCCTAATATGCAGGGGACCCAGACATGGCTACACAGTGCACCCTTAGTACTTGTCCTAATATATAGGAGACCAGATATGGCTACACAGTGCACCCTTAGTACTTGTCCTAATATGCAGGGGAACAAAGACATGGCTACACAGTGCAGCCTTAGTACTTGTTCTAATACATAAGGGGCGCAGACATGGCTACACAGTGAACCCTTAGTACTTGTCCTAATATATAGGGGACCCAGACATGGCTACACAGTGCACCCTTAGTACTTGTCCTAATATATAGGGGACCCAGACATGACAACACAGCGCACCCTTAGTACTTGTCCTAATATATAGGGGACCAGACATGGCTACACAGTGAACCCTTAGTACTTGTCCTAATATATAGGGGACCCAGACATGGCTACACAGTGCACCCTTAGTACTTGTCCTAATATATAGGGGACCCAGACATGACTACACAGTGCACCCTAATGCTTGTCCTAATACACAGGGGACCCAGACATGACTACACAGTACACCCTTAGTACTTGTCCTAATATATAGGGGACCAGACATGGCTACACAGTGCACCCTTAGTACTTGTCCTAATATATAGGGGACACAGACATGACAACACAGTGCACCCTTAGTACTTGTCCTAATATATAGGGGACCAGACATGGCTACACAGTACACCCTTAGTACTTGTCCTAATATATAGGGGACCAGACATGGCTACACAGTACACCCTTAGTACTTGTCCTAATATATAGGGGACCCAGACATGGTCACACAGTGCACCCTTAGTACTTGTCCTAATATGCAGGGGAACAAAGACATGGCCACACAGTGCACCCTTAGTACTTGTCCTAATATATGGGAGACCAGACATGGCTACACAGTGCACCCTTAGTACTTGTCCTAATATATAGGAGACCAGATATGGCTACACAGTGCACCCTTAGTACTTGTCCTAATATACAGAGGACCCAGACATGGCTACACAGTGCACCCTTAGTACTTGTTCTAATACATAAGGGGCGCAGACATGGCTACACAATATAGCCTTAGTACTTGTCCTTATATGCAGGGGAACAAAGACATGGCTACACAGTGCACCCTTAGTACTTGTCCTAATATGCAGGGGACCAAGACATGGCTACACAGTGCACCCTTAGTACTTGTCCTAACATACAGGAGACCCAGACATGGCTACACAGTGCACCCTTAGTACTTGTCCAAATATATAGGGGACCCAGACATGGCTACACAGTGCACCCTTAGTACTTATCCTAATATATAGGGACTCAGACATGGCTACACAGTGCTCCCTTCGTACTTGTCCTAATACATAGGGATCCAGACGTGGCTACACAGTGCACCCTTAGTAGTTGTTCTAATACATAAGGGGCGCAGACATGGCTGCACAGTGCACCCTTAGTACTTGTCCTAATTTGCAGGGGAACAAAGACATGGCTACACAGTGCAGCCTTAGTACTTGTTCTAATACATAAGGGGAACAGACATGGCTAAACAATACAGCCCTAGTACTTGTCTTAATATGCAGGGGAACAAAGACATGGCTACACAGTGCACCCTTAGTACTTGTCCTAATATGCAGGGGAACAAAGACATGGCTACACAGTGCACCCTTAGTACTTGTCCTAATATATAGGGGACCCAGACATAGCTACACAGTGCACCCTTAGTACTTGTCCTAATATATCGGAGACCCAGACATGGCTACACAGTGCACCCTTAGTACTTGTCCTAATACATAGGGACCCAGACGTGGCTACACAGTGCAGCCTTAGTACTTGTTCTAATACATAAGGGGCGCAGACATGGCTACACAGTGCACCCTTAGTACTTGTCCTAATATATAGGGGACCCAGACATGGCTACACAGTGCACCGTTAGTACTTGTCCTAATATATAGGGGACCCAGACATGACTACACAGTGCACCCTAATGCTTGTTCTAATACACTGGGGACCCAGACATGACTACACAGTACACCCTTAGTACTTGTCCTAATATATAGGGGACCAGACATGGCTACACAGTGCACCCTTAGTACTTGTCCTAATATATAGGGGACCCAGACATGACTACGCAGTGCACCCTTAGTACTTGTCCTAATATATAGGGGAGCAGACATGGCTACACAGTACACCCTTAGTACCTGTCCTAATACATAGGGACCCAGACGTGGCTACACATTGCAGCCTTAGTACTTGCTCTAATACATAAGGGGCGTAGACATGGCTACACAGTGCCCCCTTAGTACTTGTCCTAATATGCAGGGGAACAAAGACATTGCTACACAGTGCACCCTTAGTACTTGTCCTAATATATAGGGGACCCAGACATTGCTACACAGTACACCCTTAGTACTTGTCCTAATATATAGGAGACCCAGACATGGCTACACAGTGCACCCTTAGTACTTGTCCTAATACATAGGGACCCAGACGTGGCTACACAGTGCAGCCTTAGTACTTGTTCTAATACATAAGGGGCGCAGACATGGCTACACAGTGCACCCTTAGTACTTGTCCTAATATATAGGGGACCCAGACATGGCTACACAGTGCACCCTTAGTACTTGTCCTAAAATATACGGGACCCAGACATGGCTACACAGTGCACCCTTAGTACTTGTCCTAATGTATAGGGGACCCAGACATGACTACACAGTGCACCCTTAGTACTTGTCCTAATATATAGGGGACCAGACATGGCTACACAACGCACCCTTAGTACTTGTCCTAATATATAGGGGACCCAGACATGACTACACAGTGCACCCTTAGTACTTGTCCTAATATTTAGGGGACCAGACATGGCTACACAGTACACCCTTAGTACTTGTCCTAATATATAGTGGACCCAGACATGGCTACACAGTGCACCCTTAGTACTTGTCCTAATATATAGGGGGCCAGACATGGCTACACAGTGCACCCTTAGTACTTGTCCTAATATATAGGGGACCCAGACATGACAACACAGTTCACCCTTAGTACTTGTCCTAATATATAGGGGACCAAACATGGCTACACAGTACACCCTTAGTACTTGTCCTAATATATAGGGGACCAGACATGACTACACAGTGCACCCTTAGTACTTGTCCTAATATATAGGGTACCCAGACATGGCCACACAGTGCACCCTTAGTACTTGTCCTAATGTGCAGGGGAACAAAGACATGGCTACACAGTGCACCCTTAGTACTTGTCCTAATATGCAGGGGACCCAGACATCGCTACACAGTGCACCCTTAGTACTTGTCCTAATATGCAGGGGACCCAGACATGGCTACACAGTACACCCTTAGTACTTTTCCTAATATATAGGAGACCAGATACGGCTACACAGTGCACCCTTAGTACTTGTCCTAATATATAGGGGACCAGATATGGCTACACAGTGCACCCTTAGTACTTGTCCTAATATACAGAGGACCCAGACATGGCTACACAGTGCACCCTTAGTACTTGTTCTAATACATAAGGGGCGCAGACATGGCTACACAATACAGCCTTAGTACTTGTCCTTATATGCAGGGGAACAAAGACATGGCTACACAGTGCACCCTTAGTACTTGTCCTAATATGCAGGGGACCAAGACATGACTACACAGTGCACCCTTAGTAGTTGTTCTAATGCATAAGTGGCGCAGACATGGCTACACAGTGCACCCTTAGTACTTGTCCTAATATATAGGGGACCCAGACATGGCTACACAGTGCACCCTTAGTACTTGTCCTAATATATAGGGGACCCAGACATGACTACACAGTGCACCCTAATGCTTGTCCTAATACACAGGGGACCCAGACATGACTACACAGTACACCCTTAGTACTTGACCTAATATATATGGGACCAGACATGGCTACACAGTGCCCCCTTAGTACTTGTCCTAATATACAGGGGGCCCAGACATGGCTACACAGTGCACCCTTAGTTCTTATCCTAATATAAAGGAGACCCAGACATGACTACACAGTGCACCCTTAGTACTTGTCCTAATATATAGGGGACCAGACATGGCTACACAGTGCACCCTTAGTACTTGTCCTAATATATAGGGGACCCAGACATGACTACACAGTGCACCCTAATGCTTGTCCTAATACACAGGGGACCCAGACATGACTACACAGTACACCCTTAGTACTTGACCTAATATATATGGGACCAGACATGGCTACACAGTGCCCCCTTAGTACTTGTCCTAATATACAGGGGGCCCAGACATGGCTACACAGTGCACCCTTAGTTCTTATCCTAATATAAAGGAGACCCAGACATGACTACACAGTGCACCCTTAGTACTTGTCCTAATATATAGGTACCCAGACATGACTACACAGAGCACCCTTAGTACTTATCCTAATATATAGGGACCCAGACCTGGCTACACAGTGCACCCTTAGTACTTGTCCTAATACATAGGGACCCAGACATGACTACACAGTGCACCCTTAGTACTTGTCCTAATATATAGGGACCCAGACATGGCTACACAGTGCACCCTTAGTACTTGTCCTAATATATAGGGACCCAGACATGACTACACAGTGCACCCTTAGTACTTATCCTAATATATAGGAGACCAGATATGACTACACAGTGCACGCTTAGTACTTGTCCTAATATATAGGAGACCAGACATGGCTATACAGTGCACCCTTAGCACTTGTCCTAATATACAGGAGACCCAGACATGGCTACACAGTGCACCCCTAGTACTTGTCCTAATATATAGGAGACCAGATATGGGTACACAGTGCACCCTTAGTTCTTGTCCTAATATATAGGGGACCAGATATGGCTACACAGTGCACCCTTAGTACTTGTCCTAATATGCAGGGGACCCAGATGTGACTACACAGTGCACCCTTAGTACTTGTCCTAATATATAGGAGACTAGATATGGCTACACAGTGCACCCTTAGTACTTGTCCTAATATATAGGAGACCAGATATGGGTACACAGTGCACCCTTAGTACTTGTCCTAATATGTAGGAGACCAGACATGGCTCCACAGGGCACAGTTAGCACTTGTTCTAATACATAAGGGGCGCAGACATGGCTACACAATACAGCCTTAGTACTTGTCTTAATATGCAGGGGACCAAGACATGGCCACATACTGCACCATTAGTACTTGTCCTAATATGCAGGGGACCCAGACATGGCTACATAGTACACTCTTAGTACTTGTCCTAATATACAGAGGACCCAGACATGGCTACACAGTGCACCCTTAGTACTTGTCCTAATATACAGAGGACCCAGACATGGCTACACAGTGCAACTTAGTACTTGTTCTAATACATAAGGGGCGCAGACATGGCTACACAATACAGCCTTAGTACTTGTCTTAATATGCAGGGGACCAAGACATGGCTACACAGTGCACCCTTAGTACTTGTCCTAATATGCAGGGGACCAAGACATGGCTACACAGTGCACCCTTAGTAGTTGTTCTAATGCATAAGGGGCGCAGACATGGCTACACAGTGCACCCTTAGTACTTGTCCTAATATATAGGGGACCCAGACATGGCTACACAGTGCACCCTTAGTACTTGTCCTAATATGTAGGGGACCCAGACATGACTACACAGTGCACCCTAATGCTTGTCCTAATACACAGGGGACCCAGACATGACTACACAGTACACCCTTAGTACTTGTCCTAATATATAGGGGACCAGACATGGCTACACAGTGCACCCTTAGTACTTGTCCTAATATACAGGGGGCCCAGTCATGGCTACACAGTGCACCCTTAGTACTTATCCTAATATACAGGAGACCCAGACATGACTACACAGTGCACCCTTAGTACTTGTCCTAATATATAGGGGACCAGACATGGCTACACAGTGCACCCTTAGTACTTATCCTAATATATAGGGACCCAGACATGGCTACACAGTGCACCCTTAGTACTTATCCTAATATACAGGGACCCAGACATGGCTACACAGTGCACCCTTAGTACTTGTTCTAATACATAGGGACCCAGACATGACTACACAGTGCACCCTTAGTAATTGTCCTAATATATAGGGACCCAGACATGGCTACACAGTGCACCCTTAGTACTTATCCTTATATATAGGGACCCAGACATGGCTACAAAGTGCACCCTTAGTACTTGTCCTAATATATAGGGACCCAGACATGACTACACAGTGCACCCTTTGTACTTATCCTAATATATAGGAGACCAGATATGGCTACACAGTGCACGCTTAGTACTTGTCCTTATATATAGGGACCCAGACATGGCTACAAAGTGCACCCTTAGTACTTGTCCTAATATACAGGAGACCCAGACATGGCTACACAATGCACCCTTAGTACTTGTCCTAATATATAGGAGACCAGATATGGGTACACAGTGCACCCTTAGTACTTGTCCTAATATATAGGGGACCAGATATGGCTACACAGTGCAGCCTTAGTACTTGTCGTAATATGCAGGGGACCCAGATGTGACTACACAGTGCACCCTTAGTACTTGTCCTAATATATAGGAGACCAGATATGGCTACACAGTGCACCCTTAGTACTTGTCCTAATATATAGGAGACCAGATATGGGTACACAGTGCACCCTTAGTACTTGTCCTAATATGTAGGAGACCAGTCATGGCTCCACAGGGCACAGTTAGCACTTGTTCTAATACATAACGGGCGCAGACATGGCTACACAATACAGCCTTAGTACTTGTCTTAATATGCAGGGGAACAAAGACATGGCTACACAGTGCACCCTTAGTACTTGTCCTAATATGCAGGGGAACAAAGACATGGCTACACAGTGCACCCTTAGTACTTGTCCTAATATATAGGGGACCCAGACATAGCTACACAGTGCACCCTTAGTACTTGTCCTAATATATAGGAGACCCAGACATGGCTACACAGTGCACCCTTAGTACTTGTCCTAATACATAGGGACCCAGACGTGGCTACACAGTGCAGCCTTAGTACTTGTTCTAATACATAAGGGGCGCAGACATGGCTACACAGTGCACCCTTAGTACTTGTCCTAATATATAGGGGACCCAGACATGGCTACACAGTGCACCGTTAGTACTTGTCCTAATATATAGGGGACCCAGACATGACTACACAGTGCACCCTAATGCTTGTTCTAATACACTGGGGACCCAGACATGACTACACAGTACACCCTTAGTACTTGTCCTAATATATAGGGGACCAGACATGGCTACACAGTGCACCCTTAGTACTTGTCCTAATATATAGGGGAGCAGACATGGCTACACAGTACACCCTTAGTACCTGTCCTAATACATAGGGACCCAGACGTGGCTACACATTGCAGCCTTAGTACTTGCTCTAATACATAAGGGGCGCAGACATGGCTACACAGTGCCCCCTTAGTACTTGTCCTAATATGCAGGGGAACAAAGACATGGCTACACAGTGCACCCTTAGTACTTGTCCTAATATATAGGGGACCCAGACATTGCTACACAGTACACCCTTAGTACTTGTCCTAATATATAGGAGACCCAGACATGGCTACACAGTGCACCCTAAGTACTTGTCCTAATACATAGGGACCCAGACGTGGCTACACAGTGCAGCCTTAGTACTTGTTCTAATACATAAGGGGCGCAGACATGGCTACACAGTGCACCCTTAGTACTTGTCCTAATATATAGGGGACCCAGACATGGCTACACAGTGCACCCTTAGTACTTGTCCTAAAATATAGGGGACCCAGACATGGCTACACAGTGCACCCTTAGTACTTGTCCTAATGTATAGGGGACCCAGACATGACTACACAGTGCACCCTTAGTACTTGTCCTAATATATAGGGGACCAGACATGGCTACACAACGCACCCTTAGTACTTGTCCTAATATATAGGGGACCCAGACATGACTACACAGTGCACCCTTAGTACTTGTCCTAATATTTAGGGGACCAGACATGGCTACACAGTACACCCTTAGTACTTGTCCTAATATATAGTGGACCCAGACATGGCTACACAGTGCACCCTTAGTACTTGTCCTAATATATAGGGGGCCAGACATGGCTACACAGTGCACCCTTAGTACTTGTCCTAATATATAGGGGACCCAGACATGACAACACAGTTCACCCTTAGTACTTGTCCTAATATATAGGGGACCAGACATGGCTACACAACGCACCCTTAGTACTTGTCCTAATATATAGGGGACCCAGACATGACTACACAGTGCACCCTTAGTACTTGTCCTAATATTTAGGGGACCAGACATGGCTACACAGTACACCCTTAGTACTTGTCCTAATATATAGTGGACCCAGACATGGCTACACAGTGCACCCTTAGTACTTGTCCTAATATATAGGGTACGCAGACATGGCCACACAGTGCACCCTTAGTACTTGTCCTAATATGCAGGGGAACAAAGACATGGCTACACAGTGCACCCTTAGTACTTGTCCTAATATGCAGGGGACCCTGACATCGCTACACAGTGCACCCTTAGTACTTGTCCTAATATGCAGGGGACCTAGACATGGCTACACAGTACACCCTTAGTACTTGTCCTAATATATAGGAGACCAGATACGGCTACACAGTGCACCCTTAGTACTTGTCCTAATATATAGGGGACCAGATATGGCTACACAGTGCACCCTTAGTACTTGTCCTAATATATAGGAGACCAGATATGGCTACACAGTGCACCCTTAGTACTTGTCCTAATATACAGAGGACCCAGACATGGCTACACAGTGCACCCTTAGTACTTGTTCTAATACATAAGGGGCGCAGACATGGCTACACAATACAGCCTTAGTACTTGTCCTTATATGCAGGGGAACAAAGACATGGCTACACAGTGCACCCTTAGTACTTGTCCTAATATGCAGGGGACCAAGACATGACTACACAGTGCACCCTTAGTAGTTGTTCTAATGCATAAGGGGCGCAGACATGGCTACACAGTGCACCCTTAGTACTTGTCCCAATATATAGGGGACCCAGACATGGCTACACAGTGCACCCTTAGTACTTGTCCTAATATATAGGGGACCCAGACATGACTACACAGTGCACCCTAATGCTTGTCCTAATACACAGGGGACCCAGACATGACTACACAGTACACCCTTAGTACTTGTCCTAATATATAGGGGACCAGACATGGCTACACAGTGCCCCCTTAGTACTTGTCCTAATATACAGGGGGCCCAGACATGGCTACACAGTGCACCCTTAGTTCTTATCCTAATATAAAGGAGACCCAGACATGACTACACAGTGCACCCTTAGTACTTGTCCTAATATATAGGGGACCAGACATGGCTACACAGTGCACCCTTAGTACTTATCCTAATATATAGGTACCCAGACATGGCTACACAGAGCACCCTTAGTACTTATCCTAATATATAGGGACCCAGACATGGCTACACAGTGCACCCTTAGTACTTGTCCTAATACATAGGGACCTAGACATGACTACACAGTGCACCCTTAGTACTTGTCCTAATATATAGGGACCCAGACATGGCTACACAGTGCACCCTTAGTACTTGTCCTAATATATAGGGACCCAGACATGACTACACAGTGCACCCTTAGTACTTATCCTAATATATAGGAGACCAGATATGGCTACACAGTGCACGCTTAGTACTTGTCCTAATATATAGGAGACCAGACATGGCTATACAGTGCACCCTTAGTACTTGTCCTAATATACAGGAGACCCAGACATGGCTACACAGTGCACCCCTAGTACTTGTCCTAATATATAGGAGACCAGATATGGGTACACAGTGCACCCTTAGTTCTTGTCCTAATATATAGGGGACCAGATATGGCTACACAGTGCACCCTTAGTACTTGTCCTAATATGCAGGGGACCCAGATGTGACTACACAGTGCACCCTTAGTACTTGTCCTAATATATAGGAGACTAGATATGGCTACACAGTGCACCCTTAGTACTTGTCCTAATATATAGGAGACCAGATATGGGTACACAGTGCACCCTTAGTACTTGTCCTAATATGTAGGAGACCAGACATGGCTCCACAGGGCACAGTTAGCACTTGTTCTAATACATAAGGGGCGCAGACATGGCTACACAATACAGCCTTAGTACTTGTCTTAATATGCAGGGGACCAAGACATGGCCACATACTGCTCCATTAGTACTTGTCCTAATATGCAGGGGACCCAGACATGGCTACATAGTACACTCTTAGTACTTGTCCTAATATATAGGAGACCAGACATGGCTACACAGTGCACCCTTAGTACTTGTCCTAATATACAGAGGACCCAGACATGGCTACACAGTGCAACTTAGTACTTGTTCTAATACATAAGGGGCGCAGACATGGCTACACAATACAGCCTTAGTACTTGTCTTAATATGCAGGGGACCAAGACATGGCTACACAGTGCACCCTTAGTACTTGTCCTAATATGCAGGGGACCAAGACATGGCTACACAGTGCACCCTTAGTAGTTGTTCTAATGCATAAGGGGCGCAGACATGGCTACACAGTGCACCCTTAGTACTTGTCCTAATATATAGGGGACCCAGACATGGCTACACAGTGCACCCTTAGTACTTGTCCTAATATGTAGGGGACCCAGACATGACTACACAGTGCACCCTAATGCTTGTCCTAATACACAGGGGACCCAGACAAGACTACACAGTACACCCTTAGTACTTGTCCTAATATATAGGGGACCAGACATGGCTACACAGTGCACCCTTAGTACTTGTCCTAATATACAGGGGGCCCAGACATGGCTACACAGTGCACCCTTAGTACTTATCCTAATATACGGGAGACCCAGACATGACTACACAGTGCACCCTTAGTACTTGTCCTAATATATAGGGGACCAGACATGGCTACACAGTGCACCCTTAGTACTTATCCTAATATATAGGGACCCAGACATGGCTACACAGTGCACCCTTAGTACTTATCCTAATATATAGGGACCCAGACATGGCTACACAGTGCACCCTTAGTACTTGTTCTAATACATAGGGACCCAGACATGACTACACAGTGCACCCTTAGTAATTGTCCTAATATATAGGGACCCAGACATGGCTACACAGTGCACCCTTAGTACTTATCCTTATATATAGGGACCCAGACATGGCTACAAAGTGCACCCTTAGTACTTGTCCTAATATATAGGGACCCAGACATGACTACACAGTGCACCCTTAGTACTTATCCTAATATATAGGAGACCAGATATGGCTACACAGTGCACGCTTAGTACTTGTCCTTATATATAGGGACCCAGACATGGCTACAAAGTGCACCCTTAGTACTTGTCCTAATATACAGGAGACCCAGACATGGCTACACAGTGCACCCTTAGTACTTGTCCTAATATATAGGAGACCAGATATGGGTACACAGTGCACCCTTAGTACTTGTCCTAATATATAGGGGACCAGATATGGCTACACAGTGCACCCTTAGTACTTGTCCTAATATGCAGGGGACCCAGATGTGACTACACAGTGGACCCTTAGTACTTGTCCTAATATATAGGAGACCAGATATGGCTACACAGTGCACCCTTAGTACTTGTCCTAATATATAGGAGACCAGATATGGGTACACAGTGCACCCTTAGTACTTGTCCTAATATGTAGGAGACCAGACATGGCTCCACAGGGCACAGTTAGCACTTGTTCTAATACATAAGGGGCGCAGACATGGCTACACAATACAGCCTTAGTACTTGTCCTAATATGCAGGGGACCCAGACATGGCTACATAGTACACTCTTAGTACTTGTCCTAATATATAGGAGACCAGACATGGCTACACAGTGCACCCTTAGTACTTGTCCTAATATACAGAGGACCCAGACATGGCTACACAGTGCACCCTTAGTACTTGTTCTAATACATAAGGGGCGCAGACATGGCTACACAATACAGCCTTAGTACTTGTCTTAATATGCAGGGGACCAAGACATGGCTACACAGTGCACCTTTAGTACTTGTCCTAATATGCAGGGGACCAAGACATGGCTACACAGTGCACCCTTAGTAGTTGTTCTAATGCATAAGGGGCGCAGACATGGCTACACAGTGCACCCTTAGTACTTGTCCTAATATATAGGGGACCCAGACATGGCTACACAGTGCACCCTTAGTACTTGTCCTAATATGTAGGGGACCCAGACATGACTACACAGTGCACCCTAATGCTTGTCCTAATACACAGGGGACCCAGACATGACTGCACAGTACACCCTTAGTACTTGTCCTAATATATAGGGGACCAGACATGGCTACACAGTGCACCCTTAGTACTTGTCCTAATATACAGGGGGCCCAGACATGGCTACACAGTGCACCCTTAGTACTTATCCTAATATACAGGAGACCCAGACATGACTACACAGTGCACCCTTAGTACTTGTCCTAATATATAGGGGACCAGACATGGCTACACAGTGCACCCTTAGTACTTATCCTAATATATAGGGACCCAGACATGGCTACACAGTGCACCCTTAGTACTTATCCTAATATATAGGGACCCAGACATGGCTACACAGTGCACCCTTAGTACTTGTTCTAATACATAGGGACCCAGATATGACTACACAGTGCACCCTTAGTACTTATCCTAATATATAGGAGACCAGATATGGCTACACAGTGCACGCTTAGTACTTGTCCTAATATATAGGAGACCAGACATGGCTATACAGTGCACCCTTAGTACTTGTCCTAATATACAGGAGACCCAGACATGGCTACACAGTGCACCCCTAGTACTTGTCCTAATATATAGGAGACCAGATATGGGTACACAGTGCACCCTTAGTTCTTGTCCTAATATATAGGGGACCAGATATGGCTACACAGTGCACCCTTAGTACTTGTCCTAATATGCAGGGGACCCAGATGTGACTACACAGTGCACCCTTAGTACTTGTCCTAATATATAGGAGACTAGATATGGCTACACAGTGCACCCTTAGTACTTGTCCTAATATATAGGAGACCAGATATGGGTACACAGTGCACCCTTAGTACTTGTCCTAATATGTAGGAGACCAGACATGGCTCCACAGGGCACAGTTAGCACTTGTTCTAATACATAAGGGGCGCAGACATGGCTACACAATACAGCCTTAGTACTTGTCTTAATATGCAGGGGACCAAGACATGGCCACATACTGCTCCATTAGTACTTGTCCTAATATGCAGGGGACCCAGACATGGCTACATAGTACACTCTTAGTACTTGTCCTAATATATAGGAGACCAGACATGGCTACACAGTGCACCCTTAGTACTTGTCCTAATATACAGAGGACCCAGACATGGCTACACAGTGCAACTTAGTACTTGTTCTAATACATAAGGGGCGCAGACATGGCTACACAATACAGCCTTAGTACTTGTCTTAATATGCAGGGGACCAAGACATGGCTACACAGTGCACCCTTAGTACTTGTCCTAATATGCAGGGGACCAAGACATGGCTACACAGTGCACCCTTAGTAGTTGTTCTAATGCATAAGGGGCGCAGACATGGCTACACAGTGCACCCTTAGTACTTGTCCTAATATATAGGGGACCCAGACATGGCTACACAGTGCACCCTTAGTACTTGTCCTAATATGTAGGGGACCCAGACATGACTACACAGTGCACCCTAATGCTTGTCCTAATACACAGGGGACCCAGACAAGACTACACAGTACACCCTTAGTACTTGTCCTAATATATAGGGGACCAGACATGGCTACACAGTGCACCCTTAGTACTTGTCCTAATATACAGGGGGCCCAGACATGGCTACACAGTGCACCCTTAGTACTTATCCTAATATACGGGAGACCCAGACATGACTACACAGTGCACCCTTAGTACTTGTCCTAATATATAGGGGACCAGACATGGCTACACAGTGCACCCTTAGTACTTATCCTAATATATAGGGACCCAGACATGGCTACACAGTGCACCCTTAGTACTTATCCTAATATATAGGGACCCAGACATGGCTACACAGTGCACCCTTAGTACTTGTTCTAATACATAGGGACCCAGACATGACTACACAGTGCACCCTTAGTAATTGTCCTAATATATAGGGACCCAGACATGGCTACACAGTGCACCCTTAGTACTTATCCTTATATATAGGGACCCAGACATGGCTACAAAGTGCACCCTTAGTACTTGTCCTAATATATAGGGACCCAGACATGACTACACAGTGCACCCTTAGTACTTATCCTAATATATAGGAGACCAGATATGGCTACACAGTGCACGCTTAGTACTTGTCCTTATATATAGGGACCCAGACATGGCTACAAAGTGCACCCTTAGTACTTGTCCTAATATATAGGGGACCCAGACATGACTACACAGTACACCCTTAGTACTTGTCCTAATATATAGGGGACCAGACATGGCTACACAGTGCACCCTTAGTACTTGTCCTAATATATAGGGGACCCGATATGGCTACACAGTGCACCCTTAGTACTTGTCCTAATATGCAGGGGACCCAGATGTGACTACACAGTGGACCCTTAGTACTTGTCCTAATATATAGGAGACCAGATATGGCTACACAGTGCACCCTTAGTACTTGTCCTAATATATAGGAGACCAGATATGGGTACACAGTGCACCCTTAGTACTTGTCCTAATATGTAGGAGACCAGACATGGCTCCACAGGGCACAGTTAGCACTTGTTCTAATACATAAGGGGCGCAGACATGGCTACACAATACAGCCTTAGTACTTGTCCTAATATGCAGGGGACCCAGACATGGCTACATAGTACACTCTTAGTACTTGTCCTAATATATAGGAGACCAGACATGGCTACACAGTGCACCCTTAGTACTTGTCCTAATATACAGAGGACCCAGACATGGCTACACAGTGCACCCTTAGTACTTGTTCTAATACATAAGGGGCGCAGACATGGCTACACAATACAGCCTTAGTACTTGTCTTAATATGCAGGGGACCAAGACATGGCTACACAGTGCACCTTTAGTACTTGTCCTAATATGCAGGGGACCAAGACATGGCTACACAGTGCACCCTTAGTAGTTGTTCTAATGCATAAGGGGCGCAGACATGGCTACACAGTGCACCCTTAGTACTTGTCCTAATATATAGGGGACCCAGACATGGCTACACAGTGCACCCTTAGTACTTGTCCTAATATGTAGGGGACCCAGACATGACTACACAGTGCACCCTAATGCTTGTCCTAATACACAGGGGACCCAGACATGACTGCACAGTACACCCTTAGTACTTGTCCTAATATATAGGGGACCAGACATGGCTACACAGTGCACCCTTAGTACTTGTCCTAATATACAGGGGGCCCAGACATGGCTACACAGTGCACCCTTAGTACTTATCCTAATATACAGGAGACCCAGACATGACTACACAGTGCACCCTTAGTACTTGTCCTAATATATAGGGGACCAGACATGGCTACACAGTGCACCCTTAGTACTTATCCTAATATATAGGGACCCAGACATGGCTACACAGTGCACCCTTAGTACTTATCCTAATATATAGGGACCCAGACATGGCTACACAGTGCACCCTTAGTACTTGTTCTAATACATAGGGACCCAGATATGACTACACAGTGCACCCTTAGTACTTGTCCTAATTTATAGGGGACCTAGACATGGCTACACAGTGCACCCTTAGTACTTATCCTTATATATAGGGACCCAGACATGGCTACAAAGTGCACCCTTAGTACTTGTCCTAATATATAGGGACCCAGACATGACTACACAGTGCACCCTTAGTACTTATCCTAATATATAGGAGACCAGATATGGCTACACAGTGCACGCTTAGTACTTGTCCTTATATATAGGGACCCAGACATGGCTACAAAGTGCACCCTTAGTACTTGTCCTAATATACAGGAGACCCAGACATGGCTACACAATGCACCCTTAGTACTTGTCCTAATATATAGGAGACCAGATATGGGTACACAGTGCACCCTTAGTACTTTTCCTAATATATAGGGGACCAGATATGGCTACACAGTGCACCCTTAGTACTTGTCGTAATATGCAGGGGACCCAGATGTGACTACACAGTGCACCCTTAGTACTTGTCCTAATATATAGGAGACCAGATATGGCTACACAGTGCACCCTTAGTACTTGTCCTAATATATAGGAGACCAGATATGGGTACACAGTGCACCCTTAGTACTTGTCCTAATATGTAGGAGACCAGACATGGCTCCACAGGGCACAGTTAGCACTTGTTCTAATACATAACGGGCGCAGACATGGCTACACAATACAGCCTTAGTACTTGTCTTAATATGTAGGGGAACAAAGACATGGCTACACAGTGCACCCTTAGTACTTGTCCTAATATGCAGGGGAACAAAGACATGGCTACACAGTGCACCCTTAGTACTTGTCCTAATATATAGGGGACCCAGACATAGCTACACAGTGCACCCTTAGTACTTGTCCTAATATATAGGAGACCCAGACATGGCTACACAGTGCACCCGTAATACTTGTCCTAATACATAGGGACCCAGACGTGGCTACACAGTGCAGCCTTAGTACTTGTTCTAATACATAAGGGGCGCAGACATGGCTACACAGTGCACCCTTAGTACTTGTCCCAATATATAGGGGACCCAGACATGGCTACACAGTGCACCGTTAGTACTTGTCCTAATATATAGGGGACCCAGACATGACTACACAGTACACCCTTAGTACTTGTCCTAATATATAGGGGACCAGACATGGCTACACAGTGCACCCTTAGTACTTGTCCTAATATATAGGGGACCCAGACATGACTACGCAGTGCACCCTTAGTACTTGTCCTAATATATAGGGGAGCAGACATGGCTACACAGTACACCCTTAGTACCTGTCCTAATACATAGGGACCCAGACGTGGCTACACATTGCAGCCTTAGTACTTGCTCTAATACATAAGGGGCGCAGACATGGCTACACAGTGCCCCCTTAGAACTTGTCCTAATATGCAGGGGAACAAAGACATGGCTACACAGTGCACCCTTAGTACTTGTCCTAATATATAGGGGACCCAGACATTGCTACACAGTACACCCTTAGTACTTGTCCTAATATATAGGAGACCCAGACATGGCTACACAGTGCACCCTAAGTACTTGTCCTAATACATAGGGACCCAGACGTGGCTACACAGTGCAGCCTTAGTACTTGTTCTAATACATAAGGGGCGCAGATATGGCTACACAGTGCACCCTTAGTACTTGTCCTAATATATAGGGGACCCAGACATGGCTACACAGTGCACCCTTAGTAGTTGTCCTAAAATATAGGGGACCCAGACATGGCTACACAGTGCACCCTTAGTACTTGTCCTAATGTATAGGGGACCCAGACATGACTACACAGTGCACCCTTAGTACTTGTCCTAATATATAGGGGACCAGACATGGCTACACAACGCACCCTTAGTACTTGTCCTAATATATAGGGGACCCAGACATGACTACACAGTGCACCCTTAGTACTTGTCCTAATATTTAGGGGACCAGACATGGCTACACAGTACACCCTTAGTACTTGTCCTAATATATAGTGGACCCAGACATGGCTACACAGTGCACCCTTAGTACTTGTCCTAATATATAGGGGGCCAGACATGGCTACACAGTGCACCCTTAGTACTTGTCCTAATATATAGGGGACCCAGACATGACAACACAGTTCACCCTTAGTACTTGTCCTAATATATAGGGGACCAAACATGGCTACACAGTACACCCTTAGTACTTGTCCTAATATATAGGGGACCAGACATGACTACACAGTGCACCCTTAGTACTTGTCCTAATATATAGGGTACCCAGACATGGCCACACAGTGCACCCTTAGTACTTGTCCTAATATGCAGGGGAACAAAGACATGGCTACACAGTGCACCCTTAGTACTTGTCCTAATATGCAGGGGACCCTGACATCGCTACACAGTGCACCCTTAGTACTTGTCCTAATATGCAGGGGACCCAGACATGGCTACACAGTACACCCTTAGTACTTGTCCTAATATATAGGAGACCAGATACGGCTACACAGTGCACCCTTAGTACTTGTCCTAATATATAGGGGACCAGATATGGCTACACAGTGCACCCTTAGTACTTGTCCTAATATATAGGAGACCAGATATGGCTACACAGTGCACCCTTAGTACTTGTCCTAATATACAGAGGACCCAGACATGGCTACACAGTGCACCCTTAGTACTTGTTGTAATACATAAGGGGCGCAGACATGGCTACACAATACAGCCTTAGTACTTGTCCTTATATGCAGGGGAACAAAGACATGACTACACAGTGCACCCTTAGTAGTTGTTCTAATGCATAAGGGGCGCAGACATGGCTACACAGTGCACCCTTAGTACTTGTCCTAATATATAGGGGACCCAGACATGGCTACACAGTGCACCCTTAGTACTTGTCCTAATATATAGGGGACCCAGACATGACTACACAGTGCACCCTAATGCTTGTCCTAATACACAGGGGACCCAGACATGACTACACAGTACACCCTTAGTACTTGTCCTAATATATAGGGGACCAGACATGGCTACACAGTGCCCCCTTAGTACTTGTCCTAATATACAGGGGGCCCAGACATGGCTACACAGTGCACCCTTAGTTCTTATCCTAATATAAAGGAGACCCAGACATGACTACACAGTGCACCCTTAGTACTTGTCCTAATATATAGGGGACCAGACATGGCTACACAGTGCACCCTTAGTACTTATCCTAATATATAGGTACCCAGACATGGCTACACAGAGCACCCTTAGTACTTATCCTAATATATAGGGAGCCAGACATGGCTACACAGTGCACCCTTAGTACTTGTCCTAATACATAGGGACCTAGACATGACTACACAGTGCACCCTTAGTACTTGTCCTAATATATAGGGACCCAGATATGGCTACACAGTGCACCCTTAGTACTTGTCCTAATATATAGGGGACCCAGACATGGCTACACAGTGCACCGTTAGTACTTGTCCTAATATATAGGGGACCCAGACATGACTACACAGTGCACCCTAATGCTTGTTCTAATACACTGGGGACCCAGACATGACTACACAGTACACCCTTAGTACTTGTCCTAATATATAGGGGACCAGACATGGCTACACAGTGCACCCTTAGTACTTGTCCTAATATATAGGGGACCCAGACATGACTACGCAGTGCACCCTTAGTACTTGTCCTAATATATAGGGGAGCAGACATGGCTACACAGTACACCCTTAGTACCTGTCCTAATACATAGGGACCCAGACGTGGCTACACATTGCAGCCTTAGTACTTGCTCTAATACATAAGGGGCGCAGACATGGCTACACAGTGCCCCCTTAGTACTTGTCCTAATATGCAGGGGAACAAAGACATGGCTACACAGTGCACCCTTAGTACTTGTCCTAATATATAAGGGACCCAGACATTGCTACACAGTACACCCTTAGTACTTGTCCTAATATATAGGAGACCCAGACATGGCTACACAGTGCACCCTAAGTACTTGTCCTAATACATAGGGACCCAGACGTGGCTACACAGTGCAGCCTTAGTACTTGTTCTAATACATAAGGGGCGCAGACATGGCTACACAGTGCACCCTTAGTACTTGTCCTAATATATAGGGGACCCAGACATGGCTACACAGTGCACCCTTAGTAGTTGTCCTAAAATATAGGGGACCCAGACATGGCTACACAGTGCACCCTTAGTACTTGTCCTAATGTATAGGGGACCCAGACATGACTACACAGTGCACCCTTAGTACTTGTCCTAATATATAGGGGACCAGACATGGCTACACAACGCACCCTTAGTACTTGTCCTAATATATAGGGGACCCAGACATGACTACACAGTGCACCCTTAGTACTTGTCCTAATATTTAGGGGACCAGACATGGCTACACAGTACACCCTTAGTACTTGTCCTAATATATAGTGGACCCAGACATGGCTACACAGTGCACCCTTAGTACTTGTCCTAATATATAGGGGGCCAGACATGGCTACACAGTGCACCCTTAGTACTTGTCCTAATATATAGGGGACCCAGACATGACAACACAGTTCACCCTTAGTACTTGTCCTAATATATAGGGGACCAAACATGGCTACACAGTACACCCTTAGTACTTGTCCTAATATATAGGGGACCAGACATGACTACACAGTGCACCCTTAGTACTTGTCCTAATATATAGGGTACCCAGACATGGCCACACAGTGCACCCTTAGTACTTGTCCTAATATGCAGGGGAACAAAGACATGGCTACACAGTGCACCCTTAGTACTTGTCCTAATATGCAGGGGACCCTGACATCGCTACACAGTGCACCCTTAGTACTTGTCCTAATATGCAGGGGACCCAGACATGGCTACACAGTACACCCTTAGTACTTGTCCTAATATATAGGAGACCAGATACGGCTACACAGTGCACCCTTAGTACTTGTCCTAATATATAGGGGACCAGATATGGCTACACAGTGCACCCTTAGTACTTTTCCTAATATATAGGAGACCAGATATGGCTACACAGTGCACCCTTAGTACTTGTCCTAATATACAGAGGACCCAGACATGGCTACACAGTGCACCCTTAGTACTTGTTCTAATACATAAGGGGCGCAGACATGGCTACACAATACAGCCTTAGTACTTGTCCTTATATGCAGGGGAACAAAGACATGGCTACACAGTGCACCCTTAGTACTTGTCCTAATATGCAGGGGACCAAGACATGACTACACAGTGCACCCTTAGTAGTTGTTCTAATGCATAAGGGGCGCAGACATGGCTACACAGTGCACCCTTAGTACTTGTCCTAATATATAGGGGACCCAGACATGGCTACACAGTGCACCCTTAGTACTTGTCCTAATATATAGGGGACCCAGACATGACTACACAGTGCACCCTAATGCTTGTCCTAATACACAGGGGACCCAGACATGACTACACAGTACACCCTTAGTACTTGTCCTAATATATAGGGGACCAGACATGGCTACACAGTGCCCCCTTAGTACTTGTCCTAATATACAGGGGGCCCAGACATGGCTACACAGTGCACCCTTAGTTCTTATCCTAATATAAAGGAGACCCAGACATGACTACACAGTGCACCCTTAGTACTTGTCCTAATATATAGGGGACCAGACATGGCTACACAGTGCACCCTTAGTACTTATCCTAATATATAGGTACCCAGACATGGCTACACAGAGCACCCTTAGTACTTATCCTAATATATAGGGACCCAGACATGGCTACACAGTGCACCCTTAGTACTTGTCCTAATACATAGGGACCTAGACATGACTACACAGTGCACCCTTAGTACTTGTCCTAATATATAGGGACCCAGATATGGCTACACAGTGCACCCTTAGTACTTGTCCTAATATATAGGGACCCAGACATGACTACACAGTGCACCCTTAGTACTTATCCTAATATATAGGAGACCAGATATGGCTACACAGTGCACGCTTAGTACATGTCCTAATATATAGGAGACCAGACATGGCTATACAGTGCACCCTTAGTACTTGTCCTAATATACAGGAGACCCAGACATGGCTACACAGTGCACCCCTAGTACTTGTCCTAATATATAGGAGACCAGATATGGGTACACAGTGCACCCTTAGTTCTTGTCCTAATATATAGGGGACCAGATATGGCTACACAGTGCACCCTTAGTACTTGTCCTAATATGCAGGGGACCCAGATGTGACTACACAGTGCACCCTTAGTACTTGTCCTAATATATAGGAGACTAGATATGGCTACACAGTGCACCCTTAGTACTTGTCCTAATATATAGGAGACCAGATATGGGTACACAGTGCACCCTTAGTACTTGTCCTAATATGTAGGAGACCAGACATGGCTCCACAGGGCACAGTTAGCACTTGTTCTAATACATAAGGGGCGCAGACATGGCTACACAATACAGCCTTAGTACTTGTCTTAATATGCAGGGGACCAAAACATGGCCACATACTGCACCATTAGTACTTGTCCTAATATGCAGGGGACCCAGACATGGCTACATAGTACACTCTTAGTACTTGTCCTAATATATAGGAGACCAGACATGGCTACACAGTGCACCCTTAGTACTTGTCCTAATATACAGAGGACCCAGACATGGCTACACAGTGCAACTTAGTACTTGTTCTAATACATAAGGGGCGCAGACATGGCTACACAATACAGCCTTAGTACTTGTCTTAATATGCAAGGGACCAAGACATGGCTACACAGTGCACCCTTAGTACTTGTCCTAATATGCAGGGGACCAAGACATGGCTACACAGTGCACCCTTAGTAGTTGTTCTAATGCATAAGGGACGCAGACATGGCTACACAGTGCACCCTTAGTACTTGTCCTAATATATAGGGGACCCAGACATGGCTACACAGTGCACCCTTAGTACTTGTCCTAATATGTAGGGGACCCAGACATGACTACACAGTGCACCCTAATGCTTGTCCTAATACACAGGGGACCCAGACATGACTACACAGTACACCCTTAGTACTTGTCCTAATAAATAGGGGACCAGACATGGCTACACAGTGCACCCTTAGTACTTGTCCTAATATACAGGGGGCCCAGACATGGCTACACAGTGCACCCTTAGTACTTATCCTAATATACAGGAGACCCAGACATGACTACACAGTGCACCCTTAGTACTTGTCCTAATATATAGGGGACCAGACATGGCTACACAGTGCACCCTTAGTACTTATCCTAATATATAGGGACCCAGACATGGCTACACAGTGCACCCTTAGTACTTATCCTAATATATAGGGACCCAGACATGGCTACACAGTGCACCCTTAGTACTTGTTCTAATACATAGGGACCCAGACATGACTACACAGTGCACCCTTAGTAATTGTCCTAATATATAGGGACCCAGACATGGCTACACAGTGCACCCTTAGTACTTATCCTTATATATAGGGACCCAGACATGGCTACAAAGTGCACCCTTTGTACTTGTCCTAATATATAGGGACCCAGACATGACTACACAGTGCACCCTTAGTACTTATCCTAATATATAGGAGACCAGATATGGCTACACAGTGCACGCTTAGTACTTGTCCTTATATATAGGGACCCAGACATGGCTACAAAGTGCACCCTTAGTACTTGTACTAATATACAGGAGACCCAGACATGGCTACACAGTGCACCCTTAGTACTTGTCCTAATATATAGGAGACCAGATATGGGTAGACAGTGCACCCTTAGTACTTGTCCTAATATATAGGGGACCAGATATGGCTACACAGTGCACCCTTAGTACTTGTCCTAATATGCAGGGGACCCAGATGTGACTACACAGTGCACCCTTAGTACTTGTCCTAATATATAGGAGACCAGATATGGGTAGACAGTGCACCCTTAGTACTTGTCCTAATATATAGGAGACCAGATATGGGTACACAGTGCACCCTTAGTACTTGTCCTAATATGTAGGAGACCAGACATGGCTCCACAGGGCACAGTTAGCACTTGTTCTAATACATAAGGGGCGCAGACATGGCTACACAATACAGCCTTAGTACTTGTCCTAATATGCAGGGGACCCAGACATGGCTACATAGTACACTCTTAGTACTTGTCCTAATATATAGGAGACCAGACATGGCTACACAGTGCACCCTTAGTACTTGTCCTAATATACAGAGGACCCAGACATGGCTACACAGTGCACCCTTAGTACTTGTTCTAATACATAAGGGGCGCAGACATGGCTACACAATACAGCCTTAGTACTTGTCTTAATATGCAGGGGACCAAGACATGGCTACACAGTGCACCTTTAGTACTTGTCCTAATATGCAGG
Organism: Eleutherodactylus coqui; assembly: GCF_035609145.1. NCBI lineage: Eukaryota > Metazoa > Chordata > Amphibia > Anura > Eleutherodactylidae > Eleutherodactylus > Eleutherodactylus coqui. The sequence goes on along the minus strand of NC_089847.1, from coordinate 60,616,154 downwards.
GGACCAAGACATGGCTACACAGTGCACCCTTAGTAGTTGTTCTAATGCATAAGGGGCGCAGACATGGCTACACAGTGCACCCTTAGTACTTGTCCTAATATATAGGGGACCCAGACATGGCTACACAGTGCACCCTTAGTACTTGTCCTAATATGTAGGGGACCCAGACATGACTACACAGTGCACCCTAATGCTTGTCCTAATACACAGGGGACCCAGACATGACTGCACAGTACACCCTTAGTACTTGTCCTAATATATAGGGGACCAGACATGGCTACACAGTGCACCCTTAGTACTTGTCCTAATATACAGGGGGCCCAGACATGGCTACACAGTGCACCCTTAGTACTTATCCTAATATACAGGAGACCCAGACATGACTACACAGTGCACCCTTAGTACTTGTCCTAATATATAGGGGACCAGACATGGCTACACAGTGCACCCTTAGTATTTATCCTAATATATAGGGACCCAGACATGGCTACACAGTGCACCCTTAGTACTTATCCTAATATATAGGGACCCAGACATGGCTACACAGTGCACCCTTAGTACTTGTTCTAATACATAGGGACCCAGATATGACTACACAGTGCACCCTTAGTACTTGTCCTAATATATAGGGGACCAGATATGGCTACACAGTGCACCCTTAGTACTTATCCTAATATACAGGAGACCCAGACATGGCTACACAGTGCACCCTTAGTACTTGTCCTAATATATAGGAGACCAGATATGGGTACACAGTGCACCCTTAGTACTTGTCCTAATATATAGGGGACCAGATATGGCTACACAGTGCACCCTTAGTACTTGTCCCAATATGCAGGGGACCCAGATGTGACTACACAGTGCACCCTTAGTACTTGTCCTAATATATAGGAGACCAGATATGGCTACACAGTGCACCCTTAGTACTTGTCCTAATATATAGGAGACCAGATATGGGTACACAGTGCACCCTTAGTACTTGTCCTAATATGTAGGAGACCAGACATGGCTCCACAGGGCACAGTTAGCACTTGTTCTAATACATAAGGGGCGCAGACATGGCTACACAATACAGCCTTAGTACTTGTCTTAATATGCAGGGGACCAAGACATGGCCACATACTGCACCATTAGTACTTGTCCTAATATGCAGGGGACCCAGACATGGCTACATAGTACACTCTTAGTACTTGTCCTAATATATAGGAGACCAGACATGGCTACACAGTGCACCCTTAGTACTTGTTCTAATACATAAGGGGCGCAGACATGGCTACACAATACAGCCTTAGTACTTGTCTTAATATGCAGGGGACCAAGACATGGCTACACAGTACACCTTTAGTACTTGTCCTAATATGCAGGGGACCAAGACATGGCTACACAGTGCACCCTTAGTAGTTGTTCTAATGCATAAGGGGCGCAGACATGGCTACACAGTGCACCCTTAGTACTTGTCCTAATATATAGGGGACCCAGACATGGCTACACAGTGCACCCTTAGTACTTGTCCTAATATGTAGGGGACCCAGACATGACTATACAGTGCACCCTAATGCTTGTCCTAATACACAGGGGACCCAGACATGACTGCACAGTACACCCTTAGTACTTGTCCTAATATATAGGGGACCAGACATGGCTACACAGTGCACCCTTAGTACTTGTCCTAATATACAGGGGGCCCAGACATGGCTACACAGTGCACCCTTAGTACTTATCCTAATATACAGGAGACCCAGACATGACTACACAGTGCACCCTTAGTACTTGTCCTAATATATAGGGGACCAGACATGGCTACACAGTGCACCCTTAGTACTTATCCTAATATATAGGGACCCAGACATGGCTACACAGTGCACCCTTAGTACTTATCCTAATATATAGGGACCCAGACATGGCTACACAGTGCACCCTTAGTACTTGTTCTAATACATAGGGACCCAGATATGACTACACAGTGCACCCTTAGTACTTGTCCTAATATATAGGGACCCAGACATGGCTACACAGTGCACCCTTAGTACTTATCCTTATATATAGGGACCCAGACATGGCTACAAAGTGCACCCTTAGTACTTGTCCTAATATATAGGGACCCAGACATGACTACACAGTGCACCCTTAGTACTTATCCTAATATATAGGAGACTAGATATGGCTACACAGTGCACGCTTAGTACTTGTCCTTATATATAGGAGACCAGACATGGCTATACAGTGCACCCTTAGAACTTGTCCTAATATACAGGAGACCCAGACATGACTACACAGTGCACCCTTAGTACTTGTCCTAATATATAGGAGACCAGATATGGCTACACAGTGCACCCTTAGTACTTGTCCTAATATATAGGAGACCAGATATGGGTACACAGTGCACCCTTACTACTTGTCCTAATATGTAGGAGACCAGACATGGCTCCACAGGGCACAGTTAGCACTTGTTCTAATACATAAGGGGCGCAGACATGGCTACACAATACAGCCTTAGTACTTGTCTTAATATGCAGGGGACCAAGACATGGCCACACACTGCACCCTTAGTACTTGTCCTAATATGCAGGGTACCCAGACATGGCTACATAGTGCACTCTTAGTACTTGTCCTAATATGTAGGGGACCTAGACATGGCTACACAGTGCACCCTTAGTACTTGTCCTAATATATAGAGGACTCAGACATGGCTACACAGTGCACTTTTAGTACTTGTCCTAATATACAGAGGACCCAGACATGGCTACACAGTGCACCCTTAGTACTTGTTCTAATACATAAGGGGCGCAGACATGGCTACACAATACAGCCTTAGTACTTGTCCTAATATATAGGGGACCCAGACATGACTACACAGTGCACCCTAATTCTTGTCCTAATACACAGGGGACCCAGACATGACTACACAGTACACCCTTAGTACTTGTCCTAATATATAGGGGACCAGACATGGCTACACAGTGCACCCTTAGTACTTGTCCTAATATATAGGGGACCCAGACATGACAACACAGTGCACCCTTAGTACTTGTCCTAATATATAGGGGACCAGACATGACAACACAGTGCACCCTTAGTACTTGTCCTAATATATAGGGGACCCAGACATGGCTACACAGTGCACCCTTAGTACTTGTCCTAATATATAGGAGACCAGACATGGCTACACAGTGCACCCTTAGTACTTGTCCTAATATACAGAGGACCCAGACATGGCTACACAGTGCACCCTTAGTACTTGTTCTAATACATAAGGGGCGCAGACATGGCTACACAATACAGCCTTAGTACTTGTCCTTATATGCAGGGGAACAAAGACATGGCTACACAGTGCACCCTTAGTACTTGTCCTAATATGCAGGGGACCAAGACATGGCTACACAGTGCACCCTTAGTACTTGTCCTAACATACAGGAGACCCAGACATGGCTACACAGTGCACCCTTAGTACTTGTCCTAATATATAGGGGACCCAGAAATGGCTACACAGTGCACCCTTAGTACTTATCCTAATATATAGGGACTCAGACATGGCTACACAGTGCTCCCTCCGTACTTGTCCTAATACATAGGGATCCAGACATGGCTACACAGTGCACCCTTAGTACTTGTCCTAATATATAGGGACCCAGACATGACTACACAGTGCACCCTCAGTACTTATCCTAATATATAGGAGACCAGATATGGCTACACAGTGTACGCTTAGTACTTGTCCTAATATATAGGAGACCAGATATGGGTACACAGTGCACCCTTAGTACTTGTCCTAATATGCAGGCGACCCAGACGTGACTACACAGTGCACCCTTAGTACTTGTCCTAATATATAGGAGACCAGATATGGCCACACAGTGCACCCTTAGTACTTGTCCTAATATATAGGAGACCAGATATGGGTACACAGTGCACCCTTAGTACTTGTCCTAATATGTAGGAGACCAGACATGGCTCCACAGGGCACAGTTAGCACTTGTTCTAATATATAGAGACGCAGACATGACTACACAGTGCACCCTTAGTACTTGTCCTAATATATAGGGACCCAGACATCACTACACAGTGCACCCTTAGTACTTGTCCTAATATATAGAAGACCAGATATGGGTACACAGTGCACCCTTAGTACTTGTCCTAATATATAGGGACCCAGACATGACTACACAGTGCACCCTTAGTACTTGTCCTAATATGCAGGGGAGCCAGACATGGCTACACAGTGCACCCTTAGTACTTTTCCTAATATATAGGGACCCAGACATGGCTACACAGTGCACCCTTAGTACTTGTCCTAATGTATAGGAGACCAGACATTGCTCCACAGGGCACACTTAGTACTTGTCCTAATATATAGGGACCCAGACATGGCTACACAGTGCACCCTTAGTACTTGTCCTAATATATAGGAGACCAGACATGGCTAAACAGTGCACCCTTAGTACTTGTCCTAATACATAGGGACCCAGACGTGGCTACACAGTGCAGCCTTAGTACTTGTTCTAATACATAAGGGGCGCAGACATGGCTACACAGTGCACCCTTAGTACTTGTCCTAATATGCAGGGGAACAAAGACATGGCTACACAGTGCACCCTTAGTACTTGTCCTAATATATAGGGGACCCAGACATAGCTACACAGTGCACCCTTAGTACTTGTCCTAATATATAGGAGACCCAGACATGGCTACACAGTGCACCCTTAGTACTTGTCCTAATACATAGGGACCCAGACGTGGCTACACAGTGCACCCTTAGTACTTGTTCTAATACATAAGGGGCGCAGACATGGCTACACAGTGCACCCTTAGTACTTGTCCTAATATATAGGGGACCCAGACATGGCTACACAGTGCACCCTTAGTACTTGTCCTAAAATATAGGGGACCCAGACATGGCTACACAGTGCACCCTTAGTACTTGTCCTAATGTATAGGGGACCCAGACATGACTACACAGTGCACCCTTAGTACTTGTCCTAATATATAGGGGACCAGACATGGCTACACAGTGCACCCTTAGTACTTGTCCTAATATATAGGGGACCCAGACATGACTACACAGTGCACCCTTAGTACTTGTCCTAATATATAGGGGACCCAGACATGAATACACAGTGCACCCTAATGCTTGTTCTAATACACTGGGGACCCAGACATGGTTACACAGTGCACCCTTAGTACTTGTCCTAATATATAGGGGACCAGACATGGCTACACAGTGCACCCTTAGTACTTGTCCTAATATATAGGGGACCCAGACATGACAACACAGTTCACCCTTAGTACTTGTCCTAATATATAGGGGACCAGAAATGGCTACACAGTGCACCCTTAGTACTTGTCCTAATATATAGGGGACCCAGACATGGCCACACAGTGCACCCTTAGTACTTGTCCTAACATGCAGGGGAACAAAGACATGGCTACACAGTGCACCCTTAGTACTTGTCCTAATATGCAGGGGACCCAGACATGGCTGTACAGTGCACCCTTAGTACTTGTCCTAATATGCAGGGGACCCAGACATGGCTACACAGTACACCCTTAGTACTTGTCCTAATATATAGGGGACCAGATATGGCTACACAGTGCACCCTTAGTACTTGTCCAAATATGTAGGAGACAAGATATGGCCACACAGTGCACCCTTAGTACTTGTCCTAATATGCAGGGGAACAAAGACATGGCTACACAGTGCACCCTTAGTACTTGTCCTAATATGCAGGGGACCCAGACATGGCTACACAGTGCACCCTTAGTACTTGTCCTAATATATAGGAGACCAGATATGGCTACACAGTGCACCCTTAGTACTTGTCCTAATATATAGAGGACTCAGACATGGCTACACAGTGCACCCTTAGTACTTGTCCTAATATACAGAGGACCCAGACATGGCTACACAGTGCACCATTAGTACTTGTTCTAATACATAAGGGGCGCAGACATGGCTACACAATACAGCCTTAGTACTTGTCCTTATATGCAGGGGAACAAAGAGATGGCTACACAGTGCACCCTTAGTACTTGTCCTAATATGCAGGGGACCAAGACATGGCTACACAGTGCATCCTTAGTACTTGTTCTAATATATAGGGACCCAGACATGACTACACAGTGCACCCTTAGTACTTGTCCTAATATATAGGGACCCAGACATGATTACAGAGTGCACCCTTAGTACTTGTCCTAATATATAGGGACCCAGACATGGCTACACAGTGCACCCTTAGTACTTATCCTAATATAAAGGGACCCAGACATGGCTACACAGTGCACCCTTAGTACTTGTCCTAATATATAGGGACCCAGACATGACTACACAGTGCACCCTCAGTACTTATCCTAATATATAGCAGACCAGATATGGCTACACAGTGCACGCTTAGTACTTGTCCTAATATATAGGAGACCAGATATGGGCACACAGTGCACCCTTAGTACTTGTCCTAATATATAGGGGACCCAGACATGAATACACAGTGCACCCTAATGCTTGTTCTAATACACTGGGGACCCAGACATGGTTACACAGGGCACACTTAGTACTTGTTCTAATATATAGGGACCCAGACATGACTACACAGTGCACCCTTAGTACTTGTCCTAATATATAGGGACCCAGACATGACTACAGAGTGCACCTTTAGTACTTGTCCTAATATATAGGGACCCAGACATGACTACACAGTGCACCCTTAGTAATTGTCCTAATATATAGGAGACCAGATATGGCTACACAGTGCACCCTTAGTACTTGTCCTAATATGCAGGGGACCAAGACAGGGCTACACAGTACACCCTTAGTACTTGTCCTAATATATAGGGGACCCAGACATGGCTACACAGTGCACCCTTAGTACTTGTCCTAATATATAGGGGACCAGACATGGCTACACAGTGCACCCTTAGTACTTGTCCTAATATATAGGGGACCCAGACATGACAACAAAGGGCACCCTTAGTACTTGTCCTAATATATAGGGGACCAGACATGGCTACACAGTACACCCTTAGTACTTGTCCTAATATATAGGGGACCAGACATGGCTACACAGTGCACCCTTAGTACTAGTCCTAATATATAGGGGACCCAGACATGGCCACACAGTGCACCCTTAGTACTTGTCCCAATATGCAGGGGAACAAAGACATGGCTACACATTGCACCCTTAGTGCTTGTCCTAATATGCAGGGGACCCAGACATGGCTACACAGTGCACCCTTAGTACTTGTCCTAATATGCAGGGGACCCAGACATACCTACACAGTACACCCTTAGTACTTGTCCTAATATATAGGAGACCAGATACGGCTACACAGTGCACCCTTAGTACTTGTCCTAATATATAGGAGACCAGATATGGCTACACAGTGCACCCTTAGTACTTGTCCTAATATACAGAGGACCCAGACATGGCTACACAGTGCACCCTTAGTACTTGTTCTAATACATAAGGGGCGCAGACATGGCTACACAATACAGCCTTAGTACTTGTCCTTATATGCAGGGGAACAAAGACATGGCTACACAGTGCACCCTTAGTACTTGTCCTAATATGCAGGGGACCAAGACATGGCTACACAGTGCACCCTTAGTACTTGTCCTAATATACAGAGGACCCAGACATGGCTACACAGTGCACCCTTAGTACTTGTTCTAATACATAAGGGGCGCAGACATGGCTACACAATACAGCCTTAGTACTTGTCCTTATATGCAGGGGAACAAAGACATGGCTACACAGTGCTCCCTTAGTACTTGTCCTAATATGCAGGGGACCAAGACATGGCTACACAGTGCACCATTAGTACTTGTCCTAATATATAGGGGACCCAGACATGGCTACACAGTGCACCCTTAGTACTTGTCCTGATATATAGGTGACCCAGACATGACTACACAGTGCACCCTAATGCTTGTCCTAATACACAGGGGACCCAGACATGACTACACAGTACACCCTTAGTACTTGTCCTAATATATAGGGGACCAGACATGGCTACACAGTGCCCCCTTAGTACTTGTCCTAATAGACAGGGGGCCCAGACATGTCTACACAGTGCACCCTTAGTACTTATCCTAATATACAGGAGACCCAGACATGACTACACAGTGCACCCTTAGTACTTGTCCTACTATATAGGAGACCCAGACATGACTACACAGTGCACCCTTAGTACTTGTCCTAATATATAGGGGACCAGACATGACTACACAGTGCACCCTTTGTACTTGTCCTAATATATAGGGGACCCAGACATGACTACACAGTGCACCCTAATGCTTGTCCTAATATGCAGGGGACCAAGACATGGCTACACAGTGCACGCTTAGTACTTGTCCTAATATATAGGGGACCCAGACATGACTACACAGTGCACCCTTAGTACTTGTCCTAATATATAGGGGACCAGACATGGCTACACAGTACACCTTTAGTACTTGTCCTAATATATAGGGGACCAGACATGGCTACACAGTGCACCCTAAGTACTTGTCCTAATATATAGGGGACCCAGACATGGCCACACAGTGCACCCTTAGTACTTGTCCTAATATGTAGGGGAACAAAGACATGGCTACACAGTGCACCCTTAGTACTTGTCCTAATTTATATGAGACCAGATATGGCTACACAGTGCACCCTTAGTATTTGTCCTAATATATAGGAGACCAAATATGGGTACATAGTGCACCCTTAGTACTTGTCCTAATATATAGGAGACCAAATATGGGTACATAGTGCACCCTTAGTACTTTTCCTAATATATAGGGGACCCAGACATGGCTACATAGTGCACCCTTAGTACTTGTCCTAATATGCAGGGGACCTAGACATGGCGACACAGTGCACCCTTAGTACTTGTCCTAATATATAGGGGACCAGACATGGCTACACAGTGCACTCTTAGTACTTGTCCTAATATATAGGGGACCCGGAAATGACTACACAGTGCACCCTTAGTACTTATCCTAATATACAGGAGACCCAGACATGACTACACAGTGCACCCTTAGTACTTGTCCTAAAATATAGGGGACCCAGACATGGCTACACAGTGCACCCTTAGTACTTGTCCTAATATATAGGGGACCCAGACATGACTACACAGTGCACCCTAATGCTTGTCCTAATACACAGGGGACCCAAACATGACTACACAGTACACCCTTAGTACTTGTCCTAATATATAGGGGACCAGACATGGCTACACAGTGCACGCTTAGTACTTGTCCTAATATACAGGGGGCCCAGACATGGCTACACAGTGCACCCTTAGTACTTATCCTAATATACAGGAAACCCAGACATGACTACACAGTGCACCCTTAGTACTTGTCCTAATATATAGGGGACCCAGACATGACTACACAGTGCACCCTAATGCTTGTCCTAATATGCAGGGGACCAAGACATGGCTACACAGTGCACGCTTAGTACTTGTCCTAATATATAGGAGACCAGATATGGCTACACAGTGCACCCTTAGTACTTGTCCTAATATATAGGAGACCAGATATGGCTACCCAGTGCACCCTTAGTACTTGTCCTAATATATAGGAGACCAGATATGGTTACACAGTGCACCCTTAGTACTTGTCCTAATATACAGGAGACCCAGACATGACTACACAGTGCACCCTTAGTACTTGTCCTAATATATAGGGGACCCAGACATGACTACACAGTGCACCCTAATGCTTGTCCTAATACACAGGGGACCCAGACATGACTACACAGTACACCCTTAGTACTTGTCATAATATATAGGGGACCAGACATAGCTACACAGTACACTCTTAGTACTTGTCCTAATATATAGGGGACCCAGAAATGACTACACAGTGCACCCTTAGTACTTGTCCTAATATATAGGGGACCAGACATGGCTACACAGTACAATCTTAGTACTTGTCCTAATATATAGGGGACCCAGACATGACTACACAGTGCACCCTTAGTACTTGTCCTAATATATAGGGGACCAGACATGGCTACACAATGCACCCTTAGTACTTTTCCTAATATATAGGGGACCAGACATGGCTACACAGTACACCCTTAGTACTTATCCTAATATACAGGAGACCCAGACATGACTACACAGTGCACCCTTAGTACTTGTCCTAATATATAGGGGACCAGACATGGCTACACAGTGCACCCTTAGTTATTGTCCTAATATATAGGGGACCCAGACATGACTACACAGTGCACCCTTAGTACTTGTCCTAATATATAGGAGACCCAGACATGGCTACACAGTGCACCCTTAGTACTTGTCCTAATATATAGGGGACCCAGACATGGCTACACAGTGCACACTTAGTACTTGTCCTAATATATAGGGGACCCAGACATGACTACACAGTGCCCCCTAATGCTTGTCCTAATACATAGGGGACCCAGACATGACTACACAGTACACCCTTAGTACTTGTCCTAATATATAGGGGACCAGACATGGCTACACAGTGCCCCCTTAGTACTTGTCCTAATATACAGGGGGCCCAGACATGGCTACACAGTGCACCCTTAGTACTTATCCTAATATACAGGAGACCCAGACATGACTACACAGTGCACCCTTAGTACTTGTCCTAATATTTAGGAGACCCAGACATGACTACACAGTGCACCCTTAGTACTTGTCCTAATATATAGGGGACCAGACATGGCTACACAGTGCACCCTTAGTACTTGTCCTAATATATAGGGGACCCAGACATGACTACACAGTGCACCCTAATGCTTGTCCTAATAGGCAGGGGACCAAGACATGGCTACACAGTGCACGCTTAGTACTTGTCCTAATATATAGGGGACCCAGACATGACTACACAGTGCACCCTTAGTACTTGTCCTAATATATAGGGGACCAGACATGGCTACACAGTACACCCTTAGTACTTGTCCTAATATATAGGAGACCAGATATGGTTACACAGTGCACCCTTAGTACTTGTCCTAATATACAGGAGACCCAGACATGACTACACAGTGCACCCTTAGTACTTGTCCTAATATATAGGGGACCCAGACATGACTACACAGTGCACCCTAATGCTTGTCCTAATACACAGGGGACCCAGACATGACTACACAGTACACCCTTAGTACTTGTCATAATATATAGTGGACCAGACATAGCTACACAGTGCACTCTTAGTACTTGTCCTAATATATAGGGGACCCAGAAATGACTACACAGTGCACCCTTAGTACTTGTCCTAATATATAGGGGACCAGACATGGCTACACAGTACAATCTTAGTACTTGTCCTAATATATAGGGGACCCAGACATGACTACACAGTGCACCCTTAGTACTTGTCCTAATATATAGGGGACCAGACATGGCTACACAATGCACCCTTAGTACTTTTCCTAATATATAGGGGACCAGACATGGCTACACAGTACACCCTTAGTACTTATCCTAATATACAGGAGACCCAGACATGACTACACAGTGCACCCTTAGTACTTGTCCTAATATATAGGGGACCAGACATGGCTACACAGTGCACCCTTAGTTATTGTCCTAATATATAGGGGACCCAGACATGACTACACAGTGCACCCTTAGTACTTGTCCTAATATATAGGAGACCCAGACATGGCTACACAGTGCACCCTTAGTACTTGTCCTAATATATAGGGGACCCAGACATGACTACACAGTGCACCCTTAGTTATTGTCCTAATATATAGGGGACCCAGACATGACTACACAGTGCACCCTTAGTACTTGTCCTAATATATAGGAGACCCAGACATGGCTACACAGTGCACCCTTAGTACTTGTCCTAATATATAGGGGACCCAGACATGACTACACAGTGCACCCTAATGCTTGTCCTAATACACAGGGGACCCAGACATGACTACACAGTACACCCTTAGTACTTGTCCTAATATATAGGGGACCAGACATGGCTACACAGTGCCCCCTTAGTACTTGTCCTAATATACAGGGGGCCCAGACATGGCTACACAGTGCACCCTTAGTACTTATCCTAATATACAGGAGACCCAGACATGACTACACAGTGCACCCTTAGTACTTGTCCTAATATTTAGGAGACCCAGACATGACTACACAGTGCACCCTTAGTACTTGTCCTAATATATAGGGGACCAGACATGGCTACACAGTGCACACTTAGTACTTGTCCTAATATATAGGGGACCCAGACATGACTACACAGTGCACCCTAATGCTTGTCCTAATAGGCAGGGGACCAAGACATGGCTACACAGTGCACGCTTAGTACTTGTCCTAATATATAGGGGACCCAGACATGACTACACAGTGCACCCTTAGTACTTGTCCTAATATATAGGGGACCAGACATGGCTACACAGTACACCCTTAGTACTTGTCCTAATATATAGGGGACCAGACATGGCTACACAGTGCACCCTTAGTACTTGTCCTAATATATAGGGGACCCAGATATGGCCACACAGTGCACCCTTAGTACTTGTCCTAATATGTAGGGGAACAAAGACATGGCTACACAGTGCACCCTTAGTACTTGTCCTAATATATATGAGACCAGATATGGCTACACAGTGCACCCTTAGTATTTGTCCTAATATATAGGAGACCAAATATGGGTACATAGTGCACCCTTAGTACTTGTCCTAATATATAGGAGACCAAATATGGGTACATAGTGCACCCTTAGTACTTTTCCCAATATATAGGGGACCCAGACATGGCTAAATAGTGCACCCTTAGTACTTGTCCTAATATGCAGGGGACCTAGACATGGCGACACAGTGCACCCTTAGTACTTGTTCTAATACATAAGGGGCGCAGACATGGCTACACAAAACAGCCTTAGTACTTGTCTTAATATGCTGGGAACCAACACATGGCTACACAGTACACCCTTAGTACTTGTCCTAATATGCAGGGGACCCAGACATGACTACACAGTACACCCTTAGTACTTGTCCTAATATATAGGGGACCAGACATGGCTACACAGTGCACTCTTAGTACTTGTCCTAATATATAGGGGACCCGGAAATGACTACACAGTGCACCCTTAGTACTTATCCTAATATACAGGAGACCCAGACATGACTACACAGTGCACCCTTAGTACTTGTCCTAAAATATAGGGGACCCAGACATGGCTACACAGTGCACCCTTAGTACTTGTCCTAATATATAGGGGACCCAGACATGACTACACAGTGCACCCTAATGCTTGTCCTAATACACAGGGGACCCAGACGTGACTACACAGTACACCCTTAGTACTTGTCCTAATATATAGGGGACCAGACATGGCTACACAGTGCACGCTTAGTACTTGTCCTAATATACAGGGGGCCCAGACATGGCTACACAGTGCACCCTTAGTACTTATCCTAATATACAGGAGACCCAGACATGACTACACAGTGCACCCTTAGTACTTATCCTAATATATAGGGACTCAGACATGGCTACACAGTGCACCCTTAGTACTTGTCCTAATATATAGGGGACCCAGACATGACTACACAGTACACCCTTAGTACTTGTCCTGATATATAGGTGACCCAGACATGACTACACAGTGCACCCTAATGCTTGTCCTAATACACAGGGGACCCAGACATGACTACACAGTACACCCTTAGTACTTGTCCTAATATATAGGGGACCAGACATGGCTACACAGTGCCCCCTTAGTACTTGTCCTAATAGACAGGGGGCCCAGACATGGCTACACAGTGCACCCTTAGTACTTATCCTAATATACAGGAGACCCAGACATGACTACACAGTGCACCCTTAGTACTTGTCCTAATATATAGGAGACCCAGACATGACTACACAGTGCACCCTTAGTACTTGTCCTAATATATAGGGGACCAGACATGGCTACACAGTGCACCCTTAGTACTTGTCCTAATATATAGGGGACCCAGACATGACTACACAGTGCACCCTAATGCTTGTCCTAATATGCAGGGGACCAAGACATGGCTACACAGTGCACGCTTAGTACTTGTCCTAATATATAGGGGACCCAGACATGACTACACCGTGCACCCTTAGTACTTGTCCTAATATATAGGGGACCAGACATGGCTACACAGTACACCCTTAGTACTTGTCCTAATATATAGGGGACCAGACATGGCTACACAGTGCACCCTTAGTACTTGTCCTAATATATAGGGGACCCAGACATGGCCACACAGTGCACCCTTAGTACTTGTCCTAATATGTAGGGGAACAAAGACATGGCTACACAGTGCACCCTTAGTACTTGTCCTAATATGCAGGGGACCCAGACATGGCTACACAGTGCACCCTTAGTACTTGTCCTAATATATAGGAGACCAGATATGGCTACACAGTGCACCCTTAGTACTTGTCCTAATATATAGAGGACTCAGACATGGCTACACAGTGCACCCTTAGTACTTGTCCTAACATACAGAGGACCCAGACATGGCTACACAGTGCACCCTTAGTGCTTGTTCTAATACATAGGGGCGCAGACATGGCTACACAATACAGCCTTAGTACTTGTCCTTATATGCAGGGGAACAAAGAGATGGCTACACAGTGCACCCTTAGTACTTGTCCTAATATGCAGGGGACCAAGACATGGCTACACAGTGCACCCTTAGTACTTGTTCTAATATATAGGGACCCAGACATGACTACACAGTGCACCCTTAGTACTTGTCCTAATATATAGGGACCCAGACATGATTACAGAGTGCACCCTTAGTACTTGTCCTAATATACAGGGACCCAGACATGGCTACACAGTGCACCCTTAGTACTTATCCTAATATAAAGGGACCCAGACATGGCTACACAGTGCACCCTTAGTACTTGTCCTAATATATAGGGACCCAGACATGACTACACAGTGCACCCTCAGTACTTATCCTAATATATAGCAGACCAGATATGGCTACACAGTGCACGCTTAGTACTTGTCCTAATATATAGGAGACCAGATATGGGCACACAGTGCACCCTTAGTACTTGTCCTAATATATAGGGGACCCAGACATAAATACACAGTGCACCCTAATGCTTGTTCTAATACACTGGGGACCCAGACATGGTTACACAGGGCACACTTAGTACTTGTTCTAATATATAGGGACCCAGACATGACTACACAGTGCACCCTTAGTACTTGTCCTAATATATAGTGACCCAGACATGACTACAGAGTGCACCTTTAGTACTTGTCCTAATATATAGGGACCCAGACATGACTACACAGTGCACCCTTAGTAATTGTCCTAATATATAGGAGACCAGATATGGCTACACAGTGCACCCTTAGTACTTGTCCTAATATGCAGGGGACCAAGACAGGGCTACACAGTACACCCTTAGTACTTGTCCTAATATATAGGGGACCCAGACAAGGCTACACAGTGCACCCTTAGTACTTGTCCTAATATATAGGGGACCAGACATGGCTACACAGTGCACCCTTAGTACTTGTCCTAATATATAGGGGACCCAGACATGACAACAAAGGGCACCCTTAGTACTTGTCCTAATATATAGGGGACCAGACATGGCTACACAGTACACCCTTAGTACTTGTCCTAATATATAGGGGACCAGACATGGCTACACAGTGCACCCTTAGTACTAGTCCTAATATATAGGGGACCCAGACATGGCCACACAGTGCACCCTTAGTACTTGTCCCAATATGCAGGGGAACAAAGACATGGCTACACATTGCACCCTTAGTGCTTGTCCTAATATGCAGGGGACCCAGACATGGCTACACAGTGCACCCTTAGTACTTGTCCTAATATGCAGGGGACCCAGACATACCTACACAGTACACCCTTAGTACTTGTCCTAATATATAGGAGACCAGATACGGCTACACAGTGCACCCTTAGTACTTGTCCTAATATATAGGAGACCAGATATGGCTACACAGTGCACCCTTAGTACTTGTCCTAATATATAGGAGACCAGATATTGCTACACAGTGCACCCTTAGTACTTGTCCTAATATACAGAGGACCCAGACATGGCTACACAGTGCACCCTTACTACTTGTTCTAATACATAAGGGGCGCAGACATGGCTACACAATACAGCCTTAGTACTTGTCCTTATATGCAGGGGAACAAAGACATGGCTACACAGTGCACCCTTAGTACTTGTCCTAATATGCAGGGGACCAAGACATGGCTACACAGTGCACCCTTAGTACTTGTCCTAATATACAGAGGACCCAGACATGGCTACACAGTGCACCCTTAGTACTTGTTCTAATACATAAGGGGCGCAGACATGGCTACACAATACAGCCTTAGTACTTGTCCTTATATGCAGGGGAACAAAGACATGGCTACACAGTGCTCCCTTAGTACTTGTCCTAATATGCAGGGGACCAAGACATGGCTACACAGTGCACCCTTAGTACTTGTCCTAATATATAGGGTACCCAGACATGGCTACACAGTGCACCCTTAGTACTTGTCCTGATATATAGGTGACCCAGACATGACTACACAGTGCACCCTAATGCTTGTCCTAATACACAAGGGACCCAGACATGACTACACAGTACACCCTTAGTACTTGTCCTAATATATAGGGGACCAGACATGGCTACACAGTGCCCCCTTAGTACTTGTCCTAATAGACAGGGGGCCCAGACATGGCTACACAGTGCACCCTTAGTACTTATCCTAATATACAGGAGACCCAGACATGACTACACAGTGCACCCTTAGTACTTGTCCTAATATATAGGAGACCCAGACATGACTAAACAGTGCACCCTTAGTACTTGTCCTAATATATAGGGGACCAGACATGGCTACACAGTGCACCCTTAGTACTTGTCCTAATATATAGGGGACCCGGACATGACTACACAGTGCACCCTAATGCTTGTCCTAATACACAGGGAACCCAGACATGACTACACAGTACACCCTTAGTACTTGTCCTAATATATAGGGGACCAGACATGGCTACACAGTGCCCCCTTAGTACTTGTCCTAATATACAGGGGGCCCAGACATGGCTACACAGTGCACCCTTAGTACTTGTCCTAATATATAGGAGACCCAGACATTACTACACAGTGCACCCTTAGTACTTATCCTAATATATAGGGACTCAGACATGGCTACACAGTGCACCCTAAGTACTTGTCCTAATATACAGGAGACCCAGACATGACTAAACAGTGCACCCTTAGTACTTGTCCTAATATACAGGAGACCCAGACATGACTACACAGTGCACCCTTAGTACTTGTCCTAATATATAGGGACCCAGACATGGCTACACAGTGCACCCTTAGTACTTGTCCTTATATATATGAGGACCCAGACAATACTACACAGGGCACCCTTAATACTTGTCCTAATATATAGGGCACCCACACATGGATACACAGTGCATCCTTAGTACTTGTCCTAATATATAGGGCACCCACACATGGATACACAGTGCACCCTTAGTACTTGTCCTAATATGCAATGGACCAAGACATAGCTACACAGGACACCTATAGTACTTGTCCTAATATATAGGGACCCAGACATGACTACACAGTGCACGCTTAGTACTTCTCCTAATATATGGGTACCCAGACATGGCTACACAGTGCACCCTTAGTACTTGTCCTAATATATGGGGGACCCAGACATGACTACACAGTGCTCCCTTAGTACTTGTCCTAATATATAGGGGACCCAGACATGACTACACAGTGCACCCTTAGTACTTGCCCTAATATATAGGGGACCCAGACATGACTACACAGTGCACCCTTAGTACTTGTCCTAATATATAGGGGACCCAGACATGACTACACAGTGCACCCTAATGCTTGTCTTAATACACAGGGGACCCAGACATGACTACACAGTACACCCTTAGTACTTGTCCTAATATATAGGGGACCAGACATGGCTACACAGTGCACTCTTAGTACTTGTCCTAATATATAGGGGACCCAGAAATGACTACACCGTGCACCCTTAGTACTTGTCCTAATATATAGGGGACCAGACATGGCTACACAGTACACCCTTAGTACTTGTCCTAATATATAGGGGACCCAGACATGACTACACAGTGCACCCTTAGTACTAGTCCTAATATATAGGGGACCAGACATGGCTACACAGTGCACCCTCAGTACTTGTCCTAATATATAGGAGACCCAGACATGGCTACACAGTGCACCCTTAGTACTTGTCCTAATATATAGGTGACCCAGACATGACTACACAGTGCACCCTAATGCTTGTCCTAATATGCAGGGGACCAAGACATGTGTACACCGTGCACCCTTAGTACTTGTCCTAATATATAGGGGACCAGACATGTCTACACAGTGAACCCTTAGTACTTGTCCTAATATATAGGAGACCTAGACATGGCTACACAGTGCACCCTTAGTACTTGTCCTAATATATAGGTGACCCAGACATGACTACACAGTGCCCCCTAATGCTTGTCCTAATATGCAGGGGACCAAGACATGGCTACACCGTGCACCCTTAGTACTTGTCCTAATATATAGGGGACCAGATATGGCTACACAGTGCACCCTTAGTACTTGTCCTAATATATAGGGGACCAGACATGACTACACAGTGCACCCTTAGTACTTGTCCTAATATATAGGGGACCAGACATGACTAAACAGTGCACCCTTAGTACTTGTCCTAATATACAGGAGACCCAGACATGACTACACAGTGCACCCTTAGTACTTGTCCTAATATATAGCGACCCAGACATGGCTACACAGTGCACCCTTAGTACTTGTCCTTATATATATGAGGACCCAGACATTACTACACAGGGCACCCTTAATACTTGTCCTAATATATAGGGCACCCACACATGGATACACAGTGCATCCTTAGTACTTGTCCTAATATATAGGGCACCCACACATGGATACACAGTGCACCCTTAGTACTTGTCCTAATATGCAATGGACCAAGACATAGCTACACAGGACACCTATAGTACTTGTCCTAATATATAGGGACCCAGACATGACTACACAGTGCACGCTTAGTACTTCTCCTAATATATGGGTACCCAGACATGGCTACACAGTGCACCCTTAGTACTTGTCCTAATATATGGGGGACCCAGACGTGACTACACAGTGCACCCTTAGTACTTGTCCTAATATATAGGGACCCAGACATGACTACACAGTGCACCCGTAGTACTTGTCCTAATATATGGGGACCCAGACATGACTTCACAGTGCACCCTTAGTACTTGTCCTAATATATAGGAGACCAGATATGGGTACACAGTGCACCCTTAGTACTTGTCCTAATATGCAGGGGAACAAAGACATGGCTACACAGTGCACCCTTAGTACTTGTCCTAATATGCAGGGGACCCAGACATGACTACACAGTGCACCCTTAGTACTTGTCCTAATATATAGGATACCAGATATGGCTACACAGTGCACCCTTAGTACTTGTTCTAGTACATAGGGACCCAGACGTTGCTACACAGTGCAGCCTTAGTACTTGTTCTAATACATAAGGGGCGCAGACATGGTTGCACAGTGCACCCTTAGTATTTGTCCTAATATATAGGGGACCCAGACATGGCTACACAGTGCACCCTTAGTACTTGTCCTAATATATAGGGGACCCAGACATGACTACACAGTGCACCCTAATGCTTGTCCTAATACACAGGGGACGCAGACATGACTACACTGTACACCCTTAGTAATTGTCCTAATATATAGGGGACCAGACATGGCTACACAGTGCACCCTTAGTACTTGTCCTAATATATAGGGGACCAGACATGGCTACACAGTACACCCTTAGTACTTGTCCTAATATATAGGGGACCCAGACATGACTACACAGTGCACCCTTAGTACTTGTCCTAATATATAGGGGACCAGACATGGCTACACAGTGCACCCTTAGTACTTGTCCTAATATAAAGGGGACCAGACATGACTACACAGTGCACCCTTAGTACTTGTCCTAATATATAGGAGACCCAGACATGGCTACACAGTGCACCCTTAGTACTTGTCCTAATATATAGGGGACCCAGACATGACTACACAGTGCACCCTAATGCTTGTCCTAATATGCAGGGGACCAAGACATGGCTACACCGTGCACCCTTAGTACTTGTCCTAATATATAGGAGAGCAGACATGGCTACACAGTGCACCCTAAGTACTTGTCCTAATATGCAGGGGACCCAGACATGGCTACACAGTGCACCCTTAGTACTTGTCCTAATATATAGGAGACCAGATATGGCTACACAGTGCACCCTTAGTACTTGTCCTAATATATAGGAGACCCAATATGGCTACACAGTGTACTTTTAGTACTTGTCCTAATATATAGGGGACCAGACATGGCTACACAGTGCACCCTTAGTACTTGTCCTAATATATAGGCACCCAGACATGACTACACAGTGCACCCTTAGTACTTGTCCTAATATATAGGAGACCCAGACATGGCTACACAATGCACCCTTAGTACTTGTCCTAATATATAGGGGACCCAGACATGACTACACAGTGCACCCTAATGCTTGTCCTAATATGCAGGGGACCAAGACATGGCTGCACCGTGCACCCTTAGTACTTGTCCTAATATATAGGAGACCAGACATGGCTACACAGTGCACCCTTAGTACTTGTCCTAATATGCAGGGGACCCAGACATGGCTACACAGTGCACGCTTAGTACTTGTCCTAATATATAGGAGACCAGATATGGCTACACAGTGCACCCTTAGTACTTGTCCTAATATATAGGAGACCCAATATGGCTACACAGTGAACCCTTAGTACTTGTCCTAATATATAGGGGACCAGACATGGCTACACAGTGCACCCTTAGTACTTGACCTAATATGCAGGGGACCCAGACATGGCTACACAGTGCACCCTTAGTACTTCTCCTAATATATAGGATACCAGATATGGATACACAGTGCACCCTTAGTACTTGTTCTAATACATAGGGACCCAGACGTGGCTACACAGTGCACCCTTAGTATTTGTCCTAATATATAGGGGACCCAGACATGGCTACACAGTGCACCCTAATGCTTGTCCTAATACACAGGGGACGCAGACATGACTACACTGTACACCCTTAGTAATTGTCCTAATATATAGGGGACCAGACATGGCTACACAGTGCACCATTAGTACTAGTCCTAATATATAGGGGACCCAGACATGACTACACAGTGCACCCTTAGTACTTGTCCTAATATATAGGGGACCCAGACATGACTACACAGTGCACCCTTAGTACTTGTCCTAATATATAGGAGACCAGACATGGCTACACAGTGCACCCTTAGTACTTGTCCTAATATATAGGGGACCCAGAGATGACTACACAGTGCACCCTTAGTACTTGTCCTAATATATAGGAGACCCAGACATGGCTGCACAGTGCACCCTTAGTACTTGTCCTAATATATAGGGGACCCAGACATGACTACACAGTGCACCCTTAGTACTTGTCCTAATATATAGGCACCCAGACATGACTACACAGTGCACCTTTAGTACTTGTCCTAATATGCGGCGGACCCAGACGTGACTTCACAGAGCACCCTTAGTACTTGTCCTAATATATAGGAGACCAGATATGGCTACACAGTGCACCCTTAGTACTTGTCCTAATATATAGGGGACCCAGACATGACTACACAGTGCACCCTAATGCTTGTCCTAATATGCAGGGGACCAAGACATGGCTGCACCGTGCACCCTTAGTACTTGTCCTAATATATAGGAGACCAGACATGGCTACACAGTGCACCCTTAGTACTTGTCCTAATATGCAGGGGACCCAGACATGGCTACACAGTGCACGCTTAGTACTTGTCCTAATATATAGGAGACCAGATATGGCTACACAGTGCACCCTTAGTACTTGTCCTAATATATAGGAGACCCAATATGGCTACACAGTGAACCCTTAGTACTTGTCCTAATATATAGGGGACCAGACATGGCTACACAGTGCACCCTTAGTACTTGACCTAATATGCAGGGGACCCAGACATGGCTACACAGTGCACCCTTAGTACTTCTCCTAATATATAGGATACCAGATATGGATACACAGTGCACCCTTAGTACTTGTTCTAATACATAGGGACCCAGACGTGGCTACACAGTGCACCCTTAGTATTTGTCCTAATATATAGGGGACCCAGACATGGCTACACAGTGCACCCTAATGCTTGTCCTAATACACAGGGGACGCAGACATGACTACACTGTACACCCTTAGTAATTGTCCTAATATATAGGGGACCAGACATGGCTACACAGTGCACCATTAGTACTAGTCCTAATATATAGGGGACCCAGACATGACTACACAGTGCACCCTTAGTACTTGTCCTAATATATAGGGGACCCAGACATGACTACACAGTGCACCCTTAGTACTTGTCCTAATATATAGGAGACCAGACATGGCTACACAGTGCACCCTTAGTACTTGTCCTAATATATAGGGGACCCAGAGATGACTACACAGTGCACCCTTAGTACTTGTCCTAATATATAGGAGACCCAGACATGGCTGCACAGTGCACCCTTAGTACTTGTCCTAATATATAGGGGACCCAGACATGACTACACAGTGCACCCTTAGTACTTGTCCTAATATATAGGCACCCAGACATGACTACACAGTGCACCTTTAGTACTTGTCCTAATATGCGGCGGACCCAGACGTGACTACACAGAGCACCCTTAGTACTTGTCCTAATATATAGGAGACCAGATATGGCTACACAGTGCACCCTTAGTACTTGTCCTAATATATAGGAGACCAGATATGGCTACACAGTGCACCCTTAGTACTTGTCCTCATATATAGGGGACCAGACATGGCTACACAGTGCACCCTTAGTACTTGTCCTAATATATAGGGACCCAGACATGACTACACAGTGCACCTTTAGTACTTGTCCTAATATGCGGCGGACCCAGACGTGAATACACAGTGCACCCTTAGTACTTGTCCTAATATATAGGAGACCAGATATGGCTACACAGTGCACCCTTAGTACTTGTCCTAATATATAAGAGACCAGATACGGGTTCACAGTGCACCCTTGGTACTTGTCCTAATATATAGGAGACCAGATATGGTTACACAGTGCACCATTAGTACTTGTCCTAATATGCAGGGGAACAAAGACATGGCTACACAGTGCACCCTTAGTACTTGTCCTAATATGCAGGGGACCCAGACATGGCTACACAGTGCACCCTTAGTACTTGTCCTAATATATAGAATACTAGATATGGCTACACAGTGCACCCTTAGTACTTGTCCTAATATATAGGGGACCCAGACATGGCTACACAGTGCACCCTTAGTACTTGTCCTAATATACAGAGGACACAGACATGGCTACACAGTGCACCCTTAGTACTTGTCCTAATATATAGGAGACCCAGACATGGCTACACAGTGCACCCTTAGTACTTGTCCTAATACATAGGGACCCAGACGTGGCTACACAGTGCAGCCTTAGTACTTGTTCTAATACCTAAGGGGCGCAGACATGGCTACACAGTGCACCCTTAGTACTTGTCCTAATATATAGGGGACCCAGACATGGCTACACAGTGCACCCTTAGTACTTGTCCTAATATATAGCGGACCCAGACATGACTACACAGTGCACCCTAATGCTTGCCCTAATACACAGGGGAGGCAGACATGACTACACAGTACACCCTTAGTACTTGTCCTAATATATAGGGGACCCAGACATGACTACACAGTGCACCCTTAGTACTTGTCCTAATATATAGGGGACCAGACATGGCTACACAGTGCACCCTTAGTACTTGTCCTAATATATAGGGGACCCAGACATGACTACACAGTGCACCCTTAGTACTTGTCCTAATATATAGGGGACCAGACATGGCTACACAGTACACCCTTAGTACTTGTCCTTATATATAGGGGACCAGACATGGCTACACAGTGCACCCTTAGTACTTGTCCTAATATATAGGGGACCCAGACAAGGCCACACAGTGCACCCTTAGTACTTGTCCTAATATGCAGGGGAACAAAGACATGGCTACACAGTTCACCCTTAGTACTTGTCCTAATATGCAGGGGACCCAGACATGGCTACACAGTGCACACTTAGTACTTGTCCTAATATATAGGAGACCAGATATGGCTACACAGTGCACCCTTCGTACTTGTCCTAATATATAGGAGACCAAATATGGGTACATAGTGCACCCTTAGTACTTGTCCTAATATATAGGGGACCCAGACATGGCTACACAGTTCACCCTTAGTACTTGTCTTAATATGCAGGGAACCAAGACATGGCTACACAGTGCACCCTTAGTTCTTGTCCTAATATGCGGGGGAACAAAGACATGGCTACACAGTGCACCTTTAGTACTTGTCCTAATATGCAGGGGACCAAGACATGGCTACACAGTGCACCCTTAGTACTTGTTCTAATACATAAGGGGCGCAGACATGGCTACACAGTGCACCCTTAGTACTTGTCTTAATATATAGGGGATCCAGACATGGCTACACAGTGCACCCTTAGTACTTGTCCTAATATATAGTGGACCCAGACATGACTACACAGTGAACCCTAATGCTTGTCCTAATACACAGGGGACCCAGACATGACTACATAGTACACCCTTAGTACTTGTCCTAATATATAGGGGACCAGACATGGCTACACAGTGCCCCCTTAGTACTTGTCCTAATAAACAGGGGGCCCAGACATGGCTACACAGTGCACCCTTAGTACTTATCCTAATATACAGGAGACCCAGACATGACTATACAGTGCACCTTTAGTACTTGTCCTCAAATATAGGGGACCCAGACATGACTACACAGTGCACCCTAATGCTTGTCCTAATATGCAGGGGACCAAGACATGGCTACACCGTGCACCCTTAGTACTTGTCATAATATATAGGAGACCAGACATGGCTACACAGTGCACCCTTAGTACTTGTCCTAATATGCAGGGGACCCAGACATGGCTACACAGTGCACGCTTAGTACTTGTCCTAATATATAGGAGACCAGATATGGCTACACAGAGCAGCCTTAGTACTTGTCCTAATATATAGGAGACCCAATATGGCTACACAGTGTACCCTTAGTACTTGTCCTAATATATAGGGGACCAGACATGACTAAACAGTGCACCCTTAGTACTTGTCCTAATATACAGGAGACCCAGACATGACTACACAGTGCACCCTTAGTACTTGTCCTAATATATAGGGACCCAGACATGGCTACACAGTGCACCCTTAGTACTTGTCCTTATATATATGAGGACCCAGACATTACTACACAGGGCACCCTTAATACTTGTCCTAATATATAGGGCACCCACACATGGATACACAGTGCATCCTTAGTACTTGTCCTAATATATAGGGCACCCACACATGGATACACAGTGCACCCTTAGTACTTGTCCTAATATGCAATGGACCAAGACATAGCTACACAGGACAACTATAGTACTTGTCCTAATATATAGGGACCCAGACATGACTACACAGTGCACGCTTAGTACTTCTCCTAATATATGGGTACCCAGACATGGCTACACAGTGCACCCTTAGTACTTGTCCTAATATATGGGGGACCCAGACGTGACTACACAGTGCACCCTTAGTACTTGTCCTAATATATAGGGACCCAGACATGACTACATAAGTGCACCCGTAGTACTTGTCCTAATATATGGGGACCCAGACATGACTACACAGTGCACCCTTAGTACTTGTCCTAATATATAGGAGACCAGATATGGGTACACAGTGCACCCTTAGTACTTGTCCTAATATGCAGGGGAACAAAGACATGGCTACACAGTGCACCCTTAGTACTTGTCCTAATATGCAGGGGACCCAGACATGGCTACACAGTGCACCCTTAGTACTTGTCCTAATATATAGGATACCAGATATGGCTACACAGTGCACCCTTAGTACTTGTTCTAATACATAGGGACCCAGACGTTGCTACACAGTGCAGCCTTAGTACTTGTTCTAATACATAAGGGGCGCAGACATGGTTGCACAGTGCACCCTTAGTATTTGTCCTAATATATAGGGGACCCAGACATGGCTACACAGTGCACCCTTAGTACTTGTCCTAATATATAGGGGACCCAGACATGACTACACAGTGCACCCTAATGCTTGTCCTAATACACAGGGGACGCAGACATGACTACACTGTACACCCTTAGTAATTGTCCTAATATATAGGGGACCAGACATGGCTACACAGTGCACCCTTAGTACTTGTCCTAATATATAGGGGACCAGACATGGCTACACAGTACACCCTTAGTACTTGTCCTAATATATAGGGGACCCAGACATGACTACACAGTGCACCCTTAGTACTTGTCCTAATATATAGGGGACCAGACATGGCTACACAGTGCACCCTTAGTACTTGTCCTAATATATAGGGGACCAGTCATGACTACACAGTGCACCCTTAGTACTTGTCCTAATATATAGGAGACCCAGACATGGCTACACAGTGCACCCTTAGTACTTGTCCTAATATATAGGGGACCCAGACATGACTACACAGTGCACCCTAATGCTTGTCCTAATATGCAGGGGACCAAGACATGGCTACACCGTGCACCCTTAGTACTTGTCCTAATATATAGGAGAGCAGACATGGCTACACAGTGCACCCTAAGTACTTGTCCTAATATGCAGGGGACCCAGACATGGCTACACAGTGCACCCTTAGTACTTGTCCTAATATATAGGAGACCAGATATGGCTACACAGTGCACCCTTAGTACTTGTCCTAATATATAGGAGACCCAATATGGCTACACAGTGTACTTTTAGTACTTGTCCTAATATATAGGGTACCAGACATGGCTACACAGTGCACCCTTAGTACTTGTCCTAATATATAGGCACCCAGACATGACTACACAGTGCACCCTTAGTACTTGTCCTAATATATAGGAGACCCAGACATGGCTACACAATGCACCCTTAGTACTTGTCCTAATATATAGGGGACGCAGACATGACTACACAGTGCACCCTAATGCTTGTCCTAATATGCAGGGGACCAAGACATGGCTACACCGTGCACCCTTAGTACTTGACCTAATATGCAGGGGACCCAGACATGGCTACACAGTGCACCCTTAGTACTTCTCCTAATATATAGGATACCAGATATGGATACACAGTGCACCCTTAGTACTTGTTCTAATACATAGGGACCCAGACGTGGCTACACAGTGCACCCTTAGTATTTGTCCTAATATATAGGGGACCCAGACATGGCTACACAGTGCACCCTAATGCTTGTCCTAATACACAGGGGACGCAGACATGACTACACTGTACACCCTTAGTAATTGTCCTAATATATAGGGGACCAGACATGGCTACACAGTGCACCATTAGTACTAGTCCTAATATATAGGGGACCCAGACATGACTACACAGTGCACCCTTAGTACTTGTCCTAATATATAGGGGACCCAGACATGACTACACAGTGCACCCTTAGTACTTGTCCTAATATATAGGAGACCAGACATGGCTACACAGTGCACCCTTAGTACTTGTCCTAATATATAGGGGACCCAGACATGACTACACAGTGCACCCTTAGTACTTGTCCTAATATATAGGAGACCCAGACATGGCTACACAGTGCACCCTTAGTACTTGTCCTAATATATAGGGGACCCAGACATGACTACACAGTGCACCCTAATGCTTGTCCTAATATGCAGGGGACCAAGACATCGCTGCACCGTGCACCCTTAGTACTTGTCCTAATATGCAGGGGACCCAGACATGGCTACACAGTGCACCCTTAGTACTTGTCCTAATATATAGGAGACCAGATATGGCTACACAGTGCACCCTTAGTACTTGTCCTAATATATAGGAGACCCAATATAGCTACACAGTGTACCCTTAGTACTTGTCCTAATATATAGGGGACCAGACATGGCTACACAGTGCACCCTTAGTACTTGTCCTAATATATAGGCACCCAGACATGACTACACAGTGCACCTTTAGTACTTGTCCTAATATGCGGCGGACCCAGACGTGACTACACAGTGCACCCTTAGTACTTGTCCTAATATATAGGAGACCAGATATGGCTACACAGTGCACCCTTAGTACTTGTCCTAATATATAGGAGACCAGATATGGCTACATAGTGCACCCTTAGTACTTGTCCTCATATATAGGGGACCAGACATGGCTACACAGTGCACCCTTAGTACTTGTCCTAATATATAGGGACCCAGACATGACTACACAGTGCACCTTTAGTACTTGTCCTAATATATAGGAGACCAGATATGGCTACACAGTGCACCCTTAGTACTTGTCCTAATATATAAGAGACCAGATACGGGTTCACAGTGCCCCCTTGGTACTTGTCCTAATATATAGGAGACCAGATATGGGTACACAGTGCACACTTAGTACTTGTCCTAATATGCAGGGGAACAAAGACATGGCTACACAGTGCACCCTTAGTACTTGTCCTAATATGCAGGGGACCCAGACATGGCTACACAGTGCACCCTTAGTACTTGTCCTAATATATAGGATACTAGATATGGCTACACAGTGCACCCTTAGTACTTGTCCTAATATATAGGGGACCCAGACATGGCTACACAGTGCACCCTTAGTACTTGTCCTAATATACAGAGGACACAGACATGGCTACACAGTGCACCCTTAGTACTTGTCCTAATATATAGGAGACCCAGACATGGCTACACAGTGCACCCTTAGTACTTGTCCTAATACATAGGGACCCAGACGTGGCTACACAGTGCAGCCTTAGTACTTGTTCTAATACCTAAGGGGCGCAGACATAGCTACACAGTGCACCCTTAGTACTTGTCCTAATATATAGGGGACCCAGACATGGCTACACAGTGCACCCTTAGTACTTGTCCTAATATATAGGGGGCCCAGACATGACTACACAGTGCACCCTAATGCTTGCCCTAATACACAGGGGAGGCAGACATGACTACACAGTACACCCTTAGTACTTGTCCTAATATATAGGGGACCCAGACATGACTACACAGTGCACCCTTAGTACTTGTCCTAATATATAGGGGACCAGACATGGCTACACAGTGCACCCTTAGTACTTGTCCTAATATATAGGGGACCCAGACATGGCCACACAGTGCACCCTTAGTACTTGTCCTAATATGCAGGGGAACAAAGACATGGCTACACAGTTCACCCTTAGTACTTGTCCTAATATGCAGGGGACCCAGACATGGCTACACAGTGCACCCTTAGTACTTGTCCTAATATATAGGAGACCAGATATGGCTACACAGTGCACCCTTCGTACTTGTCCTAATATATAGGAGACCAAATATGGGTACATAGTGCACCCTTAGTACTTGTCCTAATATATAGGGGACCCAGACATGGCTACACAGTTCACCCTTAGTACTTGTCTTAATATGCAGGGAACCAAGACATGGCTACACAGTGCACCCTTAGTTCTTGTCCTAATATGCGGGGGAACAAAGACATGGCTACACAGTGCACCTTTAGTACTTGTCCTAATATGCAGGGGACCAAGACATGGCTACACAGTGCACCCTTAGTACTTGTTCTAATACATAAGGGGCGCAGACATGGCTACACAGTGCACCCTTAGTACTTGTCTTAATATATAGGGGATCCAGACATGGCTACACAGTGCACCCTTAGTACTTGTCCTAATATATAGGGGACCCAGACATGACTACACAGTGAACCCTAATGCTTGTCCTAATACACAGGGGACCCAGACATGACTACACAGTACACCCTTAGTACTTGTCCTAATATATAGGGGACCAGACATGGCTACACAGTGCCCCCTTAGTACTTGTCCTAATAAACAGGGGGCCCAGACATGGCTACACAGTGCACCCTTAGTACTTATCCTAATATACAGGAGACCCAGACATGACTATACAGTGCACCCTTAGTACTTGTCCTCAAATATAGGGGACCCAGACATGACTACACAGTGCACACTAATGCTTGTCCTAATATGCAGGGGACCAAGACATGGCTACACCGTGCACCCTTAGTACTTGTCATAATATATAGGAGACCAGACATGGCTACACAGTGCACCCTTAGTACTTGTCCTAATATGCAGGGGACCCAGACATGGCTACACAGTGCACGCTTAGTACTTGTCCTAATATATAGGAGACCAGATATGGCTACACAGAGCAGCCTTAGTACTTGTCCTAATATATAGGAGACCCAATATGGCTACACAGTGTACCCTTAGTACTTGTCCTAATATATAGGGGACCCAGACATGGCTACACAGTGCACCCTTAGTACTTGTCCTAATATACAGGAGACCCAGACAAAACTACACAGTGCACCCTTAGTACTTGTCCTAATATATAGGGACCCAGACATGACTACACAGTGCACCTTTAGTACTTGTCCTAATATGCGGGGGACCCAGACATGACTACACAGTGCACCCTTAGTACTTGTCCTAATATATAGGAGACCAGATATGGCTACACAGTGCACCCTTAGTACTTGTCCTAATATATAGGAGACCAGATATGGCTACACAGTGCACCCTTAGTACTTGTCCTAATATATATAGGAGACCAGATATGGCTACACAGTGCACCCTTAGTACTTGTCCTAATATATAGGAGACCAGATATGGCTACACAGTGCACCCTTAGTACTTGTCCTAATATATAGGGGACCCAGACATGGCTACACAGTGCACCCTTAGTACTTGTCCTAATATACAGAGGACCCAGACATGGCTACACAGTGCACCCTTAGTACTTGTTCTAATACATAAGGGGCGCAGACATGGCTACACAGTGCACCCTTAGCACTTGTCCTAATATGCAGAGGAACAAAGACATGGCTACACAGTGCACGCTTAGTACTTGTCCTAATATATAGGAGACCAGATACGGCTACACAGTGCACCCTTAGTACTTGTCCTAATATATAGGAGACCAGATATGGCTACACAGTGCACCCTTAGTACTTGTCCTAATATATAGGAGACCACACATGACTACACAGTGCACCCTTAGTACTTGTCCTAATATATAGGGACCAGACATGACTACACAGTGCACCCTTAGTACTTGTCCTAATATACAGCAGACCCAGACATGACTACACAGTGCACCCTTAGTACTTCTCCTAATATATAGGGACCGGACATGGCTCCACAGGGCACAGTTAGTACTTGTTCTAATATATAGGGACTCAGACATGGCTACACAGTGCACCCTTAGTACTTGTCCTAATATACAGGGGACCCAGACATGACTACACAGTGCACCCTTAGTACTTCTCCTAATATATAGTGACCGGACATGGCTACACAGTGCACCGTTAGTACTAGTCCTAATATATAGGGGAACCAGACATGACTACACAGTGCACCCTTAGTACTTGTCCTAATATATGCAGCGGACCCAGACGTGACTACACAGTGCACCCTTAGTACTTGTCCTAATATATAGGGGACCAGACATGGCTACACAGTGCACCCTTAGTACTTGTCCTAATATATAGGGGACCCAGACATGACTACACAGTGCACCCTTAGTACTTGTCCTAATATATAGGGGACCAGACATGGCTACACAGTACACCCTTAGTACTTGTCCTTATATATAGGGGACCAGACAGGGCTACACAGTGCACCCTTAGTACTTGTCCTAATATATAGGGGACCCAGACATGGCCACACAGTGCACCCTTAGTACTTGTCCTAATATGCAGGGGAACAAAGACATGGCTACACAGTTCACCCTTAGTACTTGTCCTAATATGCAGGGGACCCAGACATGGCTACACAGTGCACCCTTAGTACTTGTCCTAATATATAGGAGACCAGATATGGCTACACAGTGCACCCTTCGTACTTGTCCTAATATATAGGAGACCAAATATGGGTACATAGTGCACCCTTAGTACTTGTCCTAATATATAGGGGACCCACACATGGCTACACAGTTCACCCTTAGTACTTGTCTTAATATGCAGGGAACCAAGACATGGCTACACAGTGCACCCTTGGTTCTTGTCCTAATATGCGGGGGAACAAAGACATGGCTACACAGTGCACCTTTAGTACTTGTCCTAATATGCAGGGGACCAAGACATGGCTACACAGTGCACCCTTAGTACTTGTTCTAATACATAAGGGGCGCAGACATGGCTACACAGTGCACCCTTAGTACTTGTCTTAATATATAGGGGATCCAGACATGGCTACACAGTGCACCCTTAGTACTTGTCCTAATATATAGGGGACCCAGACATGACTACACAGTGAACCCTAATGCTTGTCCTAATACACAGGGGACCCAGACATGACTACACAGTACACCCTTAGTACTTGTCCTAATATATAGGGGACCAGACATGGCTACACAGTGCCCCCTTAGTACTTATCCTAATATACAGGAGACCCAGACATGACTATACAGTGCACCCTTAGTACTTGTCCTCAAATATAGGGGACCCAGACATGACTACACAGTGCACACTAATGCTTGTCCTAATATGCAGGGGACCAAGACATGGCTACACCGTGCACCCTTAGTACTTGTCATAATATATAGGAGACCAGACATGGCTACACAGTGCACCCTTAGTACTTGTCCTAATATGCAGGGGACCCAGACATGGCTACACAGTGCACGCTTAGTACTTGTCCTAATATATAGGAGACCAGATATGGCTACACAGAGCAGCCTTAGTACTTGTCCTAATATATAGGAGACCCAATATGGCTACACAGTGTACCCTTAGTACTTGTCCTAATATATAGGGGACCCAGACATGGCTACACAGTGCACCCTTAGTACTTGTCCTAATATACAGGAGACCCAGACAAAACTACACAGTGCACCCTTAGTACTTGTCCTAATATATAGGGACCCAGACATGTCTACACAGTGCACCTTTAGTACTTGTCCTAATATGCGGGGGACCCAGACATGACTACACAGTGCACCCTTAGTACTTGTCCTAATATATAGGAGACCAGATATGGCTACACAGTGCACCCTTAGTACTTGTCCTAATATATAGGAGACCAGATATGGCTACACAGTGCACCCTTAGTACTTGTCCTAATATATATAGGAGACCAGATATGGCTACACAGTGCACCCTTAGTACTTCTCCTAATATATAGTGACCGGACATGGCTACACAGTGCACCGTTAGTACTAGTCCTAATATATAGGGGAACCAGACATGACTACACAGTGCACCCTTAGTACTTGTCCTAATATATGCAGCGGACCCAGACGTGACTACACAGTGCACCCTTAGTACTTGTCCTAATATATAGGGACCAGACATGGCTACACAGTGCACCGTTAGTACTAGTCCTAATATATAGGGGACCCAGACATGGCTACACAGTGCACCCTTAGTACTTGTCCTAATATACAGGAGACCACACATGACTACACAGTGCACCCTTAGTACTTGTCCTAATATATAGGGACCCAGACATGACTACACAGTGCAACCTAAGTACTTGTCCTAATATATAGGGACCCAGACATGACTACAGAGTGCACGTATAGTACTTATCCTAATATACAGGAGGGCAGACATGATTAAACAGTGCACCCTTAGTACTTGTCCTAATATATAGGAGTCCAGACATGGCTACACAGTGCACCCTTAGTACTTGTCCTAATATACAGCAGACCAGACATGACTAAACAGTGCACCCTTAGTACTTGTCCTAATATATGGGAGACCAGACATGGCTACACAGTGCACCCTTAGTACTTGTCCTAATATACAGAAGACCCAGACATGGCTACACAGTGCACCCTTAGTACTTGTCCTAATACATAGATGACTCAGACATGGCTACACAGTGCACCCTTAGTACTTGTCCTAATATATAGGAGACCCAGACATGACTACACAGTGCACCCTTAGTACTTGTCCTAATATGCAGGGGAACAAAGACATGGCTACACAGTGCACCCTTAGTACTTGTCCTAATATATAGGAGGCCAGATATGGCTACACAGTGCACACTTAGTACTGGTCCTAATATGCAGGGGACCAAGACATGGCTACACAGTGCACCCTTAGTACTTGTCCTAATATACAGGAGACCCAGACATGGCTACACAGTGCACCCTTAGTACTTGTCCTAATATACAGGGACCCACACATGACTACACAGTGCACCCTTAGTACTTGTTCTAATATATGTAGGGGACTCAGATATGGCTACACAGTGCACCCTTAGTACTTGTCCTAATACATAAGGGGCGCAGACATGGCTACACAGTGCACCCTTAGTACTTGTCCTAATATATAGGGGACCCAGACATGACTACACAGTGCACCCTTAGTACTTATCCTAATATACAGGAGACCCAGACATGACTACACAGTGCACCCTTAGTACTTGTCCTAATGTATAGGGGAACAGACATGGCTACACAGTGCCCCCTTAGTACTTGTCCTAGTATACAGGGGGCCCAGACATGGCTACACAGTGCACCCTTAGTACTTGTCCTAATATACAGGGGGCCCAGACATGGCTACACAGTGCACCCTTAGTACTTATCCTAATATACAGGAGACCCAGACATGGCTACACAGTGCACCCTTAGTGCTTGTCCTAATATATAGGGGACCCAGACATGACTAAACAGTGCACCCTAATGCTTGTCCTAATTTGCAGGGGACCACGACATGGCTACACAGTGCACCCTTAGTACTTGTCCTAATATATAGGAGACCAGACATGGCTACACAGTGCACCCTTAGTACTTGTCCTAATATATAGGGACCCAGACATGACTACACAGTGCACCCTTAGTACTTGTCCTAATATATAGGGACCAAGACATGACTACACAGTGCACCCTTAGTACTTGTCCTAATATATAGGAACCAAGACATGACTACACGGTGCACCCTTAGTACTTGTCCTAATATATAGGTGACCCAGACATGACTACACAGTGCACCCTAATGCTTGTCCTAATATGCAGGGGACCAAGACATGGCTACACCGTGCACCCTTAGTACTTGTCCTAATATATAGGCGACCCATACATGGCTACACAGTGCACCCTTAGTACTTGTCCTAATATATAGGTGACCCAGACATGACTACACAGTGCACCCTAATGCTTGTCCTAATATGCAGGGGACCAAGACATGGCTACACCGTGCACCCTTAGTACTTCTCCCAATATATAGGGGACCAGACATGACTACACAGTGCACCCTTAGTACTTGTCCTAATATATAGGGGACCAGACATGACTAAACAGTGCAGCCTTAGTACTTGTCCTAATATACAGGAGACCCAGACATGACTACACAGTGCACTCTTAGTACTTGTCCTAATATATAGGGGAACAGACATGGCTACACAGTGCCCCCTTAGTACTTGTCCTAATATACAGGGGGCCCAGACAAGGCTACACAGTGCACCCTTAGTACTTATCCTAATATACAGGAGACCCAGACATGACTACACAGCGCACCCTTAGTACTTGTCCTAATATATAGGAGACCCAGACATGGCTACACAGTGCACCCTTAGTACTTGTCCTAATATACAGGGGGCCCATACATGACCACACAGTGCACCATAATGCTTGATCTAATATGCAGGGGACCACGACATGGCTACACAGTGCACCCTTAGTACTTGTCCTAATATATAGGAAACCAGATATGGCTACACAGTGCACCCTTAGTACTTGTCCTAATATATAGGAGACCAGACATGGCTACACAGTGCACCCTTAGTACTTGTCCTAATATATAGGTGACCCAGACATGACTACACAGTGCACCCTAATGCTTGTCCTAATATGCAGGGGACCAAGACATGGCTACACCGTGCACCCTTAGTACTTGTCCTAATATATAGGCGACCCATACATGGCTACACATTGCACCCTTAGTACTTGTCCTAATATATAGGAGACCAGACATGGCTACACAGTGCACCCTTAGTACTTGTCCTAATATATAAGGGACCCAGACATGACTACACAGTGCACCCTAATGCTTGTCCTAATATGCAGGGAACCACGACATGGCTACACAGTGCACCCTTAGTACTTGTCCTAATATATAGGTGACCCAGACATGGCTACACAGTGCACCCTTAGTACTTGTCCTAATATATAGGGGACCCAGACATGACTACACAGTGCACCCTTAGTACTTGTCCTAATATATAGGAGACCAGACATGGCTACA
The DNA here is from genome assembly GCF_035609145.1 of Eleutherodactylus coqui. NCBI lineage: Eukaryota > Metazoa > Chordata > Amphibia > Anura > Eleutherodactylidae > Eleutherodactylus > Eleutherodactylus coqui. The sequence continues at coordinate 60,579,757 of NC_089847.1, read as the reverse complement.
CAGTGCACCCTTAGTACTTGTCCTAATATATAGGGGACCCAGACATGACTACACAGTGCACCCTTAGTACTTGTCCTAATATATAGGAGACCCAGACATGGCTACACAGTGCACCCTTAGTACTTGTCCTAATATATAGGGGACCCAGACATGACTACACAGTGCACCCTAATGCTTGTCCTAATATGCAGGGGACCAAGACATGGCTACACCGTGCACCCTTAGTACTTGTCCTAATATGCAGGGGACCCAGACATGGCTACACAGTGCACCCTTAGTACTTGTCCTAATATATAGGAGACCAGATATGGCTACACAGTGCACCCTTAGTACTTGTCCTAATATATAGGAGACCCAATATAGCTACACAGTGTACCCTTAGTACTTGTCCTAATATATAGGGGACCAGACATGGCTACACAGTGCACCCTTAGTACTTGTCCTAATATATAGGCACCCAGACATGACTACACAGTGCACCTTTAGTACTTGTCCTAATATGCGGCGGACCCAGACGTGACTACACAGTGCACCCTTAGTACTTGTCCTAATATATAGGAGACCAGATATGGCTACACAGTGCACCCTTAGTACTTGTCCTAATATATAGGAGACCAGATATGGCTACACAGTGCACCCTTAGTACTTGTCCTCATATATAGGGGACCAGACATGGCTACACAGTGCACCCTTAGTACTTGTCCTAATATATAGGGACCCAGACATGACTACACAGTGCACCTTTAGTACTTGTCCTAATATGCGGCGGACCCAGACGTGAATACACAGTGCACCCTTAGTACTTGTCCTAATATATAGGAGACCAGATATGGCTACACAGTGCACCCTTAGTACTTGTCCTAATATATAAGAGACCAGATACGGGTTCACAGTGCACCCTTGGTACTTGTCCTAATATATAGGAGACCAGATATGGGTACACAGTGCACCCTTAGTACTTGTCCTAATATGCAGGGGAACAAAGACATGGCTACACAGTGCACCCTTAGTACTTGTCCTAATATATAGGATACTAGATATGGCTACACAGTGCACCCTTAGTACTTGTCCTAATATATAGGGGACCCAGACATCGCTACACAGTGCACCCTTAGTACTTGTCCTAATATACAGAGGACACAGACATGGCAACACAGTGCACCCTTAGTACTTGTCCTAATATATAGGAGACCCAGACATGGCTACACAGTGCACCCTTAGTACTTGTCCTAATACATAGGGACCCAGACGTGGCTACACAGTGCAGCCTTAGTACTTGTTCTAATACCTAAGGGGCGCAGACATGGCTACACAGTGCACCATTAGTACTTGTCCTAATATATAGGGGACCCAGACATGGCTACACAGTGCACCCTTAGTACTTGTCCTAATATATAGGGGACCCAGACATGACTACACAGTGCACCCTAATGCTTGCCCTAATACACAGGGGAGGCAGACATGACTACACAGTACACCCTTAGTACTTGTCCTAATATATAGGGGACCCAGACATGACTACACAGTGCACCCTTAGTACTTGTCCTAATATATAGGGGACCAGACATGGCTACACAGTGCACCCTTAGTACTTGTCCTAATATATAGGGGACCCAGACATGACTACACAGTGCACCCTTAGTACTTGTCCTAATATATAGGGGACCAGACATGGCTACACAGTACACCCTTAGTACTTGTCCTTATATATAGGGGACCAGACATGGCTACACAGTGCACCCTTAGTACTTGTCCTAATATATAGGGGACCCAGACATGGCCACACAGTGCACCCTTAGTACTTGTCCTAATATGCAGGGGAACAAAGACATGGCTACACAGTTCACCCTTAGTACTTGTCCTAATATGCAGGGGACCCAGACATGGCTACACAGTGCACCCTTAGTACTTGTCCTAATATATAGGAGACCAGATATGGCTACACAGTGCACCCTTCGTACTTGTCCTAATATATAGGAGACCAAATATGGGTACATAGTGCACCCTTAGTACTTGTCCTAATATATAGGGGACCCAGACATGGCTACACAGTTCACCCTTAGTACTTGTCTTAATATGCAGGGAACCAAGACATGGCTACACAGTGCACCCTTAGTTCTTGTCCTAATATGCGGGGGAACAAAGACATGGCTACACAGTGCACCTTTAGTACTTGTCCTAATATGCAGGGGACCAAGACATGGCTACACAGTGCACCCTTAGTACTTGTTCTAATACATAAGGGGCGCAGACATGGCTACACAGTGCACCCTTAGTACTTGTCTTAATATATAGGGGATCCAGACATGGCTACACAGTGCACCCTTAGTACTTGTCCTAATATATAGGGGACCCAGACATGACTACACAGTGAACCCTAATGCTTGTCCTAATACACAGGGGACCCAGACATGACTACACAGTACACCCTTAGTACTTGTCCTAATATATAGGGGACCAGACATGGCTACACAGTGCCCCCTTAGTACTTGTCCTAATAAACAGGGGGCCCAGACATGGCTACACAGTGCACCCTTAGTACTTATCCTAATATACAGGAGACCCAGACATGACTATACAGTGCACCCTTAGTACTTGTCCTCAAATATAGGGGACCCAGACATGACTACACAGTGCACCCTAATGCTTGTCCTAATATGCAGGGGACCAAGACATGGCTACACCGTGCACCCTTAGTACTTGTCATAATATATAGGAGACCAGACATGGCTACACAGTGCACCCTTAGTTCTTGTCCTAATATGCAGGGGACCCAGACATGGCTACACAGTGCACGCTTAGTACTTGTCCTAATATATAGGAGACCAGATATGGCTACACAGAGCAGCCTTAGTACTTGTCCTAATATATAGGAGACCCAATATGGCTACACAGTGTACCCTTAGTACTTGTCCTAATATATAGGGGACCCAGACATGGCTACACAGTGCACCCTTAGTACTTGTCCTAATATACAGGAGACCCAGACAAAACTACACAGTGCACCCTTAGTACTTGTCCTAATATATAGGGACTCAGACATGACTACACAGTGCACCTTTAGTACTTGTCCTAATATGCGGGGGACCCAGACATGACTACACAGTGCACCCTTAGTACTTGTCCTAATATATAGGAAACCAGATATGGCTACACAGTGCACCCTTAGTACTTGTCCTAATATATAGGAGACCAGATATGGCTACACAGTGCACCCTTAGTACTTGTCCTAATATATATAGGAGACCAGATATGGCTACGCAGTGCACCCTTAGTACTTGTCCTAATATATAGGAGACCAGACATGGCTACACAGTGCACCCTTAGTACTTGTCCTAATATACAGAGGACCCAGACATGGCTACACAGTGCACCCTTAGTACTTGTTCTAATACATAAGGGGCGCAGACATGGCTACACAGTGCACCCTTAGTACTTGTCCTAATATGCAGAGGAACAAAGACATGGCTACACAGTGCATGCTTAGTACTTGTCCTAATATATAGGAGACCAGATACGGCTACACAGTGCACCCTTAGTACTTGTCCTAATATATAGGAGACCAGATATGGCTACACAGTGCACCCTTAGTACTTGTCCTAATATATAGGAGACCAGATATGGCTACACAGTGCACCTTTAGTACTTGTCCTAATATATAGGGACCAGACATGACTACACAGTGCACCCTTAGTACTTGTCCTAATATACAGCAGACCCAGACATGACTACACAGTGCACCCTTAGTACTTCTCCTAATATATAGGGACCGGACATGGCTCCACAGGGCACAGTTAGTACTTGTTCTAATATATAGGGACTCAGACATGGCTACACAGTGCACCCTTAGTACTTGTCCTAATATACAGGGGACCCAGACATGACTACACAGTGCACCCTTAGTACTTCTCCTAATATATAGTGACCGGACATGGCTACACAGTGCACCGTTAGTACTAGTCCTAATACAGAGGGGAACCAGACATGACTACACAGTGCACCCTTAGTACTTGTCCTAATATATGCAGCGGACCCAGACGTGACTACACAGTGCACCCTTAGTACTTGTCCTAATATATAGGGACCAGACATGGCTACACAGTGCACCGTTAGTACTAGTCCTAATATATAGGGGAACCAGACATGGCTACACAGTGCACCCTTAGTACTTGTCCTAATATACAGGAGACCACACATGACTACACAGTGCACCCTTAGTACTTGTCCTAATATATAGGGACCCAGACATGACTACACAGTGCACCCTTAGTACTTGTCCTAATATATAGGGACCCAGACATGACTACAGAGTGCACGTATAGTACTTATCCTAATATACAGGAGGGCAGACATGACTAAACAGTGCACCCTTAGTACTTGTCCTAATATATAGGAGTCCAGACATGGCTACACAGTGCACCCTTAGTACTTGTCCTAATATACAGCAGACCAGACATGACTAAACAGTGCACCCTTAGTACTTTTCCTAATATATAGGAGACCAGACATGGCTACACAGTGCACCCTTAGTACTTGTCCTAATATACAGGAGACCCAGACATGGCTACACAGTGCACCCTTAGTACTTGTCCTAATACATAGATGACTCAGACATGGCTACACAGTGCACCCTTAGTACTTGTCCTAATATATAGGAGACCCAGACATGACTACACAGTGCACCCTTAGTACTTGTCCTAATATGCAGGGGAACAAAGACATGGCTACACAGTGCACCCTTAGTACTTGTCCTAATATATAGGAGGCCAGATATGGCTACACAGTGCACACTTAGTACTGGTCCTAATATGCAGGGGACCAAGACATGGCTACACAGTGCACCCTTAGTACTTGTCCTAATATACAGGAGACCCAGACATGGCTACACAGTGCACCCTTAGTACTTGTCCTAATATACAGGGACCCACACATGACTACACAGTGCACCCTTAGTACTTGTTCTAATATATGTAGGGGACTCAGATATGGCTACACAGTGCACCCTTAGTACTTGTCCTAATACATAAGGGGCGCAGACATGGCTACACAGTGCACCCTTAGTACTTGTCCTAATATATAGGGGACCCAGACATGACTACACAGTGCACCCTTAGTACTTATCCTAATATACAGGAGACCCAGACATGACTACACAGTGCACCCTTAGTACTTGTCCTAATATATAGGGGAACAGACATGGCTACACAGTGCCCCCTTAGTACTTGTCCTAGTATACAGGGGGCCCAGACATGGCTACACAGTGCACCCTTAGTACTTGTCCTAATATACAGGGGGCCCAGACATGGCTACACAGTGCACCCTTAGTACTTATCCTAATATACAGGAGACCCAGACATGGCTACACACTGCACCCTTAGTGCTTGTCCTAATATATAGGGGACCCAGACATGACTAAACAGTGCACCCTAATGCTTGTCCTAATTTGCAGGGGACCACGACATGGCTACACAGTGCACCCTTAGTACTTGTCCTAATATATAGGAGACCAGATATGGCTACACAGTGCACCCTTAGTACTTGTCCTAATATATAGGAGACCAGACATGGCTACACAGTGCACCCTTAGTACTTGTCCTAATATATAGGAGACCAGATATGGCTACACAGTGCACCCTTAGTACTTGTCCTAATATATAGGGACCCAGACATGACTACACAGTGCACCCTTAGTACTTGTCCTAATATATAGGGACCAAGACATGACTACACAGTGCACCCTTAGTACTTGTCCTAATATATAGGGACCAAGACATGACTACACGGTGCACCCTTAGTACTTGTCCTAATATATAGGAGACCAGATATGGCTACACAGTGCACCCTTAGTACTTGTCCTAATATACAGGAGACCACACATGACTACACAGTGCACCCTTAGTACTTGTCCTAATATATAGGGACCCAGACATGACTACACAGTGCACCCTTAGTACTTGTCCTAATATATAGGGACCCAGACATGACTACAGAGTGCACGTATAGTACTTATCCTAATATACAGGAGGGCAGACATGACTAAACAGTGCACCCTTAGTACTTGTCCTAATATATAGGAGTCCAGACATGGCTACACAGTGCACCCTTAGTACTTGTCCTAATATACAGCAGACCAGACATGACTAAACAGTGCACCCTTAGTACTTGTCCTAATATATAGGAGACCAGACATGGCTACACAGTGCACCCTTAGTACTTGTCCTAATATACAGGAGACCCAGACATGGCTACACAGTGCACCCTTAGTACTTGTCCTAATACATAGATGACTCAGACATGGCTACACAGTGCACCCTTAGTACTTGTCCTAATATACAGGAGACCCAGACATGGCTACACAGTGCACCCTTAGTACTTGTCCTAATACATAGATGACTCAGACATGGCTACACAGTGCACCCTTAGTACTTGTCCTAATATGCAGGGGAACAAAGACATGGCTACACAGTGCACCCTTAGTACTTGTCCTAATATATAGGAGGCCAGATATGGCTACACAGTGCACACTTAGTACTGGTCCTAATATGCAGGGGACCAAGACATGGCTACACAGTGCACCCTTAGTACTTGTCCTAATATACAGGAGACCCAGACATGGCTACACAGTGCACCCTTAGTACTTGTCCTAATATACAGGGACCCACACATGACTACACAGTGCACCCTTAGTACTTGTTCTAATATATGTAGGGGACTCAGATATGGCTACACAGTGCACCCTTAGTACTTGTCCTAATACATAAGGGGCGCAGACATGGCTACACAGTGCACCCTTAGTACTTGTCCTAATATATAGGGGACCCAGACATGACTACACAGTGCACCCTTAGTACTTATCCTAATATACAGGAAACCCAGACATGACTACACAGTGCACCCTTAGTACTTGTCCTAATATATAGGGGAACAGACATGGCTACACAGTGCCCCCTTAGTACTTGTCCTAGTATACAGGGGGCCCAGACATGGCTACACAGTGCACCCTTAGTACTTGTCCTAATATACAGGGGGCCCAGACATGGCTACACAGTGCACCCTTAGTACTTATCCTAATATACAGGAGACCCAGACATGGCTACACACTGCACCCTTAGTGCTTGTCCTAATATATAGGGGACCCAGACATGACTAAACAGTGCACCCTAATGCTTGTCCTAATTTGCAGGGGACCACGACATGGCTACACAGTGCACCCTTAGTACTTGTCCTAATATATAGGAGACCAGATATGGCTACACAGTGCACCCTTAGTACTTGTCCTAATATATAGGAGACCAGACATGGCTACACAGTGCACCCTTAGTACTTGTCCTAATATATAGGAGACCAGATATGGCTACACAGTGCACCCTTAGTACTTGTCCTAATATATAGGGACCCAGACATGACTACACAGTGCACCCTTAGTACTTGTCCTAATATATAGGGACCAAGACATGACTACACAGTGCACCCTTAGTACTTGTCCTAATATATAGGGACCAAGACATGACTACACGGTGCACCCTTAGTACTTGTCCTAATATATAGGGACCCAGACATGACTACACAGTGCACCCTTAGTACTTGTCCTAATATATAGGGACCAAGACATGACTACACAGTGCACCCTTAGTACTTGTCCTAATATATAGGAGACCCAGACATGGCTACACAGTGCACCCTTAGTACTTGTCCTAATATATAGGTGACCCAGACATGACTACACAGTGCACCCTAATGCTTGTCCTAATATGCAGGGGACCAAGACATGGCTACACCGTGCACCCTTAGTACTTGTCCTAATATATAGGCGACCCATACATGGCTACACAGTGCACCCTTAGTACTTGTCCTAATATATAGGTGACCCAGACATGACTACACAGTGCACCCTAATGCTTGTCCTAATATGCAGGGGACCAAGACATGGCTACACCGTGCACCCTTAGTACTTGTCCTAATATATAGGGGACCAGACATGACTACACAGTGCACCCTTAGTACTTGTCCTAATATATAGGGGACCAGACATGACTAAACAGTGCAGCCTTAGTACTTGTCCTAATATACAGGAGACCCAGACATGACTACACAGTGCACTCTTAGTACTTGTCCTAATATATAGGGGAACAGACATGGCTACACAGTGCCCCCTTAGTACTTGTCCTAATATACAGGGGGCCCAGACAAGGCTACACAGTGCACCCTTAGTACTTATCCTAATATACAGGAGACCCAGACATGACTACACAGCGCACCCTTAGTACTTGTCCTAATATATAGGAGACCCAGACATGGCTACACAGTGCACCCTTAGTACTTGTCCTAATATACAGGGGGCCCATACATGGCTACACAGTGCACCCTTAGTACTTATCCTAATATACAGGAGACCCAGATATGGCTACACAGTGCACCCTTAGTACTTGTCCTAATATATAGGGGACCCAGACATGACTACACAGTGCACCCTTAGTACTTGTCCTAATATATAGGAGACCAGACATGGCTACACAGTGTACCCTTAGTACTTGTCCTAATATATAGGTGACCCAGACATGGCTACACAGTGCACCCTTAGTACTTGTCCTAATATATAGGGGACCCAGACATGACTACACAGTGCACCCTAATGCTTGTCCTAATATGCAGGGGACCACGACATGGCTACACAGTGCACCCTTAGTACTTGTCCTAATATATAGGAAACCAGATATGGCTACACAGTGCACCCTTAGTACTTGTCCTAATATATAGGAGACCAGACATGGCTACACAGTGCACCCTTAGTACTTGTCCTAATATATAGGTGACCCAGACATGACTACACAGTGCACCCTAATGCTTGTCCTAATATGCAGGGGACCAAGACATGGCTACACCGTGCACCCTTAGTACTTGTCCTAATATATAGGCGACCCATACATGGCTACACATTGCACCCTTAGTACTTGTCCTAATATATAGGAGACCAGACATGGCTACACAGTGCACCCTTAGTACTTGTCCTAATATATAAGGGACCCAGACATGACTACACAGTGCACCCTAATGCTTGTCCTAATATGCAGGGGACCACGACATGGCTACACAGTGCACCCTTAGTACTTGTCCTAATATATAGGAGACCAGATATGGCTACACAGTGCACCCTTAGTACTTGTCCTAATATATAGGGACCCAGACATGACTACACAGTGCACCCTTAGTACTTGTCCTAATATATAGGGACCAAGACATGACTACACAGTGCACCCTTAGTACTTGTCCTAATATATAGGGACCAAGACATGACTACACGGTGCACCCTTAGTACTTGTCCTAATATATAGGGACCCAGACATGACTACACAGTGCACCCTTAGTACTTGTCCTAATATATAGGGACCAAGACATGACTACACAGTGCACCCTTAGTACTTGTCCTAATATATAGGAGACCCAGACATGGCTACACAGTGCACCCTTAGTACTTGTCCTAATATAGGTGACCCAGACATGACTACACAGTGCACCCTAATGCTTGTCCTAATATGCAGGGGACCAAGACATGGCTACACCGTGCACCCTTAGTACTTGTCCTAATATATAGGCGACCCATACATGGCTACACAGTGCACCCTTAGTACTTGTCCTAATATATAGGCGACCCATACATGGCTACACATTGCACCCTTAGTACTTGTCCTAATATATAGGAGACCAGACATGGCTACACAGTGCACCCTTAGTACTTGTCCTAATATATAAGGGACCCAGACATGACTACACAGTGCACCCTAATGCTTGTCCTAATATGCAGGGGACCACGACATGGCTACACAGTGCACCCTTAGTACTTGTCCTAATATATAGGAGACCAGATATGGCTACACAGTGCACCCTTAGTACTTGTCCTAATATATAGGGACCCAGACATGACTACACAGTGCACCCTTAGTACTTGTCCTAATATATAGGGACCAAGACATGACTACACAGTGCACCCTTAGTACTTGTCCTAATATATAGGGACCAAGACATGACTACACGGTGCACCCTTAGTACTTGTCCTAATATATAGGGACCCAGACATGACTACACAGTGCACCCTTAGTACTTGTCCTAATATATAGGGACCAAGACATGACTACACAGTGCACCCTTAGTACTTGTCCTAATATATAGGAGACCCAGACATGGCTACACAGTGCACCCTTAGTACTTGTCCTAATATATAGGTGACCCAGACATGACTACACAGTGCACCCTAATGCTTGTCCTAATATGCAGGGGACCAAGACATGGCTACACCGTGCACCCTTAGTACTTGTCCTAATATATAGGCGACCCATACATGGCTACACAGTGCACCCTTAGTACTTGTCCTAATATATAGGTGACCCAGACATGACTACACAGTGCACCCTAATGCTTGTCCTAATATGCAGGGGACCAAGACATGGCTACACCGTGCACCCTTAGTACTTGTCCTAATATATATGGGACCAGACATGACTACACAGTGCACCCTTAGTACTTGTCCTAATATATAGGGGACCAGACATGACTAAACAGTGCAGCCTTAGTACTTGTCCTAATATACAGGAGACCCAGACATGACTACACAGTGCACTCTTAGTACTTGTCCTAATATATAGGGGAACAGACATGGCTACACAGTGCCCCCTTAGTACTTGTCCTAATATACAGGGGGCCCAGACAAGGCTACACAGTGCACCCTTAGTACTTATCCTAATATACAGGAGACCCAGACATGACTACACAGCGCACCCTTAGTACTTGTCCTAATATATAGGAGACCCAGACATGGCTACACAGTGCACCCTTAGTACTTGTCCTAATATACAGGGGGCCCATACATGGCTACACAGTGCACCCTTAGTACTTATCCTAATATACAGGAGACCCAGACATGGCTACACAGTGCACCCTTAGTACTTGTCCTAATATATAGGGGACCCAGACATGACTACACAGTGCACCCTTAGTACTTGTCCTAATATATAGGAGACCAGACATGGCTACACAGTGTACCCTTAGTACTTGTCCTAATATATAGGTGACCCAGACATGGCTACACAGTGCACCCTTAGTACTTGTCCTAATATATAGGGGACCCAGACATGACTACACAGTGCACCCTAATGCTTGTCCTAATATGCAGGGGACCACGACATGGCTACACAGTGCACCCTTAGTACTTGTCCTAATATATAGGAAACCAGATATGGCTACACAGTGCACCCTTAGTACTTGTCCTAATATATAGGAGACCAGACATGGCTACACAGTGCACCCTTAGTACTTGTCCTAATATATAGGTGACCCAGACATGACTACACAGTGCACCCTAATGCTTGTCCTAATATGCAGGGGACCAAGACATGGCTACACCGTGCACCCTTAGTACTTGTCCTAATATATAGGCGACCCATACATGGCTACACATTGCACCCTTAGTACTTGTCCTAATATATAGGAGACCAGACATGGCTACACAGTGCACCCTTAGTACTTGTCCAAATATATAAGGGACCCAGACATGACTACACAGTGCACCCTAATGCTTGTCCTAATATGCAGGGGACCACGACATGGCTACACAGTGCACCCTTAGTACTTGTCCTAATATATAGGTGACCCAGACATGGCTACACAGTGCACCCTTAGTACTTGTCCTAATATATAGGGGACCCAGACATGACTACACAGTGCACCCTAATGCTTGTCCTAATATGCAGGGGACCACGACATGGCTACACACTGCACCCTTAGTACTTGTCCTAATATATAGGAGACCAGATATGGCTACACAGTGCACCCTTAGTACTTGTCCTAATATATAGGAGACCAGACATGGCTACACAGTGCACCCTTAGTATTTGTCCTAATATGTAGGTGACCCAGACATGACTACACAGTGCACCCTAATGCTTGTCCTAATATGCAGGGGACCAAGACATGGCTACACCGTGCACCCTTAGTACTTGTCCTAATATATAGGGGACCAGACATGACTAAACAGTGCAGCCTTAGTACTTGTCCTAATATACAGGAGACCCAGACATGACTACACAGTGCACTCTTAGTACTTGTCCTAATATATAGGGGAACAGACATGGCTACACAGTGCCCCCTTAGTACTTGTCCTAATATACAGGGGGCCCAGACAAGGCTACACAGTGCACCCTTAGTACTTATCCTAATATACAGGAGACCCAGACATGACTACACAGCGCACCCTTAGTACTTGTCCTAATATATAGGAGACCCAGACATGGCTACACAGTGCACCCTTAGTACTTGTCCTAATATACAGGGGGCCCATACATGGCTACACAGTGCACCCTTAGTACTTATCCTAATATACAGGAGACCCAGACATGGCTACACAGTGCACCCTTAGTACTTGTCCTAATATATAGGGGACCCAGACATGACTACACAGTGCACCCTTAGTACTTGTCCTAATATATAGGAGACCAGACATGGCTACACAGTGTACCCTTAGTACTTGTCCTAATATATAGGTGACCCAGACATGGCTACACAGTGCACCCTTAGTACTTGTCCTAATATATAGGGGACCCAGACATGACTACACAGTGCACCCTAATGCTTGTCCTAATATGCAGGGGACCAAGACATGGCTACACCGTGCACCCTTAGTACTTGTCCTAATATATAGGCGACCCATACATGGCTACACATTGCACCCTTAGTACTTGTCCTAATATATAGGAGACCAGACATGGCTACACAGTGCACCCTTAGTACTTGTCCTAATATATAAGGGACCCAGACATGACTACACAGTGCACCCTAATGCTTGTCCTAATATGCAGGGGACCACGACATGGCTACACAGTGCACCCTTAGTACTTGTCCTAATATATAGGTGACCCAGACATGGCTACACAGTGCACCCTTAGTACTTGTCCTAATATATAAGGGACCCAGACATGACTACACAGTGCACCCTAATGCTTGTCCTAATATGCAGGGGACCAAGACATGGCTACACCGTGCACCCTTAGTACTTGTCCTAATATATAGGGGACCAGACATGACTAAACAGTGCAGCCTTAGTACTTGTCCTAATATACAGGAGACCCAGACATGACTACACAGTGCACTCTTAGTACTTGTCCTAATATATAGGGGAACAGACATGGCTACACAGTGCCCCCTTAGTACTTGTCCTAATATACAGGGGGCCCAGACAAGGCTACACAGTGCACCCTTAGTACTTATCCTAATATACAGGAGACCCAGACATGACTACACAGCGCACCCTTAGTACTTGTCCTAATATATAGGAGACCCAGACATGGCTACACAGTGCACCCTTAGTACTTGTCCTAATATACAGGGGGCCCATACATGGCTACACAGTGCACCCTTAGTACTTATCCTAATATACAGGAGACCCAGATATGGCTACACAGTGCACCCTTAGTACTTGTCCTAATATATAGGGGACCCAGACATGACTACACAGTGCACCCTTAGTACTTGTCCTAATATATAGGAGACCAGACATGGCTACACAGTGTACCCTTAGTACTTGTCCTAATATATAGGTGACCCAGACATGGCTACACAGTGCACCCTTAGTACTTGTCCTAATATATAGGGGACCCAGACATGACTACACAGTGCACCCTAATGCTTGTCCTAATATGCAGGGGACCACGACATGGCTACACAGTGCACCCTTAGTACTTGTCCTAATATATAGGAAACCAGATATGGCTACACAGTGCACCCTTAGTACTTGTCCTAATATATAGGAGACCAGACATGGCTACACAGTGCACCCTTAGTACTTGTCCTAATATATAGGTGACCCAGACATGACTACACAGTGCACCCTAATGCTTGTCCTAATATGCAGGGGACCAAGACATGGCTACACCGTGCACCCTTAGTACTTGTCCTAATATATAGGCGACCCATACATGGCTACACATTGCACCCTTAGTACTTGTCCTAATATATAGGAGACCAGACATGGCTACACAGTGCACCCTTAGTACTTGTCCTAATATATAAGGGACCCAGACATGACTACACAGTGCACCCTAATGCTTGTCCTAATATGCAGGGGACCACGACATGGCTACACAGTGCACCCTTAGTACTTGTCCTAATATATAGGAGACCAGATATGGCTACACAGTGCACCCTTAGTACTTGTCCTAATATATAGGGACCCAGACATGACTACACAGTGCACCCTTAGTACTTGTCCTAATATATAGGGACCAAGACATGACTACACAGTGCACCCTTAGTACTTGTCCTAATATATAGGGACCAAGACATGACTACACGGTGCACCCTTAGTACTTGTCCTAATATATAGGGACCCAGACATGACTACACAGTGCACCCTTAGTACTTGTCCTAATATATAGGGACCAAGACATGACTACACAGTGCACCCTTAGTACTTGTCCTAATATATAGGAGACCCAGACATGGCTACACAGTGCACCCTTAGTACTTGTCCTAATATAGGTGACCCAGACATGACTACACAGTGCACCCTAATGCTTGTCCTAATATGCAGGGGACCAAGACATGGCTACACCGTGCACCCTTAGTACTTGTCCTAATATATAGGCGACCCATACATGGCTACACAGTGCACCCTTAGTACTTGTCCTAATATATAGGCGACCCATACATGGCTACACATTGCACCCTTAGTACTTGTCCTAATATATAGGAGACCAGACATGGCTACACAGTGCACCCTTAGTACTTGTCCTAATATATAAGGGACCCAGACATGACTACACAGTGCACCCTAATGCTTGTCCTAATATGCAGGGGACCACGACATGGCTACACAGTGCACCCTTAGTACTTGTCCTAATATATAGGAGACCAGATATGGCTACACAGTGCACCCTTAGTACTTGTCCTAATATATAGGGACCCAGACATGACTACACAGTGCACCCTTAGTACTTGTCCTAATATATAGGGACCAAGACATGACTACACAGTGCACCCTTAGTACTTGTCCTAATATATAGGGACCAAGACATGACTACACGGTGCACCCTTAGTACTTGTCCTAATATATAGGGACCCAGACATGACTACACAGTGCACCCTTAGTACTTGTCCTAATATATAGGGACCAAGACATGACTACACAGTGCACCCTTAGTACTTGTCCTAATATATAGGAGACCCAGACATGGCTACACAGTGCACCCTTAGTACTTGTCCTAATATATAGGTGACCCAGACATGACTACACAGTGCACCCTAATGCTTGTCCTAATATGCAGGGGACCAAGACATGGCTACACCGTGCACCCTTAGTACTTGTCCTAATATATAGGCGACCCATACATGGCTACACAGTGCACCCTTAGTACTTGTCCTAATATATAGGTGACCCAGACATGACTACACAGTGCACCCTAATGCTTGTCCTAATATGCAGGGGACCAAGACATGGCTACACCGTGCACCCTTAGTACTTGTCCTAATATATAGGGGACCAGACATGACTACACAGTGCACCCTTAGTACTTGTCCTAATATATAGGGGACCAGACATGACTAAACAGTGCAGCCTTAGTACTTGTCCTAATATACAGGAGACCCAGACATGACTACACAGTGCACTCTTAGTACTTGTCCTAATATATAGGGGAACAGACATGGCTACACAGTGCCCCCTTAGTACTTGTCCTAATATACAGGGGGCCCAGACAAGGCTACACAGTGCACCCTTAGTACTTATCCTAATATACAGGAGACCCAGACATGACTACACAGCGCACCCTTAGTACTTGTCCTAATATATAGGAGACCCAGACATGGCTACACAGTGCACCCTTAGTACTTGTCCTAATATACAGGGGGCCCATACATGGCTACACAGTGCACCCTTAGTACTTATCCTAATATACAGGAGACCCAGACATGGCTACACAGTGCACCCTTAGTACTTGTCCTAATATATAGGGGACCCAGACATGACTACACAGTGCACCCTTAGTACTTGTCCTAATATATAGGAGACCAGACATGGCTACACAGTGTACCCTTAGTACTTGTCCTAATATATAGGTGACCCAGACATGGCTACACAGTGCACCCTTAGTACTTGTCCTAATATATAGGGGACCCAGACATGACTACACAGTGCACCCTAATGCTTGTCCTAATATGCAGGGGACCACGACATGGCTACACAGTGCACCCTTAGTACTTGTCCTAATATATAGGAAACCAGATATGGCTACACAGTGCACCCTTAGTACTTGTCCTAATATATAGGAGACCAGACATGGCTACACAGTGCACCCTTAGTACTTGTCCTAATATATAGGTGACCCAGACATGACTACACAGTGCACCCTAATGCTTGTCCTAATATGCAGGGGACCAAGACATGGCTACACCGTGCACCCTTAGTACTTGTCCTAATATATAGGCGACCCATACATGGCTACACATTGCACCCTTAGTACTTGTCCTAATATATAGGAGACCAGACATGGCTACACAGTGCACCCTTAGTACTTGTCCTAATATATAAGGGACCCAGACATGACTACACAGTGCACCCTAATGCTTGTCCTAATATGCAGGGGACCACGACATGGCTACACAGTGCACCCTTAGTACTTGTCCTAATATATAGGTGACCCAGACATGGCTACACAGTGCACCCTTAGTACTTGTCCTAATATATAGGGGACCCAGACATGACTACACAGTGCACCCTAATGCTTGTCCTAATATGCAGGGGACCACGACATGGCTACACACTGCACCCTTAGTACTTGTCCTAATATATAGGAGACCAGATATGGCTACACAGTGCACCCTTAGTACTTGTCCTAATATATAGGAGACCAGACATGGCTACACAGTGCACCCTTAGTATTTGTCCTAATATGTAGGTGACCCAGACATGACTACACAGTGCACCCTAATGCTTGTCCTAATATGCAGGGGACCAAGACATGGCTACACCGTGCACCCTTAGTACTTGTCCTAATATATAGGGGACCAGACATGACTAAACAGTGCAGCCTTAGTACTTGTCCTAATATACAGGAGACCCAGACATGACTACACAGTGCACTCTTAGTACTTGTCCTAATATATAGGGGAACAGACATGGCTACACAGTGCCCCCTTAGTACTTGTCCTAATATACAGGGGGCCCAGACAAGGCTACACAGTGCACCCTTAGTACTTATCCTAATATACAGGAGACCCAGACATGACTACACAGCGCACCCTTAGTACTTGTCCTAATATATAGGAGACCCAGACATGGCTACACAGTGCACCCTTAGTACTTGTCCTAATATACAGGGGGCCCATACATGGCTACACAGTGCACCCTTAGTACTTATCCTAATATACAGGAGACCCAGACATGGCTACACAGTGCACCCTTAGTACTTGTCCTAATATATAGGGGACCCAGACATGACTACACAGTGCACCCTTAGTACTTGTCCTAATATATAGGAGACCAGACATGGCTACACAGTGTACCCTTAGTACTTGTCCTAATATATAGGTGACCCAGACATGGCTACACAGTGCACCCTTAGTACTTGTCCTAATATATAGGGGACCCAGACATGACTACACAGTGCACCCTAATGCTTGTCCTAATATGCAGGGGACCAAGACATGGCTACACCGTGCACCCTTAGTACTTGTCCTAATATATAGGCGACCCATACATGGCTACACATTGCACCCTTAGTACTTGTCCTAATATATAGGAGACCAGACATGGCTACACAGTGCACCCTTAGTACTTGTCCTAATATATAAGGGACCCAGACATGACTACACAGTGCACCCTAATGCTTGTCCTAATATGCAGGGGACCACGACATGGCTACACAGTGCACCCTTAGTACTTGTCCTAATATATAGGTGACCCAGACATGGCTACACAGTGCACCCTTAGTACTTGTCCTAATATATAAGGGACCCAGACATGACTACACAGTGCACCCTAATGCTTGTCCTAATATGCAGGGGACCAAGACATGGCTACACCGTGCACCCTTAGTACTTGTCCTAATATATAGGGGACCAGACATGACTAAACAGTGCAGCCTTAGTACTTGTCCTAATATACAGGAGACCCAGACATGACTACACAGTGCACTCTTAGTACTTGTCCTAATATATAGGGGAACAGACATGGCTACACAGTGCCCCCTTAGTACTTGTCCTAATATACAGGGGGCCCAGACAAGGCTACACAGTGCACCCTTAGTACTTATCCTAATATACAGGAGACCCAGACATGACTACACAGCGCACCCTTAGTACTTGTCCTAATATATAGGAGACCCAGACATGGCTACACAGTGCACCCTTAGTACTTGTCCTAATATACAGGGGGCCCATACATGGCTACACAGTGCACCCTTAGTACTTATCCTAATATACAGGAGACCCAGACATGGCTACACAGTGCACCCTTAGTACTTGTCCTAATATATAGGGGACCCAGACATGACTACACAGTGCACCCTTAGTACTTGTCCTAATATATAGGAGACCAGACATGGCTACACAGTGTACCCTTAGTACTTGTCCTAATATATAGGTGACCCAGACATGGCTACACAGTGCACCCTTAGTACTTGTCCTAATATATAGGGGACCCAGACATGACTACACAGTGCACCCTAATGCTTGTCCTAATATGCAGGGGACCAAGACATGGCTACACCGTGCACCCTTAGTACTTGTCCTAATATATAGGCGACCCATACATGGCTACACATTGCACCCTTAGTACTTGTCCTAATATATAGGAGACCAGACATGGCTACACAGTGCACCCTTAGTACTTGTCCTAATATATAAGGGACCCAGACATGACTACACAGTGCACCCTAATGCTTGTCCTAATATGCAGGGGACCACGACATGGCTACACAGTGCACCCTTAGTACTTGTCCTAATATATAGGTGACCCAGACATGGCTACACAGTGCACCCTTAGTACTTGTCCTAATATATAGGGGACCCAGACATGACTACACAGTGCACCCTAATGCTTGTCCTAATATGCAGGGGACCACGACATGGCTACACACTGCACCCTTAGTACTTGTCCTAATATATAGGAGACCAGATATGGCTACACAGTGCACCCTTAGTACTTGTCCTAATATATAGGAGACCAGACATGGCTACACAGTGCACCCTTAGTATTTGTCCTAATATGTAGGTGACCCAGACATGACTACACAGTGCACCCTAATGCTTGTCCTAATATGCAGGGGACCAAGACATGGCTACACCGTGCACCCTTAGTACTTGTCCTAATATATAGGGGACCAGATATGGCTACACAGTGCACCCTTAGTACTTGTCCTAATATATAGGGGGCCAGACATGACTACACAGTGCACCCTTAGTACTTATCCTAATACATAGGGGACCAGACATGACTAAACAGTGCACCCTTAGTTCTTGTCCTAATATACAGGAGACCCAGACATGACTACACAGTGCACCCTTAGTACTTGTCCTAATATATAGGGAACCAGACATGGCTACACAGTGCACCCTTAGTACTTGTCCTTATATATATGAGGACCCAGACATTACTACACAGGGCACCCTTAATACTTGTCCTAATCTATAGGGCACCCACACATGGATACACAGTGCATCCTTAGTACTTGTCCTAATATATAGGGCACCCACACATGGATACACAGTGCACCCTTACTACTTGTCCTAATATGCAATGGACCAAGACATAGCTACACAGGACACCTATAGTACTTGTCCTAATATATAGGGACCCAGACATGACTACACAGTGCACGCTTAGTACTTCTCCTAATATATGGGGACCCAGACATGGCTACACAGTGCACCCTTAGTACTTGTCCTAATATATGGGGGACCCAGATATGACTACACAGTGCGCCCTTAGTATTTGTCCTAATATATAGGGGACACAGACATGACTACACAGTGCACCCTTAGTACTTGTCCTAATATATAGGGGACCAGACATGGCTAAACAGTACACACTTAGTACTTGTCCTAATATATAGGGGACCAGACATGGCTACACAGTGCACCCTTAGTACTTGTCCTAATATATAGGGGACCCAGACATGGCCACACAGTGCACCCTTAGTACTTGTCCTAATATGCAGGGGAATAAAGACATGGCTACACAGTGCACCCTTAGTACTAGTCCTAATATATAGGAGACCAGATATGGCTACACAGTGCACCCTTAGTACTTGTCCTAATATATAGGAGACCAAATATGGGTACATAGTGCACCCTTAGTACTTGTCCTAATATATAGGGGACCCAGACAAGGCTACATAGTGCACCCTTAGTAGTTGTCCTCAATTGCAGGGGACCCAGACATGGCGACACAGTGCACCCTTAGTACTTGTTCTAATACATTAGGGGCGCAGACATGGCTACACAAAACAGCCTTAGCACTTGTCTTAATATGCAGGGAACCAAGACATTTCTACACAGTGCACCCTTAGTACTTGTCCTAATATGCAGGGGAACAAAGACATGGCTACACAGTGCACCCTTAGTACTTGTCCTAATATGCAGGGGACCAAGACATGGCTACACAGTGCACCCTTAGTACTTGTCCTAATACATAGGGACCCAGACATGGCTACACAGTGCACCCTTAGTACTTGTCTTAATATATAGGGGACCCAGACATGGCTACACAGTGCACCCTTAGTACTTGTCTTAATATATAGGGGACCCAGACATGGCTACACAGTGCACCCTTAGTACTTGTACTAATATATAGGGGACCCAGACATGACTACACAGTGAACCCTAATGCTTGTCCTAATACACAGGGGACCCAGACATGACTACACAGTACACCCTTAGTACTTGTCCTAATATATAGGGGACCAGACATGGCTACACAGTGCCCCCTTAGTACTTGTCCTAATATACAGGGGGCCCAGACATGGCTACACAGTGCACCCTTAGTGCTTATCATAATATACAGGAGACCCAGACATGACTACACAGTGCACCCTTAGTACTTGTCCTAATATATAGGGGACCCAGACATGACTACACAGTGCACCCTAATGCTTGTCCTAATATGCAGGGGACCAAGACATGGCTACACCGTGCACCCTTAGTACTTGTCCTAATATATAGGAGACCAGACATGGCTACACAGTGCACCCTTAGTACTTGTCCTAATATGCAGGGGACCCAGACATGGCTACACAGTGCACCCTTAGTACTTGTCCTAATATATAGGAGACCAGATATGGCTACACAGTGCACCCTTAGTAGTTGTCCTAATTTATAGGAGACCCAATATGGCTACACAGTGTACCCTTAGTACTTGTCCTAATATATAGGGGACCAGACATGGCTACACAGTGCACCCTTAGTACTTGTCATAATATACAGGAAACCCAGACATGACTACACAGTGCACCCTTAGAACTTGTCCTAATATATAGGGACCCAGACATGGCTACACAGTGCACCCTTAGTACTTGTCATAATATACAGGAAACCCAGACATGACTACACAGTGCACCCTTAGAACTTGTCCTAATATATAGGGACCCAGACATGACTACACAGTGCACCTTTAGTACTTGTCCTAATATATAGGAGACCAGATATGGCTACACAGTGCACCCTTAGTACTTGTCCTAATATATAGGAGACCAGATATGGCTACACAGTGCACCCTTAGTACTTGTCCTAATATATAGGGACCCAGACATGACTACACAGTGCACCCTTAGTACTTATCCTAATATATAGGAGACCAGATATGGGTACACAGTGCACCCTTGGTACTTGTCCTAATATATAGGAGACCAGATATGGGTACACAGTGCACCCTTAGTACTTGTCCTAATATTCAGTGGAACAAAGACATGGCTACACAGTGCACCCTTAGTACTTGTCCTAATATGCAGGGGACCCAGACATGGCTACACAGCGCACCCTTAGTACTTGTCCTAATATATAGGAGACCAGATATGGCTACACAGTGCACCCTTAGTAGTTATCCTAATATATAGGAGACCCAATATGGCTACACAGTGTACCCTTAGTACTTGTCCTAATATATAGGGGACCAGACATGGCTACACAGTGCACCCTTAGTACTTGTCATAATATACAGGAAACCCAGACATGACTACACAGTGCACCCTTAGAACTTGTCCTAATATATAGGGACCCAGACATGACTACACAGTGCACCTTTAGTACTTGTCCTAATATGCGGGGGACCCAGACGTGACTACACAGTGCACCCTTAGTACTTATCCTAATATATAGGAGACCAGATATGGGTACACAGTGCACCCTTGGTACTTATCCTAATATATAGGAGACCAGATATGGGTACACAGTGCACCCTTAGTACTTGTCCTAATATTCAGTGGAACAAAGACATGGCTACACAGTGCACCCTTAGTACTTGTCCTAATATGCAGGGGACCCAGACATGGCTACACAGTGCACCCTTAGTACTTGTCCTAATATATAGGATACCAGATATGGCTACACAGTGCACCCTTAGTACTTGTCCTAATATATAGGGGACCCAGACATGGCTACACAGTGCACCCTTAGTACTTGTCCTAATATACAGAGGACCCAGACATGGCTACACAGTGCACCCTTAGTACTTGTCCTAATATATAGGAGACCCAGACATGGCTACACAGTGCGCCCTTAGTACTTGTCCTAATACATAGGGACCCAGACGTGGCTACACAGTGCAGCCTTAGTACTTGTTCTAATACATAAGGGGCGCAGACATGGTTACACAGTGCACCCTTCGTACTTGTCCTAATATATAGGGGGCCCAGACATGGCTGCACAGTGCACCCTTAGTACTTGTCCTAATATATAGGGGACCCAGACATGACTACACAGTGCACCCTAATGCTTTTCCTAATACACAGGGGACGCAGACATGACTACACAGTAAACCCTTAGTAAATGTCCTAATATATAGGAAACCAGACATGGCTACACAGTGCACCCTTAGTATTTGTCCTAATATATAGGGGACCCAGACATGACTACACAGTGCACCCTTAGTAATTGTCCTAATATATAGGAAACCAGACATGGCTACACAGTGCACCCTTAGTATTTGTCCTAATATATAGGGGACCCAGACATGACTACACAGTGCACCTTTAGTACTTGTCCTAATATATAGCGGACCAGACATGGCTACACAGTATACCCTTAGTACTTGTCCTAATATATTGGGGACCCATACATGAATACACAGTGCACCCTTAGTACTTGTCCTAATATATATGGGACCAGACATGGCTACACAGTGCACCCTTAGTACTTGTCCTAATATATAGGGGACCCAGACATGACTACACAGTGCACCCTTAGTACTTGTCCTAATATATAGGAGACCCAGACATGGCTACACAGTGCACCCTTAGTACTTGTCCTAATATATAGGGGACCCAGACATGACTACACAGTGCACCCTAATGCTTGTCCTAATATGCAGGGGACCAAGACACGGCTACAACGTGCACCCTTAGTACTTGTCCTAATATATAGGAGACCAGACATGGCTACACAGTGCACCCTTAGTACTTGTCCTAATATGCAGGGGACCCAGACATGGCTACACAGTGCACGCTTAGTACTTGTCCTAATATATAGGAGACCAGATATGGCTACACAGTGCACCCTTAGTACTTGTCCTAATATATAGGAGACCAGATATGGCTACACAGTGCACCCTTAGTACTTGTCCTAATATTTAGGAGACCAGATATGGCTACACAGTGCACCCTTAGTACTTGTCCTAATATATAGGAGACCAGATATGGCTACACAGTGCACCCTTAGTACTTGTCCTAATATATAGGGGACCCAGACATGGCTACACAGTGCACCCTTAGTACTTGTCCTAATATACAGAGGACCCAGACATGGCTACACAGTGCACCCTTAGTACTTGTTCTAATACATAAGGGGCGCAGACATGGCTACACAGTGCACCCTTAGTACTTGTCCTAATATGCAGAGGAACAAAGACATGGCTACAAGGTGCACGCTTAGTACTTGTCCTAATATATAGGAGACCAGATACGGCTACACAGTGCACTCTTAGTACTTGTCCTAATATATAGGAGACCAGATATGGCTACACAGTGCACCCTTAGTACTTGTCCTAATATATAGGAGACCAGATATGGCTACACAGTGCACCTTTAGTACTTGTCCTAATATATAGGGACCAGACATGACTACACAGTGCACCCTTAGTACTTGTCCTAATATACAGCAGACCCAGACATGACTACACAGTGCACCCTTAGTACTTCTCCTAATATATAGGGACCGGACATGGCTCCACAGGGCACAGTTAGTACTTGTTCTAATATATAGGGACTCAGACATGGCTACACAGTGTACCCTTAGTACTTGTCATAATATACAGGGGACCCAGACATGACTACACAGTGCACCCTTAGTACTTCTCCTAATATATAGTGACCGGACATGGCTACACAGTGCACCGTTAGTACTAGTCCTAATATATAGGGGAGCCAGACATGACTACACAGTGCACCCTTAGTACTTGTCCTAATATATAGGGACCAGACATGGCTACACAGTGCACCGTTAGTACTAGTCCTAATATATAGGGGACCCAGACATGGCTACACAGTGCACCCTTAGTACTTGTCCTAATATACAGGAGACCACACATGACTACACAGTGCACCCTTAGTACTTGTCCTAATATATAGGGACCCAGACATGACTACACAGTGCACCCTTAGTACTTGTCCTAATATATAGGGACCCAGACATGACTACAGAGTGCACGTATAGTACTTATCCTAATATACAGGAGGGCAGACATGACTAAACAGTGCACCCTTAGTACTTGTCCTAATATATAGGAGTCCAGACATGGCTACACAGTGCACCCTTAGTACTTGTCCTAATATACAGCAGACCAGACATGACTAAACAGTGCACCCTTAGTACTTGTCCTAATATATAGGAGGCCAGACATGGCTACACAGTGCACCCTTAGTACTTGTCCTAATATACAGGAGACCCAGACATGGCTACACAGTGCACCCTTAGTACTTGTCCTAATACATAGATGACTCAGACATGGCTACACAGTGCACCCTTAGTACTTGTCCTAATATATAGGAGACCCAGACATGACTGCACAGTGCACCCTTAGTACTTGTCCTAATATATAGGGGACCAGACATGGCTACACAGTATACCCTTAGTACTTGTCCTAATATATAGGGGACCCAGACATGACTACACAGTGCACCTTTAGTACTTGTCCTAATATATAGGGGACCAGACATGGCTACACAGTATACCCTTAGTACTTGTCCTAATATATAGGGGACCCATACATGAATACACAGTGCACCCTTAGTACTTGTCCTAATATATATGGGACCAGACATGGCTACACAGTGCACCCTTAGTACTTGTCCTAATATATAGGGGACCCAGACATGACTACACAGTGCACCCTTAGTACTTGTCCTAATATATAGGAGACCCAGACATGGCTACACAGTGCACCCTTAGTACTTGTCCTAATATATAGGGGACCCAGACATGACTACACAGTGCACCCTAATGCTTGTCCTAATATGCAGGGGACCAAGACACGGCTACAACGTGCACCCTTAGTACTTGTCCTAATATATAGGAGACCAGACATGGCTACACAGTGCACCCTTAGTACTTGTCCTAATATGCAGGGGACCCAGACATGGCTACACAGTGCACGCTTAGTACTTGTCCTAATATATAGGAGACCAGATATGGCTACACAGTGCACCCTTAGTACTTGTCCTAATATATAGGAGACCAGATATGGCTACACAGTGCACCCTTAGTACTTGTCCTAATATATAGGAAACCAGATATGGCTACACAGTGCACCCTTAGTACTTGTCCTAATATATAGGGGACCCAGACATGGCTACACAGTGCACCCTTAGTACTTGTCCTAATATACAGAGGACCCAGACATGGCTACACAGTGCACCCTTAGTACTTGTTCTAATACATAAGGGGCGCAGACATGGCTACACAGTGCACCCTTAGTACTTGTCCTAATATGCAGAGGAACAAAGACATGGCTACACAGTGCACGCTTAGTACTTGTCCTAATATATAGGAGACCAGATACGGCTACACAGTGCACCCTTAGTACTTGTCCTAATATATAGGAGACCAGATATGGCTACACAGTGCACCCTTAGTACTTGTCCTAATATATAGGAGACCAGATATGGCTACACAGTGCACCT
Source organism: Eleutherodactylus coqui (assembly GCF_035609145.1). Taxonomy (NCBI): domain Eukaryota; kingdom Metazoa; phylum Chordata; class Amphibia; order Anura; family Eleutherodactylidae; genus Eleutherodactylus; species Eleutherodactylus coqui. Next base: position 60,553,385 of record NC_089847.1, on the reverse strand, counting down.
TTAGTACTTGTCCTAATATATAGGGACCAGACATGACTACACAGTGCACCCTTAGTACTTGTCCTAATATACAGCAGACCCAGACATGACTACACAGTGCACCCTTAGTACTTCTCCTAATATATAGGGACCGGACATGGCTCCACAGGGCACAGTTAGTACTTGTTCTAATATATAGGGACTCAGACATGGCTACACAGTGTACCCTTAGTACTTGTCATAATATACAGGGGACCCAGACATGACTACACAGTGCACCCTTAGTACTTCTCCTAATATATAGTGACCGGACATGGCTACACAGTGCACCGTTAGTACTAGTCCTAATATATAGGGGAACCAGACATAACTACACAGTGCAGACTTAGTACTTGTCCTAATATATAGGGACCAGACATGGCTACACAGTGCACCGTTAGTACTAGTCCTAATATATAGGGGACCCAGACATGGCTACACAGTGCACCCTTAGTACTTGTCCTAATATACAGGAGACCACACATGACTACACAGTGCACCCTTAGTACTTGTCCTAATATATAGGGACCCAGACATGACTACACAGTGCACCCTTAGTACTTGTCCTAATATATAGGGACCCAGACATGACTACAGAGTGCACGTATAGTACTTATCCTAATATACAGGAGGGCAGACATGACTAAACAGTGCACCCTTAGTACTTGTCCTAATATATAGGAGTCCAGACATGGCTACACAGTGCACCCTTAGTACTTGTCCTAATATACAGCAGACCAGACATGACTAAACAGTGCACCCTTAGTACTTGTCCTAATATATAGGAGGCCAGACATGGCTACACAGTGCACCCTTAGTACTTGTCCTAATATACAGGAGACCCAGACATGGCTACACAGTGCACCCTTAGTACTTGTCCTAATACATAGATGACTCAGACATGGCTACACAGTGCACCCTTAGTACTTGTCCTAATATATAGGAGACCCAGACATGACTGCACAGTGCACCCTTAGTACTTGTCCTAATATGCAGGGGAACAAAGACATGGCTACACAGTGCACCCTTAGTACTTGTCCTAATATATAGGAGGCCAGATATGGCTACACAGTGCACACTTAGTACTGGTCCTAATATGCAGGGGACCAAGACATGGCTACACAGTGCACCCTTAGTACTTGTCCTAATATACAGGAGACCCAGACATGGCTACACAGTGCACCCTTAGTACTTGTCCTAATATACAGGGACCCACACATGACTACACAGTGCACCCTTAGTACTTGTTCTAATATATGTAGGGGACTCAGATATGGCTACAAAGGGCACCCTTAGTACTTGTCCTAATACATAAGGGGCGCAGACATGGCTACACAGTGCACCCTTAGTACTTGTCCTAATATATAGGGGACCCAGACATGACTACACAGTGCACCCTTAGTACTTATCCTAATATACAGGAGACCCAGACATCACTACACAGTGCACCCTTAGTACTTGTCCTAATATATAGGGGAACAGACATGGCTACACAGTGCACCCTTAGTACTTGTCCTAATATACAGGGGGCCCAGACATGGCTACACAGTGCACCCTTAGTACTTATCCTAATATACAGGAGACCCAGACATGGCTACACAGTGCACCCTTAGTGCTTGTCCTAATATATAGGGGACCCAGACATGACTAAACAGTGCACCCTAATGCTTGTCCTAATTTGCAGGGGACCACGACATGGCTACACAGTGCACCCTTAGTACTTGTCCTAATATATAGGAGACCAGATATGGCTACACAGTGCACCCTTAGTACTTGTCCTAATATATAGGAGACCAGACATGGCTACACAGTGCACCCTTAGTACTTGTCCTAATATATAGGAGACCAGATATGGCTACACAGTGCACCCTTAGTACTTGTCCTAATATATAGGGACCCAGACATGACTACACAGTGCACCCTTAGTACTTGTCCTAATATATAGGGACCAAGACATGACTACACAGTGCACCCTTAGTACTTGTCCTAATATTTAGGGACCAAGACATGACTACACAGTGCACCCTTAGTACTTGTCCTAATATATCGGGACCCAGACATGACTACACAGTGCACCCTTAGTACTTGTCCTAATATATAGGGACCAAGACATGACTACACAGTGCACCCTTAGTACTTGTCCTAATATGTAGGAGACCCAGACATGGCTACACAGTGCACCCTTAGTACTTGTCCTAATATATAGGTGACCCAGACATGACTACACAGTGCACCCTAATGCTTGTCCTAATATGCAGGGGACCAAGACATGGCTACACCGTGCACCCTTAGTACTTGTCCTAATATATAGGCGACCCATACATGGCTACACAGTGCACCCTTAGTACTTGTCCTAATATATAGGTGACCTAGACATGACTACACAGTGCACCCTAATGCTTGTCCTAATATGCAGGGGACCAAGACATGGCTACACCGTGCACCCTTAGTACTTGTCCTAATATATAGGGGACCAGACATGACTACACAGTGCACCCTTAGTACTTGTCCTAATATATAGGGGACCAGACATGAATAAACAGTGCAGCCTTAGTACTTGTCCTAATATACAGGAGACCCAGACATGACTACACAGTGCACTCTTAGTACTTGTCCTAATATATAGGGGAACAGACATGGCTACACAGTGCCCCCTTAGTACTTGTCCTAATATACAGGGGGCCCAGACAAGGCTACACAGTGCACCCTTAGTACTTATCCTAATATACAGGAGACCCAGACATGACTACACAGCGCACACTTAGTACTTGTCCTAATATATAGGAGACCCAGACATGGCTACACAGTGCAGCCTTAGTACTTGTCCTAATATACAGGGGGCCCATACATGGCTACACAGTGCACCCTTAGTACTTATCCTAATATACAGGAGACCCAGACATGGCTACACAGTGCACCCTTAGTACTTGTACTAATATATAGGGGACCCAGACATGACTACACAGTGCACCCTTAGTACTTGTCCTAATATATAGGAGACCAGACATGGCTACACAGTGTACCCTTAGTACTTGTCCTAATATATAGGTGACCCAGACATGGCTACACAGTGCACCCTTAGTACTTGTCCTAATATATAGGGGACCCAGACATGACTACACAGTGCACCCTAATGCTTGTCCTAATATGCAGGGGACCACGACATGGCTACACAGTGCACCCTTAGTACTTGTCCTAATATATAGGAAACCAGATATGGCTACACAGTGCACCCTTAGTACTTGTCCTAATATATAGGAGACCAGACATGGCTACACAGTGCACCCTTAGTACTTGTCCTAATATATAGGTGACCCAGACATGACTACACAGTGCACCCTAATGCTTGTCCTAATATGCAGGGGACCACGACATGGCTACACAGTGCACCCTTAGTACTTGTCCTAATATATAGGTGACCCAGACATGGCTACACAGTGCACCCTTAGTACTTGTCCTAATATATAGGGGACCCAGACATGACTACACAGTGCACCCTAATGCTTGTCCTAATATGCAGGGGACCACGACATGGCTACACAGTGCACCCTTAGTACTTGTCCTAATATATAGGAGACCAGATATGGCTACACAGTGCACGCTTAGTACTTGTCCTAATATATAGGAGACCAGACATGGCTACACAGTGCACCCTTAGTATTTGTCCTAATATATAGGTGACCCAGACATGACTACACAGTGCACCATAATGCTTGTCCTAATATGCAGGGGACCAAGACATGGCTACACCGTGCACCCTTAGTACTTGTCCTAATATATAGGGGACCAGATATGGCTACACAGTGCACCCTTAGTACTTGTCCTAATATATAGGGGGCCAGACATGACTACACAGTGCACCCTTAGTACTTGTCCTAATACATAGGGGACCAGACATGACTAAACAGTGCACCCTTAGTTCTTGTCCTAATATACAGGAGACCCAGACATGACTACACAGTGCACCCTTAGTACTTGTCCTAATATATAGGGAACCAGACATGGCTACACAGTGCACCCTTAGTACTTGTCCTTATATATATGAGGACCCAGACATTACTACACAGGGCACCCTTAATACTTGTCCTAATATATAGGGCACCCACACATGGATACACAGTGCATCCTTAGTACTTGTCCTAATATATAGGGCACCCACACATGGATACACAGTGCACCCTTACTACTTGTCCTAATATGCAATGGACCAAGACATAGCTACACAGGACACCTATAGTACTTGTCCTAATATATAGGGACCCAGACATGACTACACAGTGCACGCTTAGTACTTCTCCTAATATATGGGGACCCAGACATGGCTACACAGTGCACCCTTAGTACTTGTCCTAATATATGGGGGACCCAGACATGACTACACAGTGCACCCTTAGTATTTGTCCTAATATATAGGGGACACAGACATGACTACACAGTGCACCCTTAGTAATTGTCCTAATATATAGGGGACCAGACATGGCTAAACAGTACACACTTAGTACTTGTCCTAATATATAGGGGACCAGACATGGCTACACAGTGCACCCTTAGTACTTGTCCTAATATATAGGGGACCCAGACATGGCCACACAGTGCACCCTTAGTACTTGTCCTAATATGCAGGGGAATAAAGACATGGCTACACCGTGCACCCTTAGTACTTGTCCTAATATATAGGAGACCAGATATGGCTACACAGTGCACCCTTAGTACTTGTCCTAATATATAGGAGACCAAATATGGGTACATAGTGCACCCTTAGTACTTGTCCTAATATATAGGGGACCCAGACAAGGCTACATAGTGCTCCCTTAGTAGTTGTCCTCAATTGCAGGGGACCCAGACATGGCGACACAGTGCACCCTTAGTACTTGTTCTAATACATAAGGGGCGCAGACATGGCTACACAAAACAGCCTTAGTACTTGTCTTAATATGCAGGGAACCAAGACATTTCTACACAGTGCACCCTTAGTACTTGTCCTAATATGCAGGGGAACAAAGACATGGCTACACAGTGCACCCTTAGTACTTTTCCTAATATGCAGGGGACCAAGACATGGCTACACAGTGCACCCTTAGTATTTGTCCTAATACATAGGGACCCAGACATGGCTACACAGTGCACCCTTAGTACTTGTCTTAATATATAGGGGACCCAGACATGGCTACACAGTGCACCCTTAGTACTTGTCTTTATATATAGGGGACCCAGACATGGCTACACAGTGCACCCTTAGTACTTGTCCTAATATATAGGGGACCCAGACATGACTACACAGTGAACCCTAATGCTTGTCCTAATACACAGTTGACCCAGACATGACTACACAATACACCCTTAGTACTTGTCCTAATATATAGGGGACCAGACATGGCTACACAGTGCCCCCTTAGTACTTGTCCTAATATACAGGGGGCCCAGACATGGCTACACAGTGCACCCTTAGTGCTTATCCTAATATACAGGAGACCCAGACATGACTACACAGTGCACCCTTAGTACTTGTCCTAATATATAGGGGACCCAGACATGACTACACAGTGCACCCTAATGCTTGTCCTAATATGCAGGGGACCAAGACATGGCTACACCGTGCACCCTTAGTACTTGTCCTAATATATAGGAGACCAGACATGGCTACACAGTGCACCCTTAGTACTTGTCCTAATATGCAGGGGACCCAGACATGGCTACACAGTGCACCCTTAGTACTTGTCCTAATATATAGGAGACCAGATATGGCTACACAGTGCACCCTTAGTAGTTGTCCTAATATATAGGAGACCCAATATGGCTACACAGTGTACCCTTAGTACTTGTCCTAATATATAGGGGACCAGACATGGCTACACAGTGCACCCTTAGTACTTGTCATAATATACAGGAAACAGAGACATGACTACACAGTGCACCCTTAGAACTTGTCCTAATATATAGGGACCCAGACATGACTACACAGTGCACCTTTAGTACTTGTCCTAATATGCGGGGGACCCAGACGTGACTACACAGTGCACCCTTAGTACTTGTCCTAATATATAGGAGACCAGATATGGCTACACAGTGCACCCTTAGTACTTGTCCTAATATATAGGAGACCAGAAATGGCTACACAGTGCACCCTTAGTACTTGTCCTAATATATAGGGGACCCAGACATGACTACACAGTGAACCCTAATGCTTGTCCTAATACACAGGGGACCCAGACATGACTACACAGTACACCCTTAGTACTTGTCCTAATATATAGGGGACCAGACATGGCTACACAGTGCCCCCTTAGTACTTGTCCTAATATACAGGGGGCCCAGACATGGCTACACAGTGCACCCTTAGTGCTTATCCTAATATACAGGAGACCCAGACATGACTACACAGTGCACCCTTAGTACTTGTCCTAATATATAGGGGACCCAGACATGACTACACAGTGCACCCTAATGCTTGTCCTAATATGCAGGGGACCAAGACATGGCTACACCGTGCACCCTTAGTACTTGTCCTAATATATAGGAGACCAGACATGGCTACACAGTGCACCCTTAGTACTTGTCCTAATATGCAGGGGACCCAGACATGGCTACACAGTGCACCCTTAGTACTTGTCCTAATATATAGGAGACCAGATATGGCTACACAGTGCACCCTTAGTAGTTGTCCTAATATATAGGAGACCCAATATGGCTACACAGTGTACCCTTAGTACTTGTCCTAATATATAGGGGACCAGACATGGCTACACAGTGCACCCTTAGTACTTGTCATAATATACAGGAAACCCAGACATGACTACACAGTGCACCCTTAGAACTTGTCCTAATATATAGGGACCCAGACATGACTACACAGTGCACCTTTAGTACTTGTCCTAATATGCGGGGGACCCAGACGTGACTACACAGTGCACCCTTAGTACTTGTCCTAATATATAGGAGACCAGATATGGCTACACAGTGCACCCTTAGTACTTGTCCTAATATATAGGAGACCAGAAATGGCTACACAGTGCACCCTTAGTACTTGTCCTAATATATAGGGACCCAGACATGACTACACAGTGCACCCTTAGTACTAATCCTAATATATAGGAGACCAGATATGGGTACACAGTGCACCCTTGGTACTTGTCCTAATATATAGGAGACCAGATATGGGTACACAGTGCACCCTTAGTACTTGTCCTAATATTCAGTGGAACAAAGACATGGCTACACAGTGCACCCTTAGTACTTGTCCTAATATGCAGGGGACCCAGACATGGCGACAAAGTGCACCCTTAGTACTTGTCCTAATATATAGGAGACCAGATATGGCTACACAGTGCACCCTTAGTAGTTGTCCTAATATATAGGAGACCCAATATGGCTACACAGTGTACCCTTAGTACTTGTCCTAATATATAGGGGACCAGACATGGCTACACAGTGCACCCTTAGTACTTGTCATAATATACAGGAAACCCAGACATGACTACACAGTGCACCCTTAGAGCTTGTCCTAATATATAGGGACCCAGACATGACTACACAGTGCACCTTTAGTACTTGTCCTAATATGCGGGGGACCCAGACGTGACAACACAGTGCACCCTTAGTACTTGTCCTAATATATAGGAGACCAGATATGGCTACACAGTGCACCCTTTATACTTGTCCTAATATATAGGGACCCAGACATGAATACACAGTGCACCCTTAGTACTTATCCTAATATATAGGAGACCAGATATGGGTACACAGTGCACCCTTGGTACTTGTCCTAATATATAGGAGACCAGATATGGGTACACAGTGCACCCTTAGTACTTGTCCTAATATTCAGTGGAACAAAGACATGGCTACACAGTGCACCTTTAGTACTTGTCCTAATATGCAGGGGACCCAGACATGGCTACACAGTGCACCCTTAGTACTTGTCCTAATATATAGGATACCAGATATGGCTACACAGTGCACCCTTAGTACTTGTCCTAATATATAGGGGACCCAGACATGGCTACACAGTGCACCCTTAGTACTTGTCCTAATATGCAGGGGACCCAGACATGGCTACACAGTGCACCCTTAGTACTTGTCCTAATATATAGGAGACCAGATATGGCTACACAGTGCACCCTTAGTAGTTGTCCTAATATATAGGAGACCCAATATGGCTACACAGTGTACCCTTAGTACTTGTCCTAATATATAGGGGACCAGACATGGCTACACAGTGCACCCTTAGTACTTGTCATAATATACAGGAAACCCAGACATGACTACACAGTGCACCCTTAGAACTTGTCCTAATATATAGGGACCCAGACATGACTACACAGTGCACCTTTAGTACTTGTCCTAATATGCGGGGGACCCAGACGTGACTACACAGTGCACCCTTAGTACTTGTCCTAATATATAGGAGACCAGATATGGCTACACAGTGCACCCTTAGTACTTGTCCTAATATATAGGAGACCAGAAATGGCTACACAGTGCACCCTTAGTACTTGTCCTAATATATAGGGACCCAGACATGACTACACAGTGCACCCTTAGTACTAATCCTAATATATAGGAGACCAGATATGGGTACACAGTGCACCCTTGGTACTTGTCCTAATATATAGGAGACCAGATATGGGTACACAGTGCACCCTTAGTACTTGTCCTAATATTCAGTGGAACAAAGACATGGCTACACAGTGCACCCTTAGTACTTGTCCTAATATGCAGGGGACCCAGACATGGCGACAAAGTGCACCCTTAGTACTTGTCCTAATATATAGGAGACCAGATATGGCTACACAGTGCACCCTTAGTAGTTGTCCTAATATATAGGAGACCCAATATGGCTACACAGTGTACCCTTAGTACTTGTCCTAATATATAGGGGACCAGACATGGCTACACAGTGCACCCTTAGTACTTGTCATAATATACAGGAAACCCAGACATGACTACACAGTGCACCCTTAGAGCTTGTCCTAATATATAGGGACCCAGACATGACTACACAGTGCACCTTTAGTACTTGTCCTAATATGCGGGGGACCCAGACGTGACAACACAGTGCACCCTTAGTACTTGTCCTAATATATAGGAGACCAGATATGGCTACACAGTGCACCCTTTATACTTGTCCTAATATATAGGGACCCAGACATGAATACACAGTGCACCCTTAGTACTTATCCTAATATATAGGAGACCAGATATGGGTACACAGTGCACCCTTGGTACTTGTCCTAATATATAGGAGACCAGATATGGGTACACAGTGCACCCTTAGTACTTGTCCTAATATTCAGTGGAACAAAGACATGGCTACACAGTGCACCTTTAGTACTTGTCCTAATATGCAGGGGACCCAGACATGGCTACACAGTGCACCCTTAGTACTTGTCCTAATATATAGGATACCAGATATGGCTACACAGTGCACCCTTAGTACTTGTCCTAATATATAGGGGACCCAGACATGGCTACACAGTGCACCCTTAGTACTTGTCCTAATATGCAGGGGACCCAGACATGGCTACACAGTGCACCCTTAGTACTTGTCCTAATATATAGGAGACCAGATATGGCTACACAGTGCACCCTTAGTAGTTGTCCTAATATATAGGAGACCCAATATGGCTACACAGTGTACCCTTAGTACTTGTCCTAATATATAGGGGACCAGACATGGCTACACAGTGCACCCTTAGTACTTGTCATAATATACAGGAAACCCAGACATGACTACACAGTGCACCCTTAGAACTTGTCCTAATATATAGGGACCCAGACATGACTACACAGTGCACCTTTAGTACTTGTCCTAATATGCGGGGGACCCAGACGTGACTACACAGTGCACCCTTAGTACTTGTCCTAATATATAGGAGACCAGATATGGCTACACAGTGCACCCTTAGTACTTGTCCTAATATATAGGAGACCAGAAATGGCTACACAGTGCACCCTTAGTACTTGTCCTAATATATAGGGACCCAGACATGACTACACAGTGCACCCTTAGTACTAATCCTAATATATAGGAGACCAGATATGGGTACACAGTGCACCCTTGGTACTTGTCCTAATATATAGGAGACCAGATATGGGTACACAGTGCACCCTTAGTACTTGTCCTAATATTCAGTGGAACAAAGACATGGCTACACAGTGCACCCTTAGTACTTGTCCTAATATGCAGGGGACCCAGACATGGCGACAAAGTGCACCCTTAGTACTTGTCCTAATATATAGGAGACCAGATATGGCTACACAGTGCACCCTTAGTAGTTGTCCTAATATATAGGAGACCCAATATGGCTACACAGTGTACCCTTAGTACTTGTCCTAATATATAGGGGACCAGACATGGCTACACAGTGCACCCTTAGTACTTGTCATAATATACAGGAAACCCAGACATGACTACACAGTGCACCCTTAGAGCTTGTCCTAATATATAGGGACCCAGACATGACTACACAGTGCACCTTTAGTACTTGTCCTAATATGCGGGGGACCCAGACGTGACAACACAGTGCACCCTTAGTACTTGTCCTAATATATAGGAGACCAGATATGGCTACACAGTGCACCCTTTATACTTGTCCTAATATATAGGGACCCAGACATGAATACACAGTGCACCCTTAGTACTTATCCTAATATATAGGAGACCAGATATGGGTACACAGTGCACCCTTGGTACTTGTCCTAATATATAGGAGACCAGATATGGGTACACAGTGCACCCTTAGTACTTGTCCTAATATTCAGTGGAACAAAGACATGGCTACACAGTGCACCTTTAGTACTTGTCCTAATATGCAGGGGACCCAGACATGGCTACACAGTGCACCCTTAGTACTTGTCCTAATATATAGGATACCAGATATGGCTACACAGTGCACCCTTAGTACTTGTCCTAATATATAGGGGACCCAGACATGGCTACACAGTGCACCCTTAGTACTTGTCCTAATATACAGAGGACCCAGACATGGCTACACAGTGCACCCTTAGTACTTGTCCTAATATATAGGAGACCCAGACATGGCTACACAGTGCGCCCTTAGTACTTGTCCTAATACATAGGGACCCAGACGTGGCTACACAGTGCAGCCTTAGTACTTGTCCTAATATATAGGGGGCCCAGACATGGCTACACAGTGCACCCTTAGTACTTGTCCTAATATATAGGGGACCCAGACATGACTACACAGTGCACCCTAATGCTTTTCCTAATACACAGGGGACGCAGACAAGACTACACAGTACACCCTTAGTAATTGTCCTAATATATAGGAAACCAAACATGGCTACACAGTGCACCCTTAGTATTTGTCCTAATATATAGGGGACCCAGACATGACAACACAGTGCACCTTTAGTACTTGTCCTAATATATAGGGGACCAGACATGGCTACACAGTATACCCTTAGTACTTGTCCTAATATATAGGGGACCCATACATGACTACACAGTGCACCCTTAGTACTTGTCCTAATATATATGGGACCAGACATGGCTACACAGTGCACCCTTAGTACTTGTCCTAATATATAGGGGACCCAGACATGACTACACAGTGCCCCCTTAGTACTTGTCCTAATATATAGGAGACCCAGACATGGCTACACAGTGCACCCTTAGTACTTGTCCTAATATATAGGGGACCCAGACATGACTACACAGTGCACCCTAATGCTTGTCCTAATATGCAGGGGACCAAGACACGGCTACAACGTGCACCCTTAGTACTTGTCCTAATATATAGGAGACCAGACATGGCTACACAGTGCACCCTTAGTACTTGTCCTAATATGCAGGGGACCCAGACATGGCTACACAGTGCACGCTTAGTACTTGTCCTAATATATAGGAGACCAGATATGGCTACACAGTGCACCCTTAGTACTTGTCCTAATATATAGGAGACCCAATATGGCTACACAGTGTACCCTTAGTACTTGTCCTAATATATAGGGGACCAGACATGGCTACACAGTGCACCCTTAGTACTTGTCATAATATACAGGAAACCCAGACATGACTACACAGTGCACCCTTAGTACTTGTCCTAATATATAGTGACCCAGACATGACTACACAGTGCACCTTTAGTACTTGTCCTAATATGCGGGGGACCCAGACGTGACTACACAGTGCACCCTTAGTACTTGTCCTAATATATAGGGACCCAGACATGACTACACAGTGCACCCTTAGTACTTGTCCTAACATATAGGAGACCAGATATGGCTACACAGTGCACCCTTAGTACTTGTCCTAATATATAGGGACCTAGACATGACAACACAGTGCACCCTTATTACTTGTCCTAATATATGGAAGACCAGATATGGGTACACAGTGCACCCTTGGTACTTGTCCTAATATATAGGAGACCAGATATGGGTACACAGTGCACCCTTAGTACTTGTCCTAATATGCAGGGGAACAAAGACATGGCTACACAGTGCACCCTTAGTACTTGTCCTAATATGCAGGGGACCCAGACATGGCTACACAGTGCACCCTTAGTACTTGTCCTAATATATAGGGGACCCAGACATGGCGACACAGTGCACCCTTAGTACTTGTTCTAATACATAAGGGGCGCAGACATGGCTACACAATACAGCCTTAGTACTTGTCTTAATATGCAAGGAACCAAGACATGGCTACACAGTGCACCCTTAGTACTTGTCCTAATATGCAGGGGAAGAAAGACATGGCTACACAGTGCACCCTTAGTACTTGTCCTAATATGTAGGGGACCAAGACATGGCTACACAGTGCACCCTTAGTACTTGTTCTAATACATAAGGGGCGCAGACATGGCTACACAGTGCACCCTTAGTACTTGTCTTAATATATAGGGGACCCAGACATGGCTACACAGTGCACCCTTAGTACTTTTCCTAATATATAGGGGACCCAGACATGACTACACAGTGCACCCTAATGCTTGTCCTAATATGCAGGGGACAAAGACATGGCTACACCGTGCACCCTTAGTACTTGTCATAATATATAGGAGACCAGACATGGCTACACCGTGCACCCTTAGTACTTGTCCTAATATATAGGGACCCAGACATGGCTACACAGTGCACGCTTAGTACTTGTCCTAATATATAGGAGACCAGATATGGCAACACAGAGCAGCCTTAGTACTTGTCCTAATATATAGGAGACCCAATATGGCTACACAGTGTACCCTTAGTACTTGTCCTAATATATAGGGGACCAGACATGGCTACACAGTGCACCCTTAGTACTTGTCCTAATATACAGGGGGCCCAGACATGGCTTCACAGTGCACCCTTAGTACTTATCCTAATATACAGGAGACCCAGACATGGCTACACAGTGCACCCTTAGTACTTGTCCTAATATATAGGGGACCCAGACATGACTACACAGTGCACCCTAATGCTTGTCCTAATATGCAGGGGACCACGACATGGCTACACAGTGCACCCTTAGTACTTGTCCTAATATATAGGAGACCTGACATGGCTACACAGTGCACCCTTAATACTTGTCCTAATATATAGGAGACCAGATATGGCTACACAGTGCACCCTTAGTACTTGTCCTAATATATAGGGACCCAGACATGGCTACACAGTGCACCCTTAGTACTTGTCCTAATATATAGGAGACCAGATATGGCTACACAGTGCACCCTTAGTACTTGTCCTAATATATAGGGACCCAGACATGGCTACACAGTGCACCCTTAGTACTTGTCCTAATATATAGGGACCAAGACATGACTACACAGTGCACCCTTAGTACTTGTCCTAATATATATAAGGACCAAGACATGACTACACGGTGCACCCTTAGTTCTTGTCCTAATATATAGGGACCCAGACATGACTACACAGTGCACCCTTAGTACTTGTCCTAATATATAGGGACCAAGACATGACTACACAGTGCACCCTTAATACTTGTCCTAATATATATGGGACCAGACATGGCTACACACCGCACCCTTAGTACTTGCCCATTCTTGTTGCCCTGCTATGTGCCGCCACTCTGCACCCTGACATGGAAACTACATGTGAGCAGCCACACATAGATATTTCAGGGTGCAGATGGCTTGGGCGGCACAGAATGGCACTGTGGGCCACATGTGTCCTCCGGGCGGTATGTTGTGCACCCCTGGCTTACAGTACCAGTAGAGTAACATCCTGGTTTGTGATATAAGTGCTTCCATAAGGCAGGTCCTAAAATACACCTTGGTGAACACTTTGGTATTTATTACGGTTTTAGCTGTTTTTCCTCTTTGGTTTGCTCCCATATAGTTACAGTGTGGAGACGAGGCTACTGACCAAAAGCTGGGAGAGAAGTCCAAGTTTATGTAGCTTTTTGTGCAGTAATGAAAGAGCCTCTTAATCTTTCCAGTTCCTGTGTGATCATACCCAGTGGGCTCCAGGCAAGCAGGGAGATGAGCACCTCTGATGCCGCTTGGCAAATGGGAAAACCAAGTATCAGATGGGAAAAGTCCCTCTAGAAGAAAACTACAAACCCTACAGGATATAATTTAGGTTTATTCAGCAACATCCTGAGTCCTCCACAAATCACCTTAGTGTTGAAGTTAATAAGATGAGGAGGAGGAGGGTACGCAGCTGAAGATTCTCTGTATGTCTGCAAGACTGCATGGAGCACAGAAGTGGGATATATATGGATGGCTCCGGGGTCTTTGTAAATTGTATACAGAGCTATGGGGGACTATAGATGCACTATGACCTCAAGTCGTCTTACAAAACAGCCCCTCTCTTGAACACTGCCTGTGTGTATTGGAGGTCTTTCTTATTCAAAAGAATGGGATGACATGCAATACCAGCCACTAGCAGTGGACAAGAGGGGCGCTAATATTGGAAAAAATACATTTAAAAGTGTGAAGTTTTGACTGAACTATCTGCCACCATTCATAGTTACAGTTTATAGGTGACCCATATTAATACTCCTGTTCTGCAGTTCCTCAGACTGTAATTAAAGGGGTTTTCCTGATGCTAAAATAAAGTATTAATCTTGCCTTCCTCATATTACATGTATGGCTGGGAATACCTTCACATACTTTTTTTTTTTTTTTTTTACAAATTTGAGCCTGTTCCATGATGCTGGGGGGTCCTCCCTTCGTTGGGTTGGTTGTTTGTATCCTTGCCTTCTGGTCTGCAGCAGTTTCCGGCTCCTATGGCTCCATTTACACAATACACAGCACTGAAACCACCCACTGCATCCCTATCATACTCATCAAGCCCACCCACTGTATCTCTCACCGCCATCTTGGAATCATCTGTACTCCTGCATTCATGAATAGCTAAGCGCCGGCTGTAATTGGCTGAGCGCTCAGCCAATCAGCACAGCCCTTTCAGGAGGCGAGGATTTTTAAATTCCCGCCTGCTGAAAGTGCTGGACAGCAGTGCAGGGGAGCCAGCCGGAGGACGCGTCTGAGCGGCGGAGAGGTGAGTACATTTTTTTTTTTTAACCAGCTAATGATGATTTTCAGGGAAGGGCTTATATTTCAAGCCGTTCCCCGAAAATCATGCTGCGGGGGTTGCCACAAACCACCTCTTTGAATGGTGCTGGCAGCAGCGCCAACCCCATTGAAAGCAATGGGATAGCATGCTGGACTTCTGCCACAGCTGTGACAGCTGTGGCAAAAGTTCGCGGTCTTCTCGCTATGTTTTCAATGGGGCTAGTGCTGCTGCCGCTGGCCCCATGGAAAACAATGGCGCTATCCCAGCGTTTTTCTTGCGCTGCGAGGCGAGTGTTTTCTCTCATTCTCGCAGCGCAAGAGAAAAAAAAACGCTAGTGGGTGTCCGCCCTTAGTCGGGCTTTACTCTTCTCACCTTTTAAAAATCACGTTCAAACCTTCTGTGAGCCAATCATCATGAGAATGCAGCGGGAACAAAACTCTCATGTACTTTACAATACTTCCAGTTTATTTACCACATTCAGTAAACCAACATGAAGAAACGACAGCAGTAACATCAGTGTAAGGAATAGAAGGAAATGGGCCCTCTAAAGGGAAGAAATATAACAGGTGAACGGAGATGAATAAATATGACTATTTACATGATATCCTCTATTAGACTCATCAGATACTGATGGGAAGCGATGGAACATTGGTCCGCCGATAGCACCTTGTGAGTCGGCTCTCGGTCCCCCATAATGGTGCAGTTGGATTTATATCATATCTGTTCCCATATAGTGAAGCCACTTAGTTCCTCTTGCATAAAGATGGCGGCTGCTCTTGGATTGGCGCGCTTCTTCGTTTTACTTTTTTAAAATGTCCTCTTGCATTATGAGGCACAATGTAACGGCGCCGTTCTTCTGTAAAGCTGCAAGGATCTTCCCGCGATTCTCTTCATAATGCTGAATCATCTCCTCCATGTTCTTATCGGCATCTATCACTGAAGTATCCCTAAAATAGCACAATGTGTGATCAGTGCCGGTCCGACCGCCGAGATCATCACCAGTCATAAGAATGAAGGAGCCAATGATGGCGATAGGGCTGAGCTGCAATACCCAACACTGCCAATAGAGGAGAGCAGAAATGTGTCTACACTATCAGGGGCAGCAGCCCTCCTACAGGTGCCTTGGCCCTCCATTCTTGTGATCAGTAAGGGTCACAGCGACTGGATAGTCGTCCTGCTTAAACATGGCAGAAAGATGATGCAGAATAATTTGCTCACTCGTCATTTTGCTTCCGCTCAACTAAAAAATAGTCGCTGATTGATCAAAAGTCATCTGGTGTAAAGTCGCACTGGAGCAAATTATGAACAAATTTGAATGGAGATCCCCCTGCAAACAATATTTTGGCGAACGACTAATGAACAATCATCACTCTATGTACAGGCAAATAAACGACTGCTGTTCATAGACTTCAGCGACTTTTTCGGAGGGATGAGCTGAGTAATAGTTGCTCCGTGTAAAAGATGCCTTGTATTGTGTGATATTGGGAAGCCATCATATTTACCCAGAGACCAGGAACTATTACTTACCCCCTATTGATCGCTAGATGTTTTAGTTCATCCCCCGCTCTCTACCTGTAGGTCCTCATCTTCTACTCACTAGCTTACGGCACTCTCCAACCACATAGACCAGAGCAACTATGGACTAGCTGTGCGACCGTCTGACATGGTTATTAGCAACGTAATATCGTGTTTCTACGAAAATAAGACCCTGTCATATTAATTTTTGCCCCAAAAGAGGCTCTATGTTTTATTTTCAGGGGATGTCTTATTAAACGTACCTAGGAGATTTGGTGCAGGTCCCTCCCGCTGCTCTTTGGAGCTTCAATGAGCTGAGCCATGACATTGATTGGCCAATTATAAATCCTGCCTCCACAATGCGATGGCTGTGATTGGTTCTTCTTGCACTGCTCAGCCAATCACAACCATTGCTTTCTGGAGATGAGATGTTTTTTTCATGAATCCCGTAACCAGAAAGTGATCTTCAGTGGGCGAACGAGGACTGCAGAACGCACGGCAGAGCTCCAGACAGCAGATGGAGGACCCGGACCGAGCCTGCTAGGTAGGTATTCCTTTTTTAATGTAATGCAGTTAAGGCTTATTTTGGGAGTAGGGCTTATATTTAGACCCTATATCACCAAGGGAATCACTAATAGATAAAATATAACTTTTATTAAATAATATTTAAAAATGTATTGGGCGCGATCCTTAATTATAACCAATGTGCCCCAACTATAAGGGTTCGCACCATACAAAAAATATATAGGTCCTTAGACACACTATATTGTCAGTGCACCAAAAGAGGGGACTGCACTGATAACAGTATAGTCCAACAGCTACAATGACGATGGCAAATGTAATTGGTGTATAGCCATTAGTCAAACATGTAGCTGTATACAGCTCTAACGAATCAATCGCTGTTTTTGTTATTGACTGGTATAGGTAGATCACCAGCACTTTTATTGATATAAATATACTGTCGTAGAGCTGACAAGTAGGTTAGATTACTCATACGTTTTGGGAATAGAGCACATACGGGTTTCTATTGTATGGTGGCTCACTGAATGACCATGTAGTGTCTAACCAGAAACCAATAATGTAGCACCCCTGTCATGCGATGCCCATTTATTAGAGTGGCTAACCTGAAAACAGAGTCAATTATGCAACACGACCCTGTTCTAAGGAACCTACAATACTATATGCAGCCAAAAGATAAAGGCTGAATATAGCCGCTTTCATTCAAGCAAAAGCCACTAGTAGTAGCACATTATAGTAGACAGGGGTGCTACATTATTGGTTTCTGGTTGGACACTACATGGTCATTCAGTGAGCCACCATACAATAGAAACCCGTAAATAAAAGTGCTGGTGATCTACCTATACCAGTCAATAAAAAAACAGCGATTGATTCGTTAGAGCTGTATACAGCGACATGTTTGACTAATGGCTATACACCAATTACATTTGCCATCGTCATGGTAGCTGTTGGACTATACTGTTATCAGTGCAGTCCCCTCTTTTGGTGCACTGACAATATAGTGTGTCTAAGGACCTATATATTTTTTGAATGGTGCCAACCCTTATAGTTGGGGCACCTTAGTTATAATTAAGCATCACGCCCAATACATTTTTTAATGTTATTTAATAAAAGTTATATTTTATCTATTAGTGATTCCCTCGGTGATATCGTATTCTGCTCTTTTAGGGTATCCTTCTGTCACGGTGACATATTTATATTTAGACCCTCCCCAAAAATCCTGCAAAATCAGGGTAGGGCTTATTTTCAATGTAGGTCTTATTTTCGGGGGAAACACCAACAGCATCTCCATGTCCCGGACTTACTGACTGCTGCTTTTTAGGTTGAGTTCACACACTGCAGAACTGTTGCAGTAGTTTGATACCAAAGTTCTGCAACAATGCACAGTGCAATGTAAATGAATCACAGTGGGGAAAATCTGCAGCAGAAAACAGACATGCAGCCGATTTTCAAATCAAATGTGAAAACGTGATGGATTTTCCCCAGATTTCATTCATTGCGATGCCAGAGCTGAATTATGTGTTGGGCACAAACACTAAAATCCACATGCAGGTTTTGGTGCAGATTTCCTCTTTGATGTCGGCACATAGCCTTACACTTTGGATTATTTCAGCCCCCCCAGCTTGCAGCCCTCCGACTCCTGGTGAACTGTTCCATCTGTCCGCTGCCATCTGGGGAAATCTTCTTCCAGGGCTTAAACAGACGGGCGCATGCGCAAAAACACTCGCCGCTACAGAGCGTGTTAGAACATGAACCAGTGGAAAGTCTCTCGGTGTAGTAATATCTCATGAGAATTACGCTAGTCAAAATGAAACCATGGAAATCAATGATTTTGCTTCATCACTTTTTACGTCCACAAAAAGCTCCACAAGCACGGCCATCTGTTTAACCTCTTAATAGGAGGAAAGTGCCCATTAGTTTGGCCACAATGAACTGAGGCTTCGGGGAGACCTGGTCACAAAAGTTTATCTGACTGACTGATGTGAGGGGCATGGGCTGGGAAACAAGTGGTTGAACAGGGGGAAAAGGACCTACAGGGGACAAGTGGCACAGGGAGAAAGAGGGACATTGGACACAGGAGGTGGGGCAAGTGGTGGTACATGGGATTGTATGGGTGGGGACAAGTGGTTTCACAGGGCAAGATGGGGCACGGGGGACAAGTAGTACCGCGGGTAAAAGAGACATGGGGAGGAGGGCCAAGTTGAAACATGGGGAGACAAATGGTGGCACAGTAGGAGAAAAGCCAAAAGTGGCACAAATGGTGGAATAAGGAGAGAGGGTGGCATGTGAGGGACAAGAGATGGAAGAGAAGCACATATGGGGAGGAGGGGCAAGTGGTGTCATGGGCAAAGTATTAGATTTATTATCTTAATTGACAATTTTTTAGATCTAATTCTTCTAAAATCAGTTTGCATCTCTTTTATTACTGATGATATACCAGGGTTGGCTTATATTGGCTATCCACAGGATGGGTGATGAAGGTCTAATCAGTGAGGGTCTATCATTCCAAAGAATTGGGGTCCAGTGTCCCCCATTTTCCTAACTGTGGGCTCTCTACACCCTCTACAGTGACGTGGAGATGGCATCTTGGCAGTGGTTGCACATGCACAGTGCAGCTGCATTTATTTCAATGGCGATGATGAAAATAGCTAGTACAAGCACTCAGCCGTCTGCATTAAAGAACAATGGAGCAGCTCCACACATGCAGCGACACTGCTCTATTCAATCTACTCCTCACTCTGCCGAGGGGTGAAGGCAGGCAGTGAGCCCAGAGTGACAGAAGAGGGCTTAAACAGGCGGACCTTTCAGACTCTCATTCTGGAGACCACAAGGGGTCTTCAGTGATGAGACCCCCACCAATCAGACTTGCATCATCTGTGGATTGGCCCTATTGCAGATAGATTGGGCAGTCAGTGTCTAAACCAGGCCTGCACAACATATGGCACGTTGGCCACAAGTGGCCCAGCAGAGGATTTCTGGCAGCCTGTGACATGGCTGTGATGTCAAGAGACTAGTCGCTCGCCTCTTAATATAGTCATGCCACAGTCCGCGGCACAGTCATGTCACGCTAACCGCTAGCTATGAATTTTACCAGATAAAGGGCCTTCAGCCATGCTCAGCAGCAAAGTAGGGGATAGCCGGAGTCAGATGTGTGACTTGAACATTACCTTGAACATGCAGCTGATGCCCGCTATCCCTTCCCTTGTTGATTGACCAATTCAATTCAGGGAAGGTCCTTTAGTCCTGGGGAGCACTGCTGCAGCGATGGAAGAATCTTTCTAAGGGACATTGTAAAAAAAGATCCCCTCCCAGAAGGAGTTGTCAGAATCAAATGAAACTTTCTCTATGTGATTGTAACGTTGATATAAGGGATTACAATATCAGAGCAAAAGGATCTTTTATTGCAGAAAACTGACCCCTTGAGGGGCGGCTCTAGTCCCTGTTGGGCTCCTCTAGCCTGATTGCAAGATGAGATACGGGCGGGCATGGAGGAATACAGGTTTTGTATGGTAGTCTACCGCATATTGATCCACATTTGCTGTACCTGAACCTCTAGATCTCCTAACAGTCTGGTCAGAATGGTCCAGGTGGCGGGCAATTTCTCTAAAAGACCATTTCGCATCCCCATAATGCATTCCTTCTCATACGCTTTTAACAGAGACAAGTCTCTTTGATTGCGTCTCCCCTGCCTTCCTGCACACAGGACCTCCAACACATCCAATACATCTTTGGAGTCGTGTCACCCCCAGGCATCCTGTTGTCCTATCCAGCCGAACTGACGAAGGGGTTCTTCCCCGAAATGCGTATTCTATTGCTGGTTTTTAATTTGTGAAAAATTAATAAAAAAGAAGTGCTTTCACCTTCACACATTGGACTTTGATCTACATCTTCTAGTAGCTTAGAGGGTTGCGCCTCCATACCAGTTCTTTTCACATCCTTTTCGCTACACTTACGCCCACACTGGTGGAGCGTCATCTGGTTGGCAGCACCTCCACCATTCAAAATACTCAATCATTGAAAGCTCTTTGTACTCCATAAACATTCCACCACCCTCACTGGGTCTTGCTCCACCCTCCTTTTTTATTTCCTTTACTCACTACATACAAGGAGCCTCCGAGAGCCTTTTATAGGCCATATGTGTTAGCGCACCATACATCATGGCTGCAACGATACAAGCAAATACAAGTGGCTGCAACACTACTGCAAGCACCTAATATCTGAATTTAAATGGCATTCTTGTTATATTTACTGACATATGAAGATGTGAGGTTCTTAGCACACATTTTGATCAAAACATGTGAGCCCATCTGCCACGTCAAGGCGACCTCTTGTAGATGGGACCTACACTACACTAACCTCTCTTTAGGCCTGCTGGGCTAATCCCTTTACGTTCTCTCTGTGGGAAGGGACAACATTCAAGGAGGCATACGGGAAAAGCTGCAGGGGGCGCTAGATTTTATCAGAAGGGCACCACATTGTTCTGATATAATTGTTAAATTGTGGTCTAATGTTTGGGGTCTAAATAGTAAGATGTTTTTTCATGGGATTAGCTGTCTGAGTGCTTTTTGTGGGGTGAGTTGTGTTTTTTCACTGGTACAATTTAATATACCATAAAATATGCTGAAAAACTACAGATTTCTCAGTGGGCTGAAATGAAAAAAAAATTCAATTATGCTTATTTTTGGACCTGTTGTTTTTGGTGTGCACACTGTGGCACAAATTACATGAAAACTTTATTCTGTGTGTGTCAGCACATTTACCACAATTTCCAAACTACATTTTTTTTTTGTCTTCAAAAATTGAAATATATAAAAAAAATTAGTTTCTGTTGCTATTTTAAGGCGCCATCACTTTTTCATTTTACTGTTGATGCAGCGGATGTGTGGACTCAATTTCTGCAGGATGACTAGTGGTTGTGTAACTTTTTGATGGCGTTATATTTCATATTTTTTCTTGGAGCCAGGGTAATGAAAAAATACAAATCTGGTGTTATGTATTTTTTTTCATAATGGTGTTCATTATCAGGGATAAATAATTCAATATTTTAAACGGACTTTTATGCAGGCTGCAATGCAAATTACTTTTCTTTTTTTTTAGAAATATAGGACAAGGGTTTTTTTTAACTTTTTTCAAAAATTTTTTACACTTATTTTTTTAGGCCTCTAATGGTGCTTGAACTTGGGATCATTAATTCACTTATACAACCCAGTGAAGGCCATTTGGAACATTTAAATGCTGATTAGGTTATTCAAATGCCACTGTAAGAATTGACAGCTGCATTAAAATACTCAACAGCCATAATTGAAGTTATTTCTGATCATAGCTGTTGCTTCTAGGTGTGAATTGTCAAAGACAGGCGGCGCCACTTCAGTATGTGGAGTGAGCTTGGGAGCCAAGTCCATTCCATACAGACCCCACACACATCCCCTGTACATTTATAGTCGATGTCACCAAGGGGTAAAAAAAAAAAAAAAAAATCCGGCCTCCTCCACCCCTTAATAGCCGGCCAACACTCACCTCATTTCCCCATCGCTCATTACAATACTGTTATGGGCGTGAGGAAATGCAATTACCAGTAAATGTGAACTAGTCATAGACATGTGCTTAGATGTCATAAGATAAAAAAAAAATGTCCGGCCTCCTTCCACCCCTTAATAGCCGGCCATCGCGCACCAATGTGTTTCCCGCCCCCTGTGGCAGCACCATCAGCTGCTGCTGTCATTGGTTCAGGGAAATCCATTTACTGGTAAGAAAAAAAGGTTTTTAGATACATCACATGTCTATGGGTATATGGGGCGCAGATGTTGTGGCGCCTGTACTTACCGCCAGCTGGGTGGTACTGCTGGCTCTCTCCTCAGGGGTCCCTCGCCGTCCTTCCTTGTGATGTCGTTGCAGGGGCTCAGGAGGGCCGCTTGCTCAGGTGGTTGTAGAGCCGGTGTCTAAGAGGGTCTTCATGTTGGAGAATGAAAACCCTCTGAACTTGGCCTGGTCTTCCGGTGACAGCTCGGATTGCTTGGCCTCTTCTGCTTCGATGGTGTCTAAGTCGAATTGCTGATGGAATTCCGACTTAGTTGGGGCAGGGATGTGCGGCGGGGCCATCCTCAGGGTTTCCACAGAGTCCCATTCTACATGCTGGAAGAACCGATGACCACGGATGTTCCCATTGACTCCTAGACGCTTGGCTGGATTTTTCTTGAGGAGCTGAAATCAGAAATGTAGTTTTTAATACTAACTACAATTACAAGAATCTGACAAAGAAAGACAATAAAAGCATACAAAATTAGTAACATGCTTACCTGCATTATGATGTTCTTCGCTCCGGAGGTGGACTCATTAAAGAGTTTTTGATGATACTTACGCTCGCCGGTGATCATTTGATTCATGATGACTCCCAATGAAAACCAGTCTACGGCGGCGTTGTACTCCTCTCCGGCGTCCATCTGCCATAAACAGACAACAGTTAGTTAGTTGGGAAATAAGTTCTACATCATTAATAACATAAGTCGTCTGCCCTAAAAGAAAGGCATTACATGGGATATGTGCACTGCTCTAGACTAGCATTGTGTAGAGACCGCAGTCATCTATTCCATCTCGGACTGCTGTCTCCATGATCCACAACCCAAGAACATAAATACACTTATGTCAACAACTGGTAAGAAGATTCTATTCCACTCACCTCAGGAGCAATATAGTCTTCGGTCCCAGCATAGTCAGTAGCTGTTCGACCTCCAAGCATGTTGTCCAGGGCGAGACCGAAATCGGTGATCTTCAGGTGCCCTGTCTCAGCCACCAAGATGTTTTCGGGCTTCAGGTCTCTGTGGATGATCCCCTTGGCGTGGAGGTGTTGGATGCCGCACACCATCTCCGCAGCGTAGAATCTGTAAGAAAGAGAATAAGTAGTCGGTGTGAGATCCTGAGGAGCGACAAAATACTGTTTCCTAAACTGTAGCTAAAGTATGATTATTGGATGGATCACTAATCATCAGCCATGTAGGAGGAGGCTCGCGATCCGACAATTGTGCGCAAATGGTTGTCATCTGCTGACCAGATCTTTTATGTGAGCATAAAAGTGTTAGCTCACCAGCAGCACATCTCCCCATGTAAACAGCGGAATGTGCCATACTAATGATCTGCTCATGTTAGACCACCTTAACGAGCAACAACCAACATGCTATCTTGTCAGTTGTTGCTTGTTAATAGGCAAAATATGTGCCGTGTAAAACCACCCTAAATCTTTACCTGGAACTGTTGATATCGAGCCGTCCCTTTGACTGTAGGAGTTGATTCAGGTCCCCGCAGCTTAGAAACTCTAATCCAAGTAGAACGTGCGTCTGTAATGTAGAAGAGACATGTAAGGAGGTTGGTTAATATGAAGTTATGCTACAAAGTCCACATCTACGGTGCACATACTAGTGATGTGCGATAACATACTTGGAGATATCGCACATACTTGGAGATGTGTGATAACAACTATACCTTGGTCTGAAATGCAAATTCTGCATGGATGAGGAAAGGACTTCCTGACGTCATCTGCAACACGCGGTGCTCCACCATCACGTCCGCCAGCTCCACTTCTGCTAGTAGGGCCTTCTTCCTGATGACCTTCACCGCAAACTGCTGACAGGTAACGATGTCTTCTGCCAGCACGACTTCTCCGTAGGCTCCCCGGCCGAGCACATGATGAAATCGTAGTCGTTCTTGGATGGTTGTAGATGTGGTGCTTCCTGAGCCAGTTGGTCGAACACTGCTGGGTCCTCCTAATAGTGATTATAATAGCACAATATACAGGCTATAGGTTATAATAGAGGTAGGTGCCTGCAGCCAGACGGTCAGATACAAGGCTCCTCTGGGAACTGTAGTTGCTACGTTAAAATCAGCCATCACATCACGGGAACAGAAGGACAACCACTTTAATACAGAAGATAACGTCTTATATAGTCTGTAGGTATTAACTATCACTCCTATAAGGGGCTCAGTATGTATTGTATCTGTATTATGGACATGTGACGTAGGCTTTAGATGCATATTTTACTAATTCGGGCCTTATTTGCCTAGTTATGTGATCAGTAACTGCGAATGCTGTATATATTGTGTAAAAAATAAATAAATAACACATCAGACCCCATAAGACAACAGGAAAACCTTCTCCTACGGAAGGATTGTCCTGCTTACTCCTGGGTTCCATTGGATTTTTGGTATAAAGTATACAGCACTCAGGTACAACAATACAACTGAGGCAAAAGTCTGGACACACACGTTTAACTGGTATAATAACGAGATAATTTACTTCCAATGTGTAAAAGTATTAGTTGGGGAGGTGGCTGCATTTCTTGGTGGAGGAGATGTTTTAGGAGGCCATTTTGACATCCAACATATTGAATTAGCTTAGGTTTTTCAAATAAGAAGCGGTCATAGAATGGTAGAGTTGGAAGGGACCTCCAGGGTCATCGGGTCCAACCCCCTTCTCAGTGCAGATTTCACTAAATCACCCCAGACAGATGTTTTTCCAGCCTTTGTTTGAACACTTCCATTTAAGGGGAACTCACCACCTCCCGTGGTAACCCGTTCCACTCATTGATCAACCTCACTGTCTAATATCTAATTTGTGTCTCCCCCCTTTCAGTTTTATCCCATTGCTTCTAGTCTTTCCTTGTGCAGATGAGAATAGGGCTGATCCCTCTGCACTGTGACAGCCCTTCAGATATTTGTAGACCGCTATTAAGTCTCCTCTCAGCCTAAACATTCCCAGATCCTTTGATCGTTCCTCATAGGACATGATTTGCAGACCACTCACCATCTTGGTAACTCTTCCCTGGATATAATATATATAATAATATACCTAGGAATATAACAGTCTTGGCTAGATTTGACTCAGACACACAATGGGAGGGTCAGTGTTGCCAATTTTATTGCTCAGCAGTTAATTGAGGAAAAGTTTCACAAAGTGCTTTTTATGATGTGTTGATGTGGCCACCATTCAGTTGGATGCACAAGAATCCAGCCTTCATGAACTCGCTGAACTGCAGCTGATGCTTCCTAACCGCTCTGTAGGATTCACTGTTTCAGGTGAACTGTATTGTGTATTTTTTTGCATACACAAGGGGCTTTAAATGACCCCTGAGTTAGGAGGAGAGGTCTGGCAGAATGGCAACTAAGGCGATTTAAACTACCAAACATGGTAACAGTACATTCTCCTGTCCTAGGAGGAGTTACCACAGGCAGCACAGATGGCCTCAATTTGGTTGTATTCCCAAACATCCCCTTTAGGCCTCAGTCAGACGACCGTTTTTTGCCGCGATTTACGGATCGCATGACAGATGCGCATCCGCAAATCACGTGACCGGGGCCGACGATTCGCCGCAAAATCTGCTAGCAACGTTTTTGGCGAAACGGGCCCGATCAAAGGAGCGCTGTCCGCCCATTGAAAGTCAATGGAGCCGGCAATACAGCCGGCTCCATTGAAAGCAATGGGCTGCCGGCGAGCGCAGGATGAATTTTCGGAAAGGGCTTAAACATATAAGCCCTTCCCTGAAAATCATCCAAAAATGGTTAAAAAAAAATGTACTCACTTTGTCCCTGCAGCCAGAGTTCAGCCGCGGCCGGCCGGCAGTTCTCCTGAACTGCTCTGTGTATTATTCAGCAGGCGGGGATTTAAAATCCCCGCCTGCTGAATGGGCTGCCTCTAATTGGTCACAGCCCTCACCAATCAGAGGCAGCTCTCACTCACCCATTCATGAATTCATGAATGGGTGAGTGAGTGCTGCCTCTGATTGGCTCAGCGCAGGGACAAATCAGGGGCAGCTCTCAGCTGTCATTCAATAGCTTACATGTCCAGCGTGTAAGTGGTAGGTGTCCAGTATGTAAGTGATACATGTCCGGTGTGTAAGTGGTAGGTGTCCAGTATGTAAGTGATACGTGTCCGGTGTGTAAGTGGTAGGTGTCCAGTATGTAAGTGATACGTGTCCGGTGTGTAAGTGGTAGGTGCTCGGTGTGTAAGTGGTAGGTGTCTAGTATGTAAGTGCTAGATGGTTGGTGTGTAAGTGATACATGTCCAGCGTGTAAGTGGTAGGTGTCCAGTGTGTAAGTGCTAGATGTCCGGTGTGTAAGTGATACATGTCCGGTGTGTAAGTGGTAGATGTCCGGTGTGTAAGTGATACATGTCCGGTGTGTAAGTCGTACATGTCCGGTGTGTAAGTGGTAGGTGTCCGGTGTGTAAGTGATACATGTCCGGTGTGTAAGTCGTACATGTCCGGTGTGTAAGTGGTAGGTGTCCGGTGTGTAAGTGGTAGATGTCCGGTGTGTAAGTGCTAGATGTCCGGTGTGTAAGTGGTAGGTGTCCGGTGTGTAAGTGCTAGATGTCCGGTGTGTAAGTGGTAGGTGTCCAGTATGTAAGTGCTAGGTGTCCAGTGTGTAAGTGGTAGATGTCCGGTGTGTAAGTGATACATGTCCGGTGTGTAAGTGGTAGATGTCCGGTGTGTAAGTGATACATGTCCGGTGTGTAAGTCGTACATGTCCGGTGTGTAAGTGGTAGGTGTCCGGTGTGTAAGTGATACATGTCCGGTGTGTAAGTCGTACATGTCCGGTGTGTAAGTGGTAGGTGTCCGGTGTGTAAGTGGTAGATGTCCGGTGTGTAAGTGGTAGATGTCCGGTGTGTAAGTGGTAGGTGTCCGGTGTGTAAGTAGTAGGTGCCCGGCGTATAAGTGGCGTCTGTATTATCTATCCCGTGTGAGGGTAGCATCACTGTAGAGGTATGTAATAAACACAGTATGACATCTACACGCTCCACAAATATCAGCTTTATTAATAAACAACACTGATTAAAAACAAACTCTTAACGAGACATAAAACTCAATAAGTGGCAATAAATACCATCAAAAAGCAGCAAAATATCAAATTGTGTGCAAGCGAGGGTAGCTACACAGTCCATGCGCCACATAGCACAATAACATACAAGTGCTGTATATACTGCCCACCGGCCGAGATACCGGGGACTGGCCAACAATATACCTCTGTAGAGATGAAGAGGGATCTGTGAGCAGTCCTGGCCGGTCCCATCAGCATGTAGAGTCTACGACTAATGATGTATACTAATGCACAGCGTGTATCAGGGGGTCAGAGAAGTGGCGCCACCTCTGTTTGTCCAGGACCGGAGGGTCGCTGTAGGCCGTACAGCCCATTGTATATATATTCTGCACCCCTATACATGGCTCTGATTACACTTAGTAGCAGTTTGTTCTTTATGGTTTTCTTTCATTCTTCTCTCAGTAATAACACAAACATTATTTCTCTTTCCCCCTCAGATCCAATAGAATATGAGTCAGTATTTATAGTGTTTGCTCTGTGACTGAGGCTGGAGTGATATCAGTATACTCATATATGTCCCTTAGGTCTAGATCTATTTCATCTGGCTGTCGTATAGTCACTTGCGCAGGTGAACTCAGACATATTTGGTGCGTTGGCCCTCGTACGTGTGTCTAATGTGTCTATTGAGGAGCTGCTGCCCAACCATGTAACCAGCCAACGTGCCGGGGGCTCAGCGGTGCGGACCCCTCAGATTGGCCGCATCTAAGACCGGAAAGTGGCGTAAATTATAGCGAGAATCTATCGCAGCTTCTGGCTGGCAGACATCTCCTTCTGTGGCACACGGGCAGTCGGAGGCGTTCCTTATATAACATACATTACTAACATATATATAGTAAGGGCATTAATAGACGGCAGATCACCCACCACGGTCCATTATTGTTTATTGCACTGACATATATAGCACATACATATTCCACAGCGCTGTACACAGTTTAGCATTATATCGGGCTTTGTCCCCCTGGGGGCTCACAATCTATATATTCACACTGGACAATGAACCCAGATTTGAACCCGGATACCCCCTTACTGAAAGGCAACTGAGCCCCCATGCTGCCCACAGGAAAACTAACACAATTTTTGTTTCAAAAACACCCCATTTTGGTATTGTCAGGGCTCCTACCCATTTGCATTTTTTTAACGCTGCCCTTTTTTAACACAATTGTTAATGGGATTTCTAATGTTATAAACTCATCACAAGTTGGCGCTTTATGATTTTTGTGCGATGCGTTTCTAACATTAGAAAGTCCCATTGACAATCGCGTTAAAAAAAACACAGCGATATCGCAGCGTTAAAGAACCCCTAGTGGGTAGGAGCCCTTACACAGTGGGGGGCAGCCATAGCGCTGTGATCACCTCCGCTGAGGAACAATTGCTGAATCTACACACTTCCTAAAGGTTCAGTCACAATTTTTGGCCCAATTTTGTCAGATTTTCATGCAGATCTGCAGCAGATTATATCCTTTCATTTAAATACAAATTGCATGGGTGACTGCTGCGGCAGATCTGCGCCAAAATCTGCAGCAATGAGTGATGTGTGAACGCCCCCGAAGAGCAGGTCATCTAAACATGGGCGAAGATGAGTAACCAAAAAAGTGTACATTTCAGCAGCAAATGTTGTTTTGTTTTTTTTTAAAAAGAAAGCCTGGCCAGCCCAAATCTGCCAGTGTAAACGGATTTTGGCCGGCAAGGTGTTTTTTTTTTAAATGCACACATACATGTTACATCTGCAGACAAAAATATAAAGTCAGACAATCTCATTGATTTTATGCCTTAACGCTTTGCAAAAATGCTGGTCTCCTGAGTATTCACCGTGCATTTACACAAGCGCATCGATGGGCTCAAATCTGCAGAAAAAAGGGCATATTTTTGGGTGTAAGCTGAAAAACTACATTTGATTGTCCCGATAAAATGAATGGGTTCTGTTCCCTGCGTGCGCAATATACTGCACAAATACAGACGTGTGAATCCGGCCTAAACAGCAGTAACATCTGACATGTCACAATATACATAAATACAACATCATACAATGGAACATTTGTGTCTTTTCTCCCCAGAATACAAAACACATGAATTGTAAGAAGAACCAGAAAACGGTACATTCCAGCAGCTCATCTATAAGGGCTCCTGCACACGGGCGATTTAGCAAATGCAAAATTTACCATTTTTGCACCCGTATTTCCGTTGAGCAAAAAATATGCAACATGCTCTATTTTCACGCAAATTTGAGCACCCGAGCCACCATAACGGCGCGATTTTGCGGTATTATTTGATAACACTGGTGATTATTTAGGCCGCTCAGCCAGTTCTAAAACGGGTATAAACAACCTCAGCAGCGCAAAAAGTACAGTAAGCAGCGCGGAAAGGTTCATGGGAAAATGTAATAGCGCTCCATACACAGCGCCATCACGCCATCTCCTTGCGAGCGTTTATACGTCACACGTGTGCAGGAGCCCTTATCACAATAATATTGGACATTTCACATTATACAATGTACATAAATACAGTTTGATACAATGTAACATTTCCATCATTTTCTCCCCAGAATACAAAACACGTGAATTGCAAGAAGATGACGAACCAGAAAACGGTCCATTTCAGCAGCTCATCCATAACCGCAGGAACATCATACAATGTACATACAGTGTAATACAATGGAACATTTGGATCGCTTTCCTCCCTCCTCCTCTCCGGCAGACAACCCCCATGAATTACCAGACATGGCGGTACAGTGTGGGACCCTCAGGCTGCGTTCACACTTAGCGGACTTACTGAAAATCTGCACCAAAATCTGCATTAAATTCTGCATCCAAACACAAACCATTGCTGTGGATTCTAATGTGGACTTTGATGCGGATCCTGAGCAGACTTCACCCCTTCAACCGAAAAGATGAAATCTGCCACCGATCTGCACCAATATCTGGCATGTGTGAATGCGCTCCTACAGCTCCGCAGATCTCCAGCGGTACCTGGGCCTCCCGGGTCTTCTTTCTGTATCTTTACAGGTGGGTCCTTTTCTCCCACCGAAGAATCCAGATGCCTCTTCTTGGGTTGCTTCTTCCCAACGAGGTCTTTCTTCACCGAATCAGTCGGTGGAACGATGGGCTTCGCTGAGCTCGATGACTTCCTCCTCCTCTTCCTCCTCTGGCTCTTGCTTGAAGCCTCATCTGAAGAATCCAAGACATGTCTTGGTCTTCTCACTCCTTTCTTCCTCCGAATCTCCTCCTCTCCCTCCATAAAATCGCTCTGCTCTGGTCCAGCAGACATCGCCTCCTTCTCCATCGCCAGTCTCCAACACTCTCAACTGCCAACCGCCGTGACAACACAATTGCCCTGGCTGTAACCATGGCAGCAGTCATGTGACCAGTAACTGACCAATCACAGCCAACCATGATAAGTTTGAAATCGTATGTCCGCAGTTACTGAGATGTGATGAAGGACATTTACAGGAATATTCTCACCATTTTCCTCAGACTAATGACAATCTTTATTATTATAGTGGGAACTTGTCATGTCTGAGTGCTGAAGCCGTCCAGGACTTGGTGCGGGGTGATATTTGGGGGCCACATTCACATTCTTACAGTTTATTCTTCTTTCTTACTGCCAGATATTATTATTTTCGTGAATATAATCTTATATTATAAGATTTTGAATCCATCCACCATATTAAACTTCACATATAAATCAGCATCTGTAATAATCCACGTTGCGGTTGTGTCAGATTTGGCAGATTTCCCAATATGTCCCCATTTTCCCCCATATGACCTGATGATAGATTAACCACAGGCCGGGTCTCTTGTATAGATATGGTGATTAATGATAATATCTCTCTATATGGTGCCTCCATGGCTCTACTTGTAATTGGCGCACACACGTTCGGGGTCTCCAGATCCCTCGCTCCCCATGACATGGCCATAGAGAAAATGATAAAATCCTGACGGCTGCCATCACTACCAGCTGATTAAAGACAGATGTAGTTTTAGGCCCATCAGAACATCATCCTGCTCTCAGAGCCACAAAATACCCTCACAGGATCCATCAACAGCATCTTGTTGGGGGTTTCCAGAAACTTTACACTTAATATATGGTACACTGCAGAGACAATGGGAATCTAGAAGAGCAGGAGGATTACCTTATTGACTGCAGAGCCAACCTGGGGCTTCATTACAGACAAGCTGCGCCCACAATGAAGACATAGAGGGGCGAATAGAAGAACAAACATTGTAAATGTTCCTATTCAAATGGGTTTGAAGAGATCCTAAATAACAGCAACACTTGATTGATACTCAGCTGGGGGACGTCTTCTGTCCATTGATTCTCGCTTTTATGTTTTTAGCTTCAGGCAGGTGACATCACGAAAGAAATATAAGCTGCAGATATACTGATATAGTATGGAGACCAAAAGGCTGTGAGATACAGAACAAGATAAAAGACACCAATGTATTCCAAACATATATATTTATATTTAACCCCTTAAGGATATTGGCCTATTTTGGGCTTAAAGGGGTTGTCCCGAGGCAGCAAGTGGGTCTATACACTTCTGTATGGCCATAATAATGCACTTTGTAATATACATTGTGCATTAATTATGAGCCATACAGAAGTTATAAAAAGTTTTTTACTTTCCTGCTCCGTTGCTAGCGTCCTCGTCTCCATGGTGCCGACTAATTTTTGGCCTCCGATGGCCAAATTAGCAGCGCTTGCGCAGTCCGGGTCTTCAGCAGTCTTCTATGGAGCCGCTCGTGCCAGAGAGCGGCTCCGTGTAGCTCCGCCCCGTCACGTGCCGATTCCAGCCAATCAGGAGGCTGGAATCGGCAGTGGACCGCACAGAAGAGCTGCGGTCCACGAAGACAGAGGATCCCGGCGGCCATCTTCAGCAGGTGAGTATGAAGACGCCGGACCGCCGGGATTCAGGTAAGCGCTGTGCGGGTGGTTTTTTTAACCCCTGCATCGGGGTTGTCTCGCGCCGAACGGGGGGGGGGGGGGTTTAAAAAAAAAAAAACCCGTTTCGGCGCGGGACATCTCCTTTAAGGACGCAACAATTTTTGGTGGATTTTCTTGACCGTTTATCAAAAGCCATAACTTTTTTATTTTTCCGTCGACGCGGCCGTATAAGGGCTTGTTTTTTGCGAGGCAAACTCTAGTTTCTATCGGCGTCATTTTTGGGTACATAGACTATATTGTAAAACTTGTATTATTTTTTTATGACAGCAGGGAGAGAAAACGCATCAATTCTGCCATAGATTTTTTTTTCCAGCGTTAATCATGCAGCATAAATAAGACATTCCATTTTTTCTGCGGACCGGTACGGTTACAACGATACCAAAATTCTTACATTTTTTTAATTTTTTTTCCACTTTTCTGCAATAAAAACCCTTTTTTTGGAAATCTTTTTTTTTTCTAAATCGCTGCATTCAAAGTCCTGTAACTTTTTTATTTTTTGATGAACGGAGCTCTATGAGGGCTTATTTTTCGCGAGACGAGCTATAGTCTTTATTGCTACCATTTTGGGGTACATACTGCTTTTTTGATCACTTTTATTGCAATTTTAGTGATGCCTCAGTTTTTTAGCGGGTTTTTTTTTGCGTTTTTTTCCGTGCATAGTCAAACGCATGTGCATCTTATTTTACGCGTCGTTACGGATGCGACAATATCAAGTTTGTGGGTTTTTTTGGTTTTTTTTACCTTTTTTATGCTAATCTGAGAAAAAGCATAAAAAATGTGTTTTTTTACTCTTTTTTTTACATTTTTTTTATTCATTTTTTTTTAATCTTTGGGTTTTTTTGCACTGTTTGTGTCCCCTTGGGGGACTTTGACCACTGCCCTGATAATCGCTGTCATAAGGGTAGCTCTACCATGCCTTATAACTTATACAGCGATCCCAGGCACTGGTAACACAGGACGCCAGTGTCTGGCGTCCTGTTACCATGGCGACAGGCCGGGCTCTCGCAATAACATCGCGAGAGCCGGCCAGAGAAACAGAGGAAGTCCGCTCCCTCTGTGAACCCTTTCCCTGCCGCGATCTACTTAGATCGCGGCAGGGAAGGGGTTATCAGCGGGGGGCGCATCTCCGATGTCCTCCCGCTGTTGCAGCGGGACGCCGGCTGTGACTGACAGCCGGCTCCCGCTGCAGGATAGCGCGGAATCATATGTGATCCCGCGCTATCTCCAGGACGTAAGTTTACGTCCTGTTGCGGGAAGTACCAGGCTCCCAGGACGTAAACTTACGTCCTGCAGCGGGAATGGGTTAAAGTGCTGCTAACATTGTAGAACAGCATGTGGGACTGAGAAAGACCATGTGCCCATCCAGTCCAGCCTATTTTTCTGTAATGTTGATCCACAGGAAGGCAAAAAAAATCCAATGAGGTAATTTTTCCTAATTTTAGAGGTACAAATTCCTTCCCAACTCTAATATGGCAATCAGAATAATCCCTGGATCACCGACCCTACTGAAGTAATCAGTGACTATTCAAGAAAGGTGTCCAGGCCCCTCTTAAACTCTTTTATCAAGTTCACTATCACTAAGCCCTCAGGCAGAGAGTTCCATAGCCTCACTGCTCTTACAGTAAAGAACCCCCTTCTATGTCGGTGTAGAAACCTTATTTCCTCTGGACTTAGAGGGCGCCCCCTTGTTCCCCTTGTTACAGTCACAGTCCTGGGTATAAATATATGATGGGAGAGATCTCTGTATCCCCTGATATACTTATACATAGTTATTAGGTCGCCCCTCAGTGCTCTTTTTTGCTAAGCTAAATAACCCAATTTTGATAACGATTTCTGTTGCCCGCCTTTATACCCGCTCAAACTTTATACGTCCTTTTTGAGTACTGGTACACAAAGCTGTATACAATATTCCATGTGTGGTCTGATCAGTGACTTGTAAAGAGGAAGAACAATATTATCATCATGTGTCTCTAGATGTATTTTTATGCACCCCTTTGATCCTATTTGCTTTGGCTACAGCTGCCTGACACTGGTTGCTCCAGTTAAGCTTAAGGCCCATTTACACGGAGCGATGATCACTAAAAAAAGCTAAAAGGCGATCGTTTTAGCAATAATCGTTGCGTCTAAATGCATACCCATCATCCACTTTTCGGGCACTGCTAGCTGATCGTTACATTCAGGCCAAACTAAAAATCGCTGTTCAGTCTTATCAGCAGTTCTCCACGGGTAGTGCTGATAGCATTGTTTCCCGCTGGAGAACAAAGGATCGGAATACAGTTCATAGCCTTCGGGCTATGAACTGCTTTCAGCTAAGGCTTCATTTGCACACTAGTGAGCTATTAAGTAGCTGAGTACACCAAAAATAAGCCCTGATTGCATAAAAATCAGTGCGTCACCTAACATTTGCTGTCCGCTCCACCGCAACTCTCCTTGCAGGTGACCCAGACATGACTACACAGTGCACCCTTAGTACTTGTCCTAATATATAGGGACTCAGACATGGTTACACAGTGCACCCTTAGTACTTGTCCTAATAAATAGGAGACCAGACATGGCTACACAGTGCACCCTTAGTACTTGTCCTAATATATAGGGACCCAGACATGACTACAGAGTGCACCCTTAGTACTTGTCCTAATATATAGGAGACCAGAAATGACTACACAGTGCACCCTTAGTACTTGTCCTAATATATAGGGACCCAGACATGACTACACAGTGCACCCTTAGTACTTGTCCTAATATATAGGAGACCCAAACATGACTACACAGTGCACCCTTAGTACTTGTCCTAATATATAGGAGACCAGACATGACTACACAGTGCACCCTTAGTACTTGTCCTAATATATAGGGACCCAGACATGGCTACACAGTGCACCCTTTGTACTTGTCCTAATATATAGAGACCCAGACATGACTACACAGTGCACCCTTAGTACTTGTCCTAATATATAGGGGACCCAGACATGGCTACACAGTACAGCCTTACTACTTGTTCTAATACATAAGGGGCCCAGACATGACTACACAGCACAGACTTACTACTTGTCTTAATATTCAGGGGACCAAGACATGGCTACACAGTGCACCCTTAGTACTTGTCCTAATATATAGGAGACCAGATATGGCTACACAGTGCACGCTTAGTACTTGTCCTAATATATAGGAGACCAGACATGGCTATACAGTGCACCCTTAGTACCTGTCCTAATATATAGGAGACCAGATATGGGTACACAGTGCACCCTTAGTACTTGTCCTAATATATAGGAGACCAGATATGGCTACACAGTGCACGCTTAGTACTTGTCCTAATATATAGGAGACCAGACATGGCTATACAGTGCACCCTTAGTACCTGTCCTAATATATAGTAGACTAGATATGGGTACACAGTGCACCTTTAGTACTTGTCCTAATATACAGGAGACCCAGACATGACTACACAGTGCACCCTTAATACTTGTCCTAATATATAGGGACTCAGACATGGCTACACAGTGCACCCTTAGTACTTGTCCTAAGACATAAGGGGCCCAGACATGGCTACACAGTGCACCTTTAGTACTTGTCATAATATATAGGAGACCCAATATGGCTACACAGTGCACCCTTAGTACTTGTCCTAATATAAAGGAGACCCAGACATGACTTCACAGTGCACCCATAGTACTTGTCCTAATATATAGGGACCCAGATATGGCTACACAGTGCACGCTTAGTACTTGTCCTAATATATAGGGGGCCAGAAATGACTACACAGTGCACCCTTAATGCTTTTCCTAATATGCAGGGGAACAAAGATATGGCTACACAGTGCACCCTTAGTACTTGTCCTAATATGCAGGGGACCCAGATATGGCTACACAGTGCACCCTTAGTACTTGTTCTAATATATAGGAGACCAGACATGGCTACACAGTGCACCCTTAGTACTGGTCCTAATATATAGGAGACCAGATATGGCTACACAGTGCACCCTTAGTACTTGTCCTAATATATAGGAGACCAGATATGGCTACACAGTGCACCCTTAGTATTTGTCCTAATATATAGGGGACCAGATATGGCTACACAGTGCACCCTTAGTACTTGTCCTAATACACAGGAGACCCAATATGGCTATACAGTGCACACTTAGTACTTGTCCTAATATATAGGGGGCCAGGCATGACTACACAGTGCACCCTTAGTAATTGTCTTAATATGCAGGGGACCAAGACATGACTACACAGTGCACCCTTAGTACTTGTCCTAATATGCAGGGGAACAAAGATATGGCTACACAGTGCACCCTTATTACTTGTCCTAATATGCAGGGGAACAAAGATATGGCTACACAGTGCACCCTTAGTACTTGTCCTAATATGCAGGGGACCAAGACATGACTACACAGTGCACCCATAGTACTTGTCCTAATATATAGGAGACCAGACATGGCTATACAGTGCACCCTTAGTACTGGTCCTAATATATAGGAGACCAGATATGGGTACACAGTGCACCCTTAGTACTGGTCCTAATATATAGGAGACCAGATATGGGTACACAGTGCACTCTTAGTACTTGTCCTAATATGCAGGGGAACAAAGATATGGCTACACAGTGCACCCTTAGTACTTGTCCTAATATGCAGGGGACCAAGACATGACTACACAGTGCACCCATAGTACTTGTCCTAATATATAGGAGACCAGACATGGCTATACAGTGCACCCTTAGTACTTGTCCTAATATGCAGGGGACCCAGACATGGCTACACAGTGCAAGCTTAGTACTTGTCCTAATATAAAGGGGGCCCAGACATGACTACACAGTGCACTTTTAGTACTTGTCCTAATATGCAGGGGACCCAGACGTGAGTACACAGTGCACCCTTAGTACTTGTCCTAATATATAGGAGACCAGACATGGCTCCACAGGGCACAGTTAGTACTTGTTCTAATATACAGGGACCCAGACATGACTACACAGTGCACCCTTAGTACTTGTCCTAATATATAGGGACCCAGACATGACTACACAGTGCACCCTTAGTACTTGTCCTAATATATAGGGACCCAGACATGACTACACTGTGCACCCTTAGTACTTGTCCTAATATATAGGAGACCAGATATGGGTACACAGTGCACCCTTAGTACTTGTCCTAATATATAGGAGACCCAATATGGCTACACAGTGCACCCTTAGGACTTGTCCTAATATATGTAGGGGACTCAGATATGGCTACACAGTGCACCCTTAGTACTTGTCCTAATATATAGGAGACGAGACATGGCTACACAGTGCACCCTTAGTACTTGTCCTAATATGCAGGGGACCCAGACAAGGCTACACAGTGTAACCTTAGTACTTGTCCTAATATATAGGAGACCCAATATGGCTACACAGTGCACACTTAGTACTTGTCCTAATATATGTAGGGGACTCAGATATGGCTACACAGTGCACCCTTAGTACTTGGCCTAATATATAAGGGACCAGAAATGGCTACACAGTGCACCCTTAGTACTTGTCCTAATATATAGGAGACGAGACATGGCTACACAGTGCGCCCTTAGTACTTGTCCTAATATGCAGGAGACCCAGCTATGGCTACACAGTGTAACCTTAGTACTTGTCCTAATATATAGGAGACCCAATAAGGCTACACAGTGCACCCTTAGTACTTGTCCTAATATATAGGGACTCAGATATGGCTACACAGTGCACCCTTAGTACTTGTCCTAATATACAGAGGGCCCAGACATGGCTACACAGTGCACCCTTAGTACTTGTCCTAATACATAGGGACCCAGACGTGGCTACATAGTGCACCCTTAGTACTTGTTCTAATACATAAGGGGCGCAGACATGGCTACACAATACAGCCTTATTACTTGTCTTAATATGCAGGGGACCAAGACATGGCCACACAGTGCACCCTTAGTACTTGTCCTAATATGCAGCGGAACAAAGACATGGCTACACAGTGCACCCTTAGTACTTGTCCTAATATGCAGGGGACCCAGACATGGCTACATAGTGCACCCTTAGTACTTGTCCTAATATATAGGAGACCAGATATGGCTACATAGTGCACCCTTAGTGCTTGTCCTAATATATAGGGGACCTAGACATGGCTACACAGTGCACCCTAAGTACTTGTCCTAATATATAGAGGACTCAGACATGGCTACACAGTGCACCCTTAGTACATGTCCTAATATACAGAGGTCCCAGACATGGCTACACAGTGCACCCTTAGTACTTGTTCTAATACATAAGGTGCGCAGACATGGCTACACAATACAGCCTCAGTACTTGTCTTAATATGCGGGGGACCAAGACATGGCTACACAGTGCACCCTTAGTACTTGTACTAATATGCAGGGGAACAAAGACATGGCTACACAGTGCACCATTAGTACTTGTCCTAATATATATAAAACCCAGACATAGCTACACAGTGCACCCTTAGTACTTGTCCTAATATATAGGAGACCCAGACATGACTACACAGTGCACCCTTAGTACTTGTCCTAATATATAGGGTACCCAGACATGACTACACAGTGCACCCTTAGTACTTGTCCTAATATATAGGGGACCAGACATGACTACACAGTGCACCCTTAGTACTTGTCCTAATATATAGGGGACCCAGACATGGCTACACAGTGCACCCTTAGTACTTGTCCTAATATATAGGGGACCAGACATGGCTACACAGTGCACCCTTAGTACTTGTCCTAATATATAGGAGACCCAGACATGGCTACACAGTGCACCCTTAGTACTTATCCTAATATATAGGGACCCAGCCATGGCTACACAGTGCACCCTTAGTACTTGTCCTAATATATAGGGGACCAGACATGGCTACACAGTGCACCCTTAGTGCTTCTCCTAATATACAGAAGACCCAGACATAGCTACACAGTGCACCCTTAGTACTTGTCCTAATATATAGAGACCCAGGCATGACTACACAGTGCACCCTTAGTACTTGTCCTGTATACAGGGACCCAGACATGGCTACACAGTGCACCCTTAGTACTTGCCCTAACATAGAGAGGACCCAGACATGACTACACAGTGCACCCTTAGTACTTGTCCTAATATATAGAAGACCCAGACATGACTACACAGTGCACCCTTAGTACTTGTCCTGTATACAGGGACCCAGACATGACTACACAGTGCACCCTTAGTACTTGTCCTAATATATAGGGGACCCAGACATGGCTACACAGTGCACCCTTAGTACTTGTCCTAATATATAGGGGACCAGACATGGCTACACAGTGCACCCTTAGTACTTGTCCTAATATATAGGGGACCAGACATGGCTACACAGTGCACCCTTAGTACTTGTCCTAATATATAGGAGACCCAGACATGGCTACACAGTGCACCCTTAGTACTTATCCTAATATATAGGGACTCAGACATGGCTACATAGTGCACCCTTAGTACTTGTCCTAATATATAGGGACTCAGAAATGGCTACACAGTGCACCCTTAGTAATTGTCCTAATATATAGGGGACCCAGACATGGCTACACAGTGCACCCTAATGCTTGTCCTAATATGCAGGGGACCAAGACATGGCTACACAGTGCACGCTTAGTACTTGTCCTAATATATAGGAGACCAGATATGGCTACACAGTGCACCCTTAGTACTTGTCCTAATATATAGGGGACCAGACATGGCTACACAGTGCACCCTTAGTACTTGTCCTAATATGCAAGGAAACAAAGACATGGCTACACAGTGCACCCTTAGTACTTGTCCTAATATGCAGGGGACCAGACATGACTACACAGTGCACCCTTAGTACTTGTCCTAGTATATAGGGGACCCACACATGGATACACAGTGCACCCTTTGTACTTATGCTAATATATAGGGGACCCAGACATGACTACACAGTACACCAATAGTACTTGTCCTAATATATAGGGAACCCAGACATGACTACACAGTGCACCCTTAGTACTTGTCCTAATATACAGGGGACCCAGACATGGCTACACAGTGCACCCTTAGTGCTTCTCCTAATATATAGGGGACCCAGCCATGGCTACACAGTGCACCCTTAGTACTTGTCCTAATATATAGGGGACCAGACATGGCTACACAGTGCACCCTTAGTGCTTCTCCTAATATATAGAAGACCCAGACATAGCTACACAGTGCACCCTTAGTACTTGTCCTAATATATAGAGACCCAGGCATGACTACACAGTGCACCCTTAGTACTTGTCCTGTATACAGGTACCCAGACATGGCTACACAGTGCACCCTTAGTACTTGCCGTAACATATAGAGGACCCAGACATGACTACACAGTGCACCCTTAGTACTTGTCCTAATATATAGAAGACCCAGACATGACTACACAGTGCACCCTTAGTACTTGTCCTGTATACAGGGACCCAGACATGACTACACAGTGCACCCTTAGTACTTGTCCTGTATACAGGGTCCCAGACATGACTACACAGGGCACCCTTAGTACTTGTCCTAATATATAAGAGACCCAGACATGACTACACAGTGCACCCTTAGTACTTGTCCTAATATATAGGGGACCCAGACATGGCTACACAGTGCACCCTGATTACTTCTCCTAATATATAGGGGACCCAGACATGGCTACACAGTGCACCCTGAGTACTTGTCCTAATATATAGGGGACCAGACATGGCTACACAGTGCACCCTTAGTACTTGTCCTAATATACAGGAGACCCAGATATGACTACACAGCGCACCCTTAGTACTTGTCCTAATAGACAGGGGGCCTACACATGACTACACAGCACCTTTAGTACTTGTCCTAATATGCAGGGGACCCAGACGTGACTACACTGTGCACCCTTAGTACTTGTTCTAATACATACACTACCGTTCAAAAGTTTGGGGTCACCCAAACAATTTTGTGTTTTCCATGAAAAGTCACACTTATTCACCACCATGCATTGTGAAATGAATAGAAAATAGAGTCAAGACATTGACAAGGTTAGAAATAATGATTTGTATTTGAAATAACATTGTTTTTACATCAAACTTTGCTTTCGTCAAAGAATCCTCCTTTTGCAGCAATTACAGCATTGCACACCTTTGACATTCTAGCTGTTAATTTGTTGAGGTAAGCTTGTGAAATTGCACCCCACGCTTCTAGAAGCATCTCCCACAAGTTGGATTGGTTGGATGGGCACTTCTGGCGTACCATACGGTCAAGCTGCTCCCACAACAGCTCAATGGGGTTCAGATCTGGTGACTGCGCTGGCCACTCCATTACCGATAGAATACCAGCTGCCTGCTTCTGCTGTAAATAGTTCTTGCACAATTTGGAGGTGTGTTTAGGGTCATTGTCCTGTTGTAGGATGAAATTGGTTCCAATCAAGCGCTGTCCACTGGGTATGGCATGGCGTTGCAAAATGGAGTGATAGCCTTTCTTATTCAGAATCCCTTTTACCCTGTACAAATCTCCCACCTTACCAGCACCAAAGCAACCCCAGACCATCACATTACCTCCACCATGCTTAACAGATGGCGTCAGGCATTCTTCCAGCATCTTTTCATTTGTTCTGCGTCTCACAAACTTTCTTCTTTGTGATCCAAACACCTCAAACTTGGATTCATCCGTCCACAACACTTTTTTCCAGTCTTCCTCTGTCCAATGTCTGTGTTCTTTTGCCCATCTTAATCTTTTTCTTTTATTGGCCAGTCTCAGATATGGCTTTTTCTTTGCCACTCTGCCCTGAAGCCCAAAATCCCGCAGCCGCCTCTTCACTGTAGATGTTGACACTGGTGTTTTGCGGGTACTATTTAATGAAGATGCCAGTTGGGTACCTGTGAGGCGTCTGTTTCTCAAACTAGAGACTCTAATGTGCTTATCTTCTTGCTTAGTTGTGCAACGCGGCCTCCCACTTCTTTTTCTACTCTGGTTAGAGCCTGTTTGTGCTGTCCTCTGAAGGGAGTAGTACACACTGTTGTAGGAAATCTTCAATTTCTTAGCAATTTCTCGCATAGAATAGCCTTCATTTCTAAGAACAAGAATAGACTGTTGAGTTTCAGATGAAAGTTCTCTTTTTCTGGCCATTTTGAGCGTTTAATTGACCCCACAAATGTGATGCTCCAGAAACTCAATCTGCTCACAGGAAGGTCAGTTTTGTAGCTTCTGTAACGAGCTAGACTGTTTTCAGATGTGTGAACATGATTGCACAAGGGTTTTCTAATCATTAATTAGCCTTCTGAGCCAATGAGCAAACACATTGTACCATTAGAACACTGGAGTGATAGTTGCTGGAAATGGGCCTCCATTCACCTTTGTAGATATTGCACAAAAAAACAGGCATTTGCAG
Source organism: Eleutherodactylus coqui (assembly GCF_035609145.1). Classification (NCBI taxonomy): domain Eukaryota; kingdom Metazoa; phylum Chordata; class Amphibia; order Anura; family Eleutherodactylidae; genus Eleutherodactylus; species Eleutherodactylus coqui. Next base: position 60,509,680 of record NC_089847.1, on the reverse strand, counting down.
CTAGAATAGTCATTTACCACATTAGCAATGTATAGAGTGCATTTGTTTAAAGTTAGGACTAGTTTAAAGTTATCTTCATTGAAAAGTACAGTGCTTTTCCTTCAAAAATAAGGACATTTCAATGTGACCCCAAACTTTTGAACGGTAGTGTAAGGGGCGCAGACATGGCTACACAATACAGCCTTATTACTTGTCTTAATATGCAGGGGACCAAGACATGGCCACACAGTGCACCCTTAGTACTTGTCCTAATATGCAGCGGAACAAAGACATGGCTACACAGTGCACCCTTAGTACTTGTCCTAATATGCAGGGGACCCAGACATGGCTACATAGTGCACCCTTAGTACTTGTCCTAATATATAGGAGACCAGATATGGCTACATAGTGCACCCTTAGTGCTTGTCCTAATATGTAGGGGACCTAGACATGGCTACACAGTGCACCCTAAGTACTTGTCCTAATATATAGAGGACTCAGACATGGCTACACAGTGCACCCTTAGTACATGTCCTAATATACAGAGGTCCCAGACATGGCTACACAGTGCACCCTTAGTACTTGTTCTAATACATAAGGGGCGCAGACATGGCTACACAATACAGCCTCAGTACTTGTCTTAATATGCGGGGGACCAAGACATGGCTACACAGTGCACCCTTAGTACTTGTACTAATATGCAGGGGAACAAAGACATGGCTACACAGTGCACCATTAGTACTTGTCCTAATATATATAAAACCCAGACATAGCTACACAGTGCACCCTTAGTACTTGTCCTAATATATAGGAGACCCAGACATGGCTACACAGTGCACCCTTAGTACTTGTCCTAATACATAGAGACCCAGACGTGACTACACAGTACACCCTTAGTACTTGTCCTAATATATAGGGGACCAGACATGGCTGCACAGTGCACCCTTAGTACTTGTCCTAATATATAGGGGACCCAGACATGACTACACAGTGCACCCTTAGTACTTGTCCTAATATATAGGGGACCCAGACATGACTACACAGTGCACCCTTAGTACTTGTCCTAATATATAGGGGACCAGACATGACTACACAGTGCACCCTTAGTACTTGTCCTAATATATAGGGGACCCAGACATGGCTACACAGTGCACCCTTAGTACTTGTCCTAATATATAGGGGACCAGACATGGCTACACAGTGCACCCTTAGTACTTGTCCTAATATATAGGAGACCCAGACATGGCTACACAGTGCACCCTTAGTACTTATCCTAATATATAGGGACCCAGCCATGGCTACACAGTGCACCCTTAGTACTTGTCCTAATATATAGGGGACCAGACATGGCTACACAGTGCACCCTTAGTGCTTCTCCTAATATACAGAAGACCCAGACCTAGCTACACAGTGCACCCTTAGTACTTGTCCTAATATATAGAGACCCAGGCATGACTGCACAGTGCACCCTTAGTACTTGTCCTGTATACAGGGACCCAGACATGGCTACACAGTGCACCCTTAGTACTTGTCCTAACATAGAGAGGACCCAGACATGACTACACAGTGCACCCTTAGTACTTGTCCTAATATATAGAAGACCCAGACATGACTACACAGTGCACCCTTAGTACTTGTCCTAATATACAGGGGACCCAGACATGGCTACACAGTGCACCCTTAGTGCTTCTCCTAATATATAGGGGACCCAGCCATGGCTACACAGTGCACCCTTAGTACTTGTCCTAATATATAGGGGACCAGACATGGCTACACAGTGCACCCTTAGTGCTTCTCCTAATATATAGAAGACCCAGACATAGCTACACAGTGCACCCTTAGTACTTGTCCTAATATATAGAGACCCAGGCATGACTACACAGTGCACCCTTAGTACTTGTCCTGTATACAGGTACCCAGACATGGCTACACAGTGCACCCTTAGTACTTGCCGTAACATATAGAGGACCCAGACATGACTACACAGTGCACCCTTAGTACTTGTCCTAATATATAGAAGACCCAGACATGACTACACAGTGCACCCTTAGTACTTGTCCTGTATACAGGGACCCAGACATGACTACACAGTGCACCCTTAGTACTTGTCCTGTATACAGGGTCCCAGACATGACTACACAGGGCACCCTTAGTACTTGTCCTAATATATAAGAGACCCAGACATGACTACACAGTGCACCCTTAGTACTTGTCCTAATATATAGGGGACCCAGACATGGCTACACAGTGCACCCTGATTACTTCTCCTAATATATAGGGAACCCAGACATGGCTACACAGTGCACCCTGAGTACTTGTCCTAATATATAGGGGACCAGACATGGCTACACAGTGCACCCTTAGTACTTGTCCTAATATACAGGAGACCCAGATATGACTACACAGCGCACCCTTAGTACTTGTCCTAATAGACAGGGGGCCTAGACATGACTACACAGCACCTTTAGTACTTGTCCTAATATGCAGGGGACCCAGACGTGACTACACTGTGCACCCTTAGTACTTGTTCTAATACATAAGGGGCGCAGACATGGCTACACAATACAGCCTTATTACTTGTCTTAATATGCAGGGGACCAAGACATGGCCACACAGTGCACCCTTAGTACTTGTCCTAATATGCAGCGGAACAAAGACATGGCTACACAGTGCACCCTTAGTACTTGTCCTAATATGCAGGGGACCCAGACATGGCTACATAGTGCACCCTTAGTACTTGTCCTAATATATAGGAGACCAGATATGGCTACATAGTGCACCCTTAGTGCTTGTCCTAATATGTAGGGGACCTAGACATGGCTACACAGTGCACCCTAAGTACTTGTCCTAATATATAGAGGACTCAGACATGGCTACACAGTGCACCCTTAGTACATGTCCTAATATACAGAGGTCCCAGACATGGCTACACAGTGCACCCTTAGTACTTGTTCTAATACATAAGGGGCGCAGACATGGCTACACAATACAGCCTCAGTACTTGTCTTAATATGCGGTGGACCAAGACATGGCTACACAGTGCACCCTTAGTACTTGTACTAATATGCAGGGGAACAAAGACATGGCTACACAGTGCACCATTAGTACTTGTCCTAATATATATAAAACCCAGACATAGCTACACAGTGCACCCTTAGTACTTGTCCTAATATATAGGAGACCCAGACATGGCTACACAGTGCACCCTTAGTACTTGTCCTAATACATAGAGACCCAGACGTGACTACACAGTACACCCTTAGTGCTTGTCCTAATATATAGGGGACCAGACATGGCTGCACAGTGCACCCTTAGTACTTGTCCTAATATATAGGGGACCCAGACATGACTACACAGTGCACCCTTAGTACTTGTCCTAATATATAGGGGACCAGACATGACTACACAGTGCACCCTTAGTACTTGTCCTAATATATAGGGGACCCAGACATGGCTACACAGTGCACCCTTAGTACTTGTCCTAATATATAGGGGACCAGACATGGCTACACAGTGCACCCTTAGTACTTGTCCTAATATATAGGAGACCCAGACATGGCTACACAGTGCACCCTTAGTACTTATCCTAATATATAGGGACCCAGCCATGGCTACACAGTGCACCCTTAGTACTTGTCCTAATATATAGGGGACCAGACATGGCTACACAGTGCACCCTTAGTGCTTCTCCTAATATACAGAAGACCCAGACATAGCTACACAGTGCACCCTTAGTACTTGTCCTAATATATAGAGACCCAGGCATGACTACACAGTGCACCCTTAGTACTTGTCCTGTATACAGGGACCCAGACATGACTACACAGTGCACCTTTAGTACTTGCCCTAACATAGAGAGGACCCAGATATGACTACACAGTGCACCCTTAGTACTTGTCCTAATATATAGAAGACCCAGACATGACTACACAGTGCACCCTTAGTACTTGTCCTGTATACAGGGACCCAGACATGACTACACAGTGCACCCTTAGTACTTGTCCTAATATATAGGGGACCCAGACATGACTACACAGTGCACCCTTAGTACTTGTCCTAATATATAGGGGACCAGACATGACTACACAGTGCACCCTTAGTACTTGTCCTAATATATAGGGGACCCAGACATGGCTACACAGTGCACCCTTAGTACTTGTCCTAATATATAGGGGACCAGACATGGCTACACAGTGCACCCTTAGTACTTGTCCTAATATATAGGAGACCCAGACATGGCTACACAGTGCACCCTTAGTACTTATCCTAATATATAGGGACCCAGCCATGGCTACACAGTGCACCCTTAGTACTTGTCCTAATATATAGGGGACCAGACATGGCTACACAGTGCACCCTTAGTGCTTCTCCTAATATACAGAAGACCCAGACATAGCTACACAGTGCACCCTTAGTACTTGTCCTAATATATAGAGACCCAGGCATGACTACACAGTGCACCCTTAGTACTTGTCCTGTACACAGGGACCCAGACATGGCTACACAGTGCACCCTTAGTACTTGCCCTAACATAGAGAGGACCCAGACATGACTACACAGTGCACCCTTAGTACTTGTCCTAATATATAGAAGACCCAGACATGACTACACAGTGCACCCTTAGTACTTGTCCTGTATACAGGGACCCAGACATGACTACACAGTGCACCCTTAGTACTTGTCCTAATATATAGGGGACCCAGACATGACTACACAGTGCACCCTTAGTACTTGTCCTAATATATAGGGGACCAGACATGACTACACAGTGCACCCTTAGTACTTGTCCTAATATATAGGGGACCCAGACATGGCTACACAGTGCACCCTTAGTACTTGTCCTAATATATAGGGGACCAGACATGGCTACACAGTGCACCCTTAGTACTTGTCCTAATATATAGGAGACCCAGACATGGCTACACAGTGCACCCTTAGTACTTATCCTAATATATAGGGACTCAGACATGGCTACATAGTGCACCCTTAGTACTTGTCCTAATATATAGGGACTCAGACATGGCTACACAGTGCACCCTTAGTAATTGTCCTAATATGCAAGGAAACAAAGACATGGCTACACAGTGCACCCTTAGTACTTGTCCTAATATGCAGGGGACCAGACATGACTACACAGTGCACCCTTAGTACTTGTCCTAGTATATAGGGGACCCACACATGGATACACAGTGCACCCTTAGTACTTATCCTAATATATAGGGGACCCAGACATGACTACACAGTACACCCATAGTACTTGTCCTAATATATAGGGAACCCAGACATGACTACACAGTGCACCCTTAGTACTTGTCCTAATATATAGGGACCCAGACATGATAACACAGTGCACCCTTAGTACTTGTCCTAATATACAGGGGACCCAGACATGGCTACACAGTGCACCCTTAGTGCTTCTCCTAATATATAGGGGACCCAGCCATGGCTACACAGTGCACCCTTAGTACTTGTCCTAATATATAGGGGACCAGACATGGCTACACAGTGCACCCTTAGTGCTTCTCCTAATATACAGAAGACCCAGACATAGCTACACAGTGCACCCTTAGTACTTGTCCTAATATATAGAGACCCAGGCATGACTACACAGTTCACCCTTAGTACTTGTCCTGTATACAGGGACCCAGACATGGCTACACAGTGCACCCTTAGTACTTGCCGTAACATATAGAGGACCCAGACATGACTACACAGTGCACCCTTAGTACTTGTCCTAATATATAGAAGACCCAGACATGACTACACAGTGCACCCTTAGTACTTGTCCTGTATACAGGGACCCAGACATGACTACACAGTGCACCCTTAGTACTTGTCCTGTATACAGGGTCCCAGACATGACTACACAGGGCACCCTTAGTACTTGTCCTAATATATAAGAGACCCAGACATGACTACACAGTGAACCCTTAGTACTTGTCCTAATATATAGGGGACCCAGACATGGCTACACAGTGCACCCTGATTACTTCTCCTAATATATAGGGGACCCAGACATGGCTACACAGTGCACCCTGAGTACTTGTCCTAATATATAGGGGACCAGACATGGCTACACAGTGCACCCTTAGTACTTGTCCTAATATACAGGAGACCCAGATATGACTACACAGCGCACCCTTAGTACTTGTCCTAATATACAGGGGGCCTAGACATGACTACACAGCAACTTTAGTACTTGTCCTAATATGCAGGGGACCCAGACGTGACTACACTGTGCACCCTTAGTACTTGTACTAATATATAGGAGACCAGATATGGCTACACAGTGCACCCTTAGTGCTTGTCCTAATATATAGGGGACCCAGACATGACTACACAGTGCACCCTTAGTACTTGTCCTAATATATAGGGGACCCAGACATGACTACACAGTGCACCCTTAGTACTTGTCCTAATATATAGGGGACCAGACATGACTACACAGTGCACCCTTAGTACTTGTCCTAATATATAGGGGACCCAGACATGGCTACACAGTGCACCCCTAGTACTTGTCCTAATATATAGGGGACCAGACATGGCTACACAGTGCACCCTTAGTACTTGTCCTAATATATAGGTGACCCAGACATGGCTACACAGTGCACCCTTAGTACTTATCCTAATATATAGGGACTCAGACATGGCTACACAGTGCACCCTTAGTACTTGTCCTAATATATAGGGACTCAGACATGGCTACACAGTGCACCCTTAGTAATTGTCCTAATATATAGGGGACCCAGACATGGCTACACAGTGCACCCTAATGCTTGTCCTAATATGCAGGGGACCAAGACATGGCTACACAGTGCACGCTTAGTACTTGTCCTAATATATAGGAGACCAGATATGGCTACACAGTGCACCCTTAGTACTTGTCCTAATATATAGGGGACCAGACATGGCTACACAGTGCACCCTTAGTACTTGTCCTAATATGCAAGGGAAAAAAGACATGCTACACAGTGCACCCTTAGTACTTGTCCTAATATGCAGGGGACCAGACATGACTACACAGTGCACCCTTAGTACTTGTCCTAGTATATAGGGGACCCACACATGGATACACAGTGCACCCTTAGTACTTATCCTAATATATAGGGGACCCAGACATGACTACACAGTACACCCATAGTACTTGTACTAATATATAGGGAACCCAGACATGACTACACAGTGCACCCTTAGTACTTGTCCTAATATATAGGGACCCAGACATGATAACACAGTGCACCCTTAGTACTTGTCCTAATATACAGGGGACCCAGACATGGCTACACAGTGCACCCTTAGTGCTTCTCCTAATATATAGGGGACCCAGCCATGGCTACACAGTGCACCCTTAGTACTTGTCCTAATATATAGGGGACCAGACATGGCTACACAGTGCACCCTTAGTGCTTCTCCTAATATACAGAAGACCCAGACATAGCTACACAGTGCACCCTTGGTACTTGTCCTAATATATAGAGACCCAGGCATGACTACACAGTGCACCCTTAGTACTTGTCCTGTATACAGGGACCCAGACATGGCTACACAGTGCACCCTTAGTACTTGCCGTAACATATAGAGGACCCAGACATGACTACACAGTGCACCCTTAGTACTTGTCCTAATATATAGAAGACCCAGACATGACTACACAGTGCACCCTTAGTACTTGTCCTGTATACAGGGACCCAGACATGACTACACAGTGCACCCTTAGTACTTGTCCTGTATACAGGGACCCAGACATGACTACACAGGGCACCCTTAGTACTTGTCCTAATATATAAGAGACCCAGACATGACTACACAGTGCACCCTTAGTACTTGTCCTAATATATAGGGGACCCAGACATGGCTACATAGTGCACCCTGAGTACTTCTCCTAATATATAGGGGACCCAGGCATGGCTACACAGTGCACCCTGAGTACTTGTCCTAATATATAGGGGACCAGACATGACTACACAGCGCACCCTTAGTACTTGTCCTAATATACAGGGGGCCCAGACATGACTACACAGCACCTTTAGTACTTGTCCTAATATGCAGGGGACCCAGACGGGACTACACTGTGCACCCTTAGTACTTGTACTAATATATAGGAGACCAGATATGGCTACACAGTGCACCCTTAGTACTTGTCCTAATATATAGGAGACCAGATATGGCTCCACAGGGCACAGTTAGTACTCGTTCTAATATATAGGGACCCAGACATGACTACACAGTGCACTCTTAGTACTTGTCCTAATATATAGGGGGCCCAGACATGACTACACAGTGCACCCTGAGTACTTGTCCTAATATATAGGGGACCAGACATGGCTACACAGTGCACCCTTAGTACTTGTCCTAATGTACAGGGGGCCCAGACATGACTACACAGCACCTTTAGTACTTGTCCTAATATGCAGGGGACCCAGACGTGACTACACTGTGCACCCTTAGTACTTGTCCTAATATATAGGAGACCAGACATGGCTCCACAGGGCACAGTTAGTACTTGTTCTAATATATAGGGATCCATACATGACAACACAGTGCACCTTTAGTACTTGCCCAAATATATAGGGACCCAGACATGACTAAACAGTGCACCCTTAGTACTTGTCCTAATATATAGGGACCCAGACATGACTACACAGTGCACCCTTAGTACTTGTCCTAATATATAGGGACCCAGACATGACTACACAGTGCACCCTTAGTACTTGTCCTAATATATAGGAGACCAGATATGGGTACACAGTGCACCCTTAGTACTTGTCCTAACATATAGGAGACCAGATATGGCTACACAGTGCACCCTTAGTACTGGTCCTAATATGCAGGGGACCAAGACATGGCTACACAGTGCACCCTTAGTACTTGTCCTAATATATAGGAGACCCAATATGGCTACACAGTGCACCCTTAGTACTTGTCCTAATATATAGGAGACCAGATATGGGTACACAGTGTACCCTTAGTACTTGTCCTAATATGCAGGGGACCCAGACATGGCTACACAGTGCACCCTTAGTACTTGTCCTAATATATCGGAGACCAGACATGGCTACACAGTGCACCCTTAGTACTTGTCCTAATATATGTATGGGACTCAGATATGGCTACACAGTGCACCCTTAGTACTTTTCCTAATACATAGGGACCCAGACGTGGCTACACAGTGCACCCTTAGTACTTGTTCTAATACATAAGGGGCGCAGACATGGCTACACAGTGCACCCTTAGTACTTGTCCTAATATATAGGGTCCCAGATATGACTACATAGTGCACCCTTAGTACTTGTCCTAATACATAGCAGACCAGATATGGGTACACAGCTCACCCTTAGTACTTGTCCTAATATGTAGGAGACCAGACATGGCTACACAGGGCACCTTTAGTACTTGTTCTAATACATAAGGGGCGCAGACATGGCTACACAGTGCACCCTTAGTACTTGTCCTAATATATAGGGGACCCAGACATGGCTACACAGTGCACCCTTAGTACTTGTCCTAATATATAGGGGACCCAGACATGACTACACAGTGCACCCTAATGCTTGTCCTAATACACAGGGGACCCAGACATGACAACACAGTACACCCTTAGTACTTGTCCTAATATATAGGGGACCAGACATGGCTACACAGTGCACCCTTAGTACTTGTCCTAATGTACAGGGGGCCCAGACATGACTACACAGCACCTTTAGTACTTGTCCTAATATGCAGCGGACCCAGACGTGACTACACTGTGCACCCTTAGTACTTGTCCTAATATATAGGAGACCAGACATGGCTCCACAGGGCACAGTTAGTACTTGTTCTAATATATAGGGATCCATACATGACAACACAGTGCACCTTTAGTACTTGTCCAAATATATAGGGACCCAGACATGACTAAACAGTGCACCCTTAGTACTTGTCCTAATATATAGGGACCCAGACATGACTACACAGTGCACCCTTAGTACTTGTCCTAATATATAGGAGACCAGATATGGGTACACAGTGCACCCTTAGTACTTGTCCTAACATATAGGAGACCAGATATGGCTACACAGTGCACCCTTAGTACTGGTCCTAATATGCAGGGGACCAAGACATGGCTACACAGTGCACCCTTAGTACTTGTCCTAATATATAGGAGACCCAATATGGCTACACAGTGCACCCTTAGTACTTGTCCTAATATATAGGAGACCAGATATGGGTACACAGTGCACCCTTAGTACTTGTCCTAATATGCAGGGGACCCAGACATGGCTACACAGTGCACCCTTAGTACTTGTCCTAATATATCGGAGACCAGACATGGCTACACAGTGCACCCTTAGTACTTGTCCTAATATATGTATGGGACTCAGATATGGCTACACAGTGCACCCTTAGTACTTTTCCTAATACATAGGGACCCAGACGTGGCTACACAGTGCACCCTTAGTACTTGTTCTAATACATAAGGGGCGCAGACATGGCTACACAGTGCACCCTTAGTACTTGTCCTAATATATAGGGACCCAGACATGACTACATAGTGCACCCTTAGTACTTGTCCTAATACATAGCAGACCAGATATGGGTACACAGCGCACCCTTAGTACTTGTCCTAATATGTAGGAGACCAGACATGGCTACACAGGGCACCCTTAGTACTTGTTCTAATACATAAGGGGCGCAGACATGGCTACACAGTGCGCCCTTAGTATTTGTCCTAATATATAGGGGACCCAGACATGGCTACACAGTGCACCCTTAGTACTTGTCCTAATATATAGGGGACCCAGACATGACAACACAGTACACCCTTAGTACTTGTCCTAATATATAGGGGACCAGACATGGCTACACAGTGCCCCCTTAGTACTTGTCCTAATATACAGGGGGCCCAGACAGGGCTACACAGTACCCCCTTAGTACTTGTCCTAATATACAGGGGACCCAGACATGACTACACAGTGCACCCTTAGTACTTGTCCTAATATATAGGAGACCAGACATGACTACACAGTGCACCCTAATGCTTGTCCTAATATGCAGGGGACCAAGACATGGCTACACCGTGCACCCTTAGTACTTGTCCTAATATATAGGAGACCAGACATGGCTACACAGTGAATCCTTAGTACTTGTCCTAATATGCAGGGGACCCAGACATGGCTACACAGTGCACGCTTAGTACTTGTACTAATATTAAGGAGACCAGACATCGCTACACAGTGCAACCTTAGTACTTGTCCTAATACATAGGGACCCAGACGTGGCTACACAGTGCACCCTTAGTACTTGTTCTAATATATAGGGGACCAGACATGGCTGCACAGTGCACCCTTAGTACTTCTCCTAATATATAGGGGACCCAGACATGACTACACAGTGCACCCTTAGTACTTGTCCTAATATATAGGGGACCCAGACATGACTACACAGTGCACCCTTAGTACTTGTCCTAATATATAGGGGACCAGACATGACTACACAGTGCACCCTTAGTACTTGTCCTAATATATAGGGGACCCAGACATGGCTACACAATGCACCCTTAGTACTTGTCCTAATATATAGGGGACCAGACATGGCTACACAGTGCACCCTTAGTACTTGTCCTAATATATAGGAGACCCAGACATGGCTACACAGTGCACCCTTAGTACATATCCTAATATATAGGGACCCAGCCATGGCTACACAGTGCACCCTTAGTACTTGTCCTAATATATAGGGGACCAGACATGGCTACACAGTGCACCGTTAGTGCTTCTCCTAATATACAGAAGACCCAGACATAGCTACACAGTGCACCCTTAGTACTTGTCCTAATATATAGAGACCCAGGCATGACTACACAGTGCACCCTTAGTACTTGTCCTGTATACAGGGACCCAGACATGGCTACACAGTGCACCCTTAGTACTTGCCCTAACATAGAGAGGACCCAGACATGACTACACAGTGCACCCTTAGTACTTGTCCTAATATATAGAAGACCCAGACATGACTACACAGTGCACCCTTAGTACTTGTCCTGTATACAGGGACCCAGACATGACTACACAGTGCACCCTTAGTACTTGTCCTAATATATAGGGGACCCAGACATGACTACACAGTGCACCCTTAGTACTTGTCCTAATATATAGGGGACCAGACATGACTACACAGTGCACCCTTAGTACTTGTCCTAATATATAGGGGACCCAGACATGGCTACACAGTGCACCCTTAGTACTTGTCCTAATATATAGGGACTCAGACATGGCTACACAGTGCACCCTTAGTAATTGTCCTAATATATAGGAGACCAGATATGGCTACACAGTGCACGCTTAGTACTTGTCCTAATATATAGGAGACCAGATATGGCTACACAGTGCACCCTTAGTACTTGTCCTAATATATAGGGGACCAGACATGGCTACACAGTGCACCCTTAGTACTTGTCCTAATATGCAAGGAAACAAAGACATGGCTACACAGTGCACCCTTAGTACTTGTCCTAATATGCAGGGGACCAGACATGACTACACAGTGCACCCTTAGTACTTGTCCTAGTATATAGGGGACCCACACATGGATACACAGTGCACCCTTAGTACTTATCCTAATATATAGGGGACCCAGACATGACTACACAGTACACCCATAGTACTTGTCCTAATATATAGGGAACCCAGACATGACTACACAGTGCACCCTTAGTACTTGTCCTAATATATAGGGACCCAGACATGATAACACAGTGCACCCTTAGTACTTGTCCTAATATACAGGGGACCCAGACATGGCTACACAGTGCACCCTTAGTGCTTCTCCTAATATATAGGGGACCCAGCCATGGCTACACAGTGCACCCTTAGTACTTGTCCTAATATATAGGGGACCAGACATGGCTACACAGTGCACCCTTAGTGCTTCTCCTAATATACAGAAGACCCAGACATAGCTACACAGTGCACCCTTAGTACTTGTCCTAATATATAGAGACCCAGGCATGACTACACAGTTCACCCTTAGTACTTGTCCTGTATACAGGGACCCAGACATGGCTACACAGTGCACCCTTAGTACTTGCCGTAACATATAGAGGACCCAGACATGACTACACAGTGCACCCTTAGTACTTGTCCTAATATATAGAAGACCCAGACATGACTACACAGTGCACCCTTAGTACTTGTCCTGTATACAGGGACCCAGACATGACTACACAGTGCACCCTTAGTACTTGTCCTGTATACAGGGTCCCAGACATGACTACACAGGGCACCCTTAGTACTTGTCCTAATATATAAGAGACCCAGACATGACTACACAGTGAACCCTTAGTACTTGTCCTAATATATAGGGGACCCAGACATGGCTACACAGTGCACCCTGATTACTTCTCCTAATATATAGGGGACCCAGACATGGCTACACAGTGCACCCTGAGTACTTGTCCTAATATATAGGGGACCAGACATGGCTACACAGTGCACCCTTAGTACTTGTCCTAATATACAGGAGACCCAGATATGACTACACAGCGCACCCTTAGTACTTGTCCTAATATACAGGGGGCCTAGACATGACTACACAGCAACTTTAGTACTTGTCCTAATATGCAGGGGACCCAGACGTGACTACACTGTGCACCCTTAGTACTTGTACTAATATATAGGAGACCAGATATGGCTACACAGTGCACCCTTAGTGCTTGTCCTAATATATAGGGGACCCAGACATGACTACACAGTGCACCCTTAGTACTTGTCCTAATATATAGGGGACCCAGACATGACTACACAGTGCACCCTTAGTACTTGTCCTAATATATAGGGGACCAGACATGACTACACAGTGCACCCTTAGTACTTGTCCTAATATATAGGGGACCCAGACATGGCTACACAGTGCACCCCTAGTACTTGTCCTAATATATAGGGGACCAGACATGGCTACACAGTGCACCCTTAGTACTTGTCCTAATATATAGGTGACCCAGACATGGCTACACAGTGCACCCTTAGTACTTATCCTAATATATAGGGACTCAGACATGGCTACACAGTGCACCCTTAGTACTTGTCCTAATATATAGGGACTCAGACATGGCTACACAGTGCACCCTTAGTAATTGTCCTAATATATAGGGGACCCAGACATGGCTACACAGTGCACCCTAATGCTTGTCCTAATATGCAGGGGACCAAGACATGGCTACACAGTGCACGCTTAGTACTTGTCCTAATATATAGGAGACCAGATATGGCTACACAGTGCACCCTTAGTACTTGTCCTAATATATAGGGGACCAGACATGGCTACACAGTGCACCCTTAGTACTTGTCCTAATATGCAAGGGAAAAAAGACATGCTACACAGTGCACCCTTAGTACTTGTCCTAATATGCAGGGGACCAGACATGACTACACAGTGCACCCTTAGTACTTGTCCTAGTATATAGGGGACCCACACATGGATACACAGTGCACCCTTAGTACTTATCCTAATATATAGGGGACCCAGACATGACTACACAGTACACCCATAGTACTTGTACTAATATATAGGGAACCCAGACATGACTACACAGTGCACCCTTAGTACTTGTCCTAATATATAGGGACCCAGACATGATAACACAGTGCACCCTTAGTACTTGTCCTAATATACAGGGGACCCAGACATGGCTACACAGTGCACCCTTAGTGCTTCTCCTAATATATAGGGGACCCAGCCATGGCTACACAGTGCACCCTTAGTACTTGTCCTAATATATAGGGGACCAGACATGGCTACACAGTGCACCCTTAGTGCTTCTCCTAATATACAGAAGACCCAGACATAGCTACACAGTGCACCCTTGGTACTTGTCCTAATATATAGAGACCCAGGCATGACTACACAGTGCACCCTTAGTACTTGTCCTGTATACAGGGACCCAGACATGGCTACACAGTGCACCCTTAGTACTTGCCGTAACATATAGAGGACCCAGACATGACTACACAGTGCACCCTTAGTACTTGTCCTAATATATAGAAGACCCAGACATGACTACACAGTGCACCCTTAGTACTTGTCCTGTATACAGGGACCCAGACATGACTACACAGTGCACCCTTAGTACTTGTCCTGTATACAGGGACCCAGACATGACTACACAGGGCACCCTTAGTACTTGTCCTAATATATAAGAGACCCAGACATGACTACACAGTGCACCCTTAGTACTTGTCCTAATATATAGGGGACCCAGACATGGCTACATAGTGCACCCTGAGTACTTCTCCTAATATATAGGGGACCCAGGCATGGCTACACAGTGCACCCTGAGTACTTGTCCTAATATATAGGGGACCAGACATGACTACACAGCGCACCCTTAGTACTTGTCCTAATATACAGGGGGCCCAGACATGACTACACAGCACCTTTAGTACTTGTCCTAATATGCAGGGGACCCAGACGGGACTACACTGTGCACCCTTAGTACTTGTACTAATATATAGGAGACCAGATATGGCTACACAGTGCACCCTTAGTACTTGTCCTAATATATAGGAGACCAGATATGGCTCCACAGGGCACAGTTAGTACTCGTTCTAATATATAGGGACCCAGACATGACTACACAGTGCACTCTTAGTACTTGTCCTAATATATAGGGGGCCCAGACATGACTACACAGTGCACCCTGAGTACTTGTCCTAATATATAGGGGACCAGACATGGCTACACAGTGCACCCTTAGTACTTGTCCTAATGTACAGGGGGCCCAGACATGACTACACAGCACCTTTAGTACTTGTCCTAATATGCAGGGGACCCAGACGTGACTACACTGTGCACCCTTAGTACTTGTCCTAATATATAGGAGACCAGACATGGCTCCACAGGGCACAGTTAGTACTTGTTCTAATATATAGGGATCCATACATGACAACACAGTGCACCTTTAGTACTTGCCCAAATATATAGGGACCCAGACATGACTAAACAGTGCACCCTTAGTACTTGTCCTAATATATAGGGACCCAGACATGACTACACAGTGCACCCTTAGTACTTGTCCTAATATATAGGGACCCAGACATGACTACACAGTGCACCCTTAGTACTTGTCCTAATATATAGGAGACCAGATATGGGTACACAGTGCACCCTTAGTACTTGTCCTAACATATAGGAGACCAGATATGGCTACACAGTGCACCCTTAGTACTGGTCCTAATATGCAGGGGACCAAGACATGGCTACACAGTGCACCCTTAGTACTTGTCCTAATATATAGGAGACCCAATATGGCTACACAGTGCACCCTTAGTACTTGTCCTAATATATAGGAGACCAGATATGGGTACACAGTGTACCCTTAGTACTTGTCCTAATATGCAGGGGACCCAGACATGGCTACACAGTGCACCCTTAGTACTTGTCCTAATATATCGGAGACCAGACATGGCTACACAGTGCACCCTTAGTACTTGTCCTAATATATGTATGGGACTCAGATATGGCTACACAGTGCACCCTTAGTACTTTTCCTAATACATAGGGACCCAGACGTGGCTACACAGTGCACCCTTAGTACTTGTTCTAATACATAAGGGGCGCAGACATGGCTACACAGTGCACCCTTAGTACTTGTCCTAATATATAGGGTCCCAGATATGACTACATAGTGCACCCTTAGTACTTGTCCTAATACATAGCAGACCAGATATGGGTACACAGCTCACCCTTAGTACTTGTCCTAATATGTAGGAGACCAGACATGGCTACACAGGGCACCTTTAGTACTTGTTCTAATACATAAGGGGCGCAGACATGGCTACACAGTGCACCCTTAGTACTTGTCCTAATATATAGGGGACCCAGACATGGCTACACAGTGCACCCTTAGTACTTGTCCTAATATATAGGGGACCCAGACATGACTACACAGTGCACCCTAATGCTTGTCCTAATACACAGGGGACCCAGACATGACAACACAGTACACCCTTAGTACTTGTCCTAATATATAGGGGACCAGACATGGCTACACAGTGCACCCTTAGTACTTGTCCTAATGTACAGGGGGCCCAGACATGACTACACAGCACCTTTAGTACTTGTCCTAATATGCAGCGGACCCAGACGTGACTACACTGTGCACCCTTAGTACTTGTCCTAATATATAGGAGACCAGACATGGCTCCACAGGGCACAGTTAGTACTTGTTCTAATATATAGGGATCCATACATGACAACACAGTGCACCTTTAGTACTTGTCCAAATATATAGGGACCCAGACATGACTAAACAGTGCACCCTTAGTACTTGTCCTAATATATAGGGACCCAGACATGACTACACAGTGCACCCTTAGTACTTGTCCTAATATATAGGAGACCAGATATGGGTACACAGTGCACCCTTAGTACTTGTCCTAACATATAGGAGACCAGATATGGCTACACAGTGCACCCTTAGTACTGGTCCTAATATGCAGGGGACCAAGACATGGCTACACAGTGCACCCTTAGTACTTGTCCTAATATATAGGAGACCCAATATGGCTACACAGTGCACCCTTAGTACTTGTCCTAATATATAGGAGACCAGATATGGGTACACAGTGCACCCTTAGTACTTGTCCTAATATGCAGGGGACCCAGACATGGCTACACAGTGCACCCTTAGTACTTGTCCTAATATATCGGAGACCAGACATGGCTACACAGTGCACCCTTAGTACTTGTCCTAATATATGTATGGGACTCAGATATGGCTACACAGTGCACCCTTAGTACTTTTCCTAATACATAGGGACCCAGACGTGGCTACACAGTGCACCCTTAGTACTTGTTCTAATACATAAGGGGCGCAGACATGGCTACACAGTGCACCCTTAGTACTTGTCCTAATATATAGGGACCCAGACATGACTACATAGTGCACCCTTAGTACTTGTCCTAATACATAGCAGACCAGATATGGGTACACAGCGCACCCTTAGTACTTGTCCTAATATGTAGGAGACCAGACATGGCTACACAGGGCACCCTTAGTACTTGTTCTAATACATAAGGGGCGCAGACATGGCTACACAGTGCGCCCTTAGTATTTGTCCTAATATATAGGGGACCCAGACATGGCTACACAGTGCACCCTTAGTACTTGTCCTAATATATAGGGGACCCAGACATGACAACACAGTACACCCTTAGTACTTGTCCTAATATATAGGGGACCAGACATGGCTACACAGTGCCCCCTTAGTACTTGTCCTAATATACAGGGGGCCCAGACAGGGCTACACAGTACCCCCTTAGTACTTGTCCTAATATACAGGGGACCCAGACATGACTACACAGTGCACCCTTAGTACTTGTCCTAATATATAGGAGACCAGACATGACTACACAGTGCACCCTAATGCTTGTCCTAATATGCAGGGGACCAAGACATGGCTACACCGTGCACCCTTAGTACTTGTCCTAATATATAGGAGACCAGACATGGCTACACAGTGAATCCTTAGTACTTGTCCTAATATGCAGGGGACCCAGACATGGCTACACAGTGCACGCTTAGTACTTGTACTAATATTAAGGAGACCAGACATCGCTACACAGTGCAACCTTAGTACTTGTCCTAATACATAGGGACCCAGACGTGGCTACACAGTGCACCCTTAGTACTTGTTCTAATATATAGGGGACCAGACATGGCTGCACAGTGCACCCTTAGTACTTCTCCTAATATATAGGGGACCCAGACATGACTACACAGTGCACCCTTAGTACTTGTCCTAATATATAGGGGACCCAGACATGACTACACAGTGCACCCTTAGTACTTGTCCTAATATATAGGGGACCAGACATGACTACACAGTGCACCCTTAGTACTTGTCCTAATATATAGGGGACCCAGACATGGCTACACAATGCACCCTTAGTACTTGTCCTAATATATAGGGGACCAGACATGGCTACACAGTGCACCCTTAGTACTTGTCCTAATATATAGGAGACCCAGACATGGCTACACAGTGCACCCTTAGTACATATCCTAATATATAGGGACCCAGCCATGGCTACACAGTGCACCCTTAGTACTTGTCCTAATATATAGGGGACCAGACATGGCTACACAGTGCACCGTTAGTGCTTCTCCTAATATACAGAAGACCCAGACATAGCTACACAGTGCACCCTTAGTACTTGTCCTAATATATAGAGACCCAGGCATGACTACACAGTGCACCCTTAGTACTTGTCCTGTATACAGGGACCCAGACATGGCTACACAGTGCACCCTTAGTACTTGCCCTAACATAGAGAGGACCCAGACATGACTACACAGTGCACCCTTAGTACTTGTCCTAATATATAGAAGACCCAGACATGACTACACAGTGCACCCTTAGTACTTGTCCTGTATACAGGGACCCAGACATGACTACACAGTGCACCCTTAGTACTTGTCCTAATATATAGGGGACCCAGACATGACTACACAGTGCACCCTTAGTACTTGTCCTAATATATAGGGGACCAGACATGACTACACAGTGCACCCTTAGTACTTGTCCTAATATATAGGGGACCCAGACATGGCTACACAGTGCACCCTTAGTACTTGTCCTAATATATAGGGACTCAGACATGGCTACACAGTGCACCCTTAGTAATTGTCCTAATATATAGGAGACCAGATATGGCTACACAGTGCACGCTTAGTACTTGTCCTAATATATAGGAGACCAGATATGGCTACACAGTGCACCCTTAGTACTTGTCCTAATATATAGGGGACCAGACATGGCTACACAGTGCACCCTTAGTACTTGTCCTAATATGCAAGGAAACAAAGACATGGCTACACAGTGCACCCTTAGTACTTGTCCTAATATGCAGGGGACCAGACATGACTACACAGTGCACCCTTAGTACTTGTCCTAGTATATAGGGGACCCACACATGGATACACAGTGCACCCTTAGTACTTATCCTAATATATAGGGGACCCAGACATGACTACACAGTACACCCATAGTACTTGTCCTAATATATAGGGAACCCAGACATGACTACACAGTGCACCCTTAGTACTTGTCCTAATATATAGGGACCCAGACATGATAACACAGTGCACCCTTAGTACTTGTCCTAATATACAGGGGACCCAGACATGGCTACACAGTGCACCCTTAGTGCTTCTCCTAATATATAGGGGACCCAGCCATGGCTACACAGTGCACCCTTAGTACTTGTCCTAATATATAGGGGACCAGACATGGCTACACAGTGCACCCTTAGTGCTTCTCCTAATATACAGAAGACCCAGACATAGCTACACAGTGCACCCTTAGTACTTGTCCTAATATATAGAGACCCAGGCATGACTACACAGTGCACCCTTAGTACTTGTCCTGTATACAGGGACCCAGACATGGCTACACAGTGCACCCTTAGTACTTGCCGTAACATATAGAGGACCCAGACATGACTACACAGTGCACCCTTAGTACTTGTCCTAATATATAGAAGACCCAGACATGACTACACAGTGCACCCTTAGTACTTGTCCTGTATACAGGGACCCAGACATGACTACACAGGGCACCCTTAGTACTTGTCCTAATATATAAGAGACCCAGACATGACTACACAGTGCACCCTTAGTACTTGTCCTAATATATAGGGGACCCAGACATGGCTACACAGTGCACCCTGATTACCTCTCCTAATATATAGGGGACCCAGACATGGCTACACAGTGCACCCTGAGTACTTGTCCTAATATATAGGGGACCAGACATGGCTACACAGTGCACCCTTAGTACTTGTCCTAATATACAGGAGACCCAGATATGACTACACAGCGCACCCTTAGTACTTGTCCTAATATACAGGGGGCCTAGACATGACTACACAGCACCTTTAGTACTTGTCCTAATATGCAGGGGACCCAGACGTGACTACACTGTGCACCCTTAGTACTTGTACTAATATATAGGAGACCAGATATGGCTACACAGTGCACCCTTAGTGCTTGTCCTAATATATAGGGGACCCAGACATGACTACACAGTGCACCCTTAGTACTTGTCCTAATATATAGGGGACCCAGACATGACTACACAGTGCACCCTTAGTACTTGTCCTAATATATAGGGGACCAGACATGACTACACAGTGCACCCTTAGTACTTGTCCTAATATATAGGGGACCCAGACATGGCTACACAGTGCACCCCTAGTACTTGTCCTAATATATAGGGGACCAGACGTGGCTACACAGTGCACCCTTAGTACTTGTCCTAATATATAGGAGACCCAGACATGGCTACACAGTGCACCCTTAGTACTTATCCTAATATATAGGGACTCAGACATGGCTACACAGTGCACCCTTAGTACTTGTCCTAATATATAGGGACTCAGACATGGCTACACAGTGCACCCTTAGTAATTGTCCTAATATATAGGGGACCCAGACATGGCTACACAGTGCACCCTAATGCTTGTCCTAATATGCAAGGGACCAAGACATGGCTACACAGTGCACGCTTAGTACTTGTCCTAATATATAGGAGACCAGATATGGCTACACAGTGCACCCTTAGTACTTGTCCTAATATATAGGGGACCAGACATGGCTACACAGTGCACCCTTAGTACTTGTCCTAATATGCAAGGGAAAAAAGACATGCTACACAGTGCACCCTTAGTACTTGTCCTAATATGCAGGGGACCAGACATGACTACACAGTGCACCCTTAGTACTTGTCCTAGTATATAGGGGACCCAGACATGGCTACACAGTGCACCCTTAGTACTTATCCTAATATATAGGGGACCCAGACATGACCACACAGTACACCCATAGTACTTGTACTAATATATAGGGAACCCAGACATGACTACACAGTGCACCCTTAGTACTTGTCCTAATATATAGGGACCCAGACATGATAACACAGTGCACCCTTAGTACTTGTCCTAATATACAGGGGACCCAGACATGGCTACACAGTGCACCCTTAGTGCTTCTCCTAATATATAGGGGACCCAGCCATGGCTACACAGTGCACCCTTAGTACTTGTCCTAATATATAGGGGACCAGACATGGCTACACAGTGCACCCTTAGTGCTTCTCCTAATATACAGAAGACCCAGACATAGCTACACAGTGCACCCTTAGTACTTGTCCTAATATATAGAGACCCAGGCATGACTACACAGTGCACCCTTAGTACTTGTCCTGTATACAGGGACCCAGACATGGCTACACAGTGCACCCTTAGTACTTGCCGTAACATATAGAGGACCCAGACATGACTACACAGTGCACCCTTAGTACTTGTCCTAATATATAGAAGACCCAGACATGACTACACAGTGCACCCTTAGTACTTGTCCTGTATACAGGGACCCAGACATGACTACACAGGGCACCCTTAGTACTTGTCCTAATATATAAGAGACCCAGACATGACTACACAGTGCACCCTTAGTACTTGTCCTAATATATAGGGGACCCAGACATGGCTACACAGTGCACCCTGAGTACTTCTCCTAATATATAGGGGACCCAGGCATGGCTACACAGTGCACCCTGAGTACTTGTCCTAATATATAGGGGACCAGACATGACTACACAGCGCACCCTTAGTACTTGTCCTAATATACAGGGGGCCCAGACATGACTACACAGCACCTTTAGTACTTGTCCTAATATGCAGGGGACCCAGACGGGACTACACTGTGCACCCTTAGTACTTGTACTAATATATAGGAGACCAGATATGGCTACACAGTGCACCCTTAGTACTTGTCCTAATATATAGGAGACCAGATATGGCTCCACAGGGCACAGTTAGTACTTGTTCTAATATATAGGGACCCAGACATGACTACACAGTGCACTCTTAGTACTTGTCCTAATATATAGGGGGCCCAGACATGACTACACAGTGCACCCTGAGTACTTGTCCTAATATATAGGGGACCAGACATGGCTACACAGTGCACCCTTAGTACTTGTCCTAATGTACAGGGGGCCCAGACATGACTACACAGCACCTTTAGTACTTGTCCTGATATGCAGGGGACCCAGACGTGACTACACTGTGCACCCTTAGTACTTGTCCTAATATATAGGAGACCAGACATGGCTCCACAGGGCACAGTTAGTACTTGTTCTAATATATAGGGATCCATACATGACAACACAGTGCACCTTTAGTACTTGTCCAAATATATAGGGACCCAGACATGACTAAACAATGCACCCTTAGTACTTGTCCTAATATATAGGGACCCAGACATGACTACACAGTGCACCCTTAGTACTTGTCCTAATATATAGGAGACCAGATATGGGTACACAGTGCACCCTTAGTACTTGTCCTAACATATAGGAGACCAGATATGGCTACACAGTGCACCCTTAGTACTGGTCCTAATATGCAGGGGACCAAGACATGGCTACACAGTGCACCCTTAGTACTTGTCCTAATATATAGGAGACCCAATATGGCTACACAGTGCACCCTTAGTACTTGTCCTAATATATAGGAGACCAGATATGGGTACACAGTGCACCCTTAGTACTTGTCCTAATATGCAGGGGACCCAGACATGGCTACACAGTGCACCCTTAGTACTTGTCCTAATATATCGGAGACCAGACATGGCTACACAGTGCACCCTTAGTACTTGTCCTAATATATGTATGGGACTCAGATATGGCTACACAGTGCACCCTTAGTACTTTTCCTAATACATAGGGACCCAGACGTGGCTACACAGTGCACCCTTAGTACTTGTTCTAATACATAAGGGGCGCAGACATGGCTACACAGTGCACCCTTAGTACTTGTCCTAATATATAGGGACCCAGACATGACTACATAGTGCACCCTTAGTACTTGTCCTAATACATAGCAGACCAGATATAGGTACACAGCTCACCCTTAGTACTTGTCCTAATATGTAGGAGACCAGACATGGCTACACAGGGCACCTTTAGTACTTGTTCTAATACATAAGGGGCGCAGACATGGCTACACAGTGCACCCTTAGTACTTGTCCTAATATATAGGGGACCCAGACATGGCTACACAGTGCACCCTTAGTACTTGTCCTAATATATAGGGGACCCAGACATGACTACACAGTGCACCCTAATGCTTGTCCTAATACACAGGGGACCCAGACATGACAACACAGTACACCCTTAGTACTTGTCCTAATATATAGGGGACCAGACATGGCTACACAGTGCACCCTTAGTACTTGTCCTAATGTACAGGGGGCCCAGACATGACTACACAGCACCTTTAGTACTTGTCCTAATATGCAGGGGACCCAGACGTGACTACACTGTGCACCCTTAGTACTTGTCCTAATATATAGGAGACCAGACATGGCTCCACAGGGCACAGTTAGTACTTGTTCTAATATATAGGGATCCATACATGACAACACAGTGCACCTTTAGTACTTGTCCAAATATATAGGGACCCAGACATGACTAAACAGTGCACCCTTAGTACTTGTCCTAATATATAGGGACCCAGACATGACTACACAGTGCACCCTTAGTACTTGTCCTAATATATAGGAGACCAGATATGGGTACACAGTGCACCCTTAGTACTTGTCCTAACATATAGGAGACCAGATATGGCTACACAGTGCACCCTTAGTACTGGTCCTAATATGCAGGGGACCAAGACATGGCTACACAGTGCACCCTTAGTACTTGTCCTAATATATAGGAGACCCAATATGGCTACACAGTGCACCCTTAGTACTTGTCCTAATATATAGGAGACCAGATATGGGTACACAGTGCACCCTTAGTACTTGTCCTAATATGCAGGGGACCCAGACATGGCTACACAGTGCACCCTTAGTACTTGTCCTAATATATCGGAGACCAGACATGGCTACACAGTGCACCCTTAGTACTTGTCCTAATATATGTATGGGACTCAGATATGGCTACACAGTGCACCCTTAGTACTTTTCCTAATACATAGGGACCCAGACGTGGCTACACAGTGCACCCTTAGTACTTGTTCTAATACATAAGGGGCGCAGACATGGCTACACAGTGCACCCTTAGTACTTGTCCTAATATATAGGGACCCAGACATGACTACATAGTGCACCCTTAGTACTTGTCCTAATACATAGCAGACCAGATATGGGTACACAGCGCACCCTTAGTACTTGTCCTAATATGTAGGAGACCAGACATGGCTACACAGGGCACCCTTAGTACTTGTTCTAATACATAAGGGGCGCAGACATGGCTACACAGTGCACCCTTAGTACTTGTCCTAATATATAGGGGACCCAGACATGGCTACACAGTGCACCCTTAGTACTTGTCCTAATATATAGGGGACCAGACATGGCTACACAGTGCCCCCTTAGTACTTGTCCTAATATACAGGGGGCCCAGACAGGGCTACACAGTACCCCCTTAGTACTTGTCCTAATATACAGGGGACCCAGACATGACTACACAGTGCACCCTTAGTACTTGTCCTAATATATAGGAGACCAGACATGACTACACAGTGCACCCTAATGCTTGTCCTAATATGCAGGGGACCAAGACATGGCTACACCGTGCACCCTTAGTACTTGTCCTAATATATAGGAGACCAGACATGGCTACACAGTGAATCCTTAGTACTTGTCCTAATATGCAGGGGACCCAGACATGGCTACACAGTGCACGCTTAGTACTTGTACTAATATTAAGGAGACCAGACATCGCTACACAGTGCAACCTTAGTACTTGTCCTAATACATAGGGACCCAGACGTGGCTACACAGTGCACCCTTAGTACTTGTTCTAATATATAGGGGACCAGACATGGCTGCACAGTGCACCCTTAGTACTTGTCCTAATATATAGGGGACCCAGACATGACTACACAGTGCACCCTTAGTACTTGTCCTAATATATAGGGGACCCAGACATGACTACACAGTGCACCCTTAGTACTTGTCCTAATATATAGGGGACCAGACATGACTACACAGTGCACCCTTAGTACTTGTCCTAATATATAGGGGACCCAGACATGGCTACACAATGCACCCTTAGTACTTGTCCTAATATATAGGGGACCAGGCATGGCTACACAGTGCACCCTTAGTACTTGTCCTAATATATAGGAGACCCAGACATGGCTACACAGTGCACCCTTAGTACTTATCCTAATATATAGGGACCCAGCCATGGCTACACAGTGCACCCTTAGTACTTGTCCTAATATATAGGGGACCAGACATGGCTACACAGTGCACCCTTAGTGCTTCTCCTAATATACAGAAGACCCAGACATAGCTACACAGTGCACCCTTAGTACTTGTCCTAATATATAGAGACCCAGGCATGACTACACAGTGCACCCTTAGTACTTGTCCTGTATACAGGGACCCAGACATGGCTACACAGTGCACCCTTAGTACTTGCCCTAACATAGAGAGGACCCAGACATGACTACACAGTGCACCCTTAGTACTTGTCCTAATATATAGAAGACCCAGACATGACTACACAGTGCACCCTTAGTACTTGTCCTGTATACAGGGACCCAAACATGACTACACAGTGCACCCTTAGTACTTGTCCTAATATATAGGGGACCCAGGCATGACTACACAGTGCACCCTTAGTACTTGTCCTAATATATAGGGGACCAGACATGACTACACAGTGCACCCTTAGTACTTGTCCTAATATATAGGGGACCCAGACATGGCTACACAGTGCACCCTTAGTACTTGTCCTAATATATAGGGGACCAGACATGGCTACACAGTGCACCCTTAGTACTTGTCCTAATATATAGGAGACCCAGACATGGCTACACAGTGCACCCTTAGTACTTATCCTAATATATAGGGACTCAGACATGGCTACATAGTGCACCCTTAGTACTTGTCCTAATATATAGGGACTCAGACATGGCTACACAGTGCACCCTTAGTAATTGTCCTAATATATAGGAGACCAGATATGGCTACACAGTGCACGCTTAGTACTTGTCCTAATATATAGGAGACCAGATATGGCTACACAGTGCACCCTTAGTACTTGTCCTAATATATAGGGGACCAGACATGGCTACACAGTGCACCCTTAGTACTTGTCCTAATATGCAAGGAAACAAAGACATGGCTACACAGTGCACCCTTAGTACTTGTCCTAATATGCAGGGGACCAGACATGACTACACAGTGCACCCTTAGTACTTGTCCTAGTATATAGGGGACCCACACATGGATACACAGTGCACCCTTAGTACTTATCCTAATATATAGGGGACCCAGACATGACTACACAGTACACCCATAGTACTTGTCCTAATATATAGGGGACCAGACATGGCTACACAGTGAACCCTTAGTGCTTCTCCTAATATACAGAAGACCCAGACATAGCTACACAGTGCACCCTTAGTACTTGTCCTAATATATAGAGACCCAGGCATGACTACACAGTGCACCCTTAGTACTTGTCCTGTATACAGGGACCCAGACATGGCTACACAGTGCACCCTTAGTACTTGCCGTAACATATAGAGGACCCAGACATGACTACACAGTGCACCCTTAGTACTTGTCCTAATATATAGAAGACCCAGACATGACTACACAGTGCACCCTTAGTACTTGTCCTGTATACAGGGACCCAGACATGACTACACAGTGCACCCTTAGTACTTGTCCTGTATACAGGGTCCCAGACATGACTACACAGGGCACCCTTAGTACTTGTCCTAATATATAAGAAACCCAGACATGACTACACAGTGCACCCTTAGTACTTGTCCTAATATATAGGGGACCCAGACATGGCTACACAGTGCACCCTGATTACCTCTCCTAATATATAGGGGACCCAGACATGGCTACACAGTGCACCCTGAGTACTTGTCCTAATATATAGGGGACCAGACATGGCTACACAGTGCACCCTTAGTACTTGTCCTAATATACAGGAGACCCAGATATGACTACACAGCGCACCCTTAGTACTTGTCCTAATATACAGGGGGCCTAGACATGACTACACAGCACCTTTAGTACTTGTCCTAATATGCAGGGGACCCAGACGTGACTACACTGTGCACCCTTAGTACTTGTACTAATATATAGGAGACCAGATATGGCTACACAGTGCACCCTTAGTGCTTGTCCTAATATATAGGGGACCCAGACATGACTACACAGTGCACCCTTAGTACTTGTCCTAATATATAGGGGACCCAGACATGACTACACAGTGCACCCTTAGTACTTGTCCTAATATATAGGGGACCAGACATGACTACACAGTGCACCCTTAGTACTTGTCCTAATATATAGGGGACCCAGACATGGCTACACAGTGCACCCCTAGTACTTGTCCTAATATATAGGGGACCAGACATGGCTACACAGTGCACCCTTAGTACTTGTCCTAATATATAGGAGACCCAGACATGGCTACACAGTGCACCCTTAGTACTTATCCTAATATATAGGGACTCAGACATGGCTACACAGTGCACCCTTAGTACTTGTCCTAATATATAGGGACTCAGACATGGCTACACAGTGCACCCTTAGTAATTGTCCTAATATATAGGGGACCCAGACATGGCTACACAGTGCACCCTAATGCTTGTCCTAATATGCAAGGGACCAAGACATGGCTACACAGTGCACGCTTAGTACTTGTCCTAATATATAGGAGACCAGATATGGCTACACAGTGCACCCTTAGTACTTGTCCTAATATATAGGGGACCAGACATGGCTACACAGTGCACCCTTAGTACTTGTCCTAATATGCAAGGGAAAAAAGACATGCTACACAGTGCACCCTTAGTACTTGTCCTAATATGCAGGGGACCAGACATGACTACACAGTGCACCCTTAGTACTTGTCCTAGTATATAGGGGACCCACACATGGATACACAGTGCACCCTTAGTACTTATCCTAATATATAGGGGACCCAGACATGACTACACAGTACACCCATAGTACTTGTACTAATATATAGGGAACCCAGACATGACTACACAGTGCACCCTTAGTACTTGTCCTAATATATAGGGGACCAGACATGACTACACAGTACACCCATAGTACTTGTACTAATATATAGGGAACCCAGACATGACTACACAGTGCACCCTTAGTACTTGTCCTAATATATAGGGGACCAGGCATGGCTACACAGTGCACCCTTAGTACTTGTCCTAATATATAGGAGACCCAGACATGGCTACACAGTGCACCCTTAGTACTTATCCTAATATATAGGGACCCAGCCATGGCTACACAGTGCACCCTTAGTACTTGTCCTAATATATAGGGGACCAGACATGGCTACACAGTGCACCCTTAGTGCTTCTCCTAATATACAGAAGACCCAGACATAGCTACACAGTGCACCCTTAGTACTTGTCCTAATATATAGAGACCCAGGCATGACTACACAGTGCACCCTTAGTACTTGTCCTGTATACAGGGACCCAGACATGGCTACACAGTGCACCCTTAGTACTTGCCCTAACATAGAGAGGACCCAGACATGACTACACAGTGCACCCTTAGTACTTGTCCTAATATATAGAAGACCCAGACATGACTACACAGTGCACCCTTAGTACTTGTCCTGTATACAGGGACCCAAACATGACTACACAGTGCACCCTTAGTACTTGTCCTAATATATAGGGGACCCAGACATGACTACACAGTGCACCCTTAGTACTTGTCCTAATATATAGGGGACCAGACATGACTACACAGTGCACCCTTAGTACTTGTCCTAATATATAGGGGACCCAGACATGGCTACACAGTGCACCCTTAGTACTTGTCCTAATATATAGGGGACCAGACATGGCTACACAGTGCACCCTTAGTACTTGTCCTAATATATAGGAGACCCAGACATGGCTACACAGTGCACCCTTAGTACTTATCCTAATATATAGGGACTCAGACATGGCTACATAGTGCACCCTTAGTACTTGTCCTAATATATAGGGACTCAGACATGGCTACACAGTGCACCCTTAGTAATTGTCCTAATATATAGGAGACCAGATATGGCTACACAGTGCACGCTTAGTACTTGTCCTAATATATAGGAGACCAGATATGGCTACACAGTGCACCCTTAGCACTTGTCCTAATATATAGGGGACCAGACATGGCTACACAGTGCACCCTTAGTACTTGTCCTAATATGCAAGGAAACAAAGACATGGCTACACAGTGCACCCTTAGTACTTGTCCTAATATGCAGGGGACCAGACATGACTACACAGTGCACCCTTAGTACTTGTCCTAGTATATAGGGGACCCACACATGGATACACAGTGCACCCTTAGTACTTATCCTAATATATAGGGGACCCAGACATGACTACACAGTACACCCATAGTACTTGTCCTAATATATAGGGGACCAGACATGGCTACACAGTGAACCCTTAGTGCTTCTCCTAATATACAGAAGACCCAGACATAGCTACACAGTGCACCCTTAGTACTTGTCCTAATATATAGAGACCCAGGCATGACTACACAGTGCACCCTTAGTACTTGTCCTGTATACAGGGACCCAGACATGGCTACACAGTGCACCCTTAGTACTTGCCGTAACATATAGAGGACCCAGACATGACTACACAGTGCACCCTTAGTACTTGTCCTAATATATAGAAGACCCAGACATGACTACACAGTGCACCCTTAGTACTTGTCCTGTATACAGGGACCCAGACATGACTACACAGTGCACCCTTAGTACTTGTCCTGTATACAGGGTCCCAGACATGACTACACAGGGCACCCTTAGTACTTGTCCTAATATATAAGAAACCCAGACATGACTACACAGTGCACCCTTAGTACTTGTCCTAATATATAGGGGACCCAGACATGGCTACACAGTGCACCCTGATTACCTCTCCTAATATATAGGGGACCCAGACATGGCTACACAGTGCACCCTGAGTACTTGTCCTAATATATAGGGGACCAGACATGGCTACACAGTGCACCCTTAGTACTTGTCCTAATATACAGGAGACCCAGATATGACTACACAGCGCACCCTTAGTACTTGTCCTAATATACAGGGGGCCTAGACATGACTACACAGCACCTTTAGTACTTGTCCTAATATGCAGGGGACCCAGACGTGACTACACTGTGCACCCTTAGTACTTGT
Organism: Eleutherodactylus coqui; assembly: GCF_035609145.1. Classification (NCBI taxonomy): domain Eukaryota; kingdom Metazoa; phylum Chordata; class Amphibia; order Anura; family Eleutherodactylidae; genus Eleutherodactylus; species Eleutherodactylus coqui. Next base: position 60,478,457 of record NC_089847.1, on the reverse strand, counting down.
ACTAATATATAGGAGACCAGATATGGCTACACAGTGCACCCTTAGTGCTTGTCCTAATATATAGGGGACCCAGACATGACTACACAGTGCACCCTTAGTACTTGTCCTAATATATAGGGGACCCAGACATGACTACACAGTGCACCCTTAGTACTTGTCCTAATATATAGGGGACCAGACATGACTACACAGTGCACCCTTAGTACTTGTCCTAATATATAGGGGACCCAGACATGGCTACACAGTGCACCCCTAGTACTTGTCCTAATATATAGGGGACCAGACATGGCTACACAGTGCACCCTTAGTACTTGTCCTAATATATAGGAGACCCAGACATGGCTACACAGTGCACCCTTAGTACTTATCCTAATATATAGGGACTCAGACATGGCTACACAGTGCACCCTTAGTACTTGTCCTAATATATAGGGACTCAGACATGGCTACACAGTGCACCCTTAGTAATTGTCCTAATATATAGGGGACCCAGACATGGCTACACAGTGCACCCTAATGCTTGTCCTAATATGCAAGGGACCAAGACATGGCTACACAGTGCACGCTTAGTACTTGTCCTAATATATAGGAGACCAGATATGGCTACACAGTGCACCCTTAGTACTTGTCCTAATATATAGGGGACCAGACATGGCTACACAGTGCACCCTTAGTACTTGTCCTAATATGCAAGGGAAAAAAGACATGCTACACAGTGCACCCTTAGTACTTGTCCTAATATGCAGGGGACCAGACATGACTACACAGTGCACCCTTAGTACTTGTCCTAGTATATAGGGGACCCACACATGGATACACAGTGCACCCTTAGTACTTATCCTAATATATAGGGGACCCAGACATGACTACACAGTACACCCATAGTACTTGTACTAATATATAGGGAACCCAGACATGACTACACAGTGCACCCTTAGTACTTGTCCTAATATATAGGGGACCAGACATGACTACACAGTACACCCATAGTACTTGTACTAATATATAGGGAACCCAGACATGACTACACAGTGCACCCTTAGTACTTGTCCTAATATATAGGGGACCAGGCATGGCTACACAGTGCACCCTTAGTACTTGTCCTAATATATAGGAGACCCAGACATGGCTACACAGTGCACCCTTAGTACTTATCCTAATATATAGGGACCCAGCCATGGCTACACAGTGCACCCTTAGTACTTGTCCTAATATATAGGGGACCAGACATGGCTACACAGTGCACCCTTAGTGCTTCTCCTAATATACAGAAGACCCAGACATAGCTACACAGTGCACCCTTAGTACTTGTCCTAATATATAGAGACCCAGGCATGACTACACAGTGCACCCTTAGTACTTGTCCTGTATACAGGGACCCAGACATGGCTACACAGTGCACCCTTAGTACTTGCCCTAACATAGAGAGGACCCAGACATGACTACACAGTGCACCCTTAGTACTTGTCCTAATATATAGAAGACCCAGACATGACTACACAGTGCACCCTTAGTACTTGTCCTGTATACAGGGACCCAAACATGACTACACAGTGCACCCTTAGTACTTGTCCTAATATATAGGGGACCCAGACATGACTACACAGTGCACCCTTAGTACTTGTCCTAATATATAGGGGACCAGACATGACTACACAGTGCACCCTTAGTACTTGTCCTAATATATAGGGGACCCAGACATGGCTACACAGTGCACCCTTAGTACTTGTCCTAATATATAGGGGACCAGACATGGCTACACAGTGCACCCTTAGTACTTGTCCTAATATATAGGAGACCCAGACATGGCTACACAGTGCACCCTTAGTACTTATCCTAATATATAGGGACTCAGACATGGCTACATAGTGCACCCTTAGTACTTGTCCTAATATATAGGGACTCAGACATGGCTACACAGTGCACCCTTAGTAATTGTCCTAATATATAGGAGACCAGATATGGCTACACAGTGCACGCTTAGTACTTGTCCTAATATATAGGAGACCAGATATGGCTACACAATGCACCCTTAGTACTTGTCCTAATATATAGGGGACCAGACATGGCTACACAGTGCACCCTTAGTACTTGTCCTAATATGCAAGGAAACAAAGACATGGCTACACAGTGCACCCTTAGTACTTGTCCTAGTATATAGGGGACCCACACATGGATACACAGTGCACCCTTAGTACTTATCCTAATATATAGGGGACCCAGACATGACTACACAGTACACCCATAGTACTTGTCCTAATATATAGGGAACCCAGACATGACTACACAGTGCACCCTTAGTACTTGTCCTAATATATAGGGACCCAGACATGATAACACAGTGCACCCTTAGTACTTGTCCTAATATACAGGGGACCCAGACATGGCTACACAGTGCACCCTTAGTGCTTCTCCTAATATATAGGGGACCCAGCCATGGCTACACAGTGCACCCTTAGTACTTGTCCTAATATATAGGGGACCAGACATGGCTACACAGTGAACCCTTAGTGCTTCTCCTAATATACAGAAGACCCAGACATAGCTACACAGTGCACCCTTAGTACTTGTCCTAATATATAGAGACCCAGGCATGACTACACAGTGCACCCTTAGTACTTGTCCTGTATACAGGGACCCAGACATGGCTACACAGTGCACCCTTAGTACTTGCCGTAACATATAGAGGACCCAGACATGACTACACAGTGCACCCTTAGTACTTGTCCTAATATATAGAAGACCCAGACATGACTACACAGTGCACCCTTAGTACTTGTCCTGTATACAGGGACCCAGACATGACTACACAGTGCACCCTTAGTACTTGTCCTGTATACAGGGTCCCAGACATGACTACACAGGGCACCCTTAGTACTTGTCCTAATATATAAGAAACCCAGACATGACTACACAGTGCACCCTTAGTACTTGTCCTAATATATAGGGGACCCAGACATGGCTACACAGTGCACCCTGATTACCTCTCCTAATATATAGGGGACCCAGACATGGCTACACAGTGCACCCTTAGTACTTGTCCTAATATATAGGGGACCAGACATGGCTACACAGTGCACCCTTAGTACTTGTCCTAATATACAGGAGACCCAGATATGACTACACAGCGCACCCTTAGTACTTGTCCTAATATACAGGGGGCCTAGACATGACTACACAGCACCTTTAGTACTTGTCCTAATATGCAGGGGACCCAGACGTGACTACACTGTGCACCCTTAGTACTTGTACTAATATATAGGAGACCAGATATGGCTACACAGTGCACCCTTAGTGCTTGTCCTAATATATAGGGGACCCAGACATGACTACACAGTGCACCCTTAGTACTTGTCCTAATATATAGGGGACCCAGACATGACTACACAGTGCACCCTTAGTACTTGTCCTAATATATAGGGGACCAGACATGACTACACAGTGCACCCTTAGTACTTGTCCTAATATATAGGGGACCCAGACATGGCTACACAGTGCACCCCTAGTACTTGTCCTAATATATAGGGGACCAGACATGGCTACACAGTGCACCCTTAGTACTTGTCCTAATATATAGGAGACCCAGACATGGCTACACAGTGCACCCTTAGTACTTATCCTAATATATAGGGACTCAGACATGGCTACACAGTGCACCCTTAGTACTTGTCCTAATATATAGGGACTCAGACATGGCTACACAGTGCACCCTTAGTAATTGTCCTAATATATAGGGGACCCAGACATGGCTACACAGTGCACCCTAATGCTTGTCCTAATATGCAAGGGACCAAGACATGGCTACACAGTGCACGCTTAGTACTTGTCCTAATATATAGGAGACCAGATATGGCTACACAGTGCACCCTTAGTACTTGTCCTAATATATAGGGGACCAGACATGGCTACACAGTGCACCCTTAGTACTTGTCCTAATATGCAAGGGAAAAAAGACATGCTACACAGTGCACCCTTAGTACTTGTCCTAATATGCAGGGGACCAGACATGACTACACAGTGCACCCTTAGTACTTGTCCTAGTATATAGGGGACCCACACATGGATACACAGTGCACCCTTAGTACTTATCCTAATATATAGGGGACCCAGACATGACTACACAGTACACCCATAGTACTTGTACTAATATATAGGGAACCCAGACATGACTACACAGTGCACCCTTAGTACTTGTCCTAATATATAGGGACCCAGACATGATAACACAGTGCACCCTTAGTACTTGTCCTAATATACAGGGGACCCAGACATGGCTACACAGTGCACCCTTAGTGCTTCTCCTAATATATAGGGGACCCACCCATGGCTACACAGTGCAACCTTAGTACTTGTCCTAATATATAGGGGACCAGACATGGCTACACAGTGCACCCTTAGTGCTTCTCCTAATATACAGAAGACCCAGACATAGCTACACAGTGCACCCTTAGTACTTGTCCTAATATATAGAGACCCAGGCATGACTACACAGTGCACCCTTAGTACTTGTCCTGTATACAGGGACCAAGACATGGCTACACAGTGCACCCTTAGTACTTGCCGTAACATATAGAGGACCCAGACATGACTACACAGTGCACCCTCAGTACTTGTCCTAATATATAGAAGACCCAGACATGACTACACAGTGCACCCTTAGTACTTGTCCTGTATACAGGGACCCAGACATGACTACACAGTGCACCCTTAGTACTTGTCCTGTATACAGGGACCCAGACATGACTACACAGGGCACCCTTAGTACTTGTCCTAATATATAAGAGACCCAGACATGACTACACAGTGCACCCTTAGTACTTGTCCTAATATATAGGGGACCCAGACATGGCTACACAGTGCACCCTGAGTACTTCTCCTAATATATAGGGGACCCAGGCATGGCTACACAGTGCACCCTGAGTACTTGTCCTAATATATAGGGGACCAGACATGACTACACAGCGCACCCTTAGTACTTGTCCTAATATACAGGGGGCCCAGACATGACTACACAGCACCTTTAGTACTTGTCCTAATATGCAGGGGACCCAGACGGGACTACACTGTGCACCCTTAGTACTTGTACTAATATATAGTAGACCAGATATGGCTACACAGTGCACCCTTAGTACTTGTCCTAATATATAGGAGACCAGATATGGCTCCACAGGGCACAGTTAGTACTTGTTCTAATATATAGGGACCCAGACATGACTACACAGTGCACTCTTAGTACTTGTCCTAATATATAGGGGGCCCAGACATGACTACACAGTGCACCCTGAGTACTTGTCCTAATATATAGGGGACCAGACATGGCTACACAGTGCACCCTTAGTACTTGTCCTAATGTACAGGGGGCCCAGACATGACTACACAGCACCTTTAGTACTTGTCCTAATATGCAGGGGACCCAGACGTGACTACACTGTGCACCCTTAGTTCTTGTCCTAATATATAGGAGACCAGACATGGCTCCACAGGGCACAGTTAGTACTTGTTCTAATATATAGGGATCCATACATGACAACACAGTGCACCTTTAGTACTTGCCCAAATATATAGGGACCCAGACATGACTAAACAGTGCACCCTTAGTACTTGTCCTAATATATAGGAGACCAGATATGGCTACACAGTGCACGCTTAGTACTTGTCCTAATATATAGGAGACCAGATATGGCTACACAGTGCACCCTTAGTACTTGTCCTAATATATAGGGGACCAGACATGGCTACACAGTGCACCCTTAGTACTTGTCCTAATATGCAAGGAAACAAAGACATGGCTACACAGTGCACCCTTAGTACTTGTCCTAATATGCAGGGGACCAGACATGACTACACAGTGCACCCTTAGTACTTGTCCTAGTATATAGGGGACCCACACATGGATACACAGTGCACCCTTAGTACTTATCCTAATATATAGGGGACCCAGACATGACTACACAGTACACCCATAGTACTTGTCCTAATATATAGGGAACCCAGACATGACTACACAGTGCACCCTTAGTACTTGTCCTAATATATAGGGACCCAGACATGATAACACAGTGCACCCTTAGTACTTGTCCTAATATACAGGGGACCCAGACATGGCTACACAGTGCACCCTTAGTGCTTCTCCTAATATATAGGGGACCCAGCCATGGCTACACAGTGCACCCTTAGTACTTGTCCTAATATATAGGGGACCAGACATGGCTACACAGTGAACCCTTAGTGCTTCTCCTAATATACAGAAGACCCAGACATAGCTACACAGTGCACCCTTAGTACTTGTCCTAATATATAGAGACCCAGGCATGACTACACAGTGCACCCTTAGTACTTGTCCTGTATACAGGGACCCAGACATGGCTACACAGTGCACCCTTAGTACTTGCCGTAACATATAGAGGACCCAGACATGACTACACAGTGCACCCTTAGTACTTGTCCTAATATATAGAAGACCCAGACATGACTACACAGTGCACCCTTAGTACTTGTCCTGTATACAGGGACCCAGACATGACTACACAGTGCACCCTTAGTACTTGTCCTGTATACAGGGTCCCAGACATGACTACACAGGGCACCCTTAGTACTTGTCCTAATATATAAGAAACCCAGACATGACTACACAGTGCACCCTTAGTACTTGTCCTAATATATAGGGGACCCAGACATGGCTACACAGTGCACCCTGATTACCTCTCCTAATATATAGGGGACCCAGACATGGCTACACAGTGCACCCTGAGTACTTGTCCTAATATATAGGGGACCAGACATGGCTACACAGTGCACCCTTAGTACTTGTCCTAATATACAGGAGACCCAGATATGACTACACAGCGCACCCTTAGTACTTGTCCTAATATACAGGGGGCCTAGACATGACTACACAGCACCTTTAGTACTTGTCCTAATATGCAGGGGACCCAGACGTGACTACACTGTGCACCCTTAGTACTTGTACTAATATATAGGAGACCAGATATGGCTACACAGTGCACCCTTAGTGCTTGTCCTAATATATAGGGGACCCAGACATGACTACACAGTGCACCCTTAGTACTTGTCCTAATATATAGGGGACCCAGACATGACTACACAGTGCACCCTTAGTACTTGTCCTAATATATAGGGGGCCAGACATGACTACACAGTGCACCCTTAGTACTTATCCTAATATATAGGGACTCAGACATGGCTACACAGTGCACCCTTAGTACTTGTCCTAATATATAGGGACTCAGACATGGCTACACAGTGCACCCTTAGTAATTGTCCTAATATATAGGGGACCCAGACATGGCTACACAGTGCACCCTAATGCTTGTCCTAATATGCAAGGGACCAAGACATGGCTACACAGTGCACGCTTAGTACTTGTCCTAATATATAGGAGACCAGATATGGCTACACAGTGCACCCTTAGTACTTGTCCTAATATATAGGGGACCAGACATGGCTACACAGTGCACCCTTAGTACTTGTCCTAATATGCAAGGGAAAAAAGACATGCTACACAGTGCACCCTTAGTACTTGTCCTAATATGCAGGGGACCAGACATGACTACACAGTGCACCCTTAGTACTTGTCCTAGTATATAGGGGACCCACACATGGATACACAGTGCACCCTTAGTACTTATCCTAATATATAGGGGACCCAGACATGACTACACAGTACACCCATAGTACTTGTACTAATATATAGGGAACCCAGACATGACTACACAGTGCACCCTTAGTACTTGTCCTAATATATAGGGACCCAGACATGATGACACAGTGCACCCTTAGTACTTGTCCTAATATACAGGGGACCCAGACATGGCTACACAGTGCACCCTTAGTGCTTCTCCTAATATATAGGGGACCCACCCATGGCTACACAGTGCACCCTTAGTACTTGTCCTAATATATAGGGGACCAGACATGGCTACACAGTGCACCCTTAGTGCTTCTCCTAATATACAGAAGACCCAGACATAGCTACACAGTGCACCCTTAGTACTTGTCCTAATATATAGAGACCCAGGCATGACTACACAGTGCACCCTTAGTACTTGTCCTGTATACAGGGACCAAGACATGGCTACACAGTGCACCCTTAGTACTTGCCGTAACATATAGAGGACCCAGACATGACTACACAGTGCACCCTCAGTACTTGTCCTAATATATAGAAGACCCAGACATGACTACACAGTGCACCCTTAGTACTTGTCCTGTATACAGGGACCCAGACATGACTACACAGTGCACCCTTAGTACTTGTCCTGTATACAGGGACCCAGACATGACTACACAGGGCACCCTTAGTACTTGTCCTAATATATAAGAGACCCAGACATGACTACACAGTGCACCCTTAGTACTTGTCCTAATATATAGGGGACCCAGACATGGCTACACAGTGCACCCTGAGTACTTCTCCTAATATATAGGGGACCCAGGCATGGCTACACAGTGCACACTGAGTACTTGTCCTAATATATAGGGGACCAGACATGACTACACAGCGCACCCTTAGTACTTGTCCTAATATACAGGGGGCCCAGACATGACTACACAGCACCTTTAGTACTTGTCCTAATATGCAGGGGACCCAGACGGGACTACACTGTGCACCCTTAGTACTTGTACTAATATATAGTAGACCAGATATGGCTACACAGTGCACCCTTAGTACTTGTCCTAATATATAGGAGACCAGATATGGCTCCACAGGGCACAGTTAGTACTTGTTCTAATATATAGGGACCCAGACATGACTACACAGTGCACTCTTAGTACTTGTCCTAATATATAGGGGGCCCAGACATGACTACACAGTGCACCCTGAGTACTTGTCCTAATATATAGGGGACCAGACATGGCTACACAGTGCACCCTTAGTACTTGTCCTAATGTACAGGGGGCCCAGACATGACTACACAGCACCTTTAGTACTTGTCCTAATATGCAGGGGACCCAGACGTGACTACACTGTGCACCCTTAGTACTTGTCCTAATATATAGGAGACCAGACATGGCTCCACAGGGCACAGTTAGTACTTGTTCTAATATATAGGGATCCATACATGACAACACAGTGCACCTTTAGTACTTGCCCAAATATATAGGGACCCAGACATGACTAAACAGTGCACCCTTAGTACTTGTCCTAATATATAGGGACCCAGACATGACTACACAGTGCACCCTTAGTACTTGTCCTAATATATAGGAGACCAGATATGGGTACACAGTGCACCCTTAGTACTTGTCCTAACATATAGGAGACCAGATATGGCTACACAGTGCACCCTTAGTACTGGTCCTAATATGCAGGGGACCAAGACATGGCTACACAGTGCACCCTTAGTACTTGTCCTAATATATAGGAGACCCAATATGGCTACACAGTGCACCCTTAGTACTTGTCCTAATATATAGGAGACCAGATATGGGTACACAGTGCACCCTTAGTACTTGTCCTAATATGCAGGGGACCCAGACATGGCTACACAGTGCACCCTTAGTACTTGTCCTAATATATCGGAGACCAGACATGGCTACACAGTGCACCCTTAGTACTTGTCCTAATATATAGGAGACCCAATATGGCTACACAGTGCACCCTTAGTACTTGTCCTAATATATAGGAGACCAGATATGGGTACACAGTGCACCCTTAGTACTTGTCCTAATATGCAGGGGACCCAGACATGGCTACACAGCACCTTTAGTACTTGTCCTAATATGCAGGGGACCCAGACGTGACTACACTGTGCACCCTTAGTACTTGTACTAATATATAGGAGACCAGATATGGCTACACAGTGCACCCTTAGTGCTTGTCCTAATATATAGGGGACCCAGACATGACTACACAGTGCACCCTTAGTACTTGTCCTAATATATAGGGGACCCAGACATGACTACACAGTGCACCCTTAGTACTTGTCCTAATATATAGGGGGCCAGACATGACTACACAGTGCACCCTTAGTACTTATCCTAATATATAGGGACTCAGACATGGCTACACAGTGCACCCTTAGTACTTGTCCTAATATATAGGGACTCAGACATGGCTACACAGTGCACCCTTAGTAATTGTCCTAATATATAGGGGACCCAGACATGGCTACACAGTGCACCCTAATGCTTGTCCTAATATGCAAGGGACCAAGACATGGCTACACAGTGCACGCTTAGTACTTGTCCTAATATATAGGAGACCAGATATGGCTACACAGTGCACCCTTAGTACTTGTCCTAATATATAGGGGACCAGACATGGCTACACAGTGCACCCTTAGTACTTGTCCTAATATGCAAGGGAAAAAAGACATGCTACACAGTGCACCCTTAGTACTTGTCCTAATATGCAGGGGACCAGACATGACTACACAGTGCACCCTTAGTACTTGTCCTAGTATATAGGGGACCCACACATGGATACACAGTGCACCCTTAGTACTTATCCTAATATATAGGGGACCCAGACATGACTACACAGTACACCCATAGTACTTGTACTAATATATAGGGAACCCAGACATGACTACACAGTGCACCCTTAGTACTTGTCCTAATATATAGGGACCCAGACATGATGACACAGTGCACCCTTAGTACTTGTCCTAATATACAGGGGACCCAGACATGGCTACACAGTGCACCCTTAGTGCTTCTCCTAATATATAGGGGACCCACCCATGGCTACACAGTGCACCCTTAGTACTTGTCCTAATATATAGGGGACCAGACATGGCTACACAGTGCACCCTTAGTGCTTCTCCTAATATACAGAAGACCCAGACATAGCTACACAGTGCACCCTTAGTACTTGTCCTAATATATAGAGACCCAGGCATGACTACACAGTGCACCCTTAGTACTTGTCCTGTATACAGGGACCAAGACATGGCTACACAGTGCACCCTTAGTACTTGCCGTAACATATAGAGGACCCAGACATGACTACACAGTGCACCCTCAGTACTTGTCCTAATATATAGAAGACCCAGACATGACTACACAGTGCACCCTTAGTACTTGTCCTGTATACAGGGACCCAGACATGACTACACAGTGCACCCTTAGTACTTGTCCTGTATACAGGGACCCAGACATGACTACACAGGGCACCCTTAGTACTTGTCCTAATATATAAGAGACCCAGACATGACTACACAGTGCACCCTTAGTACTTGTCCTAATATATAGGGGACCCAGACATGGCTACACAGTGCACCCTGAGTACTTCTCCTAATATATAGGGGACCCAGGCATGGCTACACAGTGCACCCTGAGTACTTGTCCTAATATATAGGGGACCAGACATGACTACACAGCGCACCCTTAGTACTTGTCCTAATATACAGGGGGCCCAGACATGACTACACAGCACCTTTAGTACTTGTCCTAATATGCAGGGGACCCAGACATGACTACACAGTACACCCATAGTACTTGTACTAATATATAGGGAACCCAGACATGACTACACAGTGCACCCTTAGTACTTGTCCTAATATATAGGGGACCAGACATGACTACACAGTACACCCATAGTACTTGTACTAATATATAGGGAACCCAGACATGACTACACAGTGCACCCTTAGTACTTGTCCTAATATATAGGGGACCAGGCATGGCTACACAGTGCACCCTTAGTACTTGTCCTAATATATAGGAGACCCAGACATGGCTACACAGTGCACCCTTAGTACTTATCCTAATATATAGGGACCCAGCCATGGCTACACAGTGCACCCTTAGTACTTGTCCTAATATATAGGGGACCAGACATGGCTACACAGTGCACCCTTAGTGCTTCTCCTAATATACAGAAGACCCAGACATAGCTACACAGTGCACCCTTAGTACTTGTCCTAATATATAGAGACCCAGGCATGACTACACAGTGCACCCTTAGTACTTGTCCTGTATACAGGGACCCAGACATGGCTACACAGTGCACCCTTAGTACTTGCCCTAACATAGAGAGGACCCAGACATGACTACACAGTGCACCCTTAGTACTTGTCCTAATATATAGAAGACCCAGACATGACTACACAGTGCACCCTTAGTACTTGTCCTGTATACAGGGACCCAAACATGACTACACAGTGCACCCTTAGTACTTGTCCTAATATATAGGGGACCCAGACATGACTACACAGTGCACCCTTAGTACTTGTCCTAATATATAGGGGACCAGACATGACTACACAGTGCACCCTTAGTACTTGTCCTAATATATAGGGGACCCAGACATGGCTACACAGTGCACCCTTAGTACTTGTCCTAATATATAGGGGACCAGACATGGCTACACAGTGCACCCTTAGTACTTGTCCTAATATATAGGAGACCCAGACATGGCTACACAGTGCACCCTTAGTACTTATCCTAATATATAGGGACTCAGACATGGCTACATAGTGCACCCTTAGTACTTGTCCTAATATATAGGGACTCAGACATGGCTACACAGTGCACCCTTAGTAATTGTCCTAATATATAGGAGACCAGATATGGCTACACAGTGCACGCTTAGTACTTGTCCTAATATATAGGAGACCAGATATGGCTACACAGTGCACCCTTAGCACTTGTCCTAATATATAGGGGACCAGACATGGCTACACAGTGCACCCTTAGTACTTGTCCTAATATGCAAGGAAACAAAGACATGGCTACACAGTGCACCCTTAGTACTTGTCCTAATATGCAGGGGACCAGACATGACTACACAGTGCACCCTTAGTACTTGTCCTAGTATATAGGGGACCCACACATGGATACACAGTGCACCCTTAGTACTTATCCTAATATATAGGGGACCCAGACATGACTACACAGTACACCCATAGTACTTGTCCTAATATATAGGGGACCAGACATGGCTACACAGTGAACCCTTAGTGCTTCTCCTAATATACAGAAGACCCAGACATAGCTACACAGTGCACCCTTAGTACTTGTCCTAATATATAGAGACCCAGGCATGACTACACAGTGCACCCTTAGTACTTGTCCTGTATACAGGGACCCAGACATGGCTACACAGTGCACCCTTAGTACTTGCCGTAACATATAGAGGACCCAGACATGACTACACAGTGCACCCTTAGTACTTGTCCTAATATATAGAAGACCCAGACATGACTACACAGTGCACCCTTAGTACTTGTCCTGTATACAGGGACCCAGACATGACTACACAGTGCACCCTTAGTACTTGTCCTGTATACAGGGTCCCAAACATGACTACACAGGGCACCCTTAGTACTTGTCCTAATATATAAGAAACCCAGACATGACTACACAGTGCACCCTTAGTACTTGTCCTAATATATAGGGGACCCAGACATGGCTACACAGTGCACCCTGATTACCTCTCCTAATATATAGGGGACCCAGACATGGCTACACAGTGCACCCTGAGTACTTGTCCTAATATATAGGGGACCAGACATGGCTACACAGTGCACCCTTAGTACTTGTCCTAATATACAGGAGACCCAGATATGACTACACAGCGCACCCTTAGTACTTGTCCTAATATACAGGGGGCCTAGACATGACTACACAGCACCTTTAGTACTTGTCCTAATATGCAGGGGACCCAGACGTGACTACACTGTGCACCCTTAGTACTTGTACTAATATATAGGAGACCAGATATGGCTACACAGTGCACCCTTAGTGCTTGTCCTAATATATAGGGGACCCAGACATGACTACACAGTGCACCCTTAGTACTTGTCCTAATATATAGGGGACCCAGACATGACTACACAGTGCACCCTTAGTACTTGTCCTAATATATAGGGGACCAGACATGACTACACAGTGCACCCTTAGTACTTGTCCTAATATATAGGGGACCCAGACATGGCTACACAGTGCACCCCTAGTACTTGTCCTAATATATAGGGGACCAGACATGGCTACACAGTGCACCCTTAGTACTTGTCCTAATATATAGGAGACCCAGACATGGCTACACAGTGCACCCTTAGTACTTATCCTAATATATAGGGACTCAGACATGGCTACACAGTGCACCCTTAGTACTTGTCCTAATATATAGGGACTCAGACATGGCTACACAGTGCACCCTTAGTAATTGTCCTAATATATAGGGGACCCAGACATGGCTACACAGTGCACCCTAATGCTTGTCCTAATATGCAAGGGACCAAGACATGGCTACACAGTGCACGCTTAGTACTTGTCCTAATATATAGGAGACCAGATATGGCTACACAGTGCACCCTTAGTACTTGTCCTAATATATAGGGGACCAGACATGGCTACACAGTGCACCCTTAGTACTTGTCCTAATATGCAAGGGAAAAAAGACATGCTACACAGTGCACCCTTAGTACTTGTCCTAATATGCAGGGGACCAGACATGACTACACAGTGCACCCTTAGTACTTGTCCTAGTATATAGGGGACCCACACATGGATACACAGTGCACCCTTAGTACTTATCCTAATATATAGGGGACCCAGACATGACTACACAGTACACCCATAGTACTTGTACTAATATATAGGGAACCCAGACATGACTACACAGTGCACCCTTAGTACTTGTCCTAATATATAGGGGACCAGACATGACTACACAGTATACCCATAGTACTTGTACTAATATATAGGGAACCCAGACATGACTACACAGTGCACCCTTAGTACTTGTCCTAATATATAGGGGACCAGGCATGGCTACACAGTGCACCCTTAGTACTTGTCCTAATATATAGGAGACCCAGACATGGCTACACAGTGCACCCTTAGTACTTATCCTAATATATAGGGACCCAGCCATGGCTACACAGTGCACCCTTAGTACTTGTCCTAATATATAGGGGACCAGACATGGCTACACAGTGCACCCTTAGTGCTTCTCCTAATATACAGAAGACCCAGACATAGCTACACAGTGCACCCTTAGTACTTGTCCTAATATATAGAGACCCAGGCATGACTACACAGTGCACCCTTAGTACTTGTCCTGTATACAGGGACCCAGACATGGCTACACAGTGCACCCTTAGTACTTGCCCTAACATAGAGAGGACCCAGACATGACTACACAGTGCACCCTTAGTACTTGTCCTAATATATAGAAGACCCAGACATGACTACACAGTGCACCCTTAGTACTTGTCCTGTATACAGGGACCCAAACATGACTACACAGTGCACCCTTAGTACTTGTCCTAATATATAGGGGACCCAGACATGACTACACAGTGCACCCTTAGTACTTGTCCTAATATATAGGGGACCAGACATGACTACACAGTGCACCCTTAGTACTTGTCCTAATATATAGGGGACCCAGACATGGCTACACAGTGCACCCTTAGTACTTGTCCTAATATATAGGGGACCAGACATGGCTACACAGTGCACCCTTAGTACTTGTCCTAATATATAGGAGACCCAGACATGGCTACACAGTGCACCCTTAGTACTTATCCTAATATATAGGGACTCAGACATGGCTACATAGTGCACCCTTAGTACTTGTCCTAATATATAGGGACTCAGACATGGCTACACAGTGCACCCTTAGTAATTGTCCTAATATATAGGAGACCAGATATGGCTACACAGTGCACGCTTAGTACTTGTCCTAATATATAGGAGACCAGATATGGCTACACAGTGCACCCTTAGTACTTGTCCTAATATATAGGGGACCAGACATGGCTACACAGTGCACCCTTAGTACTTGTCCTAATATGCAAGGAAACAAAGACATGGCTACACAGTGCACCCTTAGTACTTGTCCTAGTATATAGGGGACCCACACATGGATACACAGTGCACCCTTAGTACTTATCCTAATATATAGGGGACCCAGACATGACTACACAGTACACCCATAGTACTTGTCCTAATATATAGGGAACCCAGACATGACTACACAGTGCACCCTTAGTACTTGTCCTAATATATAGGGACCCAGACATGATAACACAGTGCACCCTTAGTACTTGTCCTAATATACAGGGGACCCAGACATGGCTACACAGTGCACCCTTAGTGCTTCTCCTAATATATAGGGGACCCAGCCATGGCTACACAGTGCACCCTTAGTACTTGTCCTAATATATAGGGGACCAGACATGGCTACACAGTGAACCCTTAGTGCTTCTCCTAATATACAGAAGACCCAGACATAGCTACACAGTGCACCCTTAGTACTTGTCCTAATATATAGAGACCCAGGCATGACTACACAGTGCACCCTTAGTACTTGTCCTGTATACAGGGACCCAGACATGGCTACACAGTGCACCCTTAGTACTTGCCGTAACATATAGAGGACCCAGACATGACTACACAGTGCACCCTTAGTACTTGTCCTAATATATAGAAGACCCAGACATGACTACACAGTGCACCCTTAGTACTTGTCCTGTATACAGGGACCCAGACATGACTACACAGTGCACCCTTAGTACTTGTCCTGTATACAGGGTCCCAGACATGACTACACAGGGCACCCTTAGTACTTGTCCTAATATATAAGAAACCCAGACATGACTACACAGTGCACCCTTAGTACTTGTCCTAATATATAGGGGACCCAGACATGGCTACACAGTGCACCCTGATTACCTCTCCTAATATATAGGGGACCCAGACATGGCTACACAGTGCACCCTTAGTACTTGTCCTAATATATAGGGGACCAGACATGGCTACACAGTGCACCCTTAGTACTTGTCCTAATATACAGGAGACCCAGATATGACTACACAGCGCACCCTTAGTACTTGTCCTAATATACAGGGGGCCTAGACATGACTACACAGCACCTTTAGTACTTGTCCTAATATGCAGGGGACCCAGACGTGACTACACTGTGCACCCTTAGTACTTGTACTAATATATAGGAGACCAGATATGGCTACACAGTGCACCCTTAGTGCTTGTCCTAATATATAGGGGACCCAGACATGACTACACAGTGCACCCTTAGTACTTGTCCTAATATATAGGGGACCCAGACATGACTACACAGTGCACCCTTAGTACTTGTCCTAATATATAGGGGACCAGACATGACTACACAGTGCACCCTTAGTACTTGTCCTAATATATAGGGGACCCAGACATGGCTACACAGTGCACCCCTAGTACTTGTCCTAATATATAGGGGACCAGACATGGCTACACAGTGCACCCTTAGTACTTGTCCTAATATATAGGAGACCCAGACATGGCTACACAGTGCACCCTTAGTACTTATCCTAATATATAGGGACTCAGACATGGCTACACAGTGCACCCTTAGTACTTGTCCTAATATATAGGGACTCAGACATGGCTACACAGTGCACCCTTAGTAATTGTCCTAATATATAGGGGACCCAGACATGGCTACACAGTGCACCCTAATGCTTGTCCTAATATGCAAGGGACCAAGACATGGCTACACAGTGCACGCTTAGTACTTGTCCTAATATATAGGAGACCAGATATGGCTACACAGTGCACCCTTAGTACTTGTCCTAATATATAGGGGACCAGACATGGCTACACAGTGCACCCTTAGTACTTGTCCTAATATGCAAGGGAAAAAAGACATGCTACACAGTGCACCCTTAGTACTTGTCCTAATATGCAGGGGACCAGACATGACTACACAGTGCACCCTTAGTACTTGTCCTAGTATATAGGGGACCCACACATGGATACACAGTGCACCCTTAGTACTTATCCTAATATATAGGGGACCCAGACATGACTACACAGTACACCCATAGTACTTGTACTAATATATAGGGAACCCAGACATGACTACACAGTGCACCCTTAGTACTTGTCCTAATATATAGGGACCCAGACATGATAACACAGTGCACCCTTAGTACTTGTCCTAATATACAGGGGACCCAGACATGGCTACACAGTGCACCCTTAGTGCTTCTCCTAATATATAGGGGACCCACCCATGGCTACACAGTGCAACCTTAGTACTTGTCCTAATATATAGGGGACCAGACATGGCTACACAGTGCACCCTTAGTGCTTCTCCTAATATACAGAAGACCCAGACATAGCTACACAGTGCACCCTTAGTACTTGTCCTAATATATAGAGACCCAGGCATGACTACACAGTGCACCCTTAGTACTTGTCCTGTATACAGGGACCAAGACATGGCTACACAGTGCACCCTTAGTACTTGCCGTAACATATAGAGGACCCAGACATGACTACACAGTGCACCCTCAGTACTTGTCCTAATATATAGAAGACCCAGACATGACTACACAGTGCACCCTTAGTACTTGTCCTGTATACAGGGACCCAGACATGACTACACAGTGCACCCTTAGTACTTGTCCTGTATACAGGGACCCAGACATGACTACACAGGGCACCCTTAGTACTTGTCCTAATATATAAGAGACCCAGACATGACTACACAGTGCACCCTTAGTACTTGTCCTAATATATAGGGGACCCAGACATGGCTACACAGTGCACCCTGAGTACTTCTCCTAATATATAGGGGACCCAGGCATGGCTACACAGTGCACCCTGAGTACTTGTCCTAATATATAGGGGACCAGACATGACTACACAGCGCACCCTTAGTACTTGTCCTAATATACAGGGGGCCCAGACATGACTACACAGCACCTTTAGTACTTGTCCTAATATGCAGGGGACCCAGACGGGACTACACTGTGCACCCTTAGTACTTGTACTAATATATAGTAGACCAGATATGGCTACACAGTGCACCCTTAGTACTTGTCCTAATATATAGGAGACCAGATATGGCTCCACAGGGCACAGTTAGTACTTGTTCTAATATATAGGGACCCAGACATGACTACACAGTGCACTCTTAGTACTTGTCCTAATATATAGGGGGCCCAGACATGACTACACAGTGCACCCTGAGTACTTGTCCTAATATATAGGGGACCAGACATGGCTACACAGTGCACCCTTAGTACTTGTCCTAATGTACAGGGGGCCCAGACATGACTACACAGCACCTTTAGTACTTGTCCTAATATGCAGGGGACCCAGACGTGACTACACTGTGCACCCTTAGTTCTTGTCCTAATATATAGGAGACCAGACATGGCTCCACAGGGCACAGTTAGTACTTGTTCTAATATATAGGGATCCATACATGACAACACAGTGCACCTTTAGTACTTGCCCAAATATATAGGGACCCAGACATGACTAAACAGTGCACCCTTAGTACTTGTCCTAATATATAGGAGACCAGATATGGCTACACAGTGCACGCTTAGTACTTGTCCTAATATATAGGAGACCAGATATGGCTACACAGTGCACCCTTAGTACTTGTCCTAATATATAGGGGACCAGACATGGCTACACAGTGCACCCTTAGTACTTGTCCTAATATGCAAGGAAACAAAGACATGGCTACACAGTGCACCCTTAGTACTTGTCCTAATATGCAGGGGACCAGACATGACTACACAGTGCACCCTTAGTACTTGTCCTAGTATATAGGGGACCCACACATGGATACACAGTGCACCCTTAGTACTTATCCTAATATATAGGGGACCCAGACATGACTACACAGTACACCCATAGTACTTGTCCTAATATATAGGGAACCCAGACATGACTACACAGTGCACCCTTAGTACTTGTCCTAATATATAGGGACCCAGACATGATAACACAGTGCACCCTTAGTACTTGTCCTAATATACAGGGGACCCAGACATGGCTACACAGTGCACCCTTAGTGCTTCTCCTAATATATAGGGGACCCAGCCATGGCTACACAGTGCACCCTTAGTACTTGTCCTAATATATAGGGGACCAGACATGGCTACACAGTGAACCCTTAGTGCTTCTCCTAATATACAGAAGACCCAGACATAGCTACACAGTGCACCCTTAGTACTTGTCCTAATATATAGAGACCCAGGCATGACTACACAGTGCACCCTTAGTACTTGTCCTGTATACAGGGACCCAGACATGGCTACACAGTGCACCCTTAGTACTTGCCGTAACATATAGAGGACCCAGACATGACTACACAGTGCACCCTTAGTACTTGTCCTAATATATAGAAGACCCAGACATGACTACACAGTGCACCCTTAGTACTTGTCCTGTATACAGGGACCCAGACATGACTACACAGTGCACCCTTAGTACTTGTCCTGTATACAGGGTCCCAGACATGACTACACAGGGCACCCTTAGTACTTGTCCTAATATATAAGAAACCCAGACATGACTACACAGTGCACCCTTAGTACTTGTCCTAATATATAGGGGACCCAGACATGGCTACACAGTGCACCCTGATTACCTCTCCTAATATATAGGGGACCCAGACATGGCTACACAGTGCACCCTGAGTACTTGTCCTAATATATAGGGGACCAGACATGGCTACACAGTGCACCCTTAGTACTTGTCCTAATATACAGGAGACCCAGATATGACTACACAGCGCACCCTTAGTACTTGTCCTAATATACAGGGGGCCTAGACATGACTACACAGCACCTTTAGTACTTGTCCTAATATGCAGGGGACCCAGACGTGACTACACTGTGCACCCTTAGTACTTGTACTAATATATAGGAGACCAGATATGGCTACACAGTGCACCCTTAGTGCTTGTCCTAATATATAGGGGACCCAGACATGACTACACAGTGCACCCTTAGTACTTGTCCTAATATATAGGGGACCCAGACATGACTACACAGTGCACCCTTAGTACTTGTCCTAATATATAGGGGGCCAGACATGACTACACAGTGCACCCTTAGTACTTATCCTAATATATAGGGACTCAGACATGGCTACACAGTGCACCCTTAGTACTTGTCCTAATATATAGGGACTCAGACATGGCTACACAGTGCACCCTTAGTAATTGTCCTAATATATAGGGGACCCAGACATGGCTACACAGTGCACCCTAATGCTTGTCCTAATATGCAAGGGACCAAGACATGGCTACACAGTGCACGCTTAGTACTTGTCCTAATATATAGGAGACCAGATATGGCTACACAGTGCACCCTTAGTACTTGTCCTAATATATAGGGGACCAGACATGGCTACACAGTGCACCCTTAGTACTTGTCCTAATATGCAAGGGAAAAAAGACATGCTACACAGTGCACCCTTAGTACTTGTCCTAATATGCAGGGGACCAGACATGACTACACAGTGCACCCTTAGTACTTGTCCTAGTATATAGGGGACCCACACATGGATACACAGTGCACCCTTAGTACTTATCCTAATATATAGGGGACCCAGACATGACTACACAGTACACCCATAGTACTTGTACTAATATATAGGGAACCCAGACATGACTACACAGTGCACCCTTAGTACTTGTCCTAATATATAGGGACCCAGACATGATGACACAGTGCACCCTTAGTACTTGTCCTAATATACAGGGGACCCAGACATGGCTACACAGTGCACCCTTAGTGCTTCTCCTAATATATAGGGGACCCACCCATGGCTACACAGTGCACCCTTAGTACTTGTCCTAATATATAGGGGACCAGACATGGCTACACAGTGCACCCTTAGTGCTTCTCCTAATATACAGAAGACCCAGACATAGCTACACAGTGCACCCTTAGTACTTGTCCTAATATATAGAGACCCAGGCATGACTACACAGTGCACCCTTAGTACTTGTCCTGTATACAGGGACCAAGACATGGCTACACAGTGCACCCTTAGTACTTGCCGTAACATATAGAGGACCCAGACATGACTACACAGTGCACCCTCAGTACTTGTCCTAATATATAGAAGACCCAGACATGACTACACAGTGCACCCTTAGTACTTGTCCTGTATACAGGGACCCAGACATGACTACACAGTGCACCCTTAGTACTTGTCCTGTATACAGGGACCCAGACATGACTACACAGGGCACCCTTAGTACTTGTCCTAATATATAAGAGACCCAGACATGACTACACAGTGCACCCTTAGTACTTGTCCTAATATATAGGGGACCCAGACATGGCTACACAGTGCACCCTGAGTACTTCTCCTAATATATAGGGGACCCAGGCATGGCTACACAGTGCACACTGAGTACTTGTCCTAATATATAGGGGACCAGACATGACTACACAGCGCACCCTTAGTACTTGTCCTAATATACAGGGGGCCCAGACATGACTACACAGCACCTTTAGTACTTGTCCTAATATGCAGGGGACCCAGACGGGACTACACTGTGCACCCTTAGTACTTGTACTAATATATAGTAGACCAGATATGGCTACACAGTGCACCCTTAGTACTTGTCCTAATATATAGGAGACCAGATATGGCTCCACAGGGCACAGTTAGTACTTGTTCTAATATATAGGGACCCAGACATGACTACACAGTGCACTCTTAGTACTTGTCCTAATATATAGGGGGCCCAGACATGACTACACAGTGCACCCTGAGTACTTGTCCTAATATATAGGGGACCAGACATGGCTACACAGTGCACCCTTAGTACTTGTCCTAATGTACAGGGGGCCCAGACATGACTACACAGCACCTTTAGTACTTGTCCTAATATGCAGGGGACCCAGACGTGACTACACTGTGCACCCTTAGTACTTGTCCTAATATATAGGAGACCAGACATGGCTCCACAGGGCACAGTTAGTACTTGTTCTAATATATAGGGATCCATACATGACAACACAGTGCACCTTTAGTACTTGCCCAAATATATAGGGACCCAGACATGACTAAACAGTGCACCCTTAGTACTTGTCCTAATATATAGGGACCCAGACATGACTACACAGTGCACCCTTAGTACTTGTCCTAATATATAGGAGACCAGATATGGGTACACAGTGCACCCTTAGTACTTGTCCTAACATATAGGAGACCAGATATGGCTACACAGTGCACCCTTAGTACTGGTCCTAATATGCAGGGGACCAAGACATGGCTACACAGTGCACCCTTAGTACTTGTCCTAATATATAGGAGACCCAATATGGCTACACAGTGCACCCTTAGTACTTGTCCTAATATATAGGAGACCAGATATGGGTACACAGTGCACCCTTAGTACTTGTCCTAATATGCAGGGGACCCAGACATGGCTACACAGTGCACCCTTAGTACTTGTCCTAATATATCGGAGACCAGACATGGCTACACAGTGCACCCTTAGTACTTGTCCTAATATATAGGAGACCCAATATGGCTACACAGTGCACCCTTAGTACTTGTCCTAATATATAGGAGACCAGATATGGGTACACAGTGCACCCTTAGTACTTGTCCTAATATGCAGGGGACCCAGACATGGCTACACAGCACCTTTAGTACTTGTCCTAATATGCAGGGGACCCAGACGTGACTACACTGTGCACCCTTAGTACTTGTACTAATATATAGGAGACCAGATATGGCTACACAGTGCACCCTTAGTGCTTGTCCTAATATATAGGGGACCCAGACATGACTACACAGTGCACCCTTAGTACTTGTCCTAATATATAGGGGACCCAGACATGACTACACAGTGCACCCTTAGTACTTGTCCTAATATATAGGGGGCCAGACATGACTACACAGTGCACCCTTAGTACTTATCCTAATATATAGGGACTCAGACATGGCTACACAGTGCACCCTTAGTACTTGTCCTAATATATAGGGACTCAGACATGGCTACACAGTGCACCCTTAGTAATTGTCCTAATATATAGGGGACCCAGACATGGCTACACAGTGCACCCTAATGCTTGTCCTAATATGCAAGGGACCAAGACATGGCTACACAGTGCACGCTTAGTACTTGTCCTAATATATAGGAGACCAGATATGGCTACACAGTGCACCCTTAGTACTTGTCCTAATATATAGGGGACCAGACATGGCTACACAGTGCACCCTTAGTACTTGTCCTAATATGCAAGGGAAAAAAGACATGCTACACAGTGCACCCTTAGTACTTGTCCTAATATGCAGGGGACCAGACATGACTACACAGTGCACCCTTAGTACTTGTCCTAGTATATAGGGGACCCACACATGGATACACAGTGCACCCTTAGTACTTATCCTAATATATAGGGGACCCAGACATGACTACACAGTACACCCATAGTACTTGTACTAATATATAGGGAACCCAGACATGACTACACAGTGCACCCTTAGTACTTGTCCTAATATATAGGGACCCAGACATGATGACACAGTGCACCCTTAGTACTTGTCCTAATATACAGGGGACCCAGACATGGCTACACAGTGCACCCTTAGTGCTTCTCCTAATATATAGGGGACCCACCCATGGCTACACAGTGCACCCTTAGTACTTGTCCTAATATATAGGGGACCAGACATGGCTACACAGTGCACCCTTAGTGCTTCTCCTAATATACAGAAGACCCAGACATAGCTACACAGTGCACCCTTAGTACTTGTCCTAATATATAGAGACCCAGGCATGACTACACAGTGCACCCTTAGTACTTGTCCTGTATACAGGGACCAAGACATGGCTACACAGTGCACCCTTAGTACTTGCCGTAACATATAGAGGACCCAGACATGACTACACAGTGCACCCTCAGTACTTGTCCTAATATATAGAAGACCCAGACATGACTACACAGTGCACCCTTAGTACTTGTCCTGTATACAGGGACCCAGACATGACTACACAGTGCACCCTTAGTACTTGTCCTGTATACAGGGACCCAGACATGACTACACAGGGCACCCTTAGTACTTGTCCTAATATATAAGAGACCCAGACATGACTACACAGTGCACCCTTAGTACTTGTCCTAATATATAGGGGACCCAGACATGGCTACACAGTGCACCCTGAGTACTTCTCCTAATATATAGGGGACCCAGGCATGGCTACACAGTGCACCCTGAGTACTTGTCCTAATATATAGGGGACCAGACATGACTACACAGCGCACCCTTAGTACTTGTCCTAATATACAGGGGGCCCAGACATGACTACACAGCACCTTTAGTACTTGTCCTAATATGCAGGGGACCCAGACGGGACTACACTGTGCACCCTTAGTACTTGTACTAATATATAGTAGACCAGATATGGCTACACAGTGCACCCTTAGTACTTGTCCTAATATATAGGAGACCAGATATGGCTCCACAGGGCACAGTTAGTACTTGTTCTAATATATAGGGACCCAGACATGACTACACAGTGCACTCTTAGTACTTGTCCTAATATATAGGGGGCCCAGACATGACTACACAGTGCACCATGAGTACTTGTCCTAATATATAGGGGACCAGACATGGCTACACAGTGCACCCTTAGTACTTGTCCTAATGTACAGGGGGCCCAGACATGACTACACAGCACCTTTAGTACTTGTCCTAATATGCAGGGGACCCAGACGTGACTACACTGTGCACCCTTAGTACTTGTCCTAATATATAGGAGACCAGACATGGCTCCACAGGGCACAGTTAGTACTTGTTCTAATATATAGGGATCCATACATGACAACACAGTGCACCTTTAGTACTTGCCCAAATATATAGGGACCCAGACATGACTAAACAGTGCACCCTTAGTACTTGTCCTAATATATAGGGACCCAGACATGACTACACAGTGCACCCTTAGTACTTGTCCTAATATATAGGAGACCAGATATGGGTACACAGTGCACCCTTAGTACTTGTCCTAACATATAGGAGACCAGATATGGCTACACAGTGCACCCTTAGTACTGGTCCTAATATGCAGGGGACCAAGACATGGCTACACAGTGCACCCTTAGTACTTGTCCTAATATATAGGAGACCCAATATGGCTACACAGTGCACCCTTAGTACTTGTCCTAATATATAGGAGACCAGATATGGGTACACAGTGCACCCTTAGTACTTGTCCTAATATGCAGGGGACCCAGACATGGCTACACAGTGCACCCTTAGTACTTGTCCTAATATATCGGAGACCAGACATGGCTACACAGTGCACCCTTAGTACTTGTCCTAATATATGTATGGGACTCAGATATGGCTACACAGTGCACCCTTAGTACTTTTCCTAATACATAGGGACCCAGACGTGGCTACACAGTGCACCCTTAGTACTTGTTCTAATACATAAGGGACCCAGACATGGCTACACAGTGCACCCTTAGTACTTGTCCTAACATATAGGAGACCAGATATGGCTACACAGTGCACCCTTAGTACTGGTCCTAATATGCAGGGGACCAAGACATGGCTACACAGTGCACCCTTAGTACTTGTCCTAATATATAGGAGACCCAATATGGCTACACAGTGCACCCTTAGTACTTGTCCTAATATATAGGAGACCAGATATGGGTACACAGTGCACCCTTAGTACTTGTCCTAATATGCAGGGGACCCAGACATGGCTACACAGTGCACCCTTAGTACTTGTCCTAATATATCGGAGACCAGACATGGCTACACAGTGCACCCTTAGTACTTGTCCTAATATATGTATGGGACTCAGATATGGCTACACAGTGCACCCTTAGTACTTTTCCTAATACATAGGGACCCAGACGTGGCTACACAGTGCACCCTTAGTACTTGTTCTAATACATAAGGGGCGCAGACATGGCTACACAGTGCACCCTTAGTACTTGTCCTAATATATAGGGACCCAGACATGACTACATAGTGCACCCTTAGTACTTGTCCTAATACATAGCAGACCAGATATGGGTACACAGCGCACCCTTAGTACTTGTCCTAATATGTAGGAGACCAGACATGGCTACACAGGGCACCCTTAGTACTTGTTCTAATACATAAGGGGCGCAGACATGGCTACACAGTGCACCCTTAGTACTTGTCCTAATATATAGGGGACCCAGACATGGCTACACAGTGCACCCTTAGTACTTGTCCTAATATATAGGGGACCCAGACATGACAACACAGTACACCCTTAGTACTTGTCCTAATATATAGGGGACCAGACATGGCTACACAGTGCCCCCTTAGTACTTGTCCTAATATACAGGGGGCCCAGACAGGGCTACACAGTACCCCCTTAGTACTTGTCCTAATATACAGGGGACCCAGACATGACTACACAGTGCACCCTTAGTACTTGTCCTAATATATAGGAGACCAGACATGACTACACAGTGCACCCTAATGCTTGTCCTAATATGCAGGGGACCAAGACATGGCTACACCGTGCACCCTTAGTACTTGTCCTAATATATAGGAGACCAGACATGGCTACACAGTGAATCCTTAGTACTTGTCCTAATATGCAGGGGACCCAGACATGGCTACACAGTGCACGCTTAGTACTTGTACTAATATTAAGGAGACCAGACATCGCTACACAGTGCAACCTTAGTACTTGTCCTAATACATAGGGACCCAGACGTGGCTACACAGTGCACCCTTAGTACTTGTCCTAATATATAGGGGACCAGACATGGCTGCACAGTGCACCCTTAGTACTTGTCCTAATATATAGGGGACCCAGACATGACTACACAGTGCACCCTTAGTACTTGTCCTAATATATAGGGGACCAGACATGACTACACAGTGCACCCTTAGTACTTGTCCTAATATATAGGGGACCCAGACATGGCTACACAATGCACCCTTAGTACTTGTCCTAATATATAGGGGACCAGACATGGCTACACAGTGCACCCTTAGTACTTGTCCTAATATATAGGAGACCCAGACATGGCTACACAGTGCACCCTTAGTACTTATCCTAATATATAGGGACCCAGCCATGGCTACACAGTGCACCCTTAGTACTTGTCCTAATATATAGGGGACCAGACATGGCTACACAGTGCACCCTTAGTGCTTCTCCTAATATACAGAAGACCCAGACATAGCTACACAGTGCACCCTTAGTACTTGTCCTAATATATAGAGACCCAGGCATGACTACACAGTGCACCCTTAGTACTTGTCCTGTATACAGGGACCCAGACATGGCTACACAGTGCACCCTTAGTACTTGCCCTAACATAGAGAGGACCCAGACATGACTACACAGTGCACCCTTAGTACTTGTCCTAATATATAGAAGACCCAGACATGACTACACAGTGCACCCTTAGTACTTGTCCTGTATACAGGGACCCAGACATGACTACACAGTGCACCCTTAGTACTTGTCCTAATATATAGGGGACCCAGACATGACTACACAGTGCACCCTTAGTACTTGTCCTAATATATAGGGGACCAGACATGACTACACAGTGCACCCTTAGTACTTGTCCTAATATATAGGGGACCCAGACATGGCTACACAGTGCACCCTTAGTACTTGTCCTAATATATAGGGGACCAGACATGGCTACACAGTGCACCCTTAGTACTTGTCCTAATATATAGGAGACCTAGACATGGCTACACAGTGCACCCTTAGTACTTATCCTAATATATAGGGACTCAGACATGGCTACATAGTGCACCCTTAGTACTTGTCCTAATATATAGGGACTCAGACATGGCTACACAGTGCACCCTTAGTAATTGTCCTAATATATAGGAGACCAGATATGGCTACACAGTGCACGCTTAGTACTTGTCCTAATATATAGGAGACCAGATATGGCTACACAGTGCACCCTTAGTACTTGTCCTAATATATAGGGGACCAGACATGGCTACACAGTGCACCCTTAGTACTTGTCCTAATATGCAAGGAAACAAAGACATGGCTACACAGTGCACCCTTAGTACTTGTCCTAATATGCAGGGGACCAGACATGACTACACAGTGCACCCTTAGTACTTGTCCTAGTATATAGGGGACCCACACATGGATACACAGTGCACCCTTAGTACTTATCCTAATATATAGGGGACCCAGACATGACTACACAGTACACCCATAGTACTTGTCCTAATATATAGGGAACCCAGACATGACTACACAGTGCACCCTTAGTACTTGTCCTAATATATAGGGACCCAGACATGATAACACAGTGCACCCTTAGTACTTGTCCTAATATACAGGGGACCCAGACATGGCTACACAGTGCACCCTTAGTGCTTCTCCTAATATATAGGGGACCCAGCCATGGCTACACAGTGCACCCTTAGTACTTGTCCTAATATACAGGGGACCAGACATGGCTACACAGTGCACCCTTAGTGCTTCTCCTAATATACAGAAGACCCAGACATAGCTACACAGTGCACCCTTAGTACTTGTCCTAATATATAGAGACCCAGGCATGACTACACAGTGCACCCTTAGTACTTGTCCTGTATACAGGGACCCAGACATGGCTACACAGTGCACCCTTAGTACTTGCCCTAACATAGAGAGGACCCAGACATGACTACACAGTGCACCCTTAGTACTTGTCCTGTATACAGGGACCCAGACATGACTACACAGTGCACCCTTAGTACTTGTCCTAATATATAGGGGACCCAGACATGACTACACAGTGCACCCTTAGTACTTGTCCTAATATATAGGGGACCAGACATGACTACACAGTGCACCCTTAGTACTTGTCCTAATATATAGGGGACCCAGACATGGCTACACAGTGCACCCTTAGTACTTGTCCTAATATATAGGGGACCAGACATGGCTACACAGTGCACCCTTAGTACTTGTCCTAATATATAGGAGACCCAGACATGGCTACACAGTGCACCCTTAGTACTTATCCTAATATATAGGGACTCAGACATGGCTACATAGTGCACCCTTAGTACTTGTCCTAATATATAGGGACTCAGACATGGCTACACAGTGCACCCTTAGTAATTGTCCTAATATATAGGAGACCAGATATGGCTACACAGTGCACGCTTAGTACTTGTCCTAATATATAGGAGACCAGATATGGCTACACAGTGCACCCTTAGTACTTGTCCTAATATATAGGGGACCAGACATGGCTACACAGTGCACCCTTAGTACTTGTCCTAATATGCAAGGAAACAAAGACATGGCTACACAGTGCACCCTTAGTACTTGTCCTAATATGCAGGGGACCAGACATGACTACACAGTGCACCCTTAGTACTTGTCCTAGTATATAGGGGACCCACACATGGATACACAGTGCACCCTTAGTACTTATCCTAATATATAGGGGACCCAGACATGACTACACAGTACACCCATAGTACTTGTCCTAATATATAGGGAACCCAGACATGACTACACAGTGCACCCTTAGTACTTGTCCTAATATATAGGGACCCAGACATGATAACACAGTGCACCCTTAGTACTTGTCCTAATATACAGGGGACCCAGACATGGCTACACAGTGCACCCTTAGTGCTTCTCCTAATATATAGGGGACCCAGCCATGGCTACACAGTGCACCCTTAGTACTTGTCCTAATATATAGGGGACCAGACATGGCTACACAGTGCACTCTTAGTACTTGTCCTAATATATAGGGGACCCAGAAATGACTACACAGTGCACCCTTAGTACTTGTCCTAATATATAGGGGACCAGACATGGCTACACAGTACACCCTTAGTACTTGTCCTAATATATAGGGGACCCAGACATGACTACACAGTGCACCCTTAGTACTTGTCCTAATATATAGGGGACCAGACATGGCTACACAGTGCACCCTTAGTACTTGTCCTAATATATAGGGGACCCAGACATAGCTACACAGTGCACCCTTAGTACTTGTCCTAATAAATAGAAGACCCAGACATGGCTACACAGTGCACCCTTAGTACTTGTCCTAATACATATGGACCCAGACGTGCCTACACAGTGCAGCCTTAGTACTTGTTCTAATACATAAGGGGCGCAGACATGGCTACACAGTGCACCCTTAGTACTTGTCCTAATATGCAGGGGAACAAAGACATGGTTACACAGTGCACCCTTAGTACTTGTCCTAATATATAGGGGACCCAGACATAGCTACACAGTGCACCCTTAGTACTTGTCCTAATATATAGGAGACCCAGACATGGCTACACAGTGCACCCTTAGTACTTGTCCTAATATGCAGGGGACCCAGACATGGCTACACAGTACACCCTTAGTACTTGTCCTAATATATAGGAGACCAGATAAGGCTACACAGTGCACCCTTAGTACTTGTCCTAATATATAGGGGACCAGATATGGCTACACAGTGCACCCTTAGTACTTGTCCTAATATATAGGAGACCAGATATGGCCACACAGTGCACCCTTAGTACTTGTCCTAATATGCAGGGGAACAAAGACATGGCTACACAGTGCACCCTTAGTACTTGTCCTAATATGCAGGGGACCCAGACATGGCTACACAGTGCACCCTTAGTACTTGTCCTAATATATAGGAGACCAGATATGGCTACACAGTGCACCCTTAGTACTTGTCCTAATATATAGAGGACTCAGACATGGCTACACAGTGCACCCTTAGTACTTGTCCTAATATACAGAGGACCCAGACATGGCTACACAGTGCACCCTTAGTACTTGTTCTAAAACATAAGGGGCGCAGACATGGCTACACAATACAGTCCTAGTACTTGTCCTTATATGCAGGGGAACAAAGAGATGGCTACACAGTGCACCCTTAGTACTTGTCCTAATATGCAGGGGACCAAGACATGGCTACACAGTGCACCCTTAGTACTTGTTCTAATATATAGGGACCCAGACATGACTACACAGTGCACCCCTAGTACTTGTCCTAATATATGGGGACCCAGACATGATTACAGAGTGCACCCTTAGTACTTGTCCTAATATATAGGGACCCAGACATGGCTACACAGTGCACCCCTAGTACTTATCCTAATATAATGGGACCCAGACATGGCTACACAGTGCACCCTTAGTACTTGTCCTAATATATAGGGACCCAGACATGACTACACAGTGCACCCTCAGTACTTATCCTAATATATAGGAGACCAGATATGGCTGCACAGTGCACGCTTAGTACTTGTCCTAATATATAGGAGACCAGATATGGGTACACAGTGCACCCTTAGTACTTGTCCTAATATGCAGGCGACCCAGACGTGACTACACAGTGCACCCTTAGTACTTGTCCTAATATATAGGAGACCAGATATGGCTACACAGTGCACCCTTAGTACTTGTCCTAATATATAGGAGACCAGATATGGGTACACAGTGCACCCTTAGTACTTGTCCTAATATATAGGGGACCAGACATGGCTACACAGTACACCCTTAGTACTTGTCCTAATATATAGGGTCCCAGACATGGCCACACAGTGCACCCTTAGTACTTGTCCTAATATGCAGGGGAACAAAGACATGGCTACACAGTGCACCCTTAGTACTTGTCCTAATATGCAGGGGACCCAGACATGGCTGCACAGTGCACCCTTAGTACTTGTCCTAATATATAGGAGACCAGACATGGCTCCACAGGGCACACTTAGTACTTGTTCTAATATATAGGGACCCAGACATGACTACACAGTGCACCCTTAGTACTTGTCCTAATATATAGGGACCCAGACATGACTACAGAGTGCACCCTTAGTACTTGTCCTAATATGCAGGGGACCCAGACATGGCTGCACAGTGCACCCTTAGTAATTGTCCTAATATATAGGAGACCAGATATGGCTACACAGTGCACCCTTAGTACTTGTCCTAATATGCAGGGGACCAAGACATGGCTACACAGTACACCCTTAGTACTTATCCTAATATATAGGGGACCCAGACATGGCTACACAGTGCACCCTTAGTACTTGTCCTAATATATAGGGGACCAGACATGGCTACACAGTGCACCCTTAGTACTTGTCCTAATATATAGGGGACCCAGACATGACAACACAGTGCACCCTTAGTACTTGTCCTAATATATAGGGGACCAGACATGGCTACACAGCACACCCTTAGTACTTGTCCTAATATATAGGGGACCAGACATGGCTACACAGTGCACCCTTAGTACTAGTCCTAATATATAGGGGACCAAGACATGGCCACACAGTGCACCCTTAGTACTTGTCCTAATATGCAGGGGAACAAATACATGGCTACACATTGCACCCTTAGTGCTTGTCCTAATATGCAGGGTACCCAGACATGGCTACACAGTGCACCCTTAGTACTTGTCCTAATATATAGGAGACCAGATACGGCTACACAGTGCACCCTTAGTACTTGTCCTAATATATAGGAGACCAGATATGGCTACACAGTGCACCCTTAGTACTTGTCCTAATATACAGAGGACCCAGACATGGCTACACAGTGCACCCTTAGTACTTGTTCTAATACATAAGGGGCGCAGACATGGCTACACAATACAGCCTTAGTACTTGTCCTTATATGCAGGGGAACAAAGACATGGCTACACAGTGCACCCTTAGTACTTGTCCTAATATGCAGGGGACCAAGACATGGCTACACAGTGCACCCTTAGTACTTGTCCTAACATACAGGAGACCCAGACATGGCTACACAGTGCACCCTTAGTACTTATCCCAATATATAGGGACTCAGACATGGCTACACAGTGCTCCCTTAGTACTTGTCCTAATATGCAGGGGACCAAGACATGGCTACACAGTGCACCCTTAGTACTTGTCCTAATATATAGGGGACCCAGACATGGCTACACAGTGCACCCTTAGTACTTATCCTAATATATAGGGACTCAGACATGGCTACACAGTGCTCCCTTAGTACTTGTCCTAATATATAGGAGACCAGATATGGCTACACAGTGCACCCTTAGTACTTGTCCTAATATATAGGGGACCAGATATGGCTACACAGTGCACCCTTAGTACTTGTCCTAATATGCAGGGGACCAAGACATGGCTACACAGTGCACCCTTAGTACTTGTCCTAATATATAGGGACCCAGACATGGCTACACAGGGCACAGTTAGTACTTGTTCTAATATATAGGGACTCAGACATGGCTACACAGTGCACCCTTAGTACTTGTCCTAAGACAAAAGGGGCCCAGACATGGCTACACAGTGCACCCTTAGTACTTGTCCTAATATATAGGGGACCCAGACATGGCTACACAGGGCACCCTTAGTACCTGTCCTAATATATAGGAGACCAGATACGGCTACACAGTGCACGCTTAGTACTTGTCCTAATATATAGGAGACCCAATATGGCTACACAGTGCACCCTTAGTACTTGTCTTAATATACAGGAGACCCAATATGGCTATACAGTGCACACTTAGTACTTGTCCTAATATATAGGGGGCCAGCCATGACTACACAGTGCACCCTTAGTAATTGTCTTAATATGCAGGGGACCAAGACATGGCTACACAGTACACCCTTAGTACTTATCCTAATATATAGGGGACCCAGACATGGCTACACAGTGCACCCTTAGTACTTGTCCTAATATATAGGGGACCAGACATGGCTACACAGTGCACCCTTAGTACTTGTCCTAATATATAGGGGACCCAGACATGACAACACAGTGCACCCTTAGTACTTGTCCTAATATATAGGGGACCAGACATGGCTACACAGCACAACCTTAGTACTTGTCCTAATATATAGGGGACCAGACATGGCTACACAGTGCACCCTTAGTACTAGTCCTAATATATAGGGGACCAAGACATGGCCACACAGTGCACCCTTAGTACTTGTCCTAATATGCAGGGGAACAAATACATGGCTACACATTGCACCCTTAGTGCTTGTCCTAATATGCAGGGGACCCAGACATGGCTACACAGTGCACCCTTAGTACTTGTCCTAATATATAGGAGACCAGATACGGCTACACAGTGCACCCTTAGTACTTGTCCTAATATATAGGAGACCAGATATGGCTACACAGTGCACCCTTAGTACTTGTCCTAATATACAGAGGACCCAGACATGGCTACACAGTGCACCCTTAGTACTTGTTCTAATACATAAGGGGCGCAGACATGGCTACACAATACAGCCTTAGTACTTGTCCTTATATGCAGGGGAACAAAGACATGGCTACACAGTGCACCCTTAGTACTTGTCCTAATATGCAGGGGACCAAGACATGGCTACACAGTGCACCCTTAGTACTTGTCCTAACATACAGGAGACCCAGACATGGCTACACAGTGCACCCTTAGTACTTATCCCAATATATAGGGACTCAGACATGGCTACACAGTGCTCCATTAGTACTTGTCCTAATATGCAGGGGACCAAGACATGGCTACACAGTGCACCCTTAGTACTTGTCCTAATATATAGGGGACCCAGACATGGCTACACAGTGCACCCTTAGTACTTATCCTAATATATAGGGACTCAGACATGGCTACACAGTGCTCCCTTAGTACTTGTCCTAATATATAGGAGACCAGATATGGCTACACAGTGCACCCTCAGTACTTGTCCTAATATATAGGGGACCAGATATGGCTACACAGTGCACCCTTAGTACTTGTCCTAATATGCAGGGGACCAAGACATGGCTACACAGTGCACCCTTAGTACTTGTCCTAATATATAGGGACCCAGACATGGCTACACAGGGCACAGTTAGTACTTGTTCTAATATATAGGGACTCAGACATGGCTACACAGTGCACCCTTAGTACTTGTCCTAAGACAAAAGGGGCCCAGACATGGCTACACAGTGCACCCTTAGTACTTGTCCTAATATATAGGGGACCCAGACATGGCTACACAGGGCACCCTTAGTACCTGTCCTAATATATAGGAGACCAGATACGGCTACACAGTGCACGCTTAGTACTTGTCCTAATATATAGGAGACCCAATATGGCTACACAGTGCACCCTTAGTACTTGTCTTAATATACAGGAGACCCAATATGGCTACACAGTGCACACTTAGTACTTGTCCTAATATATAGGGGCCAGCCATGACTACACAGTGCACCCTTAGTAATTGTCTTAATATGCAGGGGACCAAGACATGACTACACAGTGCACCCATAGTACTTGTCATAATATATAGGAGACCAGACATGGCTATACAGTGCACCCTTAGTACTTGTCCTAATATATAGGGGACCAGATATGGGTACACAGTGCACCCTTAGTACTGGTCCTAATATATAGGAGACCAGATATGGGTACACAGTGCACCCATAGTACTTGTCCTAATATATAGGGGACCAGATATGGGTACACAGTGCACCCTTAGTACTTGTCCTAATATATAGGAGACCAGACATGGCTATACAGTGCACCCTTAGTACTTGTCCTCATATATAGGAGACCAGATATGGGTACACAGTGCACCCATAGTACTTGTCCTATTATATAGGGGACCAGATATGGGTACACAGTGCACCCTTAGTACTTGTCCTAATATGCAGGGGACCAAGACATGGCTACACCGTGCACTCTTAGTACTTGTCCTAATATAAAGGAGACCAG
The DNA here is from genome assembly GCF_035609145.1 of Eleutherodactylus coqui. Taxonomy (NCBI): domain Eukaryota; kingdom Metazoa; phylum Chordata; class Amphibia; order Anura; family Eleutherodactylidae; genus Eleutherodactylus; species Eleutherodactylus coqui. The sequence continues at coordinate 60,442,020 of NC_089847.1, read as the reverse complement.
ACATGGCTACACAGTGCACCCTTAGTACTTGTCCTAATATGCAGGGGACCCAGACATGGCTACACAGTGCACGCTTAGTACTTTTCCTAATATATAGGAGACCAGATATGACTACACAGTGCACCCATAGTACTTGTCCTAATATATAGGAGACCCAGACATGGCTACACAGTGCACCCTTAGTACTTGTCCTAATATACAGGAGACCCAGACATGACTACACAGTGCACCCTTAGTACTTGTCCTAATATACAGGGGGCCCAGACATGACTACACAGTGCACCTTTAGTACTTGTCCTAATATGCAGGGGACCCAGACGTGAGTACACAGTGCACCCTTAGTACTTGACCTAATATATAGGAGACCAGATATGGCTCCACAGGGCACAGTTAGTACTTGTTCTAATATATAGGGACCCAGACATGACTACACAGTGCACCCTTAGTACTTGTCCTAATATATAGGGACCCAGACATGACTACACAGTGCACCCTTAGTACTTGTCCTAATATATAGGAGACCAGATATGGGTACACAGTGCACCCTTAGTACTTGTCCTAACATATAGGAGACCAGATATGGCTACACAGTGCACCCTTAGTACTTGTCCTAATATATAGGAGACCAGATATGGCTACACAGTGCACCCTTAGTACTTGTCTTAATATATAGGGGACCAGATATGGCTACACAGTGCACCCTTAGTACTTGTCCTAATATGCAGGGGACCAAGACTTGGCTACACAGTGCACCCTTAGTACTTGTCCTAATATATAGGGACCCAGGCATGACTACACAGTGCACCCTTAGTACTTGTCCTAATATATCGGAGACCAGACATGGCTCCACAGGGCACAGTTAGTACCTGTCCTAATATATAGGAGACCAGATATGGCTACACAGTGCACCCTTAGTAATTGTCTTAATATGCAGGGGACCAAGACATGACTACACAGTGCACCCTTAGTACTTGTCCTAATATGCAGGGGAACAAAGATATGGCTACACAGTGCACCCTTAGTACTTGTCCTAATATGCAGGGGACCAAGACATGACTACACAGTGCACCCATAGTACTTGTCATAATATATAGGAGACCAGACATGGCTATACAGTGCACCCTTAGTACTTGTCCTAATATATAGGGGACCAGATATGGGTACACAGTGCACCCTTAGTACTGGTCCTAATATATAGGAGACCAGATATGGGTACACAGTGCACCCATAGTACTTGTCCTAATATATAGGGGACCAGATATGGGTACACAGTGCACCCTTAGTACTTGTCCTAATATATAGGAGACCAGACATGGCTATACAGTGCACCCTTAGTACTTGTCCTCATATATAGGAGACCAGATATGGGTACACAGTGCACCCATAGTACTTGTCCTATTATATAGGGGACCAGATATGGGTACACAGTGCACCCTTAGTACTTGTCCTAATATGCAGGGGACCAAGACATGGCTACACCGTGCACTCTTAGTACTTGTCCTAATATAAAGGAGACCAGACATGGCTACACAGTGCACCCTTAGTACTTGTCCTAATATGCAGGGGACCCAGACATGGCTACACAGTGCACGCTTAGTACTTTTCCTAATATATAGGAGACCAGATATGACTACACAGTGCACCCATAGTACTTGTCCTAATATATAGGAGACCCAGACATGGCTACACAGTGCACCCTTAGTACTTGTCCTAATATACAGGAGACCCAGACATGACTACACAGTGCACCCTTAGTACTTGTCCTAATATACAGGGGGCCCAGACATGACTACACAGTGCACCTTTAGTACTTGTCCTAATATGCAGGGGACCCAGACGTGAGTACATAGTGCACCCTTAGTACTTGACCTAATATATAGGAGACCAGATATGGCTCCACAGGGCACAGTTAGTACTTGTTCTAATATATAGGGACCCAGACATGACTACACAGTGCACCCTTAGTACTTGTCCTAATATATAGGGACCCAGACATGACTACACAGTGCACCCTTAGTACTTGTCCTAATATATAGGAGACCAGATATGGGTACACAGTGCACCCTTAGTACTTGTCCTAATATATAGGAGACCAGATATGGCTACACAGTGCACCCTTAGTACTTGTCCTAATATATAGGAGACCAGATATGGCTACACAGTGCACCCTTAGTACTTGACTTAATATATAGGGGACCAGATATGGCTACACAGTGCACCCTTAGTACTTGTCCTAATATGCAGGGGACCAAGACTTGGCTACACAGTGCACCCTTAGTACTTGTCCTAATATATAGGGACCCAGGCATGACTACACAGTGCACCCTTAGTACTTGTCCTAATATATCGGAGACCAGACATGGCTCCACAGGGCACAGTTAGTACCTGTCCTAATATATAGGAGACCAGATATGGCTACACAGTGCACCCTTAGTACTTGTCCTAATATATAGGAGACCCAATATGGCTACACAGTGCACCCTTAGTACTTGTCCTAATATATAGGGGGCCAGCCATGACTACACAGTGCACCCTTAGTTATTGTCTTAATATGCAGGGGACCAAGACATGACTACACAGTGCACCCTTAGTACCTGTCCTAATATATAGGAGACCAGATATGGCTACACAGTGCACCCTTAGTACTTGTCCTAATATATAGGAGACCCAATATGGCTACACAGTGCACCCTTAGTACTTGTCCTAATATATAGGGGGCCAGCCATGACTACACAGTGCACCCTTAGTTATTGTCTTAATATGCAGGGGACCAAGACATGACTACACAGTGCACCCTTAGTACTTGTCCTAATATGCAGGGGAACAAAGATATGGCTACACAGTGCACCCTTAGTACTTGTCCTAATATGCAGGGGACCAAGACATGACTACACAGTGCACCCATAGTACTTGTCCTAATATATAGGAGACCAGACATGGCTATACAGTGCACCCTTAGTACTTGTCCTAATATATAGGGGACCAGATATGGCTACACAGTGCACCCTTAGTACTGGTCCTAATATGCAGGGGACCAAGACATGGCTACACAGTGCACCCTTAGTACTTGTCCTAATATATAGGGACCCAGACATGGCTACACAGGGCACAGTTAGTACTTGTTCTAATATATAGGGGCTCAGACATGGCTACACAGTGCACCCTTAGTACTTGTCCTAAGACAAAAGGGGCCCAGACATGGCTACACAGTGCACCCTTAGTACTTGTCCTAATATATAGGGGACCCAGACATGGCTACACAGGGCACCCTTAGTACCTGTCCTAATATATAGGAGACCAGATACGGCTATACAGTGCACACTTAGTACTTTTCCTAATATATAGGGGGCCAGCCATGACTACACAGTGCACCCTTAGTAATTGTCTTAATATGCAGGGGACCAAGACATGACTACACAGTGCACCATTAGTACTTGTCCTAATATGCAGGGGAACAAAGATATGCCTACACAGTGCACCCTTAGTACTTGTCCTAATATGCAGGGGAACAAAGTTATGGCTACACAGTGCACCCTTAGTACTTGTCCAAATATGCAGGGGACCAAGACATGACTACACAGTGCACCCATAGTACTTGTCATAATATATAGGAGACCAGACATGGCTATACAGTGCACCCTAAGTACTTGTCCTAATATATAGGGGACCAGATATGGGTACACAGTGCACCCTTAGTACTGGTCCTAATATATAGGAGACCAGATATGGGTACACAGTGCACCCATAGTACTTGTCCTAATATATAGGGGACCAGATATGAGTACACAGTGCACCCTTAGTACTTGTCCTAATATATAGGAGACCAGACATAGCTATACAGTGCACCCTTAGTACTTGTCCTCATATATAGGAGACCAGATATGGGTACACAGTGCACCCATAGTACTTGTCCTATTATATAGGGGACCAGATATGGGTACACAGTGCACCCTTAGTACTTGTCCTAATATGCAGGGGACCAAGACATGGCTACACCGTGCACTCTTAGTACTTTTCCTAATATATAGGAGACCAGATATGACTACACAGTGCACCCATAGTACTTGTCCTAATATATAGGAGACCCAGACATGGCTACACAGTGCACCCTTAGTACTTGTCCTAATATACAGGAGACCCAGACATGACTACACAGTGCACCCTTAGTACTTGTCCTAATATACAGGGGGCCCAGACATGACTACACAGTGCACCTTTAGTACTTGTCCTAATATGCAGGGGACCCAGACGTGAGTACACAGTGCACCCTTAGTACTTGACCTAATATATAGGAGACCAGATATGGCTCCACAGGGCACAGTTAGTACTTGTTCTAATATATAGTGACCCAGACATGACTACACAGTGCACCCTTAGTACTTGTCCTAATATATAGGGGACCAGACATGGCTACACAGTGCCCCCTTAGTACTTGCCCTAATATACAGGGGGCCCAGACATGGCTACACAGTACCCCCTTAGTACTTGTCCTAATATACAGGGGACCCAGACATGACTACACAGTGCACCCTTAGTACTTGTCCTAATATATAGGAGACCAGACATGACTACACAGTGCACCCTAATGCTTGTCCTAATATGCAGGGGACCAAGACATGGCTACACCGTGCACCCTTAGTACTTGTCCTAATATATAGGAGACCAGACATGGCTACACAGTGCATCCTTAGTACTTGTCCTAATATGCAGGGGACCCAGACATGGCTACACAGTGCACGCTTAGTACTTGTCCTAATATTAAGGAGACCAGACATCGCTACACAGTGCAACCTTAGTACTTGTCCTAATACATAGGGACCCAGACGTGGCTACACAGTGCACCCTTAGTACTTGTTCTAATACATAAGGGGCGCAGACATGGCTACACAGTGCACCCTTAGTACTTGTCCTAATATATAGGGACCCAGACATGACTACACAGTGCACCCTAAGTACTTGTCCTAATATATAGCAGACCAGATATGGGTACACAGCGCACCCTTAGTACTTGTCCTAATATGTAGGAGACCAGACATGGCTACACAGGGCACCCTTAGTACTTGTTCTAATACATAAGGGGCGCAGACATGGCTACACAGTGCACCCTTAGTACTTGTCCTAATATATAGGGACCCAGACATGACTACACAGTGCACCCTTAGTACTTGTCCTAATATATAGCAGACCAGATATGGGTACACAGCGCACCCTTAGTACTTCTCCTAATATGTAGAAGACCAGACATGGCTACACAGTGCATCCTTAGTACTTGTCCTAATATGCAGGGGACCCAGACATGGCTACACAGTGCACGTTTAGTACTTGTCCTAATATTAAGGAGACCAGACATGGCTACACAGTGCAACCTTAGTACTTGTCCTAATATGCAGGGGACCCAGACATGACTACATAGTGCACCCTTAGTACTTGTCCTAATATATAGGAGACCCAATATGGCTACACAGTGCACCCTTAGTACTTGTCCTAATATATAGGGGACCCAGACATGGCTACACATTGCACCCTTAGTACTTGTCCTAGTATACAGGAGACCCAGACATGACTACACAGTGCACCCTTAGTACTTGTCCTAATACATAGGGACCCAGACATGACTACACAGTGCACCTTTAGTACTTGTCCTAATATGCAGGGGACCCAGACGTGACTACACAGTGCACCCTTAGTACTTGCCCTAATATATAGGAGACCAGATATGGGTACACAGTGACCCTTAGTACTTGTCCTAATATATAGGAGACCAGATATGGGTACACAGTGCACCCTTAGTACTTGTCCTAATATATAGGAGACCAGATATGGGTACACAGTGCACCCTTAGTACTTGTCCTAATATATAGGGACCCAGACATGACTACAGAGTGCAACCTTAGTACTTGTCCTAATACACAGGGGACCCAGACATGACTACACAGTACACCCTTAGTACTTGTCCTAATATATAGGGGACCAGACATGGCTACACAGTGCACCCTTAGTACTTGTCCTAATATATAGGGGACCCAGACATGACTACACAGTGCACCCTTAGTACTTGTCCTAATATATAGGGGACCCAGACATGACTACACAGTGCACCCTTAGTACTTGTCCTAATATATAGGGGACCAGACATGACTACACAGTGCACCCTTAGTACTTGTCCTAATATGTAGGGGACCCAGACATGGCTACACAGTGCACCCTTAGTACTTGTCCTAATATGCAGGGGACTCAGATATGGCTACACAGTGCACCCTTAGTACTTGTCCTGTATACAGGGACCCAGACATGGCTACACAGTGCACCCTTAGTACTTGTCCTAATATATAGGGGACCCAGACATGGCTACACATTGCACCCTTAGTACTTGTCCTAGTATACAGGAGACCCAGACATGACTACACAGTGCACCCTTAGTACTTGTCCTAATACATAGGGACCCAGACATGACTACACAGTGCACCTTTAGTACTTGTCCTAATATGCAGGGGACCCAGACGTGACTACACAGTGCACCCTTAGTACTTGCCCTAATATATAGGAGACCAGATATGGGTACACAGTGACCCTTAGTACTTGTCCTAATATATAGGAGACCAGATATGGGTACACAGTGCACCCTTAGTACTTGTCCTAATATATAGGAGACCAGATATGGGTACACAGTGCACCCTTAGTACTTGTCCTAATATATAGGGACCCAGACATGACTACAGAGTGCAACCTTAGTACTTGTCCTAATACACAGGGGACCCAGACATGACTACACAGTACACCCTTAGTACTTGTCCTAATATATAGGGGACCAGACATGGCTACACAGTGCACCCTTAGTACTTGTCCTAATATATAGGGGACCCAGACATGACTACACAGTGCACCCTTAGTACTTGTCCTAATATATAGGGGACCCAGACATGACTACACAGTGCACCCTTAGTACTTGTCCTAATATATAGGGGACCAGACATGACTACACAGTGCACCCTTAGTACTTGTCCTAATATGTAGGGGACCCAGACATGGCTACACAGTGCACCCTTAGTACTTGTCCTAATATGCAGGGGACTCAGATATGGCTACACAGTGCACCCTTAGTACTTGTCCTGTATACAGGGACCCAGACATGGCTACACAGTGCACCCTTAGTACTTGTCCTAACATATAGAGGACACAGACATGACTACACAGTGCACCCTTAGTACTTGTCCTAATATATAGGAGACCCAGGCATGACTACACAGTGCACCCTTAGTACTTGTCCTGTATACAGGGACCCAGACATGACTACACAGTGCACTCTTAGTACTTGTCCTGTATACAGGGACCCAGACATGACTGCACAGGGCACCCTTAGTACTTGTCCTAATATATAAGAGACCCAGACATGACTACACAGTGCACCCTTAGTACTTGTCCTAATATACAGGGGACCCAGACATGGCTACACAGTGCACCCTTAGTGCTTCTCTTAATATATAGGGGACCCAGACATGGCTACACAGTGCACCCTGAGTACTTGTCCTAATATATAGGGGACCAGACATGGCTACACAGTGCACCCTTAGTACTTGTCCTAATATACAGGAGACCCAGATATGACTACACAGTGCACCCTTAGTACTTGTCCTAATATACAGGGGGCCCAGACATGACTACACAGCACCTTTAGTACTTGTCCTAATATGCAGGGGACCCAGACGTGACTACACTGTGCACCCTTAGTACTTGTACTAATATATAGGAAACCAGATATGGCTACACAGTGCACCCTTAGTACTTGTCCTAATATATAGGAGACCAGATATGGCTCCACAGGGCACAGTTAGTACTTGTTCTAATATATAGGGACCCAGACATTACTACACAGTGCACCCTTAGTACTTGTCCTAATATATAGGAGGCCCAGACATGACTACACAGTGCACCCTGAGTACTTGTCCTAATATATAGGGGACCAGACATGGCTACACAGTGCACCCTTAGTACTTGTCCTAATATACAGGAGACCCAGACATGATTACACAGTGCACCCTTAGTACTTGTCCTAATGTACAGGGGGCCCAGACATGACTACACAGCACCTTTAGTACTTGTCCTAATATGCAGGGGACCCAGACGTGACTACACTGTGCACCCTTAGTACTTGTCCTAATATATAGGAGACCAGACATGGCTCCACAGGGCACAGTTAGTACTTGTTCTAATATATAGGGACCCATACATGACAACACAGTGCACCTTTAGTACTTGTCCAAATATATAGGAACCCAGACATGACTAAACAGTGCACCCTTAGTACTTGTCCTAATACATAGGAGACCAGACACGACTACACAGTGTACCCTAATGCTTGTCCTAATATGCAGGGGACCAAGACATGGCTGCACCGTGCACCCTAAGTACTTGTCCTAATATATAGGAGACCAGACATGGCTACACAGTGCATCCTTAGTACTTGTCCTAAAATGCAGGGGACCCAGACATGACTACACAGTGCACCCTTAGTACTTGTCCTAATATATAGGAGACCCAATATGGCTACACAGTGCACCCTTAGTACTTGTCCTAATATATAGGGGACCCAGACATGGCTACAAATTGCACCCTTAGTACTTGTCCTAGTATACAGGAGACCCAGACATGACTACACAGTGCACCCTTAGTACTTGTCCCAATACATAGGGACCCAGACATGACTACACAGTGCACCTTTAGTACTTGTCCTAATATGCAGGGGACCCAGACGTGACTACACAGTGCACCCTTAGTACTTGTCCTAATATATAGGAGACCCAATATGGCTACACAGTGCACCCTTAGTACTTGTCCTAATATATAGGGGACCCAGACATGGCTACACATTGCACCCTTAGTACTTGTCCTAGTATACAGGAGAGCCAGACATGACTACACAGTGCACCCTTAGTACTTGTCCTAATACATAGTGACCCAGACATGACTACACAGTGCACCTTTAGTACTTGTCCTAAGATGCAGGGGACCCAGACGTGACTTCACAGTGCACCCTTAGTACTTGCCCTAATATATAGGAGACCAGATATGGCTACACAGTGCACCCTTAGTACTTGTCCTAATATATAGGAGACCAGATATGGGTACACAGTGCACCCTTAGTACTTGTCCTAATATATAGGAGACCAGATATGGGTACACAGTGCACCCTTAGTACTTGTCCTAATATATAGGGACCCAGACATGACTACAGAGTGCAACCTTAGTACTTGTCCTAATATATAGGAGACCAGATATGGGTACACAGTGCACCCTTAGTACTTGTCCTAATATATAGTAGACCAGATATGGGTACATAGTGCACCCTTAGTACTTGTCCTAATATACAGGAGACCCAGACATGACTACACAGTGCACCCTTAATACTTGTCCTAATATATAGGGACTCAGACATGGCTACACAGTGCACCCTTAGTACTTGTCCTAATATATAGGGGGCCAGACATGGCTACACAGTGCACCCGTAGTACTTGTCCTAATATATAGGGGACCAAGACATGGCTACACAGTGCACCCTTAGTACTTGTCATAATATAAAGGAGACCCAATATGGCTACACAGTGCACCCTTAGTACTTGTCCTAATATATAGGGACCCAGATATGGCTACACAGTGCACGCTTAGTACTTGTCCTAATATATAGGGGGCCAGACATGACTACACAGTGCACCCTTAGTACTTTTCCTAATATGCAGGGGAACAAAGATATGGCTACACAGTGCACCCTTAGTACTTGTCCTAATATGCTGGGGACCCAGATATGGCTACACAGTGCACCCTTAATACTTGTCCTAATATATAGGAGACCAGATATGGGTACACAGTGCACCCTTAGTACTTGTCCTAATATGCAGGGGACCAGACATGGCTACACAGTGCACCCTTAGTACTTGTCCTAATATATAGGGGACCCAGACATGACTACAGAGTGCAACCTTAGTACTTGTCCTAATATATAGGAGACCAGATATGGGTACACAGTGCACCCTTAGTACTTGTCCTAATATATAGGGACCCAGACATGACTACAGAGTGCAACCTTAGTACTTGTCCTAATATATAGGAGACCAGATATGGGTAGACAGTGCACCCTTAGCACTTGTCCTAATATATAGTAGACCAGATATGGGTACATAGTGCACCCTTAGTACTTGTCCTAATATACAGGAGACCCAGACATGACTACACAGTGCACCCTTAATACTTGTCCTAATATATAGGGACTCAGACATGGCTACACAGTGCACCCTTAGTACTTGTCCTAATATATAGGGGGCCAGACATGGCTACACAGTGCACCCGTAGTACTTGTCCTAATATATAGGGGACCAAGACATGGCTACACAGTGCACCCTTAGTACTTGTCATAATATAAAGGAGACCCAATATGACTACACAGTGCACCCTTAGTACTTGTCCTAATATATAGGGACCCAGATATGGCTACACAGTGCACGCTTAGTACTTGTCCTAATATATAGGGGGCCAGACATGACTACACAGTGCACCCTTAGTACTTTTCCTAATATGCAGGGGAACAAAGATATGGCTACACAGTGCACCCTTAGTACTGGTCCTAATATGCTGGGGACCCAGATATGGCTACACAGTGCACCCTTAATACTTGTCCTAATATATAGGAGACCAGATATGGGTACACAGTGCACCCTTAAGACTTGTCCTAATATGCAGGGGACCAGACATGGCTACACAGTGCGCCCTTAGTACTTGTCCTAATATATAGGGTACCCAGACATGACTACACAGTGCACCCTTAGTACTTGTCCTAATATATAGGGGACCAGACATGACTACACAGTGCACCCTTAGTACTTGTCCTAATATGTAGGGGACCCAGACATGGCTACACAGTGCACCCTTAGTACTTGTCCTAATATATAGGGGACCAGACATGGCTACACAGTGCACCCTTAGTACTTGTCCTAATATATAGGAGACCCAGACATGGCTACACAGTGCACCCTTAGTACTTGTCCTAATATATAGGGACTCAGACATGGCTACACAGTGCACCCTTAGTACTTGTCCTAATATATAGGGACTCAGACATGGCTACGCAGTGCACCCTTTGTAATTGTCCTAATATATAGGGGACCCAGACATGGCTACACAGTGCACCCTAATGCTTGTCCTAATATGCAGGGGACCAAGACAAGGCTACACAGTGCACGCTTAGTACTTGTCCTAATATATAGGAGACCAGATATGGCTACACAGTGCACCCTTAGTACTTGTCCTAATATATAGGGGACCAGACATGGCTACACAGTGCACCCTTAGTACTTGTCCTAATATGCAAGGGAACAAAGACATGGCTACACAGTGTACCCTTAGTAGTTGTCCTAATATGCAGGGGACCAGACATGACTACACGGTGCACCCTTAGTACTTGTCCTAGTATATAGGGGACCCACACATGGATACACAGTGCACCCTTAGTACTTATCCTAATATATAGGGGACCCAGACATGACTACACAGTACACCCATAGTACTTGTCCTAATATATAGGGAACCCAGACATGATTACACAGTGCACCCTTAGTACTTGTCCTAATATATAGGGACCCAGACATGACTACACAGTGCACCCTTAGTACTTGTCCTAATATACAGGGGACCCAGACATGGCTACACAGTGCACCCTTAGTGCTTCTCCTAATATACAGAAGACCCAGACATAGCTACACAGTGCACCCTTAGTACTTGTCCTAATATATAGAGACCCAGGCATGACTACACAGTGCACCCTTAGTACTTGTCCTAACATATAGAGGACCCAGACATGGCTACACAGTGCACCCTTAGTACTTGTCCTAATATATAGGAGACCCAGGCATGACTACACAGTGCACCCTTAGTACTTGTCCTAATATACAGGGGACCCAGACATGGCTACACAGTGCACCCTTAGTGCTTCTCTTAATATATAGGGGACCCAGACATGGCTACACAGTGCACCCTTAGTACTTGTCCTAATATATAGGGGACCAGACATGGCTACACAGTGCACCCTTAGTACTTGTCCTAATATATAGGAGACCCAGACATGGCTACACAGTGCACCCTTAGTACTTGTCCTAATATATAGGGACTCAGACATGGCTACACAGTGCACCCTTAGTACTTGTCCTAATATATAGGGACTCAGACATGGCTACGCAGTGCACCCTTAGTAATTGTCCTAATATATAGGGGACCCAGACATGACTACACAGTGCACCTTTAGTACTTGTCCTAAGATGCAGGGGACCCAGACGTGACTACACAGTGCACCCTTAGTACTTGCCCTAATATATAGGAGACCAGATATGGCTACACAGTGCACCCTTAGTACTTGTCCTAATATATAGGAGACCAGATATGGGTACACAGTGCACCCTTAGTACTTGTCCTAATATATAGGAGACTAGATATGGGTACACAGTGCACCCTTAGTACTTGTCCTAATATATAGGGACCCAGACATGACTACAGAGTGCAACCTTAGTACTTGTCCTAATATATAGGAGACCAGATATGGGTACACAGTGCACCCTTAGTACTTGTCCTAATATATAGTAGACCAGATATGGGTACATAGTGCACGCTTAGTACTTGTCCTAATATACAGGAGACCCAGACATGACTACACAGTGCACCCTTAATACTTGTCCTAATATGCAGGGGACCAGACATGGCTACACAGTGCGCCCTTAGTACTTGTCCTAATATATAGGGTACCCAGACATGACTACACAGTGCACCCTTAGTACTTGTCCTAATATATAGGGGACCAGACATGACTACACAGTGCACCCTTAGTACTTGTCCTAATATGTAGGGGACCCAACATGGCTACACAGTGCACCCTTAGTACTTGTCCTAATATATAGGGGACCAGACATGGCTACACAGTGCACCCTTAGTACTTGTCCTAATATATAGGAGACCCAGACATGGCTACACAGTGCACCCTTAGTACTTGTCCTAATATATAGGGACTCAGACATGGCTACACAGTGCACCCTTAGTACTTGTCCTAATATATAGGGACTCAGACATGGCTACGCAGTGCACCCTTTGTAATTGTCCTAATATATAGGGGACCCAGACATGGCTACACAGTGCACCCTAATGCTTGTCCTAATATGCAGGGGACCAAGACAAGGCTACACAGTGCACGCTTAGTACTTGTCCTAATATATAGGAGACCAGATATGGCTACACAGTGCACCCTTAGTACTTGTCCTAATATATAGGGGACCAGACATGGCTACACAGTGCACCCTTAGTACTTGTCCTAATATGCAAGGGAACAAAGACATGGCTACACAGTGTACCCTTAGTAGTTGTCCTAATATGCAGGGGACCAGACATGACTACACGGTGCACCCTTAGTACTTGTCCTAGTATATAGGGGACCCACACATGGATACACAGTGCACCCTTAGTACTTATCCTAATATATAGGGGACCCAGACATGACTACACAGTACACCCATAGTACTTGTCCTAATATATAGGGAACCCAGACATGATTACACAGTGCACCCTTAGTACTTGTCCTAATATATAGGGACCCAGACATGACTACACAGTGCACCCTTAGTACTTGTCCTAATATACAGGGGACCCAGACATGGCTACACAGTGCACCCTTAGTGCTTCTCCTAATATACAGAAGACCCAGACATAGCTACACAGTGCACCCTTAGTACTTGTCCTAATATATAGAGACCCAGGCATGACTACACAGTGCACCCTTAGTACTTGTCCTAACATATAGAGGACCCAGACATGGCTACACAGTGCACCCTTAGTACTTGTCCTAATATATAGGAGACCCAGGCATGACTACACAGTGCACCCTTAGTACTTGTCCTAATATACAGGGGACCCAGACATGGCTACACAGTGCACCCTTAGTGCTTCTCTTAATATATAGGGGACCCAGACATGGCTACACAGTGCACCCTTAGTACTTGTCCTAATATATAGGGGACCAGACATGGCTACACAGTGCACCCTTAGTACTTGTCCTAATATATAGGAGACCCAGACATGGCTACACAGTGCACCCTTAGTACTTGTCCTAATATATAGGGACTCAGACATGGCTACACAGTGCACCCTTAGTACTTGTCCTAATATATAGGGACTCAGACATGGCTACGCAGTGCACCCTTAGTAATTGTCCTAATATATAGGGGACCCAGACATGACTACACAGTGCACCTTTAGTACTTGTCCTAAGATGCAGGGGACCCAGACGTGACTACACAGTGCACCCTTAGTACTTGCCCTAATATATAGGAGACCAGATATGGCTACACAGTGCACCCTTAGTACTTGTCCTAATATATAGGAGACCAGATATGGGTACACAGTGCACCCTTAGTACTTGTCCTAATATATAGGAGACTAGATATGGGTACACAGTGCACCCTTAGTACTTGTCCTAATATATAGGGACCCAGACATGACTACAGAGTGCAACCTTAGTACTTGTCCTAATATATAGGAGACCAGATATGGGTACACAGTGCACCCTTAGTACTTGTCCTAATATATAGTAGACCAGATATGGGTACATAGTGCACGCTTAGTACTTGTCCTAATATACAGGAGACCCAGACATGACTACACAGTGCACCCTTAATACTTGTCCTAATATATAGGGACTCAGACATGGCTACACAGTGCACCCTTAGTACTTGTCCTAACACATAAGGGGCCCAGACATGGCTACACAGTGCACCCGTAGTACTTGTCCTAATATATAGGGGACCCAGACATGGCTACACAGTGCACCCTTAGTACTTGTCATAATATATAGGAGACCCAATATGGCTACACAGTGCACCCTTAGTACTTATCCTAATATATAGGGACCCAGATATGGCTACACAGTGCACGCTTAGTACTTGTCCTAATATATAGAGGGCCAGACATGACTACACAGTGCACCCTTAGTACTTTTCCTAATATGCAGGGGAACAAAGATATGGCTACACAGTGCACCCTTAGTACTTGTCCTAATATGCTGGGGACCCAGATATGGCTACACAGTGCACCCTTAATACTTGTCCTAATATATAGGAGACCAGATATGGGTACACAGTGCACCCTTAGTACTTGTCCTAATATGCAGGGGACCAGACATGGCTACACAGTGCACCCTTAGTACTTGTCCTAATATGTAGGGGACCAGACATGACTACACAGTGCACCCTTAGTACTTGTCCTAATATGTAGGGGACCAGACATGACTACACAGTGCACCCTTAGTACTTGTCCTAATATGTAGGGGACCCAGACATGGCTACACAGTGCACCCTTAGTACTTGTCCTAATATATAGGGGACCAGACATGGCTACACAGTGCACCCTTAGTACTTGTCCTAATATATAGGAGACCCAGACATGGCTACACAGTGCACCCTTAGTACTTGTCCTAATATGCAAGGGAACAAAGACATGGCTACACAGTGTACCCTTAGTAGTTGTCCTAATATGCAGGGGACCAGACATGACTACACGGTGCACCCTTAGTACTTGTCCTAGTATATAGGGGACCCACACATGGATACACAGTGCACCCTTAGTACTTATCCTAATATATAGGGGACCCAGACATGACTACACAGTACACCCATAGTACTTGTCCTAATATATAGGGAACCCAGACATGACTACACAGTGCACCCTTAGTACTTGTCCTAATATATAGGGACCCAGACATGACTACACAGTGCACCCTTAGTACTTGTCCTAATATACAGGGGACCCAGACATGGCTACACAGTGCACCCTTAGTGCTTGTCCTAATATACAGGGGACCCAGACATGGCTACACAGTGCACCCTTAGTGCTTCTCCTAATATACAGAAGACCCAGACATAGCTACACAGTGCACCCTTAGTACTTGTCCTAATATATAGAGACCCAGGCATGACTACACAGTGCACCCTTAGTACTTGTCCTGTATACAGGGACCCAGACATGGCTACACAGTGCACCCTTAGTACTTGTCCTAACATATAGAGGACCCAGACATGGCTACACAGTGCACCCTTAGTACTTGTCCTAATATATAGGGGACCCAGACATAGCTACACAGTGCACCCTTAGTACTTGTCCTAATATATAGGAGACCCAGACATGGCTACACAGTGCACCCTTAGTACTTGTCCTAATACATAGGGACCCAGACGTGGCTACACAGTGCAGTCTTAGTACTTGTTCTCATACATAAGGGGCGCAGACATGGCTACACAGTGCACCCTTAGTACTTGTCCTAATATATAGGGGACCCAGACATGGCTACACAGTGCACCCTTAGTACTTGTCCTAAAATATAGGGGACCCAGACATGGCTACACAGTGCACCCTTAGTACTTGTCCTAATGTATAGGGGATCCAGACATGACTACACAGTGCACCCTTAGTACTTGTCCTAATATATAGGGGACCAGACATGGCTACACAGTGCACCCTTAGTATTTGTCCTAATATATAGGGGACCCATACATGGTTACACAGTGCACCCTTAGTACTTGTCCTAATATATAGGGGACCAGACATGGCTACACAGTGCACCCTTAGTACTTGTCCTAATATATAGGGGACCCAGACATGACCACACAGTGCACCCTTAGTACTTGTCCTAATATGCAGGGGAACAAAGACATGGCTACACAGTGCACCCTTAGTACTTGTCCTAATATGCAGGGGACCCAGACATGGCTGCACAGTGCACCCTTAGTACTTGTCCTAATATATAGGGGACCCAGACATGACTACACAGTGCACCCTAATGCTTGTCCTAATATGCAGGGGACCAAGACATGGCTACACAGTGCACGCTTAGTACTTGTCCTAATATATAGGAGACCAGATATGGCTACACAGTGCAACCTTAGTACTTGTCCTAATATATAGGAGACCAGATATGGCTACACAGTGCACCCTTAGTACTTGTCCTAATATATAGGGGACCCAGACATGACTACACAGTGCACCCTAATGCTTGTCCTAATACACAGGGGACCCAGACATGACTACACAGTACACCCTTAGTACTTGTCCTAATATATAGGGGACCAGACATGGCTACACAGTGCACTCTTAGTACTTGTCCTAATATATAGGGGACCCAGAAATGACTACACAGTGCACCCTTAGTACTTGTCCTAATATATAGGGGACCAGACATGGCTACACAGTACACCCTTAGTACTTGTCCTAATATATAGGGGACCCAGACATGACTACACAGTGCACCCTTAGTACTTGTCCTAATATATAGGGGACCAGACATGGCTACACAGTGCACCCTTAGTACTTGTCCTAATATATAGGGGACCCAGACATAGCTACACAGTGCACCCTTAGTACTTGTCCTAATAAATAGAAGACCCAGACATGGCTACACAGTGCACCCTTAGTACTTGTCCTAATACATATGGACCCAGACGTGCCTACACAGTGCAGCCTTAGTACTTGTTCTAATACATAAGGGGCGCAGACATGGCTACACAGTGCACCCTTAGTACTTGTCCTAATATGCAGGGGAACAAAGACATGGCTACACAGTGCACCCTTAGTACTTGTCCTAATATATAGGGGACCCAGACATAGCTACACAGTGCACCCTTAGTACTTGTCCTAATATATAGGAGACCCAGACATGGCTACACAGTGCACCCTTAGTACTTGTCCTAATACATAGGGACCCAGACGTGGCTACACAGTGCAGTCTTAGTACTTGTTCTCATACATAAGGGGCGCAGACATGGCTACACAGTGCACCCTTAGTACTTGTCCTAATATATAGGGGACCCAGACATGGCTACACAGTGCACCCTTAGTACTTGTCCTAAAATATAGGGGACCCAGACATGGCTACACAGTGCACCCTTAGTACTTGTCCTAATGTATAGGGGATCCAGACATGACTACACAGTGCACCCTTAGTACTTGTCCTAATATATAGGGGACCAGACATGGCTACACAGTGCACCCTTAGTATTTGTCCTAATATATAGGGGACCCATACATGGTTACACAGTGCACCCTTAGTACTTGTCCTAATATATAGGGGACCAGACATGGCTACACAGTGCACCCTTAGTACTTGTCCTAATATATAGGGGACCCAGACATGACCACACAGTGCACCCTTAGTACTTGTCCTAATATGCAGGGGAACAAAGACATGGCTACACAGTGCACCCTTAGTACTTGTCCTAATATGCAGGGGACCCAGACATGGCTGCACAGTGCACCCTTAGTACTTGTCCTAATATGCAGGGGACCCAGACATGGCTACACAGTACACCCTTAGTACTTGTCCTAATATATAGGAGACCAGATAAGGCTACACAGTGCACCCTTAGTACTTGTCCTAATATATAGGGGACCAGATATGGCTACACAGTGCACCCTTAGTACTTGTCCTAATATATAGGAGACCAGATATGGCCACACAGTGCACCCTTAGTACTTGTCCTAATATGCAGGGGAACAAAGACATGGCTACACAGTGCACCCTTAGTACTTGTCCTAATATGCAGGGGACCCAGACATGGCTACACAGTGCACCCTTAGTACTTGTCCTAATATATAGGAGACCAGATATGGCTACACAGTGCACCCTTAGTACTTGTCCTAATATATAGAGGACTCAGACATGGCTACACAGTGCACCCTTAGTACTTGTCCTAATATACAGAGGACCCAGACATGGCTACACAGTGCACCCTTAGTACTTGTTCTAAAACATAAGGGGCGCAGACATGGCTACACAATACAGTCCTAGTACTTGTCCTTATATGCAGGGGAACAAAGAGATGGCTACACAGTGCACCCTTAGTACTTGTCCTAATATGCAGGGGACCAAGACATGGCTACACAGTGCACCCTTAGTACTTGTTCTAATATATAGGGACCCAGACATGACTACACAGTGCACCCCTAGTACTTGTCCTAATATAAGGGGACCCAGACATGATTACAGAGTGCACCCTTAGTACTTGTCCTAATCTATAGGGACCCAGACATGGCTACACAGTGCACCCCTAGTACTTATCCTAATATAATGGGACCCAGACATGGCTACACAGTGCACCCTTAGTACTTGTCCTAATATATAGGGACCCAGACATGACTACACAGTGCACCCTCAGTACTTATCCTAATATATAGGAGACCAGATATGGCTGCACAGTGCACGCTTAGTACTTGTCCTAATATATAGGAGACCAGATATGGGTACACAGTGCACCCTTAGTACTTGTCCTAATATGCAGGCGACCCAGACGTGACTACACAGTGCACCCTTAGTACTTGTCCTAATATATAGGAGACCAGATATGGCTACACAGTGCACCCTTAGTACTTGTCCTAATATATAGGAGACCAGATATGGGTACACAGTGCACCCTTAGTACTTGTCCTAATATATAGGGGACCAGACATGGCTACACAGTACACCCTTAGTACTTGTCCTAATATATAGGGTCCCAGACATGGCCACACAGTGCACCCTTAGTACTTGTCCTAATATGCAGGGGAACAAAGACATGGCTACACAGTGCACCCTTAGTACTTGTCCTAATATGCAGGGGACCCAGACATGGCTGCACAGTGCACCATTAGTACTTGTCCTAATATATAGGAGACCAGATATGGCTACACAGTGCACCCTTAGTACTTGTCCTAATATATAGGGTACCCAGACATGACTACACAGTGCACCCTAATGCTTGTCCTAATACACAGGGGACCCAGACATGACTACACAGTACACCCTTAGTACTTGTCCTAATATATAGGGGACCAGACATGGCTACACAGTGCACTCTTAGTACTTGTCCTAATATATAGGGGACCCAGAAATGACTACACAGTGCACCCTTAGTACTTGTCCTAATATATAGGGGACCAGACATGGCTACACAGTACACCCTTAGTACTTGTCCTAATATATAGGGGACCCAGACATGACTACACAGTGCACCCTTAGTACTTGTCCTAATATATAGGGGACCAGACATGGCTACACAGTGCACCCTTAGTACTTGTCCTAATATATAGGGGACCCAGACATAGCTACACAGTGCACCCTTAGTACTTGTCCTAATAAATAGAAGACCCAGACATGGCTACACAGTGCACCCTTAGTACTTGTCCTAATACATATGGACCCAGACGTGCCTACACAGTGCAGCCTTAGTACTTGTTCTAATACATAAGGGGCGCAGACATGGCTACACAGTGCACCCTTAGTACTTGTCCTAATATGCAGGGGAACAAAGACATGGCTACACAGTGCACCCTTAGTACTTGTCCTAATATATAGGGGACCCAGACATAGCTACACAGTGCACCCTTAGTACTTGTCCTAATATATAGGAGACCCAGACATGGCTACACAGTGCACCCTTAGTACTTGTCCTAATACATAGGGACCCAGACGTGGCTTCACAGTGCAGTCTTAGTACTTGTTCTCATACATAAGGGGCGCAGACATGGCTACACAGTGCACCCTTAGTACTTGTCCTAATATATAGGGGACCCAGACATGGCTACACAGTGCACCCTTAGTACTTGTCCTAAAATATAGGGGACCCAGACATGGCTACACAGTGCACCCTTAGTACTTGTCCTAATGTATAGGGGATCCAGACATGACTACACAGTGCACCCTTAGTACTTGTCCTAATATATAGGGGACCAGACATGGCTACACAGTGCACCCTTAGTATTTGTCCTAATATATAGGGGACCCATACATGGTTACACAGTGCACCCTTAGTACTTGTCCTAATATATAGGGGACCAGACATGGCTACACAGTGCACCCTTAGTACTTGTCCTAATATATAGGGGACCCAGACATGACCACACAGTGCACCCTTAGTACTTGTCCTAATATGCAGGGGAACAAAGACATGGCTACACAGTGCACCCTTAGTACTTGTCCTAATATGCAGGGGACCCAGACATGGCTGCACAGTGCACCCTTAGTACTTGTCCTAATATGCAGGGGACCCAGACATGGCTACACAGTACACCCTTAGTACTTGTCCTAATATATAGGAGACCAGATAAGGCTACACAGTGCACCCTTAGTACTTGTCCTAATATATAGGGGACCAGATATGGCTACACAGTGCACCCTTAGTACTTGTCCTAATATATAGGAGACCAGATATGGCCACACAGTGCACCCTTAGTACTTGTCCTAATATGCAGGGGAACAAAGACATGGCTACACAGTGCACCCTTAGTACTTGTCCTAATATGCAGGGGACCCAGACATGGCTACACAGTGCACCCTTAGTACTTGTCCTAATATATAGGAGACCAGATATGGCTACACAGTGCACCCTTAGTACTTGTCCTAATATATAGAGGACTCAGACATGGCTACACAGTGCACCCTTAGTACTTGTCCTAATATACAGAGGACCCAGACATGGCTACACAGTGCACCCTTAGTACTTGTTCTAAAACATAAGGGGCGCAGACATGGCTACACAATACAGTCCTAGTACTTGTCCTTATATGCAGGGGAACAAAGAGATGGCTACACAGTGCACCCTTAGTACTTGTCCTAATATGCAGGGGACCAAGACATGGCTACACAGTGCACCCTTAGTACTTGTTCTAATATATAGGGACCCAGACATGACTACACAGTGCACCCCTAGTACTTGTCCTAATATAAGGGGACCCAGACATGATTACAGAGTGCACCCTTAGTACTTGTCCTAATCTATAGGGACCCAGACATGGCTACACAGTGCACCCCTAGTACTTATCCTAATATAATGGGACCCAGACATGGCTACAAAGTGCACCCTTAGTACTTGTCCTAATATATAGGGACCCAGACATGACTACACAGTGCACCCTCAGTACTTATCCTAATATATAGGAGACCAGATATGGCTGCACAGTGCACGCTTAGTACTTGTCCTAATATATAGGAGACCAGATATGGGTACACAGTGCACCCTTAGTACTTGTCCTAATATGCAGGCGACCCAGACGTGACTACACAGTGCACCCTTAGTACTTGTCCTAATATATAGGAGACCAGATATGGCTACACAGTGCACCCTTAGTACTTGTCCTAATATATAGGAGACCAGATATGGGTACACAGTGCACCCTTAGTACTTGTCCTAATATATAGGGGACCAGACATGGCTACACAGTACACCCTTAGTACTTGTCCTAATATATAGGGTCCCAGACATGGCCACACAGTGCACCCTTAGTACTTGTCCTAATATGCAGGGGAA
Source organism: Eleutherodactylus coqui (assembly GCF_035609145.1). Classification (NCBI taxonomy): domain Eukaryota; kingdom Metazoa; phylum Chordata; class Amphibia; order Anura; family Eleutherodactylidae; genus Eleutherodactylus; species Eleutherodactylus coqui. Next base: position 60,419,665 of record NC_089847.1, on the reverse strand, counting down.
CAAAGACATGGCTACACAGTGCACCCTTAGTACTTGTCCTAATATGCAGGGGACCCAGACATGGCTGCACAGTGCACCATTAGTACTTGTCCTAATATATAGGAGACCAGATATGGCTACACAGTGCACCCTTAGTACTTGTCCTAATATATAGGAGACCAGACATGGCTACACAGTGCACCCTTAGTACTTGTCCTAATATATAGGAGACCAGACATGGCTCCACAGGGCACACTTAGTACTTGTTCTAATATATAGGGACCCAGACATGACTACACAGTGCACCCTTAGTACTTGTCCTAATATATAGGGACCCAGACATGACTACAGAGTGCACCCTTAGTACTTGTCCTAATATGCAGGGGACCCAGACATGGCTGCACAGTGCACCCTTAGTAATTGTCCTAATATATAGGAGACCAGATATGGCTACACAGTGCACCCTTAGTACTTGTCCTAATATGCAGGGGACCAAGACATGGCTACACAGTACACCCTTAGTACTTATCCTAATATATAGGGGACCCAGACATGGCTACACAGTGCACCCTTAGTACTTGTCCTAATATATAGGGGACCAGACATGGCTACACAGTGCACCCTTAGTACTTGTCCTAATATATAGGGGACCCAGACATGACAACACAGTGCACCCTTAGTACTTGTCCTAATATATAGGGGACCAGACATGGCTACACAGCACACCCTTAGTACTTGTCCTAATATATAGGGGACCAGACATGGCTACACAGTGCACCCTTAGTACTAGTCCTAATATATAGGGGACCAAGACATGGCCACACAGTGCACCCTTAGTACTTGTCCTAATATGCAGGGGAACAAATACATGGCTACACATTGCACCCTTAGTGCTTGTCCTAATATGCAGGGGACCCAGACATGGCTACACAGTGCACCCTTAGTACTTGTCCTAATATATAGGAGACCAGATACGGCTACACAGTGCACCCTTAGTACTTGTCCTAATATATAGGAGACCAGATATGGCTACACAGTGCACCCTTAGTACTTGTCCTAATATACAGAGGACCCAGACATGGCTACACAGTGCACCCTTAGTACTTGTTCTAATACATAAGGGGCGCAGACATGGCTACACAATACAGCCTTAGTACTTGTCCTTATATGCAGGGGAACAAAGACATGGCTACACAGTGCACCCTTAGTACTTGTCCTAATATGCAGGGGACCAAGACATGGCTACACAGTGCACCCTTAGTACTTGTCCTAACATACAGGAGACCCAGACATGGCTACACAGTGCACCCTTAGTACTTATCCCAATATATAGGGACTCAGACATGGCTACACAGTGCTCCCTTAGTACTTGTCCTAATATGCAGGGGACCAAGACATGGCTACACAGTGCACCCTTAGTACTTGTCCTAATATATAGGGGACCCAGACATGGCTACACAGTGCACCCTTAGTACTTATCCTAATATATAGGGACTCAGACATGGCTACACAGTGCTCCCTTAGTACTTGTCCTAATATATAGGAGACCAGATATGGCTACACAGTGCACCCTTAGTACTTGTCCTAATATATAGGGGACCAGATATGGCTACACAGTGGACCCTTAGTACTTGTCCTAATATGCAGGGGACCAAGACATGGCTACACAGTGCACCCTTAGTACTTGTCCTAATATATAGGGACCCAGACATGGCTACACAGGGCACAGTTAGTACTTGTTCTAATATATAGGGACTCAGACATGGCTACACAGTGCACCCTTAGTACTTGTCCTAAGACAAAAGGGGCCCAGATATGGCTACACAGTGCACCCTTAGTACTTGTCCTAATATATAGGGGACCCAGACATGGCTACACAGGGCACCCTTAGTACCTGTCCTAATATATAGGAGACCAGATACGGCTACACAGTGCACGCTTAGTACTTGTCCTAATATATAGGAGACCCAATATGGCTACACAGTGCACCCTTAGTACTTGTCTTAATATACAGGAGACCCAATATGGCTATACAGTGCACACTTAGTACTTGTCCTAATATATAGGGGGCCAGCCATGACTACACAGTGCACCCTTAGTAATTGTCTTAATATGCAGGGGACCAAGACATGGCTACACAGTACACCCTTAGTACTTATCCTAATATATAGGGGACCCAGACATGGCTACACAGTGCACCCTTAGTACTTGTCCTAATATATAGGGGACCAGACATGGCTACACAGTGCACCCTTAGTACTTGTCCTAATATATAGGGGACCCAGACATGACAACACAGTGCACCCTTAGTACTTGTCCTAATATATAGGGGACCAGACATGGCTACACAGCACACCCTTAGTACTTGTCCTAATATATAGGGGACCAGACATGGCTACACAGTGCACCCTTAGTACTAGTCCTAATATATAGGGGACCAAGACATGGCCACACAGTGCACCCTTAGTACTTGTCCTAATATGCAGGGGAACAAATACATGGCTACACATTGCACCCTTAGTGCTTGTCCTAATATGCAGGGGACCCAGACATGGCTACACAGTGCACCCTTAGTACTTGTCCTAATATATAGGAGACCAGATACGGCTACACAGTGCACCCTTAGTACTTGTCCTAATATATAGGAGACCAGATATGGCTACACAGTGCACCCTTAGTACTTGTCCTAATATACAGAGGACCCAGACATGGCTACACAGTGCACCCTTAGTACTTGTTCTAATACATAAGGGGCGCAGACATAGCTACACAATACAGCCTTAGTACTTGTCCTTATATGCAGGGGAACAAAGACATGGCTACACAGTGCACCCTTAGTACTTGTCCTAATATGCAGGGGACCAAGACATGGCTACACAGTGCACCCTTAGTACTTGTCCTAACATACAGGAGACCCAGACATGGCTACACAGTGCACCCTTAGTACTTATCCCAATATATAGGGACTCAGACATGGCTACACAGTGCTCCCTTAGTACTTGTCCTAATATGCAGGGGACCAAGACATGGCTACACAGTGCACCCTTAGTACTTGTCCTAATATATAGGGGACCCAGACATGGCTACACAGTGCACCCTTAGTACTTATCCTAATATATAGGGACTCAGACATGGCTACACAGTGCTCCCTTAGTACTTGTCCTAATATATAGGAGACCAGATATGGCTACACAGTGCACCCTTAGTACTTGTCCTAATATATAGGGGACCAGATATGGCTACACAGTGCACCCTTAGTACTTGTCCTAATATGCAGGGGACCAAGACATGGCTACACAGTGCACCCTTAGTACTTGTCCTAATATATAGGGACCCAGACATGGCTACACAGGGCACAGTTAGTACTTGTTCTAATATATAGGGACTCAGACATGGCTACACAGTGCACCCTTAGTACTTGTCCTAAGACAAAAGGGGCCCAGACATGGCTACACAGTGCACCCTTAGTACTTGTCCTAATATATAGGGGACCCAGACATGGCTACACAGGGCACCCTTAGTACTTGTCCTAATATATAGGAGACCCAATATGGCTACACAGTGCACCCTTAGTACTTGTCTTAATATACAGGAGACCCAATATGGCTACACAGTGCACACTTAGTACTTGTCCTAATATATAGGGGCCAGCCATGACTACACAGTGCACCCTTAGTAATTGTCTTAATATGCAGGGGACCAAGACATGACTACACAGTGCACCCTTAGTACTTGTCCTAATATGCAGGGGAACAAAGATATGGCTACACAGTGCACCCTTAGTACTTGTCCTAATATGCAGGGGACCAAGACATGACTACACAGTGCACCCATAGTACTTGTCATAATATATAGGAGACCAGACATGGCTATACAGTGCACCCTTAGTACTTGTCCTAATATATAGGGGACCAGATATGGGTACACAGTGCACCCTTAGTACTGGTCCTAATATATAGGAGACCAGATATGGGTACACAGTGCACCCATAGTACTTGTCCTAATATATAGGGGTCCAGATATGGGTACACAGTGCACCCTTAGTACTTGTCCTAATATATAGGAGACCAGACATGGCTATACAGTGCACCCTTAGTACTTGTCCTCATATATAGGAGACCAGATATGGGTACACAGTGCACCCATAGTACTTGTCCTATTATATAGGGGACCAGATATGGCTACACAGTGCACCCTTAGTACTTGTCCTAATATGCAGGGGACCCAGACATGGCTACACAGTGCACGCTTAGTACTTTTCCTAATATATAGGAGACCAGATATGACTACACAGTGCACCCATAGTACTTGTCCTAATATATAGGAGACCCAGACATGGCTACACAGTGCACCCTTAGTACTTGTCCTAATATACAGGAGACCCAGACATGACTACACAGTGCACCCTTAGTACTTGTCCTAATATACAGGGGGCCCAGACATGACTACACAGTGCACCTTTAGTACTTGTCCTAATATGCAGGGGACCCAGACGTGAGTACACAGTGCACCCTTAGTACTTGACCTAATATATAGGAGACCAGATATGGCTCCACAGGGCACAGTTAGTACTTGTTCTAATATATAGGGACCCAGACATGACTACACAGTGCACCCTTAGTACTTGTCCTAATATATAGGGACCCAGACATGACTACACAGTGCACCCTTAGTACTTGTCCTAATATATAGGAGACCAGATATGGGTACACAGTGCACCCTTAGTACTTGTCCTAATATATAGGAGACCAGATATGGCTACACAGTGCACCCTTAGTACTTGTCCTAATATATAGGAGACCAGATATGGCTACACAGTGCACCCTTAGTACTTGTCTTAATATATAGGGGACCAGATATGGCTACACAGTGCACCCTTAGTACTTGTCCTAATATGCAGGGGACCAAGACTTGGCTACACAGTGCACCCTTAGTACTTGTCCTAATATATAGGGACCCAGGCATGACTACACAGTGCACCCTTAGTACTTGTCCTAATATATCGGAGACCAGACATGGCTCCACAGGGCACAGTTAGTACTTGTTCTAATATATAGGGACTCAAACATGGCTACACAGTGCACCCTTAGTACTTGTCCTAATATATAGGGGACCCAGACATGGCTACACAGGGCACCCTTAGTACCTGTCCTAATATATAGGAGACCAGATATGGCTACACAGTGCACCCTTAGTACTTGTCCTAATATATAGGAGACCCAATATGGCTACACAGTGCACCCTTAGTACTTGTCCTAATATATAGGGGGCCAGCCATGACTACACAGTGCACCCTTAGTTATTGTCTTAATATGCAGGGGACCAAGACATGACTACACAGTGCACCCTTAGTACTTGTCCTAATATGCAGGGGAACAAAGATATGGCTACACAGTGCACCCTTAGTACTTGTCGTAATATGCAGGGGACCAAGACATGACTACACAGTGCACCCATAGTACTTGTCCTAATATATAGGAGACCAGACATGGCTATACAGTGCACCCTTAGTACTTGTCCTAATATATAGGGGACCAGATATGGCTACACAGTGCACCCTTAGTACTGGTCCTAATATGCAGGGGACCAAGACATGGCTACACAGTGCACCCTTAGTACTTGTCCTAATATATAGGGACCCAGACATGGCTACACAGGGCACAGTTAGTACTTGTTCTAATATATAGGGGCTCAGACATGGCTACACAGTGCACCCTTAGTACTTGTCCTAAGACAAAAGGGGCCCAGACATGGCTACACAGTGCACCCTTAGTACTTGTCCTAATATATAGGGGACCCAGACATGGCTACACAGGGCACCCTTAGTACCTGTCCTAATATATAGGAGACCAGATACGGCTACACAGTGCACGCTTAGTACTTGTCCTAATATATAGGAGACCCAATATGGCTACACAGTGCACCCTTAGTACTTGTCTTAATATACAGGAGACCCAATATGGCTATACAGTGCACACTTAGTACTTGTCCTAATATATAGGGGGCCAGCCATGACTACACAGTGCACCCTTAGTAATTGTCTTAATATGCAGGGGACCAAGACATGGCTACACAGTACACCCTTAGTACTTATCCTAATATATAGGGGACCCAGACATGGCTACACAGTGCACCCTTAGTACTTGTCCTAATATATAGGGGACCAGACATGGCTACACAGTGCACCCTTAGTACTTGTCCTAATATATAGGGGACCCAGACATGACAACACAGTGCACCCTTAGTACTTGTCCTAATATATAGGGGACCAGACATGGCTACACAGCACACCCTTAGTACTTGTCCTAATATATAGGGGACCAGACATGGCTACACAGTGCACCCTTAGTACTAGTCCTAATATATAGGGGACCAAGACATGGCCACACAGTGCACCCTTAGTACTTGTCCTAATATGCAGGGGAACAAATACATGGCTACACATTGCACCCTTAGTGCTTGTCCTAATATGCAGGGGACCCAGACATGGCTACACAGTGCACCCTTAGTACTTGTCCTAATATATAGGAGACCAGATACGGCTACACAGTGCACCCTTAGTACTTGTCCTAATATATAGGAGACCAGATATGGCTACACAGTGCACCCTTAGTACTTGTCCTAATATACAGAGGACCCAGACATGGCTACACAGTGCACCCTTAGTACTTGTTCTAATACATAAGGGGCGCAGACATGGCTACACAATACAGCCTTAGTACTTGTCCTTATATGCAGGGGAACAAAGACATGGCTACACAGTGCACCCTTAGTACTTGTCCTAATATGCAGGGGACCAAGACATGGCTACACAGTGCACCCTTAGTACTTGTCCTAACATACAGGAGACCCAGACATGGCTACACAGTGCACCCTTAGTACTTATCCCAATATATAGGGACTCAGACATGGCTACACAGTGCTCCCTTAGTACTTGTCCTACTATGCAGGGGACCAAGACATGGCTACACAGTGCACCCTTAGTACTTGTCCTAATATATAGGGGACCCAGACATGGCTACACAGTGCACCCTTAGTACTTATCCTAATATATAGGCACTCAGACATGGCTACACAGTGCTCCCTTAGTACTTGTCCTAATATATAGGAGACCAGATATGGCTACACAGTGCACCCTTAGTACTTGTCCTAATATATAGGGGACCAGATATGGCTACACAGTGCACCCTTAGTACTTGTCCTAATATGCAGGGGACCAAGACATGGCTACACAGTGCACCCTTAGTACTTGTCCTAATATATAGGGACCCAGACATGGCTACACAGGGCACAGTTAGTACTTGTTCTAATATATAGGGACTCAGACATGGCTACACAGTGCACCCTTAGTACTTGTCCTAAGACAAAAGGGGCCCAGACATGGCTACACAGTGCACCCTTAGTACTTGTCCTAATATATAGGGGACCCAGACATGGCTACACAGGGCACCCTTAGTACCTGTCCTAATATATAGGAGACCAGATACGGCTACACAGTGCACGCTTAGTACTTGTCCTAATATATAGGAGACCCAATATGGCTACACAGTGCACCCTTAGTACTTGTCTTAATATACAGGAGACCCAATATGGCTACACAGTGCACACTTAGTACTTGTCCTAATATATAGGGGCCAGCCATGACTACACAGTGCACCCTTAGTAATTGTCTTAATATGCAGGGGACCAAGACATGACTACACAGTGCACCCTTAGTACTTGTCCTAATATGCAGGGGAACAAAGATATGGCTACACAGTGCACCCTTAGTACTTGTCCTAATATGCAGGGGACCAAGACATGACTACACAGTGCACCCATAGTACTTGTCATAATATATAGGAGACCAGACATGGCTATACAGTGCACCCTTAGTACTTGTCCTAATATATAGGGGACCAGATATGGGTACACAGTGCACCCTTAGTACTGGTCCTAATATATAGGAGACCAGATATGGGTACACAGTGCACCCATAGTACTTGTCCTAATATATAGGGGACCAGATATGGGTACACAGTGCACCCTTAGTACTTGTCCTAATATATAGGAGACCAGACATGGCTATACAGTGCACCCTTAGTACTTGTCCTCATATATAGGAGACCAGATATGGGTACACAGTGCACCCATAGTACTTGTCCTATTATATAGGGGACCAGATATGGGTACACAGTGCACCCTTAGTACTTGTCCTAATATGCAGGGGACCAAGACATGGCTACATCGTGCACTCTTAGTACTTGTCCTAATATAAAGGAGACCAGACATGGCTACACAGTGCACCCTTAGTACTTGTCCTAATATGCAGGGGACCCAGACATGGCTACACAGTGCACGCTTAGTACTTTTCCTAATATATAGGAGACCAGATATGACTACACAGTGCACCCTTAGTACTTGTCCTAATATATAGGAGACCCAGACATGGCTACACAGTGCACCCTTAGTACTTGTCCTAATATACAGGAGACCCAGACATGACTACACAGTGCACCCTTAGTACTTGTCCTAATATACAGGGGGCCCAGACATGACTACACAGTGCACCTTTAGTACTTGTCCTAATATGCAGGGGACCCAGACGTGAGTACACAGTGCACCCTTAGTACTTGACCTAATATATAGGAGACCAGATATGGCTCCACAGGGCACAGTTAGTACTTGTTCTAATATATAGGGACCCAGACATGACTACACAGTGCACCCTTAGTACTTGTCCTAATATATAGGGACCCAGACATGACTACACAGTGCACCCTTAGTACTTGTCCTAATATATAGGAGACCAGATATGGGTACACAGTGCACCCTTAGTACTTGTCCTAATATATAGGAGACCAGATATGGCTACACAGTGCACCCTTAGTACTTGTCCTAATATATAGGAGACCAGATATGGCTACACAGTGCACCCTTAGTACTTGTCTTAATATATAGGGGACCAGATATGGCTACACAGTGCACCCTTAGTACTTGTCCTAATATGCAGGGGACCAAGACTTGGCTACACAGTGCACCCTTAGTACTTGTCCTAATATATAGGGACCCAGGCATGACTACACAGTGCACCCTTAGTACTTGTCCTAATATATCGGAGACCAGACATGGCTCCACAGGGCACAGTTAGTACTTGTTCTAATATATAGGGACTCAAACATGGCTACACAGTGCACCCTTAGTACTTGTCCTAATATATAGGGGACCCAGACATGGCTACACAGGGCACCCTTAGTACCTGTCCTAATATATAGGAGACCAGATATGGCTACACAGTGCACCCTTAGTACTTGTCCTAATATATAGGAGACCCAATATGGCTACACAGTGCACCCTTAGTACTTGTCCTAATATATAGGGGGCCAGCCATGACTACACAGTGCACCCTTAGTTATTGTCTTAATATGCAGGGGACCAAGACATGACTACACAGTGCACCCTTAGTACTTGTCCTAATATGCAGGGGAACAAAGATATGGCTACACAGTGCACCCTTAGTACTTGTCCTAATATGCAGGGGACCAAGACATGACTACACAGTGCACCCATAGTACTTGTCCTAATATATAGGAGACCAGACATGGCTATACAGTGCACCCTTAGTACTTGTCCTAATATATAGGGGACCAGATATGGCTACACAGTGCACCCTTAGTACTGGTCCTAATATGCAGGGGACCAAGACATGGCTACACAGTGCACCCTTAGTACTTGTCCTAATATATAGGGACCCAGACATGGCTACACAGGGCACAGTTAGTACTTGTTCTAATATATAGGGGCTCAGACATGGCTACACAGTGCACCCTTAGTACTTGTCCTAAGACAAAAGGGGCCCAGACATGGCTACACAGTGCACCCTTAGTACTTGTCCTAATATATAGGGGACCCAGACATGGCTACACAGGGCACCCTTAGTACCTGTCCTAATATATAGGAGACCAGATACGGCTATACAGTGCACACTTAGTACTTTTCCTAATATATAGGGGGCCAGCCATGACTACACAGTGCACCCTTAGTAATTGTCTTAATATGCAGGGGACCAAGACATGACTACACAGTGCACCATTAGTACTTGTCCTAATATGCAGGGGAACAAAGATATGCCTACACAGTGCACCCTTAGTACTTGTCCTAATATGCAGGGGAACAAAGATATGGCTACACAGTGCACCCTTAGTACTTGTCCAAATATGCAGGGGACCAAGACATGACTACACAGTGCACCCATAGTACTTGTCATAATATATAGGAGACCAGACATGGCTATACAGTGCACCCTAAGTACTTGTCCTAATATATAGGGGACCAGATATGGGTACACAGTGCACCCTTAGTACTGGTCCTAATATATAGGAGACCAGATATGGGTACACAGTGCACCCATAGTACTTGTCCTAATATATAGGGGACCAGATATGGGTACACAGTGCACCCTTAGTACTTGTCCTAATATATAGGAGACCAGACATAGCTATACAGTGCACCCTTAGTACTTGTCCTCATATATAGGAGACCAGATATGGGTACACAGTGCACCCATAGTACTTGTCCTATTATATAGGGGACCAGATATGGGTACACAGTGCACCCTTAGTACTTGTCCTAATATGCAGGGGACCAAGACATGGCTACACCGTGCACTCTTAGTACTTTTCCTAATATATAGAAGACCAGATATGACTACACAGTGCACCCATAGTACTTGTCCTAATATATAGGAGACCAGACATGGCTACACAGTGCATCCTTAGTACTTGTCCTAATATGCAGGGGACCCAGACATGGCTACACAGTGCACGCTTAGTACTTGTCCTAATATTAAGGAGACCAGACATCGCTACACAGTGCAACCTTAGTACTTGTCCTAATACATAGGGACCCAGACGTGGCTACACAGTGCACCCTTAGTACTTGTTCTAATACATAAGGGGCGCAGACATGGCTACACAGTGCACCCTTAGTACTTGTCCTAATATATAGGGACCCAGACATGACTACACAGTGCACCCTAAGTACTTGTCCTAATATATAGCAGACCAGATATGGGTACACAGCGCACCCTTAGTACTTGTCCTAATATGTAGGAGACCAGACATGGCTACACAGGGCACCCTTAGTACTTGTTCTAATACATAAGGGGCGCTGACATGGCTACACAGTGCACCCTTAGTACTTGTCCTAATATATAGGGACCCAGACATGACTACACAGTGCACCCTTAGTACTTGTCCTAATATATAGCAGACCAGATATGGGTACACAGCGCACCCTTAGTACTTCTCCTAATATGTAGAAGACCAGACATGGCTACACAGTGCATCCTTAGTACTTGTCCTAATATGCAGGGGACCCAGACATGGCTACACAGTGCACGTTTAGTACTTGTCCTAATATTAAGGAGACCAGACATGGCTACACAGTGCAACCTTAGTACTTGTCCTAATATGCAGGGGACCCAGACATGACTACATAGTGCACCCTTAGTACTTGTCCTAATATATAGGAGACCCAATATGGCTACACAGTGCACCCTTAGTACTTGTCCTAATATATAGGGGACCCAGACATGGCTACACATTGCACCCTTAGTACTTGTCCTAGTATACAGGAGACCCAGACATGACTACACAGTGCACCCTTAGTACTTGTCCTAATACATAGGGACCCAGACATGACTACACAGTGCACCCTTAGTACTTGTCCTAATATGTAGGGGACCCAGACATGGCTACACAGTGCACCCTTAGTACTTGCCCTAATATATAGGAGACCAGATATGGGTACACAGTGACCCTTAGTACTTGTCCTAATATATAGGAGACCAGATATGGGTACACAGTGCACCCTTAGTACTTGTCCTAATATATAGGAGACCAGATATGGGTACACAGTGCACCCTTAGTACTTGTCCTAATATATAGGGACCCAGACATGACTACAGAGTGCAACCTTAGTACTTGTCCTAATACACAGGGGACCCAGACATGACTACACAGTACACCCTTAGTACTTGTCCTAATATATAGGGGACCAGACATGGCTACACAGTGCACCCTTAGTACTTGTCCTAATATATAGGGGACCCAGACATGACTACACAGTGCACCCTTAGTACTTGTCCTAATATATAGGGGACCCAGACATGACTACACAGTGCACCCTTAGTACTTGTCCTAATATATAGGGGACCAGACATGACTACACAGTGCACCCTTAGTACTTGTCCTAATATGTAGGGGACCCAGACATGGCTACACAGTGCACCCTTAGTACTTGTCCTAATATGCAGGGGACTCAGATATGGCTACACAGTGCACCCTTAGTACTTGTCCTGTATACAGGGACCCAGACATGGCTACACAGTGCACCCTTAGTACTTGTCCTAACATATAGAGGACCCAGACATGACTACACAGTGCACCCTTAGTACTTGTCCTAATATATAGGAGACCCAGGCATGACTACACAGTGCACCCTTAGTACTTGTCCTGTATACAGGGACCCAGACATGACTACACAGTGCACTCTTAGTACTTGTCCTGTATACAGGGACCCAGACATGACTACACAGGGCACCCTTAGTACTTGTCCTAATATATAAGAGACCCAGACATGACTACACAGTGCACCCTTAGTACTTGTCCTAATATACAGGGGACACAGACATGGCTACACAGTGCACCCTTAGTGCTTCTCTTAATATATAGGGGACCCAGACATGGCTACACAGTGCACCCTGAGTACTTGTCCTAATATATAGGGGACCAGACATGGCTACACAGTGCACCCTTAGTACTTGTCCTAATATACAGGAGACCCAGATATGACTACACAGTGCACCCTTAGTACTTGTCCTAATATACAGGGGGCCCAGACATGACTACACAGCACCTTTAGTACTTGTCCTAATATGCAGGGGACCCAGACGTGACTACACTGTGCACCCTTAGTACTTGTACTAATATATAGGAGACCAGATATGGCTACACAGTGCACCCTTAGTACTTGTCCTAATATATAGGAGACCAGATATGGCTCCACAGGGCACAGTTAGTACTTGTTCTAATATATAGGGACCCAGACATTACTACACAGTGCACCCTTAGTACTTGTCCTAATATATAGGAGGCCCAGACATGACTACACAGTGCACCCTGAGTACTTGTCCTAATATATAGGGGACCAGACATGGCTACACAGTGCACCCTTAGTACTTGTCCTAATATACAGGAGACCCAGACATGATTACACAGTGCACCCTTAGTACTTGTCCTAATGTACAGGGGGCCCAGACATGACTACACAGCACCTTTAGTACTTGTCCTAATATGCAGGGGACCCAGACGTGACTACACTGTGCACCCTTAGTACTTGTCCTAATATATAGGAGACCAGACATGGCTCCACAGGGCACAGTTAGTACTTGTTCTAATATATAGGGACCCATACATGACAACACAGTGCACCTTTAGTACTTGTCCAAATATATAGGAACCCAGACATGACTAAACAGTGCACCCTTAGTACTTGTCCTAATACATAGGAGACCAGACACGACTACACAGTGTACCCTAATGCTTGTCCTAATATGCAGGGGACCAAGACATGGCTGCACCGTGCACCCTAAGTACTTGTCCTAATATATAGGAGACCAGACATGGCTACACAGTGCATCCTTAGTACTTGTCCTAAAATGCAGGGGACCCAGACATGACTACACAGTGCACCCTTAGTACTTGTCCTAATATATAGGAGACCCAATATGGCTACACAGTGCACCCTTAGTACTTGTCCTAATATATAGGGGACCCAGACATGGCTACACATTGCACCCTTAGTACTTGTCCTAGTATACAGGAGACCCAGACATGACTACACAGTGCACCCTTAGTACTTGTCCCAATACATAGGGACCCAGACATGACTACACAGTGCACCTTTAGTACTTGTCCTAATATGCAGGGGACCCAGACGTGACTACACAGTGCACCCTTAGTACTTGTCCTAATATATAGGAGACCCAATATGGCTACACGGTGCACCCTTAGTACTTGTCCTAATATATAGGGGACCCAGACATGGCTACACATTGCACCCTTAGTACTTGTCCTAGTATACAGGAGAGCCAGACATGACTACACAGTGCACCCTTAGTACTTGTCCTAATACATAGTGACCCAGACATGACTACACAGTGCACCTTTAGTACTTGTCCTAATATGCAGGGGACCCAGACGTGACTACACAGTGCACCCTTAGTACTTGTCCTAATATATAGGAGACCCAATATGGCTACACGGTGCACCCTTAGTACTTGTCCTAATATATAGGGGACCCAGACATGGCTACACATTGCACCCTTAGTACTTGTCCTAGTATACAGGAGAGCCAGACATGACTACACAGTGCACCCTTAGTACTTGTCCTAATACATAGTGACCCAGACATGACTACACAGTGCACCCTTAGTACTTGTCCTAATATATAGGAGACCAGATATGGGTACACAGTGCACCCTTAGTACTTGTCCTAATATATAGGGACCCAGACATGACTACAGAGTGCAACCTTAGTACTTGTCCTAATATATAGGAGACCAGATATGGGTACACAGTGCACCCTTAGTACTTGTCCTAATATATAGTAGACCAGATATGGGTACATAGTGCACCCTTAGTACTTGTCCTAATATACAGGAGACCCAGACATGACTACACAGTGCACCCTTAATACTTGTCCTAATATATAGGGACTCAGACATGGCTACACAGTGCACCCTTAGTACTTGTCCTAATATATAGGGGGCCAGACATGGCTACACAGTGCACCCGTAGTACTTGTCCTAATATATAGGGGACCAAGACATGGCTACACAGTGCACCCTTAGTACTTGTCATAATATAAAGGAGTCCCAATATGGCTACACAGTGCACCCTTAGTACTTGTCCTAATATATAGGGACCCAGATATGGCTACACAGTGCACGCTTAGTACTTGTCCTAATATATAGGGGGCCAGACATGACTACACAGTGCACCCTTAGTACTTTTCCTAATATGCAGGGGAACAAAGATATGGCTACACAGTGCACCCTTAGTACTTGTCCTAATATGCTGGGGACCCAGATATGGCTACACAGTGCACCCTTAATACTTGTCCTAATATATAGGAGACCAGATATGGGTACACAGTGCACCCTTAGTACTTGTCCTAATATGCAGGGGACCAGACATGGCTACACAGTGCACCCTTAGTACTTGTCCTAATATATAGGGGACCCAGACATGACTACAGAGTGCAACCTTAGTACTTGTCCTAATATATAGGAGACCAGATATGGGTACACAGTGCACCCTTAGTACTTGTCCTAATATATAGGGACCCAGACATGACTACAGAGTGCAACCTTAGAACTTGTCCTAATATATAGGAGACCAGATATGGGTACACAGTGCACCCTTAGTACTTGTCCTAATATATAGTAGACCAGATATGGGTACATAGTGCACCCTTAGTACTTGTCCTAATATACAGGAGACCCAGACATGACTACACAGTGCACCCTTAATACTTGTCCTAATATATAGGGACTCAGACATGGCTACACAGTGCACCCTTAGTACTTGTCCTAATATATAGGGGGCCAGACATGGCTACACAGTGCACCCGTAGTACTTGTCCTAATATATAGGAGACCCAGGCATGACTACACAGTGCACCCTTAGTACTTGTCCTAATATACAGGGGACCCAGACATGGCTACACAGTGCACCCTTAGTGCTTCTCTTAATATATAGGGGACCCAGACATGGCTACACAGTGCACCCTTAGTACTTGTCCTAATATATAGGGGACCAGACATGGCTACACAGTGCACCCTTAGTACTTGTCCTAATATATAGGAGACCCAGACATGGCTACACAGTGCACCCTTAGTACTTGTCCTAATATATAGGGACTCAGACATGGCTACACAGTGCACCCTTAGTACTTGTCCTAATATATAGGGACTCAGACATGGCTACGCAGTGCACCCTTAGTAATTGTCCTAATATATAGGGGACCCAGACATGACTACACAGTGCACCTTTAGTACTTGTCCTAAGATGCAGGGGACCCAGACGTGACTACACAGTGCACCCTTAGTACTTGCCCTAATATATAGGAGACCAGATATGGCTACAGAGTGCACCCTTAGTACTTGTCCTAATATATAGGAGACCAGATATGGGTACACAGTGCACCCTTAGTACTTGTCCTAATATATAGGAGACTAGATATGGGTACACAGTGCACCCTTAGTACTTGTCCTAATATATAGGGACCCAGACATGACTACAGAGTGCAACCTTAGTACTTGTCCTAATATATAGGAGACCAGATATGGGTACACAGTGCACCCTTAGTACTTGTCCTAATATATAGTAGACCAGATATGGGTACATAGTGCACCCTTAGTACTTGTCCTAATATACAGGAGACCCAGACATGACTACACAGTGCACCCTTAATACTTGTCCTAATATATAGGGACTCAGACATGGCTACACAGTGCACCCTTAGTACTTGTCCTAACACATAAGGGGCCCAGACATGGCTACACAGTGCACCCGTAGTACTTGTCCTAATATATAGGGGACCCAGACATGGCTACACAGTGCACCCTTAGTACTTGTCATAATATATAGGAGACCCAATATGGCTACACAGTGCACCCTTAGTACTTGTCCTAATATATAGGGACCCAGATATGGCTACACAGTGCACGCTTAGTACTTGTCCTAATATATAGGGGGCCAGACATGACTACACAGTGCACCCTTAGTACTTTTCCTAATATGCAGGGGAACAAAGATATGGCTACACAGTGCACCCTTAGTACTTGTCCTAATATGCTGGGGACCCAGATATGGCTACACAGTGCACCCTTAATACTTGTCCTAATATATAGGAGACCAGATATGGGTACACAGTGCACCCTTAGTACTTGTCCTAATATGCAGGGGACCAGACATGGCTACACAGTGCACCCTTAGTACTTGTCCGAATATATAGGGGAACCAGACATGACTACACAGTGCACCCTTAGTACTTGTCCTAATATATAGGGGACCCAGACATGACTACACAGTGCACCCTTAGTACTTGTCCTAATATATAGGGGACCAGACATGACTACACAGTGCACCCTTAGTACTTGTCCTAATATGTAGGGGACCCAGACATGGCTACACAGTGCACCCTTAGTACTTGTCCTAATATATAGGGGACCAGACATGGCTACACAGTGCACCCTTAGTACTTGTCCTAATATATAGGAGACCCAGACATGGCTACACAGTGCACCCTTAGTACTTGTCCTAATATGCAAGGGAACAAAGACATGGCTACACAGTGTACCCTTAGTAGTTGTCCTAATATGCAGGGGACCAGACATGACTACACGGTGCACCCTTAGTACTTGTCCTAGTATATAGGGGACCCACACATGGATACACAGTGCACCCTTAGTACTTATCCTAATATATAGGGGACCCAGACATGACTACACAGTACACCCATAGTACTTGTCCTAATATATAGGGAACCCAGACATGACTACACAGTGCACCCTTAGTACTTGTCCTAATATATAGGGACCCAGACATGACTACACAGTGCACCCTTAGTACTTGTCCTAATATACAGGGGACCCAGACATGGCTACACAGTGCACCCTTAGTGCTTCTCCTAATATACAGAAGACCCAGACATAGCTACACAGTGCACCCTTAGTACTTGTCCTAATATATAGAGACCCAGGCATGACTACACAGTGCACCCTTAGTACTTGTCCTGTATACAGGGACCCAGACATGGCTACACAGTGCACCCTTAGTACTTGTCCTAACATATAGAGGACCCAGACATGACTACACAGTGCACCCTTAGTACTTGTCCTAATATATAGGAGACCCAGGCATGACTACACAGTGCACCCTTAGTACTTGTCCTAATATACAGGGGACCCAGACATGGCTACACAGTGCACCCTTAGTGCTTCTCTTAATATATAGGGGACCCAGACATGGCTACACAGTGCACCCTGAGTACTTGTCCTAATATATAGGGGACCAGACATGGCTACACAGTGCACCCTTAGTACTTGTCCTAATATACAGGAGACACAGATATGACTACACAGTGCACCCTTAGTACTTGTCCTAATATATAGGGGACCCAGACATGACTACACAGTGCACCCTTAGTACTTGTCCTAATATATAGGGGACCAGACATGACTACACAGTGCACCCTTAGTACTTGTCCTAATATGTAGGGGACCCAGACATGGCTACACAGTGCACCCTTAGTACTTGTCCTAATATATAGGGGACCAGACATGGCTACACAGTGCACCCTTAGTACTTGTCCTAATATATAGGAGACCCAGACATGGCTACACAGTGCACCCTTAGTACTTGTCCTAATATGCAAGGGAACAAAGACATGGCTACACAGTGTACCCTTAGTAGTTGTCCTAATATGCAGGGGACCAGACATGACTACACGGTGCACCCTTAGTACTTGTCCTAGTATATAGGGGACCCACACATGGATACACAGTGCACCCTTAGTACTTATCCTAATATATAGGGGACCCAGACATGACTACACAGTACACCCATAGTACTTGTCCTAATATATAGGGAACCCAGACATGACTACACAGTGCACCCTTAGTACTTGTCCTAATATATAGGGACCCAGACATGACTACACAGTGCACCCTTAGTACTTGTCCTAATATACAGGGGACCCAGACATGGCTACACAGTGCACCCTTAGTGCTTCTCCTAATATACAGAAGACCCAGACATAGCTACACAGTGCACCCTTAGTACTTGTCCTAATATATAGAGACCCAGGCATGACTACACAGTGCACCCTTAGTACTTGTCCTGTATACAGGGACCCAGACATGGCTACACAGTGCACCCTTAGTACTTGTCCTAACATATAGAGGACCCAGACATGACTACACAGTGCACCCTTAGTACTTGTCCTAATATATAGGAGACCCAGGCATGACTACACAGTGCACCCTTAGTACTTGTCCTAATATACAGGGGACCCAGACATGGCTACACAGTGCACCCTTAGTGCTTCTCTTAATATATAGGGGACCCAGACATGGCTACACAGTGCACCCTGAGTACTTGTCCTAATATATAGGGGACCAGACATGGCTACACAGTGCACCCTTAGTACTTGTCCTAATATACAGGAGACACAGATATGACTACACAGTGCACCCTTAGTACTTGTCCTAATATACAGGGGGCCCAGACATGACTACACAGCACCTTTAGTACTTGTCCTAATATGCAGGGGACCCAGACGGGACTACACTGTGCACCCTTAGTACTTGTACTAATATATAGGAGACCAGATATGGCTACACAGTGCACCCTTAGTACTTGTCCTAATATATAGGAGACCAGATATGGCTCCACAGGGCACAGTTAGTACTTGTTCTAATATATAGGGACCCAGACATGACTACACAGTGCACCCTTAGTACTTGTCCTAATATATAGGAGGCCCAGACATGACTACACAGTGCACCCTGAGTACTTGTCCTAATATATAGGGGACCAGACATGGCTACACAGTGCACCCTTAGTACTTGTCCTAATATACAGGAGACCCAGACATGATTACACAGTGCACCCTTAGTACTTGTCCTAATGTACAGGGGGCCCAGACATGACTACACAGCACCTTTAGTACTTGTCCTAATATGCAGGGGACCCAGACGTGACTACACTGTGCACCCTTAGTACTTGTCCTAATATATAGGAGACCAGACATGGCTCCACAGGGCACAGTTAGTACTTGTTCTAATATATAGGGACCCATACATGACAACACAGTGCACCTTTAGTACTTGTCCAAATATATAGGAACCCAGACATGACTAAACAGTGTACCCTAATGCTTGTCCTAATATGCAGGGGACCAAGACATGGCTGCACCGTGCACCCTAAGTACTTGTCCTAATATATAGGAGACCAGACATGGCTACACAGTGCATCCTTAGTACTTGTCCTAATATATAGGAGACCCAATATGGCTACACAGTGCACCCTTAGTACTTGTCCTAATATATAGGAGACCCAATATGGCTACACAGTGCACCCTTAGTACTTGTCCTAATATATAGGGGACCCAGACATGGCTACACATTGCACCCTTAGTACTTGTCCTAGTATACAGGAGACCCAGACATGACTACACAGTGCACCCTTAGTACTTGTCCCAATACATAGGGACCCAGACATGACTACACAGTGCACCTTTAGTACTTGTCCTAATATATAGGAGACCCAATATGGCTACACAGTGCACCCTTAGTACTTGTCCTAATATATAGGGGACCCAGACATGGCTACACATTGCACCCTTAGTACTTGTCCTAGTATACAGGAGACCCAGACATGACTACACAGTGCACCCTTAGTACTTGTCCTAATATATAGGAGACCCAATATGGCTACACAGTGCACCCTTAGTACTTGTCCTAATATATAGGGGACCCAGACATGGCTACACATTGCACCCTTAGTACTTGTCCTAGTATACAGGAGACCCAGACATGACTACACAGTGCACCCTTAGTACTTGTCCTAATACATAGGGACCCAGACATGCCTACACAGTGCACCTTTAGTACTTGTCCTAAGATGCAGGGGACCCAGACGTGACTACACAGTGCACCCTTAGTACTTGCCCTAATATATAGGAGACCAGATATGGCTACACAGTGCACCCTTAGTACTTGTCCTAATATATAGGAGACCAGATATGGGTACACAGTGCACCCTTAGTACTTGTCCTAATATATAGGAGACCAGATGTGGGTACACAGTGCACCCTTAGTACTTGTCCTAATATATAGGGACCCAGACATGACTACAGAGTGCAACCTTAGTACTTGTCCTAATATATAGGAGACCAGATATGGGTACACAGTGCACCCTTAGTACTTGTCCTAATATATAGTAGACCAGATATGGGTACATAGTGCACCCTTAGTACTTGTCCTAATATACAGGAGACCCAGACATGACTACACAGTGCACCCTTAATACTTGTCCTAATATATAGGGACTCAGACATGGCTACACAGTGCACCCTTAGTACTTGTCCTAAGACATAAGGGGCCCAGACATGGCTAAACAGTGCACCCGTAGTACTTGTCCTAATATATAGGGGACCCAGACATGGCTACACAGTGCACCCTTAGTACTTGTCATAATATATAGGAGACCCAATATGGCTACACAGTGCACCCTTAGTACTTGTCCTAATATATAGGGACCCAGATATGGCTACACAGTGCACGCTTAGTACTTGTCCTAATATATAGGGGGCCAGACATGACTACACAGTGCACCCTTAGTACTTTTCCTAATATGCAGGGGAACAAAGATATGGCTACACAGTGCACCCTTAGTACTTGTCCTAATATGCTGGGGACCCAGATATGGCTACACAGTGCACCCTTAATACTTGTCCTAATATATAGGAGACCAGATATGGGTACACAGTGCACCCTTAGTACTTGTCCTAATATGCAGGGGACCAGACATGGCTACACAGTGCACCCTTAGTACTTGTCCTAATATATAGGGGACACAGACATGACTACACAGTGCACCCTTAGTACTTGTCCTAATATATAGGGGACCCAGACATGACTACACAGTGCACCCTTAGTACTTGTCCTAATATATAGGGGACCCAGACATGGCTACACAGTGCACCCTTAGTACTTGTCCTAATATATAGGAGACCCAGACATGGCTACACAGTGCACCCTTAGTACTTATCCTAATATATAGGGACTCAGACATGGCTACACAGTGCACCCTTAGTACTTGTCCTAATATATAGGGACTCAGACATGGCTACACAGTGCACCCTTAGTAATTGTCCTAATATATAGGGGACCCAGACATGGCTACACAGTGCACCCTAATGCTTGTCCTAATATGCAGGGGACCAAGACATGGCTACACAGTGCACGCTTAGTACTTGTCCTAATATATAGGAGACCAGATATGGCTACACAGTGCACCCTTAGTACTTGTCCTAATATATAGGGGACCAGACATGGCTACACAGTGCACCCTTAGTACTTGTCCTAATATGCAAGGGAACAAAGACATGCTACACAGTGCACCCTTAGTACTTGTCCTAATATGCAGGGGACCAGACATGACTACACAGTGCACCCTTAGTACTTGTCCTAGTATATAGGGGACCCACACATGGATACACAGTGCACCCTTAGTACTTATCCTAATATATAGGGGACCCAGACATGACTACACAGTACACCCATAGTACTTGTACTAATATATAGGGAACCCAGACATGACTACACAGTGCACCCTTAGTACTTGTCCTAATATACAGGGGACCCAGACATGGCTACACAGTGCACCCTTAGTGCTTCTCCTAATATATAGGGGACCCAGCCATGGCTACACAGTGCACCCTTAGTACTTGTCCTAATATATAGGGGACCAGACATGGCTACACAGTGCACCCTTAGTGCTTCTCCTAATATACAGAAGACCCAGACATAGCTACACAGTGCACCCTTAGTACTTGTCCTAATATATAGAGACCCAGGCATGGCTACACAGTGCACCCTTAGTATATGTCCTGTATACAGGGACCCAGACATGGCTACACAGTGCACCCTTAGTACTTGCCGTAACATATAGAGGACCCAGACATGACTACACAGTGCACCCTTAGTACTTGTCCTAATATATAGAAGACCCAGACATGACTACACAGTGCACCCTTAGTACTTGTCCTGTATACAGGGACCCAGACATGACTACACAGTGCACCCTTAGTACTTGTCCTGTATACAGGGACCCAGACATGACTACACAGGGCACCCTTAGTACTTGTCCTAATATATAAGAGACCCAGACATGACTACACAGTGCACCCTTAGTACTTGTCCTAATATATAGGGGACCCAGACATGGCTACACAGTGCACCCTGAGTACTTCTCCTAATATATAGGGGACCCAGGCATGGCTACACAGTGCACCCTGAGTACTTGTCCTAATATATAGGGGACCAGACATGACTACACAGCGCACCCTTAGTACTTGTCCTAATATACAGGGGGCCCAGACATGACTACACAGCACCTTTAGTACTTGTCCTAATATGCAGGGGACCCAGACGGGACTACACTGTGCACCCTTAGTACTTGTACTAATATATAGGAGACAAGATATGGCTACACAGTGCACCCTTAGTACTTGTCCTAATATATAGGAGACCAGATATGGCTCCACAGGGCACAGTTAGTACTTGTCCTAATATATAAGAGACCCAGACATGACTACACAGTGCACCCTTAGTACTTGTCCTAATAAATAGGAGGCCCAGACATGACTACACAGTGCACCCTGAGTACTTGTCCTAATATATAGGGGACCAGACATGGCTACACAGTGCACCCTTAGTACTTGTCCTAATATACAGGAGACCCAGACATGATTACACAGTGCACCCTTAGTACTTGTCCTAATGTACAGGGGGCCCAGACATGACTACACAGCACCTTTAGTACTTGTCCTAATATGCAGGGGACCCAGACGTGACTACACTGTGCACCCTTAGTACTTGTCCTAATATATAGGAGACCAGACATGGCTCCACAGGGCACAGTTAGTACTTGTTCTAATATATAGGGACCCATACATGACAACACAGTGCACCTTTAGTACTTGTCCAAATATATAGGAACCCAGACATGACTAAACAGTGCACCCTTAGTACTTGTCCTAATATACAGGAGACCAGACACGACTACACAGTGTACCCTAATGCTTGTCCTAATATGCAGGGGACCAAGACATGGCTGCACCGTGCACCCTTAGTACTTGTCCTAATATATAGGAGACCAGACATGGCTACACAGTGCATCCTTAGTACTTGTCCTAATATATAGGAGACCCAATATGGCTACACAGTGCACCCTTAGTACTTGTCCTAATATATAGGAGACCCAATATGGCTACACAGTGCACCCTTAGTACTTGTCCTAATATATAGGGGACCCAGACATGGCTACACATTGCACCCTTAGTACTTGTCCTAGTATACAGGAGACCCAGACATGACTACACAGTGCACCCTTAGTACTTGTCCCAATACATAGGGACCCAGACATGACTACACAGTGCACCTTTAGTACTTGTCCTAATATGCAGGGGACCCAGACGTGACTACACAGTGCACCCTTAGTACTTGTCCTAATATATAGGAGACCCAATATGGCTACACAGTGCACCCTTAGTACTTGTCCTAATATATAGGGGACCCAGACATGGCTACACATTGCACCCTTAGTACTTGTCCTAGTATACAGGAGAGCCAGACATGACTACACAGTGCACCCTTAGTACTTGTCCTAATACATAGGGACCCAGACATGACTACACAGTGCACCTTTAGTACTTGTCCTAAGATGCAGGGGACCCAGACGTGACTACACAGTGCACCCTTAGTACTTGCCCTAATATATAGGAGACCAGATATGGCTACACAGTGCACCCTTAGAACTTGTCCTAATATATAGGAGACCAGATATGGGTACACAGTGCACCCTTAGTACTTGTCCTAATATATAGGAGACCAGATATGGGTACACAGTGCACCCTTAGTACTTGTCCTAATATAAAGGGACCCAGACATGACTATAGAGTGCAACCTTAGTACTTGTCCTAATATATAGGAGACCAGATATGGGTACACAGTGCACCCTTAGTACTTGTCCTAATATATAGTAGACCAGATATGGGTACATAGTGCACCCTTAGTACTTGTCCTAATATACAGGAGACCCAGACATGACTACACAGTGCACCCTTAATACTTGTCCTAATATATAGGGACTCAGACATGGCTACACAGTGCACCCTTAGTACTTGTCCTAAGACATAAGGGGCCCAGACATGGCTAAACAGTGCACTCGTAGTACTTGTCCTAATATATAGGGGACCCAGACATGGCTACACAGTGCACCCTTAGTACTTGTCATAATATATAGGAGACCCAATATCGCTACACAGTGCACCCTTAGTACTTGTCCTAATATATAGGGACCCAGATATGGCTACACAGTGCACGCTTAGTACTTGTCCTAATATATAGGGGGCCAGACATGACTACACAGTGCACCCTTAGTACTTTTCCTAATATGCAGGGGAACAAAGATATGGCTACACAGTGCACCCTTAGTACTTGTCCTAATATGCTGGGGACCCAGATATGGCTACACAGTGCACCCTTAATACTTGTCCTAATATATAGGAGACCAGATATGGGTACACAGTGCACCCTTAGTACTTGTCCTAATATGCAGGGGACCAGACATGGCTACACAGTGCACCCTTAGTACTTGTCCTAATATATAGGGGACACAGACATGACTACACAGTGCACCCTTAGTACTTGTCCTAATATATAGGGGACCCAGACATGACTACACAGTGCACCCTTAGTACTTGTCCTAATATATAGGGGACCAGACATGACTACACAGTGCACCCTTAGTACTTGTCCTAATATGTAGGGGACCCAGACATGGCTACACAGTGCACCCTTAGTGCTTCTCCTAATATACAGAAGACCCAGACATAGCTACACAGTGCACCCTTAGTACTTGTCCTAATATATAGAGACCCAGGCATGACTACACAGTGCACCCTTAGTATATGTCCTGTATACAGGGACCCAGACATGGCTACACAGTGCACCCTTAGTACTTGCCGTAACATATAGAGGACCCAGACATGACTACACAGTGCACCCTCAGTACTTGTCCTAATATATAGAAGACCCAGACATGACTACACAGTGCACCCTTAGTACTTGTCCTGTATACAGTGACCCAGACATGACTACACAGTGCACCCTTAGTACTTGTCCTGTATACAGGGACCCAGACATGACTACACAGGGCACCCTTAGTACTTGTCCTAATATATAAGAGACCCAGACATGACTACACAGTGCACCCTTAGTACTTGTCCTAATATATAGGGGACCCAGACATGGCTACACAGTGCACCCTGAGTACTTCTCCTAATATATAGGGGACCCAGGCATGGCTACACAGTGCACCCTGAGTACTTGTCCTAATATATAGGGGACCAGACATGACTACACAGCGCACCCTTAGTACTTGTCCTAATATACAGGGGGCCCAGACATGACTACACAGCACCTTTAGTACTTGTCCTAATATGCAGGGGACCCAGACGGGACTACACTGTGCACCCTTAGTACTTGTACTAATATATAGGAGACAAGATATGGCTACACAGTGCACCCTTAGTACTTGTCCTAATATATAGGAGACCAGATATGGCTCCACAGGGCACAGTTAGTACTTGTTCTAATATATAGGGACCCAGACATGACTACACAGTGCACCCTTAGTACTTGTCCTAATATATAGGAGGCCCAGACATGACTACACAGTGCACCCTGAGTACTTGTCCTAATATATAGGGGACCAGACATGGCTACACAGTGCACCCTTAGTACTTGTCCTAATATACAGGAGACCCAGACATGATTACACAGTGCACCCTTAGTACTTGTCCTAATGTACAGGGGGCCCAGACATGACTACACAGCACCTTTAGTACTTGTCCTAATATGCAGGGGACCCAGACGTGACTACACTGTGCACCCTTAGTACTTGTCCTAATATATAGGAGACCAGACATGGCTCCACAGGGCACAGTTAGTACTTGTTCTAATATATAGGGACCCATACATGACAACACAGTGCACCTTTAGTACTTGTCCAAATATATAGGAACCCAGACATGACTAAACAGTGCACCCTTAGTACTTGTCCTAATATACAGGAGACCAGACACGACTACACAGTGTACCCTAATGCTTCTCCTAATATGCAGGGGACCAAGACATGGCTGTACCGTGCACCCTTAGTACTTGTCCTAATATATAGGAGACCAGACATGGCTACACAGTGCATCCTTAGTACTTGTCCTAATATATAGGAGACCCAATATGGCTACACAGTGCACCCTTAGTACTTGTCCTAATATATAGGAGACCCAATATGGCTACACAGTGCACCCTTAGTACTTGTCCTAATATATAGGGGACCCAGACATGGCTACACATTGCACCCTTAGTACTTGTCCTAGTATACAGGAGACCCAGACATGACTACACAGTGCACCCTTAGTACTTGTCCCAATACATAGGGACCCAGACATTACTACACAGTGCACCTTTAGTACTTGTCCTAATATGCAGGGGACCCAGACGTGACTACACAGTGCACCCTTAGTACTTGTCCTAATATATAGGAGACCCAATATGGCTACACAGTGCACCCTTAGTACTTGTCCTAATATATAGGGGACCCAGACATGGCTACACATTGCACCCTTAGTACTTGTCCTAGTATACAGGAGAGCCAGATATGACTACACAGTGCACCCTTAGTACTTGTCCTAATACATAGGGACCCAGACATGACTACACAGTGCACCTTTAGTACTTGTCCTAAGATGCAGGGGACCCAGACGTGACTACACAGTGCACCCTTAGTACTTGCCCTAATATATAGGAGACCAGATATGGCTACACAGTGCACCCTTAGTACTTGTCCTAATATATAGGAGACCAGATATGGGTACACAGTGCACCCTTAGTACTTGTCCTAATATATAGGAGACCAGATATGGGTACACAGTGCACCTTTAGTACTTGTCCTAATATATAGGGACCCAGACATGACTATAGAGTGCAACCTTAGTACTTGTCCTAATATATAGGAGACCAGATATGGGTACACAGTGCACCCTTAGTACTTGTCCTAATATATAGTAGACCAGATATGGGTACATAGTGCACCCTTAGTACTTGTCCTAATATACAGGAAAAACAGACATGACTACACAGTGCACCCTTAATACTTGTCCTAATATATAGGGACTCAGACATGGCTACACAGTGCACCCTTAGTACTTGTCCTAAGACATAAGGGGCCCAGACATGGCTAAACAGTGCACTCGTAGTACTTGTCCTAATATATAGGGGACCCAGACATGGCTACACAGTGCACCCTTAGTACTTGTCATAATATATAGGAGACCCAATATGGCTACACAGTGCACCCTTAGTACTTGTCCTAATATATAGGGACCCAGATATGGCTACACAGTGCACGCTTAGTACTTGTCCTAATATATAGGGGGCCAGACATGACTACACAGTGCACCCTTAGTACTTTTCCTAATATGCAGGGGAACAAAGATATGGCTACACAGTGCACCCTTAGTACTTGTCCTAATATGCTGGGGACCCAGATATGGCTACACAGTGCACCCTTAATACTTGTCCTAATATATAGGAGACCAGATATGGGTACACAGTGCACCCTTAGTACTTGTCCTAATATGCAGGGGACCAGACATGGCTACACAGTGCACCCTTAGTACTTGTCCTAATATATAGGGGACACAGACATGACTACACAGTGCACCCTTAGTACTTGTCCTAATATATAGGGGACCCAGACATGACTACACAGTGCACCCTTAGTACTTGTCCTAATATATAGGGGACCAGACATGACTACACAGTGCACCCTTAGTACTTGTCCTAATATGTAGGGGACCCAGACATGGCTACACAGTGCACCCTTAGTACTTGTCCTAATATATAGGGGACCAGACATGGCTACACAGTGCACCCTTAGTACTTGTCCTAATATATAGGAGACCCAGACATGGCTACACAGTGCACCCTTAGTACTTGTCCTAATATATAGGGACTCAGACATGGCTACACAGTGCACCCTTAGTACTTGTCCTAATATATAGGGACTCAGACATGGCTACGCAGTGCACCCTTAGTAATTGTCCTAATATATAGGGGACCCAGACATGACTACACAGTGCACCTTTAGTACTTGTCCTAAGATGCAGGGGACCCAGACGTGACTACACAGTGCACCCTTAGTACTTGCCCTAATATATAGGAGACCAGATATGGCTACACAGTGCACCCTTAGTACTTGTCCTAATATATAGGAGACCAGATATGGGTACACAGTGCACCCTTAGTACTTGTCCTAATATATAGGAGACCAGATATGGGTACACAGTGCACCCTTAGTACTTGTCCTAATATATAGGGACCCAGACATGACTACAGAGTGCAACCTTAGTACTTGTCCTAATATATAGGAGACCAGATATGGGTACACAGTGCACCCTTAGTACTTGTCCTAATATATAGTAGACCAGATATGGGTACATAGTGCACCCTTAGTACTTGTCCTAATATACAGGAGACCCAGACATGACTACACAGTGCACCCTTAATACTTGTCCTAATATATAGGGACTCAGACATGGCTACACAGTGCACCCTTAGTACTTGTCCTAACACATAAGGGGCCCAGACATGGCTACACAGTGCACCCGTAGTACTTGTCCTAATATATAGGGGACCCAGACATGGCTACACAGTGCACCCTTAGTACTTGTCATAATATATAGGAGACCCAATATGGCTACACAGTGCACCCTTAGTACTTGTCCTAATATATAGGGACCCAGATATGGCTACACAGTGCACGCTTAGTACTTGTCCTAATATATAGGGGGCCAGACATGACTACACAGTGCACCCTTAGTACTTTTCCTAATATGCAGGGGAACAAAGATATGGCTACACAGTGCACCCTTAGTACTTGTCCTAATATATAGGAGACCAGATATGGGTACACAGTGCACCCTTAGTACTTGTCCTAATATGCAGGGGACCAGACATGGCTACACAGTGCACCCTTAGTACTTGTCCTAATATATAGGGGACCCAGACATGACTACACAGTGCACCCTTAGTACTTGTCCTAATATATAGGGGACCCAGACATGACTACACAGTGCACCCTTAGTACTTGTCCTAATATATAGGGGACCAGACATGACTACACAGTGCACCCTTAGTACTTGTCCTAATATGTAGGGGACCCAGACATGGCTACACAGTGCACCCTTAGTACTTGTCCTAATATATAGGGGACCAGACATGGCTACACAGTGCACCCTTAGTGCTTGTCCTAATATATAGGAGACCCATACATGGCTACACAGTGCACCCTTAGTACTTGTCCTAATATATAGGGACTCAGACATGGCTACACAGTGCACCCTTAGTACTTGTCCTAATATATAGGGACTCAGACATGGCTACGCAGTGCACCCTTAGTAATTGTCCTAATATATAGGGGACCCAGACATGGCTACACAGTGCACCCTAATGCTTGTCCTAATATGCAGGGGGCCAAGACAAGGCTACACAGTGCACGCTTAGTACTTGTCCTAATATATAGGAGACCAGATATGGCTACACAGTGCACCCTTAGTACTTGTCCTAATATATAGGGGACCAGACATGGCTACACAGTGCACCCTTAGTACTTGTCCTAATATGCAAGGGAACAAAGACATGGCTACACAGTGTACCCTTAGTAGTTGTCCTAATATGCAGGGGACCAGACATGACTACACGGTGCACCCTTAGTACTTGTCCTAGTATATAGGGGACCCACACATGGATACACAGTGCAACCTTAGTACTTATCCTAATATATAGGGGACCCAGACATGACTACACAGTACACCCATAATACTTGTCCTAATATATAGGGAACCCAGACATGACTACACAGTGCACCCTTAGTACTTGTCCTAATATATAGGGACCCAGACATGACTACACAGTGCACCCTTAGTACTTGTCCTAATATACAGGGGACCCAGACATGGCTACACAGTGCACCCTTAGTGCTTCTCCTAATATACAGAAGACCCAGACATAGCTACACAGTGCACCCTTAGTACTTGTCCTAATATATAGAGGACTCAGACATGACTACACAGTGCACCCTTAGTACTTGTCCTAATGTATAGGGGACCAGACATGGCTACACAGTGCACCCTTAGTACTTGTCCTAATATATAGGGGACCCAGACGTGACTACACAGTGCACCCTTAGTGCTTGTCCTAATATATAGTGGACCCAGACATGGCTACACAGTGCACCCTTAGTACTTGTCCTAATATATAGAGGACTCAGACATGGCTACACAGTGCACCCTTAGTACTTCTCCTAATATATAGAGGACTCAGACATGGCTACACAGTGCACCCTTAGTACTTGTCCTAATACATAGGGACCCAGACGTGGCTACACAGTGCAGCCTTAGTACTTGTTCTAATACATAAGGGGCGCAGAAATGGCTACACAGTGCACCCTTAGTACTTGTCCTAATATATAGGGGACCAGACATGGCTACACAGTGCACCCTTAGTACTTGTCCTAATATATAGGGACCCAGACATGACTACAGAGTGCACCCTTAGTACTTGTCCTAATATATAGGGACCCAGACATGGCTACACAGTGCACTCTTAGTACTTATCCTAATATATAGGGACCCAGACATGGCTACACAGTGCACCCTTAGTACTTGTCCTAATATATAGGGACCCAGACTTGACTACACAGTGCACCCTCAGTACTTATCCTAATATATAGGAGACCAGACATGGCTACACAGTGCACGCTTAGTACTTGTCCTAATATATCGGAGACCAGATATGGGTACACAGTGCACCCTTAGTACTTGTCCTAATATATATGGGACCAGATATGGCTACACTGTGCACCCTTAGTACTTGTCCTAATATGCAGGGGACCCAGGCTTGACTACACAGTGCACCCTTAGTACTTGTCCTAATGTATAGGAGACCAGATATGGGTACACAGTGCACCCTTAGTACTTGTCCTAATATATAGGAGACCAGATATGGGTACACAGTGCATCCTTAGTACTTGTCCTAATATGCAGGGGACCAAGACATGGCTACACAGTTCACCCTTAGTACTTGTCCTAATATGCAGGGGACCCAGACATGGCTACACAGTGCACCCTTAGTACTTGTCCTAATATCCAGGGGACCAGACATGGCTACACAGAGCACCCATAGTACTTGTCCTAATATATAGGAGACCCAGACATGGCTACACAGTGCACGCTTAGTACTTGTCCTAATTTATAGGAGACCAGACATGGCTACACAGTGCACCCTTAGTACTTGTCCTAATATACAGGAGACCCAGACATGGCTACACAGTGCACCCTTAGTACTTGTCCTAATATACAGGAGACCCAGACATGGCTACACAATACAGCCTTAGTACTTGTCTTAATATGCAGGGGACCAAGACATGGCTACACAGTGCACCCTTAGTACTTGTCCTAATATGCAAGGGACCCAGACATGGCTACACAGTGCACCCTTAGTACTTGTCCTAATATATAGGGGACCAGATATGGGTACACAGTGCACCCTTAGTACTTGTCCTAATATAAAGGAAACCAGATATGGCTACACAGTGCACCCTTAGTACTTGTCCTAATATATGGGAGACCAAATATGGGTACATAGTGCACACTTAGTACTTGTCCTAATATATAGAGGACTCAGACATGGCTACACAGTGCACCCTTAGTACTTGTCCTAATATATAGGGGACCAGACATGGCTACACAGTGCACCCTTAGTACTTGTCCTAATATATAGGGGACCCAGACGTGACTACACAGTGCACCCTTAGTGCTTGTCCTAATATGTAGGGGACCCAGACATGGCTACACAGTGCACCCTTAGTACTTGTCCTAATATATAGAGGACTCAGACATGGCTACACAGTGCACCCTTAGTACTTGTCCTAATACATAGGGACCCAGACGTGGCTACACAGTGCAGCCTTAGTACTTGTTCTAATACATAAGGGGCGCAGAAATGGCTACACAGTGCACCCTTAGTACTTGTTCTAATATATAGGGGACCAGACATGGCTACACAGTACACCCTTAGTACTTGTCCTAATATATAGGGGACCCAGACATGGCCACACAGTGCACCCTTAGTACTTGTCCTAATATGCAGGGGAACAAAGACATGGCTACACAGTGCACCCTTAGTACTTGTCCTAATATGCAGGGGACCCAGACATGGCTACACAGTGCACCCTTAGTACTTGTCCTAATATATAGGAGACCAGATATGGCTACACAGTGCACCCTTAGCACTTGTCCTAATATATAGAGGACCCAGACATGGCTACACAGTGCACCCTTAGTACTTGTTCTAATACATAAGGGGCGCAGACATGGCTACACAGTGCACCCTTAGTACTTGTCCTAATATATAGGGGACCAGACATGGCTACACAGTACACCCTTAGTACTTGTCCTAATATATAGGGGACCAGATATGGGTACACAGTGCACCCTTAGTACTTGTCCTAATATAAAGGAAACCAGATATGGCTACACAGTGCACCCTTAGTACTTGTCCTAATATATGGGAGACCAAATATGGGTACATAGTGCACACTTAGTAATTGTCCTAATATATAGGGGACCCAGACATGGCTACACAGTGCACCCTTAGTACTTGTCCTAATATATAGAGGACTTAGACATGGCTACACAGTGCACCCTTAGTACTTATCCTAATACATAGGGACCCAGACGTGGCTACACAGTGCAGCCTTGGTACTTGTTCTAATACATAAGGGGCGCAGACATGGCTACACAGTGCACCCTTAGTACTTGCCCTAATATATAGGGGACCAGACATGGCTACACAGTGCACCCTTAGTACTTGTCCTAATATATAGGGGACCCAGACATGACTACACAGTGCACCCTTAGTGGTTGTCCTAATATATAGGGGACCCAGACATGGCTACACAGTGCACCCTTAGTACTTGTCCTAATATATAGAGGACTCAGACATGGCTACACAGTGCACCCTTAGTACTTATCCTAATACATAGGGACCCAGACGTGGCTACACAGTGCAGCCTTAGTACTTGTTCTAATACAAAAGGGGCGCAGACATGGCTACACAGTGCACCCTTAGTACTTGTCCTAATATATAGGGGACCAGACATGGCTACACAGTACACCCTTAGTACTTGTCCTAATATATAGGGGACCCAGACATGGCCACACAGTGCACCCTTAGTACTTGTCCTAATATGCAGGGGAACAAAGACATGGCTACACAGTGCACCCTTAGTACTTGTCCTAATATGCAGGGGACCCAGACATGGCTACACAGTGCACCCTTAGTACTTGTCCTAATATATAGGAGACCAGATATGGCTACACAGTGCACCCTTAGTACTTGTCCTAATATATAGAGGACCCAGACATGGCTACACAGTGCACCCTTAGTACTTGTTCTAATACTTAAGGGGCGCAGACATGGCTACTAGAGATGAGCGAACGCGTTCGTCCGAGCTTGATATTCGTGCGAATATTAGGGTGTTCGGGATGTTCGTTATTCGTAACGAACACCATGCTGTGTTCTGGTTACTTTCACTTCCTTCCCTGAGACGTTAGCGCGCTTTTCTGGCCAATTGAAAGACAGGGAAGGCATTACAACTTCCCCCTGCAACGTTTAAGCCCTATACCACCCCCCTACTGTGAGTGGCTGGCGAGATCAGGTGTTCGCCTAATATAAAAGTCGGCCCCTCCCGCGGCTCGCCTCAGATGCGGTGTGAGTTAGATGAGGGACAGTGCTGTTTATACCGGAGCTGCTGTAGGGAAAGAATTGGTAGTTAGTGTAGGCTTCAAGACCCCCCAAAGGTCCTTATTAGGGCCACTGATAGCTGTGTGTTGGCTGCTGTTAGCAGTGGCATTTTTTTTTCTCAAAATCGGCTCTGCAGAGCGTTGCACCTGGCATTAGGGACAGAAGTGCTGCATAGGCAGGGAGAGTGTTAGGAGTGAGTGTAGCCTTCAAGAACCTCAACGGTCCTTTCTAGGGCCATATTTATCCGTGTGCAGTACTGTCCAGGCTGCTGTTAGCTGTGCTGCATTTTTTTTGGGCTTCTCAAAATCGCCTCTGCAGAGCATTCCACCCTCCATTGATACTGCAGGGAAAGAATTGTATAGGCAGGGCCACAACACAGTTATTATTCATAGAATATACGCAGTGCTGCCTTTTGGTGGAAAAACAAGTGGAAACAAATCTATTTGTCCAGCCTCTGTCCGTCCTTACGGGCGGTGGACACGTGTGAGCTGCGTGAAAAACATTGCTAAATCATACGCACCCAGCTACGCTTTACTGCTGGCTTCGCCATTTGCTTTCCTTAAAGGGGTGGTCTCGCGAAACCAAGTGGGGTTATACACTTCCGTATGGCCATATTAATGCACTTTGTAATATACATTGTGCATTAAATATGAGCCATACAGAAGTTATTCCACTTACCTGCTCCGTTGCTAGCGTCCTCGTCTCCATGGTTCCGTCTAAATTCGCTGGCAGCTTGCTTTTTTAGACGCGCTTGCGCAGTCCGGTCTTCTCCATTCAGCACGAGCCGCTTCAGTGTGCTCCCCGCTACAGCTCTTCTGCGCATGCGCAGACGAGCTGTCACTGCTCGGGAGCGCGCTGAAGCGGCCATTCTGCACCATCCTCTGTTAGAGGAAGGTGCAGAAACTGGAGCTGCCCAGCGGAGAAGACCAGCCCAGCCCAGAGAAGCCTCCCAGGTAAGTGATGGGCCGGGGGGGGGGCTGCCGCTGCGCCGGGCTGGGCCGGGGGGGGGCTGCCGCTGCGCCGGGCTGGGCCGGGGGGGGCCGCCGCTGCGCCGGGCTGCGCCGGGGGGGGCTGCCGCTGCGCCGGGCTGGGCCGGGGGGGGCTGCCGCTGCGCCGGGCTGCGCCGGGGGGGCTGTCGCTAGGCCGGGGGGGCTGTCGCTGCGCCGGGGGAGCTAGCGCTAGGCCGGGGGGGCTGTCGCTGCGATGGGGGGGGCTGTCGCTAGGCCGGGGGGGCTGTCGCTAGGCCGGGGGAGCTAGCGCTAGGCCGGGGGGGCTGTCGCTAGGCCGGGGGAGCTAGCGCTAGGCCGGGGGGGCTGTCGCTGCGATGGGGGGGGCTGTCGCTAGGCCGGGGGGGCTGTCGCTAGGCCGGGGGAGCTAGCGCTAGGCCGGGGGGGCTGTCGCTGCGCCGGGGGAACTAGCGCTGGGGAGCCGGGGGCTAGCGCCGGTTACCTGCTGTCTGGTCGGCGGCTGCGGGGCGTCTGGTCGGCGGCTGCGATGCGTCCGGTTGCCATGGAGACACAGCTGGCGGCGTCTCGGGAGCGCGCACGTCGGGCTGCAGCGAGCGACTGGGAAAGAGCCGGCGGCCATCTTGAGGAATCTTTTATAACTTGCTGAAACGCTGGAACGGTAAGTACGAACCAGCTAGGAATGTCATTTACAGGGGGGCTTAGTAATGTGTGTTTAATGGGGGGGACTGGGCAAAAAAAAAAATTAACTGCTTCCTCGAGACATCTCCTTTAATTGGGAAAAAAAATACCTGCTCTGCCAGAGTTATAATAACTCTGCTACCCTCACGTTCTGTGACACATTAGCAGGGACACAGCACAGTTATTAAACTTCTCATGTTCATTGAATATACGCAGTGCTGCCTTTTGGTGGAAAAACAAGTGGAAACAAATCTATTTGTCCAGCCTCTGTCCGTCCTTACGGGCGGTGGACACGTGTGAGCTGCGTGAAAAACATTGCTAAATCATACGCACCCAGCTACGCTTTACTGCTGGCTTCGCCATTTGCTTTCCTTAATTGGGAAAAAAAATACCTGCTCTGCCAGAGTTATAATAACTCTGCTACCCTCACGTTCTGTGACACATTAGCAGGGACACAGCACAGTTATTAAACTTCTCATGTTCATTGAATATACGCAGTGCTGCCTTTTGGTGGAAAAACAAGTGGAAACAAATCTATTTGTCCAGCCTCTGTCCGTCCTTACGGGCGGTGGACACGTGTGAGCTGCGTGAAAAACATTGCTAAATCATACGCACCCAGCTACGCTTTACTGCTGGCTTCGCCATTTGCTTTCCTTAATTGGGAAAAAAAATACCTGCTCTGCCAGAGTTATAATAACTCTGCTACCCTCACGTTCTGTGACACATTAGCAGGGACACAGCACAGTTATTAAACTTAGATTATTCATTCACTAGAGGCAGTGGGGCCTTTCGTTTTCCAAAAAGGGAAAAAATTATATTTGGCCTGCAGTCTTGCGCCAATTTATTTCCTGCCTGTGAAATCAAATCACTGGTAATACAGCATGCTGAGGGGTAGGGGTAGGCCTAGAGGACGTGGACGCGGCCGAGGACGCGGAGGGCCAAGTCAGGGTGTGGGCACAGGCCGAGCTCCTGATCCCGGTGTGTCGCAGCCGACTGCTGCGCGATTAGGAGAGAGGCACGTTTCTGGCGTCCCCACATTCATCGCCCAATTAATGGGTCCACGCGGGAGACGGTTATTAGAAAATGAGCAGTGTGAGCAGGTCCTGTCCTGGATGGCAGAAAGTGCTTCGAGCAACCTATCGTCAACACGCAGTTCTGCGCCGTCCACTGCTGCAAATCCGAATCCTCTGTCTGCTGCTCCTCCTTCCTCCCAGCCTCCTCACTCCACTACAATGACACCTGCTCAGGAGCGGGAACACTCCCAGGAACTGTTCTCGGGCCCCTGCTTAGATTGGGCAGCAGCGGTTCCTCTCCCACCAGAGGAGTTTATCGTCACTGATGCCCAACCATTCGAAAGTTCCCGGGGTCCGAGGGAAGAGACTGGGGACTTCCGCCAACTGTCTCAACAACTTTCTGTGGGTGAGGAGGACGATGACGATCAGACACAGTTGTCTTGCAGTGAGGTAGTAGTAAGGGCAGTAAGTCCAAGGGAGCAGCGCACAGAGGATTCGGAGGAAGAGCAGCAGGACGATGAGGTGACTGACCCCACCTGGTGTGCAACGCTTACTCAGGAGGACAGGTCTTCAGAGGGGGAGTCAAGGGCATCAGCAGGGCAGGTTGCAAGAGGCAGTGCGGTGGCCAGGGCCAGGGGTAGAGGCAGGGCCAGACCGAATAATCCACCAAGTGTTTCCCAAAGCGCCCCCTCGCGCCATGCCACCCTGCAGAGGCCGAGGTGCTCTAAGGTCTGGCAGTTTTTCACAGAGACGCCTGACGACCGACGAACAGTGGTGTGCAACCTTTGTTGCGCAAAGCTCAGCCGGGGAGCCAACACCAACAGCCTCACCACCACCACCATGCGCAGACATATGATGGCCAAGCACCCCACAAGGTGGGACGAAGGCCGTTCACCGCCTCCGGTTTGCACCCCTGCCTCTCCCCCTGTGCCCCAACCTGCCACTGAGATGCAACCCCCCTCTCAGGACACAGGCACTACCGCCTCATGGCCTGCACCCACACCCTCATCTCCGCTGTCCTCGGCCCCATCCAGCAGTGTAGTTCAGCGCACCGTTCAGCCGTCGCTTGCGCAAGTGTTCGAGCGCAAGCGCAAGTACGCCGCCACGCACCCGCACGCTCAAACGTTAACCGTCCGCATAGCAAAATTCATCAGCCTTGAGATGCTGCCGTATAGGGTTGTGGAAACTGAGTCCTTCAAAAGTATCATGGAGGCGGCGGCCCCGCGCTACTCAGTTCCCAGTCGCCACTACTTTTCCCGATGTGCCGTCCCAGCCCTGCACGACCACGTCTCCCGCAACATTGTGCGCGCCCTCACCAACGCGGTTACTGCCACGGTCCACTTAACTACGGACACGTGGACAAGCACAGGCGGGCAGGGCCACTACATCTCCCTGACGGCACATTGGGTGAATTTAGTGGAGGCTGGGACAGAGTCAGAGCCTGGGACCGCTCACGTCCTACCCACCCCCAGAATTGCGGGCCCCAGCTCGGTGCTGGTATCTGCGGAGGTGTATGCTTCCTCCACTAAAGCACCCTCCTCCTCCTCCTCTGTCTCGCAATCAAGATGTGTTAGCAGCAGCATGTCGCCAGCAGTCGGTGTCGCGCGGTGTGGCAGCACAGCGGTGGGCAAGCGTCAGCAGGCCGTGCTGAAACTACTCAGCTTAGGCGATAAGAGGCACACGGCCCACGAACTGCTGCAGGGTCTGACAGAGCAGACCGACCGCTGGCTTGCGCCGCTGAGCCTCCAACCGGGCATGGTCGTGTGTGACAACGGGCGTAACCTGGTGGCGGCTCTGCAGCTTGGCAGCCTCACGCACGTGCCATGCCTGGCCCACGTCTTTAATTTGGTGATTCAGCGGTTTCTGAAAAGCTACCCACGCTTGTCAGACCTGCTCGTAAAGGCGCGCCGGCTCTGCGCACATTTCCGCAAGTCCCACACGGACGCTGCCACCCTGCGCACCCTGCAACATCACTTTAAGCTGCCAGTGCACCGACTGCTGTGCGACGTGCCCACACGGTGGAACTCTACGCTCCACATGTTGGCCAGGCTCTATGAACAACGTAGAGCTATAGTCGAATACCAACTCCAACATGGGCGGCGCAGTGGGAGTCAGCCTCCTCAATTCCTTTCAGAAGAGTGGGCCTGGTTGGCAGACATCTGCCATGTCCTTGGTAATTTTGAGGAGTCTACCCAGGTGGTGAGCGGCGATGCTACAATCATTAGCGTCACCATTCCTCTGCTATGCATCTTGAGAAATTCCCTGCAAACCATAAAGGCAGCTGCTTTGCGCTCGGAAACGGGGGCGGGGGAAGACAGTATGCCGCTGGATAGTCAGGGCACCCTCCTGTCTATTTCTCAGCGCGTACAGGAGGAGGAGGAGGAGCATGAGGAGGATGAGGAGGAGGGGGAAGAGACAGCTTGGCCCGCTGCTGACGGTACACCGGCTGATTGCCTGTCATCCTTTCAGCGTGTATGGCCTGAGGAGGAGGAGGAGGAGGAGGAGGATCCTGAAAGTGATCTTCCTAGTGAAGACAGCCATGTGTTGCGTACAGGTACCCTGGCACACATGGCTGACTTCATGTTAGGATGCCTTTCTCGTGACCCTCGCGTTGCACGCATTCTGGCCACTACGGATTACTGGGTGTACACACTGCTCGATCCACGGTATAAGGAGAACCTGCCCACTCTGATTCCCGAAGAGGAAAGGGGTTCGAGAGTGTTGCTATACCACAGGACCCTTGCGGATAAGCTGATGGTAAAATTCCCAGCCGACAGCGCTAGTGGCAGAAGGCGCAGTACCGAGGGCAAGGTAGCAGGGGATGTGCGTAGATCGAGCAGCATGTACATCCCAGGCAGTGCAACAGTCTTTAAGGGCCTGGCCAGCTTTATGGCTCCCCACCAAGACTGTGTCACCGCTCCCCAGTCACGGCTGAGTCGGCGGGAGCACTGTAAAAGGATGGTGAGGGAGTACGTAGCGGATCGCACGACCATCCTTGGTGACGCCTCTGCCCCCTACAACTACTGGGTGTCGAAGCTGGACATGTGGCCTGAACTAGCGCTGTATGCCCTGGAGGTGCTTGCTTGTCCTGCGGCTAGCGTGTTGTCGGAGAGGGTGTTTAGTGCGGCTGGGGGAATCATCACAGATAAGCGTAGCCGCTTGTCAACCGACAGTGCCGACAGGCTAACACTCATCAAGATGAACAAAGGCTGGATTTCCCCAGACTTCTGTTCTCCACCAGCGGACAGCAGCGATACGTAAGCAATACGTAGGCTGCACCCGCGGATGGAAGCTACGTTCTCTCTCACCATCCAAAACGGGGACATTTCTGCTTCATCAATCTGTGTCTAATATTCCTCCTCCTCCTCCTCCTGCTCCTCCTCCTGAAACCTCACGTAATCACGCTGAACGGGCAATTTTTCTTAGGGCCACAAGGCTCACTCAAATAATTTTTCAGAACAATTTTTATAAGTTTCAATGCGCTTAAAAGCATTGGAACTTTAACTTGAACCAATTTTTCGTTACACTGGGCTGCCTCCAGGCCTAGTTACCACTTAAGCCACATTAACCAAAGCGATTAATGGGTTTCACCTGCCCTCTTGGCTGGCCATGGCCAATTTTTGGGATGTACATTAGTACTGTTGATACAGCAATTTTTGTGGGCCCTCGCCTACAGTGTAATCAAATTAATTTTTAGCCCACCTGCATTACAGCTGACGTTACCTCAGCTGTGTTGGGCAATGCAATGGGATATTTCTATGTACCGCCGGTGGCTTCCTGGCACCCACCCAGGCAGTGGGTCCACAGGGAGTTTAACCTACATGTGTCCACTTGTAAAGAACCCCAGTCTGACTGGGGCATGCAGTGTGGGCCGAAGCCCACCTGCATTAAGCACGACATTACTACCTCAGCTGTGTTGGGCAATGCAATGGGATATTTTTGTGTACCGCCGGTGGGTTCCAGGGAGCCACCCATGCTGTAGGTGCACACTGAGTTTTTAATACATCTGTACACTTCTAAAGAACCCGTCTGACTGGGGCATGCAGTGTGGGCCGAAGCCCACCTGTATTACGCACGACATTACTACCTCAGCTGTGTTGGG
This sequence comes from Eleutherodactylus coqui, assembly GCF_035609145.1. NCBI lineage: Eukaryota > Metazoa > Chordata > Amphibia > Anura > Eleutherodactylidae > Eleutherodactylus > Eleutherodactylus coqui. The sequence continues at coordinate 60,378,160 of NC_089847.1, read as the reverse complement.
CAATGCAATGGGATATTTCTATGTACCGCCGGTGGCTTCCTGGCACCCACCCAGGCAGTGGGTCCACAGGGAGTTTAACCTACATGTGTCCACTTGTAAAGAACCCCAGTCTGACTGGGGCATGCAGTGTGGGCCGAAGCCCACCTGCATTAAGCACGACATTACTACCTCAGCTGTGTTGGGCAATGCAATGGGATATTTTTGTGTACCGCCGGTGGGTTCCAGGGAGCCACCCATGCTGTAGGTGCACACTGAGTTTTTAATACATCTGTACACTTCTAAAGAACCCGTCTGACTGGGGCATACAGTGTGGGCCGAAGCCCACCTGTATTACGCACGACATTACTACCTCAGCTGTGTTCGGCAATGCAATGGGATATTTCTATGTACCGCCGGTGGCTTCCTGGCACCCACCCAGGCAGTGGGTCCACAGGGAGTTTAACCTACATGTGTCCACTTGTAAAGAACCCCAGTCTGACTGGGGCATGCAGTGTGGGCCGAAGCCCACCTGCATTAAGCACGACATTACTACCTCAGCTGTGTTGGGCAATGCAATGGGATATTTTTGTGTACCGCCGGTGGGTTCCAGGGAGCCACCCATGCTGTAGGTGCACACTGAGTTTTTAATACATCTGTACACTTCTAAAGAACCCGTCTGACTGGGGCATGCAGTGTGGGCCGAAGCCCACCTGTATTACGCACGACATTACTACCTCAGCTGTGTTGGGCAATGCAATGGGATATTTCTATGTACCGCCGGTGGCTTCCTGGCACCCACCCAGGCAGTGGGTCCACAGGGAGTTTAACCTACATGTGTCCACTTGTAAAGAACCCCAGTCTGACTGGGGCATGCAGTGTGGGCCGAAGCCCACCTGCATTAACCCTTTCCAGTCCACTGTGTGACCTGTGAAGACATTAGGGTTTAAGGCTGTACAGCTCCGTTGTTGGTAGACGTCCGTCGGGGTTCTCTTACTGTATATTGCCAGCCTCTCTGCTGTCGGAGCCTATCCTACGTGTCAGCTCATGCAGTACTGGCTTTAGCCAGCATATAACGCCGTTGTATAACGGCAGAAAAAGAGTAAGCCCCCTAGGAAAACCATATACAAATTGGATTGGAAAGGGTTAAGCACAACATTACTACCTCAGCTGTGTTGGGCAATGCAATGGGATATTTCTATGTACCGCCGGTGGCTTCCTGGCACCCACCCATGCTGTAGGTGCACACGGAGTTTTTACTACATCTGTACACTTATAAAGAACCCCAGTCAGACTGGGGCATGCAGTGTGGGCCGAAGCCCACCTGCATTAAGCACGACATTACTACCTCAGCTGTGTTGGGCAATGCAATGGGATATTTCTGTGTACCGCCGGTGGGTTCCAGGGAGCCACCCATGCTGTGGGTCGACAGGGACTTCACAATAGGGAGTTGTACCTGCCTGTGTCTATGAATTAAAAAGCCCGGTCTGACTGGGGCATGCAGACACCTTGACAGAATGAATAGTGTGTGGCACATAGGTTCCCCATTGCTATGCCCACGTGTGCAGCTCCTGATGGCGGTGGCACAGGATTCTATTTCTCATTGCTTCTGTACAGCATTGTGGGCTATCGCTCCGCCACTTTTAAAGAGGGTCGCTGCCTAGCCGTGCCAACCTCTGCAGTGTGTGCCTGCGGTCCCTCGTCATGGCAGACGCAATTCTAAATAGACATGAGCGTGGTGTGGCATGAGGGCAGCTGAAGGCTGCCCAGGGACACTTTGGTGTGCGCTGTGGGGGGGGAGGGGGGGCGGTTGGGCAGCATGTAACCCAGGAGAAGTGTCAGTGGAGTGTCATGCAGGCAGTGATTGTGCTTTCTTGGAGGTAGTGTGGTGCTTAGCAAAGGTATGCCATGCTAATGAGGGCTTTTCAGAAGTAAAAGTTGTTGGGAGGGGGGGGGGGGGCACTCTTGCCGGTATTGTGGCTTAATAGTGGGACCTGTGAACTTGAGATGCAGCCCAACACGTAGCCCCTCGCATGCCCTATCCGTCACTGTGTCATTCCCATCACTTTCCTGAATTGCCCAGATTTTCACACATGAAAACCTTAGCGAGCATCGGCGAAATACAAAAATGTTCTGGTCGCCCATTGACTTCAATGGGGTTCGTTGTTCGAAACGAACCCTCGAGCATCACGGGAAGTTCGTTCCGAATAACGAACACCCGAACATTTTGGTGTTCGCTCATCTCTAATGGCTACACAATACAGCCTTAGTACTTGTCCTTATATGCAGGGGAACAAAGACATGGCTACACAGTGCACCCTTAGTACTTGTCCTAATATGCAGGGAACCAAGACATGGCTACACAGTGCACCCTTAGTACTTGTTTTAATATATAGGGACCCAGACATGACTACACAGTGCACCCTTAGTACTTGTCCTAATATATAGGGACCCAGACATGACTACAGAGTGCACCCTTAGTACTTGTCCTAATATATAGGGACCCAGACATGGCTACACAGTGCACTCTTAGTACTTATCCTAATATATAGGGACCCAGACATGGCTACACAGTGCACCCTTAGTACTTGTCCTAATATACAGGGACCCAGACATGACTACACAGTGCACCCTCAGTACTTATCCTAATATATAGGAGACCAGACATGGCTACACAGTGCACGCTTAGTACTTGTCCTAATATATCGGAGACCAGATATGGGTACACAGTGCACCCTTAGTACTTGTCCTAATATATAGGGGACAAGATATGGCTACACAGTGCACCCTTAGTACTTGTCCTAATATGCAGGGGACCCAGACGTGACTACACAGTGCACCCTTAGTACTTGTCCTAATGTATAGGAGACCAGATATGGGTACACAGTGCACCCTTAGTACTTGTCCTAATATGTAGGAGACCAGACATGGCTCCACAGGGCACACTTAGTACTTGTCCTAATATATAGGAGACCAGACATGGCTCCACAGGGCACACTTAGTACTTGTTCTAATATATAGGGACCCAGACATGACTACACAGTGCACCCTTAGTACTTGTCCTAATATATAGGGACCCAGACATGACTACACAGTGCACCCTTAGTACTTGTCCTAATATATAGGGACCCAGACATGACTACACAGTGCACCCTTAGTACTTGTCCTAATATGCAGGGGAACAAAGATATGGCTACACAGGGCACCTTAGTGCTTGTTCTAATACTTAAGGGGCGTAGACATGGCTACACAATACAGCCTTAGTACTTGTTCTTATATGCAGGGGAACAAAGACATGGCTACACAGTGCACCCTTAGTACTTGTCCTAATATGCAGGGGACCAAAACATGGCTGCACAGTGCACCCTTAGTACTTGTTCTAATATATAGGGACCCAGACATGACTACACAGTGCACCCTTAGTACTTGTCCTAATATATAGGGACCCACACATGACTACAGAGTGCACCCTTAGTACTTGTCCTAATATGCAGGGGAACAAAGACATGGCTACACAGTGCACCCTTAGTGCTTGTCCTAATATGCAGGGGACCCAGACATGGCTACACAGTACACCCTTAGTACTTGTCCTAATATATAGGGGACCAGACATGGCTACACAGTGCTCCCTTAGTACTTGTCCTAATATATAGGGGACCAGACATGGCTACACAGTGCTCCCTTAGTACTTGTCCTAATATATAGGGGACCTAGACATGACTACACAGTGCACCCTTAGTACTTGTCCTAATATATAGGGGACCAGACATGGCTACACAGTGCACCCTTAGTACTTGTCCTAATATATAGGGACCCAGACATGACTACAGAGTGCACCCTTAGTACTTGTCCTAATATATAGGGACCCAGACATGGCTACACAGTGCACTCTTAGTACTTATCCTAATATATAGGGACCCAGACATGGCTACACAGTGCACCCTTAGTACTTGTCCTAATATATAGGGACCCAGAGATGACTACACAGTGCACGCTCAGTACTTATCCTAATATATAGGAGACCAGACATGGCTACACAGTGCACGCTTAGTACTTGTCCTAATAAATCGGAGACCAGATATGGGTACACAGTGCACCCTTAGTACTTGTCCTAATATATAGGGGACCAGATATGGCTACACAGTGCACCCTTAGTACTTGTCCTAATATGCAGGGGACCCAGACGTGACTACACAGTGCACCCTTAGTACTTGTCCTAATGTATAGGAGACCAGATATGGGTACACAGTGCACCCTTAGTACTTGTCCTAATATATAGGAGACCAGATATGGGTACACAGTGCATCCTTAGTACTTGTCCTAATATGCAGGGGGACCAAGACATGGCTACACAGTGCACCCTTAGTACTTGTCCTAATATGCAGGGGACCCAGACATGGCTACACAGTGCACCCTTAGTACTTGTCCTAATATACAGGGGACCAGACATGGCTACACAGAGCACCCATAGTACTTATCCTGATATATAGGAGACCCAGACATGGCTACACAGTGCACACTTAGTACTTGTCCTAATTTATAGGAGACCAGACATGGCTACACAGTGCACCCTTAGTAATTGTCCTAATATACAGGAGACCCAGACATGGCTACACAGTGCACCCTTAGTACTTGTCCTAATATACAGGAGACCCAGACATGGCTACACAATACAGCCTTAGTACTTGTCTTAATATGCAGGGGACCAAGACATGGCTACACAGTGCACCCTTAGTACTTGTCCTAATATGCAAGGGACCCAGACATGGCTACACAGTGCACCCTTAGTACTTGTCCTAATATATAGGAGACCAGATATGGCTACACAGTGCACCCTTAGTACTTGTCCTAATATATAGGGGACCAGATATGGGTACACAGTGCACCCTTAGTACTTGTCCTAATATAAAGGAAACCAGATATGGCTACACAGTGCACCCTTAGTACTTGTCCTAATATATGGGAGACCAAATATGGGTACATAGTGCACACTTAGTACTTGTCCTAATATATAGGGGACCCAGACATGGCTACACAGTGCACCCTTAGTACTTGTCCTAATATATAGAGGACTCAGACATGGCTACACAGTGCACCCTTAGTACTTATCCTAATACATAGGGACCCAGACGTGGCTACACAGTGCAGCCTTGGTACTTGTTCTAATACATAAGGGGCGCAGACATGGCTACACAGTGCACCCTTAGTACTTGTCCTAATATATAGGGGACCAGACATGGCTACACAGTGCACCCTTAGTACTTGTCCTAATATATAGGGGACCCAGACGTGACTACACAGTGCACCCTTAGTGCTTGTCCTAATATATAGGGGACCCAGACATGGCTACACAGTGCACCCTTAGTACTTGTCCTAATATATAGAGGACTCAGACATGGCTACACAGTGCACCCTTAGTACTTGTCCTAATACATAGGGACCCAGACGTGGCTACACAGTGCAGCCTTAGTACTTGTTCTAATGCATAAGGGGCGCAGAAATGGCTACACAGTGCACCCTTAGTACTTGTCCTAATATATAGGGGACCAGACATGGCTACACAGTACACCCTTAGTACTTGTCCTAATATATAAGGGACCCAGACATGGCCACACAGTGCACCCTTAGTTCTTGTCCTAATATGCAGGGGAACAAAGACATGGCTACACAGTGCACCCTTAGTACTTGTCCTAATATGCAGGGGACCCAGACATGGCTACACAGTGCACCCTTAGTACTTGTCCTAATATATAGGAGACCAGATATGGCTACACAGTGCACCCTTAGTACTTGTCCTAATATATAGAGGACCCAGACATGGCTACACAGTGCACCCTTAGTACTTGTTCTAATACATAAGGGGCGCAGACATGGCTACACAGTGCACCCTTAGTACTTGTCCTAATATATAGGGGACCAGATATGGCTACACAGTACACCCTTAGTACTTGTCCTAATATATAGCGGACCAGATATGGGTACACAGTGCACCCTTAGTACTTTTCCTAATATAAAGGAAACCAGATATGGCTACACAATACAGCCTTAGTACTTGTCTTAATATGCAGGGGACCAAGACATGGCTACACAGTGCACCCTTAGTACTTGTCCTAATATGCAAGGGACCCAGACATGGCTACACAGTGCACCCTTAGTACTTGTCCTAATATATAGGAGACCAGATATGGCTACACAGTGCACCCTTAGTACTTGTCCTAATATATAGGGGACCAGATATGAGTACACAGTGCACCCTTAGTACTTGTCCTAATATAAAGGAAACCAGATATGGCTACACAGTGCACCCTTAGTACTTGTCCTAATATATGGGAGACCAAATATGGGTACATAGTGCACACTTAGTACTTGTCCTAATATATAGGGGACCCAGACATGGCTACACAGTGCACCCTTAGTGCTTGTCCTAATATTTAGAGGACTCAGACATGGCTACACAGTGCACCCTTAGTACTTATCCTAATACATAGGGACCCAGACGTGGCTACACAGTGCAGCCTTGGTACTTGTTCTAATACATAAGGGGCGCAGACATGGCTACACAGTGCACCCTTAGTACTTGTCCTAATATATAGGGGACCAGACATGGCTACACAGTGCACCCTTAGTACTTGTCCTAATATATAGGGGACCCAGACGTGACTACACAGTGCACCCTTAGTGCTTGTCCTAATATATAGGGGACCCAGACATGGCTACACAGTGCACCCTTAGTACTTGTCCTAATATATAGAGGACTCAGACATGGCTACACAGTGCACCCTTAGTACTTGTCCTAATACATAGGGACCCAGACGTGGCTACACAGTGCAGCCTTAGTACTTGTTCTAATACATAAGGGGCGCAGAAATGGCTACACAGTGCACCCTTAGTACTTGTCCTAATATATAGGGGACCAGACATGGCTACACAGTACACCCTTAGTACTTGTCCTAATATATAAGGGACCCAGACATGGCCACACAGTGCACCCTTAGTTCTTGTCCTAATATGCAGGGGAACAAAGACATGGCTACACAGTGCACCCTTAGTACTTGTCCTAATATGCAGGGGACCCAGACATGGCTACACAGTGCACCCTTAGTACTTGTCCTAATATATAGGAGACCAGATATGGCTACACAGTGCACCCTTAGTACTTGTCCTAATATATAGAGGACCCAGACATGGCTACACAGTGCACCCTTAGTACTTGTTCTAATACATAAGGGGCGCAGACATGGCTACACAGTGCACCCCTAGTACTTGTCCTAATATATAGGGGACCAGATATGGCTACACAGTACACCCTTAGTACTTGTCCTAATATATAGCGGACCAGATATGGGTACACAGTGCACCCTTAGTACTTTTCCTAATATAAAGGAAACCAGATATGGCTACACAATACAGCCTTAGTACTTGTCTTAATATGCAGGGGACCAAGACATGGCTACACAGTGCACCCTTAGTACTTGTCCTAATATGCAAGGGACCCAGACATGGCTACACAGTGCACCCTTAGTACTTGTCCTAATATATAGGAGACCAGATATGGCTACACAGTGCACCCTTAGTACTTGTCCTAATATAAAGGGGACCAGATATGGGTACACAGTGCACCCTTAGTACTTGTCCTAATATAAAGGAAACCAGATATGGCTACACAGTGCACCCTTAGTACTTGTCCTAATAAATGGGAGACCAAATATGGGTACATAGTGCACACTTAGTACTTGTCCTAATATATAGGGGACCCAGACATGGCTACACAGTGCACCCTTAGTACTTGTCCTAATATATAGAGGACTCAGACATGGCTACACAGTGCACCCTTAGTACTTATCCTAATACATAGGGACCCAGACGTGGCTACACAGTGCAGCCTTGGTACTTGTTCTAATACATAAGGGGCGCAGACATGGCTACACAGTGCACCCTTAGTACTTGTCCTAATATATAGGGGACCAGACATAGCTACACAGTGCACCCTTAGTACTTGTCCTAATATATAGGGGACCCAGACGTGACTACACAGTGCACCCTTAGTGCTTGTCCTAATATATAGGGGACCCAGACATGGCTACACAGTGCACCCTTAGTACTTGTCCTAATATATAGAGGACTCAGACATGGCTACACAGTGCACCCTTAGTACTTGTCCTAATACATAGGGACCCAGACGTGGCTACACAGTGCAGCCTTGGTACTTGTTCTAACACATAAGGGGCGCAGAAATGGCTACACAGTGCACCCTTAGTACTTGTCCTAATATATAGGGGACCAGACATGGCTACACAGTACACCCTTAGTACTTGTCCTAATATATAAGGGACCCAGACATGGCCACACAGTGCACCCTTAGTTCTTGTCCTAATATGCAGGGGAACAAAGACATGGCTACACAGTGCACCCTTAGTACTTGTCCTAATATGCAGGGGACCCAGACATGGCTACACAGTGCACCCTTAGTACTTGTCCTAATATATAGGAGACCAGATATGGCTACACAGTGCACCCTTAGTACTTGTCCTAATATATAGAGGACCCAGACATGGCTACACAGTGCACCCTTAGTACTTGTTCTAATACATAAGGGGCGCAGACATGGCTACACAGTGCACCCTTAGTACTTGTCCTAATATATAGGGGACCAGACATGGCTACACAGTACACCGTTAGTACTTGTCCTAATATATAGCGGACCAGATATGGGTACACAGTGCACCCTTAGTACTTTTCCTAATATAAAGGAAACCAGATATGGCTACACGGTGCACCCTTAGTACTTGTCCTAATATATGGGAGACCAAATATGGGTACATAGTGCACACTTAGTACTTGTCCTAATATATAGGGGACCCAGACATGGCTACACAGTGCACCCTTAGTACTTGTCCTAATATATAGAGGACTCAGACATGGCTACACAGTGCACCCTTAGTACTTATCCTAATACATAGGGACCCAGACGTGGCTACACAGTGCAGCCTTGGTACTTGTTCTAATACATAAGGGGCGCAGACATGGCTACACAGTGCACCCTTAGTACTTGTCCTAATATATAGGGGACCAGACATGGCTACACAGTGCACCCTTAGTACTTGTCCTAATATATAGGGGACCCAGACGTGACTACACAGTGCACCCTTAGTGCTTGTCCTAATATATAGGGGACCCAGACATGGCTACACAGTGCACCCTTAGTACTTGTCCTAATATATAGAGGACTCAGACATGGCTACACAGTGCACCCTTAGTACTTATCCTAATATATAGGGGACCCAGACATGACTACACAGTGCACCCTTAGTACTTGTCCTAATATACAGGGACCCAGGCATGACTACACAGTGCACCCTCAGTACTTATCCTAATATATAGGAGACCAGACATGGCTACACAGTGCACGCTTAGTACTTGTCCTAATATATCGGAGACCAGATATGGGTACACAGTGCACCCTTAGTACTTGTCCTAATATATAGGGGACCAGATATGGCTGCACAGTGCACCCTTAGTACTTGTCCTAATATGCAGGGGACCCAGACGTGACTACACAGTGCACGCTTAGTACTTGTCCTAATGTATAGGAGACCAGATATGGGTACACAGTGCACCCTTAGTACTTGTCCTAATATGTAGGAGACCAGACATGGCTCCACAGGGCACACTTAGTACTTGTCCTAATATATAGGGACCCAGACATGGCTACACAGTGCACCCTTAGTACTTGTCCTAATATATAGGAGACCAGACATGGCTCCACAGGGCACACTTAGTACTTGTCCTAATATAAAGGGACCCAGACATGACTAAAGAGTGCACCCTTAGTACTTGTCCTAATATATAGGGACCCAGACATGACTACACAGTGCACCCTTAGTACTTGTCCTAATATGCAGGGGAACAAAGATATGGCTACACAGGGCACCTTAGTACTTGTTCTAATACTTAAGGGGCGCAGACATGGCTACACAATACAGCCTTAGTACTTGTCCTTATATGCAGGGGAACAAAGACATGGCTACACAGTGCACCCTTAGTACTTGTCCTAATATGCAGGGGACCAAAACATGGCTACACAGTGCACCCTTAGTACTTGTTCTAATATATAGGGACCCAGACATGACTACACAGTGCACCCTTAGTACTTGTCCTAATATATAGGGACCCACACATGAGTATAGAGTGCACCCTTAGTACTTGTCCTAATATATAGGGACCCAGATATGGCTACACAGTGCACTATTAGTACTTATCCTAATATATAGGGACCCAGACATGGCTACACATTGCACCCTTAGTACTTGTCCTAATATATAGGGACCCAGACATGACTACACAGTGCACCCTCAGTACTTATCCTAATATATAGGAGACCAGACATGGCTACACAGTGCACGCTTAGTACTTTTCCTAATATATCGGAGACCAGATATGGGTACACAGTGCACCCTTAGTACTTGTCCTAATAAATCGGAGACCAGATATGGCTAGACAGTGCACCCTTAGTACTTGTCCTAATATATAGGGACCCAGACGTGACTACACAGTGCACCCTTAGTACTTGTCCTAATATATAGGGACCCAGACGTGACTACACAGTGCACCCTTAGTACTTGTCCTAATATATAGGGACCCAGACATGACTACACAGTGCACCCTTAGTACTTGTCCTTATATGCAGGGGAACAAAGACATGGCTACACAGTGAACCCTTAGTACTTGTCCTAATATGCAGGGGACCCAGACATGGCTACACAGTGCACCCTTAGTGCTTGTCCTAATATATAGGAGACCAGATATGGCTACACAGTGCACCCTTAGTACTTGTCCTAATATATAGAGGACCCAGACATGGCTACACAGTGCACCCTTAGTACTTGTTCTAATACATAAGGGGCGCAGACATGGCTACACAGTGCACCCTTAGTACTTGTCCTAATATATAGGGGACCAGACATGGCTACACAGTACACCCTTTGTACTTGTCCTAATATATAGGGGACCAGATATGGGTACACAGTGCACCCTTAGTACTAGTCCTAATATAAAGGAAACCAGATATGGCTACACAGTGCACCCTTAGTACTTGTCCTAATATATGGGAGACCAAATATGGGTACATAGTGCACACTTAGTACTTGTCCTAATATATAGGGGACCCAGACATGGCTACACAGTGCACCCTTAGTACTTGTCCTAATATATAGAGGACTCAGACATGGCTACACAGTGCACCCTTAGTACTTATCCTAATACATAGGGACCCAGACGTGGCTACACAGTGCAGCCTTGGTACTTCTTCTAATACATAAGGGGCGCAGACATGGCTACACAGTGCACTCTTAGTACTTGTCCTAATATATAGGGGACCAGACATGGCTACACAGTGCACCCTTAGTACTTGTCCTAATATATAGGGGACCCAGACGTGACTACACAGTTCACCCTTAGGGCTTGTTCTAATATATAGGGGACCCAGGCATGGCTACACAGTGCACCCTTGATACTTGTCCTAATATATAGGGACCCAGACATGGCTACACAGTGCACTCTTAGTACTTATCCTAATATATAGGGACCCAGACATGGCTACACAGTGCACCCTTAGTACTTGTCCTAATATACAGGGACCCAGACATGACTACACAGTGCACCCTCAGTACTTATCCTAATATATAGGAGACCAGACATGGCTACACAGTGCACGCTTAGTACTTGTCCTAATATATATCGGAGACCAGATATGGGTACACAGTGCACCCTTAGTACTTGTCCTAATATATAGGGGACCAGATATGGCTACACAGTGCACCCTTAGTACTTGTCCTAATATGCAGGGGACCCAGACGTGACTGCACAGTGCACCCTTAGTACTTGTCCTAATGTATAGGAGACCAGATATGGGTACACAGTGCACCCTTAGTACTTGTCCTAATATGTAGGAGACCAGACATGGCTCCACAGGGCACACTTAGTACTTGTCCTAATATATAGGGACCCAGACATGGCTACACAGTGCACCCTTAGTACTTGTCCTAATATGCAAGGGACCCAGACATGGCTACACAGTGCACCCTTAGTACTTGTCCTAATATATAGGACACCAGATATGGCTACACAGTGCACCCTTAGTACTTGTCCTAATATATAGGGGACCAGATATGGGTACACAGTGCACCCTTAGTACTTGTCCTAATATAAAGGAAACCAGATATGGCTACACAGTGCACCCTTAGTACTTGTCCTAATATATGGGAGACCAAATATGGGTACATAGTGCACACTTAGTACTTGTCCTAATATATAGGGGACCCAGACATGGCTACACAGTGCACCCTTAGTACTTGTCCTAATATATAGAGGACTCAGACATGGCTACACAGTGCACCCTTAGTACTTATCCTAATACATAGGGACCCAGACGTGGCTACACAGTGCAGCCTTGGTACTTGTTCTAATACATAAGGGGCGCAGACATGGCTACACAGTGCACCCTTAGTACTTGTCCTAATATATAGGGGACCAGACATGGCTACACAGTGCACCCTTAGTACTTGTCCTAATATATAGGGGACCCAGACGTGACTACACAGTGCACCCTTAGTGCTTGTCCTAATATATAGGGGACCCAGACATGGCTACACAGTGCACCCTTAGTACTTGTCCTAATATATAGAGGACTCAGACATGGCTACACAGTGCACCCTTAGTACTTGTCCTAATACATAGGGACCCAGACGTGGCTACACAGTGCAGCCTTAGTACTTGTTCTAATACATAAGGGCCGCAGAAATGGCTACACAGTGCACCCTTAGTACTTGTCCTAATATATAGGGGACCAGACATGGCTACACAGTACACCCTTAGTACTTGTCCTAATATATAAGGGACCCAGACATGGCCACACAGTGCACCCTTAGTTCTTGTCCTAATATGCAGGGGAACAAAGACATGGCTACACAGTGCACCCTTAGTACTTGTCCTAATATGCAGGGGACCCAGACATGGCTACACAGTGCACCCTTAGTACTTGTCCTAATATATAGGAGACCAGATATGGCTACACAGTGCACCCTTAGTACTTGTCCTAATATATAGAGGACCCAGACATGGCTACACAGTGCACCCTTAGTACTTGTTCTAATACATAAGGGGCGCAGACATGGCTACACAGTGCACCCTTAGTACTTGTCCTAATATATAGGGGACCAGACATGGCTACACAGTACACCCTTAGTACTTGTCCTAATATATAGCGAACCAGATATGGGTACACAGTGCACCCTTAGTACTTTTCCTAATATAAAGGAAACCAGATATGGCTACACGGTGCACCCTTAGTACTTGTCCTAATATATGGGAGACCAAATATGGGTACATAGTGCACACTTAGTACTTGTCCTAATATATAGGGTACCAAGACATGGCTACACAGTGCACCCTTAGTACTTGTCCTAATATATAGAGGACTCAGACATGGCTACACAGTGCACCCTTAGTACTTATCCTAATACATAGGGACCCAGACGTGGCTACACAGTGCAGCCTTAGTACTTGTCCTAATGTATAGGAGACCAGATATGGGTACACAGTGCACCCTTAGTACTTGTCCTAATATATAGGAGACCAGATATGAGTACACAGTGCATCCTTAGTACTTGTCCTAATATGCAGGGGACCCAGACGTGACTACACAGTGCACCCTTAGTACTTGTCCTAATGTATAGGAGACCAGATATGGGTACACAGTGCACCCTTAGTACTTGTCCTAATATATAGGAGACCAGATATGGGTACACAGTGCATCCTTAGTACTTGTCCTAATATGCAGGGGGACCAAGACATGGCTACACAGTGCACCCTTAGTACTTGTCCTAATATGCAGGGGACCCAGACATGGCTACACAGTGCACCCTTAGTACTTGTCCTAATATACAGGGGACCAGACATGGCTACACAGAGCACCCATAGTACTTATCCTGATATATAGGAGACCCAGACATGGCTACACAGTGCACACTTAGTACTTGTCCTAATTAATAGGAGACCAGACATGGCTACACAGTGCACCCTTAGTAATTGTCCTAATATACAGGAGACCCAGACATGGCTACACAGTGCACCCTTAGTACTTGTCCTAATCTACAGGAGACCCAGACATGGCTACACAATACAGCCTTAGTACTTGTCTTAATATGCAGGGGACCAAGACATGGCTACACAGTGCACCCTTAGTACTTGTCCTAATATGCAAGGGACCCAGACATGGCTACACAGTGCACCCTTAGTACTTGTCCTAATATATAGGAGACCAGATATGGCTACACAGTGCACCCTTAGTACTTGTCCTAATATATAGGGGACCAGATATGGGTACACAGTGCACCCTTAGTACTTGTCCTAATATAAAGGAAACCAGATATGGCTACACAGTGCACCCTTAGTACTTGTCCTAATATATGGGAGACCAAATATGGGTACATAGTGCACACTTAGTACTTGTCCTAATATATAGGGGACCCAGACATGGCTACACAGTGCACCCTTAGTACTTGTCCTAATATATAGAGGACTCAGACATGGCTACACAGTGCACCCTTAGTACTTATCCTAATACATAGGGACCCAGACGTGGCTACACAGTGCAGCCTTGGTACTTGTTCTAATACATAAGGGGCGCAGACATGGCTACACAGTGCACCCTTAGTACTTGTCCTAATATATAGGGGACCAGACATGGCTACACAGTGCACCCTTAGTACTTGTCCTAATATATAGGGGACCCAGACGTGACTACACAGTGCACCCTTAGTGCTTGTCCTAATATATAGGGGACCCAGACATGGCTACACAGTGCACCCTTAGTACTTGTCCTAATATATAGAGGACTCAGACATGGCTACACAGTGCACCCTTAGTACTTGTCCTAATACATAGGGACCCAGACGTGGCTACACAGTGCAGCCTTAGTACTTGTTCTAATACATAAGGGGCGCAGAAATGGCTACACAGTGCACCCTTAGTACTTGTCCTAATATATAGGGGACCAGACATGGCTACACAGTACACCCTTAGTACTTGTCCTAATATATAAGGGACCCAGACATGGCCACACAGTGCACCCTTAGTTCTTGTCCTAATATGCAGGGGAACAAAGACATGGCTACACAGTGCACCCTTAGTACTTGTCCTAATATGCAGGGGACCCAGACATGGCTACACAGTGCACCCTTAGTACTTGTCCTAATATATAGGAGACCAGATATGGCTACACAGTGCACCCTTAGTACTTGTCCTAATATATAGAGGACCCAGACATGGCTACACAGTGCACCCTTAGTACTTGTTCTAATACATAAGGGGCGCAGACATGGCTACACAGTGCACCCTTAGTACTTGTCCTAATATATAGGGGACCAGATATGGCTACACAGTACACCCTTAGTACTTGTCCTAATATATAGCGGACCAGATATGGGTACACAGTGCACCCTTAGTACTTTTCCTAATATAAAGGAAACCAGATATGGCTACACAATACAGCCTTAGTACTTGTCTTAATATGCAGGGGACCAAGACATGGCTACACAGTGCACCCTTAGTACTTGTCCTAATATGCAAGGGACCCAGACATGGCTACACAGTGCACCCTTAGTACTTGTCCTAATATATAGGAGACCAGATATGGCTACACAGTGCACCCTTAGTACTTGTCCTAATATAAAGGGGACCAGATATGGGTACACAGTGCACCCTTAGTACTTGTCCTAATATAAAGGAAACCAGATATGGCTACACAGTGCACCCTTAGTACTTGTCCTAATATATGGGAGACCAAATATGGGTACATAGTGCACACTTAGTACTTGTCCTAATATATAGGGGACCCAGACATGGCTACACAGTGCACCCTTAGTACTTGTCCTAATATATAGAGGACTCAGACATGGCTACACAGTGCACCCTTAGTACTTATCCTAATACATAGGGACCCAGACGTGGCTACACAGTGCAGCCTTGGTACTTGTTCTAATACATAAGGGGCGCAGACATGGCTACACAGTGCACCCTTAGTACTTGTCCTAATATATAGGGGACCAGACATAGCTACACAGTGCACCCTTAGTACTTGTCCTAATATATAGGGGACCCAGACGTGACTACACAGTGCACCCTTAGTGCTTGTCCTAATATATAGGGGACCCAGACATGGCTACACAGTGCACCCTTAGTACTTGTCCTAATATATAGAGGACTCAGACATGGCTACACAGTGCACCCTTAGTACTTGTCCTAATACATAGGGACCCAGACGTGGCTACACAGTGCAGCCTTGGTACTTGTTCTAACACATAAGGGGCGCAGAAATGGCTACACAGTGCACCCTTAGTACTTGTCCTAATATATAGGGGACCAGACATGGCTACACAGTACACCCTTAGTACTTGTCCTAATATATAAGGGACCCAGACATGGCCACACAGTGCACCCTTAGTTCTTGTCCTAATATGCAGGGGAACAAAGACATGGCTACACAGTGCACCCTTAGTACTTGTCCTAATATGCAGGGGACCCAGACATGGCTACACAGTGCACCCTTAGTACTTGTCCTAATATATAGGAGACCAGATATGGCTACACAGTGCACCCTTAGTACTTGTCCTAATATATAGAGGACCCAGACATGGCTACACAGTGCACCCTTAGTACTTGTTCTAATACATAAGGGGCGCAGACATGGCTACACAGTGCACCCTTAGTACTTGTCCTAATATATAGGGGACCAGACATGGCTACACAGTACACCGTTAGTACTTGTCCTAATATATAGCGGACCAGATATGGGTACACAGTGCACCCTTAGTACTTTTCCTAATATAAAGGAAACCAGATATGGCTACACGGTGCACCCTTAGTACTTGTCCTAATATATGGGAGACCAAATATGGGTACATAGTGCACACTTAGTACTTGTCCTAATATATAGGGGACCCAGACATGGCTACACAGTGCACCCTTAGTACTTGTCCTAATATATAGAGGACTCAGACATGGCTACACAGTGCACCCTTAGTACTTATCCTAATACATAGGGACCCAGACGTGGCTACACAGTGCAGCCTTGGTACTTGTTCTAATACATAAGGGGCGCAGACATGGCTACACAGTGCACCCTTAGTACTTGTCCTAATATATAGGGGACCAGACATGGCTACACAGTGCACCCTTAGTACTTGTCCTAATATATAGGGGACCCAGACGTGACTACACAGTGCACCCTTAGTGCTTGTCCTAATATATAGGGGACCCAGACATGGCTACACAGTGCACCCTTAGTACTTGTCCTAATATATAGAGGACTCAGACATGGCTACACAGTGCACCCTTAGTACTTATCCTAATATATAGGGGACCCAGACATGACTACACAGTGCACCCTTAGTACTTGTCCTAATATACAGGGACCCAGGCATGACTACACAGTGCACCCTCAGTACTTATCCTAATATATAGGAGACCAGACATGGCTACACAGTGCACGCTTAGTACTTGTCCTAATATATCGGAGACCAAATATGGGTACACAGTGCACCCTTAGTACTTGTCCTAATATATAGGGGACCAGATATGGCTGCACAGTGCACCCTTAGTACTTGTCCTAATATGCAGGGGACCCAGACGTGACTACACAGTGCACGCTTAGTACTTGTCCTAATGTATAGGAGACCAGATATGGGTACACAGTGCACCCTTAGTACTTGTCCTAATATGTAGGAGACCAGACATGGCTCCACAGGGCACACTTAGTACTTGTCCTAATATATAGGGACCCAGACATGGCTACACAGTGCACCCTTAGTACTTGTCCTAATATATAGGAGACCAGACATGGCTCCACAGGGCACACTTAGTACTTGTCCTAATATAAAGGGACCCAGACATGACTAAAGAGTGCACCCTTAGTACTTGTCCTAATATATAGGGACCCAGACATGACTACACAGTGCACCCTTAGTACTTGTCCTAATATGCAGGGGAACAAAGATATGGCTACACAGGGCACCTTAGTACTTGTTCTAATACTTAAGGGGCGCAGACATGGCTACACAATACAGCCTTAGTACTTGTCCTTATATGCAGGGGAACAAAGACATGGCTACACAGTGCACCCTTAGTACTTGTCCTAATATGCAGGGGACCAAAACATGGCTACACAGTGCACCCTTAGTACTTGTTCTAATATATAGGGACCCAGACATGACTACACAGTGCACCCTTAGTACTTGTCCTAATATATAGGGACCCACACATGAGTATAGAGTGCACCCTTAGTACTTGTCCTAATATATAGGGACCCAGATATGGCTACACAGTGCACTATTAGTACTTATCCTAATATATAGGGACCCAGACATGGCTACACAGTGCACCCTTAGTACTTGTCCTAATATATAGGGACCCAGACATGACTACACAGTGCACCCTCAGTACTTATCCTAATATATAGGAGACCAGACATGGCTACACAGTGCACGCTTAGTACTTTTCCTAATATATCGGAGACCAGATATGGGTACACAGTGCACCCTTAGTACTTGTCCTAATAAATCGGAGACCAGATATGGCTAGACAGTGCACCCTTAGTACTTGTCCTAATATATAGGGACCCAGACGTGACTACACAGTGCACCCTTAGTACTTGTCCTAATATATAGGGACCCAGACGTGACTACACAGTGCACCCTTAGTACTTGTCCTAATATATAGGGACCCAGACATGACTACACAGTGCACCCTTAGTACTTGTCCTTATATGCAGGGGAACAAAGACATGGCTACACAGTGAACCCTTAGTACTTGTCCTAATATGCAGGGGACCCAGACATGGCTACACAGTGCACCCTTAGTGCTTGTCCTAATATATAGGAGACCAGATATGGCTACACAGTGCACCCTTAGTACTTGTCCTAATATATAGGAGACCAGACATGGCTACACAGTGCACCCTTAGTACTTGTTCTAATACATAAGGGGCGCAGACATGGCTACACAGTGCACCCTTAGTACTTGTCCTAATATATAGGGGACCAGACATGGCTACACAGTACACCCTTAGTACTTGTCCTAATATATAGGGGACCAGATATGGGTACACAGTGCACCCTTAGTACTAGTCCTAATATAAAGGAAACCAGATATGGCTACACAGTGCACCCTTAGTACTTGTCCTAATATATGGGAGACCAAATATGGGTACATAGTGCACACTTAGTACTTGTCCTAATATATAGGGGACCCAGACATGGCTACACAGTGCACCCTTAGTACTTGTCCTAATATATAGAGGACTCAGACATGGCTACACAGTGCACCCTTAGTACTTATCCTAATACATAGGGACCCAGACGTGGCTACACAGTGCAGCCTTGGTACTTCTTCTAATACATAAGGGGCGCAGACATGGCTACACAGTGCACTCTTAGTACTTGTCCTAATATATAGGGGACCAGACATGGCTACACAGTGCACCCTTAGTACTTGTCCTAATATATAGGGGACCCAGACGTGACTACACAGTTCACCCTTAGTGCTTGTTCTAATATATAGGGGACCCAGGCATGGCTACACAGTGCACCCTTGATACTTGTCCTAATATATAGGGACCCAGACATGGCTACACAGTGCACTCTTAGTACTTATCCTAATATATAGGGACCCAGACATGGCTACACAGTGCACCCTTAGTACTTGTCCTAATATACAGGGACCCAGACATGACTACACAGTGCACCCTCAGTACTTATCCTAATATATAGGAGACCAGACATGGCTACACAGTGCACGCTTAGTACTTGTCCTAATATATATCGGAGACCAGATATGGGTACACAGTGCACCCTTAGTACTTGTCCTAATATATAGGGGACCAGATATGGCTACACAGTGCACCCTTAGTACTTGTCCTAATATGCAGGGGACCCAGACGTGACTGCACAGTGCACCCTTAGTACTTGTCCTAATGTATAGGAGACCAGATATGGGTACACAGTGCACCCTTAGTACTTGTCCTAATATGTAGGAGACCAGACATGGCTCCACAGGGCACACTTAGTACTTGTCCTAATATATAGGGACCCAGACATGGCTACACAGTGCACCCTTAGTACTTGTCCTAATATGCAAGGGACCCAGACATGGCTACACAGTGCACCCTTAGTACTTGTCCTAATATATAGGAGACCAGATATGGCTACACAGTGCACCCTTAGTACTTGTCCTAATATATAGGGGACCAGATATGGGTACACAGTGCACCCTTAGTACTTGTCCTAATATAAAGGAAACCAGATATGGCTACACAGTGCACCCTTAGTACTTGTCCTAATATATGGGAGACCAAATATGGGTACATAGTGCACACTTAGTACTTGTCCTAATATATAGGGGACCCAGACATGGCTACACAGTGCACCCTTAGTACTTGTCCTAATATATAGAGGACTCAGACATGGCTACACAGTGCACCCTTAGTACTTATCCTAATACATAGGAACCCAGACGTGGCTACACAGTGCAGCCTTGGTACTTGTTCTAATACATAAGGGGCGCAGACATGGCTACACAGTGCACCCTTAGTACTTGTCCTAATATATAGGGGACCAGACATGGCTACACAGTGCACCCTTAGTACTTGTCCTAATATATAGGGGACCCAGACGTGACTACACAGTGCACCCTTAGTGCTTGTCCTAATATATAGGGGACCCAGACATGGCTACACAGTGCACCCTTAGTACTTGTCCTAATATATAGAGGACTCAGACATGGCTACACAGTGCACCCTTAGTACTTGTCCTAATACATAGGGACCCAGACGTGGCTACACAGTGCAGCCTTAGTACTTGTTCTAATACATAAGGGGCGCAGAAATGGCTACACAGTGCACCCTTAGTACTTGTCCTAATATATAGGGGACCAGACATGGCTACACAGTACACCCTTAGTACTTGTCCTAATATATAAGGGACCCAGACATGGCCACACAGTGCACCCTTAGTTCTTGTCCTAATATGCAGGGGAACAAAGACATGGCTACACAGTGCACCCTTAGTACTTGTCCTAATATGCAGGGGACCCAGACATGGCTACACAGTGCACCCTTAGTACTTGTCCTAATATATAGGAGACCAGATATGGCTACACAGTGCACCCTTAGTACTTGTCCTAATATATAGAGGACCCAGACATGGCTACACAGTGCACCCTTAGTACTTGTTCTAATACATAAGGGGCGCAGACATGGCTACACAGTGCACCCTTAGTACTTGTCCTAATATATAGGGGACCAGACATGGCTACACAGTACACCCTTAGTACTTGTCCTAATATATAGCGAACCAGATATGGGTACACAGTGCACCCTTAGTACTTTTCCTAATATAAAGGAAACCAGATATGGCTACACGGTGCACCCTTAGTTCTTGTCCTAATATATGGGAGACCAAATATGGGTACATAGTGCACACTTAGTACTTGTCCTAATATATAGGGGACCCAGACATGGCTACACAGTGCACCCTTAGTACTTGTCCTAATATATAGAGGACTCAGACATGGCTACACAGTGCACCCTTAGTACTTATCCTAATACATAGGGACCCAGACGTGGCTACACAGTGCAGCCTTAGTACTTGTCCTAATGTATAGGAGACCAGATATGGGTACACAGTGCACCCTTAGTACTTGTCCTAATATATAGGACACCAGATATGGGTACACAGTGCATCCTTAGTACTTGTCCTAATATGCAGGGGACCCAGACGTGACTACACAGTGCACCCTTAGTACTTGTCCTAATGTATAGGAGACCAGATATGGGTACACAGTGCACCCTTAGTACTTGTCCTAATATATAGGAGACCAGATATGGGTACACAGTGCATCCTTAGTACTTGTCCTAATATGCAGGGGGACCAAGACATGGCTACACAGTGCACCCTTAGTACTTGTCCTAATATGCAGGGGACCCAGACATGGCTACACAGTGCACCCTTAGTACTTGTCCTAATATACAGGGGACCAGACATGGCTACACAGAGCACCCATAGTACTTATCCTGATATATAGGAGACCCAGACATGGCTACACAGTGCACACTTAGTACTTGTCCTAATTAATAGGAGACCAGACATGGCTACACAGTGCACCCTTAGTAATTGTCCTAATATACAGGAGACCCAGACATGGCTACACAGTGCACCCTTAGTACTTGTCCTAATCTACAGGAGACCCAGACATGGCTACACAATACAGCCTTAGTACTTGTCTTAATATGCAGGGGACCAAGACATGGCTACACAGTGCACCCTTAGTACTTGTCCTAATATGCAAGGGACCCAGACATGGCTACACAGTGCACCCTTAGTACTTGTCCTAATATATAGGAGACCAGATATGGCTACACAGTGCACCCTTAGTACTTGTCCTAATATATAGGGGACCAGATATGGGTACACAGTGCACCCTTAGTACTTGTCCTAATATAAAGGAAACCAGATATGGCTACACAGTGCACCCTTAGTACTTGTCCTAATATATGGGAGACCAAATATGGGTACATAGTGCACACTTAGTACTTGTCCTAATATATAGGGGACCCAGACATGGCTACACAGTGCACCCTTAGTACTTGTCCTAATATATAGAGGACTCAGACATGGCTACACAGTGCACCCTTAGTACTTATCCTAATACATAGGGACCCAGACGTGGCTACACAGTGCAGCCTTGGTACTTGTTCTAATACATAAGGGGCGCAGACATGGCTACACAGTGCACCCTTAGTACTTGTCCTAATATATAGGGGACCAGACATGGCTACACAGTGCACCCTTAGTACTTGTCCTAATATATAGGGGACCCAGACGTGACTACACAGTGCACCCTTAGTGCTTGTCCTAATATATAGAGGACCCAGACATGGCTACACAGTGCACCCTTAGTACTTGTCCTAATATATAGAGGACTCAGACATGGCTACACAGTGCACCCTTAGTACTTGTCCTAATACATAGGGACCCAGACGTGGCTACACAGTGCAGCCTTAGTACTTGTTCTAATACATAAGGGGCGCAGAAATGGCTACACAGTGCACCCTTAGTACTTGTCCTAATATATAGGGGACCAGACATGGCTACACAGTACACCCTTAGTACTTGTCCTAATATATAAGGGACCCAGACATGGCCACACAGTGCACCCTTAGTTCTTGTCCTAATATGCAGGGGAACAAAGACATGGCTACACAGTGCACCCTTAGTACTTGTCCTAATATGCAGGGGACCCAGACATGGCTACACAGTGCACCCTTAGTACTTGTCCTAATATATAGGAGACCAGATATGGCTACACAGTGCACCCTTAGTACTTGTCCTAATATATAGAGGACCCAGACATGGCTACACAGTGCACCCTTAGTACTTGTTCTAATACATAAGGGGCGAAGACATGGCTACACAGTGCACCCTTAGTACTTGTCCTAATACATAGGGGACCAGATATGGCTACACAGTACACCCTTAGTACTTGTCCTAATATATAGCGGACCAGATATGGGTACACAGTGCACCCTTAGTACTTTTCCTAATATAAAGGAAACCAGATATGGCTACACAATACAGCCTTAGTACTTGTCTTAATATGCAGGGGACCAAGACATGGCTACACAGTGCACCCTTAGTACTTGTCCTAATATGCAAGGGACCCAGACATGGCTACACAGTGCACCCTTAGTACTTGTCCTAATATATAGGAGACCAGATATGGCTACACAGTGCACCCTTAGTACTTGTCCTAATATATAGGGGACCAGATATGGGTACACAGTGCACCCTTAGTACTTGTCCTAATATAAAGGAAACCAGATATGGCTACACAGTGCACCCTTAGTACTTGTCCTAATATATGGGAGACCAAATATGGGTACATAGTGCACACTTAGTACTTGTCCTAATATATAGGGGACCCAGACATGGCTACACAGTGCACCCTTAGTACTTGTCCTAATATATAGAGGACTCAGACATGGCTACACAGTGCACCCTTAGTACTTATCCTAATACATAGGAACCCAGACGTGGCTACACAGTGCAGCCTTGGTACTTGTTCTAATACATAAGGGGCGCAGACATGGCTACACAGTGCACCCTTAGTACTTGTCCTAATATATAGGGGACCAGACATGGCTACACAGTGCACCCTTAGTACTTGTCCTAATATATAGGGGACCCAGACGTGACTACACAGTGCACCCTTAGTGCTTGTCCTAATATATAGGGGACCCAGACATGGCTACACAGTGCACCCTTAGTACTTGTCCTAATATATAGAGGACTCAGACATGGCTACACAGTGCACCCTTAGTACTTGTCCTAATACATAGGGACCCAGACGTGGCTACACAGTGCAGCCTTAGTACTTGTTCTAATACATAAGGGGCGCAGAAATGGCTACACAGTGCACCCTTAGTACTTGTCCTAATATATAGGGGACCAGACATGGCTACACAGTACACCCTTAGTACTTGTCCTAATATATAAGGGACCCAGACATGGCCACACAGTGCACCCTTAGTTCTTGTCCTAATATGCAGGGGAACAAAGACATGGCTACACAGTGCACCCTTAGTACTTGTCCTAATATGCAGGGGACCCAGACATGGCTACACAGTGCACCCTTAGTACTTGTCCTAATATATAGGAGACCAGATATGGCTACACAGTGCACCCTTAGTACTTGTCCTAATATATAGAGGACCCAGACATGGCTACACAGTGCACCCTTAGTACTTGTTCTAATACATAAGGGGCGCAGACATGGCTACACAGTGCACCCTTAGTACTTGTCCTAATATATAGGGGACCAGACATGGCTACACAGTACACCCTTAGTACTTGTCCTAATATATAGCGAACCAGATATGGGTACACAGTGCACCCTTAGTACTTTTCCTAATATAAAGGAAACCAGATATGGCTACACGGTGCACCCTTAGTTCTTGTCCTAATATATGGGAGACCAAATATGGGTACATAGTGCACACTTAGTACTTGTCCTAATATATAGGGGACCCAGACATGGCTACACAGTGCACCCTTAGTACTTGTCCTAATATATAGAGGACTCAGACATGGCTACACAGTGCACCCTTAGTACTTATCCTAATACATAGGGACCCAGACGTGGCTACACAGTGCAGCCTTAGTACTTGTCCTAATGTATAGGAGACCAGATATGGGTACACAGTGCACCCTTAGTACTTGTCCTAATATATAGGACACCAGATATGGGTACACAGTGCATCCTTAGTACTTGTCCTAATATGCAGGGGACCCAGACGTGACTACACAGTGCACCCTTAGTACTTGTCCTAATGTATAGGAGACCAGATATGGGTACACAGTGCACCCTTAGTACTTGTCCTAATATATAGGAGACCAGATATGGGTACACAGTGCATCCTTAGTACTTGTCCTAATATGCAGGGGGACCAAGACATGGCTACACAGTGCACCCTTAGTACTTGTCCTAATATGCAGGGGACCCAGACATGGCTACACAGTGCACCCTTAGTACTTGTCCTAATATACAGGGGACCAGACATGGCTACACAGAGCACCCATAGTACTTATCCTGATATATAGGAGACCCAGACATGGCTACACAGTGCACACTTAGTACTTGTCCTAATTAATAGGAGACCAGACATGGCTACACAGTGCACCCTTAGTAATTGTCCTAATATACAGGAGACCCAGACATGGCTACACAGTGCACCCTTAGTACTTGTCCTAATCTACAGGAGACCCAGACATGGCTACACAATACAGCCTTAGTACTTGTCTTAATATGCAGGGGACCAAGACATGGCTACACAGTGCACCCTTAGTACTTGTCCTAATATGCAAGGGACCCAGACATGGCTACACAGTGCACCCTTAGTACTTGTCCTAATATATAGGAGACCAGATATGGCTACACAGTGCACCCTTAGTACTTGTCCTAATATATAGGGGACCAGATATGGGTACACAGTGCACCCTTAGTACTTGTCCTAATATAAAGGAAACCAGATATGGCTACACAGTGCACCCTTAGTACTTGTCCTAATATATGGGAGACCAAATATGGGTACATAGTGCACACTTAGTACTTGTCCTAATATATAGGGGACCCAGACATGGCTACACAGTGCACCCTTAGTACTTGTCCTAATATATAGAGGACTCAGACATGGCTACACAGTGCACCCTTAGTACTTATCCTAATACATAGGGACCCAGACGTGGCTACACAGTGCAGCCTTGGTACTTGTTCTAATACATAAGGGGCGCAGACATGGCTACACAGTGCACCCTTAGTACTTGTCCTAATATATAGGGGACCAGACATGGCTACACAGTGCACCCTTAGTACTTGTCCTAATATATAGGGGACCCAGACGTGACTACACAGTGCACCCTTAGTGCTTGTCCTAATATATAGAGGACCCAGACATGGCTACACAGTGCACCCTTAGTACTTGTCCTAATATATAGAGGACTCAGACATGGCTACACAGTGCACCCTTAGTACTTGTCCTAATACATAGGGACCCAGACGTGGCTACACAGTGCAGCCTTAGTACTTGTTCTAATACATAAGGGGCGCAGAAATGGCTACACAGTGCACCCTTAGTACTTGTCCTAATATATAGGGGACCAGACATGGCTACACAGTACACCCTTAGTACTTGTCCTAATATATAAGGGACCCAGACATGGCCACACAGTGCACCCTTAGTTCTTGTCCTAATATGCAGGGGAACAAAGACATGGCTACACAGTGCACCCTTAGTACTTGTCCTAATATGCAGGGGACCCAGACATGGCTACACAGTGCACCCTTAGTACTTGTCCTAATATATAGGAGACCAGATATGGCTACACAGTGCACCCTTAGTACTTGTCCTAATATATAGAGGACCCAGACATGGCTACACAGTGCACCCTTAGTACTTGTTCTAATACATAAGGGGCGAAGACATGGCTACACAGTGCACCCTTAGTACTTGTCCTAATACATAGGGGACCAGATATGGCTACACAGTACACCCTTAGTACTTGTCCTAATATATAGCGGACCAGATATGGGTACACAGTGCACCCTTAGTACTTTTCCTAATATAAAGGAAACCAGATATGGCTACACAATACAGCCTTAGTACTTGTCTTAATATGCAGGGGACCAAGACATGGCTACACAGTGCACCCTTAGTACTTGTCCTAATATGCAAGGGACCCAGACATGGCTACACAGTGCACCCTTAGTACTTGTCCTAATATATAGGAGACCAGATATGGCTACACAGTGCACCCTTAGTACTTGTCCTAATATATAGGGGACCAGATATGGGTACACAGTGCACCCTTAGTACTTGTCCTAATATAAAGGAAACCAGATATGGCTACACAGTGCACCCTTAGTACTTGTCCTAATATATGGGAGACCAAATATGGGTACATAGTGCACACTTAGTACTTGTCCTAATATATAGGGGACCCAGACATGGCTACACAGTGCACCCTTAGTACTTGTCCTAATATATAGAGGACTCAGACATGGCTACACAGTGCACCCTTAGTACTTATCCTAATACATAGGAACCCAGACGTGGCTACACAGTGCAGCCTTGGTACTTGTTCTAATACATAAGGGGCGCAGACATGGCTACACAGTGCACCCTTAGTACTTGTCCTAATATATAGGGGACCAGACATGGCTACACAGTGCACCCTTAGTACTTGTCCTAATATATAGGGGACCCAGACGTGACTACACAGTGCACCCTTAGTGCTTGTCCTAATATATAGGGGACCCAGACATGGCTACACAGTGCACCCTTAGTACTTGTCCTAATATATAGAGGACTCAGACATGGCTACACAGTGCACCCTTAGTACTTGTCCTAATACATAGGGACCCAGACGCGGCTACACAGTGCAGCCTTAGTACTTGTTCTAATACATAAGGGGCGCAGAAATGGCTACACAGTGCACCCTTAGTACTTGTCCTAATATATAGGGGACCAGACATGGCTACACAGTACACCCTTAGTACTTGTCCTAATATATAAGGGACCCAGACATGGCCACACAGTGCACCCTTAGTTCTTGTCCTAATATGCAGGGGAACAAAGACATGGCTACACAGTGCACCCTTAGTACTTGTCCTAATATGCAGGGGACCCAGACATGGCTACACAGTGCACCCTTAGTACTTGTCCTAATATATAGGAGACCAGATATGGCTACACAGTGCACCCTTAGTACTTGTCCTAATATATAGAGGACCCAGACATGGCTACACAGTGCACCCTTAGTACTTGTTCTAATACATAAGGGGCGCAGACATGGCTACACAGTGCACCCTTAGTACTTGTCCTAATATATAGGGGACCAGACATGGCTACACAGTACACCCTTAGTACTTGTCCTAATATATAGCGGACCAGATATGGGTACACAGTGCACCCTTAGTACTTTTCCTAATATAAAGGAAACCAGATATGGCTACACGGTGCACCCTTAGTACTTGTCCTAATATATGGGAGACCAAATATGGGTACATAGTGCACACTTAGTACTTGTCCTAATATATAGGGGACCCAGACATGGCTACACAGTGCACCCTTAGTACTTGTCCTAATATATAGAGGACTCAGACATGGCTACACAGTGCACCCTTAGTACTTATCCTAATACATAGGGACCCAGACGTGGCTACACAGTGCAGCCTTGGTACTTGTTCTAATACATAAGGGGCGCAGACATGGCTACACAGTGCACCCTTAGTACTTGTCCTAATATATAGGGGACCAGACATGGCTACACAGTGCACCCTTAGTACTTGTCCTAATATATAGGGGACCCAGACGTGACTACACAGTGCACCCTTAGTGCTTGTCCTAATATATAGGGGACCCAGACATGGCTACACAGTGCACCCTTAGTACTTGTCCTAATATATAGAGGACTCAGACATGGCTACACAGTGCACACTTAGTACTTATCCTAATATATAGGGGACCCAGACATGACTACACAGTGCACCCTTAGTACTTGTCCTAATATACAGGGACCCAGGCATGACTACACAGTGCACCCTCAGTACTTATCCTAATATATAGGAGACCAGACATGGCTACACAGTGCACGCTTAGTACTTGTCCTAATATATCGGAGACCAGATATGGGTACACAGTGCACCCTTAGTACTTGTCCTAATATATAGGGGACCAGATATGGCTGCACAGTGCACCCTTAGTACTTGTCCTAATATGCAGGGGACCCAGACGTGACTACACAGTGCACCCTTAGTACTTGTCCTAATGTATAGGAGACCAGATATGGGTACACAGTGCACCCTTAGTACTTGTCCTAATATGTAGGAGACCAGACATGGCTCCACAGGGCACACTTAGTACTTGTCCTAATATATAGGGACCCAGACATGGCTACACAGTGCACCCTTAGTACTTGTCCTAATATATAGGAGACCAGACATGGCTCCACAGGGCACACTTAGTACTTGTTCTAATATATAGGGACCCAGACATGACTATACAGTGCACCCTTAGTACTTGTCCTAATATATAGGGACCCAGACATGACTAAAGAGTGCACCCTTAGTACTTGTCCTAATATATAGGGACCCAGACATGACTACACAGTGCACCCTTAGTACTTGTCCTAATATGCAGGGGAACAAAGATATGGCTACACAGGGCACCTTAGTACTTGTTCTAATACTTAAGGGGCGCAGACATGGCTACACAATACAGCCTTAGTACTTGTCCTTATATGCAGGGGAACAAAGACATGGCTACACAGTGCACCCTTAGTACTTGTCCTAATATGCAGGGGACCAAAACATGGCTACACAGTGCACCCTTAGTACTTGTTCTAATATATAGGGACCCAGACATGACTACACAGTGCACCCTTAGTACTTGTCCTAATATATAGGGACCCACACATGACTACAGAGTGCACCCTTAGTACTTGTCCTAATATATAGGGACCCAGATATGGCTACACAGTGCACTATTAGTACTTATCCTAATATATAGGGACCCAGACATGGCTACACAGTGCACCCTTAGTACTTGTCCTAATATATAGGGACCCAGACATGACTACACAGTGCACCCTCAGTACTTATCCTAATATATAGGAGACCAGACATGGCTACACAGTGCACGCTTAGTACTTTTCCTAATATATCGGAGACCAGATATGGGTACACAGTGCACCCTTAGTACTTGTCCTAATAAATCGGAGACCAGATATGGCTAGACAGTGCACCCTTAGTACTTGTCCTAATATGCAGGGGACCCAGACGTGACTACACAGTGCACCCTTAGTACTTGTCCTAATATATAGGGACCCAGACGTGACTACACAGTGCACCCTTAGTACTTGTCCTAATATATAGGGACCCAGACATGACTACACAGTGCACCCTTAGTACTTGTCCTTATATGCAGGGGAACAAAGACATGGCTACACAGTGCACCCTTAGTACTTGTCCTAATATGCAGGGGACCCAGACATGGCTACACAGTGCACCCTTAGTGCTTGTCCTAATATATAGGAGACCAGACATGGCTACACAGTGCACCCTTAGTACTTGTCCTAATATATAGAGGACTCAGACATGGCTACACAGTGCACCCTTAGTACTTATCCTAATACATAGGGACCCAGACGTGGCTACACAGTGCAGCCTTGGTACTTGTTCTAATACATAAGGGGCGCAGACATGGCTACACAGTGCACTCTTAGTACTTGTCCTAATATATAGGGGACCAGACATGGCTACACAGTGCACCCTTAGTACTTGTCCTAATATATAGGGGACCCAGACGTGACTACACAGTTCACCCTTAGTGCTTGTCCTAATATATAGGGGACCCAGACATGGCTACACAGTACACCCTTAGTACTTGTCCTAATATATAGGGACCCAGACATGGCTACACAGTGCACTCTTAGTACTTATCCTAATATATAGGGACCCAGACATGGCTACACAGTGCACCCTTAGTACTTGTCCTAATATACAGGGACCCAGACATGACTACACAGTGCACCCTCAGTACTTATCCTAATATATAGGAGACCAGACATGGCTACACAGTGCACGCTTAGTACTTGTCCTAATATATCGGAGACCAGATATGGGTACACAGTGCACCCTTAGTACTTGTCCTAATATATAGGGGAAGAGATATGGCTACACAGTGCACCCTTAGTACTTGTCCTAATATGCAGGGGACCCAGACGTGACTACACAGTGCACCCTTAGTACTTGTCCTAATGTATAGGAGACCAGATATGGGTACACAGTGCACCCTTAGTACTTGTCCTAATATGTAGGAGACCAGACTTGGCTCCACAGGGCACACTTAGTACTTGTCCTAATATATAGGGACCCAGACATGGCTACACAGTGCACCCTTAATACTTGTCCTAATATATAGAGGACTCAGACATGGCTACACAGTGCACCCTTAGTACTTATCCTAATACATAGGGACCCAGACGTGGCTACACAGTGCAGCCTTAGTACTTGTTCTAATACATAAGGGGCGCAGACATGGCTACACAGTGCACCCTTAGTACTTGTCCTAATATATAGGGGACCAGACATGGCTACACAGTACACCCTTAGTGCTTGTCCTAATATATAGGGGACCCAGACATGGCCACACAGTGCACCCTTAGTACTTGTCCTAATATGCAGGGGAACAAAGACATGGCTACACAGTGCACCCTTAGTACTTGTCCTAATATATAGAGGACTCAGACATGGCTACACAGTGCACCCTTAGTACTTATCCTAATACATAGGGACCCAGACGTGGCTACACAGTGCAGCCTTGGTACTTGTTCTAATACATAAGGGGCGCAGACATGGCTACACAGTGCAGCCTTGGTACTTGTTCTAATACATAAGGGGCGCAGACATGGCTACACAGTGCACCCTTAGTACTTGTCCTAATATATAGGTGACCAGATATGGGTACACAGTGCACCCTTAGTACTTGTCCTAATATATAGGGGACCCAGACGTGACTACACAGTGCACCCTTAGTGCTTGTCCTAATATATAGGGGACCCAGACATGGCTACACAGTGCACCCTTAGTACTTGTCCTAATATGCAGGGGACCCAGACACGGCTACACAGTGCACCCTTAGTACTTGTCCTAATATATAGGAGACCAGATATGGCTACACAGTGCAACCTTAGTACTTGTCCTAATATATAGAGGACCCAGACATGGCTACACAGTGCACCCTTAGTACTTGTTCTAATACATAAGGGGCGCAGACATGGCTACACAGTGCACCCTTAGTACTTGTCCTAATATATAGGGGACCAGACATGGCTACACAGTACACCCTTAGTACTTGTCCTAATATATAGGGGACCAGATATGGGTACACAGTGCACCCTTAGTACTTGTCCTAATATAAAGGAAACCAGATATGGCTACACAGTGCACCCTTAGTACTTGTTCTAATATATGGGAGACCAAATATGGGTACATAGTGCACACTTAGTACTTGTCCTAATATATAGGGGACCCAGACATGGCTACACAGTGCACCCTTAGTATTTGTCCTAATATATAGGGACCCAGACATGACTACACTGTGCACCCTTAGTACTTGTCCTAATATATAGGAGACCAGATATGGGTACACAGTGCACCCTTAGTACTTGTCCTAATATATAGGAGACCAGATATGGCTACACAGTGCACCCTTAGTACTGGTCCTAATATGCAGGGGACCAAGACATGGCTACACAGTGCACCCTTAGTACTTGTCCTAATATATAGGGGACCCAGACGTGACTACACAGTGCACCCTTAGTGCTTGTCCTGATATATAGGGGACCCAGACATGGCTACACAGTGCACCCTTAGTACTTGTCCTAATATATAGAGTACTCAGACATGGCTACACAGTGCACCCTTAGTACTTATCCTAATACATAGGGACCCAGACGTGGCTACACAGTGCAGCCTTAGTACTTGTTCTAATACATAAGGGGCGCAGACATGGCTACACAGTGCACCCTTAGTACTTGTCCTAATATATAGGGGACCAGACATGGCTACACAGTACACCCTTAGTGCTTGTCCTAATATATAGGGGACCCAGACATGGCCACACAGTGCACCCTTAGTACTTGTCCTAATATGCAGGGGAACAAAGACATGGCTACACAGTGCACCCTTAGTACTTGTCCTAATATGCAGGGGACCCAGACATGGCTACACAGTGCACCCTTAGTACTTGTCCTAATATATAGGAGACCAGATATGGCTACACAGTGCAACCTTAGTACTTGTCCTAATATATAGAGGACCCAGACATGGCTGCACAGTGCACCCTTAGTACTTGTTCTAATACATAAGGGGCGCAGACATGGCTACACAGTGCACCCTTAGTACTTGTCCTAATATATAGGGGACCAGACATGGCTACACAGTACACCCTTAGTACTTGTCCTAATATATAGGGGGCCAGATATGGGTACACAGTGCACCCTTAGTTTTTGTTCTAATATAAAGGAAACCAGATATGGCTACACAGTGCACCCTTAGTACTTGTTCTAATATATGGGAGACCAAATATGGGTACATAGTGCACACTTAGTACTTGTCCTAATATATAGGGGACCCAGACATGGCTACACAGTGCACCCTTAGTACTTGTCCTAATATATAGAGGACTCAGACATGGCTACACAGTGCACCCTTAGTACTTATCCTAATACATAGGGACCCAGACGTGGCTACACAGTGCAGCCTTAGTACTTGTTCTAATACATAAGGGGCGCAGACATGGCTACACAGTGCACCCTTAGTACTTGTCCTAATATATAGGGGACCAGACATGGCTACACAGTGCACCCTTAGTACTTGTCCTAATATATAGGGGACCCAGACGGGACTACACAGTGCACCCTTAGTGCTTGTCCTAATATATAGGGGACCCAGACATGGCTACACAGTGCACCCTTAGTACTTGTCCTAATATATAGAGACTCAGACATGGCTACACAGTGCACCCTTAGTACTTATCCTAATACATAGGGACCCAGACGTGGCTACACAGTGCAGCCTTAGTACTTGTTCTAATACATAAGGGGCGCAGACATGGCTACACAGTGCACCCTTAGTACTTGTCCTAATAAATAGGGGACCAGACATGGCTACACAGTACACCCTTAGTACTTGTCCTAATATATAGGGGACCCAGACATGGCCACACAGTGCACCCTTAGTACTTGTCCTAATATGCAGGGGAACAAAGACATGGCTACACAGTGCACCCTTAGTACTTGTCCTAATATGCAGGGGACCCAGACATGGCTACACAGTGCACCCTTAGTACTTGTCCTAATATATAGGAGACCAGATATGGCTACACAGTGCACCCTTAGTACTTGTCCTAATATATAGAGGACCCAGACATGGCTACACAGTGCACCCTTAGTACTTGTTCTAATACTTAAGGGGCGCAGACATGGCTACACAATACAGCCTTAGTACTTGTCCTTATATGCAGGGGAACAAAGACATGGCTACACAGTGCACCCTTAGTACTTGTCCTAATATGCAGGGGAACAAAGACATGGCTACACAGTGCACCCTTAGTACTTGTCCTAATATGCAGGGGACCCAGACATGGCTACACAGTGCACCCTTAGTACTTGTCCTAATATATAGGAGACCAGATATGGCTACACAGTGCAACCTTAGTACTTGTCCTAATATATAGAGGACCCAGACATGGCTGCACAGTGCACCCTTAGTACTTGTTCTAATACATAAGGGGCGCAGACATGGCTACACAGTGCACCCTTAGTACTTGTCCTAATATATAGGGGACCAGACATGGCTACACAGTACACCCTTAGTACTTGTCCTAATATATAGGGGGCCAGATATGGGTACACAGTGCACCCTTAGTTTTTGTTCTAATATAAAGGAAACCAGATATGGCTACACAGTGCACCCTTAGTACTTGTTCTAATATATGGGAGACCAAATATGGGTACATAGTGCACACTTAGTACTTGTCCTAATATATAGGGGACCCAGACATGGCTACACAGTGCACCCTTAGTACTTGTCCTAATATATAGAGGACTCAGACATGGCTACACAGTGCACCCTTAGTACTTATCCTAATACATAGGGACCCAGACGTGGCTACACAGTGCAGCCTTAGTACTTGTTCTAATACATAAGGGGCGCAGGCATGGCTACACAGTGCACCCTTAGTACTTGTCCTAATATATAGGGGACCAGACATGGCTACACAGTGCACCCTTAGTACTTGTCCTAATATATAGGGGACACAGACGGGACTACACAGTGCACCCTTAGTGCTTGTCCTAATATATAGAGGGACCCAGACATGGCTACACAGTGCACCCTTAGTACTTGTCCTAATATATAGAGACTCAGACATGGCTACACAGTGCACCCTTAGTACTTATCCTAATACATAGGGACCCAGACGTGGCTACACAGTGCAGCCTTAGTACTTGTTCTAATACATAAGGGGCGCAGACATGGCTACACAGTGCACCCTTAGTACTTGTCCTAATATATAGGGGACCAGACATGGCTACACAGTACACCCTTAGTACTTGTCCTAATATATAGGGGACCCAGACATGGCCACACAGTGCACCCTTAGTACTTGTCCTAATATGCAGGGGAACAAAGACATGGCTACACAGTGCACCCTTAGTACTTGTCCTAATATGCAGGGGACCCAGACATGGCTACACAGTGCACCCTTAGTACTTGTCCTAATATATAGGAGACCAGATATGGCTACACAGTGCACCCTTAGTACTTGTCCTAATATATAGAGGACCCCGACATGGCTACACAGTGCACCCTTAGTACTTGTTCTAATACTTAAGGGGCGCAGACATGGCTACACAATACAGCCTTAGTACTTGTCCTTATATGCAGGGGAACAAAGACATGGCTACACAGTGCACCCTTAGTACTTGTCCTAATATATAGGGGACCCAGACGTGACTACACAGTGCACCCTTAGTGCTTGTCCTAATATATAGGGGACCCAGACATGGCTACACAGTGCACCCTTAGTACTTGTCCTAATATATAGAGACTCAGACATGGCTACACAGTGCACCCTTAGTACTTATCCTAATACATAGGGACCCAGACGTGGCTACACAGTGCAGCCTTAGTACTTGTTCTAATACATAAGGGGCGCAGACATGGCTACACAGTGCACCCTTAGTACTTGTCCTAATATATAGGGGACCAGACATGGCTACACAGTACACCCTTAGTACTTGTCCTAATATATAGGGGACCCAGACATGGCCACACAGTGCACCCTTAGTACTTGTCCTAATATGCAGGGGAACAAAGACATGGCTACACAGTGCACCCTTAGTACTTGTCCTAATATGCAGGGGACCCAGACATGGCTACACAGTGCACCCTTAGTACTTGTCCTAATATATAGGAGACCAGATATGGCTACACAGTGCACCCTTAGTACTTGTCCTAATATATAGAGGACCCAGACATGGCTACACAGTGCACCCTTAGTACTTGTTCTAATACTTAAGGGGCGCAGACATGGCTACACAATACAGCCTTAGTACTTGTCCTTATATGCAGGGGAACAAAGACATGGCTACACAGTGCACCCTTAGTACTTGTCCTAATATGCAGGGGAACAAAGACATGGCTACACAGTGCACCCTTAGTACTTGTCCTAATATGCAGGGGACCCAGACATGGCTACACAGTGCACCCTTAGTACTTGTCCTAATATATAGGAGACCAGATATGGCTACACAGTGCAACCTTAGTACTTGTCCTAATATATAGAGGACCCAGACATGGCTGCACAGTGCACCCTTAGTACTTGTTCTAATACATAAGGGGCGCAGACATGGCTACACAGTGCACCCTTAGTACTTGTCCTAATATATAGGGGACCAGACATGGCTACACAGTACACCCTTAGTACTTGTCCTAATATATAGGGGGCCAGATATGGGTACACAGTGCACCCTTAGTTTTTGTTCTAATATAAAGGAAACCAGATATGGCTACACAGTGCACCCTTAGTACTTGTTCTAATATATGGGAGACCAAATATGGGTACATAGTGCACACTTAGTACTTGTCCTAATATATAGGGGACCCAGACATGGCTACACAGTGCACCCTTAGTACTTGTCCTAATATATAGAGGACTCAGACATGGCTACACAGTGCACCCTTAGTACTTATCCTAATACATAGGGACCCAGACGTGGCTACACAGTGCAGCCTTAGTACTTGTTCTAATACATAAGGGGCGCAGACATGGCTACACAGTGCACCCTTAGTACTTGTCCTAATATATAGGGGACCAGACATGGCTACACAGTGCACCCTTAGTACTTGTCCTAATATATAGGGGACACAGACGGGACTACACAGTGCACCCTTAGTGCTTGTCCTAATATATAGGGGACCCAGACATGGCTACACAGTGCACCCTTAGTACTTGTCCTAATATATAGAGACTCAGACATGGCTACACAGTGCACCCTTAGTACTTATCCTAATACATAGGGACCCAGACGTGGCTACACAGTGCAGCCTTAGTACTTGTTCTAATACATAAGGGGCGCAGACATGGCTACACAGTGCACCCTTAGTACTTGTCCTAATATATAGGGGACCAGACATGGCTACACAGTACACCCTTAGTACTTGTCCTAATATATAGGGGACCCAGACATGGCCACACAGTGCACCCTTAGTACTTGTCCTAATATGCAGGGGAACAAAGACATGGCTACACAGTGCACCCTTAGTACTTGTCCTAATATGCAGGGGACCCAGACATGGCTACACAGTGCACCCTTAGTACTTGTCCTAATATATAGGAGACCAGATATGGCTACACAGTGCACCCTTAGTACTTGTCCTAATATATAGAGGACCCCGACATGGCTACACAGTGCACCCTTAGTACTTGTTCTAATACTTAAGGGGCGCAGACATGGCTACACAATACAGCCTTAGTACTTGTCCTTATATGCAGGGGAACAAAGACATGGCTACACAGTGCACCCTTAGTACTTGTCCTAATATATAGGGGACCCAGACGTGACTACACAGTGCACCCTTAGTGCTTGTCCTAATATATAGGGGACCCAGACATGGCTACACAGTGCACCCTTAGTACTTGTCCTAATATATAGAGACTCAGACATGGCTACACAGTGCACCCTTAGTACTTATCCTAATACATAGGGACCCAGACGTGGCTACACAGTGCAGCCTTAGTACTTGTTCTAATACATAAGGGGCGCAGACATGGCTACACAGTGCACCCTTAGTACTTGTCCTAATATATAGGGGACCAGACATGGCTACACAGTACACCCTTAGTACTTGTCCTAATATATAGGGGACCCAGACATGGCCACACAGTGCACCCTTAGTACTTGTCCTAATATGCAGGGGAACAAAGACATGGCTACACAGTGCACCCTTAGTACTTGTCCTAATATGCAGGGGACCCAGACATGGCTACACAGTGCACCCTTAGTACTTGTCCTAATATATAGGAGACCAGATATGGCTACACAGTGCACCCTTAGTACTTGTCCTAATATATAGAGGACCCAGACATGGCTACACAGTGCACCCTTAGTACTTGTTCTAATACTTAAGGGGCGCAGACATGGCTACACAATACAGCCTTAGTACTTGTCCTTATATGCAGGGGAACAAAGACATGGCTACACAGTGCACCCTTAGTACTTGTCCTAATATGCAGGGAACCAAGACATGGCTACACAGTGCACCCTTAGTACTTGTTCTAATATATAGGGACCCAGACATGACTACAGAGTGCACCCTTAGTACTTGTCCTAATATATAGGGACCCAGACATGGCTACACAGTGCACTCTTAGTACTTATCCTAATATATAGGGACCCAGACATGGCTACACAGTGCACCCTTAGTACTTGTCCTAATATACAGGGACCCAGACATGACTACACAGTGCACCCTCAGTACTTATCCTAACATATAGGAGACCAGACATAGCTACACAGTGCACGCTTAGTACTTGTCCTAATATATCGGAGACCAGATATGGGTACACAGTGCACCCTTAGTACTTGTCCTAATATATAGGGGACCAGATATGGCTACACAGTGCACCCTTAGTACTTGTCCTAATATGCAGGGGACCCAGACGTGACTACACAGTGCACCCTTAGTACTTGTCCTAATGTATAGGAGACCAGATATGGGTACACAGTGCACCCTTAGTACTTGTCCTAATATGTAGGAGACCAGACATGGCTCCACAGGGCACACTTAGTACTTGTCCTAATATATAGGGACCCAGACATGGCTACACAGTGCACCCTTAGTACTTGTCCTAATATATAGGAGACCAGACATGGCTCCACAGGGCACACTTAGTGCTTGTTCTAATATATAGGGACCCAGACATGACTACACAGTGCACCCTTAGTACTTGTCCTAATATATAGGGACCCAGACATGACTATAGAGTGCACCCTTAGTACTTGTCCTAATATATAGGGACCCAGACATGACTTCACAGTGCACCCTTAGTACTTGTCCTAATATGCAGGGGAACAAAGATATGGCTACACAGGGCACCTTAGTACTTGTTCTAATACTTAAGGGGCGCAGGCATGGCTACACAATACAGCCTTAGTACTTGTCCTTATATGCAGGGGAACAAAGACATGGCTACACAGTGCACCCTTAGTACTTGTCCTAATATGCAGGGGACCAAAACATGGCTACACAGTGCACCCTTAGTACTTGTTCTAATATATAGGGACCCAGACATGACTACACAGTGCACCCTTAGTACTTGTCCTAATATATAGGGACCCACACATGACTACAGAGTGCACCCTTAGTACTTGTCCTAATATATAGGGACCCAGACATGGCTACACAGTGCACTCTTAGTACTTATCCTAATATATAGGGACCCAGACATGGCTACACAGTGCACCCTTAGTACTTGTCCTAATATATAGGGACCCAGACATGACTACACAGTGCACCCTCAGTACTTATCCTAATATATAGGAGACCAGACATGGCTACACAGTGCACGCTTAGTACTTGTCCTAATATATCGGAGACCAGATATGGGTACACAGTGCACCCTTAGTACTTGTCCTAATATATAGGGGACCAGATATGGCTACACAGTGCACCCTTAGTACTTGTCCTAATATGCAGGGGACCCAGAAGTGACTACACAGTGCACCCTTAGTACTTGTCCTAATGTATAGGAGACCAGATATGGGTACACAGTGCACCCTTAGTACTTGTCCTAATATGTAGGAGACCAGACATGGCTCCACAGGGCACACTTAGTACTTGTCCTAATATATAGGGACCCAGACATGACTACACAGTGCACCCTTAGTACTTGTCCTAATATATAGGGACCCAGACATGACTACAGAGTGCACCCTTAGTACTTGTCCTAATATATAGGGACCCAGACATGACTACACAGTGCACCCTTAGTACTTGTCCTAATATGCAGGGGAACAAAGATATGGCTACACAGGGCACCTTAGTACTTGTCCTAATATATAGGGGGCCAGACATGACTACACAGTGCACCCTTAGTAATTGTCCTAATATATAGGAGACCAGATATGGCTACACAGTGCACCCTTAGTACTTGTCCTAATATGCAGGGGACCAAGACATGGCTACACAGTACACCCTTAGTACTTGTCATAATATATAGGGGACGCAGACATGGCTACACAGTGCACCCTTAGTACTTGTCCTAATATATAGGGGACCAGACATGGCTACACAGTGCACCCTTAGTACTTGTCCTAATATAAAGGGGACCCAGACATGACAACACAGTGCACCCTTAGTACTTGTCCTAATATATAGGGCACCAGACATGGCTACACAGTACACCCTTAGTACTTGTCCTAATATATAGGGGACCAGACATGGCTACACAGTGCACCCTTAGTACTTGTCCTAATATATAGGGGACCCAGACATGGCCACACAGTGCACCCTTAGTACTTGTCCTAATATGCAGGGGACCAGACATGGCTACACAGTGCACCCTTAGTACTTGTCCTAATATATAGGGACCCAGACATGACTACAGAGTGCACCCTTAGTACTTGTCCTAATATATAGGGACCCAGACATGG
This sequence comes from Eleutherodactylus coqui, assembly GCF_035609145.1. NCBI lineage: Eukaryota > Metazoa > Chordata > Amphibia > Anura > Eleutherodactylidae > Eleutherodactylus > Eleutherodactylus coqui. Next base: position 60,336,797 of record NC_089847.1, on the reverse strand, counting down.
CTACACAGTGCACTCTTAGTACTTATCCTAATAATATAGGGACCCAGACATGGCTACACAGTGCACCCTTAGTATTTGTCCTAATATATAGGGACCCAGACATGACTACACAGTGCACCCTCAGTACTTATCCTAATATATAGGAGACCAGACATGGCTACACAGTGCACGCTTAGTACTTGTCCTAATATATCGGAGACCAGATATGGGTACACAGTGCACCCTTAGTACTTGTCCTAATATATAGGGGACCAGATATGGCTACACAGTGCACCCTTAGTACTTGTCCTAATATGCAGGGGACCCAGACGTGACTACACAGTGCACCCTTAGTACTTGTCCTAATGTATAGGAGACCAGATATGGGTACACAGTGCACCCTTAGTACTTGTCCTAATATGTAGGAGACCAGACATGGCTCCACAGGGCACACTTAGTACTTGTCCTAATATGCAAGGGACCCAGACATGGCTACACAGTGAACGCTTAGTACTTGTCCTAATTTATAGGAGACCAGATATGGCTACACAGTGCACCCTTAGTACTTGTCCTAATATACAGGAGACCCAGACATGGCTACGCAGTGCACCCTTAGTACTTGTCCTAATATACAGGAGACCCAGACATGGCTACACAATACAGCCTTAGTACTTGTCTTAATATGCAGGGGACCAAGACATGGCTACACAGTGCACCCTTTATACTTGTCCTAATATGCAAGGGACCCAGACATGGCTACACAGTGCACCCTTAGTACTTGTCCTAATATATAGGAGACCAGATATGGCTACACAGTGCACCCTTAGTACTTGTCCTAATATAAAGGAAACCAGATATGGCTACACAGTGCACCCTTAGTACTTTTCCTAATATATGGGAAACCAAATATGGGTACATAGTGCACCCTTAGTACTTGTCCTAATATGCAGGGGAACAAAGATATGGCTACACAGGGCACCTTAGTACTTGTCCTAATATATAGGGGGCCAGACATGACTACACAGTGCACCCTTAGTAATTGTCCTAATATATAGGAGACCAGATATGGCTACTCAGTGCACCCTTAGTACTTGTCCTAATATGCAGGAGACCAAGACATGGCTACACAGTACACCCTTAGTACTTGTCCTAATATATAGGGGACGCAGACATGGCTACACAGTGCACCCTTAGTACTTGTCCTAATATATAGGGACCAGACATGGCTACAAAGTGCACCCTTAGTACTTGTCCTAATATAAAGGGGACCCAGACATGACAACACAGTGCACCCTTAGTACTTGTCCTAATATATAGGGGACCAGACATGGCTACACAGTACACCCTTAGTACTTGTCCTAATATATAGGGGACCAGACATGGCTACACAGTGCACCCTTAGTACTTGTCCTAATATATAGGGGACCGAGACATGGCCACACAGTGCACCCTTAGTACTTGTCCTAATATGCAGGGGAACAAAGACATGGCTACACAGTGCACCCTTAGTGCTTGTCCTAATATGCAGGGGACCCAGACATGGCTACACAGTGCACCCTTAGTACTTGTCCTAATATGCAGGGGACCCAGACATGGCTACACAGTACACCCTTAGTACTTGTCCTAATATATAGGGGACCAGACATGGCTACACAGTGCACCCTTAGTACTTGTCCTAATATATAGGGGACCCAGACATGACTACACAGTGCACCTTTAGTACTTGTCCTAATATATAGGGGACCAGACATGGCTACACAGTGCACCCTTAGTACTTGTCCTAATATATAGGGACCCAGACATGACTACAGAGTGCACCCTTAGTACTTGTCCTAATATATAGGGACCCAGACATGGCTACACAGTGCACCCTTAGTACTTGTCCTAATATATAGGGACCCAGACATGACTACACAGTGCACCCTCAGTACTTATCCTAATATATAGGAGACCAGACATGGCTACACAGTGCACGCTTAGTACTTGTCCTAATATATCGGAGACCAGATATGGGTACACAGTGCACCCTTAGTACTTGTCCTAATATATAGGGGACCAGATATGGCTACACAGTGCACCCTTAGTACTTGTCCTAATATGCAGGGGACCCAGACGTGACTACACAGTGCACCCTTAGTACTTGTCCTAATGTATAGGAGACCAGATATGGGTACACAGTGCACCCTTAGTACTTGTCCTAATATGTAGGAGACCAGACATGGCTCCACAGGGCACACTTAGTACTTGTCCTAATATGCAAGGGACCCAGACATGGCTACACAGTGCACGCTTAGTACTTGTCCTAATTTATAGGAGACCAGACATGGCTACACAGTGCACCCTTAGTACTTGTCCTAATATACAGGAGACCCAGACATGGCTACACAGTGCACCCTTAGTACTTGTCCTAATATACAGGAGACCCAGACATGGCTACACAATACAGCCTTAGTACTTGTCTTAATATGCAGGGGACCAAGACATGGCTACACAGTGCACCCTTAGTACTTGTCCTAATATGCAAGGGACCCAGACATGGCTACACAGTGCACCCTTAGTACTTGTCCTAATATATAGGAAACCAGATATGGCTACACAGTGCACCCTTAGTACTTGTCCTAATATATAGGGGACCAGATATGGGTACACAGTGCACCCTTAGTACTTGTCCTAATATAAAGGAAACCAGATATGGCTACACAGTGCACCCTTAGTACTTGTCCTAATATATGGGAGACCAAATATGGGTACATAGTGCACACTTCGTACTTGTCCTAATATATAGGGGACCCAGACATGGCTACACAGTGCACCCTTAGTACTTGTCCTAATATATAGAGGACTCAGACATGGCTACACAGTGCACCCTTAGTACTTATCCTAATACATAGGGACCCAGACGTGGCTACACAGTGCAGCCTTGGTACTTGTTCTAATACATAAGGGGCGCAGACATGGCTACACAGTGCACCCTTAGTACTTGTCCTAATATATAGGGGACCCAGACGTGACTACACAGTGCACCCTTAGTGCTTGTCCTAATATATAGGGGACCCAGACATGGCTACACAGTGCACCCTTAGTACTTGTCCTAATATATAGTGGACTCAGACATGGCTACACAGTGCACCCTTAGTACTTGTCCTAATGTATAGGAGACCAGATATGGGTACACAGTGCACCCTTAGTACTTGTCCTAATATGTAGGAGACCAGACATGGCTCCACAGGGCACACTTAGTACTTGTCCTAATATGCAAGGGACCCAGACATGGCTACACAGTGAACGCTTAGTACTTGTCCTAATTTATAGGAGACCAGATATGGCTACACAGTGCACCCTTAGTACTTGTCCTAATATACAGGAGACCCAGACATGGCTACGCAGTGCACCCTTAGTACTTGTCCTAATATACAGGAGACCCAGACATGGCTACACAATACAGCCTTAGTACTTGTCTTAATATGCAGGGGACCAAGACATGGCTACACAGTGCACCCTTTATACTTGTCCTAATATGCAAGGGACCCAGACATGGCTACACAGTGCACCCTTAGTACTTGTCCTAATATATAGGAGACCAGATATGGCTACACAGTGCACCCTTAGTACTTGTCCTAATATAAAGGAAACCAGATATGGCTACACAGTGCACCCTTAGTACTTTTCCTAATATATGGGAAACCAAATATGGGTACATAGTGCACCCTTAGTACTTGTCCTAATATGCAGGGGAACAAAGATATGGCTACACAGGGCACCTTAGTACTTGTCCTAATATATAGGGGGCCAGACATGACTACACAGTGCACCCTTAGTAATTGTCCTAATATATAGGAGACCAGATATGGCTACACAGTGCACCCTTAGTACTTGTCCTAATATGCAGGAGACCAAGACATGGCTACACAGTACACCCTTAGTACTTGTCCTAATATATAGGGGACGCAGACATGGCTACACAGTGCACCCTTAGTACTTGTCCTAATATATAGGGACCAGACATGGCTACAAAGTGCACCCTTAGTACTTGTCCTAATATAAAGGGGACCCAGACATGACAACACAGTGCACCCTTAGTACTTGTCCTAATATATAGGGGACCAGACATGGCTACACAGTACACCCTTAGTACTTGTCCTAATATATAGGGGACCAGACATGGCTACACAGTGCACCCTTAGTACTTGTCCTAATATATAGGGGACCGAGACATGGCCACACAGTGCACCCTTAGTACTTGTCCTAATATGCAGGGGAACAAAGACATGGCTACACAGTGCACCCTTAGTGCTTGTCCTAATATGCAGGGGACCCAGACATGGCTACACAGTGCACCCTTAGTACTTGTCCTAATATGCAGGGGACCCAGACATGGCTACACAGTACACCCTTAGTACTTGTCCTAATATATAGGGGACCAGACATGGCTACACAGTGCACCCTTAGTACTTGTCCTAATATATAGGGGACCCAGACATGACTACACAGTGCACCTTTAGTACTTGTCCTAATATATAGGGGACCAGACATGGCTACACAGTGCACCCTTAGTACTTGTCCTAATATATAGGGACCCAGACATGACTACAGAGTGCACCCTTAGTACTTGTCCTAATATATAGGGACCCAGACATGGCTACACAGTGCACCCTTAGTACTTGTCCTAATATATAGGGACCCAGACATGACTACACAGTGCACCCTCAGTACTTATCCTAATATATAGGAGACCAGACATGGCTACACAGTGCACGCTTAGTACTTGTCCTAATATATCGGAGACCAGATATGGGTACACAGTGCACCCTTAGTACTTGTCCTAATATATAGGGGACCCAGACATGACTACACAGTGCACCCTTAGTACTTGTCCTAATATATAGGGGACCAGACATGGCTACACAGTGCACCCTTAGTACTTGTCCTAATATATAGGGACCCAGACATGACTACAGAGTGCACCCTTAGTACTTGTCCTAATATATAGGGACCCAGACATGGCTACACAGTGCACTCTTAGTACTTATCCTAATAATATAGGGACCCAGACATGGCTACACAGTGCACCCTTAGTACTTGTCCTAATATATAGGGGACCCAGACATGACTACACAGTGCACCCTTAGTACTTGTCCTAATATGCAGGGGAACAAAGATATGGCTACACAGGGCACCTTAGTACTTGTCCTAATATATAGGGGGCCAGACATGACTCCACAGTGCACCCTTAGTAATTGTCCTAATATATAGGAGACCAGATATGGCTACACAGTGCACCCTTAGTACTTGTCCTAATATGCAGGGGACCAAGACATGGCTACACAGTACACCCTTAGTACTTGTCCTAATATATAGGGGACGCAGACATGGCTACACAGTGCACCCTTAGTACTTGTCCTAATATATAGGGGACCAGACATGGCTACACAGTGCACCCTTAGTACTTGTCCTAATATAAAGGGGACCCAGACATGACAACACAGTGCACCCTTAGTACTTGTCCTAATATATAGGGGACCAGACATGGCTACACAGTACACCCTTAGTACTTGTCCTAATATATAGGGGACCAGACATGGCTACACAATGCACCCTTAGTACTTGCCCTAATATATAGGGGACCCAGACATGGCCACACAGTGCACCCTTAGTACTTGTCCTAATATGCAGGGGAACAAAGACATGGCTACACAGTGCACCCTTAGTGCTTGTCCTAATATGCAGGGGACCCAGACATGACAACACAGTGCACCCTTAGTACTTGTCCTAATATGCAGGGGACCCAGACATGGCTACACAGTACACCCTTAGTACTTGTCCTAATATATAGGGGACCAGACATGGCTACACAGTGCACCCTTAGTACTTGTCCTAATATATAGGGGACCCAGACATGACTACACAGTGCACCCTTAGTACTTGTCCTAATATATAGGGGACCAGACATGGCTACACAGTGCACCCTTAGTACTACCCATATCTGGTCTCCAATACATTAGGACAAGTACTAAGGGTGCACTGTGTAGTCACGTCTGGGTCCCCTGCATATTAGGACAAGTACTAAGGGTGCACTGTGTAGCCATATCTGGTCCCCTATATATTAGGACAAGTACTAAGGGTGCACTGTGTACCCATATCTGGTTTCCGATATATTAGGACAAGTACTAAGCGTGCACTGTGTAGCCATGTCTGGTCTCCTCTATATTTTAAGGTAAGTACTGAGGGTGCACTGTGTAGTCATGTCTGGGTCCCTATATATTAGGACAAGTACTAAGGGTGCACTGTGTAGCCATGTCTGGGTCCCTATATTATTAGGATAAGTACTAAGAGTGCACTGTGTAGCCATGTCTGGGTCCCTATATATTAGGACAAGTACTAAGGGTGCACTCTGTAGTCATGTCTGGGTCCCTATATATTAGGGCAAGTACTAAGGGTGCACTGTGTAGCCATGTCTGGTCCCCTATATATTAGGACAAGTACTAAGGGTGCACTGTGTAGTCATGTCTGGGTCCCCTATATATTAGGACAAGTACTAAGGGTGCACTGTGTAGCCATGTCTGGTCCCCTATATATTAGGACAAGTACTAAGGGTGTACTGTGTAGCCATGTCTGGGTCCCCTGCATATTAGGACAAGTACTAAGGGTGCACTGTGTTGTCATGTCTGGGTCCCCTGCATATTAGGACAAGCACTAAGGGTGCACTGTGTAGCCATGTCTTTGTTCCCCTGCATATTAGGACAAGTACTAAGGGTGCACTGTGTGGCCATGTCTGGGTCCCCTATATATTAGGGCAAGTACTAAGGGTGCATTGTGTAGCCATGTCTGGTCCCCTATATATTAGGACAAGTACTAAGGGTGTACTGTGTAGCCATGTCTGGTCCCCTATATATTAGGACAAGTACTAAGGGTGCACTGTGTTGTCATGTCTGGGTCCCCTTTATATTAGGACAAGTACTAAGGGTGCACTGTGTAGCCATGTCTGGTCCCCTATATATTAGGACAAGTACTAAGGGTGCACTGTGTAGCCATGTCTGCGTCCCCTATATATTAGGACAAGTACTAAGGGTGTACTGTGTAGCCATGTCTTGGTCCCCTGCATATTAGGACAAGTACTAAGGGTGCACTGTGTAGCCATATCTGGTCTCCTATATATTAGGACAATTACTAAGGGTGCACTGTGGAGTCATGTCTGGCCCCCTATATATTAGGACAAGTACTAAGGTGCCCTGTGTAGCCATATCTTTGTTCCCCTGCATATTAGGACAAGTACTAAGGGTGCACTGTGTAGTCATGTCTGGGTCCCCTATATATTAGGACAAGTACTAAGGGTGCACTGTGTAGCCATGTCTGGGTCCCTATATTATTAGGATAAGTACTAAGAGTGCACTGTGTAGCCATGTCTGGGTCCCTATATATTAGGACAAGTACTAAGGGTGCACTCTGTAGTCATGTCTGGGTCCCTATATATTAGGACAAGTACTAAGGGTGCACTGTGTAGCCATGTCTGGTCCCCTATATATTAGGACAAGTACTAAGGGTGCACTGTGTAGTCATGTCTGGGTCCCCTATATATTAGGACAAGTACTAAGGGTGCACTGTGTAGCCATGTCTGGTCCCCTATATATTAGGACAAGTACTAAGGGTGTACTGTGTAGCCATATCTGGGTCCCCTGCATATTAGGACAAGTACTAAGGGTGCACTGTGTAGCCATGTCTGGGTCCCCTGCATATTAGGACACGCACTAAGGGTGCACTGTGTAGCCATGTCTTTGTTCCCCTGCATATTAGGACAAGTACTAAGGGTGCACTGTGTGGCCATGTCTGGGTCCCCTGCATATTAGGACAAGCACTAAGGGTGCATTGTGTAGCCATGTCTGGTCCCCTATATATTAGGACAAGTACTAAGGGTGTACTGTGTAGCCATGTCTGGTCCCCTATATATTAGGACAAGTACTAAGGGTGCACTGTGTTGTCATGTCTGGGTCCCCTTTATATTAGGACAAGTACTAAGGGTGCACTGTGTAGCCATGTGTGGTCCCCCATATATTAGGACAAGTACTAAGGGTGCACTGTGTAGCCATGTCTGCGTCCCCTATATATTAGGACAAGTACTAAGGGTGTACTGTGTAGCCATGTCTTGGTCCCCTGCATATTAGGACAAGTACTAAGGGTGCACTGTGTAGCCATATCTGGTCACCTATATATTAGGACAATTACTAAGGGTGCACTGTGTAGTCATGTCTGGCCCCCTATATATTAGGACAAGTACTAAGGGTGCATTGTGTAGCCATGTCTGGTCCCCTATATATTAGGACAAGTACTAAGGGTGTACTGTGTAGCCATGTCTGGTCCCCTATATATTAGGACAAGTACTAAGGGTGCACTGTGTTGTCATGTCTGGGTCCCCTTTATATTAGGACAAGTACTAAGGGTGCACTGTGTAGCCATGTCTGGTCCCCTATATATTAGGACAAGTACTAAGGGTGCACTGTGTAGCCATGTCTGCGTCCCCTATATATTAGGACAAGTACTAAGGGTGTACTGTGTAGCCATGTCTTGGTCCCCTGCATATTAGGACAAGTACTAAGGGTGCACTGTGTAGCCATATCTGGTCTCCTATATATTAGGACAATTACTAAGGGTGCACTGTGGAGTCATGTCTGGCCCCCTATATATTAGGACAAGTACTAAGGTGCCCTGTGTAGCCATATCTTTGTTCCCCTGCATATTAGGACAAGTACTAAGGGTGCACTGTGTAGTCATGTCTGGGTCCCCTATATATTAGGACAAGTACTAAGGGTGCACTGTGTAGCCATGTCTGGGTCCCTATATTATTAGGATAAGTACTAAGAGTGCACTGTGTAGCCATGTCTGGGTCCCTATATATTAGGACAAGTACTAAGGGTGCACTCTGTAGTCATGTCTGGGTCCCTATATATTAGGACAAGTACTAAGGGTGCACTGTGTAGCCATGTCTGGTCCCCTATATATTAGGACAAGTACTAAGGGTGCACTGTGTAGTCATGTCTGGGTCCCCTATATATTAGGACAAGTACTAAGGGTGCACTGTGTAGCCATGTCTGGTCCCCTATATATTAGGACGAGTACTAAGGGTGTACTGTGTAGCCATATCTGGGTCCCCTGCATATTAGGACAAGTACTAGGGGTGCACTGTGTAGCCATGTCTGGGTCCCCTGCATATTAGGACACGCACTAAGGGTGCACTGTGTAGCCATGTCTTTGTTCCCCTGCATATTAGGACAAGTACTAAGGGTGCACTGTGTGGCCATGTCTGGGTCCCCTGCATATTAGGACAAGCACTAAGGGTGCATTGTGTAGCCATGTCTGGTCCCCTATATATTAGGACAAGTACTAAGGGTGTACTGTGTAGCCATGTCTGGTCCCCTATATATTAGGACAAGTACTAAGGGTGCACTGTGTTGTCATGTCTGGGTCCCCTTTATATTAGGACAAGTACTAAGGGTGCACTGTGTAGCCATGTGTGGTCCCCCATATATTAGGACAAGTACTAAGGGTGCACTGTGTAGCCATGTCTGCGTCCCCTATATATTAGGACAAGTACTAAGGGTGTACTGTGTAGCCATGTCTTGGTCCCCTGCATATTAGGACAAGTACTAAGGGTGCACTGTGTAGCCATATCTGGTCACCTATATATTAGGACAATTACTAAGGGTGCACTGTGTAGTCATGTCTGGCCCCCTATATATTAGGACAAGTACTAAGGGTGCACTGTGTAGCCATGTTTTGGTCCCCTGCATATTAGGACAAGTACTAAGGGTGCACTGTGTAGCCATGTCTTTGTTCCCCTGCATATAACGACAAGTACTAAGGGTGCACTGTGTAGTCATGTCTGGGTCCCTATATATTAGGACAAGTACTAAGGGTGCACTCTATAGTCATGTCTGGGTCCCTATATATTAGGACAAGTACTAAGGGTGCACTGTGTAGTCATGTCTGGGTCCCTATATATTAGAACAAGCACTAAGTGTGCCCTGTGGAGCCATGTCTGGTCTCCTATATATTAGGACAAGTACTAAGGGTGCACTGTGTAGCCATGTCTGGGTCCCTATATATTAGGACAAGTACTAAGTGTGCCCTGTGGAGCCATGTCTGGTCTCCTACATATTAGGACAAGTACTAAGGGTGCACTGTGTACCCATATCTGGTCTCCTATACATTAGGACAAGTACTAAGGGTGCACTGTGTAGTCACGTCTGGGTCCCCTGCATATTAGGACAAGTACTAAGGGTGCACTGTGTAGCCATATCTGGTCCCCTATATATTAGGACAAGTACTAAGGGTGCACTGTGTACCCATATCTGGTCTCCGATATATTAGGACAAGTACTAAGCGTGCACTGTGTAGCCATGTCTGGTCTCCTATATATTAGGATAAGTACTGAGGGTGCACTGTGTAGTCATGTCTGGGTCCCTATATATTAGGACAAGTACTAAGGGTGCACTGTGTAGCCATGTCTGGGTCCCTATATATTAGGATAAGTAGTAAGAGTGCACTGTGTAGCCATGTCTGGGTCCCTATATATTAGGACAAGTACTAAGGGTGCACTCTGTAGTCATGTGTGGGTCCCTATAAATTAGGACAAGTACTAAGGGTGCACTGTGTAGTCATGTCTGGGTCCCTATATATTAGAACAAGTACTAAGGGTGCACTGTGTAGCCATGTTTTGGTCCCCTGCATATTAGGACAAGTACTAAGGGTGCACTGTGTAGCCATGTCTTTGTTCCCCTGCATATAACGACAAGTACTAAGGGTGCACTGTGTAGTCATGTCTGGGTCCCTATATATTAGGACAAGTACTAAGGGTGCACTCTATAGTCATGTCTGGGTCCCTATATATTAGGACAAGTACTAAGGGTGCACTGTGTAGTCATGTCTGGGTCCCTATATATTAGAACAAGCACTAAGTGTGCCCTGTGGAGCCATGTCTGGTCTCCTATATATTAGGACAAGTACTAAGGGTGCACTGTGTAGCCATGTCTGGGTCCCTATATATTAGGACAAGTACTAAGTGTGCCCTGTGGAGCCATGTCTGGTCTCCTACATATTAGGACAAGTACTAAGGGTGCACTGTGTACCCATATCTGGTCTCCTATACATTAGGACAAGTACTAAGGGTGCACTGTGTAGTCACGTCTGGGTCCCCTGCATATTAGGACAAGTACTAAGGGTGCACTGTGTAGCCATATCTGGTCCCCTATATATTAGGACAAGTACTAAGGGTGCACTGTGTACCCATATCTGGTCTCCGATATATTAGGACAAGTACTAAGCGTGCACTGTGTAGCCATGTCTGGTCTCCTATATATTAGGATAAGTACTGAGGGTGCACTGTGTAGTCATGTCTGGGTCCCTGTATATTAGGACAAGTACTAAGGGTGCACTGTGTAGCCATGTCTGGGTCCCTATATATTAGGATAAGTACTAAGAGTGCACTGTGTAGCCATGTCTGGGTCCCTATATATTAGGACAAGTACTAAGGCTGCACTCTGTAGTCATGTCTGGGTCCCTATATATTAGGACAAGTACTAAGGGTGCACTGTGTAGTCATGTCTGGGTCCCTATATATTAGAACAAGTACTAAGGGTGCACTGTGTAGCCATGTCTGGGTCCCTATGTATTAGGATAAGTACTAAGGGTGCACTATGTAGCCATGTCTGAGTCCACTATATATTAGGACAAGTACTAAGGGTGCACTGTGTAGCCATGTCTGCGCCCCTTAAGTATTAGAACAAGTACTAAGGGTGTACTGTGTAGCCATGTCTGGGTCCTCTATATATTAGGACAAGTACTAAGGGTGCACTGTGTAGCCATATCTGGTCTCCTATATATTAGGACAAGTACTAAGGGTGCACTGTGTAGCCATGTCTGGGTCCCCTGCATATTAGGACAAGTACTAAGGGTGCACTGTGTAGCCATGTCTTTGTTCCCCTGCATATTAGGACAAGTACTAAGGGTGCACTGTTTGGCCATGTCTGGGTCCCCTATATATTAGGACAAGTACTAAGGGTGTACTGTGTAGCCATGTCTGGTCCCCTATATATTAGGACAAGTACTAAGGGTGCACTGTGTAGCCATGTCTGCGCCCCTTATGTATTAGAACAAGTACTAAGGCTGCACTGTGTAGCCACGTCTGGGTCCCTATGTATTAGGATAAGTACTAAGGGTGCACTATGTAGCCATGTCTGAGTCCACTATATATTAGGACAAGTACTAAGGGTGCACTGTGTAGCCATGTCTGGGTCCCCTATATATTAGGACAAGTACTAAGGGTGCACTGTGTAGCCATGTCTGGTCCCCTATATATTAGGACAAGTACTAAGGGTGTATTGTGTAGCCATGTCTGGGTCCCCTGCATATTAGGACAAGTACTAAGGGTGCACTGTGTAGCCATGTCTGGGTCCCCTGCATATTAGGACAAGCACTAAGGGTGCACTGTGTAGCCATGTCTTTGTTCCCCTGCATATTAGGACAAGTACTAAGGGTGCACTGTGTGGCCATGTCTGGTCCCCTATATATTAGGACAAGTACTAAGGGTGTACTGTGTAGCCATGTCTGGTCCCCTATATATTAGGACAAGTACTAAGGGTGCACTGTGTTGTCATGTCTGGGTCCCCTTTATATTAGGACAAGTACTAAAGGTGCACTGTGTAGCCATGTCTGGTCCCCTATATATTAGTCCAAGTACTAAGGGTGCACTGTGTAGCCATGTCTGCGTCCCCTATATATTAGGACAAGTACTAAGGGTGTACTGTGTAGCCATGTCTTGGTCCCCTGCATATTAGGACAAGTACTAAGGGTGCACTGTGTAGTCATGTCTGGCCCCCTATATATTAGGACAAGTACTAAGGTGCCCTGTGTAGCCATATCTTTGTTCCCCTGCATATTAGGACAAGTACTAAGGGTGCACTGTGTAGTCATGTCTGGGTCCCTATATATTAGGACAAGTACTAAGGGTGCACTCTGTAGTCATGTCTGGGTCCCTATATATTAGGACAAGTACTAAGGGTGCACTGTGTAGTCATGTCTGGGTCCCTATATATTAGGACAAGTACTAAGTGTGCCCTGTGGAGCCATGTCTGGTCTCCTACATATTAGGACAAGTACTAAGGGTGCACTGTGTAGTCACGTCTGGGTCCCCTGCATATTAGGACAAGTACTAAGGGTGCACTGTGTAGCCATATCTGGTCCCCTATATATTAGGACAAGTACTAAGGGTGCACTGTGTAGCCATGTCTGGTCCCCTATATATTAGGACAAGTACTAAGGGTGTACTGTGTAGCCATGTCTGGTCCCCTATATATTAGGACAAGTACTAAGGGTGCACTGTGTTGTCATGTCTGGGTCCCCTTTATATTAGGACAAGTACTAAGGGTGCACTGTGTAGCCATGTCTGGTCCCCTATATATTAGGACAAGTACTAAGGGTGCACTGTGTAGCCATGTCTGCGTCCCCTATATATTAGGACAAGTACTAAGGGTGTACTGTGTAGCCATGTCTTGGTCCCCTGCATATTAGGACAAGTACTAAGGGTGCACTGTGTACCCATATCTGGTCTCCTATACATTAGGACAAGTACTAAGGGTGCACTGTGTAGTCACGTCTGGGTCCCCTGCATATTAGGACAAGTACTAAGGGTGCACTGTGTAGCCATATCTGGTTCCCTATATATTAGGACAAGTACTAAGGGTGCACTGTGTACCCATATCTGGTCTCCGATATATTAGGACAAGTACTAAGCGTGCACTGTGTAGCCATGTCTGGTCTCCTATATATTAGGATAAGTACTGAGGGTGCACTGTGTAGTCATGTCTGGGTCCCTATATATTAGGACAAGTACTAAGGGTGCACTGTGTAGCCATGTCTGGGTCCCTATATTATTAGGATAAGTACTAAGAGTGCACTGTGTAGCCATGTCTGGGTCCCTATATATTAGGACAAGTACTAAGGGTGCACTCTGTAGTCATGTCTGGGTCCCTATATATTAGGACAAGTACTAAGGGTGCACTGTGTAGCCATGTCTGGTCCCCTATATATTAGGACAAGTACTAAGGGTGCACTGTGTAGTCATGTCTGGGTCCCCTATATATTAGGACAAGTACTAAGGGTGCACTGTGTAGCCATGTCTGGGTCCCCTGCATATTAGGACAAGTACTAAGGGTGCACTGTGTAGCCATGTCTGGGTCCCCTGCATATTAGGACAAGCACTAAGGGTGCACTGTGTAGCCATGTCTTTGTTCCCCTGCATATTAGGACAAGTACTAAGGGTGCACTGTGTGGCCATGTCTGGGTCCCCTATATATTAGGACAAGTACTAAGGGTGCACTGTGTAGCCATGTCTGGTCCCCTATATATTAGGACAATTACTAAGGGTGTACTGTGTAGCCATGTCTGGTCCCCTATATATTAGGACAAGTACTAAGGGTGCACTGTGTAGCCATGTCTAGTCCCCTATATATTAGGACAAGTACTAAGGGTGCACTGTGTAGCCATGTCTGCGTCCCCTATATATTAGGACAAGTACTAAGGGTGTACTGTGTAGCCATGTCTTGGTCCCCTGCATATTAGGACAAGTACTAAGGGTGCACTGTGTAGCCATATCTGGTCTCCTATATATTAGGACAATTACTAAGGGTGCACTGTGTAGTCATGTCTGGCCCCCTATATATTAGGACAAGTACTAAGGTGCCCTGTGTAGCCATATCTTTGTTCCCCTGCATATTAGGACAAGTACTAAGGGTGCACTGTGTAGTCCTGTCTGGGTCCCTATATATTAGGACAAGTACTAAGGGTGCACTCTGTAGTCATGTCTGGGTCCCTATATATTAGGACAAGTACTAAGGGTGCACTGTGTAGTCATGTCTGGGTCCCCATATATTAGGACAAGTACTAAGTGTGCCCTGTGGAGCCATGTCTGGTCTCCTACATATTATGACAAGTACTAAGGGTGCACTGTGTACCCATATCTGGTCTCCTATACATTAGGACAAGTACTAAGGGTGCACTGTGTAGTCACGTCTGGGTCCCCTGCATATTAGGACAAGTACTAAGGGTGCACTGTGTAGCCATATCTGGTCCCCTATATATTAGGACAAGTACTAAGGGTGCACTGTGTACTCATATCTGGTCTCCGATATATTAGGACAAGTACTAAGCGTGCACTGTGTAGCCATGTCTGGGTCCCTATATATTAGGATAAGTACTAAGGGTGCACTCTGTAGTCATGTGTGGGTCCCTATATATTAGGACAAGTACTAAGGGTGCACTGTGTAGTCATGTCTGGGTCCCTTGCATATTAGGACAAGTACTAAGGGTGCACTGTGTAGCCATGTTTTGGTCCCCTGCATATTAGGACAAGTACTAAGGGTGCACTGTGTAGCCATGTCTTTGTTCCCCTGCATATAAGGACAAGTACTAAGGCTGTATTGTGTAGCCATGTCTGCGCCCCTTAAGTATTAGAACAAGTACTAAGGTGCCCTGTGTAGCCATATCTTTGTTCCCCTGCATATTAGGACAAGTACTAAGGGTGCACTGTGTAGTCATGTCTGGGTCCCTATATATTAGGACAAGTACTAAGGGTGCACTCTATAGTCATGTCTGGGTCCCTATATATTAGGACAAGTACTAAGGGTGCACTGTGTAGTCATGTCTGGGTCCCTATATATTAGAACAAGCACTAAGTGTGCCCTGTGGAGCCATGTCTGGTCTCCTATATATTAGGACAAGTACTAAGGGTGCACTGTGTAGCCATGTCTGGGTCCCTATATATTAGGACAAGTACTAAGTGTGCCCTGTGGAGCCATGTCTGGTCTCCTACATATTAGGACAAGTACTAAGGGTGCACTGTGTACCCATATCTGGTCTCCTATACATTAGGACAAGTACTAAGTGTGCACTGTGTAGTCACGTCTGGGTCCCCTGCATATTAGGACAAGTACTAAGGGTGCACTGTGTAGCCATATCTGGTCCCCTATATATTAGGACAAGTACTAAGGGTGCACTGTGTACCCATATCTGGTCTCCGATATATTAGGACAAGTACTAAGCGTGCACTGTGTAGCCATGTCTGGTCTCCTATATATTAGGATAAGTACTGAGGGTGCACTGTGTAGTCATGTCTGGGTCCCTGTATATTAGGACAAGTACTAAGGGTGCACTGTGTAGCCATGTCTGGGTCCCCTGCATATTAGGACAAGCACTAAGGGTGCACTGTGTAACCATGTCTTTGTTCCCCTGCATATTAGGACAAGTACTAAGGGTGCACTGTGTGGCCATGTCTGGGTCCCCTATATATTAGGACAAGTACTAAGGGTGCACTGTGTAGCCATGTCTGGTCCCCTATATATTAGGACAAGTACTAAGGGTGTACTGTGTAGCCATGTCTGATCCCCTATATATTAGGACAAGTACTAAGGGTGCACTGTGTTGTCATGTCTGGGTCCCCTTTATATTAGGACAAGTACTAAGGGTGCACTTTGTAGCCATGTCTGGTCCCCTATATATTAGGACAAGTACTAAGGGTGCACTGTGTAGCCATGTCTTGGTCCCCTGCATATTAGGACAAGTACTAAGGGTGCACTGTGTAGCCATATCTGGTCTCCTATATATTAGGACAATTACTAAGGGTGCACTGTGTAGTCATGTCTGGCCCCCTATAGATTAGGACAAGTACTAAGGTGCCCTGTGTAGCCATATCTTTGTTCCCCTGCATATTAGGACAAGTACTAAGGGTGCACTGTGTAGTCATGTCTGGGTCCCTATATATTAGGACAAGTACTAAGGGTGCACTCTGTAGTCATGTCTGGGTCCCTATATATTAGGACAAGTACTAAGGGTGCACTGTGTAGTCATGTCTGGGTCCCTATATATTAGGACAAGTACTAAGTGTGCACTATGTACCCATATTTGGTTTCCCATATATTAGGACAAGTACTAAGGGTGCACTGTGTAGCCATATCTGGTTTCCTTTATATTAGGACAAGTACTAAGGGTGCACTGTGTAGCCATGTCTGGTCTCCTATAAATTAGGACAAGTACTAAGCGTGCACTGTGTAGCCATGTCTGGGTCCCTTGCATATTAGGACAAGTACTAAGTGTGCCCTGTGGAGCCATGTCTGGTCTCCTACATATTAGGACAAGTACTAAGGGTGCACTGTGTACCCATATCTGGTCTCCAATACATTAGGACAAGTACTAAGGGTGCACTGTGTAGTCACGTCTGGGTCCCCTGCATATTAGGACAAGTACTAAGGGTGCACTGTGTAGCCATATCTGGTCCCCTATATATTAGGACAAGTACTAAGGGTGCACTGTGTACCCATATCTGGTTTCCGATATATTAGGACAAGTACTAAGCGTGCACTGTGTAGCCATGTCTGGTCTCCTCTATATTTTAAGGTAAGTACTGAGGGTGCACTGTGTAGTCATGTCTGGGTCCCTATATATTAGGACAAGTACTAAGGGTGCACTGTGTAGCCATGTCTGGGTCCCTATATTATTAGGATAAGTACTAAGAGTGCACTGTGTAGCCATGTCTGGGTCCCTATATATTAGGACAAGTACTAAGGGTGCACTCTGTAGTCATGTCTGGGTCCCTATATAACGTGTTTCAACCAATTTTTATTTTTACTGGGCTGCCTCCAGGCCTAGTTACCAATTAAGCCACATTAACCAAAGCCATTAATGGGTTTCACCTGCCCTCTCGGTTGGGCATGGGCAATTTTTCTCAGGTACATTAGTACTGTTGGTACACCAATTTTTGTGGGCCCTCGCCTACAGTGTAATCAAATTAATTTTTTGCCCACCTGCATTACAGCTGACGTTACATCAGCTGTGATGGGCAATGCAATGGGATATTTTTATGTACCGCCGGTGGCTTCCTGGCACCCACCCATGCTGTGGGTCCACAGGGAGTTGTAAATGCATCTGTTTCCACTTCTAAAGAACCCCAGTCTGACTGGGGCATGCAGTGTGGGCCGAAGCCCTGCTGCATTAAACATGACATTACTACCTCAGCTGTGATGGGCAATGCAATGGGATATTTTTATGTACCGCCGGTGGCTTTCTGGCACCCACCCATGCTGTGGGTCCACAGGGAGTTGTAAATGCATCTGTGTCCACTTCTAAAGAACCCCAGTCTGACTGGGGCATGCAGTGTGGGCCGAAGCCCACCTGCATTAAGCACGGCATTACCTCAGCTGTGATGGGCAATGCAATTGGATACATTTATGTACCGCCGGTGGGTTCCAGGGAGCCACCCATGCTGTAGGTGCACACGGAATTCCCATTGCGGAGTTGTAACTGCCTGTGACTATTTATAAAAAAAACGCGGTCTGACTGGGGCATGCAGACACCTTGACAGAATGAATAGTGTGTGGCACATAGGTTCCCCATTGCTATGCCCACGTGTGCAGCTCCAGATGGAGGTGGCACAGGATTGCATTTCTCATTGCTTCTGTACAGCATTGTGGACTGTCGCCCCGCCCCTTTTAAAGAGGGTCGCTGCCTAGCCGTGCCAACCCTCTGCAGTGTGTGCCTGCTTTTCCTCTGGCAGAGGCACTTATAAATAAACATAAGGGTGGCGTGTCATGAGGGCAGCTGAAGGCTGGGCAGGGACAGTTTGGTGTGCGCTGTGGACACTGGGTCGTGGGGGGGGGGTGGTTGGGCAGCATGTAACCCAGGAGAAGTGGCAGCGGAGTGTCATGCAGGCAGTGATTGTGCTGTGCTGGAGGTAGTGTGGTGCTTAGCTAAGGTATGCATTGCTAATGAGGGCTTTTCAGAAGTAAAAGTTGTTGGAGGGGGGGGGGGCACTCTTGCCGCTATTGTGGCTTAATAGTGGGACCTGGGAACTTGAGATGCAGCCCAACATGTAGCCCCTCGCCTGCCCTATCCGTTGCTGTGTCTTTCCCATCACTTTCTTGGGTTTTGCAGATTTTCACACATGAAAACCTTAGCGAGCATCGGCGATATACAAAAATGCTCGGGTCGCCCATTGACTTCAATGGGGTTCGTTATTCAAAACGAACTACCGAGCATCGCGAAAAGTTCATCTCGAGTAACGAGCACCCGAGCATTTTGGTGCTCGCTCATCTCTAGTGATCATCTTTGGTAATTCCTAAGAAAGATGCGTGGTAGTAGCCGGAAACTTGGATTGCTTTTTGCTAACACTTTACTGTTACTACTGAAATGAAACTAATACTGGGCTCTGCCTATACTGCAGCTACTGAAATGTTACTGGGGTCCATTTATACTGTTACTACAGAAGTGTTAATAGGGTCTCCCTGGACTTCTGCAACATAACTGTTAGTGGGGTCAGCTTGTACCTTTGCTTCAGGAGTATTACAGGTGTCTGTGCATACTATCGGTGCACTAAGTGTTCCCATCGTGGTGTTCAACGTACATGCCCCCCAAAAAATTATCCAGACTGACTAGGGCATGCAGTGCGGGCCGAAGCCTACCTGCAGTTTATCTCATGTTACCTTAGCTATTCGGGGCACTGCTATGTTATGAATAATTCACAGAAAAAAGCCAAAAATCCAATACCCCTTACTCTTCCAAGCGGACCCGGTCGCCATAGGCAGTATCGTCACAAGGCAGGCACAATCGCCATCGGCAAAATCGCAGTAGGACAGGTGCAATCGCCATAAGCACTACAAATATGCCGGCAGCCAGACAATGCTGTGGAGGACAAACCTGTCCATGGCAGGCAAATATGCTGTCACTCACTCAACCCACCCCGTCGGTGGGTTCCCGGGAGCCACCCATGCGGTGGGTGCACACAGACTTCCCATAGCGGAGTTCTACGTACCTGTGACAATGTAAATTACACATACTGACTGGAGCATGCAGTGTGGGCCGAAGCCAACCTGCATTTCTTCTTGCGTTACCTCAGCTTTAAGGGAGGCACTGCAATGGGATTAATTTATGTACCGCCGGTAGGTTCCAGAGAACCACCCATGCTGCGGGTGCACACGGAATTCCCATTGCGGAGCTGTACCTGCCTGTGTCTATTATAAAAAAAAAAAAAAAACAGTCTGACTCGGGCATGCAGTGTGGGCCAAAGCCCACCTGTATTTTATCTGACGTTAGCTCTGCTATCCGGGGGACTGCAATGGGATTTATTTATGTACCGTTGGTGGGTTCCAGGGAGCCACTCATGCTGTGGGTCCACTCCACACAGACTTCCCATAGGGGACTTGCACCTGCCTGTGTCTATTATAAAAAAAAAAAAAAAAAAAAAAAAAACAGTCTGACTGGGGCATGCACTGTGGGCTGAAGCCCACCTGTATTTTAGCTGACGTTAGCTCAGCTGTGCAGGGCACTGCAATGGGATATATTTATGTACCGCCGCTGGCTTCCAGGGAGCCACCCGTGCTGTGGGTGCACACAGAATTCCCATTGCGGAGCTGTACCTGCCTGTGATTTTTCTAAGAAAAAAAAAACAGTCTGACTGGGGCATGCAGTGTGGGCCGAAGCCCACCTGTATTTTATCTGACGTTAGCCCTGCTATCCGGGGCACTGCAATGGGATCTATTTATGTACCGTTGGTGGGTTCCAGGGAGCCACTCATGCTGTGTGTTCACTCCACACAGACTTCCCATAGAGGAGTTGTACCTGCCTGTGACTATTAATTAAAAAAAAAACAGTCTGACTCGGGCATGCAGTGTGGGCCGAAGCCCACCTGTATTTTATCTGACGCTAGTTCAGCTATCCAGGGCACTGCAATGAATTCATGAATGGGTGAGTGACTGCTGCCTCTCATCTGATTGGTCCCGCTGAGGCAATGAGAGGCAGCAGTCACTCGCCCATTCATAAATTCATAAATGGGTGTGTCAGTGAGATCTGCCTCTGATTGGTCAGGCTGTGACCAAATAGAGGCAGCTCATTCAGCAGGCGGGGATTTTAAATCCCCGGCTGCTGAATACTACTCACAGCTGTTCAGAGCAGTGCAAGAGGACTGCCGCTGGCCGCGCTGAACTCTGTCTGCCGGGACCAGGTGAGTATATATATATATATATTTATTTATACATTTCTGGATGAATTGCAGGGAAGGGCTTATATATTTAACCCCTTCCCGACAATTCATCCTGCGATCGCCAGCAGCCCATTGCTTTCAATGGAGCCGGCTGTATTGCCGTCTCCATTGAATTCAATGGGCTAACATTGTTCTGCAGGGACAAGGTGAGTATATATATATATTTTTTTTATTATTTTTACACTTTTCTGGATGAATTGCAGGGAAGGGCTTATATATTTAACCCCTTCCCGACAATTCATCCTGCGATCGCCGGCAGCCCATTGCTTTCAATGGAGCCGGCTGTATTGCCGGTTCCATTGAATGCAATGGGCTAACATTGTTCTTCTCTTCCACAGCTGTTACAGCTGTGGCAGAGGAGGGTGATCTTTATGCTGACAGTGGGGGGGGGGGGGGGGGGCTCACTCTTGCCACTATTGTGCTTAATAGGGGACCTGGAAACTTGAGATGCAGCCCAACAGTTAGCCTCTCGCCTGCCCTATCCGTTTCTGTGTCGTTCCCATCACTTTCTTGAATTTCCCAGGTTTTTGCAAATGAAAACTTTAGCGAGCATCGGTGATATACAAAAATGCTCGAGTCGCCCATTGACTTCAATGGGATTCAATACTCGAAACGAACTCTCGAGCATCACTGAAAGTTCGACTCGAGTAACGAGCACCCAAGCATTTTTGTGCTCGCTCATCACTATTGCCAACTCTTATACAGGAAGAAGAGGGCGTATCCAAATGTTGCTTGGTACAAAGATTAGTGTTACGTAGCTTACTGTTACAAAGGTGAAACTACTTATTGATCTTAAGACTTATTGACATCTACCAAATATTCTCAAAACTCTTAAGGCCCGTCTCAGACATAGAAATTACCTAAGTCAGGATATTGCTGTTGCATTAGACAACATTTCTGCAATAGTTGTGTGTCTTCTCTGTTAACATAGCTTAGCCTTATTTAATTTGTCTGTTGACTTATTATCTTAAAATCCTATTTCCCGGCACTACAAAGCATAGGTTTCAGTCTTCTCATCACGGGCTTCCGTATCTACCAATTTGGCACCTGGCAACGAGGTCATCAGATCGGTAGCGGTGTGGTCTGATAACACAGAGGATGGGTGCTGCTCTGGTGAAGTCCTGAAGGCGAGCATGTGAGGTTCGTATTAGAGGGATGTTTAGTCTGAGTGTGTTAACGGATGGGAGTGAGAGGGCTGTGTGGTGTACGGAAAGGAGGGAGGTGATGCATGGTGGTGCGGCACCATGCACAGCTTTATGGGTGCGGTTGAGGAGTTTAAATTTAGTTCTGCAGTGGATGGGCAGCCAATGCAGCGACTGGCATAGTGCAGAGGTGCCTGAATAATGGCTGGATAGAAAAAAAATGAGCCTAGCTGCCATGGTTAGTATGGATTGGTGCGAGTTCGGGGGAAGCTGATGAGAAGCAAGTTGCAGCAGTCGAGTCAGGAGTGGTTGAGTGCAACCACCAGTGTTTTTAGCATGTCCGTGGTGAGGAACAGACAAAATTTGGCAATATGTCTGAGGTGTAGGTTGAATATTTGGGCAAAAGATTGGATGCGCGGGTGTCTATCAGACCCAAACCAAACCGGCTGTTTACCACTCAGGGTATTTAAAGCAAACGCGGATGCTAGTACTTCTGTGAAAGTCTCATTAAATCAGTTACAGTTCCTTTCATCGCTCCAAAGACAGCATGAAACATGAATAAATTTTAATGGGCAAAGCAGGACAATTCATTCTGTGTATGTGTCAGATAGCTGAACACCGCGCTGGGAAACCTTTGTGTACCAAGAGTATAGACAATCCCCTGAAGCATTTATGTACCAAGAGTACAGGCGAACACCTGAAAAAATTGTATTGCATCACTCTCGTACTCCTTCCCTCTTCGGGAATGAGAGTGGAAAGCTTGGGTCAAGAAGGGTGAACGGACAGTGATCCTGGTTGGCCATAATGCATCTAACGTGAGGGTCACGGGAAAGACAGCTTAACATAGAGTCAGCCATGTATGCCAGAGTCCCAGTACACAACACATCACTGTCTTCACTAGGAGTATGACTTTCATGATCCTCCTCCTCCTCCTTCGCTTCAGCCCATACCCGCTGAGCAGATGTGAGGGAAGTAGCATGGATACCCTATGCAGTGTGTGTGGCAGTCTCTTCCCCCTCCTCCTCCTCCTCCACTCCCTCCTCCTCCAATACGCATTGAGAAACAGGCATGAGGGTGGTCTGGCTATCAAGCGACATACTGCCATCCCCCATCTCCTGTAATAACCGCAAAGCAACGGCCTTTATGCTTAGCAGCAAACTTCTAAGCAGGCAAAGCAGCGGGATGGTTACACTGATAATGGCCGCACCGCCGCTCACCATTTTTGTAGACTCCTCAAAGTTTTCTAGGACCTGACAGATGTCTGCCATCCATGCCCACTCCTTTGCGAAGAACTGCGGAGGCTGACTATCACTCCGCTGGCCATGTTGCAGCTGGTATTCTACAATGGTTCTATGCTGCTCGTACAGCCTGGCCAACATGTGCAACATAGAATTCCAGCGTGTGGGCATGTCGCACAGCAGTCGGTGCTCTGGCAGCTGGAACTGATGTTGCAGTGTATTGACGGTGGCAGCATCTGTGGTGGACTTCCTTAAATGGGCGCACAGGCGACACACCTTGCTGAGCAGGTCAGACAAATGGGGGTAGTTTTTTCAGAAAGCGCTGAACCACCAGATTGAGCATGTGGGCCAGGCATGGCTCGTGTGTTAGTCTGCCAAGCTACAGAGCCACCACGAGGTTACGCGAATTATCACACACGACCATGCCTGGTTGGAGGTTCCGCGCGAAAGCCACGGATCTGTTTGCTCTGTCAAACCCTGCAACAGCTCTTGGGTGGTGTGCCTCTTCTATTCCAAACCGGAGAAACCTTCACGGACATAGGATCCAGAATCCTCAGTTTGGGTAGCATGTGAGCAGACCCAAGGTCAGACTCGGTCTCTGCCTCCACGAAGTTCACCCAATGTGCAGTCAGGGGGATGTAGTGTCCCTGCCCGCCAGCACTTGTCCACGTGTAGGTGGTTAAGTTGACTTTTCCAGTAACCACGTTTGTGAGGGCACGGTTTATGTTGAGTGAGACGTGCTGGTGCAGGACGGGCACGCACACCGGGAAAAATAGTGGCCACTGGGTACCGAGGTAACGCCGCCGCCATCATGTTGCAGGAAACCTCAGTTTCTACTAGCCTGCATGGCAGCATCTCCAGGCTAAGCAGCTGTGTGATATGCACGTTTAAAGATCTTGCATGTGGGTGGGTGGCCACGTATTTCCGCTTTCATTCCAACGATTGGGTTGAACGCTGCGCTGGTGCGCTGGGACACATTGGTGGAGGACCGTGAAGGTGAGGGTGTGGGTGCAGGCCGGGAAATGCTTGTGTCTGTGTCCTGGGAGGGGGGTTGCATCTCAGTACCAGGATGTGACACTGGGGAAGAGGCAGTGGTGTGACCTGCAGGCGGTGAATGGCTTGCGTTCCACCTTGTGGGGGTGCTTAGCCATCATATACCTGTGCATGCTGGTGGTGGTCAGGATGGTAGCGGTGGCTCCCCGGCTGATCTTGGTGCAACGCAGGTTCGCACCACTGTTCGCTGGTCGTCTGTGCTCTCAATAAAAAACCTCCAGACTTTGGAACACCTATACCTCTGCATGGAGGCTTGCCACGAGGGTGTGCTGTGGGGAACAGTTGGTGGATTATTTGCTATGGCCCTGGTTCTCCCCCTGACCACCACACTGCCTCTCCCAACCTTTTCTGCTGCTTGTTCTCCCCCCCCCCCCCCCAAGCCCTGTCTTCAGTAGGGTTTGCAAGCCAGGTGGGGTCAGTCACCTCATCGTCCATCAGCTCTTCCTCTTACTCCTCAGTCTGCTCCTCCCTCAGACTTATTGCCCTAACAACCACCTCGCTGACAGACAACTGTCTCATCCTCATCATCCACAAATAGTTCTTGAGACAGTAATTCAAAGTCCCCACCCTCATCACCCTGAGTCTGTGAAAGTCCCACATTTACGGCATCGGTCACGACAAACTCCTCATGTTGCTGTGGAACCAGTTTTTTTTTAGACTCAGGGCAGGGACGCAGGAAGAGTTCTTGGGTGTATGCCTGTTCAACGCAAACTCCCATTTTCCTGGAGTGACCAGGCTGGGAGGAAGGAAGAGCAGCCTGAGGATACAGAGGTGCAGTCTCCTATGGGTGGCGTGAGTGGACTGTGTGGAAGACTGGGTGTTGGGTAAAGTACTGGAGGTGTTATCCGCTATCCACGTCAGCACCTGATCGCAGTGCTGTGCTTTTAATAATGGTCTGCCATGCGTACCTGCAAAATATGACATGGAGCTGGGGAGTGGAGATAAGCGGCGCTCTACCAATCCTTCAGCAGCAGGCACTGTTTCACCCTGCCCAGGACCTCGGCCTGTGCCCACACCCTCATTCTAACGCCCTCGTCCACGTCCTCATCCTCGACCCTTACCCCTAGTCCTCGTCGTGTAGGGTAAATGACAGAGCAGGGCCAGAAAAAAAAAATCAATGTATACCTCTGATACCTAGGGCTAATTCACCACCCACAGAGACTGGTAGATTTAAGAGACTCTGAGCAAGGCCAGAAAAAAAATTAACCAGTGTAAAGTGCTGATATCTAGGCCTAATTCACCGCCCACAGAGACTGGCAAATATGAGAGGCTCAATGCAGTGCTAGAAAAAAAATTAAGAAGTGTAAAGCACTGAAAACTATTCCTAATACACCGCACACAGAGACTTGTAGATTTGAGACGCTTTGAGCAGGGCCAGGAAAAAAAATAACTAGTGTATAGCGCTGAGAAGCAGGGCTAATTCACCGCCCACAGAGACTTGTAGATTTGAGAGGCTTTGAGCAAGGCCAGAAAAAAATTGAACCAGTGTAAAACGCTGATACCTAGTAGTAATTTACCGTACACAGAGACTTGGAGATTTGAGAGACTCTGTTCAGGGCCAGAGAATCAGTTACGGTTCATTGCATCACTCCAAAGACTGGATGAACCACAAATAAATTCCACAGGCCAAACTTGACACAGTTAAATAATAAAAAAAAAAGATAGTTTTTACAGAGCCTTTTGACCCGCAGAAGAATTGGCTGCTCAGCGTGATGTCATGCTGGTTTAGGAGAAGGTGGAAGAGGAGGGAGATCAGAGAAGGATAGACCAAGCTACTTCCCTCTTTTTTTTTTTGGGGGGGGGGGGGGGGGTGATATAGGATGCATGGTTCTTTAGTTCCAGCTTAAATAATCTTTATGCTCCGCTGCTCTCCATTGGTGGAGAAGAGAAGTCAGGGGAAATCCAGCCTTTGTTCATCTTAATGAGTGTAAGCCTGTTGGCTCTCTCAGTCGACAAGCGGGTACGATTATCCGTGATTATCCCTCCAACAGCAATAAACACCCTCTCTGATAATATGCTAGTGGCAGGGCAGGCCAGCACCTCCAAGGCGTACAGCGCCAGTTTGTGCCACGTGTCTATTGAACCAGTGTAAAGCGCTGACATCTAGGCCTAATTCACCGCCCACAGAGACGAGTAGATATGAGAGGCTCAATGCAGTGCTAGAAAAAAAAAAAATAAAGCAGTGTAAAGCACTGAAATCTATTCCTAATACACCGCCCACAGAGACTTGTAAATTTGAGAGGCCTTGAGCTGGGCCAGAAAAAAATAACCCACTGTATAGCGCTGATAACTAGGGCTAATTCAAAGCACACAGAGACTGGTAGATACAGTATGCTCCAATACAGCAACAACACTTAGAGCCCCCCCCCCCCCTAACTAAATATAAACCCCTAGTAGTACACAGCATAAAACCTCTAACAGTGGGCAGAATACAGCTGGGATGCTTGAAAACAAATGGTGCACTACTGGTCCCAGCCAGCCAAAATGCTAAAGCACACAATAAGAGTAGTCCAAGAAAGGACTGTTGGGTTCATGTAGTCAGGATCCCTGCTTAACTGCTACCTAATCCCTACACTAACACTTTCCCTATCTCAGCAGCTCTATCCCTAAACTCTGCCAGCATGCATCTGAGGCGAGTCACGGGCGGCAACAGTTTAAGTACTCAGCATTTGCCTGATCCGGCCAGCCACTCACTGCTGTAGACGTGCACGGGGTTGGAAGGTCTCAGCAGAAAGCGGTAATGCCAAAAAAAAAAAAAATGGCACTAAACATGCAGGAGGGGACATTAAAGTTTTTCGAGGAAAGGAAGGGAAGGGAAATCTTTGTGTGGTGGAAAGTGGGCCAGGTCCCACAATTAAGCCACAATGGTGGCAAGAGTCTACACATTCCCACAATGCAGCAATACTTTGTGTGGGAAGTATGTGAGCAGGCCCTGTGTCAGGCTTGGTCCCAGACTCCATTTTGTGTGACCGAAGGTACCGCCAATGACATAGCAGTGGGGACTCCATGTGTCCAGACACTACTCATTGTGTTTGGGTGTCGGATACCTCATCGACAATGCAAGGGGAAAGCCATCTGCACTCTGCCCCCTACCCAAGTCTGTCAGTGTCTTTGTGCCAGACAGGTAAATCACCGCTATGGGAAGTCTGTGTGCACCCACAGCATAGGTGAGTCCAAGGAATCCCAAGACATGAACCATGAATAAATCAGAGTTCCCAAACATGGCAGACTTTCACGTCACCGAGGACATAGGCCTCTGCACTAACCCTCATCAATCGTGGGCATAGAGCAGACTCTGATGCTAGTACAGCAGTGAACGTTTCATTTAATTTATTGCGGTTGTTTTCACCGTTCCAAAGACTGGATTAACCAGGGCCAAGTTCCACGGGCCCAACCTGGCACAGTTGCATTTCCATCATGACATAGGCCTCTGCACAAACCCTCAGCAATGGCGGGCATAGAGCGGACTTCAATGCTAGTGCAGCTGTGAACGTCTTATTTGTGCAGTATCGCTCCTCTTGTTTGGCCCAAACCAGTGCCGCGGATAACAGTGGTAACGCAAGAGAAAATACATGTTGGCCTCAGCCCACAATGCATGCCCTAGTCAGTCAGTGTTTTGGGGCCAGATAGGTAAAACACTGTGATGGGAAGACTTTGTGCACCAATAGTATAGACAGATCCCTGTAACATTCCAGTAGCAAAGGTATAGGCAGACCCCTGTAACATTTCTGTAGCAGCAGTATAGGCAGACCCCTGTAACATTTCAGTAGCAGCAGTATAAGCAGACCCTTGAAACATTTTTGTAGTAGAAGTATAGGCAGACCGCAGTACCATTTCTGTAGTAACAGTATAGGCAGACCCCAGTAACATTTCTGTAGCAGAAGTATAGGCGAACTCCTAAAACATTGGTGTACCATTAGTGTAGGCGAAGTCCGGAAAAAATAGTTAGATAACAGTATAGGCGAAGGCCAGAAAAATTAGTGTAACAAGAGTACACGTGTACCTCTGAAAAACGTATCAACCGAGAGGGCAGGTGAATCCCAGAAATATTTTTTTTAAAGATACAGCTCGCTATTGCTTAATTTGCAACAGAGCCTGGAGGCAGCCCAGTGGGGGAAAAAAAACATGTTTTCTGGTAAAGTATCAATACTTTTGAAACTTTCAACAATTGTAAAAAAAAAAAAAAAAAAAAAATGTAAGCAGAGCCTTTTGGGCTGCAGAAAAATTGGCAGTTTAGCGTGATGACATGTTGTTTCAGGGGGAGGAGGAGGCCTAATACCCAAGAGTGATTGACAAAGCTAATCCCCCCCTTTTTTTTCTGGTGATAGGGAATGCTTTTTTATCCGGTTGCAGCAAAAATAATCTTTAGGTACCGCTGCTTTCCGCCGGTGGAGAATAGACGTCTGGGGAAATCCAGGCTTTGTTCATCTTTATGAGTGTAAGCAAGTCGGCACTGGCAGTTGACAGGCGGGTACGCTTATCCGTGATTATTCCCCCAGCTGCACTAAACACCCTCTCTGACAAGATGCTAGTGGCAGGACAAGCCAGCACCTCCAGGGCGTACAGCGCAAGTTTGTGTCACGTGTCCAGCTTTGACACCCGATAGTTGTATGGAGCAGAGGCATTCCGTAGAACGGTGGTATGATCGGCTACATACTCCCTCACCATCTTTTTACAGTGCTCCCTCCGACTTAGCCTTGACTGGGGAGTGGTGACACAGTCTTGCTGGGGAGCCATAAAGCTGGCAAAGGCCTTGGAGAGTGTCCCCCTGCCCCGGTGCTGTACATGCTGCCTGATCTCTGCGCCTCCCCTGCTACTTGGCCCTCGAAACTGTGCCTTCTGCCGCTAGCGCTGTCAGATGGGAAGTTTACCATCAGTTTGTCCACCACGGCCCTGTGGTATAGCATCACTCTCGAACCCCTTTCCTCTTCGGGAATGAGAGTGGGAAGTTTCTCCTTATACCTTGGGTCGAGCAGTGTGTACACCCAATAATCTGTAGTGGCCAGAATGTGTCTAACACGAGGGTCACGAGAAAGGCATCCTAAAATGAAGTCAGCCATGCGTGCCAGGGTACCTGTATGTAACACATCGCTGTCCTCACTAGGAAGGTCACTTTCTGGATCCTCCTCCTCCTCCTCGTCCACAGGCCATACACGCTGAGCAGATGAGAGGCAAGCAGGATGGGTACCCTCTGCAGTGTGCCCAGCTGTCTCTTCCCCTCCTCCTCCTGAGGCTCCTCCCCCCCTCCTCCGCCTCCAAAACGCATTGAGATATAGACATGAGGGTGCTCTCATAGTCATCCAGCGGCATACTGTCTTCCCCTGTTTCCTGTTCCGACCACAAAGCGTCAGCCTTTATGTTTTGCAGGGCACTTCTCAACAGGCATAGCAGAGGAATGGTGACACTAATGATTGCAGCATAGCCGCTCACCATCTGGGTAGACTCCTCAAAGTTTCCAAGGACCTGGCAGATATCTGCCATCCAGGCCCACTCCTGGGTAAATAATTTGGGAGGCTGACTACCACTCCGCCGCCCATGTTGGAGTTGGTATTCCACTATTGCTCTACACTGCTCATAGAGCCTGGCCAACATGTGCAACACCATGTGGACACGTCGCACAGCAGTCAGTGCTCTGGCAGATTAAACCGTTTTGCAGGGTCCTCAGGGTGGCAGCGTCCGTGGTGGACTTGCGAAAAGGTGCGCATACGCGGCACACCTTTCCGAGCAGGTCAGGCAAGTGAGGCTAGTTTTTAAGAAACCGCTGAATCACCAGATTGAAGGCGTTGGCCAGGCATGGCACGTGCGTGAGGCTGCCGAGCTGCAGAGCCGCCACCAGGTTATGGCCATTGTCATACACGACCATGCCCGGTTGGAGGCTCAGCGGCGAAAGCCAGAGGTCGGTCTGCTCTGTCAGACCCTGCAACAGTTCGGGGGCCGTGTGCCTCTTGTAACCTAGGCAGAGTAGTTTCAGCACAGCATGCTGACGCTTGCCCACCGCTGTGCTGCCCCGCCGTGCACACCGACTGCTGGCGACGTGCTGCTCACACTTCTTAATTGAGAGGTAGATGTTGCGTAGAAGGAGGAGGTGGGGGCTTTTAGGAGGTGGCATAGACCGCCGCAGGTACCAGCCCTGAGGTAGGATCCGCTATTCTGGGTGTGGGTAGGACGTGACTCGGTCACAGCCTCCACCAAATTCACCCAATGTGCCGTCAGTGAGATATAGTGGTCCTGCCCCCCAGTACTTGTCCACGTGCCCGTGGTTACGTGGACCTTCCAAATAACCGTGTTGGTGAGGACACAATTTATGTTGCGGGAGACGTGCTGGTGTAGGGCTGGGACGGCACACCGGGAAAAATAGTGGCGACTGGAGAGCGAGTAGTGCGGGACCGCCACCGCCATCATGTTTTTGAAAATCTCCGTTTCCACAAGCCTGTACGGCAGCATCTCTAGGCTGATTAATTTTGCAATGTGCACGTTTACAGCTTGTGCGTGCGGGTGTGTGGTGGCATTTTTGCGCTTTTTCTCCAATGCTTGTGCTAGCGACAGCTGAACGCTGCGCTGAGAGACGTTGCTGGATGGGGCCGAGGACAGCGGAGGTGAGGGTGTGGGTGCAGGCCAGGAGACGGTAGTGCCTTTGTCCTGATCGGGGGGTTGGACCTGAGTGGCAGGTTGGGGCACAGGGGACGAGGCAGTGGTGTGACCCGGAGGCGGTGAACGGCCTTCGTCCCACCTTGTGGGGTGCTTGGCCATAATATGCCTGCGTATGCTAGTGGTGGTGAGGCTGGTAGTGGTGGGTCCCCGGCTGACCTTGGTGCGACACAGATTGCACACCACTGTTCAGCGGTCGTCCACGCTCTCACTGAAAAACATCCACACCTTTGAACACCTAGCCCTCTGCTCGGAGGCTTGGCACGAGGGGTGCTTTGGTAAACGGTTGGGGGATTCTTGGCTCTGGCCCTGCCTCTACCCCTGGCCACTCCACTGCCTCTTCCAAGCTGTCCTGCTGCTGCACTTGCCTCCCCCTCTGAATCCCTGTCCTCAGTAGGCTTAGCAAACCAGGTAGTGTCAGTCACCTCATCGTCCAGCTGCTCTTCCTCCGAATCCTCTGTGCGCTCCTCCCTCGGACTTACTGCCCTTACTACTACCTCACTGATAGACAACTGTGTCTCATCGTCATCATCCTCCTCACCCACTGAAAGCTCTTGAGGCAGTTGTCGGAAGTCCCCAGCCTCATCACCCAGACCCCGGGGACTTTCCAAAAGGTTGGGCATCGGTCACGACAAACTCCTCAGGTGAGAGAGGAACCATTTTTTCCCACTCATGGCAGGTGCCCGAGAACAGTGCCTGGGAGTCTGCTTGCTCAGTACATGTCATTTTCATGGAGTGAGGAGCCTGGGAGGAAGGAGGAGTTGCAGCCAGAGGAATCAGAGTTGCAGTCCCTATCTGGGAGTAGTGGACTGCGTAGAAGACTGGGTGGTCGAAACATTGCTGGATGCATTTCCTGCCATCCACGACAGGACCTGCTCACACTGCTCTGTTTGTAATAAAGATCTACCACGCAGACCCATGAATTGGAATATGAAGCTGGGGACCCCAGAAACTTGCCTCTCTCCTAATCCCGCAGCAGCCGGCTGTGATTCACCTGGACCAGGAACTCGGCCTATGCCCACACACTCACTTGCACGTCTACGTTCACGTCCTCAACCCTTACACCTACTCCTCATCATGGCGGATTAAGAATAGAGCAGGGGCTAAATAAAGTACCCCACTGTACAGCACTGACAACCTGGCCTTAATTCACCGCACACAGAGACTTGTAGATAGCGGAGGCCCTATGCTGTGGCTTGAAAAAAGTAACCCGCTGTCTTGCGCTGGTACCGAGGGGTAATTTACTGCTCGCAGAGAATTGTAGATAATAGAGGCTGTGTGGAGTGGGTGAACACTGTAAAGCCAGTGGATAGTGCTGGTAACTGTGGCGATCTCAACCCCACCAAGCTGCATAATACTAAAACGGAATCACTACAACTCCCAGTAGTCACCCAGTAAAATCCACACGGTCAGATGTAACCCTAAGAAGGACCGTTGGGGTTCTTGAAGACAGGATCCTACACTACCACTGTCCCTATCTCAGCTGCACTTTCCCTATACTCTGCATAATCGACTGCAGCCCGAGATTTAAAAAAAAAGGGGGAGAAAAGTGCAAAACTGCTCCCAGCAGCCTCAACAGTAATGCACACGGTCAGATGTGGCCCTAAGAAGGACTGTTGGGGTTCTTGAAGACAGGATCCTACACTAACACTCTCCCTATAGTAGCAGCAGCACTTTCCCTATACACTCCCAGTGTGTGTCTGAGGCGAGCCGCGGGCGGGGCCGCTTTAAATATTCATCAGTCACTTGATCTCGCCAGCCACTCACTGCAGGGGGGTGGGGTAGGGCTGGCACGTCACAGGAGGAAGTGGTAATGCCTTCCCTGCATGTCTATTGGCTAGAAAATGGCGATAAACATGTGGGGAAGAAAATGGAATTGACTCGAGTACCGCATGGTGCTCGTCTCGAGTAACGAGCATCTCGAGTACCCTAATGCTCGAACGAGTATCAAGCTCAGACAAGTACGCTCGCTCATCTCTATTAGTTAGTTCTGTTTTTTTAAATTAATTAATTTATTTTTTTTAAGGGAGAAGGAAAAATGGAAATGGGAAAAAATAAAACAAAAATGGGTGGCCACTGAGGGGTTAACTATAGAGATGAGCGAGCATACTCGTCCAAGCTTGATACTCGTTTGAGTATTAGGGTGTTTGAGATGCTCATTACTGGAGACGAGCACCACGCGGTACTCGAGTCAATTCCATTTCCTTCCCTGCATTTTTAGCGCCATTTTCTGGCCAATAGACATGCGGGGAAGGCATTACCACTTCCTCCTATGACGTTCCAGCCATATCCCACCCCCCTGCAGTGAGTGGCTGGCAAGATCAAGTGACCCCCGAGTATTTAAAGTGGGGCCGCTCGCGGCTCGCCACAGTCACACACTGGGAGAGATCAGGGGCAGTGCTGCTGCTGCTGCTATAGGGAAAGTGTTAGTGTAGGAACCTGTGTACAAGAACCCCAACAGTCCTTCTTAGGGCCGCATAGGACCGTGTGCATTACTGTTGTGGCTGCTGGTAGCAGTTTTGCAATATATATATATATATCGGGCGTTAGCCCCATTACAGCTATAGCGTTCTCAGGCTGCAGTCTGTACTGCATAGTATAGGGACAGTGTTGCTGAGATAGGGAGAGTGGTAGTGTAGCATCCTGTGTACAAGAACCCCAACGGTCCTTCTTAGGGCTACCTGTGACCATGTGCATTTTACAGGTTGTCTGATGGGAGTTGTAGTCCATCACTATTGCACTTAGGCCTGTTTGCGGCCTTCCTGACTATTTTTTTCTGCCTGGAGTTTGCCTTACTAGACCGCTCTCAGCGACAAAGTCTACACACATAATTCCAAGATTACTTACACTGGCCTGTGTCTGCAGTGAATTAGAGACGCACAGCGTACGGCCACAGCGACTGATAGAGGGAATGTGATATACACACTATCCAGCCTGTATTCTTTGACCAAAAAAAAACAAACAGCAAGCTCCTACTTAGGGCTACCGCTGAGCGTCTGCATTTTACTGGGTGCCTGGCGGGAGTTCTGGTGCATCACTATTGCATTGCTTCCATTTTTTTCTGCCTGGAGTTAGCGTTACGATTCCGCTCTCTGCGTGAAAGTGTACGCATATGATTCCATAATTATTTACAGAGGTCGGTGTCTGCTCTATTCGCAATACACCATGATGAGGGGTAGGGGTAGGGGTAGAAGATGTGGACGTGGGCGAGGATGCAGAGTTCCAAGTGAGGGTGTGGGCACAGGCCAAGTTCCTGGTCCAGGTGTATCCCAGCCGGCTGCTGCGGTATTAGGAGAGAGGCAAGTTTCTGGGGTCCCCAGCTTCATATCACAATTTGTGGGTCCGCGTGGTAGACCTTTATTGCAAACAGAGCAGTGTGAGCAGGTACTGTCGTGGATGGCAGAAAATGCATCCAGCAATCTATCGACCACCCAGTCTTCTGCGCCGCACACTGCTGAAAGTCTGAATCCTCTGGCTGCTGCTCCTCCTTCCTCACAGCCTATACTGATGCTACTGCAATGTTACTGGGGTCTGTCTATACTGTTACTACTGAAATGTTTCTAATACTGGGCTCTGCCTATACTGCTGAAACTGAAATGTTACTGGGGTCAGATTATACTGTAACCCAGGAGAAGAGGCAGCGCTGTGTCCCGCAGGCAGTGCTTGTGCTTTGTTGGAGGTAGTGTGGTGCTTAGCTAAAGTGTGCCTTGCTAATGAGGGTTTGTCCGCAGTTTGTCCATATCTACATAATGCTACAACATCAGCATCGAGGGGCATTTTCTGCTCAGCCATCGTGGTAACTTCCCGGAAAACCTTGGTTCCCTCAGCCATGAGCAAGGTGGACGATCCCACCAAGATGTGAAGGTCATGGAGGCAGGGTATCAGGGCTTGACGGGGTGCATATATCAGGGCCGACTATTATCGTGGCATCAGTCCGGATTGCCAAAGATTGAACAACACTCCGTGACAAGCTATCAGCCTAACTATTTCCCTTTACCGCTACTACTTGCACACAATGTGACACAAGAACACTAGACCCTTTGTACGGACACGGTGACCTTTACATAAACATTACATTCAGAACTCATGTATTGTATTGTTCTCCATTGTATGTCCATGTTGTTCATTGTGAGCAGATTATTGACCCACCGGCCGCACTGTGTACTGCGGCTACTGCCTTTACATGTATGACTGCAGGTAGGTACAGTGACCGGAGACTAGTGGGTTAAGGGTTAAATGTACATAGCTAGGCCGGTGTCCCGTGGGAAGTCACGCATGGGGCAGCCCGGACAGGGAGCTCTTCCGTGAAGCTTCTTGATGGCACCCGATGGTATTTATTATCCTCTCCTCCCCACGGAGGCAACACATAGACATAGAACAAGAGCAGCGTCCGAGGCAGCTAGGAGAGCCCGTCCTAGAGAGGGCAGCCCCCTCCCCTCACACCTGCCCGGAGGAGGGTTCATGGGAGGGCATGAGGTGCAGCAAAGCCGGAGTGACCCTACTGCACTGAGAAGGAAGCTGGAGGCCGGCCGGGAGACGGAGCTCAGCTACAGTTGTACTGATGTCGTACCATCTGCGTTGCTCCTATTCACTTACAGCTGAGCGGCCCTGGTGCATTATGTCTCCAGCGGATGTAAGGGTGGAAACATGGGTTGGGAGCCCCGAGTTAGATGGTACGTCTAGGCGAGGGGCACGACGGTGGACCGGCTGCCGCACACACACCTCCCCACATGTACCGCCCATTCCCCTGGCAAGCTCACATATCTCCCAGGCGGATTCCCATCTCTGGTCCTTTCTCACACATCTCCCCGCCGGATTGACATCTACTCTCGTTTCCCCCCGGGCGCTCGCTGGACAGCTTTGTCTGCTCCCAGCTCCTGTCCCCGTCGGCCGCAGCAGCCGGCGCCGCTGTCACCCTACGCGCTGGCCTCCGCTCCCGTACACCGATGGCACTGGTGCCGCTGCCACGGCGAACCCCGCTCTCGCTGCCCATGGCGCCGCTGGTGGCCAGCTCTGCCGATGACTGTGAGCTGCTGTTCGGCCGGAGCAGCGGCTTGCCTACAAGAGCTCCACTAGCTGCCCCTGACACTGCTCTCTTTCTGGGTCGCCTCCTTGGGCGCTAAATAGAGGAGCTGATTAGCGATCTGGAGGGGTATAGGGGACCGGGTTGTGGGGGAAGCGGGGGTCTCACAGTACCGATGGTCCTTCAGGGTCTGTGAAAGCTTTCTGGACCAACATGCTCCGCCATAGGAATCCCAGCGGACACTGTACAACATCTGCTGCCCCCGGGGATCTACAGTAGAACCCTCCCTGCGGGTTCTGTACGATGTCACCGACTGCGGCACTGGATCTGGCGCTGTGAGTCCCGCTGTATCACTGCTCCTCTCGGACATCAGTGACTGACAGGCCATCGCCGGCTGCAGGAGAACCGCGGGTAGACGGCTTTGTTCAGGCGTCATTTCTTGGCGATCTACATCCCGATTAGAGCGTTGTTAGATGCCACCGCTCTTCAGCGAAATCCCAAGTTCCATCTTCACCGTCAACGATTGATGGGAACTACAGAGCCGATGCAATGGCCGTCACGTCCAGCACATGGTATCCCTGGGATGATATAGAACGGGCAGCAGCCCGCGGGAGGAGATGCACCTGCAGAGAAGAAGAATCGCTTCTTCTTGTGGACAACCACACCCATCATGTCCGGGGTATTAAAGGGACGATAACGTGTGGCATTCCCGATCGTCTGAGTGTACAGGGGGGTACTGGATTTCCTCATCTTACATTGCGCCGCAGTATAGAGCAGTCTGCAGTATATACAGTATACATTCA
The DNA here is from genome assembly GCF_035609145.1 of Eleutherodactylus coqui. Classification (NCBI taxonomy): domain Eukaryota; kingdom Metazoa; phylum Chordata; class Amphibia; order Anura; family Eleutherodactylidae; genus Eleutherodactylus; species Eleutherodactylus coqui. Next base: position 60,299,835 of record NC_089847.1, on the reverse strand, counting down.
GCACCCGGGAGCTGGCAGTGAGCGGAGGCGCAGCCTGTGCTACACCTCTGGGCTCTCGGCAGCTCCAGGTCGTCCTCGCATTGTGCAATCAGCTTCTGCACGATGGGGATTGTGGAGTAGATCCCGGGGATGGTGACAAGGGCCGGGAATAGAGGGAAGGCGCTCCCGCAGCGGTTTTATCTCCGCAGATACACGGAGATGTGCAGATCGGGAGAACTATGGCGAAGATCTCGTGGCCTCCTCTCCGCTCCTCCCCGGAACCTCCGCCAGCAGCGGCTATAAACGGTTGCATGAGATGTCAGAGAGTGAGGAGTCACGTTGAACGCGAGCTCTCCTGTCCGGTTCTGACCGGTGACGGACTCTTATCCCGGGCAGGGAAGCACAAGAGGAGAACGGAGCGGAGAGGAGGCCCGGATGGGATAAGGCAGTAGCTGTGCTCAGTGTCAGCCAATAGCAGCTCAGGACGGGCCTGCTCACGAGCCAATCAGAGCGCGGCCGCTGTACATATAAGAGGCGCCACCAGCGCCGCTCTCAGAGTTTCTCTTCCAGGAGAGTTTTACTATTTGATTACCGCAGCACACAATGGCAGAAACCGCGCCAGCCGCCGCTCCTCCTGCCGCCGAGCCGGCTGCCAAATCCAAGAAGCAGCCGAAGAAATCCGCCGCAGGGGGCGCCAAGAAAAGCAAGAAGTCCTCCGGTCCCGGCGTGTCGGAGCTGATCGTCAGAGCCGTGTCCGCCTCTAAAGAGCGCAGCGGGGTGTCTCTAGCCGCCCTGAAGAAGGCTCTGGCTGCCGGAGGGTACGATGTAGAGAAGAATAACAGCCGCCTGAAGCTGGCCGTCAAGTCTCTGGTCACCAAGGGCAGCCTGCTCCAGGTGAAAGGCAGCGGCGCCTCCGGCTCCTTCAAGCTGAACAAGAAGCAGGAGACTAAGGACAAGCCGGCCAAAAAGAAGCCAGCGTCTGCGGCCAAGCCCAAGAAGCCCGCTGGAGCCAAGAAAGCGTCGAAATCTCCTAAAAAGCCCAAGAAGGCTCCGGCCAAAAGCCCGAAAAAAGCAAAGAAACCTGCAGCGGCCGCCGCCAAGAAAGTGGCCAAGAGCCCGAAGAAAGCCTCAAAGCCGAAGGCCGCCCCAAAGCCCAAGAAGGTGACGAAGAGTCCGGCTAAGAAGGCGGCCAAACCCAAAGCTGCCAAGAGTCCGGCTAAGAAGGCTGTTAAAGCCAAGAGGAGTGCGGCTAAGAAATAAGCTGAAGCCGCCCATGCATTTACCCCACAAAGGCTCTTTTCAGAGCCGCCACCTTCTCACCGCAGAGCTGTATTATCACTGCCTCGGATTCTGTTCTAGATAGCAGCGGCCCCATAGCGGCTACAGGGTACTTCATATCAGTTGGGAGTCTAGGGAGCGAGGGGGAGGCTGTAGAGGGGAAGTAATACGAGACATTGTCGCCGCATCATCCCTGTTCCTGTTGGGGAGTGTGACCTATACAACGCGTGTATGGATGCCGGGCTGAGTGTGAAGAGGGAGGGGACTCGCCGACCTAATGCATTTCCCATAAAATCAGCGCAGCTTCTAATGGGGGAGACTGCCGTGCAGCGTGGAGTGCGTGTTTCTGCGGACATATCAATGCAGGGAAGCAGCTGAGAACATGATTTCACAGACACCCGAACGTATCATGCAGTGGCCTGATAGGGTGAGGTGGGGCCAGCCTCTGCCGACTGCTGATTGGTCGCGGGCATCAAGCGTTTTGGCGGGCTAGTGGTTTGTTTGAAAAAGCCAATGAGATGTAGGGGTCGTTGTTTCTAAGAGCCAATAGGGAAGAGCAAGTAGGGTATAAAGGCTCTGCTCTTTCTACGGCTCCCATCATATCACATCTGTGTGCATCTGTACAGTAGAGCTATGGCCAGAACCAAGCAGACCGCTCGTAAATCCACCGGAGGGAAAGCTCCCCGCAAGCAGCTGGCTACGAAGGCCGCCAGGAAGAGCGCTCCTGCCACCGGCGGAGTGAAGAAGCCTCACCGCTACCGTCCAGGTACAGTGGCTCTCCGTGAAATCCGTCGCTACCAGAAGTCCACCGAGCTGCTGATCCGTAAGCTTCCCTTTCAGCGCCTGGTGAGAGAGATCGCCCAGGACTTCAAGACTGACCTGCGCTTCCAGAGCTCAGCGGTCATGGCCCTGCAGGAGGCCAGCGAGGCTTACCTGGTAGGACTGTTCGAGGACACCAATCTGTGCGCCATCCACGCCAAGCGGGTCACCATCATGCCCAAAGACATCCAGCTGGCCCGCAGGATTCGCGGAGAGAGGGCTTAGATCTGCTCTGGGCACCGCATGGAACACAAAGGCTCTTTTCAGAGCCACCAAATCCTCCTCAAACGAGCTGCATCCTGTCCTCCGCTGTCATTTCCCCAACTCGGGTTCACAGCCAGCCTGTGCGCGGTGTACCCTGGCGCCGCCTCTCCCCTATAATGTTCTGTCGTCAGCAGGAGGTGGTCTGTTAACCCCTTCAGTGACCTAGTCAGTTCCTCAATTAATGCCATTCTCTCATCTTTTAAATGTAGTAGAAAGAGATTTGAATCCCCGGCAGACTGTTATGAACTTGGATGATCAAACGTGTCCGTATGAGGCATCTATCTGTGCCTGTGGGCCGGGAAGGGATTAGTGTTGAGGATCTATTTATGTGGATATTATCTCATTATACGAAGAAATACAGCAATACACAAAACTATACTAATTAATACCGCATAATGGGATTGGGAACCGGCCGGGAAACTGTTGAGAATTGTAAGAATACGCGTTAAATTCTAAATTCCAAACGGTTCTGTGTTAAACCAATCAGCAAGGAGAGGGGCGTGGCCAACATGTAATTGCCCCAATAGGAACGCCTAAACTGTAGTCATTGGTTACTGTTTTCAATCTGGTCCGCACGTTGTGTAGCTAAGGGAGGACGCTTGAACTAGTTGGCAATTGTTTTCTACTTACAACGTAGAAGATGTCTGGTCGCGGTAAAGGAGGGAAAGGTCTTGGGAAGGGCGGCGCCAAGCGGCACAGGAAGGTGCTCCGTGATAACATCCAGGGCATCACCAAGCCTGCCATCCGCCGTCTAGCTCGCAGGGGAGGCGTCAAGCGTATCTCCGGTCTCATCTACGAAGAGACTCGCGGCGTCCTGAAAGTCTTCCTGGAGAATGTGATCCGCGACGCCGTCACCTACACCGAGCACGCTAAGAGGAAGACCGTCACCGCTATGGATGTGGTGTACGCGCTCAAGCGCCAGGGCCGCACTCTTTACGGCTTCGGAGGTTAATAATTCTGCTCTTTCTCCATAACACAAAGGCTCTTCTCAGAGCCGCCCACCTCTTCCAAGGAAAGGCTGTAATACAACTTCGTGTGGGGTCGCTGCTGCCTGATTGCCCATCTGTTCTGATACGTGTAACCCGCCCTATATCGGATGCCTGCCATCACCCCTTATGCGTTGGCATTGTTAGTGGCCAAACTCATTTAACCCTTTGAATCACACTTTATGCCCATTTTTGTTCTTTGCGTATGCTATAGTCAGCCGTGTTCCCCTCATGACGCCTTCCCGCAAGGTCTTTGTATCATTAAAATGAGTTGTCTTTACTAATACTAGAGAGAGGGGCGGGGACAAAGTAAATAAATGCCTAGATGCGCACATACATACTTCAGTTATTGCAAATAACAGAGATTTAAGCGTTCTATTAAAAATACCCCCCACCATGATGACCCCTAATGCCAGGGAATCTTCTCTTCTACCAGGAAGCAGGCTGCGGCGCACTGAGTGTATGTCCTCCTTGTACTAAAGCATACGGCCTGCCAGCTAATCCGTGTAGTGCTACCATATTGGAGGCGTCCTCTCATTTAGAAGTGCTGCAAATTGCACCAAGCTCTCCTAGGGACCCGCACAGCCATTATTTTACATAGAATTGCCGTCATAGCAGCCAGCTCTCCCAGCGTGCTGCACTGATTTCCCATTGCGGGACTCTGGGAGACCTGGGTGATATAGCCGGAGCACTAAATTAATCTAGGGAAGAGGTTGGTCTCTGAGAAATCCGGGATGCCCGCTGTTCTCCATGCCAGACTGCCATCTCCGCTCCCGTTCACCTGCGGCCGCTGCCACGATGGTCTCTGCTTCCGTTCACCCTGCTGCCGCGGCTACTCTGGTCCTTGCTCCATTATGGTCCCCGCCCCCGTTCCCCATGCGGCTGCTGTAGCCGGTGCACTGCCCCTCTGGTTCTCGCTCCCCTCCGGTCCCTGCAACCGGGAAGGCTGCCACTTTGGTGACTGCCATCTCCTCTCCGGTTCCGCTGTCACTGTGGTCCCCTCAGGTTTCTACACCGACATAGAAGGGGGTTCTTCATTGTAAGAGCAGTGAGAGTGTGGAACTGTCAGCCCGAGGACGTGGCTGATGGCAACTTCGATAAAAGGGTTCAAAAGGGGCATGGGCGTCTCTACATAAGCAGCTGGAGAAGGTGAGGCTATTCTCCTCTTGGTCCCCCTCCCCTTTCCTAGCACCCCCAGTGCTCTTATTTTCAGGCATCCCCGATTGCCTCCGCTACTCACTACAATGTACTACAGCCCCCAGCATGTCGTCTGCCTACTACCCCTTTCCCTTTGTGCACCCCGCTGCTTTAGGGCGCAGACCCGCATATCCCCTGTAGTCTTCTGCCTTCCGAGCACTCCAGTACAGCTGCTACTTGTGGTCGGCATCCCCCTCCGACGTCGACCGCCTCATGTAGCCACCACGCCGACCTCACCCCACAGCATAATCCAGTCATGGCCGCACTGTGCTCCGTGTACCTCGGTGGCAAAAACGCTGCCGCTTCTCTAATGGCTTATTGTCCGCAGCTGCATCACCGAATCCACGTAGCGCCCACCTCTATGGAGGCGTCTGCATAGTGCGGCTTCGGTCACCGCACGTATCCCTAATCTGCAGCTCAATCAGCATCGCGACCCCCGACAGAGATACAGTTGTGTAGGGCTGCAGGGAAGATTTCCTCAAATCCAGTACATAGACAGAGAACAACTCCGGTACACAGAGACAAAGACGAGTTGTTCAACGCAGGGGACTAAGTAACCAAACCGACCTTTGTTACAGAGGAGCAAACGATGATGCTCCCTACACAACCGGAAGGTGACAGCTCTGCTGTAGACGGGGTGCGGGGCTCTTAGAAGAGCCTTTGGGGTGATCGTGCACGGCGGGCCACGGAACAGATTACTTGGCGCTGGTGTACTTGGTGACGGCCTTGGTGCCCTCGGACACGGCGTGCTTGGCCAGCTCTCCAGGCAGAAGCAGGCGCACGGCGGTCTGGATCTCCCGGGAGGTGATGGTGGAGCGCTTGTTGTAGTGAGCCAGGCGGGAGGCTTCCCCTGCAATGCGCTCGAAGATGTCGTTGACAAACGAGTTCATGATGCCCATGGCCTTGGAGGAGATGCCGGTGTCGGGGTGGACCTGCTTCAGCACCTTGTACACGTAGATGGCATAGCTCTCCTTCCTGGTCTTCTTACGCTTCTTGCCGTCCTTCTTCTGAGTCTTGGTCACGGCTTTCTTGGAGCCCTTCTTGGGCGCTGGAGCAGACTTGGCGGGATCAGGCATGATAAGGTAAAAATACTTTCCCAACTAGAGAGAACAGTTTCCCTGCACCTCCCAGCGCTGCGGTATTTATAGCGGGGCCATGCAAATGAGTACCGCCGTCTGCTTGCTGTTCTACTGGAGCAGCAAAACATGTGACCCCTGTGAGCGTCTTAGCCACGCCCAGTGCCGCTCATTGGTTCTTCCTCAAGTCTGGCCTCTATTGGGGGGATTGAAAGCTACCCAATTAGAGGAGAGGAGGGCCGAGCAGCAGGTTATAAAAAATTAACAGAACTGCGCCTCCTCGTTATCACAACTTTCAAAGTGTTTTATCCTAATTCTGCTTTCCTGTGCTACAAGATGTCTGGACGCGGCAAACAAGGAGGCAAAGTCCGTGCTAAGGCCAAGACTCGCTCATCCCGGGCAGGGCTGCAGTTCCCTGTCGGCCGTGTGCACAGGCTTCTCCGCAAGGGCAACTACGCTGAGAGGGTAGGCGCCGGCGCTCCGGTCTATATGGCAGCAGTCCTAGAGTATCTGACCGCTGAGGTCCTGGAATTGGCTGGCAATGCCGCCCGGGACAACAAGAAGACCCGCATCATCCCCCGTCACCTCCAGCTGGCTGTGCGCAACGACGAGGAGCTGAACAAGCTGCTCGGTGGGGTGACCATCGCCCAGGGAGGCGTCCTGCCCAACATCCAGGCCGTGCTGCTGCCCAAGAAGACCGAGAGCAGCAAGACGAGCAAGAGCAAGTGATCGCGCTGATCCTCCATAGAACCAAAGGCTCTTCTAAGAGCCACCCACATGCTCCTTACAACAGAGCTGCGCCGCTTCTATGCCGTGATACTCGGTGGCCGGTACGCCGGCTGCACCGGGAAACTATAACTGTACAGGACTTTCCACAAGGAGGCAGAGATTGGGGCGGATGCCAATTTGGCCATCCCTGTCACCGGCAGAAGCGCACAATCGTCCTGCTCTAGGTGACCATGTCCAGAGGACGGGCGGCTGTAGGACTCGCTCACCAGTCCTTGCGATAACGGGTTAACAGAGTCCTCTGTTAGGTCACGTATATACAAGAATCGGAACGCTTCAGTTGTGTTTCGGATAGAACACCCAGCTTTCTCAGGGTCCTGCGTGGGCCGTATGCTTACAAAGCCTTGCAGCCGCATCATCCAGCCCTCTCAGAGCTCTGCACGGTCGCCCCCTTAGAAGTGCGCTCATCATGTCACTCCACAGCCATGCCCTTTTTGTGGAGGTGGAGCTATATCACCCAGCTTTCCCAGAGCCCTGCACGGCACAGGCTGGTTTTGGATTATAGTAAACCTACAGGGATTAGACGTCCTCTTGCGTTACGGGTGGAGCAGGTAGAGGATTCCACCGCCCGTCGTAGGGCTGGGATTAGGGGGTGTATCTGAGGGTTCTTTACCTCCAGCCCCGAGCGCCTCTATATCAGACGGCCTGGTCACTGATTACACGTGTTACATGGATGGAGGACAGGAAGAGCGGGAGACGCGATCAACTGAGCGGGAAGTTCAAATCTCCGGGGATCAGCCAATGAGCAGGAAGAATCTGACTATAGCCCCGCCCATAGGCGGCACTAAAACCACCCGACCTCCAACGGCAGGTCTGTTAACCCTTCACCGCACTCATTAATTCAGGCCCAGCTCCTCGCGTATTATAAACATAACCTGCCTGCCCTAAATAGGTTAGGGGGTTTAAAAGCGTGCCGTGACCGCAGCCTGAAGCGCACCCTGACGGGGAGGCTGCTACACCCCCGCTCTATCATGTCACAGCGCAGAGTTGTATTACAGCCTTTCCTTAGAAGAGGTGGGCGGCTCTGAGAAGAGCCTTTGTGTTATGGAGAAAGAGCAGCATTATTAACCTCCGAAGCCGTAGAGAGTGCGGCCCTGGCGCTTGAGCGCGTACACCACGTCCATAGCGGTGACGGTCTTCCTCTTGGCGTGCTCGGTGTAGGTGACGGCGTCGCGGATCACGTTCTCCAGGAAGACTTTCAGGACGCCGCGAGTCTCTTCATAGATGAGGCCGGAGATACGCTTGACGCCTCCCCTGCGAGCTAGACGGCGGATGGCAGGCTTGGTGATGCCCTGGATGTTATCACGGAGCACCTTCCTGTGCCGCTTGGCCAGTGGCACTTCTACTGCTACCCCAAGAAGCGCCAGGATTACTCCTCCTCTGCTGTGGCCACCATGCTGTGCAACACTCTGCAGATTCTCAAGACCCGGAGTCCCTCATTACAGTCATCAATGAAGTGCAAACCGAACGACTTCCCTGTGTGACTGCTGCCAGACACTGCTGTATACTCCTTATGTCTTAGGGGCCTTTACAGGTCTACTTAAGGAGCTTTAAGCAATTTGCAAAATCCCCTACAAAGGCAGGAAATGCAGAAGTGGTTCTGCTCTGGGACCCACTAGACAGAACTCTCCCAGTGATACACTAAAGATGTTTGTGACGGGGAACCCCCCGACACGGAGCCTACTACATCATCTGCATCAGGAGATGTGGCCTCTGCACCAACCGCCTGTTTGAGTTCGCTTGCTGGGTTGGTTCAGACTTTGCAATGCCTGTCCGATCGGCTCTTATCAGCGATGCAGACAGCTACTTCTGCCCTTACGGGTAAAATCCACGAGATCCGAATGGATGTGAGCCTGTTGACACAAGCCACCCAGAATCTAAGAGACCGACCGGGTCACTAGTACAGAGGACAGGATCTCTGTGCTGGATGATACCGTATCCCCGACGGCAGCGACTGTGCGAGAGCTTACACCAAAAGCAGAAATCTGGAAACAAAAGGCGGGTGGCTTGGGAAATGGCTGACAGCGGAATAATCTCTGTGTTGTGGGCCTGCCAGAATGCACTGAGGGGCAGAGACCGCAGGGGATCATGGAACGGTGACTACCTGAATGCTTCCCTGTCACACAGGTCTTTGTGGTGGAGCGCGCACACCGAGTACCCATGAAACCACCTATACCAGGCGGGCGCTCCTCCTAGACCCCTGTTGGCAAAGCTGCTCAACTCCTGGGATAGAGAGGTGATCCTACAAGCTGCCAGAACAGGAGGCCCTCTTAGATGCAACAATGCTGCAAAATCCATCTTCCCGGACTTCTCGGCAGATCTACAAAAGCAGAGAGCGCCCTTCTTTGGGATCAAAAGGCAACTCTGAGATCTCCAGCTGCCATACTCCATAGCATATCCTGTGCGACTGCGAGTGGTGGATGGTGACCACACACGTTTCTTCTCCTCTCCGTCTAAGGCTGAGGAATGGCTGTCTAACAGGCATCAACCAGAGTGACTGAAATGTACACTTATCTAAGGACAAGACTCGGGTATACTAATAGATCATAGACTGAACATGAGTCAACAATGTGATGCAGCAGCCAAAAAGGCAAACACAATTCTGGGATGTATTAAGAAAAGCATAGAGTCTAGATCACGTGAGGTCATTATCCCCTCTACTCTTCCTTAGTCAGACCTCATCTGGAATACTGGGTCCAGTTCTGGGCACCCCACTTTAAAAAAAAAAAGCCATCGACAAACTGCAGCAAGTTCAGAGAAGAGCTAACAAGATGGTGAGCGGTCTGCAAATCATGTCCTATGAGGAACGGTTAAAGGATCGGGGAATGTTTAGCAGAAGAGAAGGCTGAGAGGAGACTTAATAGTGGTCTACAAGTATCTGAAGGGCTGTCACAGTGCAGAGGGATCAGCCCTATTCTCATCTGTACAAGGAAAGACTAGAAGCAATGGGATGAAACTGAGAGGGAGGAGACACAGATTAGATATTAGACAGTGAGGGGGATCCATGAGTGGAACAGGCTGCCACGGGAGGTGGGCGAGTAATCCTTCAATGGAAGTCTTCAGAGGCCGGACAGACATCTATGCGGGATGTTTTAGTGATCCTGCACTGAGCGGGGGGTTGGATCCGATGACCCTGGGGGTCCTTCTAACTCTACCATTCTATTAATCTATAACTACCTTCTTCTTTCAGGCAGAGAGCCTATTATCTGCTGAGTGGGCCCGCTTCCAAATTACCCTGCTTCGCCTCAGAGGCTCTAGGCTTAGAATATTTAATTTGCATTCAACTTCAGGTTAGCAGGTCCAGGATATATATGTGCATGTAAATGATAGGAGCCTGGAGGCATAGAGATAAAAGCTTTCTTCTATTTATTCAGTTTGTGCCCATTATAACAAGAAAAATACAAACGTCTCAGGACATACCGCCTAGGATCGAGCGGTATGGATGAGAGACTGCTTTCTTCATGCAGAAAAGAGGACACAGCAAGACATATAAGACGGGAGCTAACATAACCTGCTGCATAGGTGAGATCATTACCATTGCCAGGATATATATGGTTGCCCATGGATCGCAGTGTCCCTGACTGCTGCGGGTGTGACGCCCCAATGGTTCACAAGCACTACGCTCAGCACCGGCGCAGGGTGATGTTCACAACTACTCTGGTAGATAGATATGCACCGAAGAACAGTGTGCACCACAACTGAAATGCATAACCCTGATGAAAAGCCTGTGCGACACCAGGGTACCACACTCAGCATGGCGACAGGGAACGCATGCGCTGTAGGAACGAGCCGCACACCATGCTATGCTGAATGGTAGCACCGCTACAGGGAGGATGAAGCCTGGCCCTAACCTAGTAAGGGGGGTGACGGGGCCCTGCCTTAAAGAAGAGCAGTAGCCTCGATAGAGACGACCCCACGGTCTTCCCCCTGGGCCCTGTCTGTTCCTGAAAGGACCCCTGGAGAGATGAACCGAACAGCAAAGCAACACAGAAATGAAAAACAGAAATGCAACTGAAAAGGAACCCACAGCTACTCCTCTGCAAGTAGAAATACACCCAGCACAGAAGAGCTCCAAACTCCAGGGACTCCACTATGGAACAGAATAAGCAACACTGAGCAAAGGGAGGCGTGAGAATGTATAGCCACTATGCACATGGGAACTAGCAGAGTGAATGGGAAACCACACAACATCACCCTACTCCCAGGCATGACTAATCTAGCATGCATCAAAGACAGGCAGCACCAGCAGTCTCTGCACATGGTGCATTAACCCCTGTCCTCCATAACAAGGCAACAGGTCTTGACCTGTGTCCAGACCACCATGCCACAACAGCGTCAAGGTACAATAGTACCCTTCACTCCTAACCGTTGAAGAGGATGGACTCCAACTACACCTCAATCACCCGTATTTATAGAAGGCAGACATCTTGTGACGGTACATGTATTGGTACTTTTGCAGACATATCCCAGCCACTTTCAGACATTAGCCCCTTACATGCTGCAGCTGTGCAATGCATACAACAGAGTACTAGACCCTTAGCACGGCGCATCCACATAAAATACATGGCATGCATGACTACCCGGGCACTACCCCCCCCCCCCCCTCCCCTCAATAAGAAAGGGTCTTATTAAAATGATTGTCCTTCCCCAGTAGCTATACTGGCTACAACAAGCAGACATGTTTCAATAAAGGCCCATTTAGCTAGCTGAAAGACAATGATGAGCCTTATCCATGCTGCATGCTGCATTCTCAGTGGGATACCGCTGATACTATTGTTTTAGCTGGTATCCCGCTTGGGGAACACAGCCGGAATATGAAGAAGACAAGCGCTCCAGCTGTGTTCTGCATACCCCGCTAGGAGTGCTTAGCGGGATATCAGCTGAGCGCTCCGAGAAGACAGCAGCTCTATGGAGAAGATAGCGGTCCCGCTTGTCTTCTGCATACAGCGTGAGCCTTCATTTACACGCTTATGTAAAGCGGACGCTCAAAACTGTCCCATGAACTGCCGTGTGCGTGGATTTTGAGTGATAATCGTTGTGTCTAAATGGGCCTTTAGAATTGACTTCATTAAACACTGGGAGATACTTAAAAGTGATATTTGCCTAATAGATACCATAACCCCCAGGCCCAATATAGTATTCTGTAGGGACACATCAAAAACATAGGGGCAATGTATCTACCCTACTGGGAGGATCCTATAAGTGCCAGCATGGAAGATGCACACGCTGCAACAATATAGCACACAGCATGCAGCAAGCGGAGATATGACCGGGCACATTTACGACAATACAATACTGTTTAATCTGTAACCCGTCCGAAGTGGAGACTGACTTCAGATGGCCACCAAGCTCTAGTATTCATCATTCTATACTGCCCGTGTCATACCAGATTGATGACATCATAATGCACAGTCAACTGCCAGACAGGCGGGCTCATTAGCATGCAATGTGTTTGTATGTCTGTCTGTCTATCTTTGGATATACTATGTAATCAATATAAATGATAGAATCCACATTGATATAATTAAGGTAATAACTAGAGATGAGCGAGCACACTCGTCTGAGCATTAGGGGACTGGAGACGAACACCACGCGGTACTCCAGTCAATTCCATTTCCTTCCTTGCATGTTTAGCGCCATTTTCTAGCCAAGAGACATGCAAGGAAGGCATTACCACTTCCTCCTGTGACGTGCCAGCCCTATCACACCCCCCAGCAGTGAGTGGATGGCGAGATCAGGTGACCGCCGAGTACCTAAAGCGGCCCCGCCCGCGGCTCGCCTCAGACACACGCTGGCAGGGGTTAGGGAAAGTGCTACTACTTCTATAGGGTTAGCGTAGGATCCTGTCTTCAAGAACCCCAACTGTTCTTCTTAGGGTCACATCTGACCGTGTGCATTAGTTGTGGCCTGCTGGGAGTTGTAGTGCATCCATTTTTGTATTACACATCTAGGCCTGTTCACAGCCTGTCAGTAGTAGCGTTCTCAGCCTGCAGTGCCGTACAACCAGCTATCACCGTGAAACTGCACTCAAATATTTCCTAGCCTACAGCAAACGACTTCAGTTATACCGTTCTGTGTCTGCAGTGCATTAGACAGCGGGCTCACCACTAAACAGTACTGTAATATTACCAGGGCCACTGCATGGTATTTCAGCTCAGCCGCTGTGCAGAGCGTCTCACAATACCCTTTCCTTGGTGGGGTTGAGATCGCCGCAGTTACCAGCACTATCCACTGGCTTTACAGTCTTCTCCCACTCCACACAGCCTCTATTATCTACAAGTCTCTGCGAGCAGTAAATTACCCCTAGGTATCAGAGCAAGACAGCGGGTTACTTTTTTCAAGTCGCAGCATAGAGCCTCCGCTATCTACAAGTCTCTGTGTACAGTGAATTAAGCCACAGTTGTCAGTGGTGTACAGTGGGGTAATTTATTTGGGCCCTGCTCTATTCTTAATCCACCATGATGAGGAGTAGGGGTAAGGGTCGAGGGTGCGGAGGTCCAAGTGAGGGTGTGGGCACAGGCCGAGTTCCTGGTCCAGGTGAATCGCAGCCGGCTGCTGCGGGATTAGGAGATAGGAAAGTTTCTGGGGTCCCCAGGTTCATATCACAATTTTTGGGTCTACATAGTAGACATTTATTACAAACTGAGCAGTGTCAGCAGGTCCTGTCGTGGATGGCAGAAAATGCATCCAGCAATGTATCGACCACCCAGTCTTCTACGCCGTCCACTGCTGCAACTCTGAATCCTCTCGCTGCTGCTCCTTCTTCCTCCCAGCCTCCTAACTCCATGAACATGACACATTCTGATGAGCAGGCGGACTCCCAGGAACTGTTCAGGGGCCCCTGTCTTGATTGGGAAATAATGGTTCCTCTCTCACCTGAGGAGTTTGTTGTGACCGATGGAAAGTTCCCGGGGTCCGGGTGATGAGGCTGGGGACTTCCGGCAACTGTCTCAAGAGCTTTTAGTGGGTGAGGAGGTCGATGATGATGAGACACAGTTGTCTATCTGTGAGGTAGTAGTAAGGGCAGTAAGTCTGAGGGAGGAGAGCACAGAGGATTCAGAGGAAGAACCGCTGGACGATGAGGTGACTGACCCCACCTGGTTCGCTAGGCCAACTGAGGAGAGTTCTTCAGAGGGGGAGGCAAGTGCAGCAGCAGGACAGGTTGGAAGAGGCAGTAGGGTGGCCAGGGGTAGAGGCAGGTGCTAGAGTGAAGATGCCTCCAACTGTTTCCCAAAGCACCCCCCCCCCCCCCCCCGCGCGCCAAGCTACCCTGCAGAGGCCTAGGTCTTCAAAGGTGTGGATGTTTTTCAGTGAGAGTGCAGACGACCGACGAACAGTGGTGTGCAACCTGTGTCGCGCCAAGATCAGCCGGGGAGCCACCACTACCAGCCTCCCCATCACCAGCATGCGCAGGCATATGATGGCCAAGCACCCCACAAGGTGGGGCGAAGGCCGTTCACCACCTCCGGGTCACCGCCTCCCCCTGTGCCCTAACCTGCCACTCAGATCCAAACCCCCGCTCAGGACACAGGCACGTGCGCCTCCCGGCCTGCAATCACACCCTCACCTTCACTGTCCTCCACCCCATCCAGCAATGTCTCTCAGCGCAGCATTCAGCTGTCGCTAGCACAAGCGTTGGAGCAAAAGCGCAAATACACCACCACGCACCCGCACGCACAAGCTGTAAACGTGCACATTGCAAAATTAATCAGCCTGGAGATGCTGCCATACAGGTTTGTGGAAACGGAAGCTGTCAAAAACATCATGGCGGCAGCGGTCCCGCTCTACTCAGTCCCAGTCGCCACTATTTTTTCCCGGTGCGCCGTCCAAGTCCTACACCAGCACGTCTCCCACAACATAAATCGTGTCCTCACCAACGAAGGTCCACTTAACAACGGACATGTGGACAAGTACTGGCGGGCAGGGCCACTATATCTCCCTGACGGCACATTGGGTGAATTTGGTGGAGGCTGGCACCGAGTCACAGCCTGGGACCGCTAATGTCCTACCCACACCCAGAATAGCGGGTCCTACCTCGGTGCTGGTATCTGCGGCAGTCTATGCCACCTCCTCTACCCCCCTCCCCTTACGCAACCGTCGGTGTGGCGCGGTAGCACAGCGGTGGGCAAGCGTCAGCAGACCGTGCTGAAACTACTCAGCCTAGGTGACAAGAGGCACACGGGCCCCGAACTGTTGCAGGGTCTGACAGAGAAGACCGACCTCTGGCTTTCGCCGCTGAGACTCCAACCGGGCATGGTCGTGTATGGCAACGGCCGTAACCTGGTGGCGGCTCTGCAGCTTGGCAGCCTCACACACGTGCCATGCCTGGCCAACGTCTTCAATCTGGTGGTTCAGCGGTTTCTTAAAAACTAGCCTCACTTGCCTGACCTGCTCGGCAAGGTGTGCCGCGTCTGCGCACATTTCCGTAAGTCCACCATGGACGCTGCCACCCTGACGACCCTGCAACATCGGTTTAATCTGCCAGAGCACCGACTGCTGTGCGACGTGCCCACACGGTGGAACTCTACACTGCACATGCTGGGCAGGCTCTATGAGCAGCGTAGAGCAATAGTGGAATACCAACTCCAACATGGGCGGCGGAGTGGTAGTCAGCCTCCCCAATTCTTTACCGAGGAGTGGGCCTGGATGGCAGACATCTGCCAGGTCCTCGGAAACTTTGAGGAGTCTACCCAGATGGTGAGCGGCGATGCTGCAATCATTAGCGTCATCATTCCTCTGCTATGCCTGTTGAGAAGTTCGCTGCAAAGCACAAAGGCTGATGTTTTGCGCTCGGAACAGGAGACGAGGGAAGAGAGTATGTCGCTTGATAGTCACAGCACCCTCATGTCTATTTCTCGGCGCCTTTTGGAGGAGGAGGAGCAGGAGGAGGAGGGGGAAGAGACAGCTGGGCACATTGCAGAGGGTACCCATGCAGCTTGCCTCTCATCTGCTCAGCATGCATGGGCTGTGCAGGAGGAGGATCCTGAAAGTCATCTTGCCAGCGAGGACAGCCATGTCTTGCGTACTGGCACCCTGGCACACATGGATGACTTCATGTTAGGCTGCCTTTCTCGTGACCCTCGCGTTAGACGCATTCTGGCCACTACGGATTACTGGGTGTACATCCTTCTCGACCCACGGTATAAGGGGAACCTTTCCACTCTCATTCCCGAATAGGAAAGGGGTTCGAGAAAGATGCTATACCACAGGGCCCTGGTGGACAAACTGATGGTAAACTTCCCATCTGACAGCGCTTGCGGCAGAAGGCGCAGTTCCGAGGGCCAAGTAGCAGGGGAGGCGCAGAGATCAGGCAGCATGTTTAGCGCAGGCAGGGGAAAACTCTCCAAGGCCTTTGCCAGCTTTATGGCTCCCCAGCAAGACTGTGTCACGACTCCCCAGCCAAGGCTGAGTCG
Organism: Eleutherodactylus coqui; assembly: GCF_035609145.1. NCBI lineage: Eukaryota > Metazoa > Chordata > Amphibia > Anura > Eleutherodactylidae > Eleutherodactylus > Eleutherodactylus coqui. The sequence goes on along the minus strand of NC_089847.1, from coordinate 60,284,037 downwards.
GAAATAGCACTGTAAAAAGATTGCGAGGGAGTACGTAGGCGATCATACCACCGTTCTATGTGATGCCTTTGCTCCATACAACTATTGGGTGTCAAAGCTGGACACGTGGCACGAACGTGCGCTGTACGCCCTGGAGGTGCTGGCTTGCCCTGCTGCTAGCATCTTGTCAGAGAGGGTGTTTAATGCAGCTGGTGGGATCATAACGGACAAGCGTACCCGCCTGTCAACTGCCAGTGCCGACATGCTTACACTCATAAAGATGAACAAAGCCTGGATTTACCCAGACTTCTCTTCTCCACCAGCGGAGAGCAGCAGTACCTAAACAATCTTGTCGCTGCAACTGCAGATAAAAGCACTCTTCTCTATCACCGTAAAAAAAAAGGAACATTTACCTTTGTCAATCTGTCTATAATATTAGTACTCCTCCTCCTGAAACATCCTCTCAGCACGCGGAACTGCCCATTTTTCTGCGGCCCAAAGGGCTCATATAACTTTTATCTAACAATATTTTGACTTTTCTAACTGCAGCATTGAAACTTCAACATGAACCTTTTTTTTTTTTTTTTTTTTTTTTAACAGGGCTGCCTCCAGACACAGTAAGCTAAAATATTAATGGGTTTCACCTGCCCTCTCGGTTGAGCAATTTTTCTGGGGTACATTTGTACTGTCGGTACAGCAATTTTTTGGGCCCTCGCCTACACTGTAATCCAAGTAATTTTTCTGGCCTTCGCCTACACTGATGGTACACCAATGTGTCCGGGGTTGGCCTACACTCTTGCTACAGAAATGTCACCCGAGTCTGCCTGCCTATACTTCTGCCACAGCAATGCTACATGGGGTCTGCCTATACTTCTGCGACATAAATGTTACTTCGGTCTGCCTATACTTCTGTTCCTGAAATGTTACAGGGGTCTGCCTACACTGCTGCAAATGAAATGTTACTGGGGTCTGTCTATACTGTTGCTACTGAAATGTTACTGCGGTTTGTGTATGCTGCTGCAAATGAAATGTTACTAATGCTGGGCTATGCCAATACTGCTGCTACGGAAATGTTACAGCCGTCTGTCAATACTGTTACTAATACTACTCAAATGTTACTGGGGTCTGTATACGACTGCAAATGAAATGTTACTGGGGTCTGTCTATGCTGTTACTACTCAAATGATACAGGGCTCTGTCTATACTGTTACTACTGAAATGTTACTGGGCTCTGCCTACGCTGCTGCTACTAAAATGCTACAAGGGTCTGTCTATACTGTTACTAGTGAAATGTTACTGGGGTCTGTCTATACTGCTGCCAATGAAATGTTACTGGGGTCTGTCTATACTGCTGTAAATAAAATGTTACTCGGGTCTGTTTAAGCTGCTGCAAATGAAATGTTTCTGGGGTCTGTCTATACTGCTGCAAATAAAATGTTACTGGGGTCTGCTTATGCTGTTACTACTCAAATGTTATGGGCTCTGCCTATACTGCTGCTACAGAAATGTTACTGGGGTCTGTCTATACTGTTAGTACTGAAATGTTACTAATTCTGGGCTCTGCCTATACTGCTGCTACTGCAATGTTACAGGCTTGTGGAAACGGAGGCTTTCCTAAGACGTGATGGCGGCGAGGACACGCTACTATGTCCAAAGTCGCAACAATTTTTTTATACCGATGCGGTTACTGGGAAGGTGCATATAACCACGGACACGTGGACAGGACACGTACTGCCTCAAAAACATTCCCCTCCTCTTCCTTCAACAATGAAAACATTCTTGGTAAATGCTTTCGCAGTGGTCCGTCTGGCTGCAGTCCAAGGATTTCACCTAAAACGACAGAATAAAAAAAGCCCCCCCCCCCCCCCCCCCCCCCCGGCACACTTCATTCTGGCCACATTCTGAAAACCAACTAAATAAAACAGTGCTACTATGTCCACGTTCCGCAACTTCATCCTGGCCACATTCCGAAAAACAACTAAATAAAACTGTGGTACTAGTCCGTTATCCCTAGCTGGAGCTTTCAGCCGACTCGTAGAGCAATGGTGGCTTCCAACTTCTTGGTACTGCTAAGTCCAAAGATAAGCATACAGCTGAGGTTGGAATACAGGTGACTATAGAACACAGCATCCCTGCAGGGCAAGGGACAGAGTAGCAGCAGGCACCGATCCTTGGTGGAAGCAGGCCAGCTGAGAACCACATACTCCCTGAATGATTTTGGACTGACTGATGTTGAGGCCTTTACCTGTGATCATTTTTGGTAATTCCTAAGAAAGATGCGTGGTAGTAGCCGGAAACTTGGATTGATGTTTGCTAACACTTTATTGTTACTACTGAAATGTAACTGATACTGGGCTCTGTCTATACTGCAGCTACTGAAATGTTACTGGGGTCCATTTATACTGTTACTACAGAAGTGTTAACCCTTTGCAATCCAATTTTGTATTCAGGGTGTCCTAGGGGGTTTTCTCTTTATTCCATTTCACAATGGCGCCATCTGCTGGCTAGAGCCAGTACTGCAGTATAGGACATGCTGGAGAGGCCCTCGGCAACAGAGCGGCTAGTAATATACAGCAAGAATAACCTGACAGACATCTTCCGACATCAGAGCTGTACAGCCTTCAATCAGAATGTCTTCAGACGTCAGACAGTGGATTGGAAAGGGTTAATAGGGTCTCCCTGGACTTCTGCAACATAACTGTTAGTGGGGTCAGCTTATACCTTTGCTTCAGGAGTATTACAGGGGTATGTGCATACTATCGGTGCACTAAGTGTTCCCATTGTGGTGTTCAACGTACATGGCCCCCCAAAAAATTATCCAGACTGACTAGGGCATGCAGTATGGGCCGAAGCCTACATGCATTTTATCTCACGTTACCTTAGCTATTCGGGGCACTGCTATGTTATGAATAATTCACAGAAAAAGCCAAAAATCCAATACCCCTTACTCTTCCAAGCGGACACGGTCGCCATAGGCAGTATCGTCACAAGGCAGGCACAATCGCCATCGGCAAAATCGCAGTAGGACAGGCGCAATCGCTATAAGCACTACAAATATGCCGGCAGCCAGACAATGCTGTGAAGGACAAATCTGTCCATGGCAGGCGAATATGCTGTCACTCACTCAACCCACCCCGTTGGTGGGTTCCAGGGAGCCATCCATACTGTGGGTGCACACAGACTTTCCATAGCGGAGTTCTACGTACCTGTGACAATGTAAATTACACATACTGACTGGAGCATGCAGTGTGGGACCGAAGCCAACCTGCATTTCTTCTTGCATTACCTCAGCTTTAAGGGAGGCACTGCAATGGGATTAATTTATGTACTGCCGGTAGGTTCCAGGGAACCACCCATGCTGCGGGTGCACACGGAATTCCCATTGCGGAGCTGTACCTGCCTGTGTCTATTATATAAAAAAATAAAAAAAATAAAAAACAGTCTGACTGGGGCATGCAGTGTGGGCTGAAGCCCACCTGTATTTTATCTGACGTTAGCTCAGCTGTGCAAGGCACTGCAATGGGATTTATTTATGTACCGCCGCTGGCTTCCAGGGAGCCACCCGTGCTGTGGGTGCACACAGAATTCCCATGGCGGAGTTGTACCTGCCTGTGATTTTTCTAAAAAAAAAACAGTCTGACTGGGGCATGCAGTGTGGGCCGAAGCCAACCTGTATTTTATCTGACTTTAGCTCAGCTATGCAGGGCACTGCAATGGGATTTATTTATGTACTGCCGCTGGCTTCCAGGGAGCCACCCGTGCTGTGGGTGCACACAGAATTCCCATGGCGGAGTTGTACCTGCCTGTGATTTTTCTAAAAAACAAACAAAAAAAAAAACAGTCTGACTGGGGCATGCAGTGTGGGCCAAAGCCCACCTGTATTTTATCTGACGTTAGCTCAGCTATCCGGGGCACTGCAATGGGATTTATTTATGTATCATTGGTGGGTTCCAGGGAGCCACTCATGCTGTGGGTCCACTCCACACAGACTTCCCATAGGGCAGTTGTACCTGCCTGTGACTATTAATTAAAAAAAAACAAAAAACAGTCTGACTCGGGCATGCAGTGTGGGCCGAAGCCCACCTGTATTTTATCTGACGTTAGCTCAGCTATCCAGGGCACTGCAATGAATTCATGAATGGGTGAGTGACTGCTGCCTCTCATCTGATTGGTCCCGCTGAGCCAATGAGAGGCAGCAGTCACTCACCCATTCATAAATTCATAAATGGGTGTGTCAGTGAGATCTGCCTCTGATTGGTCAGGCTGTGACCAATTAGAGGCAGCTCATTCAGCAGGCAGGGATTTTAAATCCCCAGCTGCTGAATACTACTCACAGCTGTTCAGAGCAGTTCAGGAGGACTGCCGCTGGCCGCGCTGAACTATGTCTGCCGGGACCAGGTGAGTATATATGTATGTATGTATGTATATATATATACACATTTCTGGATGAATTGCAGGGAAGGGCTTATATATTTAACCCCTTCCCGACAATTCATCCCGCGATCGCCGGCAGCCCATTGCTTTCAATGGAGCCGGCTGTATTGCCGGCTCCATTGAATTCAATGGGCTAACATCGTTCTGCCGGGACAAGGTGAGTATACATATATATTTTTTTTTATTTTTTTTACTTTTACACATTTCTGGATGAATTGCAGGGAAGGGCTTATATATTTAAGCCCTTCCCGACAATTCATCCTGCGATCGCCGGCAGCCCATTGCTTTCAATGGAGCCAGCTGTATTGCCGATTCCATTGAATTCAATGGGCTAACATTGTTCTTCTCTGCCACAGCTGTTACAGCTGTGGCAGAGGAGAACGATCTTTATGCTGACAGGGGGGGGGGGGGGGGGTGTCTCACTCTTGCCACTATTGTGCTTAACCCCTTAATGACGCGGCCATTTTTCGTTTTCCATTTTCGTTTTTTCCTCCCCCCTTTAAAAAAATCATAACTCCTTTATTTATCCATCCACGTCACTGTATGAGGGCTTGTTTTTTGCGGGATGAGTTGTATTTTTCAATGGTGCTATTTAAAGTACCATATAATGTACTGAAAAACTTTTAAAAAATTCTAAGTGGAGTAAAATGGAAAAAAAAAACGACATTTTGCCATCTTTTAGTACGTCTTGCTTCTACGGCGCACAAATGGCAACAAAAACGACATGATAACTTTATTCTATGGGTCGGTACGATTACTACGATGCCAAACTTGTTTAGGTTTTTTTTTACTATACTCCTCTTTTTTTTTTTTAAAGACATAACATTTTTTTCAATTATTTTCTGTCGTCATTTTGTGCGCGCGATAACTTTTTTATTTTTCCGTCGACGTAGTTGAGCAAGGTCTCATTTTTTGCGGGATGTCCTGTAGTTTCTGATAGTACCATTTTGGAATACATACGACTTTTTGATCGCTTTTTATTGCGTTTTTTATTGGAGACAGGGTAACTAAAAAAGTGCATTTCTGGCGTTCTTCATTTTTTGTTTCGGACGACGTTCACCGTGCGGGAAAAATTATGTGCTACTTTGATAGATCGGACTTTTACGGACGTGGCGATATCAAATACATATTTTTAATTTATTATTTAGATTTTTTAATAATAGATATGGCAAAAGGGGGGTGATTTAAACTTTTACAACTTTTTTTTTTTTCAATTAAAAAAAAACTTTATTGATTCTTTTTTTTACTTTACTTTGAAGTCCCCCTGGGGGACTTTAAGATGCGATGCTTTGATCGCTCCTGCAGTATGACGTAATGCTATAGCATTACGTCATACTGCTTTTTGACAGGCAGCCTATTAAGCCACCCCACGGGGACGGCTTGATAGGCAGTCTGCTAAGGCAGCCCTGGGGCCTTTCATTAGGCCCCCGGCTGCCATGATACGTGCAAGGCTCCCCCGATCTCACCGCGGGGGGGCCGCGCGGGACCCCCGAACATCGTTCGGGGGATTTAAATGCCGCTGTCAGAATTGACAGCGGCGTTTAAATGGTTAATAGCCGCGATCGGCCGCGCGGCCGCTCGCGGCTATTGCCCGCGGGTGTCAGCTGTTATAAACAGCTGATGCCTGCACTGTATGAAGAGAGGTTGCCACGCAACCTCTCTTCATACATACCCCGACGCTCCATGACGTACCAGGTACGTCATTGGTCATTAAGGGGTTAATAGTGGGACCTGGGAACTTGAGATGCAGCCCAACAGCTAGCCCCTTGCCTGCCCTATCCGTTTCTGTGTCGTTCCCATCACTTTCTTGAATTTCCCAGGTTTTCGCAAATGAAAACCTTAGCGAGCATCGGCGATATACAAAAATGCTCGAGTCGCCCATTGACTTCAATGGGGTTCGTTACTCGAAACGAACTCTCGAGCATCACTGAAAGTTCGACTCGAGTAACGAGCACCCGAGCATTTTGGTGCTCGCTCATCTCTATTGCCAACTCTTATACAGGAAGAAGAGGGCGTATCCAAATGTTGCTTGGTACAAAGATTAGTGTTACGTAGCCTACTGTTACAAAGGTGAAAATACTTATTGATCTTAAGACTTATTGACATCTACCAAATATTCTCAAAGCTCTTAAGGCCCGTCTCAGACATAGAAATTACTTAAGTCAGGATATTGCTGTTGCAATTTTGGGAGATATCCAATATGTTCACCATTTTGTATGTATTTTCTGTTGTCAACTGTGAATATACAGTATTTTGTGTATGGTCTAGTCCTTTGGGGGAAGGGAACATCACCCCCCCCCCCCTCCACAAGAATTGGAGAAGCAGTGCTGTGTGTCCAAGAACTGGCAGAAACCTATCTAGGAATATCTTTGTCTTTGTCTTGGTCAAGCAGAGAGGAGAAACAGGATGTTCTTCTCATGAGACCAAATTCAAGAATGAACTGAGCGTGCTCACCGAAGTTCCTCCCAGATGGATGACATCACAAGCTACCTCACAAATACCTCCCTGTATGAACGACCAATCAGCACACTAAATGATGTAACCGTATACTTCCTGTGTTGAAACTTATTTAAGTTTTACCCGCGCTTAATAAAGCTAGAGACTCTTTTGGGGACACATGATGTAGACTCGTGGTCTTTGAAAGGCTCTCCAGGCCTGCACATATTATCTAATTTGAAACACACAGTATATCTGATATAGCGAATTTTGCGCTCACATTAGACAACATTTCTGCAATAGTTGTGTGTCTTCTCTGTTAACATAGCTTAGCCTTATTTAATTTGTCTTTTGACTTATCTTAAAATCCTAGTTCCCGGCACTACAAAGCATAGGTTTCAGTCTTCTCATCACGGGCTTCCGTATCTACAAATTTGGGACCTGGCAACGAGGTCATCAGATCGGTAGCGGTGTGGTCTGATAACACAGAGGATGGGTGCTGCTCTGGTGAAGTCCTGAAGGCGAGCATGTGAGGTTCGTATTAGAGGGATGTTTAGTCTGAGTGTGTTAACGGATGGGAGTGAGAGGGCTGTGTGGTATACGGAAAGGAGGGAGGTGATGCATGGTGGTGCGGCACCATGCACAGCTTTGTGGGTGCGGTTGAGGAGCTTAAATTTAGTTCTGCAGCGGATGGGCAGCCAATGCAGCGACTGGCATAGTGCAGAGGTGCCTGAATAATGGCGGGATAGAAAAAAAATGAGCCTAGCTGCCATGGTTAGTATGGATTGGAGCGAGTCTGGTGTGGGTGAAGCTGATGAGAAGCAAGTTGCAGCAGTCGAGTCAGGAGTGGTTGAATGCAACCACCAGTGTTTTTAGCATGTCCGTGGTGAGGAACAGACAAAATTTGGCAATATGTCTGAGGTGTAGGTTGAATATGTGGGCAAAAGATTGGATGCGCGGGTGTCTATGAGACCCAAACCAAACCGGCTGTTTACCACTCAGGGTATTTAAAGCAAACGCGGATGCTAGTACTTCTGTAAAAGTCTCATTAAATCAGTTACAGTTCCTTTCATCGCTCCAAAGACAACATGAAACATGAAGAAATTTTAATGGGCAAAGCAGGACAATTCATTCTGTGTATGTGTCAGATAGCTGAACACCGCGCTGGGAAACCTTTGTGTACCAAGAGTATAGACAATCCCCTGAGGCATTTCTGTACCTGGAGTACAGGCGAACACCTGAAAAAAATGTCTTTACCAAAAGTATAGGCGAACCCCTGAAAAATTGGTGTACCAAGAGTGCCGGTGTACCCCTGAGGGTGAAACCCAGAAACTTTTTTTTTTTTAAAGATAGAGCTCGTAGTTGCTTAATTTGTAACAGAGCCTGGATGCAGCCCTCCAAAAAATTTACTTTTAACAGAGCCTTTTGGCCCTCTGAAAACTTGACTGTTTAGGGTGAGGAAAGATGAGGGGGGGGGGGGGGGGGAGATCAGAGAGGCATAGACCAAGCTACTTTCCCCCTTTTTGGGGGTGATAGAGGGTGCATGGTCCCCGAGTTCAGCGTACGTTTGTGCCACGTGTCCAGTTTTAATCCAAGTAGTTTTTTTTATTGAGTTTACATATGATAGGATGTTACATTCACATCATCACAGTAAATAGACTGATATATAAGAATATCACAAATAACAGGATTAGAAGATTACTGCTTACTTAACAGTCGTTAATCATTGAAGGTGATTTTGATTGTCGCTGATAAAAAGCGATGAACAGAAATATATTTGGTATACATAAAGAAAACAAATATTTTTCAATAACCAAACTAAACTTCAGTGTGGTCTGCGATTATATCTCAGGAACTATGCACGACGCGTCTATATTAAAGAGTCCGAACAGGCTTATCGTAGGATATGATTTAGCCAGGGGTTCCACATGCGAGAGAAGTTAGGCATGGTGTCAGTTGATAATGCTAAAAAATTTTCGTAGGAGCAACAGTCAGACATAACATCAGAGACCTCGGATAGTGTTGGGAGGACTGCGGATCTCCACTTCCTGAAAACAACTAACTTGGCAACCATCATTAAAGGGGTTGTCCCGCGCCGAAACGGTTTTTTTTTTTTCAAACCCCCCCCCCCCCCCCTGTTCGGCGCGAGACAACCCCGATGCAGGGACGTACAGAAAGCTTACCGGAGCGCTTACCTTAATCCCCGCGCTCCGGTGACTTCTATACTTACCTGTGAAGATGGCCGCCGGAATCCTCTTCTTCCGTGGACCGCAGCTCTTCTGTGCGGTCCATTGCCGATTCCAGCCTCCTGATTGGCTGGAATCGGCACGTGACGGGGCGGAGCTACACGGAGCCGGCATCCTGCACGAAAGGCTCCATAGAAGAAAGCAGAAGACCCGGACTGCGCAAGCGCGGCTAATTTGGCCATCGGAGGGCGAAAATTAGTCGGCACCATGGAGACGAGGACGCCAGCAACGGAGCAGGTAAGTATAAAACTTTTGATAACTTCTGTATGGCTCATAATTAATGCACAATGTATATTACAAACTGCATTAATATGGCCATACAGAAGTGTATAGACCCACTTGCAGCCGCGGGACAACCCCTTTAAGTGGCATATCAGTTTTCGCCTTGGAAATGGGATGTTGTTGCATTTTAGCAGCAGTAGGGCTAGTTCTGGTGTCTTAGAAATAGAGCAGTTAGAGATTTCTTGAGAAATAAGAAATATTTCTCTCCAAAACGATTGTATGGATGGACAGGACCAGAGTAAGTGTATGAGCGAGCCTTCTTGACCGCAGCCTCTCCAGCAATGTGGGTCCATACCGGGAAAACATCTAGCCAATTTAGCAGGAGTGTAGTACCATCTAGTTAAGGTTTTATATTGTATCTGGAGGAGATTGGCCGACAAGGTAGATTTATTTGCCCACTCAAAGGCTAATAGCCATTGATCTACAGAGAAGGATCTCCCCAAATCCGTTTCCCAATTTAGCAAATGAATTTTCTTCCTTGTGCCCATATCTCCTGAAAGAATGTTGTAAAATTTTCTTGTTAAGGAGGTATTTGATGAATTTGCTTTGGAAAATAAGCTGAGTAATTTATTAGGTAAATAGTACTTTTCCAAATGGGTCTTTGATAGAAAGGAGCATAGTTGGCAGTAAGAGTGGAACTCTTTATCAGAGATTCCATGTTTGATTTTTAAGGATTGAAAAGAAGCAATCCTTCCCTCCAGAAAAAGGTCCGCTATTTGGGTTATTCCTGCTTTGGTCGAATTCAGTATTGATAAGTTCGGAATGAAATAAGTGAGGATTTCTAGGGGGAGTTTAATCTCTCTTTTATTTGTATCTCCTTTTAATTTGAGCTTGCATATATTTCAGGCTTGTAAGGTTGCTAACATGGGCGGAGAGAAACCTTGAAGCTCCAAATCTAAGGTGGGGTGTAGAGGGGGTCCGGCTACTGTCGTAGCTAAGAGTAGGGACTCTAATTCTCTATTTTTGTTGAAGTGTTTTTCTATATGTTGCCATGGAGGGGGCTGGTCTGTACCTACCCAAGGGGCAGGCAAATTTAGATTGATAGCTTGGCAATATGCCCACAAGTCCAGAACCCCCAAACCTCCTTGTCTACGGTTAAGAAACAATATTTTGGATGCAACTCTGGGTCTTTTATTGTTCCAGATGAAGGACGATAGTTGTCTCTGAAAAGCTACTATTTTGCTATAGGGGATTGGGAGAGCCATGGTGCGAAACAGGTATAAAAGTTTAGGTAGGACTAACATTTTGTACAACATAATTCTACCTATCCAGGATTGTTCATGTCTCCCCAGATAGATCAATTCCTCCTGAATTGAAGTGAAAAGAGGGTCTAGATTAAGCGCCAGCATTTCCGACAATGGAAGAGATAGGTTTATTCCCAAATATGGGATCGCTGTTTTCCATGAAAATTTAAACTCGGTTTGAATGGCCTCCTTTAGGGAGGAAGGAACGTTTATGCCTAGGATTAGGGACTTATTTATATTTAATTTGTAGTAAGATGCATTACTGAATTCTCCGATAATGTCCTGCAATGCCCTCAACGACGTTAGTGGGTTTGATAACGTTAGTAGGACATCATCGGCATAGAGTCCAATCTTGTGTTGTCTACCATTCATTGGGTAGCCGATGATATGGGGGGAACATCTAATCAGTTCGGCCAAGGGTTCCATAACCATTATAAAAAGCAGGGGGGAGAGGGGGCAGCCCTGTCTAGAGCCATTGGTGATTTGAAAAGGAACAGATAGGGCTCCATCAATCAAGACATTCGCCGACGGGCAAGAGTAAAGTGCCTTAATTGCTTTAAGTAAGTTATTACAGATGCCAAACTTTTCCAGGACCGCAAATGCGAAGTCCCAATGTAGTCTGTCGAAAGCCTTCTCTGCATCCAGGGCAAGGAGTAGAGAAGGCGCTCGACTAGACCCCATGCGTGACAACAGGTTGACAACCCTTCTTGTTCCATCCGATGTCTGCCTACCTTTGGTGAAGCCCACCTGATCGCCATGAATTATATCTGGGAGTATTTGAAGAAGTCTTGCCGCTAAAATTTTGGAAAAAAGTTCTGCATCCGAACTAAGTAAGGAAATAGGCCTAAAATTTGCTGGGTTATCTGGTGTTTTTCCTGGTTTGGGGATTGCAACAATAGTGGCCCGGAGCATCTCTGTTGGCATGGTGCTCTTTGTAATGGCTTCATTAAAGATATCAACTAAGTAGGGGGAGAGGGTCTGCAAATGGATCTTATAATATTCGTTTGTGAAACCGCCTGGGCCTGGTGATTTAAAGTTTTTTAATAGTTTGATAGTTGATAAAACTTCTGTTTTAGTGATAGGGGCATCCAGATCGTATTTAGATGGGTCTATTTTGGGAAGGGGCACTTTTTGTAGGAAGTGGTTGATTAATTCTAAGGTCGGTTGGGGAGTGGCGGGGTCATTTTTTAAATTGTATAGATTGGCGTAAAACGAGCTGAATTCGTTAGCAATATCTTGGGAATGGGTGAGCCTTACATTTGGGTTGCTAGGTTTGAGTAAAAATGGAACCCTTGCCTTTATAGGTTTTGGTTTGACTTTGTTTGACATAAGTTTGGAGGGCTTATTATATGAAGAATAATAATTAGCTGTCATGTAATTGGTGTTTTTATTATGTTCTTCTATAAGTAGTGATCTCAATTTTCTCCTAAGAGTTGCTAATTCGATATGATCAGACGTCTGGGAGGTTTTTTGGATTTTGGTTTCTATGGTTTGGATTTGGCTTAACAATTCGTCCATCAGTTTTTTCTTATTTATTTTATGTTGGGCGCTTATTTTGATCAGTACCCCTGTAATGACCGCTTTGTGGGCGTTCCATAGAGTGAAAGGACTGATTTCCGGGTCTGCATTTATCTCAAAATATTCCTTCAAGGCTTCAGCGATTAAAATTTTATTTTTGGGGATGTTCATTAACGGAACATTGTAGCGCCAAATCTTGGTGTTTGTTCTAGCGGGTCCAAGGTCTAATTTAAGGAATATTGAGGAATGGTCAGACCAAGTTGCTATACCAACTTCAGATGTCTTGACTAGTGGTAGTGTCCATCTATCTGTTATGAACAGGTCTATGCGTGAAAAAGTTTTGTGGCGTGGGGAGAAATACGTGAATTCTTTAGAAGAGGAATTCAAACATCTAAATAGGTCGTATACAGCTTCTTTATGAAGCCAAGGGGAGAGTGTAGGCGAGGATCTATGGATATTTGTTGAGTCAAGATTTCTATCTGGTGTAATGTTAAAGTCTCCACCTATTATTAATTTACCTATCTGTAGTTTTTTAACTTTTTTTATGGTTTTATTTAGAAAGGAAATTTGAGATGTATTTGGAGCATAAATGTTAGCAAACGTTATAGGAGTTTGATCAATAGTGCCGGATAGAATAAGGTACCTTCCCTTAGGGTCTATTAGGCTGTCTTTAAGTGTAAAGTTGACTTGGGCTTTAAAAGCAATTAATACGCCTGCTTTCTTTTTAGGGGCGCAGGCCATATAAATTTGGGGGAAATTTTTATTGGAAAATTTTGGGCATGCTAAAGAGGAAAAATGTGTTTCCTGTAGAAAAATCACATCAGCCCCCATTTGCCTGGCATCCTTCCACACCATGGCTCTCTTAAAGGGTGAATTTAGACCTCTCGCGTTTTGAGATGTAAGCCTAAGTGACATGGTTTTCAATCATGTGGATATTAAAGTTCCGAGAGTGAGACAAGACCACACAAACAACAGATAAACAATTATAGGTACATACGAATGAGAGTGCATCAGGTTCGACATTTGTAGGGGATGTCATGCAGATTTCTTGATGCCTAAGAAGAAAACTGGAGAGAACAAAACAAGTGTAACAAACATCAAGAAAGGCAGGGTTTGTTGCCTGCATGCTGGTGGGGGAGAGCAAAAGTTCGCCTGAGGTTGGTCAACCTTCCCTCAAGGTTGGCATGAGCAATCTCACCCAGGAAACAAGAAGCAAAAAAGCTTAAATTTGGAGAGTCCCATTCTGGGTTTGGGAGTCTCTGAATGTAGATTCAAGTATGGGTCGTACGGGACCACGAGTTGGATAATTTGTTGGGTCTTGTTGTAGAGGTGTCCCGGCTAAACTCCGGGAGATAAATATTCCACGTCGCGAGAGTCTTACTTCCCTCTTGGGGAGTTGCGATAATATGGAGGGTGCCGTCTTTGTTGATCAGCAGTTTCGTTGGGAAACCCCATTTGTATAGGATTTTGTTTGCACGTAGTGCCGCCGTCACAGGAGCAAAGGCTTTTCTTGCTTGGATGGTTGCTTGGGAGAGGTCAGAGAATATTTGAATTTTAGAGAAAGGATCAGGCAAAGAGTCCATTTTTCGTGCTGCCTGCATCATGGCGTCTTTTACATGGAAAAAATGGATTCTCACAATCACATCCCTTGGAGTGTCTGGTGGGAGGAAATTTGGTTTGGGGAGTCTGTGAGCTCTATCTATAATCCGTTCAGACTCTGGAGTCCCTGGCAGAATGGCGGTGATAAGTTTTGCGAGGAAGGTTTTTAAGTTTGATTGATTTACGTTTTCTGGTATTCCTCTGAGTTTTAAGTTGTTTCGCCTACTCCTATCTTCTAGGTCCGCAAGTTTATTTTTAATAGCCGAAACCTCCTCCTCTAGTGAATAGTGTGAGTCAATTAGATTGTTATGTGAGGAGGTCAGCTCCTCCATCTTGTGCTCCACATGGTCTGTGCGGTCACCTAGTTCTTGTATGGATGAATTAACGGAAGTAGAAAGTATCTTAAAGTCCTTCTGCATAGACTTTCTCAAGGCCATCACTATGTTTTTTATAAACGATTCAGAGGCCGGTTGGTCTGTGGAGGGTAGATTTATAAACGGATCTTCTGCCGCAAGTGAGCTGGTATCAGAAAGGGAGGGGGAGTCTACTCTTGGCTGTTGCTTTTCAGGGCTAGAGGTGGGGGAAAAAGCACTTCCCCGCTGATTTACTGTTGCAGGCGCCATCTTATCTATGTCTCTGGTGAGATTGTGTGTGATAGATTTTTCACTCACCCTCCTCTGGCGTTGTGACAGCGGCTCTTGTTGTTGCCTGGGTGGGGAGGAATCGCTGCTCTTCTCCCCTGCTCTACGATCGGTGCACAAGCTCCCTCTGACTCAGCAGAGGATTGCAGCGCTTCTCCGTCTATGGAACGTTCGGGGAGCGCGGGCGGGCCGTCCGCAGCTGCAGACTCTCCCCGGCCGGCACCCCGGGCAGAGAAGAAGTCGGAGACTTTCTGCGGGGGCGGCTTGGAAATCCTGCGCTTTGACATCGCTGTGTTCTCTCCGGTAGGTAGCTCGTCTTTAGGGTGAAGAAAGCTCTTTTAGCAGCTTAATAGTCGCTCGGAAGGGAACCAGCCAGCGGAGCCTAGCAAAATGCGCCCAGCTCGGTCGGCAGTCAGCCCCCCCCCCCCCCCCACACACACACACGTGTCCAGTTTTGACACCAAATAGTTGTGTAGAGTTGCTACATGGCCCACTGAAGCACGTCCTCTACCACTAGCGTTGTCAGATGGGAAATTTAGCATCAGCTTTTCCACCAGGTCCTTGTGGTATTGCATCACTCTCGTACTCCTTCCCTCTTCGGGAATGAGAGTGGAAAGCTTCTCATTATACCGTGGGTCGAGAAGGGTGAACGGCCAGTGATCCTGGTTGGCCATAATACATCTAACGTGAGGGTCACGGGAAAGGCAGCTTAACATGAAGTCAGCCATGTATGCCAGAGTCCCAGTACGCAACACATCACTGTCTTCACTAGGAGTATGACTTTCATGATCCTCCTCCTTTGCTTCAGCCCATACCCGCTGAGCAGATGTGAGGGAAGTAGCATGGGTACCCTATGCAGTGTGGGCGGCAGTCTCTTCCCCCTCCTTCTCCTCCTCCTCCACCCCCTCCTCCTCCAATACGCATTGAGAAACAGGCATGAGGGTGGTCTGGCTATCAAGCGACATACTGCCATCCCCCATCTCCTGTCATAACCGCAAAGCATCGGCCTTTATGCTTAGCAGCAAACTTCTCAGCAGGCAAAATAGCGGGATGGTTACACTGATAATTGCCGCACCACCGCTCACCATTTGTGTAGACTCCTCAAAGTTTTCTAGGACCTGACAGATGTCTGCCATCCATGCCCATTCCTCTACGAAGAACTGCGGAGGCTGACTACCACTGCGCTGGCCATGTTGCAGCTGGTATTCTACAATGGTTCTATGCTACTCGTACAGCCTGGCCAACGTGTGCAACATAGAGTTGCAGCATGTGGGCATGTCGCACAGCAGTCGGTGCTCTGGCAGCTGGAACTGATGCTGCAGTGTCTTGACGGTGGCAGCATCTGTAGTGGACTTCCTTAAATGGGAGCACACGCGACACACCTTGCTGAACAGGTCAGACAAATGGGGGTAGTTTTTCAGAAAGCGCTGAACCACCAGATTAAGCATGTGGGCCAGACATGGCATTGGCATGGCTGCCAAGCTACAGAGCCGCCACCAGGTTACGCCCATTATCACACATGACCATGCCTGGTTGGAGGTTCCGAGCTAAAGCCACAGATCTGTCTGCTCTGTCAAACCCTGCAACAGCTCTTGGGTGGTGTGCCTCTTGAATTCCAAGCCAGAGAAACCTTCACGGACGTAGGACCCGGAATCCTCGGTGTGGGTAGCACGTGAGCAGACCCAAGGTCAGACTCGGTCTCTGCCTCCACGAAGTTCACCCAATGTGCAGTCAGGGGGATGTAGTGTCCCTGCCCTACAGCACTTGTCCAAGTGTAGGTGGTTAAGTTGACCTTTTCAGTTACCACGTTTGTGAGTGCACGGTTTATGTTGAGTGAGACGTGCTGGTGTAGGGCGGGCACGCACACCGGGAAAAATAGTGGCCACTGGGGACCGAGTACTGAGGTAACGCCGCCACCATCATGTTGCAGAAAGCCTCAGTTTCTACTAGCCTGCATGGCAGCATCTCCAGGCTAAGTAGCTGTGCGGTATGCACGTTTAAAGATTGTGCATGTGGGTGTGTGGCAACTAGAGATGAGCGAGCGTACTCGTCCGAGCTTGATGCTCGTTCGAGTATTAGGGTGTTCGAGATGCTCGTTACTAGAGACGAGCACCACGCGATGTTCGAGTAACTTTCACTTTCATCTCTGAGACATTAGCGCGCTTTTCTGGCCAATAGAAAGACAGGGAAGGCATTGCAACTTCCTCCTGTGATGTTCCAGCCCTATACCACCCCCCTGCAGTGAGTGGCTGGGGAGATCAGGTGTCACCCGAGTATTTAAATCTGCCCCGCCCGCGGCTCGCCACAGATGCATTCTGACAGAGATCAGGGAAAGTGCTGCTGATGCTGCTGCTTCTATAGGGAGAGCATTAGGAGTTATTTTAGGCTTAAAGAATCCCAACGGTCCTTCTTAGGGCCACATCTGACCGTGTGCAGTACTGTTGAGGCTGCTTTTAGCAGTGTTGCACTTTTTTTTTGTTTTTGTATATCGGGCGTGCAGAGCATTGCGCCCTCAGTCTGCAGTCATTGTACATAGTATAGGGCCAGTACTGGTGAGGCAGGGACAGTGGGAAAGGTGAAAGAGATATACTGTCTATATAGGCAGTGGGCTTTTTCAAACAAATTTGGGAAAAATACTATATTTGGGCTGCCTGTGACCGTTTTCAGTGTACTGCGTGTCTGCTGGGGGTAGTAGTCCTAATTAATACGCAGCTAAGTGTTACAGCAGGCTTGCGCAAAATTGTTTCCTGGCTCTGCCTTGCCCGTTACATCACCACCGTCATCCCGTCCAGAGGGAAACAGTCTGCAGTAATTTTACATAGTATAGGGCCAGTACTGGTGAGGCAGGGACAGTGGGAAAGGTGAAAGAGATATACTGTCTATATAGGCAGTGGGCTTTTTCAAACAAATTTGCGAAAAATACTATATTTGGGCTGCCTGTGACCGTCTTCAGTGTACTGAGTGTCTGCTGGGGGTAGTAGTCCTAATTAATACGCAGCTAAGTGTTACAGCAGGCTTGCGCAAAAGTGTTTCCTGGCTCTGCGTTGCCCGTTACATCACCGCCGTCATCCCGTCCAGAGGGAAAGAGTATACATATATACGCTGCCTACAGTATCTGTCTGCTGTCTCAGCTCAGCCTTTCAAAAAATAGAAGCAAAATACTTAAGGCCCACTAGTGGCGTTTGGCCACTTGACTGCTTCAGCGCTGTGAATTTCACTAGCTGAGTCATACGCACCTACGTCTCACTACAAGCGTGCGCTAAATTGTTTCCTGGCTCTGCGTTGCCCGTTACATCACCGCCGTCATCCCGTCCAGAGGGAAACAGTATACATATATACACTGCCTACAGTATCTGTCTGCTGTCTCAGCTCAGCCTTTCAAAAAATAGGAGCAAAATACTTAAGGCCTACTAGTGGCCTTTGGACACTTGACTGCTTCTGCGCTGTGAATTCCAATAGCTCAGTCATGCGCACCTACGTCTCACTACAGGCTTGCGCAAAATTCGTTCCTGGCTCTGCTGTGCGTTCCGTAAGCGAAGTCAGCCTCCAACCACAGGCCAATAAGCGGCACATTTAAAGGGGTTGTCCCGCGCCGAAACGGGTTTTTTTTTTTTTCAACCCCCCCCCCGTTCGGCGCGAGACAACCCCGATGCAGGGAGGTAAAGAAAGCTCACCGGAGCGCTTACCTTAATCCCCGCGCTCCGGTGACTTCTCTACTCACCGCTGAAGATGGCCTCTTCCTCCGTGGACCGCAGCTCTTCTGTGCGGTCCACTGCCGATTCCAGCCTCCTGATTGGCTGGAATCGGCACGTGACGGGGCGGAGCTACACGGAGCTACACGGAGCCCCATAGAAGACTGCAGAAGACCCGGACTGCGCAAGCGCGGCTAATTTGGCCATCGGAGGCCAAAAATTAGTCGGCTCCATGGAGACGAGGACGCTAGCAACGGAGCAGGTAAGTATAAAACTTTTTATAACTTCTGTATGGCTCATAATTAATGCACAATGTACATTACAAAGTGCATTATTATGGCCATACAGAAGTGTATAGACCCACTTGCTGCCTCGGGACATCTCCTTTAATTACAGCGGTCTGTTTCTGCACTACTGGTAATACACCATGCTGAGGGGTAAGGGTAGGCCTAGAGGACGTGGACGCGGGCGAGGACGCGGAGGCCCAAGTCAGGGTGTGGGCACAGGCCGAGCTCCTGATCCAGGTGTATCGCAGCCGACTGCTGCGGGTTTAGGAGAGAGGCACGTTTCTAGCGTCCCCAGATTCATCTCACAATTAATGGGTCCACGCCGTAGACCTTTATTAGAAAATGAGCAGTGTGAGCAGGTCCTGTCGTGGATGGCAGAAAGTGCATCCAGCAATCTATCGACCACCCAGAGTTCTACGCCGTCCACTGCTGCAACTCTGAATCCTCTGGCTGCTGCTCCTCCTTCCTCCCAGCCTCCTCACTCCATTACAGTGACATTCTGAGGAGCAGGCAGACTCCCAGGGACTGTTCACGGGCCCTTGCTCAGAATGGGCAGCAATGGTTCTTATCCCACCGGAGGAGTTTGTCGTGACCGATGCCCAACCTTTGGAAAGTTCCCGGGGTCCGGGGGATGAGGCTGGGGACTTCCGGCAACTGTCTCAAGAGCTTTCAGTGAGTGAGGAGGACGACGACGATGAGACACAGTTGTCTATCACTCAGGTAGTAGTAATTGCAGTAAGTCCGAGGGAGGAGCGTATAGAGGATTCGAAGGAAGAGCAGCAGGGCGATGAGGTGACTGACCCCACCTGGTTTGCTAAGCCTACTGAGGACAGGTCTTCAGAAGGGGAGGCAAGTACAGCAGCAGGGCAGGTTGGAAGAGGCAGTGCGGTGGCCAGGGGTAGAGGCAGGGCCAGACCGAATAATCCACCAACTGTTTCACAAAGCGCCCCCTCGCGCCATGCCACCCTGCAGAGGCCGAGGTGCTCAAAGGTCTGGCAGTTTTTCACTGAGAGCGCAGACGACCGACGAACAGTGGTGTGCAACCTTTGTCGTGCCAAGATTAGCCGGGGAGCCACCACCACCAGCCTCACCACCACCAGCATGCGCAGGCATATGATGGCCAAGCACCCCACAAGGTGGGACGAAGGCCGTTCACCGCCTCCGGATTGCACCACTGCCTCTCCCCCTGTGCCCCAACCTGCCACTGAGATCCAACCCCCCCTCTCAGGACACAGGCACGACCGTCTCCCGGCCTGCACCCACACCCTCACCTCCGCTGCCCTCGGCCCCATCCACCAATGTCTCTCAGCGCACCGTCCAGCCGTCGCTAGCGCAAGTGTTTGAGCGCAAGTACGCTGCCACGCACCCGCACGCTCAAGCGTTAAACGTGCACATAGCCAAATTGATCAGCCTGGATATGCTGCCGTATAGGCTAGTGGAAACGGAGGCTTTCAAAAACATGATGGCGGCGGCGGCCCCGTGATATTCGGCTCCCAGTCGCCACGACTTTTCCTGATGTGCCGTCCCAGCCCTGCACGACCACGTCTCCCGCAACATTGTACGCACCCTCACCAACGCGGTTACTGCCAAGGTCCACTTAACAGCGGACATGTGGACAAGCACAGGCGGGCAGGGCCACTATATCTCCCTGACGGCACATTGGGTGAATTTAGTGGAGGCTGGGACCGAGTCAGAGCCTGGGACCGCTCACGTCCTACCCACCCACAGAATTGAGGGCCCCAGCTCGGTGCTGGTATCTGCGGCGGTGTATGCTTCCTCCACCAAACCAACCTCCTCCTCCTACGCAACCTCTGTCTCGCAATCAAGATGTGTCAGCAGCAGCACGTCGCCAGCAGTCGGTGTCGCGCGGCGTGGCAGCACAGCGGTGGGCAAGCATCAGCAGGCCGTGCTGAAACTACTCAGCTTAGGAGAGAAGAGGCACACGGCCCACGAACTGCTGCAGGGTCTGACAGAGCAGACCGACCGCTGGCTTTCGCCGCTGAGCCTCCAACCAGGCATGGTCGTGTGTGACAACGGCCGTAACCTGGTGGCGGCTCGGCAGCTCGGCAGCCTCACGCACGTGCCATGCCTGGCCCACGTCTTTAATTTGGTGGTTCAGCGCTTTCTGAAAAGCTACCTACGCTTGTCAGACCTGCTCGGAAAGGTGCGCCGGCTCAATGCACATTTCCGCAAGTCCAAGACGGACGCTGGCACCCTGCAACATTGGTTTAATCTGCCAGTGCACCGACTGCTGTGCGACGTGCCCACACGGTGGAACTCTACGCTCCACATGTTGGCCAGGCTCTATGAGCAGCGTAGAGCTATAGTGGAATACCAACTCCAACATGGGCGGCGTAGTGGGAGTCAGCCTACTCAATTCTTTACAGAAGAGTGGGCCTGGTTGGCAGACATCTGCCAGGTCCTTGGAAACTTTGAGGAGTCTACCCAGATGGTGAGCGGGGATGCTGCAATCATTAGCGTCACCATTCCTCTCCTATGCCTCTTGAGAAGTTCCCTGCAAGGCATAAAGGCAGATGCTTTGCGCTCGGAAACGGAGGCGGGGGAAGACAGTATGTCACTGGATAGTCAGAGCACCCTGTCTATATCTCAGCGCGTTGAGGAGGAGGGGGAGGAGCATGAAGAGGAGGGGGAAGCGACAGCTTGGCCCACTGCTGAGGGTACCCATGCTGCTTGTCTGTCATCGTTTCAGCGTGTGTGGCCTGAGGAGGAACAGGAGGAGGAGGAGGATCCTGAAAGTGATCTTCCTAGTGAGGACAGCCATGTGTTGCGTACAGGTATCCTGGCACACATGGCTGACTTCATGTTAGGATGCCTTTCTCGTGACCCTCACGTTACACGCATTCTGGCCACTACGGATAACTGGGTGTACACACTGCTCGACCCACGGTATAAGGAGAACATTTCCACTCTCATACCCGAAGGGGAAAGAGGTTCGAGAGTGATGCTATACCACAGGACCCTGGCGGACAAACTGATGGTAAAATTCCCATCCAACAGCGCTAGTGGCAGAAGGCGCAGTTCCGAGGGCCAGGAAGCAGGGGAGGCGCGGAGATCAGGCAGCATGTACAGCACAGGCAGGGGAACACTCTCCAAGGCCTTTGACAGCTTTATGGCTCCCCAGCAAGGCTTAGTCGGCGGGAGCACTGTAAAAGGATGGTGAGGGAGTACATAGCCGATCGCACGACCGTCCTCTGCCCCCTACAACTACTGGGTGTCGAAGCTGGACACGTCGCCTGAACTCGCGCTGTATGCCCTGGAGGTGCTTGCTTGTCCTGCGGCTAGCGTCTTGTCGGAGAGGGTGTTTAGTGCGGCTGGGGGAATCATCACGGATAAGCGTACCCGCCTGTCAACCGACAGTGCCGACAGGCTTACAATCATAAAGATGAACAAAGCCTGGATTTCCCCAGACTTCTCTTCTCCACCAGCGGACAGCAGCGATACCTAAACAATACGTAGGCTGCACCCGCGGATGGAAGCATCGTTCTCTATAACCATAAAGAACGGGGACCTTTTAGCTTCATCAATCTGTGTATTATATTCATCCTCCTCCTCCTGCTCCTCCTCCTGAAACCTCACGTAATCACGCCGAACGGGCAATTTTTCTTAGGCCCACAAGGCTCAGTCATATAACTTTTGTAAACCATGTTTATACGTTTCATTTCTCAATTCAATAAAGCATTGAAACTTGCACCTGAACCAATTTTTATTTTAACTGGGCCGCCTACAGGCCTAGTTACAAATTAAGCCACATTAACCAAAGCGATTAATGGGTTTCACCTGCCCTCTTGGTTGGGCATGGGCAATTTTTCTGAAGTACATTTGTACTGTTGGTAGACCAATTTTTTGGGGCCCTCGCCTACATTGTAATCCTAGTAATTTTTAGCCCACCTGCATTAAAGCTGACGTTACCTCAGCTGTGCTGGGCACTGCAATGGGATATATTTATGTACCGCCGGTGGCTTCCTGGGAGCCACCCATGCTGTCAGTCCACACAGAGTTGTAACTGCATGTGTCCACTTCTAAAGAACCCCAATCTGACTGGGGCATGCAGTGTGGGCCGAAGCCCACCTGCATTAAACCTGACGTTACCTCAGCTGTGATGGGCGATGCAATGGGATTTATTTATGTACCGCCGGTGGCTTCCTGGGACCCACCCATGCTGTCGGTCCACACGGTGTTGTAACTGCATGTGTCCACTTTTAAAGAACCCCAGTCTGACTGGGGCATGCAGTGTGGACCGAAGCCCACCTGCATTAAACCTGATGTTACCTCAGCTGTGATGGGCAATGCAGTGGGATTTATTTATATACAGCCGGTGGGTTTCAGGGAGCCACCCATGCTGTGGGTGCACACGGAATTCCCATTGCAGAGTTGTACCTGCCTGTGACTATTTATAAAAAACCCCGGTCTGACTGGGGCATGCAGACACCTTGACAGAATGAATAGTGTGGCACATGGGTTCCCCATTGCTATGCCCACGTGTGCAGCTCCTGATGGAGGTGGCACAGGATTGGATTTCTCATTGCTTCTGTACAGCATTATGGGCTATCGCTCCGTCAATTTTAAAGAGGGTCGCTGCCTGGGCGTGCCAACCCTCTGCAGTGTGTGCCTGCGGTTCCTCCTCGTGGCAGACACACTTATAAATAGACATGAGGGTGGTGTGGCTATGAGGCCAGTGTGTGGCATGAGGGCAGCTGAAGTCTGCACAGGGACACGTTGGTGTGCGCTGTGGACACTGGGTCGTGCGGGGGGGGGGGGGGGGGGTTGGGCGGCATGTTACCCAGGAGAAGTGGCAGCGGAGTGTCATGCAGGCAGTAATTGTGCTTTGTTGGAGGTCGTGTGGTGCTTAGCTAAGGTGTGCCTTGCTAATGAGGGTTTGCCAGAAGTAAAAATTGTTGGGAAGGGGGTGGGGGGGTGCTATTGTGGCTTAATAGTGGGACCTGGGAACTTGAGATGCAGCCCAACATGTAGCCCCTCGCCTGCCCTATCCGTTGCTGTGGCGTTCCCATCACTTTCTTGAATTGCCCAGATTTTCACAAATGAAAACCTTAGCGAGCATCAGCGATATACAAAAATGCTCGGGTCGCCCATTGACTTCAATGGGGTTCGTTACTCGAGACGAACCCTCGAGCATCGCAAAAAATTTGTCTCGAGTAACGAGCACCCGAGCATTTTGGTGCTCGCTCATCTCTAGTGGCAACGTATTTCCGCTTTCATTCCAACGATTGGGTTAGCGACAGCTAACGCTACACTGGTGCGCTGGGACACATTGGTGGAGGACCGTGAAGGTGAGGGTGTGGGTGCAGGCCGGGAAAAACTTGTGTCTGCGTCCTGGGAGGGGGGTTGCATCTCAGTGCCAGGATGTGACACTGGGGAAGAGGCAGTGGTGTGACCCGCAGGCGGTGAATGGCTTACGTTCCACCTTGTGGGGGTGCTTAGCCATCATATGCCTGTGCATGCTGGTGGTGGTCAGGATGGTAGCGGTGGCTCCCCGGCTGATCTTGGTGCGACACAGGTTCGCACCACTGTCTGTTGGTTGTCTGTGCTCTCAATAAAAAACCTCCAGACCTTCGAACACCTTTACCTCTGCATGGAGGCTTGCCGCGAGGGGGTGCTGTGGGGGACAGTTGGTGGATTATTTGCTATGGCCCTGGTTCTCCCCCTGGCCACCACACTACCTCTTCCAACCTGCTCTGCTGCTTCCTCTCCCCCCCCCCCCCTGAAGCCCTGTCTTCAGTAGGGTTTGCAAGCCAGGTGGGGTCAGTCACCTCATCGTCCACCAGCTCTTCCTCTTACTCCTCAGTCAGCTCCTCCCTCCGACTAATTGCCCTAACAACCACCTCGCTGACAGACAACTGTCTCATCCTCATCATCCACAAATAGCTCTTGAGACAGTTATTTAAAGTCCCCACCCTCGTCACCCTGAGTCTGTGAAAGTTCCCCATTTTCGGCATCGGTCACGACAAACTCCTCACGTTGCTGTGGAACCAATTTTTTTTAGACTCAGGGCAGGGACGCAGGAAAAGTTCTTGGGTGTATGCCTGTTCAACGCAAATTCCCCTTTTCCTGGAGTGACCAGGCTGGGAGGAAGGAAGAGCAGCCTGAGGATACAGAGGTGCAGTCCCTTGGGTGGCGTGAGTGGGCTGTGTGGAAGACTGGGTACTGGATAAAGTACTGGAGGTGTTATCCGCTATCCACGTCAGCACCTGATCGCACTGCTGTGCTTTTAATAATGGTCTACCATGCGGACCTGCAAAATATGACATGAAGCTGGGGAGTGGAGATAAGCGGCGCTCTACCAATCCCTCAGCAGCAGGCACTGTTTCACCCTGCCCAGGACCTCGGCCTGTGCCCACACCCTCATTCTAATGCCCGCGTCCACGACCTCGTCCTCGACCCTTACCCCTAGTCCTCGTCGTGTAGGGTAAATGACAGAGCAGGGCCAGAAAAAAAAAATAATCAATGTATACCTCTGATACCTAGGGCTAATTCACCACCCACAGAGACTGGTAGATTTAAGAGACTCTGAGCAAGGCCAGAAAAAAATTTAACCAGTGTAAAGTGCTGAGACCTAGCCCTCATTAACGGCACACAGAGACTGATGTATATCAGAGGCTTTGTGCAGTGCAGAAAAAAATAGAACCTGTGTAAAGTGCTGACATCTAGGCCTAATTCACCGCCCACAGAGACTGGCAAATATGAGAGGCTCAATGCAGTGCTAGAAAAAAATTAAGAAGTGTAAAGCACTGAAAACTATCCCTAATACACCACACACAGAGACTTGTAGATTTAAGAGGCTTTGAGCTGGGCCAGAAAAAAAAAAAATACTGCATAGCGCTGAGAAGCAGGGCTAATTCACCGTCCACAGAGACTTGTAGACTTGAGAGGCTTTGAGCAAGGCCAAAAAAAATTGAACCAGTGTAAAGTGCTGATACCTAGTAGTAATTTACCGTACACAGAGACTTGAAGATTTGAGAGACTCTGTTCAGGGCCAGAAAATCAGTTACGGTTCATTGCATCACACCAAAGACTGGATGAACCACAAATAAATTCCACAGGCCAAACTTGGCACAGTTGCCATCACCCAGGACCTTAGCCTCTCCACCCACCCTCAACAAACGTGGGCATAAAGTGGACTTGAATGCTAGTACTTCTATGAAAGTCTCAATAAATCAGTTACGGTTCCTTTCATCGCTCCAAAGACAACATGAAACATGAAGAAATTTTAATGAGCAAAGCAGGACAATTCAATCTGTGTATGTGTCAGATAGCTGAACACCACGCTGGCAAATGTTGTGTAACAAGAGTTTAGACGAACCACTGGAAAATTGGTGGACCAAGAGTGCAGGTGAACACCTGGAAACATTTGTTTAGCAAGAGTATAGGCGACGCCCAAAAAAGTAAAATAGTTTGCTAAGAGTAAAAGCGAAGGCCTGAAAAAATAGTGTACCAAGAGTACAGGTGTACCCCTGAAAAATGTGTTTACCCAGAGTGCAAGTGAAATCCAGGAACATTTTTTTTTTAAGATAGAGCTTGTTGTTGCGTAATTTGCTAACAGAGCCTGGAGGCAGCCCTCCAAAAAAAAAAAGATAGTTTTTACGAAGCCTTTTGGCCTGCAGAAGAATTGGCTGCTCAGCGTGATGTCATGCTGGTTTAGGAGAAGGTGGAAGAGGAGGAAGATCAGAGAAACAAAAACCAAGCTGCTTCCCTCTATTTTTTGGGGTGATATAGGATGCATGGGTCTTTAGTTCCAGCTTAAATAATCTTTATGCTCCGCTGCTCTCCATTGGTGGAGAAGAGAAGTCAGGGGAAATCCAGCCTTTTTGTTCATCTTAATGAGTGTAAGCCTGTTGGCGCTCTCAGTCGACAGGTGGGTACGCTTCTCCGTGATTATCCCTCCAACAACACTAAACACCCTCTCTGATAATATGCTAGCGGCAGGGCAGGCCAGCACCTCCAAGGCATACAGCGCCAGTTTGTGCCACGTGTCTATTGAACCAGTGTAAAGTGCTGACATCTAGGCCTAATTCACCGCCCACAGAGACTGGTAGATATGAGAGGCTCAATGCAGTGCTAGAAAAAAATTAAAGCAGTGTAAAGCACTGAAATCTATTCCTAATCCACCACCCACAGAGACTTGTAAATTTGAGAGGCCTTGAGCTGGGCCAGAAAAAAATAACCCACTGTATAGCGTGATAACTACTGCTATGTTTGCTGGATTGTTTGTGGGTCCATTCATTACGGATCGGGTTTGGTCCTTGTATGCTGGGGACGGGGATGTTCCATTTTTTTAGGAGGTTTAAGCCTTCTTCCTGATTAAGAATGGTGGTTGTAGCGCCATCTTTGTTTACGTATAATTTAGTCGGGAATCCCCATCTGTAAGCAATGTTGTTGCTTCTCAGTGCCGACGTTATTTGTGCAAATTTTTTCCTTGCGGACATAGTGGCTTGAGAAAAGTCGGCAAATAATTTTATGTTCCCGTAGGGGGGAGGGAGGTCTCTGATATTTCTAGCGGCATGCATTATTTTTTCTTTTATGTGAAAGAAATGCACTCTGGTAATAACGTCTCGAGGTGCATTGTCTGGGACTCCTTTAGGCTTTGGGAGCCTGTGTGTTCTGTCTAAAAGCCTTTCTTCTTTTTTAGAGTCTGGTAGGAGAATTTTAATCATGTCCTGAATGTACGTGTTTAGGTCTTCTGGTTTGACAGATTCCGCAATGCCTCTAAGTTTAATATTATTACGGCGGTTGCGGTCTTCTATGTCCGCCATTTTGTTTTTTAGAAATTGGACCTCTTCTTCTAGTTTATAATGGGTGTCAATCAAATCGTTGTGTGAATTAGTTATTTCGCCCGTTTTATTTTCGAGATGGTTCACCCTGTCTCCCAGCTCTTCTATGTTAGTGTTGAGCTTGGTATTAAGCTTAGACAGGTCTTTTTTGATGGATCCCTTTAACGCAAGCACCATGTCGCGGATGAAGCATTCTGATGCTGCTTGATTAGAGCATGCTATGCTAAGTATTGGGTCATCTGATTCTTCCTCCTCTGAGCCTGAATTCAAAGCTGTGTCAAGGGATTGTGAGTGTGTGTCTCTTCTTGGGCGCCTCTTTTCAGGGCTTTCTCTAGGGGAGGTTATGTTTCTTTTTTCTGCTCCCACTATAGTATGCTTGTGGGGAGAGACTGTCAGATCTCCTCCAGCGTCCCCCTCCCCCCCCCCCCCCCCTGCCGCTTGCTGGCTTCCTATGGGTGAGTTCTCCCTTCCTTGCTCTCTTGTGGGAGTTTGGGACCGTGAGGGAGGTTGGGTATGCATTTGTCCTAGTGTGGGTTGCAGAGTGTGGGGTTCTGTTTGCTTACCGCTTCTCTTTTTCTCTGCGGTCCCCGTAGCTGCAGCCGCTGCTTCTCCTTTTCTTCCCGTGCTGAGCGTGGTCGGCGCCATCTTGTTACTCTCCTCCCGGCCGCGCGCTGCATAAAACTCTGTGAGCCTCCTCGGAGAGGCTTTCCCTGTCTTTCTGCGGGTCGACATCGGGTGGAGGAAGGTGTCTCCCGTCTTTTAGATGCTATTTCCGCGATCCTCGCTTGCTGTGGGTAGCTGTAAGGCTGTCAGTGCTGGGAGAGCCGCTCAACACACGTCCTCCATCGGCTGCTCCAGGCCACGCCCCCAGGCAGCAACCCTTTTTGAAGGGAGGGGGTGGTGCATTGTTGAGAATTGATGATAAATTGACGTACGATCATCATTCCAATTTCGTGCCACCTCTATCACAAAATTGTCAAGAGCTGCAAACGTGGGCATAAAGGGGACTCAGGTGCCAGCCCAGCACTTCTACACATTTCCACAATGCAGCAATACCCTGTGTGGGAAGTATGTGAGCAGGCCCTGGGTCAGGCTTGGTCCCAGCCTCCATTTTGTGTGACCCAAGGTACCGCCAATGACATAGCAGTGGGGACTCCATGTGTCCACACACTACTCATTGTGTTTGGGTGTTTGGTACCTCATCGACAACGCAAGGGGAAAGCCATCTGCACTCTGCACCCTACCCAAGTCAGTCAGTGTCTTTGTGCCAGACAGGTAAATCACCGCTATGGGAAGTCTGTGTGCACCCAAAGCATAGGTGAGTCCAAAGAATCCCAAGACATGAACCATGAAGAAATCAGAGTGCCCAAACATGGCAGACTTTCACTGCACCGAGGACATAGGCCTCTGCACAAACCCTCATCAATCGCAGGCATAGAGCGGACTCCGATGCTAGTACAGCAGTGAACGTCTCATTTAATTTGTTGCGGTTGCTTTCACCGTTCCAAAGACTGGATTAACCAGGGCCAAGTTCCACGGGCCCAACCTGGCGCAGTTGCATTTCCATCATGACATAGGCCTCTGCACAAACCCTCAGCAATGGCGGGCATAGAGCGGACTTCAATGCTAGTGCAGCTGTGAACGTCTTATTTGTGCAGTATCGCTCCTCTTGTTTGGCCCAAACCAGTGCCGCGGATAACTGTGGTAACGCAAGAGAAAATACATGTTGGCCTCAGCCCACAATTCATGCCCTAGTCAGTCAGTGTTTTGGGGCCAGATAGGTAAAACGCTGTGATGGGAAGACTTTGTGCACCAATAGTATAGACAGATCCCTGTAACATTCCAGTAGCAAAGTTATAGGCAGACCCCTGTAACATTCCAGTAGCAAAGGTATAGGCAGACCCCTGTAACATTTCTGTAGCAGCAGTATAGGCAGACCCCTGTAACATTTCTGTAGCAGAAGTATAGGCGGACCCCTGAAACATTTCTGTAGCAGCAGTATAGGCAGACCACAGTACCATTTCTGTAGCAGAAGTATAGGCAGACCTCAGTAACATTTCTGTAGCAGAAGTATAGGCGGACCCCTGAAACATTTCTGTAGTAACAGTATAGGCAGACCACAGTACCATTTCTGTAGTAATAGTATAGGCAGACCACAGTACCATTTCTGTAGTAATAGTATAGGCAGACCTCAGTAACATTTCTGTAGCAGATATATAGGCGGACCCCTGAAACATTGGTGTACCATTAGTGTAGGCGAAGTCCGGGAAAAAAAAAAGTTAGATAACAGTATAGGCGAAGGCTAGAAAAATTAGTGTAACACGAGTACAAGTGAAGCACTGAAAATGTATCAACCAAGAGGGCAGGTGAAACCCAGAAATATATATATTTTTTTCCATTTGTTCTTTATTGCATTTTTGAAAAAACACTTACAGGACATACATTAAATATACGTGTGAGTGCACATGAATTTAGTAGGTCATACATGATTACAATGGAGCAAATTGTTGTTTAATAGCTTCACTTTTGTAATAGCCTTGTAGAGTCCATGTCTATATCCTGTGTAAAAAAAGCGAATTTTAGACATAAAACGACGAACAAAACTGATCATGTGTATTTTTACTTAGTATTAGATGCTTATAAATATATATATATATATATATATATATATATATATACACACATACATACATATACACACATATACACATACATGCATAGACACATATACACATACATACATACATACATATATACACATATACACATGCATACATATATACACACATATGCACATACATATATACACACATATGCACATACATACATATACACACATATACACATACATACATATATACACACATATACACATACATATATACACATACATACATATATACATACATATACACATACATATATACACACATATACACACATATACACATACATATATACACATAGATATATACACACATATATACATACATACATATATACACACATATACACATAAATACATATATACACACATATGCACATACATACATATATACACACATATACACATACATACATATACACACATATACACATACATACATACATATATACACACATATGCACATACATACATATATACACACATATGCATATATATATATATATATATATATATATATATATATATATATATATATATATATATATATATATATATATATATATATATATATACACACATACATACATATATACACACATATGCACATACATACATATATACACACATATGCACATATATATATATATATATATATATATATATATATATATATATATATATATATATATATATACACACACATACATACATATATGCACACATATGCACATACATACATATATACACACATATACACATACATACATATATACACACATATGCACATACATACATATATACACACATATACACATACATACATATATACACACATATACACATACATACATACATATATACACACATTTTTATTTTTTCCTTCGTTCCTAACTTATAACAAGAGAGAAAAAAAAAAAACGTTAGTGGTACAGTAGGGTGGGGGTTAAAGGGAATATGGTGTCAGCTTTTAGTCATTAAGTAGGGTAGTTTTGTAACCATGGGTTCCATTTATTTCGGTATTTAGCATAGCTTCCGTTTTTTAGGGCATATCATTTTTCATATGTAATATGGTCCGCGATTGTCTGTTTTAGTTCCAAAATGTTCGGAGCTTTGGCGGATTTCTACTTCCTTGACACCAATAATTTGGCGGTTAGGAGTATGTGGCCTGTCAGACTTTTCATTGAATTGGGGATATGTTTATTGTCTAGCAAAAGGATGGCTAACTCAGGAGATTTGGGAATATATATTTTTGTGATCTTTCTCAGTATGGAAAAAACTTCGTCCCAAAAGCCTATGAGTTTTGGGCAACTCCAAAATATGTGACATATGTTGCCTATGTGGCCACAATGTCTCCAACAATGATTGTCTGAGTCTGTAAAGGCCCTAGCCATCGCCACTGGAGTGAAGTACCATCTAGTTAAGACCTTGATATGCACCTCAATCGTATTGGAGTTGATAGTTGCTTTATTGGCCCATGTGAAGGCCGAGAGCCACCTGTCTGGTGTGAATCTCTTTCCTATGTCCCTCTCCCAGTTGAGAATGTGAGCACGTTTTATGTTTCTCATGTCTCCAGAGAGCATGTCGTAGCAGACTCTCACCAGGGAGCGGGAGGTCGGAGAAGGATTGTTAAAGACTCTCAGCATGTCGTCTGTGAACTTCACTTTCCAGAGTTGGGCGGACTGTAATAAGGACCGCACTTCAAGGTATTTAAATGCATCTCTTGAAGAGAGATTGAATTTTCTATCAGGATTTGGAAAGGCAGTATGTCATCATCTAGCAGCACATCCCCCAGATTTAGTATTCCCCTCTCCATCCGCGACCCCAAGTGTAGGTTGGGGATAAGAAACTCGAGAGTAGAAATTGGGATACATTCCATAGTTTTCACCGTGTGAGGGCTGGTGTTCCAAGCCAGCCAATTCCAGGATTCTAATGAAGCTTGTATAGGTGGGGAAATAGACTGTAGATTATGGATCGGCGGCACAGACGAGGAGAGAGAGGATAAGAGGGAGGCCAAGAGAAGAGAGCGGATGGGCCTGTCATTGATTAATTGGGTCTCAACTTGAAGCCAGCTTGGACCCGGCCTTGGTTTCAGCCAATGTCTGGTTTGATTAACATTAGTCGCGTGGAGGTAAGACCATAAATTCGGCACTCCCAGGCCTCCCTGCTTCCTGTTAAGGTAGAGTATAGGAGCGGCGACTCTTGGTCTTTTCCCCTTCCATATGAAGTTAGATAATTGTTTTTGAAATTTTGAGATTTCAGATCTAGGGATCGGAAGGGTAATTGTTTGAAAAAGATATAGGATTTTAGGGAGAATCAGCATCTTGTAGAGCGTAACTCTGCCCATCCACGACGGCTCTTTGGTCGCCAGGGACTCTAGCTCCGTTTGAAGGTTAACTAACAAGGGTATCAAGTTCGCTGGGATACTATTAGCCAGCGGGGTGCATAATTTTATTCCCAGGTATGGGATGGTATTTTTTCCCCATTGGAAAGGGAACTCCTTTTGGATAGTGATTTTTAGGGGGTTGTCTATGTTAATGGGGAGTATCTGGGTTTTGTCTATGTTTAATTTGTAGTATGAATTTTTGCTAAATTCTTGGATTGTATTGCTTACTTCTCTTAGAGATGTTATGGGATCTGTAAGGAGGAGCAGGACATCATCCGCAAACAGACTTATTTTGTGCTGTCTAGCGCCAGCAGGGATCCCCCTGATGTTTGTATTGAGCCTAATATTCTCCGCCAGAGGTTCCATAACTAGCGTGAATAGCAATGGAGATAGCGGGCACCCTTGTCGGGTGCCGTTAGTGATTTGGAAGGGTTTTGAGAGGACCCCATCCACTAGAACCCTGGAGGAGGGGGAGCCATAGAGAGCTCAAATGGCCCTGAGAATATTTCCCTGGAAACCAAATTTCTCCAAGGTAGCCTATCAAAGGCTTTTTCGGCGTCTAAAGCCAAAAGGATTGTTGGGGTATGATTCGCCTTTGCCATTGCCATAAGATTCAGTACTCTTCTGGTGCCGTCCGACGCCTGCCTACCTCTCGTAAACCCGACCTGTTCGCTATGAATAATCTGTGGAAGGATTTTTAGTAGGTGTTGGGCTAATACTTTTGAATATATTTTTGTATCGCAATTTAACAATGAAATTGGCCTAAAGTTTGCTGGAGAATTCAGGGTTTTTCCCTGTTTAGGAATTGTGACCAAAGTGGCTCTCAACATTTCCTCCGGTAGGCTACCACTGAGCATTGCTTTGTTGAATGTTTCGGCTAGACAAGGGGCCAGGTCCGGAGCGAAGTCTCTATAATATTCATTTGAAAAACCGTCCGGGCCTGGAGCCTTGTGTGCTTTCAGTATCTTAATTGTTTCCAAGATCTCCGCAGGAGAGATAGGGGTGTTTAATGACTTTAGTTGGTCCTCAGCGACAGTAGGGAGAGTTATTTTCCCCAGGAAATTATTGATTTGCTGGATATCTGGTTGAGGGGTGGAGCCATCTTTATTCAAATTGTACAGATTGGAATAGAACAGACTGAATTCATCCGCTATTTTTTGTGGATGTATTATTTTCGTTCCCGATCCATCCTGCCTTACCAGATAGGGAATTTTGGATGGTGACTGGCGTTGTTTTATTATAACATAACATAGTAACATAGTATGTAAGGCCGAATGAAGACATTGTCCATCTAATCCAGCCTGTCTATCCTACTGTGTTGATCCAGAGGAAGGCAAACAACCCCAAGGCCAGAAGCCAATTAGCCCTTTTGGGGGAAAAATTCCTTCCCGACTCCCTAATGGCAATCAGACTGTTCCCTGGATCAACCCCTAATAGTTCCTACCTGCCTATATACCAGGATTGACCCTTAACCTAATATTTATATCCTGTAATATACTTCTTCTCCAGAAAGACATCAAGTCCCCTTTTAAACTCCTCCATGGATTTTGCCATCACCACTTCCTCCGGTAAAGAGTTCCACAGTCTAACTGCTCTTACAGTAAAGAACCCCTTTCTATGTTGGTGATGAAACCTACTTTCCTCTAATCGTAGCGGATGTCCTCTTGTTACCTTTGTGGTCCTGGGTGTAAACAGATCACGGGAGAGATCCATGTGTTGTCCCCTCATGTACTTATAAATGGTTATTTGGTCGCCTCTTAACCTTCTTTTTTCTAGAGTAAATAATCCCAATTTGGATAGCCTCTCTGGGTATTCCAGTCCCGTCATTCCATGTATTAGTTTAGTTGCCCTTCTTTGAACCCCTTCAAGCACTGTGACATCTTTCCTGAGCACCGGTGTCCAGAATTGTACGCAGTATTCCATGTGAGGCCTGACAAGTGCCTTATATAGTGGAAGGATTATGTTCTCGTCCTTCGCCCCTATACCTCTTTTAATGCACCCCAAGACTTTATTTGCTTTTGCAGCAGCTGACTGGCATTGGTTACTCCAGTTTAGTCTATTATCCACTAATACCCCTAGATCCTTTTCCATATCACTTTTCCCCAGCGGTACCCCATTAAGTGAATATTTGTGACATCCGTTCCTCCTGCCCATGTGCATAACCTTACATTTTTCAACATTGAACTTCATTTGCCATTTTCCTGCCCAAGCCCCCAGCTTATCCAGGTCCGTTTGTAGCCGCACATTGTCCTCCGTTGCATTAATTATATTGTATAATTTTGTGTCATCTGCAAATATTGATATCTTGCTGTGCAGCCCCTCTATCAGGTCATTAATAAATATGTTGAACAGAGTGGGGCCTAATACTGAACCCTGTGGCACCCCGCTAGCGACTGTGGTCCAATCAGAGTACGCACCATTTATTACCACCCTCTGCTTTCTATCGTTGAGCCAATTTTTTACCCACTTACACACGTTTTCGCCCAGTCCGAGCTGCCTCATTTTGTATATTAGCCTATTATGTGGCACGGTGTCAAAGGCTTTAGAGAAGTCCAGATATACAAGATCAATAGATTCTCCCTGGTCCAGCTTAGAGCTTACTTCATCGTAGAAACTGATCAGATTTGTCTGACATGAGCGACCCTTCATGAATCCATGCTGGTGAGGAGTTATTCCCTTAATCTCCTTGAGGTACTCATCGATGGCGTCTCTCAGAATCCCCTCGAAAATTTTTCCCGTTACTGAAGTGAGACTTACTGGCCTGTAGTTACCAGGCTCACTTTTGCTCCCTTTTTTGTAAATTGGAACCACGTTGGCAATGCGCCAGTCCAATGGTACTACTCCGGTCTTGATAGTGTCTAGAAATATTAGGTATAGCGGCCTAGCTATCTCGTCACTTAGTTCCATTAGTATCCTTGGGTGTAATCCATCTGGGCCCGGTGATTTATCAATTTTAGTTTTCTTTAGACGCTTCCGCACCTCCTCCTGCGTTAGGTATGAGATATTTTGTGAGGGGTTCGTTTTATTCCCCTGCATCTCGTGTGGCATTTCCTTTTCTTTGGTGAACACACTTGAGAAGAAGCTGTTTAGTAGATTTGCTTTCCCTTCGTCATCATCAATGATTTCTCCTGCATTGTTTTTTAAAGGGCCAGCGCTCTCCCTGCAAATCCTTTTGCTGTTTATGTAGTTGAAAAATAGCTTTGGGTTGTTTCTGCTCTCTTTTGCGATCCGTCTTTCTGCTTCCTCCTTGGCAGTTTTGATCGTATCTTTGCATATTTTGTTTTTTTTTCCCTGTATGATTTTAGCGCTTC
Organism: Eleutherodactylus coqui; assembly: GCF_035609145.1. Taxonomy (NCBI): domain Eukaryota; kingdom Metazoa; phylum Chordata; class Amphibia; order Anura; family Eleutherodactylidae; genus Eleutherodactylus; species Eleutherodactylus coqui. The sequence continues at coordinate 60,248,510 of NC_089847.1, read as the reverse complement.
TTCGCTGCCTTGTTGCTTTAGTAGTTTGAACGCTTTCTTCTTTTCATTTATTGCCCCTCGTATCGTCTTGTCGAGCCACATTGGTTTCCTTTTAGCTGAGTTTCTTTTATTTTTAAAGGGAATGAACTGCTCACATGAGGTGATTAGGATCCTTTTGAACTTTTCCCATTTTTCCTCCGTACTGATATTTTTGAGGATGTTGTCCCAATTAATGTTACCGATAGTAGTTCTAAGCTCATCTAATTTTGCTTTACTAAAGTTTAGTTTCTTTGCCACTCCCTGATAAGGCTTCCTATTGATTGACAGCTGGAAGTTGATTATATTGTGGTCGCTGATCCCCAAGTGCCCCTCAACCTGCACCACCCTTATACGTTCCGGTTTGTTAGTTAGTACTAGGTCCAGAATGGCCCTCCCTCTTGTTGGTTCCTGCACAAGTTGGTTCAGGTAATTGTCTTTAATTACTCTCAAGAACTTATCACCCCTGTGAGATTTGCAGGTTTCGTTCTCCCATGTTATATCTGGGTAATTAAAGTCCCCCATGATAATTACTTTGTTTCGTTTTGACACCTCTTCTATCTGCCTTAGTAGTAAGTCTTCAGTTTCTTCTGTTGTTTTTGGTGATCTATAGAAGACCCCTATCAGGATTTTTTTATTTTTTCCTCCCTGTATTTCTACCCACAGAGATTCCACCTGTTCGTCTCCTACCCCTATATCCTCCCGTAGCCTCGGCTTCAAGTTCGATTTGACGTACAGACATACCCCTCCCCCTTTCTGGTTCCTTCGGTCTCTTCTGAAGAGATTGTACCCCTGCAAATTCACCGCCCAATCGCTCTTATCATCAAGCCATGTTTCAGTAATTCCGACTATGTCATAACTTTCATCAGTCATTCTTGCTTCAAGCTCGCCCACTTTACCGATCAGACTTCGTGCATTCGTGATCATACAATTTATATCATTTTTTTTGTTTTTTAAATTTGTTTTGTTGCTATTCGTACTTATGGCTGATCTATCAGTTCTAACTGTACTAACCCCACCCCCTGCTCGTCCCCCATTCCCTTTGCTTGGACTCAGATCGCTAATTACACTGGCTACCCCACTATTTCTCATTTTGCCCTCCCCCCAGTCCCTAGTTTAAACACTCCTCCAGCCTTCTAGCCATCTTTTCCCCCAGCACAGCTGCACCCTCCCCATTTAGATGCAGCCCGTCCCTACGGTAGAGCCTGTAGCCGACCGCAAAGTCAGCCCAGTTCTCCAGGAACCGAAATCCCTCCTTCTTACACCAACTCCGGAGCCACTTGTTTACCTCCCTAAGGTCCTGCTGCCTTTCTAGTGTGGCTTTGGGTACAGGTAGTATTTCCGAGAAAACTACCCTGGAGGTCCTCGCCCTGAGCTTGGACCCTAAGTCCCTGAAATCATTTTTGAGGGCCCTCCATTGACCTCTAACTTGTTCATTGGTGCCTACGTGCACCATGACTGCTGGATCCTCACCAGCCCCTCCCAGTAATCTGTCAATCCGATCCGCGATGTGTCGAACTCGAGCGCCAGAAGACAACACACTGTTCGACGATCCCGGTCTTTATGGCAGATTGCCCTCTCTGTCCCCCTAATAATTGAGTCCCCCACCACTAGAACCTGTCTAGCCTGCCCTGCGCTCCCCGTCCCCGTCTCACTGGAGCAGTCATCCCCCTGGCGTTCAGAGGGCGTGTCGTGCTGCAGCGGTGCTGGCTCTGTAATGGCATCCCCCTCATCTGCCAATCGTGCAAACTTGTTGGGTTGTGCCAGTTCAGGACTAGCCTCCCTGGTTCTCTTCCCTCTATCCCTCCTTCTTTCTGTCACCCAGCTGACTGCCTGCTCCCCCTGCACTTCCGTACTACCATCCGCCCCCGCCTCTACCCCAGCGAGTGCCTGCTCAGTGAGCACCAAACTCCTTTCCATGATGTCAATGGCTCTCAGTGTTGCCAGTTGCCCATTTAGATCCAGAATTTGGGCTTCTAAATGTTCGACGTGCACGCATCTTGCGCAACAGTATGCACCCTCGATCGGCTGATCAAGGACCGCATACATTGCACAAGTAGCACACTGGATGACATTGGCAGGCATGGAGCTCATCCTAATGGGGATCTACAATTTACTTGTGGAAGTAGTGAAGATAGACTTGTTCACACTCCGCTCACACGCTGCCGCAACCGCTCAACCGCTGACCCGCTGCTGCAACCGCTGACCCGCTGCTGCAACCTCTCACACCCTGCTGCAACCGCTGACTTGCTGCTGCAACCGCTGCTGCAACTGCTGACCCGCTGCTGCAACCGCTCACACCCTGCTATAACCGCTCGCCCGCTGCTTCAACCGCTGCTGCAACCGCTGACCCGCTGCCGCAACCGCTGACCCGCTGCTTCAACCGCTGCCGCAACCGCTGACCCGCTGCCGCAACCGCTGACCCGCTGCTGCAACCGCTGACCCGCTGCTGCGACCCCTCGCCCGCTGCTGCGACCCCTCGCCCGCTGCTGCGACCCCTCGCCCGCTGCTGCGACCGCTCACCCGCTGCTGCGACCGCTCACTCGCTGCCGCTCTCGCGCAAACGCTTACCCGCTGACACGCGCTCACAAAATTTTTATTTTTATTTTTTTTATTTCCCCCCCCCCTCACAAACACTTAGACCCCCAGACACACACACACACACACACACACACACAAGACACAACTAACCAGATACACAGAAGACACACAGCTCACAAACACACACAGAGGTAGAGGTAGATACTTATCAGCACACTCTGCCCTCCTGTCTCAGCTGCTTCGTTCTGGTCCCCTCCGCTACTGCCGGTCTCTGATTGCTGCCCCCGCACCTGCACCTGCTTCTGCTCCGGCGGCCGCTCACTCCACCTGTCACTCTGCCCTCCTGCTGCTGCTCCGAGACCCGCTCCGCTTCTTCACTCCTCCTGCCGGCTCCTCTCACCTTCGGGCGCCGGTATCGGCTCCTCCGCTGGTCCGTTGTCTCCCCCTGATGTTTGTATTGAGCCTAATATTCTCCGCCAGAGGTTCCATAACTAGCGTGAATAGCAATGGAGATAGCGGGCACCCTTGTCGGGTGCCGTTAGTGATTTGGAAGGGTTTTGAGAGGACCCCATCCACTAGAACCCTGGCGGAGGGGGAGCCATAGAGAGCTCAAATGGCCCTGAGAATATTTCCCTGGAAACCAAATTTCTCCAAGGTGGCGAAGGCAAACCCTCAATGTAGCCTATCAAAGGCTTTTTCGGCGTCTAAAGCCAAAAGTATTGTTGGGGTATGATTCGCCTTTGCCATTGCCATAAGATTCAGTACTCTTCTGGTGCCGTCCGACGCCTGCCTACCTCTCGTAAACCCGACCTGGTCGCTATGAATAATCTGTGGAAGGATTTTTAGTAGGCGTTGGGCTAATACTTTTGAATATATTTTTGTATCGCAATTTAACAATGAAATTGGCCTAAAGTTTGCTGGAGAATTCAGGGTTTTTCCCTGTTTAGGAATTGTGACCAAAGTGGCTCTCAACATTTCCTCCGGTAGGCTACCACTGAGCATTGCTTTGTTGAATGTTTCGGCTAGACAAGGGGCCAGGTCCGGAGCGAAGTCTCTATAATATTCATTTGAAAAACCGTCCGGGCCTGGAGCCTTGTGTGCTTTCAGTGTCTTAATTGTTTCCAAGATCTCCGCAGCAGAGATAGGGGTGTTTAATGACTTTAGTTGGTCCTCCGCGACAGTAGGGAGAGTTATTTTCCCCAGGAAATTATTGATTTGCTGGATATCTGGTTGAGGGGTGGAGCCATCTTTATTCAAATTGTACAGATTGGAATAGAACAGACTGAATTCATCCGCTATTTTTTGTGGATGTATTATTTCCGTTCCCGATCCATCCTGCCTTACCAGATAAGGAATTTTGGATGGTGACTGGCGTTGTTTTATTATCCTAGTCATTAATCTAGAAGGCTTATTATACGCTGTGTAATAATTCATTTTTGAGAAATTTAGAGTTTTGACGTAGTCTTCTATTAATTCTTGGCGAAGTTTATGGCGTAGATACATTAGTTCCCTGTGGAGCCCAATTGAGGGGGAGATTTGAATTTTTTGCTCAGTATTAGCAATTTGTGCTAGGATATTGTTTATTTGGAGTTGTTTCTTTTTTTTTATATTGAGAGCTAATCTTAATCATTATGCCCCTCATGTATGCCTTGTGGGCACACCATGTGGAGAGGACATCTGTGTCTGGGTTCCTGTTAAACAAGAAGTATTCTGTCAGGGATTCTTTGATCAGCTTATTAAATTCAGGGATCCTCATGGGGGAGATATTGTTTCTCCAGTTCCCAGGTGGGCGGAGAGGATTGGATGTCTCAAACGTAAGATATATAGGGGAGTGGTCTGACCATGTAGTCTTACCAATGTCTGCACTTCTAACTCCCGCTAATGTCCATTTGTCCACCAAGCATAGGTCGATCCTTGAGAAGGATCTATGGCGAGGGGAGTAAAAGGTATACTCCCTAGATGTGGAGTTGAGACATCTATAAGAGTCGAACAGTGCTCGTTTGTGAAGCCATGGGGCGAGGGTGGGTGATAGTCTATTGGCGGTGCTGGTTGAGTCAAGTTGTTTGTCAGGGATGATATTGAAGTCGCCGCATATGATAAGTTTGCCTTTTTGGACTTTACGTACTTTTTTTAAGGATCTTGCTTAAAAACGAGATCTGGGAGGAATTAGTGGCATATATGTTTACTAGAGTCATTTGTACCTCGTTAAATAGACTTACTAAGATAACATATCTACCCTGGGGGTCTATGATCTTTTCGGTGAGATCTATATCTATGGTTTCTTTAATTGCAATTATAACCCCCGCTCTCTTCTTCTCAGCGCAGGATAAAAAGATATTGGGACATGTCTTGTGGAGAAAGGGAGGATGTGCTGCTGCGACGAAATGTGATTCCTGGAGACATATGATGTCGACCTTTTCATGCATCGCATCTCTCCAGACTGCTGACCTCTTATAGGGAGAGTTAAGCCCTTTTGCATTGAGTGAAGATATTTTTAACACCATTTTTTAGGAAGCTGCTGAGTGTTGTACTTATGGAACCTTGGATTTTTGCTGACTGTTGTTGGATTGGGGAAGGGAAAGACAACATGAACAATCATAACAGAGATAGCTGGTCACAAACGCCAACTAGTATGGCCAGATATACAACTGTTTCTGGATGCGGTGTTTAATAGCCAGAAAATTGTTGGGAACAGCTGCCCATATTGAGCTGTTCTCGCAGGTTTGTGATCCTGCGTGGTTATAAATCAGCGGGGTGAGCGAGGTTGCGTATTCTCTCCTGAACGCTCTAGGGGACGATGAGCGGCAGATTTATTTTGGGGTTCTTCGGTGAGCTGAAAGCCCCACGAGATGAGGGTTTTTTCGCCTTCTTCTGGCTTGTTAAATACATATGTAGTGCCTTCTTTGTGGAGTATAAGTTTGGTGGGGTGGCCCCATTTGTAAGGAATTTTTTCTTTCCTGAGGGATGAGGTTATACGGAAGAAGGATTTCCTAGCTTGTATGGTAGCGGCGGATAGGTCCACAAATAATTTAATATTTGAGAACTGTGGAGGTAGATCAGTCATTTTGCGGGAGGCAAACATGAGTGCCTCTTTGATGTGATAGAAATGGATCTGCGCTATGACATCACGTGGGACATTGTCGTGAAGGAATTTCGGTTTCTGCAGACGGTGTGCCCTATCAATTATGAGTTCCTGATCTGGAGTAGAAGGCAGGAGTTTTTTCATTAATTGCGCCAGAAAGTCCTTCAAATCTGCTGGGCTGACTTTTTCTGGGATGCCCCTAAATTTTACATTATTGCGTCTGTTGCGATCTTCCAGATCCGCCATCTTAACTATAATTTGGTCTACCTCCTCCTCCAGAGAGTAGTGTGCATCAATCAGGGAGTTGTGAGATTTAGTTAATTCCTCCATTTAATTTTCTATATGGGAGGTTCTTTCCTCAATCTCATTTATGGTGGAGCTGAATGATGACGAGAATGTGTGGAGATCTTCTCTTATAGTGCTCCTTAGAGCGAGCATCATCTCCTTTATAAAGGCCTCCGACGCAGGTTGGTCTGATGTTGGGACCATTTCTAAAAATTCTGCGGTATTGGATGGGGGCAAAGATATGTTTATTGCCTCCGCTAGCCTCTGTCTCCCCTTTTCAGGGCTAGCTGAGGGTGAAAGACTGTCCTCTGTGTGTGACATGTGGCTGGGCGCCATCTTGGCTGGGAGAGTGGGGCTGCGTGTGATGGCTGCCGATGTCTCACTTACCTCTCCCAGGATTAGAAGTCGGCATGCATCCCTCCGGTCGGTGTTGGGACTCTCTGCTGATGAAGCTTGCCTCTGGGGAGAGCTGATAGCAGCATTGCTAGGTTCGTCCGAGGAGGGGGGGGGGGGGGGGCGCTGTCGCCGGAGCTCTTCTGCCTCTGCGGGCAGAGAAGAAGTCGGGAAGAGGCTGCGGGGGCGCCTTTGAAGGCTTGCGCCGGGTCATATCGGGACGACAGGAGGTTCAGGTACGTCTTTGTGGCGGAGGGAAGTCCCGCTGGTGCTTTTCTAATTGCTGTGGAGGTTTATATCAGAGTGGTGCTCAAAGGATGGCGTCCGTCTTTGTCCACAGTCAGGCCACGCCCCCCAAATATTTTTTTTTTTTAAAGATACAGCTCGCTATTGCTTAATTTTCAACAGAGCCTGGAGGCAGCCCAGTGGGGAAAAACATGGTTTCTGGTAAAGTATCAATACTTTTGAAACTTTGAACAATTGTAAAAAAAAAAAAAAGTAAGCAGAGCCTTTTGGGCCACAGAAAAATTGGCAGTTCAGCATGATGGCATGTTGTTTCAGGGGGTGGGGTAGGAGGAGGAGGACTAATATCCAAGAGTGATTGACAAAGCTAATCCCCCCCCTTTTTTTTTCTGGTGATAATGAATGCTTATTTATCCGGCTGCAGCGAAAAAAAATCTTTAGGTACTGCTGCTTTCCGCCGGTGGAGAAGAGAAGTCTGGGGGAATCAAGGCTTTGTTCATCTTTATGAGTGTAAGCATGTTGGCACTGGCAGTTGACAGGCGGGTACGCTTGTCCGTGATGATTCCCCTAGCTGCACGAAACACCCTCTCTGACAAGATGCTAGCGGCAGGGCAAGCCAGCACCTCCAGGGCGGACAGCGCAAGTTCGTGCCACGTGTTCAGCGTTGCCACCTAATAGTTGCATGAAGCAAATGCATCACATAGAGCGGTGGTACGATCGGCTACGTACTCCCTCACCATCTTTTTACAGTGCTCCCTCCGACTTAGCCTTGACTGGGGAGTGGTGACACAGTCTTGCAGGGGAGCCATAAAGCTGGAAAAGGCCTTGGAGAGTGTTCCCCTGCCGGTGCTGTACATGCTGCCTGATCTCTGCGCCTCCCCTGCTACTTGGCCCTCGGAACTGCGCCTTCTGCCGCTAGCGGTCTGAGATGGGAAGTTTACCATCAGTTTGTCCACCAGGGCCCTGTGGTATAGCATCACTCTTGAACCCCTTTCCTCTTCGGGAATGAGAGTGGAAAGGTTCTCCTTATACCTTGGGTCGAGCAGTGTGTACACCCAGTAATCCGTAGTGGCCAGAATGCGTCTAACACGAGGGTCACGAGAAAGGCATCCTAACATGAAGTCAGCCATGTGTGCCAGGGTACCTGTATGTAACACATCGCTGTCCTCACTAGGAAGATCACTTTCTGGATCATCCTTCTCCTCCTCGTCCACAGGCCATACACGCTGAACAGATGAGAGGCAAGCAGGATGGGTACCCTCTGCAGTGTGCCCAGCTGTCTCTTCCCCCTCCTCCTCCTGAGGCTCCTCCCCCTCCCCCCTCCTCCGCCTCCAAAACGCACTGAGATATAGACATGAGGGTGCTCTCATAGTCATCCAGCGGCATACTGTTTCCCCCTGTTTCCTGTTCCGACCACAAAGCGTCAGCCTTTATGTTTTGCAGGGCACTTCTCAACAGGCATAGCAGAGGAATGGTGACACTAATGATTGCAGCATCGCCGCTCACCATCTGGGTAGACTCCTCAAAGTTTCCAAGGACCCGGCAGATATCTGCCATCCAGGCCCACTCCTCGGTAAATAATTTGGGAGGCTGACTACCATTCAGCCGCCCATGTTGGAGTTGGTATTCCACTATTGCTCTACACTGCTCATAGAGCCTGGCCAACATGTGCAACAACGTGTGGGCACGTCGCACAGCAGTCAGTGCTGTGGCAGATTAAAGGAGATGTCCCGCGCCGAAACGGGTTTTTTTTTTTTAAACCCCCCCCCCCCCCCCGTTCGGCGCGAGACAACCCCGATGCAGGGGTTAAAAAAACCACCCGCACAGCGCTTACCTGAATCCCGGCGGTCCGGCGTCTTCATACTCACCTGCTGAAGATGGCCGCCGGGATCCTCTGTCTTCGTGGACCGCAGCTCTTCTGTGCGGTCCACTGCCGATTCCAGCCTCCTGATTGGCTGGAATCGGCACGTGACGGGGCGGAGCTACACGGAGCCGCTCTCCGGCACGAGCGGCTCCATAGAAGACTGCTGAAGACCCGGACTGCGCAAGCGCGGGTAATTTGGCCATCGGAGGCCAAAAATTAGTCGGCACCATGGAGACGAGGACGCCAGCAACGGAGCAGGTAAGTAAAAAACTTTTTATAACTTCTGTATGGCTCATAATTAATGCACAATGTATATTACAAAGTGCATTATTATGGCCATACAGAAGTGTATAGACCCACTTGCTGCCTCGGGACAACCCCTTTAAATCGTGTTGCAGGGTCCTCTGGGTGGCAGCGTCCGTGGTGGACTTGCGAAAAGGTGCGCATATGCGGCACACCTTGCCGAGCAGGTCAGGCAAGTGAGGCTAGTTTTTAAGAAACTGCTGAATCACCAGATTGAAGATGTTGGCCAGGCATGGCACGTGCGTGAGGCAACCGAGCTGCAGAGCCGCCACCAGGTTATGGCCATTGTCATACACGACCATGCCCGGTTGGAGGCTCAGTGGCGAAAGCCAGAGGTTGGTCTGCTCTGTCAGACCCTGCAACAGTTTGGGGGCCATGTGCCTCTTGTCACCTAGGCAGAGTAGTTTCAGTACAGCATGCTGACGCTTGCCCACCGCTGTGCTGCCCCGCCGCGCACACCGACTGCTGGCGACGTGCTGCTCACACTTCTTAATTGAGAGGTTGATGTTGCGTAGAAGGAGGAGGTGGGGGCTTAGAGGAGGTGGCATAGACCGCCGCAGATACCAGCACTGAGGTAGGATCCGCTATTCTGGGTGTGGGTAGGACGTGACTCGGTCCCAGCCTCCACCAAATTCACCCAATGTGCCGTCAGTGAGATATAGTGGTCCTGCCCCCCAGTACTTGTCCACGTGTCCGTGGTTAAGTGGACCTTCCCAGTAACTGTGATGGTGGGGACACGATTTATGTTGCGGGAGACGTGCTGGTGTAGGGTTGGGACGGCATACCAGGAAAAATAGTGGCGACTGGGGGGGCGAGAAGCGCGGGACCGCCGCCGCCATCATGTTTTTGAAAATCTCCGTTTCCACAAGCCTGTACGGCAGCATCTCTAGGCTGATTAATTTTGAAATGTGCACGTTTACAGCTTGTGCGTGCGGGTGCGTGGTGGCGTTTTTGCGCTTTTTCTCCAACGCTTGTGCTAGCGACAGCTGAATGCTGCGCTGAGAGACATTGCTGGATGGGGCCAAGGACAGCGGTGGGGAGGGTGTGGGTGCAGGCCAGGAGACGGTAGTGCCTTTGTCCTGAGCGGGGGGTTGGATCTGAGTGGCAGGTTGGGGCACAGGGGACGAGGCAGTGGTGTGACCCGGAGGCGGTGAACGGCCTTCGTCCCACCTTGTGGGGTGCTTGGCCATTATATGCCTGTGTATGCTAGTGGTGGTGAGGCTGGTAGTGGTGGGTCCCCGGCTGATCTTGGTGCGACACAGGTTGCACACCACTGTTCAGCGGTCGTCCACGTTCTCACTGAAAAACATCCACACCTTTGAACACCTAGCCCTCTGCACAGAGGCTTGGCACGAGGGGTGCTTTGGTAAACGGTTGGGGGATTCTTGGCTCTGGCCCTGCCTCTACCCCTGGCCACTCCACTGCCTCTTCCAAGCTGTCCTGCTGCTGCACTTGCCTCCCCCTCTGAAGCCCTGTCCTCAGTAGGCTTAGCAAACCAGGTAGTGTCAGTCACCTCATCGTCCAGCTGCTCTTCCTCCGAATCCTCTGTGCGCTCCTCCCTCGGACTTACTGCCCTTACTACTACCTCACTGATAGACAACTGTGTCTCATCGTCATCGTCCTCCTCACCCACTGAAAGCTCTTGAGGCAGTTGTCGGAAGTCCCCAGCCTCATCACCCAGGCCCCTAGGGACTTTCCAAAGGTTGGGCATCGGTCAGGAGAAACTCCTCAGGTGAGAGAGGAACCATTTTTTCCCACTCATGGCAGGGGCCCGAGAACAGTGCCTGGGAGTCTTCTTGCTCAGTATATGTAATTTTCATGGAGTGAGGAGCCTGGGAGGAAGGAGGAGTTGCAGCCAGATGAATCAGAGTTGCAGTCCCTATCTGGGAGTAGTGGACTGTGTAGAAGACTGTGTGGTCGAAACATTGCTGGATGCATTTTCTGCCATCCACGACAGGACCTGCTCACACTGCTCTGTTTGTAATAAAGATCTACCACGCAGACCCATGAATTGGGATATGAAGCTGGGGACCCCAGAAACTTGCCTCTCTCCTAATCCCGCAGCAGCCGGCTGTGATTCACCTGGACCAGGAACTCGGCCTGTGCCCACACCCTCACTTGCACGTCCACGTTCACGTCCTCGACCCTTACACCTACTCCTCATCATGGCGGATTAAGAATAGAGCAGGGGCTAAATAAAGTACCCCACTGTACACCACTGACCAACCTGGCCTTAATTCACCGCACACAGAGACTTGTAGATAGCGGAGGCTCTATGCTGTGGCTTGAAAAAAGTAACCCGCTGTCTTGCGCTGGTACCTAGGGGTAATTTACTGCTCGCAGAGAATTGTAGATAATAGAGGCTGTGTGAAGTGGGAGAACACTGTAAAGCCAGTGGAGAGTGCTGGTAACTGTGGCGATCTCAACCCCACCAAGCTGCATAATACTAAAACGGAATCACTGCAACTCCCAGTAGCCACCCAGTAAAATCCACACGGTCAGATGTAACCCTAAGAAGGACCGTTGGGGTTCTTGAAGACAGGATCCTACACTACCACTGTCCCTATCTCAGCTGCACTTTAACTATACTCTGCATAATCGACTGCAGCCCGAGATTTTAAAAAAAGGGGGACAAAAGTGCAAAACTGCTCCCAGCAGCCACAACAGTAATGCACACGGTCAGATGTGGCCCTAAGAAGGACTGTTGGGTTCTTGAAGACAGGATCCAACACTCTCCCTATAGTAGCATCAGCACTTTCCCTATACACTCCCAGGGTGTGCCTGAGGCGAGCCGCGGGCGGGGCCGCTTTAAATATTCATCAGTCACTTGATCTCGCCAGCCACTCACTGCAGGGGGTGGGGTAGGGCTGGCACGTCACAGGAGGAAGTGGTAATGCCTTCCCTGCATGTCTATTGGCTAGAAAATGGCGATAAACATGTAGGGAAGAAAATGGAATTGACTTGAGTACCGCATGGTGCTCGTCTCGAGTAACGAGCATCTCGAGTACCCTAATGCTCGAACGAGCATCAAGCTCGGACTAGTGTGCTCGCTCATCTCTATTAGTTAGTTCTGTTTTTTAAATTAATTTATATTTTTTTTTAAGGGAGGAGGAAAAACGTAAATGGGAAAAAATAAAACAAAAACGGGTGGCCACTGAGGGGTTAACTTTAGAGATGAGCGAGCGTACTCGTCCAAGCTTGATACTCGTTCGAGTATTAGGGTGTTTGAGATGCTCATTACTCGAGACGAGCACCGCACGTTACTCCAGTCAATTCCATTTCCTTCCCTGCATTTTAAGCGCCATTTTCTGGCCAATAGACACGCAGGGAAGGCATTACCACTTCCTCCTGTGACGTTCCAGCCCTACCCCACCCCCCTGCAGTGAGTGGCGGGCAAGATCAAGTGACCCCCGAGTATTTAAAGTGGGGCCGCTCGCGGCTCGCCACAGACACACACTGGGAGAGATCAGGGGTAGAGATGAGCGAGTACCAAAATGCTCGGGTGCTCGTTACTCGAGACAAACTTTTTGTGATGCTCGAGGGTTCGTTTCGAATAACGAACCCCATTGAAGTCAATGGGCGACCCGAGCATTTTTGTATATCGCCGATGCTCGCTAAGGTTTTCGTTTGTGAAAATCTGGGCAATTCAAGAAAGTGATGGGAGGGGGGCGTGGCCTGACCGAGCACTAAGATGGCCGCATAACTAAGGTGCTCCGAGCGCAGAGGCTTCTAAAAGCTACTTCAAAGCAAGAAAAGGTCATTTCTCACCCGGCAGCAAGCCACCCTTACATTCCCAGCGGTAGCGGTGAGCGGAGGAGCAGCTGTCGGCACTTCCACCTACGGCACAGACACCCAGAGAGCCAGCTCTCTGCACGTGGCGGCTTCCCAGTAACGGCTCCTGCATCCTTCCACAGCACGAAATCTCCCTGGTGAAGAGGGACAGCCGACAGGGTGTCAAGGCGCCGGCGGTCTGCATCAGCTGCTGCTGACCACGAAGAGAGAGAGGGTGATTCCCTCCCGGCGGAGAGAGACCCTGCACCGCTGGCATTGACGGTGAGCGGAGGAGCCGCTATCGGCAGCAACACCCCCCCTGCACAGACACCCGGAGAGCCCGCTCTCTACACGTGGCGGCTTCCCCGTAAAGGCTCCTGCGCCTTGCACAACAAGTAATCTCCCTGCTAGAGAGGGACAGCCGGCGGTTTCGTTAAGGAGCCGGCGGTCTGCATCGGCTGCTGCTGACTGCGGAGAGAGAGGAGGTGGTTCCCTCCCGGCGGAGAGAAACCCTGCACCACTGGCATTAACGGTGAGCGGAGGAGCCGCTATCGGCAGCAATACCCCCTGCACAGACACCCGGAGAGCTCGGTTTTTTTTGTCTGCACATGGCAGCCTCCCCATTGCATGCAATCTCCCTGGCGCTGAGAGACAGCCGGTGGATCGTTCCCTTTGAAACTAGTGGTCCCCCACTGTTTTCATTCATAGAAGAGAGAGAACAGATGAGCCGCCGTAAGTCCTCTTAGCCCCTGCATAGACGGCTAGAAGACTTCTTCACCCTGCGTGGCAGCCCATACACAGCGGATCCTGATCCTGGGACACAGCCTGCAATTCAGACAGAGGATTCCAGCCTGCAGCCTCCTAGAGCCGACGAGAGCCTCCAGCCAAGGACCACAGCAGAACGAAGGGGAGACATAGCGGTGAGTGACACCTCAGCCCCACTTAACAACCCCCTGCCCCACGCCACTAACTCCATGTCGGCCATTAAGGGGAAAGCTACCCAAAAAAGCAAGTCACATCCCAACAAAATGGCTGCTAACACAGCTCAAAACAAGAAAACACACGCATCCCCGACCGCTAGCCCATTAAAACAGCGAGCTAAAATAGCGGAAGAGCAGATAGAAGACCCACAAAGCCCTCAGATGGAAGATCCTATCACTTCTATGCCCTCTTCAGATAAACCAGCCACAGAGGCATTTATGAAAGAAATGTTACTGGCCCTAAAAGATTCCTTACAAGTGAATTTTGACTCATTAAGCTCTACTCTAAAATCCTCTATGGAGGAAATGGAAGAAAGAGTAGCCCATACTGAAAACAAAATGAGCGAAATTACTCAATCTCTCAATAATCTAATTGATGAACACTACTCACTGTCAGAAGAGGTTGACGCTCTCAAAATAAAGCTTGCAGATATAGAAGATAGAAACCGACGTAATAACGTCAAGTTCAGAGGTATCCCAGAGGCGATCCAGACAGCTGAAATCACCAACTATATCCAGCAAATGATTAAAACAATCCTCCCAGATGTTACAGCCATGGATTTAACCATAGACAGGGCGCACAGATTGCCAAAACCAAAATTTGTTCCCGACTCTATGCCTAGAGATATTATCGCTAGATTTCACTTCTTTCATATCAAAGAGGCCATGATGCAAGCTACGCGTAAATTAAATCAGCTTCCGGCCCCATATAATGCTATCCGCCTCTACACGGATCTCTCACAGACGACCTTACAAACAAGAAGAAAATTTTCAGTAGTTACCAACGCCCTTCGCCAAGCTAAAATTCCTTATAAATGGGGTTTCCCTCCGAAACTCCTAATCCACAAAGACGGGACCACTCACCTCCTCTCAAACCCAGAAGAAGCCACAGAAAAAATTAAATCCTGGGGCGTTCCCATCCTACCTCCGGAGGAAAACCCCAGGGGTCCAACAAGAAGACCAAGACCAGAAAAAACCTTCATGACCTCCGAACACGGCCGTTGAAAATCCACATACATCTCGACTTTCGAGAACCCTCTCATCACAGCCTGCCTCTGGCTCCTGCTTACTCAGGTGAACTTTACCCCCCAATTTACAAGTCCACAATTTAACTGGACTTGAAGTTCCACCCATTTCGTCAACTGTTTTGATGATACACCTTTTGTCACTATTCGCTGCAATGTTACCCCTTGTTATGTTTAGACATCACTACTGTCCATGCTGCTTTATGTCCTACTCTACTTCTAAAAATGTCGGTTAAACTTCTCTCCATAAACGCAAAGGGGTTAAACTCACCATTTAAACGCTAATCACTATGGAGAGAAGCGTTGACCCAAAAATCTGACATTCTTTGTGTGCAGGAGACACATTTCGATGCTTCCGCATGTCCAAAAATTCACCATACTAAATTTCCTAAGATCCTCCTGGCCTGCGCCCCAAACAAAAAGGCAGGAGTATTGATTGCTTTTAGAGATACGATTAACGTACAAACCAACTCAATTATACAAGACCCTAGGGGGAGATTCCTCTTGGTAACAGGAACTTTAAACTCTCTCCCCTTCTCCTTACTGAACATCTATGCACCAAATAAAGCCCAGATAAGTTTTTTGAATAAAACCATCAAGAAATTGCGGAGGCATGGAAATGGAAAGCTGATGATTTGTGGGGACTTTAATCTCGTCCCAGATGATTCCATAGACACAACTTCTCAAACCCGCAGAATCAGCCCAAACTTAAACCCATGGATGCAAAAGGAAGCTCTCTATGACAGCTTCCGCTGCCTAAACACGGCAGCAAGAGAGTATACCTTTTACTCCCCACCGCATAGAACATTTTTGAGAATAGACCTGATATTGGTGGATAGATGGTCCCTACCTTTAATCTCAAGCGCCTCGATTGAAAAGGCCACGTGGTCAGATCATGCGCCTATCTCAGCCACTTTCACATGGGGAGAGGGAGGAAATGCGATACGCACATGGAAATATAACACCTTCCTAATGGGGATCCCTAAACATACAAAAACAATAAAAGACGCCCTCACTGAATATTTCCAACTCAATGTCACTCCGGAGGTTTCCCCAACAACAATCTGGAACGCCCACAAAGCGTTCATTAGGGGAATCCTCATTAAAATCAGCGCAAAACACAAAAGAGACAAAGAAAAACAACTCAATGACATTCTAACCCAAATAACAACTACCGAAACTCACCTGCAAACGGTTCAATCAGAAGAACTACACAAAAAACTATTTGAACTAAGACACAAGCTACGCTCCCTTCTTATAGATGATTTTGACAAATCTATCAAAAATTCAAAAATAGCCTACTACTCCTCAATGAATAAACCTTCCAAACTAATGGCAAACTTAGTCAAAAAACCTAGAACAAAAACAAAAATCCCGTACATATCGGACCCAGAAAACAAGAAGCTAAAAATATCACATCCATAACTAATTTTCACCCTATATTGTTGCTCAATTGCGACACTAAACTATACTCAAAAATCATTGCCCAGAGATTACAGACAGTCCTACTCTCCATAGTGCATTCGGATCAAGTGGGCTTTATCAAGGGACGACAAGCGTCCGGCGCCACAAGAAGAGTCATTGATCTACTCTCTATACTAGAAGCATCCCACACCCCGGCCATACTCCTTGCCTTAGATGCAGAAAAGGCTTTCGATCGCCTACATTGGGAATACACTTTTGCTGTTCTAGAAAAAATTGGACTCACGGGAAATATCATTAACGCAATAAAAGCACTTTACTCCAGCCCCTCAGCTAAAATCTTGGTAGATGGCACACTGTCTGACACTTTTTCTATCACTAATGGGACCCGTCAGGGATGCCCACTTTCCCCTTTAATATTTATTTTAGCCATGGAACCCTTAGCTGAATTCATAAGAATGATACAGGGAATACCTACAAAAACTAGACAACACAAAATAAGCTTATTTGCAGATGATACGTTAATTATGATAACTAACCCTATATCCTCCCTTAGACATGTATACTCTAGTTTATCCTTATTCTCAAAAAATTCATACTATAAATTAAATGTGTCCAAGTCACAAATATTGGGAGTCCTCATTCCAAATGATTTAAAAAGAGATATAAAATCGGAATTCCCATTCCAGTGGCAGTCGCAAAACATTCCCTATCTTGGAATCCAAATATGCTTTCCCCTGTCCGCCACCACTTCAACTAACTATTTCCCTCTGCTTAAAGCTATACAGGAAGATTTAAACGACTTTAAAAAACATAATTCTACATGGTTGGGAAAAATTACACTGTATAAAATGATAATTCTTCCAAAAATCCTCTATTATTTCAGAACACTGCCTATTCCGATCCCCCCCAAAATACTACAAAAATTCCAGAGTCAGATGTCAAATTATGTGTGGAATGGTAAACCACCAAGAGTGGCACGCTCTATCTTGTCTCTACACAAAACCCAAGGAGGAGTGGATCTTCCCAACTTAGAGACTTATTTTACAGCGACTCTAGTTAATCAGTCAAGAGACTGGCTAACCCACTCGACAAAGACAGGATGGGTAAACCTAGAACGAGAAATTATTAACTCTAAAACCCTAAAGTCGTTAATTTATGCAAATATTATGGCAACTCAACATCCACAACTGAGGTCAAAAATTGTGATACCAAACACCTCACCAACAATCACAGCAACAGCGGAAGCGTGGATTAAACTTACTCAAAGCATAGAACATACAAAAACCCACAACCAAAACTCAATACCATTAGACACCTTAGAACACTTCATTCCGGGAATGAGACTAAGCAAATGGGTAGAGATGGGGATAAAACAAATAGCTGACCTCTATGAGCAAAACTCACTGAAACCCTTTTCAGTATTGGTCCATCAATTCAACTTACCAACAACAGAAATATATAGATATTTCCAATTAAGATCATTACTGAAATCCATCCACCCTCAAAGTACTGTGATCTCACACATAATGATCTCAAACATAACAAACCTACAAAAGATAAACAAAAGTTCAACCAGACTCCTCTACGACCAGATGACTGGCAATCTAAGATCGGGTAAGAGGTGCCACCTTTTAAATTGGGAAAAAGACCTAAAAACAAAGGTCTCCATTGAGAGCTTGTTAGAGTCTTTTAAAAGAACCAGACAAGCAACAAAAAGTGCCACTTTAATGGAGACCCATCTAAAAACTCTCACAAGGTGGTACCTCACCCCGGACCAATTAAAGAAAAGGCGGTTGGTCGCCAGGGCGGAATGTTGGAGGGGCTGCGGTCAGGAGGGATCCCTAGTCTGCATCCTCTGGGCATGCCCCCTGGTCACCGTATTCTGGTCTAACGTATATTCACTAATTAACAAAATTTCCAATACTAACGTCCCAAAACTCCCTGCTACAGCACTTCTGCTTCTCGACCTTGGAGAAGTCAAACCTGAAAAAAGACAGTTAATAAGCCACTTACTCATGGGAGCAAAAATCTTAATTACTAGGAAATGGCGAACCACGGAAATCCCGCATATAGACGAGTTAATCCAACTTATAACTGAACATGGAACGTTTGAAAAAAGCTCTTGCGCTTAGAAATAACTCATACCTAAAATACGCGGCAGTATGGAAACAATGGTTTGACAAATTTCAGCTGGATGTCTAAAACTGTTATTTTCTTTGTTTTTCCTACCCCCGCTTTCCCATAATCCCTTTGTCCCCCCCCCCTACCTACCAACTCCCCCCCCCCCCCATCTCCGGACTTACCTAACAAACTCTACAATATGTTTCTTAAATGACAAAACATGATTTCACACTGAAAAATTTAAATGCCTCTGATTTTCTGTTGTAACTTTCCTAGGAAAAAACTGTTTTATTAATAATGAATACTTGTATATCTGATTGTGAAATTCAATAAAAAATTTAATGAGAAAAAAAAAAAAAAAGAAAGTGATGGGAACGACACAGCAACGGATAGGGCAGGCGAGGGGCTACATGTTGGGCTGCATCTCAAGTTCCCAGGTCCCACTATTAAGCCACAATACCGGCAAGAGTGCCCCCCCCCTCTTAACAACTTTTACTTCTGAAAAGCCCTCATTAGCAATGCATACCTTAGCTAAGCACCACACTACCTCCAACAAAGCACAATCACAGCCTGCATGACACTCCGCTGCCACTTCTCCTGGGTTACATGCTGCCCAACCCCCCCCCCCCCCCCCACCCCTGCACGACGCAGTGTCCACAGCGCACACCAAACTGTCCCTGCCCAGTCTTCAGCTGCCCTCATGCCACGCCGCCCTCATGTCTATTTATAAGTGCGTCTGCCAAAGGAACTGCAGGCACACACTGCAGAGGGTTGGCACGGCTAGGCAGCGACCCTCTTTAAAAGGGGTGGTGCAATAGTCCACAATGCTGTACATAAGCAATGAGAAATTTAATCCTGTGCCACCTCCATCTGGAGCTGCACACGTGGGCATAGCAATGGGGAACCTATGTGCCACACACTATTCATTCTGTCAAGGTGTCTGCATGCCCCAGTCAGACCGCGGTTTTTTATAAATAGTCACAGGCAGGTACAACTCTGCAATGGGAATTCCGTGTGCACCCACAGCATGGGTGGCTCCCTGGAACCCACCGGCTGTACATAAATGTATCCCATTGCAGTGCCCTGGACAGCTGATGTAACGTCAGCTGTAATGCAGGTGGGCAAAAAATTAATTGGATTACACTGTAGGCGAGGGCCCCCAAAAATTGGTGTACCAACAGTACTAATGTACCTGAGAAAAATTGCCCATGCCCAACCAAGAGGGCAGGTGAAACCCATTAATCGCTTTGGTTAATGTGGCTTAATTGGTAACTAGGCCTGGAGGCAGCCCAGTAAAAATAAAAATTGGTTGAGGTGAAAGTTTCAACACTTTAATGAGCATTGAAACGTATAAAAATTGTTTAGAAAAATTATATGACTGAGCCTTGTGGGCCTAAGAAAAATTGCCCGTTCGGCGTGATTATGTGAGGTTTCAGGAGGAGGAGCAGGAGGAGGAGGAGGAATATTATACACAGATTGATGAAGCAAAAAGGTCCCCGTTTTGGATGGTGATAGAGAACGATGCTTACATCCGCGGGTGCAGCCTACGTATTGTTTAGGTATTGCCGCTGTCCGCTGGTGGAGAAGAGAAGTCTGGAGAAATCCAGGCTTTGTTCATCTTGATGAGTGTAAGCCTGTCGGCACTGTCGGTTGACAGGTGGGTACACTTATCCGTGATGATTCCCCCAGCCACACTAAACACAGTCTCTGACAAGACGCTAGCCGCAGGACAAGCAAGCACCTCCAGGGCATACAGCGCGAGTTCAGGCCACGTGTCCAGCTTCAACACCCAGTAGTTGTAGGGGGCAGAGGCGTCACCGAGGACGTTCGTGCGATCGGCTACGTACTCCCTCACCATGCTTTTACAGTGCTCCCGCCAACTCAGCCTTGACTGGGGACCGGTGACACAGTCTTGCTGGGGAGCCATAAAGCTGGCAAAGGCCTTGGAAAATGTTCCCCTGCCTGCGCTGTACATGCTGCCTGATCTCTGCGCCTCCCCTGCTACCTGGGCCGCGGAAATGCGCCTTCGGCCACTAGCGCTGTCAGATGGGAAGTTTACCATCAGTTTGTCCACCAGCGCCCTGTGGTATAGCATCATTCTCGAACCCCTTTCCTCTTCGGGAATGAGAGTGGAAAGGCTCTCCTTATACCGTGGGTCGAGCAGTGTGTATACCCAGTAATCCGTAGTGGCCAGAATGCGTGTAACGCGAGGGTCACGAGAAAGGCATCCTAACATGAAGTCAGCCATGTGTGCCAGGGTACCTGTATGCAACACATGGCTGTCCTCACTCGGAAGATCACTTTCAGGATCCTCCTCCTCCTCCTCCTCCTCTGGCCATACACGCTGAAAGGATGACAGGCAAGCAGCATCTGTACCCTCAGCAGTGGGCCAAGCTGTCTCTTCCCCCTCCTCCTCATGCTCCTCCCCCTCCTCCTCAACACGCTGAGATATAGACATGAGGGTGCTCCGTCTATCCAGCGACATACTGTCTTCCCCTGCCTCCGTTTCCGATTGCAAAGCGTCTGCCTTTATGCTTTGCAGGGAACTTCTCAAGAGGCATAGCAGAGGAATGGTGACGGTAATGATTGCAGCATCCCCGCTCCGCATCTGGGTAGACTCCTCAAAGTTTCCAAGGACCTGGCAGATGGCTACCAACCAGGCCCACTCTTCTGTAAATAATTGAGGAGGCTGACTCCCACTACGCCGCCCATGTTGGAGTTGGTATTCCACAATAGCTCTACGCTGCTCATAGAGCCTGGCCAACATGTGGAGCGTAGAGTTCCACTGTGTGGGCACGTCGCACAGCAATCGGTGCACTGGCAGATGAAACCGATGTTGCAGGGTCCGCAGGGTGGCAGCGTCCGTCTTGGAGTTGCGGAAATGTGCGCAGAGCTGGCACACCTTTCCGAGCAGGTATGACAAGTGTGGGTAGCTTTTCAGAAAGCGCTGAACCACCAAATTAAAGACATGGGCCAGGCATGGCACGTGCGTGAGGCTGCCAAGCTGCAGAGCCGCCACCAGGTTACGGCCGTTGTGACACATGGAGGCTCAGCGGCGCAAGCCAGCGGTCGGTCTGCTCTGTCAGACCCTGCAGCAGTTTGTGGGCCGTGTGCCTCTTCTCTCCTAAGCTGAGTAGTTTCAGCACGACCTGCTGACGCTTGCCCACCGCTGTGCTGCCACGCCGCGCGACACCGACTGCTGGCGACGTGCTGCTGCTGACACATCTTGATTGCGAGACAGAGGTTGCGTAGGAGGAGGAGGGTGGTTTAGTGGAGGAAGCATACACCACCGCAGATACCACCATCGAGCTGTGGCACACAATTCGGGGGGTGGGTAGGACGTGAGCGGTCCCAGGCACTGACTCTGTCCCAGCCTGCACTAAATTCACCCAATGTGCCGTCAGGGAGATATAGTGGCCCTGCCCGCCTGTGCTTGTCCACGTGTCTGTTGTTAAGTGGACCTTGGCAGTAACCGCGTTGGTGAGGGCGCGTACAATGTTGCAGGAGACGTGGTCGTGCAGGCCTGGGACAGCACATCGGGAAAAGTAGTGGCGACTGGGAACCGAGTAGCGCGGGGCCTCCACCGCCATCATACTTTTGAAAGCCTCCGTTTCCACAAGCCTATACGGCAGCATCTCCAGGCTGATCAATTTGGCAATGTAAACGTTTAACGCTTGAGCGTGCGGGCGCGTGGCGGCGTACTTGCGCTCGCGCTCAAACAGTGGCGCTAGCGACGTCTGGACGCTGCGCTGAGAGACATTGCTGGATGGGGCCGAGGACAGCGGAGGTGAGGGTGTGGGTGCAGGCCAGGAGACGGTAGTGCCTGTGTCCTCAGAGGGGGGGTTGGATCTCAGTGGCAGGTTGGGGCACAGGGGGAGAGGCAGTGGTGCAAACCGGAGGCGGTGAACGGCCTTCGTCCCACCTTGTGGGGTGCTTGGCCATCATATGCCTGCGCATGCTGGTGGTGGTGCCTCCCCAGCTGATCTTGGCGCAACAAAGGTTGCACACCACTGTTCGTCGGTCGTCAGGCGTCTCTGTGAAAAACTGCCACACCATAGAGCACCTTGACCTCTGCAGGGTGGCATGGCACGAGCGGGCGCTTAGGGAAACAGTTGGTGGATTATTCGGTCTGGCCCTGCCTCTACCCCTGGCCACCGCACTGGCTCGGCCTGTGCCCACACCCTGACTTGGGCCTCTGCGTCCTCGCCCGCGTCCACGTCCTCTAGGCCTACCCATACCCCTCAGCATGCTGTATTACCAGTAGTGCAGAAACAGAACGCTGTAATTAAATGTGCTGCTTATTGGCCTGTGGTTGGAGGCTGACTTCGCTTACGGAACGCCAGGAAATAATTTTGCGCACGCCTGCTGTAACACTTAGCTGGCTGCGTATGAATTTGGAGAACTACTACACCCAGCACAGACCCAGAACACTGAGGACAGTCACAGGCAGCCCAGATAGATTTTTTTCCCCAAATTTTTTTGCAAAGGCCCACTGCCTATATTCAATCAATATGTCTTCTGTCCCTGCCTAAGCGCTTCTGGCCCTGGAGTATTACTGCAGGGCGCAATGCTCTGCACGGCCGATATACCAAAAAAAAAAAAGTGCAACACTGCAAAAAGCAGCCTCCACAGTACTGCACACGGTTAGATGTGGCCCTAAGAAGGACCATTGGGGTTCTTTAAGCCTAAAATACTCCTAACACTCTCCCTATAGCAGCTCCAACAAGATAGCACTTTCCCTCCTTTATGTCAGAACGCATCTGTGGCGAGCCGCGGGAGGGGCCGATTTATATACTCGGGTGACATCTGATCTCCCCAGCCACTCACTGCAGGGGGGTGGTATAGGGCTTGAACGTCGCAGGGGGAAGTTGTAATGCCTTCCCTGTCTTTCAATTGGCCAGAAAAGCGCGCGAACGTCTCAGAGAGGAAAGTGAAAGTAACTCGAACATCGCGTGGTACTCGTCACGAGTAACGAGCATCTCAAACACGCTAATACTCGAACGAGTATCAAGCTCGGACGAGTACGTTCGCTCATCTCTAATCAGGGGCAGTGCTGCTGCTGCTGTAGGGAAAGTGTTAGTGTAGGAACCTGTGTACAAGAACCCCAACGGTCCTTCTTAGGGCCGCATAGGACCGTCTGCATTACTGTTGTGGCTGTTGGTAGCAGTTTTGCAATTTTTTTTTTTATATATATATATATATATATATATGGGGCGTTAGCCCCATTACAGCTATAGCGTTCTCAGGCTGCAGTCTGTACTTCATAGTATAGGGACAGCGTTGCTGAGATAGGGAGAGTGGTAGTGTAGCATCCTGTGTACAAAACCCCAACGGTCCTTCTTACGGCTACCTGTGACCGTGTGCATTTTACAGGTTGTCTGATGGGAGTTGTAGTCCATCACTATTGCACTTAGGCCTGTTTGCGGCCTTCCTAACAATTTTTTTTTTTTTTTTTCTGCCTGGAGTTTGCCTTACTATACCGCTCTCAGCGACAAAGTCTACACACATAATTCCAAGATTACTTACACTGGCCTGTGTCTGCAGTGAATTAGAGACGCACAGCGTACGGCCACAGCGACTGATAGAGGGAACGTGATATACACACTATATAGCCTGTATTCTTTGACCCAAGGAAAACAAAAAGCTCCTACTTAGGGTTACCGCTGAGCGTTTGCATTTAAACTGGGTGCCTGGCGGGAGTTCTGGTGCATCACTATTGCATTGCTTCCATTTTTTTCTGCCTGGAGTTAGCGTTACGATTCCGCTCTCTGCGTGAAAGTGTACGCATATGATTCCATAATTATTTACAGCGGTCTGTGTCTGCTCTATTCGTAATCCACCATGCTAAGGGGTAGGGGTAGAGGATGTGGACGTGAGCGAGGATGCAGAGTTCCAAGTGAGGGTGTGGGCACAGGCCAAGTTCCTGGTCCAGGTGTATCCCAGCCGGCTGCTGCGGTATTAGGAGAGAGGCAAGTTTCTGGGGTCCCCAGCTACATATCATAATTTGTGGGTCCACATGGTAGACCTTTATTGCAAACAGAGCAGTGTGAGCAGATCCTGCGTGGAAGGCAGAAAATGCATCCAGCAATGTATCAACCACCCAGTCTTCTACGCCGTCCACTGCTGAAACTCTGAATCCTCTGGCTGCTGCTCCTCCTTCCTCACAGCCTATACTGATGCTACAAAAATGGTACTGGGGTCTGCATAAGCTTCTGCTACATAAATGTTACAGGGGTCTGCGTATACTGCTGCTAGAGAAATGTTACTGGGGTCTGCCTATACTATGGGTGCACTAAGTCTTCCCATCGCGGTGTTTTACCTATGTGGCACAAATAGTACAGTGGCTGACTAGGCCCGAATTGCTGGCCGAGGCCAAGTTGCTTGGCGGGGCGAAACTCTCCCATGGCTGGGCACTCCGATTTCTTCCTGTGTAATACCATCTTTGTGCACTTACAGCATAGGCTAGGCCAAGGAACTCAAAGACTGCCCCTTCCAGTGTTGAGCTATCTATGTTGCGACACATGGATTTCTTGTTGCTATGTAACTCAGGGCACCTTGGGTCACAATGGTGGAGGCTTGGAACCGAGCCTGACCCTGGGCCCACTAAAGTGCTTCCCACACAGACTATAGCGGGTCCTGGTCATGGTGTCTTGGCCTTGTAATGCCACCTCCTCCTCTTGCTTGGGGTCAGGGGATCAGCACTGGGCATCATGTATTTTCTCCTGTGTTACAACAGTTATCAGAGAAACTTGTTTGGGCCAAAGGAGAGGAGCATAACTGCATTAACGTTACAGGGGCCTGCCTATACTTCAGCTGCAGAAATGTTACAGGGGTCTGCCAATACTGCTGCTACATAAATGTTTCTGGGGTCTGTGTATACTTCTGCAACTAATATGTTAGTGGGGTCTGTCTATACTGTTACTACTAAAATGTTATAATGGAAACAAAGATCTGGTACCGTGTTAGCCAGTAGAGCAAAATGTGATTGTTCTCAGCAAGAGAAACGACGTAATCTTGTAGATATGATACCTTTTAATGGCTAACAAAAATACATGATGTAATAATAGCGAGCTTTCGTACCAACGCAGGGTTCTTCTTCCGGCTTAAATGGATTGGATCTGAAGAGGCATGCATATTTATACACACTTATAACATACATACGTATGACAAGGCACAGATATGGATGTGATTGGTTCGCACTTAAAAGGAATTCTGCAAACCAGAAAACAAACTTTTTTTGTCTAGGCACTGATAGCGGAGTGAAAGTTTTATGGTCTCTAAATTACTTTTGGAGGGGGGGGGGGAGGTCAACAGGCTTGAATTGTTATAAGAGATACACAAACATTTTTAGCTAAATACTGATAAGGGAGTGAAAGTTTATGGTCCCTGAATTACTGTTGATGGGGGTCTTATCTGTGCAATAGATGTCTCACACTTCCCATTCACGCATAAATCCTGGGGAATAATTTAACCCAGTATTCAGCGTGTCAAAGGTTGTTATCAATTTATACTCCCAAATTCTTCTGTGGTTTTGTGACTTGAAACCACCCTTCAATATCAAAACTCTCATATCTCCTATGTCATGTCCATGGTTAGAGAAGTGTTCGGCCACAGGTAATTCTCTTCTTCTGTGTTCAATCGTGTGGCGATGCGATCTCATCCTGGCTTTGAGTTTCTGTCCTGTTTCTCCAACATAAAGACCCCCAACAGGACATTTACTGCACATGATCAGGTACACAACATTGGACGAGGAACATGTGAATGTCCCCGGGATCTTATAGTCCTGCTGTGTGTTGGGGATCCGTATCCTGTCCGCAGTCAGTACATGTGAGCAGGTCTTACAGCTCCTTATATTACAGGGATAAGTTCCTTTTTGTGTGTCAGAGGGTAATGCACTCCTGATCATAAAGTTCCTCAAGTTAGGAGGTTGCCTGTAACACAGAAGCGGAGGGTCCGGGAATATGGTTTTCAGACGGTCATCCTTGTGCAGGGTATGGTGGAGTTTTCTTGCGGTTTTCCTTAGTACCTCTAGTTGCGGATTGTAGGTCACTACTAGAGGCACACGATTGTTTCTTTCCTTCTCCTTGTATTGGAGTAGTTGACTTCTGGGTATCCTGGTGGCTCTGGTGATTTGGTCATCAATTGAGGTGGGATGGTAGCCCTGATTTATAAATGTTCTTTTAAGATATAAATGTTCTTTTACTAAAATGTTACTAACACTGGGCTCTGCATATATTGTCGTTACGAAAATGTTACTAGGGTCTGCCTATACTGCTGCTACTGAAATTTTACTAATACTGGACTCTGCCTATACTGCTGAAACTGAAATGTTACTGGGGTCTGTCTATACTGTTACTACTGAAATGTTTCTAATACTGGGCTCTGCCTATACTGCTGAAACTGAAATGTTACTGGGGTCTGACTATACTGTAACTCAGGAGAAGAGGCAGCGGTGTGTCCCGCAGGCAGTGCTTGTGCTTGGTTGGAGGTAGTGTGGTGCTTATCTAAAGTGTGCCTTGCTAATGATGGTTTGTCCGGAGTTTGTCCGGAGCTACACAATGCTACAACATCAGCATGGAGGGGCATTTTCTGCTCAGCCATCGTGGTAACTTCACGGAAAACCATGGCGCCCTCAGCCATGAGCAAGGTGAAGGTCATGGAGGCAGGGTATCAGGGTAGACGAGGTGCATATATCAGGGTCGGCTATTATTGGAGCATCAAACTGGATTGCCAAAGATTGAACAACACTCCGTGACAAGATATCAGCCTAAAGGTTGCCCTTTACCGCTACTACTTGCACACAATGTGACACAAGAACACTAGACCCTTTGTACGGACACGGTGACCTTTACATAAACATTACATTCAGAACTCATTTATTGTATTGTTCTCCATTGTATGTCCATGTTGGTCATTGTGAGCAGATTATTGACCCACCGGCCGCACTGTGTACTGCGGCTACTGCCTTTACATGTATGACTGCAGGTAGATACAGTGACCGGATACTAGTGGGTTAAGGGTTAAATGTACATAGCTAGGCCGGTGTCCCGTGGGAAGTCACGCATGGGGCAGCCCGGACAGGGAGCTGTCTTCCGTGAAGCTTCTTGATGGCACCCGATGGTATTTATTATCCCCTCCTCCCCACGGAGGCAACACATAGACATAGAACAAGAGCAGCGTCCGAGGCAGCTAGGAGAGCCCGTCCTAGAGAGCGCTGCCCCCTCCCCTCACACCTGCCCGGAGGAGGGTTCATGGGAGGGCATGAGGTGCAGCAAAGCCGGAGTGACCCTACTGCACTGAGAAGGAAGCTGGAGGCCGGCCGGGAGACGGAGCTCAGCTACAGTTGTACTGATGCCGTACCATCTGCGCTGCTCCTATTCACTTACAGCTGAGCGGCCCTGGTGCATTATGTCTCCAGCGGATGTAAGGGTGGAAACATGGGTTGGGAGCCCCGAGTTAGATGGTACGTCTAGGCGAGGGGCACGACGGTGGACCGGCTGCCGCACACACACCTCCCCACATGTACCGCCCATTCCCCTGGCAAGCTCACATATCTCCCAGGCGGATTCCCATCTCTGGTCCTGTCTCACACATCTCCCCGCCGGATTGACATCTACTCTTGTTTCCCCCCGGGCGCTCGCTGGACAGCTTTGTCTGCTCCCAGCTCCTGTCCCCGTCGGCCGCAGCAGCCGGCGCCGCTGTCACCCTACGCGCTGGCCTCCGCTCCCGTACACCGATGGCACTGGCGCCGCTGCCACGGCGAACCCCGCTCTCGCTGCCCATGGCGCCGCTGGTGGCCAGCTCTGCCGATGACTGTGAGCTGCTGTTCGGCCGGAGCAGCGGCTTGCCAACAAGAGCTCCACTAGCTGCCCCTGACACTGCTCTCTTTCTGGGTCGCCTCCTTGGGCGCTAAATAGAAGAGCTGATTAGCGATCTGGAAGGGTATAGAGGACGGGGTTGTGGGGGAAGCGGGGGTCTCACAGTACCGATGGTCCTTCAGCTTTCTGGACCAACACGCTCTCCCGTAGGAATCCCAGCGGACACTGTACAACATCTGCTGCCCCCGGGGATCTGCAGTGCAACCCTCCCTGCGGGTTCTGTACGATGTCACCGACTGTGGCACTGGATCTGGCGCTGAGAGTCCCGCTGTATCAATGCTCCGCTCGGACATCAGTGACTGACAGGCCATCGCCGGCTGCAGGAGACCCGCGGGTAGAAGGCTTTGTTCAGGCGTCATTTCTTGGCGATCTACATCCCGATTAGAGCGTTGTTAGATGCCACCGCTCTTCAGCAGAATCCCAAGTTCCATCTTCACCGTCAACGATTGATGGGAACTACAGAGCCGATGCAATGACCGTCACGTCCAGCACATGATATCCCTGGGATGATATAGAACGGGCAGCAGCCCGCGGGAGGAGATGCACCTGCAGAGAAGAAGAATCGCTTCTTCTTGTGGACAACCACACCCATCATGTCCGGGGTATTAAAGGGACGATAACGTGTGGCATTCCCGATCGTCTGAGTGTACAGGGGGGTACTGGGTTTCCTCATCTTACATTGCGCCGCAGTATAGAGCAGTCTGCAGTATATACAGTATACATTCAGCACCCGGGAGCTGGCAGTGAGCGGAGGCGCAGCCTGTGCTACACCTCTGGGCTCTCGGCAGCTCCACGTCGTCCTCGCATTGTGCAATCAGCTTCTGCACGATGGAGATTGTGGAGTAGATCCCGGGGATGGTGACAAGGGCCGGGAATAGAGGGAAGGCGCTCCCGCAGCGGTTTTATCTCCGCAGATAGGCGGTGATGTGCAGATCGGGAGAACTATGGCGAAGATCTCGTGGCCTCCTCTCCGCTCCTCCCCGGAACCTCCGCCAGCGGCGGCTATAAACGGTTGCATGAGATGTCAGAGAGTGAGGAGTCACGTTGAAAGCGAGCTCTCCTGTCCGGTTCTGACCGGTAACGGACTCTTATCCCGGGCAGGGAAGCACAAGAGGAGAACGGAGCGGAGAGGAGGCCCGGATGGGATAAGGCATTAGCTGTGCTCAGATTCAGCCAATAGCAGCTCAGGACGGGTCTGCTCACGAGCCAATCAGAGCGCGGCCGCTGTACATATAAGAGGAGCCACCAGCGCCGCTCTCAGAGTTTCTCTTCCAGGAGAGTTTTAGTATTTGATTACCGCAGCACACAATGGCAGAAACCGCGCCAGCCGCCGCTCCTCCTGCCGCCGAGCCGGCTGCCAAATCCAAGAAGCAGCCGAAGAAATCCGCCGCAGGGGGCGCCAAGAAAAGCAAGAAGGCCTCCGGTCCCGGCGTGTCGGAGCTGATCGTCAGAGCCGTGTCCGCCTCTAAAGAGCGCAGCGGGGTGTCTCTAGCCGCCCTGAAGAAGGCTCTGGCTGCCGGAGGGTACGATGTAGAGAAGAATAACAGCCGCCTGAAGCTGGCCGTCAAGTCTCTGGTCACCAAGGGCAGCCTGCTCCAGGTGAAAGGCAGCGGCGCCTCCGGCTCCTTCAAGCTGAACAAGAAGCAGGAGACTAAGGACAAGCCGGCCAAAAAGAAGCCAGCGTCTGCGGCCAAGCCCAAGAAGCCCGCTGGAGCCAAGAAAGCGGCGAAATCTCCTAAGAAGCCCAAGAAGGCTCCGGCCAAAAGCCCGAAAAAAGCAAAGAAAACTGCAGCGGCCGCCGCCAAGAAAGTGGCCAAGAGCCCGAAGAAAGCCTCAAAGCCGAAGGCCGCCCCAAAGCCCAAGAAGGTGACGAAGAGTCCGGCTAAGAAGGCGGCCAAACCCAAAGCTGCCAAGAGTCCGGCTAAGAAGGCTGTTAAAGCCAAGAAGAGTGCGGCTAAGAAATAAGCTGAAGCCGCCCGTGCATTTACCCCACAAAGGCTCTTTTCAGAGCCGCCACCTTCTCACCGCAGAGCTGTATTATCACTGCCTCGAATTCTGTTCTAGATAGCAGCGCCCCCATAGCGGCTACAGGGGACTTCATATCAGTTGGGAGTCTAGGGAGCGAGGGGGGGGCTGTAGAGGGGGAGTAATACGAGACATTGTCGCCGCATCATCCCCGTTACTGTTGTGGAGTGTGACCTATACAACGCGTGTATGGATGCCGGGCTGAGTGTGAAGGGGACTCGCCGACCTAATGCATTTCCCATAAAACCAGCACAGCTTCTAATGGGGGAGACTGCCGTGCAGCGTGGAGTGTGTGTTTCTGCGGACATATCAATGCAGGGAAGCAGCTGAGAACATGATTTCACAGACACCCGTACGTATCATGCAATGGCCTGATAGGGTGAGGTGGGGCCAGCCTCTGCTGAACGCTGATTGGTCGCGGGCATCAAGCGTTTTGGCGGGCTAGTGGTTTGTTTGAAAAAGCCAATGAGATGTAGGGGGCGTTGTTTCTAAGAGCCAATAGGGAAGAGCAAGTAGGGTATAAAGGCTCTGCTCTGTCTACGGCTCCCATCATATCACATCTGTGTGCATCTCTACAGTAGAGCTATGGCCAGAACCAAGCAGACCGCTCGTAAATCCACCGGAGGGAAAGCTCCCCGCAAGCAGCTGGCTACGAAGGCCGCCAGGAAGAGCGCTCCTGCCACCGGCGGAGTGAAGAAGCCTCACCGCTACCGTCCAGGTACAGTGGCTCTCCGTGAAATCCGTCGCTACCAGAAGTCCACCGAGCTGCTGATTCGTAAGCTTCCCTTTCAGCGCCTGGTGAGAGAGATCGCCCAGGACTTCAAGACTGACCTGCGCTTCCAGAGCTCAGCGGTCATGGCCCTGCAGGAGGCCAGCGAGGCTTACCTGGTAGGACTGTTCGAGGACACCAATCTGTGCGCCATCCACGCCAAGCGGGTCACCATCATGCCCAAAGACATCCAGCTGGCCCGCAGGATTCGCGGAGAGAGGGCTTAGATCTGCTCTGGGCACCACATGGAACATAAAGGCTCTTTTCAGAGCCACCAAATCCTCCTCAAACGAGCTGCATCCTGTCCTCCGCTGTCATTTCCCCAACTCGGGTTCACAGCCAGCCTGTGCGCGGTGTACCCTGGTGCCGCCTCTCCCCAATAATGTTCTGTCGTCAGCAGCAGGTGGTCTGTTAACCCCTTCAGTGACCTAGTCAGTTCCTCAATTAATGCCATTCTCTCATCTTTCAAATGTAGTAGAAAGAGATTTGAATCCCCGGCATACTGTTATCAACGTGGTTGATCGGGAGACGCGATCAACTGAGCGGGAAGTTCAAAATCTCCGGGGATCAGCCAATGAGCGGGAAGAATCTGACTATAGCCCCGCCCATAGGCGGCACTAAAACCACCCGACCTCCAACGGCAGGTCTGTTAACCCTTCACCGCACTCATTAATTCAGGCCCAGCTCCTCGCGTATTATAAACATAACCTGCCTGCCCTAAATAGGTTAAGGGGTTTAAAAGCGTGCAGTGACCGCAGCCTGAAGCGCACCCTGACGGGGAGGCTGCTACACCCCGGCTGTATCATGTCAGAGCGCCTAGATTATCACCGCTGCTGACGACCCCACAAGGAGTTGGATTACAGCCTTTCCTTGGAAGAGGTGGGCGGCTCTGAGAAGAGCCTTTGTGTTATGGAGAAAGAGCAGCATTATTAACCTCCGAAGCCGTAGAGAGTGCGGCCCTGGCGCTTGAGCGCGTACACCACGTCCATAGCGGTGACGGTCTTCCGCTTGGCGTGCTCGGTGTAGGTGACGGCGTCGCGGATCACATTCTCCAGGAAGACTTTCAGGACGCCGCGAGTCTCTTCATAGATGAGACCAGAGATACGCTTGACGCCTCCCCTGCGAGCTAGACGGCGGATGGCAGGCTTGGTGATGCCCTGGATGTTATCACGGAGCACCTTCCTGTGCCGCTTGGCGCCGCCCTTCCCAAGACCTTTCCCTCCTTTACCGCGACCAGACATCTTCCACGTTGTAAGCAGAAAGCGATAGCTGCTCAGCGCAGAGCCCTACTCTATATAGACAGTGAGCGGACCAGAGAGGGAACTACTGATCAGGGCCGTCATTGCGGGGCGTTTCTTTTAGTTGTCTAGCGTGAAGGCCCATCCCCTCTCTCTGCTGATTGGCTGAATACAAGAGCCCTTGCCATCTTGTGCAGCCGATTGGCCTGTCAGCTCCTGAAGCAGTGGGAGAGAAGACGGAGGAGGGGTGACGGAGACAAGGGCCATGCAGCAGAGAGCCGTTGGAGCGTGAATCCCTCCTGTAAAGCGAGCAGTGCAGCTGCTGCCACAAACACGTGGGGGCGAGGATAGAGCGCGCAGGGAGGCTTCGGTGAAGGGGAGTACTAGAGCTCTGCTGCATCAGCGCTCCCCTGCCGGAGCAGAGAGACACTCAGGAGCCACAACAGACAGCTGTGGGCGGCAGGAACATCAGGGCACCGTGTATAACAAGGAGGCCCCATAACCTGTGACAGTCCCCGGCACAGGGCATACAGTGGCACTTCTACTGCCACCCCAAGAAGCACCAGGATTACTCCTCCTCTGCTGTGGCCACCATGCTGTGCAACACTCTGCAGATTCTCAAGACCCGGAGTCCCTCATTCACATAAAATACATGGCATGCATGACTACACGGGCACTATTCTCCCTCTCCTCGCCTCCCCTACCCTCAATAAGAAAGGGTCTTATTAAAATGATTGTCCTTCCCTAGTAGCTATTCTGGCTACAACAAGCAGACATGTTTCAATAAAGGCCCATTTAGCTAGCTGAAAGACAATGATGAGCCTTATCCATGCTGCATGCTGCATTCTCAGTGGGATACCGCTGATACTATTGTTTTAGCTGGTATCCCGCTTGGGAAACACAGCCGGAATATGAAGAAGACAAGCGCTCCAGCTGTGTTCTGCATACCCCGCTAGGAGCGCTTAGCAGGATATCAGCTGAGCGCTCCGAGAATACAACAGCTGTATGGAGAAGATAGCGGTCCCGCTTGTATTCTGCATACAGCGTGAGCCTTCATTTACACGCTTATGCAAAGCGGACGCTCAAAACTGTCCCATGAACTGCCGTGTGCGTGGATTTTGGGTGATAATCGTTGTGTCTAAATGGGCCTTTAGAATTTTCTTCATTAAACACAGGGAGATACTTAAAAGTGATATTTTCCTAATAGATACCATAACCCCCAGGCCCAATATAGTATTCTGTAAGGACACATCAAAAACATAGGGGCAATTTATCTACCCCACCGGCAGGATCCTATAAGTGCCAGCATGGAAGATGCACACGCTGCAACAATATAGCACACCACATGCAGCAAGCGGAGATAAGACCGGGCACATTTACGACAATACAATACTGTTTAATCTGTAACCCGTCCGAAGTGGAGACTGACTTCAGATGGCCACCAAGCTCCAGTATTCATCATTCTATACTGCCCGTGTCACACCAGATTGATGACATCACAATGCACAGTCAACTGCCAGACAGACGGGCTCATTAGCATGCAATGTGTTTGTATGTCTGTCTATCTTTAGATATACTATGTAATCAATATAAATGATAGAATCCACATTGATATAATTAAGGTAATAACTAGAGATGAGCGAGCACACTCGTCCGAGCATTAGGGGACTGGAGACGAACACCACGGGGTACTCGAGTCAATTCCATTTCCTTCCTCGCATGTTTAGCGCCATTTTCTAGCCAAGAGACATGCAAGGAAGGCATTACCACTTCCTGCTGTGACGTGCCAGCCCTCTCACACCCTCCAGCAGTGAGTGGATGGCGAGATCAGGGGACCGCCGAGTACCTAAAGCGGCCCCACCCGCGGCTCGCCTCAGACACACGCTGGCAGGGGTTAGGGAAAGTGCTGCTGCTTCTATAGGGTTAGCGTAGGATCCTGTCTTCAAGATCCCCAACTGTCCTTTTTAGGGTCACACCTGACCTTGTGCATTAGTTGTGGCCTGCTGGGAGTTGTAGTGCATCCATTTTTGTATTACGCATCTAGGCCTGTCCGCAGCCTGTCAGTAGTAGCGTTCTCAGCCTGCAGTGCCGTACAACCAGCTCTCACCGTGAAACTGCACTCAAATATTTCCTAGCCTACAGCAAACGACTTCAGTTATACCGTTCTGTGTCTGCAGTGCATTAGACAGAGGTCTCACCGCTAAACAGTACTGTAATATTACCTGGGCCACTGCATGGTATTTCAGCTCAGCCGCTGTGCAGAGCCTCTCACAATACCCTTTCCTTGGTGGGGTTGAGATCGCTGCAGTTACCAGCACTCTCCCCTGGCTTTAGAGTCTTCTCCCACTCCACACAGCCTCTATTATCTACAAGTCTCTGCGAGCGGTAAATTACCCCTAGGTATCAGAGCAAGACAGCGGGTTACTTTTTTCAAGTCACAGCATAGAGCCTCCGCTATCTACAAGTCTCTGTGTACAGTGAATTAAGCCACAGTTGTCAGTGGTGTACAGTGGGGTAATTTATTTGGGCCCTGCTCTATTCTTAATCCACCATGATGAGGAGTAGGGGTAAGGGTCGAGGGTGCGGAGGTCCAAGTGAGGGTGTGGGCACAGGCCGAGTTCCTGGTCCAGGTGAATCGCAGCCGGCTGCTGCAGCATTAGGAAAGAGGAAAGTTTCTGGGGTCCCCAGGTTCATATCACAATTTTTGGGTCTACATAGTAGACATTTATTACAAACTGAGCAGTGTCAGCAGGTCCTGTCGTCGATGGTAGAAAATGCATCCAGCAATGTATCGACCACCCAGTCTTCTACGCCGTCCACTGCTGCAACTCTGAATCCTCTCGCTGCTGCTCCTTCTTCCTCCCAGCCTCCTAACTCCATGAACATGACACATTCTGATGAGCAGGCGGACTCCCAGGAACTGTTCTGGGGCCCCTGTCTTGATTGGGAAATAATGGTTCCTCTCTCACCTGAGGAGTTTGTTGTGACCGATGGAAAGTTCCCGGGGTCCGGGTGATGAGGCTGGGGACTTCTGGCAACTGTCTCAAGAGCTTTCAGTGGGTGAGGAGGTCGATGATGATGAGACACAGTTGTCTATCTGTGAGGTAGTAGTAAGGGCAGTAAGTCCGAGGGAGGAGAGCACAGAGGATTCAGAGGAAGAACCGCTGGACGATGAGGTGACTGACCCCACCTGGTTCGCTAGGTCAACCGAGGAGAGTTCTTCAGAGGGGGAGGCAAGTGCAGCAGCAGGACAGGTTGGAAGAGGCAGTAGGGTGGCCAGGGGTAGAGGCAGGTGCTAGAGTGAAGATGCCCCCAACTGTTTCCCAAAGCCCCCCCCCCCCCCGCGCGCGCGCGCGCCAAGCTACCCTGCAGAGGCCTAGGTCTTCAAAGGTGTGGATATTTTTCAGTGAGAGTGCAGACGACCGACGAACAGTGGTGTGCAACCTGTGTCGCGCCAAGATCAGCCGGGGAGCCACCACTACCAGCCTCCCCACCACCAGCATGCGCAGGCATATGATGGCCAAGCACCCCACAAGGTGGGGCGAAGGCCGTTCACCACCTCCGGGTCACCGCCTCCCCCTGTGCCCCAACCTGCCACTCAGATCCAAACCCCCGCTCAGGACACAGGCACGTGCGCCTCCCGGCCTGCAATCACACCCTCACCTTCACTGTCCTCCACCCCATCCAGCAATGTCTCTCAGCGCAGCATTCAGCTGTCGCTAGCACAAGCGTTGGAGCAAAAGCGCAAATACGCCACCACGCACCCACACGCACAAGCTGTAAATGTGCACATTGCAAAATTAGTCAGCCTGGAGATGCTGCCATACAGGTTTGTGGAAACGGAAGCTGTCAAAAACATCATGGCGGCAGCGGTCCCGCGCTACTCGGTCCCAGTCGCCACTATTTTTCCCGGTGCGCCGTCCAAGTCCTACACCAGCACGTCTCCCACAACATAAATCGTGTCCTCACCAACGAAGGTCCACTTAACAACGGACATGTGGACAAGTACTGGCGGGCAGGGCCACTATATCTCCCTGACGGCACATTGTGTGAATTTGGTGGAGGCTGGCACCGAGTCACAGCCTGGGACCGCTAACGTCCTACCCACACCCAGAATAGCGGGTCCTACCTCGGTGCTGGTATCTGCGACGGTCTATGCCACCTCCTCTACCCCCCTCCCCTTACGCAACCGTCGGTGTGGCGCGGTAGCACAGCGGTGGGCAAGCGTCAGCAGACCGTGCTGAATCTACTCAGCCTAGGTGACAAGAGGCACACGGGCCCCGAACTGTTGCAGGGTCTGACAGAGAAGACCAACCTCTGGCTTTCGCCGCTGAGCCTCCAACCGGGCATGGTCGTGTATGACAACGGTCGTAACCTGGTGGCGGCTCTGCAGCTCGACAGCCTCACACACGTGCCATGCCTGGCCAACGTCTTCAATCTGGTGGTTCAGCGGTTTCTTAAAAACTAGCTTCACTTGCCTGACCTGCTCGGCAAGGTGTGCCGCGTCTGCGCACATTTCCGCAAGTCCACCATGGACGCTGCCACCCTGACAACCCTGCAACATCGGTTTAATCTGCCAGAGCACTGACTGCTGTGCGACGTGCCCACACGGTGGAACTCTACGCTGCACATGCTGGGCAGGCTCTATGAGCAGCGTAGAGCAATAGTGGAATACCAACTCCAACATGGGCGGCGGAGTGGTAGTCAGCCTCCCCAATTCTTTACCGAGGAGTGGGCCTGGATGGCAGACATCTGCCAGGTCCTCGGAAACTTTGAGGAGTCTACCCAGATGGTGAGCGGCGATGCTGCAATCATTAGCGTCACCATTCCTCTGCTATGCCTGTTGAGAAGTTCGCTGCAAAGCACAAAGGCTGATGTTTTGCGGTCGGAACAGGAGACGAGGGAAGAGAGTATGTCGCTTGATAGTCACAGCACCCTCATGTCTATTTCTCGGCGCCTTTTGGAGGAGGAGGAGCAGGAGGAGGAGGGGGAAGAGACAGCTGGGCACACTGCAGAGGGTACCCATGCAGCTTGCCTTTCATCTGCTCAGCATACATGGGCTGTGCAGGAGGAGGATCCTGAAAGTCATCTTGCCAGCGAGGACAGCCATGTCTTGCGTACTGGCACCCTGGCACACATGGATGACTTCATGTTAGGCTGCCTTTCTCGTGACCCTCGCGTTAGACGCATTCTGGCCACTACGGATTACTGGGTGTACATCCTTCTCGACCCACGATATAAGGGGAACCTTTCCACTCTCATTCCCGAATAGGAAAGGGGTTCGAGAAAGATGCTATACCACAGGGCCCTGGTGGACAAACTGATGGTAAACTTCCCATCTGACAGCGCTTGCGGCAGAAGGCGCAGTTCCGAGGGCCAAGTAGCAGGGGAGGCGCAGAGATCAGGCAGCATGTTTAGCGCAGGCAGGGGAAAACTCTCCAAGGCCTTTGCCAGCTTTATGGCTCCCCAGCAAGACTGTGTCACCACTCCCCAGCCAAGGCTGAGTCGGAAAGAGCACTGTAAAAAGATTGCGAGGGAGTACGTAGCCGATCATACCACCGTTCTATGTGATGCCTCTGCTCCATACAACTATTGGGTGTCAAAGCTGGACACGTGGCACGAACGTGCGCTGTACGCCCTGGAGGTGCTGGCTTGCCCTGCCGCTAGCATCTTGTCAGAGAGGGTGTTTAATGCAGCTGGTGGGATCATAACGGACAAGCGTACCCGCCTGTCAACTGCCAGTGCCGACATGCTTACACTCATAAAGATGAACAAAGCCTGGATTTACCCAGACTTATCTTCTCCACCAGCGGAGAGCAGCAGTACCTAAACAATCTTTTCGCTACAACTGCAGATAAAAGCACTCTTCTCTATCACCGTAAAAAAAGGGACATTTACCTTCGTCAATCTGTCTATAATATTAGTACTCCTCCTCCTGAAACATCCTCTCAGCACGCGGAACTGCCCATTTTTCTGCGGCCCAAAGGGCTCATATAACTTTTATCTAACAATAATTTTGACTTTTCTAACTGCAGCATTGAAACTTCAACATGAACCATTTTTTTATTTTTTATTTTTTTTAACAGGGCTGCCTTCAGACACAGTAAGCTAAAATATTAATGGGTTTCACCTGCCCTCTCGGTTGAGCAATTTTTCTGGGGTACATTTGTACTGTCGGTACAGCAATTTTTTGGGCCCTCGCCTACACTGTAATCCAAGTAATTTTTCTGGCCTTCGCCTACACTGATGGTACACCAATGTGTCCGGGGTTGGCCTACACTCTTGCTACAGAAATGTCACCCGAGTCTGCCTGCCTATACTTCTGCCACAGTAATGCTACATGGGGTCTGCCTATACTTCTGCGACAGAAATGTTACTTCGGTCTGCCTATACTCCTGTTCCTGAAATGTTACAGAGGTCTGCCTACACTGCTGCAAATGAAATGTTACTGGGGTCTGTCTATACTGTTGCTACTGAAATGTTGCTGCGGTCTGTGTATGCTGCTGCAAATGAAATGTTACTAATGCTGGGCTATGCCAATACTGCTGCTACGGAAATGTTACAGCCGTCTGTCAATACTGTTACTAATACTACTCAAATGTTACTGGGGTCTGTATACGGCTGCAAATGAAATGTTACAGGGCTCTGTCTATACTGTTACTACTGAAATGTTACTGGGCTCTGCCTACGCTGCTGCTACTAAAATGCTACAAGGGTCTGTCTATACTGTTACTAGTGAAATGTTACTGGGGTCTGTCTATACTGCTGCCAATGAAATGTTACTGGGGTCTGTCTATACTGCTGTAAATAAAATGTTACTCGGGTCTGTTTAAACTGCTGCAAATGAAATGTTTCTGGGGTCTGTCTATACTGCTGCAAATAAAATGTTACTGGGGTCTGCTTATGCTGTTACTACTCAAATGTTATGGGCTCTGCCTATACTGCTGCTACGGAAATGTTACTGGGGTCTGTCTATACTGTTAGTACTGAAATGTTACTAATTCTGGGCTCTGCCTATACTGCTGCTACTGCAATGTTACAGGTTTGTGGAAACGGAGGCTTTCCTAAGACGTGATGGCGGCGAGGACACGCTACTATGTCCAAAGTCGCAACAATTTTTTTATACCGATGCGGTTACTGGGAAGGTGCATATAACCATGGACACGTAGACTGGACACGTACTGCCTCAAAAACATTCCCCTCCTCTTCCTTCAACAATGAAAACATTCTTGGTAAATGCTTTCGCAGTGGTCCGTCTGGCTGCGGTCCAAGACTTTCACCTAAAACGACAGAATAAAAAAAGCCCCCCCCCCCCCCCCCCCCGGCACACTTCATCCTGGCCACATTCTGAAAACCAACTAAATAAAACAGTGCTACTATGTCCACACTCCGCAACTTCATCCTGGCATTCCGAAAACCAACTAAATAAAACTGTGGTACTAGTCCGTTATCCCTAGCTGGAGCTTTCAGCCGACTCGTAGAGCAATGGTGGCTTCCAACTTCTTGGTACTGCTAAGTCCAAAGATAAGCATACAGCTGAGGTTGGAATACAGGTGACTATAGAACACAGCATCCCTGCAGGGCAAGGGACAGAGTAGCAGCAGGCGTCGATCCTTGGTGGAAGCAGGCCAGCTGAGAACCACATACTCCCTGAATGATTTTGGACTGACTGATGTTGAGGCCTTTACCTGTGATCATTTTTGGTAATTCCTAAGAAAGATGCGTGGTAGTAGCCGGAAACTTGGATTGATGTTTGCTAACACTTTATTGTTACTACTGAAATGTAACTGATAATGGGCTCTGCCTATACTGCAGCTACTGAAATGTTACTGGGGTCCATTTATACTGTTACTACAGAAGCGTTAACCCTTTGCAATCCAATTTTGTATTCAGGGATTTCCTAGGGGGTTTTCTCTTTATTCCATTTCACAATGGCGCCATCTGCTGGCTAGAGCCAGAACTGCATTATAAGACATGCTGGAGAGGCCCTCGACAACAGAGCGGCCAGTAATATACAGCAAGAATACCCTGACAGACATCTTCCGACATCAGAGCTGTACAGCCTTCAATCAGAATGTCTTCAGACGTCAGACAGTGGATTGGAAAGGGTTAATAGGGTCTCCCTGGACTTCTGCAACATAACTGTTAGTAGGGTCAGCTTATACCTTTGCTTCAGGAGTATTACAGGGGTATGTGCATACTATCGGTGCACTAAGTGTTCCCATTGTGGTGTTCAACGTACATGCCCCCCCAAAAATTATCCAGACTGACTAGGGCATGCAGTATGGGCCGAAGCCTACCTGCATTTTATCTCTCGTTACCTTAGCTATTCGGGGCACTGCTATGTTATGAATAATTCACAGAAAAAGCCAAAAATCCAATACCCCTTACTCTTCCAAGCGGACACGGTCGCCATAGGCAGTATCGTCACAAGGCAGGCACAATCGCCATCGGCAAAATCGCAGTAGGACAGGCGCAATCGCTATAAGCACTACAAGACAATGCTGTGGAGGACAAACCTGTCCATGCCAGGCGAATATGCTGTCACTCACTCAACCCACCCCGTTGGTGGGTTCCAGGGAGCCATCCATACTGTGGGTGCACACAGACTTTCCATAGCGGAGTTCTACGTACCTGTGACAATGTAAATTACACATACTGACTGGAGCATGCAGTGTGGACCGAAGCCAACCTGCATTTCTTCTTGCATTACCTCAGCTTTAAGGGAGGCACTGCAATGGGATTAATTTATGTACTGCCGGTAGGTTCCAGGGAACCACCCATGCTGCGGGTGCACACAGAATTCCCATTGCGGAGCTGTACCTGCCTGTGTCTATTAAAAAAAACAAAAAAAAACAGTCTGACTGGGGCATGCAGTGTGCGCTGAAGCCCACCTGTATTTTATCTGACGTTAGCTCAGCTGTGCAAGGCACTGCAATGGGATTTATTTGTGTACCGCCGCTGGCTTCCAGGGAGCCACCCGTGCTGTGGGTGCACACAGAATTCCCATGGCGGAGTTGTACCTGCCTGTGATTTTTCTAAAAAAAAAAAAAAAAAAAACAGTCTGACTGGGGCATGCAGTGTGGGCCAAAGCCCACCTGTATTTTATCTGACGTTAGCTCAGCTATCCGGGGCACTGCAATGGGATTTATTTATGTATCATTGGTGGGTTCCAGGGAGCCACTCATGCTGTGGGTCCACTCCACACAGACTTCCCATAGGGCAGTTGTACCTGCCTGTGACTATTAATTAAAAAAAAAAAAACAGTCTGACTCGGGCATGCAGTGTGGGCCGAAGCCCACCTGTATTTTATCTGACGTTAGCTCAGCTATCCAGGGCACTGCAATAAATTCATGAATGGGTGAGAGACTGCTGCCTCTCATCTGATTGGTCCCGCTGAGCCAATGAGAGGCAGCAGTCACTCACCCATTCATAAATTCATAAATGGGTGTGTCAGTGAGATCTGCCTCTGATTGGTCAGGCTGTGACCAATTAGAGGCAGCTCATTCAGCAGGCGGGGATTTTAAATCCTCAGCTGCTGAATACTACTCACAGCTGTTCAGAGAAGTTCAGGAGGACTGCCGCTGGCCGCGCTGAACTCTGTCTGCCGGGACCAGGTGAGTATATATGTGTATATATATATATATATATATATATATATATATATATATATATATATATATTTTTTTTTATACATTGCTGGATGAATTGCAGGGAAGGGCTTATATATTTAACCCCTTCCCGACAATTCATCCCGCGATCGCCGGCAGCCAATTGCTTTCAATGGAGCCGGCTGTATTGCCGTCTCCATTGAATTCAATGGGCTAACATCGTTCTGCCGGGACAAGGTGAGTATACATATATATTTTTTTTATTTTTACACATTTCTGGATGAATTGCAGGGAAGGGCTTATATATTTAAGCCCTTCCCGACAATTCATCCTGCGATCGCCGGCAGCCCATTGCTTTCAATGGAGCCAGCTGTATTGCCGGTTCCATTGAATTCAATGGGCTAACATCGTTCTTCTCTGCCACAGCTGTTACAGCTGTGGCAGAGGAGAACAATCTTTATACTGACAGTGGGGGGGGGGGTGTCTCACTCTTGCCAC
Organism: Eleutherodactylus coqui; assembly: GCF_035609145.1. Lineage (NCBI taxonomy): Eukaryota > Metazoa > Chordata > Amphibia > Anura > Eleutherodactylidae > Eleutherodactylus > Eleutherodactylus coqui. Next base: position 60,206,443 of record NC_089847.1, on the reverse strand, counting down.
TATTGTGCTTAATAGGGGACCTGGGAACTTGAGATGCAGCCCAACAGTTAGCCCCTTGCCTGCCCTATCCGTTTCTGTGTCGTTCCCATCACTTTCTTGAATTTCCCAGGTTTTCGCAAATGAAAACCTTAGCGAGCATCGGCGATATACAAAAATGCTCGAGTCGCCCATTGACTTCAGTGGTGTTCGTTACTGGAAACGAACTCTCGAGCATCACTGAAAGTTCGACTCGAGTAACGAGCACCCAAGCATTTTGGTGCTCGCTCATCTCTATTGCCAACTCTTATACAGGAAGAAGAGGGCGTATCCAAATGTTGCTTGGTACAAAGATTAGTGTTACGTAGCTTACTGTTACAAAGGTGAAAATACTTATTGATCTTAAGACTTATTGACATCTACCAAATATTCTCAAAGCTCTTAAGGCCCGTCTCAGACATAGAAATTACTTAAGTCAGGATATTGCTGTTGCAATTTTGGGAGATATCCAATATGTTCACCATTTTGTATGTATTTTCTGTTGTCAACTGTGAATATACAGTATTTTGTGTATGGTCTAATCCTTTGGGGGAAGGGAACATCGCCCCCCCCCCCTCCACAAGAATTGGAGAAGCAGTGCTGTGTGTCCAAGAACTGGTCAAACCAGTTCTAACTGGCAGAAACCTATCTAGGAATATCTTTGTCTTTGTCTTGGTCAAGCAGAGAGGAGAAACAGGATGTTCTTCTCATGAGACCAAATTCAAGAATGAACTGAGCGTGTTCACCGAAGTTCCTCCCAGATGGATGACATCACAAGCTACCTCACAAATACCTCCCTGTATGAACGACCAATCAGCACACTAAATGATGTAACCGTATACTTCCTGTGTTGAAACTTATTTAAGTTTTACCCGCGCTTAATAAAGCTAGAGACTCTTTTGGGGACACATGATGTAGACTCGTGGTCTTTGAAAGGCTCTCCAGGCCTGCACATATTATCTAATTTGAAACACACAGTATATCTGATATAGCGAATTTTGCGCTAACACATTAGACAACATTTCTGCAATAGTTGTGTGTCTTCTCTGTTAACATAGCTTAGCCTTATTTAATTTGTCTTTTGACTTATCTTAAAATCCTAGTTCCTGGCACTACAAAGCATAGGTTTCAGTCTTCTCATCACGGGCTTCCGTATCTACCAATTTGGGACCTGGCAACGAGGTCATCAGATCGGTAGCAGTGTGGTCTGATAACACAGAGGATGGGTGCTGCTCTGGTGAAGTCCTGAAAGCGAGCATGTGAGGTTCGTATTATAGGGATGTTTAGTCTGAGTGTGTTAATGGATGGGAGTGAGAGGGCTGTGTGGTGTACGGAAAGGAGGGAGGTGATGCATGGTGGTGCGGCACCATGCACAGCTTTGTGGGTGCGGTTGAGGAGTTTAAATTTTGTTCTGCAGCGGATGGGCAGCCAATGCAGCGACTGGCATAGTGCAGAGGTGCCTGAATAATGGAGGGATAGAAAAAAAAATGAGCCTAGCTGCCATGGTTAGTATGGATTGGAGCGAGTCTGGTGTGGGGGAAGCTGATGAGAAGCAAGTTGCAGCAGTCGAGTCAGGAGTGGTTGAATGCAACCACCAGTGTTTTTAGCATGTCCGTGGTGAGGAACAGACAAAATTTGGCAATATGTCTGAGGTGTAGGTTGAATATGTGGGCAAAAGATTGGATGCGCGGGTGTCTATCAGACCCAAACCAAACCGGCTGTTTACCACTCAGGGTATTTAAAGCAAAAGCGGATGCTAGTACTTCTGTAAAAGTCTCATTAAATCAGTTACAGTTCCTTTCATCGCTCCAAAGACAGCATGAAACATGAAGAAATTTTAATGGGCAAAGCAGGACAATTCATTCTGTGTATGTGTCAGATAGCTGAACACCGCGCTGGGAAACCTTTGTGTACCAAGAGTATAGACAATCCCCAGAAGCATTTCTGTACCTGGAGTACAGGCGAACACCTGAAAAAAATGTCTTTACCAAAAGTATAGGCGAACCCCTGAAAAATTGGTGTACCAAGAGTGAGGGTGAAACCCAGAAACTTTTTTTTTTAAAGATAGAGCTCGTAGTTGCTTAATTTGTAACAGAGCCTGGATGCAGCCCTCCAAAAAATTTACTTTTAACAGAGCCTTTTGGCCCTCTGAAAACTTGACTGTTCAGTGTGAGGAAAGATGAGGGGGGAGGAAGATCAGAGAGGCATAGACCAAGCTACTTTCCCCCTTTTTGGGGGTGATAGAGGGTGCATGGTCCCCGAGTTCAGCGTACGTTTGTGCCACGTGTCCAGTTTTAATCCAAGTAGTTTTTTTTATTGAGTTTACATATGATAGGATGTTACATTCACATCATCACAGTAAATAGACTGATATATAAGAATATCACAAATAACAGGATTAGAAGATTACTGCTTACTTAACAGTCATTAATCATTGAAGGTGATTTTGATTGTCGCTGATAAAAAGCGATGAACAGAAATATATTTGGTATACATAAAGAAAACAAATATTTTTCAATAACCAAACTAAACTTCAGTGTGGTCTGCGATTATATCTCAGGAACTATGCACGACGCGTCTATATTAAAGAGTCCGAACAGGCTTATCGTAGGATATGATTTAGTCAGGGGTTCCACATGCGAGAGAAGTTAGGCATGGTGTCAGTTGATAATGCTAAAAATTTTTCGTAGGAGCAACAGTCAGACATAACATCAGAGACCTCGGATAGTGTTGGGAGGACTGTGGATCTCCACTTCCTGAAAACAACTAACTTGGCAACCATCATTAAGTGGCATATCAGTTTTCGCCTTGGAAATGGGATGTTGTTGCATTTTAGCAGCAGTAGGGCTAGTTCTGGTGTCTTAGAAATAGAGCAGTTAGAGATTTCTCGAGAAATAAGAAATATTTCTCTCCAAAACGATTGTATGGATGGACAGGACCAGAGTAAGTGTATGAGCGAGCCTTCTTGACCGCATCCTCTCCAGCAATGGGGGTCCGTACCGGGAAAACATCTAGCCAATTTAGCAGGAGTGTAGTACCATCTAGTTAAGGTTTTATATTGTATCTGGAGGAGATTGGCCGACAAGGTAGATTTATTTGCCCACTCAAAGGCTAATAGCCATTGATCTACAGAGAAGGATCTCCCCAAATCCGTTTCCCAATTTAGCAAATGAATTTTCTTCCTTGTGCCCATATCTCCTGAAAGAATGTTGTAAAATTTTCTTGTTAAGGAAGTATTTGATGAATTTGCTTTGGAAAAGAAGCTGAGTAATTTATTAGGTAAATAGTACTTTTCCAAATGGGTCTTTGATAGAAAGGAGCATAGTTGGCAGTAAGAGTGGAACTCTTTATCAGAGATTCCATGTTTGATTTTTAAGGATTGAAAAGAAGCAATCCTTCCCTCCAGAAAAAGGTCCGCTATTTGGGTTATTCCTGCCTTGGTCCAATTCAGTATTGATAAGTTCGGAATGAAATAAGTGAGGATTTCTAGGGGGAGTTTAATCTCTCTTTTATTTGTATATCCTTTTAATTTGAGCTTGCATATATTCCAGGCTTGTAAGGTTGCTAACATGGGCGGAGAGAAACCTTGAAGCTCCAAATCTAAGGTGGGGTGTAGAGGGGCTCCGGCTACTGTCGTAGCTAAGAGTAGGGACTCTAATTCTCTATTTTTGTTGAAGTGTTTTTCTATATGTTGCCATGGAGGGGGCTGGTCTGTACCTACCCAAGGGGCAGGCAAATTTAGATTGATAGCTTGGCAATATGCCCACAAGTCCAGAACCCCCAAACCTCCTTGTCTACGGTTAAGAAACAATATTTTGGATGCAACTCTGGGTCTTTTATTGTTCCAGATGAAGGACGATAGTTGTCTCTGAAAAGCTACTATTTTGCTATAGGGGATTGGGAGAGCCATGGTGCGAAACAGGTATAAAAGTTTAGGTAGGACTAACATTTTGTACAACATAATTCTACCTATCCAGGATTGTTCATGTCTCCCCAGATAGATCAATTCCTCCTGAATTGAAGTGAAAAGAGGGTCTAGATTAAGCGCCAGCATTTCCGACAATGGAAGAGATAGGTTTATTCCCAAATATGGGATCGCTGTTTTCCATGAAAATTTAAACTCGGTTTGAATGGCCTCCTTTAGGGAGGAAGGAATGTTTATGCCTAGGATTAGGGACTTATTTATATTTAATTTGTAGTAAGATGCATTACGGAATTCTCCGATAATGTCCTGCAATGCCCTCAACGACGTTAGTGGGTTTGATAACGTTAGTAGGACATCATCGGCATAGAGTCCAATCTTGTGTTGTCTACCATTCATTGGGTAGCCGATGATATGGGGGGAACATCTAATCAGTTCGGCCAAGGGTTCCATAACCATTATAAAAAGCAGGGGGGAGAGGGGGCAGCCCTGTCTAGAGCCGTTGGTGATTTGAAAGGGAACAGATAGGGCTCCATCAATCAAGACATTCGCCGACGGGCAAGAGTAAAGTGCCTTAATTGCTTTAAGTAAGTAATTACAGATGCCAAACTTTTACAGGACCGCAAATGCAAAGTCCCAATGTAGTCTGTCGAACGCCTTCTCTGCATCCAGGGCAAGGAGTAGAGAAGGTGCTCGACTAGACCCCATGCGTGACAACAGGTTGACAACCCTTCTTGTTCCATCCGATGTCTGCCTACCTTTGGTGAAGCCCACCTGATCGCCATGAATTATATCTGGGAGTATTTGAAGAAGTCTTGCCGCTAAAATTTTGGAAAAAAGATCTGCATCCGAACTAAGTAAGGAAATAGGCCTAAAATTTGCTGGGTTATCTGGTGTTTTTCCTGGTTTGGGGATTGCAACAATAGTGGCCCGGAGCATCTCTGTTGGCATGGTGCTCTTTGTAATGGCTTCATTAAAGATATCAACAAAGTAGGGGGAGAGGGTCTGCAAATGGATCTTATAATATTCGTTTGTGAAACCGCCTGGGCCTGGTGATTTAAAGTTTTTTAATAGTTTGATAGTTGATAAAACTTCTGTTTTAGTGATAGGGGCGTCCAGATCGTATTTAGATGGGTCTATTTTGGGAAGGGTCACTTTTTGTAGGAAGTGGTTGATTAATTCTAAGGTCGGTTGGGGAGTGGCGGGGTCATTTTTTAAATTGTATAGATTGGCGTAAAACGAGCTGAATTCGTTAGCAATATCTTGGGGATGGGTGAGCCTTACATTTGGGTTGCTAGGTTTGAGTAAAAATGGAACCCTTGCCTTTATAGGTTTTGGTTTGACTTTGTTTGACATAAGTTTGGAGGGCTTATTATATGAAGAATAATAATTAGCTGTCATGTAATTGGTGTTTTTATTATGTTCTTCTATAAGTAGTGATCTCAATTTTCTCCTAAGAGTTGCTAATTCGATATGATCAGACGTCTGGGAGGTTTTTTGGATTTTGGTTTCTATGGTTTCGATTTGGCTTAACAATTCGTCCATCAGTTTTTTTCTTATTTATTTTATGTTGGGCGCTTATTTTGATCAGTACCCCTCTAATGACCGCTTTGTGGGCGTTCCATAGAGTGAAAGGACTGATTTCCGGGTCTGCATTTATCTCAAAATATTCCTTCAAGGCTTCAGCGATTAAAATTTTATTTTTGGGGATGTTCATTAACGGAACATTGTAGCGCCAAATCTTGGTGTTTGTTCTAGCGGGTCCAAGGTCTAATTTAAGGAATATTGGGGAATGGTCAGACCAAGTTGCTATACCAACTTCAGATGTCTTGACTAGTGGTAGTGTCCATCTATCTGTTATGATGCCTAAGAAGAAAACTGGAGAGAACAAAACAAGTGTAACAAACATCAAGAAAGGCAGGGTTTGTTGCCTGCATACTGGTGGGGGAGAGCAAAAGTTCGCCTGAGGTTGGTCAACCTTCCCTCAAGGTTGGCATGAGCAATCTCACCCAGGAAACAAGAAGCAAAAAAGCTTAAATTTGGAGAGTCCCATTCTGGGTTTGGGAGTCTCTGAATGTAGATTCAAGTATGGGTCGTACGGGACCACGAGTTGGATAATTTGTTGGGTCTTGTTGTAGAGGTGTCCCGGCTAAACTCCGGGAGATAAATATTCCACGTCGCGAGAGTCTTACTTCCCTCTTGGGGAGTTGCGATAATATGGAGGGTGCCGTCTTTGTTGATCAGCAGTTTCGTTGGGAAACCCCATTTGTATAGGATTTTGTTTGCGCGTAGTGCCGCCGTCACAGGAGCAAAGGCTTTTCTTGCTTGGATGGTTGCTTGGGAGAGGTCAGAGAATATTTGAATTTTAGAGAAAGGATCAGGCAAAGAGTCCATTTGTTGTGCTGCCTGCATCATGGCGTCTTTTACATGGAAAAAATGGATTCTCACAATCACATCCCTTGGAGTGTCTGGTGGGAGGAAATTTGGTTTGGGGAGTCTGTGAGCTCTATCTATAATTCGTTCAGACTCTGGAGTCCCTGGCAGAATGGCGGTGATAAGTTTTGCGAGGAAGGTTTTTAAGTTTGATTGATTTACGTTTTCTGGTATTCCTCTGAGTTTTAAGTTGTTTCGCCTACTCCTATCTTCTAGGTCCGCAAGTTTATTTTTAATAGCCGAAACCTCCTCCTCTAGTGAATAGTGTGAGTCAATTAGATTGTTATGTGAGGAGGTCAGCTCCTCCATCTTGTGCTCCACATGGTCTGTGCGGTCACCTAGTTCTTGTATGGATGAATTAACGGAAGTAGAAAGTATCTTAAAGTCCTTCTGCATAGACTTTCTCAAGGCCATCACTATGTTTTTTATAAACGATTCAGAGGCCGGTTGGTCTGTGGAGGGTAGGTTTATAAACGGATCTTCTGCCGCAAGTGAGCTGGTATCAGAAAGGGAGGGGGAGTCTACTCTTGGCCGTTGCTTTTCAGGGCTAGAGGTGGGGGAAAAAGCACTTCCCCGCTGATTTACTGTTGCAGGCGCCATCTTATCTATGTCTCTGGTGAGATTGTGTGTGATAGATTTTTCACTCACCCTCCTCTGGCGTTGTGACAGCGGCTCTTGTTGTTGCCTGGATGGGGAGGAATCACTGCTCTTCTCCCCTGCATCTACGATCGGTGCACAAGCTCCCTCTGACTCAGCAGAGGATTGCAGCGCTTCTCCATCTATGGAACGTTCGGGGAGCGCGGGCGGGCCGTCCACAGCTGCAGACTCTCCCCGGCCGGCACCCCGGGCAGAGAAGAAGTCGGAGACTTTCTGCGGGGGCGGCTTGGAAATCCTGCGCTTTGACATTGCTGTGTTCCCTCCAGTAGGTAGCTCGTCTTTAGGGTGAAGAAAGCTCTTTTAGCAGCTTAATAGTCGCTCAGAAGGGAACCAGCCAGCGGAGCCTAGCAAAAAGCGCTCAGCTCGGTCGGCAGTCAGCCCCCCCCACACACACACACACACACGTGTCCAGTTTTGACACCAAATAGTTGTGTAGAGTTGCTACTTGGCCCACTGAAGCACGTCCTCTACCACTAGCGTTGTCAGATGGGAAATTTAGCATCAGCTTTTCCACCAGGTCCTTGTGGTATTGCATCACTCTCGTACTCCTTCCCTCTTCGGGAATGAGAGTGGAAAGCTTCTCATTATACCGTGGGTCGAGAAGGGTGAACGACCAGTGATCCTGGTTGGCCATAATACATCTAACGTGAGGGTCACGGGAAAGGCAGCTTAACATGAAGTCAGCCATGTATGCCAGAGTCCCAGTACGCAACACATCACTGTCTTCACTAGGAGTATGACTTTCATGATCCTCCTCCTTCGCTTCAGCCCATACCCGCTGAGCAGATGTGAGGGAAGTAGCATGGGTACCCTATGCAGTGTGGGCGGCAGTCTCTTCCCCCTCCTTCTCCTCCTCCTCCACCCCCTCCTCCTCCAATACGCATTGAGAAACAGGAATTATGAGGGTTAAAATTCTAAGTACAGCACCAATCGGCCCCACCCCACTTGCCCCGCTGCCGGCGGTAAGAAGAGACACCACACACAGGAGTCTGGTCTAGCTCCTCACACGGGAGAAAAAACTGCGCACTTTATTACAGATTACATGAGATCTTATACCCTCTGCCCTCTCACCACTAGGGGATGATGGGCTCATAACCATATATGGGCAGTCCGGATTTGCGGACTGGGACAGTGAAAATCATATAACAGTCATGTACATTTGAACATCTTGATATCTTGTTCCAGCGCTTCTGGGAAATCGGCCAAGTACATGCGGCCTTGTCTGGTTCCGTATCTTCTCTGAATTTCTTAGAACATCTCTCTCAGCCTTGGCATATCTGATGTAAGGCGAAGTATTAAAGTTTTTTCTCATTTGGAATTGAATAAAACTTGCATATAGGTATAAAAGCATAAAAAACACATATGGCAATATATATATATATATATATATATATATATATATATATATATATATATATATACCCTCACAAACCCCCCTAAAAAACTTAATATGGAGATCAAGCATCAGACTTTGCACTCTTCCTCGGTCGTCTCTCCCTTGCGTCAGGGTTTCTCCACTGCCCGTAAGTCCCTACTCCTAAAAGGGAGGGATCCCTACCTCACCTCAGAAGGAGGCCATGGATTCCCTGGGCTTATTTCCGGGCCTCCATACCCTCTATCTGTACGAGTTAACACCCCACAGGGTGTGCCCTCGCCGGAACCTAAGGTCTTCTGCACTTTCCCTAGGCAAATGGGAAGTCCACTGACAGTCCATCTTATGAGACTGAGGCAGACACAGTACTAGTCCATCTCTCCATTCTTCTGGTAACGTACCTGGTTGGCACTATCGGAACTGGCTCTTCATCTTTTTCAAACAAGGGAAATTTTGGTGTCACATTATCCAGTCCCTTACTCATACTCTTTGATCAAAGGGATAATACACATACAAGAAATTACATACCCCACCTCTTTCTGCTAAAATCATATCCAGGGCCACTCTATTTTGGAACGCCATGGATGCAGTGGGCCCTAACTGGTCCGCTAACCCCTGTGAAGCATCTCTGGTGTAGTTTACAAATCTCTGCTGATTGTAAAAGATATAATTCATCTAATCTACATTATTATTAACAGTGACAATAGCAAATAAGGACTCAAAACCTGCTTTAACCTGATCTCTAGAATTGAATTCATCTGGCACCCCCCTTGGCACTCCTATTGCATCTATGTATACATGTGGATTAGAGTTACCACCTGGAGTGTCAATGTCTCTCTTAGCACGATGCGGTGTTGGATTCTCACCCTCAGTGTAGGCTTATTGCACATTTCATTATATTAATTTGTTCTGAAACAGGGGGCTAGTGTACAGTAGTCAAAGGTGTGTGCTAGAGGAATTGTACCACATTATAGCATGTAAAGGATATGCAGGATCATTAGTTTTTTCAGTGCGAAGTGTGGATCCAAGTGGGCTTTCCTTCGAGCTTGACTGCAGTTGGGGTGGTGAACAACATCTGGTAAGGACTTTTAAACAGGGTTTGTCTCTCAAACTTTTCCACATAGACCCTGTCACCTGGTTTTAGATTGTGACACTCATCTGTAGGACCTGGGAGAAAAGCAGAGGCTACAGAATGCATTACTAACAATTCCTTGGAGAGGCTCATGACAAAATTAACAAGAAAATCATTCCCCAAACTCTGCTACTGTGGCATGTATCCTCCTGGAAAAAAGAAAAACTAATAGAAAGACACTCAATTCAAAATTTACCCGTTTCCTCTATTGTTTTTTGTATCTACTTTCCCCTACTCCGCGGATGGTAGGGTGTGTGAAAAGCCTAGAATATACCCAAAACAGACATGATGTGTTGCATTATTTCACCTGTGACATTTGTACCTTTGTTTGACTCAATCACTTCCGGTACCCCATATCTGCGGATTACCTCATTCATGAGCTTCTGTGCGGTTACCTGCTTATTTACTTTGGTAACAGGGTAGGTCTCCAACCTGAAAAACATTAACAACAACAAGCACATATTCATGCTTCCCAACAAGTAGGAGCTGAGTGTACCCAATTTGCAATCCCTGAAATGGGTAGAGTGGTCTAGGCAAGTGTGATGTGGCAAATTTACTTCTGCCCTGTTGCTTACGGCAAAGATCATGCAAAACTGGACAAATGATGCAGCAGCTACAGAAAACCAAGGAGCCACCCGTCCTTTTTCAAGCGTCGACATCATTGCTGCTTCGAGAGGTGTGTCTTTCCGTGCGTCAGCTGGGCCATCATGGGGCACAGGGACTATGGTGGGCAAGTGCTGTTGACTGTTCACCATACGCCGTCCCTGTTTAGTCCATTTGTAGTTTTAGTCAAAGTCCAATGTTTTTATCAAAGTTCAAGTTCAAATCAAAGTCCAAAATTATTATCAAAGTAGTCAAAGTCCAAAGTTATTATCAAATTCTTCTTTTCTTCTGTTCTTCCACGGCTTGAGGGCCACTGCCTTTGCTGTGTGGCCTGTGATGGCATTGCCTCTTGCTTCTCTGGTGTAGGAATTGGTGTGAGCTTTCCACTTTGTCAGGTAGAAGTAGGGTCTCCATGAGACTGCACCATTGCATCATTCTTAATTGGCTGTCCTGCTGAGGTAAAAAAACTGTCTGGCCTTCCATGTTGGGCCGTAATCATGAGCTATGCCAAATGCATACCGGGAGTCAGTGTAAATGTTCGCCGTCTTACCTGTGGCCACTCCACACGCCTCCGTGAGTGCTTTTAATTCCGCTTCTTGTGCTGCGACATGCGGAGACATTCTGCTTTTAGGACATCTTGTTGTGTAAACACCGTATATCCAGTGTGGAGTCGTCAATCACCCTGGGTACCATCTATAAAAAACAACTCAAAATATGCATTATTAACAAGGGCTTTCAGTAACTTTTTAAAACTTAAATTTTCTTGTTGCATCAATGCTAGACAATCAGGCTGGTATTCTATTTCAAAAAGATCAGAATCTTGTTGCAAAAAATTTAAAAAATTCAAAAAATGGCTTGCAAAAATTTAAAAATGGCTGATTTGCAATACCTAGATCACCTATGCCTTCTCCTCCCCCCCCCCCCCCCCTTTAAACCAGGGTACGCAATTGGAACAATAGTAGCCGGGTTTAAGTTAGTACCACATTGTAAAAAGATTTGATGGAAGCAGATAAGGCCTGTAAAATGTTAGCACCAATAGCAGAAACATGAGTTACATCGGGGCAGAATAATACAAAACCTCTACTAATATTTGAAATGTGATATCCCTTTAAGTGAATTCATTATTAGTCTGTTCCTGCCTGCAGTCTTATCAAAATTTCAGACAGGAGAAAAAAAAACAAAACAAAAATTTTTACTAGCTGCTCACCCCCTCCCTCGTCGAGAGGAGGGATAAAACATTACTACGTACTATTACATCATCTAGCTCCACCCCTTCGATATTGGCTCCGTGCGTCCGTCTTCTCAACTTAATTTCAGCTTAACCGTCCAAGCATCCACATCTCAACCAAGCAAAGTCCCATGCATGGGGTAGGACTTTTACCCCCAGTCAATTTCCACATCACACATTCCACCACAGCCTGAACACGGGTCACTAACTCCCATCCATCCATGCTCTCAAGTCTGCTCCGTCACCCCCCTTTAAAGGTGTACCAGTCCATGCAGATGCACGGACAAAAAAAGTTTGACAAACATACATACATCAGTTGAAAAACATTGAGGTGAGTGCTTTTAATTTTATAAAGTACATAATTCTATTGAGATGAGATTGTGAATGAGCGCTATCTTTGACAAATTATGTGAAAAAGTTTGCTAAGTGACTGAAATATTCTATATTTCTTATCTACTGAAGCTATTATATGCTGTATTAAACACTGAAGTATTTTAGAATCTCTGGGTATTTTTCAACCCCCCTTGTGACCCTGACTGTTATCTCTCCACGAATATGAAACACAGTTTTAGCTCAAACTATTGAAAAAAAAACACATTTGAACTCATAATTAACACATATGCTGGGACCTTGCAACATTCATTTTCAACCCCTGTATAAGTAAGAATATACATTAGAAATTGCCATATTTCCCTGCCTACTAAGACAGTATAACTAATTAAATTAATTTCAATTCATTGCAAGCAAGCCAAGATATTAACCAAGGATGTTATTGTATTTTCTCTCTCGCTGTTATCTTCCTGACCTTGGAGACTGAACACAAGCTCACAGCTATATGTCAACAGACTCTTCTCCCCTTCAGCTAACTATTTGCACTTACAGTATATATATATATACACATATATATCCACCTAGTATGGATTATACATATTATCTATCTTGTATTATACACTTTTTTTTTTCTTTACCAACAAATCACGTGCATTGTACTTCTCTCCCCTACCTAACTGCCAATATAACCTTCAATAGACACTCTCCTGACGCCCTCTTGATCACTTACTGTACTTTTCAACATTTCACTTACGGATACTTTCTTAAACAAATAATGTGTACATACCTAACTTTCTCTGACTATCTCTCTCTCTCCTTCTAGCAAACCTTGGTCTTCCAAGGCACCTCTGGGTCCTAAAGACCTCCCTCCCAGACACCATTTTGTAATCTGCCATGCGGTCGGTGTCACACATTTTCATTAGAGTTTTCTTACATTCTACAGATTCATCCACACGGCGGCAGCCCTTGAGGGGCTCTATCTTCTTTAATAAGATCTTACGCATATTACAACAACAATAACAATAATAACACGCTCCATAGAATGCATCCCTCTTAATTTTCAAATTGTCAGCCCCTTATATACCGGCAGACAACCGAGGGTCCCTTCTCCTTATGGAACCAGTCCCATAAAAATGCATCTCTCTGAAATCAAATCGCTAGCCCCATATATAAGGCAAACCGACCGAAAGTCCCTTCTTTCTATGAGACATCTCACAAAATGCATCCCTCTCTGCTAAACCATTAACAACTAACTAAACTAACCTGAGGGTCCCTTCTCTTGTGAGATCAAATGAAAAGTAAGAGAAAAAAAAAATTCTGCAGATACAACAAACAATCTCCACTATCGCTAAAACGCTACGGACTTCAACAACAAATAGACTACAGACTAGTTTCTGGGTGAGCCATTGGTGCGCATATCACGGTCAGTGGTCCATGACGGCAAACCCGGAGCCCACACGAGTTACCGTGTAGAACTCTTAACCCAACCCGTCCGGTCACAAACCACAGATAGTCAGTCCTGCTGCAAGACTCTCAGCGTAAAACACAACATAGATATATGTTTGTCTTACCTGGAGTTCTTGTGAGTTGATCAGGCTCGGTTTGCAGTAGGACGGTTTCTCAGTAGCGTGGATCCGGGTGAATTGCGCTGTAAGCTCCGATTTTACCGCCCCAGTTGGTTGCGCCATTTATGAGGGTTAAAATTCTAAGTACAGCACCAATCGGCCCCACCCCACTTGCCCCGCTGCCGGCGGTAAGAAGAGACACCACACACAGGAGTCTGGTATAGCTCCTCACACGGGAGAAAAAACTGCGCACTTTATTACAGATTACATGAGATCTTATACCCTCTGCCCTCTCACCACTAGGGGATGATGGGCTCATAACCATATATGGGCAGTCCGGATTTGCGGACTGAGACAGTGAAAATCATATAACAGTCATGTACATTTGAACATCTTGATATCTTGTTCCAGCGCTTCTGGGAAATCGGCCAAGTACATGCGGCCTTGTCTGGTTCCGTATCTTCTCTGAATTTCTTAGAACATCTCTCTCAGCCTTGGCATATCTGATGTAAGGCGAAGTATTAAAGTTTTTTCTCATTTGGAATTGAATAAAACTTGCATATAGGTATAAAAGCATAAAAAACACATATGGCAATATATATATATACCCTCACAGAATGAGGGTGGTCTGGCTATCAAGCGACATACTGCCAACCCCCATCTCCTGTCATAACCGCAAAGCATCGGCCTTTATGCTTAGCAGCAAACTTCTCAGCAGGCAAAATAGCGGGATGGTTACACTGATAATGGCCGCACCACCGCTCACCATTTGTGTAGACTCCTCAAAGTTTTCTAGGACCTGACAGATGTCTGCCATCCATGCCCATTCCTCTGCGAAGAACTGCGGAGGCTGACTACCACCTCGCCGGCCATGTTGCAGCTGGTATTCGACAATGGTTCTATGCTACTCGTACAGCCTGGCTACCATGTGCAACATAGAGTTGCAGCATGTAGGCATGTCGCACAGCAGTCGGTGCTCTGGCAGCTGGAACTGATGCTGCAGTGTCTTGACGGTGGCAGCATCTGTGGTGGACTTCCTTAAATGGGAGCACACGCGACACACCTTGCTGAACAGGTCAGACAAATGGGGGTAGTTTTTCAGAAAGCGCTGAACCACCAGATTAAGCATGTGGGCCAGACATGGCATTGGCATGGCTGCCAAGCTACAGAGCCGCCACCAGGTTACGCCCATTATCACACATGACCATGCCTGGTTGGAGGTTCCGAGCTAAAGCCACAGATCTATCTGCTCTGTCAAACCCTGCAACAGCTCTTGGGTGGTGTGCCTCTTGTATTCCAAGCCAGAGAAACCTTCACGGACGTAGGACCCGGAATCCTCGGTGTGGGTAGCACGTGAGCAGACCCAAGGTCAGACTCGGTCTCTGCCTCCACAAAGTTCACCCAATGTGCAGTCAGGGGGATGTAGTGTCCCTGCCCTACAGCACTTGTCCAAGTGTAGGTAGTTAAGTTGACCTTTTCAGTTACCACGTTTGTGAGGGCACGGTTTATGTTGAGTGAGACGTGCTGGTGTAGGGCGGGCACGCACACCGGGAAAAATAGTGGCCACTGGGGACCGAGTACTGAGGTAACGCCGCCGCCATCATGTTGCAGAAAGCCTCAGTTTTTACTAGCCTGCATGGCAGCATCTCCAGGCTAAGTAGCTGTGCGGTATGCACGTTTAAAGATTGTGCATGTGGGTGTGTGGCAACTAGAGATGAGCGAGCGTACTCGTCCGAGCTTGATGCTCGTTCGAGTATTAGGGTGTTCGAGATGCTCGTTACTAGAGACGAGCACCACGCGATGTTCGAGTTACTTTCACTTTCATCTCTGAGACATTAGCGCGCTTTTATGGCCAATAGAAAGACAGGGGAGGCATTGCAACTTCCTCCTGTGATGTTCCAGCCCTATACCACCCCCCTGCAGTGAGTGGCTGGGGAGATCAGGTGTCACCCCAGTATTTAAATCTGCCCCGCCCGCGTCTCGCCACAGATGCATTCTGACAGAGATCAGGGAAAGTGCTGCTGATGCTGCTGCTTCTATAGGGAGAGCATTAGGAGTTATTTTAGGCTTGAAGAATCCCAACGGTCCTTCTTAGGGCCACATCTGACCGTGTGCAGTACTGTTGAGGCTGCTTTTAGCAGTGTTGCACCTTTTTTTTTTTGTATATCGGGCGTGCAGAGCATTGCGCCCTCAGTCTGCAGTCATTGTACATAGTATAGGGCCAGTACTGGTGAGGCAGGGACAGTGGGAAAGGTGAAATAGATATACTGTCTATATAGGCAGTGGGCTTTTTCAAACAAATTTGGGAAAAATACTATATTTGGGCTGCCTGTGGCCGTTTTCAGTGTACTGCGTGTCTGCTGGGGGTAGTAGTCCTAATTAATACGCAGCTAAGTGTTACAGCAGGCTTGCGCAAAATTGTTTCCTGGCTCTGCGTTGCCCGTTACATCACCACCGTCATCCCGTCCAGAGGGAAACAGTCTGCAGTAAATTTACATAGTATAGGGCCAGTACTGGTGAGGCAGGGACAGTGGGAAAGGTGAAAGAGATATACTGTCTATATAGGCAGTGGGCTTTTTCAAACAAATTTGCGAAAAAATACTATATTTGGGCTGCCTGTGACCGTCTTCAGTGTACTGAGTGTCTCCTGGGGGTTGTAGTCCTAATTAATACGCAGCTAAGTGTTACAGCAGGCTTGCGCAAAAGTGTTTCCTGGCCCTGCGTTGCCCGTTACATCACCGCCGTCATCCCGTCCAGAGGGAAACAGTATACATATAAACGCTGCCTACAGTATCTGTCTGCTGTCTCAGCTCAGCCTTTCAAAAAATAGATGCAAAATACTTAAGGCCCACTATTGGCGTTTGGCCACTTGACTGCTTCAGCGCTGTGAATTTCACTAGCTGAGTCATATGCACCTACGTCTCACTACAGGCGTGCGCTAAATTGTTTCCTGGCTCTGCGTTGCCCGTTACATCACCGCCGTCATCCCGTCCAGAGGGAAACAGTATACATATATACACTGCCTACAGTATCTGTCTGCTGTCTCAGCTCAGCCTTTCAAAAAATAGAAGCAAAATACTTAAGGCCTACTAGTGGCCTTTGGACACTTGACTGCTTCTGCGCTGTGAATTCCAATAGCTCAGTCATGCGCACCTACGTCTCACTACAGGCTTGCGCAAAATTCGTTCCTGGCTCTGCTGTGCGTTCCGTAAGCGAAGTCAGCCTCTAACCACAGGCCAATAAGCGGCACATTTAATTACAGCGGTCTGTTTCTGCACTACTGGTAATACACCATGCTGAGGGGTAGGGGTAGGCCTAGAGGACGTGGACGCGGGCGAGGACGCAGAGGCCCAGGTCAGGGTGTGGGCACAGGCCGAGCTCCTGATCCAGGTGTATCGCAGCCGACTGCTGCGGGTTTAGGAGAGAGGCACGTTTCTGGCGTCCCCAGATTCATCTCACAATTAATGGGTCCACGCCGTAGACCTTTATTAGAAAATGAGCAGTGTGAGCAGGTCCTGTCGTGGATGGCAGAAAGTGCATCCAGCAATCTATCGACCACCCAGAGTTCTACGCCGTCCACTGCTGCAACTCTGAATCCTCTGACTGCTGCTCCTCCTTCCTCCCAGCCTCCTCACTCCATTACAGTGACACATTCTGAGGAGCAGGCAGACTCCCAGGGACTGTTCACGGGCCCTTGCTCAGAATGGGCAGCAATGGTTCTTATCCCACCGGAGAAGTTTGTCGTGACCGATGCCCAACCTTTGGAAAGTTCCCGGGGTCCGGGGGATGAGGCTGGGGACTTCCGGCAACTGTCTCAAGAGCTTTCAGTGGGTGAGGAGGACGACGACGATGAGACACAGTTGTCTATCACTCAGGTAGTAGTAATTGCAGTAAGTCCGAGGGAGGAGCGTATAGAGGATTCGGAGGAAGAGCAGCAGGGCGATGAGGTGACTGACCCCACCTGGTTTGCTAAGCCTACTGAGGACAGGTCTTCAGAAGGGGAGGCAAGTGCAGCAGCAGGGCAGGTTGGAAGAGGCAGTGCGGTGGCCAGGGGTAGAGGCAGGGCCAGACCGAATAATCCACCAACTGTTTCACAAAGCGCCCCTTCGCGCCATGCCACCCTGCAGAGGCCGAGGTGCTCAAAGGTCTGGCAGTGTTTCACTGAGAGTGCAGACGACCGACGAACAGTGGTGTGCAACCTTTGTCGTGCCAAGATTAGCCGGGGAGCCACCACCACCAGCCTCACCAGCATGCGCAGGCATATGATGGCCAAGCACCCCACAAGGTGGGACGAAGGCCGTTCACCGCCTCCGGTTTGCACCACTGCCTCTCCCCCTGTGCCCCAACCTGCCACTGAGATCCAACCCCCCCCTCTCAGGACACAGGCATGACCGTCTCCCGGCCTGCACCCACACCCTCACCTCCGCTGCCCTCGGCCCCATCCACCAATGTCTCTCAGCGCACCGTCCAGTCGTCGCTGGCGCAAGTGTTTGATCGCAAGCGCAAGTACGCTGCCACGCACCCGCACGCTCAAGCGTTAAACGTGCACATAGCCAAATTGATCAGCCTGGAGATGCTGCCGTATAGGCTAGTGGAAACGGAGGCTTTCAAAAACATGATGGCGGCGGCGGCCCCGTGCTATTCGGCTCCCAGTCGCCACGACTTTTCCCGATGTGCCGTCCCAGCCCTGCACGACCACGTCTCCCGCAACATTGTACGCACCCTCACCAACGCGGTTACTGCCAAGGTCCACTTAACAACGGACATGTGGACAAGCACAGGCGGGCAGGGCCACTATATCTCCCTGACGGCACATTGGGTGAATTTAGTGGAGGCTGGGACCGAGTCAGAGCCTGGGACCGCTCACGTCCTACCCACCCACAGAATTGCGGGCCCCAGCTCGATGCTGGTATCTGCGGCGTTGTATGCTTCCTCCACTAAACCAACCTCCTCCCCCTACGCAACCTCTGTCTCACAATCAAGATGTGTCAGCAGCAGCACGTCGCCAGCAGTCGGTGTCGCGCGGCGTGGCAGCACAGCGGTGGGCAAGCGTCAGCAGGCCGTGCTGAAACTACTCAGCTTAGGAGAGAAGAGGCACACGGCCCACGAACTGCTGCAGGGTCTGACAGAGCAGACCGACCGCTGGCTTTCGCCGCTGAGCCTCCAACCGGGAATGGTCGTGTGTGACAACGGCCGTAACCTGGTGGCGGCTCGGCAGCCTCACGCACGTGCCATGCCTGGCCCACGTCTTTAATTTGGTGGTTCAGCGCTTTCTGAAAAGCTACCTACGCTTGTCAGACCTGCTCGGAAAGGTGCGCCGGCTCAATGCACATTTCCGCAAGTCCACGACGGACGCTGGCACCCTGCAACATTGGTTTAATCTGCCAGTGCACCGACTGCTGTGCGACGTGCCCACACGGTGGAACTCTACGCTCCACATGTTGGCCAGGCTCTATGAGCAGCGTAGAGCTATAGTGGAATACCAACTCCAACATGGGCGGCGTAGTGGGAGTCAGCCTACTCAATTCTTTACAGAAGAGTGGGCCTGGTTGGCAGACATCTGCCAGGTCCTTGGAAACTTTGAGGAGTCTACCCAGATGGTGAGCGGGGATGCTGCAATCATTAGCGTCACCATTCCTCTCCTATGCCTCTTGAGAAGTTCCCTGCAAACATAAAGGCAGATGCTTTGCGCTCGGAAACGGAGGCGGGGGAAGACAGTATGTCACTGGATAGTCAGAGCACCCTGCCTATATCTCAGCGCGTTGAGGAGGAGGAGGAGGGGGAGGAGCATGAAGAGGAGGGGGAAGAGACAGCTTGGCCCACTGCTGAGGGTACCCATGCTGCTTGTCTGTCATCCTTTCAGCGTGTGTGGCCTGAGGAGGAGCAGGCGGAGGAGGAGGATCCTGAAAGTGATCTTCCTAGTGAGGACAGCCATGTGTTGCGTACAGGTACCCTGGCACACATGGCTGACTTCATGCCGACAGGCTTACAATCATAAAAATGAACAAAGCCTGGATTTCCCCAGACTTCTCTTCTCCACCAGCGGACAGCAGCGATACCTAAACAATACGTAGGCTGCACCCGCGGATGGAAGCATCGTTCTCTATAACCATAAAGAACGGGGACCTTTTAGCTTCATCAATCTGTGTATTATATTCATCCTCCTCCTCCTGCTCCTCCTCCTGAAACCTCACGTAATCACGCCGAACGGGCAATTTTTCTTAGGCCCACAAGGCTCAGTCATATAACTTTTGTAAACCATGTTTATACGTTTCAATTCTCAATTCAATAAAGCATTGAAACTTGCACCTGAACCAATTTTTCTTTTAACTGGGCCGCCTACAGGCCTAGTTACCAATTAAGCCACATTAACCGAAGCGATTAATGGGTTTCACCTGCCCTCTTGGTTGGGCATGGGCAATTTTTCTGAAGTACATTTGTACTGTTGGTAGACCAATTTTTTGGGGCCCTCGCCTACATTGTAATCCTAGTAATTTTTAGCCCACCTGCATTAAAGCTGACGTTACCTCAGCTGTGCTGGGCACTGCAATGGGATATATTTATGTACCGCCGGTGGCTTCCTGGGACCCACCCATGCTGTCGGTCCACACGGTGTTGTAACTGCATGTGTCCACTTTTAAAGAACCCCAGTCTGACTGGGGCATGCAGTGTGGACCGAAGCCCACCTGCATTAAACCTGACGTTACCTCAGCTGTGATGGGCAATGCAATGGGATTTATTTATATACAGCCGGTGGGTTCCAGGGAGCCACCCATGCTGTGGGTGCACACGGAATTCCCATTGCGGAGTTGTACCTGCCTGTGACTATTTATAAAAAACCCCGGTCTGACTGGGGCATGCAGACACCTTGACAGAATGAATAGTGTGTGGCACATGGGTCCCCCATTGCTATGCCCACGTGTGCAGCTCCTGATGGAGGTGGCACAGGATTGGATTTCTCATTGCTTCTGTACAGCATTATGGGCTATCGCTCCGTCCCTTTTAAAGAGGGTCGCTGCCTGGGCGTGCCAACCCTCTGCAGTGTGTGCCTGCGGTTCCTCCTCGTGGCAGACACACTTATAAATAGACATGAGGGTGGTGTGGCTATGAGGCCAGCGTGTGGCATGAGGGCAGCTGAAGTCTGCACAGGGACACGTTGGTGTGCGCTGTGGACACTGGGTCGTGGGGGGGGTGGGGTGGGCAGCATGTTACCCAGGAGAAGTGGCAGCGGAGTGTCATGCAGGCAGTAATTGTGCTTTGTTGGAGGTCGTGTGGTGCTTAGCTAAGGTGTGCCTTGCTAATGAGGGTTTGCCAGAAGTAAAAATTGTTGGGAAGGGGTGGGGGGGGGGGGGGGTGGGGTGCTATTGTGGCTTAAAAGTGGGACCTGGGAACTTGAGATGCAGCCCAACATGTATCCCCTCGCCTGCCCTATCCGTTGCTGTGGCGTTCCCATCACTTTCTTGAATTGCCCAGATTTTCACAAATGAAAACCTTAGCGAGCATCAGCGAAATACAAAAATGCTCGGGTCGCCCATTGACTTCAATGGGGTTCGTTACTCGAGACGAACCCTCGAGCATTGCAAAAAATTTGTCTCGAGTAACGAGCACCCGAGCATTTTGGTGCTCGCTCATCTCTAGTGGCAACGTATTTCCGCTTTCATTCCAACGATTGGGTTAGCGACAGCTAACGCTACACTGGTGCGCTGGGAAACATTGGTGGAGGACCGTGAAGGTGAGGGTGTGGGTGCAGGCCGGGAAAAGCTTGTGTCTGCGTCCTGGGAGGGGGGTTGCATCTCAGTGCCAGGATGTGACACTGGGGAAGAGGCAGTGGTGTGACCCGCAGGCGGTGAATGGCTTACGTTCCACCTTGTGGGGGTGCTTAGCCATCATATGCCTGTGCATGCTGGTGGTGGTCAGGATGGTAGCGGTGGCTCCCCGGCTGATCTTGGTGTGACACAGGTTTGCACCACTGTCTGTTGGTTGTCTGTGCTCTCAATAAAAAACCTCCAGACCTTCGAACACCTTTACCTCTGCATGGAGGCTTGCCATGAGGGGGTGCTGTGGGGGACAGTTGGTGGATTATTTGCTATGGCCCTGGTTCTCCCCCTGGCCACCACACTACCTCTTCCAACCTGCTCTGCTGCTTCCTCCCCCCCCCCCCCCTGAAGCCCTGTCTTCAGTAAGGTTTGCAAGCCAGGTGGGGTCAGTCATCTCATCGTCCACCAGCTCTTCCTCTTACTCCTCAGTCAGCTCCTCCCTCCGACTAATTGCCCTAACAACCACCTCGCTGACAGACAACTGTCTCATCCTCATCATCCACAAATAGCTCTTGAGACAGTTATTTAAAGTCCCCACCCTCATCACCCTGAGTCTGTGAAAGTTCTCCATTTTCGGCATCGGTCACGACAAACTCCTCACGTTGCTGTGGAACCAATTATTTTTAGACTCAGGGCAGGGACGCAGGAAAAGTTCTTGGGTGTATGCCTGTTCAACGCAAATTCCCCTTTTCCTGGAGTGACCAGGCTGGGAGGAAGGAAGAGCAGCCTGAGGATACAGAGGTGCAGTCCCTTGGGTGGCGTGAGTGGGCTGTGTGGAAGACTGGGTACTGGATAAAGTACTGGAGGTGTTATCCGCTATCCACGTCAGCACCTGATCGCACCGCTGTGCTTTTAATAATGGTCTACCTTGCGGACCTGCAAAATATGACATGAAGCTGGGAGTGGAGATAAGCGGCGCTCTACCAATCCCTCAGCAGCAGGCACTGTTTCACCCTGCCCAGGACCTCGGCCTGTGCCCACACCCTCATTCTAACGCCCGCGTCCACAACCTCGTCCTCGACCCTTACCCCTAGTCCTCGTCGTGTAGGGTAAATGACAGAGCAGGGCCAGAAAAAAAAAAAAAAATCAATGTATACCTCTGATACCTAGGGCTAATTCACCACCCACAGAGACTGGTAGATTTAAGAGACTCTGAGCAAGGCCAGAAAAAAAATTAACCAGTGTAAAGTGCTGAGACCTAGCCCTCATTAACGGCACACAGAGACTGATGTATATCAGAGGCTTTGTGCAGTGCCAGAAAAAAATAGAACCTGTGTAAAGTGCTGACATCTAGGCCTAATTCACCGCCCACAGAGACTGGCAAATATGAGAGGCTCAATGCAGTGCTAGAAAAAAATTAAGAAGTGTAAAGCACTGAAAACTATCCCTAATACACCACACACAGAGACTTGTAGATTTAAGAGGCTTTGAGCAGGGCCAGAAAAAATAAATACTGTATAGCGCTGAGAAGCAGGGCTAATTCACCGTCCACAGAGACTTGTAGACTTGAGAGGCTTTGAGCAAGGCCAAAAAAAATTGAACCAGTGTAAAGTGCTGATACCTAGTAGTAATTTACCGTACACAGAGACTTGAAGATTTGAGAGACTCTGTTTAGGGCCAGAAAATCAGTTACGGTTCATTGCATCACACCAAAGACTGGATGAACCACAAATAAATTCCACAGGCCAAACTTGGCACAGTTGCCATCACCCAGGACCTTAGCCTCTCCACCCACCCTCAACAAACGTGGGCATAAAGTGGACTTGAATGCTAGTACTTCTGTGAAAGTCTCAATAAATCAGTTACGGTTCCTTTCATCGCTCCAAAGACAACATGAAACATGAAGAAATTTTAATGAGCAAAGCAGGACAATTCAATCTGTGTATGTGTCAGATAGCTGAACACCACGCTGGGAAACCGTTGTTTAACAAGAGTTTAGACGAACCACTGGAAAATTGGTGGACCAAGAGTACAGGTGAACACCTGGAAACATTTGTTTAGCAAGAGTATAGGCGACGCCCAAAAAAGTAAAATAGTTTGCTAAGAGTAAAAGCGAAGGCCTGAAAAAATAGTGTACCAAGAGTACAGGTGTACCCCTGAAAAATGTGTTTACCCAGAGTGCAAGTGAAATCCAGGAACATTTTTTTTAAGATAGAGCTTGTTGTTGCGTAATTTGCTAACAGAGCCTGGAGGCAGCCCTCCAAAAAAAAAAAAAAAGATAGTTTTTTCGAAGCCTTTTGGCCTGCAGAAGAATTGGCTGCTCAGCGTGATGTCATGCTGGTTTAGGAGAAGGTGGAAGAGGAGGAAGATCAGAGAAGCAAAAACCAAGCTGCTTCCCTCTATTTTTTGGGGTGATATAGGATGCATGGGTCTTTAGTTCCAGCTTAAATAATCTTTATGCTCCGCTGCTCTCCATTGGTGGAGAAGAGAAGTCAGGGGAAATCCAGCCTTTTTGTTCATCTTAATGAGTGTAAGCCTGTTGGCGCTCTCAGTCGACAGGTGGGTACGCTTCTCCGTGATTATCCCTCCAACAACACTAAACACCCTCTCTGATAATATGCTAGCGGCAGGGCAGGCCAGCACCTCCAAGGCATACAGCGCCAGTTTGTGCCACGTGTCTATTGAACCAGTGTAAAGTGCTGACATCTAGGCCTAATTCACCGCCCACAGAGACTGGTAGATATGAGAGGCTCAATGCAGTGCTAGAAAATGTATGAGAGGCCTTGAGCTGGGCCAGAAAAAAATAACCCACTGTATAGCGTGATAACTAGGGCTAATTCAAAGCACACATAGACTAATAGATACAGTATGCTCCAATACATCAACAACACTTAGTCCCCCCCCCCAAAAGAAAAACAAAAAACAAAAAAAAAAAACTAAATATAAACCCCTAGTAGTACACAGCATAAAACCTCTAACAGTGGGCAGAATACAGCTGGGATGCACGTACACACACACACACAACAACAATTTTTACTTTGGTCAAACCCTTATTAGCAAGGCACATCTTAGCTAAGCACAACACTACCTGCAACCAAGGACAATCACTGCCTGCAGGTGACACTGCTGCCTCTTCTCCTGGGTTACATGCTGCCCAACCCAACGCACACTGCACTCCTGCGTCCATAGCGCACACAAAAGTTTCCCTGTGCAGCCTTCAGCTGCCCTCATGCCACACGCTTGCTTCATAGCTACACCACCGTCATGTCTATTTATAAGTGCATCTGAGATGAGAAGTAACTGGGGGCACAAACTGCAGAGGGTTGGCAGGGTCAGGCAGCAACCCTTTTTAATGTGCAATTATTTTTATTGATTCAGAAAAGAACATGGGAAGACATAAATGCAATCAAGTAAAGAATCACATTACATCGATACCAGTGTTTGTTAGTCAACTGTAGTTCCATAGTCTTCCAGAGCTGGAGTCTTCTTTATGCTTCCTTAATTATAGAACATTTATAACTAGTTGTAGAATGTTAGTGGAGGGGGTTGAGGAAGGGAAAGAATGGGGTTGAGGGGTATAGGGGGGAGGGGGGGAGGGAACGTTGGGAAGGAGTTTGAGGGTATCGAAGATGTTCACTTAAGCCTAAGAGAGGTGGAGGTTTAAGCTTTCCTTCTATGCAGTTTGTGGAGGAAGTTCCGAAACTTGAGTGATTAAAGGTTTAGTCTTATTTGATTCCGGTTTGGGTCAAAGTGTTTCGTCCAAGGGTTCCAGTCTGACTTAAATTTGATGATTCTATTCTGTCTGAGAGCGAAGATTTTTTTCCATTTCAATGTGGTCCGATATTGTTTGGATAATGATGTCCAGAGTGAGATCCGAATTTGTTCCCCAACGCCTTGCTAATAGTAGTTTGATAGTTGACAGTCCGTGTGAGATTAGTTTCCTGAATTCCTGGGGAATATTGTCTATTCCTATGAGTAGGATGACCAGTTCCGGTGTGGGTGATATTTTTAGTCCTGTCATTGTGTTTATTAGTGTGACAAATTCTATCCACACATGGTTAATTATAGGGCAGCTCCAGAAAATATGTGATAAAGATCCTTTCTGACCGCATCCTCTCCAACACCTGTCCGAGACGTCTGGAAAGAAGTCTGCAAGTCTGACCGGTGATCTGTACCAACGTGTGAGAGTTTTAACGTGTACCTCCAGGAGCGAAGCACAGGGGGTAGCTTTATTAGCTGATTTATGTGCTGCTGACCAAGATTGAGATGTGAAGGATCTGCCCAAGTCTTTCTCCCAATTTAGGAGATGTGTTCTTTTCTTTTGCTCATCATTTGTGGATTTCTCCCCACACCATATCTCGTAAATGTCCCTCAGTGGGAGTTTGTTAGAATTTGGGTTGAAGATGAAGTTGAAGAGGGCGGTAGGCAAAGATACTGATTCCGATCTGATGTTTGGCCAGTAGCTCTTAATTTGGGAGTAGAGAAGAAAGTCCCCTTCGTGTAGGTTGAACTCTCTTTGAAGTTGGAGGAATGTTTTGATTTTTGAGTTCATCGCTAGGTCCGAAATAAGCTTAATTCCTTTTGTTTTCCATCTTTTAATGTTGATTTCTTTAATCCAGAATTCTATGATGTCTACTGGGAGGTGGATCTCCCTTCTAGGTTTGAGGTTTTTTGTGTTGATGAGAAGATTTGTCCAGGTCTCCACTGTGTTGTTGACGATTGGGTTTTGCGAGGCAGTTGTTTTTGAGTTAGTTGCTGTGGCTAAGAGTAGGTTTCCTAGTGTTTTATTTCCTAGCGTTCCTTGTTCAATCGTTGACCAGCTGGTTTTTTGCTGTGGGTTACCCCATGGTTTTAATTGTGAAATAGTTATTGCCTTCTGGTATGCTGTCAGGTTGGGGACTCCCAAGCCTCCTCTATTCCTAGGGCTGTAAAGGATTGAAGCGGCTACTCTAGGTTTTTTATTCTTCCAAATGAAGGTCATTAATTGTTTTTGAAGTTTTTTGATCAGGTTATTTTCGCATTTTAGTGCCAATGCCCTAAATATGTATAGTATTTTGGGCAAGACCATCATTTTATATATGACGATTCTGCCAAGCCAAGATAGTTCGGTGTTTTCGTAGTTGGATAAATCTTTTTGTATATTGTTTACAAGTGTGGATATATTCAGTTCCATTATTCTTTTTATAGGGAGGGTTATTTTGGTCCCTAGATATTGGATACCTGATGGGTCCCATTTATACGATAATTCTTTTTTCAGGATGTCTTGGATGTCTTTTTTGAGATTTATTGGTAATATGTTGGATTTGGAGGGGTTGACTTTATAGTAGGAAACTGAGCCGAATAGATTTAGGATGTTAGTGGAAGCTCTAAGCGATTCTAGTGGGGCGGAGAGTATTAGGACTATATCGTCCGCAAATAAGCCTATTTTGTGTTGCCTTTTTGCTATGGGTACGCCTTTGATGTTTAGCTGCATTCGGATCGCTTCTGCGAGAGGTTCTATGGTAAGTATGAAAATTGTGGGTGACAGGGGACAGCCTTGTCTAGTTCCATTCAATATTTCAAAAGGCCTAGACATTATGCCGTTTATCAGAACTTGGGCTGAGGGTTCACCATATAAGGCTTGTATGGCTCTCAGGATATTGTCTTCAAAACCCATCTTTCTAAGTACGGAGAAGGCAAATCCCCAATGTATCCTGTCGAATGCCTTCTCCGCATCCAGAGTTAGGAGCAGAGAAGGCATTCCGGATCTCTCCGCCCCGTCCAGAATGTCGAGGAGGCGTCTAGTGGCGTCCGAGGCTTGTCTGCCTCTCACAAAACCGACCTGGTCACTGTGAACCAGGTCCGGGACGATTTCAATTAGTCTAAGGGAGAGGATTTTAGCGTATATCTTTGTATCATTGTTGAGTAGGGAAATTGGCCTATAATTTGCTGGGTTTGTTATATCTTTCCCCGGTTTCGGTATGGTCACTATGTTGGCTCATAACATTTCAGGTGGTAGATTACCATTGGAGGTTGCTTTATTGAAAAGATTTTGCATGTGAGTATTCAGAAGGTCCTTGTAAAGTTTAAAGTATTCGTAGGAAAACCCGTCCGGGCCGGGGGCTTTGTCATTTTTTGCCCTCTCTATTACTTTGTTTATTTCTTGAATTGTTATGGGCGAGTTAAGTTTCTCTAGGTTAGCTTCTGAGAGTTGTGGGAGATCGATTGAGGAGAGGAATGTGTTAATATCTTCTTCCGATGGTTGGTGGGTATTTGGGTCTTCTTTGAGGTTATATAAAGTACGATAAAATTTCCTAAATTCCTCTGCAATGTCTGTCGGATTTGAGATTTTTGTCTTTTTAATTGAGTCCAACACAAATGGGATTTTTGTTTTTATTCTTTTTTGTTTTACTTTATTGGCCATCCATTTGGTGTTCTTGTTATGGTCTGTGTAGTAAGTTGTTCTTAAGGCTTTGAGTTGTTTTTCATGTTCGTCTATTAAGATGTTACGAACGTTTAGTCTGGTCTCCCTGAGTTTGTTTGAGAGGTTTGGAGAGGGGTTTGTTTGTAAAGCTTGCTCAAGAGTCGATAGTTCCTTTAGATTGTCTTGGAGTAGTTGGAGTTTCTCTCTCTTGTAAATGGCACCTTGTTTGATCATCGCCCCTCTTACTACGGATTTGTGTGCGTTCCAGAGTGTGAAGGGACAAATCTCTGGCATGTCGTTTAGTTGGAAGTATTCTGTGATTGTTTCTCTAATTTCTTTCTGATATTTTGGCAACTTCATTAAAAATGTGTTATTTCTCCATCCGTTGAATGGGAGGGTGTGTGTTCCTGTTTTAATTTTTAATGAGATCGGGGCGTGCTCGGACCAAGAGGTCACTCCAATTTTGGCTTCTGATGTTCTATTAAGGGCGTGAAAGTCCACTAGGAACATATCTATTCTCGAGAACGATTTGTGTCTGAAAGAATAAAAGGTGTATTCCTTGGAGTTGGCGTTTAGGACTCTGAAGGGGTCGAAGAGTTGGGAATCTTGTATCCAGGGGAATAATGTGGAACTTTTGCTTCTATTAGTGTTGGTTGAGTCTAGGGTTTCGTCTACTATTGCGTTAAAATCTCCGCAAATTACCAAAGCGCCCTGCTGGACTTTTTTAATAATCTTTGTTACTTTTTTTAAGAATCTTAATTGTTTCGTATTTGGTGTGTATAGGTTAACTAATGTAAATAGGGTTCCGTTTAGTTTACAGATTAGGATCAGGTATATGCCCTCTTTGTCACCGATCTCCTCTAACAGCTGGAAGTCCACTGAATCGTGTATTGCTGTCAGAACTCCAGATTTTTTTTTGGTAGCATTGGCCGTATATACTTTGGAGAATTTCGAGTGTGCTAGTTTGGGAGGTTTGAGGCGGTCCAGATGGGTTTCCTGGGCGCAGAAAACGTCAGCCTTAGATGATAACGCCTCTTTCCACATTGCCGATCTTTTAAAAGGGGAGTTAAGACCCTTGACATTTAATGAAATTATGTTTATATCCATGGGTGTAAGTAGACTTTTAAGCGGATATTTGGGTTATGGTTTTTTCCTTTCCTCCTTGGCGGTGAGAGGTGTTTCCTCTGTTTTCCCCCTTTCAGTCTGTGTGCACCCAAAGCATAGGTGAGTCCAAAGAATCCCAAGACATGAACCATGAAGAAATCAGAGTGCCCAAACATGGCAGACTTTCACTGCACCGAGGACATAGGCCTCTGCACAAACCCTCATCAATCGCAGGCATAGAGCGGACTCCGATGCTAGTACAGCAGTGAACGTCTCATTTAATTTGTTGCGGTTGCTTTCACCGTTCCAAAGACTGGATTAACCAGGGCCAAGTTCCACGGGCCCAACCTGGCGCAGTTGCATTTCCATCATGACATAGGCCTCTGCACAAACCCTCAGCAATGGCGGGCATAGAGCGGACTTCAATGCTAGTGCAGCTGTGAACGTCTTATTTGTGCAGTATCGCTCCTCTTGTTTGGCCCAAACCAGTGCCGCGGATAACTGTGGTAACGCAAGAGAAAATACATGTTGGCCTCAGCCCACAATTCATGCCCTAGTCAGTCAGTGTTTTGGGGCCAGATAGGTAAAACACTGTGATGGGAAGACTTTGTGCACCAATAGTATAGACAGATCCCTGTAACATTCCAGTAGCAACATTATAGGCAGACCCCTGTAACATTCCAGTAGCAAAGGTATAGGCAGACCCCTGTAACATTTCTGTAGCAGCAGTATAG
The DNA here is from genome assembly GCF_035609145.1 of Eleutherodactylus coqui. Taxonomy (NCBI): domain Eukaryota; kingdom Metazoa; phylum Chordata; class Amphibia; order Anura; family Eleutherodactylidae; genus Eleutherodactylus; species Eleutherodactylus coqui. The sequence goes on along the minus strand of NC_089847.1, from coordinate 60,177,188 downwards.
GCAGACCCCTGTAACATTTCTGTAGCAGAAGTATAGGCGGACCCCTGAAACATTTCTGTAGCAGCAGTATAGGCAGACCACAGTACCATTTCTGTAGCAGAAGTATAGGCAGACCTCAGTAACATTTCTGTAGCAGAAGTATAGGCGGACCCCTGAAACATTTCTGTAGTAACAGTATAGGCAGACCACAGTACCATTTCTGTAGTAATAGTATAGGCAGACCACAGTACCATTTCTGTAGTAATAGTATAGGCAGACCTCAGTAACATTTCTGTAGCAGATATATAGGCGGACCCCTGAAACATTGGTGTACCATTAGTGTAGGCGAAGTCCGGGAAAAAAAAAAGTTAGATAACAGTATAGGCGAAGGCTAGAAAAATTAGTGTAACACGAGTACAAGTGAAGCACTGAAAATGTATCAACCAAGAGGGCAGGTGAAACCCAGAAATATATATATTTTTTTCAATTTGTTCTTTATTGCATTTTTGAAAAAACACACTTACAGGACATACATTAAATATACGTGTGAGTGCACATGAATTTAGTAGGTCATACTTGATTCCAATGGAGCAAATTGTTGTTTAATAGCTTCACTTTTGTAATAGCCTTGTAGAGTCCATGTCTATATCCTGTGTAAAAGAAGCAAATTTTAGACATAAAACCACGAACAAAACTGATCATGTGTATTTTTACTTAGTATTAGATGCTTTTATATATATACACATACATACATATACACACACACACATATACACATACATACATACATACATATGTACACACATATACACATACATACATAGACACATATACACATACATACATACATACATATATACACATATACACATGCATACATATATACACACATACACATACATATATACACATGCATGCATATATACACACATATGTCCATACATACATATATACACACATATACACATACATACATACACACATATGCACATACATACATATATACACACATATGCACATACATACATATACACACATATACACATACATACATATATACACACATATACACATACATATATACACATAGATACATACACACATATATACATACATACATATATACACACATATACACATAAATACATATATACACATATATGCACATACATACATATATACACACATATACACATACATACATATATACACACATATACACATGCATACATATATACACACATATGCACATACATACATATACACACATATACACATACATACATATATACACACATATGCACATACATACATATATACACACACACACACATATATATATATATAGATATATATATATATATATATATATATATATATATACACACACACACACATACATACATATATACACACATATGCACATTCATACATATATACACACATATACACATACATACATATATACACATATACACATACATATATACACATATACACATACATACATATATACACATATACACATACATACATACATACACACATATGCACATACATATATATATATATATATATATATATATATATATATACATATATATATATATATATATATATATATATACACACACATATACACATACATACATATATACACACATATACACATACATACATACATATATACACACATTTTTATTTTTTCCTTCGTTCCTAACTTATAACAAGAGAGAAAAAAAAAAACGTTAGTGGTACAGTAGGGTGGGGGTTAAAGGGAATATGGTGTCAGCTTTTAGTCATTAAGTAGGGTAGTTTTGTAACCATGGGTTCCATTTATTTCGGTATTTAGCATAGCTTCCGTTTTTTAGGGCATATCATTTTTCATATGTAATATGGTCCGCGATTGTCTGTTTTAGTTCCAAAATGTTCGGAGCTTTGGCGGATTTCCACTTCCTTGACACCAATAATTTGGCGGTTAGGAGTATGTGGCCTGTCAGACTTTTCATTGAATTGGGGATATGTTTATTGTCTAGTAAAAGGATGGCTAACTCAGGAGATTTGGGAATATATATTTTTGTGATCTTTCTCAGTATGGAAAAAACTTCATCCCAAAAGCCTATGAGTTTTGGGCAACTCCAAAATATGTGACATAGGTTGCCTATGTGGCCACAATGTCTCCAACAATGATTGTCTGAGTCTGTAAAGGCCCTAGCCATTGCCACTGGAGTGAAGTACCATCTAGTTAAGACCTTGATATGCACCTCGATCGTATTGGAGTTGATAGTTGCTTTATTGGCCCATGTGAAGGCCGAGAGCCACCTGTCTGGTGTGAATCTCTTTCCTATGTCCCTCTCCCAGTTGAGAATGTGAGCACGTTTTATGTTTCTCATGTCTCCAGAGAGCATGTCGTAGCAGACTCTCACCAGGGAGCGGGAGGTCGGAGAAGGATTGTTAAAGACTCTCAGCATGTCGTCTGTGAACTTCACTTTCCAGAGTTGGGCGGACTGTAATAAGGACCGCACTTCAAGGTATTTAAATGCATCTCTTGAAGAGAGATTGAATTTTCTATCAGAATTTGGAAAGGCAGTATGTCATCATCTAGCAGCACATCCCCCATCCACGACGGCTCTTTGGTCGCCAGGGACTCTAGCTCCGTTTGAAGGTTAACTAACAAGGGTATCAAGTTCGCTGGGATAATATTAGCCAGCGGGGTGCATAATTTTATTCCCAGGTATGGGATGGTACTTTTTCCCCATTGGAAAGGGAACTCCTTTTGGATAGTGATTTTTAGGGGGTTGTCTATGTTAATGGGGAGTATCTGGGTTTTGTCTATGTTTAATTTGTAGTATGAATTTTTGCTAAATTCTTGGATTGTATTGCTTACTTCTCTTAGAGATGTTATGGGATCTGTAAGGAGGAGCAGGACATCATCCGCATACAGACTTATTTTGTGCTGTCTAGCGCCAGCAGGGATCCCCCTGATGTTTGTATTGAGCCTAATATTCTCCGCCAGAGGTTCCATAACTAGCGTGAATAGCAATGGAGATAGCGGGCACCCTTGTCGGGTGCCGTTAGTGATTTGGAAGGGTTTTGAGAGGACCCCATCCACTAGAACCCTGGCTCAAATGGCCCTGAGAATATTTCCCTGGAAACCAAATTTCTCCAAGGTGGCGAAGGCGAACCCTCAATGTAGCCTATCAAAGGCTTTTTCGGCGTCTAAAGCCAAAAGGATTGTTGGGGTATGATTCGCCTTTGCCATTGCCATAAGATTCAGTACTCTTCTGGTGCCGTCCGACGCCTGCCTACCTCTCGTAAACCCGACCTGGTCGCTATGAATAATCTGTGGAAGGATTTTTAGTAGGCGTTGGGCTAATACTTTTGAATATATTTTTGTATCGCAATTTAACAATGAAATTGGCCTAAAGTTTGCTGGAGAATTCAGGGTTTTTCCCTGTTTAGGAATTGTGACCAAAGTGGCTCTCAACATTTCCTCCGGTAGGCTACCACTGAGCATTGCTTTGTTGAATGTTTCGGCTAGACAAGGGGCCAGGTCCGGAGCGAAGTCTCTATAATATTCATTTGAAAAACCGTCCGGGCCTGGAGCCTTGTGTGCTTTCAGTGTCTTAAAAGTTTCCAAGATCTCCGCAGCAGAGATAGGGGTGTTTAATGACTTTAGTTGGTCCTCCGCGACAGTAGGGAGAGTTATTTTCCCCAGGAAATTATTGATTTGCTGGATATCTGGTTGAGGGGTGGAGCCATCTTTATTCAAATTGTACAGATTGGAATAGAACAGACTGAATTCATCCGCTATTTTTTGTGGATGTATTATTTTCGTTCCCAATCCATCCTGCCTTACCAGATAAGGAATTTTGGATGGTGACTGGCGTTGTTTTATTATCCTAGCCATTAATCTAGAAGGCTTATTATACGCTGTGTAATAATTCATGTTTGAGAAATTTAGAGTTTTGACGTAGTCTTCTATTAATTCTTGGCGAAGTTTATGGCGTAGATACATTAGTTCCCTGTGGAGCCCAATTGAGGGGGATATTTGAATTTTTTGCTCAGTATTAGCAATTTGTGCTAGGATATTGTTTATTTGGAGTTGTTTCTTTTTTTTATATTGAGAGCTAATCTTAATCATTATGCCCCTCATGTATGCCTTGTGGGCACACCATGTGGAGAGGACATCTGTGTCTGGGTTCCTGTTAAACAAGAAGTATTCTGTCAGGGATTCTTTGATCAGCTTATTAAATTCAGGGATCCTCATGAGGGAGATATTGTTTCTCCAGTTCCCAGGTGGGCGGAGAGGATTGGATGTCTCAAGCGTAAGATATATAGGGGAGTGGTCTGACCATGTAGTCTTACCAATGTCTGCACTTCTAACTCCCGCTAATGTCCATTTGTCCACCAAGCATAGGTCGATCCTTGAGAAGGATCTATGGCGAGGGGAGTAAAAGGTATACTCCCTAGATGTGGAGTTGAGACATCTATAAGAGTCAAACAGTGCTCGTTTGTGAAGCCATGGGGCGAGGGTGGGTGATAGTCTATTGGCGGTGCTGGTTGAGTCAAGTTGTTTGTCAGGGATGATATTGAAGTCGCCGCATATGATAAGTTTGCCTTTTTGGACTTTACGTACTTTTTTTAAGGATCTTGCTTAAAAACGAGATCTGCGAGGAATTAGTGGCATATATGTTTACTAGAGTCATTTGTACCTCGTTAAATAGACCTACTAAGATAACATATCTACCCTGGGGGTCTATGATCTTTTCGGTGAGATCTATATCTATGGTTTCTTTAATTGCAATTATAACCCCCGCTCTCTTCTTCTCAGCGCAGGATAAAAAGATATTGGGACATGTCTTGTGGAGAAAGGGAGGATGTGCTGCCGCGACGAAATGTGATTCCTGGAGACATATGATGTCGACCTTTTCATGCATCGCATCTCTCCAGACTGCTGACCTCTTATAGGGAGAGTTAAGCCCTTTTGCATTGAGTGAAGTTATTTTTAACACCAATTTTTAGGAAGCTGCTGAGTGTTGTACTTATGGAACCTTGGATTTTTGCTGACTGTTGTTGGGTTGGGGAAGGGAAAAACAACATGAACAATCATAACAGAGATAGCTGGCCACAAACGCCAACTAGTATGGACAGATATACAACTGTTTCTGGATGCGGTGTTTAATAGCCAGAAAATTGTTGGGAACAGCTGCCCATATTGAGCTGTTCTCGCAGGTTTGTGATCCTGCGTGGTTATGGGGGGGGGGGGGGGGTAAAAAGTTCGCCCGACGGGAGAGAGAAATAAGCCTCCAGGTTTTGCGGGGGAATATATAAATCAGCGGGGTGAGCGAGGTTGCGTATTCTCTCCTGAACGCTCTAGGGGACGATGAGCGGCAGATTTATTTTGGGGTTCTTCGGTGAGCTGAAAGCCCCACGAGATGAGGGTTTTTTCGCCTTCTTCTGGCTTGTTAAATACATATGTAGTGCCTTCTTTGTGGAGTATAAGTTTGGTGGGGTGGCCCCATTTGTAAGGAATTTTTTTCTTTCCTGAGGGATGAGGTTATACGGAAGAAGGATTTCCTAGCTTGTATGGTAGCGGCGGATAGGTCCACAAATAATTTAATATTTGAGAACTGTGGAGGTAGATCAGTCATTTTGCGGGAGGCAAACATGAGTGCCTCTTTGATGTGATAGAAATGGATCTGCGCTATGACATCACGTGGGACATTGTCGTGAAGGAATTTTGGTTTCTGCAGACGGTGTGCCCTATCAATTATGAGTTCCTGATCTGGAGTAGAAGGCAGGAGTTTTTTCATTAATTGCGCCAGAAAGTCCTTCAAATCTGCTGGGCTGACTTTTTCTGGGATGCCCCTAAATTTTACATTATTGCGTCTGTTGCGATCTTCCAGATCCGCCATCTTAACTATAATTTGGTCTACCTCCTCCTCCAGAGAGTAGTGTGCATCAATCAGGGAGTTGTGAGATTTAGTTAATTCCTCCATTTAATTTTCTATATGGGAGGTTCTTTCCTCAATCTCATTTATGGTGGAGCTGAATGATGACGAGAATGTGTGGAGATCTTCTCTTATAGTGCTCCTTAGAGCGAGCATCATCTCCTTTATAAAGGCCTCCGACGCAGGTTGGTCTGATGTTGGGACCATTTCTAAAAATTCTGCGGTATTGGGTGGGGGCAAAGATATGTGTATTGCCTCCGCTAGCCTCTGTCTCCCCTTTTCAGGGCTAGCTGAGGGTGAAAGACTGTCCTCTGTGTGTGACATGTGGCTGGGCGCCATCTTGGCTGGGAGAGTGGGGCTGCGTGTGATGGCTGCCGATGTCTCACTCACCTCTCCCAGGATTAGAAGTCGGCATGCATCCCTCCGGTCGGTGTTGGGACTCTCTGCTGATGAAGCTTGCCTCTGGGGAGAGCCGATAGCAGCATTGCTAGGTTCGTCCGAGGAGGGGGGGGGGGGGGTCGCTGTCGCCGGAGCTCTTCTGCCTCTGCGGGCAGAGAAGAAGTCGGGAAGAGGCTGCGGGGGCGCCTTTGAAGGCTTGCGCCGGGTCATATCGGGACGACAGGAGGTTCAGGTACGTCTTTGTGGCGGAGGGAAGTCCCGCTGGTGCTTTTCTAATTGCTGTGGAGGTTTATATCAGAGTGGTGCTCAAAGGATGGCGTCCGTCTTTGTGCACAGTCAGGCCACGCCCCCCAAATATTTTTTTTTTAAAGATACAGCTCGCTATTGCTTAATTTTCAACAGAGCCTGGAGGCAGCCCAGTGGGGAAAAACATGGTTTCTGGTAAAGTATCAATACTTTTGAAACTTTGAACAATTGTAAAAAAAAAAAAAAAGGAAGCAGAGCCTTTTGGGCCACAGAAAAATTGGCAGTTCAGCATGATGACATGTTGTTTCAGGGGGTGGGGTAGGAGGAGGAGGACTAATATCCAAGAGTGATTGACAAAGCTAATCCCCCCCTTTTTTTTCTGGTGATAATGAATGCTTATTTATCCGGCTGCAGCGAAAATAATCTTTAGGTACTGCTGCTTTCCGCCGGTGGAGAAGAGAAGTCTGGGGGAATCAAGGCTTTGTTCATCTTTATGAGTGTAAGCATGTTGGCACTGGCAGTTGACAGGCGGGTACGCTTGTCCGTGATGATTCCCCCAGCTGCACGAAACACCCTCTCTGACAAGATGCTAGCGGCAGGGCAAGCCAGCACCTCCAGGGCGTACAGCGCAAGTTCGTGCCACGTGTTCAGCGTTGCCACCCAATAGTTGCATGAAGCAAAGGCATCACATAGAGCGGTGGTACGATCGGCTACATACTCCCTCACCATCTTTTTACAGTGCTCCCTCCGACTTAGCCTTGACTGGGGAGTGGTGACACAGTCTTGCTGGGGAGCCATAAAGCTGGAAAAGGCCTTGGAGAGTGTTCCCCTGCCGGTGCTGTACATGCTGCCTGATCTCTGCGCCTCCCCTGCTACTTGGCCCTCGGAACTGCGCCTTCTGCTGCTAGCGGTCTGAGATGGGAAGTTTACCATCAGTTTTTCCACCAGGGCCCTGTGGTATAGCATCACTCTTGAACCCCTTTCCTCTTCGGGAATGAGAGTGGAAAGGTTCTCCTTATACCTTGGGTCGAGCAGTGTGTACACCCAGTAATCCGTAGTGGCCAGAATGCGTCTAACACGAGGGTCACGAGAAAGGCATCCTAACATGAAGTCAGCCATGTGTGCCAGGGTACCTGTATGTAACACATCGCTGTCCTCACTAGGAAGATCACTTTCTGGATCATCCTTCTCCTCCTCGTCCACAGGCCATACACGCTGAACAGATGAGAGGCAAGCAGGATGGGTACCCTCTGCAGTGTGCCCAGCTGTCTCTTCCCCCTGCTCCTCCTGAGGCTCCTCCCCCTCCCCCCTCCTCCGCCTCCAAAACGCACTGAGATATAGACATGAGGGTGCTCTCATAGTCATCCAGCGGCATACTGTTTCCCCCTGTTTCCTGTTCCGACCACAAAGCGTCAGCCTTTATGTTTTGCAGGGCACTTCTCAACAGGCATAGCAGAGGAATGGTGACACTAATGATTGCAGCATCGCCGCTCACCATCTGGGTAGACTCCTCAAAGTTTCCAAGGACCCGGCAGATATCTGCCATCCAGGCCCACTCCTCGGTAAATAATTTGGGAGGCTGACTACCATTCAGCCGCCCATGTTGGAGTTGGTATTCCACTATTGCTCTACACTGCTCATAGAGCCTGGCCAACATGTGCAACAACGTGTGGGCACGTCGCACAGCAGTCAGTGCTCTGGCAGATTAAATCGTGTTGCAGGGTCCTCAGGGTGGCAGCGTCCGTGGTGGACTTGCGAAAAGGTGCGCATATGCGGCACACCTTGCCGAGCAGGTCAGGCAAGTGAGGCTAGTTTTTAAGAAACCGCTGAATCACCAGATTGAAGATGTTGGCCAGGCATGGCACGTGCGTGAGGCAACCGAGCTGCAGAGCCGCCACCAGGTTATGGCCATTGTCATACACGACCATGCCCGGTTGGAGGCTCAGTGGCGAAAGCCAGAGGTTGGTCTGCTCTGTCAGACCCTGCAACAGTTTGGGGGCCATGTGCCTCTTGTCACCTAGGCAGAGTAGTTTCAGTACAGCATGCTGACGCTTGCCCACCGCTGTGCTGCCCCGCCGCGCACACCGACTGCTGGCGACGTGCTGCTCACACTTCTTAATTGAGAGGTAGATGTTGCGTAGAAGGAGGAGGTGGGGGCTTAGAGGAGGTGGCATAGACCGCCGCAGATACCAGCACTGAGGTAGGATCCGCTATTCTGGGTGTGGGTAGGACGTGACTCGGTCCCAGCCTCCACCAAATTCACCCAATGTGCCGTCAGTGAGATATAGTGGTCCTGCCCCCCAGTACTTGTCCACGTGTCCATGGTTAAGTGGACCTTCCCAGTAACTGTGATGGTGGGGACACGATTTATGTTGCGGGAGACGTGCTGGTGTAGGGTTGGGACGGCACACCAGGAAAAATAGTGGCGACTGGGGGGCGAGAAGCGTGGGACCGCCGCCACCATCATGTTTTTGAAAATCTCCGTTTCCACAAGCCTGTACGGCAGCATCTCTAGGCTGATTAATTTTGAAATGTGCACGTTTACAGCTTGTGCGTGCGGGTGCGTGGTGGCGTTTTTGCGCTTTTTCTCCAACGCTTGTGCTAGCGACAGCTGAACGCTGCGCTGAGAGACATTGCTGGATGGGGCCAAGGACAGCGGTGGGGAGGGTGTGGGTGCAGGCCAGGAGACGGTAGTGCCTTTGTCCTGAGCGGGGGGTTGGATCTGAGTGGCAGGTTGGGGCACAGGGGACGAGGCAGTGGTGTGACCCCGGAGGCGGTGAACGGCCTCCGTCCCACCTTGTGGGGTGCTTGGCCATTATATGCCTGTGTATGCTAGTGGTGGTGAGGCTGGTAGTGGTGGGTCCCCGGCTGATCTTGGTGCGACACAGGTTGCACACCACTGTTCAGCGGTTGTCCACGTTCTCACTGAAAAACATCCACACCTTTGAACACCTAGCCCTCTGTACGGAGGCTTGGCACGAGGGGTGCTTTGGTAAACGGTTGGGGGATTCTTGGCTCTGGCCCTGCCTCTACCCCTGGCCACTCCACTGCCTCTTCCAAGCTGTCCTGCTGCTGCACTTGCCTCCCCCTCTGAAGCCCTGTCCTCAGTAGGCTTAGCAAACCAGGTAGTGTCAGTCACCTCATCGTCCAGCTGCTCTTCCTCCGAATCCTCTGTGCGCTCCTCCCTCGGACTTACTGCCCTTACTACTACCTCACTGATAGACAACTGTGTCTCATCGTCATCGTGCTCCTCACCCACTGAAAGCTCTTGAGGCAGTTGTCGGAAGTCCCCAGCCTCATCACCCAGGCCCCTAGGGACTTTCCAAAGGTTGGGCATCGGTCAGGAGAAACTCCTCAGGTGAGAGAGGAACCATTTTTTCCCACTCATGGCAGGGGCCCGAGAACAGTGCCTGGGAGTCTTCTTGCTCAGTATATGTAATTTTCATGGAGTGAGGAGCCTGGGAGGAAGGAGGAGTTGCAGCCAGAGGAATCAGAGTTGCAGTCCCTATCTGGGAGTAGTGGACTGTGTAGAAGACTGTGTGGTCGAAACATTGCTGGATGCATTTTCTGCCATCCACGACAGGACCTGCTCACACTGCTCTGTTTGTAATAAAGATCTACCACGCAGACCCATGAATTGGGATATGAAGCTGGGGACCCCAGAAACTTGCCTCTCTCCTAATCCCGCAGCAGCCGGCTGTGATTCACCTGGACCAGGAACTCGGCCTGTGCCCACACCCTCACTTGCACGTCCACGTTCACGTCCTCGACCCTTACACCTACTCCTCATCATGGCGGATTAAGAATAGAGCAGGGGCTAAATAAAGTACCCCACTGTACACCACTGACCAACCTGGCCTTAATTCACCGCACACAGAGACTTGTAGATAGCGGAGGCTCTATGCTGTGGCTTGAAAAAAGTAACCCGCTGTCTTGCGCTGGTACCTAGGGGTAATTTACTGCTCGCAGAGAATTGTAGATAATAGAGGCTGTGTGGAGTGGGAGAACACTGTAAAGCCAGTGGAGAGTGCTGGTAACTGCGGCGATCTCAACCCCACCAAGCTGCATAATACTAAAACGGAATCACTGCAACTCCCAGTAGCCACCCAGTAAAATCCACACGGTCAGATGTAACCCTAAGAAGGACCGTTGGGGTTCTTGAAGACAGGATCCTACACTACCACTGTCCCTATCTCAGCTGCACTTTAACTATACTCTGCATAATCGACTACAGCCCGAGATTTAAAAAAAAGGGGGAGAAAAGTGCAAAACTGCTCCCAGCAGCCTCAACAGTAATGCACACGGTCAGATGTGGCCCTAAGAAGGACTGTTGGGTTCTTGAAGACAGGATCCTACACTAACACTCTCCCTTTAGTAGCATCAGCACTTTCCCTATACACTCCCAGGGTGTGCCTGAGGCGAGCCGCGGGCGGGGCCGCTTTAAATATTCATCAGTCACTTGATCTCGCCAGCCACTCACTGCAGGGGGTGGGGTAGGGCTGGCACATCACAGGAGGAAGTGGTAATGCCTTCCCTGCATGTCTATTGGCTAGAAAATGGCGATAAACATGTAGGGAAGAAAATGGAATTGACTTGAGTACCGCATGGTGCTCGTCTCGAGTAACGAGCATCTCGAGTACCCTAATGCTCGAACGAGCATCAAGCTCGGACCAGTGTGCTCGCTCATCTCTATTAGTTAGTTCTGTTTTTTAAATTAATTTATATTTTTTTTAAGGGAGGAAAAACGGAAGTGGGAAAAAATAAAACAAAAACGGGTGGCCACTGAGGGGTTAACTTTAGAGATGAGCGAGCGTACTCGTCCAAGCTGGATACTCGTTCGAGTATTAGGGTGTTTGAGATGCTCATTACTCGAGACGAGCACCGCACGTTACTCCAGTCAATTCCATTTCCTTCCCTGCATTTTTAGCGCCATTTTCTGGCCAATAGACACGCAGGGAAGGCATTACCACTTCCTCCTGTGACGTTCCAGCCCTACCCCACCCCCCTGCAGTGAGTGGCGGGCAAGATCAAGTGACCCCCGAGTATTTAAAGTGGGGCCGCTCGCGGCTCGCCACAGACACACACTGGGAAAGATCAGGGGTAGAGATGAGCGAGTACCAAAATGCTCGGGTGCTCGTTACTCGAGACAAACTTTTCGCGATGCTCGAGGGTTCGTTTCGAATAACGAACCCCATTGAAGTCAATGGGCGACCCGAGCATTTTTGTATATCGCCGATGCTCGCTAAGGTTTTCGTTTGTGAAAATCTGGGCAATTCAAGAAAGTGATGGGAGGGGGGCCTGACCGAGCACTAAGATGGCCGCATAACTAAGGTGCTCCAAGCGCAGAGGCTTCTAAAAGCTACTTCAAAGCAAGAAAAGGTCATTTCTCACCCGGCAGCAAGCCACCCTTACATTCCCAGCGGTAGCGGTGAGCGGAGGAGCAGCTGTCAGCACTTCCACCTACGGGACAGACACCCGGAGAGCCAGCTCTCTGCACGTGGCGGCTTCCCAGTAACGGCTCCTGCATCCTTCCACAGCACGAAATCTCCCTGGTGAAGAGGGACAGCCGACAGGGTGTCAAGGCACCGGCGGTCTGCATCAGCTGCTGCTGACCACGAAGGGAGAGAGGGTGATTCCCTCCCGGCGGAGAGAGACCCTGCACCGCTGGCATTGACGGTGAGCGGAGGAGCCGCTATCGGCAGCAACACCCCCCCCCCTGCACAGACACCCGGAGAGCCCGCTCTCTACACGTGGCGGCTTCCCCGTAAAGGCTCCTGCGCCTTGCACAACCAGTAATCTCCCTGCTAGAGAGGGACAGCCGGCGGTTTCGTTAAGGAGCCGGCGGTCTGCATCGGCTGCTGCTGACTGCGGAGAGAGAGGAGGTGGTTCCCTCCCGGCGGAGAGAAACCCTGCACCGCTGGCATTAACGGTGAGCGGAGGAGCCGCTATCGGCAGCAATACCCCCTGCACAGACACCCGGAGAGCTCATTTTTTTTTGTCTGCACGTGGCAGCCTCCCCATTGCATGCAATCTCCCTGGCGCTGAGAGACAGCCGGTGGATGGTTCCCTTTGAAACTAGCGGTCCCCGACTGTTTTCATTCATAGAAGAGAGAGAACAGATGAGCCGCCGTAAGTCCTCTTAGCCCCTGCATAGACGGCTAGAAGACTTCTTCACCCTGCGTGGCAGCCCATACACAGCAGATCCTGATCCTGGGACACAGCCTGCAATTCAGACAGAGGATTCCAGCCTGCAGCCTCCTAGAGCCGACGAGAGCCTCCAGCCAAGGACCACAGCAGAACGAAGGGGAGACATAGCGGTGGGTGACACTTCAGCCCCACTTAACAACCCCCTGCCCCACGCCACTAACTCCATGTCGGCCATTAAGGGGAAAGCTACCCAAAAAAGCAAGTCACATCCCAACAAAATGGCTGCTAACACAGCTCAAAACAAGAAAACACACGCATCCCCGACCGCTAGCCCATTAAAACAGCGAGCTAAAATAGCGGAAGAGCAGATAGAAGACCCACAAAGCCCTCAGATGGAAGATCCTATCACTTCTATGCCCTCTTCAGATAAACCAGCCACAGAGGCATTTATGAAAGAAATGTTACTGGCCCTAAAAGATTCCTTACAAGTGAATTTTGACTCATTAAGCTCTACTCTAAAATCCTCTATGGAGGAAATGGAAGAAAGAGTAGCCCATACTGAAAACAAAATGAGCGAAATTACTCAATCTCACAATAATCTAATTGATGAACACTACTCACTGTCAGAAGAGGTTGACGCTCTCAAAATAAAGCTTGCAGATATAGAAGATAGAAACCGACGTAATAACGTCAAGTTCAGAGGTATCCCAGAGGCGATCCAGACAGCTGAAATCACCAACTATATCCAGCAAATGATTAAAACAATCCTCCCAGATGTTACAGCCATGGATTTAACCATAGACAGGGCGCACAGATTGCCAAAACCAAAATTTGTTCCCGACTCTATGCCTAGAGATATTATCGCTAGATTTCACTTCTTTCATATCAAAGAGGCCATGATGCAAGCTACACGTAAATTAAATCAGCTTCCGGCCCCATATAATGCTATCCGCCTCTACACGGATCTCTCACAGACGACCTTACAAACAAGAAGAAAATTTTCAGTAGTTACCAACGCCCTTCGCCAAGCTAAAATTCCTTATAAATGGGGTTTCCCTCCGAAACTCCTAATCCACAAAGACGGGACCACTCACCTCCTCTCAAACCCAGAAGAAGCCACAGAAAAAATTAAATCCTGGGGCGTTCCCATCCTACCTCCGGAGGAAAACCCCAGGGGTCCAACAAGAAGACCAAGACCAGAAAAAACCTTCATGACCTCCGAACACGGCCGTTGAAAATCCACATACATCTCGACTTTCGAGAACCCTCTCATCACAGCCTGCCTCTGGCTCCTGCTTACTCAGGTGAACTTTACCCCCCAATTTACAAGTCCACAATTTAACTGGACTTGAAGTTCCACCCATTTCGTCAACTGTTTTGATGATACACCTTTTGTCACTATTCGCTGCAATGTTACCCCTTGTTATGTTTAGACATCACTACTGTCCATGCTGCTTTATGTCCTACTCTACTTCTAAAAATGTCGGTTAAACTTCTCTCCATAAACGCAAAGGGGTTAAACTCACCATTTAAACGCTAATCACTATGGAGAGAAGCGTTGACCCAAAAATCTGACATTCTTTGTGTGCAGGAGACACATTTCGATGCTTCCGCATGTCCAAAAATTCACCATACTAAATTTCCTAAGATCCTTCTGGCCTGCGCCCCAAACAAAAAGGCAGGAGTATTGATTGATTTTAGAGATACGATTAACGTACAAACCAACTCAATTATACAAGACCCTAGGGGGAGATTCCTCTTGGTAACAGGAACTTTAAACTCTCTCCCCTTCTCCTTACTGAACATCTATGCACCAAATAAAGCCCAGATAAGTTTTTTGAATAAAACCATCAAGAAATTGCGGAGGCATGGAAATGGAAAGCTGATGATTTGTGGGGACTTTAATCTCGTCCCAGATGATTCCATAGACACAACTTCTCAAACCCGCAGAATCAGCCCAAACTTAAACCCATGGATCCAAAAAGAAGCTCTCTATGACAGCTTCCGTTGCCTAAACACGGCAGCAAGAGAGTATACCTTTTACTCCCCACCGCATAGAACATTTTTGAGAATAGATCTGATATTGGTGGATAGATGGTCCCTACCTTTAATCTCAAGCGCCTCGATTGAAAAGGCCACGTGGTCAGATCATGTGCCTATCTCAGCCACTTTCACATGGGGAGAGGGAGGAAATGCGATACGCACATGGAAATATAACACCTTCCTAATGGGGATCCCTAAACATACAAAAACAATAAAAGACGCCCTCACAGAATATTTCCAACTCAATGTCACTCCGGAGGTTTCCCCAACAACAATCTGGAACGCCCACAAAGCGTTCATTAGGGGAATCCTCATTAAAATCAGCGCAAAACACAAAAGAGACAAAGAAAAACAACTCAATGACATTCTAACCCAAATAACAACTACCGAAACTCACCTGCAAACGGTTCAATCAGAAGAACTACACAAAAAAACTATTTGAACTAAGACACAAGCTACGCTCCCTTCTTATAGATGATTTTGACAAATCTATCAAAAATTCAAAAATAGCCTACTACTCCTCAATGAATAAACCTTCCAAACTAATGGCAAACTTAGTCAAAAAACCTAGAACAAAAACAAAAATCCCGTACATATCGGACCCAGAAAACAAGAAGCTAAAAATATCACATCCATAACTAATTTTCACCCTATATCGTTGCTCAATTGCGACACTAAACTATACTCAAAAATCATTGCCCAGAGATTACAGACAGTCCTACTCTCCATAGTGCATTCGGATCAAGTGGGCTTTATCAAGGGACGACAAGCGTCCGGCGCCACAAGAAGAGTCATTGATCTACTCTCTATACTAGAAGCATCCCACACCCCGGCCATACTCCTTGCCTTAGATGCAGAAAAGGCTTTCGATCGCCTACATTGGGAATACACTTTTGCTGTTCTAGAAAAAATTGGACTCACGGGAAATATCATTAACGCAATAAAAGCACTTTACTCCAGCCCCTCAGCTAAAATCTTGGTAGATGGCACACTGTCTGACACTTTTTCTATCACTAATGGGACCCGTCAGGGATGCCCACTTTCCCCTTTAATATTTATTTTAGCCATGGAACCCTTAGCTGAATTCATAAGAATGATACAGGGAATACCTACAAAAACTAGACAACACAAAATAAGCTTATTTGCAGATGATACGTTAATTATGATAACTAACCCTATATCCTCCCTTAGACATGTATACTCTAGTTTATCCTTATTCTCAAAAATTTCATACTATAAATTAAATGTGTCCAAGTCACAAATATTGGGAGTCCTCATTCCAAATGATTTAAAAAGAGATATAAAATCGGAATTCCCATTCCAGTGGCAGTCGCAAAACATTCCCTATCTTGGAATCCAAATATGCTTTCCCCTGTCCGCCACCACTTCAACTAACTATTTCCCTCTGCTTAAAGCTATACAGGAAGATTTAAACGACTTTAAAAAACATAATTCTACATGGTTGGGAAAAATTACACTGTATAAAATGATAATTCTTCCAAAAATCCTCTATTATTTCAGAACACTGCCTATTCCGATCCCCCCCAAAATACTACAAAAATTCCAGAGTCAGATGTCAAATTATGTGTGGAATGGTAAACCACCAAGAGTGGCACGCTCTATCTTGTCTCTACACAAAACCCAAGGAGGAGTGGATCTTCCCAACTTAGAGACTTATTTTACAGCGACTCTAGTTAATCAGTCAAGAGATTGGCTAACCCACTCGACAAAGACAGGATGGGTAAACCTAGAACGAGAAATTATTAACTCTAAAACCCTAAAGTCGTTAATTTATGCAAATATTATGGCAACTCAACATCCACAACTGAGGTCAAAAATTGTGATACCAAACACCTCACCAACAATCACAGCAACAGCGGAAGCGTGGATTAAACTTACTCAAAGCATAGAACATACAAAAACCCACAACCAAAACTCAATACCATTAGACACCTTAGAACACTTCATTCCGGGAATGAGACTAAGCAAATGGGTAGAGATGGGGATAAAACAAATAGCTAACCTCTATGAGCAAAACTCACTGAAACCCTTTTCAGTATTGGTCCATCAATTCAACTTACCAACAACAGAAATATATAGATATTTCCAATTAAGATCATTACTGAAATCCATCCACCCTCAAAGTACTGTGATCTCACACATAATGATCTCAAACATAACAAACCTACAAAAGATAAACAAAAGTTCAACCAGACTCCTCTACGACCAGATGACTGGCAATCTAAGATCGGGTAAGAGGTGCCACCTTTTAAATTGGGAAAAAGACCTAAAAACAAAGGTCTCCATTGAGAGCTTGTTAGAGTCTTTTAAAAGAACCAGACAAGCAACAAAAAGTGCCACTTTAATGGAGACCCATCTAAAAACTCTCACAAGGTGGTACCTCACCCCGGACCAATAAAAGAAAAGGCGGTTGGTCGCCAGGGCGGAATGTTGGAGGGGCTGCGGTCAGGAGGGATCCCTAGTCCGCATCCTCTGGGCATGCCCCCTGGTCACCGTATTCTGGTCTAACGTATATTCACTAATTAACAAAATTTCCAATACTAACGTCCCAAAACTCCCTGCTACAGCACTTCTGCTTCTCGACCTTGGAGAAGTCAAACCTGAAAAAAGACAGTTAATAAGCTACTTACTCATGGGAGCAAAAATCTTAATTACTAGGAAATGGCGAACCACGGAAATCCCGCATATAGACGAGTTAATCCAACTTATAACTGAACATGGAACCTTTGAAAAAGCTCTTGCGCTTAGAAATAACTCATACCTAAAATACGCGGCAGTATGGAAACAATGGTTTGACAAATTTCAGCTGGATGTCTAAAACTGTTATTTTCTTTGTTTTTCCTACCCCCGCTTTCCCATAATCCCTTTGCCCCCCCCCCCCCCTACCTACCAACTCCCCCCCCCCCCCCCCATCTCCGGACTTACCTAACAAACTCTACAATATGTTTCTTAAATGACAAAACATGATTTCACACTGAAAAATTTAAATGCCTCTGATTTTCTGTTGTAACTTTCCTAGGAAAAAACTGTTTTATTAATAATGAATACTTGTATATCTGATTGTGAAATTCAATAAAAAATTTAATGAGAAAAAAAAAAAAAAAGAAAGTGATGGGAACGACACAGCAACGGATAGGGCAGGCGAGGGGCTACATGTTGGGCTGCATCTCAAGTTCCCAGGTCCCACTATTAAGCCACAATAGCGGCAAGAGTGCCCCCCCTCTTAACAACTTTTACTTCTGAAAAGCCCTCATTAGCAATGCATACCTTAGCTAAGCACCACACTACCTCCAACAAAGCACAATCACAGCCTGCATGACACTCCGCTGCCACTTCTCCTGGGTTACATGCTGCCCAACCCCCCCCCACCCCCCACCCCTGCACGACGCAGTGTCCACAGCGCACACCAAACTGTCCCTGCCCAGCCTTCAGCTGCCCTCATGCCACGCCGCCCTCATGTCTATTTATAAGTGCGTCTGCCAAAGGAACTGCAGGCACACACTGCAGAGGGTTGGCACGGCTAGGCAGCGACCCTCTTTAAAAGGGGTGGTGCAATAGTCCACAATGCTGTACATAAGCAATGAGAAATTTAATCCTGTGCCACCTCCATCTGGAGCTGCACACGTGGGCATAGCAATGGGGAACCTATGTGCCACACACTATTCATTCTGTCAAGGTGTCTGCATGCCCCAGTCAGACCGCGGTTTTTTATAAATAGTCACAGGCAGGTACAACTCCGCAATGGGAATTCCGTGTGCACCCACAGCATGGGTGGCTCCCTGGAACCCACCGGCTGTACATAAATGTATCCCATTGCAGTGCCCTGGACAGCTGATGTAACGTCAGCTGTAATGCAGGTGGGCAAAAAATTAATTGGATTACACTGTAGGCGAGGGCCCCCAAAAATTGGTGTACCAACAGTACTAATGTACCTGAGAAAAATTGCCCATGCCCAACCAAGAGGGCAGGTGAAACCCATTAATCGCTTTGGTTAATGTGGCTTAATTGGTAACTAGGCCTGGAGGCAGCCCAGTAAAAATAAAAATTGGTTGAGGTGAAAGTTTCAACACTTTAATGAGCATTGAAACGTATAAAAATTGTTTAGAAAAATTATATGACTGAGCCTTGTGGGCCTAAGAAAAATTGCCCGTTCGGCGTGATTATGTGAGGTTTCAGGAGGAGGAGCAGGAGGAGGAGGAGGAATATTATACACAGATTGATGAAGCTAAAAGGTCCCCGTTTTGGATGGTGATAGAGAACGATGCTTACATCCGCGAGTGCAGCCTACGTATTGTTTAGGTATTGCTGCTGTCCGCTGGTAGAGAAGAGAAGTCTGGGGAAATCCAGGCTTTGTTCATCTTGATGAGTGTAAGCCTGTCGACACTGTCGGTTGACAGGTGGGTACGCTTATCCGTGATGATTCCCCCAGCCACACTAAACACAGTCTCTGACAAGACGCTAGCCGCAGGACAAGCAAGCACCTCCAGGGCATACAGCGCGAGTTCAGGCCACGTGTCCAGCTTCAACACCCAGTAGTTGTAGGGGGCAGAGGCGTCACCGAGGACGTTCGTGCGATCGGCTACGTACTCCCTCACCATGCTTTTACAGTGCTCCCGCCAACTCAGCCTTGACTGGGGACCGGTGACACAGTCTTGCTGGGGAGCCATAAAGCTGGCAAAGGCCTTGGAAAATGTTCCCCTGCCTGCGCTGTACATGCTGCCTGTTCTCTGCGCCTCCCCTGCTACCTGGGCCGCGGAAATGCGCCTTCGGCCACTAGCGCTGTCAGATGGGAAGTTTACCATCAGTTTGTCCACCAGCGCCCTGTGGTATAGCATCATTCTCGAACCCCTTTCCTCTTCGGGAATGAGAGTGGAAAGGCTCTCCTTATACCGTGGGTCGAGCAGTGTGTACACCCAGTAATCCGTAGTGGCCAGAATGCGTGTAACGCGAGGGTCACGAGAAAGGCATCCTAACATGAAGTCAGCCATGTGTGCCAGGGTACCTGTATGCAACACATGGCTGTCCTCACTCGGAAGATCACTTTCAGGATCATCCTCCTCCTCCTCCTCTGGCCATACACGCTGAAAGGATGACAGACAAGCAGCATCTGTACCCTCAGCAGTGGGCCAAGCTGTCTCTTCCCCCTCCTCCTCATGCTCCTCCCCCTCCTCCTCAACACGCTGAGATATAGACATGAGGGTGCTCCGTCTATCCAGCGACATACTGTCTTCCCCTGCCTCCGTTTCCGATTGCAAAGCGTCTGCCTTTATGCTTTGCAGGGAACTTCTCAAGAGGCATAGCAGAGGAATGGTGACGCTAATGATTGCAGCATCCCCGCTCCGCATCTGGGTAGACTCCTCAAAGTTTCAAAGGACCTGGCAGATGGCTACCAACCAGGCCCACTCTTCTGTAAATAATTGAGGAGGCTGACTCCCACTACGCCGCCCATGTTGGAGTTGGTATTCCACAATAGCTCTACGCTGCTCATAGAGCCTGGCCAACATGTGGAGCGTAGAGTTCCACTGTGTGGGCACGTCGCACAGCAATCGGTGCACTGGCAGATGAAACCGATGTTGCAGGGTCCGCAGGGTGGCAGCGTCCGTCTTGGAGTTGCGGAAATGTGCGCAGAGCTGGCGCACCTTTCCGAGCAGGTATGACAAGTGTGGGTAGCTTTTCAGAAAGCGCTGAACCACCAAATTAAAGACATGGGCCAGGCATGGCACGTGCGTGAGGCTGCCAAGCTGCAGAGCCGCCACCAGGTTACGGCCGTTGTCACACATGGAGGCTCAGCGGCGCAAGCCAGCGGTCGGTCTGCTCTGTCAGACCCTGCAGCAGTTCGTGGGCCGTGTGCCTCTTATCTCCTAAGCTGAGTAGTTTCAGCACGACCTGCTGACGCTTGCCCACCGCTGTGCTGCCACGCCGCGCGACACCGACTGCTGGCGACGTGCTGCTGCTGACACATCTTGATTGCGAGACAGAGGTTGCGTAGGAGGAGGAGGGTGGTTTAGTGGAGGAAGCATACACCACCGCAGATGCCACCATCGAGCTGTGGCACGCAATTCGGGGGGTGGGTAGGACGTGAGCGGTCCAAGGCACTGACTCTGTCCCAGCCTGCACTAAATTCACCCAATGTGCCGTCAGGGAGATATAGTGGCCCTGCCCGCCTGTGCTGGTCCACGTGTCTGTTGTTAAGTGGACCTTGGCGACTGGGAACCGAGTAGCGCGGGGCCGCCACCGCCATCATACTTTTGAAAGCCTCCGTTTCCACAAGCCTATACGGCAGCATCTCCAGGCTGATCAATTTGGCAATGTAAACGTTTAACGCTTGAGCGTGCGGGTGCGTGGCGGCGTACTTGCGCTCGCGCTCAAACAGTGGCGCTAGCGACATCTGGACGCTGCGCTGAGAGACTTTGCGGGATGGGGCCGAGGACAGCGGAGGTGAGGGTGTGGGTGCAGGCCAGGAGACGGTAGTGCCTGTGTCCTCAGAGGGGGGGTTGGATCTCAGTGGCAGGTTGGGGCACAGGGGGAGAGGCAGTGGTGCAAACCGGAGGCGGTGAACGGCCTTCGTCCCACCTTGTGGGGTGCTTGGCCATCACATGCCTGCGCATGCTGGTGGTGGTGCCTCCCCAGCTGATCGTCGGTCGTCAGGCGTCTCTGTGAAAAACTGCCACACCATAGAGCACCTTGACCTCTGCAGGGTGGCATGGCGCGAGCGGGCGCTTTGGGAAACAGTTGGTGGATTATTCGGTCTGGCCCTGCCTCTACCCCTGGCCACCGCACTGGCTCGGCCTGTGCCCACACCCTGACTTGGGCCTCTGCGTCCTCGCCTGCGTCCACGTCCTCTAGGCCTACCCATACCCCTCAGCATGCTGTATTACCAGTAGTGCAGAAACAGAACGCTGTAATTAAATGTGCTGCTTATTAGCCTGTGGTTGGAGGCTGACTTCGCTTACGGAACGCCAGGAAATAATTTTGCGCACGCCTGCTGTAACACTTAGCTGGCTGCGTATGAATTTGGAGAACTACTACACCCAGCACAGACCCAGAACACTGAGGACAGTCACAGGCAGCCCAGATAGATTTTTTTTCCCAAAATTTTTTTGCAAAGGCCCACTGCCTATATTCAATCAATATGTCTTCTGTCCCTGCCTAAGCGCTTCTGGCCCTGGAGTATTACTGCAGGGCGCAATGCTCTGCACGGCCGATATACCAAAAAAAAAAAAAAAAAAGTGCAACACTGCAAAAAGCAGCCTCCACAGTACTGCACACGGTTAGATGTGGCCCTAAGAAGGACCGTTGGGGTTCTTGAAGCCTAAAATACTCCTAACACTCTCCCTATAGCAGCTCCAACAAGATAGCACTTTCCCTCATTTATGTCAGAACGCATCTGTGGCGAGCCGCGGGCGGGGCAGATTTAAATACTCGGGTGACACCTGATCTCCCCAGCCACTCACTGCAGGGGGGTAGTATAGGGCTTGAACGTCGCAGGTGGAAGTTGTAATGCCTTCCCTGTCTTTCAATTGGCCAGAAAAGCGCGCAAACGTCTCAGAGAGGAAAGTGAAAGTAACTCGAACATCGTGTGGTACTCGTCTCGAGTAACGAGCATCTCAAACACGCTAATACTCGAACGAGTATCAAGCTCGGACGAGTACGTTCGCTCATCTCTAATCAGGGGCAGTGCTGCTGCTGCTGTAGGGAAAGTGTTAGTGTAGGAACCTGTGTACAAGAACCCCAACGGTCCTTCTTAGGGCTGCATAGGACCGTCTGCATTACTGTTGTGGCTGTTGGTAGCAGTTTTGCAATTTATTTTTATATATATATATATATATATATATATATATATATATATATATATATATATATATATATATGGGGCGTTAGCCCCATTACAGCTATAGCGTTCTCAGGCTGCAGTCTGTACTACATAGTATAGGGACAGCATTGCTGAGATAGGGAGAGTGGTAGTGTAGCATCCTGTGTACAAAACCCCAACGGTCCTTCTTACAGCTACCTGTGACCGTGTGCATTTTACAGGTTGTCTGATGGGAGTTGTAGTCCATCACTATTGCACTTAGGCCTGTTTGCGGCCTTCCTGACTATTTTTTTTTTTTTTTTCTGCCTGGAGTTTGCCTTACTATACCGCTCTCAGCGACAAAGTCTACACACATAATTCCAAGATTACTTACACCGGGCTGTGTCTGCAGTGAATTAGAGACGCACAGCGTACGGCCACAACGACTGATAGAGGGAAAGTGATATACACACTATATAGCCTGTATTCTTTGACCCAAGAAAAACAAAAAGCTCCTACTTAGGGCTACCGCTGAGCGTCTGCATTTTACTGGGTGCCTGGCGGGAGTTCTGGTGCATCACTATTGCATTGCTTCCATTTTTTTCTGCCTGGAGTTAGCGTTACGATTCCGCTCTCTGCGTGAAAGTGTACGCATATGATTCCATAATTATTTACAGCGGTCGGTGTCTGCTCTATTCGTAATCCACCATGCTGAGGGGTAGGGGTCGAGGATGTGGACGTGGGCGAGGATGCAGAGTTCCAAGTGAGGGTGTGGGCACAGGCCAAGTTCCTGGTCCAGGTGTATCCCAGCCGGCTGCTGTGGGATTAGGAGAGAGGCAAGTTTCTGGGGTCCCCAGCTACATATCATAATTTGTGGGTCCACGTGGTAGACCTTTATTGCAAACAGAGCAGTGTGAGCAGATCCTGCGTGGAAGGCAGAAAATGCATCCAGCAATGTATCGACCACCCAGTCTTCTACGCCGTCCACTGCTGAAACTCTGAATCCTCTGGCTGCTGCTCCTCCTTCCTCACAGCCTATACTGATGCTACAAAAATGGTACTGGGGTCTGCATAAGCTGCTGCTACATAAATGTTACAGGGGTCTGCGTATACTGCTGCTAGAGAAATGTTACTGGGGTCTGCCTATACTATGGGTGCACTAAGTCTTCCCATCGCGGTGTTTTACCTATGTGGCACAAATAGTACAGTGGCTGACTAGGCCCGAATTGCTGGCCGAGGCCAAGTTGCTTGGCGGGGCGAAACTCTCCCATGGCTGGGCACTCCGATTTCTTCCTGTGTAATACCATCTTTGTGCACTTACAGCATAGGCTAGGCCAAGGAACTCAAAGACTGCCCCTTCCAGTGTTGAGCTATCTATGTTGCGACACATGGATTTCTTGTTGCTATGTAACTCAGGGCACCTTGGGTCACAAAGGTGGAGGCTTGGAACCGAGCCTGACCCTGGGCCCGCTAAAGTGCTTCCCACACAGACTATAGCGGGTCCTGGTCATGGTGTCTTGGCCTTGTAATGTCACCTCCTCCTGCTTGGGGTCAGGGGATCAGCACTGGGCATCATGTATTTTCTCCCGTGTTACCACAGTTATCGGAGAAACTTGTTTGGGCCAAAGGCGAGGAGCGTAACTGCATTAACATTACAGGGGCCTGCCTATACTTCAGCTGCAGAAATGTTACAGGGGTCTGCCAATACTGCTGCTACATAAATGTTTCTGGGGTCTGTGTATACTTCTGCAACTAAAATGTTACTGGGGTCTGTCTATACGGTTACTACTGAAATGTTACTAATAATGGGCTCTGCCTATATTGCCGTTACGAAAATGTTACTAGGGTCTGCCTATACTGCTGCTACTGAAATTTTACTAATACTGGACTCTGCCTATATTGCTGCTACTGAAATGTTACTGGGGTCTGTCTATACTGTTACTACTGAAAGGTTTCTAATACTGGGCTCTGCCTATACTGCTGAAACTGAAATGTTACTGGGGTCTGACTATACTGTAACTCATGATAAAAGGCAGCCGTGTGTCCCGCAGGCAGTGCTTGTGCTTGGTTGGAGGTAGTGTGGTGCTTAGCTAAAGTGTGCCTTGCTAATGATGGTTTGTGCGGAGTTTGTCCGGAGCTGCACAATGCTACAACATCAGCATGGAGGGGCATTTTCTGCTCAGCCATCGTGGTAACTTCCCGGAAAACCTTGGTGCCCTCAGCCATGAGCAAGGTGGACGATCCCATCAAGATGTGAAGGTCATGGAGGCAGGGTTTCAGGGTAGACAGGGTGCATATATCAGGGCCGACTATTATCGGGGCATCAGAACGGATTGCCAAAGATTGAACAACACTCCGTGACAAGCTATCAGCCTAAAGGTTTCCCTTTGCCGCTACTACTTGCACACAATGTGACACAAGAACACTAGACCCTTTGTACGGACACGGCGACCTTTACATAAACATTACATTCAGAACTCATTTATTGTATTGTTCTCCATTGTATGTCCATGTTGTTCATTGTGAGCAGATTATTGACCCGCCGGCCGCACTGTGTACTGCGGCTACTGCCTTTACATGTATGACTGCAGGTAGATACAGTGACCGGAGACTAGTGGGTTAAGGGTTAAATGTACATAGCTAGGCCGGTGTCCCGTGGGAAGTCACGCATGGGGCAGCCCGGACAGGGAGCTGTCTTCCGTGAAGCTTCTTGATGCCACCCGATGGTATTTATTATCCCCTCCTCCCCACGGAGGCATCACATAGACATAGAACAAGAGCAGCGTCCGAGGCAGCTAGGAGAGCCCGTCCTAGAGAGCGCTGCCCTCTCCCCTCACACCTGTCCGGAGGAGGGTTCATGGGAGGGCATGAGGTGCAGCAAAGCCGGAGTGACCCTACTGCACTGAGAAGGAAGCTGGAGGCCGGCCGGGAGACGGAGCTCAGCTACAGTTGTACTGATGCCGTACCATCTGCGCTGCTCCTATTCACTTACAGCTGAGCGGCCCTGGTGCATTATGTCTCCAGCGGATGTAAGGGTGGAAACATGGGTTGGGAGCCCCGAGTTAGATGGTACGTCTAGGCGAGGGGCACGACGGTGGACCGGCTGCCGCACACACACCTCCCCACATGTACCGCTCATTCCCCTGGCAAGCTCACATATCTCCCAGGCGGATTCCCATCTCTGGTCCTGTCTCACACATCTCCCGCCGGATAGAGATCTACGCTCGTTTCCCCCCGGGCGCTCGCTGGACAGCTTTGTCTGCTCCCAGCTCCTGTCCCCGTCGGCCGCAGCAGCCGGCGCCGCTGTCACCCTACGCGCTGGCCTCCGCTCCCGTACACCGATGGCACTAGCGCCGCTGCCACGGCGAACCCCGCTCTCGCTGCCCATGGCGCCGCTGGTGGCCAGCTCTGCCGATGACTGTGAGCTGCTGTTCGGCCGGAGCAGCAGCTCGCCTACAAGAGCTCCACTAGCTGCCCCTGACACTGCTCTCTTTCTGGGTTGCCTCATTGGGCGCTAAATAGAAGAGCTGATTAGCGATCTGGAGGGGTATTGGGGTCCGGGTTGTGGGGGAAGCGGGGGGTCTCACAGTACCGATGGTCCTTCAGGGTCTGTGAAAGCTTTCTGGACCAACACGCTCCGCCATAGGAATCCCAGCGGACACTGTACAACATCTGCTGCCCCGGGGATCTACAGTGCAACCCTCCCCGCGGGTTCTGTACGATGTCACCGACTGTGGCACTGGATCTGGCGCTGAGAGTCCCGCTGTATCACTGCTCCGCTCGGACATCAGTGACTGACAGGCCATCGCCGGCTCTCTACGGCTTCGGAGGTTAATAATTCTGCTCTTTCTCCATAACACAAAGGCTCTTCTCAGAGCCGCCCACCTCTTCCAAGGAAAGGCTGTAATACAACTCCTTGTGGGGTCGCTGCTGCCTGATTGCCCATCTGTTCTGATACGTGTAATCCGCCCTATATCGGATGCCTGCCATCACCCCTTATGCGTTGGCATTGTTAGTGGCCAAACTCATTTAACCCTTTGAATCACACTTTATGCCAATTTTTGTTCTTTGCGTATGCTATAGTCAGCCGTGTTCCCCTCATGACGCCTTCCCGCAAGGTCTTTGTATCATTAAAATGAGTTGTCTTAACTAATACTCGAGAGAGGGGGCGGGGACAAAGTAAATAAATGCCTAGATGCGCACATACATACTTTAGTTATTGCAAATAAGAGATTTAAGCGTTCTATTAAAAATACCCCCCACCATGATGACCCCTAATGCCAGGGAATCTTCTCTTCTACCAGGAAGCAGGCTGCGGCGCACTGAGTGTATGTCCTCCTTGTACTAAAGCATACGGCCTGCCCTTTAATCCGTGTAGTGCTACCATATTGGAGGCGTCCTCTCATGTAGAAGTGCTGCAAATTGCACCAAGCTCTCCTAGGGACCCGCACAGCCATCATTTTACATAGAATTGCCGTCATAGGAGCCAGCTCTCCCAGAGTGCTGCACTGATTTCCCATTGCGGGACTCTGGGAGACCTGGGTGATATAGCCGGAGCACTAAATTAATCTAGGGAAGAGGTTGGTCTCTGAGAAATCCAGCCTGCGCCTCTTTGTGAAGGGATGCCCGCTGTTCTCCATGCCAGACTGCCATCTCCGCTCCCGTTCACCTGCGGCCGCTGCCACGATGGTCTCTGCTTCCGTTCACCCTGCTGCCGCGGCTACTCTGGTCCTTGCTCCATTATGGTCCCCGCCCCCGTTCCCCATGCGGCTGCTGTAGCCGGTGCACTGCCCCTCTGGTTCCCGGTACTCTTCTGTTCCACATGCGGCCTCTGCCGCTCTGGTCAATGCTCACAGTCCCCCTGCGGGGCACTGCCACTCTGGTTCTCGCTCCCCTCCGGTCCCTGCACCCGGGAAGGCTGCCACTTTGGTGACTGCCATCTCCTCTCCGGTTCCGCTGTCACTGTGGTCCCCTCAGGTTTCTACACCGACATAGAAGGGGGTTCTTCATTGTAAGAGCAGTGAGAGTGTGGAACTGTCAGCCCGAGGACGTGGCTGATGGCAACTTCGATAAAAGGGTTCAAAAGGGGCATGGGCGTCTCTACATAAGCAGCTGGAGAAGGTGAGGCTATTCTCCTCTTGGCCCCCCTCCCCTTTCCTAGCACCCCCAGTGCTTCAAGCCTCTTATTTTCAGGCATCCCCGATTGCCTCCGCTACTCACTACAATGTACTGCAGCCCCCAGCATGTCGTCTGCCTACTACCCCTTTCCCTTTGTGCACCCCACTGCTTTAGGGCGCAGACCCGCATATCCCCTGTAGTCTTCTGCCTTCCGAGCACTCCAGTACAGCTGCTACTTGTGGTCGGCATCCCCCTCCGACGTCGACCGCCTCGTGTAGCCACCACGCCGACCTCAGCCCACAGCATAATCCAGTCATGGGCGCACTGTGCTCCGGGTACCTCGGTGGCAAAAACGCTGCCGCTTCTGTAATGGCTAATTGTCCGTAGGTGCACCACCGAATCCACGTAGCGCCCACCTCTATGGAGGCGTCCGCATAGCGCGGCTTCGGTCACCGCACATATCCCTAATCTGCAGCGCAATCAGCATCGCGACCCCCGACAGAGATACAGTTGTGTAGCGCTGCAGGGAAGATCTCCTCAAATCCAGTACATAGACAGAGAACAACTCCGGTACACAGAGACAAAGACGAGTTGTGCAACGCAGGGGACTAAGTAACCGAGCCGATGTATACACAACCTTTGTTACAGAGGAGCAAACGAGGATGCTCCCTACACAACCGGGAGGTGACAGCTCTGCTGTAGACGGGGTGGGGGGCTCTTAGAAGAGCCTTTGGGGTGATCGTGCACGGCGGGCCACGGAACAGATTACTTGGCGCTGGTGTACTTGGTGACGGCCTTGGTGCCCTCGGACACGGCGTGCTTGGCCAGCTCTCCAGGCAGAAGCAGGCGCACGGCGGTCTGAATCTCCCGGGAAGTGATGGTGGAGCGCTTGTTGTAGTGAGCCAGGCGGGAGGCTTCCCCTGCGATGCGCTCGAAGATGTCGTTGACGAAGGAGTTCATGATGCCCATGGCCTTGGAGGAGATGCCGGTGTCGGGGTGGACCTGCTTCAGCACCTTGTACACGTAGATGGCATAGCTCTCCTTCCTGGTCTTCCTACGCTTCTTGCCGTCCTTCTTCTGAGTCTTGGTCACGGCTTTCTTGGAGCCCTTCTTGGGCGCTGGAGCAGACTTGGCGGGATCAGGCATAATAACGTAGAGATACTTTCCCAACTGGTGAGAACAGTGTTCCTGCACCTCCCAGCGCTGCGGTATTTATAGCGGGGCCATGCAAATGAGTACCGCCGTCTGCTTGCTGTTCTACTGGAGCAGCAAAACATGTGACCCCTGTGAGCGTCTTAGCAACGCCCAGTGCCGCTCATTGGTTCTTCCTCAAGTCTGGCCTCTATTGCGTGGATTGAAATCTACCCAATTAGAAGAGAGGAGGGCGGAGCAGCAGGTTATAAAAATCAACAGAAGGGCTCTTCTCCTTATCACTACTTCCGAAGTGTTTTTTTTCCCTTGTTCTGCTTTCCTGTGCTAGAAGATGTCTGGACGCGGCAAACAAGGAGGCAAAGTCCGTGCTAAGGCCAAGACTCGCTCATCCCGGGCAGGGCTGCAGTTCCCTGTCGGCCGTGTGCACAGGCTTCTCCGCAAGGGCAACTACGCTGAGAGGGTGGGCGCCGGCGCTCCGGTCTATCTGGCAGCAGTGCTAGAGTATCTGACCGCTGAGATCCTGGAATTGGCTGGCAATGCCGCCCGGGACAACAAGAAGACCCGCATCATCCCCCGTCACCTCCAGCTGGCTGTGCGCAACGACGAGGAGCTGAACAAGCTGCTCGGTGGGGTGACCATCGCCCAGGGAGGCGTCCTGCCCAACATCCAGGCCGTGCTGCTGCCCAAGAAGACCGAGAGCAGCAAGACGAGCAAGAGCAAGTGATCGCGCCGATCCCTCCATAGAACCAAAGGCTCTTCTAAGAGCCACCCACATGCTCCTTACAACAGAGCTGCGCCGCTTCTATGCTGTGATACTCGGTCGCCGGTACGCCGGGAAACTCTATCAATATATTGGACTTTCCACAAGGAGGCAGAGATTGGGGCGGATGCCAATTTGGCCATCCCTGTCACCGGCAGAAGCGGACAATCGTCCTGCTCTAGGTGACCTCATGTCCAGAGGACGGGCGGCTGTAGGACTCGCTCACCAGTCCTTGCGATAACGGGTTAACAGAGTCCTCTGTTAGGTCACGTATATACAAGAATCGGAACGCTTCAGTTGTGTTTCGGATAGAACACCCAGCTTTCTCAGGGTCCTGCGTGGGCTGTATGCTTACAAAGCGTTGCAGCCGCATCATCCAGCCCTCTCAGAGCTCTGCACGGTCGCCCCCTTAGAAGTGCGCTCATCATGTCACTCCACAGCCATGCCCTTTTTTATGGAGGTGGAGCTATATCACCCAGCTTTCCCAGAGCCCTGCACGGCTCAGGCTGGTTTTGGATTATAGTAAACCTACAGGGATTAGACGTCCTCTTGCGTTACGGGTGGAGCAGGTAGAGGATTCCACCGCCCGTCGTAGGGCTGGGATTAGGGGGTGTATCTGAGGGTTCTTTACCTCCAGCCCCGAGCGCCTCTATATCAGACGGCCTGGTCACTGATTACACGTGTTACATGGATGGATGGATGGAGGACAGGAAGAGCGGGAGACGCGATCAACTGAGCGGGAAGTTCAAAATCTCCAGGGATCAGCCAATGAGCAGGAAGAATCTGACTATAGCCCCGCCCATAGGCGGCACTAAAACCACCCGACCTCCAACGGCAGGTCTGTTAACCCTTCACCGCACTCATTAATTCAGGCCCAGCTCCTCGCGTATTATAAACATAACCTGCCTGCCCTAAATAGGTTAAGGGGTTTAAAAGCGTGCCGTGACCGCAGCCTGAAGCGCACCCTGACGGGGAGGCTGCTACACCCCCGCTGTATCATGTCAGAGCGCATAGACCATTACCGCTGCTGACGACCCCACAAGGAGTTGGATTGCAGCCTTTCCTTGGAAGAGGTGGGCGGCTCTGAGAAGAGCCTTTGTGGTATGGTGAAAGAGCAGAATTATTAACCTCCGAAGCCGTAGAGAGTGCGGCCCTGGCGCTTGAGCGCGTACACCACGTCCATAGCGGTGACGGTCTTCCTCTTGGCGTGCTCGGTGTAGGTGACGGCGTCGCGGATCACGTTCTCCAGGAAGACTTTCAGGACGCCGCGAGTCTCTTCATAGATGAGGCCGGAGATACGCTTGACGCCTCCCCTGCGAGCTAGACGGCGGATGGCAGGCTTGGTGATGCCCTGGATGTTATCACGGAGCACCTTCCTGTGCCGCTTGGCGCCGCCCTTCCCAAGACCTTTCCCTCCTTTACCGCGACCAGACATCTTCTACGTTGTAAGCAGAAAGCGATAGCTGCTCAGCGCAGAGCCCTACTCTATATAGACAGGGAGCGGACCAGAGAGGGAACTACTGATCAGGGCCGTCATTGCGGGGCGTTTCTTTTAGTTGTCTAGCGTAAAGGCCCATCCCCTCTCCCTGCTGATTGGCTGAATACAAGAGCCCTTGCCATCTTGTGCAGCCGATTGGTCTGTCAGCTCCTGAAGCAGTGGGAGAGAAGACGGAGTGAAGGAGACAAGGGCCATGCAGCAGAGAGCCGCTGGAGCGTGAATCCCTCCTGTAAAGCGAGCAGTGCAGCTGCTGCCACAAACACGTGGGGGCGAGGGGAGAGCGCGCAGGGAGGCTTCGGTGAAGGGGAGTACTAGAGCTCTGCTGCATCAGCGCTCCCCTGCCGGAGCAGAGAGACACTCAGGAGCCACAACAGACAGCTATGGGCGGCAGGAACATCAGGGCACCGTGTATAACAAGGAGGCCCCATAACCTGTGACAGTCCCCGGAACAGGGCATACAGTGGCACTTCTACTGCTACCCCAAGAAGCGCCAGGATTACTCCTCCTCTGCTGTGGCCACCATGCTGTGCAACACTCTGCAGATTCTCAAGACCCGGAGTCCCTCATTACAGTCATCAATGAAGTGCAAACCGAACGACTTCCCTGTGTGACTGCTGCCAGACACTGCTGTATACTCCTTATGTCTTAGGGGCCTTTACAGGTCTACTTAAGGAGCTTTAAGCAATTTGCAAAATCCCCTACAAAGGCAGGAAATGCAGAAGTGGTTCTGCTATGGGACCCACTAGACAGAACTCTCCCAGTGATACACTAAAGATGTTTGCGAGGGGGGGAACCCCCCGACACGGAGCCTACGACATCATCTGCATCAGGAGACGTGGCCTCTGCACCAACCGCCTGTTTGAGTTCGCTTGCTGGGTTGGTTCAGACTTTGCAATGACTGTCCGATCGGCTCTTATCAGCGATGCAGACAGCTACTGCTGCCCTTACGGGTAAAATCCACGAGATCCGAATGGATGTGAGCCTGTTGAGACAAGCCACCCAGAATCTAAGAGACCGACCGGGTCACTAGTACAGAGGACAGGATCTCTGTGCTGGATGATACCGTATCCCCGACGGCAGCTACTGTGCGAGAGCTTACGCCAAAAGCAGAAATCTGGAAACAAAAGGCGGGCGGCTTGGAAAATGGTTCACGGCGGTATAATCTGTGTTGTGGGCCTGCCAGAACGCACTGAGGGGCAGAGACCGCAGGGGATCATGGAACAGTGACTACCTGAATGCTTCCCTGTCACACAGGTCTTTGTGGTGGAGCGCGCACACCGAGTACCCATGAAACCACCTATACCAGGCGGGCGCTCCTCCTAGACCCCTGTTGGCAAAGCTGCTCAACTCCTGGGATAGAGAGGTGATCCTACAAGCTGCCAGAACAGGAGGCCCTCTTAGATGCAACAATGCTGCAAAATCCATCTTCCCGGACTTCTCGGCAGATCTACAAAAGCAGAGAGCACCCTTCTTTGGGATCAAAAGGCAACTCTGAGATCTCCAGCTGCCATACTCCATGGCATATCCTGTGCGACTGCGAGTGGTGGATGGTGACCACACACGTTTCTTCTTCTCTCCGTCTAAGGCTGAGGAATGGCTGTCTAACAGGCATCAACCAGAGTGACTGAAATGTACACTTATCTAAGGAAAAGACTCGGGTATACTAATAGATCATAGACTGAACATGAGTCAACAATGTGATGCAGCAGCCAAAAAGGCAAACACAATTCTGGGATGTATTAAGAAAAGCATAGAGTCTAGATCACGTGAGGTCATTATCCCCTCTACTCTTCCTTAGTCAGACCTCATCTGGAATACTGGGTCCAGTTCTGGGCACCCCACTTTAAAAAAAAAAAAAAGCCACCGACAAACTGCAGCAAGTTCAGAGAAGAGCTAACAAGATGGTGAGCGGTCTGCAAATCATGTCCTATGAGGAACGGTTAAAGGATCAGGGAATGTTTAGCAGAAGAGAAGGCTGAGAGGAGACTTAATAGTGGTCTACAAGTATCTGAAGGGCTGTCACAGTGCAGAGGGATCAGCCCTATTGTCATCTGTACAAGGAAAGACTAGAAGCAATGGGATGAAACTGAGAGGGAGGAGACACAGATAAGATATTAGACAGTGAGGGGGATCCATGAGTGGAACAGGCTGCCACGGGAGGTGGGCGAGTAATCCTTCAATGGAAGTCTTCAGAGGCCGGACAGACATCTATGCGGGATGTTTTAGTGATCCTGCACTGAGCGGGGGGTTGGATCCGATGACCCTGGGGGTCCTTCTAACTCTACCATTCTATGAATCTATAACTACCTTCTTCTTTCAGGCAGAGAGCCTATTATCTGCTGAGTGGGCCCGCTTCCAAATTACCCTGCTTCGCCTCAGAGGCTCTATGCTTAGAATATTTAATGTG
Source organism: Eleutherodactylus coqui (assembly GCF_035609145.1). Lineage (NCBI taxonomy): Eukaryota > Metazoa > Chordata > Amphibia > Anura > Eleutherodactylidae > Eleutherodactylus > Eleutherodactylus coqui. The sequence continues at coordinate 60,143,672 of NC_089847.1, read as the reverse complement.
CATTCAACTTCAGGTTAGCAGGCCCAGGATATATATGTGCATGTAAATGATAGGAGCCTGGAGGCATAGAGATAAAAGCTTTCCTCTATGTATTCAGTATGTGCCCCTTATAACAAGAAAAATACAAACGTCTCAGGACGTACCGCCTAGGATCGAGCGGTATGGATGAGAGACTGCTTTCTTCATGCAGAAAAGAGGACACAGCAAGAAGTATAAGACAGGAGCTAACATAACCTGCTGCATAGGTGAGATCATTACCATTGCCAGGATACATATGGTTGCCCATGGATCGCCGTGTTCCTGACTGCTGCGGGTGTGACACCCCAATGGTTCACAAGCACTACGCTCAGCACCGGCGCAGGGTGATGTTCACAACTACTCTAGTAGATAGATATGCACCAAAGAGCAGTGTGCACCACAACTGAAATGCATAACCCTGATGAAAAGCCTGTGCGACACCAGGGTACCACACTCAGCACGGCGACAGGGAACGCATGCGTTGTAGGAACGAGCCGCACACCATGCTATGCTGAATGGTAGCACCGCTACAGGGAGGATGAAGCCTGGCCCTAACCTAGTAAGGGAGCTGAAGGGGCCCCGCCTTAAAGAAGAGTAGTAGCCTTGATAGAGACGACCCCACGGTCTTCCTCCTGGGTCCTGTCTGTCCCTGAAAGGACCCCTGGAGAGATGAACCGAACAGCAAAGCAACACAGAAATGAAAAACAGAAATGCAACTGAAACAGAACCCACAGCTACTCCTCTGCAAGTAGAAATACACCCAGCACAGAAGAGCTCCAAACTCCAGGGACTCCACTATGGAACAGAATAAGCAGCACTGAGCAAAGGGAGGTGTGAGAATATATAGCCACTATGCACATGGGAACTGGCAGAGTGAATGGAAAACCACACAACATCACCCTACTCCCAGGCATGAATAATCTAGCATGCATCAAAGACAGGCAGCACCAGCAGTCTCTGCACATGGTGCATTAACCCCTGTCCTCCATAACAAGGCAACAGGTCTTGACCTGCGTCCAGACCACCATGCCACAACAGCGTCAAGGTACAATAGTACCCTTCACTCCTAACCGTTGAAGAGGATGGACTCCAACTACACCTCAATCACCCGCATTTATAGAAGGCAGACATCTTGTGACGGTACATGTATTGGTACTTTTGCAGACATATCCCAGCCACTTTCAGACATTAGCCCCTTACATGCTGCAGCTGTGCAATGCATACAACAGAGTACTAGACCCTTAGCACGGCGCATCCACATAAAATACATGACATGCATGACTACCCGGGCACTACCCCCCCCCCTCCCCTCAATAAGAAAGGGTCTTATTAAAATGATTGTCCTTCCCCAGTAGCTATACTGGCTACAACAAGCAGACATGTTTCAATAAAGGCCCATTTAGCTAGCTGAAAGACAATGATGAGCCTTATCCATGCTGCATTCTCAGCGGGATACCGCTGATACTATTGTTTTAGCTGGTATCCCGCTTGGGGAACACAGCCGGAATATGAAGAAGACAAGCGCTCCAGCTGTGTTCTGCATACCCCGCTAGGAGCGCTTAGCGGGATATCAGCTGAGCGCTCCGAGAAGACAGCAGCTCTATGGAGAAGATAGCGGTCCCGCTTGTCTTCTGCATACAGCGTGAGCCTTCATTTACACGCTTATGCAAAGCGAACGCTCAAAACTGTCCCATGAACTGCCGTGTGCGTGGATTTTGAGTGATAATCGTTGTGTCTAAATGGGCCTTTAGAATTGACTTCATTAAACACTGGGAGATACTTAAAAGTGATATTTGCCTAATAGATACTGTTAGCGCAATTTTCGCTATTTCGATATACTGTGTGTTTCCAAATTAAGATAATATGTGCAGGCCTGGAGAGCCTTTCAAAGATCACACGTCTACATCATGTGCCCCCGAAGAAAACTCTCACTTTATTAAGCGCGCGTAAAACTTAAATAAGTTTAACACAGGAAATGAAGTAATTTAGGAATACAGTTACAGTATTTAGCGATCCGATTGGTCATTCTCAGAGGGAGGTATTTGTGAGGTAGCTTGTGATGTCATCCATCTGGGAGGAACTTCAGTGAGCACGCTCAGTTCATTCTGGAATTTAGCTTCATGAGAGAAACATCCTGTTTCTCCTCTCAGTTTGTCAAGGACAAAGACATTCCTATGCCATGTGCTTTCAATTGGACCCCCCCCCCCCACCATCTGAAGTAGCCCGTTTCTTTGATCAAAGGTTCAGAATCAACAACTCAATTCCCTAGACAATGCTGATGGTATCACAGGATTAACAAGACTCAACAGATTCATGGCCATACAATGTATATGGACAGAGCTCAAACAAACCTATACAGATGGAATTGTAGTAAAAGCAGGTAGCATTGTTCTGTATAAGTAAGACCAATATACATGTTAGACCTCTATCTTATACAAAGAACTAACAAGTCACATACACATTTCACAGTTACATCAAAGCTTCCTACACCAAACAGGTTTGAAGTCCACATGAATGTTCATAGCTATTCGTATGTAAAATACAGAATGGAGAATAAAGGAAAATACAAAGTGGAGGATGAAGGACAAAATGGAGGGCCACAAATAGCCAATTATATTTGCACCACAATCCACCCTTTGGCTATTTGTAGCCATCATATCACTATTTCATAATGTGATCAAGAAACATAAAATAAACATACAATTTAGGGCTGGAATATGCATTTTGACATATGGTTTGATCTTCAAGTTCTATTAATGAACAATTAGCAGCTTCCAAATGTTTTCTTCAAATGTTCCATATTTTATATTCGTTTAACACGTCAAATATTAAAACATGCATATATATATATATATATATATATATATAATCAGACAATAATATCATGGAACTTTTCATTCCGCTCACAATACCATAACCCCCAGGCCCAATATAGTATTCTGTAGGGACACCTCAAAAAAATAGGGGCAATTTATCTACCCCACCGGCAGGATCCTATAAGTGCCAGCATGGAAGATGCACACGCTGCAACAATATAGCACACCACATGCAGCAAGCTGAGATATGACCGGGCACATTTACGACAATACAATACTGTTTAATCTGTAACCCGTCCGAAGTGGAGACTGACTTCAGATGGCCACCAAGCTCCAGTATTCGTCATTCTATACTGCCCGTGTCATACCAGATTGATGACATCATAATGCACATTCAACTGCCAGACAGGCGGGCTCATTAGCATGCAATGTGTTTGTATGTCTGTCTGTCTATCTTTGGATATACTATGCAATCAATATAAATGATAGAATTCACATTGATATAATTAAGGTAATAACTAGAGATGAGCGAGCACACTCGTCCGAGCATTATGGGACTGGAGACGAACACCACGCGATACTCGAGTCAATTCCATTTACTTCCTTGCATGTTTAGTGCCATTTTCTAGCCAACAGACATGCGGAGAAGGCATTACCACCTCCTGCTGTGACATGCCAGCCCTATCCCACACCCCAGCAGTGAGTGGCTGGCGAGATCAGGTGACCGCCGAGTACCTAAAGCGGCCCCGCCCGCGGCTCGCCTCAGACACACGCTGGGAGAGTATAGCGACAGTGCTGCTGCTGATATAGGGTTAGCGTAGGATCCTGTCTTCAAGAACCCCAACTGTCCTTCTTAGGGCCACATCTGACCGTGTGCATTACTGTTGTGGCTGGCTGGGAGCAGTAGTGAAGTACTTCAGCTCAGCAGCTGTGCAGAGCGTCTCACAATACCCTTTCCTTGGTGGGGTTGAGATTGCTGCAGTTACCAGCAGTCTCCCCTGGCTTTAGAGTCTTCTCCCGCTCCACACAGCCTCTATTATCTACAAGTCTCTGCGAGCAGTAAATTACCCCTAGGTATCAGCACAAGACAGCGGGTAAATGTTTTCAAGTCACAGCATAGAGCCTCCGCTATCTACAAGTCTCTGTATGTGGTGAATTAAGGCCCAGTTGTCAGCGCTGTACAGTTGGGTAATTTATTTGGCCCTGCTCTATTCGTAATCCGCCATGATGAGGAGTAGGGGTAAGGGTCGAGGACGCGGAGGTCCAAGTGAGGGTGTGGGCACAGGCCGAGTTCCTGGTCCAGGTGAATTGCAGCTGGCTGCTGCGGGATTAGGAGAGAGGAAAGTTTCTGGGGTCCCCAGCTTCATATCACAATTTTTGGGTCTACTTAATAGACCTTTATTACAAACTGAGCAGTGTGAGCAGGTCCTGTCGTGGATGGCAGAAAATGCATCTAGCAATCTATCGACTACCCAGTCTTCTACGCCGTCCACAGCTGCATCTCTCAATTCTCTGGCTGCAACTCCTCCTTCCTCCCAGTCCCCACACTCCATGAAAATGACATATTTTGAGCAGACAGACTCCCAGGAACTGTTCTGGGGCCCCTGCCTTGATTGGGAAATAATGGTTCCTCTCTCACCTCAGGAGTTTGTCGTGACCGATGCCCAACCTTTGGAAAGTTCCCGGGGTCCGGGTGATGAGGCCGGGGACTTCCGGCAACTGTCTCAAGAGCTTTCAGTGGGTGAGGAGGACGATGATGATGAGACACAGTTGTCTATCAGTGAGGTAGTAGTAAGGGCAGTAAGTCCGAGGGAGGAGCGCACAGAGGATTCGGAGGAAGAGCCGCTGGACGATGAGGTGACTGACCCCACCTGGTTCGCTAAGCCAACTGAGGAGAGTACTTCAGAGGGGGAGGCAAGTGCAGCAGCAGTACAGGTTGGAAGAGGCAGTGGAGTGGCCAGGGGTAGAGGCAGGGCCAGACTGAATAATCCACCAACTGTTTCCCAAAGCACCCCCTCGCGCCAAGCCACCCTGCAGAGGCCTAGGTCTTCAAAGGTGTGGATGTTTTTCAGTGAGAGCGCAGACGACCGACGGACAGTGGTGTGCAACCTGTGTCGCGCCAAGATCAGTCGGGGAGCCACCACTACCAGCCTCCCCACCACCAGCATGCGCAGGCATATGATGGCCAAGCACCCCACAAGGTGGGACGAAGGCCGTTCACCGCCTCCGGTTTGCACCGCTGCCTCTCCCCCTGTGCCCCAACCTGCCACTCAGATCCAACCCCCCGCTCAGGACACAGGCACTTGCGCCTCCCAGACTGCAACCACACCCTCACCTCCACTGCCCCCCACTCCACCCAGCAATGTCTCTCAGTGCAGCGTTCAGCTGTCGCTAGCACAAGCGTTGGAGTAAAAAGCACAAATACGCCACCACGCACCCGTACGCACAAGCTGTAAACGTGCACATTGCAAAATTAATCAGCCTGGAGATGCTGCCGTACAGGCTTGTGGAAATGGAAGCTTTCAAAAACATGACGGCAGCAGCGCTCCCGAGCTACTCGGTCCCCAGTCGCCACTATTTTTTCCTGGTGTGCCCTCCCAGCCCTACACCAGCACGTCTCCAGCAACATCAATCGTGCCCTCACCAACATGGTTACTGGGAAGGTCCACTTAACCACGGACATGTGGACAAGTACTGGCGGGCAGGGCCACTATATCTCCCTGACGGCACATTGGGTGAATCTGGTGGAGGCTGGGACCAAGTCAGAGGCTGGGACCGCTCACGTCCTACCCACACCCAGAATAGCGGGTCCTACCTCGGTGCTGGTATCTGCGGCGGTCTATGCCACCTCCTCTAACCCCCCCCCCCCCCCCCCGCAACCTCTGCCTCTCAATTAAGAAGTGTGAGCAGCACGTCGCCAGCAGTCGGTGTGGCACGGCAGCACAGCGGTGGGCAAGCATCAGCAGGCCGTGCTGAAACTACTAAGCCTAGGTGACAAGAGGCACATGGCCCCCGAACTGTTGCAGGGTCTGACAGAGCAGACCGACCTCTGGCTTCCGCCGCTGAGCCTCCAGCCGGGCATGGTCGTGTATGACAACGGCCGTAACTTGGTGACGGCTCTGCAGCTCGGCAGCCTCACACACGTGCCATGCCTGGCCAACGTCTTCAATCTGGTGGTTCAGCGGTTTCTTAAAAACTACCCTCACTTGCCTGACCTGCTCGGCAAGGTGCGCCGCGTCTACGCACATTTCCGCATGTCCACCACGGACGCTGCCCCCTGAGGATCCTGCAACATTGGTTTAATCTGGCAGAGCACTGACTGCTGTGCGACGTGCCCACACGGTGGAACTCTACGCTGCACATGATGGCCAGGCTCTATGAGCAGTGTAGAGCAATAGTAGAATACCAACTCCAACATGGGCGGCGGAGTGGTAGTCAGACTCCCCAATTCTTTACCGAGGAGTGGGCCTGGATGGCAGACATCTGCCAGGTCCTCGGAAACTTTGAGGAGTCTACCCAGGTGGTGAGCGGCGATGCTGCAATCATTCGCATCACCATTCCTCTGCTATGCCTGCTGAGAAGTTTGCTGCAAAGAACAAAGGCTGATGCTTTGTGGTCGGAACAGGAGACGGGGAAAAAGGGTATGTCGCTTGATAGTCACAGCAACCTCATGTCTATATCTCAGCGTGTTTTGGAAGAGGAGGGGGAAGAGACAGCTGGGCACACTGCAGAGGGTACCCATGCTGCTTGCCTCTCATCTGTTCAGCATGCATGGGCTGTGGAGCAGGAGGAGGAGGAGTATCCTGAAAGTCATCTTGCTAGCGAGGACAGCCATGTCTTGCATACTGGCACCCTGGCACACATGGCTGACTTCATGTTAGGCTGCCTTTCTAGTGACCCTCGCGTTAGACGCATTCTGGCCACTACGGATTACTGGGTGTACACCCTTCTCGACCCACGGTATAAGGGGAACCTTTCCACTCTCATTCCCGTAGAGGAAAGGGGTTCGAGAGTGACGCAATGCCACAAGGACCTGGTGGAAAAAGTGATGGTTAACTTCCCATCTGACAGCGCTAGCGGCAGAAGGCGCAGTTCTGAGGGCCAAGTAGCAGGGGATGTGCAGAGATCAGGCAGCATGTTCAGCGCAGGCAGGGGAACACTCTCCAAGGCCTTTGCCAGCTTTATGGTTCCCCAGCAAGACTGCGTCACGACTCCCCAGCCAAGGCTGAGTCGGAGGGAACACTGTAAAAAGATGGTGAGGGAGTACGTAGCCGACCGTAACACCGTCATCCGTGATGCTTCAGCTCCATATAACTATTGGGTGTCAAAGCTGGACACGTGGCACGAACTTGCACTTTATGCCCTGGAGGTGCTGGCTTTCCCTGCCGCTAGCGTCTTGTCAGAGAGGGTGTTTAGTGCAGCTGGGGGAATCATCACGGACAAGCGTACCTGCCTGTCAACTGCCAGTGCTGACATGCTTACACTCATAAGGATGAACAAAGCCTGGATTTCCCCAGACTTCTCTTCTCCACCAGCGGAGAGCAGCAGTACCTAAACAATCTTTTTGCTGCAACCGCAGATAAAAGCACTCTTCTCTATCACCGTAAAAAAAGGGACATTTACCTTTGTCAATCTGTCTATGATATTAGTCCTCCTCCTCCTGCTCCTCCTCCTCCTCCTCCTAAAACATCCTGTCAGCACGCCGAACTGCCAGTTTTCCTGCGGCCCAAAGGGCTCATATAACTTTTGTCTAACAATATTTCGACTTTTCTAACTGAAGCATTGAAACTTCAACATTTTTTTAACAGGGCTGCCTCCAGGCTCAGTTACAAATTAAGACACAGAAAGCTAAAATATTAATGGGTTTCACCTGCCCTCTCGGTTGAGCAATTTTTCTGGGGTACATTTGTACTGTTGGTACAGCAATTTTTTGGGCCCTCGCCTACACTGTAATCCAAGTAATTGTTCTGGCCTTCGCCTACACTGATGGTACACCAATGTGTCCGGGGTTGGCCTACACTCTTGCTACAGAAATGTCACCCGGGTCTGCCTGCCTATACTTCTGCCACAGTAATGCTACATGGGGTCTGCCTATACTTCTGCGACAGAAATGTTACTTCGGTCTGCCTATACTCCTGTTCCTGAAATGTTACAGAGGTCTGCCTACACTGCTGCAAATGAAATGTTACTGGGGTCTGCCTATGCTGTTACTACTCAAATGTTATGGGCTCTGCCTATACTGCTGCTACGGAAATGTTACAGGCTTGTGGAAACTGAGGCTTTCCTAAGACATGATGGCGGCGAGGCCGCGCTAGTAGGTCCACAGTCGCAGCAATTTTTATACCAACGCGGTTACTGGTAAGGTGCATATAACCACGGACACGTGTACAGGACACGTACTGCCTCAAAAACATTCCCCTCCTCCTCCTACAACAATGAAAACATTCTTGGCAAATGCTTTTGCAGTGGTCCGTCTGGCGGCAGTCCAAGAATTTTACCTAAAACGACACAATAAGAAAGCCCCCCCCCCCCCCCCCCCCTGCCACGGCCCACTTCATCCTGGCCATATTCCGAAAACCAACTAAATACAACCGCGCTACTAGGTCGACACTCCACAACTTCATCCTGGCCACATTCCGAAAACCAACTAAATAAAACCGCGGTACTAGTCCGTTATCCCTAGCTGAAGCTTTCAGCCGACTGGTAGAACAATGGTGGCTTCCAACTTGTTGGTACTGCTAAGTCCAAAGATAAGCGTACAGCTGAGATCGGAATATAGGTGACTATAGAACACAGCATCCCTGCAGGGCAAGGGACAGAGTAGCAGCAGGCACCGATCCTTGGTGGAAGCAGGCCAGCTGAGAACCACATACTCCCTGAATAATTTTGGACTGACCGATGATGAGGCCTTTACTTGTTATCATCTTTGGTAATTCCTAAGAAAGATCCGTGGTAGTAGCCGGAAACTTGGATTGCTATTTGCTAACACTTTGAAATGGACAACGGAAACCATATGAATGAAGCCTTTCCATATTTCAGCTTGAGATGAGAAGGAGTGCAGACTTTCAGTACCTTGAATATCCTTTTCATTGCAATCAAATGCCCCTCTCTTGTCTCAGAAAATACTAGCTTTTCCACATAGGTGTTGTCTATCTGTCTATACTGTTACTACTGAAATCCCACTAATACTGGGCTCTGCCTATACTGCTGTTACAGAAATGTTACAGAGGTCTGTCGATACTGTTACTACTGAAATGTAACTGATACTGGGCTCTGCCTATACTGCAGCTACTGAAATGTTACTGGGGTCCATTTATACTGTTACTACAGAAGTGTTAAAGGAGATGTCCCGAGGCAGCAAGTGGGTCTATACACTTCTGTATGGCCATAATAATGCACTTTGTAATGTACATTGTGCATTAATTATGAGCCATACAGAAGTTATAAAAAGTTTTATACTTACCTGCTCCGTTGCTGGCGTCCTCGTCTCCATGGTGCCGACTAATTTTCGCCCTCCGATGGCCAAATTAGCCGCGCTTGCGCAGTCCGGGTCTTCTCCTCTTCTCTATGGGGCTCCGTGTAGCTCCGTGTAGCTCCGCCCCGTCACGTGCCGATTCCAGCCAATCAGGAGGCTGGAATCGGCAATGGACCGCACAGAAGCCCTGCGGTCCATGAAGACAGAGGATCCCGGCGGCCATCTTCAGCAGGTGAGTATGAAGACGCCGGACCGCCGGGATTCAGGTATGCGCTGTGCGGGTGGTTTTTTTAACCCCTGCATCGGGGTTGTCTCGCGCCGAACGGGGGGGGGGGGGGGGGGGTTTAAAAAAAAAAAACCCGTTTCGGCGCGGGACATCTCCTTTAATAGGGTCTCCCTGGACTTCTGCAGCATAACTGTTAGTGGGGTCAGCTTATACCTTTGCTTCAGGAGTATTACAGGGGTCTGTGCATACTATGGGTGCACTAAGTTTTCCCATCGTGGTATTCAACGTACATGGCCCCCCAAAAAGTTACCCAGACTGACTAGGGCATGCAGTGCAGGCCGAAGCCAACCTGCGTTTTTTTATCTCACGTTAGCTCAGCTATCCGGGGCGCTGCATTGTGACAAACTAAAGGAGCAATACAGCGCTAATGAGGCGTACACAGCTACGCTAGCATTGGAGTTCGCGGTAGGCCAGCGATTGCTGAGGGTTTGTGCAGAGGCCTATGTCCTAGGTGCAGTGAAAGTCCGCTCCCTGCCTACGATGGCTGAGGGTTTGGGCCGAGGCCTATGTCATCGGCGCGGCCCAAGTCTGCCATGTTTGGCCGCTGTGATTTATTTATTGTTTATGTCTCGGGTTGCCTAGGAACCACCTATGCTGTTGGAGCACACTTAGTTCCCATCGCAGTATTTGACCTGTCTGGCACAAAGACACTGACTGACTTGGGTAGGGGGCAGAGTGCAGATGGCTTTCCCCTTGCAGTGTTGATTGAGCTATGCGACACCTAGACAAAATGAATACTGTGTGTGCACATGGATTGCCCATCGCTATGTAACGCATGCCCACGTTTGCAGCTCCTGATGGAGGTGGCACAGGATTGGAATGAAGATTGAACGTCAATTTCTCATCGATTCTCTACAGCATTGTGGGCTATCGCCCCGCCCCTTTTAAAGAGGGTCGCTGCCTAGCCGTGCCAACCCTCTGCAGTGTGTGCCTGTGGTTCCTCCTCATGGCAGACGCACTTATAAATAGACATGAGAGTGGTGTGGCTATGTGGCCAGCGTGTGGCATGAGGGCAGCTGAAGGCTGCACAGGGACACTTTTGTGTGCGCTGCGGACGCAGGGTCGAGCACGGGATGGGGGGGGGGGTGTTAGGTTAGGCAGCATGTAATCCGGGGGAGGGGGGGGGGGGGCATGCAACTCAGGAGAAGAGGCAGCGGTGTGTCCCGCAGGCAGTGCTTGTGCTTGGTTGGAGGTAGTGTGGTGCTTAGCTAAGGTATGCCTTGCTGATGAGGGTTTGTCCGAAGTAAAAATTGTAAAGGGGGGGGGGGGGGTTGTCCACTCTTGCCGCTATTGTGGCTTAATAGTGGGACCTGGGAACCTGAGATACAGCCCTGCATGTTGCCCCTCGTCTGCCCTATGCGTCGCTGTGTGGTTTCCATCACTTTCTTGGGTTTTCTAGATTTTCACATAGAAAGCCTTAGCGGAGCATGGGTTATATACAAAAATGCTCGAGTCGCCCATTGACTTCAATGTGGTTGGTTACTCAAAACAAACTCTCGAGCATCGCAGAAAGTTCGACTCGAGCAACGAGCACCCGGGCATGTTGGTGCTCACTCATCTCTAGTCTTGACATAACATGAAGTGATTTCATGCTATTGTTATCGGACCACACCGGTACCGATCTGATGACATCGTTGCCAGGTGCCAAATTGGTAGATATGGAAGCTTGTGATGAGCAATTATCTATCAATAGCATGAAATCACTCCATGTTATGTCAAGACACTTCTCCAGTGAGAATCTCAATGAAATTCTACTTTATTATGAACATTGCCAACTCTTATACAGGAAGAAGAGTGTGTATCCAAATGTTGCTTGGTACAAAAATTAGTGTTACATAGCTTACTGTTACAAAGGTGAAAATACTTATTGATCATAAGACTTATTGACATCTACCAAATATTCTCAAAGCTCGTAAGGCCCGTCTCAGACATAGAATTACCTAAGTCAGGATATTGCTGTTGCATTAGACAACATTTCTGCAATAGTTGTGTGTCTTCTCTGTTAACATAGCTCAGCCTTATTTAATTTGTCTGTTGACTTCTTATCTTAAAGTCCTAGTTCCTGTCACTACAAAGAATAGGTTTCAGTCTTCTATTTAAGGGTCAATAGTCCAATACAAGGTAAGAAACATACACTTATTGCATTCTGAAACTTAACACTTTACATTTCAGGACACTATTGATAGTCCATATCTACCAATTTGGCACCTGGCAATGAGGTCATCAGATCGGTACCGGTGTTGTCTGATAACACAGAGGATGGGTGCTGCTCTGGTGAAGTCCTGAAGGCGAGCATGTGAGGTTCGTATTAGAGGGGTGTTTAGTCTGAGTGTGTTAACGGATGGGAGTGAGAGGGCTGTGTGGTGTACGGAAAGGAGGGAGGTGATGCATGGTGGTGCGGCACCATGCACAGCTTTGTGGGTGCGGTTAAGGAGTTTAAATTTAGTTCTGCAGTGGATGGGCAGCCAATGCAGCGACTGGCATAGTGCAGAGGTGCCTGAATAATGGCTGGATAGAAAAATGAGCCTAGCTGCCATGGTTAGTATGGATTGGAGCGAGTCTGGTGCGGGGGAAGCTGATGAGAAGCAAGTTGCAGCTGTCGAGTCAGGAGTGGTTGAGTGCAACCACCAGTGTTTTTAGCGTGTCCGTGGTGAGGGACGGACATAATTTGGCAATATGTCTGAGGTGTAGGTTGAATATTTGGGCAAAAGATTGGATATGCGGGTGTCTATCAGACCCAAACCAAACCGGCTGTTTACCACTCAGGGTATTTAAAGCAAACGCGGATGCTAGTACTTCTGTGAAAGTCTCATGAAATCAGTTACAGTTCCTTTCATCGCTCCAAAGACAGCATGAAACATGAAGAATTTTATTCATTTATTTTTCAATCCAAGTATTATTGAGTTTTAAACAAAGTACTTACAGTAAACAAACAGACAAGTCAGGATTATGAGTCCAGTGGTAAAATAACAGGCGGGAATCACGGCATATAGCGTTGGTTCTGCTTTGCCAAATATATATATATATATATATATATATATATATATATATATATATATATATATGACTATGTCTAGACAAAACAGGTAAACAAACAATGACACACATAAGAGGGGGTGGGGGAGGGTCCGGGAAGAGGGGGCGGGGGGGGGGGGGGGGGAGTGCAACTTGTGAAGGCATTCTCCCTCCGTGGGGGGTCCTCTCGAGATAATCCTAACCGAAAGCACAACTTCAGTCTCTCCTCCTCTGAGGGTCTAGAGTTGGAGCTCAGAGCGTATTCTACGTCAGGGACCCCAAGTCTCTAAGAATTTCTCATGTGAGCCTTTTGACCAACTGGAGAGTTCCTCCAGGTTGTAGGTCCGATCCATTCTGTCCCTCCACTGACAGAAGAGGGGAGGAGACTTTTGCAGCCACAGGGGGGAATAAGTGCCTTGGCCCCGTCGATATGTAGGATTTTATTATGTTTTTTCTCCCAAACCACGAGATATAGGGGAGGTTGTAGTTATGTCACAGAGTTTTAATTTTAGTGATTAATGGGGGGAAATTGGCTGCAAAGAGATCATCTAACTTCCTTGTCAACTTCACTCCCAGGAAGTCAATTGCGGTATTGGACCAGGAGAAAGGGCAGCCGGACATCAGGTTCTCACAGCGAGCTCTTGGGATCGAGACATTGAGTACTGTAGATTTGTTAAAATTTATTTTAAAGTTCGAAAGAGTCCCAAAATATTCCAGGCAGGCAGTGAGTTTGGGAAGGCCCGTTTCAGGGTTAGTAATTAAGAAGATGATGTCGTCTGCAAAGGCAGCTGCGGACAAAGAACAATCACCCGCTGTTAGTCCCTGTATCTCCTGGTCCATCCTGATATACTGGAGAAGGGGTTCCAGGGCCAGTATAAATAGAGTAGGGGAAAGGGGGCAACCCTGGCACGTGCCATTTTTTATTTCAAAGGGGGGTGAGAGGATATTATTTATTTTCAACCTAGCGAAGGGTTCGGCATACAGGGAGAAGAAGGCCGCGACAAAGGAGGGGGGGGGGGTTGAAGTGGAGTAAGATAGATTTCATGTATTGCCAATCAACTCTGTCAAAAGCCTTTTTGGCGTCAGTACTTACTAAGGCGAGTGGAATTCTTTTTGAGTGGGCATAGTGCATTGCGTGCAGGACGCGGATGCAATTATCCCTCCCCTCCCTCCCCCTCACAAAGCCGTCCGACTCCCTATCCACCAGATATCCAAAAGATTTATAATATATAAGGGGAAGGCCGTCCGGACCTGGGCTTTTGCCCGGGGGGGAGGAGTTTATCACTTTGTCGACCTCCTCTTCCGTTACGGGGGCCAGAAGTTGGTTGGCTGTCTCCGAGTCCAATTTGGGTAGGGATAGCTTATTTAGAAAGTCCTTTAATTGTTTATTAGATTCACCCATATCATTTTGGTCCTGCTGCAGGCGTAAGTTATAGAGTTGGGAGTAGAAATGTTGGAATTCAGCTGCTATGTCTGGGGATGAAGTGACTCGGGAGCCTGAATGAGTTTTTATTGCGTCAATTTGGTTCTTAGTGTGGGCTTTCTTGATCATAGCTGTCATGTATTTGCTACCTCTATTACCTTGGGCGAAGGCTATATGTTTGAGGTATAGGCACTTTTTGTTAAATCTTGATTCTAAGCAGAGATTCAGTTCTTTTCTGATGGTGGAGAGTTTGGAAAGGTATTCTTTACTAGCAGAGAGTTTGGTAGTGTATTCTAATTTGGCGATTTGCTTCAGTAGGTCATCTTTATATTTTTGTTGGCTTTTCTTTTTCCTAGAACCTAAAGCTATCAGCACCCCTCTGATAAATGCCTTGTACGTTTCCCACACCACTGGGACTGATTGATCACCGCCCCCATTAAGCTCGAAGAATTCTTTTAATTGATTAGAGATTGCGGCTTTGTCTTCCGCGGAGTCCAGGAGAGAAGCATTCAGCTTCCATCTCCACTCCCGGGGGGAGCTGCATAGAGGTCCCAGGTCCACGTGTAACGGCGCGTGGTCAGAGATAGTGGTGGGAGCGATGGAAGAGTCTATTAACAGAGGGAGGAGGTTAGAGGTTATAAGGATGTAATCCAGCCTCTGAAATGAGGCATGGACATGTGAAAAATAGGTATAGTCTTTGGCGGAAGGTGAGCACTGGCGCCATGCATCCACCAATCCCATCTTCGAGAAGCAACGTAGCAGGCATCTCAGTTTAGGATGTGATATCTGGGAACGTCCGACTGACGAGTCGAGCAGAGGATTTACCGTGAGGTTTAAGTCCCCTCCCAGAATAATGGGACCTACGGCGAATTCCCTGAGGATCCCCAACTGCCCGACCAGCCACGCCACTTGAGTAGAATTTGGAGTGTAAAGGTTGGCCAGGGTAATCTGGAAGTTATTTATGCGTCCCCTTAGAAAGATGACTCTGCCCTCTCCATCAGTATGCTGTGCCTTGCACTTAAATGTAGTGGAGTAATGGATCTATGGAACAAAATGGACACCCTTTTTGAGGCGGATGTCGGGTGAGGGTTGTGGAAGCCCTGGGGAAACTGTCTGCCCAGCAATGATAGGCACTTACCCTCCTTGTAGTGGGTCTCTTGTAGGAAGGCGATCTTGGCGCCATATTTTCGTAGTAGTTGCGCTACGTTGTGTATTTTGAAGGGAGAATTGAGTCCTCTCACGTTGAAAGAGGAGAGACGGAAGCGGTCATCCCCAGCAGGTGGCGGAGGGGGCATAGAGGGTCCGAGAGACGTGCTGTTGTAAAGAGAATCAAAATGCTCAACAAAACAAAGTGCACTTTGTCAGTAAAAAGGGAAGGACGGCCGTGGGGGGGGGGGGGACACTAAGGGAAGGTGGAAGACACAGAAGGGATAGTAACGCTGCAATGAAAACAAAGTATTTGTGATGAAAAAGACCAATTCGTCCGGAGATGGTCAGTGGGGGTGGCGTCCAAGGCGGTGTTCACCACAAGAGTGGATACTGGAGCTCACGGGCTAACCAGATGGAGACCGAGTTGCACTATACCTGCCCTGAACGACTCCTAAGGACCGTTTAAAGTTAACAGAATAAATCTAACTATGAAATTTGACTCGATTAAGTCAGAAGAGAGGGGGTGGGGGAGCACAGGGGGAGGGGGGGGGACAACATGTTAGCTATAAGCTGACGAGCTAGTGAGTCCGCAAGGGGACCACCCACGGGACGGAGGTGCTTCCAAATGAAAGAAAGAAAGGGGAAGAGGGAAATGATCCCAAAGTTCGCCATTGTCCCTGTGTGGATCCAGCTGTGGCACCAGGACCTCAGCTTTGCAATCAGAGGTCAGATGGGAAGATTTCTAGCCCAGATAATAAGCGGGCTGTAGCAGATCCTCATTTGCCTGCCGGAGTGGGGTCTCGACTCTTCTTCTTCTTCCACTTAGGTGATTTGGCTGGGCCCGCCGTACTCCAGTTGGTTATGGATGGAAGATTTGTGAATTTGGGTAGCTCCGGGAGTGGGAGCCAGCAGGGAAGATCTAGCGGCTCCATCTCTAGAAACTGCCAACATGCCTGGAGATCTTCTGGGTAATGGATATTAAGCCTTCAGCCCTTGTGTGATATGCCCAGGCCGAAGAGGAACAGCCAAGCATATTTAATTCCCCTTTCTCTCAGAGCATCCAAGAGCGGGCGGAGAAGGCGGCGCTTTGCTAAGGTAGACGGTGCCAAGTCTTGGAAGATCTGTATAGGTACCTCAGAATATTTCAAGTCTCTGTGGCTTCTGGCTGCCCTTAAGATAGCAAATGCATCTTGAAAGGCAAGGACTTTGCATATGACATCCCGTGGCGGTTCTGTATTAGCCGGGAGGGGTCTAAGGGCTCTGTGAATCCTTTCAATCGTGATAGGGGCTGCCCTCTCAGCTCCGAGGAGGAGTGAGAAAATTTCTTTAGTCACCTTGGGAAGGCAGTCCGTAGCCCATGACTCCGGCAGCCCCTTGATGCGTATATTAGAGCGTCGGTTTCTATTCTCTAAGTCCTCCTGCATCAAGAGGGCCTTGTTAATATGGTTGTGGTGCTCCCGTAAAGTGCGCGCCACTTCTGTAGCATGTGTAATAATGGAGGAGGTGGAAGTCCCCAAGTCATCCACTCGTCGACCCAGGTGCCTAATATCCTCCTTGATCTGCCCCAGCTCTGTCATAATGGGGTTCAGGGCATTCATAATGAGGTCTTTCATGAAGCCTCTGGACACTGCTTCACCATCTTCGCTGTCCGAGGCAGCCCCTTCCTCCCCCTCCTTACTGTGTGCTTCGGCCGAAAGCTGGGCCGGCGCCATCTTAGCTGGGAACAGCGGGGAGCAGGAGCTCTTCTCCTTTAGATAGCACTGCATATCCGCCTGTCCTCTGCTCGTCCGCGGCGTCCCTGAGGGCTCCATGCCCCTCTCCTTCCTGACTCTTCTCATTTCTGCGCTGCTGGAAGCTGCTGAGGGTCCTAAAAGGGAGTCTTGCCGAGGGAGCTGTACTCTCACGCGGCCATTCTTCTCAGCGGTCATGCTCCCCCCCCCCCCCCCCCCCCCACATGAAGAAATTTTAATGGGCAAAGCAGGACAATTCATTCTGTGTATGTGTCAGATAGCTGAACGCCACGCTGGGAAACCGTTGTGTAACAAGAGTATAGACAAACCCCTGAAGCATTTCTGTACCAAGAGTACAGGCGAACACCTGAAAAAATGTGTTTACCAAAAGTATAGGCGAACCCCTGAAAAATCGGTTTACCAAGAGTACAGGTGTACCCCTGAAAAAAATTGGTTTACCCAGAGTGCAGGTGAAACCCAGAAACTTTTTTTTTTTTTTTTTAAAGATAGAGCTTGTAGTTGCTTAATTTGTAACAGAGCCTGGATGCAGCCCTCCACAAAATTTAGTTTTAACAGAGCCTTTTGGCCCTCTGAAAACTTGGCTGTTCAGCGTAATGAGGAGGACGGAGGAGGGGGAGGAACATCAGAGAGGCATAGACCAAGCTACTTTTCCCCTTTTGGGGGATGATAGAGGGTGCATGGTCCCCGAGTTCAGCGTAAGTTTGTGCCACGTGTCCAGCTTTGACACCAAATAGTTGTGTAGAGCTGCTACTTGGCCCACTGAAGTACGTCCTCTACCACTAGCGTTGTCAGATGGGAAGTTTAGCATCAGCTTTCAACCAGGTCCTTGTGGTATTGCATCACTCTCGTACTCCTTTCCTCTTCGGGAATGAGAGTGGAAAGCTTCTCACTATACCGTGGGTCGAGAAGGGTGAACGGCCAGTGATCCTGGTTGGCAATAATACATCTTATGTGAGGGTCACGGGAAAGGCAGCTTAACATGGAGTCAGCCATGTATGCCAGAATGTCAGTACGCAACACATCGCTGTCCTCACTAAGAGTATGACTTTCATGATCCTCGTCCTCCTCCTTCGCTTCAGCCCATACACGCTGAGCAGATGTGAGGAAAGTAGCATGGGTACCCTATGCAGTGTGGGCGGCAGTCTCATCCCTCTCCTCCTCCTCCACCCCCTCCTCCTCCAATACGCATTGAGAAACAGGCATGAGGGTGGTCTGGCTATCAAGCATCATACTGCCATCCCCATCTCCTCTCATAACCGCCAAGCGTCGGCCATTATGCTTAGCAGCAAACTTCTCAGCAGGCAATGCAGCGGGATGGTTACACTGATAATGGCCACATCACCGTTCACCATTTGTGTAGACTCCTCAAAGTTTTCTAGAACCTGACAGATGTCTGCCATCCAAGCCCACTCGTCTGTGAAGAACTGCGGAGGCTGACTACCACTCCGCCGGCCATGTTGCAGCTGGTATTCTACAATGGTTCTATGCTGCTCGTACAGCCTGGCCAACATGTGCAACATATAATTCCAGTATGTGGGCACGTCGCACAGCAGTCGGTGCTCTGGCAGCTGGAACTGATGTTGCAGTATCTTGACGGTGGCAGCATCTGTGGTGGACTTCCTTAAATGGGCGCACACGCGACACACCTTGCTGAACGGACGTAGGACCCGGAATCCTTGGTGTGAGTAGCACGTGAGCAGACCCAAGGTCAGACTCGGTCTCTGCCTCCACGAAGTTCACCCAATGTGCAGTGAGGGGGATGTAGTGTCCCTGCCCGCCAGCACTTGTCCACGTGTCGGTGGTTAAGTTGACCTTTCCAGTAACCACGTGTGTGAGGGCATGGTTTATGTTGAGTGAGATGTGCTGGTGTAGGGCGGGCATGCACACAGGGAAAAATAGTGGCGACTGGGGACCGAGTACCGAGGGACCGCCGCCATCATGTTGCGGAAAGCCTCAATTTCTACTAGCCTGCATGGCAGCATCTCCAGGCTAAGTAGCTGTGCGGTATGCACGTTTAAAGATTGTGCATGTGTGTGGGTGGCCACGTATTTCCGCTTTCATTCCAACGATTGGGTTCGCGACAGCTGAACGCTGCGCTGGTGCGCTGGGACACATTGGTGGAGGACTGTGGAGGTGAGGGTGTGGGTGCAGACCGGGCAACACTTGTGCCTGCGTCCTGGGAGGGGGGTTGCATCTCAGTGCCAGGATGTAACACTGAGGAAGAGGCAGTGGTGTGACCCACAGGCGGTGAATGGCTTGCGTTCCACCTTGTGGGGGTGCTTAGCCATCGTATGCCTGTGCATGCTGGTGGTCAGGATGGTAGCGGTGGCTCCCCGGCTGATCTTGGTGCGACACAGGTTCGCACCACTGTTCGGCGGTCGTCTACGCTCTCAATAAAACACCTCCAGACCTTCGAACACCTATCCCTCTGCATGGAGGCTTGCCACGAGGGGGTGCTGTGGGGAACAGTTGGTGGATTATTTGCTATGGAGCTGGTTCTCCCCCTGGCCACCGCACTGCCTCTTCCAACTTGCTCTGCTGCTTGTTCTTGCCTACCCCCCCCCCCCACCACCTCCCTCTGAAGCCCTGTCTTCAGTAGGGTTTGCAAGCCTGGTGGGGTCAGTCACCTCATAGTCCATCAGCTCTTCCTCTTACTCCTCAGTCAGCTCCTCCCTCAGACTTATTGCCCTAACAACCACCTTGCTGACAGACAACTGTCTCATCCTCATCATCCACAAATAGCTCTTGAGACAGTTATTTAAAGTCCCCACCCTCATCACCCTGCGTCTGTGAAAGTTCCCCATTTTCGGCATCGGTCACGACAAACTCCTCACGTTGCTGTGGAACCATTTTTTTTTTTTAGACTCAGGGCAGGGACGCAGGAAGAGTTCTTGGGTGTATGCCTGTTCAACACAGACTCACCTTTTTCTGGAGTGACCAGGCTCGGAGGCAGGAAGAGCAGCCTGAGGATATAGAGGTGCAGTCCCTTGTGTGGCGTGAGTGAACTGTGTGGAAGACTGGGTATTGGATAAAGTACTGGAGGTGTTATCCGCTATCCACGTCAGCACCTGATCGCACTGCTGTGCTTTAAATAATGGTCTACCATGCGGACCTGCAAAATATGACATGAAGCTGGGGAGTGGAGATAAGCGGCGCTCTACCAATCCCTCAGCAGCAGGCACTGTTTCACCCTGCCAAGGACCTCGGCCTGTGCCCACACCCTCATTCTAACGCCCGCGTCCACGTCCTCGACCCTTACCCCTACTCCTCGTCGTGTAGGGTAAAGGACAGAGCAGGGCCAGAAAAAAATTAATCAATGTATACCGCTGATACCTAGGGCTAATTCACCACCCACAGAGACTGGTAGATTTTAAAGACTCTGAGCAAGGCCAGAAAAACATTTAACCAGTGTAAAGTGCTGAGACCTAGGCCTCATTAACGGAACACGGAGACTGATGGATATGAGAGGCTTTGTGCAGTGCCAGAAAAAAATTGAACCAGTGTAAAGTGCTGACATCTAGGCCTAATTCACCCCCCACAGAGACTGTTAAATATAAGAGGCTCAATGCAGTGCCAGAAAAAATTAAAGAAGTGTAAAGCACTGAAAACTATTCCTAATACACCGCACACAGAGACTTGTAGATTTGAGAGGCTTTGAGCAGGGCCAGAAAATAATTAACTAGTGTATAGCGCTGAGAAGCAGGGCTAATTCACCACCCACAGAGACTTGTAGACTTGAGAGGCTTTGAGCAAGGCCAGAAAAAATTGAACCAGTGTAAAGCGATGATACCTAGTAGTAATTTACCGTACACAGAGACTTAAAAATTTGAGAGACTCTGTTCAGGGCCAGAAAATCAGTTATGGTTCATTTCATCACTCCAAAGACTGGATGAACCACAAAGAAATTCCACAGGCCAAGCTTGGCACAGTTGCCATCACCCAGGACCTTGGCCTCTCCACCCACCCTAAACAAACGTGGGCATAAAGTGGACTTGAATGCTAGTACTTCTGTGAAAGTCTCAATAAATCAGTTACAGTTCCTTTCATCGCTCCAAAGACAACATGAAACATGAAGAAATTTTAATGGGCAAAGCAGGACAATTCAATCTGTGTATGTGTCAGATAGCTGAACACTGTGCTGGGAAACCGTTGTGTAACAAGAATTTAGACGAACCACTGGAAAATTGGTGGACCAAGAGTACAGGTGAACACCTGGAAACATTTGTTTACCCGAAGTGCAAGTGAAATCCAGGAACATTTTTTTTTTTTTTTTTTTTTTAAAGATAGAGCTCGTTGTTGCCTAATTTGCTAACAGAGCCTGGAGGCAGCCATCCGAAAAGAAAAAAAAAAAAAAAAAAGATAGTTTTTACAGAGCCTTTTGGCCAGCAGAAGAATTGGCTGCTGGTTTAGGAGAAGGTGGAAGAGGAGGAAGATCAGAGAAGGATAGACCAAGCTACTTCCCTCCATTTTTGTGGTGATATAGGATGCATGGTTCTTTAGTTCCAGCTTAAATAATATTTATGCTCCGCTGCTCTCCATCGGTGGAGAAGAGAAGTCAGTGGAAATCCAGCCTTTGTTCATCTTAATGAGTCTAAGACTGTTGGCACTCTCAGTCGACAGGCGGGTACGCTTATCCGTGATAATCCCTCCAACAGCACTAAACTCCCTCTCTGATAATATGCTAGCGGCAGGGCAGGCCAGCACCTCCAGGGCGTACAGCGCCAGTTTGTGCCACGTGTCTATTGAACCAGTGTAAAGCGCTAACATCTAGGCCAAATTCACCGCCCACAGAGTCTGGTAGATATGAGAGGCTCAATGCAGTGCTAGAAAAAAAATTAAAGCAGTGTAAAACACTGACATCTATTCCTAATACACCGCCCACAGAGACTCGCAAATTTGAGAGGCCATGAGCTGGGCCAGAAACAAATAACCCCACTGTATAGCGCTAAGAACTAGGGCTAATTCAAAGCACGCAGAGACTGGTAGATACAGTATGCTCCGATACAGCAACAACACTTAGAGCCCCCCAAAAACTAAATATAAACCCCTAGTAGTACACAGCATAAAACCTCTAACAGTGGGCAGAATACAGCTGGGATGCTTGGAAAAAAAAATGGTGCACTACTGGGCCCAGCCAGCCAAAATGCTAAAGCACACAATAAGAGTAGTCCTAGAAAGGACTGTTGGGTTCATGTAGTCAGGGTCCCTGCTTAACTGCTACCTAATCCCTACACTAACACTTTCCCTATCTCAGCAGCTCTATCCCTAAACTCTGCCAGCATGCATCTGAGGCGAGTCGCGGGCGGTAACAGTTTAAGTACTCAGCATTCACCTGATCCGGCCAGAAACTCACTGCTGTAGATGTACACTCACACACACACACACACAACAATTTTTACTTTGGTCAAACCCTCATTGGCAAGGCACACCTTAGCTAAGCAGAACACTACCTGCAACCAAGGACAATCACTGCCTGCAGGTGACACTGCACTCCTGCGTCCACAGCACACACAAAAGTTTCCCTGTGCAGCCTTCAGCTGCCCTCATGCCACACACTCGCTTCATAGCTGCACCACCCTCATGTCTATTTATAAGTGCGTCTGAGATGAGGAGGAACCAGGGGGCACACACTGCAGAGGGTTGGCAGGGTCAGGCAGCAACCCTTTTTGAATTTCAATCCCGTGCCACCTCCGTCGCAAAATTGTCAGGAGTCGCAAACGTGGGCATAAAGGCGACTCAGGTGCCAGACCAGCACTTCTACACATTTCCACAATGCAGCAATACTCTGCGTGGGAAGTATGTGAGCGGGCCCTGGGTCATGCTTGGTCCCAGCCTCCATTTTGTGTGACCCAAGGTACCGTCAATGACATAGCAGTGGGGACTCCATGTGTCCACACACTACTCATTGTGTTTGGGTGTCGGATACCTCATCGACAACGCAAGGGGGAAGCCATCTGCACTCTGCAGCCTACCCAAGTCAGTCAGTGTCTTTGTGCCAGACAGGTAAATCACCGCTATGGGAAGTCTGTGTGCACCCAAAGCATAGGTGAGTCCAAGGAATCCCAAGACATGAACCATGAAGAAATCAGAGTGCCCAAACATGGCAGACTTTCACTGCACCGAGGACATAGGCCTCTGCACAAACCCTCAGCAATCGTGGGCATAGAGCGGACTCCGATGCTAGTACAGCAGTGAACATCTCATTTAATTTGTTGCGGTTGCTTTCACCGTTCCAAAGACTGGATTAACCAGGGCCAAGTTCCACGGGCCCAACCTGGCACAGTTGCATTTCCATCATGACATAGGCCTCTGCACAAACCCTCAGCAATGGCGGGCATAGAGCGAACTTCAATGCTAGTGCAGCTGTGAACGTCTTATTTGTGCAGTATCGCTCCTCTTGTTTGGCCCAAACCAGTGCCGCGGATAACTGTGGTAACGCGAGAGAAAATGCATGTTGGCCTCAGCCCACAATTCATGCCCTAGTCAGTCAGTCAGTGTTTTGGGGCCAGATAGGTAAAACACTGTGATGGCAAGACTTTGTGCACCAATAGGATAGACAGACCCCTGTAACATTCCAGTAGCAAAAGTATTGGCAGACCCCTGTAACATTTCTGTAGCAGCAGTATAGGCAGACCCCTGTAACATTTCTGTTGTAAAAGTACAGGCAGACCCCTGTCACATTTCTGTAGCAGCAGTAAAGGCAGACCCCTGTAACGTTTCTGCAGTAGAAGTATAGACAGACCCCAGTAACATTTCTGTAGTAACAGTATAGGCAGACCCCAGTAACATTTCTGTAGCAGAAGTATAGGCAGACCCCAGTAACATTTCTGTAGCAGAAGTATAGGCGAACCCCTGAAACCTTGGTGTACCATTAGTGTAGGCGAAGTCCGGAAAAAATGGTTAGATAACAGTATAGGCGAAGGCCAGAAAAATTAGTGTAACAAGAGTACCTCTGAAAAATCTATCAACCGAGAGGGCAGGTGAAACCCAGAAATATTTTTTAAAGATGAATTGCTGAATTTGCAACGGAGCCTGGGGGCAGCCCAGTGTGTGTGTGTGTGTGTGTGTGTGTGTGGGGGGGGGGGGGGGGGGGGGTTCTGGTAAAGTATCAATACTTTTGAAACTTTGAACAATTGTAAAAAAAAAATGTAAACAGAGCCTTTTGGGCCGCAGAAAAATTGGCAGTTCAGCGTGATGACATGTTGTTTCAGGGGGAGGAGGAGGAGGAGGAGGAGGACTAATATCCGGGAGTGATTGACAAAGCTAATTCCCCCCTTTTTTTCTGGTGACAGGGAATGCTTATTTATACGGTTGCAGCGAAAATAATCTTTAGGTGCCGCTGCTTTCCGCCGGTGGAGAAGAGAAGTCTGGGGAAATCCAGGCTTTGTTCATCTTTATGAGTGTAAGCATGTCGGCACTGGCAGTTGACAGGCGGGTACGCTTGTCCGTGATGATTCCCCCAGCTGCACTAAACACCCTCTCTGACAAGATGCTAGCGGCAGGGCAAGCCAGCACCTCCAGGGTGTACAGCGCAAGCTCGTACCCCGTGTCCAGCTTTGACACCCAATAGTTGTATGGAGCAGAGGCATCACATAGAACGGTGGTACGATCGGCTACGTACTCCCTCACCATCTTTTTACAGTGCTCCCTCCGACTTAGCCTTGACTGGGGAGTGGTGACACAGTCTTGCTGGGGAGCCATAAAGCTGGCAAAGGCCTTGGAGAGTGTTCCCCTGCCTGCGCTGTACATGCTGCCTGATCTCTGCGCCTCTCCTGCTACTTGGCCCTCAGAACTGCGCCTTCTGCCGCTAGCGCTGTCAGATGGGGAGTTTACCATCAGTTTGTCCACCAGGGCCCTGTGGTATAGCATTACTCTCGAACCCCTTTCCTCTTCGGGAATGAGAGTGGAAAGGTTCTTCTTATACTGTGGGTCAAGAAGGGTGTACACCCAGTAATCCGTGTTGGCCAGAATGCGTCTAACGTGAGGGTCACGAGAAAGGTATCCTAACATGAAGTCATCCATGTGTGCCAGGGTACCTGTACGCAACACATCGCTGTCCTCACTAGGGAGATCACTTTCTGGATCATCCTCCTCCTCCACAGGCCATACACGCTGAACAGATGAGAGGCAAGCAGGATGGGTACCCTCTGCAGTAGGCCCAGCTGCCTCTTCCCCCTCCTCCTCCTGAGGCTCCTCCTCCAAAACACGCTGAGATATAGACATGAGGGTGCTCTGACTATCCAGCGGCATACTGTCTTCCCCCGTCTCCTGTTCCGACCGCAAAGCGTCAGCCTTTATGTTTTGCAGGGCACTTCTCAACAGGCATAGCAGAGGAATGGTGACGCTAATGATTGCAGCATCGCTGCTCACCATCTGGGTAGACTCCTCAAAGTTTCCAAGGATCTGGCAGATATCTGCCAACCAGGACCACTCCTCAGTAAAGAATTGGGGAGGCTGACTACCACTCCGCCGCCCATGTTGGAGTTGGTATTCCACTATTGCTCTACGCTGCTCATAGAGCCTGGCCAACATGTGCAGCGTAGAATTCCACCATGTGGGCACGTCGCACAGCAGTCGGTGCTCTGGCAGATTAAACCGATGTTGCAGGGTCCTCTGGGTGGCAGCGTCCGTGGTGGACTTGCGGAAATGTGCGCAGACGCGGCACACCTTGCCGAGCAGGTCAGGCAAGTGAGGGTAGTTTTTAAGAAACCGCTGAACCACCAGATTGAAGACGTTGGCCAGGCATGGCACGTGTGTGAGGCTGCCGAGCTGCAGAGCCGCCACCAGGTTGTCATACACGACAATGCCCGGTTGGAGGCTCAGCGGCGAAAGCCAGAGGTCGGTCTGCTCTGTCAGACCCTGTAACAGTTCGTGGGCTGCGTGCCTCTTATCACCTACGCTGAGTAGTTTCAGCACGGACTGCTGACGCTTGCCCACCACTGTACTGCCGTGCCGCGCCACACCGACTGCTGGCGACGTGCTGCTCACACTTCTTAAATGAGAGGTAGAGGTTGCGTAGGAGGAGGGGGAGGGTTTAGAGGAGGTGGCATAGACCGATGCAGATACCAGCACCGAGGTAGGACCCGCTAATTTGGGTGTGGGTAGGATGTGAGCGGTCCCAGGCTCTGACTCGGTCCCAGTCTCCACCAAATTCACCCAATGTGCCGTCAGGGAGATATAGTGGCCCTGCCCGCCAGTACTTGTCCACGTGTCCGTGGTTAAGTGGACCTTCCCAGTAACCGCGTTGGTGAGGGCACAATTGTTGTTGCGGGAGACGTGCTGGTGTAGGGCTGGGACGGCACACCGGGAAAAATAGTGGAGACTGGGGACCGAGTAGCGCGGGACCGCCGCCACCATCATGTTTTGAAAGCTTCCGTTTCCTCAAGACTGTACAGCAGCATCTCTAGGCTGATTAATTTTGCAATGTGTACGTTTACAGCTTGTGCGTACGGGTGCGTGGTAGCGTATTTGCGCTTTTGCTCCAACTCTTCTGCTAGCGACAGCTGAACGCTGTGCTGAGAGACATTGCTGGATGGGGTGGAGGACAGTGGAGGTGAGGGTGTGGGTGCAGGCCGGGAGGCGCAAGTGCCTGTGTCCTGAGCGGGGGGTTGGATCTGAGTGGCAGGTTGGGGCGACAGGGGCGAAGCAGGGGTGTGACCCGGAGGCGGTGAACGACCTTCGTCCCACCTTGTGGGGTGCTTGGCCCTCAAATGCCTGCACATGCTGCTGGTGGTGAGGTTGGTAGTGGTGGCTCCCCGGCTGATCTTGGCGCGACACAGGTTGCACACCACTGTTCACCGGTCGTCTGCGCTCTCACTGAAAAACATCCACACCTTTGAACACCTAGGCCTCTGCACGGAGGCTTGGCGCGAGGGGGTGCTTTGGGAAACAGTTGGGGGATTCTTCGCTCTGGCCCTGCCTCTACCCCTGGCCACCCCACTGCCTCTTCCAACCTGTCCTGCTGCTGCACTTGCCTCCCCCTCTGAAGACCTGTCCTCAGTAGGCTTAGCAAACCAGGTAGGGTCAGTCACCTCATCGTCCAGCTGCTCTTCCTCCAAATCCTCTGTGCGCTCCTCCCTCGGACTTACTGCCCTTACTACTACCTCACTGATAGACAACTGTGTCTCATCATCATCGTCCTCCTCACCCACTGAAAGCTCTTGAGACACTTGCCGGAAGTCCCCAGCCTCATCATCCAGACCCCAGGGACTTTCCAAAGGTTGGACATCGGTCACGACAAACTCCTCAGGTGAGAGAGGAACCATTTTTTTCCCACTCATGGCAGGGGCCCGAGAACAGTTCCTGGGAGTCTGTCTGCTCAGAATATGTCATTTTCTTGGAGTGAGGAGGCTGGGAGGAAGGAGGAGTTGCAGCCAGAGGAATCAGAGTTGCAGTCCCTATCTGGGAGTAGTGGACTGCGTAGAAGACTGGGCGGTCGATACATAGCTGGATGCACTTTCTGCCATCCACGACATGGCCTGCTCACACTGCTCTGTTTGTAATAAAGGTCTACCACATGGACCCATACATTGTGATATGAAGCTGGGGACCCCAGAAACTTGCCTCTCTCCTAATCCCGCAGCAGCCGGCTGTGATTCACCTGGGCCAGGAACTCGGCCTGTGCCCACACCCTCACTTGGACATCCGCGTCCACCTCCTCGACCCTTACACCTACTCCTCATCATGGCGGATTACAAAAAAAGCAGGGGCTAAATAAATTACCCCACTGTACAGCACTGACGACTTGGCCTTAATTCACCGCACACAGAGACTTGTAGATACCGGAGGCTCTTTTCTGTGGCTTGAAAAAAGTAGCCCGCTGTCTTGCGCTGGTACCTAGGGGTAATTTACTGCTCGCAGAGACTTGTAGATAATAGAGGCTGTGTGGAGTGGGAGAAGACTGTAAATCCAGTGGAGAGTGCTGATAACTGCGGCGATCTCAACCCCACCAAGGAAAGGGTATTGTGAGACGCTCTGCACAGCAGCTGAGCTGAAATACTTTGCAGTGGTCCGGTGATATTACAGTACTGTTTATCGGTGAGAGCGTCATTTTACTGCACACTCCAGCCGAAAAAAAATAACACGGCAGGCTGCAAACAGGCCTAGCTGCCTAATACTAAAATGGAAGCACTACAACTCCCATCAGCCACCCAGTAAAATGCACCCGGTCAGATGTAGCCCAACAAGGAGCTTTTGGGGTTTTTTTTGCGCAGAGAATACAGGCTGTATAGTGTATATCACTTTCCCTCTAGAAGTGGCTGTGGCCCTACTTTGTGCATCTAATTTACTGCAGACACAGACCGGTATAAATAAGCATGGAATTATTTGCGTACACTTTCACGCTTAGAGCAGTATTTTAACGCACGCTCCAGCCAGAAAAAAACAAAAACAAAAAACATTATGGAAGGCTGCAAACAGGCCTAGCTGCATAATACTAAAACGGAAGCACTACAACTCCCAGTAGCCACCCAGTAAAATCCACACGGTCAGATGCAGCCCTAAGAAGGACCGTTGGGGTTCTTGAAGACAGGATTCTACACTACCACTGTCCCTATCTCAGCAGCACTTTCCCTATACTCTGCATAATCGACTGCAGCCCGGGATTTAAAAAAAAAAAAAAAAAAAGTGCAAAACTGCTCCCAGCAGCCACAGCAGTAATGCACATAGTCAGATGTGGCCCCAAGAAGGACTGTTGGGGGTATTGAAGACAGGATCCTACACTAACACTCCCCTTATAGTAGCAGCAGCACTTTCCGTATACACTCCCAGTGTGTGTCTGAGGCGAGCCGCGGGCGGGGCCGCTTTAAATTTTCTAACTAATAGAGATGAGCGAGCGTACTCGTCCGAACTTGATACTCGTTCGAGCATTAGAGCACTCGAGATGCTCATCACTCGAGACAAGCACCACGCGGTACTCGAGTCAATTCCATTTCCTACCCAGAAATGTTAGCGCAATTTTCTGGCCAATAGACATGCGGGGAAGGCATTACAACTTCCTCCTGTGACGTTCCAGCCCTATCCCACCCCCCTGCAGTGAGTGGCTGGCCAGATCAAGTGACCCCCGAGTATTTAAAGTGGGGACGCTCGCGGCTCGCCACAGTCACACACTGAGAGAGATCAGGCGCAGTGCTGCTGCTGCTATAGGGAAAGTGTTAGTGCAGGAACCTGTGTACAAGAACCCCAACGGTCCTTCTTAGGGCCGCATATGACTGTCTGCATTACTGTTGTGGCTGCTGGTAGCAGTTTTGCTTTTTTTTTTTGTATATCGGGCGTGCAGCCCCATTACAGCTATAGCGTTCTCAGGCTGCAGTCTGTACTACTTAGTATAGGGGCAGCGTTGCTGAGATAGGGAGAGTGATAGTGTAGGATCCTGTGTACAAGAACCCCAACGGTCCTTCTTAGGGCCACATCTGAACATGTGCATTACTGTTGTGGCTGCTGGTAGCAGTTTTGCGGGGTTTTTTTTTTGTATATCAGGCGTGCAGCCCCATTACAGCTATAGCGTTCTCAGGCTGCAGTCTGTACTGCATAGTATAGGGACAGCGTTGCTGAAATATGGAGAGTGGTAGTGTAGCATCCTGTGTACAAGAACCCCAACGGTCCTTCTTAGGGCTACCTGTGACCGTATGAATTTTACAGGTTGTCGGATGGGAGTTGTAGTCCATCACTATTGCACAGCTAGGCCTGTTTGCAGGCTACCGTATATATATTTTTTTTCTGGCTGCAGTTGGCATTAGAATACCGCTGTCAGCCTCCAACTGTACGCCAATAATTCCAATTTTTTTTTACACCACTCTGTGTCTGCGGTCAACTTCACGCACAACGTACGGCGACAGCCCCCCTGATAGAGGGGAAGTCATATACACGCTATATAACTGGTATTCTTTTTTTAAAAAAATAAATATATAAAAGCTCCTTCTTACGGCTACCTGTGACCGTGTGCATTTTACAGGTTGTCTGATGGGAGTTGTAGTCCCACACTATTGCACTTAGGCCTGTTTGCGGCCTTCCTGACTATTGTTTTCTGCCTGGAGTTTGCCTTACTATACCGCTCTCAGTGACAAAGTCTACGCACATAATTCCAAGATTATTTACACCGGCCTGTGTCTGCAGTGAATTAGAGACGCACAGCATACGGCCACAGCAACTGGTAGAGGGAACGTGATATACACACTATCCAGCCTGTATTCTTTGACAAAAAAAACCCCAAAAAGCTCCTACTTAGGGCTACCGCTGAGCGTCTGCATTTTACTGGGTGCCTGGTGGGAGTTCTGGTGCATCACTATTGCATTGCTTCCATTTTTTTCTGCCTGGAGTTAGCGTTACGATTCCGCTCTCTGCGCGAAACTGTACGCATATAATTCCATAATTATTTACAGCGGTCTGTGTCTGCTCTATTCATAATCCACCATGCTGAGGGGTAGGGGTCGAGGATGTGGATACGGGCGAGGATGCGGAGTTCCAAGTGAGGGTGTGGGCACAGGCCAAGTTTCTGGTCCAGGTGTATCCCAGCCGGCTGCTGTGGGATTAGGAGAGAGGCAAGTTTCTGGGGTCCCCAGCTTCATATCACAATTTGTGGGTCCATGTGGTAGACCTTTATTGCAAACAGAGCAGTGTGAGCAGGTCCTGTCGTGGATGGCAGAAAGAGCATCCAGCAATGTATCGACCACCCAGTCTTCTACGCCGTCCACTGCTGAAACTCTGAATCCTCTGGCTGCGGCTCCTCCTTCCTCACAGCCTATACTGATGCAACAAAAATGGTACTGGGGTCTGCATATGCTTCTGCTACATAAATGTTACAGGGGTCTGCTGCTAGAGAAATATTACTGGGGTCTGCCTATACTTCCGCTACATAAATGTCACAGGGGTCTGCTGATATTGCTGCTACAGAAATGTTACAGGGGTCTGCCTATACTGCTGCTACAGAAATGTTCCTGGGGTGTGTTTATACCTTTGCTACAGGAATGTTACAGCGGTCTGCCTATACTATGGGTGCACTAAGTCTTCCCATTGCGGTGCTTTACCTATGTGGCACAAATAGTACAGTGGCTGACTAGGCCTGAATTGCTGTCCGAGGCCAAGTTGCTTGGCGGGGCGAAACTCTCCCATGGTTGGGCACTCCGAGTACTTCCTGTGTAATACCATCTTTGTGCACTTACAGCATAGGCTAGGCCAAGGAACTCAAAGACTGCCTCTTCCAGTGTTGAGCTATCTATGTTGTGTCACATGGATTTCTTGTTGCTATGTAACTCAGGGCACCTTGGGGCACAAAGGTGGAGGCTTGGAACCGAGCCTGACCCTGGGCCCGCTAACGTGCTTCCCACACAGACTATAGCGGGTCCTGGTCATGGTGTCTTGGCCTTGTAATGCCACCTCCTCCCGCTTGGGGTCAGGGGATCAGCAATGCACATCATGTGCTTTCTCTAGTGTTACTACAGTTATCGGAGAAACTTGTTTGGGCCAAATGAGATGAGCGTAACTGCATTAACGTTACAGGAGCCTGCCTATACTTCAGCTGCAGAAATGTTACAGGGGTCTGCCAATACTGCTGCTACATAAATGTTTCTGGGGTCTGTGTATACTTCTGCAACTAAAATGTTACTGTGGTCTGTCTATACTGTTACTACTGAAATGTTACTAATACTGGGCTATGCCTATACTGCTGAAACTGAAATGTTACTGGGGTCTGACTATACTGTAACTCAGGAGAAGAGGCAGCGGTGTGTCCCGCAGGCAGTGCTTGTGTTGGGTTGGAGGTAGTGTGGTGCTTAGCTAAAGTGCGCCTTGCTAATGAGGGTTTGTCCGGAGTTTGTCTGGAGCTACACAATGCTACAACATCAGCATCGAGGGGCATTTTCTGCTCAGCCATCGTGGTAACTTCCCGGAAAACCTTGGTGCCCTCAGCCATGAGCAAGGTGGACGATCCCACCAAGATGTGAAGGTCATGGAGGCAGGGTATCAGGGTAGACGGGGTGCATATATCAGGGCCAACTATTATTGGGGCATCAGACCAGATTGCCAAAGATTGAACAACACTCCGTGACAAGATATCAGCCTAACTATTTCCCTTTACCGCTACTACTTGCACACAATGTGACACAAGAACACTAGACCCTTTGTACGGACACGGTGACCTTTACATAAACATTACATTCAGAACTCATTCATTGTATTGTTCTCCATTGTATGTCCATGTTGTTCATTGTGAGCAGATTATTGACCCACCGGCCGCACTGTGTACTGCGGCTACTGCCTTTACATGTATGACTGCAGGTAGATACAGTGACCGGAGACTAGTGGGTTAAGGGTTAAATGTACATAGCTAGGCCGGTGTCCCGTGGGAAGTCACGCATGGGGCAGCCCGGACAGGGAGCTCTTCCGTGAAGCTTCTTGATGGCACCCGATGGTATTTATTATCCCCTCCTCCCCACGGAGGCATCACATAGACATAGAACAAGAGCAGCGTCCGAGGCAGCTAGGAGAGCCCGTTCTAGAGAGCGCTGCCCCCTCCCCTCACACCTGCCCGGAGGAGGGTTCATGGGAGGGCATGAGATGCAGCAAAGCCGGAGTGACCCTACTGTACTGAGAAGGAAGCTGGAGGCCGGCCGGGAGACGGAGCTCAGCTACAGGTGTACTGATGCCGTACCATCTGCGTTGCTCCTATTCACTTACAGCTGAGCGGCCCTGGTGCATTATGTCTCCAGCGGATGTAAGGGTGGAAACATGGGTTGGGAGCCCCGAGTTAGATGGTACGTCTAGCGAGGGGCACGACGGTGGACCGGCTGCCGCACACACACCTCCCCACATGTACCGCCCATTCCCCTGGCAAGCTCACATATCTCCCAGGCGGATTCCCATCTCTGGTCCTGTCTCACACATCTCCCCGCCGGATTGACATCTACTCTCGTTTCCCCCCGGGCGCTCGCTGGACAGCTTTGTCTGCTCCCAGCTCCTGTCCCCGTCGGCCGCAGCAGCCGTCGCCGCTGTCACCCTACGCGCTGGCCTCCGCTCCCGTACACCGATGGCACTGGCGCCGCTGCCACGGCGAACCCCGATCTCGCTGCCCATGGCGCCGCTGGTGGCCAGCTCTGCCGATGACTGTGAGCTGCTGTTCGGCCGGAGCAGCGGCTTGCCTACAAGAGCTCCACTAGCTGCCCCTGCACTGCTCTCTTTCTGGGTCGCCTCCTTGGGCGCTAAATAGAAGAGCTGATTAGCGATCTGGAAGGGTATAGAGGACGGGGTTGTGGGGGAAGCGGGGGTCTCACAGTACCGATGGTCCTTTAGCTTTCTGGACCAACACGCTCTCCCGTAGGAATCCCAGCGGACACTGTACAACATCTGCTGCCCCGGGGATCTACAGTAGAACCCTCCCTGCGGGTTCTGTACGATGTCACCGACTGTGGCACTGGATCTGGCGCTGAGAGTCCCGCTGTATCACTGCTCCTCTCGGACATCAGTGACTGACAGGCCATCGCCGGCTGCAGGAGACCCGCGGGTAGAAGGCTTTGTTCAGGCGTCATTTCTTGGCGATCTACATCCCGATTAGAGCGTTGTTAGATGCCACCGCTCTTCAGCAGAATCCCAAGTTCCATCTTCACCGTCAACGATTGATGGGAACTACAGAGCCGATGCAATGACCGTCACGTCCAGCACATGATATCCCTAGGATGATATAGAACGGGCAGCAGCCCGCGGGAGGAGATGCACCTGCAGAGAAGAAGAATCGCTTCTTCTTGTGGACAACCACACCCATCATGTCCGGGGTATTAAAGGGACGATAACGTGTGGCATTCCCGATCGTCTGAGTGTACAGGGGGGTACTGGGTTTCCTCATCTTACATTGTGCCGCAGTATAGAGCAGTCTGCAGTATATACAGTATACATTCAGCACCCGGGAGCTGGCAGTGAGCGGAGGCGCAGCCTGTGCTACACCTCTGGGCTCTCGGCAGCTCCAGGTCGTCCTCACATTGTGCAATCAGCTTCTGCACGATGGATATTGTGGAGTAGATCCCGGGGATGGTGACAAGGGCCGGGAATAGAGGGAAGGCGCTCCCGCAGCGGTTTTATCTCCCCAGATAGGCGGTGATGTGCAGATCGGGAGAACTATGGCGAAGATCTCGTGGCCTCCTCTCCGCTCCTCCCCGGAACCTCCGCCAGCAGCGGCTATAAACGGTTGCATGAGATGTCAGAGAGTGAGGAGTCACGTTGAAAGCGAGCTCTCCTGTCCGGTTCTGACCGGTGACGGACTCTTATCCCGGGCAGGGAAGCACAAGAGGAGAACGGAGCGGAGAGGAGGCCCGGATGGGATAAGGCAGTAGCTGTGCTCAGATTCAGCCAATAGCAGCTCAGGACGGGCCTGCTCACGAGCCAATCAGAGCGCGGCCGCTGTACATATAAGAGGCGCCACCAGCGCCGCTCTCAGAGTTTCTCTTCCAGGAGAGTTTTACTATTTGATTACCTCAGCACCCAATGGCAGAAACCGCGCCAGCCGCCGCTCCTCCTGCCGCCGAGCCGGCTGCCAAATCCAAGAAGCAGCCGAAGAAATCCGCCGCAGGGGGCGCCAAGAAAAGCAAGAAGTCCTCCGGTCCCGGCGTGTCGGAGCTGATCGTCAGAGCCGTGTCCGCCTCTAAAGAGCGCAGCGGGGTGTCTCTAGCCGCCCTGAAGAAGGCTCTGGCTGCCGGAGGGTACGATGTAGAGAAGAATAACAGCCGCCTGAAGCTGGCCGTCAAGTCTCTGGTCACCAAGGGCAGCCTGCTCCAGGTGAAAGGCAGCGGCGCCTCCGGCTCCTTCAAGCTGAACAAGAAGCAGGAGACTAAGGACAAGCCGGCCAAAAAGAAGCCAGCGGCTGCGGCCAAGCCCAAGAAGCCCGCTGGAGCCAAGAAAGCGGCGAAATCTCCTAAGAAGCCCAAGAAGGCTCCGGCCAAAAGCCCGAAAAAAGCAAAGAAACCTGCAGCGGCCGCCGCCAAGAAAGTGGCCAAGAGCCCGAAGAAAGTCTCAAAGCCGAAGGCCGCCCCAAAGCCCAAGAAGGTGACGAAGAGTCCGGCTAAGAAGGCGGCCAAACCCAAAGCTGCCAAGAGTCCGGCTAAGAAGGCTGTTAAAGCCAAGAAGAGTGCGGCTAAGAAATAAGCTGAAGCCGCCCATGCATTTACCCCACAAAGGCTCTTTTCAGAGCCGCCACCTTCTCACCGCAGAGCTGTATTATCACTGCCTCGAATTCTGTTCTAGATAGCAGTGCCCCATAGCGGCTACAGAGGACTTCATATCAGTTGGTAGTCTAGGGAGCGAGGGGGAGGCTGTAGAGGGGAAGTAATACGAGACATTCTCGCCGCATCATCCCCGTTCCTGTTGGGGAGTGTGACCTATACAACGCGTGTATGGATGCCGGGCTGAGTGTGAAGGGGGAGGGGACTCGCCGACCTAATGCATTTCCCATAAAAGCAGCGCAGCTTCTAATGGGGGAGACTGCCGTGCAGCGTGGAGTGTGTGTTTCTGCGGACATATCAATGCAGGGAAGCAGCTGAGAACATGATTTCACAGACACCCGTACGTATCATGCAATGGCCTGATAGGGTGAGGTGGGGCCAGCCTCTGCCGAACGCTGATTGGTCGCGGGCATCAAGCGTTTTGGCGGGCTAGTGGTTTGTTTGAAAAAGCCAATGAGATGTAGGGGGCGTTGTTTCTAAGAGCCAATAGGGAAAAGCAAGTAGGGTATAAAGGCTCTGCTCTTTCTACGGCTCCCATCATATCACATCTGTGTGCATCTCTACAATAGAGCTATGGCCAGAACCAAGCAGACCGCTCGTAAATCCACCGGAGGGAAAGCTCCCCGCAAGCAGCTGGCTACGAAGGCCGCCAGGAAGAGCGCTCCTGCCACCGGCGGAGTGAAGAAGCCTCACCGCTACCGTCCAGGTACAGTGGCTCTCCGTGAAATCCGTCGCTACCAGAAGTCCACCGAGCTGCTGATCCGTAAGCTTCCCTTTCAGCGCCTGGTGAGAGAGATCGCCCAGGACTTCAAGACTGACCTGCGCTTCCAGAGCTCAGCGGTCATGGCCCTGCAGGAGGCCAGCGAGGCTTACCTGGTAGGACTGTTCGAGGACACCAATCTGTGCGCCATCCACGCCAAGCGGGTCACCATCATGCCGAAAGACATCCAGCTGGCCCGCAGGATTCGCGGAGAGAGGGCTTAGATCTGCTCTGGGCACCGCATGGAACACAAAGGCTCTTTTCAGAGCCACCAAATCCTCCTCAAACGAGCTGCATCCTGTCCTCCGCTGTCATTCTTTCGATTCCCCACTCGGGTGCGCCGCCGTGTACCCTGGTGCCGCCTCTTCCCAATAATGTTCTCTCGTCAGCAGGAGGTGGTCTGTTAACCCCTTCAGTGACCTAGTCAGTTCCTCAATTAATTCATGTCATTCTCTCATCTTTCAAATGTAGTAGAAAGAGATTTGACTCCCCGGCAGACTGTTATGAACGTGGTTGATCAAACGTGTCCGTATGAGGCATCTATCTGTGCCTGTGGGCCGGGAAGGGATTAGTGTTGATGTATTTATGTGGATATTATCTCATTGTACGAAGAAGAAAGACAGCAATACACAAAACTACACTAATTAATACCGCATAATGAGATTGATAACCGGCCGGGAAACTGTTAAGAAATGCGGTAAATTCAAAATTCCAAACGGTTCTGTGTTAAACCAATCAGCAAGGAGAGGGGAGTGGCCAACATGTAATTGCCCCAATAGGAACGCCTAAACTTGCGTCATTTGTTGCTGTTTTCAATCTGGTCCGCTCGTCGCGTAGATAAGGGAGGACGCTTGAACTGGTTGGCAATCGCTTTCTGCTTTTAACGTAGAAGATGTCTGGTCGCGGTAAAGGAGGGAAAGGTCTTGGGAAGGGCGGTGCCAAGCGGCACAGGAAGGTGCTCCGTGATAACATCCAGGGCATCACCAAGCCTGCCATCCGCCGTCTAGCTCGCAGGGGAGGCGTCAAGCGTATCTCCGGCCTCATCTATGAAGAGACTCGCGGCGTCCTGAAAGTCTTCCTGGAGAACGTGATCCGCGACGCCGTCACCTACACCGAGCACGCTAAGAGGAAGACCGTCACCGCTATGGACGTGGTGTACGCCCTCAAGCGCCAGGGCCGCACTCTCTACGGCTTCGGAGGTTAATAATGCTGCTCTTTCACCATAACACAAAGGCTCTTCTCAGAGCCGCCCACCTCTTCCAAGGAAAGGCTGTAATACAACTCCTTGTGGGGTCGTCAGCAGCGGTGATAGTCTATGCGCTCTGATATGATACAGCGGGGGTGTAGCAGCCTCCCCGTCAGGGTGCGCTTCAGGCTGCGGTCACGGCACGCTTTTAAACCCCTTAGGCCTCCTTCCCACGAACGGATTTCCGCCGCGTAATTCGCGGCGAAAATCCGCTGCGTTGCCCGCAGCTATTAGGTTCTATTGAACCTAATAGCTCAATGCTCACGATGCGTAATTCCACCGCGGAATTACGCACCGCGATTTCTCCCGTCCTCACCCGCAGCATGCTCTATTTTCTGCGGGTGAGGACGGGCTGTACGCACTGACGGCTTCCATTGCAGTCAATGGAAGCCGTCCGTTCACGCTATCTTCCGCTGTAACCAGCGGGAGATAGCGTGAAAAAACGCTTTCCTGCCCACCGCCGCGCGTCATCTGACGCCAAATGACGCGGCCGGCCGCGTCACGTGACACGCTCGGTGGTGGGCGGTGACGCGGCGGTGGTGGGCGGGGAAGCGATTTCACGCTATCTCCCGCAGGTAAGTATAGGGGCTCTGGGGGGCGCCGTGACGGGCTTCACTGCGTAATATTACGCGGCGGACCCCGTCACGCTCGTGGGAAGGAGGCCTTATGTTTATAATACGCGATGAGCTGGGCCTGAATTAATGACATGATGAGCGCACTTCTAAGGGGCGAAGGTGTAGAGCTCTGAGAGGGCTGGATGATGCGGCTGTAACGCTTTGTAAGCATACGGCCCACGCAGGACCCTGAGAAAGCTGGGTGTTCTATCCGAAACACAACAGAAGCGTTCCGATTCTTGTATATACGTGAGCAAACAGAGGACTCTGTTAACCCGTTATCGCACGGACTGGTGAGCGAGTCCTACAGCCGCCCGTCCTCTGGACATGAGGTCACCTAGAGCAGGACGATTGTGCGCTTCTGCCGGTGACAGGGATGGCCACATTGGCATCCGCCCCAATCTCTGCCTCCTTGTAGAAAGTCCTGTACAATTAGTTTCCCGGTGCAGCCGGCGTACCGGCCACCGAGTATCACAGCATAGAAGCGGCGCAGCTCTGTTGTAAGGAGCATGTGGGTGGCTCTTAGAAGAGCCTTTGGTTCTATGGAGGATCAGCGCGATCACTTGCTCTTGCTCGTCTTGCTGCTCTCGGTCTTCTTGGGCAGCAGCACGGCCTGGATGTTGGGCAGGACGCCTCCCTGGGCGATGGTCACCCCACCGAGCAGCTTGTTCAGCTCCTCGTCGCCTCGCCAGCTGAAGGTGACGGGGGATGATGCGGGTCTTCTTGTTGTCCCGGGCGGCATTGCCAGCCAATTCCAGAATCTCAGCGGTCAGATACTCTAGCACTGCTGCCAGATAGACCGGAGCGCCGGCGCCCACCCTCTCAGCGTAGTTGCCCTTGCGGAGAAGCCTGTGTACACGGCCGACAGGGAACTGCAGCCCTGCCCGGGATGAGCGAGTCTTGGCCTTAGCACGGACTTTACCTCCTTGTTTGCCGCGTCCAGACATCTTCTAGCACTTGAAAGGAGACCTATGAAAAAAAGAATACTTCGGAAGTTGTGATAACGAGAAGAGCCCTTCTGTTGACTTTTATAACCTGCTGCTCCGCCCTCCTCTTTTCTAATTGGGTAGATTTCAATCCCCCC
This sequence comes from Eleutherodactylus coqui, assembly GCF_035609145.1. Classification (NCBI taxonomy): domain Eukaryota; kingdom Metazoa; phylum Chordata; class Amphibia; order Anura; family Eleutherodactylidae; genus Eleutherodactylus; species Eleutherodactylus coqui. The sequence continues at coordinate 60,104,832 of NC_089847.1, read as the reverse complement.
AATAGAGGCCAGACTTGAGGAAGAACCAATGAGCGGCACTGGGCGTGGCTAATGACGCTCACAGAGGCCACATGTCGCTGAAGTAGAACGGCAAGCAGACGGCGGTACTCATTTGCATGGCCCCGCTATAAATACCGCAGCGCTGGGAGGTGCAGGAACACTGTTCTCTCTAGTGAGGAAAGTATCTCTACGTTATCATGCCTGATCCCGCCAAGTCTGCTCCAGCGCCCAAGAAGGGCTCCAAGAAAGCCGTGACCAAGACTCAGAAGAAGGACGGCAAGAAGCGTAAGAAGACCAGGAAGGAGAGCTATGCCATCTACGTGTACAAGGTGCTGAAGCAGGTCCACCCCGACACCGGCATCTCCTCCAAGGCCATGGGCATCATGAACTCCTTCGTCAACGACATCTTCGAGCGCATCGCAGGGGAAGCCTCCCGCCTGGCTCACTACAACAAGCGCTCCACCATCACCTCCCGGGAGATCCAGACCGCCGTGCGCCTGCTGCTGCCCGGAGAGCTGGCCAAGCACGCCGTGTCCGAGGGCACCAAGGCCGTCACCAAGTACACCAGCGCCAAGTAATCTGTTCTGTGGCCCGCCGTGCACGATCACCCCAAAGGCTCTTCTAAGAGCCCCCCACCCCATCTACAGCAGAGCTGTCACCTCCTAGTCGGTGTGTAGGTTATTGTAATACGTTGCTGTAGAGGGAATGATAACCAGATTGTGTGCTAGTTCTCTCTGGTGTCTCTTCTGCATCGTGCAGTATAAATGGCATTATTGGGGGAGGCAGCAGCGGAACACAGATGATCATCTCCGACTCCACCGCCTGCTGCGGTTTGGGGCTCCGTTTTCTTCCCCGTGTCCACAAGCGCTCGGGGGGCTCTGTCCTATTGCCTTCCAGCAATAGCAATCATGTCTCCTGCTGTCAGTAGGTGGGGATAGACCGCCGTTATGTCGGCGCGGCTGCCGGGTGTTGATGCATTGCTCCCGGTGTGAGGACAAAGCGGCCGCAGCATTGTTATGGACGATGCCCTGACGGACTGCTCAGAACCCGTGGTTTATATCGCCAGTAATGCAGCTGGGATGAATTAGAAGAAAGTTGCGGATGGTAAAGAGCAACTAGGAGGATCGCCGACGGGGAGAAATCCTGACAAGGTGCAGTTCCAGCACACTTTAGGGAATATTTAGAAACCCAGCGCGGGAGTTCGGGATATTACCCGAGTGTGATCGGTGGAGTGTACAGCGCCGGCCGCATGCTTCCCCCGATATGTACCCGTCCCGGCAGCTCGCTGATAACCCCAACTGTTCTCTCAGAAATGGTGAATACGTGACAGCCGGGCCGGGGAGCTGATAGTGAGCGGACCTGGAGCTTGTGTCCTGGGAATAGGCAGATCTCTAAACCATCCGGGTGACCCGCGGGCAGAAGAGCCGTCACTCTAGAGCACCCGCGGACGCCTCCATACTGGTGGGCACTGTGCGGCGCTCTACCTAGATTTAGTGGCGCCGCACCGGACAATGTTGCTGCTCGCGGTACTCTGAGCACAGTGTATCCCCTGCTAATTAGATACCGGCAGCCCTGATCGCCGCTCTATCAGATGCCCCGTCAGTGATTACACGGGTTACATGGAGTGTGTGTGACCGAAGCAGTGGGGTGCACAAAGGGTCGGAGGCAGACGACATAGTTGCCCAAGGATGACATGCTGGGGGCTGTAGTGCATTGTAGTGGGTACAAGGGGGTAGCGGAGGCAACCCGGGATGCCTGACAATGAGAGGCTTGAAGCGCCAGGAAAGGGGAGGAGGAGCATGACGAGAAGAGCCTCACACTCCCCAGCTCCGCATGTAGAGGTGTCCAGGCGCCTCTTGACTCCTTTTACTCCAGCGGCCGCAAAGGGAACGAGAGCGGTGCAGGGACCAGAGTAGCAGCAGCAGTGGGAATGGGAGCCAAGATAGCCTGGCGGGGACCAGAGTGACAGCGGCCATCCCCTCACATAGAGGCGCAGACTGTATCTCTCAGAGATCTGCAGGGCCACCCTCTTGCCTAGGTTAATTTAGTGCTGCGGCTATATCATTCAGCTCTCCCAGAGTCCTGCAACACGATGTCAGTGCAGTACTCTGGGAGAGCTGGGTGCTATGACCGCAACTCTATATAAAATAATGGCTCCGCGGGTCCTTGGGAGATCTTGGTGCAATTGCAGCACTTCTATATGAGAGGACCGCCGTGCAGGACGCCTCCAATATGGTAGCATTACACGGATAAGCGGGCAGGCCGTATGCTTTAGTGCAAGGAGGACATACAATCAGTGCGCCGCAGCCTGCTTCATCTAACGGTAGGAGGGGAAAGGGACTAGAGCCTGAAGTACGCGCGGGCCAGGAAGCTCTTCCTTCACCTGGGACATTCCAATTATCAGACTGGCAATCAGACTGAATCAGCGGCAACCCCCCACAAGGAGTTGGATTACAGCCTTTCCTTGGAAGAGGTGGGCGGCTCTGAGAAGAGCCTTTGTGTTATGGAGAAAGAGCAGAATTATTAACCTCCGAAGCCGTAGAGAGTGCGGCCCTGGCGCTTGAGCGCGTACACCACGTCCATAGCGGTGACGGTCTTCCTCTTGGCGTGCTCGGTGTAGGTGACGGCGTCGCGGATCACGTTCTCCAGGAAGACTTTCAGGACGCCGCGAGTCTCTTCATAGATGAGGCCGGAGATACGCTTGACACCTCCCCTGCGAGCTAGACGGCGGATGGCAGGCTTGGTGATGCCCTGGATGTTATCACGGAGCACCTTCCTGTGCCGCTTGGCGCCGCCCTTCCCAAGACCTTTCCCTCCTTTACCGCGACCAGACATCTTCTCCGTTGTAAGCAGAAAGCGATAGCTGCTCAGCGCAGAGCCCTAGTCTATATATACAGTGAGCGGACCAGAGAGGGAACTACTGATCAGGGCCGTCATTGCGGGGCGTTTCTTTTAGTTGTCTAGCGTAAAGGCCCATCCCCTCTCCCTGCTGATTGGATGAATACAAGAGCCCTTGCCATCTTGTGCAGCCGATTGGCCTGTCAGCTCCTGAAGCAGTGGGAGAGAAGACGGAGTGAAGGAGACAAGGGCCATGCAGCAGAGAGCCGCTGGAGCGTGAATCCCTCCTGTAAAGCGAGCAGTGCAGCTGCTGCCACAAACACGTGGGGGCGAGGAGAGAGCGCGCAGGGAGGCTTCGGTGAAGGGGAGTACTAGAGCTCTGCTGCATCAGCGCTCCCCTGCCGGAGCAGAGAGACACTCAGGAGCCACAACAGACAGCTATGGGCGGCAGGAACATCAGGGCACCGTGTATAACAAGGAGGCCCCATAACCTGTGACAGTCCCCGGCACAGGGCATACAGTGGCACTTCTACTGCCACCCCAAGAAGCGCCAGGATTACTCCTCCTCTGCTGTGGCCACCATGCTGTGCAACACTCTGCAGATTCTCAAGACCCGGAGTCCCTCATTACAGTCATCAATGGAGTGCAAACCGAACGACTTCCCTGTGTGACTGCTGCCAGACACTGCTGTATACTCCTTATGTCTTAGGGGCCTTTACAGGTCTACTTAAAGGGGTTGTCCCGAGGCAGCAAGTGGGTCTATACACTTCTGTATGGCCATAATAATGCACTTTGTAATATACATTGTGCATTAATTATGAGCCATACAGAAGTTATAAAAAGTTTTTTACTTACCTGCTCCGTTGCTGGCGTCCTCGTCTCCATGGTGCCGACTAATTTTTGGCCTCCGATGGCCAAATTAGCCGCGCTTGCGCAGTCCGGGTCTTCAGCAGTCTTCTATGGAGCCGCTCGTGCCAGAGAGCGGCTCCGTGTAGCTCCGCCCCGTCACGTGCCGATTCCAGCCAATCAGGAGGCTGGAATCGGCAGTGGACCGCACAGAAGAGCTGCGGTCCACGAAGACAGAGGATCCCGGCGGCCATCTTCAGCGGTAAGTATTGAAGTCACCGGAGCGCGGGGATTAAGGTAAGCGCTCCGGTAAACTTTCTTTACTTCCCTGCATCGGGGTTGTCTCGCGCCGAACGGGGGGGGGGGGTTTGAAAAAAAAAAAAAAACCCGTTTCGGCGTGGGACAACCCCTTTAAGGAGCTTTAAGCAATTTGCAAAATCCCCTGCAAAGGCAGGAAATGCAGAAGTGGTTCTGCTATGGGACCCACTAGACAGAACTCTCCCAGTGATACACTAAAGATGTTTGCGAGGGGGGAACCCCCCGACCCGGAGCCTACGACATCATCTGCATCAGGAGACGTGGCCTCTGCACCAACCGCCTGTTTGAGTTCGCTTGCTGGGTTGGTTCAGACTTTGCAATGACTGTCCAATCGGCTCTTATCAGCGATGCAGACAGCTACTGCTGCCCTTACGGGTAAAATCCATGAGATCCGAATGGATGTGAGCCTGTTGAGACAAGCCACCCAGAATCTAAGAGACCGACCGGGTCACTAGTACAGAGGACAGGATCTCTGTGCTGGATGATACCGTATCCCCGACGGCAGCTACTGTGCGAGAGCTTACGCAAAAAGCAGAAATCTGGAAACAAAAGGCGGGTGGCTTGGGAAATGGCTGACAGCGGAATAATCTCTGTGTTGTGGGCCTACCAGAACGCACTGAGGGGCAGAGACCGCAGGGGATCATGGAAGCATTCACGTAGTCACCGTTCCATGATCCCCTGCGGTCTCTGCCCCTCAGTGCATTCTGGCAGGCCCACAACACAGAGATTATTCCGCCGTGAACCATTCCCCAAGCCGCCCGCCTTTTGTTTCCAGATTTCTGTCACACAGGTCTTTGTGGTGGAGCGCGCACACCGAGTACCCATGAAACCACCTATACCAGGCGGGCGCTCCTCCCGGACCCCTGTTGGCAAAGCTGCTCAACTCCTGGGATAGAGAGGTGATCGTACAAGCTGCCAGAACAGGAGGCCCTCTTAGATGCAACAATGCTGCAAAATCCATCTTCCCGGACTTCTCGGCAGATCTACAAAAGCAGAGAGCGCCCTTCTTTGGGATCAAAAGGCAACTCTGAGATCTCCAGCTGCCATACTCCATGGCATATGGATGGTGACCGCACACGTTTCTTCTCCTCTCCGTCTGAGGCTGAGGAATGGCTGTCTAACAGGCATCAACCAGAGTGACTGAAATGTATACTTATCCAAGAAAAAGAATCAGCTATACTAATAGATCATAGACTGAACATGAGTCAACCATGTGATGCGGCAGCCAAAAAGTCAAATGCAATTCTGGAATGTATTAAGAGAAGCATAGAGTCTAGATCACGTGAGATCATTATCCCCCTCTACTCTTCCTTAGTCAGACCTCATCTGGAATATCGGGTCCAGTTCTGGGCACCCCACTTTATACAAGACATAGACAAACTGGAGCAAGTTCAGAGAAGAGTTACCAAGATGGTAAGCGGTCTGCAAATCATGTCCTATGAGGAACGGTTAAAGAATCTGGGAATGTTTAGCAGAAGAGAAGGCTGAGAGGAGACTTAATAGCTGTCTACAAATATCTGAAGGGCTGTCACAGTGCAGAGGGATCAGCCCTATTCTCATCTGTACAAGGAAAGACAAGAAGCAATGGGATGAAACTGAAAGGGAGGAGACACAGATTAGATATTAGACAGTGAGGGGATCAATGAGTGGAACAGGTTGCCACGTGAGGTGGGGCGAGTAATCCTTAGATGGTTGTCCGGCCTCTGAAGACTCCCATTGATCTGTGATGTTTTAGTGATCCTGCACTGAGCGGGGGGTTGGACCCGATGACCCTGGGGGTCCTTCTAACTCTACCATTCTATGAATCTATAACTACCTTCTTCTTTCAGGCAGAGAGCCTATTATCTGCTGAGTGGGCCCGCTTCCAAATTACCCTGCTTCGCCTCAGAGGCTCTATGATTAGAATATTTAATGTGCATTCAACTTCAGGTTAGCAGGCCCAGGATATATATGTGCATTTAAATGATAGGAGCCTGGAGGCATAGAGATATGTGCCCATTATAACAAGAAAAATGCAAACGTCTCAGGACGTACCGCCTAGGATCGAGCGGTATGGATGAGAGACTGCTTTCTTCATGCAGAAAAGAGGACACAGCAAGAAGTATAAGACGGGAGCTAACATAACCTGCTGCATAGGTGAGATCATTACCATTGCCAGGATATATATGGTTGCCCATGGATCGCCGTGTTCCTGACTGCTGCGGGTGTGACGCCCCAATGGTTCACAAGCACTACGCTCAGCACCGGCGCAGGGTGATGTTCACAACTACTCTGGTAGATAGATATGCACCGAAGAACAGTGTGCACCACAACTGAAATGCATAACCCTGATGAAAAGCCTGTGCGACACCAGGGTACCACACTCAGCACGGCGACAGGGAACGCATGCGCTGTATGAACGAGACGCACACCATGCTATGCTGAATGGTAGCACCGCTACAGGGAGGATGAAGCCTGGCCCTAACCTAGTAAGGGAGGTGAAGGGGCCCCGCCTTAAAGAAGAGTAGTAGCCTCGATAGAGACGGCCCCACGGTCTTCCTCCTGGGCCCTGTCTGTCCCTGAAAGGACCCCTGGAGAGATGAACCGAACAGCAAAGCAACACAGAAATGCAACTGAAAAGGAACCCATAGCTACTTATCTGCAAGTAGAAATATACCCAGCACAGAAGAGCTCCAAACTCCAGGGACTCCACTATGGAACATAATAAGCAGCACTGAGCAAAGGGAGGCGTGAGAATATATAGCCACTATGCACATGGGAACTGGCAGAGTGAATGGAAAACAACACAACATCACCCTACTCCTAGGCATGACTAATCTAGCATGCATCAAAGACAGGCAGTGCCAGCAGTCTCTGCACATGGTGCATTAACCCCTGTCCTCCATAACAAGGCAACAGGTCTTGACCTGCGTCCAGACCACCATGCCACAACAGCGTCAAGGTACAATAGTACCCTTCACTCCTAACCGTTGAAGAGGATGAACTCCAACTACACCTCAATCACCCGCATTTATAGAAGGCAGACATCTTGTGACGGTACATGTATTGGTACTTTTGCAGACATATCCCAGCCACTTTCAGACATTAGCCCCTTACATGCTGCAGCTGTGCAATGCATACAACAGAGTACTAGACCCTTAGCACGGCGCATCCACATAAAATACATGACATGCATGACTACCCGGGCACTACCCCCCCCCCCCCTCAATAAGAAAGGGTCTTATTAAAATGATTGTCCTTCCCCAGTAGCTATACTGGCTACAACAAGCAGACATCTTTCAATAAAGGCCCATTTAGCTAGCTGAAAGACAATGATGAGCCTTATCCATGCTGCATTCTCAGCGGGATACCGCTGATACTATTGTTTTAGCTGGTATCCCGCTTGGGGAACACAGCCGGAATATGAAGAAGACAAGCGCTCCATCTGTGTTCTGCATACCCCGCTAGGAGTGCTTAGCGGGATATCAGCTAAACGCTCAGAGAAGACAACAGCTGTATGGAGAAGATAGCGGTCCCACTTGTATTCTGCATACAGCGTGAGCCTTCATTTACACGCTTATGCAAAGCGAACGCTCAAAACTGCCCCATGAACTGCCGTGTGCGTGGATTTTGAGTGATAATCGTTGTGTCTAAATGGGCCTTTAGAATTCTCTTCATTAAACACTGGGAGATACTTAAAAGTGATATTTGCCTAATAGATACCATAACCCCCAGGCCCAATATAGTATTCTGTAGGGACACATCAAAAACATAGGGGCAATTTATCTACCCTACCGGCAGGATCCTATAAGTGCCGCATGGAAGATGCACACGCTGCAACAATATAGCATGCAGCAAGCGGAGATATGACCGGGCACATTTACGACAATACAATACTGTTTAATCTGTAACCCGTCCGAAGTGGAGACTGACTTCAGATGGCCACCAAGCTCCAGTATTCATCATTCTATACTGCCCGTGTCACACCAGATTGAGGACATCACAATGCACAGTCAACTGCCAGACAGGCAGGCTCATTAGCATGCAATGTGTTTGTATGTCTGTCTGTCTATCTATCTTTAGATATACTATGTAATCAATATAGATGATAGAATCTACATTGATATAATTAAGTTAATAACTAGAGATGAGCGAGCACACTCGTCCGAGCATTAGGGGACTCGAGATGCTTGTTACTCGAGACGAACACCACGCGGTACTCCAGTCAATTCCATGTCCTTCCCTGCATGTTTAGCGCCATTTTCTAGCCAATAGACATGCGGGGAAGGCATTACCACTTCCTGCTGTGACACGCCAGCCCTATCCCACCCCCCAGCAGTGAGTGGCTGGCGAGATCAGGTGACCGCCGAGTACCTAAAGCGGTCCCGCCCGTGCCTCGCCTCAGACACACGCTGGGAGAGTATAGGGACAGTGCTGCTGCTGATATAGTGTTAGCGTAGGTTCCTGTCTACAAGAACCCCAACTGTCCTTCTTAGGGCCACATCTGACCGTGTGCATTACTGTTGTGGCTGGCAGGGAGCAGTAGTGCACCCCCCCCCCCCCATCTCGGGCTGTGCATGCCATTACAGCTATAGCGTTCTAAGTCTGCAGTGTATTATACAGAGTATAGGGAAAGAGCTGCTGATATAGGGAAAGTGTTAGAGTAGGATCCTGTCTACAAAACCCCCAAAGCTCCTCCATTGGGCTGCATCTGACCCTGTACATTATACTTGTGGCCTGCTGGGAGTTGTAGTGCATCCATTTTTGTATTACGCATCTAGGCCTGTTCCCAGCCTTTCAGTAATAGGCGTTCTCAGGCTGCAGTGCCGTACAACCGGCTCTCACCATGAAACTGCACTCAAATATTTCCTAGCCTACTGCAAAACGACTTCAGTTATACCGTTCTGTGTCTGCAGTGTATTAGACAGCGGTCTCACCGCTAAACAGTACTGTAATATTTCCGGGGCCACTGCAAAGTATTTCAGCTCTGCCACTGTGCAGAGCGTCTCACAATACCCTTTCCTTTGTGGGGTTGAGATCGCCGCAGTTACCAGCACTCTCCACTGGCTTTAGAGTCTTCTCCCACTCCACACAGCCTCCATTATCTACAAGTCTCTGCGAGCAGTAAATTACCCCTCGGTATCAGCGCAAGACACAAGTCACAGCATAGAGCCTCCGCTATCTACAAGTCTCTGTGTGCGGTGAATTAAGGCCCAGTTGTCAGTGCTGTACAGTGGGGTAATTTATTTGGCCCTGCTCTATTCTTAATCCGCCATGATGAGGAGTAGGGGTAAGGGTCGAGGACGCGGAGGTCCAAGTGAGGGTGTGGGCACATGCCGAGTTCCTGGTCCAGGTGAATTGCAGCCGGCTGCTGCGGGATTAGGAGAGAGGAACGTTTCTGGGATCCCCAGCTTCATATCACAATTTTTGGGTCTACTTAATAGACCTTTATTACAAACAGAGCAGTGTGAGCAGGTCCTGTCGTGGATGGCAGAAAATGCTTCCAGCAATCTATTGACCACCCAGAGTTCTGCGCCGTTCACTGCTGCAACTCTGAATCCTCTCGCTGCTGCTCCTCCTTACTCCCAGCCTCCTCACTCCATGAAAATGACACATTCTGAGGAGCAGGCAGACTCCCAGGAACTGTTCTGGGGCCCCTGCCTTGATTGGGAAATAATGGTTCCTCTCTCACCTCAGGAGTTTGTCATGACCGATGCCCAACCCGGGGTCCGGGTGATGAGGCCGGGGACTTCCGGCAACTGTCTCAAGAGCTTTCAGTGGGTGAGGAGGACGATGATGATGAGACACAGTTGTCTATCGGTGAGGTAGTAGTAAGGGCAGTAAGTCCGAGGGAGGAGAGCACAGAGGATGCAGAGGAAGAGCAGCTGGACGATGAGGTGACTGACCCCACCTGGTTTGATAAGCCAACTGAGAAGAGTTCTTCAGAGGGGGAGGCAAGTGCAGCCACAGGACATGTTGGAAGAGGCAGTGGAGTGGCCAGGGGTAGAGGCAGGTGCCAGAGCGAAGACTCCCCCAACTGTTTCCCAAAGCACCCCCTCACGCCAAGCCACCCTGCAGAGGCCTAGGTCTTCAAAGGTGTGGATGTTTTTCAGTGATAGCACAGACGACCGACGGACAGTGGTGTGCAACCTGTGTCGCGCCAAGATCAGCCAGGGTGCCCCCACTACCAGCCTCCCCACCACCAGCATGCGCAGGCATATGATGGCCAAGCACCCGATAAGGTGGGACGAGGTCCGTTCACCGCCTACGGGACACCACCTCCCCCTGTGCCCCAACCTGCCACTCAGATCTACCCCCCCCCCCCCCCCGCTCAGGACACAAGCACGTGTGCCTCCCGGCCTGCACCCACACCCTCACCTCCACTGTCCTCCACCCCACCCAGCAATGTCTCTCAGTGCAGCGTTCAGCTGTCGCTAGCACAAGCGTTGGAGCAAAAGCTCAAATACGCTACCACGCACCCGTATGCACAAGCTGTAAATGTGCACATTGCAAAATTAATCAGCCTGGAGTTGCTGCTGTACAGGCTTGTGGAAACGGAAGCTTTCAAAAACATGATGGCAGCAGCGGTCCCGCGCTACTCGGTCCCCAGTCGCCACTATTTTTCCCGGTGTGCCCTCCCAGCCCTACACCAGCAGGTCTCCCGCAACATCAATCATGCCCTCACCAACGCGGTTACTGGGAAGGTCCACTTAACCAGGGACACGTGGACAAGTACTGGCGGGCAGGGCCACTATATCTCATTGGGTGAATTTGGTGGAGGCTGGGACCGAGTCAGAGCCTGGGACCGCTCACGTCCTACCCACACCCAGAATAGCGGGTCCTACCTCGGTGCTGGTATCTGCGTCGCACTATGCCACCTACTCTAAACCCTCCCCCTCCTCCTCCTACGCAACCTCTACCTCTCAATTAAGAAGTGTGAGCAGCACGTCGCCAGCAGTCGGTGTGGCGCGGCGTGACAGCACAGCGGTGGGCAAGCGTCAGCAGGCCGTGCTGAAACTACTCAGCTTAGGTAACAAGAGACACATGGCCCCCGAACTGTTACAGGGTCTGACAGAGCAGACCGACCTCTGGCTTTCGCCGCAGAGCCTCCAACCGGGCATGGTCGTATATGACAACGGCCGTAACCTGGTGGAGGCTCTGGAGCTCGGCATATTGCTGCATATTGTTAGGTTCTATGGCCATTGTGTTGGTCTTATGGCGATTGTGCCTGCTTAGCGGCCATCATGCCTGCTCTGCACCTTCTCAGGTATTGAATTTTTGGCTCTTTTCCAGTAAAATTTAAAAATAAAAGAACTACAAGTAAAAGGAAACGTGGCTCGACAAGACGGTAACAGAGGCAATAAGGAAAAAAAAGAAAGTGTTTCAACTATTAAAACTAGAAGAGCAAAAAATGTACAGGGAAGAAAGGAATTATGTAAGGAAAAGATAAAAACTGCAAAAAAGGAAGGAGGGGAGGGGCACATTGTCTAGCTGGCAAAGAGACAGGATGCACAAAAATGAGCTCTCCTAGCCAGCCTTTGAAATCCCCTCCAATCCTGCTGATAGAAGCCCCTGGTCTGCTGGCCGGGTCCTGGGATATCCTCTTTTGCCCTCTGGGTGCAGCTAGAGGCTTCTTATGGTCTTTTAAGGTCTTCTGTGGACTGACTCCAGCTGGGGCCTGGTGTGGCCTGCTGAACCTAGAGGATTGTGGGCTGGACTACCAGTAGCCTGTGCCCAGCAGAAGTCCCAAATACAACCCTGCTGCTGTTTGGGCTGTGAGGCTCCTGGAGAAGCCATGGTTGTGTACTACTCCCTGCACTCTGTTCCTGCAGTGGCAACCGGGTGAGTGACAGGCTCTGAGAGAGGCTTGCCAGCTGCTCTCAGCCTGCAAACTCCTGCCCCAGGTCCCTACACTTCCGTGCCAACACTCCTGTGGTGCCTACACAGCAGGAGTCACACTAACTGCTGACCCTACTGCACAATCTACATTGTGGGGGACGCTGTCACAGGAGCCGGGAGGCAGAGAGACATCAACTCTCAGATTCATGTTGAGTCACAGAGAGAAGGGGATGTTATTGGGGGAGAGGAGGGAGAGAGAAGAAAGCCTGCAGCAAACAACAGAAAAGTGCCTCTACAAGCACAATTTACAACTAAACTCACCACAAGGGAAGTCACCTGCCCGCCCCCTCACCTGCCCACCCACACTCCCCCCTCTTTCACACCGAGCAACCTCTTAAATCCAGGAGAGAGAGGAGAGACACTCAGGAAGGATGCAGCTGCTGTCTTATGAGAACAGGACTGCTACTGTGCTCTGCTGCCATCTAGTGGAGTCTTGCTGAAACAACATATTCTGCACAATACCCCTGCTACAAAGTTCTGATTTTGAAGCTATAAGCCTGGGTTCACACAGGGCGTATTTGTTGCTTATTTCCCGCGGTTTGCCGTTGCATATCCGCATTGTGGCCATTCCGTCGCGGTTGCAGTGCAATGCAGTGCCAATGTGTTTGGCCAAAATGTCGTTCTCACAGGGCGTAAAATTTACCGCAGAGCCACAGTGCGGATAAGCAACTGCGTCGCGGTTTTGAAAGATGCAGCATGTCCATTCTTTCGACCTTTCCGCAGCGCTTTTTTTTCCATAGGGCCCCATGGATGTAGCAAAAACTGCAATGAAAACCGCTATTGCTTATTTTGCTGCGGTTTTTCCAAGCGGTTCCGTACGTAAAAGTAGGACGCTAATTCTTTGGTGCTTAGCATTGAATAATAGAGTTGGGACCTATTAGCTTTTCCTATTTATGACATTATCAATACTCGTGCTAAATTTCAAGTTTCTATGACATTGGGAAAGTGAGAGAATTAGTTTCCGTATGTAAAATTTGGACGCTAATTCTTTAGCGCATAGAATTGAATAATCGAGTTGGAACTTATTCACTTTTCCTATTTATGACATAATCAATGCTCGTGCCAAATTTCAAGTTTCTATGACATTGGGAAGTGAGAGAATTAGATTCCGTACGTAAAAATTGGACGCTAATTCTTTGGCGCTTGGAATTGAATAATGGAGTTGCGACCCATTAGCTTTTCCTATTTATGACATAATCAATGCTCGTGCTAAATTTCAAGTTTCTATGACATTGGAAAGTGATGGAATTAGATTCCGTACGTAAACTTTGGATGCTATTTTTTGCGCTTACAATTGAATAATCGAATTGCGACCCGTTAGCTTTTCCTATTTATGACATAATCAATGCTCGTGCCAAATTTCAAGTTTCTATGACATTGGGAAGTGATGGAATTAGACTCCGTACATAAACTTTGGGCGCTATTTTTTTGCGCTTAGAATTTATTATTCGAGTTGGGACCCATTAACTTTTCCTATTCATGACATAATCAATGCTTATGCCAAATTTCATGTTTCTATGACATTGGGAAAGTGAGAGAATTAGATTCCGTTCGTAAAATTTGGATGCTAATTCTTTAGCGCATAGAATTAAATAATCGAGTTGGGACCCATTAACTTTTCCTATTTATGACATAATCAATGCTTATGCCAAATTTCATGTTTCTATGACATCGGGGAGTGAGAGAATTAGATTCCGTACGTAAAATTTGGACGCTAATTATTTGGCGCTGAGAATTGAATAATCTAGTTGGGACCCAATTAGCTTTTCCTATTTATGACATAATCAATGCTCGTGCCAAATTTCAAGTTTTTATTACATCGGGAAGTGAGAGAATTAAATTCCGTATGTAAAATTTGGACGCTAATTATTTGGCGAATAGAATTGAATAATCGAGTTGGGACCCATTAACTTTTTCTATTTATGACATAATCAATAATCGTGCCAAATTTCAAGTTTCTATAACATTGGGAAGTGTGAGTATTAGATTCCGTACGTAAAGTTTGGACGCTAATTCTTTTGCGCTTAGAATTGAATAATGGAGTTGGCACCCATTAGCTTTTCCTATTTATGACATATTCAATTCTCATGCCAAATTTCAAGTTTCTATGACATCGGGGAGTGAGAGAATTAGATTCCGAACGTAAAATTTGGACGCTAATTATTTGGCGCTGAGAATTGAATAATCTAGTTGGGACCCAATTAGCTTTTCCTATTTATGACATAATCAATGCTCGTGCCAAATTTCAAGTTTTTATTACATCGGGAAGTGAGAGAATTAAATTCCGTCTGTAAAATTTGGACGCTAATTCTTTGGCGAATAGAATTGAATAATCGATTTGGGACCTATTAACTTTTCCTATTTATGACATAATCAATACTTGTGCTAAATTTCATGTTTCGATGACTTTGGGAAGTTATGGAATTAGATTCCGTACGTAAAATTTGACGCTAATTTTTTTGCACTTACAATTGAATAATGGAGTTGGAACCCATTCTATTTTCCTATTTATGACATAATCAATGCTCGTGCCAAACTTGAAGTATCTATGACATTGGGAATTGAAATAGATTCCGTACATAAAAGTAGGATGCTAATTTTTTTGTGCTTAGAAAAGAACAATCGAGTTGGGACCCAATAACTTTTCCTATTTATGACATAATCAATGCTCGTGCCAAGTTACATTGGGAAGTGAGAGCATTAGATTCCATACGTAAAATTTGGACGCTAATTCTTTTGCGCTTAGAATTAAATAATCATCTTGGGACCCCTTAACTTTTTCAATTTATGACATAATCAATGCTCATGCCAAATTTCATGTTTCTATGACATCGCAAAGTGAGAAAATTAGATTTCGTACTTAAAATTTCGACGCTAATTCTTTGGCGCTTAGAATTGAATAATCGAGTTGGGACCTATAAACTTTTCCTATTTATGACATAATCAATACTCGTGCTAAATTTTATGTTTCGATGACTTTGGGAAGTGATGGAATTTGATTCCGTACGTAAAATTTGGACGCTAATTCTTTTGCGCATAGAATTGAATAATGGAGTTGGAACACAATCTATTTTCCTATTTATGACATAATCAATGCTCGTGCCAAACTTGAAGTATCTAGGACATTGGCAATTGAAATAGATTCCATACGTAAAAGTAGGACCCTAATTTTTTTGTGCTTAGAAAAGAACAATCGAGTTGGGACCCATTAACTTTTCCTATTTCTGACATATAAAATGCTCGTGCCAAATTTTAAGTTTCTATAACAATGGGAAGTGAGAGAAATAGGTTCTGTATGTAAAATTTGGACGCTAATTCTTTAGCGCATAGAATTGAATAATCGAGTTGGGACCCATTAACTTTTCCTATTTATGACATAATCAATGCTAATGCCAAATTTCATGCTTCTAAGACATTGTGAATGTGAGAGAATTAGACTCCGTTCGTAAAATTTGGACGCTAATTCTTTAGCGCATAGAATTGAATAATCGAGTTGGGACTTAATAACTTTTTCTATTTATGACATAATCAATGCTCGTGACAAATTTCAAGTTTCTATGACATTGGAAAGTGAGAGAATTAGATTCCGTATGTTAAATTTGGACGCTAATTCTTTAGCGCATAGAATTGAATAATCGAGTTGGGACCCATTAACTTTTCATATTTATGACATAATCAATGCTCGTGCCAAATTTCATATTTCTATGACATTGGGAAAGTGAGAGAATTAGATTCCGTACGTTAAATTTGGACGCTAATTCTTTGGCGCTTAGAATTGAATAATCGAGTTGGGACCCATTAACTTTTTCTTTTTATGACATAATCAATGCTCGTGCCAAATTTCAAGTTTCTATAACATTGGGAAAGTGAGAGAATCAGATTCCGTACGTAAAATTTGGACGCTAATTCTTTTTCGCTTAGAATTGAATAATCGAGTTGGGACTAGAGATGAGCGAACGCGTTCGTCCGAGCTTGATATTCGTGCGAATATTAGGGTGTTCGGGATGTTCGTTATTCGTGACGAACACCATGCGGTGTTCTGGTTACTTTCACTTCCTTCCCTGAGACGTTAGCGCGCTTTTCTGGCCAATTGAAAGACAGGGAAGGCATTACAACTTCCCCCTGCAACGTTTAAGCCCTATACCACCCCCCTGCTGTGAGTGGCTGGCGAGATCAGGTGTTCGCCTAATATAAAAGTCGGCCCCTCCCGCGGCTCGCCTCAGATGCGGTGTGAGTTAGATGAGGGACAGTGCTGTTTATACCGGAGCTGCTGTAGGGAAAGAATTGGTAGTTAGTGTAGGCTTCAAGACCCCCCAAAGGTCCTTATTAGGGCCACTGATAGCTGTGTGTTGGCTGCTGTTAGCAGTGGGATTTTTTTTTTCTCAAAATCGCCTCTGCAGACCGTTGCACCTGGCATTAGGGACAGAAGTGCTGCATAGGCAGGGAGAGTGTTAGGAGTGAGTGTAGCCTTCAAGAACCTCAACGGTCCTTTCTAGGGCCATATTTATCCGTGTGCAGTACTGTCCAGGCTGCTGTTGGCTGTGCTGCATTTTTTTTGGGCTTCTCAAAATCGCCTCTGCAGAGCATTCCACCCTCCATTGATACTGCAGGGAAAGAATTGTATAGGCAGGGCCACAACACAGTTATTATTCATAGAATATACGCAGTGCTGCCTGTTGGTGGGAAAAAACTGAAAACAAATCTATTTGTCCAGCCTCTGTCCGTCCTTACAGGCGGTGGACACGTGTGAGCTGCGTGAAAAACATTGCTAAATCATACGCAGCCAGCTACGCTTTACTGCTGGGTTCGCCATTTGCTTTCCTTAATTGGGAAAAAAAATACCTGCTCTCCAAGAGTTATAATAACTCTGCTACCCTCACGTTCTGTGACACATAAGCAGGGACACAGCACAGTTATTAAACTTCTCAGGTTCATTGAATATACGCAGTGCTGCCTGTTGGTGGGAAAAAACTGAAAAGAAATCTATTTGTCCAGCCTGTGTCCGTCCTTACGCCTGTGGAGACGTGTGAGCTGCGTGAAAAACATTGCTAAATCATACGCACCCAGCTACGCTTTACTGCTGGGTTCGCCATTTGCTTTCCTTAATTGGGAAAAAAAATACCTGCTCTCCAAGAGTTATAATAACTCTGCTACCCTCACGTTCTGTGACACATAAGCAGGGACACAGCACAGTTATTAAACTTCTCAGGTTCATTGAATATACGCAGTGCTGCCTGTTGGTGGGAAAAAACTGAAAAGAAATCTATTTGTCCAGCCTGTGTCCGTCCTTACGCCTGTGGAGACGTGTGAGCTGCGTGAAAAACATTGCTAAATCATACGCACCCAGCTACGCTTTACTGCTGGGTTCGCCATTTGCTTTCCTTAATTGGGAAAAAAAATACCTGCTCTCCAAGAGTTATAATAACTCTGCTACCCTCACGTTCTGTGACACATAAGCAGGGACACAGCACAGTTATTAAACTTCTCAGGTTCATTGAATATACGCAGTGCTGCCTGTTGGTGGGAAAAAACTGAAAAGAAATCTATTTGTCCAGCCTGTGTCCGTCCTTACGCCTGTGGAGACGTGTGAGCTGCGTGAAAAACATTGCTAAATCATACGCAGCCAGCTACGCTTTACTGCTGGGTTCGCCATTTGCTTTCCTTAATTGGGAAAAAAAATACCTGCTCTCCAAGAGTTATAATAACTCTGCTACCCTCACGTTCTGTGACACATAAGCAGGGACACAGCACAGTTATTAAACTTCTCAGGTTCATTGAATATACGCAGTGCTGCCTGTTGGTGGGAAAAAACTGAAAAGAAATCTATTTGTCCAGCCTGTGTCCGTCCTTACGCCTGTGGAGACGTGTGAGCTGCGTGAAAAACATTGCTAAATCATACGCACCCAGCTACGCTTTACTGCTGGCTTCGCCATTTGCTTTCCTTAATTGGGAAAAAAAAATACCTGCTCTGCCACAGTTAATAACTCTGCTACCCTCACGTTCTGTGACACATAAGCAGGGACACAGCACAGTTATTAAACTTAGATAATTCATTCACTAGAGGCAGTGGGGCCTTTCGTTTTCCAAAAAGGGCAAAAATTATATTTGGCCTGCAGTCTTGCGCCAATTTATTTCCTGCCTGGGAAATCTAATCACTGGTAATACAGCATGCTGAGGGGTAGGGGTAAGCCTAGAGGACGTGGACGTGGACGTGGCCGAGGACGCGGAGGGCCAAGTGAGGGTGTGGGCACAGGCCAAGCTCCTGATCCAGGTGTGTCGCAGCTGTCTGCTGCGCGATTAGGAGAGAGGCACGTTTCTGGCGTCCCCACATTCATCGCCCAATTAATGGGTCCACGCGGGAGACGGTTATTAGAAAATGAGCAGTGTGAGCAGGTCCTGTCCTGGATGGCAGAAAGTGCTTCGAGCAACCTATCGTCTACCCGCAGTTCTGCGCCGTCCACTGCTGCCAATCCGAATCCTCTGTCTGCTGCTCCTCCTTCCTCCCAGCCTCCTCACTCCACTACAATGACACCTGCTCAGGAGCGGGAACACTCCCAGGAACTGTTCTCGGGCCCCTGCTTAGATTGGGCAGCAGCGGTTCCTCTCCCACCAGAGGAGTTTATCGTCACTGATGCCCAACCATTCGAAAGTTCCCGGGGTCCGGGGGAAGAGGCTGGGGACTTCCGCCAACTGTCTCAACAACTTTCTGTGGGTGAGGAGGACGATGACGATCAGACACAGTTGTCTTGCAGTGAGGTAGTAGTAAGGGCAGTAAGTCCCAGGGAGCAGCGCACAGAGGATTCGGAGGAAGAGCAGCAGGACGATGAGGTGACTGACCCCACCTGGTGTGCAACGCTTACTCAGGAGGACAGGTCTTCAGAGGGGGAGTCAAGGGCATCAGCAGGGCAGGTTGCAAGAGGCAGTGCAGTGGCCAGGGGTAGAGGCAGGGCCAGACCGAATAATCCACCAAGTGTTTCCCAAAGCGCCCCCTCGCGCCATGCCACCCTGCGGAGGCCGAGGTGCTCTAAGGTCTGGCAGTTTTTCACAGAGACGCCTGACGACCGACGAACAGTGGTGTGCAACCTTTGTCGCGCAAAGCTCAGCCGGGGAGCCAACACCAACAGCCTCACCACCACCACCATGCGCAGACATATGATGGCCAAGCACCCCGCAAGGTGGGACAAAGGCCGTTCACCGCCTCCGGTTTGCACCCCTGCCTCTCCCCCTGTGCCCCAACCTGCCACTGAGATGCAACCCCCCTCTCAGGACACAGGCACTACCACCTCATGGCCTGCACCCACACCCTCATCTCCGCTGTCCTCGGCCCCATCCAGCAGTGTAGTTCAGCGCACCGTTCAGCCGTCGCTTGCGCAAGTGTTCGAGCGCAAGCGCAAGTACGCCGCCACGCACCCGCACGCTCAAACGTTAACCGTCCGCATCGCAAAATTCATCAGCCTTGAGATGCTGCCGTATAGGGTTGTGGAAACGGAGTCCTTCAAAAGTATCATGGAGGCGGCGGCCCCGCGCTACTCAGTTCCCAGTCGCCACTACTTTTCCCGATGTGCCGTCCCAGCCCTGCACGACCACGTCTCCCGCAACATTGTGCGCGCCCTCACCAACGCGGTTACTGCCACGGTCCACTTAACTACGGACACGTGGACAAGCACAGGCGGGCAGGGCCACTACATCTCCCTGACGGCACATTGGGTGAATTTAGTGGAGGCTGGGACAGAGTCAGAGCCTGGGACCGCTCACGTCCTACCCACCCCCAGAATTGCGGGCCCCAGCTCGGTGGTGGTATCTGCGGAGGTGTATGCTTCCTCCACTAAAGCACCCTCCTCCTCCTCCTCCTCCTCTGTCTCACAATCAAGATGTGTTAGCAGCAGCATGTCGCCAGCAGTCGGTGTCGCGCGGTGTGGCAGCACAGCGGTGGGCAAGCGTCAGCAGGCCGTGCTGAAACTACTCAGCTTAGGCGATAAGAGGCACACGGCCCACGAACTGCTGCAGGGTCTGACACAGCAGACCGACCGCTGGCTTGCGCCGCTGAGCCTCCAACCGGGCATGGTCGTGTGTGACAACGGCCGTAACCTGGTGGCGGCTCTGCAGCTCGGCAGCCTCACGCACGTGCCATGCCTGGCCCACGTCTTTAATTTGGTGGTTCAGCGGTTTCTGAAAAGCTACCCACGCTTGTCAGACCTGCTCGTAAAGGCGCGCCGGCTCTGCGCACATTTCCGCAAGTCCCACACGGACGCTGCCACCCTGCGCACCCTGCAACATCACTTTAAGCTGCCAGTGCACCGACTGCTGTGCGACGTGCCCACACGGTGGAACTCTACGCTCCACATGTTGGCCAGGCTCTATGAACAGCGTAGAGCTATAGTCGAATACCAACTCCAACATGGGCGGCGCAGTGGGAGTCAGCCTCCTCAATTCCTTTCAGAAGAGTGGGCCTGGTTGGCAGACATCTGCCATGTCCTTGGTAATTTTGAGGAGTCTACCCAGGTGGTGAGCGGCGATGCTACAATCATTAGCGTCACCATTCCTCTGCTATGCATCTTGAGAAATTCCCTGCAAACCATAAAGGCAGCTGCTTTGCGCTCGGAAACGGGGGCGGGGGAAGACAGTATGCCGCTGGATAGTCAGGGCACCCTCCTGTCTATTTCTCAGCGCGTACAGGAGGAGGAGGAGGAGCATGAGGAGGATGAGGAGGAGGGGGAAGAGACAGCTTGGCCCGCTGCTGACGGTACACCGGCTGATTGCCTGTCATCCTTTCAGCGTGTATGGCCTGAGGAGGAGGAGGAGGAGGAGGATCCTGAAAGTGATCTTCCTAGTGAAGACAGCCATGTGTTGCGTACAGGTACCCTGGCACACATGGCTGACTTCATGTTAGGATGCCTTTCTCGTGACCCTCGCGTTGCACGCATTCTGGCCACTACGGATTACTGGGTGTACACACTGCTCGATCCACGGTATAAGGAGAACCTGCCCACTCTGATTCCCGAAGAGGAAAGGGGTTTGAGAGTGTTGCTATACCACAGGACCCTTGCGGACAAGCTGATGGTAAAATTCCCAGCCGACAGCGCTAGTGGCAGAAGGCGCAGTTCCGAGGGCCATGTTGCAGGGGATGTGCGTAGATCGAGCAGCATGTACATCCCAGGCAGTGCAACAGTCTTTAAGGGCCTGGCCAGCTTTATGGCTCCCCACCAAGACTGTGTCACCGCTCCCCAGTCACGGCTGAGTCGGCGGGAGCACTGCAAAAGGATGGTGAGGGAGTACGTAGCGGATCGCACGACCATCCTTGGTGACGCCTCTGCCCCCTACAACTACTGGGTGTCGAAGCTGGACACGTGGCCTGAACTAGCCCTGTATGCCCTTGAGGTGCTTGCTTGTCCTGCGGCTAGCGTGTTGTCGGAGAGGGTGTTTAGTGCGGCTGGGGGAATCATCACCGATAAGCGTAGCCGCTTGTCAACCGACAGTGCCGACAGGCTAACACTCATCAAGATGAACAAAGGCTGGATTTCGCCAGACTTCTGTTCTCCACCAGCGGACAGCAGCGATACGTAAGCAATACGTAGGCTGCACCCGCGGATGGAAGCTACGTTCTCTCTCACCATCCAAAACGGGGACATTTGTGCTTCATCAATCTGTGTCTAATATTCCTCCTCCTCCTCCTCCTGCTCCTCCTCCTGAAACCTCACGTAATCACGCTGAACGGGCAATTTTTCTTAGGGCCACAAGGCTCACTCAAATAATTTTTCAGAACAATTTTTATAAGTTTCAATTAGCTTAAAAGCGTTGGAACTTTAACTTGAACCAATTTTTCGTTACACTGGGCTGCCTCCAGGCCTAGTTACCACTTAAGCCACATTAACCAAAGCGATTAATGGGTTTCACCTGCCCTCTTGGCTGGCCATGGCCAATTTTTGGGATGTACATTAGTACAGTTGATACAGCAATTTTTGTGGGCCCTCGCCTACAGTGTAATCAAATTAATTTTTAGCCCACCTGCATTACAGCTGACGTTACCTCAGCTGTGTTGGGCAATGCAATGGGATATTTTTGTGTACCGCCGGTGGGTTCCAGGGAGCCACCCATGCTGTAGGTGCACACTGAGTTTTTAATACATCTGTACACTTCTAAAGAACCCGTCTGACTGGGGCATGCAGTGTGGGCCGAAGCCCACCTGTATTACGCACGACATTACTACCTCAGCTGTGTTGGGCAATGCAATGGGATATTTCTATGTACCGCCGGTGGCTTCCTGGCACCCACCCAGGCAGTGGGTCCACAGGGAGTTAAACCTACATGTGTCCACTTGTAAAGAACCCCAGTCTGACTGGGGCATGCAGTGTGGGCCGAAACCCACCTGCATTAACCCTTTCCAGTCCACTGTGTGACCTGTGAAGACATTAGGGTTTAAGGCTGTACAGCTCCGTTGTTGGTAGACGTCCGTCGGGGTTCTCTTACTGTATATTGCCAGCCTCTCTGCTGTCGGAGCCTATCCTACGTGTCAGCTCATGCAGTACTGGCTTTAGCCAGCATATAGCGCCGTTGTATAACAGCAGAAAAAGAGTAAGCCCCCTAGGAAAACCATATACAAATTGGATTGGAAAGGGTTAAGCACAACATTACTACCTCAGCTGTGTTGGGCAATGCAATGGGATATTTCTATGTACCGCCGGTGGCTTCCTGGCACCCACCCATGCTGTAGGTGCACACGGAGTTTTTACTACATCTGTACACTTATAAAGAACCCCAGTCAGACTGGGGCATGCAGTGTGGGCCGAAGCCCACCTGCATTAAGCACGACATTACTACCTCAGCTGTGTTGGGCAATGCAATGGGATATTTCTGTGTACCGCCGGTGGGTTCCAGGGAGCCACCCATGCTGTGGGTCGACAGGGACTTCACAATAGGGAGTTGTACCTGCCTGTGTCTATGAATTAAAAAGCCCGGTCTGACTGGGGCATGCAGACACCTTGACAGAATGAATAGTGTGTGGCACATAGGTTCCCCATTGCTATGCCCACGTGTGCAGCTCCTGATGGCGGTGGCACAGGATTCTATTTCTCATTGCTTCTGTACAGCATTGTGGGCTATCGCTCCGCCACTTTTAAAGAGGGTCGCTGCCTAGCCGTGCCAACCCTCTGCAGTGTGTGCCTGCGGTCCCTCGTCATGGCAGACGCACTTCTAAATAGACATGAGGGTGGTGTGGCATGAGGGCAGCTGAAGGCTGCGCAGGGACAGTTTGGTGTGCGCTGTGGGGGGGAGGGGGGGCGGTTGGGCAGCATGTAACCCAGGAGAAGTGGCAGTGGAGTGTCATGCAGGCAGTGATTGTGCTTTGTTGTAGCTAGTGTGGTGCTTAGCAAAGGTATGCCATGCTAATGAGGGCTTTTCAGAAGTAAAAGTTGTCGGGAGGGGGGGGGCCCACTCTTGCCGGTATTGTGGCTTAATAGTGGGACCTGGGAACTTGAGATGCAGCCCAACATGTAGCCCCTCGCCTGCCCTATCCGTCACTGTGTCATTCCCATCACTTTCCTGAATTGCCCAGATTTTCACACATGAAAACCTTAGCGAGCATCGGCGAAATACAAAAATGTTCTGGTCGCCCATTGACTTCAATGGGGTTCGTTGTTCGAAACGAACCCTCGAGCATCACGGGAAGTTCGTTACGAATAACGAACACCCGAACATTTTGGTGTTCGCTCATCTCTAGTTGGGACCCATTAACTTTTCCTATTTATGACATAATCAATGCTCGTGCCAAATAACACGGGAAGTGAGAGAATTAGATTCCGAATGTAAAATTATGACGCTAATTCTTCTGCGCTTAGAATTAAATAATCGAGTTGGGACCCATTAGATTTTCCTATTTATGACATAATCAATGCTCGTGCCAAATTTCAAGTTTTTATGACATCGGGAAGT
Source organism: Eleutherodactylus coqui (assembly GCF_035609145.1). Classification (NCBI taxonomy): domain Eukaryota; kingdom Metazoa; phylum Chordata; class Amphibia; order Anura; family Eleutherodactylidae; genus Eleutherodactylus; species Eleutherodactylus coqui. The sequence continues at coordinate 60,081,024 of NC_089847.1, read as the reverse complement.
GAGAGAATCAGATTCCGTACGTAAAGTTTGGACGCCTATTCTTTTGCGCTTAGAATTGAATAATCGAGGTGGGACCCATTACCTTTTCCTATTTATGACATAATCAATGTTCGTGCCAAATTGCATCGGGAAGTGAGAGCATTAGATTCCATACGTAAAATTTGGACGCTAATTCTTTTGCGCTTAGAATTAAATAATCGAGTTGGGACCCATTACCTTTTCTCAATTTATGACATAATCAATGCTCATGCCAAATTTCATGTTTCTATGGCATCGCGTAGTGAAAAAATTAGATTTAGTACGTAAAATTTGGACGCTAATTCTTTGGTGCTTAGAATTGACTAATCGAATTGGGACCCATTAGCTTTTCCTATTTATGACATAATCAATGCTCATGCCAAATTTCAAGTTTTTATGACATCGGAAAGTGAGAGAATTAGATTCCGTACGTAAAATTTGGACGCTAATTCTTTAGCGAATAGAATTGAATAATCGAGTTGGGACCTATTAACTTTTCCTATTTATGACATAATCAGTACTCGTGCCAAATTTCATGTTTCGATGACTTTTTTGAAGTGATGGAATTAGATTACGTACGTAAAATTTGGACGCTAATTTTTTTGCGCTTAGAATTGAATAATCGAGTTGCGACTTATTAACTTTTCCTATTTATGACATAATCAATGCTCGTGCCAAATTTCAAGTTACTATGACATTGGGAAGTGAGAGTATTAGATTAAGTAAGTAAAATTTGGACGCTAATTCTGTGGCGCTTAGAATTGAATAATCGAGTTGCGACCCATTAGCTTTTTCTATTTATGACATAATCAATGCTCGTGCCAAATTTCATGTTTCTATGACATTGGGAAAGTGAGAGGATTAGATTCCGTTCGTAAACTTTGGACACTATTTTTTTTGCACTTAGAATTGAATAATCGAGTTGGGACCCATTAACTTTTCCTATTCATGACATAATCAATGCTCATGCCAAATTTCATGTTTCTATGACATTGGGAAAGTGAGAGGATTAGATTCCGTTCGTAAACTTTGGACACTATTTTTTTTGCGCTTAGAATTGAATAATCGAGTTGGGACCTATTAACTTTTCCTATTTATGACATAATCAGTACTCGTGCCAAATTTCATGTTTCAATGACTTTTTTGAAGTGATGGAATTAGATTCCGTACGTAAAATTTGGACGCTAATTTTTTTGCGCTTAGAATTGAATAATCGAGTTGCGACCCATTAGCTTTTCCTATTTATGACATAATCAATGCTCGTGCCAAATTTCAAGTTTCTATGACATTGGTAAGTGATGGAATTGGATTCCGTACGTAAACTTTGGACGCTATTTTTTTTGCACTTAGAATTGAATAATCGAGTTGGGACCCATTAACTTTTCCTATTCATGACATAATCAATGCTCATGCCAAATTTCATGTTTCTATGACATTGGGAAAGTGAGAGAATTAGATTCCGTTCGTAAAATTTGGACGCAAATTCTTTAGCGCATAGAATTGAATAATCGAGTTGGAACTAATTAATTTTTTCTATTTATGACATAATCAATTCTCGTGCCAAATTTCAAGTTTCTATGACATTGGGAAGTGAGAGAATTAGATTCCGTACGTAAAATTTGGACGCTATTTTTTTGCGCTTAGAATTGAATAATGGAGTTGTGAACCATTAGCTTTTCCTATTTATGACATAATCAATGCTCGTGCCAAATTACATTGGGAAGTGAGCGCAATAGAATCCACACGTAAAATTTGGATGGTAATTCTTTTGCGCTAAGAATTAAATAATCGAGTTGGGACCCATTAACCTTTTCAATTTATGACATAATCAATGCTCATGCCAAATTTCATGTTTCTATGACATCGCGAAGTGAGAAAATTAGATTTCATACGTAAAATTTGGACGCTAATTCTTTGGCGCTTAGAATTGAATAATCGAGTTGGGACCCATTAGCTTTTCCTATTTATGACTAAATCAATGCTCGTGTCAAATTTCAAGTTTCTATGACATTGGGAAGTGAGAGAATTAGATTCCGTACGTAAAATTTGGACGCTAATTCATTGGCGCTTAGAATTGAATAATCGAGTTGGGACCCATTAACTTTTCCTATTTATGACATAATCAATGCTAATGCCAAATTTCATGTTTCTATGACATTGCGAAAGTGAGAGAATTAGATTCCGTTCGTAAAATTTGGACGCTAATTCTTTAGCGCATAGAATTGAATAATCGAGTTGGGACTTATTAACTTTTTCTATTTATGACATAATCAATGCTCGTGCCAAATTTCAAGTTTCTATAACAGTGGGAAGTGAGAGAATTAGATTCTGTACGTAAAATTTGGACGCTAATTCTTTTGCGCTTAGAATTGAATAATCGAGTTGGGACTTATTCACTTTTCCTATTTATGACATAATCAATGCTCGTGCCAAATTTCAAGTTTCTATGACATTGGGAAGTGAGAGAATCAGATTCCGTACGTAAAATTTGGACGCTAATTCTTTTGCGCTTTGAATTGAATAATCGAGTTGGCACCCATTAGCTTTTCCTATTTATGACATATTCAATGCTCGTGCCAAATTTCAAGTTTCTATAGCATTGGGAAGTGAGAGAATTAGATTCCGTACGTAAAATTTGGACGCTAATTCTTTTGCGCTTAGAATTGAATAATCGAGTTGGCACCCATTAGCTTTTCCTATTTATGACATAATCAATGCTCGTGCCAAATTTCAAGTTTCTATGACATTGGGAAGTGAGAGAATTAAATTCCGTACGTAAAATTTGTTCGCTATTTTTTTGCGCTTAGAATTGAATAATTGAGGGCGTGGCCTAACTCCGGAGCAAGATGGCCGCTTGAGACCGGAGCTCCTTCAGCGAGGCGCCCACGGAGGACCCACAGCACCGATAGCAGCATCAAAATGCCCAAACCTGTAAGGGACAAAGGTGGAGAACAAGCCTGCACACCCAGGACCTCCAAAAGCCAGATGGGGATGCAGCGCTTTCTGAAGGAGCGCAGCTCCGGCTCCCCCCACCCTTCCATCAAGATAGTGCCAGCCTCGGAGGCTGCATCTGCCTACAGTAAGGAGGGGGAGGGAGAGTTCTCCTCTGATGAAGAGGATGCCAGCCCTGTGTCCCGGGGATTTATGAAGGAGCTTATCTCAAAGGCTCTGTCCCCCCTCATAAACGAGCTAACAGAGATAAAAGCTGACATAAGGCAGATGGGTGGCAGAGTTGAGGAGCTGGAGCCTGCCTCTGCCTCTGCTACATCTCATGCCCTGGCCATGGCTAAAGTCTTAAAGGAACAGCACGACAATTTAAATAAAGCCCTCATTCTCCAGGAGGACCTGGAGAATCGTAACCGGAGGTGCAATATCCGTTTCAAGGGAATCTCTGAATCCTGGGCAGCGGAGGCCCTGTCTAAAGTTGCCATTGAAATATTTGGCTAGCTACTTGGGCAAGACAGAGCGGCGACAATTTCTGTGGAGCGCATCCACCGCGCTCTTAGACCCCTCCCCCCGCCTGCAGAGCCCCCCAGGGATGTTATCTGCAGGCTCCTCACCTTCCAGGACACGTCTGCCATCCTGAAAGCTGCCAGACAACACAAAAATTTAACATACGGGGACTCTTCAATCCAAATTTTCCAGGATCTATCCCCTGCTACTCTTACAAAGAGGCGAATTATGCGACCTCTTCTGGAAGCCCTCAGAGCAAGAGACATTCGCTACGCGTGGCTCTTCCCTTTCGGCATTAATATAGCATACAACGGCCGCAGATTATTGATTCGCACTCCAGACGACCTCAGTAATTGCTGGGAGCACCTTGAGGTGGACCCAATAGAGCTGCCAAACTGGCTACCCCTCCCGGAGTTCCCTAAGCTTCCAAAGCTTTCCCTCCCAGAATCCTGGCAGGTGGCGAGTAACCTTAAGTCGCCCAGAAACAAAAAGAAGAAGGCCAAAGACCCTCCTGTTGCCCCTGACGACTGAATAAGTGATGTCATCTAGAACTCCCACTATGCCTCCCACCGGACGCCGACCTGGCTTCACACTTATCCAGTTCGGACCCTCCGGGTGATTGCGACTTTTTGTGATGTGTCTCCAAGTTGACATTCACTTCTCGTTATTGAAGATCTTGGGCTATCGCCTATTTTGATCACATTGTTCGTTGTTGCTGTTTTAAGCAGATTATTTGCACTAACGCTGTTTTTCCTCCTTTAGTAGCGATTATATGCTCCCTATTTCTACCTGCTGGTGTTGGGGCCTCTGCGGGCGCCTATCTGGTTAGGCCGATACCAAAGTAGTTGTTGGACCTCCTTTGTAGGGCCCAAACAACTCGTCCCACACCTCAGCGGACTCCTTAATTTTAGGAACCGCTGACCTTAACCCTCTATTTTAGGTTGTGGTTTGCAACCTACCCCCCTACCTGCTCTTTCCTCTTGTGTCTACCTCCTATTTTGCTCCATCCCCTTTCCCCCTCCTCTCCCCACTCCTTACCTCTAACCCGGTGCTCGCCCAAGGGACCCCCCCTGGATTTGATATTTAGGCCTACACCTGTGTAATTTGCTTGCTCTTTTCCTCTCCTAGTTAGGAAATCGTCTGCCCGCCCACGAGATCGAGATGACAAGACCTCTCCAGTTCTCGACCTTTAACGTCAACGGCTTGAATTCCCCAAACAAGAGACACCACGTGGCCCTTCTTCTGAAAAGGTATGGCTCAGGGGTACTGTTACTACAGGAGACCCATTTTAAAAGGGACAGATGCTTATCCCTCCCTGGAGGTCAGTTCCCGATGGCTTTTCATAGCTCCCACCCCTCCTCCGCTTCCAAAGGTGTGTCAACGTTAATACACAAATCTCTTAATTTTTTTGTGAGGCTCGCTACGCAGATGAGGAGGGCAGGGTTCTCTTTCTGAGAGGACGCCTTAACGAAAATAAAGTGACCCTTGCGAATCTCTATGCCCCCAATAAAGACCAGATAGTATGGCTTACAACTCAATTAGAAATACTCAAACACTTCGCTAGTGGCCAGGTCATTTTAGGAGGGGACTTTAACCTCACTCTATCCCCTGATATGGACTCCTCGTCAGGGAAATCCCAAATCTCGCAGAACAAGTTGAGCAAACTCATTAGGTGCATTTCACTGCTAAACATAGTTGATGCCTGGAGATGTCTTAACCCATCCACCAAGGATTATACTTTTTTTCTCGCAGGTCCACTCATCCTTTCAGCGTTTAGACTACATTTTCGTCTCCTCCCTGTTGCAACACTCAAAAAAAGCTATGATAGACGCCATGGCCATATCGGACCACGCCCCAGTCCACCTGACTCTCCACCTTCCAAATTCCCTCCCGCGTGAGTGGAGGTGGAGGCTTAACCCATCTCTCCTTGATTCAGCGGAAGACAGATCCCAGTTAAGCAAAGCTCTGGAGGAATTCTTCCAACTTAACACCTCAGAGGACTTGTCAGTCCCGACAGTGTGGGAGGCCCATAAGGCCTTTATGAGAGGACTTCTGATTGCCGCTGGCTCCAGGGCAAAGAAGAAGCAGCAAAAGGACATTGACGACCTACTTTCTCAAATTGCCAAGTTAGAGCGCCTGACTAAACTCTCCCAGTGTAAAGCATCTGCTGAAAAACTTGGTTTCCTTCGCACAGAACTTAAACTTCTCCTAGAAGCTAAATTTAATAAAAAATATCTCTACCTCAAACACATTTCATACGCGCAAGGAAACAAAGGTAGTAAGTTTACGTTGTCCCTCATTAAAAAAGCCCAAACAAGAAATCTCATAAAGGCCATTAAATCCCCCTCAGGTCAGCGTGTCACCTCCACCCCCGAAATTGCCAAAGAATTTCAAGCTTTCTATTCTTGCCTCTATAACCTACGGGACCCCCTCTCCGCTGAAAACATTCCCATCGTTAAAAAACAAATTGACCATTTTCTCATAGACTTAAATCTCCCCAAAATCCAAGAGGATGAAGCTGCATCCTTTCTGTCTCCGATCACTCCACAAGAGGTGGGTGACCTTCTAAATTCGTCTCCACCCGGCAAGAGCCCGGGCCCGGACGGCCTCCCCCTTATATACTACAAATCCCTTGGTGCTTCCCTTATCCCCAAACTAACTGAGCTTTATAATTCTCTCCTGAGTGGGACCCCCCTGCCTAGACAAGCGCAGGAAGCGCACATTACCCTGGTGCATAAAGATAACAAGGACCCTGAGTCCTGTGGGAGCTACCGTCCCATCTCCCTGATTAATTTCAACATGAAATTATGGGCCAAAATCTTAACAAAACGCCTAGAGAAACACGTTACTTCCCTAGTTAGCCCAGAACAAACGGGCTTTGTAGGGGGTAGAGAGGGACGAGATAATTGCTTAAGGCTCCTATATGCAGCCAGATTCTCTCAAACCCATAACATACCACTCACCTTAGTAGGCACGGACGCCGAAAAGGCGTTTGACCGCGTGAATTGGCTGTACATGGAACAAGTCTTGCTCCATTTTAACATTCCCCCCAAATTTGTATCGGCAATTTTTTCTCTTTACGCAATGCCCCACGCAAGGCTTAAGATTAATAATTATCTCTCCCCACCATTTGATATAAAAAACGGTACTAGGCAGGGGTGTCCCCTCTCCCCCATCCTCTTTATACTCGCTCTGGAGCCACTCCTCCAAAAGATCAGACTAGACCCGCTTGTACAGGGTTTGAGAATCGAGAACGAGGTCCTGTCGACGGCAGCATATGCCGACGATATCGTCTTTCTTATTACTAACCCGGAGGAGGGGCTTCCTCGCCTTACCTCCCTACTGGAGACCTTCGGAGACCTTTCTAATTTTAAAATTAATTTTACTAAATCCGTGGCCCTAAACGTTTCAATTCCCACTTCCCGATTCAAGGCTATCAAGAAAATATCCCCCTTTTCGTGGTCCGACTCAGCCATTGACTTCTTGGGTATAAAATTAACGAAGAAGGCGGAGGACCTGTTTGCGATAAATTTCCTCTCCACCCTAACGAAGATCAAGAAGCTATTACGTTCTTACGATCTCCCCTTTATTTCTTGGTTAGGCCGTAAGAACATCTTGAAGACCTATATTATCCCCATTATCCTCTATAAGATGAGGCTCCTCCCTATATATCTCCCACCCAGCTTCTTTAAGGCGCTCCGCTCACTTTTTTCCAGATATCTCTGGATGGGAAAAAAACCCAGACTGGCCTACAGCCTTCTGACTAGGAGGCGCATGGAGGGAGGAGTGGACCTACCCTGTCCGCGTGAATTCTATCTAGCTAACCTATTGAATCACTGGATAGAACTCACACATCCAAATAGAGACCCATTGATTCAGCGCTTAGCAAAAGGGTCCTATGGCCCTACCTTGGTGGAGGACCTCTGGTTCCCAGAGAACAGGAGGTGTAAGGTTCGCAGAAAAAAAACCCTTTTGGAGGGGGCGATGGAATCATGGGATGCCCTAGGGAAAACTCTGGCGCCTCCCCCTTCCCCACGCACACCACTATCTGCCCTTTACAAATATATGAATCTCCCTTTGGACTCATGCTCGACACGGGCTTGGAGGATGCTTTCTGAAAAACACTTTCAAGATGTATTTGCCCTCACCCAGGAAGCACCCCTCACTACCCTAAATGAGCTCCTACCTAATCGCCCCCTCCCCTTCCTGACTCTGACCCATATGGTGAGAACCCTAAATGATTTCAGGAAAACCTGCATCTCCTCCAGGCCACTTACCCCTTTTGAAACCGCGATTAGTAACCTCTCCACTCCCTCCCTGAGAAAAATAGCTCACATTCGCAAGAACTACGTATCTCGCCCTTCCCGGACGAAACCTGCCTTCCTCATCTCCTGGGAGATAGAACTTCGCATCACCCTATCCGATAGTGAGACCAGATCGATTTTAAAAACAGCATATGGGCTCTCCGCTTGTGTTACCGCCCAGGAGTCCCATTATAAACTCCTGGCGCGGTGGTACAGGACCCCGCAATGGCTACACAACCACAAGCTGGTGGCGGGGAATGAGTGTTGGAGGTGTGGGAGCTCTACGGGTTCTTATCTCCACATATGGTGGGACTGTCCGATTATAGCTCCCTTCTGGAGCAGCGTGGCGGGTGAGATGAAAAAGATCTCCCCCGATCTAGTGCTCTCCCCTGATGTGGTCTTCCTGTGGAGACCTACCCCTACCTTTCGCCCGACCAAGCATAGACTGTTCGCTCTCCTGGTGGATACAGCTAGATCCCTTATTCCAGCGATGTGGAAGCAGAAGGACCCTCCCACGTTTACTCTTTGGAGGGCCAGAGTCGATATGCTAGCAAACCTAGAAGAACTTTCAAGCTCGTCCAATGGAACGCATGACAGGTTCCTAGAGATCTGGGGGCCCTGGCGGGCCATCAGGAGAGCAATTCAGGGTTGAGCCATAGAGGAAGTGTAAGGGTGACGGCGGACAGGCACCCCATCCATACCACGGATGCCTCTCTTGAAACCTCCCCCCTCCCCCCCTGTCGCCCATGTTGCTCCCGAGTTGATCTTCTCGGCACCTGATGGTGTCGGGTGAAAAACCCTTTGTTTGGGCAGCATTTCAAACTGACATTCCGGGACCGGCCTATCCTGGAGAGCACCATCTTCCTCCTCCCTCTCCCCCACCTCCCCTTCCCCTCCCCCCCTCCACCCCCAACTTATCCTATTTGTACTGTTATTCGTCCTGTGCGTCAGAAAACAGCAGGTGGCTGTTTATATATTCAGGGCTATCAGCGCGGTTGCCACAGCCTCCCTTTTCATTCTCTTCTTTTTCATAGAAGAGGTTCATAAAGTTCCTTTCCCTCTGAATCGTTTTTAGCCACTTTGGTTGTCTCCAACTGGGATAACCAAGGTGACACAAAAAGTATATTGGAATGCTGTTTGTACCTCTTATTATTATTTCTGACTGTTTTTGTTTCTGTAATTCTCACAAAACCAATAAACATTGATTTATAAAAAAAAAAAAAAAAAGAATTGAATAATTGAATTGGAACCCATTGGATTTTCCTATTTATGACATAATCAATGCTCGTGCCAAATTTGAAGTATCTATGACATTGGGAAGTGAATTAGATTCCGTACGTAAAAGTAGGACGCTAATTTTTTCGTGCTTAGAATTGAACAATCGAGTTGGGACCTATTAACTTTTCCTATTTCTGACATAAATAATGCTCGTGCCAAATTTCAAGTTTCTATGACAATGGGAAGTGAGAGATTCCTTTCGTAAAATTTGGACGCTAATTCTTTAGTGCATCTAATTGAATAATCGAGTTGGGACCCAATAACTTTTTCTATTTATGACATAATCAATGCTCGTGCCAAATTACATTGGGAAGTGAGAGCAATAGAATCCACACGTAAAATTTGGATGGTAATTCTTTTGCGCTTAGAATAAAATAATCGAGTTGGGACCCATTAACTTTTTCAATTTATGACATAATCAATGCTCATGCCAAATTTCATGTTTCTATGACATCGTGAAGTGAGAAAATTAGATTTCGTACGTACAATTTGGACGCTAATTCTTTGGCGCTTAGAATTGAATAATCGAGTTGGGACCCATTAGCTTTTCCTATTTATGACATAATCAATGCTCATGCCAAATTTCAAGTTTCTATGACATTGGGAAGTGATGGAATTAGATTCCGTACGTAAAATTTGGACGCTAATTCTTTGGCGCTTAGAATTGAATAATCGAGTTGGGAGTCATTAGCTTTTCCTATTTATGACATAATCAATGCTCGTGCCAAAATACATCGGGAAGTGAGAGAATTAGATTCCGTATGTTAAATTTGGAAGCTAATTCTTCTGCGCTTAGAATTAAATAACCGAGTTCGGACCCATTAGATTTTCCTATTTATGACATAAATAATGCTCGTACCAAATTTCAAGTTTCTATGACAATGGGAAGTGAGAGAATTAGATTCCTTTCGTAAAATTTGGACGCTAATTCTTTAGTGCATAGAATTGAATAATCGAGTTGGGACTTATTAACATTTTCTATTTATGACATAATCAATGCTCGTGCCAAATTTCAAGTTTCTATAACATTGGGAAGTGAGAGAATTAAATTCTGTACGTAAAATTTGTTCGCTATTTTTTTGCGCTTAGAATTGAATAATTGAGTTGGAACCCATTGGATTTTCCTATTTATGACATAATCAATGCTCGTGCCAAATTTGAAGTATCTATGACATTGGGAAGTGAATTAGATTCTGTACGTAAAAGTAGGACGCTAATTTTTTTGTGCTTAGAATTGAACAATCGAGTTGGGACCTATTAACTTTTCCTATTTCTGACATAAATAATGCTCGTGCCAAATTTCAAGTTTCTATGAGAATGGGAAGTGAGAGAAAAAGATTCTGTACGTAAAATTTGGACGCTAATTCTTTGGCGCGTAGAATTGAATAATCAAGTGTGGACCAATTAACTTTTCCTATTACTGACATAATCAATGCTCGTGCCAAATTACATCGGGAAGTGAGAGAATTAGATTCCGTACGTAAAATTTGGACGCTATTTTTTTGCGCTTAGAATTGAATAATGGAGTTGCGACATTAACTTTTCCTATTTATGACATAACCAATGCTTATGCCAAATTTCAAGTTTCTATGACATTGGAAAGTGAGAGAATCAGATTCTGTACGTAAAATTTGGACGCCTATTTTTTTGCACTTAGAATTGAATAATCGAGTTGGCACCCATTAGCTTTTCCTATTTATGACATAATCAATGCTTGTGCCAAATTTCAAGTTTCTATGACATTGGGAAGTGAGAGAATCAGATTCTGTACGTAAAATTTGGACGCCTATTCTTTTGCGTTTAGAATTGAATAATCGAGTTGGCACTCATTAGCTTTTCCTATTTATGACATAATCAATGCTCGTGCCAAATTACATTGGGAAGTGAGAGCAATAGAATCCACACGTAAAATTTGGATGGTAATTCTTTTGCGCTTAGAATTAAATAATCGAGTTGGGACCCATTAACTTTTTCAATTTATGACATAATCAATGCTCATGCCAAATTTCAAGTTTCTATGACATTGGGAAGTGATGGAATTAGATTCCGTACGTAAAATTTCGACGCTAATTCTTTGGCGCTTAGAATTGAATAATCGAGTTGGGAGCCATTAGCTTTTCCTATTTATGACATAATCAATGCTCGTGCCAAAATACATCGGGAAGTGAGAGAATTAGATTCCGTATGTTAAATTTGGAAGCTAATTCTTCTGCGCTTAGAATTAAATAACCGAGTTCGGACCCATTAGATTTTCCTATTTATGACATAAATAATGCTCGTACCAAATTTCAAGTTTCTATGACAATGGGAAGTGAGAGAATTAGATTCCTTTCGTAAAATTTGGACGCTAATTCTTTAGTGCATAGAATTGAATAATCGAGTTGGGACTTATTAACATTTTCTATTTATGACATAATCAATGCTCGTGCCAAATTTCAAGTTTCTATAACATTGGGAAGTGAGAGAATTAAATTCTGTACGTAAAATTTGTTCGCTATTTTTTTGCGCTTAGAATTGAATAATTGAGTTGGAACCCGTTGGATTTTCCTATTTATGACATAATCAATGCTCGTGCCAAATTTGAAGTATCTATGACATTGGGAAGTGAATTAGATTCTGTACGTAAAAGTAGGACGCTAATTTTTTTGTGCTTAGAATTGAACAATCGAGTTGGGACCTATTAACTTTTCCTATTTCTGACATAAATAATGCTCGTGCCAAATTTCAAGTTTCTATGAGAATGGGAAGTGAGAGAAAAAGATTCTGTACGTAAAATTTGGACGCTAATTCTTTGGCGCGTAGAATTGAATAATCAAGTGTGGACCAATTAACTTTTCCTATTACTGACATAATCAATGCTCGTGCCAAATTACATCGGGAAGTGAGAGAATTAGATTCCGTACGTAAAATTTGGACGCTATTTTTTTGCGCTTAGAATTGAATAATGGAGTTGCGACATTAACTTTTCCTATTTATGACATAACCAATGCTTATGCCAAATTTCAAGTTTCTATGACATTGGAAAGTGAGAGAATCAGATTCTGTACGTAAAATTTGGACGCCTATTTTTTTGCACTTAGAATTGAATAATCGAGTTGGCACCCATTAGCTTTTCCTATTTATGACATAATCAATGCTTGTGCCAAATTTCAAGTTTCTATGACATTGGGAAGTGAGAGAATCAGATTCTGTACGTAAAATTTGGACGCCTATTCTTTTGCGTTTAGAATTGAATAATCGAGTTGGCACTCATTAGCTTTTCCTATTTATGACATAATCAATGCTCGTGCCAAATTACATTGGGAAGTGAGAGCAATAGAATCCACACGTAAAATTTGGATGGTAATTCTTTTGCGCTTAGAATTAAATAATCGAATTGGCACCCATTAGCTTTTCCTATTTGTGACATAATCAATGCTCATGCCAAATTTCAAGTTTCTATGACATTGGGAAGTGATGGAATTAGATTCCGTACGTAAAATTTGGACGCTAATTCTTTGGCGCTTAGAATTGAATAATCGAGTTGGGAGCCATTAGCTTTTCCTATTTATGACATAATCAATGCTCGTGCCAAATTGCATCGGGATGTGAGAGAATTAGATTCCGTATGTAAAATTTGGACGCTAATTCTTCTGTGCTTAGAATTAAATAATCGAGTTGGGACCCATTAGATTTTCCTATTTATGACATAAATAATGCTCGTACCAAATTTCAAGTTTCTATGACAATGGGAAGTGAGAGAATTAGATTCCTTTCGTAAAATTTGGACGCTAATTCTTTAGTGCATAGAATTGAATAATCGAGTTGGGACTTATTAACTTTTTCTATTTATTTATTTATTTTTTTTATCAATAAGTTTTTTATTATATTTTGTTCAAAAACAGTGAAAAGTTACAGCGTTGAAACATTTGTTACATTGATAATGAATATGAATGTTTTAACATACGATATGTTGAGAACTTCTTGGAGGTGTCTGAAGTTCGCGGTAACATATCAGCATTGTATATTCCTTGAAGAGTCCTTAGTAAGTAACCAAGATTGATATCAGGGGAATATGGGGGGTAGAATGAAGGGGAGGGGGAGGGTAAGGGGTAGAGGGGGAAGATGAGGAAAGTAGTTATAAGAAGATATTATAACAGCAACAACATTAAACCAGGTCAACAATAGTTAAGATTTACTTCTGGATTGGATAAAGAGTAAGCCACGGATTCCAAGTTTCTCTGAATTTGGGTAGAACATTATTTTGAATGGCTAGAATATTTTCATATATACTATGTTCGGAGATTATTTGAATTAGATCTTTCCCGTTTGGAGAAATGTCCGACCTCCATTTTCTGGCAATTAATAATTTTGCACACAGGAAAATGTGTCCTATTAGTTTTTTGCTAGTGGGGGGAATTTTCCCAGGGTCTAAGAGTAGGAGAGCAGTTTTTGGAGTGTAGGGAACTGATAGGCCCGTCACTTTAAGTATAAGATTGTATGTGGATTTCCAAAACGGGAGAATGTGGGGGCATGCCCAAAAGATATGGATCAGAGATCCTTGTTGTCCACAATTCCTCCAGCATTGGTTGTTGCTGGCTAAGCCTCTTCTAGCCAAGATAGTTGGGGTGAAGTACCAGCGTGTAATTATCTTTTGATGTGTTTCAATTAGATTTGCAGCCTGTGAGGCTTGGCCTGCCCATCTAAAGGCTTTAAGCCATTGATCAATGGGGATTTTTTGGTTGAGATCTTTTTCCCAATTCAGTAAATGGCTTTTCCTAGCTGGCCTTAGTGCACCAAATAGATTATCATAAAAGAGACGAGTGTGCATTTTGGGGTGGCTGGCATTCAATACGTTAAAGATAATCTCAGGAATTTTGAGCTCGCGTATCTGGTGATTGTGGAGAATGGAACAGACTTGTGTATATCTAAAGTAGTCTAGATTAGATAGAAGAAATTTGGTTTGTAGTGAATGGAAGGGTAAGGGGCCTTGCGGGGCAAGGACGTCTGAAACAAAGTGTATCCCTTTTTTAACCCAAGAACTAAGCTGAAGATGGGGGACAAAGTACTCCAGAATTCTGATAGGAATGTTTTTAAGAGTTCTAGTTGTGTTTTTGTCGGTGTTGAGCATTAAGCTTTTCCAAGCTTCTATTGAAGCTAGCATAGGAGGCGACAGATTAGGAGTAGTGAAGTGAGTCAGCAGTTTGGGGGAGGACACAGCAGCCACCAGAGCAATCAGCAGGCATTTCAGTGGTATCTGGTTATTGTTTTCTGTTTCTATTGAGGACCAGCTTACTTGTCGGGTCTGGTGTGTCCAAGGAGAAATTTGGCTTAGTAATGTAGCTATGCGATAGGATTCCAAGTTAGGAAGTCCCAGGCCACCTTGATGTCTGTTAAGGGATAGGATGGAGAGGGCTATTCTAGGCTTTTTATTCAGCCAAATAAATTTGGATAATTGTCTTTGAAAGCTTTCAATGGTTTGTTTTGGAATTGGTACTGGGAGAGTCCTGAAGTAGTGGAGTATTTTAGGCAGGATAAGCATTTTGTAGGTGTTTATTCGTCCCAGCCATGAAATCGGGCGAGACCGGTAAGAATCTAGCTCTTTTTGAAGATCGGCGAGAAGAGATGGAAAATTGACTGCAATTAGATCAGTTGTGGGGGAACATAAGTTAATACCTAGATATGGAATGCTTTTAGTCTGCCATTTGAATGGAAATTCTTTTTCTATATCTAATTTGAGATCTTTATTAATATTAATGCCTAGAATTTGGGATTTGGTTATATTTAATTTATAGTAGGATGTAGCCGCGAATTTGGACAGAGTATTTTGGAGTATTCTCAGGGAAAGGGTTGGATTTGTGAGTGTGAGTAAAATATCGTCAGCGAATAGGCTGATTTTATGCTGACGAAGACCTGCAGTGATTCCTTGGATGTCTGGATGGGTTCTTATAAGTTCCGCCAAGGGTTCCATTATTAATGTAAATAATAGAGGTGATAGGGGGCAACCTTGGCGTGTCCCGTTGGAGATAGAGAAAGGATTAGATAAGAGACCGTCCACCAAAATTTTTGCTGAAGGAGAGGAGTATAGGGCTTTAATGGCCTTAAAGATGTTACCTGAGAAGCCAAATTTGTTTAGAGTGGAAAAGGCATAGCTCCAATGTAGTCTATCAAATGCCTTTTCGGCATCAAGGGCAACCAGGATTGTGGGGACCTTTGTGGATTCAGATTTATGAATGAGATTTAGGATTCTTCTGGTCCCGTCTAAGGCCTGTCTCCCCTTTGTAAAGCCCACCTGGTCTGAGTGAACGATATCAGGTAAGATTTTAAGTAGTCTGTCAGCCAGTATTTTGGCGAATAATTTAATGTCGCAGTTCAAAAGGGAGATAGGCCTGAAGTTGGCAGGTGATGTGGGGTCTTTTCCTGGTTTTGGGATTGTTATAATAGTGGCTTCCAGCATTTCTTTAGGAAAGGAGCTTTGTTCTATGCCTTGGTCAAAGGCTCGAGACAAGTGAAGGGCCAGAGAGTCAGAAAAGAGTTTATAATAATCATTAGAGAAGCCGTCGGGACCCGGGGCTTTGTGGGGTTTTAGGGTTTTGATAGTGTTTGTTATTTCCGAAGGAAGTATTTGGGAGTTTAGGGATGTAAGTTGAGACGCAGAGAGAGTTGGGAGTTTTGTCTTTTTAAGAAAGTTATCAATAATTTGAATAGAGGGTTGGGGGGTATCCTTGTCATCTTTTAAGTTATAAAGTTTAATATAATATTGGCGGAAAGTTTCTGTGATTTGTGTTGGGTGGTGTATCTTTAATGAGGGATTAAGGGGGTCTATGATATATGGTATCTTAGATTTTAATATTTTTTTCTTTACTAGGTTAGCCAGCATGCGTGTGGGTTTATTTTTTGAGGCATATAGTGTTGTGCGTGTTGCTTGCATTTCTCTTTCATAGTTATCCATTAGGATGGATCTCAATTTTTGTCTAAGGGCGAAAAGTTGATTATGTAGACAATCTGTGGGATTTTTATTTAGTTGGCTCTCGATGGAAGAGATTTGTGATAGGATTGTGTCTAGCTGGCGAGATTTCTCCCTTTTATGTTGGGCACTGATCTTAATAAGCACTCCTCTAATAAAGGCCTTATGGGCGTTCCAGATAGTCAGAGGGGAGACATCTGGAGTAGTGTTATTTGTGAAATATTCTTGTAGCGCTATCCTAATGTTGGTGTGATGTTTTGGATGTTTCAGCAGGAAAACATTATTCCGCCATGATTTGGTTCTATCTACTCCTGCATCTAGCGAGACGTCAATCGAGACGGGAGAGTGGTCTGACCAAGTGGCTGCCCCAATCTGGGCCATTTTAACAAGCGGAAGAGTGGATCTATTTACCAGAATCAGATCAATTCTAGAGGAAGATTTGTGTCTTGCTGAATAGAAGGAATACTCTCTAGATGAAGCATTTAGGCATCTATATGTGTCAAACAAAGCTTCTGTATGTAGCCATGGGAGCAGGGAGGTCGCCGTTCTCGAGAGACCTTTCGAGGAGTCTTGGTTCTTATCGGGTACTGCATTGAAGTCGCCACATATAAATAAGTAACCCACCTCGCATCTCCTAGCTCTTTTTATTGCTTTGCTTAAAAATCGAATTTGGGCTTGATTTGGGGCATATAAGTTCACTAGAGTGAAGGGTTTGTCATTTAGAGAGCCGGGTAGAATGATATATCTTCCTTTGGTGTCAACATCTTGAGAGGTAATTTCCACTTGTAGCGAATCTCTAAAGGCGATCAAGACTCCTGCTTGTTTTCTAGGGGAGCTAACTGAGTAAATTTTGGGGAATTTTTTGTGAGAAAATTTTGGACTGGCTGAAGCTGCGAAGTGGGTTTCTGTACACACATAATATCTGCTCTGGAAGAGAGAGCCTCCCTCCAAAGCGATGATCTTTTGAATGGTGAATTTAAGCCATTTGCATTAATTGACAATATCTTAATTGACATTTTGAGAACTTAAGGATCCGTTGAGCCGATATACAAATATATGATGAGCTATAGACCTGAAAAGTGATATTAAAGGGGTAACAGGTAACAAAACATAGTTACGAAACAGGTTAGGGGTAGCCCTATCCATCTTAGACAAGATGGGAATTTCCACCTGTGGAAAATTCTGAGGGCAGGATAATGAGTGGTGAGACTCAGGTAGTTAACGTTAGCGTAAAAAGGTACGCTTAAAACTATTACAGGCTGAGGGGCCTGAACAGCGGTAGTGGGGAGCGGAAAGAGTTCGTCTGGCGAAAAACAATCCGGGTCCGCCTGGATAGGAAGCTGGATGGGCCATAGAATCAATCATGGGTATGATCTTGAGCGTGGTTTTGAGCTTTTGTAGAGGAGGGATGTTGATAGGGAGGACTTGGTATGTCGATTCTCCAGGATTTAAGCAGAAGCATTGCTTCGTCTGGTTTAAGGATGACATGGGTGGTATCTTCTCTACGGATCAGGAGTTTTGTTGGGAAACCCCATCTATAGGGGACTTTCGCTTGAAGTAGAGCTGCGGTGACTGTGGAGAATTTTTTCCTTGTCAGCATAGTGGACTGTGAGAGATCCGTGAATAAGCGTATCTTTTCATACGGTGCTGGAAGTTGAATTAGTTTGCGAGCAGCAATCATAGCGGCATCTTTTATATGGTAGAAGTGAATGCGTGCTATAGTATCTCTTGGGACAGAGTCGGCAATAAATCTAGGCTTAGGCAGCCTGTGTGCTCTGTCAATAATTAGATCTTGTTTACTGGCGTCAGGGATCAGCGTGGCCAGAAGTTGTTTCAGATAATTTGAGATTTCAGAAGGAGAGACGGATTCAGGAATACCGCGGAATTTAATATTATTGCGTCTATTCCTGTCTTCCATATCCACAATCTTTGTCTTGAGCTGCTCTACTTCATCAACTAATTCATAGTGTGCGTCGATTAGGGCATTATGTGACTGGGAAAATTCGCCCATTTTGTTTTCCGTATGTGATACGCAATCGCCTATCTCATCTATGGTATTTTTGAGAGAGGTATTAAGAGACTTGAAGCTGGATTGAATAGAGTCGCTTAAAGCGACCACCATGTCCTTTATGAAGGATTCAGATGCTGACTGTGAAGATGATGGCATAGAGGAGATATATTCTCTCAAGGAGGGTATTTGAGTAGCTATGGAGGATGTGGCGTCAGTCTTAGGTTTTTGTTTTAAGGGGCTTTCAGATGGAGATGGAGACTGTGCCACGTGTGAGGAGGAGGACAACACCATTTTGGAGGCTTGTTTTGAGTGTGATGAATGTCTCTTTCCTCCTGAATGAGAGTGTAGTGGGGGCGATGGATTTGCACTCACCCGACCCTGTTGGAGCTGTCTCGGCGGAGAGCTGTCATCTGGGTAGTACGGAGCTGCATCTTCCTCCTGCTCTGCACCGGTAGCGGAGGGAAGTGGAGCGGAGACTGTAAGAGCGCGCCGGGCTGAGTTTGCACTCACCCGTGCCTGTTGTAGCTGTCTCGGCAGAGAGCTGTCATCTGGGAGGAGCGAGGTTGCATCTTCCTCCTGCTCTGCACCGGTAGCGGAGAAAAGCGGAGCGGAGGCTGTAGGAGCGCGTTGGGCTGCAGTGGATATAAAAAAATCATCCAAGCGCTTAGGCTGAGCGCGGGAGGCTCTGCATCGGGACATCGCTATGGTAACTGTAATGTCTCCGACGCCGCAGGAGAGAAAAGAAGACCCGTGGGTTGCTTCAAAGTCACTTCAGGCTAGGACCGGAGCAGAGCTCGGGAATTAAGCGGCCATCTTCCTGCTCTGCCAGGCCACGCCCCCAACTTTTTCTATTTTTGACATAATCAATGCTCGTGCCAAATTTCAAGTTTCTATAACATTGGGAAGTGAGAGAATTAAATTCCGTACGTAAAATTTGTTCGCTATTTTTTTGCGCTTAGAATTGAATAATTGAGTTGGAACCCATTGGATTTTCCTATTTATGACATAATCAATGCTCGTGCCAAATTTGAAGTATCTATGGCATTGGGAAGTGAATTAGATTCCGTACGTAAAAGTAGGACGCTAATTTTTTCGTGCTTAGAATTGAACAATCGAGTTGGGACCTATTAACTTTTCCTATTTCTGACATAAATAATGCTCGTGCCAAATTTCAAGTTTCTATAACAATGGGAAGTGAGAGAAATAGATTCCGTACGTAAAATTTGGACGCTATTTTTTGCGCTTAGAATTGAATAATGGAGTTGCGACCCATTAGCTTTTCCTATTTATGACATAACCAATGCTTATGCCAAATTTCAAGTTTCTATGACTTTGGGAAGTGAGAGAATCAGATTCCGTACGTAAAATTTGGACGCCTATTTTTTTACGCTTAGAATTGGATAATCGAGTTGGCACCCATTAGCTTTTCCTATTTATGACATAATCAATGCTTGTGCCAAATTTCAAGTTTCTATGACATTGGGAAGTGAGAGAATCAGATTCTGTACGTAAAATTTGGACGCCTATTCTTTAGCGCATATAATTGAATTATCTAGTTGGGACACATTAACTTTTCCTATTTATGACATAATGAATGTTCGTGCCAAATTACATCGGGAAGTGAGAGCAATAGAATCCACACGTAAAATTTGGATGGTAATTCTTTTGCGCTTAGAATTAAATAATCGAGTTGGGACCCATTAACTTTTTCAATTTATGACATAATCAATGCTCATGCCAAATTTCAAGTTTCTATGACATTGGGAAGTGATGGAATTAGATTCCGTACGTAAAATTTGGACGCTAATTCTTTGGTGCTTAGAATTGAATAATAGAGTTTGGAGCCATTAGCTTTTCCTATTTATGACATAATCAATGCTTGTGCCAAATTACATCGGGAAGTGAGAGAATTAGATTCCGTATGTAAAATTTGGACGCTAATTCTTCTGCGCTTAGAATTAAATAACCGAGTTGGGACCCATTAGATTTTCCTATTTATGACATAAATAATGCTCGTACCAAATTTCAAGTTTCTATGACATTGGGAAGTGAGAGAATTAAATTCCGTACGTAAAATTTGTTCGCTATTTTTTTGCGCTTAGAATTGAATAATTGAGTTGGAACCCATTGGATTTTCCAATTTATGACATATTCAATGCTCGTGCCAAATTTGAAGTATCTATGGCATTGGGAAGTGAATTAGATTCCGTACGTAAAAGTAGGACGCTAATTTTTTAGTGCTTAGAATTGAACAATCAAGTTGGGACCTATTAACTTTTCCTATTTCTGACATAAATAATGCTCGTGCCAAATTTCAAGTTTCTATAACAATGGGAAGTGACAGAAATAGATTCCGTACGTAAAATTTGGACGCTATTTTTTGCACTTAGAATTGAATAATGGAGTTGCGACCCATTAGCTTTTCCTATTTATGACATAACCAATGCTTATGCCAAATTTCAAGTTTCTATGACTTTGGGAAGTGAGAGAATCAGATTCTGTACGTAAAATTTGGACGCCTATTCTTTAGCGCATAGAATTGAATAATCGAGTTGGGACCCAATAACTTTATCTATTTATGACATATTCAATGCTCGTGCCAAATTTCAAATTTCTATAACATTGGGAAGTGATTGAATTAGATTCCGTACGTAAAATTTGGACGCTAATTCTTTTGCGCTGAGAATTGAATAATCTACTTGGGACACATTAACTTTTCCTATTTATGACATAATCAATGTTCGTGCCAAATTACATCGTGAAGTGAGAGCAATAGAATCCACACGTAAAATTTGGATGGTAATTCTTTTGCGCTTAGAATTAAATAATCGAGTTGGGACCCATTAACTTTTTCAATTTATGACATAATCAATGCTCATGCCAAATTTCATGTTTCTATGACATCGCGAAGTGAGAAAATTAGATTTCGTATGTAAAATTTGGACACTAATTCTTTGGCGCTTAGAAATGTATAATCGAGTTGGGACCCATTAGATTTTCCTATTTATGACCTAATTAATGCTCATGCCAAACTTCAAGTTTCTATGACATTGGGAAGTGATGGAATTAGATTCCGTACGTAAAATTTGGACGCTAATTCTTAGGTGCTTAGAATTGAATAATAGAGTTGGGAGCCATTAGCTTTTCATATTTATGACATAATCAATGCTCGTGCCAAATTACATCGGGAAGTGAGAGAATTAGATTCCGTATGTAAAATTTGGACGCTAATTCTTCTGCGCTTAGAATTAAATAATCGAGTTGGGACCCATTAGATTTTCCTATTTATGACATAAATAATGCTCGTACCAAATTTCAAGTTTCTATGACATTGGGAAGTGAGAGAATTAAATTCCGTACGTAAAATTTGTTCGCTATTTTTTTGCGCTTAGAATTGAATAATTGAGTTGGAACCCATTGGCTTTTCCTATTTATGACATAATCAATGCTCGTGCCAAATTTGAAGTATCTATGACATTGGGAAGGGAATAAGATTCCGTACGTAAAAGTAGGACGCTAATTTTTTCGTGCTTAGAATTGAACAATCGAGTTGGGACCTATTAACGTTTCCTATTTCTGACATAAATAATGCTCGTGCCAAATTTCAAGTTTCTATGACAATGGGAAGTGAGAGAAATAGATTACGTACGTAAAATTTGGACGCTAATTCTTTGGCGCGTAGAATTGAATAATCGAGTGTGGACCAATTAACTTTTCCTATTTCTGACACAATCAATGCTCGTGCCAAATTACATCGGGAAGTGAGATAATTAGATTCCGTATGTAAAATTTGGACGCTAATTATTTTGCGCTTAGAATTGAATAATCGAGTTGGGACCCATGAACTTTTCCTATTTCTGACATAATCAATGCTCGTGCCACATCTCAAGTTTCTATGACTTTGGGAAGTGAGAGAATCAGATTCCGTACGTAAAATTTGGACGCCTTTGTTTTTGCGCTTAGAATTGAATAATCGAGTTGGCACCCATTAGCTTTTACTATTTATGACATAATCAATGCTTGTGCCAAATTTCAAGTTTCTATGACATTGGGAAGTGATGGAATTATATTCCGTACGTAAACTTTGGACGCTATTTTTTTTGCTCTTAGAATTGAATAATCGAGTTGGGACTAGGGATGAGCGAGCATACTCGGAAAAGCACTACTCGCTCGAGTAATGTGCTTTATTTGAGTATCGCAGTGCTCATCCCTGTAGATTCGGGTGCTGGCACGGAGCGGGGAGCTGCAGGGGAGAGCGGGGAGGAACGGAGGGGAGATCTTTCTCACCCTCTTTCCCGCCCGCTCTCCCCTGCTCCCCGCTGCGACTCACCTGTCAGCCGCAGCGGCACCCGAATCTTCAGGGACGAGCACTGCGATACTCGGATAAAGCACATTACTCGAGCGAGTAGTGCTTTTCCGAGTATGCTCGCTCATCCCTAGTTGGGACCCATTAACTTTTCCTATTTATGACATAATCAATGCTCATGCCAAATTTCATATTTCTATGACATTGGGAAAGTCAGATAATTAGATTCCGTTCGTAAAATTTGGACGCTAATTCTTTAGCACATAGAATTGAATAATCGAGTTGGGACTAATAAACATTTTCTACCTATGACATAATCAATGCTCGTGCCAAATTTCAAGTTTCTATGACATTGGGAAGTGAGAGAATTAGATTCCGTACGTAAAATTTGGACGCTATTTTTTGCGCTGAGAATTGAATAATGGAGTTGCGACCCATTAGCTTTTCCTATTTATGACATAATCAATGCTCGTGCCAAATTTCAAGTTTCTATGACATTGGGAAGTGATGGAATTGGATTCCGTACGTAAACTTTGGACGCTATTTTTTTTGCGCTTAGAATTGAATAATCGAGTTGGTACCCATTAACTTTTCCTATTTATGACATAATCAATGCTCATGCCAAATTTCATGTTTCTATGACATCGCGAAGTGAGAAAATTAGATTCCGTATGTAAAATTTGGACGCTAATTCTTTGGCGCTTAGAATTGAATAATCGAGTTGGGCGCCATTAGCTTTTCCTATTTATGACATAATCAATGCTCGTGCCAAATTACATCGGGAAGTGAGAGAATTAGATTCCGTATGTAAAATTTGGACGCTAATTATTTTGCGCTTAGAATTGAATAATCGAGTTGGGACCCATGAACTTTTCCTATTTCTGACATAATCAATGCTCATGCCAAATTACATCGGGAAGTGAGAGAATTAGATTCCGAATGTAAAATTTGGACGCTAATTATTTTGCGCTTAGAATTGAATAATCGAGTTGCGACCCATTAGCTTCTTTTATTTATGACATAATCAATGCTCGTGCCAAATTTCAAGTTTTTATGACATTGGGAAGTGATGGAATTAGATTCCGTACGTAAAGTTTGGACGCTATTTTTTTTGCTCTTAGAATTGAATAAACAAGTTGGGACTAGGGATGAGCGAGCATACTCGGAAAAGCACTAGTCGCTCGAGTAATGTGCTTTATTCGAGTATCGCAGTGCTCGTCCCTGTAGATTAGGGTGCTGGCACGGAGCGGGGAGCTGCACGGGAGAGCAGGGAGGAACGGAGGGGAGATCTTTTTCTCCCTCTCTCCCGCCCGCTCTCCCCTGCTCCCCGCTGCGACTCACCTGTCAGCCGCAGCGGCACCCGAATCTTCAGGGACGAGCACTGCGATACTCGGATAAAGCACATTACTCGAGCGAGTAGTGCTTTTCCGAGTATGCTCGCTTATCCCTAGTTGGGACCCATTAAATTTTCCTATTTATGACATAATCAATGCTAATGCCAAATTTCATGTTTCTAAGACATTGGGAAAGTGAGAGAATTAGATTCCGTTCGTAAAATTTGGACGCTAATTCTTTTGCGCTTAGAATTGAATAATCGAGTTGGCACCCATTAGCTTTTCCTATTTATGACATGATCAATGCTCTTGCCAAATTTCAAGTTTCTATGACATTGGGAAGTGAGAGAATCAGATTCCGTACGTAAAATTTGGACGCCTATTCTTTTGCACTTAGAATTGAATAATCGAGTTGGCACCCATTAGCTTTTTCTATTTATGACATAATCAATGCTCGTGCCAAATTTCAAGTTTTTATTACATCGGGGAGTGAGAGAATTAGATTCCGTATGCAAAATTTGGACGCTAATTCTTTGGCACTTAGAATTGAATAATCGAGTTGGGACACATTAACTTTTCCTATTTATGACATAATCAATGCTCGTGCCAAATTACATCGGGAAGTGAGAGCAATAGAATCCACACGTAAAATTTGGATGGTAATTCTTTTGCGCTTAGAATTAAAAGGGTTGTCCCGCGGCAGCAAGTGGGTCTATACACTTCTGTATGGCCATATTAATGCACTTTGTAATGTACATTGTGCATTAATTATGAGCCATACAGAAGTTAACAAAAGTTTTTCACTTACCTGCTCCGTTGCTGGCGTCCTCGTCTCCATGGTTGCCGTCTAATTTTCGCCGTCTAATGGCCAAATTAGACGCGCTTGCGCAGTCCGGGTCTTCTTCTCTTCTCAATGGGGCTCCGTGTAGCTCCGTATAGCTCCGCCCCGTCACGTGCCGATTCCAGCCAATCAGGAGGCTGGAATCGGCAATGGACCGCACAGAAGAGCTGCGGTCCACGGAGGGAGAAGATGCCGGTGGCCATCTTCACCGGGTAAGTAAGTAGTCACCGGAGCGCGGGGATTAAGGTAAGCGCTGTCCGGTGTTCTTTTTTAACCCCTGCATTGAGGTTGTCTCGCGCCGAACGGGGGGGGGGGGGGGGGGGGGAGGGTTGAAAAAAAAAAACCCGTTTCGGCGCGGGACAACCCCTTTAAATAATCGAGTTGGGACCCATTAACTTTTTCAATTTATGACATAATCAATGCTCATGCCAAATTTCATGTTTCTATGACATCGCGAAGTGAGAAAATTAGATTCCGTACGTAAAATTTGGACGCTAATTCTTTGGGGCTTAGAATTGAATAATCGAGATGGGCACCATTAGCTTTTCCTATTTATGACATAATCAATGCTCGTACCAAATTTCAAGTTTCTATGACAATGGGAAGTGAGAGAATTAGATTCCGTATGTAAAATTTGGACGCTAATTGTTCTGCGCTTCGAATTAAATAATCGAGTTGGGACCCATTAGATTTTCCTATTTATGACATAAATAATGCTCGTACCAAATTTCAAGTTTCTATGACAATGGGAAGTGAGAGAATTAGATGCCTTTCGTAAAATTTGGACGCTAATTCTTTAGTGCATAGAATTGAATAATCGAGTTGGGACTTATTAACTTTTCCTATTTATGACATAATCAATGCTCGTGCCAAATTTCAAGTTTTTCTATGACATTGGGAAGTGATGGAATTGGATTCCGTACGTAAACTTTGGACGCAATTTTTTTGCGCTTAGAATTGAATAATCGAGTTGGGACCCATTAACTTTTCCTATTTCTGACATAAATAATGCTCGTGCCAAATTTCAAGTTTCTATGACAATGGGAAGTGAGAAAATTGGATTCCGTACGTAAAATTTGGACGCTAATTCTTTGGCGCTTAGAATTGAATAATCGAGTTGCGACCGATTAGGTTTTCCTATTTATGACATAATCAATGCTCGTGCCAAATTTCAAGTTTCTATGACATTGGGAAGTGAGAGAATTAGATTTTGTACGTAAAATTGGGACGCTAATTCTTTTGCGCTTAGATTTGAATTATCGAGTTGGGACCCATTAACTTTTTCTTTTTATGACATAATCAATGCTCGTGCCAAATTTCAAGTTTCTATAACATTGGGAAGTGAGAGAATTAGATTCCGTACGTAAAATTTGGACGCTAATTCTTTTGCGCTTAGAATTGAATAATCCAGTTGGGACCCATTAGCTTTTCCTATTTATGACATAATCAATGCTCGTGCCAAATGTCAAGTTTTTATGACATCAAGGAGTGAGAGAATCATATTCCGTACGTAAAATTTGGACGCTAATTCTTTTTCGCTTAGAATTGAATAATCGAGTTGGGACCCATTAACTTTTCCTATTTATGAAATAGTCAATGCTCGTGCCAAATTACATCGGGAAGTGAGATAATTAGATTCCGTATGTAAAATTATGACGCTAATTCTTCTGCGCTTAGAATTAACTAATCAAGTTGGGACCCATTAGATTTTCCTATTTATGACATAATCAATGCTCGTGCCAAATTTCAAGTTTTTATGACATCGGGAAGTTAAAGAATTAGATTCCGTACGTAAAATTTGGACGCTAATTCTTTGGCGTATAGAATTGAATAATCGAGTTGGGACCCATTAACTTTTCCTATTTATGACATAGTCAATGCTCGTGCCAGATTACATCGGGAAGTGAGAGAATAAGATTCCGTATGTAAAATTATGACGCTAATTCTTCTGCGCTTATAATTAAATAATCGAGTTGGGACCCATTAGCTTTTCCTATTTATGACATAATCAATGCTCGTGCCAAATGTCAAGTTTTTATGACATCAAGGAGTGAGAGAATCATATTCCGTACGTAAAATTTGGACGCTAATTCTTTTTCGCTTAGAATTGAATAATCGAGTTGGGACCCATTAACTTTTCCTATTTATGAAATAGTCAATGCTCGTGCCAAATTACATCGGGAAGTGAGATAATTAGATTCCGTATGTAAAATTATGACGCTAATTCTTCTGCGCTTAGAATTAACTAATCAAGTTGGGACCCATTAGATTTTCCTATTTATGACATAATCAATGCTCGTGCCAAATTTCAAGTTTTTATGACATCGGGAAGTTAAAGAATTAGATTCCGTACGTAAAATTTGGACGCTAATTCTTTGGCGTATAGAATTGAATAATCGAGTTGGGACCCATTAACTTTTCCTATTTATGACATAGTCAATGCTCGTGCCAGATTACATCGGGAAGTGAGAGAATAAGATTCCGTATGTAAAATTATGACGCTAATTCTTCTGCGCTTATAATTAAATAATCGAGTTGGGACCCATTAGATTTTCCTATTTATGACATAATCAATGCTCGTGCCAAATTTCAAGTTTTTATGACATCGGGAAGTGAGAGCATTAGATTCCATACGTAAAATTTGGACGCTAATTCTTCTGCGCTTAGAATTAAATAATCGAGTTGGGACCCATTACCTTTTCTCAATTTATGACATAATCAATGCTCATGCCAAATTTCATGTTTCTATGACATCGCAAAGTGAGAAAATTAGATTTAGTACGTTAAATTGGATGCTAATTCTTTGGCGCTTAGAATTGAATAATCGAGTTAGGACCCATTAGCTTTTCCTATTTATGACCTAAACAATGCTCGTGCCAAATTTCTGGTTTCTATCACATTGGGAAGTGAGAGAATTAGATTCCGTACGTAAAATTTGGACGCTAATTCTTCTGCGCTTAGAATTAAATAATCGAGTTGGGACCCATTAACTTTTCTCAATTTATGACATAATCAATGCTCATGCCAAATTTCATGTTTCTGTGGCATCGCAAAGTGAGAAAATTAGATTTAGTACGTTAAATTGGACGCTAATTCTTTTGCGCTTAGAATTGAATAATCGAGTTGGCACCCATAAGCTTTTCCTATTTATGACATAATCAATGCTCGTGCCAAATTACATCGGGAAGTGAGAGCAATAGAATCCACACGTAAAATTTGGATGGTAATTATTTTGCGCTTAGAATTAAATAATCGAGTTGGGACCCATCAACTTTTTCAATTTATGACATAATCAATGCTCGTGCCAAATTACATCGGGAAGTGAGAGAATTAGATTCCGTATGTAAAATTTGGACGCTAATTCTTCTGCGCTTAGAATTAAATAATCGAGTTGGGACCCATTAGATTTTCCTATTTATGACATAAATAATGCTCGTACCAAATTTCAAGTTTCTATGACAATGGGAAGTGAGAGAATTAGATTCCTTTCGTAAAATTTGGACGCTAATTCTTTAGTGCATAGAAGTGAATAATCGAGTTGGGACTTATTAACTTTTCCTATTTATGACATAATCAAATCTCATGCCACATTTCAAGTTTCTATGACATCGCGAAGTGAGAAAATTAGATTCCGTATATAAAATTTGGACGCTAATTCTTTGGCGAATAGAATTGAATAATCGAGTTGGGACCCATTAACTTTTCCTATTTATGACATAGTCAATGCTCGTGCCAGATTACATCGGGAAGTGAGAGAATAAGATTCCGTATGTAAAATTATGACGCTAATTCTTCTGCGCTTATAATTAAATAATCGAGTTGGGACCCATTAGATTTTCCTATTTATGACATAATCAATGCTCGTGCCAAATTTCAAGTTTTTATGACATCGGGAAGTGAGAGCATTAGATTCCATACGTAAAATTTGGACGCTAATTCTTCTGCGCTTAGAATTAAATAATCGAGTTGGGACCCATTACCTTTTCTCAATTTATGACATAATCAATGCTCATGCCAAATTTCATGTTTCTATGACATCGCAAAGTGAGAAAATTAGATTTAGTACGTTAAATTGGACGCTAATTCTTTGGCGCTTAGAATTGAATAATCGAGTTAGGACCCATTAGCTTTTCCTATTTATGACCTAAACAATGCTCGTGCCAAATTTCTGGTTTCTATCACATTGGGAAGTGAGAGAATTAGATTCCGTACGTAAAATTTGGACGCTAATTCTTCTGCGCTTAGAATTAAATAATCGAGTTGGGACCCATTAACTTTTCTCAATTCATGAGATAATCAATGCTCATGCCAAATTTCATGTTTCTGTGGCATCGCAAAGTGAGAAAATTAGATTTAGTACGTTAAATTGGACGCTAATTCTTTTGCGCTTAGAATTGAATAATCGAGTTGGCACCCATAAGCTTTTCCTATTTATGACATAATCAATGCTCGTGCCAAATTACATCGGGAAGTGAGAGCAATAGAATCCACATGTAAAATTTGGATGGTAATTCTTTTGCGCTTAGAATTAAATAATCGAGTTGGGACCCATCAACTTTTTCAATTTATGACATAATCAATGCTCGTGCCAAATTACATCGGGAAGTGAGAGAATTAGATTCCGTATGTAAAATTTGGACGCTAATTCTTCTGCGCTTAGAATTAAATAATCGAGTTGGGACCCATTAGATTTTCCTATTTATGACATAAATAATGCTCGTACCAAATTTCAAGTTTCTATGACAATGGGAAGTGAGAGAATTAGATTCCTTTCGTAAAATTTGGACGCTAATTCTTTAGTGCATAGAATTGAATAATCGAGTTGGGACTTATTAACTTCTTCTATTTATGACATAATCAATGCTCGTGCCAAATTTGAAGTATCTATGACATTGGGAAGTGAATTAGATTCCGTACGTAAAAGTAGGAAGCTAATTTTTTCGCGCTTAGATTTGAACAATCGAGTTGGGACCTATTAACTTTTCCTATTTATGACATAATCAAATCTCATGCCACATTTCAAGTTTCTATGACATCGCGAAGTGAGAAAATTAGATTCTGTATATAAAATTTGGACGCTAATTCTTTGGCGCTTAGAATTGAATAATCGAGTTGGGACTTATTGACTTTTTCTATTTATGACATAATCAACGCTCGTGCCAAATTTCAAGTTTCTATGACATTGGGAAGTGAGAGAATTGGATTCCGTACGTAAAATTTGGACGCTAATTCTTTGGCACTTAGAATTGAATAATCGAGTTGCGACCCATTAGCTTTTCCGATTTATGACATAATCAATGCTCGTGCCAAATTTCAAGTTTCTATGACATTGGAAAGTGATGGAATTGGATTCCGTACGTAAACTTTGGACGCAATTTTTTGCACTTAGAATTGAATAATCGAGTTGGGACCCATTAACTTTTCCTATTTATGACATAATCAATGCTAATGCCAAATTTCATGTTTCTATGACATTGGGAAAGTGAGAGAATTAGATTCCGTTCGTAAAATTTGGACGCTAATTCTTTAGCGCATAGAATTGAATAATCGAGTTGGGACTTATTAACTTTTTCTGTTTATGACATAATCAATGCTCGTGCCAAATTTCAAGTTTCTATGACATTGGGAAGTGAGAGAATTGGATTCCGTACGTAAAATTTGGACGCTAATTCTTTGGCACTTAGAATTGAATAATCGAGTTGCAACCCATTAGCTTTTCCGATTTATGACATAATCAATGCTCGTGCCAAATTTCAAGTTTCTATGACATTGGGAAGTGATGGAATTGGATTCCGTACGTAAACTTTGGACGCAATTTTTTTGCGCTTAGAATTGAATAATCGAGTTGGGACCCATTAACTTTTCCTATTTATGACATAATCAATGCTCGTGCCAAATTTCAAGTTTTTATGACATCGAGGAGTGAGAGAATTATATTCCGTACGTAAAATTTGGACGCTAATTCTTTTTCGCTTAGAATTGAATAATCGAGTTGGGACCCATTAACTTTTCCTATTTATGACATAGTCAATGCTCGTGCCAAATTACATCGGGAAGCGAGAGAATTAGATTCCGTATGTAAAATTATGACGCTAATTCTTTGGCGCTTAGAATTAAATAATCGAGTTGGAACCCATTTGATTTTCCTATTTATGACATAATCAATGCTCGTGCCAAATTTCAAGTTTTTATGACATCGGGAAGTTAGAGAATTAGATTCCGTACGTAAAATTTGGACGCTAATTCTTTGGCGAATAGAATTGAATAATGGAGTTGGGACCCATTACCTTTTCCTATTTATGACATAATCAATGCTCGTGCCAAATTACATCGGGAAGTGAGAGCATTAGATTCCATACGTAAAATTTGGACGCTAATTCTTTTGCGCTTAGGATTAAATAATCGAGTTGGGACCCATTACCTTTTCTCAATTTATGACATAATCAATGCTCATGCCAAATTTCATGTTTCTATGACATCGGGAAGTGAGAAAATTAGATTTAGTACGTTAAATTGGACGCTAATTCTTTGGCGCTTAGAATTGAATAATCAAGTTGGGACCCATTAGCTTTTCCTATTTATGACCTAAACAATGCTCGTGCCAAATTTCAGGTTTCTATCACATTGGGAAGTGAGAGAATTAGATTCCGTACGTAAAATTTGGACGCTAATTTTTTTGCGCTTAGAATTGAATAATTGAGTTGGAACCCATTGGATTTTCCTATTTATGACATAATCAATGCTCGTGCCAAATTTGAAGTATCTATGACATTGGGAAGTGAATTAGATTCCGTACGTAAAAGTAGGACGCTAATTTTTTTGTGCTTAGAATTGAACAATCGAGTTGGGACCTATTAACTTTTCCTATTTCTGACATAAATAATGCTCGTGCCGAATTTCAAGTTTCTATGACAATGGGAAGTGAGAGAAATAGATTCCGTACGTAAAATTTGGACGCTAATTATTTTGCGCTTAGAATTGAATGATTGAGTTGGGACCCATTAGCTTTTCCTATTTATGACATAATCAATGCTCGTGCCACATTTCAAGTTTCTATGACATTGCAAAGGGAGAAAATTAGGTTCAGTATGTAAAATTTGGACGCTAATTCTTTAGCGCTTAGAATTGAATAATCGAGTTGCGACCCATTAGCTTTTCCTATTTATGACATAATCAATGCTCGTGCCAAATTTCAAGTTTCTATGACATTGATAAGTGATGGAATTAGATTCCGTTCGTAAACTTTGGACGCTTTTTTTTTTGCGCTTGGAATTGAATAATCGAGTTGGGATCCATTAACTTTTCCTATTTATGACATAATCAATGCTCATGCCAAATTTCATGTTTCTATGACATTGGGAAGTGAGAGAATTTGATTCTGTACGTAAAATTTGGACGCTAATTCTTTAGCGCATAGAATTGAATAATCGAGTTTGGACCCAATAACTTTTTCTATTTATGAGATATTCAATGTTTGTGCCAAATTTCAAGTTTCTATAGCATTGGGAAGTGAGAGAATTAAATTCAGTACGTAAAATTTGGACGCTAATTCTTTTGCGCTTAGAATTAAATAATCGAGTTGGGACACATTAACTTTTCCAATTTATGACATAATCAATGTTCATGCCAAATTTCAAGTTTCTATGACATTGGGAAGTGATGGAATTAGATAACGTACGTAAAATTTGGACGCTAATCCTTTGGCGCCTAAAATTGAATAATCAAGTTGGGACCTATTAACTTTTCCTCTATATGACATAATCAATGCTCATGCCAAATTTCAAGTTTCTATGACATTGTGAAGTGAGAGAATTAGATTCCGTATGTAAAATTTGGACGCTAGTTCTTTGCCGCTTAGAAGTAAATAATCGAGTTGAGACCCATTAGCTTTTCCTATTTATGACATCATCAATGCTCGTGCCCAATTTCATGTTTCTATGACATTGGGAAGTGATGGAATTAGATACCGGACGTAAAATTTTAACGCTAATTTTTTTGCGCTTAGAATTGAATGATCGAGTTGGGACCCATTAGCTTTTCCTATTTATGACATAATTAATGCTCGTGCCAAATTACATCGCGAAGTGAGAGCATTAGATTCCGTACGTAAAATTTGGACGCTAATTCCTTTGCGCTTAGAATTGAAAAATCGAGTTGGCACCCATTAGCTTTTCCTATTTATGACATAATCAATGCTCGTGCCAAATTTCAAGTTTTTATGACATCGGGAAGTGAGAGAATTAGATTCCGTAGGTAACATTTGTACGCTAATTCTTTGGCGCTTAGAATTAAAAAATCGAGTTGGGACACATTAACTTTTCCTATTTATGATATAATCAATGCTCGTGCCAAATTACATCGGGAAGTGAGAGAATTAGATTCCGTACGTAAAATTTGGACGCTAATTCTTCTGCGCTTATAATTAAATAATCGAGTTGGGACCCATTAGCTTTTCCTATTTTTTTTTTTTTTTTTTTAAATAATTTTTATTGGGTTTTATAAAAGATCAAGAGTACATATACAAGCATTACATATGCAGTAGACATTGTATACATCGTTACAAAGTTCTTGTTACTGAGCGTTTCAAATTGTACATTTTATGCAGCGATATAAATTCTAAATATGATGAAATACTCTTTAAGTTTAATCAGTAGTTGAAAGGATCAACAAAACAGTTTTTAACCATGTCAAAACTTATTTTTTAACTCGAATTGCTGCCATTTATTGCAAGTGCTATTAAACTTTGGGAGACAGTTATTAAATTTTGCATATATTTTTCCATAACAATAGTGATCTGAAACTGCGCCTAGGAGGTTCCTCATTGAGGGTGGGGAAACCTCTCTCCATTTTTTTGCTATGATGTTTTTGGCCGTTAGTAGAAAATGGCATATCCACTTTCTTTTCTTTTTTGGTATTGATTGGCAGTCGATGAGAAGAAGTGCTAGTTGGGGTAGGCATTGTAGACGTGTGCCAGTTATAAGTTGGATGGTATTGAATACTTCTTTCCAGTAACTGTGAATTTGGGGGCACTCCCAGAACAAGTGATATAGGGCACCCTCTTGTCCACAGCCTCTCCAGCATGAGTTAGAGTGAGCTGGAAAGAATCTTACCATTTTTGAGGGTGTGTAGTACCAGTTGGTTAACACCTTGTAGTGGGTTTGGAGAATGTTGGCCGACAAAGTAGCTCTGTTTGCCCATTCAAAGTCTTTCAACCATTTGAGGAGTGGTATGTTTTCTTTTATTGTGTGTTCCCAGTTCAATAAGTGAATCTTTTTTGATCTGTTAAAATTTTGAGTGAGTGCATTGTAAAAAATTTTAATTTGGGAAGTTTGGGATTTTCTGCATCTGAGAAATATGAACTCCAGCTCTTTTGGGAAGGAGAAGCTATATATATCGGCGTGTTTGAGAAAGGAGATAATCTTTATATATGAGAAAGCTTCTGAGTCGGGTATATTGAATTTGTTTTGGATTATTTGAAAGGGTATAGGTTTACCATTATTTAGTATGTCGGAGATAGATTTTACTCCCTTTGCCAGCCATCTGTTTAGATTTAGGTCTCGTATAAAATACGAGAGGATTTCAAATAAAAGCTCCGCTGGTGAGCCCTTTGAATCAATCTTATATCCAAGGGCCAATTGGTTCCAATAATTTAGGGTGTTTGACATTAATAAGGAGATATTTTGAAGATCTATTAATGGTTGAATCTTCTGAATCAGAGCCCCCATAATTGAGGCTTTAATTAAAGAGCTTAGGTGTTTATCTCCATTTCTATTTTTCTCTATGTGGCACCAGGATGGAGATGGTTGGGGCTTCAGCCATATACTAGATTGGCTTAATAGAGAAGCTTTATAATAGGATTGGAGGTTGGGTACACCGAGGCCTCCTTGTTTCCTATGTTGGTATAGTATGGACGCTGCCAGTCTCGGTTTCTTGCCGCTCCAAATGAAGTTGAGTAGTTGTCTCTGGAATTTTTGAATCGTGGATAAGGGAATTGGATATGCCAGTGTGCGGAACAGATATAGGATTTTCGGGAGTAATATCATTTTATAGAGTGCCATTCTGCCAAACCAAGATAATTCTTTTTTCCCATCTCTTCCATCTCTGTTTGGAGGGAAACATATAGGGGGTCAAAGTTTGCAGAGACTGTTTCCAATGGGTTTTGGCATATGTTGGTGCCTAAATATGGTATATCGGTTTTCCATTGGAAAGGAAACTCCCTTTGTATATCTAATTTTAAATCAGAATCGACATTAATCCCCAATATCTGGGATTTGTCAGAGTTTAGCTTGTATAATGAGGCTCTGCTATATTGGATGATGCAGTTGTTTACTTCTCTTAGGGAGTTTAGGGGGTCTGTCATGGTGACAATAATGTCATCGGCAAAAAGACCGATTTTGTGTTGTCTTAATCCCATAGAAACTCCTCTTATTTCTGGGGAGGATCTAATCATTTCTGCAAGGGGCGCTATCGTCATAACAAATAATAATGGGGACAGAGGGCAGCCCTGTCGGGTACCATTTGATATAGAAAAGGACGAAGACAACACCCCGTCAACTAGTACTTTGGCTGAGGGTTTCGTGTAGAGAGCTTGGACCGCCCGTATAAAGCCCTTGCCCACTCCAAATCTCCGGAGCACTTCAAAAGCAAAGCCCCAGTGCACTCTATCGAACGCCTTCTCCGCATCCAGGGAAAGGAGAAGAGAAGGCGTCCGACTCGAGTTTATCTGTTCCAGCAAGTTCTGGATTTTGCGCGTGCCGTCCGCGGCGCTTCTTCCTTTCGTAAAACCTACTTGGTCGTTGTGTATGACCTTGGGCAGGACCTCTAGGAGCCTATAGGCCAATATTTTGGCATATATTTTTAAATCAGAATTTAGAAGGGAGATAGGCCTAAAATTTGCTGGTGTTGTCGGGGGTTTGCCTGGCTTGGGTATAGTGACGATGGTGGCTTGGAGTATTTCTTCATGCATAATGCCTTGTTCTATCGTCTCATTAAATAGTGAGTTTAGGTGGGGAGTCAGCACATGAGCAAAATTTTTGTAGTATTCGTTTGAGAGACCGTCAGGTCCAGGGGATTTGTGACTTTTCAGGTCATGTATAGCTTTGTGGATTTCTGCGTCCGAGATTGGTTTGCTTAAGATATCTTCTTGGCCGTCTAGCGTGGGGAGAGCTATTCCATCCAAGAATTTGTTTATTATCTCCGGAGTGGGTTGCAAGGTATTAGAGCTATCCTTGAGATTATAAAGATTCATGTAATAGTCTTTAAATTGTTCAGCTATTTGCTTGGGGTGGGAAATTTTTATTTGGGGGGTACTGATATTAGTGATATATGGAATTTTTGTTTTTAATTGTTTTTTCTTTACAAGGTTGGCCATCAGTTTTGAGGGCTTATCCATGTAAGAATAAAAGTTTGCTTTGGAATACATTAGACCTCTGTTAAAATTATCTAGAAGCGTTTTCTTTAAATCTCTTCTCAAGGAAGATAGTTCCAGTAGATGTATGCTTTGTGAAGATTTTTGATGGAGTGATTCCAGCTTTTTTATTTTTTCTAGTAAGAGATCTAACTTTTCTCGATTGTTTTTATTCTGTTGTATTTTGAGTTTTATCAGCACTCCCCTTAAAACTGCCTTGTGGGCGTTCCAGAGTGTGGCGTTACTTATATCCGGGGTGGAGTTGAAGGAGAAATATTCCTCTAGGGCTTTGTTTATAATTTTTTGATTCTCGGGAGTATTGTATAGGTTTGTGTCATTACGCCAGATTTTTGTTAGAGTGCATGGTGCGCCCACATTCAATTCCATATGTATCGGCGCATGGTCTGACCAAGTCGAGACTCCAATTGTGGAGTTGGTAATTGATGTGAAGGTCTCTCTGTCCACCAAAAACATGTCTATCCTCGAATATGTTTTGTGTCTTGGGGAGAAAAAAGTGTATTCCTTTGAGGAGGAATTGAGACATCTAAACGTGTCATATAGCCCCTCTTTATGTAACCAAGGGCGGAGGACCGACATATTTCTGGTGGGCGCTGTGGAGTCCATTTCTTTGTCTACTATTATATTAAAATCTCCACAGATTATCAATTTTCCCGAGAGGGTTTTTTTGACCCTCTTGATTACTCTGTTCAAGAAGGAGACCTGTGATTTGTTAGGTGCGTAAATATTTACTAGAGTAAACGGTGAATTATTAATAGTACCTTGTAATATCAGATATCTGCCGTTGTCATCTGACATTTGTTTGTGGAGAGAGAAGTGAAGGTTATCCCTTAAAGCAATCAGTACTCCTGCATGTTTTTTGTGGGCATTCGAAAAGAAAACATGAGGGTATTGTTTATTTGAAAATTTAGGGCAAGACTGCTGAGCAAAATGCGTTTCCTGTAAACATAGAATGTCTATATTCGACGCTTTAGCGTCCTTCCAGACCATTGAGCGCTTAAATGGGGAGTTTAATCCCCTAACGTTTTGGGAGCAGATTTTTATATCTATATATATAAAATTGAATGTATGTCTGTCTGCGTGCGTGCGTGTCTGTGTGTCTGCGTGCGTGTCTGTTTGTCCTTTATGCGCTACTACACCATTCATCCGATCGCCATGAAACTTTGGGAAGTTGTTAAGTACACTCCTGGGAAGATTATAGGCATAGTACAAATATCCTACGATAAATGGCTCGCGAGCGTCGTCGAAAGTTACGCCCCCCCCCCCCACGTAGATCGAATAAGTAAGCCACCTGCTATTGTGATGTCATCACTGATGTCATCAACATCGGACGCCCTTGAACATGCCCCAACATGTTCTATAAAGCTGCATTGTGATGTCATTAAGGCTCTATTATGACACGTACAGCTTGGAACCACTAGAGCACGCCAGCCAATTACCATTGGAGTTGGAAGTGGGTAAACAAGTACTAGGATATCTTCCTAAGAAGCCACAGCAGCCGGATAAATTGTATGTTCCACCCAACGGCTATTTTATTTAGCCCGCAAGGGGGAAGCAGCGGCCTACAAAATCTCATTCAGGTAGGTAGGTTCAGTTCTTGGAGGTTGGGGAATGCTTATGGGCAAGGCCTTATGTCTCATCCCAACTCGATTATTCAATTCTAAGCGCAAAAGAATTAGCGTCCAAATTTTACGTACGGAATTTCCAAAGAATTAGCGTTCAAATTTTACGTACGGAATCTAATTCTCTCATTTCCTGATGTCATAGATAGATAGATAAATAGATAGATAGATAGATAGATAGATAGATAGATAGATAGATAGACTGTACGCAATAACCCAGATAGATAGATAGATAGATAGATAGATAGATAGATAGACTGTATGCAATAACCCAGATAGATAGATAGATAGATAGACTGTATGCAATAACCCTGATAGATAGATAGATAGATAGATAGATAGACTGTATGCAATAACCCTGATAGATAGATAGATAGACTGTATGCAATAACCCTGATAGATAGATAGATAGATAGATAGATAGATAGATAGATAGATAGATAGATAGATAGACTGTATGCAATAACCCTGATAGATAGATAGATAGATAGATAGATAGATAGATAGATAGATAGATAGATAGACTGTATGCAATAACCCAGATAGATAGATAGATAGATAGATAGATAGATAGATAGATAGACTGTATGCAATGACACGTACAGCTTGGAACCATAAATACTAGAGCACGCCAGCCATTTACAGTCAGTCTCCATTGGAGTTGGAAGTGGGCAAACATGTACTAGACTATCTTCCCAAGAAGCCACAGAAGCCGGATAAATTGGATGTTTCACACAACGGCTATTTTATTCAGCCTGCAAGGGGGAAGCAGCGGCCTACAAAACCTCAGTGGTCGCTGCTGCCGTCATCTAGATATATAAAAACGAATGTATGTATGTATGTCTGTCTTCGCAGCAATGCGCGACGGGTACGCTAGTGCATTATAAAGGTAAGTTATGAGCGTATGTGTTTGGGGTACTTTGGCAGCATAGTAAACATACAAACTTAATCCAGAAATACAGGCGGAAACAGTAATATGCCTGTTAACATTTAAAGATATGTGAAATGCATTATTTGAATAAAGCATTTGGATGAGTCCTCTATGCAATAAGCAACGGACCTGTAAAACAAAACAGATAAAACTTTGGATAATAACAGGTATAAAAACCTGAATCCTGTTGTGGGGGGGAAAGTTCGGCTTGCAGACTATCAGCCTGGTTTTGAAGGTCGGCAAAGGATGTAACCAGCGACATATGAAGAAGAACACTTGAGGGTATTCATGATGTTCCCACGGAGGGGTGGTGGGGAGCTTGCGGCGGTAGGAGGATTTGGAAGACCTTTGGGACTTACTTGTTGGTGGTTCTTCCGGGAGTAGAATATCCCATTTTGAGAGGATGTTGGCACCGTCTTCTGGAGAGTTTAGAGCGTGCACTGTATTATCCTTGTGAATTATTATTTTAGCAGGGAAACCCCATTTGTAGGGGATTTTTGCAGCTCTTAGGGAAGAGGTGATTAAAGAAAAAGCCTTTCTTGCTTGAATTGTATTCTGTGATAAATCGGTGAAAAGGCTGATGTTTGTAAATGGAGATGGTAGGGTGCCCTGTTTTCTTACAGCTGTCATAAGGGCGTCTTTTATATGGAAAAAATGGAATTTGGCGATTACATCTCGTGGGACAGAATCTGGGAGAAAGTTGGGCTTTAACAATCTGTGCGCTCTATCAATTGTACAGTCCAGTTCCGAGACTTTTGGAAGGATGCTTTTGATTAGCTTGGTGAGAAAACTTTTTAGCTCATGCTGTGGAACACTCTCTGGGATGCCTCTGAATTTAACATTGCATCTCATGCTCCTATCCTCCAGATCTGTGAGTTTTTTCTTTATGTCTTCTACTTCCTCCTCCAGGGAGTAGTGTGCATCTATTAGCTTATTGTGGGATGCAGTTACTTCTCCCATTTTGGTTTCAATATGATCGGTCCTTTCTTCCAGTTCTTGTATAGAGGTATTTAGAGAATTTGACAGAGACTTAATGTCCTTTTGTAAGGATCCTCTTAAAGCTAGGATCATTTGTTTTATAAAATCCTCTGTGGCAGGCATATTGGTTGATGGAACACTTGTGATGAGGTCAGGCTCAAATGCGGGGTCCACCTGGAGTTGATTGGTGGATGGGGATAGTCGTGGACGTTGCTTTTCAGGGCTTGATAAAGAGGTGGAGGGGGTAGATGGTGGTCGGGAGCCCATCGGCACCATTTTTTGGCCATGCGAGGTGGTACCATCTTTTTCCTCAAGGGAAACACTCACCCCACGTCTGGGTGTGCTCCTCAGTGTCTCCTCTCCTTGTAATTCTTGGTTAGAGTTTTGGCTTCTGGCGCCGAGTGATTGAGGAGGAGAGAGATCCGTTCTCTCTTTGGGGCTCGCACGTGGGGGGGAGCCATCCTTGTTTAATGGTCCCTGTTTTTTTGG
Source organism: Eleutherodactylus coqui (assembly GCF_035609145.1). NCBI lineage: Eukaryota > Metazoa > Chordata > Amphibia > Anura > Eleutherodactylidae > Eleutherodactylus > Eleutherodactylus coqui. Next base: position 60,041,088 of record NC_089847.1, on the reverse strand, counting down.
GCCACGAGTGGTAAAAAAGTCCAAAACTTTATTTAATGGTGTTCTGGTGCTTCTTCTTTTGGGCATTTTTTTTTTTTTTTACTATAGAGGATCTTTTGATCTGTTTTTAGAAGTTTCAAAAGAGAGCAGTATCCCTTTCAATCTTTGTGTGGACCGGAGGCAGTCAGATCTCTGTGTTGTGAAGTTGTGCCTGCCTGCATTCAGACCACTCCCCCTCCAAGGGAGCTCTCTGTTAGATTTGATTATGGTGTGTTTGTGCTTATAATTGACCCGGTTTATGGTCAATTATAGTGCTTTCACTGTTGTGAGAACTCACTCTTTTAAGCCTCAGTGCAGGGGAGTCACGGTCCCTGAGGGTCTTATCTCCAGCACTCTGACACTGCAGAGCTATTCTCCCTGTTATCAGTGCAAAGCGGAGCTAATCTCTCTGTTATCAGTGCAAAGCTCTGCACGGGCAGTGAGTTCCTCTGTGTTCAGCCGTCCAGCTTATCTGAGCAGCAGCTGTGAGCTTTGTTATCTCGGAGGGCTTGGGGCTACGGCACTCTGTCTGATGCTGTGACAGCTGCTATACTCTGCACTACACACTCAGCCGAGGCCACCAGAGTCCAAGATGGCGCCCCTTCCCACTCTTCACCTAGCTTCCTCCTGCAGCAACTCACCGGCTGGTATCACGCTGTCAGTGCTGGGGCTCCGATCTTTCTCCTCTGTTGTGGAGATTGCCCTCGAGGAAGGGTAAGACCTTTGATATGTCTCCAGATGTCTTTAGCTGGCTTTACCTCTCTGGGATACGCTGGGTAACAGAGGTCACTGTTCCTCTCCTCCACGCTTCTCAGTGTTCAAACTATGCCCCCACCGCTGTAGGGAACTTTAGCAGTAGATTTGAGCAGGTTGACTTCGCTGGGGATGCTTTTAATGTTGCTTTAAGGCCAGGTACGAGCAGAGATCAAGGAAACATGTCTGCCTGGGTCTGCAACTAGGCCACGCCCCCCTAGGTTTTCCTATTTATGACATAATCAATGCTCGTGCCAAATTTCAAATTTTTATGACATCAGGAAGTGAGAGTATTAGATTCCGTACGTAAAATTTGGACGATAATTCTTTTGCGATAAGAAGTGAATAATCGAGATGGGACCTATTAGCTTTTCCTATTTATGACATAATCAATGCTAGTGCCATATTTCAAATTTTTATGACATCAGGAAGTGAGAGAATTAGATTACGTACGTAATATTTTGATGCTAATTCTTTGGCGCTTAGAATTGAATAATTGAGTTGGGACCCATTAGCTTTTATGACATAATTAATGCTCGTGCCAAATTTCTAGTTTCTATGACATTGGGAACTAAATTAGATTCCGTAGTAAAAGTAGGGCGCTAGTTCTTTTGCGCTTGGAATTTAATAATTGAGTTGGGACCCATTAGCGTTTTTTATTTATGACATAATCAATGCTCGTGCCAAATTTCAAGTTTCTATGATATTGGGAAGTGATGGAATTAGATTCCGTACGTAAAATTTGGACGCTAATTTTTTTGCGCTTAGAATTGAATAATCGAGTTGGGACCCATTAACTTTTCCTATTTATGACATAAACAATGCTCGTGCCAAATTACTTCGGGAAGTGAGAGAATTAGATTCCGTATGTAAAATTTGGACGCTAATTTTTTTACGCTTAGAATTGAATAAACGAGTTGGGACCCATTAGCTTTTCCTATTTATGACATAATCAATGCTCGTGCCAAATTTCAAATTTTTATGATATCGGGAAGTGAGAGAATTAGATTCCGTACGTAATATTTGGACGCTAATTCTTTGGCGCTTAGAATTGAATAATTGAGTTGGGACCCATTAGCTTTTATGACATAATTAATGCTCGTGCCAAATTTCTAGTTTCTATGACATTGGGAAGTAAATTAGATTTCGTACGTAAAAGTAGGACGCTAGTTCTTTTGCGCTTGGAATTTAATAATTGAGTTGGGACCCATTAGCGTTTCCTATTTATGACATAATCAATGCTCATGCTAAATTTCATGTTTCTATGACATCGCGAATAGAGATGAGCGAGCACCAAAATGCTCGGGTGCTCGTTACTCGAGACAAAATTTTCGCGATGCTCGAGGGTTCGTTTCGAGTAACGAACCCCATTGAAGTCAATGGGCGACCCACGCATTTTTGTATATCGCCGATGCTCGCTAAGGTTTTCATTTGTGAAAATCTGGGAAATTCAAGAAAGTGATGGAAACGACACAGAAACGGATAGGGCAGGCGAGGGGGCTACATGTTGGGCTGCATCTCAAGTTCACAGGTCCCACTATTAAGCCACAATACCGGCAAGAGTGCCCCCCCCCCCCAACAATTTTTACTTCTGAAAAGCCCTCATTAGCAATGCATACCTTAGCTAAGCACTACACTACCTCCAACAAAGTACAATCACTGCCTGCATGACACTCCGCTGCCACTTCTCCTGGGTTACATGCTGCCCCCCCCCCCACACGCACGACCCAGTGTCCACAGCGCACACCAAAGTATCCCTGCGCAGCCTTCAGCTGCCCTCATGCCACACCACCCTCATGTCTATTTATAGGTGCGTCTGCCATGAGGAGGAACCGCAGGCACACACTGCAGAGGGTTGGCACGGCCAGGCAGCGACCCTCTTTAAAAGGGACGGGGCGATAGCCAACAATGCTGTACAGAAGCAATGAGAAATCCAATCCTGTGCCACCTCTATCAGGAGCTGCATACGTGGGCATTTCAATGGGGAAACTATGTGCCACACACTATTCATTCTGTCAAGGTGTCTGCATGCCCCAGTCAGACCGGGGTTTTTTATAAATAGTCACAGGCAGGTACAACTCCGCAATGGGAATTCCGTGTGCACCCACAGCATGGGTGGCTCCCTGGAACCCACTGGCGGTACATAAATATATCCCATTGCAGTGCCCTGCACAGCAAAGCTAACGTCAGGTTTAATGCAGGTGGGCTTTGGCCCACACTACATGCCCCAGTCAGACTGGGGTTCTTTAGAAGTGGACACATGCAGTTACAACTCCGTGTGGACCGACAGCATGGGTGGGTCCCAGGAAGCCACCGGCGGTACATAAATATATCCCATTGCAGTGCCCAGCACAGCTGAGGTAATGTCAGGTTTAATGCAGGTGGGATAAAAATTACTAGGATTACACTGTAGGCGAGGGCCCACAAAAATTGGTGTACCAACAGTACTAATGTACCTCAGAAAAATTGCCCATGCCCAACCAAGATGGCAGGTGAAACCCATTAATCGCTTTGGTTAATGTGGCTTAAGTGGTAACTAGGCCTGGAGACAGGCCAGTTTAACGAAAAATTGGTTCAAGTTAAAGTTCCAACGCTTTTAAGAGCATTGAAACGTATAAAAATTGTTTAAAAAAATTATATGAGTGAGCCTTGTGGCCCTAAGAAAAATTGCCCGTTCGGCGTGATTACGTGAGGTTTCAGGAGGAGGAGGAATATTATACACAGATTGATGAAGCAGAAATGTCCTCGTTTTGGATGGTGATAGAGAACGATGCTTCCATCCACGGGTGCAGCCTACGTATTGCTTAGGTATCGCTGCTGTCCGTTGGTGTAGAAGAGAAGTCTGGGGAAATCCAGGCTTTGTTCATCTTGATGAGTGTAAGCCTGTCGGCACTGTCGGTTGACAGGCGTGTACGCTTATCTGTGATGATTTCCCCAGCCGCACTAAACACCCTCTCTGACAAGACGCTAGCCGCAGGACAAGCAAGCACCTCCAGGGCATACAGCGCGAGTTCAGGCCACGTGTCCAGCTTCGACACCCAGTAGTTGTAGGTGGCAGAGGCGTCACGGAGGACGGTCGTGCGATCGGCTACGTACTCCCTCACCATCCTTTTACAGTGCTCCCGCCGACTCAGCCTTGACTGGGGAGCGGTGACACAGTCTTGGTGGGGAGCCATAAAGCTGTCCAGGGCCTTAAAGAGTGTTGCACTGCCTGTGCTGTACATGCTGCTCGATCTCCGCACCTCCCCTGCTACCTGGCCCTCGGAACTGCGCCTTCTGCCACTAGCGCTGTCGGATGGGAATTTTACCATCAGCTTGTCCGCCAGGGTCCTGTGGTATAGCAACACTCTCGAACCCCTTTCCTCTTCGGGAATGAGAGTGGAAAGGTTCTGCTTATACCGTGGGTCGAGCAGTGTGTACACCCAGTAATCCTTAGTGGCCAGAATGCGTGCAACGCGAGGGTCACAAGAAAGGCATCCTAACATGAAGTCAGCCATGTGTGCCAGGGTACCTGTACGCAACACATGGCTGTCTTCACTAGGAAGATCACTTTCAGGATCCTCCTCCTCCTCCTCAGGCCATACACGCTGAAAGAATGACAGGCAAGCAGCATGGGTACCATCAGCAGTGGGCCAAGCTGTCTCTTCCCCCTCCTCCTCATCCTCCTCATGCTCCTCCTCCTCCTCCTGAACGCGCTGAGATATAGACAGGAGGGTGCTCTGACTATCCAGCGACATACTGTCTTCCCCCGCCTCCATTTCCGAGCGCAAAGCATCTGCCTTTATGCTTTGCAGGGAACTTCTCAAGAGGCATAGCAGAGGAATGGTGACGCTAATGATTGCAGCATCGCCGCTCACCACCTGGGTAGACTCCTCAAACTTTCCAAGGACCTGGCAGATGTCTGCCAACCAGGCCCACTCTTCTGAAAATAATTGAGGAGGCTGACTCCCACTGCGCCGCCCATGTTGGAGTTGGTATTCCACTATAGCTCTACGCTGCTCATAGAGCCTGGCCAACATGTGGAGCATAGAGTTCCACCGTGTGGGCACGTCGCACAGCAGTCGGTGCACTGGCAGATTAAACCGATGTTGCAGGGTGCGCAGGGTGGCAGCGTCCGTGTGGGACTTGCGGAAATGGGCGCAGAGTCGGCGCACCTTTCCGAGCAGGTCTGACAAGCGTGGGTAGCTTTTCAGAAAGCGCTGAACCACCAAATTAAAGACGTGGGCCAGGCATGGCACGTGCGTGAGGCTGCCGAGCTGCAGAGCCGCCACCAGGTTACGGCCGTTGTCACACGCGACCATGCCTGGTTGGAGGCTCAGCGGCGCAAGCCAACGGTCGGTCTGCTCTGTTAGACCCCACAGCAGTTCGTGGGCCGTGTGCCTCTTATCTCCTAAGCTGAGTAGTTTCAGCACGGCCTGCTGACGCTTGCCCACCGCTGTGCTGCCACGCCGCACGACACCGACTGCTGGCGACGTCCTGCTGCTGCTGACACATCTAGATTGCGAGACAGAGGTTGCGGAGGAGGAGGGTGCTTTAGTGGAGGAAGCATACACCGCCGAAGATACCACCACCGAGCTGGGGTCCGCAATTCTGGGGGTGGGTAGGACGTGAGCGGTCCCAGGCTCTGACTCTGTCCCAGCCTCCACTAAATTCACCCAATGTGCCGTCAGGGAGATGTAGTGGCCCTGCCCGCCTGTGCTTGTCCACGTGTCCGTTGTTAAGTGGACCTTGGCAGTAACCGCAACCCTATACGGCAGCATCTCAAGGCTGATAAATTTGGCTATGTGGACGGTTAACGCTTGAGCGTGCGGGTGCGTGGCGGCGTACTTGCGCTTGCGCTCAAACACTTGCGCTAGCGACAGCTGGACGGTGCGGTGCGAGACATTGGTGGATGGGGCCGAGGACAGCGGAGGTGAGGGTGTGGGTGCAGGCCAGGAGACGGTAGTGCCTGTGTCCTGAGAGGGGGGTTGGATCTCAGTGGCTGGTTGGGGCAGAGGGGGAGAGGCAGCGGTGCAAACCGGAGGCGATGAACGGCCTTCGTCCCACCTTGTGGGGTGCTTGGCCATCATATGTCTGCGCATGCTGGTGGTGGGGAGGCTGTTGGTGGTGGCTCCCCGGCTGATCTTGGCACGACAAAGGTTGCACACCACTGTTCGTCGGTCGTCAGGCATCTCTGTGAAAAACTGCCAGACCTTAGAGCACCTTGGCCTCTGCAGGGTGGCATGGCGCGAGGGGGCGCTTTGGGAAACAGTTGGTGGATTATTCGGTCTGGCCCTGCCTCTACCCCTGGACACCACACTGCCTCTTGCAACCTGCACTGCTGCTGCCCTTGCCTCCCCCTCTGAAGACCTGTCCTGAGTAGGCGTTGCAAACCAGGTGGGGTCAGTCACCTCATCGTCCTGCTGCTCTTCCTCCGAATCCTCTGTGCGCTCCTCCCTCGGACTTACTGCCCTTACTACTACCTCACCGATAGACAACTGTGTCTCATCGTCATCGTCCTCCTCACCCACTGAAAGGTCTTGAGACAGTTGCCGGAAGTCCCCAGCCTCATCCCCCGGACCACGGGAACTTTCCAATGGTTGGGCATCAGTGACGATAAACTCCTCTGGTGGGAGAGGAACCACTGCTGCCCAATCTGAGCAGGGGCCCGAGAACAGTTCCTGGGAGTCTTCCCGCTCCTGAGCATGTGTCATTGTAGTGGAGTGAGGAGGCTGGGAGGAAGGAGGAGCAGCAGCCAGAGGATTCGGATTTGCAGCACTGGACGGCGCAGAACTGTGGGTGGATGATAGCTTGCTCGAAGCACTTTCTGCCATCCATGACAGGACCTGCTCACACTGCTCATTTTCTAATAAAGGTCTCCCGCGTGGACCCATTAATTGGGCGATGAATGTGGGGACGCCAGAAACGTGCCTCTCTCCTAATCGCGCAGCAGTCGGCTGCGATACACCTGGATCAGGAGCTCGGCCTGTGCCCACACCCTCACTTGGGCCTACGCGTCCTCGGCCACGTCCACGTCCTCTAGGCCTACCCCTACCCTTCAGCATGCTGTATTACCAGTGATTTCCCAGGCAGGAAATAAATTGGCGCAAGCCTGCAGGACAAATAGAATTTTTCCCTTTTTTTAAAGAAAAGGCCCACTGACTATATTCAATCAGATAAGAAATGTGTTCCACAGAAATGCAGTTATATGAAGTGCAGCAGAGCGGTGATTTTTCCCAGGAAGGCAGGAAATAAATTGGCGCAAGACTGCTGTTAAACGTAGCTGTCTGCGTATGATTTTTTTTACTATCTCCACCCACCACACACGTACCCAGAACGCTGAGGACTGACAGAGGCAGGCCACATAGAATTTTTCCCTTTTTTTTTTATTTAATATGTTTTTATTAAACATTTTTCAAATTAAACAGGATCTCCGTTCACATACAGGGTTTGCAGTAATAATCATGCATTTATATTAGGCTGTCTGTCAGATTGTATAGTACAAAAGTATTAGGATATACTTCCATCAGTAAGTCCATTATGGCTTTTAAAATTACTTTCCTTTGAGTTTCTGCCCCAGCATGTGCGGAGAACGGGGGTGGGGGGAGAGGAAAGGGAGGGTAGAAGGGGGGGGGGGGGGGGGTGTAAGGTTAGGAACCTTATCTTGTCGAAGATCTGTTTTATTTCGACAAGGTTTTATCGAGCATCTTTCCATTGAGCAGGGTTTCTGCTTACATCCAGGACACGCACTAAGGGATACATTTTTATACGGAGCTGTACACATTATTACATCATAGGGTTGCATATTATATCTTTTGTCAAGACAGCCACCGCTTCTCACCAGATTTCTTTTTTTCTCCTTTTCCCTTAGCGTACACGGGGAGGGGTGGGGGATCGAGGAATCAAGGTAGTAGGGGGTTGTAGGGAGGGGGGGGGGGGGGGAAACATATGTAGGGGTTACATTACTTAACCCACTACAGTAACATCCTTGGAAATAAACAATTTTGACACCTGATACATTATGAAATTGGTTTCTTACATCTCTCCTCCTCTGCGAATATCCGGTCCCGTTTATAGAAACATGTCTATTTTATGTCCCAGCGAGTAGGCCCCTAAGGTGTTTCCCACATCAGGTCAAGTCCCACTAACTGGTGGATCTCCGGATATAGATCTCTCCATATACCATATGGTTGTTTTGAAGGATTCCTCGATTGCCCTTTTCACTCGTTGCGGTAGGACATCAATGAAACTCTCCCACACCTCAAAGAATCCCTCCACCTGCGCCTCTTTTTGAAATGAGGCCTCAGTCCAGTCCATTTGCATGAGAAAGGACAGCTTTTCCAGAAAGAGCTTAAAGGGGGGAGGGGTCGTATCTACCCATGTCTGCAGAACGGTTTTCATCCCTGCCATGGCAACCATGTGCAGAAGCCTACGGCTGCCCGGGGTGCATCTATATTTATCCAGGTCTATAAAGCCAAAGATTGCCCACAGGGGGTCGAATGGGGCTGCGGAGGTCAAATGTGTTGTTGTATAGCGGTGTACTCTAATCCAAAAATTCTGGACTATCCCACAGTCCCACAGGCAGTGACGAAGGCCCGCCCCGGCCATTTGGCACCTGAAACATCTGTCATTATTGTATAATCCCATTTTTTGTCCTCGCTGAGGGGTAATATATGCTCTATGGTATATCTGTAAGGTCATTTCAACATATCTACTTGAGGGTAATATAGTCAGACTATATTTTAGCATTTTTAAGAGTTGTGGTACTGTGAGTCCCAGGATATCTGCTGTCCATTTTGAGAGTGCTGTTCTGGAAGTGTTGTGATCTAGTGGGCTGTTTAGGAATTGGTAAGTTCTAGTCGTATGACCACGTGTGTTAGTAGGTTGCTTCAGCTGAATTTGGTTTAATTCAAGCCATTCATTCATAGGTATTTTCAATAATATTTTGTCTACAAAACTTTTGGCCTGCAGATACGGAGAGAAGGTAAACTGGATATGTGGATATTTTGATTGCAGGTCTCCCAATGACAGCATTTTATGAGTGTTTTTATGTAGTAGGGACTGGATATTGATTATTCCTCCCACATGCCAGGATCGGAATTCACCATGAGATGAGCTGGCCTGGAAATATAGGTTGTGTAAGAGCGTTAAGTACGGTGAAAAGTGTGGGTGTAAAGAGGTGGCTTTGCGGAGTTTTTGCCATGCTTTCCAGGTCGACATTAGGACAGGGTTCTCTCTGTATTCTATTGGGATCATTTGATATGTTAGATGTAAGAAATTGGGGAGGGCTACTTGGGGGATAAGGGTCTGCTCTATTTCCGTGTCTACGAAAACGGATGTCTGCTGTATCCAGTCGATGATTATTTTGGTTAGTGTTGCAATAGTGTAAGTTCTTATGTTGGGGAGGTTTATTCCTCCATTTTGTTTTGGTTGTCTGAGGATATTGAAGGGGATTCTGCTTCTGCCATCCTTCCAGATAAATGTTCTTATTAGATAGTTTATCTTTTTCTCATCCTCGGGGGTAATATATATTGGGAGAACATGTAGTAAGTATAAAAGGCGAGGGAATTCTACCATTTTAAATAGGTGACATCTACCTATGTATGACAGCGGGAGTTTGCGCCATTTTGTTAGGGTTTGTTCTAGGGTTGTTATGTATGGCTTCATGTTGATGTTGTATATATCTTGATATCTCTTTGGAACACGGACTCCCAAGTAGGTAATAAATCGGGTTCTCCATTGAAAGGGGTATTGGTGAGTCCAATGTGGTGTTTGCGAACCTTTTATTAAGAGTGCTTCGGTTTTCTCCAGATTAAGAGTGTAGCCTGATAGAGGGCCTAGTGTCTGAAGGTCTTGGAGTATTTCTGGGAGTGTATGAACCGGATCCTTAATGGTCAAGAGAACATCATCTGCAAAAGCATTTATGGAGATATTGGGATGATATGGGCGGGGGGGGGGGGGGTGTCATTGGTGAGGTTGGTTTTAGGAGGTGCAATAGGGGGTCCATGGATAAATTAAAAAGTAGGGGTGAGAGCGGGCATCCCTGTCTTGTACCCCGAAATATGTCTATGGGCTGGGTGCTATGTCCATTAACTGTCAGGGTGGTTGAGACATTAATTTGGATATACCCAATGAAGTTGAGAAAGTTTGGGCCAAATTGTCTGTCTCGCAGGGTGGCCTGCAGAAAGGGCCAGGACACCTTGTCAAATGCTTTTTCTGCGTCTAGACTTAGTAGTAATGTTTGTGGGGTGTGTGGGCGGCTGGCCTCAATTGTCGCTGCTATTGCTGTTCGTATGTTTTTAGTAGCATGCCTATTGCTTAGAAAGCCCCTTTGAGAGGGATGTATAATTGTTGGGCAGAGCATTTGTAAACGATTGGCTAGTATTTTTGTCAAGAACTTGTAGTCACTATTTAATAGGGATATTGGGCGATATGATTGGACTAACGTTGGGTTTTTGTTTGGTTTCAGTATTAAGACGGTTCTTGAGTCTAATAATGTGTCTACTTGTATGTTTTGTGTATAGATTTCATTATACAGTCTTGTCAAGGTTGGGATTATTTCTAGTTGTAGAAGTTTATAATATTCATTCCCATATCCATCGGGGCCTGGAGTTTTGTTGTTTGGTGATGTCCCAATCGCCTCTTTCACCTCTGTCTCTGAGATCAGTTCCTCCAGGAGGATTCTCTGTTCGGCAGTGAGTTTTGGTAGGGCGAGGGTATCTTGCCACCTTTGAATCTCATTTTTGTCTGTGGGGGTTGCTCTATATAGATCTTCGAAATAGTTGAATAAAATGTTTTCTATTACCTCCTGTTTTGAGATTTTTGCATTCGTAGTAGGGTCAGTCAGGGATAGTATAGGCTTATGCGTGGATTGTACACTAATTATGCGGGCTAACAAACGGCCAGGCTTGTTGGCATTTTGGTAGTATCTATTCTGATCTATCTTAGTGAGCCATAGGGCCTGCCTCTGGACATAGGTTTCTAAGATTTGTTTTGTCTGGTTATAGACAGATTTGTTTTGTTGCAATGGCAATTGGGCATAGTGCTTTTGTGCTGTGATTAAGTTGTGTTGGAGTTTGAGGAATTGTTGTCTTGTTTGCTTTCGCTTGTATACGGTGTAGCTCATTATGTGACCTCTCATCACCGCTTTTGATGTTGCCCAGAGCCGTGTCTTCTGTGTGTTCAATATTGTTGTCGATGTAATTCGCCCAGTGGATTTTTAAATAGTTTCTAAAGTCTTCCGAGTGGTATAAGTGTGTGGGGAAGGACCAGATTCGTGTTTTACTCTGTGAGTCTTTACCCTGAAATGATAACGTAATTGGTGCATGATCTGATATTGCGATGGGAAGAATGGAAGCGTTTACGAGTTTCCCAAACAGCATTGCTGACAAAAGGAAACAATCTATCCTGGACAAGGACTGGTGGGCTGTTGAGTAATGTGTGTACTCTCTGGAGTCTACGTTTGTTATGCGCCAGGGATCACAAAGATTTTGTGTCTCCATAAGGTGTATGACGTCTCTGGTTGTTTGTGTAAAGGAGTTGTTCGGCGACGTCCTGTCCATGTCGGGGCATATAACGGTATTAAGGTCTCCCCCTATGATCAAATTTGGGTGTTGGCTCTGTAAGAGCATAGAATTTAGTTTTGGAAAGAAATTGTTGGTTGTCTGGTTTGGTGCATAGACATTAAGTAGGGTATAGTCCATGTCATGTATGCGTGTTCTGAGCATCAGGAATCTGCCTTCTTTATCCGCTAGTTCCTCTTCCACTGAGTATATCAGGCCTTTGCGGAATAGGATAGCCACCCCCCCTTCTTTTTGATGTGTAATTTGCAGTGTAGCATGAGTCGAGCCATGGGGCCTTAAGGGTGCTTCCCGAATCATGCTTCCAGTGCGTCTCCTGTAAGTATATAATGTCAGGTTTCAGGCGTCTCAGATGTGTAATGATTTTTTTTCTTTTTAATGGCGTGTTGAGGCCAGCCACGTTCCACGATACTATCTTGATATGTGTGGGTGTGAGGTACTCTTGTTCTGTTCTATTGTTCAAGTCTGTCATGGTGGGGGAGTCTGCAATCTCTGTCTTGTATTGTTTTGTTGTACCTTTCGTCCCAGCAAGCAGCGGGAAGTCCAATGCATTATGTTAGGAGGATCATGTGCCAGGGCACCAGGACCGGACATCGCAGGAGGAGAGAGATATATATTGGTGTCAATTCAACTTTTACAACTGTAAAAACAAAACAAAACATCATTACATAAAGTTCCCTGGGAGGGGAAAGAATTGGTTAAACCTTTTCTCAGAAAGTGGCAATGTTTGCTTATTGCCACGCCACAGTGCACCAGAATCCTTGGATTCTAGATCAGTCATGGTTCATCACCGGCTTCCAGCCGAAAGTGTTGGGCCGCCGATTGGGGGTCGCTGAAGATCAGTTGTCTGCCGTTTTCCGTTACTCTCAGCTTGGCTGGAAAGAGCAGCTGAAACCTAATGGCATTGTTGTGAAGGTGTTTGCAGATTGGCATAAAAGCCTTCCTTTTCTGGGTGACCAATGCTGAAAAGTCTTGGAATATAAGTATTTTAAAGCCTCTGACCGTCAATGTTTGTTGTCTCCGATAGTTTCGGAGGACGCTCTCTTTCACCGCCCAATTGAGATATTTGGCAATAATCTCTCTTGGTTGCTGGCCTTTAAGTCCCAATTGTCTGAGGGGGGCCCCACTCTATGTGCCCTTTCTATACAGGATCTGTCAGAGGCGACATCTGGGGTTAGGACTTTTGGAAGGTCTATTGTCAGCAAAGTCATCAGGTCCTCTCCCACAATGGTTTCTGGAATTCCCACAAATCTCAAGTTACTTCTGCGATCCCTATTTTCCAAATCTTCGAGTTTATCTCTAAGGGCCTGCTCACTCTCGTGACATCTAGTTATGGTTTGTTGCATGTTGGAGATGGTTATTTCTTGTGAATTCAACTTATTCTCTAGGTCTGCAATTTTTTGGGAGTTTGTGGTAATGAGAGACAGAGCCGAGTTAATAGATGTGTGGAGAACCTCGAATCTCTTGTCCAGCATGGGCATTAAGGTTCGTGAAACTTCTTGCGCCACTGAGACAGCCTGAAGTGTTCCTAGATCAGGTGTATGGCCTGGAATGTGGCCTGGGGAAGAGCATGGAGTTGTCATATCGTACTCTTGTTCCAGGTCTTGTGATGGTTCTGGTTCTTGGCTGTGTTGTGGGGAGTCCTGGACAACCTTTAAGGATGGTTTCTCTTTTTTACTTTTAGACTTTGACATGTTTTTGCTTCCTGAAAAGGATCGCTGAGATGTTTGCGAAGTGCGTTGAGGTGTTTTGTGGTTGTCAGTCCGTTTTATGAATTTGTCCATGCCCTCGTGTCTTCAATTCTTGAGAGCGCTTGCTGGTGATTCTGTTTGTGGGCGGTGATTCACAGTCGGTAGACAGTCGTGGTTTTAGACTGGGTGTAAGATTTTCAATGCCAGGTCAGCGGGGACCTTCGTCACCACATAGCTTGTAGTTTGGCCCCTAAATTTGGATCCGGTATCACTGCAGCGTGTTTTAGAGTTTACTTTTAGTTTGCCATAGGTCGAAAGTCTTGGGATTTAGGCGGACTTTTCCCCAGGCCTTGGGTTGTCAAACAGTTACGATCTGTTGTTGGCTTATGAATCAGGGGTCAAGGTCACCCGCCAGGTCTATATAATGAGCAAAATATGTTGCTGTTTCGGCAGGTTGTGCTGCTTAATGGGTTTTTACACCCCAGTTCCCCCGGAGCAGAAGGAAAAGTGGAGGAAATGTCCTCTGTTACTCCGGTTTGTTTGCTTTTAGGGAGTTTATAAAAAGTGGGCATGCGTGATGTACCACCTCCAGGGGAATTGCAGACTTAGTTTAGGAGGGCTGGCGTCCTATCATTCTGTCCTTTCTGAGCTCTGTCTTTTTTTTTTTCCCACCCTCTACTTTAGTATGTTCGCTTGCGTTGTGTTGTAGTAGCGGGGTTGTTTTAAAAGAAATGGCGTTTGTTCCCGCTGCAGGCTCTCATTGATGTATTTTCTTGATTTCACCACTAGGTGGCAGCAAGTCAGCCAGGTATTGTGATGTAAATGAAGGGCCTTTGTTTCTCTCCCTGGCTGCCTGTCTTCTATTGTTTTACTCTGGGGTCTCTCACTCCTTTGTGTCTCTCACTGCTGGCAGTCCTAGTTACTGCATGGAGCTGCCCAGCTTGCTGCAGAGGCTCTCTGTGCCTGTCCTGCAGCCCGCGGTCGGCGCTCGCGGGTCCCGCCGCCGGGCCTGTGGACCCTCCCTCTGGTATCACCTCACCTCTATCTCCTCTTGGTTCTTCTGTCAGGGGTTCTGCTCCAGCCGCGGGTGGTCTGTAGGCTTTCCTCCAGCCTCCTGGCCTCTCTCAGCAGCATCTGCTTGTGGGTCTTCCTGCAAATCGAGTCCCCCGCTTCAATTCTCACTGCTAGGCCGCAATCGGCTGGTTTGTCCTAGTGGGTCATGCAGCCCCTCGTTCTGTTCCTCTCAGCTCTGGGGTGATGCTGGTGGTGTTTTGGGGATGATTTAGGGCCCCCTTGCTTCAGTTTGTGTGGGAGCACTCCTGACTTGCATCTGTCCTGTGCTCTCGCATACATGCTGTTTAATAATTTGTTCAAAGATCTTTCCTGGTATAGAAGTCAGGCTCACAGGCCTGTAGTTTCCTGGGTCCACCTTCTTCCCTTTTTTGAAGATTGTAAAAGGGCAAATGTTGTCCCTATCTTCTGGGACTTCTCCTGTTCTCTTTGCATTTTCAAAGATTATAGCGAGTAGTTCAGCAATTACCTCCGCTGCTTCCTATAGTATCCTAGGATATAACTCCTCTTGACCTTGAGACTTGAATTTATTTACGTTGGCTAAGTCTTCTCTCACCAGATCTCGGCTTATAGATAGTCCGCATGCTTTTATTCCCCCAATAGCACAGGGAAGATCAGTTGATATTCCATATACTTTCTGAGAGGAAACAGATACAAAGTAGGAATTTAAAAGCTCAGCCTTCTGAACATCATTCTTAACAAATTCACCATTTTCATCTTGTAAGCATCCAATAGCATCTTTGACTTTTCTTTTGCTTTTGACATATCCCCCCCCCCCCAATCCTTTTTATTGCTTTTGGCCTCTGTTTCTGTTGCAAGCCTCAGTTCATTATTAGCTTTATCTTTTCTGACACTTGCCCTACGGTTTTTGCAGACTGCATTATATTCTTATTTTGATATCCCCCCTCTTTCCATTTGATAAACATATTTTACTTTGTTTTTAACATGTGTGCAAGTTCTGCGTTCATCCATCCTGGTCTCTTTAAATGCTTCCCATTCTTCTTTCTTTTAGGGATTGTTAACGATTGTGCTTTGAGAATCTCATTTCAAAATATTTCCCAACCTTCTTGGACATTTCTGTCCTTAAGAACATCCAGCCATTGGATTCTTCCTACCCTCTTTTTGAGTTCATTAAAATCTGCCTTTCTGAAATCCAACCTTGAGGTCTGAGCTTTTTTAGGTCTCTCTCTCTCCTTTTTTTTTTTGTTTGTTTTTTATCCAAAATTCAAGGATAGTACGATCACTGCCTCCTAAGGTCCCAGCCACTCTTACTCCCTCAACCATTTCCTCCCTGTTGGTAAGAATTCGGTCCAAGATAGCAGATCCCCGTGTTTTCTCTTTGACTTTTTAGAAGATAAAGTTGTCAGCAAGAGAGGTAAAAGTAATGGGTCCAACAAATTATTTTCCGGAGTGAGATTCCCAACAAATGTCTGGATGGGTAAAATCTCCCATGATCACTATGCTGGGCTTCTTTGAGAGCTTGGCCATCTGATGTAGAAAGATTTCATCAATATCTTCAGCTTGTCCAGGCGGCCTATAGTAAATGCCTACAATGGTGTCCTTTCTGTTGTTCTCTCCTTGTATTCTTACCCGAACAGTTTCTACAGAGCTACCATGCTCTGCAGCTTGAATCTCTGTGGAGATTAATGTTTTCCTAACATACAACACAACACCTCCTCCCCTTTTATTAGGTCTATTTCTTATAACTACATTGTATCCTTAAAGCCTTGTATTCCAATCATGTGTATCATTTCACCAAGTCCCCGTGATGCGTATGACATCATATTTGTCTTTTTGTGTGAGGAGCTCAAATTCTCCTTGTTTGTTTCCCATGCTCTGTGCATTTGTGTAGAAACATTTTAGTTTGTGATCAGTGTCTCTTGCTTCCCTACTTTCCTTCTGTTTTTTTTTTTTTTTTGATCTTTCGTTCCACTTCCAAGAGCGAGGTGCCCAAATGCATTACTTAGCTGTATATTTTTACCTGGCCTCTTACTTCACTCTTTAGGAGAGCTTTAAACTAGAACATTATAGGAAGGGAGGCTAGGCATCCACTAAATATATGTGTACCTGTTTATGTAAGGTGCAACCTGTCTCTAGCAAGCAGTCCATCATATAGGTAAGTCACGCCATGGTCAAGAAATCTAAATCTTTACATCGATGGTGCCATCAGCAGTCAGTTGTCTCTAGAATCCTGTTCCATGTTCTTATTCCATGGCCATCCACTGGGAGGATGGATGAGAAGAGCACCTGTGCTCCTAGTTCCTTCGCCTTCTTTCCGAGGTCTTCAAAGTCTCTGCAGACTGTTGCAAGGTCCTGTTTTGCAGTATCATTTGTCTGTACATGTATTCGTCGGAATGGGTGGTGTTCTGTAGGACTGAAGAGTCTTGACAGCCACTTTTTTGATTTGTGCACCTGAAAGACAGCCCACTTCTCGTAAGATGTCAGGTCTGCAGACAGTGGCCTGTGTTGCTCTCCATAGGGAATCCCCCATAACCACCACTCTCCTTTTCTTCTTCACAACAGCACTTCTTTTCTCCAATCAAGAGGACTCTATTTCTGTGCTTACTACACAATTCTTTGTGGGTAACGTCATTTCTTGCTGCACCTCTTTCTCTTCTGCTCTTTGTGGGTAGAGTCACTTCTTGTTGTACCTCTTTTTCTCCTTCTGCTCAGGAACCAGTAGCAGGCCCTCCCCTGTGTTGGAACCTGGTACTGGATCCCGAACAGTATGGGTGCTGGCTGACTCCTGATCTTCCTGCTTCTTTGGGTCACATGCTTCCATTTCTCAGCTTCTGCAGGTACACTGAACATCTTTTTTCCTTCAACATTTTGAAGACTTTCTTCTGTCAAGGAAATCCTTACCTTCCTTATTAAAGGGGTTGTCTCGCGAAATCAAGTGGGGTTATACACTTCTGTATGGCCATAATAATGCACTTTGTAATATACATCGTGCATTAAATATGAGCCATACAGAAGTTATTCCGCTTACCTGCTCTGTTGCTAGCGTCCTCGTCTCCATGGTTCCGTCTAAATTCGCTGGCGGCTTGCTTTTTTAGACGCGCTTGCGCAGTCCGTTCTTCTGCTCTGAGCACGAGCCGCTTCAGCCTGCTAGCCGCTACTGCTCTTCTGCGCATGCGCAGACAAGCTGTAACTAATCGGGAGCGCGCCTGCCCGCCGTGCCCCCGAGCCTCCCGCTGTGCTCCCGAGCCTGCCGCCATGCCCCCGATGCTGCCGCCGTGCCCCCGATGCTGCCGCTGTGCCCCCCGAGCCTGCCGCCGTGCCCCCGATGCTGCCGCCGTGCCTCCGGAGTCTCCCGCTGTGCCCCCGATGCTGCCGCTGTGCCGCCCGAGCCTGCCGCCGTGCCCCCGATGCTGCCCGCCGTACCTCCGGAGCCTACCGCCGGGGCCTATACATACATACATACATACACGCATACATGCATACACACGCATACATATATACACATGCACACACACACATACACATATATACACACACATACATATATATACATGCATACACACACATACATATATACACATGCACACACACACACATACATATATATATATATATATATATATATATATATATATATATATATATATATATATATATATATACATACATACACACATATACAAACACGTGTGGGTATGTATATATATATATATATATATATATATATATATATATATATATATATGTGTGTATGTATGTGTATGTGTGTGTGCATGTGTATATATGTATGCGTGTGTATGCATGTATATATATATATATATATATAATGTGTGTGTATATATACACTCACGAATACGCGTATGCCTATACTCGTACACACGTATACTATATATATATATATATATATATATATATATATATATATATATATATAACATGTGTACACGCATATATATTTAGGTGAAAAAACTATTTCATCTAAAACAGTGGAAAGTGAATTGCAGGGAGGCATTACAGTACCTTCTGCTGAGAATTCAGCACTGGACAGCTCCCTGCTATAATGAAGCCTGGATTCCCTTGGGCGGGGGAAAGGATCAGCACTGGACAGCTCCCTGCTAAAACGAAGCGTGACCGGCGTCTCGGGAGCGAGCATGTCTGGCTGAAGCAAGCGCAGGGAGAAGAAGCGGCGGACATCTTTGGGAAACTTTTTATAAGTTCATGAAACGCCAGAACTGTAAGTAGGAACCGGCTTTAAAAGCCATTTACATTGGTACTTAGTAATGTATGCTGAAGAAGGGGGACTGGGCAAAAAAAAAATTTCACTGCTGCCTCGAGACATCTCCTTTAAGTTACAATGTAACTATTCTCTCCTGAAGGCTTTGCACCTTTTTCTCCAGTAGAGACCTAAGCTTATATTTCTGGTAGGTGAAGTTTGGCTTTTCCTCTGGTGGATCTGTAAACACATCACATATACTGCAGCTCACCATATGGCTGCTGTCCTTTTCCATGTTGTCAGTTGATGTCCACTTTTAAAAGTCAAGAATTGTAGTGAAGATCTGTAACCAACAAAATACTACTAACTGTGCACGGCCTGGCAATGTCCTCCACGTAGCTAGACCTGGCTTATCCTGGTAATCTTCCCGCTTACAGTGATTCTTTACTCTTCACAGAATGCACAGGGAATATGCAAATGATCTTCTTGCAGCTCCGATCTTTAGTTGTGGTGGTAAATTAAATTATCTCTTTGGAAATTGGATCTTCCTCCCCGAATCAAATTTGCTTTTTTTTCCCCCCTTCCCTCCCTTTTATAATCTTTACACACCTACCTTTCTCGTCATCCCCACCCTCTTATTTCCCGATTTATATTTACTTTTAAAGTTTCAGAGATCAGAGGCCACACAGGGCTAATTTACATCTGTGTAAATATTAAGTTTTGATTTGTATCATATATATATGTGATAATTGATTTTTATTGGGACAACAAAGGCATTTCACAATATAATTAAGTTAAAGAAGACAAAAAGACTTACCAGGTGTGGGTGACCCAAGTGTATTGATAGTTCACCATGCCTTCAGTCCCGGCCCGTGAACCAGGGGTTGACACTCCGTCAAGAAGACATTCACTAAAGGAGAGCATGAGCGGGTGGGTTCAAGAAACACTGGTGAAGTCTTGGAAAAGAAATGGACGTTATAAAGGTAAAAGAAAATAGTCCTGCACTCAGAGGACGGATCCTGCTGTATCACTGATGATAATCCAAAAACTAACCTACTTGTGGGGATGGTCTTTGGGAGCTCCAGACTTCCCCCTATAAATCCAAGGAGACCTAGACCAACCAGCTTGAAGAAATAGGTCAACTACAATGCTGGCGTTGGAGTTGATATTTAATCTATATATATAAAATTGAATGTATGTCTGTCTGCGTGCGTGCGTGTCTGCGTGCGTGTCTGTTTGTCCTTTATGCGCTACTACACCATTCATCCGATCGCCATGAAACTTTGGGAAGTTGTTAAGTACACTCCTGGGAAGATTATAGGCATAGTACAAATATCCTACGATAAATGGCTCGCGAGCGTCGTCGAAAGTTACGCCCCCCCCCCACGTAGATCGAATAAGTAAGCCACCTGCTATTGTGATGTCATCACTGATGTCATCAACATCGGACGCCCTTGAACATGCCCCAACATGTTCTATAAAGCTGCATTGTGATGTCATTAAGGCTCTATTATGACACGTACAGCTTGGAACCACTAGAGCACGCCAGCCAATTACCATTGGAGTTGGAAGTGGGTAAACAAGTACTAGGATATCTTCCTAAGAAGCCACAGCAGCCGGATAAATTGTATGTTCCACCCAACGGCTATTTTATTTAGCCCGCAAGGGGGAAGCAGCGGCCTACAAAATCTCATTCAGGTAGGTAGGTTCAGTTCTTGGAGGTTGGGGAATGCTTATGGGCAAGGCCTTATGTCTCATCCCAACTCGATTATTCAATTCTAAGCGCAAAAGAATTAGTGTCCAAATTTTACGTACAGAATTTAATTCTCTCACTTCCCAATGTCATAGAAACTTGAAATTTGCACGAGCATTGATTATGTCATAAATAGGAAAAGTTAATGGGTCCCAACTCGATTATTCAATTCAAAGCGCCAAAGAATTAGCGTTCAAATTTTACGTACGGAATCTAATTCTCTTATTTCCTGATGTCATAGATAGATAGATAAATAGATAGATAGATAGATAGATAGATAGATAGATAGACTGTACGCAATAACCCAGATAGATAGATAGATAGATAGATAGACTGTATGCAATAACCCTGATAGATAGATAGATAGACTGTATGCAATAACCCAGATAGATAGATAGATAGATAGATAGATAGATAGACTGTATGCAATAACCCTGATAGATAGATAGATAGACTGTATGCAATAACCCTGATAGATAGATAGATAGATAGATAGATAGATAGATAGATAGATAGATAGATAGATAGACTGTATGCAATAACCCTGATAGATAGATAGATAGATAGATAGATAGATAGATAGATAGATAGATAGATAGACTGTATGCAATGACACGTACAGCTTGGAACCATAAATACTAGAGCACGCCAGCCATTTACAGTCAGTCTCCATTGGAGTTGGAAGTGGGCAAACATGTACTAGACTATCTTCCCAAGAAGCCACAGAAGCCGGATAAATTGGATGTTTCACACAACGGCTATTTTATTCAGCCTGCAAGGGGGAAGCAGCGGCCTACAAAACCTCAGTGGTCGCTGCTGCCGTCATCTAGATATATAAAAACGAATGTATGTATGTATGTCTGTCTTCGCAGCAACGCGCGACGGGTACGCTAGTAAACAATAAAATAACTTACCAGACTAGAAAACAACAGACTACATGTGCACAATGAAAGGCAACGGTGCAACGCGTTTCAGAGCATAATAAAGTAAAAATGAATAGAAAAGCGACAGTTAAATACATGAAAGAATTGTGAAAAGGTGCGGTCAGCTGCATGTAAGTGATCGCGAGAAGTCGGGCACAGGTGAACACGCCAAGTCCAGCCCACTTTCCAGAGCGAGACACGTGAATACGTGTCAATGATTGCCGGACATTGTAAGCACAAGCAGGCGCATCCGGCTGAGCAGGCGGTCCACAGGCACGAGGTAACGCTCAAAGTAATTATAAACAAAGACGGTACTTTATCATTTTCCCCTTTATCTAAAGCAAACCTGAAATAGATTTAGAACCTTTTTAAAACATGCAAACCGATATATGGGGGGAGATATAAAAAAAATAGGGTATATCTCCTCTATCAAATAAAACCCGGTGAACATTTAGTAAAATACAGAAGATATGGAAATATAAGATCTTACACAAAGAGAATCAACAGTTATTCTTCACATTTTAATTTTTGTCATCCATATTTTTTCTTTTTATTTATTAAATATGAGATCCATCGATGGCAAAGTAAAAAAGACCTAAAAATACATATAACGGAAGGCCAATAAAAAGGAGGGATATTTTTATCCCAGTGTTATAAATCTTTGCTAAAATCTCATTTAGGTGGAAGATCTATAGGAAATAGTATGTAAGGCCGAATGAAGACCATGTCATCTAGTCATAGTATGTAAGGCCGAATGAAGACCATGTCATCTAGTCATAGTATGTAAGGCCGAATGAAGACCATATCATCTAGTTCAGCCTGTAGTTCAGATCCCATAGATATCTTTTGATTTTAGCCGTAAAAAATGTACCACTTCTAGCGGAGTGCCCGGCATCAACGAGGGGCCCTTGGGAATATTTAAAGAATGTTTGGCTACACCATGAAGTAGATATTTTGAGATATTAGAACAATGTTGATTGGCTAGAAATTGTACCTGAGGGCCATTTTCTACACCTAAAATCAAAAGATCTTCTGCCCAAGTGTGGTTTTAGAAAAGATTTAAACACCGGGATGTAATATTCTTCCTTTTTATTGGCTTCCAATTTACGTATTTTTTTAACCGTTTTTATTTGTCACCAATGGATTTCTTATCTAAAAAATACATAAAACCATAAAAATGTATCTTCACATTCTAATCTTTCTCATCATCCATTTCATCTTTTTCGTTTCTTACATTTCCACCTCTTTTGTATTTTACTAAATGTTAATTGGGTTTTTCTTCATAGAGACATACCCCTTTTTTTTAGAATTTTATATATCTCCCCCATTAATCAGTTTGCATTTTCTAAAAGGTTCTTAATGTATATTTCATGCTGGTTTTAGAGAGTACTCCATCTTTGTTTATAGTCACTATGGAGATTTTATGCTAGCTTTTATCCACTTTCATGAATTTTTTATGAAAAAGGTGTATTTTCTGTTTATGGAATGCATTGGCATCACTTTGTTAGTTCCTGTTGCTTTAGTCAGGTCGCAGGTTCCCTTTTAGGCATGTATGTATGTAGTGAAACCAGTTCAGGAAAGGTACCAGAGCCAAAGTAGACAAAAGAAGACCTGCTTATATGCCCCGAATGAAAATACTGTTCTCATCCTCGCTTATTCTTCTGTTCATGTGAAGCCATCCTCACAAAGCCAGGAATATCATTTTTTTTATTTTTTTTAAGACTTACTATTATATCTTTTTGCAACCTTAAAGATTAACATATTACCCCACCCTCTAATGTTGATCCAGAAGAAGGCAAACAACCCAAAAACAGGTACAGGAAAATTAGGATTTTAGGAGGAAAAATTCCTTCCCAACTCCAAGTCTGGCAACCAGACAAATCCCTGGATGGCCTTCTGAGTAATCAGTGACTATAACATGTAATATTTTAACAGTCAAGAAAGACGTCTAGGCCCCTCTTATACTCTCCTATCAAATTCAACATCACCACGTCCTCGGGAGAAATTTCCATAGTCTCACTGCACTTACAGTAAAGAACCTCCTTCTATGTTGTGTAGAAACCTTCTTTTCTCTAGATGTAGAGAGTGCCCCCTTGTTACAGTTCTGGGTATAAATAGATGATGGAAGATCTCTGTACTGACCCCTGATATATCTATACATACCGCGTTTCCCTGAAAATAAGACACTGTCTTATATTTTTGCTCCAAAAGAGGCATGGTGTCCTATTTTTGACGGGGCTTATTTTCACCTGGTCTGCGGCATCCCGATGCCTCGCGATGGTCTCTGGCAGTCTGCAGATTCCTGCGTGCTGACATCTCAGCATCTTTCTGGTGATGGGGCTTTGAATACTCCACCTCCAGCAAAGCGAGCTCTGTGATTGGATCGAGTGCCAGCCAATCACAGCCAGCGTTCGATGAGCCTATTACAGCCATTCAGTGATGTCATTTACTGGCTGTGAATGATCAAATGCCTGTTGTGATTTGCTGGCGCACAATCCAATCACAGCACTCGCTTTGCGACGTATTCAAAACCCTGTCACCAGAAACAAGGTGAGATGTCAGCGCAGAGGATACTGCAGCTCCACCGGAGACCATTGCAAGGCATTGGAACGCTGTGGACCAGGTGAGTATTGATTTTTTTATTTTATTTTTTTTAATGCAGGTTAGATAGGGCTTATTTGGGGGGAAAGTCTTATATTTCAAGCCTCCCCCGAAAACTGGGGTAGGTCTTATAATCAGGGAAACACGGTAGTTATTAAGAGCACCCGCTTGTTTCAGTCCTGAGTATAATAGATAATGGGAGAGATCTCTGTACTGTCTCCTGATGTATCTATACGTAGTTGTTAAAGCGTCCCCTTCTTACGGTCCTGGGTATAAATAGATGATGGCAGAGATCTCTGTACTGACCTGTGATATATCTATACATAGTTATTAGAGTGCCCGCTTGTTACAGTCCTGGGCATAGTAGTTGATGAGCGAGATCTCTGCACTGACCCCTGATATATTATACATAGTTATTAGAGTGTCCCCTTGTTACAGTCCTGGGTATAATAGATGATGGGAGAGATCTCTGTACTGAGCCCTGATATATCTATACATAGTTATTAGAGCACCTCCTTGTTACAGTCCTAGGTATAATAGGTGATGAGAGAGATCTCTGTACTGACCCCTAATATAGCTATTCATAGTTATTAGAGCGCCCCCTTGTTACAGTCCTGGGTATAATAGATTATGGGAGAGATATCTATACTGTCCCCTGATATATTTTACATAGTTAATAGACTACCCTCTTGTTACAGTCACACTCCTGTGTATAAACAGATGATGGGAAACAGTGGCGTACCTATGGGCTCAGGGGCCCGGGTGCAAAAGTTCAGCTCAGGCCCTCCATGTACCCATACCTAAATCGTGCCGCATACAGCTGCAAAACAAATACATGAACTAGCCACTTGACGTAATCTTTTCAAACATGATTCCTTTCCTGCACCACATGAAAATTTGTTGGTAGCCCCCTAGGCCACTCTCACACACATACACCGCTTTTTACCATTATTAGCGCGGCATCCTAAGTGCAGTGCTAACCGTGGTACAGTGCTCCCATTGATTTTAATGGGGTTACTCAGACTTGAGCTCGAACACAGTGTTCCTAACACAGTGATTTTTGAGAACTGTCTGTTCTACTATTGCATTTTCATGTTTTTTTTAACGCATCTCCTCACCCATTACAGTGATGGGGTGCATTATAAAATGCTGTACCATGCATTCCAAACCACAGCTCAAAATTGCGGTTAAAATGCCAGAATTTCGAGATGTGTTTTCTGAACGTGAGAGTTGCCTTAGGATATGTTCATGTTTTTTGTTGTACTTTTGAACCACAATAAAAAAAACACATTTAAAAAATCTGCATGCAGTATTCAAAGATCACAAACATTTTTAAGAAACTGTATATAATATTAGAAACCGCATGTTTAATGCATTTTTTATTGTGTGTAAAGTGTGATGAGAGAGACAGATTTGAGAGAGAGAGAGATGAAAGAGAGCGAGATAGATATGAGATAACACCGATTTACACACACATATCTATGCAAAACGATCGCTGATCTTTCAATCTTTTGAAAAAGTACTAATAGGCACTAATTGCTATTAGTACTTTATTAGCTTCATTTGCATGCAGCAGGAGGTCTGAGCTCTGTAATTAGCTCCATTGTTCACCCACAGGCTCCCCATGGAATATTCGGCACAATGGACAACAGACAGAGTATGTGGTCCTGCTTATCAGCTGTCCTGTTAGTGGGGCTGAGAACAGCTGTAACAATGTTATGACCTGTAATCAGTTCTCCGTGGGCAGAACACAGCATGCAGTCCTGTTTATCAGCTATTGTGCTGAACAACGGTTTTCAAGCAAAACTGAAAATCGTCCTTCGGCCAAACAGTGAAAGATGGGGACATTTAGACAACAATCTATCACTCAAAAGACGGCTTTTGAGCAATAATCGTTGTGTCTAGATGAGCCTGTATAGATTGTTAGATATGAGGGAAAGCAAGATAGATAGATATGAGATAGGTAGAAAAAAGCCATTGAAAATTTGATACATTAGGAGTACCTTTCACATACATTTTCACAAATATACATTGGTATACTTTTTTAATATGTGGAAAAGTGTAGGCTGCGTTGTTTTTAATAAACCTGCCACCAAAATAAAACACTTCAGTATATCTTTTTATAAACCAGCAATGAATGGCAGGTATACAGGGTGGAGTCAAACGGACTGATCCAGCACTATATCGCAATACTTGCGTCCTACATTGAAATAACAATAGCATATTTGAGTAGGAAGGCATGGATGTGCTACATGTTGGTTTGAAGCATGGATCCTGGGGGCCCCAAAACATAGATTTTAAATGTTTCTGTTGTGGCCCCTGTAAGAGAGAAAAAGTAAAATCCAATAACAAATGTGAGAAGTAGCATGTGCTTCCCACAGTAGTGATGCAGGCGGGTCATACACAAAGCTGTCCCTGTGGTGAGGCAGTTCAGGCATTCATCTACATCCCACAGCGGGTTACATGTAGTAACATTAAGTGAAGGGAAATCTGAATAGCAACAGGGTCCAGTAGGCATATTAGCCTTTTACTACCCACTTCTACACGAGCCAACCTAAGCAACCAATCACTGTGAATCAGCCAACTCAAATAACCAATCACTGTGAATGAGCCAACCCAAACAACCAATCACGGGGAATGAGTAAATCCAAACAACCAATCACGGGGAATGAGTAAATCCAAACAACCAATCACGAGAATTAGCAAATCCAAACAACCAATCGAGTTGCGAATGGTGTCCATTTGGGGAGTAATATAGATATATGTGTCCAGTAGACCATTGTCCTTGGTTGCTGGCAGCCCGATTTCTCATTGGCCAGCCTGCCCTATGAGAAGGATTTGGGATGTGACAGAGAGAAAGCCCATGACTGGTCAGGGGAGAAAAGAAAACGTCCTGCAAATGAAGACTGGAAGCGTGCAGATGACTGAAAAGTCGTTCTAGGGAAAGCAAGTGGAGCAGACGTGCAGTGAGAGAGAGAGTAATGATGCGGTGAGGAGAAGCCGTGAAGACGGAGCAGAGTGTGAAGAAGGTCTGGTACGGGCAAGCAGTCATGAGGGAGGAGTTGCGAGAGGTCCTTCTTCCCACCACAATCACGAGAGAGCTGTTAATCCTGAGTGGGAGCGCCTAAGTGCCTTAGGCCCGGTCCAGTCCCTGGGTGGGTGAGTCAGCACAGCATATAGTGTCATAATCTGTTCAGGAGGGAGTACACAGAAGCCGGCGCCATTGTCTCCACCACCACAGAAACCTCCTGTTCATTCCTTATTTAGAACATATCATGGTCTAGTTTTGCATAAACCACTAACCTCCAACACCTCCCCAGATACCCCGGACTTCCTTACTCCCATTATACAGCTGACGAATAATGGAGATAATTGTACGCTGAGAAACTGTGACTGTTCTAAAACTGTGGCGGTCAGTAAACCATTGCAACATGGTTCTACTACAACCCTCAGTCTCTGCCTGATTGCTTCTCTCACAACGGTGTGCTGTAAAGCACTGGCGTCACAACAAATTATCAGCCCGCATATTAATATCAGTTTTCCACTGCAGACGGTGAATGTTGGGAAAGTGCTGGTGATAACTACCACTCTCATCATCCCTGCCCCATCTAGCATACCGCCCCTTGTCTCCCTAAGGTCTGTGGGACCACTGCTATGACTGGTGTAAGGAAACATAAGTTCTGGTAGTATGGCCTATGAAAAAGTGAACTCGAAGGAGGCCCAACGCAGATCAGTACCTGAACCAATTGCAGATGACTGTGGATGACTTTCAGCATGTGTTGCCCCTGTCGTAGCAGGAGGAGGCCACTTTGAGTATGATTTTGCATAGACCATACTACCAAAATGTATGTTTCCTTACTTCAGTCACAGCAGCGGTGCCACGGGACTTAGAGACATGCAGAAAGCGGGTTTTTGCTTTTCACATGCTACTCTTCAACTTTGCCATTGGGTTTTACTCTTTATCTCTTACAAGGGCTCCAGTACAAAACTGAAATCCATTTTCCGGGCCCAGGGGGTCCTGTGCACCATACCATCCTGTACAGCATCCAGGTCTTCCTATACAAGTAATGCGTTGCTACTTCAATATAGAACACCAATACTGAGATAGAGCGCTGGATCAGGCTTTTCTGACTATCCCTGTGTACAACTAAATAGCAATCTGATTTTATATCTCTAGAGCACTCTGCAACTGCAAATGCAGAAAGTAAAGCTTGGATGTAAAATAAGCACCAGTAGGACATTTTCTGTTAATAACAAGGCAATGATATCCGAATAAAGGTACGTTAACATGTAGCTAAATGCCGTGTAATTTCCAAAGTGGAAAATCAGCACCAAAATGCCCACCATTTTCCACAACATGTACCGTTACTCCCGTCCTCCAGTGTTCTCCTTGTTTGGCATTCAAGCAGTGAGATGTACATTCAGCTAACAGCCCTGAATCTTCCGCTGTGAGGGCTTCTTCACATGACCAAATTTCTGCACATTTTTATGCACAGAAAAATCCCACTCGCAATATGCAGAGAATAGAATCCATTTTCAATGGGTTCATTCTCATTTGGTTTTTTGTGCGCTCAATTCTCGCACTGTCACGTCACAGTCAGCACACTGTCAAGTATTTGCCAGCACACCTATATTTCTGTAGGTTATATTCTATCTAGCTAGGGCTAACATCTCCTGTGTGTACTAGTCCAAGTTAATTAGTCCTGCAGCTATCAGCAAGGTGTGGCTAGTGATTGACATTGTTGTCAGTCAATGAGCTTCTCCCTCTTCTCTATATTCTCCAGCTCTTCCTGGCTGGGAGTTGCTGATGATTTTCAGTGTTCACTGAGCTGTCAGTCTGCTCAGAGCTCCTGGGTTCTGGTTTGTTTCCTGTTTGTGTCTGTCTTGTATTAGAGCGCCCCCTTACTACAGTCCTGGGTATTATAGATGATGTGAGTGAACTCAGTACTGAGCCGTGATATATCTCTACATAGTCATTAGAGCACCCCCTTGTCACAGTCCTGGATATAATGGAGGATGGGAGAGATCTCTGTACTGACCCCTAATATATCTAAACATAATTATTAGAGCACCCCCTTGTTACAGTCCTGGGTATAAATAGATAATGGGAGAGATCTTTGTACTGCCCCCTGATATAGTTGTACACAGTTATTAGAGCGCCCCCTTTGTTACAGTCCTGGGTATACTAAATGATAGGAGAGATCTCTGTACTGTCCCCTTATATATCTGCACATAGTTATTAGAGCACCCCCTTGTTACAGTCATGGGTATAATAGATGATGGGAGAGATCCTGTATTGACCTCTGATATATCTATACATAGTTATTAGAGCGCCCCCTTGCTACAGTCCTGGGTATAATAGATGATGGGGGAGATCTCTGTACCGACGCCTGATATATCTGTGCACAGTTATTAGAGTGCCCCCTTGTTACAGTCCTGGGTATAATAGATGATGGGAGATCCCTGTACTGACCCCTGATATATATATACATAGTTATTAAAGTGCCCTCTTGTTACAGTCCCGGGTATAATAGATGATGGGAGAGATCTCTGTACTGACCCCTAATATAATATACATAGTTATTAGAGCGCCCCCTTGCTACAGTCCTGGGTATAATAGATGATGGGAGAGATCTCTGTACTGATGCCTGATATATCTGTACATAGTTATTAGAGTGCCCCCTTCTATATCTTGATTATAGATTATGTAGCTATATAGATTAAAGATAGATTTTGGACACGCTTTTACCTGAGCTCCAGGCAGCAGGACCGCACCGTCGGCTTTCTAGCCCGAGTACGGGCACCTACGCCGCCGATAATGGCACCGCTGGCACTACCAGACCCCAAGCTTTAATTAGAGACCTCCCGCGGGTCTCTAGCTGGCGCCGCGATTTTGCGGCCTACAGGCCCGGCCACAGCCTCGGACTAAATTAGTACTCGCGGCCGACCGGAAGTGAAGGCCGGCCGCGGAAGAAGGGGAAAAACACAGCGAGGGAGCGGCGAGAGTGGAGGAGCAGCTGCTGGAGGCCTGGACTGCGCTGGGGAACGGGCAGAGGAGGCAGCGGCAGGCCTGCATCAGTGAGTAGGCCCACAGCACCCCTTGACAACAGAGCAGGAGGGAGCTCCTGCCGGAGCAGAGCGCATCCCCCCCCCCATCCTCCCCACCTCACGGAGCTGTTGGTCGGAGGAGCGGGGACACAGAGACGTGGTCCGCAGCCCCTGCTCACCCCCTCCCCCCTTGCAACCACCAGCACCCCGAAGGGCCAAAAGCACTAGTGTGGGGGACAGAGTAAGGGACAGGAGGATCGCCGCACTGAGCCCCCGAACCCCATGCAGAAGTCCCTGGCAGGATCAACTGCATAAAGTGGGACTGAAACCCCACTGGCAGGCTGCCCACAGCCTACACACCTACAGGGTAATAGCATCAGAGTTGCTAAAAGAGGGTACCGGGACGGCACCAGAGATTGGACACCGGAGCGGACAACCGCCATATTCCCCCCCCCTTCCCCCTGCCGGACTTGCAACGAAATGTGAACGCTGCCTCCCACTTGTCCCTCCCGAACAGCGGACGCCGCCAGACACAGGGAGCCGTCCCTCCCTAAGCACTGAGGTGCAGTCGAGTAGAACGCCCGAACCGGACAAGATGGGCAGTTAATGTTCGCCATGTAAAGAAAGACCCCCGGGACCCATGTAACCACTTCAAACCGAGCTGGTCGAACCGCCGCGCAAACGAATAATTTCGAGTTAACAGTGCATAATACAGTACCCTAATCTGAAGACGCGCTATGGTGAAAATTGGGAGAGATAAAAGCAGGGAGCACGCGGAGGCGCCCAGGGTTGACAAAAGCCAAGCAGAGATGGATAAATTCCTAAAGAAAAAGCACAGCTCTCCGGCGGCACGGCGACAGAGAGCTCCACAAGAAGGCGCTACTGGCCAACACAGAGAGGACTCAGACATAGAAAGCACCTCTATTACTCCGGACCACACTGAGGACATGGACAGGGAACCGATCTCACGATCTTTCCTTAAAGAAATCCTGACTCAGACAATCTCTCCGGTAATGAAAGAGTTGGCGGACATAAAATCTGAGGTGAAACAAATTGGCCACAGGGTAGAGGACTTGGAGAATGCACAACAAGAACTGATGCAACATAACACAGCCCTCCAAGACGCCCTAACAGAGCAACAAGACCAATTGAACCATGCAATGCTCCTTATTGAGGACCAGGAGAACAAGAGCCGCAGGAAAAATATCCGTTTTAGGGGCCTGCCGGAATCAATAGCCGCAGAAGCACTAAACTCGACTGCTATGCAAATATTTCAGTACCTGCTAGGCGAAGATAGAACTGATAAAATCGTGATTGAGCGGATACATAGAGCTCTGAGACCCAAACCAATGGCTACTGAACCCCCAAGGGACGTCGTCTGCGGCCTCCTGAGCTTCGTGGACACCTCAGCAATACTGCATAAGGCCAGAGAAACAAGTGAGATCCTCTTTGAAGACCATAAAATCCTTATTTTTCAGGATATCGCCCCCAGCACCCTGGCTAAAAGACGCTTACTTAAACCCCTGACGGAAGCCCTACGCATCAAAAAACACCCGGTCAGATGGCTTTTCCCGTTTGGTCTTGCGACCTTTAAAAATGGACAGCAGATTACCATCAGATCACCAAGCGACCTCGAGCAGGCGTGGGAATAACACCTATCGCAATTCCATCCTGGCTGCCATTCCAACCTAAAGCACGTTTGCCCCAATTGAAGGCTTCTGAGCAATGGACGATTAACAAGCCTCCGAAAACTCCTAGGCAAAAAAAAAAAACAGCAGGCGGAGGCCTGAGGTCGGCCCACCTTCCTTTCTTCAAATGACTCGGAACAATATCTCTCTCGTTCTCTCCCACCCTCGCTCCCTTCTTTTCTCTTCCACCAGCTAAACAAGATAACGGACAGATCTATCGAGGAGGTCGGAGGGGCTGGGATGCAAGAGTGAAGGAGGAGGCAACTAACCAGTTCACGGTGAATATGCGGGGGTCTGGTCGTGGGACGGGCGCTGGGGGCTGCGCTGGGGGGGGACTCCCCCCCCCCCTCCGCCCCCTCCTGCTCTCCCCTTACATATTGCTTATCAGCTGATTAGATACCGCTGCCCGGTTCTGCCGGCACCCCGTGCGTTCGTTGCATGGCCTAGACCTACACAGTTTGTTTAATGTGATGTAAATGCACACTGTATTTTTTCCCCCAAGGTGCGCGGATCTGTGTCCAGTCCATAATGTTTGCTAGTTTCATAACTTAACAATGTCATTACGGTTTGAAAATGTTTAAATAAGAAAAAAAAAATTGGATCGATTTAGGTTTATGTGATTACCGGGGGTCGCACCAAACCGACAAGGTGCGTGTCCACCCACCCCCCAAGTACGCGAGGGCTAGGAGATGCCATGGGGCTAACGCCCCTCCCTTGACCCTGAGTGAGGAACAGGTTCAGGGTCCCTTTGGGAATGGCCCTCCCCCCACCTCGTGTCTAACAAATTTCCCCTTTTTCCCACTTTATGTGGAGTATGTTCTTACCGCCAGTTGGAACAGCAAGATGGTTAGCAAAATTTTGGATGTGAAAAAGACAGACCCCCTACAGAAAATAGTTCCCCTATGGTCGACTAATGGCGGAAGTTAAAAGTGTCTCATTTAATGTTAGAGGCTGGAACAATCCCCAGAAGAGAGCAAAGACATTTATCCTTACCAAAAAACATAACCCGGACGTGATGTTCCTACAGGAAACTCACTTCCGTCACAATCGCATACCCAAACTCCCAAGTCCTAACTATGACCAATGGTTCCACAGCACGCATTCCTCAGCCTCAAGAGGGGTCTCCGTAGCGATCAGCAAAAATATCCCTTTTATTCTCACCAAGTCTGAATCAGACCCGGCCGGCAGATTCATATTCCTGAAAGGCACAGTGGTACACAGAGTGATCTCTCTCGCTAACCTATACGCCCCAAACAAAAACCAGGCCCAGTGGCTAATGCGCACTATTTCTAAATTCAAAGAATTTGCTGAAGGCTTGGAAATAGTTGGAGGTGACTTTAATATAGCATTAGACCAAACGATAGACACCACCTCGGGCGCTACACAGACACCCAAGACGCTGACCCGCAGACTGAGAAGCCTACTAGCTGAATTAAATCTGCGCGACGCGTGGAGGCTGAGGAACCCCGGGCTCAGGGAATATACCTACTTCTCTCACATACATGCAACCTACCACAGAATTGACTACTTGTTGGTCTCAGGCAGATTTTTGCACGCGATTACCTCAGCGGATATTGGCCCCACCACCATATCAGATCATGCCCCTATCTTTCTCTCTCTGATTGTGGACCGTCTCCCGAGGAGAGAATGGAATTGGCGCCTCAATTGCACACTGATCAGTGGAGGGGACAATGTTACGAGCATCTCAGAGAAACTGGAGGAATTCTTCCGGATTAATGACTCCCCGGAGGTACCGGTTCCCTTCATCTGGGAGGCACATAAAGCTTACATTAGGGGGGAGCTGATATCCCTGGGCACCAGAGTCAAGCGGCGGAGGGAGGAGGAGGTCAATACCCTACTCACCCAAATCTCAGATAAGGAGGCACAGCACAAAGATGGCCCCAATAACGACACACTAAAAGAGCTTAAAGACCTGAGGGACAAGCTGAAAAACACCTTAAACATCAAAGCAGCTAAAACTTTATTTACCTCCAAATACAAGATATACATACATGGCGACAGAGGTTCTAAAACGATGACAAGATTAATCCAAAAACAACGAGAGAAACACTTTGTTTCCCAGGTCAAGACAGCGGCGGGAGCCATAGTAGCATCTACAGAAGAGGTGGCTGCGGAATTTGAAAAATTCTACACCACCTTATATAATCTAGAGAGGGACACCGGGGCCCAACAGGACACCGTGCACAACTTCCTAAATAATTTAAAATTACCTGGACTGACTGAGGAGGATGCCTCCTCGCTCTTAGACCCAGCGATGAAGAATGAAGTAGCCGAAGTCCTAGCCTCCATTCCGAACGGGAAAAGCCCGGGCCCGGATGGGCTCCCCATTGCCTACTACAAAAAGTTTGCCAATATACTTGTCCCACAACTGACCAAACTCTGCAATTCCCTTCTCTCAGGCTCAGTACTACCCAAGCAAGCCCAAGAGGCTTACATAGCACTTATCCCCAAAGAGGGTAAGGACCCAGAATCCTGTGGAAATTGCCGCCCCATCTCCCTACTGAATGTAGATATTAAACTTTGGGCGAAATTGCTCGCCCATAGGATGGCTCCCCTACTGACTAAATTGATAAGCCCAGACCAAGTAGGTTTTGTGCCAGGTAGGGAGGGGAATTTTAACACAACCCGAGCAATTCAGGCTATCCACTACGCAAAACACAATAAACGCCCACTGATCCTAATCTCCACAGATGCTGAGAAGGCCTTCGACAGGGTAAGCTGGAATTTCATCAATAGCACCCTGTCTAGATTTGGATTCCCCCTGCCGTTCATAAAAGCTATTTTCACCCTTTTCTCTGAGCCGACGGCGAGAGTCCAGGTCAATGGCACGTTATCCAAACCCTTTCCCATCAGGAACGGCACTAGGCAAGGCTGCCCATTATCGCCCACTCTCTTCATCCTAGTGATGGAGACGTTACTCCAAGATATCAGACAGAACCCAGATATTGAGGGCCTCCAAATAGGAGAGGCCACCCACACCACCGCAGCCTACGCTGATGATCTTCTGGTGATGGCCACCAATCCCAGGAGGGCCCTGCCGGCGCTTGTAGAGACGTTTGAACATTTTGGTAGGTTGTCCAATTTTAAAATCAATTATGACAAGTCGGAGATACTAAATATTACGGCCCCTCCCCGCACAGTTAGCAACCTGAGGGAACAGTTTGCATTCAAATGGCCCACATCAAAAATTAAATATCTAGGCATCACCTTGACGGCGAACCCCTCCCTCCTATATGACACAAACTATGCCCCATTGATTAAAAAAGTGAAGAACCAGCTCGACCAACTAAAAACACCACTTATTTCCTGGCTAGGTAGGAAAAACCTTATTTCTACATATATCCTCCCTCCCATTATTTATATCTTGCACTCGGTGCCAATCGACCTACCCGCTACCTTCTTCTCACAAATGCACAAACTATTCCGTGGCTATATCTGGGGAGGGCATAACCCGAGACTGGCCTTTTCATTCCTGAGCCAAAAGTGCCCCCAAGGAGGTACGGGACTCCCAGACCTCCAGCTATACCACAAGGCGATTCACATCGCCAGATGGATCCTCTTAATAGATAACACAATTGCCTCCCCAACACTTTGTATGGAAAGGACAATACTTGGGAAGGATAACCAGGGACTGCTCTGGGTTAATGGTCTCACACAAGATAAACATGTGCACCTTAACCCCATCACAAAATGCACCATCAAGATACTGAAACATGCACGGATGGGAGTGACAAGTGCAAAGTCCCTCCCCCCCATGACACCAGCTTCTTTAATACCCTCTATTCTAGCCAATAAACCACGGGGAAGTGAAGGAATATGGGATAAACTCCAATCCACCACAATTTATGATATTCTTAAAGGCCCCACTTTGACAGACCCGATGCAGCTAGACAGCTGGCTCCCACAACCACCCCGCAACTTCTTGGAAAGGGCTACTCTATATCGCTCACTGAGACAGTTCCAATCCACCCACCTTGAGAACTCGAGGGACCCGACATGGTTTGAGACGTATACTTCCCTACCCTCTCGACCGAAAAAGTTGGTTACACATCTTTATAAAGGACTTCTGTTGCAAAAAGCCTCAGAAAGGCCCTGGTTTTTGAGGGAATGGGAAAGAGAACTGGGACTTACTCTCAGTCGAGAAGATACCCTAAAAGTCCTGAGGAATTCCCACGGGTTCTCAAAATGCGTTCGCATACAGGAAAACTCTTACAAGCTGTTGACCAGGTGGTATAGAACCCCGGTCACAACTTCCAAAACGAACCCGACATCCACAGACGTTTGCTGGAGATGTGAGGAAGAAAAAGGGACAGCCCTCCATATTTTGTGGGAATGTTCAAAAATTAAGCCCTACTGGCGGTCAGTCACCAACATTATCAACAAAATATGCCATACCTCTTACTCCTTTAGACCGGAGGAGATACTTATCTGGCTCCCCACAAACCATTTCAAACCCTCAAAAAAAAGTTTGCCTACAATCCTTTTAACGGCAGCTAAGCTCCTGATACCCCTCTTCTGGAAAGAGAAGGAGATTCCACAAATCCGCCAGTGGTTAGACAGGATAGCGCAAATCTTCCGGTTTGAGGAGATTCTGGCGTGGGAGGCCAACACCAGGGACGACTTCACGGCCCTTTGGACCCCATGGATCTGCTTTCAGGACAATCCAGATCTCGCCACAACCTAAAATAAAGGATCTGCCTATGTTCACACCACAATATAAAGACAACATCTTGCTGTTTGTTCTCCCAAATTGTTTTCCCTAATTGTTTTTCCTAAATCTACCCCACCTGATCGCACCCGGTTCCCCTAGGTGTGTTTCTCATTACACCTCGCATCCTTACCCCCCCCCCCCCCCCCCCGTTACCTGGCCGGAAGTTTGCCATACATGACAGAAGCGTTATATTTATTCTGATGTCTGCAACTGAATGGTTATTCTCAAACTGGCCCTGCGTGGCTGATATGCATGTCCTTATATCCGGCACTGTTATACCATTATTTCAATAAAAAGAAATTGTTTTAAAAAAAAGATAGATTTTAGATATACATATACAGTGAAGGAAATATTTGATCCCTTGCTGATTCTGTAAATTTGCCCACTGTCAGACACGAACAGTCTATAATTTTTAGGGTTCTTAACCCCTTAATGACATGGCCTATTTTGGCGTTGAGGACCAAGCGATTTTTGGTATTTTTCCATCTCCATTTTTCAAAAGCCATAACTTTTTTTATTTTTCCGTCGACGCGGCCGTATAAGGGCTTGTTTTTTGCGTGGCGAGCTGTAGTTTTATCGGTGCCACTTTTGGGTACATAGACAATATCGTAAAACTTTTTTTTTTTTTTTTATGATAACAGGGAGAGAAAACGCATCAATTCTGACAGATTGTTTTTGTTTTTTTTATACAGCGTGAATCATGCAGCATACATGACACACTAAATTTTTTCTGCGGGTCTGTATGGTTACAATGATACCAAAATTCTTATATTTTTTTTAAGGTTTTTACACTTTTTTGCAATAAAAAGCCATTTTTTTTTAAACCTTTTTTTTCTCTATAGCTGCATTCAAAGCCCTGTAACTTTTTTATTTTTCTATGTACGGAGATCTATAAGGGCTTATTTTTTGCAAGACGAGCTGTAGTTTTTGTTGGTACCATTTTGGGGAATGTATGGCTTTTTGATCACTTTTATTGCATTTTTTGGGAGGCAAAATGCTAAAAATTAGCATTTTGCCTCTGTTTTTTAGCGGGTTTTTTTCACGCTTTATGCCGTACCAAATAAAAAGTGTATTCAACTATTTGTACATGTCGTTACGGACGCGTCAATACCCAATATGTGGGCTTTTCTTTTTTTTTTTTACCTTTTTTTATGCTAATATTAGAAAAAGCTTAAAAAAAGGGGGTTTTTTTACATTTTTTTTTTTACATTTTTATTTTCTTTTTTTTACATAATTTGAGTCCCTCTGAGGGACTTACATCACTGTACCGATGATCGCTGTCATAAGGCATGGCAGAGCTACTGCTCTGCCATGCCTTATCGCTTATACAGCGATCATAGGCATAGGCAATACAGGACGCCAGTGTCTGGCGTCCTGTTGCCATGGTGACAGGCCGGGCTCTCGCGATGACATCGAGTTCCGGCCGGAGACACGGAGGGAGTGCGGCCCCTCCGTGAACTCTTTCCCTGCCACGATCTACTTAGATCGCGGCAGGGAAGGGGTTAACAGCGGCTGCAGCGGGACGCCGGCTGTGACTGACAGCCAGCTCCCGCTGCCGGATAGTGCGGGATCATATGTGATCTCGCGCTATCCCCAGGACGTACCGGTACGTCCTGTTGCGGGAAGTACCAGGCTCTCAGGACGTACTGGTATGTCCTGGAGCGGGAAGGGGTTAATTTTAATAGTGAGAGATAGAATATCCAAATAAAAATTCCTGAAAATCCCATTGTCCAAATTTTATATATATTTATTTGCATTTTGCACAGAGAAATAAGTATTTGATCCCTCCAGGAAACAAGACTTAATACTTGGTGGCAAACCCTTGTAGCCAGGCACAGCAGTCAGACGGTCTTTGTAGTTGATGATGAGGTTTGCGCACATGAGAAGGAATTTTGGCCCACTCTTTGCAGATCATCCCTAAATCTTTAAGATTTCAAGGCTGTTGCTTAGCAACTCTGATCTTCAGCTCCCTCCATAAGTTTTCCTTGGGATGGAGGTCTGTAGACTGGCTGGACCACTTCATGACCTTAATGTGCTTCTTTTTGAGCCACTCCTTTGTTGCCTTGGCTGTATGTCTTGGGTCATTGTTGTGCTGGAAGACCCAGCCACGACCCATGTTTAATGTCCTGGTGGAGGGAAGGAGGCTGTCACTCAGGATCTTATGGTACATGGCTCCATCCATTCTCCCACTGATGCGGTGAAGTAGTCCTGTGCCCTGAGCAGAGAAACAGCCCCAAAACATAATGTTTCCACCTCCATGCTTGACAGTGGGGACGTTGTTCTTTGGGTCATAGGCAGCATTTCTCTTCCTCCAAACACAGCGAGTTAAGTTAATGCCAAAAAGGTGTTGTTTCATCTGCCCCCAGCATCTTCTCCCAATCACTCTCAGAATCATCCAACCTTCAGACAGGCTGCACATGTGCCTTCTTGAGCAGGGGGACCTTTCGGGCACACCAGGATTTTAATCCATTACGGCGTAATGTGTTACCAATGGTTTTCTTGGTGACTGTGGTCCCAGCTTGGTGACAAGTTCCCCCTGTGTAGTTTTAGGCTGATCTCTCACCTTCTCATGATCAAAGATACCCCACGAGGTGAGATTTTGCATGGAGCCCAAGATTGATGCCGATTGACAGTCATTTTGTATGTCTTCCATTTTCTTCCTATTGCACCTTGTCTCCTTCTCACCCAGCGTCATACTTCTGGTTTTGTAGCCCATTCCAGCCTTGTCCCCCTATGGCCTTGTCCCCCTATGATCTTGTCCCTGACATCCTTAGAAAGCTCTTTGGTCTTGCCCATGTTGTAGAGGTTAGAGTCTGACTGATTAATTGAGTCTGTGGACAGGAGTCTTTTATACAGGTGACCATTTAAGACAGCTGTCTATAATGCAGGTAACGAGTTGATTAGGAGCGTCTAACTGGTCTGGAGGAGCCTGAGCTCTTAATGGTTGGTAGGGGAGCAAATACTTGTTTCTCTGTGCAAAATGCAAATAAATATATATAATTTAGACAATGTGATTCTCTGAATTTTTAGGGGATATTCTATCTTTCACTGTTAAAATTAACCGACCCTAAAAATTATACTGTTCATGTTTTTGACAGCGGGCAAACTTACAGAATCACCAAGGGATCAAATACTTATTTCCTTCACTGTATGTAGATTCGGGCATGTAGGGGGAGTAAGGATCCATCTAAGGCCTGAGACCTTCATCATTACAATACTGTTAAGTCGCGCAGCTAAGAAAGAAAAAGAAGGGAGAATAAAGAAGAGCGACTTAAGAAGAGAAAGAGAGTAGGGGGGAGAGGGAGCTGGTGGGGGGGAGAGTTGGGGAGTATGTTAGAGAGGTGAAAGGGGCGAGGGGGGAGGGATCCTTGGCAGCCCTGGCTGTTAAAAGTGTGTGGCCTATCGGCCTGGTAGCGGCAACCCAAGTGTGGGCACTGTCTGAGACAGCGTCCACAGTTGGATATGTTTAGGGTGTTATGACGCCATTAGTTAACCAAAGGTCAAACTTAGGAGAGGCTCGGAAGTTTATCCATGTTGCCCAAGTAGCGTAATAACTGGAAAATTTGGAGTCGTCTCTGGCTCTCAATTCTTCCATGTACCTGATGTCGTCCATGGTTTTTACCCACATTAAACGCGTAGGGGGTGTCGTGGTGTTCCACAGCTTTGGTATTACAAGTCTTGTTGCCAGGAGGAAGAACCTAAGGAGTCCTTTTTTGATCAAAGCCATAGAGCCTGGTATGATAGATAGAAGTGCGGTCCCTGGTGAGAAAGTGACCCCCATTGAGGTAAGGGCGTTGTATAGTGTGTTTGTCTGCATCCACAGAGGGGACACCAGGGGACAGGACCACCATATGTGAGTCATTGACCCTAGGCCGTTTTGGCACCTCCAGCAGCTATTGCTAATATTGGGGTACATCTTGACTAGGCGCGCCGGGGTGCGGTACCATCTGGAGAGAATTTTGTAATTTAATTTGTGGTGTTTGCCCGATATGGACATTTTGTGTGTCATGGTAAGAGCTCTGGACCAGTCGCCTTCTTCTATTTGTTGGCCCAATTCCCTCTCCCAGCTTCTTTTGAAGCTCACCCCGTCGTCTGGGGCGTCCCTGGCTACCAATATGCCATAGACCGCGGAGATCTCCCCTTTCCTTTCAGGGGACGTGGCGCACATCTCCTCGAACAGGGTGGGTCTTCGCGTGATCTCTGAGATCTGATCTTGCGATCGGATAAAGTGGCTTAACTGTAGGTGTTGAAACCACACACCGGCTATCGAACCCCCCTCCGCTAGCAGTATTTCCAGTGGTTTGATTTTACCCGCTGTTGTGACATCCTGAATTCTAGGGACGGGTATCCCCAGCCTGTCCAGGAGGGGCAAGCCTTGCATACCCATTGGGAAGTCTGGGTTACCCACCAGGGGTGTCCAGGGTCCGGGCACCGAGACCAAGCCTGTTTTTACCGCAAAGCCGTCCCATTGCTTTAAGATGGATCCTAGAAGTGGGGAGACCACTATCCTCCGTCGTCCGAGGCCTCCCTTTAGCCAAAACACGCCTTGCGCTTTGAAGGGGGCTGAATCCTGCTCGAGCTCAACCCATCTTTTTGAGGATCTCCTCAGCATTAAGTCGAGTACACACTTATTCAGTGCCGCTTTGTGGTACTTGGCAAGGTCCGGTAGTCCCACTCCCCCCGACTCTTTTCTTTGTGTTAAGATTTTATAACTTAGTCTGGGTCTAGTTCCGTTCCATACGTATTTCACCACTGCTCTTCTGAGCCGCGTGAAAAAGCTTTTTGGTAGCTGGATTGGTAGGGTCTGGAACAGATAAAGGAACTTGGAGAGGATGTTCATTTTTAGTGCATTAATCCTGCCGAACCATGACAAAGTCAGGGATCGCCATCTCTCGAGGTCCCTCTCTAGCGAGAAGCCAAGAGGCCCATGGTTAAGAGTAAACAAGTCATCTAACTTGGCCGATATGTGGATACCCAAGTATTTGATATGGTCATCTCTCCATTTCAGTGGGAAACGAGATTTTAGGTGGATGACTTTCGATAGTGGGAGAGTTATGTTTAGTATTTCTGATTTGTTAATGTTCATTTTGAAGTTACTGTATTGGCTATATTTTTTAAATTCCTCTAGTATGGACGGGAGACTTGTATGGGGGCTGGTCATGTATATGAGCAGGTCATCTGCAAATTACGCTAGTTTGTGTTCTGAGTGTGGAGTTGGGAAGCCTTTTATGTCGGGGTTCTGTCTTATAGCGTTTGCAAGGGATTCCATAACTAAAACGTAGAGGGTGGGTGACAGGGGGCAACCCTGTCTCGTGCCGTTGCCAATATCTATCGGAGAAGAGAGTCTACCGTTGACTCGGATCCTTGCGGTGGGGCCACTATACAGTGCCATAATCCAGCTTCGCACTCTGGGCCCTAACCCCACTTTCTTGAGGGTGGTTTCTAGAAAGCCCCAATCGACCCGGTCAAACGCTTTTTCGGCGTCAACCGAGAGAAGGCATAGGGGGATTCCTTCTTGCTGGGCCATTCCAATCAAGGAAAGGGTCCGTATGGTGTTGTCTCGTGCCTCGCGGCCTGGGACAAACCCCACTTGATCTCCGTGTATCAGCCCTGGCACGAGGGGTTGCAAGCTTGAGGCGATTATTCTAGCGAGTCCACATTTAAAAGGGAGATTGGCCTATAACTTTCACATTGTAGCGGATCTTTGCATGGCTTAGGTATCACTGTTATTATTGCCTGAAGCGCCTGAGGTGGGAATGGGCAAGTCTCGGAGATAGCGTTAAAGGAGCGACATAGTAAAGGGGTCAATAGGCCGTACAGGTCTTATAAAATCTGGGCGTAAAGCCGTCTGGGCCTGGGCTTTTTCCAATTTTACGTTTCTGGATTCCGTCTAGAATCTCTTGTTCTGAGATGCCTTCTTCCAGAGCCCCTGATTCCTCACCGGGGACGGGCCCCGGACCGTGGGCCTCCACATAGGATACCATTCCCGAGTCCCCGTGACCTATGTTGTTATCCCGGATATTATATAGATCTCTATAATATTTCTGGAAACATTCCACTATCTCTGCGTTGGTATGTACCTTTTCCCCGCTGGGCGAGTTTAGTGCAAGTACGTACGAGTGCGGTTCTCGTGGGTTAAGTGTTCTAGCGAGCCAAGCGCTACATTTGTTTCCGTACTCGTAATATCCTCCCCTCATTTTGTCTCTTGCGCACAAAGTAGCCTGGTCCATAATTGCCAGAATCTGCTGACGTAGTAGGGAGATTTCTGCACTCAGGGATGGGGTGGCTTTTGATTTGTTGGATTGCTCCGCTAGATCTAGTTTTGTCAGTAGGTCCCGTATTTTACCTGCTCTCTCTTTCTTAAGCCTTGCCCCGTGCAAAATGAAAATTCCACAAAGGACACATTTCAGGGCCTCCCATTTCAGGGGTGGGGCCGTTTCATGTGTCTTGTGTATTTCTATGAAACTTTCAATAGCCTGGCGTACCTCGCTTAGGCAGCAGGCGTCCCCCAGGAGGTTGACGTTCAATCGCCAGTTGTTTCGGCCAAATCCCGCTTCTCCCTTAGTTAGTGCCCCGTAGACCGGTGGGTGGTCCGACCAGACAAGCCTACCTATCGAACTTTTGGGTGCTAGATCTAAGAGACCGTGCGAAATAAATAGGTAGTCTAACCGGCTTTAACTGTTGTGGGCCGGGGAGTAGTAGCTAAAGTCCTTGACCTCGGGGTGTAAAGTCCTCCAGAGGTCAATGAGTTTAAGTGAGGCCATCTGTCTCCGCAGTCTACGCACGGCCACCAGGGACACCCCAGACTTACCTGATGTTGAATCAAGGTGTGGGTCCATGCATAGGTTCAGGTCTCCTCCAAGGATAATCGCGGCTCCAGAGGCAAACCGAGCCAGCTCGTCCAGCACCCGGATCCTGAAGGCGACCTGTCCTGAGTTAGGGAAATATACATTAGCTATCGTAAGTACTCTTTCCCCAGTTCCAGTTTTAAGAAGAGGTATCTGCCCTCCGGGTCAATCTCTGAGGAGAGGAGGTTAAATGGTAAGCTTTTGTGTATAGCTACTGAGACTCTGCATGTTTTTTTGTCAGGGTGGGTACTATGATACCAATGCGGATAGAATTTGTTGGAACATTTTGGGACGTGCTCTCTTCTAAAGTGAGTTTCCTGAAACATAGCAATCAGGATACGTTTTTTATGCATGTGTGATCTGGCCTTTTTTGGTTGGGCAATTTAATCCTCTGGTATTATAAGTGCAAAAGGATATGCTCGTCATGTTGGCGAATTATGGGTACGGGTCGCTGCCATCAGGGTATGCCAAGGAGTTAGGAGAGGGAGTGGAAAAGTAGAGGGGAAGATTGTAGTAAGGTGACAGAAATACAGTGATCTGTCAGTCAGGGGATAGGGCCCTGAGCTCATAGGAGGTAGGTGTTCGTCTGGCTTGCGCCAGAGAATAGACTGCATGTAGTGGCGTCTAGCCTATTGAGGGAGGTAGAAGGGGACACCGCCGTGAGCACCCCCGTCTTTCCCACCAAATGATAACATATAAGAAAAAAATGCCCAACTGGGG
This sequence comes from Eleutherodactylus coqui, assembly GCF_035609145.1. Classification (NCBI taxonomy): domain Eukaryota; kingdom Metazoa; phylum Chordata; class Amphibia; order Anura; family Eleutherodactylidae; genus Eleutherodactylus; species Eleutherodactylus coqui. Next base: position 59,997,509 of record NC_089847.1, on the reverse strand, counting down.
CGCAAGTACAGAACCCGCAATTCTTAAGTAAGTGCAGTTTGAACAGCAGTCTACGATGTTAGAGTTTGATTGAGTCTGAGAGGTCTTTGTGGTGTGGCTAGTGTAGCCCCCACACCTTCAACTTGTCATAACGTACAAACATAAACATTGGCCTGGGGGTGACGGCTTGGGTAGCAGAACAAAACAGACAGACAAAAAAAAAAAAAAAGGGGGAGGGGGGAGGGGAAGGGGGGGGGGGACTGGAGAGAATTGGGTCATCGATCTGTTTGGCCTCTTCTGTGCAAGTCTGGTTGTGTGGGAGTATTTCTCCAGCCATCTACGTTAAGCTTTTGAGGTTGTGTTTCTTCATGTGGGAGGGATGAGTCTTGGGTGGTTTTTGCCCCTTCGCTTTTCAGGACGGGCCTCTTGCCAGGTCTCTCTAGAGGCCACGACTGGTAGTGAGGGTAGGGACGGCCAGTCCGGCAATGCCACCATAGGCAGCTCCAGGGTCCCTAGGAATCTTGTAAGGTCCGCCGGAGTTTTGAATGTTGCAGTTTTACCGTTCTTAGATGCTATCAGTTGGAACGGGTAGCCCCATCTGTAAATTATATTCTTCTCCCGTAGAGCATTCAGGAGTGGCCTCACTGCTTTGCGAAGCTGTAAAGTGTGTCGGGCCAGGTCCGGGAATATTGTGATAGGGGAGCCGTTATGGACAAGGGCTGGGTTGTTGTCTCGAGCTTGTTTTAGTATCACTTCTTTATCTTTGTAGAAGTGGATCCTACAAATTATATCGCGGGGTTTTCTCGGATCTTCAGGTCTCGGACCCAGGCTTCTATGTATGCGATCTATTTCTACCGGCTCGGAGCGGTCTTGGTGTAGTAGGGAGCAAAACATGTTGCGTGCCCAGTTTTCCAGCTGCTCTGGAGTCACCTCCTCAGACAGGCCCCTTAAGCGTATGTTGTTGCGACGATGCCTATTTTCTAGGTCGTCCAAATGGGACATGATTTCCGCTATCTGTAGCGTCTGGGCATTAATGACGTGGCTATGGGTGTCCAGCTGCGTGAACACCTCGTCCTGTGCCTCCTCCACAGTTTGCAGCCTTTGGCCCACGTGTCGCAGCTCCTGTTGCACAAGAGACAGGGCTTGTTTGTGGGAGTCTTCCAATCTCTGGAAGTCTCTTTTTGTGAGCAGTGAGCGCAGGTGTTCCTTCCAGTCCCAGGAGTCGTCTTGTGTCCGTTCGTCTGGAGGACCACGGACGGGTGGAGTAATATAGCCTGGGTTACTGCTATGGCACCAAGGGCGTGGGCGACTGCTGTCCTGCGAGTGTGTTTGCGTCCAGCCAGGGGGGTGCTCTGGTTTTGAGGTGTATTGGTCATGGTCATGTCGTGGTTGGTACCCTGACCTCCGCTTGGCCGCGTAGTGTAGCCCCAGTCTCGGCGATTGCCGCTTCCAGCAGAATGACCCCTCAATGTGGTTTGTGCATGTGTCATGGCTGGGTACTTCTGGGGGCTCTCTTCAGGTATTTGTGCCTGATATTGTTTATTTGTGTCCCTCTCCTCATATGGGGTTGTTGGGGGTGAGTGATTAGGGCTCACAACAGCTTGGGAGCTTTGCCCTGTCACTATATAGCTGTCTGGGCTGGATAACTGTTCACTCCCCACTCGGCTGTTCCTCTCCTCAGGGGAACCTGGGGGTTGGGGTAAGTTCACCTGATCTGTTGGCGCTGGTCTTCTTCCCTGTGCTGCATCATCTCTGTCTTCTTCCCCTGCTTAGCAGGAGCGGTGGTGATTTCCAGCGCTGCTGTCGGCTCCGGAGGTCCCCTTGCTGTTGTCTGGAGGTGAGGAGAGGCTGTGTGTGTGAGCCGGCGCCATCTTGGTTTCGGCGCCCGCGGCGCTGGGGGACTGCATGTACCGCTGGATACCTTTTGTCTCTGCTTCTGGTGGTGCCGCCGGGCGGCTTGAGACTCTCCTGCGACCCATGTGGGGCTTGGTGCTGCTGTTTTGTTGCTGTAATGGCATTAAGTGCGGGTATTTATTGGTGGGTCCGGCGGGAGCTTAGGGAATGGGATGCTCACGCCGCCATCGCCAGGCCACGCCCCCTCCTAGACCACTTTTGATGCCTCCGATGATCCTATTTGCCTTGGCAGCAGCTGCCTGACACTGGCTGCTCCAGTTAAGTCAAACACGGTCTGCACATTGCAGGTGCCGAGCTACAGTAGGACGGTGAACAAAGTGGGTTAGATGCGAATCGGGCTCGGATTCCTGCTCTATGCTGGGAGCACAACCAGAATCCTCTTTCAAACACGGTCTGCACATTGCAGGTGCCGAGCTACAGTAGGACGGTGAACAAAGTGTGCTAGAGGTGAATCATGCTCGGATTCCTGCTCTACGCTGGGAGCACAACCAGAATCCGCTTTCAAACACGGTCTGCACATTGCAGGTGCCGAGCTACAGTAGGACGGTGAACAAAGTGTGTTAGATGCGAATCGGGCTCGGATTCCTGCTGTACGCTGGGAGCACAACCAGAATCCTCTTTCAAACACGGTCTGCACATTGCAGGTGCCGAGCTACAGTAGGACGGTGAACAAAGTAAGTTTGTGTTAGACGCGAATCGGGCTCGGATTCCTGCTCTACGCTGGGAGTACAACCAGAATCCTCTTTCAAACACGGTCTGCACATTGCAGGTGCCGAGCTACAGTAGGACGGTGAACAAAGTGTGTTAGACGCGAATCGGGCTCTGATTCCTGCTCTACGCTGGGAGCACAACCAGAATCCTCTTTCAAACACGGTCTGCACATTGCAGGTGCCGAGCTACAGTAGGACGGTGAACAAAGTGTGTTAGATGCGAATCGGGCTCGGATTCCTGCTCTACGCTGGGAGTACAACCAGAATCCTCTTTCAAACACGGTCTGCACATTGCAGGTGCCGAGCTACAGTAGGACGGTGAACAAAGTGTGTTAGACGCGAATCGGGCTCGGATTCCTGCTCTACGCTGGGAGCACAACCAGAATCCTCTTTCAAACACGGTCTGCACATTGCAGGTGCCGAGCTACAGTAGGACGGTGAACAAAGTGTGTTAGACGCAAATCGGGCTCGGATTCCTGCTCTACGCTGGGAGTACAACCAGAATCCTCTTTCAAACACGGTCTGCACATTGCAGGTGCCGAGCTACAGTAGGACGGTGAACAAAGTGTGTTAGATGCGAATCGGGCTCGGATTCCTGCTGTACGCTGGGAGCACAACCAGAATCCTCTTTCAAACACGGTCTGCACATTGCAGGTGCCGAGCTACAGTAGGACGGTGAACAAAGTGTGTTAGATGCGAATCGGGCTCGTATTCCTGCTCTACGCTGGGAGTACAACCAGAATCCTCTTTCAAACACGGTCTGCACATTGCAGGTGCCGAGCTACAGTAGGACGGTGAACAAAGTGTGTTAGATGCGAATCGGGCTCGTATTCCTGCTCTACGCTGGGAGCACAACCAGAATCCTCTTTCAAACACGGTCTGCACATTGCAGGTGCCGAGCTACAGTAGGACTGTGAACAAAGTGTGTTAAAATGTGATTGTTCTCAGCAAGAGAAACGACGTAGTCTTGTAGATATGATACCTTTTAATGGCTAACAAAAATACATGATGTAATAATAGCGAGCTTTCGTACCAACGCAGGGTACTTCTTCCGGCTTAAATGGATTGGATCTGAAGAGGCATGCATATTTATACACACTTATAACATACATACTTATGACAAGGCACAGATATGGATGTGATTGGTTCGCACTTAAAAGGAATTCTGCAAACCAGAAAACAAACTTTTTTTGTCTAGGCACTGATAGCGGAGTGAAAGTTTTATGGTCCCTAAATTACTGTTGGAGGGGGGGGGAAAGGTCAACAGGCTCGAATTGTTATAAGAGATACACAAACATTTTTAGCTAAATACTGATAAGGGAGTGAAAGTTTATGGTCCCTGAATTACTGTTGATGGGGGTCTTATCTGTGCAATCAAGTCTCACACTTCCCATTCACGCATAAATCCTGGGGAATAGTTTAACCCAGTATTCAGCGTGTCAAAGGTTGTTATCAATTTATATTCCCAAATTCTTCTGTGGTTTTGTGACTTGAAACCACCCTTCAATATCAAAACTCTCATATCTCCTATGTCATGTCCATGGTTAGAGAAGTGTTCGGCCACAGGTAATTCTCTTCTTCTGTGTTCAATCGTGTGGCGATGAGATCTCATACTGGCTTTGAGTTTCTGTCCTGTTTCTCCAACATAAAGACCCCCAACAGGACATTTACTGCACATGATCAGGTACACAACATTGGACGAGGAACATGTGAATGTCCCCGGGATCTTATAGTCCTGCTGTGTGTTGGGGATCCGTATCCTGTCCGCAGTCAGTACATGTGAGCAGGTCTTACAGCTCCTTACATTACAGGGATAAGTTCCTTTTTGTGTGTCAGAGGGTAATGCACTCCTGATTATAAAGTTCCTCAAGTTAGGAGGTTGCCTGTAACACAGAAGCGGAGGGTCCGGGAATATGGTTTTCAGATGGTCATCCTTGTGCAAGGTATGGTGGAGTTTTCTTGCGGTTTTCCTTAGTACCTCTAGTTGCGGATTGTAGGTCACTACTAGAGGCACACGATTGTTTCTTTCCTTCTCCTTGTATTGGAGTAGTTGACTTCTGGGTATCCTGGTGGCTCTGGTGATTTGGTCATCAATTGAGGTGGGATGGTAGCCCTGATTTATAAATGTTCTTTTAAGATGGTACAAATGTTCCTCTCTGTCTGTTGGGTTGGAGCAGATCCGGTTGTATCTGATGGCCTGGCTGTAGACAATGGACTTTTTGATGTGTTTAGGATGGAAACTGTCCCATCTGAGGTATGTGGGCCGATCAATCGGTTTTCGGTACAGGGATGTCTGTATTGAGTTATTTGAAATCTTTATGGTGGTGTCCAAAAAGTTGATTTCTGTATGCGAGTAGTTTAATGTCAGGTTTATGGTGGGGTGGAATGCATTGAATCTTTCATGGAATTTTATTAATTCTTGTTCGGTGTTGGTCCAGATGATCATGATGTCATCAATGTAGCGGAAGTAGGCCAATGGTTTGCTGGGGCAAGAGGCCAGAAAGTCACTCTCCAGTTTTGCCATAAAAAGGTTGGCATATTGCGGTGCCATTTTACTTCCCATCACAGTCCCTGTGAGTTGCAGGAATTTCTCTTTGCCAAAGGAGAAATAATTGTGTGTGAGAATGAATCTTGTGAGTTGTAGCACTGCATCAGAGGCGACCCCATTGGCCTCAAGGTGCGCCTGGCAGGCAGTCAGTCCATCCTCGTGTGGGATGTTGGAATACAAGGATTCCACATCCATAGTGGCCAGGATGGTGCCATTGGGGAGGGGACCTACAGTTGACAGTTTGTTCAGTAGGTCCGTGGTGTCTTGCAGGTAGCTGGTTGTGTTTCTCACCAGTGGTTTGAGGATGCCTTCCACCCATCCTGAGATTCCTTCAGTGAGGGTTCCCACACCTGAGATAATCGGTCTTCCTGGGTTGCCAGCTTTGTGTAGTTTTGGAAGCATGTAGAATGTCCCCACCTTGGGGTTCTCCGGTATCAAGTCCAGAAGTTTTGTGGAGCCCACAGACAGGCTTCTAATGACCCTTCGCAATTCCCTCACATATGTCTGAGTCGGGTCTTGATTCAGTTTAGTGTAGTATCTGGTGTCCGTCAGCTGTCTGTTTGCTTCCTTTTTGTAGTCCGATGTGTTCATGAGGACTATAGCACCACCCTTATCTGCAGGCTTAATTGTGATTTCCTTGTTGCTCTTAAGTGCATGGATGGCCCTTCTTTCCTGCATATTGATATTAAATGTTTCACTTCCATGCTTGTCCAGTATAGTGGATTGCACTGCATGCCTAAAGGAGTCTATGTATTTGTCCAAAGTGCGACTCCGGCCAGGAGGGGGCGTCCAATCAAAGTGTGTTAGACGCAAATCGGGCTCGGATTCCTGCTCTACGCTGGGAGCACAACCAGAATCCTCTTTCAAACACGGTCTGCACATTGCAGATGCCGAGCTACAGTAGGACGGTGAACAAAGTAAGTTTGTGTTAGACACGTATCGGGCTCGGATTCCTGCTCTACGCTGGGAGCACAACCAGAATCCTCTTTCAAACACGGTCTGCACATTGCAGGTGCCGAGCTACAGTAGGACGGTGAACAAAGTGTGTTAGAGGTGAATCGTGCTCGGATTCCTGCTCTACGCTGGGAGCACAACCAGAATCCTCTTTCAAACACGGTCTGCACATTGCAGGTGCCGAGCTACAGTAGGGCGGTGAACAAAGTGTGTTAGACGCGAATCGGGCTCGGATTCCTGCTCTACGCTGGAAGGACAACCAGAATCCTCTTTCAAACACGGTCTGCACATTGCAGGTGCCGAGCTACAGTAGGACGGTGAACAAAGTGTGTTAGACGCGAATCGGGCTCAAATTCCTGCTCTACGCTGGGAGCACAACCAGAATCCTCTTTCAAACACGGTCTGCACATTGCAGGTGCCGAGCTACAGTAGGACGGTGAACAAAGTGTGTTAGACGTGAATCGGGCTCGGATTCCTGCTCTACGCTAAGAGCACAACCAGAATCTGTGCTGTGATTGGTTGTTATATAAGAAGTATCAACCAATCACAGCACAGCTTTCATGTTGCCTCAGCAGTATAATATATAGCAACCAATCACAGCACAGCTTTCATGTTACCTTAACAGTATAAAAAATAGCAACCAAATACAGCACAGCTTTCATTTTACCTCAGCATTGGCTGCGGAATCTGCTTTTTTTTTCAATAACCAACGCATCGGGTAAAATTGGCGCGACTTTCCCGCCGGTTTGAAACCACCCTAGAGAAAATTAGGGCAAAAAGATGGAGAACTGGGAGGTGACCCGCTAATCTCTATGGTGCTGTAATTTGGGTAAATCCAATAGGAGGTGCAGCACGTTTCTGTAAAACCAATAGAGGGCGCTGTTATGTTACTGTAGAAACCAATGGACAGCATGGCAGAGGGGCGGAGAGGGGGTGGAGAGGAGGCAGAGAGGAGGTGGGAGCTCAGTTCTCGCTCCTGGCTCTTCCAGCCTCCCCCCCGCAGATGAGGACGACGTATATCGGCTCGGCGTGAAAACCGTGGATTATAAGCGGTGTCGTATAATTGAAAATGAGATACACTCTAGAATATAACTTTTGTTATTAATTTGACTAAAGTACTTATCAAATGTCTCAAGTACACAATTATCTCATTTTAGTATCTTAACCCCTTAGTGACGAAGCCTGTTTGCGCCTTAGTGACGGAGCCAAATTTTGGAAATCTGACATGCATCGTTCAACGTAGCATAACTTTATAAAGGCTTTATATATCCAAGTGATTCTGACAATGTTTTTTCGCCACATGTTGTACTTCATTTAGGTGGTAAAAAGAGACCAATATAATTTGTGTATATTTATTAAAAGCGCCAAAATTGGGAAAATATTGAAAAAATTGTCATTTTTTTCACATTTTCAACTGTAATATCTCAAATATGTCCTAACATACGGTACACATTTTTGATAAGATATATATTTCCATCTGTTTACTTTATTCTGAATGCACATTTGAAAAACTTTTGTGTTTTTTTAACCATTTAGATGACGTACAAATTTAACATTACTTTTCAGCATTTTGAGGAACACTTTGTTTTCCTGCACCAAGCCCAGTTTGCAAAGGCTCATGAGTGTCAGAATAATAGATACCCCCCCCCCCCAAATGACCCCATTTTAAAAACTACACCCCTTAGTGTATCCACTGAGGGGTGTCATGAGTATTTTGACCCCACCGTTTTTTTTCAGGAATTAATTTAATTTAGAGGATAAAAAATAAAATTTCATATTTTTGCAAATATGTCATTTTAAAGATATATTTTTTCCTATAGTGCCAATGAAAATGAGGATTTACACCCCAAAATGGATATCCCCGTTTCTCCCGTGTTCAGAAACATACCCATTGTGGCCCTAATCTTATGTCTGGATGCACAACGGGGCCCAAAATGAAAGGAGTAGTCGGTGTCTTTCAGAACTGAAATTTTGCTTGAAGGCGTTTTAGGCCCCATGGCACTTTTGTAGAGCTCTTGAGCGGCCAAAACCATAGAGGACCCCCACAAATGATCCCATTTTGAAAACTAGACCCCTTAACAAATTTATCTAGGAGTGTACTGCCTATTTTGACCCCACATTTTTTGAATGAATTCTAGCAAAGCAAAAGAAAAAAAAAATTGTGATTTTTTTTTTTGTCAATTCTGTCATTTTAAAAACTGCTTTTTTTGTACAGCACACACATGAATGAAGCCTTGCACCCCAAAATGGATACCCCTGTTTCTCCCGTGTTCAGAGACATACCCATTGTGGCCCTAATCTTATGTCTGGATGCACAACGGGGCCCAAAATGAAAGGAGTAGTCGGTGGTTTTCAGAACTGAAATTTTCCTTGAAGGCGTTTTAGGTCCCATAGCACATTTGAAGACCTCTTGAGCGGCCAAATCCAAAGAGAACCCCCACAAGTGACCCCATTTTGAATACTAGACCCCTTAACGAATTTATCTAGGGGTGCACTGACTATTTTGACTACACAGTTTTTGAATGAATTCAAGCAAAGCAAAGGGGAAAAAATGTGATTTTCGTTTTTTTTGCCAATTCTGTCATTTTAAAAACTGCTTTTTTTGTACAGCACACACATGAATGAAGACTTGCACCCCAAAATGGATACCCCTGTTTCTCCCGTGTTCAGAGACATACCCATTGTGGCCCTAATCTTTTGTCTGGATGCACATCGGGGCCCAAAATGTAAGGAGTAGTCGGTGGCTTTCAGAACTGAAATTTTCCTTGAAGGCGTTTTAGGCCCCATAGCACATTTGAAGACCTCTTGAGCGGCCAAAACCAAAGAGAACCCCCACAAGTGACCCCATTTTGAAAACTAGACCCCTTAAAGAATTTATCTAGGGGTGTACTGTGTATTTTTACCCTACAATTTTTGAATAAATCTAAGCAAAGCAGTAGGAAAAAAATTACAATTTTCATTTTTTTGGCAGTTGTATCAATTTAAAAACTGTTTTTTTTTTCTACAGCACACGTAGGAATGAAGACTTTCACCCCAAAATGGATACCCCTTTTTGTCCTGTGTTCAGAACCATACCCCTTGTGGCCCTAATCTACTTAAAGGACACATGGCTAGGCCTATAATGGAAGGAGCACCCATTGGATTTCAGGGCACAACGGAATAATCTCCAGGCTCCATTGCCCACTTATAGAGCCATTGAGCGTCTAAAACAATAAAGAACCCCCTCAAATGACCCCATTTTAAAAACTAGACCCCTTAATGAATTCATCTAGGGGTGTACTGCATATTTTGACCCCACAGTATTTGAATGAATCTAAGCAAAGCAGAAGGAAAAAATTATAATTTTCATTTTTTTGGCAATTTTGTCAATTTAAAAACTGTTTTTTTTGTACAGTGTACATAGGAATGAAGACGTTCACCCCAAAATGGATACCCCCGTTTGTCCCGTGTTCAGACACATACCCATTGTGGCCCTAATCTACTTATAGGACACATGGTTAGGCCTATAATGGAGGGAACACCCGTTGGATTTCAGGGCACAACTGACTGAATTCCAGGCCCCATTGCCCATTTGTACGGAATAAAAATTGACTCCCTAAAAATCCCCCCCACACACACACACTCCGCACCCTTTTCGGCGTTCCCCAAATCTTAGATAAAAGTAATAATGTGAACTGTGTAGTATTTCCGAAGACAGGGGTAATTACGGAGGCTGGTTGGGATGGGTACATGGGGCAATAAAACTAGGTATCCCCCCTCCTCTCATGCTTTTTGTGGGTCATTTCTTGACCTCAGTAGCGGGTATGGGGTGTAAAAAGTGGGGTTCCGTGAGTCTCCGTAAGCTTGCTGAGGTGCAGCGGTCTCACACAGAAGGCACTCAACAAGCTGCTCCTGGAACTGCAGGAAGGCGAGCGTTCCCGGGGCTTCTTGTAAAATACGTATCACAGGTAGCGGTCAGAATAACGCCGGGCTCACACAGCCGTGGGTGGAATCCGCTTGTGGAGGCCCGCAGCGGATCCCAGCTGTGAGCCCGGCTGTGACCCTGCATACGGCCGCGTAATGTACTGCGCATAACTGTTTACTCACACAGGCGGTCATGCGCAGCCCGTATACAACGTAGTTGCGTATGGGCTGCGGGTATATCCGGGACCACAGAGCACAATGGGCTCAATGTTCGGATATCCGCGGTAAAATAGAACCTGCTGCATTCTCTTTTCTGCGAGTGGATTACGTAATTCCGGCCCGCTAATGTGAGCGGAATTGTGTAATCCAATGTGATTGATCTGCATATAACCGTGGATCAGACGCATGCGGAATCCGTAATTCCTATCCGGTCATGTGAGATCGGCCAAAGGTAGATTGCTACCTTTTTATCACGTGACCGGCGACCGCTCAACGAGGCCACCCGTCACTGCTCCAGGCTCTCAGCGACCGTTGGTCGCTGGGAGTAAGGAGATTTTAAATTTCCTGGGCTCCCTGACTCCTGCGCATGTGTCCGGTATTTTGCTGGCGGTCGCATGCGCAGAATCCGGGAAAGTTCACGGATGAGGATTGCGTCGGGGTGCAAATACGCAGGCCTCCGTTAAAAAGTTTAATCTCCCCTCACCGATCGCATCAGTGAGGGAAGATGAACCTTCACCTTTTTTTAACTTTTATGTGATCGCCATTATCCATTGGATGACGGCGAACACGTGACCAGGAACCGCTTACCGCAGCCCACCGTGAAATCTCCAGGCTCTCGGCTAAATTTTGTAGCCAGGAGCAGGGAGATTTTAAATTACGCTGGCAATCCACAGCTTTTGCGCATGCGTCCGCCACTTTGGCGACGTGCGCAGAAGCTGGGGTAAGGTCCGCGGATAAATCCGTAGGCCTTAGGTACGTAATTTCATCCTCCCTCATGGATATGATCCGTGGGGGGTGATGAGACGTAAGATTTTTTAACTTTTTAAAAACTTTTTTAAACTTTTTTTTTTTTTTACTTTTTACACTTTTTAAAAACTTTTTTACACTTTTTTTTTACTATACATGATCATTGTCATCCATTGGATGACAGTGATCATGTCCCTGGTGACATCTCTCTGCTCCTGACTACACATGGCAGCCAGGAACAGAGGGATTTTAAATTTCCCGGGGCTCGTGCCCCTGTGTGCACGCGCCCGATATCAATCATCGGGCGCGCATGCGCAGAGGGGGACTTCGGGTCCCGGAACATCAGGCCACCGCTGAGGACCGGGGGTGAGTATTTTCACCTCCCCTCATGGATCCGATCCATGAGGGGAGGTGAAACGGACACTTTTTAAAAACTTTTTTTAACTTTTTCGCTCTCCGCGGTCCCCGGTAACACCTCCTGGCTCCCGGCTACCTTTGGGAGCCGGGAGCAAGGAGATTTTAAACTTGCCGGGGGCTCCTGGGCTTCTGCGCGTGCGCGTGACGTCATCGTCTGGCGCGCATGCACAGAAGGCCGCCGGCGGGTCCGGGAGGAGCAGATCTCCGGGGACACCGCCGACAAGCCGCGTGAGTATTTTCAGCTGCCCTGGTGGATCCGATCCATCAGAGCAGCTGAATATTTGTCATTTTATGCACTTTTCTTTACTTTTTTGCGATCGGCACTATCCATTGCATAGCTCCGATCACAATGCCGGGGGGGACTGCCTGCATCCTGGGATGACAGCTCCATGCTGTCGGCTACCTGCGGGCACCGACAGCATGGAGCTGTCACGTCCTCAGGCAAGTGGGCATTAATCCAAAGAGGATGCATAAAACTACGTCCTCTAGGATTAACCCCTTGAGTGGCGGGTTTCCTGCCACCCTGTCAGACCCACCAGGGCAGGTTTTTTTAAAATGGTCTAATCATTGAATTTCAGCAAATTTTGCAGTTGCGTCTCAAGAGCCATAACTTTTTCATTTTTCCATTGACATGGCCATATAAGGGCTTGTTTTTTGCAGGACAAGTTGTGATTTTTTAAACAGGGGGGAGGAAAAAAAGAAATGGGGGAAAAAAGAAAAAAAGGGGCCATGTCATTAAGGGGTTAAATAATGTATTAACTTCCTTCTCTGGGTCATTACGACGCATGGATACCACATGTGTGATTTGTATTTTTGATTTTTTTACAAAGTAAAGGGAGACAAGTGTTTTTATAATTTTTTTAAATTTTTTTTTGTCCCTTTAGGGGACTTCCACAGGGACCCATCAGGACCCCCTGATCACATTCTGGGGGTCCGATGGTGACAGCCCTTTACATGCTGCAGTGACAGCCCTTTACATGCTGCAGTCACATAGACTGCAGCATGTAAAGGGTTAACACAGCAGAGATCGGAGGTTTTCTCTGATCTCTGCTGTAAGAGCTGGTACCTAGCTGTCCTCTGACAGCTAACAACCAGCTCTCCCTGCCACAGAGACCATCGGCTTGCTTCTGACAAGCCGATGGTCTCTATGGCAACCTGTAAACAAACCAGTGCAGGAGGTTGCCGGCAGATCGGCAATATCTTCTGCTGGTTTTTCAAAGCCCTTGCACTACTCTCTGTGGGTCTGTGCAGGCAGAGCACACTGTCACAGCTTGTGGCATTGTGCTCTGCAGCTCCCATAGTGATACATAGCCCGAAAATCTTCCGGGCTATGTTGCTATGAGCAGTGGAGCTCGTCCCGGAAAATTTCCGGGCGTGCCACTCAAAGGGTTAAAGCCCACTTTCTGAGGACGTAGTTTCCCGATGGGGCAGTCGTTAAGGGGTTAATTCAATAATATTCAAATTAACACAACTCAATATTTTTAAATTCTCCACATACTCAAAGAACCTATATATATATATATATATATATATATATATATATATATATATATATATACATACACATACACTGTGGCAAACCTGGGCTATTATCTCACACTACTACCCTCAGGAATAAAATTAGATGCCCCTCCTTTGGTCACCTACATTTGTTCAACTTAACATGGAGTCTAAGAGTGACCTTCCCTCTATACATTACCACAATATACATATCTATACCAACATCCACTTAAATGGAGACACACTTCTCTCCTAGGCTTGTCTGTGTTGAGGGTGGAGCAAGACCTCTTCCTATTGTTCTTCCTCCCATCTGCTTACATCACCTAGCTCCACCCTCTGTGGTCTGGCTCAGCGTTTGGTCTTTCTTTCCTCATTTAGTTTCTAGCCACCGGACAGTATACACCATATAACACAATCTAACTCTCATACGGGCCCTTCATTTATACCCACAAATTTACACACACTGGGGTTTTCACTCATACACAGACTGATAAGTATCTCATGTGAAGTAGAAACTGGGATTGTATTTACTGTACATAGGACTTCCCATATTGAACAAAGTACATATATAAGAAAAACTCTTATGTACCGCGGTTTTTACATATTTTGTTCAGAATAGGCTATCCAATGACAAACACAATACAACTTATGCCCATTTCCACCCACATACTTATATCCACCACTCCAGATAGCAACCATTATCACTGTTCATTGTTAAACCTTCTACCTTTCCTTAACTCATTGACTTGCTTTTTCCTTCACCCATTTTTGTGTGTCCAGTTATGTTTACAAACATCATCTCATTGAATTTGCTTGCGAGTCATACTTCGATTTTTCCCACACCTCACGACACAGGTCTGGCTTATCTTATTAATAAGCACTTACAATTTCACCCCTGCCCATCTTGTCGTAATAGGAAAAATCCTTAATTAATTGAGATTCTCTACTCCCGCACCTCATGGCACAGATCTGTATTTTTGGCACCACATTGTGGAACCTCAACAGCCTGCTTGGCCTGCCATAATCGGAGGAGACTTCTCTGGCGCGCCCACATCTACCATCAGACAGGCCTCTCTGCTGTCTGGTACCAATTACTCCAAGTCCAAATTCCCTTGAGTTGAGGTATGCCAACATGGCAAATACAAGCATTCCATGTGCACCCCTCCTCCCACATAACAAAGGGAGACCTCTTCAGCCACATGTTGCACAATGGAAACTCTCTGACCGCATGGACACTCTCAGCAACTTTACTCACTACTATAACCTTCAGCTAAAATTACTTATATCAACTTTTCTTTTTGCTTTCTTTTAACAAGTTATACTTCACATTCTTTGTTCCTTATTAACCTGCACAGTCTGCTCACACCATTCACTTCTACAGAGACAATACAAACCCCATAGCTCACACCTTCTTACACTCAGGACATTACTTCACAGAGAACATAAAAACCACGCAGTATATCTACTTGATAGTTCTTTTGATACAGACTTATAATATTTCAACTCACCCCGCCTGGGGCGGATCATAGCAGAGAGGGAGAGATGGGACAGGTACAAGAATAACTTATTACCTTGTTTGAGCTCATTATCTGTCCGTCTCTGCTTCGAAGTCCCCTTGTGTCCGGATAACGATGAAATATCTTCATATCTCTGTATCTTCATTATCCCAGCGGTGCCTCCAAATTTGTTAGCGCAATTTTCGCTATTTCGATATACTGTGTGTTTCCAAATTAAGATAATATGTGCAGGCCTGGAGAGCCTTTCAAAGACCACACGGCTACATCATGTGCCCCCGAAGAAAACTCTCACTTTATTAAGCGCGTGTAAAACTTAAATAAGTTTAACACAGGAAATGAAGTAATTTAGGAATACAGTTACAGTATTTAGCGAGCCGATTGGTCATTCTCAGAGGGAGGTATTTGTGAGGTAGCTTGTGATGTCATCCATCTGGGAGGAACTTCAGTGAGCACGCTCAGTTCATTCTTGAATTTAGCTTCATGAGAGAAACATCCTGTTTCTCCTCTCTGTTTGTCAAGGACAAAGACATTCCTATGCCATGTGCTTTCAATTGGACCCCCACCATCTGAAGTAGCCAGTTTCTTTGATCAAAGGTTCAGAATCAACAACTCAATTCCCTAGACAATGCTGATGGTATCACAGGATTAACAAGACTCAACAGATTCATGGCCATACAATGTATATGGACAGAGCTCAAACAAACCTATACAGATGGAATTGTAGTAAAAGCAGGTAGCATTGTTCTGTATAAGTAAGACCAATATACATGTTAGACCTCTATCTTATACAAAGAACTAACAAGTCACATACACATTTCACAGTTACATTAAAGCTTCCTACACCAAACAGGTTTGAAGTCCACATGAATGTTCATAGCTATTTGTATGTAAAATACAGAATGGAGAATAAAAGAAAATATAAAATGGAGGATGAAGGACAAAATGGAGGGCCACAAACAGCCAATTATATTTGCACCACAATCCACCCTTTGGCTATTTGTAGCCATCATATCACTATTTCATAATGTGATCAAGAAACATAAAATAAACATACAATTTAGGGCTGGAATATGCATTTTGACATATGGTTTGATCTTCAAGTTCTATTAATGAACAATTAGCAGCTTCCAAATGTTTTCTTCAAATGTTCCATATTTTATATTCGTTTAACACGTCAAATATTAAAACATGCATATATATATATATATATATATATATATATATATATATATATATCAGACAATAATATCATGGAACTTTTCATTCCGCTCACAATACCATAACCCCCAGGCCCAATATAGTATTCTGTAGGGACACCTCAAAAAAATAGGGGCAATTTATCTACCCCACCGGCAGGATCCTATAAGTGCCAGCATGGAAGGTGCACACGCTGCAACAATATAGCACACCACATGCAGCAAGCTGAGATATGACCGGGCACATTTACGACAATACAATACTGTTTAATCTGTAACCCGTCCGAAGTGGAGACTGACTTCAGATGGCCACCAAGCTCCAGTATTCATCATTCTATACTGCCCGTGTCATACCAGATTGATGACATCATAATGCACAGTCAACTGCCAGACAGGCGGGCTCATTAGCATGCAATGTGTTTGTATGTCTGTCTGTCTATCTTTGGATATACTATGTAATCAATATAAATGATAGAATTCACATTGATATAATTAAGGTAATAACTAGAGATGAGCGAGCACACTCGTCCGAGCATTATGGGACTGGAGACGAACACCACGCGATACT
Organism: Eleutherodactylus coqui; assembly: GCF_035609145.1. NCBI lineage: Eukaryota > Metazoa > Chordata > Amphibia > Anura > Eleutherodactylidae > Eleutherodactylus > Eleutherodactylus coqui. The sequence goes on along the minus strand of NC_089847.1, from coordinate 59,981,337 downwards.
CGAGTCAATTCCATTTACTTCCTTGCATGTTTAGTGCCATTTTCTAGCCAACAGACATGCGGAGAAGGCATTACCACCTCCTGCTGTGACATGCCAGCCCTATCCCACACCCCAGCAGTGAGTGGCTGGCGAGATCAGGTGACCGCCGAGTACCTAAAGCGGCCCCGCCCGCGGCTCGCCTCAGACACACGCTGGGAGAGTATAGCGACAGTGCTGCTGCTGATATAGGGTTAGCGTAGGATCCTGTCTTCAAGAACCCCAACTGTCCTTCTTAGGGCCACATCTGACCGTGTGCATTACTGTTGTGGCTGGCTGGGAGCAGTAGTGAAGTACTGCTTCAATACCCTTTCCTTGGTGGGGTTGAGATTGCTGCAGTTACCAGCAGTCTCCCCTGGCTTTAGAGTCTTCTCCCACTCCACACAGCCTCTATTATCTACAAGTCTCTGCGAGCAGTAAATTACCCCTAGGTATCAGCACAAGACAGCGGGTAAATGTTTTCAAGTCACAGCATAGAGCCTCCGCTATCTACAAGTCTCTGTATGTGGTGAATTAAGGCCCAGTTGTCAGCGCTGTACAGTTGGGTAATTTATTTGGCCCTGCTCTATTCGTAATCCGCCATGATGAGGAGTAGGGGTAAGGGTCGAGGACGCGGAGGTCCAAGTGAGGGTGTGGGCACAGGCCGAGTTCCTGGTCCAGGTGAATTGCAGCCGGCTGCTGCGGGATTAGGAGAGAGGAAAGTTTCTGGGGTCCCCAGCTTCATATCACAATTTTTGGGTCTACTTAATAGACCTTTATTACAAACTGAGCAGTGTGAGCAGGTCCTGTCGTGGATGGCAGAAAATGCATCTAGCAATCTATCGACTACCCAGTCTTCTACGCCGTCCACAGCTGCATCTCTCAATTCTCTGGCTGCAACTCCTCCTTCCTCCCAGTCCCCACACTCCATGAAAATGACATATTTTGAGCAGACAGACTCCCAGGAACTGTTCTGGGGCCCCTGCCTTGATTGGGAAATAATGGTTCCTCTCTCACCTCAGGAGTTTGTCGTGACCGATGCCCAACCTTTGGAAAGTTCCCGGGGTCCGGGTGATGAGGCCGGGGACTTCCGGCAACTGTCTCAAGAGCTTTCAGTGGGTGAGGAGGACGATGATGATGAGACACAGTTGTCTATCAGTGAGGTAGTAGTAAGGGCAGTAAGTCCGAGGGAGGAGCGCACAGAGGATTCGGAGGAAGAGCCGCTGGACGATGAGGTGACTGACCCCACCTGGTTCGCTAAGCCAACTGAGGAGAGTACTTCAGAGGGGGAGGCAAGTGCAGCAGCAGTACAGGTTGGAAGAGGCAGTGGAGTGGCCAGGGGTAGAGGCAGGGCCAGACTGAATAATCCACCAACTGTTTCCCAAAGCACCCCCTCGCGCCAAGCCACCCTGCAGAGGCCTAGGTCTTCAAAGGTGTGGATGTTTTTCAGTGAGAGCGCAGACGACCGACGGACAGTGGTGTGCAACCTGTGTCGCGCCAAGATCAGTCGGGGAGCCACCACTACCAGCCTCCCCACCACCAGCATGCGCAGGCATATGATGGCCAAGCACCCCACAAGGTGGGACGAAGGCCGTTCACCGCCTCCGGTTTGCACCGCTGCCTCTCCCCCTGTGCCCCAACCTGCCACTCAGATCCAACCCCCCGCTCAGGACACAGGCACTTGCGCCTCCCAGACTGCAACCACACCCTCACCTCCACTGCCCCCCACTCCACCCAGCAATGTCTCTCAGTGCATCGTTCAGCTGTCGCTAGCACAAGCGTTGGAGTAAAAAGCACAAATACGCCACCACGCACCCGTACGCACAAGCTGTAAACGTGCACATTGCAAAATTAATCAGCCTGGAGATGCTGCCGTACAGGCTTGTGGAAATGGAAGCTTTCAAAAACATGACGGCAGCAGCGCTCCCGAGCTACTCGGTCCCCAGTCGCCACTATTTTTTCCTGGTGTGCCCTCCCAGCCCTACACCAGCACGTCTCCCGCAACATCAATCGTGCCCTCACCAACATGGTTACTGGGAAGGTCCACTTAACCACGGACATGTGGACAAGTACTGGCGGGCAGGGCCACTATATCTCCCTGACAGCACATTGGGTGAATCTGGTGGAGGCTGGCACCAAGTCAGAGGCTGGGACCGCTCACGTCCTACCCACACCCAGAATAGCGGGTCCTACCTCGGTGCTGGTATCTGCGGCGGTCTATGCCACCTCCTCTAACCCCCCCCCCCCCCCCCGCAACCTCTGCCTCTCAATTAAGAAGTGTGAGCAGCACGTCGCCAGCAGTCGGTGTGGCACGGCAGCACAGCGGTGGGCAAGCATCAGCAGGCCGTGCTGAAACTACTAAGCCTAGGTGACAAGAGGCACATGGCCCCCGAACTGTTGCAGGGTCTGACAGAGCAGACCGACCTCTGGCTTCCGCCGCTGAGCCTCCAGCCGGGCATGGTCGTGTATGACAACGGCCGTAACTTGGTGACGGCTCTGCAGCTCGGCAGCCTCACACACGTGCCATGCCTGGCCAACGTCTTCAATCTGGTGGTTCAGCGGTTTCTTAAAAACTACCCTCACTTGCCTGACCTGCTCGGCAAGGTGCGCCGCGTCTACGCACATTTCCGCATGTCCACCACGGACGCTGCCCCCTGAGGATCCTGCAACATTGGTTTAATCTGGCAGAGCACTGACTGCTGTGCGACGTGCCCACACGGTGGAACTCTACGCTGCACATGATGGCCAGGCTCTATGAGCAGCGTAGAGCAATAGTAGAATACCAACTCCAACATGGGCGGCGGAGTGGTAGTCAGACTCCCCAATTCTTTACTGAGGAGTGGGCCTGGATGGCAGACATCTGCCAGGTCCTCGGAAACTTTGAGGAGTCTACCCAGGTGGTGAGCGGCGATGCTGCAATCATTCGCATCACCATTCCTCTGCTATGCCTGCTGAGAAGTTTGCTGCAAAGAACAAAGGCTGATGCTTCGTGGTCGGAACAGGAGACGGGGAAAAAGGGTATGTCGCTTGATAGTCACAGCAACCTCATGTCTATATCTCAGCGTGTTTTGGAAGAGGAGGGGGAAGAGACAGCTGGGCACACTGCAGAGGGTACCCATGCTGCTTGCCTCTCATCTGTTCAGCATGCATGGGCTGTGGAGCAGGAGGAGGAGGAGTATCCTGAAAGTCATCTTGCTAGCGAGGACAGCCATGTCTTGCATACTGGCACCCTGGCACACATGGCTGACTTCATGTTAGGCTGCCTTTCTCGTGACCCTCGCGTTAGACGCATTCTGGCCACTACGGATTACTGGGTGTACACCCTTCTCGACCCACGGTATAAGGGGAACCTTTCCACTCTCATTCCCGTAGAGGAAAGGGGTTCGAGAGTGACGCAATGCCACAAGGACCTGGTGGAAAAAGTGATGGTTAACTTCCCATCTGACAGCGCTAGCGGCAGAAGGCGCAGTTCTGAGGGCCAAGTAGCAGGGGATGTGCAGAGATCAGGCAGCATGTTCAGCGCAGGCAGGGGAACACTCTCCAAGGCCTTTGCCAGCTTTATGGTTCCCCAGCAAGACTGCGTCACGACTCCCCAGCCAAGGCTGAGTCGGAGGGAACACTGTAAAAAGATGGTGAGGGAGTACGTAGCCGACCGTAACACCGTCATCCGTGATGCTTCAGCTCCATATAACTATTGGGTGTCAAAGCTGGACACGTGGCACGAACTTGCACTTTATGCCCTGGAGGTGCTGGCTTTCCCTGCCGCTAGCGTCTTGTCAGAGAGGGTGTTTAGTGCAGCTGGGGGAATCATCACGGACAAGCGTACCTGCCTGTCAACTGCCAGTGCTGACATGCTTACACTCATAAGGATGAACAAAGCCTGGATTTCCCCAGACTTCTCTTCTCCACCAGCGGAGAGCAGCAGTACCTAAACAATCTTTTTGCTGCAACCGCAGATAAAAGCACTCTTCTCTATCACCGTAAAAAAAGGGACATTTACCTTTGTCAATCTGTCTATGATATTAGTCCTCCTCCTCCTGCTCCTCCTCCTCCTCCTCCTAAAACATCCTGTCAGCACGCCGAACTGCCAGTTTTCCTGCGGCCCAAAGGGCTCATATAACTTTTGTCTAACAATATTTCGACTTTTCTAACTGAAGCATTGAAACTTCAACATGAGCCACATTTTTTTAACAGGGCTGCCTCCAGGCTCAGTTACAAATTAATACACAGTAAGCTAAAATATTAATCGGTTTCACCTGCCCTCTCGGTTGAGCAATTTTTCTGGGGTACATTTGTACTGTTGGTACAGCAATTTTTTGGGCCCTCGCCTACACTGTAATCCAAGTAATTGTTCTGGCCTTCGCCTACACTGATGGTACACCAATGTGTCCGGGGTTGGCCTACACTCTTGCTACAGAAATGTCACCTGGGTCTGCCTGCCTATACTTCTGCCACAGTAATGCTACATGGGGTCTGCCTATACTTCTGCGACAGAAATGTTACTTCGGTCTGCCTATACTCCTGTTCCTGAAATGTTACAGAGGTCTGCCTACACTGCTGCAAATGAAATGTTACTGGGGTCTGCCTATGCTGTTACTACTCAAATGTTATGGGCTCTGCCTATACTGCTGCTACGGAAATGTTACAGGCTTGTGGAAACTGAGGCTTTCCTAAGACATGATGGCGGCAAGGCCGCGCTAGTAGGTCCACAGTCGCAGCAATTTTTATACCAACGCGGTTACTGGTAAGGTGCATATAACCACGGACACGTGTACAGGACACGTACTGCCTCAAAAACATTCCCCTCCTCCTCCTACAACAATGAAAACATTCTTGGCAAATGCTTTTGCAGTGGTCCGTCTGGCGGCAGTCCAAGAATTTTACCTAAAACGACACAATAAGAAAGCCCCCCCCCCCCCCCCCCCCTGCCACGGCCCACTTCATCCTGGCCATATTCCGAAAACCAACTAAATACAACCGCGCTACTAGGTCGACACTCCACAACTTCATCCTGGCCACATTCCGAAAACCAACTAAATAAAACCGCGGTACTAGTCCGTTATCCCTAGCTGAAGCTTTCAGCCGACTGGTAGAACAATGGTGGCTTCCAACTTGTTGGTACTGCTAAGTCCAAAGATAAGCGTACAGCTGAGATCGGAATATTGGTGACTATAGAACACAGCATCCCTGCAGGGCAAGGGACAGAGTAGCAGCAGGCACCGATCCTTGGTGGAAGCAGGCCAGCTGAGAACCACATACTCCCTGAATAATTTTGGACTGACCGATGATGAGGCCTTTACTTGTTATCATCTTTGGTAATTCCTAAGAAAGATCCGTGGTAGTAGCCGGAAACTTGGATTGCTATTTGCTAACACTTTGAAATGGACAACGGAAACCATATGAATGAAGCCTTTCCATATTTCAGCTTGAGATGAGAAGGAGTGCAGACTTTCAGTACCTTGAATATCCTTTTCATTGCAATCAAATGCCCCTCTCTTGTCTCAGAAAATACTAGCTTTTCCACATAGGTGTTGTCTATCTGTCTATACTGTTACTACTGAAATCCCACTAATACTGGGCTCTGCCTATACTGCTGTTACAGAAATGTTACAGAGGTCTGTCGATACTGTTACTACTGAAATGTAACTGATACTGGGCTCTGCCTATACTGCAGCTACTGAAATGTTACTGGGGTCCATTTATACTGTTACTACAGAAGTGTTAATAGGGTCTCCCTGGACTTCTGCAGCATAACTGTTAGTGGGGTCAGCTTATACCTTTGCTTCAGGAGTATTACAGGGGTCTGTGCATACTATGGGTGCACTAAGTGTTCCCATCGTGGTATTCAACGTACATGGCCCCCCAAAAAGTTACCCAGACTGACTAGGGCATGCAGTGCAGGCCGAAGCCAACCTGTGTTTTATCTCACGTTAGCTCAGCTATCCAGGGCGCTGCATTGGGACAAACTAAAGGAGCAATACAGCGCTAATGAGACGTACACAGCTACGCTAGCATTGGAGTTCGCGGTAGGCCCGCGATTGCTGAGGGTTTGTGCAGAGGCCTATGTCCTAGGTGCAGTGAAAGTCCGCTCCCTGCCTACGATGGCTGAGGGTTTGGGCCGAGGCCTATGTCATCGGCGCGGCCCAAGTCTGCCATGTTTGGCCGCTGTGATTTATTTATTGTTTATGTCTCGGGTTGCCTAGGAACCACCTATGCTGTTGGAGCACACTTAGTTCCCATCGCAGTATTTGACCTGTCTGGCACAAAGACACTGACTGACTTGGGTAGGGGGCAGAGTGCAGATGGCTTTCCCCTTGCAGTGTCGATTGAGCTATGCGACACCTAGACAAAATGAATACTGTGTGTGCACATGGATTGCCCATCGCTATGTAACGCATGCCCACGTTTGCAGCTCCTGATGGAGGTGGCACAGGATTGGAATGAAGATTGAACGTCAATTTCTCATCGATTCTCTACAGCATTGTGGGCTATCGCCCCGCCCCTTTTAAAGAGGGTCGCTGCCTAGCCGTGCCAACCCTCTGCAGTGTGTGCCTGTGGTTCCTCCTCATGGCAGACGCACTTATAAATAGACATGAGAGTGGTGTGGCTATGTGGCCAGCGTGTGGCATGAGGGCAGCTGAAGGCTGCACAGGGACACTTTTGTGTGCGCTGCGGACGCAGGGTCGAGCACGGGATGGGGGGGGGGGGTGTTAGGTTAGGCAGCATGTAATCCGGGGGAGGGGGGGGCATGCAACTCAGGAGAAGAGGCAGCGGTGTGTCCCGCAGGCAGTGCTTGTGCTTGGTTGGAGGTAGTGTGGTGCTTAGCTAAGGTATGCCTTGCTGATGAGGGTTTGTCCGAAGTAAAAATTGTAAAGGGGGGGGGGGGTTGTCCACTCTTGCCGCTATTGTGGCTTAATAGTGGGACCTGGGAACCTGAGATACAGCCCTGCATGTTGCCCCTCGCCTGCCCTATGCGTCGCTGTGTGGTTTCCATCACTTTCTTGGGTTTTCTAGATTTTCACATAGAAAGCCTTAGCGGAGCATGGGTTATATACAAAAATGCTCGAGTCGCCCATTGACTTCAATGTGGTTGGTTACTCAAAACAAACTCTCGAGCATCGCAGAAAGTTCGACTCGAGCAACGAGCACCCGGGCATGTTGGTGCTCACTCATCTCTAGTCTTGACATAACATGAAGTGATTTCATGCTATTGTTATCGGACCACACCGGTACCGATCTGATGACATCGTTGCCAGGTGCCAAATTGGTAGATATGGAAGCTTGTGATGAGCAATTATCTATCAATAGCATGAAATCACTCCATGTTATGTCAAGACACTTCTCCAGTGAGAATCTCAATGAAATTCTACTTTATTATGAACATTGCCAACTCTTATACAGGAAGAAGAGTGTGTATCCAAATGTTGCTTGGTACAAAGATTAGTGTTACATAGCTTACTGTTACAAAGGTGAAAATACTTATTGATCATAAGACTTATTGACATCTACCAAATATTCTCAAAGCTCGTAAGGCCCGTCTCAGACATAGAATTACCTAAGTCAGGATATTGCTGTTGCATTAGACAACATTTCTGCAATAGTTGTGTGTCTTCTCTGTTAACATAGCTCAGCCTTATTTAATTTGTCTGTTGACTTCTTATCTTAAAGTCCTAGTTCCTGTCACTACAAAGAATAGGTTTCAGTCTTGTATTTAAGGGTCAATAGTCCAATACAAGGTAAGAGACATACACTTATTGCATTCTGAAACTTAACACTTTACATTTCAGGACACTATTGATAGTCCATATCTACCAATTTGGCACCTGGCAACGAGGTCATCAGATCGGTACCGGTGTTGTCTGATAACACAGAGGATGGGTGCTGCTCTGGTGAAGTCCTGAAGGCGAGCATGTGAGGTTCATATTAGAGGGGTGTTTAGTCTGAGTGTGTTAACGGATGGGAGTGAGAGGGCTGTGTGGTGTACGGAAAGGAGGGAGGTGATGCATGGTGGTGCGGCACCATGCACAGCTTTGTGGGTGCGGTTAAGGAGTTTAAATTTAGTTCTGCAGTGGATGGGCAGCCAATGCAGCGACTGGCATAGTGCAGAGGTGCCTGAATAATGGCTGGATAGAAAAATGAGCCTAGCTGCCATGGTTAGTATGGATTGGAGCGAGTCTGGTGCGGGGGAAGCTGATGAGAAGCAAGTTGCAGCTGTCGAGTCAGGAGTGGTTGAGTGCAACCACCAGTGTTTTTAGCGTGTCCGTGGTGAGGGACGGACATAATTTGGCAATATGTCTGAGGTGTAGGTTGAATATTTGGGCAAAAGATTGGATATGCGGGTGTCTATCAGACCCAAACCAAACCGGCTGTTTACCACTCAGGGTATTTAAAGCAAACGCGGATGCTAGTACTTCTGTGAAAGTCTCATGAAATCAGTTACAGTTCCTTTCATCGCTCCAAAGACAGCATGAAACATGAAGAATTTTATTCATTTATTTTTCAATCCAAGTTTTACTGAGTTTTAAACAAAGTACTTACAGTAAACAAACAGACAAGTCAGGATTATGAGTCCAGTGGTAAAATAACAGGCGGGAATCACGGCATATAGCGTTGGTTCTGCTTTGCCAAATATATATATATATATATATATATATATATATATATATATATATATATGACTATGTCTAGACAAAACAGGTAAACAAACAATGACACACATAAGAGGGGGTGGGGGAGGGTCCGGGAAAAGGGGGCGGGGGGGGGGGAGTGCAACTTGTGAAGGCATTCTCCCTCCGTGGGGGGTCCTCTCGAGATAATCCTAACCGAAAGCACAACTTCAGTCTCTCCTCCTCTGAGGGTCTAGAGTTGGAGCTCAGAGCGTATTCTACGTCAGGGACCCCAAGTCTCTAAGAATTTCTCATGTGAGCCTTTTGACCAACTGGAGAGTTCCTCCAGGTTGTAGGTCCGATCCATTCTGTCCCTCCACTGAGAGAAGAGGGGAGGAGACTTTTGCAGCCACAGGGGGGAATAAGTGCCTTGGCCCCGTCGATATGTAGGATTTTATTATGTTTTTTCTCCCAAACCACGAGATATAGGGGAGGTTGTAGTTATGTCACAGAATTTTAATTTTAGTGATTAATGGGGGGAAATTGGCTGCAAAGAGATCATCTAACTTCCTTGTCAACTTCACTCCCAGGAAGTCAATTGCGGTATTGGACCAGGAGAAAGGGCAGCCGGACATCAGGTTCTCACAGCGAGCTCTTGGGATCGAGACATTGAGTACTGTAGATTTGTTAAAATTTATTTTAAAGTTCGAAAGAGTCCCAAAATATTCCAGGCAGGCAGTGAGTTTGGGAAGGCCCGTTTCAGGGTTAGTAATTAAGAAGATGATGTCGTCTGCAAAGGCAGCTGCGGACAAAGAACAATCACCCGCTGTTAGTCCCTGTATCTCCTGGTCCATCCTGATATACTGGAGAAGGGGTTCCAGGGCCAGTATAAATAGAGTAGGGGAAAGGGGGCAACCCTGGCACGTGCCATTTTTTATTTCAAAGGGGGGTGAGAGGATATTATTTATTTTCAACCTAGCGAAGGGTTCGGCATACAGGGAGAAGAAGGCCGCGACAAAGGAGGGGGGGGGGTTGAAGTGGAGTAAGATAGATTTCATGTATTGCCAATCAACTCTGTCAAAAGCCTTTTTGGCGTCAGTACTTACTAAGGCGAGTGGAATTCTTTTTGAGTGGGCATAGTGCATTGCGTGCAGGACGCGGATGCAATTATCCCTCCCCTCCCTCCCCCTCACAAAGCCGTCCGACTCCCTATCCACCAGATATCCAAAAGATTTATAATATATAAGGGGAAGGCCGTCCGGACCTGGGCTTTTGCCCGGGGGGGAGGAGTTTATCACTTTGTCGACCTCCGCTTCCGTTACGGGGGCCAGAAGTTGGTTGGCTGTCTCCGAGTCCAATTTGGGTAGGGATAGCTTATTTAGAAAGTCCTTTAATTGTTTATTAGATTCACCCATATCATTTTGGTCCTGCTGCAGGCGTAAGTTATAGAGTTGGGAGTAGAAATGTTGGAATTCAGCTGCTATGTCTGGGGATGAAGTGACTCGGGAGCCTGAATGAGTTTTTATTGCGTCAATTTGGTTCTTAGTGTGGGCTTTCTTGATCATAGCTGTCATGTATTTGCTACCTCTATTACCTTGGGCGAAGGCTATATGTTTGAGGTATAGGCACTTTTTGTTAAATCTTGATTCTAAGCAGAGATTCAGTTCTTTTCTGATGGTGGAGAGTTTGGAAAGGTATTCTTTACTAGCAGAGAGTTTGGTAGTGTATTCTAATTTGGCGATTTGCTTCAGTAGGTCATCTTTATATTTTTGTTGGCTTTTCTTTTTCCTAGAACCTAAAGCTATCAGCACCCCTCTGATAAATGCCTTGTACGTTTCCCACACCACTGGGACTGATTGATCACCGCCCCCATTAAGCTCGAAGAATTCTTTTAATTGATTAGAGATTGCGGCTTTGTCTTCCGCGGAGTCCAGGAGAGAAGCATTCAGCTTCCATCTCCACTCCCGGGGGGAGCTGCATAGAGGTCCCAGGTCCACGTGTAACGGCGCGTGGTCAGAGATAGTGGTGGGAGCGATGGAAGAGTCTATTAACAGAGGGAGGAGGTTAGAGGTTATAAGGATGTAATCCAGCCTCTGAAATGAGGCATGGACATGTGAAAAATAGGTATAGTCTTTGGCGGAAGGTGAGCACTGGCGCCATGCATCCACCAATCCCATCTTCGAGAAGCAACGTAGCAGGCATCTCAGTTTAGGATGTGATATCTGGGAACGTCCGACTGACGAGTCGAGCAGAGGATTTACCGTGAGGTTTAAGTCCCCTCCCAGAATAATGGGACCTACGGCGAATTCCCTGAGGATCCCCAACCGCCCGACCAGCCACGCCACTTGAGTAGAATTTGGAGTGTAAAGGTTGGCCAGGGTAATCTGGAAGTTATTTATGCGTCCCCTTAGAAAGATGACTCTGCCCTCTCCATCAGTATGCTGTGCCTTGCACTTAAATGTAGTGGAGTAATGGATCTATGGAACAAAATGGACACCCTTTTTGAGGCGGATGTCGGGTGAGGGTTGTGGAAGCCCTGGGGAAACTGTCTGCCCAGCAATGATAGGCACTTACCCTCCTTGTAGTGGGTCTCTTGTAGGAAGGCGATCTTGGCGCCATATTTTCGTAGTAGTTGCGCTACGTTGTGTATTTTGAAGGGAGAATTGAGTCCTCTCACGTTGAAAGAGGAGAGACGGAAGCGGTCATCCCCAGCAGGTGGCGGAGGGGGCATAGAGGGTCCGAGAGACGTGCTGTTGTAAAGAGAATCAAAATGCTCAACAAAACAAAGTGCACTTTGTCAGTAAAAAGGGAAGGACGGCCGTGGGGGGGGGGGGGGCACTAAGGGAAGGTGGAAGACACAGAAGGGATAGTAACGCTGCAATGAAAACAAAGTATTTGTGATGAAAAAGACCAATTCGTCCGGAGATGGTCAGTGGGGGTGGCGTCCAAGGCGGTGTTCACCACAAGAGTGGATACTGGAGCTCACGGGCTAACCAGATGGAGACCGAGTTGCACTATACCTGCCCTGAACGACTCCTAAGGACCGTTTAAAGTTAACAGAATAAATCTAACTATGAAATTTGACTCGATTAAGTCAGAAGAGAGGGGGTGGGGGAGCACAGGGGGGGGGGCAACATGTTAGCTATAAGCTGACGAGCTAGTGAGTCCGCAAGGGGACCACCCACGGGACGGCGGTGCTTCCAAATGAAAGAAAGAAAGGGGAAGAGGGAAATGATCCCAAAGTTCGCCATTGTCCCTGTGTGGATCCAGCTGTGGCACCAGGACCTCAGCTTTGCAATCAGAGGTCAGATGGGAAGATTTCTAGCCCAGATAATAAGCGGGCTGGAGCAGATCCTCATTCGCCTGCCGGGGTGGGGTCTCGACACTTCTTCTTCTTGCACTTAGGTGATTTGGCTGGGCCCGCCGTACTCCAGTTGGTTATGGATGGAAGATTTGTGAATTTGGGTAGCTCCGGGAGTGGGAGCCAGCAGGGAAGATCTAGCGGCTCCATCTCTAGAAACTGCCAACATGCCTGGAGATCTTCTGGGTAATGGATATTAAGCCTTCAGCCCTTGTGTGATATGCCCAGGCCGAAGAGGAACAGCCAAGCATATTTAATTCCCCTTTCTCTCAGAGCATCCAAGAGCGGGCGGAGAAGGCGGCGCTTTGCTAAGGTAGACGGTGCCAAGTCTTGGAAGATCTGTATAGGTACCTCAGAATATTTCAAGTCTCTGTGGCTTCTGGCTGCCCTTAAGATAGCAAATGCACCTTGAAAGGCAAGGACTTTGCATATGACATCCCGTGGCGGTTCTGTATTAGCCGGGAGGGGTCTAAGGGCTCTGTGAATCCTTTCAATCGTGATAGGGGCTGCCCTCTCAGCTCCGAGGAGGAGTGAGAAAATTTCTTTAGTCACCTTGGGAAGGCAGTCCGTAGCCCATGACTCCGGCAGCCCCTTGATGCGTATATTAGAGCGTCGGTTTCTATTCTCTAAGTCCTCCTGCATCAAGAGGGCCTTGTTAATATGGTTGTGGTGCTCCCGTAAAGTGCGCGCCACTTCTGTAGCATGTGTAATAATGGAGGAGGTGGAAGTCCCCAAGTCATCCACTCGTCGACCCAGGTGCCTAATATCCTCCTTGATCTGCCCCAGCTCTGTCATAATGGGGTTCAGGGCATTCATAATGAGGTCTTTCATGAAGCCTCTGGACACTGCTTCACCATCTTCGCTGTCCGAGGCAGCCCCTTCCTCCCCCTCCTTACTGTGTGCTTCGGCCGAAAGCTGGGCCGGCGCCATCTTAGCTGGGAACAGCGGGGAGCAGGAGCTCTTCTCCTTTAGATAGCACTGCATATCCGCCTGTCCTCTGCTCGTCCGCGGCGTCCCTGAGGGCTCCATGCCCCTCTCCTTCCTGACTCTTCTCATTTCTGCGCTGCTGGAAGCTGCTGAGGGTCCTAAAAGGGAGTCTTGCCGAGGGAGCTGTACTCTCACGCGGCCATTCTTCTCAGCGGTCATTCTCCGCCCCCCCACATGAAGAAATTTTAATGGGCAAAGCAGGACAATTCATTCTGTGTATGTGTCAGATAGCTGAACGCCACGCTGGGAAACCGTTGTGTAACAAGAGTATAGACAAACCCCTGAAGCATTTCTGTACCAAGAGTACAGGCGAACACCTGAAAAAATCTGTTTACCAAAAGTATAGGCGAACCCCTGAAAAATCGGTTTACCAAGAGTACAGGTGTACCCCTGAAAAAAATTGGTTTACCCAGAGTGCAGGTGAAACCCAGAAACTTTTTTTTTTTTTTTTTAAAGATAGAGCTTGTAGTTGCTTAATTTGTAACAGAGCCTGGATGCAGCCCTCCACAAAATTTAGTTTTAACAGAGCCTTTTGGCCCTCTGAAAACTTGGCTGTTCAGCGTAATGAGGAGGACGGAGGAGGGGGAGGAACATCAGAGAGGCATAGACCAAGCTACTTTTCCCCTTTTGGGGGATGATAGAGGGTGCATGGTCCCCGAGTTCAGCGTAAGTTTGTGCCACGTGTCCAGCTTTGACACCAAATAGTTGTGTAGAGCTGCTACTTGGCCCACTGAAGTACGTCCTCTACCACTAGCGTTGTCAGATGGGAAGTTTAGCATCAGCTTTCAACCAGGTCCTTGTGGTATTGCATCACTCTCGTACTCCTTTCCTCTTCGGGAATGAGAGTGGAAAGCTTCTCACTATACCGTGGGTCGAGAAGGGTGAACGGCCAGTGATCCTGGTTGGCAATAATGCATCTTATGTGAGGGTCACGGGAAAGGCAGCTTAACATGGAGTCAGCCATGTATGCCAGAATGTCAGTACGCAACACATCGCTGTCCTCACTAAGAGTATGACTTTCATGATCCTCGTCCTCCTCCTTCGCTTCAGCCCATACACGCTGAGCAGATGTGAGGAAAGTAGCATGGGTACCCTATGCAGTGTGGGCGGCAGTCTCAACCCTCTCCTCCTCCTCCACCCCCTCCTCCTCCAATACGCATTGAGAAACAGGCATGAGGGTGGTCTGGCTATCAAGCATCATACTGCCATCCCCATCTCCTGTCATAACCGCCAAGCGTCGGCCATTATGCTTAGCAGCAAACTTCTCAGCAGGCAATGCAGCGGGATGGTTACACTGATAATGGCCACATCACCGTTCACCATTTGTGTAGACTCCTCAAAGTTTTCTAGAACCTGACAGATGTCTGCCATCCAAGCCCACTCGTCTGTGAAGAACTGCGGAGGCTGACTACCACTCCGCCGGCCATGTTGCAGCTGGTATTCTACAATGGTTCTATGCTGCTCGTACAGCCTGGCCAACATGTGCAACATATAATTCCAGTATGTGGGCACGTCGCACAGCAGTCGGTGCTCTGGCAGCTGGAACTGATGTTGCAGTATCTTGACGGTGGCAGCATCTGTGGTGGACTTCCTTAAACGGGCGCACACGCGACACACCTTGCTGAACGGACGTAGGACCCGGAATCCTTGGTGTGAGTAGCACGTGAGCAGACCCAAGGTCAGACTCGGTCTCTGCCTCCACGAAGTTCACCCAATGTGCAGTGAGGGGGATGTAGTGTCCCTGCCCGCCAGCACTTGTCCACGTGTCGGTGGTTAAGTTGACCTTTCCAGTAACCACGTGTGTGAGGGCATGGTTTATGTTGAGTGAGATGTGCTGGTGTAGGGCGGGCATGCACACAGGGAAAAATAGTGGCGACTGGGGACCGAGTACCGAGGGACCGCCGCCATCATGTTGCGGAAAGCCTCAATTTCTACTAGCCTGCATGGCAGCATCTCCAGGCTAAGTAGCTGTGCGGTATGCACGTTTAAAGATTGTGCATGTGGGTGGGTGGCCACGTATTTCCGCTTTCATTCCAACGATTGGGTTCGCGACAGCTGAACGCTGCGCTGGTGCGCTGGGACACATTGGTGGAGGACTGTGGAGGTGAGGGTGTGGGTGCAGACCGGGCAACACTTGTGCCTGCGTCCTGGGAGGGGGGTTGCATCTCAGTGCCAGGATGTAACACTGAGGAAGAGGCAGTGGTGTGACCCACAGGCGGTGAATGGCTTGCGTTCCACCTTGTGGGGGTGCTTAGCCATCGTATGCCTGTGCATGCTGGTGGTCAGGATGGTAGCGGTGGCTCCCCGGCTGATCTTGGTGCGACACAGGTTCGCACCACTGTTCGTCGGTCGTCTGCGCTCTCAATAAAACACCTCCAGACCTTCGAACACCTATCCCTCTGCATGGAGGCTTGCCACGAGGGGGTGCTGTGGGGAACAGTTGGTGGATTATTTGCTATGGAGCTGGTTCTCCCCCTGGCCACCGCACTGCCTCTTCCAACTTGCTCTGCTGCTTGTTCTTGCCTACCCCCCCCCCCGCCTCCCTCTGAAGCCCTGTCTTCAGTAGGGTTTGCAAGCCTGGTGGGGTCAGTCACCTCATAGTCCATCAGCTCTTCCTCTTACTCCTCAGTCAGCTCCTCCCTCAGACTTATTGCCCTAACAACCACCTTGCTGACAGACAACTGTCTCATCCTCATCATCCACAAATAGCTCTTGAGACAGTTATTTAAAGTCCCCACCCTCATCACCCTGCGTCTGTGAAAGTTCCCCATTTTCGGCATCGGTCACGACAAACTCCTCACGTTGCTGTGGAACCATTTTTTTTTTTAGACTCAGGGCAGGGACGCAGGAAGAGTTCTTGGGTGTATGCCTGTTCAACACAGACTCACCTTTTTCTGGAGTGACCAGGCTCGGAGGCAGGAAGAGCAGCCTGAGGATATAGAGGTGCAGTCCCTTGTGTGGCGTGAGTGAACTGTGTGGAAGACTGGGTATTGGATAAAGTACTGGAGGTGTTATCCGCTATCCACGTCAGCACCTGATCGCACTGCTGTGCTTTAAATAATGGTCTACCATGCGGACCTGCAAAATATGACATGAAGCTGGGGAGTGGAGATAAGCGGCGCTCTACCAATCCCTCAGCAGCAGGCACTGTTTCACCCTGCCAAGGACCTCGGCCTGTGCCCACACCCTCATTCTAACGCCCGCGTCCACGTCCTCGACCCTTACCCCTACTCCTCGTCGTGTAGGGTAAAGGACAGAGCAGGGCCAGAAAAAAATTAATCAATGTATACCGCTGATACCTAGGGCTAATTCACCACCCACAGAGACTGGTAGATTTTAAAGACTCTGAGCAAGGCCAGAAAAACATTTAACCAGTGTAAAGTGCTGAGACCTAGGCCTCATTAACGGAACACGGAGACTGATGGATATGAGAGGCTTTGTGCAGTGCCAGAAAAAAATTGAACCAGTGTAAAGTGCTGACATCTAGGCCTAATTCACCCCCCACAGAGACTGTTAAATATAAGAGGCTCAATGCAGTGCCAGAAAAAATTAAAGAAGTGTAAAGCACTGAAAACTATTCCTAATACACCGCACACAGAGACTTGTAGATTTGAGAGGCTTTGAGCAGGGCCAGAAAATAATTAACTAGTGTATAGCGCTGAGAAGCAGGGCTAATTCACCACCCACAGAGACTTGTAGACTTGAGAGGCTTTGAGCAAGGCCAGAAAAAATTGAACCAGTGTAAAGCGATGATACCTAGTAGTAATTTACCGTACACAGAGACTTAAAGATTTGAGAGACTCTGTTCAGGGCCAGAAAATCAGTTATGGTTCATTTCATCACTCCAAAGACTGGATGAACCACAAAGAAATTCCACAGGCCAAGCTTGGCACAGTTGCCATCACCCAGCACCTTGGCCTCTCCACCCACCCTAAACAAACGTGGGCATAAAGTGGACTTGAATGCTAGTACTTCTGTGAAAGTCTCAATAAATCAGTTACAGTTCCTTTCATCGCTCCAAAGACAACATGAAACATGAAGAAATTTTAATGGGCAAAGCAGGACAATTCAATCTGTGTATGTGTCAGATAGCTGAACACCGTGCTGGGAAACCGTTGTGTAACAAGAATTTAGACGAACCACTGGAAAATTGGTGGACCAAGAGTACAGGTGAACACCTGGAAACATTTGTTTACCCGAAGTGCAAGTGAAATCCAGGAACATTTTTTTTTTTTTTTTTTTTTTTAAAGATAGAGCTCGTTGTTGCCTAATTTGCTAACAGAGCCTGGAGGCAGCCATCCGAAAAGAAAAAAAAAAAAAAAAAAGATAGTTTTTACAGAGCCTTTTGGCCAGCAGAAGAATTGGCTGCTGGTTTAGGAGAAGGTGGAAGAGGAGGAAGATCAGAGAAGGATAGACCAAGCTACTTCCCTCCATTTTTGTGGTGATATAGGATGCATGGTTCTTTAGTTCCAGCTTAAATAATATTTATGCTCCGCTGCTCTCCATCGGTGGAGAAGAGAAGTCAGTGGAAATCCAGCCTTTGTTCATCTTAATGAGTCTAAGACTGTTGGCACTCTCAGTCGACAGGCGGGTACGCTTATCCGTGATAATCCCTCCAACAGCACTAAACTCCCTCTCTGATAATATGCTAGCGGCAGGGCAGGCCAGCACCTCCAGGGCGTACAGCGCCAGTTTGTGCCACGTGTCTATTGAACCAGTGTAAAGCGCTAACATCTAGGCCAAATTCACCGCCCACAGAGTCTGGTAGATATGAGAGGCTCAATGCAGTGCTAGAAAAAAAATTAAAGCAGTGTAAAACACTGACATCTATTCCTAATACACCGCCCACAGAGACTCGCAAATTTGAGAGGCCATGAGCTGGGCCAGAAACAAATAACCCCACTGTATAGCGCTAAGAACTAGGGCTAATTCAAAGCACGCAGAGACTGGTAGATACAGTATGCTCCGATACAGCAACAACACTTAGAGCCCCCCAAAAACTAAATATAAACCCCTAGTAGTACACAGCATAAAACCTCTAACAGTGGGCAGAATACAGCTGGGATGCTTGGAAAAAAAAATGGTGCACTACTGGGCCCAGCCAGCCAAAATGCTAAAGCACACAATAAGAGTAGTCCTAGAAAGGACTGTTGGGTTCATGTAGTCAGGGTCCCTGCTTAACTGCTACCTAATCCCTACACTAACACTTTCCCTATCTCAGCAGCTCTATCCCTAAACTCTGCCAGCATGCATCTGAGGCGAGTCGCGGGCGGTAACAGTTTAAGTACTCAGCATTCACCTGATCCGGCCAGAAACTCACTGCTGTAGATGTACACTCACACACACACACACACACAACAATTTTTACTTTGGTCAAACCCTCATTGGCAAGGCACACCTTAGCTAAGCAGAACATTACCTGCAACCAAGGACAATCACTGCCTGCAGGTGACACTGCACTCCTGCGTCCACAGCACACACAAAAGTTTCCCTGTGCAGCCTTCAGCTGCCCTCATGCCACACACTCGCTTCATAGCTGCACCACCCTCATGTCTATTTATAAGTGCGTCTGAGATGAGGAGGAACCAGGGGGCACACACTGCAGAGGGTTGGCAGGGTCAGGCAGCAACCCTTTTTGAATTTCAATCCCGTGCCACCTCCGTCGCAAAATTGTCAGGAGTCGCAAACGTGGGCATAAAGGCGACTCAGGTGCCAGACCAGCACTTCTACACATTTCCACAATGCAGCAATACTCTGCGTGGGAAGTATGTGAGCGGGCCCTGGGTCATGCTTGGTCCCAGCCTCCATTTTGTGTGACCCAAGGTACCGTCAATGACATAGCAGTGGGGACTCCATGTGTCCACACACTACTCATTGTGTTTGGGTGTCGGATACCTCATCGACAACGCAAGGGGGAAGCCATCTGCACTCTGCAGCCTACCCAAGTCAGTCAGTGTCTTTGTGCCAGACAGGTAAATCACCGCTATGGGAAGTCTGTGTGCACCCAAAGCATAGGTGAGTCCAAGGAATCCCAAGACATGAACCATAAAGAAATCAGAGTGCCCAAACATGGCAGACTTTCACTGCACCGAGGACATAGGCCTCTGCACAAACCCTCAGCAATCGTGGGCATAGAGCGGACTCCGATGCTAGTACAGCAGTGAACATCTC
This sequence comes from Eleutherodactylus coqui, assembly GCF_035609145.1. Taxonomy (NCBI): domain Eukaryota; kingdom Metazoa; phylum Chordata; class Amphibia; order Anura; family Eleutherodactylidae; genus Eleutherodactylus; species Eleutherodactylus coqui. Next base: position 59,962,197 of record NC_089847.1, on the reverse strand, counting down.
ATTTAATTTGTTGCGGTTGCTTTCACCGTTCCAAAGACTGGATTAACCAGGGCCAAGTTCCACGGGCCCAACCTGGCGCAGTTGCATTTCCATCATGACATAGGCCTCTGCACAAACCCTCAGCAATGGCGGGCATAGAGCGAACTTCAATGCTAGTGCAGCTGTGAACGTCTTATTTGTGCAGTATCGCTCCTCTTGTTTGGCCCAAACCAGTGCTGCGGATAACTGTGGTAACGCGAGAGAAAATGCATGTTGGCCTCAGCCCACAATTCATGCCCTAGTCAGTCAGTCAGTGTTTTGGGGCCAGATAGGTAAAACACTGTGATGGCAAGACTTTGTGCACCAATAGGATAGACAGACCCCTGTAACATTCCAGTAGCAAAAGTATTGGCAGACCCCTGCAACATTTCTGTAGCAGCAGTATAGGCAGACCCCTGTAACATTTCTGTTGTAAAAGTACAGGCAGACCCCTGTCACATTTCTGTAGCAGCAGTAAAGGCAGACCACTGTAACGTTTCTGCAGTAGAAGTATAGACAGACCCCAGTACCATTTCTGTAGTAACAGTATAGGCAGACCCCAGTAACATTTCTGTAGCAGAAGTATAGGCAGACCCCAGTAATATTTCTGTAGCAGAGGTATAGGCGAACCCCTGAAACCTTGGTGTACCATTAGTGTAGGCGAAGTCCGGAAAAAATGGTTAGATAACAGTATAGGCGAAGGCCAGAAAAATTAGTGTAACAAGAGTACCTCTGAAAAATCTATCAACCGAGAGGGCAGGTGAAACCCAGAAATATTTTTTAAAGATGAATTGCTGAATTTGCAACGGAGCCTGGGGGCAGCCCAGTGTGTGTGTGTGTGTGTGTGTGTGTGGGGGGGGGGGGGGGTTCTGGTAAAGTATCAATACTTTTGAAACTTTGAACAATTGTAAAAAAAAAATGTAAACAGAGCCTTTTGGGCCGCAGAAAAATTGGCAGTTCAGCGTGATGACATGTTGTTTCAGGGGGAGGAGGAGGAGGAGGACTAATATCCGGGAGTGATTGACAAAGCTAATTCCCCCCTTTTTTTCTGGTGACAGGGAATGCTTATTTATACGGTTGCAGCGAAAATAATCTTTAGGTGCCGCTGCTTTCCGCCGGTGGAGAAGAGAAGTCTGGGGAAATCCAGGCTTTGTTCATCTTTATGAGTGTAAGCATGTCGGCACTGGCAGTTGACAGGCGGGTACGCTTGTCCGTGATGATTCCCCCAGCTGCACTAAACACCCTCTCTGACAAGATGCTAGCGGCAGGGCAAGCCAGCACCTCCAGGGTGTACAGCGCAAGCTCGTACCCCGTGTCCAGCTTTGACACCCAATAGTTGTATGGAGCAGAGGCATCACATAGAACGGTGGTACGATCGGCTACGTACTCCCTCACCATCTTTTTACAGTGCTCCCTCCGACTTAGCCTTGACTGGGGAGTGGTGACACAGTCTTGCTGGGGAGCCATAAAGCTGGCAAAGGCCTTGGAGAGTGTTCCCCTGCCTGCGCTGTACATGCTGCCTGATCTCTGCGCCTCTCCTGCTACTTGGTCCTCAGAACTGCGCCTTCTGCCGCTAGCGCTGTCAGATGGGGAGTTTACCATCAGTTTGTCCACCAGGGCCCTGTGGTATAGCATTACTCTCGAACCCCTTTCCTCTTCGGGAATGAGAGTGGAAAGGTTCTTCTTATACTGTGGGTCAAGAAGGGTGTACACCCAGTAATCCGTGTTGGCCAGAATGCGTCTAACGTGAGGGTCACGAGAAAGGTATCCTAACATGAAGTCATCCATGTGTGCCAGGGTACCTGTACGCAACACATCGCTGTCCTCACTAGGGAGATCACTTTCTGGATCATCCTCCTCCACAGGCCATACACGCTGAACAGATGAGAGGCAAGCAGGATGGGTACCCTCTGCAGTAGGCCCAGCTGCCTCTTCCCCCTCCTCCTCCTGAGGCTCCTCCTCCAAAACACGCTGAGATATAGACATGAGGGTGCTCTGACTATCCAGCGGCATACTGTCTTCCCCCGTCTCCTGTTCCGACCGCAAAGCGTCAGCCTTTATGTTTTGCAGGGCACTTCTCAACAGGCATAGCAGAGGAATGGTGACGCTAATGATTGCAGCATCGCTGCTCACCATCTGGGTAGACTCCTCAAAGTTTCCAAGGATCTGGCAGATATCTGCCAACCAGGACCACTCCTCAGTAAAGAATTGGGGAGGCTGACTACCACTCCGCCGCCCATGTTGGAGTTGGTATTCCACTATTGCTCTACGCTGCTCATAGAGCCTGGCCAACATGTGCAGCGTAGAATTCCACCATGTGGGCACGTCGCACAGCAGTCGGTGCTCTGGCAGATTAAACCGATGTTGCAGGGTCCTCTGGGTGGCAGCGTCCGTGGTGGACTTGCGGAAATGTGCGCAGACGCGGCACACCTTGCCGAGCAGGTCAGGCAAGTGAGGGTAGTTTTTAAGAAACCGCTGAACCACCAGATTGAAGACGTTGGCCAGGCATGGCACGTGTGTGAGGCTGCCGAGCTGCAGAGCCGCCACCAGGTTGTCATACACGACAATGCCCGGTTGGAGGCTCAGCGGCGAAAGCCAGAGGTCGGTCTGCTCTGTCAGACCCTGTAACAGTTCGTGGGCTGTGTGCCTCTTGTCACCTACGCTGAGTAGTTTCAGCACGGACTGCTGACGCTTGCCCACCACTGTACTGCCGTGCCGCGCCACACCGACTGCTGGCGACGTGCTGCTCACACTTCTTAAATGAGAGGTAGAGGTTGCGTAGGAGGAGGGGGAGGGTTTAGAGGAGGTGGCATAGACCGACGCAGATACCAGCACCGAGGTAGGACCCGCTAATTTGGGTGTGGGTAGGATGTGAGCGGTCCCAGGCTCTGACTCGGTCCCAGTCTCCACCAAATTCACCCAATGTGCCGTCAGGGAGATATAGTGGCCCTGCCCGCCAGTACTTGTCCACGTGTCCGTGGTTAAGTGGACCTTCCCAGTAACCGCGTTGGTGAGGGCACAATTGTTGTTGCGGGAGACGTGCTGGTGTAGGGCTGGGACGGCACACCGGGAAAAATAGTGGAGACTGGGGACCGAGTAGCGCGGGACCGCCGCCACCATCATGTTTTGAAAGCTTCCGTTTCCTCAAGACTGTACAGCAGCATCTCTAGGCTGATTAATTTTGCAATGTGTACGTTTACAGCTTGTGCGTACGGGTGCGTGGTAGCGTATTTGCGCTTTTGCTCCAACTCTTCTGCTAGCGACAGCTGAACGCTGTGCTGAGAGACATTGCTGGATGGGGTGGAGGACAGTGGAGGTGAGGGTGTGGGTGCAGGCCGGGAGGCGCAAGTGCCTGTGTCCTGAGCGGGGGGTTGGATCTGAGTGGCAGGTTGGGGCGACAGGGGCGAAGCAGGGGTGTGACCCGGAGGCGGTGAACGACCTTCGTCCCACCTTGTGGGGTGCTTGGCCCTCAAATGCCTGCACATGCTGCTGGTGGTGAGGTTGGTAGTGGTGGCTCCCCGGCTGATCTTGGCGCGACACAGGTTGCACACCACTGTTCACCGGTCGTCTGCGCTCTCACTGAAAAACATCCACACCTTTGAACACCTAGGCCTCTGCACGGAGGCTTGGCGCGAGGGGGTGCTTTGGGAAACAGTTGGGGGATTCTTCGCTCTGGCCCTGCCTCTACCCCTGGCCACCCCACTGCCTCTTCCAACCTGTCCTGCTGCTGCACTTGCCTCCCCCTCTGAAGACCTGTCCTCAGTAGGCTTAGCAAACCAGGTAGGGTCAGTCACCTCATCGTCCAGCTGCTCTTCCTCCAAATCCTCTGTGCGCTCCTCCCTCGGACTTACTGCCCTTACTACTACCTCACTGATAGACAACTGTGTCTCATCATCATCGTCCTCCTCACCCACTGAAAGCTCTTGAGACACTTGCCGGAAGTCCCCAGCCTCATCATCCAGACCCCAGGGACTTTCCAAAGGTTGGACATCGGTCACGACAAACTCCTCAGGTGAGAGAGGAACCATTTTTTTCCCACTCATGGCAGGGGCCCGAGAACAGTTCCTGGGAGTCTGTCTGCTCAGAATATGTCATTTTCTTGGAGTGAGGAGGCTGGGAGGAAGGAGGAGTTGCAGCCAGAGGAATCAGAGTTGCAGTCCCTATCTGGGAGTAGTGGACTGCGTAGAAGACTGGGCGGTCGATACATAGCTGGATGCACTTTCTGCCATCCACGACATGGCCTGCTCACACTGCTCTGTTTGTAATAAAGGTCTACCACATGGACCCATACATTGTGATATGAAGCTGGGGACCCCAGAAACTTGCCTCTCTCCTAATCCCGCAGCAGCCGGCTGTGATTCACCTGGGCCAGGAACTCGGCCTGTGCCCACACCCTCACTTGGACATCCGCGTCCACCTCCTCGACCCTTACACCTACTCCTCATCATGGCGGATTACAAAAAAAGCAGGGGCTAAATAAATTACCCCACTGTACAGCACTGACGACTTGGCCTTAATTCACCGCACACAGAGACTTGTAGATACCGGAGGCTCTTTTCTGTGGCTTGAAAAAAGTAGCCCGCTGTCTTGCGCTGGTACCTAGGGGTAATTTACTGCTCGCAGAGACTTGTAGATAATAGAGGCTGTGTGGAGTGGGAGAAGACTGTAAATCCAGTGGAGAGTGCTGATAACTGCGGCGATCTCAACCCCACCAAGGAAAGGGTATTGTGAGACGCTCTGCACAGCAGCTGAGCTGAAATACTTTGCAGTGGTCCGGTGATATTACAGTACTGTTTATCGGTGAGAGCGTCATTTTACTGCACACTCCAGCCGAAAAAAAATAACACGGCAGGCTGCAAACAGGCCTAGCTGCCTAATACTAAAATGGAAGCACTACAACTCCCATCAGCCACCCAGTAAAATGCACCCGGTCAGATGTAGCCCAACAAGGAGCTTTTGGGTTTTTTTTTGCGCAGAGAATACAGGCTGTATAGTGTATATCACTTTCCCTCTAGAAGTGGCTGTGGCCCTACTTTGTGCATCTAATTTACTGCAGACACAGACCGGTATAAATAAGCATGGAATTATTTGCGTACACTTTCACGCTTAGAGCAGTATTTTAACGCACGCTCCAGCCAGAAAAAAACAAAAACAAAAAACATTATGGAAGGCTGCAAACAGGCCTAGCTGCATAATACTAAAACGGAAGCACTACAACTCCCAGTAGCCACCCAGTAAAATCCACACGGTCAGATGCAGCCCTAAGAAGGACCGTTGGGGTTCTTGAAGACAGGATTCTACACTACCACTGTCCCTATCTCAGCAGCACTTTCCCTATACTCTGCATAATCGACTGCAGCCCGGGATTTAAAAAAAAAAAAAAAAGTGCAAAACTGCTCCCAGCAGCCACAGCAGTAATGCACATAGTCAGATGTGGCCCCAAGAAGGACTGTTGGGGGTATTGAAGACAGGATCCTACACTAACACTCCCCTTATAGTAGCAGCAGCACTTTCCGTATACACTCCCAGTGTGTGTCTGAGGCGAGCCGCGGGCGGGGCCGCTTTAAATTTTCTAACTAATAGAGATGAGCGAGCGTACTCGTCCGAACTTGATACTCGTTCGAGCATTAGAGCACTCGAGATGCTCATCACTCGAGACAAGCACCACGCGGTACTCGAGTCAATTCCATTTCCTACCCAGAAATGTTAGCGCAATTTTCTGGCCAATAGACATGCGGGGAAGGCATTACAACTTCCTCCTGTGACGTTCCAGCCCTATCCCACCCCCCTGCAGTGAGTGGCTGGCCAGATCAAGTGACCCCCGAGTATTTAAAGTGGGGACGCTCGCGGCTCGCCACAGTCACACACTGAGAGAGATCAGGCGCAGTGCTGCTGCTGCTATAGGGAAAGTGTTAGTGCAGGAACCTGTGTACAAGAACCCCAACGGTCCTTCTTAGGGCCGCATATGACTGTCTGCATTACTGTTGTGGCTGCTGGTAGCAGTTTTGCTTTTTTTTTTTTGTATATCGGGCGTGCAGCCCCATTACAGCTATAGCGTTCTCAGGCTGCAGTCTGTACTACTTAGTATAGGGGCAGCGTTGCTGAGATAGGGAGAGTGATAGTGTAGGATCCTGTGTACAAGAACCCCAACGGTCCTTCTTAGGGCCACATCTGACCATGTGCATTACTGTTGTGGCTGCTGGTAGCAGTTTTGCGGGGTTTTTTTTTTGTATATCAGGCGTGCAGCCCCATTACAGCTATAGCGTTCTCAGGCTGCAGTCTGTACTGCATAGTATAGGGACAGCGTTGCTGAAATATGGAGAGTGGTAGTGTAGCATCCTGTGTACAAGAACCCCAACGGTCCTTCTTAGGGCTACCTGTGACCGTATGAATTTTACAGGTTGTCGGATGGGAGTTGTAGTCCATCACTATTGCACAGCTAGGCCTGTTTGCAGGCTTCCGTATATATATTTTTTTTCTGGCTGCAGTTGGCATTAGAATACCGCTGTCAGCCTCCAACTGTACGCCAATAATTCCAATTTTTTTTTACACCACTCTGTGTCTGCGGTCAACTTCACGCACAACGTACGGCGACAGCCCCCCTGATAGAGGGGAAGTCATATACACGCTATATAACTGGTATTCTTTTTTTTTTTAAAATAAATATGTAAAAGCTCCTTCTTACGGCTACCTGTGACCGTGTGCATTTTACAGGTTGTCTGATGGGAGTTGTAGTCCCACACTATTGCACTTAGGCCTGTTTGCGGCCTTCCTGACTATTGATTTCTGCCTGGAGTTTGCCTTACTATATCGCTCTCAGTGACAAAGTCTACGCACATAATTCCAAGATTATTTACACCGGCCTGTGTCTGCAGTGAATTAGAGACGCACAACATACGGCCACAGCGACTGATAGAAGGGAAGTAATATACACACTATATAGCCTGTATTCTTTGACCAAAAAAACCCCAAAAAGCTCCTACTTAGGGCTACCGCTGAGTGTCTGCATTTTACTGGGTGCCTGGCGGGAGTTCTGGTGCATCACTATTGCATTGCTTCCATTTTTTTCTGCCTGGAGTTAGCGTTACGATTCCGCTCTCTGCGTGAAACTGTACGCATATAATTCCATAATTATTTACAGCGGTCTGTGTCTGCTCTATTCGTAATCCACCATGCTGAGGGGTAGGGGTAAGGGTAGAGGATGTGGACGCGGGCGAGGGTGCAGAGTTCCAAGTGAGGGTGTGGGCACAGGCCAAGTCCCTGTCCAGGTGTATCCCAGCCGGCTGCTGCGGGATTAGGAGAGAGGCAAGTTTCTGGGGTCCCCAGCTTCATATCACAATTTGTGGGTCCATGTGGTAGACCTTTATTGCAAACAGAGCAGTGTGAGCAGGTCCTGTCGTGGATGGCAGAAAGTGCATCCACCAATGTATCAGGCACCCCGTCTTCTACGCAGTCCACTGCTGAAACTCTGAATCCTCTGGCTGCTGCTCCTCCTTCCTCACAGCCTATACTGCTGCTACAAAAATGGTACTGGGGTCTGCATAAGCTTCTGCTACATAAATGTTACAGGGGTCTGCTTATACTGCTGCTACAGAAATGTTACAGGGGTCTACCTATACTTCCACTACAGAAATGGTACTGGGGTCTGCCTATACTGCTGCTACAAAAATGGTACTGGGGTCGGTCTATACTTCTGCTACATAAATGTTACAGGGGTCTGCCTATACTGCTGCTACAGAAATATTGCTGGGGTGTGTATATACCTTTGCTACAGAAATGTTACAGCGGGTCCTGGTCATGGTGTCTTGGCCTTGTAATGCCACCTCCTGCCGCTTGGGTTCAGGGGATCAGCAATGCGCATCATGTGCTTTCTCTAGTGTTACCACAGTTATCGGAGACACTTGTTTGGGCTAAAGGAGATGAGTGTAACTGCATTAACGTTACAGGAGCCTGCCTATACTTCAGCTGCAGAAATGTAACAGGGGTCTGCCAATACTGCTGCTACATAAATGTTTCTGGGGTCTGTGTATACTTCTTCAACGGAAATGTTACAGTCGTCTGTCTATACTGTTACTAATACTACTCAAATGTTACTGGGGTCTGTCTATACTGCTGCAAATGAAATGTTACTGGGGTCTGCCAATGCTGTTACTACTCAAATGTTTTGGGCTCTGCCTATACTGCTGCTAAGGAAATGTTACTGGGGTCTGTCGTACTCTTACCACTGAAATGTTAGTAATTCTGGGCTCTGCCTATACTGCTGCTACTGCAATGTCACAGGCTTGTGGAAACGGAGGCTTTCCTAAGACATGATGGTGGCGAGGCTGCGCTACTAGGTCCGCAGTCGCGACAATTTTTATACCAACGCGGTTACTGGGAAGGTGCATATAACCACGGACGCGTGGACAGGACACGTACTGCCTCAAAAACATTCACCTCCTCCTCCAACAAGGAAAACATGCTTTCACAGTGGCCCGTCTGGTGGCGGTCCAAGAATTTCACCTAAAACGACACAATAAGAAAGCCCCCAACCACCATCACTACCCCCCCCCCCCCCCCCCCCCGCTACGGCCCACTTCCTCCTAGCCACATTCTGAAAACCAACTAAATAAAACTGTGCTACTATGTCCACACTCCGCAACTTAATCTTGGCCACATTCCGAAAACCAACTAAATAAAACTGCGGTACTAGTCCGTTATCCCTAGCTGAAGCTTTCAGCCGACTGGTAGAACAATGGTGGCTTCCAACTTCTTGGTACTGCTAAGTCCAAAGATAAGCGTACAGCTGAGATCGGAATACAGGTGACTATAGAACACAGCATCCCTGCAGGGCAAGGGACAGAGTAACAGCAGGCACCGATCCTTGGTGGAAGCAGGCCAGCTGAGAACCACATACTCCCTGAATGATTTTGGACTGACTGATGTTGAGGCCTTTACCTGTGATCATCCCTGGTAATTCCTAAGAAAGATGCGTGGTAGTAGCCGGAAACTTGGATTGCTATTTGCTAACACTTTGAAAAGGACAACAGAAAACATATGAATGAAGCCTTTCCATATTTCAGCTTGAGATGAGGAGGAGTGCAGACTTTCAGTACCTTGAGTATCATTGTCATTGCAATCAAATGCCCCTCTCTTGTCTCAGAAATTACTAGCTTTTCCACATAGGTGTTGTCAATCTGTTTATACCGTTACTACTGAAATCCCACTAATACTGGGCTATGCCTATCCTGCTGTAACGGAAATGTTACAGGGGTCTGTCGATACTGTTACTACTGAAATGTAACTGATACTGGGCTCTGCCTATACTGCAGCTACTGAAATGTTACTGGGGTCCATTTATACTGTTACTACAGAAGTGTTAATAGGGTCTCCCTGGACTTCTGCAACATAACTGTTAGTGGGGTCAGCTTATACCTTTGCTTCAGGAGTATTACAGGGGTCTGGGCATACTATCGGTGCACTAAGTGTTCCCATTGTGGTGTTCAACGTACATGGCCCCCCAAAAAATTACCCAGACTGACTAGGGCATGCAGTGCGGGCCGAAGCCTACCTGCATTTTATCTCACGTTACCTTAGCTATTCGGGGCACTGCAATGTTATGAATAATTCACAGAAAAAGCCAAAAATCCAATACCCCTTACTCTTCCAAGCGGACACGGTCGCCATAGGCAGTATCGCCACAAGGCAGGCACAATCGCCATCAGCAAAATTGCAGTAGGGCAGGCGCAATCGCCATATTCACTACAAATATGCCGGCAGCCAGAAAATGCTGTGGAGGACAAACCTGTCCATGGCAGGCTAATATGCTGTCACTCACTCAACCCACCCCGTCGATGGGTTCCAGGGAGCCACCCATACTGTGGTTGCACACAGACTTCCCATAGCGGAGTTCTACGTACCTGTGACAATGTAAATTACACATACTGACTGGAGCATGCAGTGTGGGCCGAAGCCAACCTGCATTTCTTCTCACGTTACCTCAGCTTTAAGGGAGGCACTGCAATGGGATTTATTTATGTACCGCCGCTGGCTTCCAGGGAGCCACTCATGCTGCGGGTGCACACGGAATTCGCATTGCGGAGCTGTACCTGCCTGTGTCTATTTATTAAAAAAAAAAAAACAGTCTGACTGGGGCATGCAGTGTGGGCCGAAGCCCACCTGTATTTTAGCTGACGTTAGCTCAGCTGTGCAGGGCACTGCAATGGGATTTATTTATGTACTGCCGCTGGCTTCCAGGGAGCCACCTGTGCTGTGGGTGCACACAGAATTCCCATGGCGGAGTTGTACCTGCCTGTGTCTATTTATTAAAAAAAAAACCAAACAGTCTGACTGGGGCATGCAGTGTGGGCCAAAGCCCACCTGTATTTTATCTGACGTTAGCTCAGCTATCCGGGGCACTGCAATGGGATTTATTTATGTACCGTTGGTGGGTTCCAAGGAGCCACTCATGCTGTGGGTCCACTCCACACAGACTTCCCATAGGGGAGTTGTACCTGCCTGTGTCTATTTATTAAAAAGAAAAAACAAAAAAAACAGTCTGACTGGGGCATGCAGTGTGGGCCGAAGCCCACCTGTATTTTATCTGACGTTGGCTCAGCTATCCGGGGCGCTGCAATGGGATCTATTTATGTTCCGTTGGTGGCTTCCCAGAGCGGAATTGTACCTGTCTGTGACTATGAAACACACTTAGTTTCCATCGCACTGTTTGACCTGTCTATCTCTAGTCTTGACATAACATGAAGTGATTCCATGCTATTGTTATCGCACCACACCGGTACTGATCTGATGACCTCATTGCCAGGTGAAAAATTGGTAGATATGGAAGCTTGTGATGAGCAATTATCTATCAATAGCATGAAATCACTCCATGTTATGTCAAGATACTTCTCCAGTGAGAATCTCAATGAAATTCTACTTTATTATGATCATTGCCAACTCTTATACAGCAAGAAGAGGGCACATCCAAATGTTGCTTGGCACAAAGATTAGTTTTACGTAGCTTACTGTTACAAAGGTGAAAATACTTATTGATCATAAGACTTATTGACATCTACCAAATATTCTCAAAGCTCTTAAGGCCCGTCTCAGACATAGAAATTACCTAAGTCAGGATATTGCTGTTGCATTAGACAACATTTCTGCAATAGTTGTGTGTCTTCTCTGTTAACATAGCTTAGCCTTAATTAATTTGTCTGTTGACTTCTTATCTTAAAATCCTAGTTCCCGACACTACAAAGCATAGGTTTCAGTCTTCTCCTCACGGGCTTCCATATCTACCAATTTGGCACCTGGCAATTAGGTCATCAGATCGGTACCGGTGTTGTCTGATAACACAGAGGATGGGTGCTGTTCTGGTGAAGTCCTGAAGGCGAGCATGTGAGGTTCGTATTAGAGGGATGCTTATTCTGAGTGTGTTAACGGATGGGAGTGAGAGGGCTGTGTGGTGTACGGAAAGGAGGGAGGTGATGCATGGTGGTGCGGGACCATGCAGAGCTGTGTGGGTGCGGTTAAGGAGTTTAAATTTAGTTCTGCAGTGGATGGGCAGCCAATGCAGCGACTGGCATAGTGCAGAGGTGCCTGAATAATGGCTGGATAGAAAAATGAGCCTAGCTGCCATGGGTAGTATGGATTGGAGGGAGTCTGGTGCGGGGGAAGCTGATGAGAAGCAAGTTGCAGCAGCCGAGTCAGGAGTGGTTGAGTGCAACCACCAGTGTTTTTAGTGTGTCCGTGGTGAGGAACGGACAAAATTTGGCAATATGTCTGAGGTGTAGGTTGAATATTTGGGAAAAAGATTGGATGCGCGGGTGTCTATCAGACCCAAACCAAACCGGCTGTTTACCACTCAGAGTATTTAAAGCAAACTCGGATGCTAGTACTTCTGTAAAAGTCTCATTAAATCAGTTACAGTTCCTTTCATCGCTCCAAAGACAACATGAAACATGAAGAAATTTTAATGGGCAAAGCAGGACAATTCATTCTGTGTATGTGTCAGATAGCTGAACACCGCGCTGGGAAACCTTTGTGTACCAAGAGTATAGACAAACCCCTGAAGCATTTCTGTACCTGGAGTACAGGCGAACACCTGAAAAAAATGTCTTTACCAAAAGTATAGGCGAACCCCTGAAAAATTGGTGTACCAAGAGTGCCGGTGTACCCCTGAAAAAATGGGTTTACCAAGAGTGAGGGTGAAACCCAGAAACTTTTTTTTTTTAAAGATAGAGCTCGTAGTTGCTTAATTTGTAACAGAGCCTGGATGCAGCCCTCCAAAAAATTTACTTTTAACAGAGCCTTTTGGCCCTCTGAAAACTTGACTGTTCAGGGTGAGGAAAGATGAGGGGGGGGGGGGGTGATCAGAGAGGCATAGACCAAGCTACTTTCCCCCTTTTTGGGGGTGATAGAGGGTGCATGGTCCCCGAGTTCAGCGTACGTTTGTGCCACGTGTCCAGTTTTAATCCAAGTAGTTTTTTTTATTGAGTTTACATATGATAGGATGTTACATTCACATCATCACAGTAAATAGACTGATATATAAGAATATCACAAATAACAGGATTAGAAGATTACTGCTTACTTAACAGTCGTTAATCATTGAAGGTGATTTTGATTGTCGCTGATAAAAAGCGATGAACAGAAATATATTTGGTATACATAAAGAAAACAAATATTTTTCAATAACCAAACTAAACTTCAGTGTGGTCTGCGATTATATCTCAGGAACTATGCACGACGCGTCTATATTAAAGAGTCCGAACAGGCTTATCGTAGGATATGATTTAGCCAGGGGTTCCACATGCGAGAGAAGTTAGGCATGGTGTCAGTTGATAATGCTAAAAAATTTTTGTAGGAGCAACAGTCAGACATAACATCAGAGACCTCGGATAGTGTTGGGAGGACTGCGGATCTCCACTTCCTGAAAACAACTAACTTGGCAACCATCATTAAGTGGCATATCAGTTTTCGCCTTGGAAATGGGATGTTGTTGCATTTTAGCAGCAGTAGGGCTAGTTCTGGTGTCTTAGAAATAGAGCAGTTAGAGATTTCTCGAGAAATAAGAAATATTTCTCTCCAAAACGATTGTATGGATGGACAGGACCAGAGTAAGTGTATGAGCGAGCCTTCTTGACCGCAGCCTCTCCAGCAATGTGGGTCCGTACCGGGAAAACATCTAGCCAATTTAGCAGGAGTGTAGTACCATCTAGTTAAGGTTTTATATTGTATCTGGAGGAGATTGGCCGACAAGGTAGATTTATTTGTCCACTCAAAGGCTAATAGCCATTGATCTACAGAGAAGGATCTCCCCAAATCCGTTTCCCAATTTAGCAAATGAATTTTCTTCCTTGTGCCCATATCTCCTGAAAGAATGTTGTAAAATTTTCTTGTTAAGGAGGTATTTGATGAATTTGCTTTGGAAAAGAAGCTGAGTAATTTATTAGGTAAATAGTACTTTTTGAAATGGGTCTTTGATAGAAAGGAGCATAGTTGGCAGTAAGAGTGGAACTCTTTATCAGGGATTCCATGTTTGATTTTTAAGGATTGAAAAGAAGTAATCCTTCCCTCCAGAAAAAGGTCCGCTATTTGGGTTATTCCTGCCTTGGTCCAATTCAGTATTGATAAGTTCGGAATGAAATAAGTGAGGATTTCTAGGGGGAGTTTAATCTCTCTTTTATTTGTATCTCCTTTTAATTTGAGCTTGCATATATTCCAGGCTTGTAAGGTTGCTAACATGGGCGGAGAGAAACCTTGAAGCTCCAAATCTAAGGTGGGGTGTAGAGGGGGTCCGGCTACTGTCGTAGCTAAGAGTAGGGACTCTAATTCTCTATTTTTGTTGAAGTGTTTTTCTATATGTTGCCATGGAGGGGGCTGGTCTGTACCTACCCAAGGGGCAGGCAAATTTAGATTGATAACTTGGCAATATGCCCACAAGTCCGGAACCCCCAAACCTCCTTGTCTACGGTTAAGAAACAATATTTTGGATGCAACTCTGGGTCTTTTATTGTTCCAGATGAAGGACGATAGTTGTCTCTGAAAAGCTACTATTTTGCTATAGGGGATTGGGAGAGCCATGGTGCGAAACAGGTATAAAAGTTTAGGTAGGACTAACATTTTGTACAACATAATTCTACCTATCCAGGATTGTTCATGTCTCCCCAGATAGATCAATTCCTCCTGAATTGAAGTGAAAAGAGGGTCTAGATTAAGCGCCAGCATTTCCGACAATGGAAGAGATAGGTTTATTCCCAAATATGGGATCGCTGTTTTCCATGAAAATTCAAACTCGGTTTGAATGGCCTCCTTTAGGGAGGAAGGAACGTTTATGCCTAGGATTAGGGACTTATTTATATTTAATTTGTAGTAAGATGCATTACTGAATTCTCCGATAATGTCCTGCAATGCCCTCAACGACGTTAGTGGGTTTGATAACGTTAGTAGGACATCATCGGCATAGAGTCCAATCTTGTGTTGTCTACCATTCATTGGGTAGCCGATGATATGGGGGGGGGGCATCTAATCAGTTCGGCCAAGGGTTCCATAACCATTATAAAAAGCAGGGGGGGGGGAGGGGGCAGCCCTGTCTAGAGCCGTTGGTGATTTGAAAGGGAACAGATAGGGCTCCATCAATCAAGACATTCGCCGACGGGCAAGAGTAAAGTGCCTTAATTGCTTTAAGTAAGTTATTACAGATGCCAAACTTTTCCAGGACCGCAAATGCGAAGTCCCAATGTAGTCTGTCGAACACCTTCTCTGCATCCAGGGCAAGGAGTAGAGAAGGCGCTCGACTAGACCCCAATGCGTGACAACAGGTTGACAACCCTTCTTGTTCCATCCGATGTCTGCCTACCTTTGGTGAAGCCCACCTGATCGCCATTGTGGGAGATATCCTATATGTTCACCATTTTGTATGTATTTTCTGTTATCAACTGTGAATATACTGTATTTTGTCTATAATGGTCTGAACTTCTGGAGGAAGGGAACATCACCTCCCCCCCCCCCACCTCCACAAGAATTGGAGGAGCTCAAGAACTGGTAAAACCAGTTCTAACTGGCCAAACCTTTTTAGGAGTGCTTTGTCTTGGACAGCAGAGAGGAGAAACAGGATGTTTCTCTCATGAAGCCAAATTCAAGAATGAACTGAGCGTGCTCACTGAAGTTCCTCCCAGATGGATGACATCACAAGCTACCTCACAAATACCTCCCTCTGAGAAATGGCCTATCAGCTCACTGTAACTGCTAAATTGCCTGACTTCCTGTGTTGAAACTTATTTAAGTTTTACGTGCGCATAATAAAGAGAGACTCTTTTGGGAACACATGATGTAGGCTTGTGATCTTTGAAAGGCTCTCCAGGCCTGTACACATATTATTTAATTTGGAACACACGGTATATCTATAATAGCGAATTTTGCGCTAACAAATTTGGAGGCACCGCTGGGATAATGAAGATCAGAGATATGAAGATATTTCATCGTTATCCGGACACAAGGGGACTTCGAAGCAGAGACGGACAGATAATGAGCTCAAACAAGGTAATAAGCTATTCTTATACCTGTACCATCTCTCCCTCTCTGCTATGATCCGCCCCAGGCCGGGTGAGTTGAAATATGATAAGTCTGTATCAAAAGAACTATGAAATAGATATACTGTGTTGTTTTTATGTTGTCTGTGAAGGAAATGTCCTGAGTGAGAGAAGGTGTGAGCTATGGGGGTTTATATATTCTTTGTAGTAGTGAATGGTGTGAACAGACTGCAGGTTAATAAGGAACAAAGAAAGTAGAATAACTTGTTAAAAGAAAGCAAAAAGGAAAGTTGATATAAGCAATTTTAGCTGAAGGTTATAGTAGTGAGTAAAGTTGCTGAGAGTGTCCATGCGGTGAGTTTCCATTGTTCAACATGTGGCTGAAGAGGTCTCCCTTTGTTATGTGGGGGAGGGGTGCACATGGAATGCTTGCATTTGCCATGTCTGCATACATCAACTCAAGGGAATTTGGGCTTGGAGTAAAGATTTGGGCTAGCCAGAGATTCTGCTCCGATTATGGCAGGCCAAACGGACTGTTGAGGTTCCACAATGTGGTGCCAAAAATACAGATCTGTGCCATGAGGTGCAGGAGTAGAGAATCTCAATTAATTAAGGATTTTTCCAATTACGACAAGATGGGCAGGGGTGAAATTGTAAGTGCTTATTAATAAGATAAGCCAGACCTGTGTCGTGAGTTGTGGGAAAAATCGAAGTATGACTCGCAAGCAAATTCAATGAGATGATGTTTGTAAACATAACTGGACACACAAAAATGGGAAAGGAAAAAGCAAGTCAATGAGTTAAGGAAAGGTAGAAGGTTTAACAATGAACGGTGATAATGGCTGCTATCTGGAGTGGTAAATATAAGTACGTGGGTGGAAATGGGCATAAGTTGTATTATGTTTGTCATTGGATAGCCTATTCTGAACAAAATATGTAAAAACCGCGGTACATAAGAGTTTTCTTATAAATATATACTTTGTTCAATATGGGAAGTCCTATGAACAGTAAATACAATCCCAGTTTCTACTTCACATGAGATACTTATCAGTCCGTATATGAGTGAATGAAAACCCCAGTGAGTGTGAATTTGTGTGTATAAATGAAGGGCCCGTATGAGAGTTGGACTGTGTTATATGGTGTGTACTGTCCGTAACCAGAAATGAAATGAGGCAAGAATGACCAAACGCTGAGCCAGACCACAGGGGGTGGAGCTAGGTGATGTAAGGAGATGGGAAGTAAGAACAATAGGAAGAGGTCTTGCTCCACCCTCAACACAGATCAGCCTAGGAGAGGTGTGTCTCCATTTAAGTGGATGTTGGTGTATATATATATATATATATATATATATATATATATGTATATTGTGGTAATGTATAGAGGGAAGGTCACTCTTAGACTCCATGTTAGGTCTCTCACTTGAACAAATGTAGGTGACCAAAGGAGGGGCATCTAATTTTATTCCTGAGGGTAGTTGTGTGAGATAATAGTCCAGGATTACCACAGTATATATATATATGTTCTTGGAGTATGTGGAGTTTTAAAAAATATTGAGTCGTGTTAATTTGAATATTATTGAATTAAGATACTAAAATGAGAAAATTGTGTACTTGAAACACCTGATAAGTACTTTAGTCAAATTAATAACAAAAGTTCTATTCTAGAGTGTATCTCATTTTCAATTAACAACAGTATTTTACATGAAAATAGTTACATTTGAAAAATAAGTACATTTTTGATGCCAGTAATTGAGTTTATCCCGAAATGGTATCAGGGATACTAGTCCCTTAGTAAACCAGTAGTTTACCATCATTGGTGCAGTTGTTATGGTTGCAGATTGTAATAACAATATTTCCTCTCCTGTTTGCTGTACGTTTTCGTACAGGTACCAGAGATTTTGTGGGGCCCCTTAATATCATGCTTCCTCAAGGGGTCATAAAATACTGCATAGAGTACAAACTAAACATCTTTCAGCTTCCAGACTATCTATGTATGAGACTGCCCTGCTAGCACCCTCACATATCGCAATCAAGAGGGGTATAGTTCCAAAATGCCATTTCATATCTTTTACTGAATTTAGAAGGTTGAGAGGAGGGGCAACAGGCGCAGACCATGACATTAAATAGCAGTTGTTAGGGTTGTATGATTGTAGAAACACAAATGAAAAGAGAAACTAGGGGCCCTAACAATAATGTTGTAACTGCCATGATTAATGTAAATCTTGAGTTTTACCCATAGATGGTTCCAAATATCGGTGAAATGGACAAGTAAAACAGGCTATGCAATGGTAACCGACAGAAAGAGGTAATTGTACAAAAACCACTCTTTTCCTCATGAGACACTCAGTTACTCAGGAAATAGTGGTGATGGCGCTCACTGAAATATGTAAGCTGGCTGCAGGTAACACTGTTTGTGTCTGCCCCGACTTAAGGTACACATTGGGAATCGTACACGATTTCACATCCTTTGTGGCACAGTGGACGTTTCATGGGGTCCTTGAGTAAGCCAATCCAGAACGCAGAAGAAATGTCTTTGTTCTACAAGGTTTTAGCTCTTTCCGCACAGGTAACTTATCATCAGAGTCCAGGCTTATGCCACAGAGACAACTACTGAGGCTGGAAGGAACCAGAGAGCAGGCACCGCAGCAGCCTGACTTCCATTGAATGAGGTAACGGCTGGTAACCTGCTTGCACCTGAAACAGGTGTAGATATTTCTCTGTTGCTTGCATTACAGGAGCAGGCCTCAAAAGAAGAAAAAGGAGGAGTGGAAAAGCGAGCGGAATGCTACTGGGGTCTGGCAGAAAGGTAAATGCCTGTGCCTCCCCTGCACACTGTACTCCATGATGTCACACCTGATCGCTGAGCTAACCCATCCATCCAAGGAGGTAACGTGTGGTATGGTGTCTTCTGCTTGGCTTACCCCAGGGTTCAACACTGCTGCAATAGGGTTTGTACACGGGTGCATAATATGCGCCCATTACAATCCAGGCCAATTGGTCAAGGTACCTTCTCGATGCCAGCCAGACTATCTGTATCAGTGACTGCAGAATGATAGCATACAGCTACCAAAGGTAGGTGTTTGGAGTTGTTGGTTTGCATAGACCTCTTTTCATGTTATTTGGAGGCGTGGCTTGAGGAAAAATAAATAAATAAAAATAATTTTTAACACGCCAAAAATATGACCTAAGAATATGTTTTATGAAAGTAATTTTGAATATTTAGGTACACCAGAAGTAAGAATAAATAATAAAGGTAAACATTTTAATAGTCATCTACTTGGTTAGAACCACGCCTGATTGTAAGACTAAGTTGAGTCCCTATGAAGGTTTTGTTTGGTAATGCTGCTGTAATAGGCCTATGCTTATTCCAGGCCAAAAAGGAGGGTCTCACCTCCCAAGTGAGTGCCTTATATCAGGAGTTATATCATCTGTCACTCATAAATGTGTATTCTCCATGTTTCCAGATCAAAATGCACAGAATCCTTTCAAGTACTGTTAACCACTACGATCACAGTGAAACCTCAAGAAAAGCTAATTTGGGTTCATTTCAGACATTGAATAAAGATAATCAAGGGAGGAGACAAATGTGGCCCATATCCTTTGGTATATGTAGGACCCTTGCGGTCATTGGGCTGTCATTTCTCTTCTTCCTCATAAGGGTAACAGAAGACGTACATCCTGTGAAGAGGGTTATTACTGTTTCATATGTAATGTGTAGAGGCGTAACTTGAAGCTCCCGGGCCCCGATGAAAAACTTGGAACCGGACCCTGAACTATAATGCTTTACTCATAGTACTGGGTTCCCTATATGAAGAAGAGAGGCCTTATGGGCCCCCAAAAGGCTCCTGGGCCTGGGTGCAACCACATCCTCTGTATACTCTATAGTTACGCCCCTGGTAATGTGTCAAAGATCGGAAAAATGTCAACAGATACAATAAGGTAGCAGTAAATCTACCAATGATTCAGCCATATTGTGTAATCAGACCAATGTTAACATGTAACAAACAATATAACCTGAGATCACACTTGGAAAGCCAGTCACATTCAACATGTTGTATGTCATTTAAACTATGAACAAGGTGGCTTATGCAGAAGACGTGGAATAAAGATCAATCTTTCAGGAGCCATCTACCTAGAATACCGTTGGCAAACTGTAACGTGTTGTGTTGTATTTTCCTTATCCTGGATATCACCCAGCAGTAGGAAGGGATAAGGCAGGAGACAGGGAAAGGGCCCAGGCGTGTGGTGTCACCCTTGCGGGAGGCAGCCTCATGAGGAAGGTGACAGTTAGGGTTCCCTGTAGGTGGTAGGGAAAGGCCCGAGAACACAAATAGGAAGAAAAAAAACATCCATGAGAATGAAAATACGCACAACAAAGGAGGGAATTGTGGGAGATATCCTATATGTTCACCATTTTGTATGTATTCTCTGTTATCAACTGTGAATATACTGTATTTTGTCTATAATGGTCTGAACCTCTGGAGGAAGGGAACATCACCTTCCCCCCCCCCCCCCCCCCCACACACCTCCACAAGAATTGGAGGAGCTCAAGAACTGGTAAAACCAGTTCTAACTGGCCAAACCTTTTTAGGAGTGCTTTGTCTTGGACAGCAGAGAGGAGAAACAGGATGTTTCTCTCATGAAGCCAAATTCAAGAATGAACTGAGCGTGCTCACTGAAGTTCCTCCCAGATGGATGACATCACAAGCTACCTCACAAATACCTCCCTCTGAGAAATGGCCTATCAGCTCACTGTAACTGCTAAATTGCCTGACTTCCTGTGTTGAAACTTATTTAAGTTTTACGTGCGCATAATAAAGAGAGACTCTTTTGGGAACACATGATGTAGGCTTGTGATCTTTGAAAGGCTCTCCAGGCCTGTACACATATTATTTAATTTGGAACACACGGTATATCTATAATAGCGAATTTTGCGCTAACACCATGAATTATATCTGGGAGTATTTGAAGAAGTCTTGCCGCTAAAATTTTGGAAAAAAGTTCTGCATCCGAACTAAGTAAGGAAATAGGCCTAAAATTTGCTGGGTTATCTGGTGTTTTTCCTGGTTTGGGGATTGCAACAATAGTGGCCCGGAGCATCTCTGTTGGCATGGTGCTCTTTGTAATGGCTTCATTAAAGATATCAACTAAGTAGGGGGAGAGGGTCTGCGAATGGATCTTATAATATTTGTTTGTGAAACCGCCTGGGCCTGGTGATTTAAAGTTTTTTAATAGTTTGATAGTTGATAAAACTTCTGTTATAGTGATAGGGGCATCCAGATCGTATTTAGATGGGTCTATTTTGGGAAGGGTCACTTTTTGTAGGAAGTGGTTGATTAATTCTAAGGTCGGTTGGGGAGTGGCGGGGTCATTTTTTAAATTGTATAGATTGGCGTAAAACGAGCTGAATTCGTTAGCAATATCTTGGGGATGGGTGAGCCTTACATTTGGGTTGCTAGGTTTGAGTAAAAATGGAACCCTTGCCTTTATAGGTTTTGGTTTGACTTTGTTTGACATAAGTTTGGAGGGCTTATTATATGAAGAATAATAATTAGCTGTCATGTAATTGGTGTTTTTATTATGTTCTTCTATAAGTAGTGATCTCAATTTTCTCCTAAGAGTTGCTAATTCGATATGATCAGACGTCTGGGAGGTTTTTTGGATTTTGGTTTCTATGGTTTGGATTTGGCTTAACAATTCGTCCATCAGTTTTTTCTTATTTATTTTATGTTGGGCGCTTATTTTGATCAGTACCCCTCTAATGACCGCTTTGTGGGCGTTCCATAGAGTGAAAGGACTGATTTCCGGGTCTGCATTTATCTCAAAATATTCCTTCAAGGCTTCAGCGATTAAAATTTTATTTTTGGGGATGTTCATTAATGGAACATTGTAGCGCCAAATCTTGGTGTTTGTTCTAGCGGGTCCAAGGTCTAATTTAAGGAATATTGGGGAATGGTCAGACCAAGTTGCTATACCAACTTCAGATGTCTTGACTAGTGGTAGTGTCCATCTATCTGTTATGAACAGGTCTATGCGTGAAAAAGTTTTGTGGCGTGGGGAGAAATACGTGAATTCTTTAGAAGAGGAATTCAAACATCTAAATAGGTCGTATAAAGCTTCTTTATGAAGCAAAGGGGAGAGTGTAGGCGAGGATCTATGGATATTTGTTGAGTCAAGATTTCTATCTGGCGTAATGTTAAAGTCTCCACCTATTATTAATTTACCTATCTGTAGTTTTTTAACTTTTTTTATGGTTTTATTTAGAAAGGAAATTTGAGATGTATTTGGAGCATAAATGTTAGCAAACGTTATAGGAGTTTGATCAATAGTGCCGCATAGAATAAGGTACCTTCCCTTAGGGTCTATTAGGCTGTCTTTAAGTGTAAAGTTGACTTGGGCTTTAAAAACAATTAATACGCCTGCTTTCTTTTTAGGGGCGCAGGCCATATACATTTGGGGGAAAATTTTGGGCATGCTAAAGAGGAAAAATGTGTTTCCTGTAGAAAAATCACATCAGCCCCCGTTTGCCTGGCATCCTTCCACACCATGGCTCTCTTAAAGGGTGAATTTAGACCTCTCGCATTTTGAGATGTAAGCCTAAGTGACATGGTTTTCAATCATGTGGATATTAAAGTTCCGAGAGTGAGACAAGACCACACAAACAACAGATAAACAATTATAGGTACATACGAATGAGAGTGCATCAGGTTCGACATTTGTAGGGGATGTCATGCAGATTTCTTGATGCCTAAGAAGAAAACTGGAGAGAACAAAACAAGTGTAACAAACATCAAGAAACGCAGGGTTTGTTGCCTGCATACTGGTGGGGGAGAGCAAAAGTTCGCCTGAGGTTGGTCAACCTTCCCTCAAGGTTGGCATGAGCAATCTCACCCAGGAAACAAGAAGCAAAAAAGCTTAAATTTGGAGAGTCCCATTCTGGGTTTGGGAGTCTCTGAATGTAGATTCAAGTATGGGTCGTACGGGACCACGATTTGGATAATTTGTTGGGTCTTGTTGTAGAGGTGTCCCGGCTAAACTCCGGGAGATAAATATTCCACGTCGCGAGAGTCTTACTTCCCTCTTGGGGAGTTGCGATAATATGGAGGGTGCCGTCTTTGTTGATCAGCAGTTTCGTTGGGAAACCCCATTTGTATAGGATTTTGTTTGCGCGTAGTGCCGCCGTCACAGGAGCAAAGGCTTTTCTTGCTTGGATGGTTGCTTGGGAGAGGTCAGAGAATATTTGAATTTTAGAGAAAGGATCAGGCAAAGAGTCCATTTTTCGTGCTGCCTGCATCATGGCGTCTTTTACATGGAAAAAATGGATTCTCACAATCACATCCCTTGGAGAGTCTGGTGGGAGGAAATTTGGTTTGGGGAGTCTGTGAGCTCTATCTATAATTCGTTCAGACTCTGGAGTCCCTGGCAGAATGGCGGTGATAAGTTTTGCGAGGAAGGTTTTTAAGTTTGATTGATTTACGTTTTCTGGTATTCCTCTGAGTTTTAAGTTGTTTCGCCTACTCCTATCTTCTAGGTCCGCAAGTTTATTTTTAATAGCCGAAACCTCCTCCTCTAGTGAATAGTGTGAGCCAATTAGATTGTTATGTGAGGAGGTCAGCTCCTCCATCTTGTGCTCCACATGGTCTGTGCGGTCACCTAGTTCTTGTATGGATGAATTAACGAAAGTAGAAAGTATCTTAAAGTCCTTCTGCATAGACTTTCTCAAGGCCATCACTATGTTTTTTTATAAACGATTCAGAGGCCGGTTGGTCTGTGGAGGGTAGGTTTATAAACGGATCTTCTGCCGCAAGTGAGCTGGTATCAGAAAGGGAGGGGGAGTCTACTCTTGGCCGTTGCTTTTCAGGGCTAGAGGTGGGGGAAAAAGCACTTCCCCGCTGATTTACTGTTGCAGGCGCCATCTTATCTATGTCTCTGGTGAGATTGTGTGTGATAGATTTTTCACTCACCCTCCTCTGGCGTTGTGACAGCGGTTCTTGTTGTTGCCTGGATGGGGAGGAATCACTGCTCTTCTCCCCTGCATCTACGATCGCTGCACAAGCTCCCTCTGACTCAGCAGAGGATTGCAGCGCTTCTCCGTCTATGGAACGTTCGGGGAGCGCGGGCGGGCCGTCCGCAGCTGCAGACTCTCCCCGGCCGGCACCCCGGGCAGAGAAGAAGTCGGAGACTTTCTGCGGGGGCGGCTTGGAAATCCTGCGCTTTGACATCGCTGTGTTCTCTCCGGTAGGTAGCTCGTCTTTAGGGTGAAAAAAGCTCTTTTAGCAGCTTAATAGTCGCTCGGAAGGGAACCAGCCAGCGGAGCCTAGCAAAAAGCGCCCAGCTCGGTCGGCAGTCAGCCCCCCCCCCCCCCCCCCCCCCCCCACACACACACGTGTCCAGTTTTGACACCAAATAGTTGTGTAGAGTTGCTACTTGGCCCACTGAAGCACGTCCTCTACCACTAGCGTTGTCAGATGGGAAATTTAGCATCAGCTTTTCCACCAGGTCCTTGTGGTATTGCATCACTCTCGTACTCCTTCCCTCTTCGGGAATGAGAGTGGAAAGCTTCTCATTATACCGTGGGTCGAGAAGGGTGAACGGCCAGTGATCCTGGTTGGCCATAATACATCTAACGTGAGGGTCACGGGAAAGGCAGCTTAACATGAAGTCAGCCATGTATGCCAGAGTCCCAGTACGCAACACATCACTGTCTTCACTAGGAGTATGACTTTCATGATCCTCCTCCTTTGCTTCAGCCCATACCCGCTGAGCAGATGTGAGGGAAGTAGCATGGGTACCCTATGCAGTGTGGGCGGCAGTCTCTTCCCCCTCCTTCTCCTCCTCCTCCACCCCCTCCTCCTCCAATACGCATTGAGAAACAGGCATGAGGGTGGTCTGGCTATCAAGCGACATACTGCCATCCCCCATCTCCTGTCATAACCGCAAAGCATCGGCCTTTATGCTTAGCAGCAAACTTCTCAGCAGGCAAAATAGCGGGATGGTTACACTGATAATGGCCGCACCACCGCTCACCATTTGTGTAGACTCCTCAAAGTTTTCTAGGACCTGACAGATGTCTGCCATCCATGCCCATTCCTCTGCGAAGAACTGCGGAGGCTGACTACCACTGCGCCGGCCATGTTGCAGCTGGTATTCTACAATGGTTCTATGCTACTCGTACAGCCTGGCCAACGTGTGCAACATAGAGTTGCAGCATGTGGGCATGTCGCACAGCAGTCGGTGCTCTGGCAGCTGGAACTGATGCTGCAGTGTCTTGACGGTGGCAGCATCTGTGGTGGACTTCCTTAAATGGGAGCACACGCGGCACACCTTGCTGAACAGGTCAGACAAATGGGGGTAGTTTTTCAGAAAGCGCTGAACCACCAGATTAAGCATGTGGGCCAGACATGGCATTGGCATGGCTGCCAAGCTACAGAGCCGCCACCAGGTTACGCCCATTATCACACACGACCATGCCTGGTTGGAGGTTCCGAGCTAAAGCCACTGATCTGTCTGCTCTGTCAAACCCTGCAACAGCTCTTGGGTGGTGTGCCTCTTGTATTCCAAGCCAGAGAAACCTTCACGGACGTAGGACCCGGAATCCTCGGTGTGGGTAGCACGTGAGCAGACCCAAGGTCAGACTCGGTCTCTGCCTCCACGAAGTTCACCCAATGTGCAGTCAGGGGGATGTAGTGTCCCTGCCCTACAGCACTTGTCCAAGTGTAGGTGGTTAAGTTGACCTTTTCAGTTACCACGTTTGTGAGGGCACGGTTTATGTTGAGTGAGACGTGCTGGTGTAGGGCGGGCACGCACACCGGGAAAAATAGTGGCCACTGGGGACCGAGTACTGAGGTAACGCCGCCGCCATCATGTTGCAGAAAGCCTCAGTTTTTACTAGCCTGCATGGCAGCATCTCCAGGCTAAGTAGCTGTGCGGTATGCACGTTTAAAGATTGTGCATGTGGGTGTGTGGCAACTAGAGATGAGCGAGCGTACTCGTCCGAGCTTAATGCTCGTTCGAGTATTAGGGTGTTCGAGATGCTCGTTACTAGAGACGAGCACCACGCGATGTTCGAGTTACTTTCACTTTCATCTCTGAGACATTAGCGCGCTTTTCTGGCCAATAGAAAGACAGGGAAGGCATTGCAACTTCCTCCTGTGATGTTCCAGCCCTATACCACCCCCCTGCAGTGAGTGGCTGGGGAGATCAGGTGTCACCCGAGTATTTAAATCTGCCCCGCCCGCGGCTCGCCACAGATGCATTCTGACAGAGATCAGGGAAAGTGCTGCTGATGCTGCTGCTTCTATAGGGAGAGCATTAGGAGTTATTTTAGGCTTAAAGAATCCCAACGGTCCTTCTTAGGGCCACATCTGACCGTGTGCAGTACTGTTGAGGCTGCTTTTAGCAGTGTTGCACTTTTTTTTTTTTTTTTGTATATCGGGCGTGCAGAGCATTGCGCCCTCAGTCTGCAGTCATTGTACATAGTATAGGGCCAGTACTGGTGAGGCAGGGACAGTGGGAAAGGTGAAAGAGATATACTGTCTATATAGGCAGTGGGCTTTTTCAAACAAATTTGGGAAAAATACTATATTTGGGCTGCCTGTGACCGTTTTCAGTGTACTGCGTGTCTGCTGGGGGTAGTAGTCCTAATTAATACGCAGCTAAGTGTTACAGCAGGCTTGCGCAAAATTGTTTCCTGGCTCTGCGTTGCCCGTTACATCACCACCGTCATCCCGTCCAGAGGGAAACAGTCTGCAGTAATTTTACATAGTATAGGGCCAGTACTGGTGAGGCAGGGACAGTGGGAAAGGTGAAAGAGATATACTGTCTATATAGGCAGTGGGCTTTTTCAAACAAATTTGCGAAAAATACTATATTTGGGCTGCCTGTGACCGTCTTCAGTGTACTGAGTGTCTGCTGGGGGTAGTAGTCCTAATTAATATGCAGCTAAGTGTTACAGCAGGCTTGCGCAAAAGTGTTTCCTGGCTCTGTGTTGCCCGTTACATCACCGCTGTCATCCCGTCCAGAGGGAAACAGTATACATATAAACGCTGCCTACAGTATCTGTCTGCTGTCTCAGCTCAGCCTTTCAAAAAATAGAAGCAAAATACTTAAGGCCCACTAGTGGCGTTTGGCCACTTGACTGCTTCAGCGCTGTGAATTTCACTAGCTGAGTCATACGCACCTACGTCTCACTACAGGCGTGCGCTAAATTGTTTCCTGGCTCTGCGTTGCCCGTTACATCACCGCCGTCATCCCGTCCAGAGGGAAACAGTATACATATATACACTGCCTACAGTATCTGTCTGCTGTCTCAGCTCAGCCTTTCAAAAAATAGAAGCAAAATACTTAAGGCCTACTAATGGCCTTTGGACACTTGACTGCTTCTGCGCTGTGAATTCCAATAGCTCAGTCATGCGCACCTACGTCTCACTACAGGCTTGCGCAAAATTCGTTCCTGGCTCTGCTGTGCGTTCCGTAAGCGAAGTCAGCCTCTAACCACAGGCCTCTAAGCGGCACATTTAATTACAGCGGTCTGTTTCTGCACTACTGGTAATACACCATGCTGAGGGGTAGGGGTAGGCCTAGAGGACGTGGACGCGGGCGAGGACGCGGAGGCCCAAGTCAGGGTGTGGGCACAGGCCGAGCTCCTGATCCAGGTGTATCGCAGCCGACTGCTGCGGGTTTAGGAGAGAGGCACGTTTCTGGCGTCCCCAGATTCATCTCACAATTAATGGGTCCACGCCGTAGACCTTTATTAGAAAATGAGCAGTGTGAGCAGGTCCTGTCGTGGATGGCAGAAAGTGCATCCAGCAATCTATCGACCACCCAGAGTTCTACGCCGTCCACTGCTGCAACTCTGAATCCTCTGACTGCTGCTCCTCCTTCCTCCCAGCCTCCTCACTCCATTACAATGACACATTCTGAGGAGCAGCCAGACTCCCAGGGACTGTTCACGGGCCCTTGCTCAGAATGGGCAGCAATGGTTCTTATCCCACCGGAGGAGTTTGTCGTGACCGATGCCCAACCTTTGGAAAGTTCCCGGGGTCCGGGGGATGAGGCTGGGGACTTCCGGCAACTGTCTCAAGAGCTTTCAGTGGGTGAGGAGGACGACGACGATGAGACACAGTTGTCTATCACTCAGGTAGTAGTAATTGCAGTAAGTCCGAGGGAGGAGCGTATAGAGGATTCGGAGGAAGAGCAGCAGGGCGATGAGGTGACTGACCCCACCTGGTTTGCTAAGCCTACTGAGGACAGGTCTTCAGAAGGGGAGGCAAGTGCAGCAGCAGGGCAGGTTGGAAGAGGCAGTGCGGTGGCCAGGGGTAGAGGCAGGGCCAGACCGAATAATCCACCAACTGTTTCACAAAGCGCCCCCTCGCGCCATGCCACCCTGCAGAGGCCGAGGTGCTCAAAGGTCTGGCAGTTTTTCACTGAGAGTGCAGACGACCGACGAACAGTGGTGTGCAACCTTTGTCGTGCCAAGATTAGCCGGGGAGCCACCACCACCAGCCTCACCACCACCAGCATGCGCAGGCATATGATGGCCAAGCACCCCACAAGGTGGGACGAAGGCCGTTCACCGCCTCCGGTTTGCACCACTGCCTCTCCCCCTGTGCCCCAACCTGCCACTGAGATCCAACCCCCCCTCTCAGGACACAGGCACGACCGTCTCCCGGCCTGCACCCACACCCTCACCCCCGCTGCCCTCGGCCCCATCCACCAATGTCTCTCAGCGCACCGTCCAGCCGTCGCTAGCGCAAGTGTTTGAGCACAAGCGCAAGTGTTTGAGCACAAGCGCAAGTACGCTGCCACGCACCCGCACGCTCAAGCGTTAAACGTGCACATAGCCAAATTGATCAGCCTGGAGATGCTGCCGTATAGGCTAGTGGAAACGGAGGCTTTCAAAAACATGATGGCGGCGGCGGCCCCATGCTATTCGGCTCCCAGTCGCCACGACTTTTCCCGATGTGCCGTCCCAGCACTGCACGACCACGTCTCCCGCAACATTGTACGCACCCTCACCAACGCGGTTACTGCCAAGGTCCACTTAACAACGGACATGTGGACAAGCACAGGCGGGCAGGGCCACTATATCTCCCTGACGGCACATTGGGTGAATTTAGTGGAGGCTGGGACCGAGTCAGAGCCTGGGACCGCTCACGTCCTACCCACCCACAGAATTGCGGGCCCCAGCTCGGTGCTGGTATCTGCGGCGGTGTATGCTTCCTCTACTAAACCAACCTCCTCCTCCTACGCAACCTCTGTCTCGCAATCAAGATGTGTCAGCAGCAGCACGTCGCCAGCAGTCGGTGTCACGCGGCTGGCAAGCGTCAGCAGGCCGTGCTGAAACTACTCAGCTTAGGAGAGAAGAGGCACACGGCCCACAAACTGCTGCAGGGTCTGACAGAGCAGACCGACCGCTGGCTTTCGCCGCTGAGCCTCCAACCGGGCATGGTCGTGTATGACAACGGCCGTAACCTGGTGGCGGCTCGGCAGCTCGGCAGCCTCACGCACGTGCCATGCCTGGCCCGCGTCTTTAATTTGTTGGTTCAGCGCTTTCTGAAAAGCTACCTACGCTTGTCAGACCTGCTCGGAAAGGTGCGCCGGCTCAATGCACATTTCCGCAAGTCCAAGACGGACGCTGGCACCCTGCAACATTGGTTTAATCTGCCAGTGCACCGACTGCTGTGCGACGTGCCCACACGGTGGAACTCTACGCTCCACATGTTGGCCAGGCTCTATGAGCAGCGTAGAGCTATAGTGGAATACCAACTCCAACATGGGCGGCGTAGTGGGAGTCAGCCTACTCAATTCTTTACAGAAGAGAGGGCCTGGTTGGCAGACATCTGCCAGGTCCTTGGAAACTTTGAGGAGTCTACCCAGATGGTGAGCGGGCATGCTGCAATCATTAGCGTCACCATTCCTCTCCTATGCCTCTTGAGAAGTTCCCTGCACAACATAAAGGCAGATGCTTTGCGCTCGGAAACGGAGGCGGGGGAAGACAGTATGTCACTGGATAGTCAGAGCACCCTGTCTATATCTCAGCGCGTTGAGGAGGAGGAGGAGGAGGGGGAGGAGCATGAAGAGGAGGGGGAAGAGACAGCTTGGCCCACTGCTGAGGGTACCCATGCTGCTTGTCTGTCATCCTTTCAGCGTGTGTGGCCTGAGGAGGAGCAGGCGGAGGAGGAGGATCCTGAAAGTGATCTTCCTAGTGAGGACAGCCATGTGTTGCGTACAGGTACCCTGGCACACATGGCTGACTTCACGTTAGGATGCCTTTCTCGTGACCCTCGCGTTACACGCATTCTGGCCACTATGGATAACTGGGTGTACACACTGCTCGACCCACGGTATAAGGAGAACATTTCCACTCTCATACCCGAAGGGGAAAGGGGTTCGAGAGTGATGCTATACCACAGGACCCTGGCGGACAAACTGATGGTAAAATTCCCATCCAACAGCGCTAGTGGCAGAAGGCGCAGTTCCGAGGGCCAGGTAGCAGGGGAGGCGCGGAGATCAGGCAGCATGTACAGCACAGGCAGGGGAACACTCTCCAAGGTCTTTGACAGCTTTATGGCTCCCCAGCAAGGCTTAGTCGGCGGGAGCACTGTAAAAGGATGGTGAGGGAGTACATAGCCGATCGCACGACCGTCCTCTGTGACGCCTCTGCCCCCTACAACTACTGGGTGTCGAAGCTGGACACGTCGCCTGAACTCGCGCTGTATGCCCTGGAGGTGCTTGCTTGTCCTGCGGCTAGCGTCTTGTCAGAGAGGGTGTTTAGTGCGGCTGGGGGAATCATCACGGATAAGCGTACCCGCCTGTCAACCGACAGTGCCGACAGGCTTACAATCATAAAGATGAACAAAGCCTGGATTTCCCCAGACTTTTCTTCTCCACCAGCGGACAGCAGCTATACCTAAACAATACGTAGGCTGCACCCGCGGATGGAAGCATCGTTCTCTATAACCATAAAGAACGGGGACCTTTTAGCTTCATCAATCTGTGTATTATATTCATCCTCCTCCTCCTGCTCCTCCTCCTGAAACCTCACGTAATCACGCCGAACGGGCAATTTTTCTTAGGCCCACAAGGCTCAGTCATATAACTTTTGTAAACCATGTTTATACGTTTCAATTCTCAATTCAATAAAGCATTGAAACTTGCACCTGAACCAATTTTTATTTCAACTGGGCCGCCTACAGGCCTAGTTACAAATTAAGCCACATTAACCAAAGCGATTAATGGGTTTCACCTGCCCTCTTGGTTGGGCATGGGCAATTTTTCTAAAGTACATTTGTACTGTTGGTAGACCAATTTTTTGGGGCCCTCACCTACATTGTAATCCTAGTAATTTTTAGCCCACCTGCATTAAAGCTGACGTTACCTCAGCTGTGCTGGGTACTGCAATGGGATATATTTATGTACCGCCGGTGGCTTCCTGGGAGCCACCCATGCTGTCGGTCCACACAGAATTGTAACTGCATGTGTCCACTTCTAAAGAACCCCAATCTGACTGGGGCATGCAGTGTGGGCTGAAGCCCACCTGCATTAAACCTGACGTTACCTCAGCTGTGATGGGCGATGCAATGGGATTTATTTATGTACCGCCGGTGGCTTCCTGGGACCCACCCATGCTGTCGGTCCACACGGTGTTGTAACTGCATGTGTCCACTTTTAAAGAACCCCTGTCTGACTGGGGCATGCAGTGTGGACCGAAGCCCACCTGCATTAAACCTGACGTTACCTCAGCTGTGATGGGCAATGCAATGGGATTTATTTATATACAGCCGGTGGGTTCCAGGGAGCCACCCATGCTATGGGTGCACACGGAATTCCCATTGCGGAGTTGTACCTGCCTGTGACTATTTATAAAAAACCCCGGTCTGACTGGGGCATGCAGACACCTTGACAGAATGAATAGTGTGTGGCACATGGGTTCCCCATTGCTATGCCCATGTGTGCAGCTCCTGATGGAGGTGGCACAGGATTGGATTTCTCATTGCTTCTGTACAGCATTATGGGCTATTGCTCCGTCACTTTTAAAGAGGGTCGCTGCCTGGGCGTGCCAACCCTCTGCAGTGTGTGCCTGCGGTTCCTCCTCGTGGCAGACACACTTATAAATAGACATGAGGGTGGTGTGGCTATGAGGCCAGCTGAATTCTGCACAGGGACACGTTGGTGTGCGCTGTGGACACTGGGTCGTGCGGGGGGGGGGGGGTTGGGAAGCATGTTACCCAGGAGAAGTGGCAGCGGAGTGTCATGCAGGCAGTAATTGTGCTTTGTCGGAGGTCGTGTGGTGCTTAGCTAAGGTATGCCATGCTAATGAGGGTTTGCCAGAAGTAAAAATTGTTGGGAAGGGGGGGGGGGGTGCTATTGTGGCTTAATAGTGGGTCCTGGGAACTTGAGATGCAGCCCAACATGTAGCCCCTCGCCTGCCCTATCCGTTGCTGTGGCGTTCCCATCACTTTCTTGAATTGCCCAGATTTTCACAAATGAAAACCTTAGCGAGCATCAGCAATATACAAAAATGCTCGAGTCACCCATTGACTTCAATGGGATTCGTTACTCGAGACGAACCCTCGAGCATCACAAAAAATTTGTCTCGAGTAACGAGCACCCGAGCATTTTGGTGCTCGCTCATCTCTAGTGGCAACGTATTTCCGCTTTCATTTCAACGATTGGGTTAGCGACAGCTAACGCTACACTGGTGCGCTGGGACACATTGGTGGAGGACCGTGAAGGTGAGGGTGTGGGTGCACGCCGGGAAAAGCTTGTGTCTGCGTCCTGGGAGGGGGGTTGCATCTCAGTGCCAGGATGTGACACTGGGGAATAGGCAGTGGTGTGACCCGCAGGCGGTGAATGGCTTACGTTCCACCTTGTGGGGGTGCTTAGCCATCATATGCCTGTGCATGCTGGTGGTGGTCAGGATGGTAGCGGTGACTCCCCGGCTGATCTTGGTGCGACACAGGTTTGCACCACTGTCTGTTGGTTGTCTGTGCACTCAATAAAAAACCTCCAGACCTTCGAACACCTTTACCTCTGCATGGAGGCTTGCCGTGAGGGGGTGCTGTGGGGGACAGTTGGTGGATTATTTGCTATGGCCCTGGTTCTCCCCCTGGCCACCACACTACCTCTTCCAACCTGCTCTGCTGCTTCCTCTCCCCCCCCCCCCCCTGAAGCCCTGTCTTCAGTAGGGTTTGCAAGCCAGGTGGGGTCAGTCACCTCATCGTCCACCAGCTCTTCCTCTTACTCCTCAGTCAGCTCCTCCCTCCGACTAATTGCCCTAACAACCACCTCGCTGACAGACAACTGTCTCATCCTCATCATCCACAAATAGCTCTTGAGACAGTTATTTAAAGTCCCCACCCTCATCACCCTGAGTCTGTGAAAGTTCCCCATTTTCGGCATCGGTCACGACAAACTCCTCACGTTGCTGTGGAACCATTTTTTTTTTAGACTCAGGGCAGGGACGCAGGAAGAGTTCTTGGGTGTATGCCTGTTCAACGCAAATTCCCCTTTTCCTGGAGTGACCAGGCTGGGAGGAAGGAAGAGCAGCCTGAGGATACAGAGGTGCAGTCCCTTGGGTGGCGTGAGTGGGCTGTGTGGAAGACTGGGTACTGGATAAAGTACTGGAGGTGTTATCCGCTATCCACGTCAGCACCAGATCGCACTGCTGTGCTTTTAATAATGGTCTACCATGCGGACCTGCAAAATATGACATGAAGCTGGGGAGTGGAGATAAGCGGCGCTCTACCAATCCCTCAGCAGCAGGCACTGTTTCACCCTGCCCAGGACCTCGGCCTGTGCCCACACCCTCATTCTAACGCCCGCGTCCACGACCTCGTCCTCGACCCTTACCCCTAGTCCTCGTCGTGTAGGGTAAATGACAGAGCAGGGCCAGAAAAAAAAAATAATCAATGTATACCTCTGATACCTAGGGCTAATTCACCACCCACAGAGACTGGTAGATTTAAGAGACTCTGAGCAAGGCCAGAAAAAAATTTAACCAGTGTAAAGTGCTGAGACCTAGGCCTCATTAACGGCACACAGAGACTGATGGATATCAGAGGCTTTGTGCAGTGCCAGAAAAAAAATTGAACCTGTGTAAAGTGCTGACATCTAGGCCTAATTCACCGCCCACAGAGACTGGCAAATATGAGAGGCTCAATGCAGTGCTAGAAAAAAATTAAGAAGTGTAAAGCACTGAAAACTATTCCTAATACACCACACACAGAGACTTGTAGATTTAAGAGGCTTTGAGCAGGGCCAGAAAAAAAAAAATACTGTATAGCGCTGAGAAGCAGGGCTAATTCACCGTCCACAGAGACTTGTAGACTTGAGAGGCTTTGAGCAAGGCCAGAAAATATTGAACCAGTGTAAAGCGCTGATACCTAGTAGTAATTTACCGTACACAGAGACTTGAAGATTTGAGAGACTCTGTTCAGGGCCAGAAAATCAGTTACGGTTCATTGCATCACACCAAAGACTGGATGAACCACAAATAAATTCCACAGGCCAAACTTGGCACAGTTGCCATCACCCAGGACCTTAGCCTCTCCACCCACCCTCAACAAACGTGGGGATAAAGTGGACTTGAATGCTAGTACTTCTGTGAAAGTCTCAATAAATCAGTTACGGTTCCTTTCATCGCTCCAAAGACAATATGAAACATGAAGAAATTTTAATGAGCAAAGCAGGACAATTCAATCTGTGTATGTGTCAGATAGCTGAACACCACGCTGGGAAAATGTTGTGTAACAAGAGTTTAGACGAACCACTGGAAAATTGGTGGACCAAGAGTACAGGTGAACACCTGGAAACATTTGTTTAGCAAGAGTATAGGCGACACCCAAAAAAGTAAAATAGTTTGCTAAGAGTAAAAGCGAAGCCCTGAAAAAATTGTGTACCAAGTATCAGGGTAAAATTTCTAAGTACAGCACCAATCGGGCCCACCCCACTTTCCCCGTTGCTGGCGGTAAGAAGAGACACCACACAGGGATCTGGTATCATTCCTCACACGGGACATGGCTGCGCTGTGCCGACGTGCTTTATTACAGATTACATGAGATCTTATACCCTTTGTCCCCTCACCAACAAGGGGTGATGGGCTTATAACCATATATGGGCAGTCCGGATTTTCGGCCTGAGACAGTGAAAATTATGTACATGGTTAAACATCTTGATACGGCACTTCTGGGAAAACGGCCAAGTACATGCGGCCTTCATGTCTGGTTCTTCTTTGCTGTGTTTAAGATACATTTTGTTCAAGATACGTTTTTGTCTTCGCCTGGCAAGGCCTCTTGGAATATCTGATGTAAGGCGACATATAAGTTTTTTTCATTTGGAATTGAATAGAACTTGCATACAGGTATAAAGCATAAAAAAAACATATGGCAATATATATATATATATATATATATATATATATATATATATATATATATATATATATATATATATATATATATATATATATATCTCCTCACACAAGAGTACAGGTGTACCCCTGAAAAATGTGTTTACCCAGAGTGCAAGTGAAATCCAGGAACATTTTTTTTAAGATAGAGCTTGTTGTTGCGTAATTTGCTAACAGAGCCTGGAGGCAGCCCTCCAAAACAAACAAAAAAAAATAGATAGTTTTTACGAAGCCTTTTGGCCCGCAGAAGAATTGGCTGCTCAGCGTGCTGTCATGCTGGTTTAGGAGAAGGTGGAAGAGGAGGAAGATCAGAGAAGCATAAACCAAGCTACTTCCCTCTATTTTTTGGGGTGATATAGGATGCATGGGTCTTTAGTTCCAGCTTAAATAATCTTTATGCTCCGCTGCTCTCCATTGGTGGAGAAGAGAAGTCAGGGGAAATCCAGCCTTTTTGTTCATCTTAATGAGTGTAAGCCTGTTGGCGCTCTCAGTCGACAGGTGGGTACGCTTCTCCGTGATTATCCCTCCAACAACACTAAACACCCTCTCTGATAATATGCTAGCGGCAGGGCAGGCCAGCACCTCCAAGGCATACAGCGCCAGTTTGTGCCACGTGTCTATTGAACCAGTGTAAAGTGCTGACATCTAGGCCTAATTCACCGCCCACAGAGACTGGTAGATATGAGAGGCTCAATGCAGTGCTAGAAAAAAATTAAAGCAGTGTAAAGCACTGAAATCTATTCCTAATCCACCACCCACAGAGACTTGTAAATTTGAGAGGCCTTGAGCTGGGCCAGAAAAAAATAACCCACCGTATAGCGTGATAACTAGGGCTAATTCAAAGCACACAGAGACTAATAGATACAGTATGCTCCAATACATCAACAACACTTAGTCCCCCCCCCAAAAAAAAACAAACAAAAAAACAAAAACAAAAAAACTAAATATAAACCCCTAGTAGTACACAGCATAAAACCTCTAACAGTGGGCAGAATACAGCTGGGATGCACGTACACACACACACACACACACACACAACAATTTTTACTTTGGTCAAACCCTTATTAGCAAGGCACATCTTAGCTAAGCACAACACTACCTGCAACCAAGGACAATCACTGCCTGCAGGTGACACTGCTGCCTCTTCTCCTGGGTTACATGCTGCCCAACCCAACGCACACTGCACTCCTGCGTCCACAGCGCACACAAAAGTTTCCCTGTGCAGCCTTCAGCTGCCCTCATGCCACACGCTTGCTTCATAGCTACACCACCGTCATGTCTATTTATAAGTGCATCTGAGATGAGAAGGAACTGGGGGCACAAACTGCAGAGGGTTGGCAGGGTCAGGCAGCAACCCTTTTTGAAGGGAGGGGGGGGTGCATTGATGAGAATTGATGATAAATTGACGTACGATCATCATTCCAATTTCGTGCCACCTCTATCGCAAAATTGTCAGGAGCTGCAAACGTGGGCATAAAGGGGACTCAGGTGCCAGCCCAGCACTTCGCACTTCTACACATTTCCACAATGCAGCAATACCCTGTGTGGGAAGTATGTGAGCAGGCCCTGGGTCAGGCTTGGTCCCAGACTCCATTTTGTGTGACCCAAGGTACCGCCAATGACATAGCAGTGGGGACTCCATGTGTCCACACACTACTCATTGTGTTTGGGTGTCGGGTACCTCATCGACAACGCAAGGGAAAAGCCATCTGCACTCTGCACCCTACCCAAGTCAGTCAGTGTCTTTGTGCCAGACAGGTAAATCACCGCTATGGGAAGTCTGTGTGCACCCAAAGCATAGGTGAGTCCAAAGAATCCCAAGACATGAACCATGAAGAAATCAGAGTGCCAAACATGGCAGACTTTCACTGCACCGAGGACATAGGCCTCTGCACAAACCCTCATCAATCGTGGGCATAGAGCAGACTCTGATGCTAGTACAGCAGTGAACGTCTCATTTAATTTGTTGCGGTTGCTTTCACCGTTCCAAAGACTGGATTAACCAGGGCCAAGTTCCACGGGCCCAACCTGGCACAGTTGCATTTCCATCATGACATAGGCCTCTGCACAAACCCTCAGCAATGGCGGGCATACAGCGGACTTCAATGCTAGTGCAGCTGTGAACGTCTTATTTGTGCAGTATCGCTCCTCTTGTTTGGCCCAAACCAGTGCCGCGGATAACTGTGGTAACGCAAGAGAAAATACATGTTGGCCTCAGCCCACAATTCATGCCCTAGTCAGTCAGAGTTTTGGGGCCAGATAGGTAAAACACTGTGATGGGAGGACTTTGTGCACCAATAGTATAGACAGATCCCTGTAACATTCCAGTAGCAAAGTTATAGGCAGACCCCTGTAACATTCCAGTAGCAAAGGTATAGGCAGACCCCTGTAACATTTCTGTAGCAGCAGTATTGGCAGACCCCTGTAACATTTCTGTAGCAGAAGTATAGGCGGACCCCTGAAACATTTCTGTAGCAGCAGTATAGGCAGACCACAGTACCATTTCTGTAGCAGAAGTATAGGCAGACCTCAGTAACATTTCTGTAGCAGAAGTATAGGCGGACCCCTGAAACATTTCTGTAGTAACAGTATAGGCAGACCACAGTACCATTTCTGTAGTAATAGTATAGGCAGACCACAGTACCATTTCTGTAGTAATAGCATAGGCAGACCTCAGAAACATTTCTGTAGCAGATATATAGGCGGACCCCTGAAACATTGGTGTACCATTAGTGTTGGCGAAGTCCGGAAAAAAAAAAAGGTAGATAACAGTATAGGCGAAGGCTAGAAAAAATAGTGTAACACGAGTACAAGTGAAACTCTGAAAATGTATCAACCAAGAGGGCAGGTGAAACCCAGAAATATATATATTTTTTTTCCATTTGTTCTTTATTGCATTTTTTAAAAAACACTTACAGGACATACATTAAATATACGTGTGACTGCACATGAATTTAGTAGGTCATACTTGATTACAATGGAGCAAATTGTTGTTCAATAGCTTCACCTTTGTAATAGCCTTGTAGAGTCCATGTCTATATCCTGTGTAAAAAAAGCGAATTTTAGACATAAAACCACGAACAAAACTGATCATGTGTATTTTTACTTAGTATTAGATGCTTTTATATATATATATATATATATATATATATATATATATATATATATTAGAGATGAGCGAACACCAAAATGTTCGTGTGTTCGTTATTCGGAACGAACTTCCCGCGATGCTCGAGGGTTCGTTTCGAACAACGAACCCCATTGAAGTCAATGGGCGACCAGAGCATTTTTGTATTTCGCCGATGCTCGCTAAGGTTTTCATGTGTGAAAATCTGGGCAATTCAAGAAAGTGATGGGAATGACACAGAAACGGATAGGGCAGGCGAGGGGCTACATGTTGGGCTGCATCTCAAGTTCACAGGTCCCACTATTAAGCCACAATACCGGCAAGAGTGCCCCCCCCCCCTCCCAACAACTTTTACTTCTGAAAAGCCCTCATTAGCATGGCATACCTTTGCTAAGCACCACACTAGCTACAACAAAGCACAATCACTGCCTGGATGACACTCCGCTGCCACTTCTCCTGGGTTACATGCTGACCAACCACCCCCCCCTCCCCCCCACAGCGCACACCAAAGTGTCCCTGCGCAGCCTTCAGCTGCCCTCATGCCACACCACCCTCATGTCTATTTAGAAGTGCGTCTGCCATGAGGAGGAACCGCAGGCACACACTGCAGAGGGTTGGCACGGCTAGGCAGCGACCCTCTTTAAAAGGGGTGGGGCGATAGCCCACAATGCTGTACAGAAGCAATGAGAAATAGAATCCTGTGCCACCA
This sequence comes from Eleutherodactylus coqui, assembly GCF_035609145.1. Taxonomy (NCBI): domain Eukaryota; kingdom Metazoa; phylum Chordata; class Amphibia; order Anura; family Eleutherodactylidae; genus Eleutherodactylus; species Eleutherodactylus coqui. The sequence goes on along the minus strand of NC_089847.1, from coordinate 59,923,421 downwards.
CCATCAGGAGCTGCACACGTAGGCATAGCAATGGGGAACCTATGTGCCACACACTATTCATTCTGTCAAGGTGTCTGCATGCCCCAGTTAGACCGGGCTTTTTAATTCATAGACACAGGCAGGTACAACTCCCTATTGTGAAGTCCCTGTGGACCGACAGCATGGGTGGGTGCCAGGAAGCCACCGGCGGTACATAGAAATATCCCATTGCATTGCCCAACACAGCTGAGGTAGTAATGTCGTGCGTAATACAGGTGGGCTTCGGCCCACACTGCATGCCCCAGTCAGACTGGGGTTCTTTACAAGTGTACAGATGTGTTAAAAACTCTGTGTGCACCTACAGCATGGGTGGCTCCCTGGAACCCACCGGCGGTACACAAAAATATCCCATTGCATTGCCCAACACAGCTGAGGTAGTAATGTCGAGCATAATGCAGGTGGGCATCGGCCCACACTGCATGCCCCAGTCAGACTGGGGTTCTTTAGAAGTGGACACATGTAGGTTAAACTCCCTGTGGACCCACTGCCTGGGTGGGTGCCAGGAAGCCACCGGCGGTACATAGAAATATCCCATTGCATTGCCCAACACAGCTGAGGTAGTAATGTCGTGCGTAATACAGGTGGGCTTCGGCCCACACTGCATGCCCCAGTCAGACTGGGGTTCTTTAGAAGTGTACAGATGTATTAAAAACTCCGTGTGCACCTACAGCATGGGTGGCTCCCTGGAACCCACCGGCGGTACATAAAAATATCCCATTGCATTGCCCAACACAGCGGATGTAACGTCAGCTGTAATGCAGGTGGGCTAAAAATTCATTTGATTACACTGTAGGCGAGGGCCCACAAAAATTGCTGTATCAACAGTACTAATGTACATCCCAAAAATTGGCCATGGCCAGCCAAGAGGGCAGGTGAAACCCATTAATCGCTTTGGTTAATGTGGCTTAAGTTGTAACTAGGCCTGAAGGCAGCCCAGTGTAACGAAAAATTGGTTCAAGTTAAAGTTCCAACGCTTTTAAGCGCATTGAAACTTATAAAAATTGTTCAGAAAAATTATTTGAGTGAGCCTTGTGGCCCTAAGAAAAATTGCCCGTTCAGCGTGATTACGTGAGGTTTCAGGAGTAGGAGCAGGAGGAGGAGGAGGAGGAATATTAGACACAGATTGATGAAGCAGAAATGTCCCCGTTTTGGATGGTGAGAGAGAACGTAGCTTCCATCCGCGGGTGCAGCCTACGTATTGCTTACGTATCGCTGCTGTCCGCTGGTGGAGAACAGAAGTCTGGGGAAATCCAGGCTTTGTTCATCTTGATGAGTGTTAGCCTGTCGGCACTGTCGGTTGACAGGTGGCTACGCTTATCTGTGATGATTCCCCCAGCCGCACTAAACACCCTCTCCGACAAGACGCTAGCCGCAGGACAAGCAAGCACCTCCAGGGCATACAGCGCTAGTTCAGGCCACGTGTCCAGCTTCGACACCCAGTAGTTGTAGGGGGCAGAGGCGTCACCAAGGATGGTCGTGCGATCCGCTACGTACTCCCTCACCATCCTTTTACAGTGCTCCCGCCGACTCAGCCGTGACTGGGGAGCGGTGACACAGTCTTGGTGGGGAGCCATAAAGCTGGCCAGGCCCTTAAAGACTGTTGCACTGCCTGGGATGTACATGCTGCTCGATCTACGCACATCCCCTGCTACCTTGCCCTCGGTACTGCGCCTTCTGCCACTAGCGCTGTCGGCTGGGAATTTTACCATCAGCTTGTCCGCAAGGGTCCTGTGGTATAGCAACACTCTCAAACCCCTTTCCTCTTCGGGAATCAGAGTGGGCAGGTTATCCTTATACCGTGGATCGAGCAGTGTGTACACCCAGTAATCCGTCGTGGCCAGAATGCGTGCAACGCGAGGGTCACGAGAAAGGCATCCTAACATGAAGTCAGCCATGTGTGCCAGGGTACCTGTACGCATCACATGGCTGTCTTCACTAGGAAGATCACTTTCAGGATCCTCCTCCTCCTCCTCCTCAGGCCATACACGCTGAAAGGATGACAGGCAATCAGCCGGTGTACCGTCAGCAGCGGCCCAAGCTGTCTCTTCCCCCTCCTCCTCATCCTCCTCATGCTCCTCCTCCTCCTCCTCCTGTACGCGCTGAGAAATAGACAGGAGGGTGCCCTGACTATCCAGCGGCATACTGTCTTCCCCCGCCCCCGTTTCCGAGCGCAAAGCAGCTGCCTTTATGGTTTGCAGGGAATTTCTCAAGATGCATAGCAGAGGAATGGTGACGCTAATGATTGTAGCATCGCCGCTCACCACCTGGGTAGACTCCTCAAAATTACCAAGGACATGGCAGATGTCTGCCAACCAGGCCCACTCTTGTTGTACGTTGTTCATAGAGCCTGGCCAACATGTGGAGCGTAGAGTTCCACCGTGTGGGCACGTCGCACAGCAGTCGGTGCACTGGCAGCTTAAAGTGATGTTGCAGGGTGCGCAGGGTGGCAGCGTCTGTGTGGGACTTGCGAAAATGTGCGCAGAGCCGGCGCGCCTTTACGAGCAGGTCTGACAAGCGTGGGTAGCTTTTCAGAAACCGCTGAACCACCAAATTAAAGACGTGGGCCAGGCATGGCACGTGCGTGAGGCTGCCGAGCTGCAGAGCCGCCACCAGGTTACGGCCGTTGTCACACACGAGCATGCCCGGTTGGAGGCTCAGCGGCGCAAGCCAGCGGTCGGTCTGCTGTGTCAGACCCTGCAGCAGTTCGTGGGCCGTGTGCCTCTTATCGCCTAAGCTGAGTAGTTTCAGCACGGCCTGCTGACGCTTGCCCACCGCTGTGCTGCCACACCGCGCGACACCGACTGCTGGCGACATGCTGCTGCTAACACATCTTGATTGCGAGACAGAGGAGGAGGAGGAGGAGGAGGGTGCTTTAGTGGAGGAAGCATACACCTCCGCAGATACCACCACCGAGCTGGGGCCCGCAATTCTGGGGGTGGGTAGGACGTGAGCGGTCCCAGGCTCTGACTCTGTCCCAGCCTCCACTAAATTCACCCAATGTGCCGTCAGGGAGATGTAGTGGCCCTGCCCGCCTGTGCTTGTCCACGTGTCCGTAGTTAAGTGGACCGTGGCAGTAACCGCGTTGGTGAGGGCGCGTACAATGTTGCGGGAGACGTGGTCGTGCAGGGCTGGGACGGCACATCGGGAAAAGTAGTGGCGACTGGGAACTGAGTAGCGCGGGGCCGCCGCCTCCATGATACTTTTGAAGGACTCCGTTTCCACAACCCTATACGGCAGCATCTCAAGGCTGATGAATTTTGCTATGCGGACGGTTAACGTTTGAGCGTGCGGGTGCGTGGCGGCGTACTTGCGCTTGCGCTCCAACAGTTGCGCAAGCGACGGCTGGACGGTGCGCTGAACTACACTGCTGGATGGGGCCGAGGACAGCGGAGGTGAGGGTGTGGGTGCAGGCCAGGAGACGGTAGTGCCTGTGTCCTGAGAGGGGGGTTGCATCTCAGTGGCAGGTTGGGGCACAGGGGGAGAGGCAGGGGTGCAAACCGGAGGCGCTGAACGGCCTTCGTCCCACCTTGCGGGGTGCTTGGCCATCATATGTCTGCGCATGGTGGTGGTGGTGAGGCTGTTGGTGTTTGCTCCCCGGCTGAGCTTTGCGCGACAAAGGTTGCACACCACTGTTCGTCGGTCGTCAGGCGTCTCTGTGAAAAACTGCCAGACCTTAGAGCACCTCGGCCTCTGCAGGGTGGCATGGCGCGAGGGGGCGCTTTGGGAAACACTTGGTGGATTATTCGGTCTGGCCCTGCCTCTACCCCTGGCCACCGCACTGCCTCTTGCAACCTGCCCTGCTGATGCCCTTGACTCCCCCTCTGAAGACCTGTCCTCCTGAGTAAGCGTTGCACACCAGGTGGGGTCAGTCACCTCATCGTCCTGCTGCTCTTCCTCCGAATCCTCTGTGCGCTGCTCCCTCGGACTTACTGCCCTTACTACTACCTCACTGCAAGACAACTGTGTCTGATCGTCATCGTCCTCCTCACCCACAGAAAGTTGTTGAGACAGTTGGCGGAAGTCCCCAGCCTCTTCCCCCGGACCCCGGGAACGTTCGAATGGTTGGGCATCAGTGACGATAAACTCCTCTGGTGGGAGAGGAACCGCTGCTGCCCAATCTAAGCAGGGGCCCGAGAACAGTTCCTGGGAGTGTTCCCGCTCCTGAGCAGGTGTTATTGTAGTGGAGTGAGGAGGCTGGGAGGAAGGAGGAGCAGCAGACAGAGGATTCGGATTGGCAGCAGTGGACGGCGCAGAACTGCGGGTAGACGATAGGTTGCTCGAAGCACTTTCTGCCATCCAGGACAGGACCTGCTCACACTGCTCATTTTCTAATAACCGTCTCCCGCGTGGACCCATTAATTGGGCGATGAATGTGGGGACACCAGAAACGTGCCTCTCTCCTAATCGCGCAGCAGTCGGCTGCGACACACCTGGATCAGGAGCTTGGCCTGTGCCCACACCCTGACTTGGCCCTCCGCGTCCTCGGCCGCGTCCACATCCTCTAGGCCTACCCCTACCCCTCAGCATGCTGTATTACCAGTGATTTGATTTCACAGGCAGCTAATAAATTGGCGCAAGACTGCAGGCCAAATATAATTTTTTCCCTTTTTTGAAAACGAAAGGCCCCACTGCCTCTAGTGAATGAATAATCTAAGTTTAATAACTGTGCTGTTTTCCTGCTAATGTGTCACAGAACGTGAGGGTAGCAGAGTTATTAACTGTGGCAGAGCAGGTATTTTTTTTCCCAATTAAGGAAAGCAAATGGCGAAGCCAGGAGTAAAACGTAGCTGGGTGCGTATGATTTTTACAGGTTGCACACGCAGCAGACACGTGTCCACCGGTGTTAGTACGGACAGAGGCAGGACAAATAGAATTATTTTCCGTTTTTTTGCACCAAAAGGCAGCACTGCGTATATTCTATGAACATGAGAAGTTTAATAACTGTGCTGTTTTCCTGCTAATGTGTCACAGAACGTGAGGGTAGCAGAGTTATTAACTGTGGCAGAGCAGGTATTTTTTTTCCCAATTAAGGAAAGCAAATGGCGAAGCCAGGAGTAAAACGTAGCTGGGTGCGTATGATTTTTACAGGTTGCACACGCAACCGACACGTGTCCACCGGCGTTAGTACGGACAGAGGCAGGACAAATAGAATTATTTTCCGGTTTTTTGCACCAAAAGGCAGCACTGCGTATATTCTATGAACATGAGAAGTTTAATAACTGTGCTGTTTTCCTGCTAATGTGTCACAGAACGTGAGGGTAGCAGAGTTGTTAACTGTGGCAGAGCAGGTATTTTTTTTCCCAATTAAGGAAAGCAAATGGCGAAGCCAGGAGTAAAACGTAGCTGGGTGCGTATGATTTTTACAGGTTGCACACGCAGCCGACACGTGTCCACCGGCGTTAGTACGGACAGAGGCAGGACAAATAGAATTATTTTCACTTGTTTTACAAGCAAAAGGCAGCACTGCGTATATTCAATGAATAATAACTGTGTTGTGGCCCTGCCTATACAATTCTTTCCCTGCAGTATCAATGGAGGGTGGAATACTCTGCAGAGGCGATTTTGAGAAGCAAAAAAGAAATGCAGCACAGCTAACAGCAGCCTGGACAGTACTGCACACGGTTAAATATGGCCCTAGAAAGGACCGTTGAGGTTCTTGAAGGCTACACTCACTCCTAACACTCTCCCTGCCTATGCAGCACTTCTGTCCCTAATGCCGGGTGCAACGCTCTGCAGAGCCGATTTTGAGAAAAAAAAAATGGCACTGCTAACAGCAGCCAACACACAGCTATCAGTGGCCCTAATAAGGACCTTTGGGGGGTCTTGAAGCCTACACTAACTACCAATTCTTTCCCTACAGCAGCTCCGGTACAAACAGCACTGTCCCTCACTAACTCACACGGCATCTGAGCCGAACCGCGGGAGGGGCCAACTTTTATGTTCGGGTGACACCTGATCTTCCCAGCCACTCACAGCAGGGGGGTGGTATAGGGCTTGAACGTCACAGGGGGAAGTTGTAATGCCTTCCCTGTCTTTCAATTGGCCAAAAAAAGCGCGCTAACGTCTCAGGGAAGGAAGTGAAAGTAACCAGAACACCGCATGGTGTTCGTTACGAATAACGAACATCCCGAACACCCTAATATCCGCACTAATATCAAGCTCGGAAGAACACGTTCGCTCATCTCTAATATATATATATATATATATATATATATATATATATATATATATATATATACACACACATATACACATACATACATACACACACACACACACATATACACATACATACATATGTACACACATATACACATACATACATATATACACACATATACACATACATATATACACACATATACACATACATACATATATACACACATATGCACATACATGCACACACATATATATATATATATATATATATATATATATATATATACATATATATATATATATACATATATATATATATATATATATATATATATATATATATATATATATATATATATATATATATACATATATATATATATATATATATATATATATATATATATATATATATACATATATATATATATATATATATATATATATATATATATATATATATATATATACATATATACACACATATACACATACATACATACATACACACATTTTTATTTTTTCCTTCGTTCCTAACTTATAACAAGAGAGAAAAAAAAAAACGTTAGTGGTACAGTAGGGTGGGGGTTAAAGGGAATATGGTGTCAGCTTTTAATCATTAAGTAGGGTAGTTTTGTAACCATGGGTTCCATTTATTTCGGTATTTAGCATAGCTTCCATTTTTTAGGGCATATCATTTTTCATATGTAATATGGTCCGCGATTGTCTGTTTTAGTTCCAAAATGTTCGGAGCTTTGGCGGATTTCCACTTCCTTGACACCAATAATTTGGCGGTTAGGAGTATGTGGCCTGTCAGACTTTTCATTGAATTGGGGATATGTTTATTGTCTAGCAAAAGGATGGCTAACTCAGGAGATTTGGGAATATATATTTTTGTGATCTTTCTCAGTATGGAAAAAAACTTCGTCCCAAAAGCCTAGGAGTTTTGGGCAACTCCAAAATATGTGACATAGGTTGCCTATGTGGCCACAATGTCTCCAACAATGATTGTCTGAGTCTGTAAAGGCCCTAGCCATCGCCACTGGAGTGAAGTACCATCTAGTTAAGACCTTGATATGCACCTCGATCGTATTGGAGTTGATAGTTGCTTTATTGGCCCATGTGAAGGCCGAGAGCCACCTGTCTGGTGTGAATCTCTTTCCTATGTCCCTCTCCCAGTTGAGAATGTGAGCACGTTTTATGTTTCTCATGTCTCCAGAGAGCATGTCGTAGCAGACTCTCACCAGGGAGCGGGAGGTCGGAGAAGGATTGTTAAAGACTCTCAGCATGTCGTCTGTGAACTTCACTTTCCAGAGTTGGGCGGACTGTAATAAGGACCACACTTCAAGGTATTTAAATGCATCTCTTGAAGAGAGATTGAATTTTCTATCAGGATTTGGAAAGGCAGTATGTCATCATCTAGCAGCACATCCCCCAGATTTAGTATTCCCCTCTCCATCCGCGACCCCAAGTGTAGGTTGGGGATAAGAAACTCGAGAGTAGAAATTGGGATACATTCCATAGTTTTCACCGTGTGAGGGCTGGTGTTCCGAGCCAGCCAATTCCAGGATTCTAATGAAGCTTGTATAGGTGGGGAAATAGACTGTAGATTATGGATCGGCGGCACAGACGAGGAGAGGATACGAGGGAGGCCAAGAGAAGAGAGCGGATGGGCCTGTCATTGATTAATTGGGTCTCAACTTAAAGCCAGCTTGGACCCGGCCTTGGTTTCAGCCAATGTCTGGTTTGATTAACATTAGTCGCGTGGAGGTAAGACCATAAATTCGGCACTCCCAGCCCTCGCTGCTTCCTGTTAAGGTAGAGTATAGGAGCGGCGACTCTTGGTCTTTTCCCCTTCCATATGAAGTTAGATAATTGTTTTTTGAAATTTTGAGATTTCAGATCTAGAGATCGGAAGGGTAATTGTTCGAAAAAGATATAGGATTTTAGGTAGAATCAGCATCTTGTAGAGCGTAACTCTGCCCATCCACGACGGCTCTTTGGTCGCCAGGGACTCTAGCTCCGTTTGAAGGTTAACTAACAAGGGTATCAAGTTTGCTGGGATAATATTAGCCAGCGGGGTGCATAATTTTATTCCCTGGTATGGGATGGTATTTTTTCCCCATTGGAAAGGGAACTCCTTTTGGATAGTGATTTTTAGGGGGTTGTCTATGTTAATGGGGAGTATCTGGGTTTTGTCTATGTTTAATTTGTAGTATGAATTTTTGCTAAATTCTTGGATTGTATTGCTAACTTCTCTTAGAGATGTTATGGGATCTGTAAGGAGGAGCAGGACATCATCCGCAAACAGACTTATTTTGTGCTGTCTAGCGCCAGCAGGGATCCCCCTGATGTTTGTATTGAGCCTAATATTCTCCGCCAGAGGTTCCATAACTAGCGTGAATAGCAATGGAGATAGCGGGCACCCTTGTCGGGTGCCGTTAGTGATTTGGAAGGGTTTTGAGAGGACCCCATCCACTAGAACCCTGGCGGAGGGGGAGCCATAGAGAGCTCGAATGGCCCTGAGAATATTTCCCTGGAAACCAAATTTCTCCAAGGAGGCGAAGGCGAACCCTCAATGTAGCCTATCAAAGGCTTTTTCGGCGTCTAAAGCCAAAAGGATTGTTGGGGTATGATTCGCCTTTGCCATTGCCATAAGATTCAGTACTCTTCTGGTGCCGTCCGACGCCTGCCTACCTCTCGTAAACCCAACCTGGTCGCTATGAATAATCTGTGGAAGGATTTTTAGTAGGCGTTGGGCTAATACTTTTGAATATATTTTTGTATCGCAATTTAACAATGAAATTGGCCTAAAGTTTGCTGGAGAATTCAGGGTTTTTCCCTGTTTAGGAAATGTGACCAAAGTGGCTCTCAACATTTCCTCCGGTAGGCTACCACTGAGCATTGCTTTGTTGAATGTTTCGGCTAGACAAGGGGCCAGGTCCGGAGTGAAGTCTCTATAATATTCATTTGAAAAACCGTCCGGGCCTGGAGCCTTGTGTGCTTTCAGTATCTTAATTGTTTCCAAGATCTCCGCAGGAGAGATAGGGGTGTTTAATGACTTTAGTTGGTCCTCAGCGACAGTAGGGAGAGTTATTTTCCCCAGGAAATTATTGATTTGCTGGATATCTGGTTGAGGGGTGGAGCCATCTTTATTCAAATTGTACAGATTGGAATAGAACAGACTGAATTCATCCGCTATTTTTTGTGGATGTATTATTTCCGTTCCCGATCCATCCTGCCTTACCAGATAAGGAATTTTGGATGGTGACTGGCGTTGTTTCATTATCCTAGCCATTACTCTAGAAGGCTTATTATACGCTGTGTAATAATTCATTTTTGAGAAATTTAGAGTTTTGACGTAGTCTTCTATTAATTCTTGGCGAAGTTTATGGCGTAGATACATTAGTTCCCTGTGGAGCCCAATTGAGGGGGAGATTTGAATTTTTTGCTCAGTATTAGCAATTTGTGCTAGGATATTGTTTATTTGGAGTTGTTTCTTTTTTTTATATTGAGAGCTAATCTTAATCATTATGCCCCTCATGTATGCCTTGTGGGCACACCATGTGGAGAGGACATCTGTGTCTGGGTTCCTGTTAAACAAGAAGTATTCTGTCAGGGATTCTTTGATCAGCTTATTAAATTCAGGGATCCTCATGAGGGAGATATTGTTTCTCCAGTTCCCAGGTGGGCGGAGAGGATTGGATGTCTCAAACGTAAGATATATAGGGGAGTGGTCTGACCATGTAGTCTTACCAATGTCTGCACTTCTAACTCCCGCTAATGTCAATTTGTCCACCAAGCATAGGTCGATCCTTGAGAAGGATCTATGGCGAGGGGAGTAAAAGGTATACTCCCTAGATGTGGAGTTGAGACATCTATAAGAGTCGAACAGTGCTCGTTTGTGAAGCCATGGGGCGAGGGTGGGTGATAGTCTATTGGCGGTGCTGGTTGAGTCAAGTTGTTTGTCAGGGATGATATTGAAGTCGCCGCATATGATAAGTTTGCCTTTTTGGACTTTATGTACTTTTTTTAAGGATCTTGCTTAAAAACGAGATCTGCGAGGAATTAGTGGCATATATGTTTACTAGAGTCATTTGTACCTCGTTAAATAGACCTACTAAGATAACATATCTACCCTGGGGGTCTATGATCTTTTCGGTGAGATCTATATCTATGGTTTCTTTAATTGCAGTTATAACCCCCGCTCTCTTCTTCTCAGCGCAGGATACGCAGGATAAAAAGATATTGGGACATGTCTTGTGGAGAAAGGGAGGATGTGCTGCCGCGACGAAATGTGATTCCTGGAGACATATGATGTCGACCTTTTCATGCATCACATCTCTCCAGACTGCTGACCTCTTATAGGGAGAGTTAAGCCCTTTTGCATTGAGTGAAGATATTTTTAACACCATTTTTTAGGAAGCTGCTGAGTGTTGTACTTATGGAACCTTGGATTTTTGCTGACTGTTGTTGGGTTGGGGAAGGGAAAGACAACATGAACAATCATAACAGAGATAGCTGGCCACAAACGCCAACTAGTATGGCCAGATATACAACTGTTTCTGGATGCGGTGTTTAATAGCCAGAAAATTGTTGGGAACAGCTGCCCATATTGAGCTGTTCTCGCAGGTTTGTGATCCTGCGTGGTTATGGGGGGGTAAAAAGTTCGCCCGACGGGAGAGAGAAATAAGCCTCCAGGTTTTGCGGGGGAATATATAAATCAGCGAGGTGAGCGAGGTTGCGTATTCTCTCCTGAACGCTCTAGCGGACGATGAGCGGCAGATTTATTTTGGGGTTCTTCGGTGAGCTGAAAGCCCCACGAGATGAGGGTTTTTTCGCCTTCTTCTGGCTTGTTAAATACATATGTAGTGCCTTCTTTGTGGAGTATAAGTTTGGTGGGGTGGCCCCATTTGTAAGGAATTTTTTTCTTTCCTGAGGGATGAGGTTATACGGAAGAAGGATTTCCTATGGTAGCGGCGGATAGGTCCACAAATAATTTAATATTTGAGAACTGTGGAGGTAGATCAGTCATTTTGCGGGAGGCAAACATGAGTGCCTCTTTGATGTGATAGAAATGGATCTGCGCTATGACATCACGTGGGACATTGTCGTGAAGGAATTTCGGTTTCTGCAGACGGTGTGCCCTATCAATTATGAGTTCCTGATCTGGAGTAGAAGGCAGGAGTTTTTTCATTAATTGCACCAGAAAGTCCTTCAAATCTGCTGGGCTGACTTTTTCTGGGATGCCCCTAAATTTTACATTATTGCGTCTGTTGCGATCTTCCAGATCCGCCATCTTAACTTTAATTTGGTCTACCTCCTCCTCCAGAGAGTAGTGTGCATCAATCAGGGAGTTGTGAGATTTAGTTAATTCCTCCATTTAATTGTCTATATGGGAGGTTCTTTCCTCAATCTCATTTATGGTGGAGCTGAATGATGACGAGAATGTGTGGAGATCTTCTCTTATAGTGCTCCTTAGAGCGAGCATCATCTCCTTTATAAAGGCCTCCGACGCAGGTTGGTCTGATGTTGGGACCATTTCTAAAAATTCTGCGGTATTGGGTGGGGGCAAAGATATGTTTATTGCCTCCGCTAGCCTCTGTCTCCCCTTTTCAGGGCTAGCTGAGGGTGAACGACTGTCCTCTGAGTGTGACATGTGGCTGGGCGCCATCTTGGCTGGGAGAGTGGGGCTGCGTGTGATGGCTGCCGATGTCTCACTCACCTCTCCCAGGATTAGAAGTCGGCATGCATCCCTCCGGTCGGTGTTGGGACTCTCTGCTGATGAAGCTTGCCTCTGGGGAGAGCCGATAGCAGCATTGCTAGGTTCGTCCGAGGAGGGGGGGGGGAGCGCTGTCGCCGGAGCTCTTCTGCCTCTGCGGGCAGAGAAGAAGTCGGGAAGAGGCTGCGGGGGCGCCTTTGAAGGCTTGCGTCGTCCCGACAGGAGGTTCAGGTACGTCTTTGTGGCGGAGGGAAGTCCCGCTGGTGCTTTTCTAATTGCTGTGGAGGTTTATATCAGAGTGGTGCTCAAAGGATGGCGTACGTCTTTGTCCGCAGTCAGGCCACGCCCCCCAAATATTTTTTTTTAAAGATACAGCTCGCTATTGCTTAATTTTCAACATAGCCTGGAGGCAGCCCCGTGGGGAAAAAAATGGTTTCTGGTAAAGTATCAATACGTTTGAAACTTTGAACAATTGTAAAAAAAAAAAAAAAAGTAAGCAGAGCCTTTTGGGCCACAGAAAAATTGGCAGTTCAGCATGATGACATGTTGTTTCAGGGGGAGGAGTAGGAGGAGGAGGACTAATATCCAAGAGTGATTGACAAAGTTAATCCCCCCCTTTTTTTTCTGGTGATAGGGAATGCTTATTTATCCGGCTGCAGCGAAAATAATCTTTAGGTACTGCTGCTTTCCGCCGGTGGAGAAGAGAAGTCTGGGGGAATCAAGGCTTTGTTCATCTTTATGAGTGTATGCATGTCGGCACTGGCAGTTGACAGGCGGGTACGCTTGTCCGTGATGATTCCCCCAGCTGCACGAAACACCCTCTCTGACAAGATGCTAGCGGCAGGGCAAGCCAGCACCTCCAGGGCGTACGGCGCAAGTTCGTGCCACGTGTTCAGCTTTGCCACCCAATAGTTGCATGAAGCAAAGGCATCACATAGAGCGGTGGTACGATCAGCTACGTACTCCCTCACCATCTTTTTACAGTGCTCCCTCCGACTTAGCCTTGACTGGGGAGTGGTGACACAGTCTTGCTGGGGAGCCATAAAGCTGGACAAGGCCTTGGAGAGTGTTCCCCTGCCGGTGCTGTACATGCTGCCTGATCTCTGCGCCTCCCCTGCTACTTGGCCCTCGGAACTGCGCCTTCTGCCGCTAGCGGTCTGAGATGGGAAGTTTACCATCAGTTTGTCCACCAGGGCCCTGTGGTATAGCATCACTCTTGAACCCCTTTCCTCTTCGGGAATGAGAGTGGAAAGGTTCTCCTTATACCTTGGGTCGAGCAGTGTGTACACCCAGTAATCCGTAGTGGCCAGAATGCGTCTAACACGAGGGTCACGAGAAAGGCATCCTAACATGAAGTCAGCCATGTGTGCCAGGGTACCTGTATGTAACCCATCGCTGTCCTCACTAGGAAGATCACTTTCTGGATCATCCTTCTCCTCCTCGTCCACAGGCCATACACCCTGAACAGATGAGAGGCAAGCAGGATGGGTACCCTCTGCAGTGTGCCCAGCTGTCTCTTCCCCCTCCTCCTCCTGAGGCTCCTCCCCCTCCTCCTCCACCTCCAAAACGCGCTGAGATATAGACATGAGGGTGCTCTGACTATCCAGCGACGTACTGTCTTCCCCTGTTTCCTGTTCCGACCGCAAAGCGCCAGCCTTTATGTTTTGCAAGGCACTTCCCAACAGGCATAACAGAGGAATGGTGATGCTAATGATTGCAGCCTCGCCGCTCACCATCTGGGTAGACTCCTCAAAGTTTCCAAGGACCTGGCAGATGTCTGCCAACCAGGCCCACTCCTCAGTAAAGAATTGGGGAGGCTGACTCCCACTATGCTGCCCATGTTGGAGTTGGTATTCCACTATTGCTCTACACTGCTCATAGAGCCTGGCCAACATGTGCAGTCTAGAATTCCACCGTGTGGGCACGTCGCACAGCAGTCAGTGCTCTGGCAGATTAAACCGATGTTGCAGGGTCCTCAGGGTGGCAGCGTCCATGGTGGACTTGCGGAAATGTGCGCAGACGCGGCACACCTTGCCGAGCAGGTCAGGCAAGTGAGGCTAGTTTTTAAGAAACCGCTGAACCACCAGATTGAAGACGTGGGCCAGGCATGGCACGTGTGTGAGGCTGCCGAGCTGCAGAGCCGCCACCAGGTTACGGCCGTTGTCATACACGACCATGCCCGGTTGGAGGCTCAGCGGCGAAAGCCAGAGGTCGGTCTGCTCTGTCAGACCCTGCAACAGTTCGGGGCCCGTGTGTCTCTTGTCACCTAGGCAGAATAGTTTCAGCACGGCCTGCTGACACTAGCCCACCGCTGTGCTGCCGCGCACACCGACTGCTGGCGACGTGCTGCTCACACTTCTTAATTGAGAGGTAGAATTTGCGTAGAAGGAGGAGGAGGGGGAGGGTTTAGAGGAGGTGGCATAGACCGCCGCAGATACCAGCACTGAGGTAGGACCCGCTATTCTGGGTGTGGGTAGGACGTGACTCGGTCCCAGCCTCCACCAAATTCACCCAATGTGCCGTCAGGGAGATATAGTGGCCCTGCCCGCCAGTACTTGTCCACGTGTCCGTGGTTAAGTGGACCTTCCCAGTAACCGTGCTGGTGAGGATGCGATTTATGTTGCGGGATACGTGCTGGTGTAGAGCTGGGACGGCACACCGGGAAAAATAGTGGCGACTGGGGATAGAGTAGCGCGTGACCGCCGCCACCATCATGTTTTTGAAAGCTTCTGTTTCCTCTAGCCTGTATGGCAGCATCTCCAGGCTGATTAATTTTGCAATGTGCACGTTTACAGCTTGTGCATACGGGTGCGTTGTGGCTGAGTTGCGCTTTTGCTCCAACGCTTGTGCTAGGGACAGCTGAACGCTGCGCTGAGAGACATTGCTGGATGGGGTGGAGGACAGTGGAGGTGAGGGTGTGGGTGCAGGCCGGGAGGCGCACGTGCCAGTATCCTGAGTTGGATCTGAGTGGCAGGTTGGGGGACGAGGCAGTGGTGTTACCCGGAGGCAGTGAACGGCCTTCGTCCCACCTTGTGGGGTGCTTGTCCAGCATATGCCTGCATATGCTAGTGGTGGTGAGGCTGGTAGTGGTCGCTCCCCGGCTGATCTTGGCGCGACACAGGTTGCACACCACTGTTCAGCGGTCGTCCACGCTCTCACTGAAAAACATCCACACCTTTGAACACCTAGCCCTCTGCACGGAGGCTTGGCGCGCGGGGGGGGGGGGGGGTGCTTTGGGAATCAGTTGGGGGATTCTTCGCTCTGGCCCTGCCTCTACCTCTGGCCACTCCACTGCCTCTTCCAAGCTGTCCTGCTGCTGCACTTGCCTCCCCCTCTGAAGCCCTGTCCTCAGTAGGCTTAGCAAACCAGGTAGTGTCAGTCACCTCATCGTCCAGCTGCTCTTCCTCCGAATCCTCTGTGCGCTCCTCCCTCTGACTTACTGCCTTTACTACTACCTCACTGATAGACAACTGTGTCTCATCATCATCATCATCCTCACCCACTGAAAGCTCTTGAGACAGTTGTCGGAAGTCCCCAGCCTCATCACCCAGACCCCGGGGACTTTCCAAAGGTTGGGCATCGGTCAAGACAAACTCCTCAGGTGAGAGAGGAACCATTTTTTTCCCACTAATGGCAGGGGCCCCAGAACAGTTCCTGGGAGTCTGTCTGCTCAGAATATGTCATTTTCATGGAGTGAGGAGGCTGGGAGGAAGGATGAGTTGCAGCCAGAGGAATCAGAGTTGCAGTCCCTATCTGGGAGTAGTGGACTGCATAGAAGACTGGGTGGTCGACACATTGCTGGATGCACTTTCTGCCATCCACGACAGGACCTGCTCACACTGCTCTGTTTGTAATAAAGGTCTACCACATGGACCCATAAATTGTGATATGAAGCTGGGGACCCCAGAAACTTGCCTCTCTCCTAACCCCACAGAAGCCGGCTGTGATTCACCTGGACCAGGAACTCAGCCTGTGCCCACACCCTCACTTGCACATCCATGTTCACGTCCTCGACCCTTACACCTACTCCTCATCATGGTGGATTAAGAATAGAGCAGGGGCTAAATAAAGTACCCCGCTGTATAGCACTGGCAACCTTAATTCACCGCACACAGAGACTTGTAGATAGCGGAGGCTCTACTGCTCGCAGAGAATTGTAGATAATAGAGGCTGTGTGGAGTGGGAGAACACTGCAAAGCCAGTGAAGAGTGCTGGTAACTGTGGCGATCTCAACCCCACCAAGCTGCATAATACTAAAATGGAATCACTACAACTCCAAGTAGCCTCCCAGTAAAATCCACACGGTCAGATGTAGCCCTAAGAAGGACCGTTGGGGTTCTTGAAGACAGGATCCTACACTACCACTGTCCCTATCTCAGCAGCACTTTCCCTATACTCTGCATAATCGACTGCAGCCCAAGATAAAAAAAGAAAAAAAAGTGCAAAACTGCTCCCAGCAGCCACAACAGTAATGCACACGGTCAGATGTGGCCCTAAGAAGGACCATTGGTGTTCTTGAAGACAGGATCCTACACTAACACTCTCCCTATAGTAGCAGCAGCACTTTCCCTATACACTCCCAGTGTGTGTCTGAGGCGAGCTGCGGGCGGGGCCGCTTTAAATATTCATCAGTCACTTGATCTCGCCAGCCACTCACTTCAGGGGGGTGGGATAGGGCTGGCACATCACAGGAGGAAGTGGTATTGCCTTCCCTGCATGTCTATTGGCTAGAAAATGGCGCTAAACATGTGGGGAAGAAAATGGAATTGACTCGAGTACCGCATGGTACTCGAGTCAATTCAATTCGAGTAACGAGCATCTCGAGCTCCCTAATGCTCGGACGAGTGTGCTCGCTCATCTCTATTAGTTAGTTCTTTTTTTTTTTTTTTAATTAATTTATTTATTTTAAGGGAGGAGGAAAAACGAAAATGGGAAAAAATAAAACAAAAACAAAAATGCGTGGCCACTGAGGGGTTAACTTTAGAGATGAGCGAGTGTACTCGCCCAAGCTTGATACTCGTTCGAGCATTAGCGTACTCGGGATGCTCGTTACTCGAGACGTGCACCACGCGGTACTCGATTCAATTCCATTTCCTTCCCTGAAAGTTTTGCGCCATTTTCTGGCCAATAGAAACGCAGGGAAGGCATTACAACTTCCTACTGTGACGTTTCAGCCCTGTCCCACCCCCCTGCAGTGAGTGGCTGGCAAGATCAAGTGACCCCCGAGTATTTAAAGTGGGTCCGCTCGCGGCTCGCCACAGTCACACACTGGGAGAGATCAGGGGCAGTGCTGCTGCTGCTATAGGGAAAGTGTTAGTGTAGGAACCTGTGTACAAGAACCCCAACGGTCCTTCTTAGGGCCACATCTGACCATCTGCATTACTGTTGTGGCTGCTGGTAGCAGTTTTGCTTTTTTTTTTGTATATCGGGCGTGTAGCCCCATTACAGCTATAGCGTTCTCAGGCTGCAGTCTGTACTGCATAGTATAGGGACAGCGTTGCTGAGATAGGGAGAGTGATAGTGTAGGATCCTGTGTACAAGAACCCCAACGGTCCTTCTTAGGGCAACCTGTGACTGTGTGCATTTTACAGGTTGTCGGATGGGAGTTGTAGTCCATCACTATTGCACAGCTAGGCCTGTTTGCAGCCTTCCGTATAATTTTTTTTCTGGCTGCAGTTAGCGTTAGAATACCGCTGTCAGCCTCCAACTGTACGCCAATAATTCCAATTTTTTTTTTACACCGCTCTATGTCTGTGGTCAACTTCACGCACAACGTACGGCGACAGCCCCTGGTAGAGGGAAAGTCATATACACGCTATATAGCCGGTATTCTTTTTTTTAAATAAAAATAAATATGTAAAAGCTCCTTCTTAGGGCTACCTGTGACCGTGTGCATTTTACAGGTTGTCTGATGGGAGTTGTAGTCCCACACTATTGCACTTAGGCCTGTTTGCGGCCTTCCTGACTATTGATTTCTGCCTGGAGTTTGCCTTACTATACCGCTCTCAGTGACAAAGTCTACGCACATAATTCCAAGATTATTTACACCGGGCTGTGTCTGCAGTGAATTAGAGACGCACAGCATACGGCCACAGCAACTGGTAGAGGGAACGTGATATACACACTATCCAGCCTGTATTCTTTGACCAAAAAAACCCCAAAAAGCTCCTACTTAGGGCTACCGCTGAGCGTCTGCATTTTACTGGGTGCCTGGTGGGAGTTCTGGTGCATCACTATTGCATTGCTTCCATTTTTTTCTGCCTGGAGTTAGCGTTACGATTCCGCTCTCTGCGCGAAACTGTACGCATATAATTCCATAATTATTTACAGCGGTCTGTGTCTGCTCTATTCATAATCCACCATGCTGAGGGGTAGGGGTCGAGGATGTGGATACGGGCGAGGATGCGGAGTTCCAAGTGAGGGTGTGGGCACAGGCCAAGTTTCTGGTCCAGGTGTATCCCAGCCGGCTGCTGTGGGATTAGGAGAGAGGCAAGTTTCTGGGGTCCCCAGCTTCATATCACAATTTGTGGGTCCATGTGGTAGACCTTTATTGCAAACAGAGCAGTGTGAGCAGGTCCTGTCGTGGATGGCAGAAAGAGCATCCAGCAATGTATCGACCACCCAGTCTTCTACGCCGTCCACTGCTGAAACTCTGAATCCTCTGGCTGCGGCTCCTCCTTCCTCACAGCCTATACTGATGCAACAAAAATGGTACTGGGGTCTGCATATGCTTCTGCTACATAAATGTTACAGGGGTCTGCTGCTAGAGAAATATTACTGGGGTCTGCCTATACTTCCGCTACATAAATGTCACAGGGGTCTGCTGATATTGCTGCTACAGAAATGTTACAGGGGTCTGCCTATACTGCTGCTACAGAAATGTTCCTGGGGTGTGTTTATACCTTTGCTACAGGAATGTTACAGCGGTCTGCCTATACTATGGGTGCACTAAGTCTTCCCATTGCGGTGCTTTACCTATGTGGCACAAATAGTACAGTGGCTGACTAGGCCTGAATTGCTGTCCGAGGTCAAGTTGCTTGGCGGGGCGAAACTCTCCCATGGTTGGGCACTCCGAGTACTTCCTGTGTAATACCATCTTTGTGCACTTACAGCGTAGGCTAGGCCAAGGAACTCAAAGACTGCCTCTTCCAGTGTTGAGCTATCTATGTTGTGTCACATGGATTTCTTGTTGCTATGTAACTCAGGGCACCTTGGGTCACAAAGGTGGAGGCTTGGAACCGAGCCTGACCCTGGGCCCGCTAACGTGCTTCCCACACAGACTATAGCGGGTCCTGGTTATGGTGTCTTGGCCTTGTAATGCCACCTCCTCCCGCTTGGGGTCAGGGGATCAGCAATGCACATCATGTGCTTTCTCTAGTGTTACTACAGTTATCGGAGAAACTTGTTTGGGCCAAATGAGATGAGCGTAACTGCATTAACGTTACAGGAGCCTGCCTATACTTCAGCTGCAGAAATGTTACAGGGGTCTGCCAATACTGCTGCTACATAAATGTTTCTGGGGTCTGTGTATACTTCTGCAACTAAAATGTTACTGTGGTCTGTCTATACTGTTACTACTGAAATGTTACTAATACTGGGCTATGCCTATACTGCTGAAACTGAAATGTTACTGGGGTCTGACTATACTGTAACTCAGGAGAAGAGGCAGCGGTGTGTCCCGCAGGCAGTGCTTGTGTTGGGTTGGAGGTAGTGTGGTGCTTAGCTAAAGTGCGCCTTGCTAATGAGGGTTTGTCCGGAGTTTGTCTGGAGCTACACAATGCTACAACATCAGCATCGAGGGGCATTTTCTGCTCAGCCATCGTGGTAACTTCCCGGAAAACCTTGGTGCCCTCAGCCATGAGCAAGGTGGACGATCCCACCAAGATGTGAAGGTCATGGAGGCAGGGTATCAGGGTAGACGGGGTGCATATATCAGGGCCAACTATTATTGGGGCATCAGACCAGATTGCCAAAGATTGAACAACACTCCGTGACAAGATATCAGCCTAACTATTTCCCTTTACCGCTACTACTTGCACACAATGTGACACAAGAACACTAGACCCTTTGTACGGACACGGTGACCTTTACATAAACATTACATTCAGAACTCATTTATTGTATTGTTCTCCATTGTATGTCCATGTTGTTCATTGTGAGCAGATTATTGACCCACCGGGCGCACTGTGTACTGCGGCTACTGCCTTTACATGTATGACTGCAGGTAGATACAGTGACCGGAGACTAGTGGGTTAAGGGTTAAATGTACATAGCTAGGCCGGTGTCCCGTGGGAAGTCACGCATGGGGCAGCCCGGACAGGGAGCTCTTCCGTGAAGCTTCTTGATGCCACCCGATGGTATTTATTATCCCCTCCTCCCCACGGAGGCATCACATAGACATAGAACAAGAGCAGCGTCCGAGGCAGCTAGGAGAGCCCGTCCTAGAGAGCGCTGCCCCCTCCCCTCACACCCGCCCGGAGGAGGGTTCATGGGAGGGCATGAGATGCAGCAAAGCCGGAGTGACCCTACTGTACTGAGAAGGAAGCTGGAGGCCGGCCGGGAGACGGAGCTCAGCTACAGGTGTACTGATGCCGTACCATCTGCGTTGCTCCTATTCACTTACAGCTGAGCGGCCCTGGTGCATTATGTCTCCAGCGGATGTAAGGGTGGAAACATGGGTTGGGAGCCCCGAGTTAGATGGTACGTCTAGCGAGGGGCACGACGGTGGACCGGCTGCCGCACACACACCTCCCCACATGTACCGCCCATTCCCCTGGCAAGCTCACATATCTCCCAGGCGGATTCCCATCTCTGGTCCTGTCTCACACATCTCCCCGCCGGATTGACATCTACTCTCGTTTCCCCCCGGGCGCTCGCTGGACAGCTTTGTCTGCTCCCAGCTCCTGTCCCCGTCGGCCGCAGCAGCCGTCGCCGCTGTCACCCTACGCGCTGGCCTCCGCTCCCGTACACCGATGGCACTAGCGCCGCTGCCACGGCGAACCCCGCTCTCGCTGCCCATGGCGCCGCTGGTGGCCAGCTCTGCCGATGACTGTGAGCTGCTGTTCGGCCGGAGCAGCGGCTTGCCTACAAGAGCTCCACTAGCTGCCCCTGCACTGCTCTCTTTCTGGGTCGCCTCCTTGGGCGCTAAATAGAAGAGCTGATTAGCGATCTGGAAGGGTATAGAGGACGGGGTTGTGGGGGAAGCGGGGGTCTCACAGTACCGATGGTCCTTTAGCTTTCTGGACCAACACGCTCTCCCGTAGGAATCCCAGCGGACACTGTACAACATCTGCTGCCCCGGGGATCTACAGTAGAACCCTCCCTGCGGGTTCTGTACGATGTCACCGACTGTGGCACTGGATCTGGCGCTGAGAGTCCCGCTGTATCACTGCTCCTCTCGGACATCAGTGACTGACAGGCCATCGCCGGCTGCAGGAGACCCGCGGGTAGAAGGCTTTGTTCAGGCGTCATTTCTTGGCGATCTACATCCCGATTAGAGCGTTGTTAGATGCCACCGCTCTTCAGCCAAATCCCAAGTTCCATCTTCACCGTCAACGATTGATGGGAACTACAGAGCCGATGCAATGGCCGTCACGTCCAGCACATGATATCCCTGGGATGATATAGAACGGGCAGCAGCCCGCGGGAGGAGATGGACCTGCAGAGAAGAAGAATCGCTTCTTCTTGTGGACAACCACACCCATCATGTCCGGGGTATTAAAGGGACGATAACGTGTGGCATTCCCGATCGTCTGAGTGTACAGGGGGGTACTGGGTTTCCTCATCTTACATTGCGCCGCAGTATAGAGCAGTCTGCAGTATATACAGTATACATTCAGCACCCGGGAGCTGGCAGTGAGCGGAGGCGCCGCCTGTGCTACACCTCTGGGCTCTCGGCAGCTCCAGGTCGTCCTCACATTGTGCAATCAGCTTCTGCACGATGGAGATTGTGGAGTAGATCCCGGGGATGGTGACAAGGGCCGGGAATAGAGGGAAGGCGCTCCCGCAGCGGTTTTATCTCCGCAGATACGCGGTGATGTGCAGATCGGGAGAACTATGGCGAAGATCTCGTGGCCTCCTCTCCGCTCCTCCCCGGAACCTCCGCCAGCAGCGGCTATAAACGGTTGCATGAGATGTCAGAGAGTGAGGAGTCACGTTGAAAGCGAGCTCTCCTGTCCGGTTCTGACCGGTGACGGACTCTTATCCCGGGCAGGGAAGCACAAGAGGAGAACGGAGCGGAGAGGAGGCCCGGATGGGATAAGGCAGTAGCTGTGCTCAGATTCAGCCAATAGCAGCTCAGGACGGGCCAGCTCACGAGCCAATCAGAGCGCGGCCGCTGTACATATAAGAGGCGCCACCAGCGCCGCTCTCAGAGTTTCTCTTCCAGGAGAGTTTTAGTATTTGATTACCGCAGCACACAATGGCAGAAACCGCGCCAGCCGCCGCTCCTCCTGCCGCCGAGCCGGCTGCCAAATCCAAGAAGCAGCTGAAGAAATCCGCCGCAGGGGGCGCCAAGAAAAGCAAGAAGTCCTCCGGTCCCGGCGTGTCGGAGCTGATCGTCAGAGCCGTGTCCGCCTCTAAAGAGCGCAGCGGGGTGTCTCTAGCCGCCCTGAAGAAGGCTCTGGCTGCCGGAGGGTACGATGTAGAGAAGAATAACAGCCGCCTGAAGCTGGCCGTCAAGTCTCTGGTCACCAAGGGCAGCCTGCTCCAGGTGAAAGGCAGCGGCGCCTCCGGCTCCTTCAAGCTGAACAAGAAGCAGGAGACTAAGGACAAGCCGGCCAAAAAGAAGCCAGCGGCTGCGGCCAAGCCCAAGAAGCCCGCTGGAGCCAAGAAAGCAGCGAAATCTCCTAAGAAGCCCAAGAAGGCTCCGGCCAAAAGCCCGAAAAAAGCAAAGAAACCTGCAGCGGCCGCCGCCAAGAAAGTGGCCAAGAGCCCGAAGAAAGCCTCAAAGCCGAAGGCCGCCCCAAAGCCCAAGAAGGTGACGAAGAGTCCGGCTAAGAAGGCGGCCAAACCCAAAGCTGCCAAGAGTCCGGCTAAGAAGGCTGTTAAAGCCAAGAAGAGTGCGTCTAAGAAATAAGCTGAAGCCGCCCATGCATTTACCCCACAAAGGCTCTTTTCAGAGCCGCCACCTTCTCACCGCAGAGCTGTATTATCACTGCCTCGAATTCTGTTCTAGATAGCAGCGCCCCATAGCGGCTACAGAGGACTTCATATCAGTTGGTAGTCTAGGGAGCGAGGGGGAGGCTGTAGAGGGGAAGTAATACGAGACATTGTCGCCGCATCATCCCTGTTCCTGTTGGGGAGTGTGACCTATACAATGCGTGTATGGATGCCGGGCTGAGTGTGAAGGGGGAGGGGACTCGCCGACCTAATGCATTTCCCATAAAAGCAGCGCAGCTTCTAATGGGGGAGACTGCCGTGCAGCGTGGAGTGCGTGTTTCTGCGGACATATCAATGCAGGGAAGCAGCTGAGAACATGATTTCACAGACACCCGTACGTATCATGCAGTGGCCTGATAGGGTGAGGTGGGGCCAGCCTCTGCCGAACGCTGATTGGTCGCGGGCATCAAGCGTTTTGGCGGGCTAGTGGTTTGTTTGAAAAAGCCAATGAGATGTAGGGGGCGTTGTTTCTAAGAGCCAATAGGGAAAAGCAAGTTGGGTATAAAGGCTCTGCTCTTTCTACGGCTCCCATCATATCACATCTGTGTGCATCTCTACAGTAGAGCTATGGCCAGAACCAAGCAGACCGCTCGTAAATCCACCGGAGGGAAAGCTCCCCGCAAGCAGCTGGCTACGAAGGCCGCCAGGAAGAGCGCTCCTGCCACCGGCGGAGTGAAGAAGCCTCACCGCTATCGTCCAGGTACAGTGGCTCTCCGTGAAATCCGTCGCTACCAGAAGTCCACCGAGCTGCTGATCCGTAAGCTTCCCTTTCAGCGCCTGGTGAGAGAGATCGCCCAGGACTTCAAGACTGACCTGCGCTTCCAGAGCTCAGCGGTCATGGCCCTGCAGGAGGCCAGCGAGGCTTACCTGGTAGGACTGTTCGAGGACACCAATCTGTGCGCCATCCACGCCAAGCGGGTCACCATCATGCCGAAAGACATCCAGCTGGCCCGCAGGATTCGCGGAGAGAGGGCTTAGATCTGCTCTGGGCACCGCATGGAACACAAAGGCTCTTTTCAGAGCCACCAAATCCTCCTCAAACGAGCTGCATCCTGTCCTCCGCTGTCATTCTTTCGATTCCCCACTCGGGTGCGCCGCCGTGTACCCTGGTGCCGCCTCTTCCCAATAATGTTCTCTCGTCAGCAGGAGGTGGTCTGTTAACCCCTTCAGTGACCTAGTCAGTTCCTCAATTAATTCATGCCATTCTCTCATCTTTCAAATGTAGTAGAAAGAGATTTGAGTCCCCGGCAGACTGTTATGAACGTGGTTGATCAAACGTGTCCGTATGAGGCATCTATCTGTGCCTGTGGGCCGGGAAGGGATTAGTGTTGAGCATGTATTTATGTGGATATTATCTCATTGTACGAAGAAGAAAGACAGCAATACACAAAACTACACTAATTAATACAGCATAATGAGATTGATAACCGGCCGGGAAACTGTTAAGAAATGCGGTAAATTCAAAATTCCAAACGGTTCTGTGTTAAACCAATCAGCAAGGAGAGGGGAGTGGCCAACATGTAATTGCCCCAATAGGAACGCCTAAACTTGTTACTGTTTTCAATCTGGTCCGCTCGTCGCGTAGATAAGGGAGGACGCTTGAGCTGGTTGGCAATCGCTTTCTGCTTTTAACGTAGAAGATGTCTGGTCGCGGTAAAGGAGGGAAAGGTCTTGGGAAGGGCGGTGCCAAGCGGCACAGGAAGGTGCTCCGTGATAACATCCAGGGCATCACCAAGCCTGCCATCCGCCGTCTAGCTCGCAGGGGAGGCGTCAAGCGTATTTCCGGCCTCATCTATGAAGAGACTCGCGGCGTCCTGAAAGTCTTCCTGGAGAACGTGATCCGCGACGCCGTCACCTACACAGAGCACGCCAAGAGGAAGACCGTCACCGCTATGGACGTGGTGTACGCGCTCAAGCGCCAGGGCCGCACTCTCTACGGCTTCGGAGGTTAATAATGCTGCTCTTTCTCCAAAACACAAAGGCTCTTCTCAGAGCCGCCCACCTCTTCCAAGGAAAGGCTGTAATCCAACTCCTTGTGGGGTCGTCAGCAGCGGTGATAGTCTATGCGCTCTGATATGATACAGCCGGGGTGTAGCAGCCTCCCCGTCAGGGTGCGCTGCAGGCTGCGGTCACGGCACGCTTTTAAACCCCTTAACCTATTTAGGGCAGGCAGGTTATGTTTATAATACGCGATGAGCTGGGCCTGAATTAATGAGTGCGGTGAAGGGTTAACAGACCTGCCGTTGGAGGTCGGGTGGTTTTAGTGCCGCCTATGGGCGGGGCTATAGTCAGATTCTTCCCGCTCATTGGCAGATCCCCGGAGATTTTGAACTTCCCGCTCAGTTGATCGCGTCTCCCGCTCTTCCTGTCCTCCATCCATCCATGTAACACGTGTAATCAGTGACCAGGCCGTCTGATATAGAGGCGCTCGGGGCTGGAGGTAAAGAACCCTCAGATACACCCCCTAATCCCAGACCTACGACGGGCGGTGGAATCCTCTACCTGCTCCACCCGTAACGCAAGAGGACGTCTAATCCCTGTAGGTTTACTATAATCCAAAACCAGCCTGAGCCGTGCAGGGCTCTGGGAAATCTGGGTGATATAGCTCCACCTCCATAACAAGGGCATGGCTGTGGAGTGACATGATGAGCGCACTTCTAAGGGGCGAAGGTGTAGAGCTCTGAGAGGGCTGGATGATGCGGCTGTAACGCTTTGTAAGCATACGGCCCACGCAGGACCCTGAGAAAGCTGGGTGTTCTATCCGAAACACAACAGAAGCGTTCCGATTCTTGTATATACGTGAGCAAACAGAGGACTCTGTTAACCCGTTATCGCACGGACTGGTGAGCGAGTCCTACAGCCGCCCGTCCTCTGGACATGAGGTCACCTAGAGCAGGACGATTGTGCGCTTCTGCCGGTGACAGGGATGGCCACATTGGCATCCGCCCCAATCTCTGCCTCCTTGTAGAAAGTCCTGTACAATTAGTTTCCCGGTGCAGCCGGCGTACCGGCCGCCGAGTATCACAGCATAGAAGTGGCGCAGCTCTGTTGTAAGGAGCATGTGGGTGGCTCTTAGAAGAGCCTTTGGTTCTATGGAGGGATCAGCGCGATCACTTGCTCTTGCTCGTCTTGCTGCTCTCGGTCTTCTTGGGCAGCAGCACGGCCTGGATGTTGGGCAGGACGCCTCCCTGGGCGATGGTCACCCCACCGAGCAGCTTGTTCAGCTCCTCGTCGTTGCGCACAGCCAGCTGGAGGTGACGGGGGATGATGCGGGTCTTCTTGTTGTCCCGGGCGGCATTGCCAGCCAATTCCAGAATCTCAGCGGTCAGATACTCTAGCACTGCTGCCAGATAGACCGGAGCGCCGGCGCCCACCCTCTCAGCGTAGTTGCCCTTGCGGAGAAGCCTGTGTACACGGCCGACAGGGAACTGCAGCCCTGCCCGGGATGAGCGAGTCTTGGCCTTAGCACGGACTTTACCTCCTTGTTTGCCGCGTCCAGACATCTTCTAGCACTTGAAAGGAGACCTATGAAAAAAGAATAATTCGGATGTTGTGATAACGAGAAGAGCCCTTCTGTTGACTTTTATAACCTGCTGCTCCGCCCTCCTCTTTTCTAATTGGGTAGATTTCAATCCCCCCAATAGAGGCCAGACTTGAGGAAGAACCAATGAGCGGCACTGGGCGTGGCTAATGACGCTCACAGAGGCCACATGTCGCTGAAGTAGAACAGCAAGCAGACGGCGGTACTCATTTGCATGGCCCCGCTATAAATACCGCAGCGCTGGGAGGTGCAGGAACACTGTTCTCTCTAGTGAGGAAAGTATCTCTACGTTATCATGCCTGATCCCGCCAAGTCTGCTCCAGCGCCCAAGAAGGGCTCCAAGAAAGCCGTGACCAAGACTCAGAAGAAGGACGGCAAGAAGCGTAAGAAGACCAGGAAGGAGAGCTATGCCATCTACGTGTACAAGGTGCTGAAGCAGGTCCACCCCGACACCGGCATCTCCTCCAAGGCCATGGGCATCATGAACTCCTTCGTCAACGACATCTTCGAGCGCATCGCAGGGGAAGCCTCCCGCCTGGCTCACTACAACAAGCGCTCCACCATCACCTCCCGGGAGATCCAGACCGCCGTGCGCCTGCTGCTGCCCGGAGAGCTGGCCAAGCACGCCGTGTCCGAGGGCACCAAGGCCGTCACCAAGTACACCAGCGCCAAGTAATCTGTTCTGTGGCCCGCCGTGCACGATCACCCCAAAGGCTCTTCTAAGAGCCCCCCACCCCATCTACAGCAGAGCTGTCACCTCCTAGTCGGTGTGTAGGTTATTGTAATACGTTGCTGTAGAGGGAATGATAACCAGATTGTGTGCTAGTTCTCTCTGGTGTCTCTTCTGCATCGTGCAGTATAAATGGCATTATTGGGGGAGGCAGCAGCGGAACACAGATGATCATCTCCGACTCCACCGCCTGCTGCGGTTTGGGGCTCCGTTTTCTTCCCCGTGTCCACAAGCGCTCGGGGGGCTCTGTCCTATTGCCTTCCAGCAATAGCAATCATGTCTCCTGCTGTCAGTAGGTGGGGATAGAGCGCCGTTATGTCGGCGCGGCTGCCGGGTGTTGATGCATTGCTCCCGGTGTGAGGACAAAGCGGCCGCAGCATTGTTATGGACGATGCCCTGACGGACTGCTCAGAACCCGTGGTTTATATCGCCAGTAATGCAGCTGGGATGAATTAGAAGAAAGCTGCGGATGGTAAAGAGCAACTAGGAGGATCGCCGACGGGGAGAAATCCTGACAAGGTGCAGTTCCAGCACACTTTAGGGAATATTTAGAAACCCAGCGCGGGAGTTCGGGATATTACCCGAGTGTGATCGGTGGAGTGTACAGCGCCGGCCGCATGCTTCCCCCGATATGTACCCGTCCCGGCAGCTCGCTGATAACCCCAACTGTTCTCTCAGAAATGGTGAATACGTGACAGCCGGGCCGGGGAGCTGATAGTGAGCGGACCTGGAGCTTGTGTCCTGGGAATAGGCAGATCTCTAAACCATCCGGGTGACCCGCGGGCAGAAGAGCCGTCACTCTAGAGCACCCGCGGACGCCTCCATACTGGTGGGCACTGTGCGGCGCTCTACCTAGATTTAGTGGCGCCGCACCGGACAATGTTGCTGCTCGCGGTACTCTGAGCACAGTGTATCCCCCGCTAATTAGATACCGGCAGCCCTGATCGCCGCTCTATCAGATGCCCCGTCAGTGATTACACGGGTTACATGGAGTGTGTGTGACCGAAGCAGTGGGGTGCACAAAGGGTCGGAGGCAGACGACATAGTTGTCCAAGGATGACATGCTGGGGGCTGTAGTGCATTGTAGTGGGTACAAGGGGGTAGCGGAGGCAACCCGGGATGCCTGACAATGAGAGGCTTGAAGCGCCAGGAAAGGGGAGGAGGAGCATGACGAGAAGAGCCTCACACTCCCCAGCTCCGCATGTAGAGGTGTCCAGGCGCCTCTTGACTCCTTTTACTCCAGCGGCCGCAAAGGGAACGAGAGCGGTGCAGGGACCAGAGTAGCAGCAGCAGTGGGAATGGGAGCCAAGATAGCCTGGCGGGGACCAGAGTGACAGCGGTCATCCCCTCACATAGAGGCGCAGACTGTATCTCTCAGAGATCTGCAGGGCCACCCTCTTGCCTAGGTTAATTTAGTGCTGCGGCTATATCATTCAGCTCTCCCAGAGTCCTGCAACACGATGTCAGTGCAGTACTCTGGGAGAGCTGGGTGCTATGACCGCAACTCTATATAAAATAATGGCTCCGCGGGTCCTTGGGAGATCTTGGTGCAATTGCAGCACTTCTATATGAGAGGACCGCCGTGCAGGACGCCTCCAATATGGTAGCATTACACGGATTAGCGGGCAGGCCGTATGCTTTAGTGCAAGGAGGACATACAATCAGTGCGCCGCAGCCTGCTTCATCTAACGGTAGGAGGGGAAAGGGACTAGAGCCTGAAGTACGCGCGGGCCAGGAAGCTCTTCCTTCACCTGGGACATTCCAATTATCAGACTGGCAATCAGACTGAATCAGCGGCAACCCCCCACAAGGAGTTGGATTACAGCCTTTCCTTGGAAGAGGTGGGCGGCTCTGAGAAGAGCCTTTGTGTTATGGAGAAAGAGCAGAATTATTAACCTCCGAAGCCGTAGAGAGTGCGGCCCTGGCGCTTGAGCGCGTACACCACGTCCATAGCGGTGACGGTCTTCCTCTTGGCGTGCTCGGTGTAGGTGACGGCGTCGCGGATCACGTTCTCCAGGAAGACTTTCAGGACGCCGCGAGTCTCTTCATAGATGAGGCCGGAGATACGCTTGACACCTCCCCTGCGAGCTAGACGGCGGATGGCAGGCTTGGTGATGCCCTGGATGTTATCACGGAGCACCTTCCTGTGCCGCTTGGCGCCGCCCTTCCCAAGACCTTTCCCTCCTTTACCGCGACCAGACATCTTCTCCGTTGTAAGCAGAAAGCGATAGCTGCTCAGCGCAGAGCCCTAGTCTATATATACAGTGAGCGGACCAGAGAGGGAACTACTGATCAGGGCCGTCATTGCGGGGCGTTTCTTTTAGTTGTCTAGCGTAAAGGCCCATCCCCTCTCCCTGCTGATTGGATGAATACAAGAGCCCTTGCCATCTTGTGCAGCCGATTGGCCTGTCAGCTCCTGAAGCAGTGGGAGAGAAGACGGAGTGAAGGAGACAAGGGCCATGCAGCAGAGAGCCGCTGGAGCGTGAATCCCTCCTGTAAAGCGAGCAGTGCAGCTGCTGCCACAAACACGTGGGGGCGAGGAGAGAGCGCGCAGGGAGGCTTCGGTGAAGGGGAGTACTAGAGCTCTGCTGCATCAGCGCTCCCCTGCCGGAGCAGAGAGACACTCAGGAGCCACAACAGACAGCTATGGGCGGCAGGAACATCAGGGCACCGTGTATAACAAGGAGGCCCCATAACCTGTGACAGTCCCCGGCACAGGGCATACAGTGGCACTTCTACTGCCACCCCAAGAAGCGCCAGGATTACTCCTCCTCTGCTGTGGCCACCATGCTGTGCAACACTCTGCAGATTCTCAAGACCCGGAGTCCCTCATTACAGTCATCAATGGAGTGCAAACCGAACGACTTCCCTGTGTGACTGCTGCCAGACACTGCTGTATACTCCTTATGTCTTAGGGGCCTTTACAGGTCTACTTAAAGGGGTTGTCCCGAGGCAGCAAGTGGGTCTATACACTTCTGTATGGCCATAATAATGCACTTTGTAATATACATTGTGCATTAATTATGAGCCATACAGAAGTTATAAAAAGTTTTTTACTTACCTGCTCCATTGCTGGCGTCCTCGTCTCCATGGTGCCGACTAATTTTTGGCCTCCGATGGCCAAATTAGCCGCGCTTGCGCAGTCCGGGTCTTCAGCAGTCTTCTATGGAGCCGCTCGTGCCAGAGAGCGGCTCCGTGTAGCTCCGCCCCGTCACGTGCCGATTCCAGCCAATCAGGAGGCTGGAATCGGCAGTGGACCGCACAGAAGAGCTGCGGTCCACGAAGACAGAGGATCCCGGCGGCCATCTTCAGCGGTAAGTATTGAAGTCACCGGAGCGCGGGGATTAAGGTAAGCGCTCCGGTAAACTTTCTTTACTTCCCTGCATCGGGGTTGTCTCGCGCCGAACGGGGGGGGGGGGTTTGAAAAAAAAAAAAAACCCGTTTCGGCGTGGGACAACCCCTTTAAGGAGCTTTAAGCAATTTGCAAAATCCCCTGCAAAGGCAGGAAATGCAGAAGTGGTTCTGCTATGGGACCCACTAGACAGAACTCTCCCAGTGATACACTAAAGATGTTTGCGAGGGGGGAACCCCCCGACCCGGAGCCTACGACATCATCTGCATCAGGAGACGTGGCCTCTGCACCAACCGCCTGTTTGAGTTCGCTTGCTGGGTTGGTTCAGACTTTGCAATGACTGTCCAATCGGCTCTTATCAGCGATGCAGACAGCTACTGCTGCCCTTACGGGTAAAATCCATGAGATCCGAATGGATGTGAGCCTGTTGAGACAAGCCACCCAGAATCTAAGAGACCGACCGGGTCACTAGTACAGAGGACAGGATCTCTGTGCTGGATGATACCGTATCCCCGACGGCAGCTACTGTGCGAGAGCTTACGCAAAAAGCAGAAATCTGGAAACAAAAGGCGGGTGGCTTGGGAAATGGCTGACAGCGGAATAATCTCTGTGTTGTGGGCCTACCAGAACGCACTGAGGGGCAGAGACCGCAGGGGATCATGGAAGCATTCACGTAGTCACCGTTCCATGATCCCCTGCGGTCTCTGCCCCTCAGTGCATTCTGGCAGGCCCACAACACAGAGATTATTCCGCCGTGAACCATTCCCCAAGCCGCCCGCCTTTTGTTTCCAGATTTCTGTCACACAGGTCTTTGTGGTGGAGCGCGCACACCGAGTACCCATGAAACCACCTATACCAGGCGGGCGCTCCTCCCGGACCCCTGTTGGCAAAGCTGCTCAACTCCTGGGATAGAGAGGTGATCGTACAAGCTGCCAGAACAGGAGGCCCTCTTAGATGCAACAATGCTGCAAAATCCATCTTCCCGGACTTCTCGGCAGATCTACAAAAGCAGAGAGCGCCCTTCTTTGGGATCAAAAGGCAACTCTGAGATCTCCAGCTGCCATACTCCATGGCATATGGATGGTGACCGCACACGTTTCTTCTCCTCTCCGTCTGAGGCTGAGGAATGGCTGTCTAACAGGCATCAACCAGAGTGACTGAAATGTATACTTATCCAAGAAAAAGAATCAGCTATACTAATAGATCATAGACTGAACATGAGTCAACCATGTGATGCGGCAGCCAAAAAGTCAAATGCAATTCTGGAATGTATTAAGAGAAGCATAGAGTCTAGATCACGTGAGATCATTATCCCCCTCTACTCTTCCTTAGTCAGACCTCATCTGGAATATCGGGTCCAGTTCTGGGCACCCCACTTTATACAAGACATAGACAAACTGGAGCAAGTTCAGAGAAGAGTTACCAAGATGGTAAGCGGTCTGCAAATCATGTCCTATGAGGAACGGTTAAAGAATCTGGGAATGTTTAGCAGAAGAGAAGGCTGAGAGGAGACTTAATAGCTGTCTACAAATATCTGAAGGGCTGTCACAGTGCAGAGGGATCAGCCCTATTCTCATCTGTACAAGGAAAGACAAGAAGCAATGGGATGAAACTGAAAGGGAGGAGACACAGATTAGATATTAGACAGTGAGGGGATCAATGAGTGGAACAGGTTGCCACGTGAGGTGGGGCGAGTAATCCTTAGATGGTTGTCCGGCCTCTGAAGACTCCCATTGATCTGTGATGTTTTAGTGATCCTGCACTGAGCGGGGGGTTGGACCCGATGACCCTGGGGGTCCTTCTAACTCTACCATTCTATGAATCTATAACTACCTTCTTCTTTCAGGCAGAGAGCCTATTATCTGCTGAGTGGGCCCGCTTCCAAATTACCCTGCTTCGCCTCAGAGGCTCTATGATTAGAATATTTAATGTGCATTCAACTTCAGGTTAGCAGGCCCAGGATATATATGTGCATTTAAATGATAGGAGCCTGGAGGCATAGAGATATGTGCCCATTATAACAAGAAAAATGCAAACGTCTCAGGACGTACCGCCTAGGATCGAGCGGTATGGATGAGAGACTGCTTTCTTCATGCAGAAAAGAGGACACAGCAAGAAGTATAAGACGGGAGCTAACATAACCTGCTGCATAGGTGAGATCATTACCATTGCCAGGATATATATGGTTGCCCATGGATCGCCGTGTTCCTGACTGCTGCGGGTGTGACGCCCCAATGGTTCACAAGCACTACGCTCAGCACCGGCGCAGGGTGATGTTCACAACTACTCTGGTAGATAGATATGCACCGAAGAACAGTGTGCACCACAACTGAAATGCATAACCCTGATGAAAAGCCTGTGCGACACCAGGGTACCACACTCAGCACGGCGACAGGGAACGCATGCGCTGTATGAACGAGCCGCACACCATGCTATGCTGAATGGTAGCACCGCTACAGGGAGGATGAAGCCTGGCCCTAACCTAGTAAGG
Organism: Eleutherodactylus coqui; assembly: GCF_035609145.1. Classification (NCBI taxonomy): domain Eukaryota; kingdom Metazoa; phylum Chordata; class Amphibia; order Anura; family Eleutherodactylidae; genus Eleutherodactylus; species Eleutherodactylus coqui. Next base: position 59,890,224 of record NC_089847.1, on the reverse strand, counting down.
GAGGTGAAGGGGCCCCGCCTTAAAGAAGAGTAGTAGCCTCGATAGAGACGGCCCCACGGTCTTCCTCCTGGGCCCTGTCTGTCCCTGAAAGGACCCCTGGAGAGATGAACCGAACAGCAAAGCAACACAGAAATGCAACTGAAAAGGAACCCATAGCTACTTATCTGCAAGTAGAAATATACCCAGCACAGAAGAGCTCCAAACTCCAGGGACTCCACTATGGAACATAATAAGCAGCACTGAGCAAAGGGAGGCGTGAGAATATATAGCCACTATGCACATGGGAACTGGCAGAGTGAATGGAAAACAACACAACATCACCCTACTCCTAGGCATGACTAATCTAGCATGCATCAAAGACAGGCAGTGCCAGCAGTCTCTGCACATGGTGCATTAACCCCTGTCCTCCATAACAAGGCAACAGGTCTTGACCTGCGTCCAGACCACCATGCCACAACAGCGTCAAGGTACAATAGTACCCTTCACTCCTAACCGTTGAAGAGGATGAACTCCAACTACACCTCAATCACCCGCATTTATAGAAGGCAGACATCTTGTGACGGTACATGTATTGGTACTTTTGCAGACATATCCCAGCCACTTTCAGACATTAGCCCCTTACATGCTGCAGCTGTGCAATGCATACAACAGAGTACTAGACCCTTAGCACGGCGCATCCACATAAAATACATGACATGCATGACTACCCGGGCACTACCCCCCCCCCCCCCCTCAATAAGAAAGGGTCTTATTAAAATGATTGTCCTTCCCCAGTAGCTATACTGGCTACAACAAGCAGACATCTTTCAATAAAGGCCCATTTAGCTAGCTGAAAGACAATGATGAGCCTTATCCATGCTGCATTCTCAGCGGGATACCGCTGATACTATTGTTTTAGCTGGTATCCCGCTTGGGGAACACAGCCGGAATATGAAGAAGACAAGCGCTCCATCTGTGTTCTGCATACCCCGCTAGGAGTGCTTAGCGGGATATCAGCTAAACGCTCAGAGAAGACAACAGCTGTATGGAGAAGATAGCGGTCCCACTTGTATTCTGCATACAGCGTGAGCCTTCATTTACACGCTTATGCAAAGCGAACGCTCAAAACTGCCCCATGAACTGCCGTGTGCGTGGATTTTGAGTGATAATCGTTGTGTCTAAATGGGCCTTTAGAATTCTCTTCATTAAACACTGGGAGATACTTAAAAGTGATATTTGCCTAATAGATACCATAACCCCCAGGCCCAATATAGTATTCTGTAGGGACACATCAAAAACATAGGGGCAATTTATCTACCCTACCGGCAGGATCCTATAAGTGCCGCATGGAAGATGCACACGCTGCAACAATATAGCATGCAGCAAGCGGAGATATGACCGGGCACATTTACGACAATACAATACTGTTTAATCTGTAACCCGTCCGAAGTGGAGACTGACTTCAGATGGCCACCAAGCTCCAGTATTCATCATTCTATACTGCCCGTGTCACACCAGATTGAGGACATCACAATGCACAGTCAACTGCCAGACAGGCAGGCTCATTAGCATGCAATGTGTTTGTATGTCTGTCTGTCTATCTATCTTTAGATATACTATGTAATCAATATAGATGATAGAATCTACATTGATATAATTAAGTTAATAACTAGAGATGAGCGAGCACACTCGTCCGAGCATTAGGGGACTCGAGATGCTTGTTACTCGAGACGAACACCACGCGGTACTCCAGTCAATTCCATGTCCTTCCCTGCATGTTTAGCGCCATTTTCTAGCCAATAGACATGCGGGGAAGGCATTACCACTTCCTGCTGTGACACGCCAGCCCTATCCCACCCCCCAGCAGTGAGTGGCTGGCGAGATCAGGTGACCGCCGAGTACCTAAAGCGGTCCCGCCCGTGCCTCGCCTCAGACACACGCTGGGAGAGTATAGGGACAGTGCTGCTGCTGATATAGTGTTAGCGTAGGTTCCTGTCTACAAGAACCCCAACTGTCCTTCTTAGGGCCACATCTGACCGTGTGCATTACTGTTGTGGCTGGCAGGGAGCAGTAGTGCACCCCCCCCCCCCATCTCGGGCTGTGCATGCCATTACAGCTATAGCGTTCTAAGTCTGCAGTGTATTATACAGAGTATAGGGAAAGAGCTGCTGATATAGGGAAAGTGTTAGAGTAGGATCCTGTCTACAAAACCCCCAAAGCTCCTCCATTGGGCTGCATCTGACCCTGTACATTATACTTGTGGCCTGCTGGGAGTTGTAGTGCATCCATTTTTGTATTACGCATCTAGGCCTGTTCCCAGCCTTTCAGTAATAGGCGTTCTCAGGCTGCAGTGCCGTACAACCGGCTCTCACCATGAAACTGCACTCAAATATTTCCTAGCCTACTGCAAAACGACTTCAGTTATACCGTTCTGTGTCTGCAGTGTATTAGACAGCGGTCTCACCGCTAAACAGTACTGTAATATTTCCGGGGCCACTGCAAAGTATTTCAGCTCTGCCACTGTGCAGAGCGTCTCACAATACCCTTTCCTTTGTGGGGTTGAGATCGCCGCAGTTACCAGCACTCTCCACTGGCTTTAGAGTCTTCTCCCACTCCACACAGCCTCCATTATCTACAAGTCTCTGCGAGCAGTAAATTACCCCTCGGTATCAGCGCAAGACACAAGTCACAGCATAGAGCCTCCGCTATCTACAAGTCTCTGTGTGCGGTGAATTAAGGCCCAGTTGTCAGTGCTGTACAGTGGGGTAATTTATTTGGCCCTGCTCTATTCTTAATCCGCCATGATGAGGAGTAGGGGTAAGGGTCGAGGACGCGGAGGTCCAAGTGAGGGTGTGGGCACATGCCGAGTTCCTGGTCCAGGTGAATTGCAGCCGGCTGCTGCGGGATTAGGAGAGAGGAACGTTTCTGGGATCCCCAGCTTCATATCACAATTTTTGGGTCTACTTAATAGACCTTTATTACAAACAGAGCAGTGTGAGCAGGTCCTGTCGTGGATGGCAGAAAATGCTTCCAGCAATCTATTGACCACCCAGAGTTCTGCGCCGTTCACTGCTGCAACTCTGAATCCTCTCGCTGCTGCTCCTCCTTACTCCCAGCCTCCTCACTCCATGAAAATGACACATTCTGAGGAGCAGGCAGACTCCCAGGAACTGTTCTGGGGCCCCTGCCTTGATTGGGAAATAATGGTTCCTCTCTCACCTCAGGAGTTTGTCATGACCGATGCCCAACCCGGGGTCCGGGTGATGAGGCCGGGGACTTCCGGCAACTGTCTCAAGAGCTTTCAGTGGGTGAGGAGGACGATGATGATGAGACACAGTTGTCTATCGGTGAGGTAGTAGTAAGGGCAGTAAGTCCGAGGGAGGAGAGCACAGAGGATTCAGAGGAAGAGCAGCTGGACGATGAGGTGACTGACCCCACCTGGTTTGATAAGCCAACTGAGAAGAGTTCTTCAGAGGGGGAGGCAAGTGCAGCCACAGGACATGTTGGAAGAGGCAGTGGAGTGGCCAGGGGTAGAGGCAGGTGCCAGAGCGAAGACTCCCCCAACTGTTTCCCAAAGCACCCCCTCACGCCAAGCCACCCTGCAGAGGCCTAGGTCTTCAAAGGTGTGGATGTTTTTCAGTGATAGCACAGACGACCGACGGACAGTGGTGTGCAACCTGTGTCGCGCCAAGATCAGCCAGGGTGCCCCCACTACCAGCCTCCCCACCACCAGCATGCGCAGGCATATGATGGCCAAGCACCCGATAAGGTGGGACGAGGTCCGTTCACCGCCTACGGGACACCACCTCCCCCTGTGCCCCAACCTGCCACTCAGATCTACCCCCCCCCCCCCGCTCAGGACACAAGCACGTGTGCCTCCCGGCCTGCACCCACACCCTCACCTCCACTGTCCTCCACCCCACCCAGCAATGTCTCTCAGTGCAGCGTTCAGCTGTCGCTAGCACAAGCGTTGGAGCAAAAGCTCAAATGCGCTACCACGCACCCGTATGCACAAGCTGTAAATGTGCACATTGCAAAATTAATCAGCCTGGAGTTGCTGCTGTACAGGCTTGTGGAAACGGAAGCTTTCAAAAACATGATGGCAGCAGCGGTCCCGCGCTACTCGGTCCCCAGTCGCCACTATTTTTCCCGGTGTGCCCTCCCAGCCCTACACCAGCAGGTCTCCCGCAACATCAATCATGCCCTCACCAACGCGGTTACTGGGAAGGTCCACTTAACCAGGGACACGTGGACAAGTACTGGCGGGCAGGGCCACTATATCTCATTGGGTGAATTTGGTGGAGGCTGGGACCGAGTCAGAGCCTGGGACCGCTCACGTCCTACCCACACCCAGAATAGCGGGTCCTACCTCGGTGCTGGTATCTGCGTCGCACTATGCCACCTACTCTAAACCCTCCCCCTCCTCCTCCTACGCAACCTCTACCTCTCAATTAAGAAGTGTGAGCAGCACGTCGCCAGCAGTCGGTGTGGCGCGGCGTGACAGCACAGCGGTGGGCAAGCGTCAGCAGGCCGTGCTGAAACTACTCAGCTTAGGTAACAAGAGACACATGGCCCCCGAACTGTTACAGGGTCTGACAGAGCAGACCGACCTCTGGCTTTCGCCGCAGAGCCTCCAACCGGGCATGGTCGTATATGACAACGGCCGTAACCTGGTGGAGGCTCTGGAGCTCGGCATATTGCTGCATATTGTTAGGTTCTATGGCCATTGTGTTGGTCTTATGGCGATTGTGCCTGCTTAGCGGCGATCATGCCTGCTCTGCACCTTCTCAGGTATTGAATGTTTGGCTCTTTTCCAGTAAAATTTAAAAATAAAAGAACTACAAGTAAAAGGAAACGTGGCTCGACAAGACGGTAACAGAGGCAATAAGGAAAAAAAAGAAAGTGTTTCAACTATTAAAACTAGAAGAGCAAAAAATGTACAGGGAAGAAAGGAATTATGTAAGGAAAAGATAAAAACTGCAAAAAAGGAAGGAGGGGAGGGGCACATTGTCTAGCTGGCAAAGAGACAGGATGCACAAAAATGAGCTCTCCTAGCCAGCCTTTGAAATCCCCTCCAATCCTGCTGATAGAAGCCCCTGGTCTGCTGGCCGGGTCCTGGGATATCCTCTTTTGCCCTCTGGGTGCAGCTAGAGGCTTCTTATGGTCTTTTAAGGTCTTCTGTGGACTGACTCCAGCTGGGGCCTGGTGTGGCCTGCTGAACCTAGAGGATTGTGGGCTGGACTACCAGGAGCCTGTGCCCAGCAGAAGTCCCAAATACAACCCTGCTGCTGTTTGGGCTGTGAGGCTCCTGGAGAAGCCATGGTTGTGTACTACTCCCTGCACTCTGTTCCTGCAGTGGCAACCGGGTGAGTGACAGGCTCTGAGAGAGGCTTGCCAGCTGCTCTCAGCCTGCAAACTCCTGCCCCAGGTCCCTACACTTCCGTGCCAACACTCCTGTGGTGCCTACACAGCAGGAGTCACACTAACTGCTGACCCTACTGCACAATCTACATTGTGGGGGACGCTGTCACAGGAGCCGGGAGGCAGAGAGACATCAACTCTCAGATTCATGTTGAGTCACAGAGAGAAGGGGATGTTATTGGGGGAGAGGAGGGAGAGAGAAGAAAGCCTGCAGCAAACAACAGAAAAGTGCCTCTACAAGCACAATTTACAACTAAACTCACCACAAGGGAAGTCACCTGCCCGCCCCCTCACCTGCCCACCCACACTCCCCCCTCTTTCACACCGAGCAACCTCTTAAATCCAGGAGAGAGAGGAGAGACACTCAGGAAGGATGCAGCTGCTGTCTTATGAGAACAGGACTGCTACTGTGCTCTGCTGCCATCTAGTGGAGTCTTGCTGAAACAACATATTCTGCACAATACCCCTGCTACAAAGTTCTGATTTTGAAGCTATAAGCCTGGGTTCACACAGGGCGTATTTGTTGCTTATTTCCCGCGGTTTGCCGTTGCATATCCGCATTGTGGCCATTCCGTCGCGGTTGCAGTGCAATGCAGTGCCAATGTGTTTGGCCAAAATGTCGTTCTCACAGGGCGTAAAATTTACCGCAGAGCCACAGTGCGGATAAGCAACTGCGTCGCGGTTTTGAAAGATGCAGCATGTCCATTCTTTCGACCTTTCCGCAGCGCTTTTTTTTCCATAGGGCCCCATGGATGCAGCAAAAACTGCAATGAAAACCGCTATTGCTTATTTTGCTGCGTTTTTTCCAAGCGGTTCCGTACGTAAAAGTAGGACGCTAATTCTTTGGCGCTTAGAATTGAATAATAGAGTTGGGACCTATTAGCTTTTCCTATTTATGACATTATCAATACTCGTGCTAAATTTCAAGTTTCTATGACATTGGGAAAGTGAGAGAATTAGTTTCCGTATGTAAAATTTGGACGCTAATTCTTTAGCGCATAGAATTGAATAATCGAGTTGGAACTTATTAACTTTTTCTATTTATGACATAATCAATGCTCGTGCCAAATTTCAAGTTTCTATGACATTGGGAAGTGAGAGAATTAGATTCCGTACGTAAAAATTGGACGCTAAATCTTTGGCGCTTGGAATTGAATAATGGAGTTGCGACCCATTAGCTTTTCCTATTTATGACATAACCAATGCTCGTGCTAAATTTCAAGTTTCTATGACATTGGAAAGTGATGGAATTAGATTCCGTACGTAAACTTTGGATGCTATTTTTTGCGCTTACAATTGAATAATCGAATTGCGACCCATTAGCTTTTCCTATTTATGACATAATCAATGCTCGTGCCAAATTTCAAGTTTCTATGACATTGGGAAGTGATGGAATTAGATTCCGTACATAAACTTTGGGCGCTATTTTTTTGCGCTTAGAATTTATTATTCGAGTTGGGACCCATTAACTTTTCCTATTCATGACATAATCAATGCTTATGCCAAATTTCATGTTTCTATGACATTGGGAAAGTGAGAGAATTAGATTTCGTTCGTAAAATTTGGACGCTAATTCTTTAGCGCATAGAATTAAATAATCGAGTTGGGACCCATTAACTTTTCCTATTTATGACATAATCAATGCTTATGCCAAATTTCATGTTTCTATGACATCGGGGAGTGAGAGAATTAGATTCCGTACGTAAAATTTGGACGCTAATTATTTGGCGCTGAGAATTGAATAATCTAGTTGGGACCCAATTAGCTTTTCCTATTTATGACATAATCAATGCTCGTGCCAAATTTCAAGTTTTTATTACATCGGGAAGTGAGAGAATTAAATTCCGTATGTAAAATTTGGACGCTAATTATTTGGCGAATAGAATTGAATAATCGAGTTGGGACCCATTAACTTTTTCTATTTATGACATAATCAATAATCGTGCCAAATTTCAAGTTTCTATAACATTGGGAAGTGTGAGTATTAGATTCCGTACGTAAAGTTTGGACGCTAATTCTTTTGCGCTTAGAATTGAATAATGGAGTTGGCACCCATTAGCTTTTCCTATTTATGACATATTCAATTCTCATGCCAAATTTCAAGTTTCTATGACATCGGGGAGTGAGAGAATTAGATTCCGTACGTAAAATTTGGACGCTAATTATTTGGCGCTGAGAATTGAATAATCTAGTTGGGACCCAATTAGCTTTTCCTATTTATGACATAATCAATGCTCGTGCCAAATTTCAAGTTTTTATTACATCGGGAAGTGAGAGAATTAAATTCCGTATGTAAAATTTGGACGCTAATTATTTGGCGAATAGAATTGAATAATCGAGTTGGGACCCATTAACTTTTTCTATTTATGACATAATCAATAATCGTGCCAAATTTCAAGTTTCTATAACATTGGGAAGTGTGAGAATTAGATTCCGTACGTAAAGTTTGGACGCTAATTCTTTTGCGCTTAGAATTGAATAATGGAGTTGGCACCCATTAGCTTTTCCTATTTATGACATATTCAATTCTCGTGCCAAATTTCAAGTTTCTATGACATCGGGACGTGAGAGAATTAGATTCCGTACGTAAAATTTGGACGCTAATTATTTGGCGCTGAGAATTGAATAATCTAGTTGGGACCCAATTAGCTTTTCCTATTTATGACATAATCAATGCTCGTGCCAAATTTCAAGTTTTTATTACATCGGGAAGTGAGAGAATTAAATTCCGTCTGTAAAATTTGGACGCTAATTCTTTGGCGAATAGAATTGAATAATCGATTTGGGACCTATTAACTTTTCCTATTTATGACATAATCAATACTTGTGCTAAATTTCATGTTTCGATGACTTTGGGAAGTTATGGAATTAGATTCCGTACGTAAAATTTGACGCTAATTTTTTTGCACTTACAATTGAATAATGGAGTTGGAACCCATTCTATTTTCCTATTTATGACATAATCAATGCTCGTGCCAAACTTGAAGTATCTATGACATTGGGAATTGAAATAGATTCCGTACATAAAAGTAGGACGCTAATTTTTTTGTGCTTAGAAAAGAACAATCGAGTTGGGACCCAATAACTTTTCCTATTTATGACATAATCAATGCTCGTGCCAAGTTACATTGGGAAGTGAGAGCATTAGATTCCATACGTAAAATTTGGACGCTAATTCTTTTGCGCTTAGAATTAAATAATCATCTTGGGACCCCTTAACTTTTTCAATTTATGACATAATCAATGCTCATGCCAAATTTCATGTTTCTATGACATCGCAAAGTGAGAAAATTAGATTTCGTACTTAAAATTTCGACGCTAATTCTTTGGCGCTTAGAATTGAATAATCGAGTTGGGACCTATAAACTTTTCCTATTTATGACATAATCAATACTCGTGCTAAATTTTATGTTTCGATGACTTTGGGAAGTGATGGAATTTGATTCCGTACGTAAAATTTGGACGCTAATTCTTTTGCGCATAGAATTGAATAATGGAGTTGGAACACAATCTATTTTCCTATTTATGACATAATCAATGCTCGTGCCAAACTTGAAGTATCTAGGACATTGGCAATTGAAATAGATTCCATACGTAAAAGTAGGACCCTAATTTTTTTGTGCTTAGAAAAGAACGATCGAGTTGGGACCCATTAACTTTTCCTATTTCTGACATATAAAATGCTCGTGCCAAATTTTAAGTTTCTATAACAATGGGAAGTGAGAGAAATAGGTTCTGTACGTAAAATTTGGACGCTAATTCTTTAGCGCATAGAATTGAATAATCGAGTTGGGACCCATTAACTTTTCCTATTTATGACATAATCAATGCTAATGCCAAATTTCATGCTTCTAAGACATTGTGAATGTGAGAGAATTAGACTCCGTTCGTAAAATTTGGACGCTAATTCTTTAGCGCATAGAATTGAATAATCGAGTTGGGACTTAATAACTTTTTCTATTTATGACATAATCAATGCTCGTGACAAATTTCAAGTTTCTATGACATTGGAAAGTGAGAGAATTAGATTCCGTATGTTAAATTTGGACGCTAATTCTTTAGCGCATAGAATTGAATAATCGAGTTGGGACCCATTAACTTTTCATATTTATGACATAATCAATGCTCATGCCAAATTTCATATTTCTATGACATTGGGAAAGTGAGAGAATTAGATTCCGTACGTTAAATTTGGACGCTAATTCTTTGGCGCTTAGAATTGAATAATCGAGTTGGGACCCATTAACTTTTTCTTTTTATGACATAATCAATGCTCGTGCCAAATTTCAAGTTTCTATAACATTGGGAAAGTGAGAGAATCAGATTCCGTACGTAAAATTTGGACGCTAATTCTTTTTCGCTTAGAATTGAATAATCGAGTTGGGACCCATTAACTTTTCCTATTTATGACATAATCAATGCTCGTGCCAAATAACACGGGAAGTGAGAGAATTAGATTCCGAATGTAAAATTATGACGCTAATTCTTCTGCGCTTAGAATTAAATAATCGAGTTGGGACCCATTAGATTTTCCAATTTATGACATAATCAATGCTCGTGCCAAATTTCAAGTTTTTATGACATCGGGAAGTGAGAGAATCAGATTCCGTACGTAAAATTTGGACGCCTATTCTTTTGCGCTTAGAATTGAATAATCGAGGTGGGACCCATTACCTTTTCCTATTTATGACATAATCAATGTTCGTGCCAAATTGCATCGGGAAGTGAGAGCATTAGATTCCATACGTAAAATTTGGACGCTAATTCTTTTGCGCTTAGAATTAAATAATCGAGTTGGGACCCATTACCTTTTCTCAATTTATGACATAATCCATGCTCATGCCAAATTTCATGTTTCTATGGCATCGCGTAGTGAAAAAATTAGATTTAGTACGTAAAATTTGGACGCTAATTCTTTGGTGCTTAGAATTGAATAATCGAATTGGGACCCATTAGCTTTTCCTATTTATGACATAATCAATGCTCATGCCAAATTTCAAGTTTTTATGACATCGGGAAGTGAGAGAATTAGATTCCGTACGTAAAATTTGGACGCTAATTCTTTAGCGAATAGAATTGAATAATCGAGTTGGGACCTATTAACTTTTCCTATTTATGACATAATCAGTACTCGTGCCAAATTTCATGTTTCGATGACTTTTTTGAAGTGATGGAATTAGATTACGTACGTAAAATTTGGACGCTAATTTTTTTGCGCTTAGAATTGAATAATCGAGTTGCGACCCATTAGCTTTTCCTATTTATGACATAATCAATGCTCGTGCCAAATTTCAAGTTTCTATGACATTGGAAAGTGATGGAATTGGATTCCGTACGTAAACTTTGGACGCTATTTTTTTTGCACTTAGAATTGAATAATCGAGTTGGGACCCATTAACTTTTCCTATTCATGACATAATCAATGCTCATGCCAAATTTCATGTTTCTATGACATTGGGAAAGTGAGAGAATTAGATTCCGTTCGTAAACTTTGGACACTATTTTTTTTGCGCTTAGAATTGAATAATCGAGTTGGGACTTATTAACTTTTCCTATTTATGACATAATCAATGCTCGTGCCAAATTTCAAGTTACTATGACATTGGGAAGTGAGAGTATTAGATTACGTAAGTAAAATTTGGACGCTAATTCTGTGGCGCTTAGAATTGAATAATCGAGTTGCGACCCATTAGCTTTTTCTATTTATGACATAATCAATGCTCGTGCCAAATTTCAAGTTTCTATGACATTGGAAAGTGATGGAATTGGATTCCGTACGTAAACTTTGGACGCTATTTTTTTTGCACTTAGAATTGAATAATCGAGTTGGGACCCATTAACTTTTCCTATTCATGACATAATCAATGCTCATGCCAAATTTCATGTTTCTATGACATTGGGAAAGTGAGAGAATTAGATTCCGTTCGTAAACTTTGGACACTATTTTTTTTGCGCTTAGAATTGAATAATCGAGTTGGGACCTATTAACTTTTCCTATTTATGACATAATCAGTACTCGTGCCAAATTTCATGTTTCAATGACTTCTTTTGAAGTGATGGAATTAGATTCCGTACGTAAAATTTGGACGCTAATTTTTTTGCGCTTAGAATTGAATAATCGAGTTGCGACCCATTAGCTTTTCCTATTTATGACATAATCAATGCTCGTGCCAAATTTCAAGTTTCTATGACATTGGAAAGTGATGGAATTGGATTCCGTACGTAAACTTTGGACGCTATTTTTTTTGCACTTAGAATTGAATAATCGAGTTGGGACCCATTAACTTTTCCTATTCATGACATAATCAATGCTCATGCCAAATTTCATGTTTCTATGACATTGGGAAAGTGAGAGAATTAGATTCCGTTCGTAAAATTTGGACGCTAATTCTTTAGCGCATAGAATTGAATAATCGAGTTGGAACTAATTAATTTTTTCTATTTATGACATAATCAATTCTCGTGCCAAATTTCAAGTTTCTATGACATTGGGAAGTGAGAGAATTAGATTCCGTACGTAAAATTTGGACGCTATTTTTTTGCGCTTAGAATTGAATAATGGAGTTGTGAACCATTAGCTTTTCCTATTTATGACATAATCAATGCTTGTGCCAAATTACATTGGGAAGTGAGAGCAATAGAATCCACACGTAAAATTTGGATGGTAATTCTTTTGCGCTGAGAATTAAATAATCGAGTTGGGACCCATTAACCTTTTCAATTTATGACATAATCAATGCTCATGCCAAATTTCATGTTTCTATGACATCGCGAAGTGAGAAAATTAGATTTCATACGTAAAATTTGGACGCTAATTCTTTGGCGCTTAGAATTGAATAATCGAGTTGGGACCCATTAGCTTTTCCTATTTATGACTAAATCAATGCTCGTGCCATATTTCAAGTTTCTATGACATTGGGAAGTGAGAGAATTAGATTCCGTACGTTTAATTTGGACGCTAATTCATTGGCGCTTAGAATTGAATAATCGAGTTGGGACCCATTAACTTTTCCTATTTATGACATAATCAATACTTGTGCTAAATTTCATGTTTCGATGACTTTGGGAAGTTATGGAATTAGATTCCGTACGTAAAATTTGACGCTAATTTTTTTGCACTTACAATTGAATAATGGAGTTGGAACCCATTCTATTTTCCTATTTATGACATAATCAATGCTCGTGCCAAACTTGAAGTATCTATGACATTGGGAATTGAAATAGATTCCGTACATAAAAGTAGGACGCTAATTTTTTTGTGCTTAGAAAAGAACAATCGAGTTGGGACCCAATAACTTTTCCTATTTATGACATAATCAATGCTCGTGCCAAGTTACATTGGGAAGTGAGAGCATTAGATTCCATACGTAAAATTTGGACGCTAATTCTTTTGCGCTTAGAATTAAATAATCATCTTGGGACCCCTTAACTTTTTCAATTTATGACATAATCAATGCTCATGCCAAATTTCATGTTTCTATGACATCGCAAAGTGAGAAAATTAGATTTCGTACTTAAAATTTCGACGCTAATTCTTTGGCGCTTAGAATTGAATAATCGAGTTGGGACCTATAAACTTTTCCTATTTATGACATAATCAATACTCGTGCTAAATTTTATGTTTCGATGACTTTGGGAAGTGATGGAATTTGATTCCGTACGTAAAATTTGGACGCTAATTCTTTTGCGCATAGAATTGAATAATGGAGTTGGAACACAATCTATTTTCCTATTTATGACATAATCAATGCTCGTGCCAAACTTGAAGTATCTAGGACATTGGCAATTGAAATAGATTCCATACGTAAAAGTAGGACCCTAATTTTTTTGTGCTTAGAAAAGAACGATCGAGTTGGGACCCATTAACTTTTCCTATTTCTGACATATAAAATGCTCGTGCCAAATTTTAAGTTTCTATAACAATGGGAAGTGAGAGAAATAGGTTCTGTACGTAAAATTTGGACGCTAATTCTTTAGCGCATAGAATTGAATAATCGAGTTGGGACCCATTAACTTTTCCTATTTATGACATAATCAATGCTAATGCCAAATTTCATGCTTCTAAGACATTGTGAATGTGAGAGAATTAGACTCCGTTCGTAAAATTTGGACGCTAATTCTTTAGCGCATAGAATTGAATAATCGAGTTGGGACTTAATAACTTTTTCTATTTATGACATAATCAATGCTCGTGACAAATTTCAAGTTTCTATGACATTGGAAAGTGAGAGAATTAGATTCCGTATGTTAAATTTGGACGCTAATTCTTTAGCGCATAGAATTGAATAATCGAGTTGGGACCCATTAACTTTTCATATTTATGACATAATCAATGCTCATGCCAAATTTCATATTTCTATGACATTGGGAAAGTGAGAGAATTAGATTCCGTACGTTAAATTTGGACGCTAATTCTTTGGCGCTTAGAATTGAATAATCGAGTTGGGACCCATTAACTTTTTCTTTTTATGACATAATCAATGCTCGTGCCAAATTTCAAGTTTCTATAACATTGGGAAAGTGAGAGAATCAGATTCCGTACGTAAAATTTGGACGCTAATTCTTTTTCGCTTAGAATTGAATAATCGAGTTGGGACCCATTAACTTTTCCTATTTATGACATAATCAATGCTCGTGCCAAATAACACGGGAAGTGAGAGAATTAGATTCCGAATGTAAAATTATGACGCTAATTCTTCTGCGCTTAGAATTAAATAATCGAGTTGGGACCCATTAGATTTTCCTATTTATGACATAATCAATGCTCGTGCCAAATTTCAAGTTTTTATGACATCGGGAAGTGAGAGAATCAGATTCCGTACGTAAAATTTGGACGCCTATTCTTTTGCGCTTAGAATTGAATAATCGAGGTGGGACCCATTACCTTTTCCTATTTATGACATAATCAATGTTCGTGCCAAATTGCATCGGGAAGTGAGAGCATTAGATTCCATACGTAAAATTTGGACGCTAATTCTTTTGCGCTTAGAATTAAATAATCGAGTTGGGACCCATTACCTTTTCTCAATTTATGACATAATCCATGCTCATGCCAAATTTCATGTTTCTATGGCATCGCGTAGTGAAAAAATTAGATTTAGTACGTAAAATTTGGACGCTAATTCTTTGGTGCTTAGAATTGAATAATCGAATTGGGACCCATTAGCTTTTCCTATTTATGACATAATCAATGCTCATGCCAAATTTCAAGTTTTTATGACATCGGGAAGTGAGAGAATTAGATTCCGTACGTAAAATTTGGACGCTAATTCTTTAGCGAATAGAATTGAATAATCGAGTTGGGACCTATTAACTTTTCCTATTTATGACATAATCAGTACTCGTGCCAAATTTCATGTTTCGATGACTTTTTTGAAGTGATGGAATTAGATTACGTACGTAAAATTTGGACGCTAATTTTTTTGCGCTTAGAATTGAATAATCGAGTTGCGACCCATTAGCTTTTCCTATTTATGACATAATCAATGCTCGTGCCAAATTTCAAGTTTCTATGACATTGGAAAGTGATGGAATTGGATTCCGTACGTAAACTTTGGACGCTATTTTTTTTGCACTTAGAATTGAATAATCGAGTTGGGACCCATTAACTTTTCCTATTCATGACATAATCAATGCTCATGCCAAATTTCATGTTTCTATGACATTGGGAAAGTGAGAGAATTAGATTCCGTTCGTAAACTTTGGACACTATTTTTTTTGCGCTTAGAATTGAATAATCGAGTTGGGACTTATTAACTTTTCCTATTTATGACATAATCAATGCTCGTGCCAAATTTCAAGTTACTATGACATTGGGAAGTGAGAGTATTAGATTACGTAAGTAAAATTTGGACGCTAATTCTGTGGCGCTTAGAATTGAATAATCGAGTTGCGACCCATTAGCTTTTTCTATTTATGACATAATCAATGCTCGTGCCAAATTTCAAGTTTCTATGACATTGGAAAGTGATGGAATTGGATTCCGTACGTAAAATTTGAATGCTAATTCTTTTGCGCTTAGAATTGAATAATCGAGTTGGGACTTATTCACTTTTCCTATTTATGACATAATCAATGCTCGTGCCAAATTTCAAGTTTCTATGACATTGGGAAGTGAGAGAATCAGATTCCGTACGTAAAATTTGGACGCTATTTTTTTTGCACTTAGAATTGAATAATCGAGTTGGGACCCATTAACTTTTCCTATTCATGACATAATCAATGCTCATGCCAAATTTCATGTTTCTATGACATTGGGAAAGTGAGAGAATTAGATTCCGTTCGTAAACTTTGGACACTATTTTTTTTGCGCTTAGAATTGAATAATCGAGTTGGGACCTATTAACTTTTCCTATTTATGACATAATCAGTACTCGTGCCAAATTTCATGTTTCAATGACTTCTTTTGAAGTGATGGAATTAGATTCCGTACGTAAAATTTGGACGCTAATTTTTTTGCGCTTAGAATTGAATAATCGAGTTGCGACCCATTAGCTTTTCCTATTT
Source organism: Eleutherodactylus coqui (assembly GCF_035609145.1). NCBI lineage: Eukaryota > Metazoa > Chordata > Amphibia > Anura > Eleutherodactylidae > Eleutherodactylus > Eleutherodactylus coqui. The sequence continues at coordinate 59,874,318 of NC_089847.1, read as the reverse complement.
ATGACATAATCAATGCTCGTGCCAAATTTCAAGTTTCTATGACATTGGAAAGTGATGGAATTGGATTCCGTACGTAAACTTTGGACGCTATTTTTTTTGCACTTAGAATTGAATAATCGAGTTGGGACCCATTAACTTTTCCTATTCATGACATAATCAATGCTCATGCCAAATTTCATGTTTCTATGACATTGGGAAAGTGAGAGAATTAGATTCCGTTCGTAAAATTTGGACGCTAATTCTTTAGCGCATAGAATTGAATAATCGAGTTGGAACTAATTAATTTTTTCTATTTATGACATAATCAATTCTCGTGCCAAATTTCAAGTTTCTATGACATTGGGAAGTGAGAGAATTAGATTCCGTACGTAAAATTTGGACGCTATTTTTTTGCGCTTAGAATTGAATAATGGAGTTGTGAACCATTAGCTTTTCCTATTTATGACATAATCAATGCTTGTGCCAAATTACATTGGGAAGTGAGAGCAATAGAATCCACACGTAAAATTTGGATGGTAATTCTTTTGCGCTGAGAATTAAATAATCGAGTTGGGACCCATTAACCTTTTCAATTTATGACATAATCAATGCTCATGCCAAATTTCATGTTTCTATGACATCGCGAAGTGAGAAAATTAGATTTTATACGTAAAATTTGGACGCTAATTCTTTGGCGCTTAGAATTGAATAATCGAGTTGGGACCCATTAGCTTTTCCTATTTATGACTAAATCAATGCTCGTGCCATATTTCAAGTTTCTATGACATTGGGAAGTGAGAGAATTAGATTCCGTACGTTTAATTTGGACGCTAATTCATTGGCGCTTAGAATTGAATAATCGAGTTGGGACCCATTAACTTTTCCTATTTATGACATAATCAATACTTGTGCTAAATTTCATGTTTCGATGACTTTGGGAAGTTATGGAATTAGATTCCGTACGTAAAATTTGACGCTAATTTTTTTGCACTTACAATTGAATAATGGAGTTGGAACCCATTCTATTTTCCTATTTATGACATAATCAATGCTCGTGCCAAACTTGAAGTATCTATGACATTGGGAATTGAAATAGATTCCGTACATAAAAGTAGGACGCTAATTTTTTTGTGCTTAGAAAAGAACAATCGAGTTGGGACCCAATAACTTTTCCTATTTATGACATAATCAATGCTCGTGCCAAGTTACATTGGGAAGTGAGAGCATTAGATTCCATACGTAAAATTTGGACGCTAATTCTTTTGCGCTTAGAATTAAATAATCATCTTGGGACCCCTTAACTTTTTCAATTTATGACATAATCAATGCTCATGCCAAATTTCATGTTTCTATGACATCGCAAAGTGAGAAAATTAGATTTCGTACTTAAAATTTCGACGCTAATTCTTTGGCGCTTAGAATTGAATAATCGAGTTGGGACCTATAAACTTTTCCTATTTATGACATAATCAATACTCGTGCTAAATTTTATGTTTCGATGACTTTGGGAAGTGATGGAATTTGATTCCGTACGTAAAATTTGGACGCTAATTCTTTTGCGCATAGAATTGAATAATGGAGTTGGAACACAATCTATTTTCCTATTTATGACATAATCAATGCTCGTGCCAAACTTGAAGTATCTAGGACATTGGCAATTGAAATAGATTCCATACGTAAAAGTAGGACCCTAATTTTTTTGTGCTTAGAAAAGAACGATCGAGTTGGGACCCATTAACTTTTCCTATTTCTGACATATAAAATGCTCGTGCCAAATTTTAAGTTTCTATAACAATGGGAAGTGAGAGAAATAGGTTCTGTACGTAAAATTTGGACGCTAATTCTTTAGCGCATAGAATTGAATAATCGAGTTGGGACCCATTAACTTTTCCTATTTATGACATAATCAATGCTAATGCCAAATTTCATGCTTCTAAGACATTGTGAATGTGAGAGAATTAGACTCCGTTCGTAAAATTTGGACGCTAATTCTTTAGCGCATAGAATTGAATAATCGAGTTGGGACTTAATAACTTTTTCTATTTATGACATAATCAATGCTCGTGACAAATTTCAAGTTTCTATGACATTGGAAAGTGAGAGAATTAGATTCCGTATGTTAAATTTGGACGCTAATTCTTTAGCGCATAGAATTGAATAATCGAGTTGGGACCCATTAACTTTTCATATTTATGACATAATCAATGCTCATGCCAAATTTCATATTTCTATGACATTGGGAAAGTGAGAGAATTAGATTCCGTACGTTAAATTTGGACGCTAATTCTTTGGCGCTTAGAATTGAATAATCGAGTTGGGACCCATTAACTTTTTCTTTTTATGACATAATCAATGCTCGTGCCAAATTTCAAGTTTCTATAACATTGGGAAAGTGAGAGAATCAGATTCCGTACGTAAAATTTGGACGCTAATTCTTTTTCGCTTAGAATTGAATAATCGAGTTGGGACCCATTAACTTTTCCTATTTATGACATAATCAATGCTCGTGCCAAATAACACGGGAAGTGAGAGAATTAGATTCCGAATGTAAAATTATGACGCTAATTCTTCTGCGCTTAGAATTAAATAATCGAGTTGGGACCCATTAGATTTTCCTATTTATGACATAATCAATGCTCGTGCCAAATTTCAAGTTTTTATGACATCGGGAAGTGAGAGAATCAGATTCCGTACGTAAAATTTGGACGCCTATTCTTTTGCGCTTAGAATTGAATAATCGAGGTGGGACCCATTACCTTTTCCTATTTATGACATAATCAATGTTCGTGCCAAATTGCATCGGGAAGTGAGAGCATTAGATTCCATACGTAAAATTTGGACGCTAATTCTTTTGCGCTTAGAATTAAATAATCGAGTTGGGACCCATTACCTTTTCTCAATTTATGACATAATCCATGCTCATGCCAAATTTCATGTTTCTATGGCATCGCGTAGTGAAAAAATTAGATTTAGTACGTAAAATTTGGACGCTAATTCTTTGGTGCTTAGAATTGAATAATCGAATTGGGACCCATTAGCTTTTCCTATTTATGACATAATCAATGCTCATGCCAAATTTCAAGTTTTTATGACATCGGGAAGTGAGAGAATTAGATTCCGTACGTAAAATTTGGACGCTAATTCTTTAGCGAATAGAATTGAATAATCGAGTTGGGACCTATTAACTTTTCCTATTTATGACATAATCAGTACTCGTGCCAAATTTCATGTTTCGATGACTTTTTTGAAGTGATGGAATTAGATTACGTACGTAAAATTTGGACGCTAATTTTTTTGCGCTTAGAATTGAATAATCGAGTTGCGACCCATTAGCTTTTCCTATTTATGACATAATCAATGCTCGTGCCAAATTTCAAGTTTCTATGACATTGGAAAGTGATGGAATTGGATTCCGTACGTAAACTTTGGACGCTATTTTTTTTGCACTTAGAATTGAATAATCGAGTTGGGACCCATTAACTTTTCCTATTCATGACATAATCAATGCTCATGCCAAATTTCATGTTTCTATGACATTGGGAAAGTGAGAGAATTAGATTCCGTTCGTAAACTTTGGACACTATTTTTTTTGCGCTTAGAATTGAATAATCGAGTTGGGACTTATTAACTTTTCCTATTTATGACATAATCAATGCTCGTGCCAAATTTCAAGTTACTATGACATTGGGAAGTGAGAGTATTAGATTACGTAAGTAAAATTTGGACGCTAATTCTGTGGCGCTTAGAATTGAATAATCGAGTTGCGACCCATTAGCTTTTTCTATTTATGACATAATCAATGCTCGTGCCAAATTTCAAGTTTCTATGACATTGGAAAGTGATGGAATTGGATTCCGTACGTAAACTTTGGACGCTATTTTTTTTGCACTTAGAATTGAATAATCGAGTTGGGACCCATTAACTTTTCCTATTCATGACATAATCAATGCTCATGCCAAATTTCATGTTTCTATGACATTGGGAAAGTGAGAGAATTAGATTCCGTTCGTAAACTTTGGACACTATTTTTTTTGCGCTTAGAATTGAATAATCGAGTTGGGACCTATTAACTTTTCCTATTTATGACATAATCAGTACTCGTGCCAAATTTCATGTTTCAATGACTTCTTTTGAAGTGATGGAATTAGATTCCGTACGTAAAATTTGGACGCTAATTTTTTTGCGCTTAGAATTGAATAATCGAGTTGCGACCCATTAGCTTTTCCTATTTATGACATAATCAATGCTCGTGCCAAATTTCAAGTTTCTATGACATTGGAAAGTGATGGAATTGGATTCCGTACGTAAACTTTGGACGCTATTTTTTTTGCACTTAGAATTGAATAATCGAGTTGGGACCCATTAACTTTTCCTATTCATGACATAATCAATGCTCATGCCAAATTTCATGTTTCTATGACATTGGGAAAGTGAGAGAATTAGATTCCGTTCGTAAAATTTGGACGCTAATTCTTTAGCGCATAGAATTGAATAATCGAGTTGGAACTAATTAATTTTTTCTATTTATGACATAATCAATTCTCGTGCCAAATTTCAAGTTTCTATGACATTGGGAAGTGAGAGAATTAGATTCCGTACGTAAAATTTGGACGCTATTTTTTTGCGCTTAGAATTGAATAATGGAGTTGTGAACCATTAGCTTTTCCTATTTATGACATAATCAATGCTTGTGCCAAATTACATTGGGAAGTGAGAGCAATAGAATCCACACGTAAAATTTGGATGGTAATTCTTTTGCGCTGAGAATTAAATAATCGAGTTGGGACCCATTAACCTTTTCAATTTATGACATAATCAATGCTCATGCCAAATTTCATGTTTCTATGACATCGCGAAGTGAGAAAATTAGATTTCATACGTAAAATTTGGACGCTAATTCTTTGGCGCTTAGAATTGAATAATCGAGTTGGGACCCATTAGCTTTTCCTATTTATGACTAAATCAATGCTCGTGCCATATTTCAAGTTTCTATGACATTGGGAAGTGAGAGAATTAGATTCCGTACGTTTAATTTGGACGCTAATTCATTGGCGCTTAGAATTGAATAATCGAGTTGGGACCCATTAACTTTTCCTATTTATGACATAATCAATGCTCATGCCAAATTTCATGTTTCTATGACATTGCGAAAGTGAGAGAATTAGATTCCGTTCGTAAAATTTGGACGCTAATTCTTTAGCGCATAGAATTGAATAATCGAGTTGGGACTTATTAACTTTTTCTATTTATGACATAATCAATGCTCGTGCCAAATTTCAAGTTTCTATAACAGTGGGAAGTGAGAGAATTAGATTCCGTACGTAAAATTTGAATGCTAATTCTTTTGCGCTTAGAATTGAATAATCGAGTTGGGACTTATTCACTTTTCCTATTTATGACATAATCAATGCTCGTGCCAAATTTCAAGTTTCTATGACATTGGGAAGTGAGAGAATCAGATTCCGTACGTAAAATTTGGACGCTAATTCTTTTGCGCTTTGAATTGAATAATCGAGTTGGCACCCATTAGCTTTTCCTATTTATGACATAATCAATGCTCGTGCCAAATTTCAAGTTTCTATGACATTGGGAAGTGAGAGAATTAAATTCCGTACGTAAAATTTGTTCGCTATTTTTTTGCGCTTAGAATTGAATAATTGAGGGCGTGGCCTAACTCCGGAGCAAGATGGCCGCTTGAGACCGGAGCTCCCTCAGCGAGGCGCCCACGGAGGACCCACAGCACCGATAGCAGCATCAAAATGCCCAAACCTGTAAGGGACAAAGGTGGAGAACAAGCCTGCACACCCAGGACCTCCCAAAGCCAGATGGGGATGCAGCGTTTTTTGAAGGAGCGCAGCTCCGGCTCCCCCCACCCTTCCATCAAGATAGTGCCAGCCTCGGAGGCTGCATCTGCCTACAGTAAGGAGGGGGAGGGAGAGTTCTCCTCTGATGAAGAGGATGCCAGCCCTGTGTCCCGGGGATTTATGAAGGAGCTTATCTCAAAGGCTCTGTCCCCCCTCATAAACGAGCTAACAGAGATAAAAGCTGACATAAGGCAGATGGGTGGCAGAGTTGAGGAGCTGGAGCCTGCCTCTGCCTCTGCTACATCTCATGCCCTGGCCATGGCTAAAGTCTTAAAGGAACAGCACAACAATTTAAATAAAGCCCTCATTCTCCAGGAGGACCTGGAGAATCGTAACCGGAGGTGCAATATCCGTTTCAAGGGAATCTCTGAATCCTGGGCAGCGGAGGCCCTGTCTAAAGTTGCCATTGAAATATTTGGCTAGCTACTTGGGCAAGACAGAGCGGCGACAATTTCTGTGGAGCGCATCCACCGCGCTCTTAGACCCCTCCCCCCGCCTGCAGAGCCCCCCAGGGATGTTATCTGCAGGCTCCTCACCTTCCAGGACACGTCTGCCATCCTGAAAGCTGCCAGACAACACAAAAATTTAACATACGGGGACTCTTCAATCCAAATTTTCCAGGATCTATCCCCTGCTACTCTTACAAAGAGGCGAATTATGCGACCTCTTCTGGAAGCCCTCAGAGCAAGAGACATTCGCTACGCGTGGCTCTTCCCTTTCGGCATTAATATATCATACAACGGCCGCAGATTATTGATTCGCACTCCAGACGACCTCAGTAATTGCTGGGAGCACCTTGAGGTGGACCCAATAGAGCTGCCAAACTGGCTACCCCTCCCGGAGTTCCCTAAGCTTCCAAAGCTTTCCCTCCCAGAATCCTGGCAGGTGGCGAGTAACCTTAAGTCGCCCAGAAACAAAAAGAAGAAGGCCAAAGACCCTCCTGTTGCCCCTGACGACTGAATAAGTGATGTCATCTAGAACTCTCACTATGCCTCCCACCGGACGCCGACCTGGCTTCACACTTACCCAGTTCGGACCCTCCGGGTGATTGCGACTTTTTGTGATGTGTCTCCAAGTTGACATTCACTTCTCGTTATTGAAGATCTTGGGCTATCGCCTATTTTGATCACATTGTTCGTTGTTGCTGTTTTAAGCAGATTATTTGCACTAACGCTGTTTTTCCTCCTTTAGTAGCGATTATATGCTCCCTATTTCTACCTGCTGGTGTTGGGGCCTCTGCGGGCGCCTATCTGGTTAGGCCGATACCAAAGTAGTTGTTGGACCTCCTTTGTAGGGCCCAAACAACTCGCCCCACACCTCAGCGGACTCCTTAATTTTAGGAACCGCTGACCTTAACCCTCTATTTTAGGTTGTGGTTTGCAACCTACCCCCCTACCTGCTCTTTCCTCTTGTGTCTACCTCCTATTTTGCTCCATCCCCTTTCCCCCTCCTCTCCCCACTCCTTACCTCTAACCCGGTGCTCGCCCAAGGGACCCCACCTGGATTTGATATTTAGGCCTACACCTGTGTAATTTGCTTGCTCTTTTCCTCTCCTAGTTAGGAAATCGTCTGCCCGCCCACGAGATCGAGATGACAAGACCTCTCCAGTTCTCAACCTTTAACGTCAACGGCTTGAATTCCCCAAACAAGAGACACCACGTGGCCCTTCTTCTGAAAAGGTATGGCTCAGGGGTACTGTTACTACAGGAGACCCATTTTAAAAGGGACAGATGCTTATCCCTCCCTGGAGGTCAGTTCCCGATGGCTTTTCATAGCTCCCACCCCTCCTCCGCTTCCAAAGGTGTGTCAACGTTAATACACAAATCTCTTAATTTTTTTGTGAGGCTCGCTACGCAGATGAGGAGGGCAGGGTTCTCTTTCTGAGAGGACGCCTTAACGAAAATAAAGTGACCCTTGCGAATCTCTATGCCCCCAATAAAGACCAGATAGTATGGCTTACAACTCAATTAGAAATACTCAAACACTTCGCTAGTGGCCAGGTCATTTTAGGAGGGGACTTTAACCTCACTCTATCCCCTGATATGGACTCCTCGTCAGGGAAATCCCAAATCTCGCAGAAAAAGTTGAGCAAACTCATTAGGTGCATTTCACTGCTAAACATAGTTGATGCCTGGAGATGTCTTAACCCATCCACCAAGGATTATACTTTTTTCTCGCAGGTCCACTCATCCTTTCAGCGTTTAGACTACATTTTCGTCTCCTCCCTGTTGCAACACTCAAAAAAAGCTATGATAGACGCCATGGCCATATCGGACCACGCCCCAGTCCACCTGATTCTCCACCTTCCAAATTCCCTCCCGCGTGAGTGGAGGTGGAGGCTTAACCCATCTCTCCTTGATTCAGCGGAAGACAGATCCCAGTTAAGCAAAGCTCTGGAGGAATTCTTCCAACTTAACACCTCAGAGGACTTGTCAGTCCCGACAGTGTGGGAGGCCCATAAGGCCTTTATGAGAGGACTTCTGATTGCCGCTGGCTCCAGGGCAAAGAAGAAGCAGCAAAAGGACATTGACGACCTACTTTCTCAAATTGCCAAGTTAGAGCGCCTGACTAAACTCTCCCAGTGTAAAGCATCTGCTGAAAAACTTGGTTTCCTTCGCACAGAACTTAAACTTCTCCTAGAAGCTAAATTTAATAAAAAATATCTCTACCTCAAACACATTTCATACGCGCAAGGAAACAAAGGTAGTAAGTTTACGTTGTCCCTCATTAAAAAAGCCCAAACAAGAAATCTCATAAAGGCCATTAAATCCCCCTCAGGTCAGCGTGTCACCTCCACCCCCGAAATTGCCAAAGAATTTCAAGCTTTCTATTCTTGCCTCTATAACCTACGGGACCCCCTCTCCGCTGAAAACATTCCCATCGTTAAAAAACAAATTGACCATTTTCTCATAGACTTAAATCTCCCCAAAATCCAAGAGGATGAAGCTGCATCCTTTCTGTCTCCGATCACTCCACAAGAGGTGGGTGACCTTCTAAATTCGTCTCCACCCGGCAAGAGCCCGGGCCCGGACGGCCTCCCCCTTATATACTACAAATCCCTTGGTGCTTCCCTTATCCCCAAACTAACTGAGCTTTATAATTCTCTCCTGAGTGGGACCCCCCTGCCTAGACAAGCGCAGGAAGCGCACATTACCCTGGTGCATAAAGATAACAAGGACCCTGAGTCCTGTGGGAGCTACCGTCCCATCTCCCTGATTAATTTCAACATGAAATTATGGGCCAAAATCTTAACAAAACGCCTAGAGAAACACGTTACTTCCCTAGTTAGCCCAGAACAAACGGGCTTTGTAGGGGGTAGAGAGGGACGAGATAATTGCTTAAGGCTCCTATATGCAGCCAGATTCTCTCAAACCCATAACATACCACTCACCTTAGTAGGCACGGACGCCGAAAAGGCGTTTGACCGCGTGAATTGGCTGTACATGGAACAAGTCTTGCACCATTTTAACATTCCCCCCAAATTTGTATCGGCAATTTTTTCTCTTTACGCAATGCCCCACGCAAGGCTTAAGATTAATAATTATCTCTCCCCACCATTTGATATAAAAAACGGTACTAGGCAGGGGTGTCCCCTCTCCCCCATCCTCTTTATACTCGCTCTGGAGCCACTCCTCCAAAAGATCAGACTAGACCCGCTTGTACAGGGTTTGAGAATCGAGAACGAGGTCCTGTCGACGGCAGCATATGCCGACGATATCGTCTTTCTTATTACTAACCCGGAGGAGGGGCTTCCTCGCCTTACCTCCCTACTGGAGACCTTCGGAGACCTTTCTAATTTTAAAATTAATTTTACTAAATCCGTGGCCCTAAACGTTTCAATTCCCACTTCCCGATTCAAGGCTATCAAGAAAATATCCCCCTTTTCGTGGTCCGACTCAGCCATTGACTTCTTGGGTATAAAATTAACGAAGAAGGCGGAGGACCTGTTTGCGATAAATTTCCTCTCCACCCTAACGAAGATCAAGAAGCTATTACGTTCTTACGATCTCCCCTTTATTTCTTGGTTAGGCCGTAAGAACATCTTGAAGACCTATATTATCCCCATTATCCTCTATAAGATGAGGCTCCTCCCTATATATCTCCCACCCAGCTTCTTTAAGGCGCTCCGCTCACTTTTTTCCAGATATCTCTGGATGGGAAAAAAACCCAGACTGGCCTACAGCCTTCTGACTAGGAGGCGCACGGAGGGAGGAGTGGACCTACCCTGTCCGCGTGAATTCTATCTAGCTAACCTATTGAATCACTGGATAGAACTCACACATCCAAATAGAGACCCATTGATTCAGCGCTTAGCAAAAGGGTCCTATGGCCCTACCTTGGTGGAGGACCTCTGGTTCCCAGAGAACAGGAGGTGTAAGGTTCGCAGAAAAAAAACCCTTTTGGAGGGGGCGATGGAATCATGGGATGCCCTAGGGAAAACTCTGGCGCCTCCCCCTTCCCCACGCACACCACTATCTGCCCTTTACAAATATATGAATCTCCCTTTGGACTCATGCTCGACACGGGCTTGGAGGATGCTTTCTGAAAAACACTTTCAAGATGTATTTGCCCTCACCCAGGAAGCACCCCTCACTACCCTAAATGAGCTCCTACCTAATCGCCCCCTCCCCTTCCTGACTCTGACCCATATGGTGAGAACCCTAAATGATTTCAGGAAAACCTGCATCTCCTCCAGGCCACTTACCCCTTTTGAAACCGCGATTAGTAACCTCTCCACTCCCTCCCTGAGAAAAATAGCTCACATTCGCAAGAACTACGTATCTCGCCCTTCCCGGACGAAACCTGCCTTCCTCATCTCCTGGGAGATAGAACTTCGCATCACCCTATCCGATAGTGAGACCAGATCGATTTTAAAAACAGCATTTGGGCTCTCCGCTTGTGTTACCGCCCAGGAGTCCCATTATAAACTCCTGGCGCGGTGGTACAGGACCCCGCAATGGCTACACAACCACAAGCTGGTGGCGGGGAATGAGTGTTGGAGGTGTGGGAGCTCTACGGGTTCTTATCTCCACATATGGTGGGACTGTCCGATTATAGCTCCCTTCTGGAGCAGCGTGGCGGGTGAGATGAAAAAGATCTCCCCCGATCTAGTGCTCTCCCCTGATGTGGTCTTCCTGTGGAGACCTACCCCTACCTTTCGCCCGACCAAGCATAGACTGTTCGCTCTCCTGGTGGATACAGCTAGATCCCTTATTCCAGCGATGTGGAAGCAGAAGGACCCTCCCACGTTTACTCTTTGGAGGGCCAGAGTCGATATGCTAGCAAACCTAGAAGAACTTTCAAGCTCGTCCAATGGAACGCATGACAGGTTCCTAGAGATCTGGGGGCCCTGGCGGGCCATCAGGAGAGCAATTCAGGGTTGAGCCATAGAGGAAGCGTAAGGGTGACGGCGGACAGGCACCCCATCCATACCACGGATGCCTCTCTTGAAACCTCCCCCCTCCCCCCTGTCGCCCATGTTGCTCCCGAGTTGATCTTCTCGGCACCTGATGGTGTCGGGTGAAAAACCCTTTGTTTGGGCAGCATTTCAAACTGACATTCCGGGACCGGCCTATCCTGGAGAGCACCATCTTCCTCCTCCCTCTCCCCCACCTCCCCTTCCCCTCCCCCCCTCCACCCCCAACTTATCCTATTTGTACTGTTATTCGTCCTGTGCGTCAGAAAACAGCAGGTGGCTGTTTATAAATTCAGGGCTATCAGCGCGGTTGCCACAGCCTCCCTTTTCATTCTCTTCTTTTTCATAGAAGAGGTTCATAAAGTTCCTTTCCCTCTGAATCGTTTTTAGCCACTTTGGTTGTCTCCAACTGGGATAACCAAGGTGACACGAAAAGTATATTGGAATGCTGTTTGTACCTCTTATTATTATTTCTGACTGTTTTTGTTTCTGTAATTCTCACAAAACCAATAAACATTGATTTATAAAAAAAAAAAAAAAAAAAGAATTGCATAATTGAATTGGAACCCATTGGATTTTCCTATTTATGACATAATCAATGCTCGTGCCAAATTTGAAGTATCTATGACATTGGGAAGTGAATTAGATTCCGTACGTAAAAGTAGGACGCTAATTTTTTCGTGCTTAGAATTGAACAATCGAGTTGGGACCTATTAACTTTTCCTATTTCTGACATAAATAATGCTCGTGCCAAATTTCAAGTTTCTATGACAATGGGAAGTGAGAGAATTAGATTCCTTTCGTAAAATTTGGACGCTAATTCTTTAGTGCATCTAATTGAATAATCGAGTTGGGACCCAATAACTTTTTCTATTTATGACATAATCAATGCTCGTGCCAAATTACATTGGGAAGTGAGAGCAATAGAATCCACACGTAAAATTTGGATGGTAATTCTTTTGCGCTTAGAATTAAATAATCGAGTTGGGACCCATTAACTTTTTCAATTTATGACATAATCAATGCTCATGCCAAATTTCATGTTTCTATGACATCGTGAAGTGAGAAAATTAGATTTCGTACGTACAATTTGGACGCTAATTCTTTGGCGCTTAGAATTGAATAATCGAGTTGGGACTAGAGATGAGCGAACGCGTTCGTCCGAGCTTGCTATTCGTGCGAATATTAGGGTGTTCGGGATGTTCGTTATTCGTAACGAACACCATGCGGTGTTCTGGTAAATTAAACTTTCTTCCCTGAGACGTTAGCGCTTTTTTTTGGCCAATATAAAGACAGGGAAGGCATTACAACTTCCCCCTGCAACGTTTAAGCCCTATACCACCCCCCTGCAGTGAGTGGCTGGGGAGATAAGGTGTCACCCGAGTATTGAAATCTGCCCCTCCCGCTGCTCGCTATGGATGCATTCTATATGCGCTCAATGGGGCCAGCGGCAGCAGCGCTGACCCCATTGAGAACATATAGAAGACAAATCCTTCTTCTCTGGCACAGCTGTAACAGCTGTAGCAGAGAAGAACGATGTTTGCCCATTGAATTCAATGGAACCGGCAATACAGCCGACTCCACTGAATGCAATGGGCTGCCGGCGATCGCAGGATGAATGGTCGGAAAGGGGTTAAATATATAACCCCTTTCCTGCAATTCATCCAGAAATGTGTTACACTAAAAATATATACCGGCGTATAAGGCGACGGGGCGTATAAGACGACCCCCCAACTGTCACCTTATACGCCGGTAATACAGTGGAGCAAAGAATAAAAAGCATTACTTACGTTTTTAGATGATCTGCGGCGCTCCTGCAGGCTGTCACTCCCTCCTGGTCCACGGCAGACAAGCTTTCTCCACGAAAGACTTTAAATCCCTGCCTCCAGAAGCACATGTGCCTTCAGCCAATCACAGCCAATGACAATGATGTCATTGAATGGCTGTGATTGGCTGTGTTTCTGGAGGCGGGGATTTCAAGCCTTGAAATCCCCGCCTCCAGAAACACAGCCAATCACAGCCATTCAATGACATCATTGTCATTGGCTGTGATTGGCTGAAGGCACATGTGCTTCTGGAGGCAGGGATTTAAAGTCTTTCGTGGAGAAAGCTTGTCTGCCGTGGACCAGGAGGGAGTGACAGCCTGCAGGAGCGCCGCAGATCATCTAAAAACGTAAGTAATGCTTTTTATTCTTTGCTCCACTGTATTACCGGCGTATAAGGTGACAGTTGGGGGGTCGTCTTATACGCCCCGTCGCCTTATACGCCGGTATATATTTTTAGTGTAACACATTTCTGGATGAATTGCAGGAAAGGGGTTATATATTTAACCCCTTTCCGACCATTCATCCTGCGATCGCCGGCAGCCCATTGCATTCAGTGGAGTCGGCTGTATTGCCGGTTCCATTGAATTCAATGGGCAAACATCGTTCTTCTCTGCTACAGCTGTTACAGCTGTGCCAGAGGAGGACGATCTTTATGCTGACAGTGGGGGGGGGGGGCACTCTTGCCGCTATTGTGGCTTAATAGTGGGACCTGTGAACTTGAGATGCAGCCCACCATGTAGCCCCTCGCCTGCCCTATCCGTCACTGTGTCATTCCCATCACTTTCCTGAATTGCCCAGATTTTCACACATGAAAACCTTAGCGAGCATCGGCGAAATACAAAAATGTTCCGGTCGCCCATTGACTTCAATGGGGTTCGTTGTTCGAAACGAACCCTCGAGCATCACGGGAAGTTCGTTACGAATAACGAACACCCGAACATTTTGGTGTTCGCTCATCTCTAGTTGGGACCCATTAGCTTTTCCTATTTATGACATAATCAATGCTCATGCCAAATTTCAAGTTTCTATGACATTGGGAAGTGATGGAATTAGATTCCGTACGTGAAATTTGGACGCTAATTCTTTGGCGCTTAGAATTGAATAATCGAGTTGGGAGTCATTAGCTTTTCCTATTTATGACATAATCAATGCTCGTGCCAAAATACATCGGGAAGTGAGAGAATTAGATTCCGTATGTTAAATTTGGAAGCTAATTCTTCTGCGCTTAGAATTAAATAACCGAGTTCGGACCCATTAGATTTTCCTATTTATGACATAAATAATGCTCGTACCAAATTTCAAGTTTCTATGACAATGGGAAGTGAGAGAATTAGATTCCTTTCGTAAAATTTGGACGCTAATTCTTTAGTGCATAGAATTGAATAATCGAGTTGGGACTTATTAACATTTTCTATTTATGACATAATCAATGCTCGTGCCAAATTTCAAGTTTCTATAACATTGGGAAGTGAGAGAATTAAATTCTGTACGTAAAATTTGTTCGCTATTTTTTTGCGCTTAGAATTGAATAATTGAGTTGGAACCCATTGGATTTTCCTATTTATGACATAATCAATGCTCGTGCCAAATTTGAAGTATCTATGACATTGGGAAGTGAATTAGATTCTGTACGTAAAAGTAGGACGCTAATTTTTTTGTGCTTAGAATTGAACAATCGAGTTGGGACCTATTAACTTTTCCTATTTCTGACATAAATAATGCTCGTGCCAAATTTCAAGTTTCTATGAGAATGGGAAGTGAGAGAAAAAGATTCTGTACGTAAAATTTGGACGCTAATTCTTTGGCGCGTAGAATTGAATAATCAAGTGTGGACCAATTAACTTTTCCTATTACTGACATAATCAATGCTCGTGCCAAATTACATCGGGAAGTGAGAGAATTAGATTCCGTACGTAAAATTTGGACGCTATTTTTTTGCACTTAGAATTGAATAATCGAGTTGGCACCCATTAGCTTTTCCTATTTATGACATAATCAATGCTTGTGCCAAATTTCAAGTTTCTATGACATTGGGAAGTGAGAGAATCAGATTCTGTACGTAAAATTTGGACGCCTATTCTTTTGCGTTTAGAATTGAATAATCGAGTTGGCACTCATTAGCTTTTCCTATTTATGACATAATCAATGCTCGTGCCAAATTACATTGGGAAGTGAGAGCAATAGAATCCACACGTAAAATTTGGATGGTAATTCTTTTGCGCTTAGAATTAAATAATCGAGTTGGGACACATTAACTTTTTCAATTTATGACATAATCAATGCTCATGCCAAATTTCAAGTTTCTATGACATTGGGAAGTGATGGAATTAGATTCCGTACGTAAAATTTGGACGCTAATTCTTTGGCGCTTAGAATTGAATAATCGAGTTGGGAGCCATTAGCTTTTCCTATTTATGACATAATCAATGCTCGTGCCAAAATACATCGGGAAGTGAGAGAATTAGATTCCGTATGTTAAATTTGGAAGCTAATTCTTCTGCGCTTAGAATTAAATAACCGAGTTCGGACCCATTAGATTTTCCTATTTATGACATAAATAATGCTCGTACCAAATTTCAAGTTTCTATGACAATGGGAAGTGAGAGAATTAGATTCCTTTCGTAAAATTTGGACGCTAATTCTTTAGTGCATAGAATTAAATAATCGAGTTGGGACTTATTAACATTTTCTATTTATGACATAATCAATGCTCGTGCCAAATTTCAAGTTTCTATGACATTGGAAAGTGAGAGAATCAGATTCTGTACGTAAAATTTGGACGCCTATTTTTTTGCACTTAGAATTGAATAATCGAGTTGGCACCCATTAGCTTTTCCTATTTATGACATAATCAATGCTTGTGCCAAATTTCAAGTTTCTATGACATTGGGAAGTGAGAGAATCAGATTCTGTACGTAAAATTTGGACGCCTATTCTTTTGCGTTTAGAATTGAATAATCGAGTTGGCACTCATTAGCTTTTCCTATTTATGACATAATCAATGCTCGTGCCAAATTACATTGGGAAGTGAGAGCAATAGAATCCACACGTAAAATTTGGATGGTAATTCTTTTGCGCTTAGAATTAAATAATCGAGTTGGGACACATTAACTTTTTCAATTTATGACATAATCAATGCTCATGCCAAATTTCAAGTTTCTATGACATTGGGAAGTGATGGAATTAGATTCCGTACGTAAAATTTGGACGCTAATTCTTTGGCGCTTAGAATTGAATAATCGAGTTGGGAGCCATTAGCTTTTCCTATTTATGACATAATCAATGCTCGTGCCAAAATACATCGGGAAGTGAGAGAATTAGATTCCGTATGTTAAATTTGGAAGCTAATTCTTCTGCGCTTAGAATTAAATAACCGAGTTCGGACCCATTAGATTTTCCTATTTATGACATAAATAATGCTCGTACCAAATTTCAAGTTTCTATGACAATGGGAAGTGAGAGAATTAGATTCCTTTCGTAAAATTTGGACGCTAATTCTTTAGTGCATAGAATTAAATAATCGAGTTGGGACTTATTAACATTTTCTATTTATGACATAATCAATGCTCGTGCCAAATTTCAAGTTTCTATAACATTGGGAAGTGAGAGAATTAAATTCTGTACGTAAAATTTGTTCGCTATTTTTTTGCGCTTAGAATTGAATAATTGCGTTGGAACCCATTGGATTTTCCTATTTATGACATAATCAATGCTCGTGCCAAATTTGAAGTATCTATGACATTGGGAAGTGAATTAGATTCTGTACGTAAAAGTAGGACGCTAATTTTTTTGTGCTTAGAATTGAACAATCGAGTTGGGACCTATTAACTTTTCCTATTTCTGACATAAATAATGCTCGTGCCAAATTTCAAGTTTCTATGAGAATGGGAAGTGAGAGAAAAAGATTCTGTACGTAAAATTTGGACGCTAATTCTTTGGCGCGTAGAATTAAATAATCAAGTGTGGACCAATTAACTTTTCCTATTACTGACATAATCAATGCTCGTGCCAAATTACATCGGGAAGTGAGAGAATTAGATTCCGTACGTAAAATTTGGACGCTATTTTTTTGCGCTTAGAATTGAATAATGGAGTTGCGACATTAACTTTTCCTATTTATGACATAACCAATGCTTATGCCAAATTTCAAGTTTCTATGACATTGGAAAGTGAGAGAATCAGATTCTGTACGTAAAATTTGGACGCCTATTTTTTTGCACTTAGAATTGAATAATCGAGTTGGCACCCATTAGCTTTTCCTATTTATGACATAATCAATGCTTGTGCCAAATTTCAAGTTTCTATGACATTGGGAAGTGAGAGAATCAGATTCTGTACGTAAAATTTGGACGCCTATTCTTTTGCGTTTAGAATTGAATAATCGAGTTGGCACTCATTAGCTTTTCCTATTTATGACATAATCAATGCTCGTGCCAAATTACATTGGGAAGTGAGAGCAATAGAATCCACACGTAAAATTTGGATGGTAATTCTTTTGCGCTTAGAATTAAATAATCGAGTTGGGACCCATTAACTTTTTCAATTTATGACATAATCAATGCTCATGCCAAATTTCAAGTTTCTATGACATTGGGAAGTGATGGAATTAGATTCCGTACGTAAAATTTGGACGCTAATTCTTTGGCGCTTAGAATTGAATAATCGAGTTGGGAGCCATTAGCTTTTCCTATTTATGACATAATCAATGCTCGTGCCAAATTGCATCGGGAAGTGAGAGAATTAGATTCCGTATGTAAAATTTGGACGCTAATTCTTCTGTGCTTAGAATTAAATAATCGAGTTGGGACCCATTAGATTTTCCTATTTATGACATAAATAATGCTCATACCAAATTTCAAGTTTCTATGACAATGGGAAGTGAGAGAATTAGATTCCTTTCTTAAAATTTGGACGCTAATTCTTTAGTGCATAGAATTGAATAATCGAGTTGGGACTTATTAACTTTTTCTATTTATTTATTTATTTTTTTTATCAATAAGTTTTTTATTATATTTTGTTCAAAAACAGTGAAAAGTTACAGCGTTGAAACATTTGTTACATTGATAATGAATATGAATGTTTTAACATACGATATGTTGAGAACTTCTTGGAGGTGTCTGAAGTTCGCGGTAACATATCAGCATTGTATATTCCTTGAAGAGTCCTTAGTAAGTAACCAAGATTGATATCAGGGGAATATGGGGGGTAGAATGAAGGGGAGGGGGGGGGGAGGGTAAGGGGTAGAGGGGGAAGATGAGGAAAGTAGTTATAAGAAGATATTATAACAGCAACAACATTAAACCAGGTCAACAATAGTTAAGATTTACTTCTGGATTGGATAAAGAGTAAGCCACGGATTCCAAGTTTCTCTGAATTTGGGTAGAACATTATTTTGAATGGCTAGAATATTTTCATATATACTATGTTCGGAGATTATTTGAATTAGATCTTTCCCGTTTGGAGAAATGTCCGACCTCCATTTTCTGGCAATTAATAGTTTTGCACACAGGAAAATGTGTCCTATTAGTTTTTTGCTAGTGGGGGGAATTTTCCCAGGGTCTAAGAGTAGGAGAGCAGTTTTTGGAGTGTAGGGAACTGATAGGCCCGTCACTTTAAGTATAAGATTGTATGTGGATTTCCAAAACGGGAGAATGTGGGGGCATGCCCAAAAGATATGGATCAGAGATCCTTGTTGTCCACAATTCCTCCAGCATTGGTTGTTGCTGGCTAAGCCTCTTCTAGCCAAGATAGTTGGGGTGAAGTACCAGCGTGTAATTATCTTTTGATGTGTTTCAATTAGATTTGCAGCCTGTGAGGCTTGGCTTGCCCATCTAAAGGCTTTAAGCCATTGATCAATGGGGATTTTTTGGTTGAGATCTTTTTCCCAATTCAGTAAATGGCTTTTCCTAGCTGGCCTTAGTGCACCAAATAGATTATCATAAAAGAGACGAGTGTGCATTTTGGGGTGGCTGGCATTCAATACGTTAAAGATAATCTCAGGAATTTTGAGCTCGCGTATCTGGTGATTGTGGAGAATGGAACAGACTTGTGTATATCTAAAGTAGTCTAGATTAGATAGAAGGGTAAGGGGCCTTGCGGGGCAAGGACGTCTGAGACAAAGTGTATCCCTTTTTTAACCCAAGAACTAAGCTGAAGATGGGGGACTAAGTACTCCAGAATTCTGATAGGAATGTTTTTAAGAGTTCTAGTTGTGTTTTTGTCGGCGTTGAGCATTAAGCTTTTCCAAGCTTCTATTGAAGCTAGCATAGGAGGCGACAGATTAGGAGTAGTGAAGTGAGTCAGCAGTTTGGGGGAGGACACAGCAGCCACCAGAGCAATCAGCAGGCATTTCAGTGGTATCTGGTTATTGTTTTCTGTTTCTATTGAGGACCAGCTTACTTGTCGGGTCTGGTGTGTCCAAGGAGAAATTTGGCTTAGTAATGTAGCTATGCGATAGGATTCCAAGTTAGGAAGTCCCAGGCCACCTTGATGTCTGTTAAGGGATAGGATGGAGAGGGCTATTCTAGGCTTTTTATTCAGCCAAATAAATTTGGATAATTGTCTTTGAAAGCTTTCGATGGTTTGTTTTGGAATTGGTACTGGGAGAGTCCTGAAGTAGTGGAGTATTTTAGGCAGGATAAGCATTTTGTAGGTGTTTATTCGTCCCAGCCATGAAATCGGGCGAGACCGGTAAGAATCTAGCTCTTTTTGAAGATCGGCGAGAAGAGATGGAAAATTGACTGCAATTAGATCAGTTGTGGGGGAACATAAGTTAATACCTAGATATGGAATGCTTTTAGTCTGCCATTTGAATGGAAATTCTTTTTCTATATCTAATTTGAGATCTTTATTAATATTAATGCCTAGAATTTGGGATTTGGTTATATTTAATTTATAGTAGGATGTAGCCGCGAATTTGGACAGAGTATTTTGGAGTATTCTCAGGGAAAGGGTTGGATTTGTGAGTATGAGTAAAATATCGTCAGCGAATAGGCTGATTTTATGCTGACGAAGACCTGCAGTGATTCCTTGGATGTCTGGATGGGTTCTTATAAGTTCCGCCAAGGGTTCCATTATTAATGTAAATAATAGAGGTGATAGGGGGCAACCTTGGCGTGTCCCGTTGGAGATAGAGAAAGGATTAGATAAGAGACCGTCCACCAAAATTTTTGCTGAAGGAGAGGAGTATAGGGCTTTAATGGCCTTAAAGATGTTACCTGAGAAGCCAAATTTGTTTAGAGTGGAAAAGGCATAGCTCCAATGTAGTCTATCAAATGCCTTT
Source organism: Eleutherodactylus coqui (assembly GCF_035609145.1). Classification (NCBI taxonomy): domain Eukaryota; kingdom Metazoa; phylum Chordata; class Amphibia; order Anura; family Eleutherodactylidae; genus Eleutherodactylus; species Eleutherodactylus coqui. Next base: position 59,853,951 of record NC_089847.1, on the reverse strand, counting down.
TCGGCATCAAGGGCAACCAGGATTGTGGGGACCTTTGTGGATTCAGATTTATGAATGAGATTTAGGATTCTTCTGGTCCCGTCTAAGGCCTGTCTCCCCTTTGTAAAGCCCACCTGGTCTGAGTGAACGATATCAGGTAAGATTTTAAGTAGTCTGTCAGCCAGTATTTTGGCGAATAATTTAATGTCGCAGTTCAAAAGGGAGATAGGCCTGAAGTTGGCAGGTGATGTGGGGTCTTTTCCTGGTTTTGGGATTGTTATAATAGTGGCTTCCAGCATTTCTTTAGGAAAGGAGCTTTGTTATATGCCTTGGTCAAAGGCTCGAGACAAGTGAAGGGCCAGAGAGTCAGAAAAGAGTTTATAATAATCATTAGAGAAGCCGTCGGGACCCGGGGCTTTGTGGGGTTTTAGGGTTTTGATAGTGTTTGTTATTTCCGAAGGAAGTATTTGGGAGTTTAGGGATGTAAGTTGAGACGCAGAGAGAGTTGGGAGTTTTGTCTTTTTAAGAAAGTTATCAATAATTTGAATAGAGGGTTGGGGGGTATCCTTGTCATCTTTTAAGTTATAAAGTTTAATATAATATTGGCGGAAAGTTTCTGTGATTTGTGTTGGGTGGTGTATCTTTAATGAGGGATTAAGGGGGTCTATGATATATGGTATCTTAGATTTTAATATTTTTTTCTTTACTAGGTTAGCCAGCATGCGTGTGGGTTTATTTTTTGAGGCATATAGTGTTGTGCGTGTTGCTTGCATTTCTCTTTCATAGTTATCCATTAGGATGGATCTCAATTTTTGTCTAAGGGCGAAAAGTTGATTATGTAGACAATCTGTGGGATTTTTATTTAGTTGGCTCTCGATGGAAGAGATTTGTGATAGGATTGTGTCTAGCTGGCGAGATTTCTCCCTTTTATGTTGGGCACTGATCTTAATAAGCACTCCTCTAATAAAGGCCTTATGGGCGTTCCAGATAGTCAGAGGGGAGATTTGTTATTGTGTTATTTGTGAAATATTCTTGTAGCGCTATCCTAATGTTGGTGTGATGTTTTGGATGTTTCAGCAGGAAAACATTATTCCGCCATGATTTGGTTCTATCTACTCCTGCATCTAGCGAGACGTCAATTGAGACGGGAGAGTGGTCTGACCAAGTGGCTGCCCCAATCTGGGCCATTTTAACAAGCGGAAGAGTGGATCTATTTACCAGAATCAGATCAATTCTAGAGGAAGATTTGTGTCTTGCTGAATAGAAGGAATACTCTCTAGATGAAGCATTTAGGCATCTATATGTGTCAAACAAAGCTTCTGTATGTAGCCATGGGAGCAGGGAGGTCGCCGTTCTCGAGAGACCTTTTGAGGAGTCTTGGTTCTTATCGGGTACTGCATTGAAGTCGCCACATATAAATAAGTAACCCACCTCGCATCTCCTAGCTCTTTTTATTGCTTTGCTTAAAAATCGAATTTGGGCTTGATTTGGGGCATATAAGTTCACTAGAGTGAAGGGTTTGTCATTTAGAGAGCCGGGTAGAATGATATATCTTCCTTTGGTGTCAACATCTTGAGAGGTAATTTCCACTTGTAGCGAATCTCTAAAGGCGATCAAGACTCCTGCTTGTTTTCTAGGGGAGCTAACTGAGTAAATTTTGGGGAATTTTTTGTGAGAAAATTTTGGACTGGCTGAAGCTGCGAAGTGGGTTTCCTGTACACACATAATATCTGCTCTGGAAGAGAGAGCCTCCCTCCAAAGCGATGATCTTTTGAATGGTGAATTTAAGCCATTTGCATTAATTGACAATATCTTAATTGACATTTTGAGAACTTAAGGATCCGTTGAGCCGATATACAAATATATGATGAGCTATAGACCTGAAAAGTGATATTAAAGGGGTAACAGGTAACAAAACATAGTTACGAAACAGGTTAGGGGTAGCCCTATCCATCTTAGACAAGATGGGAATTTCCACCTGTGGAAAATTCTGAGGGCAGGATAATGAGTGGTGAGACTCAGGTAGTTAACGTTAGCGTAAAAAGGTACGCTTAAAACTATTACAGGCTGAGGGGCCTGAACAGCGGTAGTGGGGAGCGGAAAGAGTTCGTCTGGCGAAAAACAATCCGGGTCCGCCTGGATAGGAAGCTGGATGGGCCATAGAATCAATCATGGGTATGATCTTGAGCGTGGTTTTGAGCTTTTGTAGAGGAGGGATGTTGATAGGGAGGACTTGGTATGTCGATTCTCCAGGATTTAAGCAGAAGCATTGCTTCGTCTGGTTTAAGGATGACATGGGTGGTATCTTCTCTACGGATCAGGAGTTTTGTTGGGAAACCCCATCTATAGGGGACTTTCGCTTGAAGTAGAGCTGCGGTGACTGTGGAGAATTTTTTCCTTGTCAGCATAGTGGACTGTGAGAGATCCGTGAATAAGCGTATCTTTTCATACGGTGCTGGAAGTTGAATTAGTTTGCGAGCAGCAATCATAGCGGCATCTTTTATATGGTAGAAGTGAATGCGTGCTATAGTATCTCTTGGGACAGAGTCGGCAATAAATCTAGGCTTAGGCAGCCTGTGTGCTCTGTCAATAATTAGATCTTGTTTACTGGCGTCAGGGATCAGCGTGGCCAGAAGTTGTTTCAGATAATTTGAGATTTCAGAAGGAGAGACGGATTCAGGAATACCGCGGAATTTAATATTATTGCGTCTATTCCTGTCTTCCATATCCACAATCTTTGTCTTGAGCTGCTCTACTTCATCAACTAATTCATAGTGTGCGTCGATTAGGGCATTATGTGACTGGGAAAATTCGCCCATTTTGTTTTCCGTATGTGATACGCGATCGCCTATCTCATCTATGGTATTTTTGAGAGAGGTATTAAGAGACTTGAAGCTGGATTGAATAGAGTCGCTTAAAGCGACCACCATGTCCTTTATGAAGGATTCAGATGCTGGCTGTGAAGATGATGGCATAGAGGAGATATATTCTCTCAAGGAGGGTATTTGAGTAGCTATGGAGGATGTGGCGTCAGTCTTAGGTTTTTGTTTTAAGGGGCTTTCAGATGGAGATGGAGACTGTGCCACGTGTGAGGAGGAGGACAACGCCATTTTGGAGGCTTGTTTTGAGTGTGATGAATGTCTCTTTCCTCCTGAATGAGAGTGTAGTGGGGGCGATGGATTTGCACTCACCCGACCCTGTTGGAGCTGTCTCGGCGGAGAGCTGTCATCTGGGTAGTACGGAGCTGCATCTTCCTCCTGCTCTGCACCGGTAGCGGAGGGAAGTGGAGCGGAGACTGTAAGAGCGCGCCGGGCTGAGTTTGCACTCACCCGTCCCTGTTGTAGCTGTCTCGGCAGAGAGCTGTCATCTGGGAGGAACGAGGTTGCATCTTCCTCCTGCTCTGCACCGGTAGCGGAGAAAAGCGGAGCGGAGGCTGTAGGAGCGCGTTGGGCTGCAGTGGATATAAAAAAATCATCCAAGCGCTTAGGCTGAGCGCGGGAGGCTCTGCATCGGGACATCGCTATGGTAACTGTAATGTCTCCGACGCCGCAGAAGAGAAAAGAAGACCCGTGGGTTGCTTCAAAGTCACTTCAGGCTAGGACCGGAGCAGAGCTCGGGAATTAAGCGGCCATCTTCCTGCTCTACCAGGCCACGCCCCCCAACTTTTTCTATTTTTGACATAATCAATGCTCGTGCCAAATTTCAAGTTTCTATAACATTGGGAAGTGAGAGAATTAAATTCCGTACGTAAAATTTGTTCGCTATTTTTTTGCGCTTAGAATTGAATAATTGAGTTGGAACCCATTGGATTTTCCTATTTATGACATAATCAATGCTCGTGCCAAATTTGAAGTATCTATGGCATTGGGAAGTGAATTAGATTCCGTACGTAAAAGTAGGACGCTAATTTTTTCGTGCTTAGAATTGAACAATCGAGTTGGGACCTATTAACTTTTCCTATTTCTGACATAAATAATGCTTGTGCCAAATTTCAAGTTTCTATAACAATGGGAAGTGAGAGAAATAGATTCCGTACGTAAAATTTGGACGCTATTTTTTGCGCTTAGAATTGAATAATGGAGTTGCGACCCATTAGCTTTTCCTATTTATGACATAACCAATGCTTATGCCAAATTTCAAGTTTCTATGACTTTGGGAAGTGAGAGAATCAGATTCCGTACATAAAATTTGGACGCCTATTTTTTTACGCTTAGAATTGGATAATCGAGTTGACACCCATTAGCTTTTCCTATTTATGACATAATCAATGCTTGTGCCAAATTTCAAGTTTCTATGACATTGGGAAGTGAGAGAATCAGATTCTGTACGTAAAATTTGGACGCCTATTCTTTAGCGCATAGAATTGAATTATCTAGTTGGGACACATTAACTTTTCCTATTTATGACATAATGAATGTTCGTGCCAAATTACATCGGGAAGTGAGAGCAATAGAATCCACACGTAAAATTTGGATGGTAATTCTTTTGCGCTTAGAATTAAATAATCGAGTTGGGACCCATTAACTTTTTCAATTTATGACATAATCAATGCTCATGCCAAATTTCAAGTTTCTATGACATTGGGAAGTGATGGAATTAGATTCCGTACGTAAAATTTGGACGCTAATTCTTTGGTGCTTAGAATTGAATAATAGAGTTGGGAGCCATTAGCTTTTCATATTTATGACATAATCAATGCTCGTGCCAAATTACATCGGGAAGTGAGAGAATTAGATTCCGTATGTAAAATTTGGACGCTAATTCTTCTGCGCTTAGAATTAAATAATCGAGTTGGGACCCATTAGATTTTCCTATTTATGACATAAATAATGCTCGTACCAAATTTCAAGTTTCTATGACATTGGGAAGTGAGAGAATTAAATTCCGTACGTAAAATTTGTTCGCTATTTTTTTGCGCTTAGAATTGAATAATTGAGTTGGAACCCATTGGCTTTTCCTATTTATGACATAATCAATGCTCGTGCCAAATTTGAAGTATCTATGGCATTGGGAAGTGAATTAGATTCCGTACGTAAAAGTAGGACGCTAATTTTTTCGTGCTTAGAATTGAACAATCGAGTTGGGACCTATTAACGTTTCCTATTTCTGACATAAATAATGCTCGTGCCAAATTTCAAGTTTCTATGACAATGGGAAGTGAGAGAAATAGATTCCGTACGTAAAATTTGGACGCTAATTCTTTGGCGCGTAGAATTGAATAATCGAGTGTGGACCAATTAACTTTTCCTATTTCTGACACAATCAATGCTCGTGCCAAATTACATCGGGAAGTGAGATAATTAGATTCCGTATGTAAAATTTGGACGCTAATTATTTTGCGCTTAGAATTGAATAATCGAGTTGGGACCCATGAACTTTTCCTATTTCTGACATAATCAATGCTCGTGCCACATCTCAAGTTTCTATGACTTTGGGAAGTGAGAGAATCAGATTCCGTACGTAAAATTTGGACGCCTTTGTTTTTGCGCTTAGAATTGAATAATCGAGTTGGCACCCATTAGCTTTTACTATTTATGACATAATCAATGCTTGTGCCAAATTTCAAGTTTCTATGACATTGGGAAGTGATGGAATTAGATTCCGTACGTAAACTTTGGACGCTATTTTTTTTGCTCTTAGAATTGAATAATCGAGTTGGGACTAGGGATGAGCGAGCATACTCGGAAAAGCACTACTCGCTCGAGTAATGTGCTTTATTTGAGTATCGCAGTGCTCATCCCTGTAGATTCGGGTGCTGGCACGGAGCGGGGAGCTGCAGGGGAGAGCGGGGAGGAACGGAGGGGAGATCTTTCTCACCCTCTTTCCCGCCCGCTCTCCCCTGCTCCCCGCTGCGACTCACCTGTCAGCCGCAGCGGCACCCGAATCTTCAGGGACGAGCACTGCGATACTCGGATAAAGCACATTACTCGAGCGAGTAGTGCTTTTCCGAGTATGCTCGCTCATCCCTAGTTGGGACCCATTAACTTTTCCTATTTATGACATAATCAATGCTCATGCCAAATTTCATATTTCTATGACATTGGGAAAGTGAGATAATTAGATTCCGTTCGTAAAATTTGGACGCTAATTCTTTAGCGCATAGAATTGAATAATCGAGTTGGGACTAATAAACATTTTCTACCTATGACATAATCAATGCTCGTGCCAAATTTCAAGTTTCTATGACATTGGGAAGTGAGAGAATTAGATTCCGTACGTAAAATTTGGACGCTATTTTTTGCGCTTAGAATTGAATAATGGAGTTGCGACCCATTAGCTTTTCCTATTTATGACATAATCAATGCTCGTGCCAAATTTCAAGTTTCTATGACATTGGGAAGTGATGGAATTGGATTCCGTACGTAAACTTTGGACGCTATTTTTTTTGCGTTTAGAATTGAATAATCGAGTTGGTACCCATTAACTTTTCCTATTTATGACATAATCAATGCTCATGCCAAATTTCATGTTTCTATGACATCGCGAAGTGAGAAAATTAGATTCCGTATGTAAAATTTGGACGCTAATTCTTTGGCGCTTAGAATTGAATAATCGAGTTGGGCACCATTAGCTTTTCCTATTTATGACATAATCAATGCTCGTGCCAAATTACATCGGGAAGTGAGAGAATTAGATTCCGTATGTAAAATTTGGACGCTAATTCTTCTGCGCTTAGAATTAAATAATCGAGTTGGGACCCATTAGATTTTCCTATTTATGACATAAATAATGCTCGTACCAAATTTCAAGTTTCTATGACTTTGGGAAGTGAGAGAATTAAATTACGTACGTAAAATTTGTTCGCTATTTTTTTGCGCTTAGAATTGAATAATTGAGTTGGAACCCATTGGATTTTCCAATTTATGACATATTCAATGCTCGTGCCAAATTTGAAGTATCTATGGCATTGGGAAGTGAATTAGATTCCGTACGTAAAAGTAGGACGCTAATTTTTTAGTGCTTAGAATTGAACAATCAAGTTGGGACCTATTAACTTTTCCTATTTCTGACATAAATAATGCTCGTGCCAAATTTCAAGTTTCTATAACAATGGGAAGTGACAGAAATAGATTCCGTACGTAAAATTTGGACGCTATTTTTTGCACTTAGAATTGAATAATGGAGTTGCGACCCATTAGCTTTTCCTATTTATGACATAACCAATGCTTATGCCAAATTTCAAGTTTCTATGACTTTGGGAAGTGAGAGAATCAGATTCTGTACGTAAAATTTGGACGCCTATTCTTTAGCGCATAGAATTGAATAATCGAGTTGGGACCCAATAACTTTATCTATTTATGACATATTCAATGCTCGTGCCAAATTTCAAATTTCTATAACATTGGGAAGTGATTGAATTAGATTCCGTACGTAAAATTTGGACGCTAATTCTTTTGCGCTGAGAATTGAATAATCTACTTGGGACACATTAACTTTTCCTATTTATGACATAATCAATGTTCGTGCCAAATTACATCGGGAAGTGAGAGCAATAGAATCCACACGTAAAATTTGGACACTAATTCTTTGGCGCTTAGAAATGTATAATCGAGTTGGGACCCATTAGATTTTCCTATTTATGACCTAATTAATGCTCATGCCAAACTTCAAGTTTCTATGACATTGGGAAGTGATGGAATTAGATTCCGTACGTAAAATTTGGACGCTAATTCTTTGGTGCTTAGAATTGAATAATAGAGTTGGGAGCCATTAGCTTTTCATATTTATGACATAATCAATGCTCGTGCCAAATTACATCGGGAAGTGAGAGAATTAGATTCCGTATGTAAAATTTGGATGCTAATTCTTCTGCGCTTAGAATTAAATAATCGAGTTGGGACCCATTAGATTTTCCTATTTATGACATAAATAATGCTCGTACCAAATTTCAAGTTTCTATGACATTGGGAAGTGAGAGAATTAAATTCCGTACGTAAAATTTGTTCGCTATTTTTTTGCGCTTAGAATTGAGTAATTGAGTTGGAACCCATTGGCTTTTCCTATTTATGACATAATCAATGCTCGTGCCAAATTTGAAGTATCTATGGCATTGGGAAGTGAATTAGATTCCGTACGTAAAAGTAGGACGCTAATTTTTTCGTGCTTAGAATTGAACAATCGAGTTGGGACCTATTAACGTTTCCTATTTCTGACATAAATAATGCTCGTGCCAAATTTCAAGTTTCTATGACAATGGGAAGTGAGAGAAATAGATTCCGTACGTAAAATTTGGACGCTAATTCTTTGGCGCGTAGAATTGAATAATCGAGTGTGGACAAATTAACTTTTCCTATTTCTGACACAATCAATGCTCGTGCCAAATTACATCGGGAAGTGAGATAATTAGATTCCGTATGTAAAATTTGGACGCTAATTATTTTGCGCTTAGAATTGAATAATCGAGTTGGGACCCATGAACTTTTCCTATTTCTGACATAATCAATGCTCGTGCCACATCTCAAGTTTCTATGACTTTGGGAAGTGAGAGAATCCGATTCCGTACGTAAAATTTGAACGCCTTTGTTTTTGCGCTTAGAATTGAATAATCGAGTTGGCACCCATTAGCTTTTACTATTTATGACATAATCAATGCTTGTGCCAAATTTCAAGTTTCTATGACATTGGGAAGTGATGGAATTAGATTCCGTACGTAAACTTTGGACGCTATTTTTTTTGCTCTTAGAATTGAATAATCGAGTTGGGACTAGGGATGAGCGAGCATACTCGGAAAAGCACTACTCGCTCGAGTAATGTGCTTTATTTGAGTATCGCAGTGCTCATCCCTGTAGATTCGGGTGCTGGCACGGAGCGGGGAGCTGCAGGGGAGAGCGGGGAGGAACGGAGGGGAGATCTTTCTCACCCTCTTTCCCGCCCGCTCTCCCCTGCTCCCCGCTGCGACTCACCTGTCAGCCGCAGCGGCACCCGAATCTTCAGGGACGAGCACTGCGATACTCGGATAAAGCACATTACTCGAGCGAGTAGTGCTTTTCCGAGTATGCTCGCTCATCCCTAGTTGGGACCCATTAACTTTTCCTATTTATGACATAATCAATGCTCATGCCAAATTTCATATTTCTATGACATTGGGAAAGTGAGATAATTAGATTCCGTTCGTAAAATTTGGACGCTAATTCTTTAGCGCATAGAATTGAATAATCGAGTTGGGACTAATAAACATTTTCTACCTATGACATAATCAATGCTCGTGCCAAATTTCAAGTTTCTATGACATTGGGAAGTGAGAGAATTAGATTCCGTACGTAAAATTTGGACGCTATTTTTTGCGCTTAGAATTGAATAATGGAGTTGCGACCCATTAGCTTTTCCTATTTATGACATAATCAATGCTCGTGCCAAATTTCAAGTTTCTATGACATTGGGAAGTGATGGAATTGGATTCCGTACGTAAACTTTGGACGCTATTTTTTTTGCGCTTAGAATTGAATAATCGAGTTGGTACCCATTAACTTTTCCTATTTATGACATAATCAATGCTCATGCCAAATTTCATGTTTCTATGACATCGCGAAGTGAGAAAATTAGATTCCGTATGTAAAATTTGGACGCTAATTCTTTGGCGCTTAGAATTGAATAATCGAGTTGGGCACCATTAGCTTTTCCTATTTATGACATAATCAATGCTCGTGCCAAATTACATCGGGAAGTGAGAGAATTAGATTCCGTATGTAAAATTTGGACGCTAATTCTTCTGCGCTTAGAATTAAATAATCGAGTTGGGACCCATTAGATTTTCCTATTTATGACATAAATAATGCTCGTACCAAATTTCAAGTTTCTATGACATTGGGAAGTGAGAGAATTAAATTACGTACGTAAAATTTGTTCGCTATTTTTTTGCGCTTAGAATTGAATAATTGAGTTGGAACCCATTGGATTTTCCAATTTATGACATATTCAATGCTCGTGCCAAATTTGAAGTATCTATGGCATTGGGAAGTGAATTAGATTCCGTACGTAAAAGTAGGACGCTAATTTTTTAGTGCTTAGAATTGAACAATCAAGTTGGGACCTATTAACTTTTCCTATTTCTGACATAAATAATGCTCGTGCCAAATTTCAAGTTTCTATAACAATGGGAAGTGACAGAAATAGATTCCGTACGTAAAATTTGGACGCTATTTTTTGCACTTAGAATTGAATAATGGAGTTGCGACCCATTAGCTTTTCCTATTTATGACATAACCAATGCTTATGCCAAATTTCAAGTTTCTATGACTTTGGGAAGTGAGAGAATCAGATTCTGTACGTAAAATTTGGACGCCTATTCTTTAGCGCATAGAATTGAATAATCGAGTTGGGACCCAATAACTTTATCTATTTATGACATATTCAATGCTCGTGCCAAATTTCAAATTTCTATAACATTGGGAAGTGATTGAATTAGATTCCGTACGTAAAATTTGGACGCTAATTCTTTTGCGCTGAGAATTGAATAATCTACTTGGGACACATTAACTTTTCCTATTTATGACATAATCAATGTTCGTGCCAAATTACATCGGGAAGTGAGAGCAATAGAATCCACACGTAAAATTTGGACACTAATTCTTTGGCGCTTAGAAATGTATAATCGAGTTGGGACCCATTAGATTTTCCTATTTATGACCTAATTAATGCTCATGCCAAACTTCAAGTTTCTATGACATTGGGAAGTGATGGAATTAGATTCCGTACGTAAAATTTGGACGCTAATTCTTTGGTGCTTAGAATTGAATAATAGAGTTGGGAGCCATTAGCTTTTCATATTTATGACATAATCAATGCTCGTGCCAAATTACATCGGGAAGTGAGAGAATTAGATTCCGTATGTAAAATTTGGATGCTAATTCTTCTGCGCTTAGAATTAAATAATCGAGTTGGGACCCATTAGATTTTCCTATTTATGACATAAATAATGCTCGTACCAAATTTCAAGTTTCTATGACATTGGGAAGTGAGAGAATTAAATTCCGTACGTAAAATTTGTTCGCTATTTTTTTGCGCTTAGAATTGAGTAATTGAGTTGGAACCCATTGGCTTTTCCTATTTATGACATAATCAATGCTCGTGCCAAATTTGAAGTATCTATGGCATTGGGAAGTGAATTAGATTCCGTACGTAAAAGTAGGACGCTAATTTTTTCGTGCTTAGAATTGAACAATCGAGTTGGGACCTATTAACGTTTCCTATTTCTGACATAAATAATGCTCGTGCCAAATTTCAAGTTTCTATGACAATGGGAAGTGAGAGAAATAGATTCCGTACGTAAAATTTGGACGCTAATTCTTTGGCGCGTAGAATTGAATAATCGAGTGTGGACAAATTAACTTTTCCTATTTCTGACACAATCAATGCTCGTGCCAAATTACATCGGGAAGTGAGATAATTAGATTCCGTATGTAAAATTTGGACGCTAATTATTTTGCGCTTAGAATTGAATAATCGAGTTGGGACCCATGAACTTTTCCTATTTCTGACATAATCAATGCTCGTGCCACATCTCAAGTTTCTATGACTTTGGGAAGTGAGAGAATCCGATTCCGTACGTAAAATTTGAACGCCTTTGTTTTTGCGCTTAGAATTGAATAATCGAGTTGGCACCCATTAGCTTTTACTATTTATGACATAATCAATGCTTGTGCCAAATTTCAAGTTTCTATGACATTGGGAAGTGATGGAATTAGATTCCGTACGTAAACTTTGGACGCTATTTTTTTTGCTCTTAGAATTGAATAATCGAGTTGGGACTAGGGATGAGCGAGCATACTCGGAAAAGCACTACTCGCTCGAGTAATGTGCTTTATTTGAGTATCGCAGTGCTCATCCCTGTAGATTCGGGTGCTGGCACGGAGCGGGGAGCTGCAGGGGAGAGCGGGGAGGAACGGAGGGGAGATCTTTCTCACCCTCTTTCCCGCCCGCTCTCCCCTGCTCCCCGCTGCGACTCACCTGTCAGCCGCAGCGGCACCCGAATCTTCAGGGACGAGCACTGCGATACTCGGATAAAGCACATTACTCGAGCGAGTAGTGCTTTTCCGAGTATGCTCGCTCATCCCTAGTTGGGACCCATTAACTTTTCCTATTTATGACATAATCAATGCTCATGCCAAATTTCATATTTCTATGACATTGGGAAAGTGAGATAATTAGATTCCGTTCGTAAAATTTGGACGCTAATTCTTTAGCGCATAGAATTGAATAATCGAGTTGGGACTAATAAACATTTTCTACCTATGACATAATCAATGCTCGTGCCAAATTTCAAGTTTCTATGACATTGGGAAGTGAGAGAATTAGATTCCGTACGTAAAATTTGGACGCTATTTTTTGCGCTTAGAATTGAATAATGGAGTTGCGACCCATTAACTTTTCCTATTTATGACATAATCAATGCTCATGCCAAATTTCATGTTTCTATGACATCGCGAAGTGAGAAAATTAGATTCCGTATGTAAAATTTGGACGCTAATTCTTTGGCGCTTAGAATTGAATAATCGAGTTGGGCACCATTAGCTTTTCCTATTTATGACATAATCAATGCTCGTGCCAAACTTCAAGTTTCTATGACATTGGGAAGTGATGGAATTAGATTCCGTACGTAAAATTTGGACGCTAATTCTTTGGTGCTTAGAATTGAATAATAGAGTTGGGAGCCATTAGCTTTTCATATTTATGACATAATCAATGCTCGTGCCAAATTACATCGGGAAGTGAGAGAATTAGATTCCGTATGTAAAATTTGGACGCTAATTCTTCTGCGCTTAGAATTAAATAATCGAGTTGGGACCCATTAGATTTTCCTATTTATGACATAAATAATGCTCGTACCAAATTTCAAGTTTCTATGACATTGGGAAGTGAGAGAATTAAATTCCGTACGTAAAATTTGTTCGCTATTTTTTTGCGCTTAGAATTGAGTAATTGAGTTGGAACCCATTGGCTTTTCCTATTTATGACATAATCAATGCTCGTGCCAAATTTGAAGTATCTATGGCATTGGGAAGTGAATTAGATTCCGTACGTAAAAGTAGGACGCTAATTTTTTCGTGCTTAGAATTGAACAATCGAGTTGGGACCTATTAACGTTTCCTATTTCTGACATAAATAATGCTCGTGCCAAATTTCAAGTTTCTATGACAATGGGAAGTGAGAGAAATAGATTCCGTACGTAAAATTTGGACGCTAATTCTTTGGCGCGTAGAATTGAATAATCGAGTGTGGACCAATTAACTTTTCCTATTTCTGACACAATCAATGCTCGTGCCAAATTACATCGGGAAGTGAGATAATTAGATTCCGTATGTAAAATTTGGACGCTAATGATTTTGCGCTTAGAATTGAATAATCGAGTTGGGACCCATGAACTTTTCCTATTTCTGACATAATCAATGCTCGTGCCACATCTCAAGTTTCTATGACTTTGGGAAGTGAGAGAATCAGATTCCGTACGTAAAATTTGGACGCCTTTGTTTTTGCGCTTAGAATTGAATAATCGAGTTGGCACCCATTAGCTTTTACTATTTATGACATAATCAATGCTTGTGCCAAATTTCAAGTTTCTATGACATTGGGAAGTGATGGAATTAGATTCCGTACGTAAACTTTGGACGCTATTTTTTTTGCTCTTAGAATTGAATAATCGAGTTGGGACTAGGGATGAGCGAGCATACTCGGAAAAGCACTACTCGCTCGAGTAATGTGCTTTATTTGAGTATCGCAGTGCTCATCCCTGTAGATTCGGGTGCTGGCACGGAGCGGGGAGCTGCAGGGGAGAGCGGGGAGGAACGGAGGGGAGATCTTTCTCACCCTCTTTCCCGCCCGCTCTCCCCTGCTCCCCGCTGCGACTCACCTGTCAGCCGCAGCGGCACCCGAATCTTCAGGGACGAGCACTGCGATACTCGGATAAAGCACATTACTCGAGCGAGTAGTGCTTTTCCGAGTATGCTCGCTCATCCCTAGTTGGGACCCATTAACTTTTCCTATTTATGACATAATCAATGCTCATGCCAAATTTCATATTTCTATGACATTGGGAAAGTGAGATAATTAGATTCCGTTCGTAAAATTTGGACGCTAATTCTTTAGCGCATAGAATTGAATAATCGAGTTGGGACTAATAAACATTTTCTACCTATGACATAATCAATGCTCGTGCCAAATTTCAAGTTTCTATGACATTGGGAAGTGAGAGAATTAGATTCCGTACGTAAAATTTGGACGCTATTTTTTGCGCTTAGAATTGAATAATGGAGTTGCGACCCATTAGCTTTTCCTATTTATGACATAATCAATGCTCGTGCCAAATTTCAAGTTTCTATGACATTGGGAAGTGATGGAATTGGATTCCGTACGTAAACTTTGGACGCTATTTTTTTTGCGCTTAGAATTGAATAATCGAGTTGGTACCCATTAACTTTTCCTATTTATGACATAATCAATGCTCATGCCAAATTTCATGTTTCTATGACATCGCGAAGTGAGAAAATTAGATTCCGTATGTAAAATTTGGACGCTAATTCTTTGGCGCTTAGAATTGAATAATCGAGTTGGGCACCATTAGCTTTTCCTATTTATGACATAATCAATGCTCGTGCCAAATTACATCGGGAAGTGAGAGAATTAGATTCCGTATGTAAAATTTGGACGCTAATTCTTCTGCGCTTAGAATTAAATAATCGAGTTGGGACCCATTAGATTTTCCTATTTATGACATAAATAATGCTCGTACCAAATTTCAAGTTTCTATGACATTGGGAAGTGAGAGAATTAAATTACGTACGTAAAATTTGTTCGCTATTTTTTTGCGCTTAGAATTGAATAATTGAGTTGGAACCCATTGGATTTTCCAATTTATGACATATTCAATGCTCGTGCCAAATTTGAAGTATCTATGGCATTGGGAAGTGAATTAGATTCCGTACGTAAAAGTAGGACGCTAATTTTTTAGTGCTTAGAATTGAACAATCAAGTTGGGACCTATTAACTTTTCCTATTTCTGACATAAATAATGCTCGTGCCAAATTTCAAGTTTCTATAACAATGGGAAGTGACAGAAATAGATTCCGTACGTAAAATTTGGACGCTATTTTTTGCACTTAGAATTGAATAATGGAGTTGCGACCCATTAGCTTTTCCTATTTATGACATAACCAATGCTTATGCCAAATTTCAAGTTTCTATGACTTTGGGAAGTGAGAGAATCAGATTCTGTACGTAAAATTTGGACGCCTATTCTTTAGCGCATAGAATTGAATAATCGAGTTGGGACCCAATAACTTTATCTATTTATGACATATTCAATGCTCGTGCCAAATTTCAAATTTCTATAACATTGGGAAGTGATTGAATTAGATTCCGTACGTAAAATTTGGACGCTAATTCTTTTGCGCTGAGAATTGAATAATCTACTTGGGACACATTAACTTTTCCTATTTATGACATAATCAATGTTCGTGCCAAATTACATCGGGAAGTGAGAGCAATAGAATCCACACGTAAAATTTGGATGGTAATTCTTTTGCGCTTAGAATTAAATAATCGAGTTGGGACCCATTAACTTTTTCAATTTATGACATAATCAATGCTCATGCCAAATTTCATGTTTCTATGACATCGCGAAGTGAGAAAATTAGATTTCGTATGTAAAATTTGGACACTAATTCTTTGGCGCTTAGAAATGTATAATCGAGTTGGGACCCATTAGATTTTCCTATTTATGACCTAATTAATGCTCATGCCAAACTTCAAGTTTCTATGACATTGGGAAGTGATGGAATTAGATTCCGTACGTAAAATTTGGACGCTAATTCTTTGGTGCTTAGAATTGAATAATAGAGTTGGGAGCCATTAGCTTTTCATATTTATGACATAATCAATGCTCGTGCCAAATTACATCGGGAAGTGAGAGAATTAGATTCCGTATGTAAAATTTGGACGCTAATTCTTCTGCGCTTAGAATTAAATAATCGAGTTGGGACCCATTAGATTTTCCTATTTATGACATAAATAATGCTCGTACCAAATTTCAAGTTTCTATGACATTGGGAAGTGAGAGAATTAAATTCCGTACGTAAAATTTGTTCGCTATTTTTTTGCGCTTAGAATTGAGTAATTGAGTTGGAACCCATTGGCTTTTCCTATTTATGACATAATCAATGCTCGTGCCAAATTTCAAGTTTCTATGACATTGGGAAGTGATGGAATTGGATTCCGTACGTAAAATTTGGACGCTAATTCTTTGGCGCGTAGAATTGAATAATCGAGTGTGGACCAATTAACTTTTCCTATTTCTGACACAATCAATGCTCGTGCCACATCTCAAGTTTCTATGACTTTGGGAAGTGAGAGAATCAGATTCCGTACGTAAAATTTGGACGCCTTTGTTTTTGCGCTTAGAATTGAATAATCGAGTTGGCACCCATTAGCTTTTACTATTTATGACATAATCAATGCTTGTGCCAAATTTCAAGTTTCTATGACATTGGGAAGTGATGGAATTGGATTCCGTACGTAAAATTTGGACGCTAATTCTTTTGCGCTTAGAATTGAATAATCGAGTTGGGCGCCATTAGCTTTTCCTATTTATGACATAATCAATGCTCGTGCCAAATTACATCGGGAAGTGAGAGAATTAGATTCCGTATGTAAAATTTGGACGCTAATTATTTTGCGCTTAGAATTGAATAATCGAGTTGGGACCCATGAACTTTTCCTATTTCTGACATAATCAATGCTCGTGCCAAATTACATCGGGAAGTGAGAGAATTAGATTCCGAATGTAAAATTTGGACGCTAATTATTTTGCGCTTAGAATTGAATAATCGAGTTGCGACCCATTAGCTTTTTTTATTTATGACATAATCAATGCTCGTGCCAAATTTCAAGTTTTTATGACATTGGGAAGTGATGGAATTAGACTCCGTACGTAAAGTTTGGACGCTATTTTTTTTGCTCTTAGAATTGAATAATCAAGTTGGGACTAGGGATGAGCGAGCATACTCGGAAAAGCACTAGTCGCTCGAGTAATGTGCTTTATTTGAGTATCGCAGTGCTCGTCCCTGTAGATTAGGGTGCTGGCACGGAGCGGGGAGCTGCACGGGAGAGCAGGGAGGAACGGAGGGGAGATCTTTTTCTCCCTCTCTCCCGCCCGCTCTCCCCTGCTCCCCGCTGCGACTCACCTGTCAGCCGCAGCGGCACCCGAATCTTCAGGGACGAGCACTGCGATACTCGGATAAAGCACATTACTCGAGCGAGTAGTGCTTTTCCGAGTATGCTCGCTTATCCCTAGTTGGGACCCATTACATTTTCCTATTTATGACATAATCAATGCTAATGCCAAATTTCATGTTTCTAAGACATTGGGAAAGTGAGAGAATTAGATTCCGTTCGTAAAATTTGGACGCTAATTCTTTTGCGCTTAGAATTGAATAATCGAGTTGGCACCCATTAGCTTTTCCTATTTATGACATGATCAATGCTCTTGCCAAATTTCAAGTTTCTATGACATTGGGAAGTGAGAGAATCAGATTCCGTACGTAAAATTTGGACGCCTATTCTTTTGCACTTAGAATTGAATAATCGAGTTGGCACCCATTAGCTTTTTCTATTTATGACATAATCAATGCTCGTGCCAAATTTCAAGTTTTTATTACATCGGGGAGTGAGAGAATTAGATTCCGTATGCAAAATTTGGACGCTAATTCTTTGGCACTTAGAATTGAATAATCGAGTTGGGACACATTAACTTTTCCTATTTATGACATAATCAATGCTCGTGCCAAATTACATCGGGAAGTGAGAGCAATAGAATCCACACGTAAAATTTGGATGGTAATTCTTTTGCGCTTAGAATTAAAAGGGTTGTCCCGCGGCAGCAAGTGGGTCTATACACTTCTGTATGGCCATATTAATGCACTTTGTAATGTACATTGTGCATTAATTATGAGCCATACAGAAGTTAACAAAAGTTTTTCACTTACCTGCTCCGTTGCTGGCGTCCTCGTCTCCATGGTTGCCGTCTAATTTTCGCCGTCTAATGGCCAAATTAGACGCGCTTGCGCAGTCCGGGTCTTCTTCTCTTCTCAATGGGGCTCCGTGTAGCTCCGTATAGCTCCGCCCCGTCACGTGCCGATTCCAGCCAATCAGGAGGCTGGAATCGGCAATGGACCGCACAGAAGAGCTGCGGTCCACGGAGGGAGAAGATGCCGGTGGCCATCTTCACCGGGTAAGTAAGTAGTCACCGGAGCGCGGGGATTAAGGTAAGCGCTGTCCGGTGTTCTTTTTTAACCCCTGCATCGAGGTTGTCTCGCGCCGAACGGGAGGGGGGGGGGAGGGTTGAAAAAAAAAAACCGTTTCGGCGCGGGACAACCCCTTTAAATAATCGAGTTGGGACCCATTAACTTTTTCAATTTATGACATAATCAATGCTCATGCCAAATTTCATGTTTCTATGACATCGCGAAGTGAGAAAATTAGATTCCGTACGTAAAATTTGGACGCTAATTCTTTGGGGCTTAGAATTGAATAATCGAGATGGGCGCCATTAGCTTTTCCTATTTATGACATAATCAATGCTCGTACCAAATTTCAAGTTTCTATGACAATGGGAAGTGAGAGAATTAGATTCCGTATGTAAAATTTGGACGCTAATTCTTCTGCGCTTCGAATTAAATAATCGAGTTGGGACCCATTAGATTTTCCTATTTATGACATAAATAATGATCGTACCAAATTTCAAGTTTCTATGACAATGGGAAGTGAGAGAATTAGATTCCTTTCGTAAAATTTGGACGCTAATTCTTTAGTGCATAGAATTGAATAATCGAGTTGGGACTTATTAACTTTTCCTATTTATGACATAATCAATGCTCGTGCCAAATTTCAAGTTTTTCTATGACATTGGGAAGTGATGGAATTGGATTCCGTACGTAAAGTTTGGACGCAATTTTTTTGCGCTTAGAATTGAATAATCGAGTTGGGACCCATTAACTTTTCCTATTTCTGACATAAATAATGCTCGTGCCAAATTTCAAGTTTCTATGACAATGGGAAGTGAGAAAATTGGATTCCGTACGTAAAATTTGGACGCTAATTCTTTGGCGCTTAGAATTGAACAATCGAGTTGTGACCGATTAGCTTTTCCTATTTATGACATAATCAATGCTCGTGCCAAATTTCAAGTTTCTATGACATTGGGAAGTGATGGAATTGGATTCCGTACGTAAACTTTGGACGCAATTTTTTTGCGCTTAGAATTGAATAATCGAGTTGGGACCCATTAACTTTTCCTATTTATGACATAATCAATGCTCATGCCAAATTTCATGTTTCTATGACATTGGGAAGTGAGAGAATTAGATTTTGTACGTAAAATTTGGACGCTAATTCTTTTGCGCTTAGATTTGAATTATCGAGTTGGGACCCATTAACTTTTTCTTTTTAGACATAATCAATGCTCGTGCCAAATTTCAAGTTTCTATAACATTGGGAAGTGAGAGAATTAGATTCCGTACGTAAAATTTGGACGCTAATTCTTTTGCGCTTAGAATTGAATAATCCAGTTGGGACCCATTAGCTTTTCCTATTTATGACATAATCAATGCTCGTGCCAAATGTCAAGTTTTTATGACATCAAGGAGTGAGAGAATCATATTCCGTACGTAAAATTTGGACGCTAATTCTTTTTCGCTTAGAATTGAATAATCGAGTTGGGACCCATTAACTTTTCCTATTTATGAAATAGTCAATGCTCGTGCCAAATTACATCGGGAAGTGAGAGAATTAGATTCCGTATGTAAAATTATGACGCTAATTCTTCTGCGCTTAGAATTAACTAATCAAGTTGGGACCCATTAGATTTTCCTATTTATGACATAATCAATGCTCGTGCCAAATTTCAAGTTTGTATGACATCGGGAAGTTAAAGAATTAGATTCCGTACGTAAAATTTGGACGCTAATTCTTTGGCGAATAGAATTGAATAATCGAGTTGGGACCCATTAACTTTTCCTATTTATGACATAGTCAATGCTCGTGCCAGATTACATCGGGAAGTGAGAGAATAAGATTCCGTATGTAAAATTATGACGCTAATTCTTCTGCGCTTAAAATTAAATAATCGAGTTGGGACCCATTAGATTTTCCTATTTATGACATAATCAATGCTCGTGCCAAATTTCAAGTTTTTATGACATCGGGAAGTGAGAGCATTAGATTCCATACGTAAAATTTGGACGCTAATTCTTCTGCGCTTAGAATTAAATAATCGAGTTGGGACCCATTACCTTTTCTCAATTTATGACATAATCAATGCTCATGCCAAATTTCATGTTTCTATGACATCGCAAAGTGAGAAAATTAGATTTAGTACGTTAAATTGGACGCTAATTCTTTGGCGCTTAGAATTGAATAATCGAGTTAGGACCCATTAGCTTTTCCTATTTATGACCTAAACAATGCTCGTGCCAAATTTCTGGTTTCTATCACATTGGGAAGTGAGAGAATTAGATTCTGTACGTAAAATTTGGACGCTAATTCTTCTGCGCTTAGAATTAAATAATCGAGTTGGGACCCATTAACTTTTCTCAATTTATGACATAATCAATGCTCATGCCAAATTTCATGTTTCTGTGGCATCGCAAAGTGAGAAAATTAGATTTAGTACGTTAAATTGGACGCTAATTCTTTTGCGCTTAGAATTGAATAATCGAGTTGGCACCCATAAGCTTTTCCTATTTATGACATAATCAATGCTCGTGCCAAATTACATCGGGAAGTGAGAGCAATAGAATCCACACGTAAAATTTGGATGGTAATTCTTTTGCGCTTAGAATTAAATAATCGAGTTGGGACCCATCAACTTTTTCAATTTATGACATAATCAATGCTCGTGCCAAATTACATCGGGAAGTGAGAGCAATAGAATCCACACGTAAAATTTGGATGGTAATTCTTTTGCGCTTAGAATTAAAAGGGTTGTCCCGCGGCAGCAAGTGGGTCTATACACTTCTGTATGGCCATATTAATGCACTTTGTAATGTACATTGTGCATTAATTATGAGCCATACAGAAGTTAACAAAAGTTTTTCACTTACCTGCTCCGTTGCTGGCGTCCTCGTCTCCATGGTTGCCGTCTAATTTTCGCCGTCTAACGGCCAAATTAGACGCGCTTGCGCAGTCCGGGTCTTCTTCTCTTCTCAATGGGGCTCCGTGTAGCTCCGTATAGCTCCGCCCCGTCACGTGCCGATTCCAGCCAATCAGGAGGCTGGAATCGGCAATGGACCGCACAGAAGAGCTGCGGTCCACGGAGGGAGAAGATGCCGGTGGCCATCTTCACCGGGTAAGTAAGTAGTCACCGGAGCGCGGGGATTAAGGTAAGCGCTGTCCGGTGTTCTTTTTTAACCCCTGCATCGAGGTTGTCTCGCGCCGAACGGGGGGGGGGGGGGGGGGAGGGTTGAAAAAAAAACCCCGTTTCGGCGCGGGACAACCCCTTTAAATAATCGAGTTGGGACCCATTAACTTTTTCAATTTATGACATAATCAATGCTCATGCCAAATTTCATGTTTCTATGACATCGCGAAGTGAGAAAATTAGATTCCGTACGTAAAATTTGGACGCTAATTCTTTGGGGCTTAGAATTGAATAATCGAGATGGGCGCCATTAGCTTTTCCTATTTATGACATAATCAATGCTCGTACCAAATTTCAAGTTTCTATGACAATGGGAAGTGAGAGAATTAGATTCCGTATGTAAAATTTGGACGCTAATTGTTCTGCGCTTCGAATTAAATAATCGAGTTGGGACCCATTAGATTTTCCTATTTATGACATAAATAATGCTCGTACCAAATTTCAAGTTTCTATGACAATGGGAAGTGAGAGAATTAGATTCCTTTCGTAAAATTTGGACGCTAATTCTTTAGTGCATAGAATTGAATAATCGAGTTGGGACTTATTAACTTCTTCTATTTATGACATAATCAATGCTCGTGCCAAATTTGAAGTATCTATGACATTGGGAAGTGAATTAGATTCCGTACGTAAAAGTAGGAAGCTAATTTTTTCGTGCTTAGATTTGAACAATCGAGTTGGGACCTATTAACTTTTCCTATTTATGACATAATCAAATCTCATGCCACATTTCAAGTTTCTATGACATCGCGAAGTGAGAAAATTAGATTCTGTATATAAAATTTGGACGCTAATTCTTTGGCGCTTAGAATTGAATAATCGAGTTGGGACTTATTGACTTTTTCTATTTATGACATAATCAACGCTCGTGCCAAATTTCAAGTTTCTATGACATTGGGAAGTGAGAGAATTGGATTCCGTACGTAAAATTTGGACGCTAATTCTTTGGCACTTAGAATTGAATAATCGAGTTGCGACCCATTAGCTTTTCCGATTTATGACATAATCAATGCTCGTGCCAAATTTCAAGTTTCTATGACATTGGAAAGTGATGGAATTGGATTCCGTACGTAAACTTTGGACGCAATTTTTTTGCGCTTAGAATTGAATAATCGAGTTGGGACCCATTAACTTTTCCTATTTCTGACATAAATAATGCTCGTGCCAAATTTCAAGTTTCTATGACAATGGGAAGTGAGAAAATTGGATTCCGTACGTAAAATTTGGACGCTAATTCTTTGGCGCTTAGAATTGAATAATCGAGTTGCGACCGATTAGCTTTTCCTATTTATGACATAATCAATGCTCGTGCCAAATTTCAAGTTTCTATGACATTGGGAAGTGATGGAATTGGATTCCGTACGTAAACTTTGGACGCAATTTTTTTGCGCTTAGAATTGAATAATCGAGTTGGGACCCATTAACTTTTCCTATTTATGACATAATCAATGCTCATGCCAAATTTCATGTTTCTATGACATTGGGAAGTGAGAGAATTAGATTTTGTATGTAAAATTTGGACGCTAATTCTTTTGCGCTTAGATTTGAATTATCGAGTTGGGACCCATTAACTTTTTCTTTTTAGACATAATCAATGCTCGTGCCAAATTTCAAGTTTCTGTAACATTGGGAAGTGAGAGAATTAGATTCCGTACGTAAAATTTGGACGCTAATTCTTTTGCGCTTAGAATTGAATAATCCAGTTGGGACCCATTAGCTTTTCCTATTTATGACATAATCAATGCTCGTGCCAAATGTCTAGTTTTTATGACATCAAGGAGTGAGAGAATCATATTCCGTACGTAAAATTTGGACGCTAATTCTTTTTCGCTTAGAATTGAATAATCGAGTTGGGACCCATTAACTTTTCCTATTTATGAAATAGTCAATGCTCGTGCCAAATTACATCGGGAAGTGAGAGAATTAGATTCCGTATGTAAAATTATGACGCTAATTCTTCTGCGCTTAGAATTAACTAATCAAGTTGGGACCCATTAGATTTTCCTATTTATGACATAATCAATGCTCGTGCCAAATTTCTAGTTTTTATGACATCGGGAAGTGAGAGCATTAGATTCCATACGTAAAATTTGGACGCTAATTCTTCTGCGCTTAGAATTAAATAATCGAGTTGGGACCCATTACCTTTTCTCAATTTATGACATAATCAATGCTCATGCCAAATTTCATGTTTCTATGACATCGCAAAGTGAGAAAATTAGATTTAGTACGTTAAATTGGACGCTAATTCTTTGGCGCTTAGAATTGAATAATCGAGTTAGGACCCATTAGCTTTTCCTATTTATGACCTAAACAATGCTCGTGCCAAATTTCTGGTTTCTATCACATTGGGAAGTGAGAGAATTAGATTCCGTACGTAAAATTTGGACGCTAATTCTTCTGCGCTTAGAATTAAATAATCGAGTTGGGACCCATTAACTTTTCTCAATTTATGACATAATCAATGCTCATGCCAAATTTCATGTTTCTGTGGCATCGCAAAGTGAGAAAATTAGATTTAGTACGTTAAATTGGACGCTAATTCTTTTGCGCTTAGAATTGAATAATCGAGTTGGCACCCATAAGCTTTTCCTATTTATGACATAATCAATGCTCGTGCCAAATTACATCGGGAAGTGAGAGCAATAGAATCCACACGTAAAATTTGGATGGTAATTCTTTTGCGCTTAGAATTAAATAATCGAGTTGGGACCCATCAACTTTTTCAATTTATGACATAATCAATGCTCGTGCCAAATTACATCGGGAAGTGAGAGCAATAGAATCCACACGTAAAATTTGGATGGTAATTCTTTTGCGCTTAGAATTAAAAGGGTTGTCCCGCGGCAGCAAGTGGGTCTATACACTTCTGTATGGCCATATTAATGCACTTTGTAATGTACATTGTGCATTAATTATGAGCCATACAGAAGTTAACAAAAGTTTTTCACTTACCTGCTCCGTTGCTGGCGTCCTCGTCTCCATGGTTGCCGTCTAATTTTCGCCGTCTAACGGCCAAATTAGACGCGCTTGCGCAGTCCGGGTCTTCTTCTCTTCTCAATGGGGCTCCGTGTAGCTCCGTATAGCTCCGCCCCGTCACGTGCCGATTCCAGCCAATCAGGAGGCTGGAATCGGCAATGGACCGCACAGAAGAGCTGCGGTCCACGGAGGGAGAAGATGCCGATGGCCATCTTCACCGGGTAAGTAAGTAGTCACCGGAGCGCGGGGATTAAGGTAAGCGCTGTCCGGTGTTCTTTTTTAACCCCTGCATCGAGGTTGTCTCGCGCCGAACGGGGGGGGGGGAGGGTTGAAAAAAAAAACCCGTTTCGGCGCGGGACAACCCCTTTAAATAATCGAGTTGGGACCCATTAACTTTTTCAATTTATGACATAATCAATGCTCATGCCAAATTTCATGTTTCTATGACATCGCGAAGTGAGAAAATTAGATTCCGTACGTAAAATTTGGACGCTAATTCTTTGGGGCTTAGAATTGAATAATCGAGATGGGCGCCATTAGCTTTTCCTATTTATGACATAATCAATGCTCGTACCAAATTTCAAGTTTCTATGACAATGGGAAGTGAGAGAATTAGATTCCGTATGTAAAATTTGGACGCTAATTGTTCTGCGCTTCGAATAAAAATAATCGAGTTGGGACCCATTAGATTTTCCTATTTATGACATAAATAATGCTCGTACCAAATTTCAAGTTTCTATGACAATGGGAAGTGAGAGAATTAGATTCCTTTCGTAAAATTTGGACGCTAATTCTTTAGTGCATAGAATTGAATAATCGAGTTGGGACTTATTAACTTCTTCTATTTATGACATAATCAATGCTCGTGCCAAATTTGAAGTATCTATGACATTGGGAAGTGAATTAGATTCCGTACGTAAAAGTAGGAAGCTAATTTTTTCGTGCTTAGATTTGAACAATCGAGTTGGGACCTATTAACTTTTCCTATTTATGACATAATCAAATCTCATGCCACATTTCAAGTTTCTATGACATCGCGAAGTGAGAAAATTAGATTCTGTATATAAAATTTGGACGCTAATTCTTTGGCGCTTAGAATTGAATAATCGAGTTGGGACTTATTGACTTTTTCTATTTATGACATAATCAACGCTCGTGCCAAATTTCAAGTTTCTATGACATTGGGAAGTGAGAGAATTGGATTCCGTACGTAAAATTTGGACGCTAATTCTTTGGCACTTAGAATTGAATAATCGAGTTGCGACCCATTAGCTTTTCCGATTTATGACATAATCAATGCTCGTGCCAAATTTCAAGTTTCTATGACATTGGAAAGTGATGGAATTGGATTCCGTACGTAAACTTTGGACGCAATTTTTTTGCACTTAGAATTGAATAATCGAGTTGGGACCCATTAACTTTTCCTATTTATGACATAATCAATGCTAATGCCAAATTTCATGTTTCTATGACATTGGGAAAGTGAGAGAATTAGATTCCGTTCGTAAAATTTGGACGCTAATTCTTTAGCGCATAGAATTGAATAATCGAGTTGGGACTTATTAACTTTTTCTGTTTATGACATAATCAATGCTCGTGCCAAATTTCAAGTTTCTATGACATTGGGAAGTGAGAGAATTGGATTCCGTACGTAAAATTTGGACGCTAATTCTTTGGCACTTAGAATTGAATAATCGAGTTGCGACCCATTAGCTTTTCCTATTTATGACATAATCAATGCTCGTGCCAAATTTCAAGTTTTTATGACATCGAGGAGTGAGAGAATTATATTCCGTACGTAAAATTTGGACGCTAATTCTTTTTCGCTTAGAATTGAATAATCGAGTTGGGACCCATTAACTTTTCCTATTTATGACATAGTCAATGCTCGTGCCAAATTACATCGGGAAGCGAGAGAATTAGATTCCGTATGTAAAATTATGACGCTAATTCTTTGGCGCTTAGAATTAAATAATCGAGTTGGGACCCATTTGATTTTCCTATTTATGTCATAATCAATGCTCGTGCCAAATTTCAAGTTTTTATGACATCGGGAAGTTAGAGAATTAGATTCCGTACGTAAAATTTGGACGCTAATTCTTTGGCGAATAGAATTGAATAATGGAGTTGGGACCCATTACCTTTTCCTATTTATGACATAATCAATGCTCGTGCCAAATTACATCGGGAAGTGAGAGCATTAGATTCCATACGTAAAATTTGGACGCTAATTCTTTTGCGCTTAGGATTAAATAATCGAGTTGGGACCCATTACCTTTTCTCAATTTATGACATAATCAATGCTCATGCCAAATTTCATGTTTCTATGACATCGGGAAGTGAGAAAATTAGATTTAGTACGTTAAATTGGACGCTAATTCTTTGGCGCTTAGAATTGAATAATCAAGTTGGGACCCATTAGCTTTTCCTATTTATGACCTAAACAATGCTCGTGCCAAATTTCAGGTTTCTATCACATTGGGAAGTGAGAGAATTAGATTCCGTACGTAAAATTTGGACGCTAATTTTTTTGCGCTTAGAATTGAATAATTGAGTTGGAACCCATTGGATTTTCCTATTTATGACATAATCAATGCTCGTGCCAAATTTGAAGTATCTATGACATTGGGAAGTGAATTAGATTCCGTACGTAAAAGTAGGACGCTAATTTTTTTGTGCTTAGAATTGAACAATCGAGTTGGGACCTATTAACTTTTCCTATTTCTGACATAAATAATGCTCGTGCCGAATTTCAAGTTTCTATGACAATGGGAAGTGAGAGAAATAGATTCCGTACGTAAAATTTGGACGCTAATTCTTTGGCACTTAGAATTGAATAATCGAGTTGGGACACATTAACTTTTCCTATTTATGACATAATCAATGCTCGTGCCAAATTACATCGGGAAGTGAGAGCAATAGAATCCACACGTAAAATTTGGATGGTAATTCTTTTGCGCTTAGAATTAAAAGGGTTGTCCCGCGGCAGCAAGTGGGTCTATACACTTCTGTATGGCCATATTAATGCACTTTGTAATGTACATTGTGCATTAATTATGAGCCATACAGAAGTTAACAAAAGTTTTTCACTTACCTGCTCCGTTGCTGGCGTCCTCGTCTCCATGGTTGCCGTCTAATTTTCGCCGTCTAACGGCCAAATTAGACGCGCTTGCGCAGTCCGGGTCTTCTTCTCTTCTCAATGGGGCTCCGTGTAGCTCCGTATAGCTCCGCCCCGTCACGTGCCGATTCCAGCCAATCAGGAGGCTGGAATCGGCAATGGACCGCACAGAAGAGCTGCGGTCCACGGAGGGAGAAGATGCCGGTGGCCATCTTCACCGGGTAAGTAAGTAGTCACCGGAGCGCGGGGATTAAGGTAAGCGCTGTCCGGTGTTCTTTTTTAACCCCTGCATCGAGGTTGTCTCGCGCCGAACGGGGGGGGGGGGAGGGTTGAAAAAAAAACCCCGTTTCGGCGCGGGACAACCCCTTTAAATAATCGAGTTGGGACCCATTAACTTTTTCAATTTATGACATAATCAATGCTCATGCCAAATTTCATGTTTCTATGACATCGCGAAGTGAGAAAATTAGATTCCGTACGTAAAATTTGGACGCTAATTCTTTGGGGCTTAGAATTGAATAATCGAGATGGGCGCCATTAGCTTTTCCTATTTATGACATAATCAATGCTCGTACCAAATTTCAAGTTTCTATGACAATGGGAAGTGAGAGAATTAGATTCCGTATGTAAAATTTGGACGCTAATTGTTCTGCGCTTCGAATTAAATAATCGAGTTGGGACCCATTAGATTTTCCTATTTATGACATAAATAATGCTCGTACCAAATTTCAAGTTTCTATGACAATGGGAAGTGAGAGAATTAGATTCCTTTCGTAAAATTTGGACGCTAATTCTTTAGTGCATAGAATTGAATAATCGAGTTGGGACTTATTAACTTCTTCTATTTATGACATAATCAATGCTCGTGCCAAATTTGAAGTATCTATGACATTGGGAAGTGAATTAGATTCCGTACGTAAAAGTAGGAAGCTAATTTTTTCGTGCTTAGATTTGAACAATCGAGTTGGGACCTATTAACTTTTCCTATTTATGACATAATCAAATCTCATGCCACATTTCAAGTTTCTATGACATCGCGAAGTGAGAAAATTAGATTCTGTATATAAAATTTGGACGCTAATTCTTTGGCGCTTAGAATTGAATAATCGAGTTGGGACTTATTGACTTTTTCTATTTATGACATAATCAACGCTCGTGCCAAATTTCAAGTTTCTATGACATTGGGAAGTGAGAGAATTGGATTCCGTACGTAAAATTTGGACGCTAATTCTTTGGCACTTAGAATTGAATAATCGAGTTGCGACCCATTAGCTTTTCCGATTTATGACATAATTAATGCTCGTGCCAAATTTCAAGTTTCTATGACATTGGAAAGTGATGGAATTGGATTCCGTACGTAAACTTTGGACGCAATTTTTTTGCACTTAGAATTGAATAATCGAGTTGGGACCCATTAACTTTTCCTATTTATGACATAATCAATGCTAATGCCAAATTTCATGTTTCTATGACATTGGGAAAGTGAGAGAATTAGATTCCGTTCGTAAAATTTGGACGCTAATTCTTTAGCGCATAGAATTGAATAATCGAGTTGGGACTTATTAACTTTTTCTGTTTATGACATAATCAATGCTCGTGCCAAATTTCAAGTTTCTATGACATTGGGAAGTGAGAGAATTGGATTCCGTACGTAAAATTTGGACGCTAATTCTTTGGCACTTAGAATTGAATAATCGAGTTGCGACCCATTAGCTTTTCCGATTTATGACATAATCAATGCTCGTGCCAAATTTCAAGTTTCTATGACATTGGGAAGTGATGGAATTGGATTCCGTACATAAACTTTGGACGCAATTTTTTTGCGCTTAGAATTGAATAATCGAGTTGGGACCCATTAACTTTTCCTATTTATGACATAATCAATGCTCGTGCCAAATTTCAAGTTTTTATGACATCGAGGAGTGAGAGAATTATATTCCGTACGTAAAATTTGGACGCTAATTCTTTTTCGCTTAGAATTGAATAATCGAGTTGGGACCCATTAACTTTTCCTATTTATGACATAGTCAATGCTCGTGCCAAATTACATCGGGAAGCGAGAGAATTAGATTCCGTATGTAAAATTATGACGCTAATTCTTTGGCGCTTAGAATTAAATAATCGAGTTGGGACCCATTTGATTTTCCTATTTATGTCATAATCAATGCTCGTGCCAAATTTCAAGTTTTTATGACATCGGGAAGTTAGAGAATTAGATTCCGTACGTAAAATTTGGACGCTAATTCTTTGGCGAATAGAATTGAATAATGGAGTTGGGACCCATTACCTTTTCCTATTTATGACATAATCAATGCTCGTGCCAAATTACATCGGGAAGTGAGAGCATTAGATTCCATACGTAAAATTTGAACGCTAATTCTTTTGCGCTTAGGATTAAATAATCGAGTTGGGACCCATTACCTTTTCTCAATTTATGACATAATCAATGCTCATGCCAAATTTCATGTTTCTATGACATCGGGAAGTGAGAAAATTAGATTTAGTACGTTAAATTGGACGCTAATTCTTTGGCGCTTAGAATTGAATAATCAAGTTGGGACCCATTAGCTTTTCCTATTTATGACCTAAACAATGCTCGTGCCAAATTTCAGGTTTCTATCACATTGGGAAGTGAGAGAATTAGATTCCGTACGTAAAATTTGGACGCTAATTTTTTTGCGCTTAGAATTGAATAATTGAGTTGGAACCCATTGGATTTTCCTATTTATGACATAATCAATGCTCGTGCCAAATTTGAAGTATCTATGACATTGGGAAGTGAATTAGATTCCGTACGTAAAAGTAGGACGCTAATTTTTTTGTGCTTAGAATTGAACAATCGAGTTGGGACCTATTAGCTTTTCCTATTTATGACATAATCAATGCTCGTGCCACATTTCAAGTTTCTATGACATTGCAAAGGGAGAAAATTAGGTTCAGTATGTAAAATTTGGACGCTAATTCTTTAGCGCTTAGAATTGAATAATCGAGTTGCGACCCATTAGCTTTTCCTATTTATGACATAATCAATGCTCGTGCCAAATTTCAAGTTTCTATGACATTGATAAGTGATGGAATTAGATTCCGTTCGTAAACTTTGGACGCTTTTTTTTTTGCGCTTGGAATTGAATAATCGAGTTGGGATCCATTAACTTTTCCTATTTATGACATAATCAATGCTCATGCCAAATTTCATGTTTCTATGACATTGGGAAGTGAGAGAATTTGATTCTGTACGTAAAATTTGGACGCTAATTCTTTAGCGCACAGAATTGAATAATCGAGTTTGGACCCAATAACTTTTTCTATTTATGAGATATTCAATGTTCGTGCCAAATTTCAAGTTTCTATAGCATTGGGAAGTGAGAGAATTAAATTCAGTACGTAAAATTTGGACGCTAATTCTTTTGCGCTTAGAATTGAATAATCGAGTTGGCACCCATTAGCTTTTCCGATTTATGACATAATCAATGCTCGTGCCAAATTTCAAGTTTTTATTACATCGGGGAGTGAGAGAATTAGATTCCGTATGTAAAATTTGGACGCTAATTACTTGGCGCTTAGAATTGAATAATCGAGTTGGGACACATTAACTTTTCCTATTTATGACATAATCAATGCTCGTGCCAAATTACATCTGGAAGTGAGAGCAATAGAATCCACACGTAAAATTTGGATGGTAATTCTTTTGCGCTTAGAATTAAATAATCGAGTTGGGACACATTAACTTTTCCAATTTATGACATAATCAATGTTCATGCCAAATTTCAAGTTTATATGACATTGGGAAGTGATGGAATTAGATAACGTACGTAAAATTTGGACGCTAATCCTTTGGCGCCTAAAATTGAATAATCAAGTTGGGACCTATTAACTTTTCCTCTATATGACATAATCAATGCTCATGCCAAATTTCAAGTTTCTATGACATTGTGAAGTGAGAGAATTAGATTCCGTATGTAAAATTTGGACGCTAGTTCTTTGCCGCTTAGAAGTAAATAATCGAGTTGAGACCCATTAGCTTTTCCTATTTATGACATCATCAATGCTCGTGCCCAATTTCATGTTTCTATGACATTGGGAAGTGATGGAATTAGATACCGGACGTAAAATTTGAACGCTAATTTTTTTGCGCTTAGAATTGAATGATCGAGTTGGGACCCATTAGCTTTTCCTATTTATGACATAATCAATGCTCGTGCCAAATTACATCGCGAAGTGAGAGCATTAGATTCCGTATGTAAAATTTGGACGCTAATTCCTTTGCGCTTAGAATTGAAAAATCGAGTTGGCACCCATTAGCTTTTCCTATTTATGACATAATCAATGCTCGTGCCAAATTTCAAGTTTTTATGACATCGGGAAGTGAGAGAATTAGATTCCGTAGGTAACATTTGTACGCTAATTCTTTGGCGCTTAGAATTAAAAAATCGAGTTGGGACACATTAACTTTTCCTATTTATGATATAATCAATGCTCGTGCCAAATTACATCGGGAAGTGAGAGAATTAGATTCCGTACGTAAAATTTGGACGCTAATTCTTCTGCGCTTATAATTAAATAATCGAGTTGGGACCCATTAGCTTTTCCTATTTTTTTTTTTTTTTTTTAAATAATTTTTATTGGGTTTTATAAAAGATCAAGAGTACATATACAAGCATTACATATGCAGTAGACATTGTATACATCGTTACAAAGTTCTTGTTACTGAGCGTTTCAAATTGTACATTTTATGCAGCGATATAAATTCTAAATATGATGAAATACTCTTTAAGTTTAATCAGTAGTTGAAAGGATCAACAAAACAGTTTTTAACCATGTCAAAACTTATTTTTTAACTCGAATTGCTGCCATTTATTGCAAGTGCTATTAAACTTTGGGAGACAGTTATTAAATTTTGCATATATTTTTCCATAACAATAGTGATCTGAAACTGCGCCTAGGAGGTTCCTCATTGAGGGTGGGGAAACCTCTCTCCATTTTTTTGCTATGATGTTTTTGGCCGTTAGTAGAAAATGGCATATCCACTTTCTTTTCTTTTTTGATATTGATTGGCAGTCGATGAGAAGAAGTGCTAGTTGGGGTAGGCATTGTAGACGTGTGCCAGTTATAAGTTGGATGGTATTGAATACTTCTTTCCAGTAACTGTGAATTTGGGGGCACTCCCAGAACAAGTGATATAGGGCACCCTCTTGTCCACAGCCTCTCCAGCATGAGTTAGAGTGAGCTGGAAAGAATCTTACCATTTTTGAGGGTGTGTAGTACCAGTTGGTTAACACCTTGTAGTGGGTTTGGAGAATGTTGGCCGACAAAGTAGCTCTGTTTGCCCATTCAAAGTCTTTCAACCATTTGAGGAGTGGTATGTTTTCTTTTATTGTGTGTTCCCAGTTCAATAAGTGAATCTTTTTTGATCTGTTAAAATTTTGAGTGAGTGCATTGTAAAAAATTTTAATTTGGGAAGTTTGGGATTTTCTGCATCTGAGAAATATGAACTCCAGCTCATTTGGGAAGGAGAAGCTATATATATCGGCGTGTTTGAGAAAGGAGATAATCTTTATATATGAGAAAGCTTCTGAGTCGGGTATATTGAATTTGTTTTGGATTATTTGAAAGGGTATAGGTTTACCATTATTTAGTATGTCGGAGATAGATTTTACTCCCTTTGCCAGCCATCTGTTTAGATTTAGGTCTCGTATAAAATACGAGAGGATTTCAAATAAAAGCTCCGCTGGTGAGCCCTTTGAATCAATCTTATATCCAAGGGCCAATTGGTTCCAATAATTTAGGGTGTTTGACATTAATAAGGAGATATTTTGAAGATCTATTAATGGTTGAATCTTCTGAATCAGAGCCCCCATAATTGAGGCTTTAATTAAAGAGCTTAGGTGTTTATCTCCATTTCTATTTTTCTCTATGTGGCACCAGGATGGAGATGGTTGGGGCTTCAGCCATATACTAGATTGGCTTAATAGAGAAGCTTTATAATAGGATTGGAGGTTGGGTACACCGAGGCCTTCTTGTTTCCTATGTTGGTATAGTATGGACGCTGCCAGTCTCGGTTTCTTGCCGCTCCAAATGAAGTTGAGTAGTTGTCTCTGGAATTTTTGAATCGTGGATAAGGGAATTGGATATGCCAGTGTGCGGAACAGATATAGGATTTTCGGGAGTAATATCATTTTATAGAGTGCCATTCTGCCAAACCAAGATAATTCTTTTTTCCCATCTCTTCCATCTCTGTTTGGAGGGAAACATATAGGGGGTCAAAGTTTGCAGAGACTGTTTCCAATGGGTTTTGGCATATGTTGGTGCCTAAATATGGTATATCGGTTTTCCATTGGAAAGGAAACTCCCTTTGTATATCTAATTTTAAATCAGAATCGACATTAATCCCCAATATCTGGGATTTGTCAGAGTTTAGCTTGTATAATGAGGCTCTGCTATATTGGATGATGCAGTTGTTTACTTCTCTTAGGGAGTTTAGGGGGTCTGTCATGGTGACAATAATGTCATCGGCAAAAAGACCGATTTTGTGTTGTCTTAATCCCATAGAAACTCCTCTTATTTCTGGGGAGGATCTAATCATTTCTGCAAGGGGCGCTATCGTCATAACAAATAATAATGGGGACAGAGGGCAGCCCTGTCGGGTACCATTTGATATAGAAAAGGACGAAGACAACACCCCGTCAACTAGTACTTTGGCTGAGGGTTTCGTGTAGAGAGCTTGGACCGCCCGTATAAAGCCCTTGCCCACTCCAAATCTCCGGAGCACTTCAAAAGCAAAGCTCCAGTGCACTCTATCGAACGCCTTCTCCGCATCCAGGGAAAGGAGAAGAGAAGGCGTCCGACTCGAGTTTATCTGTTCCAGCAAGTTCTGGATTTTGCACGTGCCGTCCGCGGCGCTTCTTCCTTTCGTAAAACCTACTTGGTCGTTGTGTATGACCTTGGGCAGGACCTCTAGGAGCCTATAGGCCAATATTTTGGCATATATTTTTAAATCAGAATTTAGAAGGGAGATAGGCCTAAAATTTGCTGGTGTTGTCGGGGGTTTGCCTGGCTTGGGTATAGTGACGATGGTGGCTTGGAGTATTTCTTCATGCATAATGCCTTGTTCCATCGTCTCATTAAATAGTGAGTTTAGGTGGGGAGTCAGCACATGAGCAAAATTTTTGTAGTATTCGTTTGAGAGACCGTCAGGTCCAGGGGATTTGTGACTTTTCAGGTCATGTATAGCTTTGTGGATTTCTGCGTCCGAGATTGGTTTGCTTAAGATATCTTCTTGGCCGTCTAGCGTGGGGAGAGCTATTCCATCCAAGAATTTGTTTATTATCTCCGGAGTGGGTTGCAAGGTATTAGAGCTATCCTTGAGATTATAAAGATTCATGTAATAGTCTTTAAATTGTTCAGCTATTTGCTTGGGGTGGGAAATTTTTATTTGGGGGGTACTGATATTAGTGATATATGGAATTTTTGTTTTTAATTGTTTTTTCTTTACAAGGTTGGCCATCAGTTTTGAGGGCTTATCCATGTAAGAATAAAAGTTTGCTTTGGAATACATTAGACCTCTGTTAAAATTATCTAGAAGCGTTTTCTTTAAATCTCTTCTCAAGGAAGATAGTTCCAGTAGATGTATGCTTTGTGAAGATTTTTGATGGAGTGATTCCAGCTTTTTTATTTTTTCTAGTAAGAGATCTAACTTTTCTCGATTGTTTTTATTCTGTTGTATTTTGAGTTTTATCAGCACTCCCCTTAAAACTGCCTTGTGGGCGTTCCAGAGTGTGGCGTTACTTATATCCGGGGTGGAGTTGAAGGAGAAATATTCCTCTAGGGCTTTGTTTATAATTTTTTGATTCTCGGGAGTATTGTATAGGTTTGTGTCATTACGCCAGATTTTTGTTAGAGTGCATGGTGCGCCCACATTCAATTCCATATGTATCGGCGCATGGTCTGACCAAGTCGAGACTCCAATTGTGGAGTTGGTAATTGATGTGAAGGTCTCTCTGTCCACCAAAAACATGTCTATCCTCGAATATGTTTTGTGTCTTGGGGAGAAAAAAGTGTATTCCTTTGAGGAGGAATTGAGACATCTAAACGTGTCATATAGCCCCTCTTTATGTAACCAAGGGCGGAGGACCGACATATTTCTGGTGGGCGCTGTGGAGTCCATTTCTTTGTCTACTATTATATTAAAATCTCCACAGATTATCAATTTTCCCGAGAGGGTTTTTTTGACCCTCTTGATTACTCTGTTCAAGAAGGAGACCTGTGATTTGTTAGGTGCGTAAATATTTACTAGAGTAAACGGTGAATTATTAATAGTACCTTGTAATATCAGATATCTGCCTTTGTCATCTGACATTTGTTTGTGGAGAGAGAAGTGAAGGTTATCCCTTAAAGCAATCAGTACTCCTGCATGTTTTTTGTGGGCATTCGAAAAGAAAACATGAGGGTATTGTTTATTTGAAAATTTAGGGCAAGACTGCTGAGCAAAATGCGTTTCCTGTAAACATAGAATGTCTATATTCGACGCTTTAGCGTCCTTCCAGACCATTGAGCGCTTAAATGGGGAGTTTAATCCCCTAACGTTTTGGGAGCAGATTTTTATATCTATATATATAAAATTGAATGTATGTCTGTCTGCGTGCGTGCGTGTCTGCGTGCGTGTCTGCGTGCGTGTCTGTTTGTCCTTTATGCGCTACTACACCATTCATCCGATCGCCATGAAACTTTGGGAAGTTGTTAAGTACACTCCTGGGAAGATTATAGGCATAGTACAAATATCCTACGATAAATGGCTCGCGAGCGTCGTCGAAAGTTACGCCCCCCCCCCCCCACGTAGATCGAATAAGTAAGCCACCTGCTATTGTGATGTCATCACTGATGTCATCAACATCGGACGCCCTTGAACATGCCCCAACATGTTCTATAAAGCTGCATTGTGATGTCATTAAGGCTCTATTATGACACGTACAGCTTGGAACCACTAGAGCACGCCAGCCAATTACCATTGGAGTTGGAAGTGGGTAAACAAGTACTAGGATATCTTCCTAAGAAGCCACAGCAGCCGGATAAATTGTATGTTCCACCCAACGGCTATTTTATTTAGCCCGCAAGGGGGAAGCAGCGGCCTACAAAATCTCATTCAGGTAGGTAGGTTCAGTTCTTGGAGGTTGGGGAATGCTTATGGGCAAGGCCTTATGTCTCATCCCAACTCGATTATTCAATTCTAAGCGCAAAAGAATTAGCGTCCAAATTTTACGTACGGAATTTCCAAAGAATTAGCGTTCAAATTTTACGTACGGAATCTAATTCTCTCATTTCCTGATGTCATAGATAGATAGATAAATAGATAGATAGATAGATAGATAGATAGATAGATAGATAGATAGATAGACTGTACGCAATAACCCAGATAGATAGATAGATAGACTGTATGCAATAACCCAGATAGATAGATAGATAGACTGTATGCAATAACCCTGATAGATAGATAGATAGATAGATAGACTGTATGCAATAACCCTGATAGATAGATAGATAGATAGACTGTATGCAATAACCCTGATAGATAGATAGATAGATAGATAGATAGATAGATAGATAGATAGATAGATAGATAGATAGACTGTATGCAATAACCCAGATAGATAGATAGATAGATAGATAGATAGATAGATAGATAGATAGATAGATAGACTGTATGCAATGACACGTACAGCTTGGAACCATAAATACTAGAGCACGCCAGCCATTTACAGTCAGTCTCCATTGGAGTTGGAAGTGGGCAAACATGTACTAGACTATCTTCCCAAGAAGCCACAGAAGCCGGATAAATTGGATGTTTCACACAACGGCTATTTTATTCAGCCTGCAAGGGGGAAGCAGCGGCCTACAAAACCTCAGTGGTCGCTGCTGCCGTCATCTAGATATATAAAAACGAATGTATGTATGTATGTCTGTCTTCGCAGCAATGCGCGACGGGTACGCTAGTGCATTATAAAGGTAAGTTATGAGCGTATGTGTTTGGGGTACTTTGGCAGCATAGTAAACATACAAACTTAATCCAGAAATACAGGCGGAAACAGTAATATGCCTGTTAACATTTAAAGATATGTGAAATGCATTATTTGAATAAAGCATTTGGATGAGTCCTCTATGCAATAAGCAACGGACCTGTAAAACAAAACAGATAAAACTTTGGATAATAACAGGTATAAAAACCTGAATCCTGTTGTGGGGGGGAAAGTTCGGCTTGCAGACTATCAGCCTGGTTTTGAAGGTCGGCAAAGGATGTAACCAGCGACATATGAAGAAGAACACTTGAGGGTATTCATGATGTTCCCACGGAGGGGTGGTGGGGAGCTTGCGGCGGTAGGAGGATTTGGAAGACCTTTGGGACTTGCTTGTTGGTGGTTCTTCCGGGAGTAGAATATCCCATTTTGAGAGGATGTTGGCACCGTCTTCTGGAGAGTTTAGAGCGTGCACTGTATTATCCTTGTGAATTATTATTTTAGCAGGGAAACCCCATTTGTAGGGGATTTTTGCAGCTCTTAGGGAAGAGGTGATTAAAGAAAAAGCCTTTCTTGCTTGAATTGTATTCTGTGATAAATCGGTGAAAAGGCTGATGTTTGTAAATGGAGATGGTAGGGTGCCCTGTTTTCTTACAGCTGTCATAAGGGCGTCTTTTATATGGAAAAAATGGAATTTGGCGATTACATCTCGTGGGACAGAATCTGGGAGAAAGTTGGGCTTTAACAATCTGTGCGCTCTATCAATTGTACAGTCCAGTTCCGAGACTTTTGGAAGGATGCTTTTGATTAGCTTGGTGAGAAAACTTTTTAGCTCATGCTGTGGAACACTCTCTGGGATGCCTCTGAATTTAACATTGCATCTCCTGCTCCTATCCTCCAGATCTGTGAGTTTTTTCTTTATGTCTTCTACTTCCTCCTCCAGGGAGTAGTGTGCATCTATTAGCTTATTGTGGGATGCAGTTACTTCTCCCATTTTGGTTTCAATATGATCGGTCCTTTCTTCCAGTTCTTGTATAGAGGTATTTAGAGAATTTGACAGAGACTTAATGTCCTTTTGTAAGGATCCTCTTAAAGCTAGGATCATTTGTTTTATAAAATCCTCTGTGGCAGGCATATTGGTTGATGGAACACTTGTGATGAGGTCAGGCTCAAATGCGGGGTCCACCTGGAGTTGATTGGTGGATGGGGATAGTCGTGGACGTTGCTTTTCAGGGCTTGATAAAGAGGTGGAGGGGGTAGATGGTGGTCGGGAGCCCATCGGCACCATTTTTTGGCCATGCGAGGTGGTACCATCTTTTTCCTCAAGGGAAACACTCACCCCACGTCTGGGTGTGCTCCTCAGTGTCTCCTCTCCTTGTAATTCTTGGTTAGAGTTTTGGCTTCTGGCGCCGAGTGATTGAGGAGGAGAGAGATCCGTTCTCTCTTTGGGGCTCGCACGTGGGGGGGAGCCATCCTTGTTTAATGGTCCCTGTTTTTTTGGGCCACGAGTGGTAAAAAAGTCCAAAACTTTATTTAATGGTGTTCTGGTGCTTCTTCTTTTGGGCATTTTTTTTTTTTTTTACTATAGAGGATCTTTTGATCTGTTTTTAGAAGTTTCAAAAGAGAGCAGTATCCCTTTCAATCTTTGTGTGGACCGGAGGCAGTCAGATCTCTGTGTTGTGAAGTTGTGCCTGCCTGCATTCAGACCACTCCCCCTCCAAGGGAGCTCTCTGTTAGATTTGATTATGGTGTGTTTGTGTTTATAATTGACCCGGTTTATGGTCAATTATAGTGCTTTCACTGTTGTGAGAACTCACTCTTTTAAGCCTCAGTGCAGGGGAGTCACGGTCCCTGAGGGTCTTATCTCCAGCACTCTGACACTGCGGAGCTATTCTCCCTGTTATCAGTGCAAAGCGGAGCTAATCTCTCTGTTATCAGTGCAAAGCTCTGCACGGGCAGTGAGTTCCTCTGTGTTCAGCCGTCCAGCTTATCTGAGCAGCAGCTGTGAGCTTTGTTATCTCGGAGGGCTTGGGGCTACGGCACTCTGTCTGATGCTGTGACAGCTGCTATACTCTGCACTACACACTCAGCCGAGGCCACCAGAGTCCAAGATGGCGCCCCATCCCACTCTTCACCTAGCTTCCTCCTGCAGCAACTCACCGGCTGGTATCACGCTGTCAGTGCTGGGGCTCCGATCTTTCTCCTCTGTTGTGGAGATTGCCCTCGAGGAAGGGTAAGACCTTTGATATGTCTCCAGATGTCTTTAGCTGGCTTTACCTCTCTGGGATACGCTGGGTAACAGAGGTCACTGTTCCTCTCCTCCACGCTTCTCAGTGTTCAAACTATGCCCCCACCGCTGTAGGGAACTTTAGCAGTAGATTTGATCAGGTTGACTTCGCTGGGGATGCTTTTAATGTTGCTTTAAGGCCAGGTACGAGCAGAGATCAAGGAAACATGTCTGCCTGGGTCTGCAACTAGGCCACGCCCCCCTAGGTTTTCCTATTTATGACATAATCAATGCTCGTGCCAAATTTCAAATTTTTATGACATCAGGAAGTGAGAGTATTAGATTCCGTACGTAAAATTTGGACGATAATTCTTTTGCGATTAGAAGTGAATAATCGAGATGGGACCTATTAGCTTTTCCTATTTATGACATAATCAATGCTAGTGCCATATTTCAAATTTTTATGACATCAGGAAGTGAGAGAATTAGATTACGTACGTAATATTTTGATGCTAATTCTTTGGCGCTTAGAATTGAATAATTGAGTTGGGACCCATTAGCTTTTATGACATAATTAATGCTCGTGCCAAATTTCTAGTTTCTATGACATTGGGAAGTAAATTAGATTTCGTACGTAAAAGTAGGACGCTAGTTCTTTTGCGCTTGGAATTTAATAATTGAGTTGGGACCCATTAGCGTTTCCTATTTATGACATAATCAATGCTCATGCTAAATTTCATGTTTCTATGACATCGCGAATAGAGATGAGCGAGCACCAAAATGCTCGGGTGCTCGTTACTCGAGACAAAATTTTCGCGATGCTCGAGGGTTCGTTTCGAGTAACGAACCCCATTGAAGTCAATGGGCGACCCACGCATTTTTGTATATCGCCGATGCTCGCTAAGGTTTTCATTTGTGAAAATCTGGGAAATTCAAGAAAGTGATGGAAACGACACAGAAACGGATAGGGCAGGCGAGGGGGCTACATGTTGGGCTGCATCTCAAGTTCACAGGTCCCACTATTAAGCCACAATACCGGCAAGAGTGCCCCCCCCCCCCCCCCCCCAACAATTTTTACTTCTGAAAAGCCCTCATTAGCAATGCATACCTTAGCTAAGCACTACACTACCTCCAACAAAGTACAATCACTGCCTGCATGACACTCCGCTGCCACTTCTCCTGGGTTACATGCTGCCCCCCCCCCCCCCACACGCACGACCCAGTGTCCACAGCGCACACCAAAGTATCCCTGCGCAGCCTTCAGCTGCCCTCATGCCACACCACCCTCATGTCTATTTATAGGTGCGTCTGCCATGAGGAGGAACCGCAGGCACACACTGCAGAGGGTTGGCACGGCCAGGCAGCGACCCTCTTTAAAAGGGACGGGGCGATAGCCAACAATGCTGTACAGAAGCAATGAGAAATCCAATCCTGTGCCACCTCTATCAGGAGCTGCATACGTGGGCATTTCAATGGGGAACCTATGTGCCACACACTATTCATTCTGTCAAGGTGTCTGCATGCCCCAGTCAGACCGGGGTTTTTTATAAATAGTCACAGGCAGGTACAACTCCGCAATGGGAATTCCGTGTGCACCCACAGCATGGGTGGCTCCCTGGAACCCACTGGCGGTACATAAATATATCCCATTGCAGTGCCCTGCACAGCAAAGCTAACGTCAGGTTTAATGCAGGTGGGCTTTGGCCCACACTACATGCCCCAGTCAGACTGGGGTTCTTTAGAAGTGGACACATGCAGTTACAACTCCGTGTGGACCGACAGCATGGGTGGGTCCCAGGAAGCCACCGGCGGTACATAAATATATCCCATTGCAGTGCCCAGCACAGCTGAGGTAATGTCAGGTTTAATGCAGGTGGGATAAAAATTACTAGGATTACACTGTAGGCGAGGGCCCACAAAAATTGGTGTACCAACAGTACTAATGTACCTCAGAAAAATTGCCCATGCCCAACCAAGATGGCAGGTGAAACCCATTAATCGCTTTGGTTAATGTGGCTTAAGTGGTAACTAGGCCTGGAGACAGGCCAGTTTAACGAAAAATTGGTTCAAGTTAAAGTTCCAACGCTTTTAAGAGCATTGAAACGTATAAAAATTGTTTAAAAAAATTATATGAGTGAGCCTTGTGGCCCTAAGAAAAATTGCCCGTTCGGCGTGATTACGTGAGGTTTCAGGAGGAGGAGCAGGAGGAGGAGGAATATTATACACAGATTGATGAAGCAGAAATGTCCTCGTTTTGGATGGTGATAGAGAACGATGCTTCCATCCGCGGGTGCAGCCTACGTATTGCTTAGGTATCGCTGCTGTCCGCTGGTGTAGAAGAGAAGTCTGGGGAAATCCAGGCTTTGTTCATCTTGATGAGTGTAAGCCTGTCGGCACTGTCGGTTGACAGGCGTGTACGCTTATCTGTGATGATTTCCCCAGCCGCACTAAACACCCTCTCTGACAAGACGCTAGCCGCAGGACAAGCAAGCACCTCCAGGGCATACAGCGCGAGTTCAGGCCACGTGTCCAGCTTCGACACCCAGTAGTTGTAGGTGGCAGAGGCGTCACGGAGGACGGTCGTGCGATCGGCTACGTACTCCCTCACCATCCTTTTACAGTGCTCCCGCCGACTCAGCCTTGACTGGGGAGCGGTGACACAGTCTTGGTGGGGAGCCATAAAGCTGTCCAGGGCCTTAAAGAGTGTTGCACTGCCTGTGCTGTACATGCTGCTCGATCTCCGCACCTCCCCTGCTACCTGGCCCTCGGAACTGCGCCTTCTGCCACTAGCGCTGTCGGCTGGGAATTTTACCATCAGCTTGTCCGCAAGGGTCCTGTGGTATAGCAACACTCTCGAACCCCTTTCCTCTTCGGGAATGAGAGTGGAAAGGTTCTCCTTATACCGTGGGTCGAGCAGTGTGTACACCCAGTAATCCTTAGTGGCCAGAATGCGTGCAACGCGAGGGTCACAAGAAAGGCATCCTAACATGAAGTCAGCCATGTGTGCCAGGGTACCTGTACGCAACACATGGCTGTCTTCACTAGGAAGATCACTTTCAGGATCCTCCTCCTCCTCCTCCTCAGGCCATACACGCTGAAAGAATGACAGGCAAGCAGCATGGGTACCATCAGCAGTGGGCCAAGCTGTCTCTTCCCCCTCCTCCTCATCCTCCTCATGCTCCTCCTCCTCCTCCTGAACGCGCTGAGATATAGACAGGAGGGTGCTCTGACTATCCAGCGACATACTGTCTTCCCCCGCCTCCATTTCCGAGCGCAAAGCATCTGCCTTTATGCTTTGCAGGGAACTTCTCAAGAGGCATAGCAGAGGAATGGTGACGCTAATGATTGCAGCATCGCCGCTCACCACCTGGGTAGACTCCTCAAACTTTCCAAGGACCTGGCAGATGTCTGCCAACCAGGCCCACTCTTCTGAAAATAATTGAGGAGGCTGACTCCCACTGCGCCGCCCATGTTGGAGTTGGTATTCCACTATAGCTCTACGCTGCTCATAGAGCCTGGCCAACATGTGGAGCATAGAGTTCCACCGTGTGGGCACGTCGCACAGCAGTCGGTGCACTGGCAGATTAAACCGACGTTGCAGGGTGCGCAGGGTGGCAGCGTCCGTGTGGGACTTGCGGAAATGGGCGCAGAGTCGGCGCACCTTTCCGAGCAGGTCTGACAAGCGTGGGTAGCTTTTCAGAAAGCGCTGAACCACCAAATTAAAGACGTGGGCCAGGCATGGCACGTGCGTGAGGCTGCCGAGCTGCAGAGCCGCCACCAGGTTACGGCCGTTGTCACACGCGACCATGCCTGGTTGGAGGCTCAGCGGCGCAAGCCAACGGTCGGTCTGCTCTGTTAGACCCCACAGCAGTTCGTGGGCCGTGTGCCTCTTATCTCCTAAGCTGAGTAGTTTCAGCACGGCCTGCTGACGCTTGCCCACCGCTGTGCTGCCACGCCGCGCGACACCGACTGCTGGCGACGTCCTGCTG
Organism: Eleutherodactylus coqui; assembly: GCF_035609145.1. Classification (NCBI taxonomy): domain Eukaryota; kingdom Metazoa; phylum Chordata; class Amphibia; order Anura; family Eleutherodactylidae; genus Eleutherodactylus; species Eleutherodactylus coqui. Next base: position 59,810,246 of record NC_089847.1, on the reverse strand, counting down.
CTGCTGACACATCTAGATTGCGAGACAGAGGTTGCGGAGGAGGAGGGTGCTTTAGTGGAGGAAGCATACACCGCCGAAGATACCACCACCGAGCTGGGGTCCGCAATTCTGGGGGTGGGTAGGACGTGAGCGGTCCCAGGCTCTGACTCTGTCCCAGCCTCCACTAAATTCACCCAATGTGCCGTCAGGGAGATGTAGTGGCCCTGCCCGCCTGTGCTTGTCCACGTGTCCGTTGTTAAGTGGACCTTGGCAGTAACCGCAACCCTATACGGCAGCATCTCAAGGCTGATAAATTTGGCTATGTGGACGGTTAACGCTTGAGCGTGCGGGTGCGTGGCGGCGTACTTGCGCTTGCGCTCAAACACTTGCGCTAGCGACAGCTGGACGGTGCGGTGCGAGACATTGGTGGATGGGGCCGAGGACAGCGGAGGTGAGGGTGTGGGTGCAGGCCAGGAGACGGTAGTGCCTGTGTCCTGAGAGGGGGGTTGGATCTCAGTGGCTGGTTGGGGCAGAGGGGGAGAGGCAGCGGTGCAAACCGGAGGCGATGAACGGCCTTCGTCCCACCTTGTGGGGTGCTTGGCCATCATATGTCTGCGCATGCTGGTGGTGGGGAGGCTGTTGGTGGTGGCTCCCCGGCTGATCTTGGCACGACAAATGTTGCACACCACTGTTCGTCGGTCGTCAGGCATCTCTGTGAAAAACTGCCAGACCTTAGAGCACCTTGGCCTCTGCAGGGTGGCATGGCGCGAGGGGGCGCTTTGGGAAACAGTTGGTGGATTATTCGGTCTGGCCCTGCCTCTACCCCTGGACACCACACTGCCTCTTGCAACCTGCACTGCTGCTGCCCTTGCCTCCCCCTCTGAAGACCTGTCCTGAGTAGGCGTTGCAAACCAGGTGGGGTCAGTCACCTCATCGTCCTGCTGCTCTTCCTCCGAATCCTCTGTGCGCTCCTCCCTCGGACTTACTGCCCTTACTACTACCTCACCGATAGACAACTGTGTCTCATCGTCATCGTCCTCCTCACCCACTGAAAGGTCTTGAGACAGTTGCCGGAAGTCCCCAGCCTCATCCCCCGGACCACGGGAACTTTCCAATGGTTGGGCATCAGTGACGATAAACTCCTCTGGTGGGAGAGGAACCACTGCTGCCCAATCTGAGCAGGGGCCCGAGAACAGTTCCTGGGAGTCTTCCCGCTCCTGAGCATGTGTCATTGTAGTGGAGTGAGGAGGCTGGGAGGAAGGAGGAGCAGCAGCCAGAGGATTCGGATTTGCAGCACTGGACGGCGCAGAACTGTGGGTGGATGATAGCTTGCTCGAAGCACTTTCTGCCATCCACGACAGGACCTGCTCACACTGCTCATTTTCTAATAAAGGTCTCCCGCGTGGACCCATTAATTGGGCGATGAATGTGGGGACGCCAGAAACGTGCCTCTCTCCTAATCGCGCAGCAGTCGGCTGCGATACACCTGGATCAGGAGCTCGGCCTGTGCCCACACCCTCACTTGGGCCTACGCGTCCTCGGCCACGTCCACGTCCTCTAGGCCTACCCCTACCCTTCAGCATGCTGTATTACCAGTGATTTCCCAGGCAGAAAATAAATTGGCGCAAGCCTGCAGGACAAATAGAATTTTTCCCTTTTTTTTAAAGAAAAGGCCCACTGACTATATTCAATCAGATAAGAAATGTGTTCCACAGAAATGCAGTTATATGAAGTGCAGCAGAGCGGTGATTTTTCCCAGGAAGGCAGGAAATAAATTGGCGCAAGACTGCTGTTAAACGTAGCTGTCTGCGTATGATTTTTTTTACTATCTCCACCCACCACACACGTACCCAGAACGCTGAGGACTGACAGAGGCAGGCCACATAGAATTTTTCCCTTTTTTTTTTATTTAATATGTTTTTATTAAACATTTTTCAAATTAAACAGGATCTCCGTTCACATACAGGGTTTGCAGTAATAATCATGCATTTATATTAGGCTGTCTGTCAGATTGTATAGTACAAAAGTATTAGGATATACTTCCATCAGTAAGTCCATTATGGCTTTTAAAATTACTTTCCTTTGAGTTTCTGCCCCAGCATGTGCGGAGAACGGGGGTGGGGGGAGAGGAAAGGGAGGGTAGAAGGGGGGGGGGTGTAAGGTTAGGAACCTTATCTTGTCGAAGATCTGTTTTATTTCGACAAGGTTTTATCGAGCATCTTTCCATTGAGCAGGGTTTCTGCTTACATCCAGGACACGCACTAAGGGATACATTTTTATACGGAGCTGTATACATTATTACATCATAGGGTTGCATATTATATCTTTTGTCAAGACAGCCACCGCTTCTCACCAGATTTCTTTTTTTCTCCTTTTCCCTTAGCGTACACGGGGAGGGGTGGGGGATCGAGGAATCAAGGTAGTAGGGGGTTGTAGGGAGGGGGGGGGGGAAACATATGTAGGGGTTACATTACTTAACCCACTACAGTAACATCCTTGGAAATAAACAATTTTGACACCTGATACATTATGAAATTGGTTTCTTACATCTCTCCTCCTCTGCGAATATCCGGTCCCGTTTATAGAAACATGTCTATTTTATGTCCCAGCGAGTAGGCCCCTAAGGTGTTTCCCACATCAGGTCAAGTCCCACTAACTGGTGGATCTCCGGATATAGATCTCTCCATATACCATATGGTTGTTTTGAAGGATTCCTCGATTGCCCTTTTCACTCGTTGCGGTAGGACATCAATGAAACTCTCCCACACCTCAAAGAATCCCTCCACCTGCGCCTCTTTTTGAAATGAGGCCTCAGTCCAGTCCATTTGCATGAGAAAGGACAGCTTTTCCAGAAAGAGCTTAAAGGGGGGAGGGGTCGTATCTACCCATGTCTGCAGAACGGTTTTCATCCCTGCCATGGCAACCATGTGCAGAAGCCTACGGCTGCCCGGGGTGCATCTATATTTATCCAGGTCTATAAAGCCAAAGATTGCCCACAGGGGGTCGAATGGGGCTGCGGAGGTCAAATGTGTTGTTGTATAGCGGTGTACTCTAATCCAAAAATTCTGGACTATCCCACAGTCCCACAGGCAGTGACGAAGGCCCGCCCCGGCCATTTGGCACCTGAAACATCTGTCATTATTGTATAATCCCATTTTTTGTCCTCGCTGAGGGGTAATATATGCTCTATGGTATATCTGTAAGGTCATTTCAACATATCTACTTGAGGGTAATATAGTCAGACTATATTTTAGCATTTTTAAGAGTTGTGGTACTGTGAGTCCCAGGATATCTGCTGTCCATTTTGAGAGTGCTGTTCTGGAAGTGTTGTGATCTAGTGGGCTGTTTAGGAATTGGTAAGTTCTAGTCGTATGACCACGTGTGTTAGTAGGTTGCTTCAGCTGAATTTGGTTTAATTCAAGCCATTCATTCATAGGTATTTTCAATAATATTTTGTCTACAAAACTTTTGGCCTGCAGATACGGAGAGAAGGTAAACTGGATATGTGGATATTTTGATTGCAGGTCTCCCAATGACAGCATTTTATGAGTGTTTTTATGTAGTAGGGACTGGATATTGATTATTCCTCCCACATGCCAGGATCGGAATTCACCATGAGATGAGCTGGCCTGGAAATATAGGTTGTGTAAGAGCGTTAAGTACGGTGAAAAGTGTGGGTGTAAAGAGGTGGCTTTGCGGAGTTTTTGCCATGCTTTCCAGGTCGACATTAGGACAGGGTTCTCTCTGTATTCTATTGGGATCATTTGATATGTTAGATGTAAGAAATTGGGGAGGGCTACTTGGGGGATAAGGGTCTGCTCTATTTCCGTGTCTACGAAAACGGATGTCTGCTGTATCCAGTCGATGATTATTTTGGTTAGTGTTGCAATAGTGTAAGTTCTTATGTTGGGGAGGTTTATTCCTCCATTTTGTTTTGGTTGTCTGAGGATATTGAAGGGGATTCTGCTTCTGCCATCCTTCCAGATAAATGTTCTTATTAGATAGTTTATCTTTTTCTCATCCTCGGGGGTAATATATATTGGGAGAACATGTAGTAAGTATAAAAGGCGAGGGAATTCTACCATTTTAAATAGGTGACATCTACCTATGTATGACAGCGGGAGTTTGCGCCATTTTGTTAGGGTTTGTTCTAGGGTTGTTATGTATGGCTTCATGTTGATGTTGTATATATCTTGATATCTCTTTGGAACACGGACTCCCAAGTAGGTAATAAATCGGGTTCTCCATTGAAAGGGGTATTGGTGAGTCCAATGTGGTGTTTGCGAACCTTTTATTAAGAGTGCTTCGGTTTTCTCCAGATTAAGAGTGTAGCCTGATAGAGGGCCTAGTGTCTGAAGGTCTTGGAGTATTTCTGGGAGTGTATGAACCAGATCCTTAATGGTCAAGAGAACATCATCTGCAAAAGCATTTATGGAGATATTGGGATGATATGGGCGGGGGGGGGGTGTCATTGGTGAGGTTGGTTTTAGGAGGTGCAATAGGGGGTCCAGGGATAAATTAAAAAGTAGGGGTGAGAGCGGGCATCCCTGTCTTGTACCCCGAAATATGTCTATGGGCTGGGTGCTATGTCCATTAACTGTCAGGGTGGTTGAGACATTAATTTGGATATACCCAATGAAGTTGAGAAAGTTTGGGCCAAATTGTCTGTCTCGCAGGGTGGCCTGCAGAAAGGGCCAGGACACCTTGTCAAATGCTTTTTCTGCGTCTAGACTTAGTAGTAATGTTTGTGGGGTGTGTGGGCGGCTGGCCTCAATTGTCGCTGCTATTGCTGTTCGTATGTTTTTAGTAGCATGCCTATTGCTTAGAAAGCCCCTTTGAGAGGGATGTATAATTGTTGGGCAGAGCATTTGTAAACGATTGGCTAGTATTTTTGTCAAGAACTTGTAGTCACTATTTAATAGGGATATTGGGCGATATGATTGGACTAACGTTGGGTTTTTGTTTGGTTTCAGTATTAAGACGGTTCTTGAGTCTAATAATGTGTCTACTTGTATGTTTTGTGTATAGATTTCATTATACAGTCTTGTCAAGGTTGGGATTATTTCTAGTTGTAGAAGTTTATAATATTCATTCCCATATCCATCGGGGCCTGGAGTTTTGTTGTTTGGTGATGTCCCAATCGCCTCTTTCACCTCTGTCTCTGAGATCAGTTCCTCCAGGAGGATTCTCTGTTCGGCAGTGAGTTTTGGTAGGGCGAGGGTATCTTGCCACCTTTGAATCTCATTTTTGTCTGTGGGGGTTGCTCTATATAGATCTTCGAAATAGTTGAATAAAATGTTTTCTATTACCTCCTGTTTTGAGATTTTTGCATTCGTAGTAGGGTCAGTCAGGGATAGTATAGGCTTATGCGTGGATTGTACACTAATTATGCGGGCTAACAAACGGCCAGGCTTGTTGGCATTTTGGTAGTATCTATTCTGATCTATCTTAGTGAGCCATAGGGCCTGCCTCTGGACATAGGTTTCTAAGATTTGTTTTGTCTGGTTATAGACAGATTTGTTTTGTTGCGATGGCAATTGGGCATAGTGCTTTTGTGCTGTGATTAAGTTGTGTTGGAGTTTGAGGAATTGTTGTCTTGTTTGCTTTCGCTTGTATACGGTGTAGCTCATTATGTGACCTCTCATCACCGCTTTTGATGTTGCCCAGAGCCGTGTCTTCTGTGTGTTCAATATTGTCGTCGATGTAATTCGCCCAGTGGATTTTTAAATAGTTTCTAAAGTCTTCCGAGTGGTATAAGTGTGTGGGGAAGGACCAGATTCGTGTTTTACTCTGTGAGTCTTTACCCTGAAATGATAACGTAATTGGTGCATGATCTGATATTGCGATGGGAAGAATGGAAGCGTTTACGAGTTTCCCAAACAGCATTGCTGACAAAAGGAAACAATCTATCCTGGACAAGGACTGGTGGGCTGTTGAGTAATGTGTGTACTCTCTGGAGTCTACGTTTGTTATGCGCCAGGGATCACAAAGATGTTGTGTCTCCATAAGGTGTATGACGTCTCTGGTTGTTTGTGTAAAGGAGTTGTTCGGCGACGTCCTGTCCATGTCGGGGCATATAACGGTATTAAGGTCTCCCCCTATGATCAAATTTGGGTGTTGGCTCTGTAAGAGCATAGAATTTAGTTTTGGAAAGAAATTGTTGGTTGTCTGGTTTGGTGCATAGACATTAAGTAGGGTATAGTCCATGTCATGTATGCGTGTTCTGAGCATCAGGAATCTGCCTTCTTTATCCGCTAGTTCCTCTTCCACTGAGTATATCAGGCCTTTGCGGAATAGGATAGCCACCCCCCCTTCTTTTTGATGTGTAATTTGCAGTGTAGCATGAGTCGAGCCATGGGGCCTTAAGGGTGCTTCCCGAATCATGCTTCCAGTGCGTCTCCTGTAAGTATATAATGTCAGGTTTCAGGCGTCTCAGATGTGTAATGATTTTTTTTCTTTTTAATGGCGTGTTGAGGCCAGCCACGTTCCACGATACTATCTTGATATGTGTGGGTGTGAGGTACTCTTGTTCTGTTCTATTGTTCATGTCTGTCATGGTGGGGGAGTCTGCAATCTCTGTCTTGTATTGTTTTGTTGTACCTTTCGTCCCAGCAAGCAGCGGGAAGTCCAATGCATTATGTTAGGAGGATCATGTGCCAGGGCACCAGGACCGGACATCGCAGGAGGAGAGAGATATATATTGGTGTCAATTCAACTTTTACAACTGTAAAAACAAAACAAAACATCATTACATAAAGTTCCCTGGGAGGGGAAAGAATTGGTTAAACCTTTTCTCAGAAAGTGGCAATGTTTGCTTATTGCCACGCCACAGTGCACCAGAATCCTTGGATTCTAGATCAGTCATGGTTCATCACCGGCTTCCAGCCGAAAGTGTTGGGCCGCCGATTGGGGGTCGCTGAAGATCAGTTGTCTGCCGTTTTCCGTTACTCTCAGCTTGGCTGGAAAGAGCAGCTGAAACCTAATGGCATTGTTGTGAAGGTGTTTGCAGATTGGCATAAAAGCCTTCCTTTTCTGGGTGACCAATGCTGAAAAGTCTTGGAATATAAGTATTTTAAAGCCTCTGACCGTCAATGTTTGTTGTCTCCGATAGTTTCGGAGGACGCTCTCTTTCACCGCCCAATTGAGATATTTGGCAATAATCTCTCTTGGTTGCTGGCCTTTAAGTCCCAATTGTCTGAGGGGGGCCCCACTCTATGTGCCCTTTCTATACAGGATCTGTCAGAGGCGACATCTGGGGTTAGGACTTTTGGAAGGTCTATTGTCAGCAAAGTCATCAGGTCCTCTCCCACAATGGTTTCTGGAATTCCCACAAATCTCAAGTTACTTCTGCGATTCCTATTTTCCAAATTTTCGAGTTTATCTCTAAGGGCCTGCTCACTCTCGTGACATCTAGTTATGGTTTGTTGCATGTTGGAGATGGTTATTTCTTGTGAATTCAACTTATTCTCTAGGTCTGCAATTTTTTGGGAGTTTGTGGTAATGAGAGACAGAGCCGAGTTAATAGATGTGTGGAGAACCTCGAATCTCTTGTCCAGCATGGGCATTAAGGTTCGTGAAACTTCTTGCGCCACTGAGACAGCCTGAAGTGTTCCTAGATCAGGTGTATGGCCTGGAATGTGGCCTGGGGAAGAGCATGGAGTTGTCATATCGTACTCTTGTTCCAGGTCTTGTGATGGTTCTGGTTCTTGGCTGTGTTGTGGGGAGTCCTGGACAACCTTTAAGGATGGTTTCTCTTTTTTACTTTTAGACTTTGACATGTTTTTGCTTCCTGAAAAGGATCGCTGAGATGTTTGCGAAGTGCGTTGAGGTGTTTTGTGGTTGTCAGTCCGTTTTATGAATTTGTCCATGCCCTCGTGTCTTCAATTCTTGAGAGCGCTTGCTGGTGATTCTGTTTGTGGGCGGTGATTCACAGTCGGTAGACAGTCGTGGTTTTAGACTGGGTGTAAGATTTTCAATGCCAGGTCAGCGGGGACCTTCGTCACCACATAGCTTGTAGGTTGGCCCCTAAATTTGGATCCGGTATCACTGCAGCGTGTTTCAGAGTTTACTTTTAGTTTGCCATAGGTCGAAAGTCTTGGGATTTAGGCGGACTTTTCCCCAGGCCTTGGGTTGTCAAACAGTTACGATCTGTTGTTGGCTTATGAATCAGGGGTCAAGGTCACCCGCCAGGTCTATATAATGAGCAAAATATGTTGCTGTTTCGGCAGGTTGTGCTGCTTAATGGGTTTTTACACCCCAGTTCCCCCGGAGCAGAAGGAAAAGTGGAGGAAATGTCCTCTGTTACTCCGGTTTGTTTGCTTTTAGGGAGTTTATAAAAAGTGGGCATGCGTGATGTCCCACCTCCAGGGGAATTGCAGACTTAGTTTAGGAGGGCTGGCGTCCTATCATTCTGTCCTTTCTGAGCTCTGTCTTATTTTTTTCCCACCCTCTACTTTAGTATGTTCGCTTGCGTTGTGTTGTAGTAGCGGGGTTGTTTTAAAAGAAATGGCGTTTGTTCCCGCTGCAGGCTCTCATTGATGTATTTTCTTGATTTCACCACTAGGTGGCAGCAAGTCAGCCAGGTATTGTGATGTAAATGAAGGGCCTTTGTTTCTCTCCCTGGCTGCCTGTCTTCTATTGTTTTACTCTGGGGTCTCTCACTCCTTTGTGTCTCTCACTGCTGGCAGTCCTAGTTACTGCATGGAGCTGCCCAGCTTGCTGCAGAGGCTCTCTGTGCCTGTCCTGCAGCCCGCGGTCGGCGCTCGCGGGTCCCGCCGCCGGGCCTGTGGACCCTCCCTCTGGTATCACCTCACCTCTATCTCCTCTTGGTTCTTCTGTCAGGGGTTCTGCTCCAGCCGCGGGTGGTCTGTAGGCTTTCCTCCTGCCTCCTGGCCTCTCTCAGCAGCATCTGCTTGTGGGTCTTCCTGCAAATCGAGTCCCCTGCTTCAATTCTCACTGCTTGGCCGCAATCGGCTGGTTTGTCCTAGTGGGTCATGCAGCCCCTCGTTCTGTTCCTCTCAGCTCTGGGGTGATGCTGGTGGTGTTTTGGGGATGATTTAGGGCCCCCTTGCTTCAGTTTGTGTGGGAGCACTCCTGACTTGCATCTGTCCTGTGCTCTCGCATACATGCTGTTTAATAATTTGTTCAAAGATCTTTCCTGGTATAGAAGTCAGGCTCACAGGCCTGTAGTTTCCTGGGTCCACCTTCTTCCCTTTTTTGAAGATTGTAAAAGGGCAAATGTTGTCCCTATCTTCTGGGACTTCTCCTGTTCTCTTTGCATTTTCAAAGATTATAGCGAGTAGTTCAGCAATTACCTCCGCTGCTTCCTATAGTATCCTAGGATATAACTCCTCTTGACCTTGAGACTTGAATTTATTTACGTTGGCTAAGTCTTCTCTCACCAGATCTCGGCTTATAGATAGTCCGCATGCTTTTATTCCCCCAATAGCACAGGGAAGATCAGTTGATATTCCATATACTTTCTGAGAGGAAACAGATACAAAGTAGGAATTTAAAAGCTCAGCCTTCTGAACATCATTCTTAACCAATTCACCATTTTCATCTTGTAAGCATCCAATAGCATCTTTGACTTTTCTTTTGCTTTTGACATATCCCCCCCCCCCCCCCCAATCCTTTTTATTGCTTTTGGCCTCTGTTTCTGTTGCAAGCCTCAGTTCATTATTAGCTTTATCTTTTCTGACACTTGCCCTACGGTTTTTGCAGACTGCATTATATTCTTCTTTTGATATCCCCCCTCTTTCCATTTGATAAACATATTTTACTTTGTTTTTAACATGTGTGCAAGTTCTGCGTTCATCCATCCTGGTCTCTTTAAATGCTTCCCATTCTTCTTTCTTTTAGGGATTGTTAACGATTGTGCTTTGAGAATCTCATTTCAAAATATTTCCCAACCTTCTTGGACATTTCTGTCCTTAAGAACATCCAGCCATTGGATTCTTCCTACCCTCTTTTTGAGTTCATTAAAATCTGCCTTTCTGAAATCCAACCTTGAGGTCTGAGCTTTTTTAGGTCTCTCTCTCTCCTTTTTTTTTTGTTTGTTTTTTATCCAAAATTCAAGGATAGTACGATCACTGCCTCCTAAGGTCCCAGCCACTCTTACTCCCTCAACCATTTCCTCCCTGTTGGTAAGAATTCGGTCCAAGATAGCAGATCCCCGTGTTTTCTCTTTGACTTTTTAGAAGATAAAGTTGTCAGCAAGAGAGGTAAAAGGAATGGGTCCAACAAATTATTTTCCGGAGTGAGATTCCCAACAAATGTCTGGATGGGTAAAATCTCCCATTATCACTATGCTGGGCTTCTTTGAGAGCTTGGCCATCTGATGTAGAAAGATTTCATCAATATCTTCAGCTTGTCCAGGCGGCCTATAGTAAATGCCTACAATGGTGTCCTTTCTGTTGTTCTCTCCTTGTATTCTTACCCGAACAGTTTCTACAGAGCTACCATGCTCTGCAGCTTGAATCTCTGTGGAGATTAATGTTTTCCTAACATACAACACAACACCTCCTCCCCTTTTATTAGGTCTATTTCTTATAACTACATTGTATCCTTAAAGCCTTGTATTCCAATCATGTGTATCATTTCACCAAGTCCCTGTGATGCGTATGACATCATATTTGTCTTTTTGTGTGAGGAGCTCAAATTCTCCTTGTTTGTTTCCC